>NC_140586.1:529591253-531991253 GCF_964204655.1 Triturus cristatus
CAAGATTGCTGTAGGACTACTAAACACGAACACTGACTCCAGATATCTCCGTCTCTCTAAAAAAGACAATGTTATGCTTCTAATCAAAATCAAAATGTCTAATATATGAAGGATAAAAACTGTCGCATTAAATAAAGAATACTTCACATGCATGTTGAAATGATAATAAGGAATTTCTGATGCAGCTACTGGTAATGATATCTTGATTCCATCAAAGCTGAGGGAGATAATATTGTGCGATTTACTATAAATCCTATGTGTTACATTAATTCTCATCTGTACTTATAAGCATACAGTCACTTTTTATTCTCCAGTTTTGAATTATAATACTCTGCAACTGTTGTGCTTCTTGGGCAAAAGTAAATACTTCATGTGAAAACAGATCTAGGGTATTATTTACTTTGTTTAAAATTAGGACTTGTGGCTTAAGTCACTACATATATGCGTACTAGTAGCTTTACATTTAGCATTGTTCTAATCGGATTAAACATTGGTCTAAAGAAACAAATGTTTACATTCTTTGTTGAACAGAGCAGTACTTAGCAGCGGAAAAGACCCTTGGGTGAATCTTTAAAAGTAAACCAATTAAAGACCTGTACCCTGGTACTTTGAATTAAATTTAAGCAAAGTATTTACTAAATTGCCTTGTCAAAAAAATTATTGCACCGAAATCATGATGCATCACTGAATATCTCACATTTAGATATGGATAGGACAGGATAGGATAAGAAGCCAGTAAAATGACTTGATAAAGCAGAATATTTGTAATACCCTAATCAGGTATCCAGCAGCATCCAGTACATACTGAAGGGGAGTGATTTGATTTTAGGGATACTGGAGTAGAGAGTCTTCGCAGAGTCAAAACTCAAGTGCACTACCAAAAAGGGCTGACACATTGGGAAGGATAATAAGGACGACTTGAGGTAAACTATGAAGAGCACACTTTTGTGTTTCAATGAGAACACCCAAAGATTTGACAGTATACGTTAACTCTGATTTTAGTCCATTGCAGCGCATTCATAACTCCAGAAAATTGAAATTGTTAGCTGCCTCTGGTGCTGAAGGTATATTTGTTGTCTGACATGAATGGCAGGGTAGGCTGAAATCTTTTAAAAGATACACGAGTGGGGCATTTCAAAATTGAAAATTACAGTAGCTTCAGAGAGACAGGCTAGTTAAAAATTGTGTGCGACAGTGTTGAACTCAGTAAATGAGTTCATCAGAAAGAGCAAAGAGAATACGTTGTGAATCTGGAGTACATTTGGACTTCCACTGAACCAGAGCTTCTATTTATGGTTGCTCGTCAAACAGTACCTGAAGCAATCACTGCATCACCGGAGGGTGCAGAAGCAGCTAGTCGCAATAAATTGCAGTTTTTTAGTCTTCGGAATGTTTAGGGCGTGAGGACATGTTAGAGTGATCCAGTAAATGAACCTCTTGATGTTTCTCCCTTCACACTACTCTGACCTGGGTCTCCCGGAAGGAGCTTATTCTTCCCCTTTTCAGTAGATTGCAGTTCCAACAATAATTCTCTCTCCAGTTGTATTCTCCTCACAAAACTGACAAATCTTCCCCGTTTAAAGTTCACAGTTTTCAAAATCTGTTTATTTGGTTTTCGGTCTTAAATGCAGAGTTTACATAATCATCAATAAGCAGACAAGAGAACTTGATTTCTTTTACTATGTGGATTATATGGACTGGCCCAAATCTTCTCAATCTCTATTTAAAGCCCATAACAGAGGCAAAGAACAAGTTACTTACCTGTGGTAACGCATCATCTGGTAGTCACAATATCTAGCTCCAGATTTCCGACCTTTGAATTTCAAAAGCATCAGACCAAATCTGGAAAGGTTTGCAGGAGCAGTACCCCTGCGCGCCATTGGGTGGCTCTCTTCGGCTCCGCGTGACATTGCAGAAGTCATCTGTGATGTAGCAGTCACCCATATATGCACCACACAGGCGCTCGGACGTCAGATACTTTTCACTTTCCCACGCCAGAAGGGCAGAGCCATTAAGTGAACTGACTTGTGTGTGTCAAAACTAGGGCCCTGAAAAAGGGAACAACTCTAGCCCTGTAAATGAGTCGGCAGAGTGGGGAGACATGGGTGGGTCTGTAAAGAATCTGTAGCTAGATATTGTCTCTACCAGATAATGCGTTACAGAAGGTAAGTAACTTGGTTATTTGATAGAGACTTCGATCTGCAGATTTCTTACCTTTGAATAGATACTCAAGCCATACATGCTAGCGGTGGGCTGTGGACAGATTTTCTAGACAAAAGTCCTGCAGGACCGAACGGGTGAAATACCCGTCCCTACAGTCCTGACTGTCCAGGGAGTAGTTTTTCGCAAACGTGTGCAATGATTGCAGACTGCCAAATGTCCAGGACAGGCACTACCAAAGCATACGCCGTGGTTGCAGCCTTCGCCCTGGCAGAATGGGCTTTTAGGCCTTACTGAGGCTGCTTTCTAGTTAGGAAGTAGCAGATTTTAATGGATATAACTACCCAGTGCAAAATGGGTTGCTGCTGCACTGCCTGAACCTTTTTAGCTCCCACATAACCCACGAAGAGTTGGTCATCCAACCAGAATTTTTTTTTGGGTGAAGGTAGAACGACAATGCTCTTTATGGATCCAGACAATGGAGACGCTCCTCTTCCTTAAAGGGATGAGGGGGGGGGGGTGACCTGGATGATAAACCCTGCAGCTCACTCACCCTCTGAGCAAATGTAATCGTCACTTGAAAGGCTGTCTTGACAGTAAAAAGCGGGAGGGGACAATTGTGTAAAGGCTGAAAGGGTGCACACAAGATATGCGAGAACCAAATTGAGATCCCACTGTGGCACGATAAAGGTCGTAGTTGGAAACATATGTACAAGCCCTTTTAAGAACCTATTTACAATAGGGGTTTTGAACAAGGAGTGTTGGCCCGGCAGCCGGAAGAAAGCAGACAGAGCAGAAAGATAACCCTTAAGAGTACCAAAAGCAGAGCTCTGCTGGGCAAGTGTAAAGATGAAAAGTAGAAAATTAGACAAAGAAGCAGAACCACAGTAACGCCTGCGGCCCGGCAGGTTGCATACTGCAAGTACAACGCTAGCAGCAAGTCTCCTTGGTCTAGGGCACACAGGACCTGAGCCAATGTGAGCATCTAGAACTTCTGTTTGAGGAAGACCTTGACGGTCCGGAGGTCCAGAATAAGACGTAAACCTTTGTTCTTTTTCGGTATCAGAAAAGTAGTAACAACCACTACCTACTTCTGAAATCGGAACCATCTCTGTAGCTCCCTCGGCCAGAAGAGCTGAAAGTTTGTCTCTGCCAGCCGTTCTTGAGTTGGCAGTAAAAGAGGAGGAAAATAAAGGGAATAGAATAGCCATTCTGAATGATCTGCAAATCCACTTGTCCGATGTTATAGACCTTCACTGGAGGAGAGGATTTTTTATTCTCCGTCTAACTGGACTGGCATGGTCTTGCAGAACCAAACTAGGAATGATTGGAGGCAGCAGCTGCCAAGGGGTTGGGTGGCAGATGACTTCTGGCTACCATTCCCACATGGTCAGAATTCACCGCGTCCACGTCCTGGCACAACTTGGGGAGTCGGTGCAGGACGGTGGTTAGGATATGGCTAACGCAGTTGACAACCCCTTCTATTGCCACGAAAGGTAGACTGGCCATGCGGAGTAATCAGGAGGCGCAACGATCTGGCTGGAACACTAAATTCACAATACACAAATTTGTCTGGGGAGCGGGGCTTCCTCTAGCACATGCTTCACCATGGAGCCATAGGTCTTCCAAAATGAAACCTGGAGTCTGACAGGTACTGTATCATTCACAAGCACACACACACTCCACACATGTAGACAGCACACACGCACTGCACAGCACTGTACGCTTCATCTACTGCACCATTCACAGGCACACACACCCCCAAGCACAGGCATCTAACATGCATGCACTGCACAGTACTGCGTTATCCCAGTATTGCACCCTTCATAGGCACAGATATACCCAAAGGAACATCACTCATGTGTTGTGAAGCACTCCGATGTAGGCCAAGGGGTGAGTTAAGCACACAGCAGCTGAACTTTAAGTGAGTGAACCTATAGGCCTAACTTCAATGACACAGGAAAGAAGGACCTGCTCACTCCTGCCAATCACTTACACAGTATTATGCCACCACCGCACTCATGCTGCTTAAATCCTGGTAAATAAACTTGTATTTTTTGATAATTATATACAGAAGGGTCATGTTTGCTTTCTGTTTCCTTTTTCCTACTCTAATCTTTTTGATGAACATTAATATGTTATCTGTTTATTAAGTGTAATTTGTTGTATGAGTTCTTGAACTGTTCCGATTAAATATAAATCCTGGTGAAGGCAGTAGCCTTTCACCACTAGGAGGGTAGCACTTTAGGTGTCCCTCCTGGTCCAACAAAACCACAAAACGTGAGACAGGCCACTGTCATGGTACACACGCAAAGATCCGTGTTTGCCACTGACAACAAAACTCAGCATTAGGGATTCAGACATCAGTACATTTCAGGCACTAAGGGCAGGCGTGCAGGTACATTACCATGCAGAGGTTTTGCCATCACAACTACATACAATAATTTGGTGGAATATTGAAAACTGGGTAATGACCCCAAACCTTAAACAGTACCACAGGAACAACCTTCATTGAAAAAAACCTGAAAAATCCAGGAAAGCCAATAGTACAAAAGGCTTTGCAAATGTATAAATCAAGCTATACAAAAAAAGTAACAACCCTCAGACACAAAGATGAAGTAGAAAGATCACCCAGTGGAGGTATAGATGATAGATCACATTTTGTCAACATTGTTGACTTGATATATGAAGGACAGAGAGGGCATGGGCTGTCTCCTTGTGAAAGAGGGCAGTCAAAGGGAAAGGAGGTGCAGTGTAGAGGTTTGAAAGCTATACCTGCAGTTTTTAATGGAGTGGATACAACCGGTTACTTTTCACCCAATTTAAAACATGAAACAGATAATGTGATTTGCTCTAAATCCATGGAACTCTTGAATTGTGAATTATATCTAGGTGCGATGCCATTCGGTAACTACGCTGGTAGTTGCTGAGATGCCATGAGCGACATATGGATGTAGAAAAGCTGTGTGAAAAGGCGGAATCTAGAGCCCCTCTTTATATCAGATGGAGATTGAAACGTGGCCAACTTTATTTGGTGGGTACAGTTGGACATCTTAGTGCAGTCACAGCTGCCTCAAAAGGTGGTGTCAAGGATTATAGTATAGAGAGCCACATCACAGGAAAGTATGATACTCAAACGAATATCAGGGTCTGCAGGTGATGATTTGCAATATGGAATGATGGAGATACCTTTTTTTGTGGATAATTCCTTTCCTAAATGAAACATGTATTTGTTGCATAATAATGGGAACTAGTACCACAAGTCTTAATTTAAGCACTGTAGAACTGGAGAAGTGTTATGGAGGAAGACTTCATGAATTAAAGAATCTTGGTGACTTCAGCCTCTAAGATGTGAGTCAATATGTGCAGAAGTCTGAGGAATGAGTTTAATCAGGTTAGAGCTAAGTGCGGGAGTCTAAGTCAAGATCCTGCACTTGAATGAATCTATTTTGAACCGAAAGATAATCTTCAGACCCCCCTGCTGTTACATTGGAAGTGGAGGGCCTAGTTACTTTGGAAACATAGAAGATCCACAATTTCTTGGAATATTCACTACACTGATCAGAGTCAAAAATACATGACAAAAAGTAAAACTTTATGCTGCAAGTGAGGCTTGATTGTAGCTTTAGATGTCAGTGACTGTCAGTAATGTGCCATTTGCTGGTCTGGTTATTCGTGGGGTTGTTTTTTTCTTGGTATTAGCTGGTCAAGATTGTGAGGAATCCGAGAGTGAAGGCCTCAGAAGATGAGGGTGGGATGGTCCCAATCTGGTGGGCTACGTGGCTAAGCCTCATTAGTTCTTATAGCACGCAAATCATGAGAACTAAAGCAGACCTCAAGCACTATACTTGGAAACTAAATAAGTACATTACATGAAAGGTAACAAAACGCAAGGGCAGATATCCTCTATCCAAGATTCACACAACTGGCAGAAAGAGCAAACATTAAAGGGCTCAAAATTTTAATCTCTTCTAAGAGTCACCAAATAGGAAGTAGTAGACATTCCAGTGCAAAAACTATTTATTGCTAAAAGCATAAAGCTACTTGCAAGAAAGCAGCTATATAGACAAATGAGGTGCACTTCAGTATACACTGAGAAATTCTAGAAATTATCACATTTATAGCACAATTGTAAAACAAAAACGAAAGGGGTAAGAAAGTAGAAGTTCCCTAATCAAGTTATACTACTTACCCCTTCATTTAGGCAGAGAATTGGTTGATAAATTGAGAATGTTTTAGTTGCCGAACAGAATGTCTGGCCACTGAGAAGGTGCTGAAGTCTTATTTACAAATAAGTGAAAGAGCAAACTGATAAGGTGACCCCCTTGCTACAATGGCTGTAGTCCATTTTTGCAGAACTCAACTAGAAGAGCTGTCAAGCAGCTGAGAAGCTCTAATATTGAGAAGTTGTGATGCTTATCAATTTCCAAAATATTTGCATGCAAAATGTCCAGCCTCAAAAGTATTTGCTGAATATTTTTCTGGATTTTGTTTTTGTAGGAGTATTTAATACACAGTGTGGTTTTTGCATATATTCTACTGAAAAACAAGTTTTTATGAGATTATTGAATTTTAAAAAAGCCACGTTCACACACAATTTTTGGCTACACATTCTGTGGCTGGCGTAAGCTGCAAACATGTGTTTTCGCTTCACATACTACGCATAAGCATAGCTGGGTACAGCACCGATATTTAGGCTTGCATTACTTAGTGCACTTTTTCACAGATGAGGAGTCATCTCTTCTACATACCTGGTCTAGCATACAGGGTAATCTGGAGGCAGCTCCAGATATTGGAATTTGACTTTCCGGATTATAAGCATTTTTATTATTATAATTTTTTATTTTATTTTCCAACACATTAATGCATGTTACATTATCACAATTTCCAGCATATTTTGTCAATCACAATTTGCAATATATAGAAGTGTCATTGTACATTTCCCCACCTATCCCTATCCTGAATTATCTAATGAGCATCCTACAATTACTTTTCTTTGGCGCATCAGGCTCATCTAGGTGTGCTGGTGTGTATTCCCACATCAGTTACAGTCCTCTATGTGCAGCCCACCTGCCCCAAACTTTAGCCCATTTCCGGGGGCAGCCTCTGCTCTGATACACCGCCTACTCTGTCAAGCAGCACCAGTCAAGGTCCTGCTCCCACACTCTCACTGTTAGTGGCTGCGGCCTGCCCCATGCCCTGGCTATGTTCCGTTTCGCGACCATGTCTTCTAGGATTAACCATGTTTTTATATATTTTGTCCTGTTGTCTTCTCCAGTGATACACAGAATGTGCCAGCGGGATTCCAATGGAGCCTCTTGACCCACGACCTTGGACATTATAGCCACTATGGCACCCCAGTAGTGTCTTAACTCAGGGCAGCCCCATATTGTGTGAAAAAAGTACCCTCTTCCCCACAGCCTCACACATGCATTCGAGTCACACTTACCCATTGCATACAGCGCTGATATGGTTGTGTATGATCAATGTATAATCCTGATTTGTATCAGCCTGAACCGTGCTCTCACAGCCACCTCTCAGGGGCTCAGGGTAACTTCCAACCAATCGTCGTCCTCAAGAAGCCCTACATCAGTTTCCCATCGCTCTGAGGGCCACTAGTGGGTCCAGGGCATTATTCATTTTTTGTAGATGAGCGATGCTGCTTCATCCCTCAGTGGGTCTGTTAATATTCTGTCTTCTAACTGGGTGATCTCTGTTATCGGGTCTCCCTTGTGCACATGTGCTCTTAGAGCAGTTGTTAGTTGCATGTATCTAAATTTCTCTCGAACCTCTGCTAAGAGGTCGCTTTCCCACAACGTGCATTAGTCAGTTTCCCTTCACAACCCAAGAATTTATTTGCTTCTCTCCATACTTTAACTGTTGTTTGTGTATGGGTCGGGAGTTCTTTAATCACTTTTTTGTTGTTAAGGGCTTTCAGATATCCCCCATCGCCTAATGGTCTACACGAAAGGCAGGCTTGTCTCTCCCTGCAAATATCCAGTCATTTAGTGTCACAAGCTGCGCTGCCCAGTAGTATTTACGAATATCTGGGACCGCCAGTCCACCATCATATGGCCATCTGTTACTTGTTTAGTGCTATCCGGGGACTACCTCCATCCCATAGCAACAGCAGCATTTCAGCATCTATTTTTTTTTTTTAAGTAGTCCATTGAAACCTTGTATGAAGTACTTTGCAGGATATAAAGCAAACGGGCAATGCCAACATTTTGAACATT
Organism: Triturus cristatus; assembly: GCF_964204655.1. NCBI lineage: Eukaryota > Metazoa > Chordata > Amphibia > Caudata > Salamandridae > Triturus > Triturus cristatus. The sequence goes on from NC_140586.1 coordinate 529,599,650, forward strand.
GCGTCTCTTCCCATTAATGAAAGCGGTAACTCATGCCAGTGAGACAAATTTCTTAGTCGACCTCCTGCTCTGTTCGCGTAATCATTATGCCCAGGTATTTAAATGTAGGTTTAATTAGTAAGGCTGCCGCTACAGCTGTCAATTCAGGTACTTCTCCAGTCAGAGCAAATACAAGCGACTTCTCCCAATTAATTTGATATCTGGAGTAGCTGCCAAACAGCTGAAATATATGTAGTGCTCGGTGTATTGTGGGACGTCGCCTGGTAACATAAAAGGATATCGTCCGCGTATAGCGATAGTCTTTCTTCCAAGTCTTCCCCAATTGGGATGCCCCTTATTAGTGGATCCGCCCTGACTCACGCTGCCAGGGGTTCCAGTGCGAGTGCGAACAACATGGGTGAGAGCGGACACCCCTGTCTTGTGCCCTTTTGTAATCCTACTCTCCTCGACACAGTACCATTGACTCGTATTCTAGCTAGGGGATCTGTTTATAACAGTTTAATCCAGGCACGGAACTTCGGGCTGAAGCCCAACCTTTCCAGCACCGCAAACAGATAGTTCCACTCTATAGTGTTGAATGCCATGCAGGCGCCCAGGGACAGCAACACAGCATTTTCAACTTGTTGGGATTTAACTGCTTGTTGCACACCATACAGTCGTCATAAGTTAAGTCTAGTACTCCTCTTGGGCATAAACCCCGATTGATCCGGATATTAGCCCCGTTATTATTCTGGAGAGCCTAGTTGCACCCACCTTCTACGTTTAACAGCAAGATTGGCCTGTAAGAGGCACAATCCTCTGGCGGCTTGCCCTGCTTAGGAATGACCACAATAGTCGCCATTCTCTAGTCCTTCAGCAGCCTGCCTGTTGGTAACGATTCTTCAAACATATGCAACATATGTGGCACCACCAGACTTGCCACCCCTTTGTACAATTCTACTGGTACACCGTTCGGACCCGCCGCCTTACTCGACTGCAGAGCACCTATGGCCCCGCAAATCTTTTTCCGAGATGTCTGCGTCCAGGTCTTCCCGGTCCATCTGCGTGAGGGTACGGAGGCGCATACCTGCCAGGAGTTTTGCGCAGTCAGTCTCAGTGCGGGTTATCGAGGACTTTTATAATTGCTCATAATAGGATGCAAATGCCTCTACCATTGTCCCACTGGTGGTGCAATTATCCACATTCGTATCAATAGTTTTCAAAACGGAGTTCCTCTCCCTGTCTCTTTTGTCGATCCATGACAGCAATTTAGTAGCCTTATCTCCCATTTCATATATTCTCCTCTGCGTTGCCCTTGCATGGTCCCCAGCTTTCCCTTCCGCTATATTATGCAATTCTTGCTGTTTCAATCGCTGTGTGAGAGTCAGTTGCGGGTCCGGCTGCTCATTTCTGATCTAATTGGGTCAGTTCCTTTTCAAGCTCTTCACATTGCCGTTTCCTCTCTTTTTCTCTATTCCTGCCAGCGCCTGAATGTATCCCCGTATTACTGTTTTGTATGCCTCCCAAATCACTACTGTTGATTCTACAGAGCCCGCATTGTCCTGAAAATATTGATCTGTGTGATCTCGTATCTCATCTTTCATCCGTTTGCTCTTGAGGAGACAGGGGTCAATGCGGGGTGGTAGCGTATTTGTTTTGGTAAGGTCCATTAGTCTCACCTCTACTGGCAAGTGATCAGAAAGACTGTGGGCCTTATGCAGTGCTCCACGGAAACACCCAGACATTACGGCTTGCGTCAGGAAGTAGTCCAAGCGCGAGTAACCATGGTGTGGTGTTGAGTAATATGTGTACTGTTTGGTCTGTGGATTGTGTTCACGCCAAATATCTGCCAATCCCATAGCCTCTTCAAAGGTCTTCAGGGTGTCCATCCCTCCAATGCCCCCCACCTGTGATAGTCTGTCCATTTCGAGGTACATTACTGAAATTTATCTCCTCCCAATACTATCACCCCGTTGGGCAACTGCAGTAGCAACGCACTCAACTAGGGCAGTGTGCTCGTGTGCATTTATGGCGGTACATACACTGAGCATAAATTGACAATACGACCTTCCCATACTCCAGAGAGTGAGACGTATCTGCCCAATTTATCTTGCCATGTTTGTTGAAATACTATCGGTACCGTTTTTTAACCAAAATTCCCACTCCCCTGAACCCGGACGTGAACCCAGCATGTGCCCGAAGCTTATACCCAAATCTGTCCATGGCTCTACATGTGTTGCCTATCAGGTGGGTCTGTTGCAACATAATTACACTGGGTGCCTGTCTTCTAATATACTGTAGTACCATGGTACGTTTAATTTTGTTGACTAGGCCATTTACATTCCAGGTAATGATCGTGAGATCACGCCGGACTGGCTCACTCATCATCGGGCGCACAGGGTCTCTTCATCAAGAGGGGTCATCATCCTCTTTGCCATTCTGCGGGGGCCCTCTCCGAATAGACCACTACCGCTCGGAGGCGGATGTGCGGATTATTCTCATCTCTCCCTTTCCCCACTCCCTTCCCCTGGAATGTGTTGTGTACATGCATTGAAAACAATGTGTTAAGAACATGAATTTTTGAAAACCTCATAAGAACCCCCCCCCATCTTGCTACCCTGCGGGCTTAGAAGTACCCCCCCCCCCAATTTGCAGAGCGCTTGTTGCCCCTTAACGAACCTAATGTACTTTGGGCGGTTGGTAGCCTATACTTGCCCGCCGTAGTCATCCCACCTCCCCCCATTTTCAAGCTACTAGATTCTTAGTGTTCAAAGTTTGGGGTGCTCCTACAGTTTATGTATCCTACATTACTTGTCATGGTTTTGACTTCCTTTACTCTTGAACCCAGGGTTCTCAGGACTGCCCTTATAAGTGACACCTCTGCTGTCACAGTGTCGATTTTAAAAACCAGGTCTATCCTTACTCTGCATTGCTGTCATAATATCCTGTAGAGCGAGTCCGGCTGCATCCACGCTGGCCTCTGCGGAGTTCTCCATGGTCGCTGTTGCCGTATTTGAGCTATCTTTGGGCAGTGCATACTTATCCAGTTTTGTTTGCTGCGATGGACGGGTGACCCCCGCCCGCCATCATGGTTCTGTTGCCTTTTGATCGGGTAATATTCAGTTGCCGTTCTTTCTGCGACTTTAAAGGGGGGGGTTGGAGGGGGGAGAGGGAGAAGCAGACCTACCGAGCTTCTAACTCACAGGTGGTCACAACAGTACTCTCCCCCACCTACACTCGAGCCAAACAGACTCTAGCTGGCCTGTCGGTTTTCCATACTGGACACCTACCCCCTGGCCCGAGACCGTGCCCCTCCCCCCGCAAACCCCCTTACCTCAGTGATGAAGTTATTTAAGCCTTCAGGGTCTGTTCTCTGGACCAAATTATCTCATTACGTACCCTCGTTTTGTTCTTAAGAGTCTAGTCTCAGGTACTACTTGTCCACGCTTATTTACAGAGTGTTGTCAGTCACAGCCCGTGTATCAATTTGGGCCACTTTTAATCAGACGTTGTTGAGCCGCCTTCAATTCAGTGATTTTTGTCTAAGGGGGGGCGGGGGGACCTTGCCACCAATATCTAGATCGGCAGTGGTTGGGATCGCGGTGCTCCCTCTGTCCTCCTTCCAGTTATTGGCCACCGCACCCCAGTCCCACCACCACTGTGCAGCCAGCGGGTCTCTCGCACACCTCTGCTACTTTATGGATGCCCTTAGCTCCCTTCACTTCGGCTTGCACACTTGTTTCTGCCTGCTCTCCGTCCACTGATTGAATTTATATCATAGCAGACCGGGGGCTGCACCCTGAATATTCACTTTGTTAGCGGGGGAAATTTTTATTATTAATCCTGGCGAGCTTGCCCTACGGCCTGAGGTGGTTGCGGCCGTAGGTTTATTTACTGTCTTTTGCTGGGCCAAGACTTACTGTATTTCTTGCTGCCAGGCTGCAGTGACCCCAGGTTCTTTACTTCAGTGGTGGGCACACCGCTCTCGATCCTCGCCCCGGTCCGCCCACTCGCACGGTCTCTCTACTGCGCACCAAATTTAGGCTGCAGCTTCTGGGCCTAACAAAGACAGGGGAGCCTTTCAGCGGCTCTCGTCCACCTCGCTCTGCCTGCTGTGGCCACTGGATATCTCCGCGCCCCGCCAATCAGTAGTCGCAGACTTGTTTGTTATTGTCGGGGGAGGGGGGCGGCAAATGGCGCAGCTCTCTTCTCAGCCCTCCTCCGCTCCACCTTACGAGTCTGTTGCGCAGTCTTCGTTCCTTCCTTGAAACCTAGATGCCTTTCAGAAATCTATTTTGTACAGTAGTCAGTGTGTTTGATTTCATCTATTTACACCTCATGTCTAACAAGAGAGACATTAGATCTGAAAACCAGCAGCTATCCTAGATCCATGCCCTCCTTACATCATTGAAATTTGCTCTAAGAGTACCTCGCCAACCATGAATCTTAACCATAACCAACAGTGCAACAGTGCTCTTTCGAAAGGATAGACCCCTTTTATTGCATGGATGTGAGCATGTATTCCCTTTCTGTAAATGGGAGCGCTTGATGTTCGGCTCTCTTCAATGAATGCATGAAATAAGTTTCTTTTCTTCACTGGTACGTAATTCTCATCAAGAAAATAACACTGGTTGATGTAGCTCATCTCTCAAACTAATTTCTGGGCAAAAAAATTAATATATATATATTTGCGCTGCATATAGTATTTGAACTGCTCCTGTAATTAAATGTATCTTTCATACATGCAATTTTATGGTCCAAATTCACAGAAAGAAAGAAATTAGGATAAAAACAAATGGGAACACTTTACTTGGTAACGTGCAAATTATAAATATTTGCTGAAACCCGATTTCCACACTCCGTGCGCTAAACAGTTTTATCAGTAAAACTGCATGTCAATGCAAAGTTTGTGCCCATTTCAGTGGAAAGTGTGAGGTCTGTAAATGACCGTGTGCTACCACATCATGCTTTGGTAATATATTTATTAGCAGTGAGATTTTAAATATTAACCGAGAAATATTTCTGCCACCATCCAGGTGACAATGCTATTAGTGAACTAAGAGGCAAGTCAGGGGTCATGTGTACCCTAGATGTGGGATAGATTCTTGTTATACATGGAGTAAACGTTTAATCTATTGTATCAATTTTTTTTTGTACACAAACATACTGAATTTACACATTAAGATGCCCTTTTGTGATAAAGAAGAAAGGCGATTGTGAAAAAAAATACTGGCATAGGATCATACAACTGAATGCCAGTTTATGTCTAAATACCTACATGTATGGTAACATTTATGATTTTTTAAGGCCTGTTATTGTACTATTTTGAAGAGCTTTTGACATGAGGTCTGATGAACTAAAGTGGTCAGTAGCCAGACTCCTGCCACCCTCCCCCCAAAAAACAAGCATTGTGAAAGTCAACTGGTTGTGCCTTTGTGGCTTACTAGCTTTGCTAATTTAGTTTGTGGCAGGGTTCACAGGGACGGGGGTGCACACTATGGAGTGGTGAGCACTATTTGCAATGTCTCTAGTGCTCGAGACTGAAAGGGAGTATCTATGACCATCAGTACTTACAACACAATATGGTTGTGTAACGCTCTCTCCGTATACAAATATTTCAGTTGAACTCTTCATCCGAGCAGGGTTTGCAAATGTTAACCGACAATCAGGGGAAATAAAAAGAAAAGATTATAGATGTACTAATCACAAATGCGTGAAACAAATCTTGTTGTAAACAAAGATACAGAAAATCCTGTTTCTATGATATTCGGTGAAAAAAAATCTAAATATCGCTGCTTCTGTTTGCCAACTGTCTAGAATACGGGCAAAATGCTTAGCCCAATTGTGTTAAAACTGCATAACTTCCTGCCGCTCAATGCGATAGACTCGAGTGGCTATTATGTTCTTGCAGCAACCGCGTTTAAGATGCTGAATGTAATGCACATCATCCTTGTTACACATCGACATAGGAATAGCATTCTCGAAGTGAAAGTGACCTAAGTGCTGGCGCCATGTTATTGCTGTGTTTACTAATCAATCTCATTTTTTAGACAAGATTGAGCCACCAGGGTGCCTAAATGTTGGCCCTTAGTGAATACAGGTTACCCTAATGAATAATCATTACTTAAGGGTTTATTTTAAGAAACTAAGATCCACAATAAACTAAACAAGACCCTTGTATTCCACTTGTCTGTGGTGTACTCCTGAATGCTTAAACAGCATAATGCTAATTTCAAAAGAGTGGGGGAAAAAAAAAGAAATACTCAAGTTCATAAATGTAGCCTTACGGCAAGAGCGGTCGACCTCGAAGCTGGGGAACCGGGTTCAAGTCTCGGCAACGATGCTCAACATCCTGTGATACTGGGCAAATCACGTAATCTCCCCGTGCCCAACAAAAATGAATGTGTCCATCTGTAATGAAACTAGTGCTCATGTAAAGCGCTCGGATACCCATTGTCTCGGGTCTAGTTCGCGCTCTATAAAACAAATTGTTTTTTTTTTTAAATAAAGATGATGCTCGTCGTGATAAAAAATAAGTTTACCAGAAATCAAAGGGTGCGGGAGGGTCCGAAGCTGCGTATAGTTCAATATAAAAAAAAAAATACATCAACTGGCAACGTTCTAAGCAGCGCGGTGCCGGAGCATATTCAAGAAAATTATGAAAGTGGGCGCCGTGCTAGGATATAAAGTACGGCGCTTTGCAATTTAACATCGTGTCTGCAGTAAGAGAAACTCAAAGAAAATAAGACTTACAGGCTTAAGAACACGTATCATGTAACAACCGAAGTAAAAGGGCCAGTCGCCATGGGAGGTTACAAATAATGACAAAGCGGTACTACGGAGGGACTAACAAGCCTCTTTGCGAATCCGAAGGCAGCATTTATGAAGGACACTGACACAAGCCAATGACAAATATTGGCGGAGAGTGGGCCGGGCTTCTATTACATACTCCACTACAACAAGTTTCACAGAGCAGCGCTTGCGCGCGGAGTCTAGGCTCGACCTAACCAGCAGCTGTTACTCAGAACTAAAAGGTGTAAAGTATAAAAAATTAAAATAAAGCAATACAGCTTTAGGTTTACTATAAAGAGACTGGACATTTGGTTTAAAAAATATTAGCTCAATATTCAGTTTAGACGTTGACAACTAAGAATACCTGCAAATAAACACATTGTATGTAAAACACAAAGAATCACCTGCAACTGTCTAAGCAGATGCATCATTTGATTGTACACTGCAAACTTAGTAGTAAATACTGACTCCCATCTCAGGAAGTGATTATAGCAATTCAATATTTTTGCTAATAAGGCCCCAGGTCCTCGTGGACTCACGACAAAACTATTATTTCCTTTAAGCCAAATCTAATGTCAAAGCAAGCGCAACTTTGCCGCTTCCTCACTTCAGTAAAGGTTACCAAAACTATGGCTGAATCAAACCGGTTTCTCTAACCTAATTCCAGTAATGATCCAACACCCTGCTTCGTATGATTATAATATAAAGTGTGAATTAAACCTGTACAAAAAAATTACAGGCTAAATATTCTTCTTTTTATGTTAAAAATATAAGGAAGGTTTTATCAGTTAAAAACACAAGGAAAAGACCACAATACGATTCAATTGCCTCTGTAGGTTTCGGTCTTGGATGTTTACAAAGTAATTGCTTTGGTAGAATGTAAATACCTTAAATGTACACTCCATAAATTGAGAACTAGGATCATCAACTTTCTCGAGGGTATTTAGCGGATTCTGTCATACCAAACAATTGACCATAAGCGAATAACTGAGAAAAATTAATTCACTGATGAGCAACACTAAGGTGCCTTTAGTCGCAAATGTAGTCAAGAGGCTACAGGTTAAAGATAAATAATAAAAAGATGTCTAGTTTGCAGATGTGAAAGAGCTTCACAATGAAAGATTTGAAGATTACCCTTCAAGAAAATGTACTACAAACTAACATTCCAACTGTTGTTCAGGTTTAAAATGTCCTATGCTTAGACGAGAGTCCAAAATAAACAATCAGTGGCTGAACATAATTGTGATTACATATGGGCCAATTAACTGAAGTACTTATCTTAAAACATAGGTAAATTCGAGATCTCACGGAAAGATGATATCAGCGTTAAAATAAATATACTTTCTAGGCTGTTGTAGGTATTCCTAGGACGTCTACCAGTTAACAGCTGGCAACGCTTTGAATATTTGAAAATAGGCTGGTACTAATTACAAAGGCAAAACTCTGCATCTAGAAAAAAAACATTTTTAAAATTAAATTGAATGGAGGACTAACAATCCTACATATGCAAAAAATATCGGAGAACAATTATTAAAATCTTTGATTTCTCAATAATGCATAGAAACGTCGCCATCCCCTCCAATAATGCCCCGTATCAAGCTCAGCTGAAGAGTAGAGTACATAAAGCAAATTAAAATGTATGAATAAATGTATGATTGCAGGGTCTGAGGTATTGAGAGCCTGATGATTACCTTTATAAAAATACTTACGATACTAGGAATCTTTAGAACGTGCCTGAGGTAGTTGCTGGGTGAACGAACATTTACATCAACAGCTATACAATAAAAACTACTTAGCATTATTTTTGACAAGGTTTGGAGAACGGGTGTAAGAAATCCCTTTTGTATATATGCGGACGTATTGTAAGACAATTTCTCCGCTCAAATTCAGACCAATGATAACCTTTTTTTTTAAAACACACAGTTTGCACCTTTGCATATCTGTTTCCACTGATGAAACACTTCCTGAATGTTTACGTTCCATGAAGAGCAGGAGCTTGAATCATAGGAATTTGTTTTAGTACAAGGAATGGAATGCGTGTAGGAAATGTGTCCTGGTCGCTCTGGAATTGCGTATGCATGAGGTAATGTCTTGCTGTGCCAGGAAGACAGAAGCTAGCTTTCATATTTAAACCGTGACTCACGCAAAGCGGGAAACTCTACAAAAAAGCAGGATATACAAAGGTGCTACTTCTGAAAGATTAAGCTAGCACCGATTGACATGTTTGCAATCTAAATCTTCAGTTTACCTCCAAAGACAGTCAGTATACGAGTGTACCACACAACACAGCTGCATTTTAATCTCTTCATTGCCGTCCTGCATGGAAGTGAATACGATATCTGAGCTGTATTTGTATCTGACACTAGTTTCAATGCTGTTCCGCAGTAACTGCCTACGGTACAAAAGGGTGTGATAGACCACGTCGCTGTCACAGGGATGTGTCTGCTCACGGTAAATAGGGTGAAAACTTGGAGCTGTGGAAGACTTTCAAGGACACCGGTGGGATGGAAAGTCAGGTGGAGGTAAAGGCCACACATGGCGCTTAAAAAAGGAGTTTATAGGAAGTAAAGAAGTGGACAGGAGGTCTGACTTCCGACCAACAAATCTATTTCTACTTTATGACTTTGTAAAGTGCACACTACCAATGGAATCCCATCGAGGCAAAGAGACCAAAAAGCAGCACATCAGAAGGAACTTAATTGAACAGAAGAGCTTCCATCACTATTCTGAGATCAGCCAAGATGATAACTTTTACATATACTGCAAGCTTATGCAAAAGCCACAGGCCAAGGACTGCAGCGTGCAGGTTCTCTCCAGAGATGCACCTTCTCATATGGATCCCTACATTTTGTCAATGGGCTGACAAGGACACACGCTGAATTTCATAGCCCAGCTAACACCAAATTATCCTGACTTCAAGTGAGGGATGATGGGAGAGGGGTCTATAACAAAGCACCCATTTGAAAGTAAGAACCAATAGCTTAAATTTTAATATAGTATCTGGAGCTCATCAATGGAGGAAAAAGCAGAGGATGGATACTAAATCTTTCCTGTAGCCAAAGACTAACTGACATTCTGATCAAGAGTATTTCCACTGCAGGTGACATAGTACGTTCCAGCTACCATGATGCCATATTCTAGCTTTAGGATTAAAAGTGCTCCATACATCACATAATCTAGTTCAGACGAGTTAAAAGGGAGCGGTTCTGGAAAGTAACATGTTTTAAACTAGCAAAATAGGAATAAGACTTGAAAATTTAGACTGACAACAGAATGTAACATTATTCAGTTCTTCATTTTTCAGTAAATTTGGTGAGAAGTCCAGCTCCTAGACCACTCTCCCTGTAAGAGTGAGCTTCTCAAAGTATAACTGATCCACGCTGTAGAAGGTTCTAAAGATGCTCTCAACTCATTAACGTGTTTGTCCACATGTTTCAAGAATAATTCAGTTTTAATAATGCATGGACTTCCATGTAATGGATAGGTGGGTGTTCACTGGCAACTGGTGGAGCTTGAAGAAGGGATGGGGTTGAAGCTTCATTTGGGAAACTAGGGGCATTACGACCATTCCATGTGAATAGTGATGTGGTTAACCAGTACAAAGTATTCAATATATACCATTACCCATGTCTACCATTTTCCAGATCGGCTATTCAGGATGCAGCAATTAAAAGAGTAACCAGAGAAGTGGTTTAAAAGACTGCTACTCGATAAATGGTCTAATAGCTCATAACCTCGCTTACATGGGTTAGATAGAATAGATTGGGAAGACCGCCCAGTTGTCCCTTCTCCTATCTTTGCATTAAAATCGCCCCCAGACATATCCCAGCCAATTTGTACTTTCCAAATAAATTGTCCAAGTCCTGGATAAAGTTAAGAAGGTGAACAAAGTCAGCATTAGGTGTGCTTACGAAGTCATTATTATAAAAATTGATAAAGCAGATGGAAGCCCCTCGTGTATAGATCAGTACTTGGAAGTTAGCATTCTCGGTTGGAATTAGTTTTACTCTACCACCTGAGGCAATGCTAACCCATATTGATAGACCCCCTGAAGGTCTGCCATATTTAGGGTTAGGGGAAATGGTATTAAAACACTCATACCCTTCGAAATAAAACTCTTTGGTTGCCCAAGTTTCTTGAAACATAAGGATGTTGAATGTGTTTATCATAATTGCCCAATCTTCTATATTTAATTTTGAGGCCAGACCTGCCACATTCCAACTCAGCACCTTCAATATTGAGTCAGGGCAATCAATTACTTGAATCGTTTCCACCCCAGGACTGGTATTAGAAGTCTTCTTGGCTACCACATGGACCAGACCGATTTGAGTTTTGGTTGGGAGTCAATCAAGATTGTCTAAATCGGAAATAGCTTAAAATCTATTAGCCGACTGATGGGACGGGCTGAGAAGTGGACACTGTATAGATGACGGTTTATAAAAGAAATCAAGTGGTAATACACAGATGTTTGTAGAAAAAAGGCATTTGGTTTCTTTTACTGCTAGTATAGATCCGACAGTCCTAGGCCGAGAAAAATTAATAACAATGCAATCACCCCTGATAGTTTTTGCTGCAGGTCCCACCCAGCCTACCCTTCGTACCATTAAAATGTCATGTATATCAGACCTCCTATATCCTTTGTGTTTAGCCAGCCAGTCCACACATTTATTCCGCAGTTGTTCCCAGGACTCGGATTTATTTTTCTCTAGTGGTGATACCCCTGCAAGGGTTATCACATATGGGCAGGATGCAGGGGGTAAATTTAAGACATCCTGATTAGATACTACATGCCCCCTCAAGCCAGTATCAGCTATACTCGTACTGACTATCGGACCCTTTTGAGAATCAACAGGGTTAACATTTTGAGTATTAGCAAATCGAGTATATGGCTTAGAGGCTAGGGGGTTTCTCGTTTTATTATTAGAATCAAGGGGGACAGGCAGCAACTTTACAATTTGGGGCACTTGACGAGCCGGTTGCGCATTCTGGGAAGGATTTTCCAAGGTGCTAACCTGTCGAGCTAGCTCATTGCATTCCCTACAAGATGATATTGCCTTAGTAGTTAGGGATTCCAGACGATCTAAACGCTTCCATAACTTATCAAAACTTGTGTCCACAAGCCCTTTAAAACGATCAAACAATGTATCAACTATGATGTCTATAGCAGTATCCCCAAGTGTGAAGTTAGAAAAAGCAGTCTGCGTGGACTTCATCTGAATGGGATTATCTTGGATGTCCACATCAACTAGGTCAATAGAGTCACTACTGGGAGTTGGGTCTGCGGGGACCATGGGGCCCTTAATCCACATATTTAACGTTGTACGTTGTGAGTTCAGGCGTGGGGGCTGTTTCCGTTTAGAACAGGGTGGTCTCACCACCTTCCTCTTCTTTCTCGCTCCACTTACTTCTGGGTTAGGGGTTGTGGCCAGATTGACTGTGGTTAGTGTCGATGAAATAGTTGGACTACACCCAGATTCAAAATTTACAGTCGATCCTATGGGGCCCCGCCCTTCCAACCCGGATGTATTCTCTCCAGTAGGGATGTGAGGTGATTGTTCAGTAATTCTGTGCATCAGTACCTCTGGGTTACTTATATCATTTTGTGCTTCACATTGGGGTTTAATGGGGCCCAAGGACCATCTTCTCTCCGTCAGCTCGATCTCAGTGCTGACCATATTCGCCACCCACTCCAACATTGTGTCAATTGATGTAATTTTGCGTGCAGGGGTGGTAGCGTTACGTTTGCCCATGTTGACAAAACCCCTACACATCCATAAAGTACCAAATGAAAAAAAGCACCACTCGCCACTGCAAAATACAGTTGTAGTTCTAGCTCTGTCTTCGGTTGTTGGAGGGATAGCCCAGCCCAGCCCAGCCTCCCTCGGCCCCTGACGGCCCGCCCTTTGCCCGGGCTTCGCACGGCACGCGCCCGCGTCCTGCGAAGCGGGAGCCGCGCTGTTATTTGTGTGCCTCCGGGCGCGACAGGCAGCAGAGCAGTATGGGAGGCGTAGTCCTCTCTCTCTCCGTGTGCAGTGGCGGCGGCGGCAGTTCCTCAGCGGTTCATCATCTGTGTATTTAATGCTTGATTCTGTATTTTTGGTTATTTTGCAGTTCAGGTCATTGAAATTACATAGGTTGGGGTACCAGGATTCCAATATTCACTCAGGGGGGGGCCTTGTGTTCCAAAACTGATTCAGTGGGGGTCCACAGATTCTAGTAACAATTAAATAGGGGGTCCGCAGCAGAAGTTTAAGAATAACTGGGCTAGAGCAGTGGTTCTTAACCTGTAGTCCGGGGACCCCTGGGGGTCAGAGAAACCTACTCAGGGGGTCCAAGACTGCTTAGAAAATTAATTAACATTAACAGGTTAATAAAGTGTATGCAACAAAATAAACACAACGTAAAGCTGCAAATTTTAAAACATTCTGGAAATCTGAAGGAATTTGAAATAGGTGGCTAAAAATGAAGTTGGTACTGTCAGATTTATTCTTGGGAGCAGTGCAAGAACATCAAACAGAATATAGTATGAACGATGAGTGGCCTTAATTGACTTTATAAAAGCTCCAATCTTAGTATTAAAACTAAACATTTTGATTTTTGTAAAAATATTTGTGAATTAAATAAAATATGTAATCGTTTGTGAATTGGTTGGGTGCATGCTCGTTTTTTTTTTAGTTTTTGTGTTATTGTTTTGTGGTTCAAATCATCGAAAATGCTTGAGCCGAGATCCCCGGCTTCCAGTAACGACTCAACGGGTGTCCATGGATTCCAAAAAGGATTCAGTGGGGTCCCAGGAATCGGTAATGATTTAGTGTGGGCCAACCGAAGACAAAAGGAGAACCACTGGGCTAGAGAATAGCTCCTGCTCACAAAATGTAGCGACCTTGAAGAGTGAAGTTTATTAATCAAACATGATTACATTTTAACTAACTTTTAAAGCCCACTTTACCACGGAACAGGTGTTAAATAAAATGTATAATGAGGAGCATTCGCAAATCTAAGTAAAATTAAATCCCCTTGGTTTTTAAGCATCAATTCGCGAGTGTTTCTAATCATGGATACACTGCCACCTAGCGGCTCATTTCTAGAACATTTTAGGATTTACAGACAACAAACAGGGACTGTAAAAAGCATCCGTATACTTTCAGGGATCAGACAGTTTGAGCAGAAATAACGGCGATAGGTTTCAAGACTTCCAAACATGTTCAATTATTGGGGGCGGAGGTGTCACATTTTTCTATCACATTTAGAGAAACGTCTGGGAAAGTCTTACTGCATATATCTATATAGAAAGCTCTTTTGTAAAGTCCTCTGTTCTCAGCACATCAAACTCGTTGACTATGGAAGATTCTCAATCAAGCTCAGCTATTTCTCCTGATCAGGGACTAAAAAGGCTCTCCGAGAGGGTTGTGAAACTCAACAGTGACCCGCAAGGCAAAGGTGTAGACAACCGGACCTAACGATACATTAAGGTCAACAGTTCAACAAAACGTAAGGCACACGAATCTAGAAATATTCTCTTCTAACGTGAAGAATCATGTCACACGGCATTGAGTGTCAACAAGCAAAGGAATATCACTGGGAAACATACGATGTACACCGATGGTCAGGTTGCTGGATGAACTTAGTTCGTTTTTCTTTACAGGACTGCAAATGTTTCCAACTCCAAGTGAAAACTTCTAAAGATATGTCGGCATCAATGGCGTAGCTAGGGGGGGGGGGGGGGGGGGGGGGGCGGTCCGCCCCAGGCGGCACTATTTTCGGGGCGGCCAGCGGCAGCTGCGTGGCACTGGTGCTGTCACTGAGCAGCCACTACACCACACGTGTTACTGTACGTGCAAGCGCACCTGCTTGCACCCAAATGCCGCACCACACAAAATGCTGCTCCACCTAACAGTGGTGGTGCGGCGCCGGGCCTGGCGTACTGTTTATGTGGGTCCCAGGACCGTCAATCTTTTAGCGAGCGTAAAGCGCTACCAATGACGGCCCTGGGAACAATTTGTGGCCAGCCCCGCGGTGTCTACTGCAAGCAAAGCTACATGGCTATCTTTCCCTTCTCCATAAAACCCCTCGTTTTAGACGCTTCCTGCTCCCAGCCTGACCAGTCCTCCCCAGTCCCTGTGGTGTGTTCGAAGGCAGAGTGAAGGTGAGGGTGAGTGTGTCTTCTCTGTTTATTTAAACTTGTCATTTAGTGTTGCGTGCACGAATTCAAAGCACATTTCACCGGAGTTTATTTTCCGTCACATTGAGAAGAGCTGTGAACTGGGAGACAGAAAGCATCGGTGGGGGTGGATAGAAGGTAATAAGGAAAGGGTTACAAGAGAAGCAGACACAAGGGGAGGCGGTGCAGGCAGAGGGGGAGATGGTGCACGCAGAGGGGGAGATGTGCTGGGGGTGAGATGGTGCAGGCAGAGGGCGAGACAGGACAGGCAGAGGGGAAAATGGTGCAGGCAGAGGCTAGATGTGCAGAGGGTGAGATGGTGCAGGCAGAGGGTGAGATGGTGCAGGCAGAGGGAGAGATGGTGCAGGCAGAGGGGAAGATGTGCAGAGGGTGAGATGGTGCAGGCACAGGGGGGGTTGGAGCAGACAGAGGGTGACACGGTGCCCTCAGAGGGCGAGATGGTGCAGGGAAGGGGGACGAGGTGCAGGAAGTGGGTGAGATGGTGCCAGCAGAGGGAGAGATGGTACAGGCCAAGAGTGAGATGATGCAGGCAGAGGGTAATGTAGCGCAGGCAAGCGGGAGATGCTGCCAGCAGAGGGGGAGATGGTGCAAGCAAAGGGGAGATGGTGCAGGCAGAGGGTGATGTGGCGCAGACAGAGGGTGATGTGGCGCAGACAGAGGGAGAGATGGTGCAGGCAGAGAGTGAGATGGTGCAGGCAGAGAGTGAGATGGTGCAGGCAGAGAGTGAGATGGTGCAGGCAGAGAGTGAGATGGTGCAGGCAGAGGGAGAGATGGTGCAGGCAGAGGGAGAGATGGTGCAGGCAGAGGGAGAGATGGTGCAGGCAGAGGGAGAGATGGTGCAGGCAGAGGGAGAGATGGTGCAGGCAGAGGGAGAGATGGTGCAGGCAGAGGGAGAGATGGTGCAGGCAGAGGGAGAGATGGTGCAGGCAGAGGGGGAGGTGGTGCAGGCAGAGGGGGAGGTGGTGCAGGCAGAGGGGGAGGTGGTGCAGGCAGAGGGGGAGGTGGTGAAGGCAGAGGGGGAGATGGTGCAGGCAGAGGGGGAGATGGTGCAGGCAGAGGGTGCGATGAGATGATGCAGGCAGAAGGTGAGATGGTGCAGTCAGAGAGTTATATGGTGCAGGAAGAGGGGGAGATTTCTGCAGGCAAAGAGATGGTGCGGACAGGGGGTAAGATGACGCAGGCAGAGGGTGAGATGGCGCAGGCAGAGGGCGAAATGGTGCAGGCAGAGGGCGAGATGGTGCATGCAAATGGTGAGATGGTGCAGGCAGAGATGGAGATGATGCAGACAGAGGGGAAGATGGTGCAGAAACAGCCCGTAGCCGGAGGTAGGTGTTTTGGGGGGGCACGATCCCCAATAAAAACACTTGGGTCTCGGTGATGGGCATGGGTTTCGATCCCTCACAATATCTTTTAATGAAAGACATAATATGGTGAGATTTAAAAGAATGTTGCACATTTTGCAGTATTTTTTAAGTGTTATTATTCTATATTTACAACTGTTTTTAATAATATATTGGAAATGGCACATTTTAAAGCACAGTGAGCAAGGGACACTGCTACTTTCAGTAAGTATGTGTTAAATGCTCTCCAATAAAACTGCTGAAAAGTAAACACACATGAATGTAATTAGACGTGATATTGTGTGCTCCCCCTCAGCACTCCTTTGGGGAAAGCTGTGACAAAGGCAGCGTTTCTAGGTACATTTTGTAAACAACCATTGATAATAATTTAGGGCCTAGTTTATGAAAAGTGTGGCATCGCTGGTTAAAAACAGCGATGCAACACTTTTCATTGCGCCCTCCTTGCAACACCGTGGATGGGTTGTATTTACTGTATGGAGCTCCATGTCCCAGGGAGTCAACAGATACGTCAGGAATCCTGACGTATCCGCTGGCACAGTAATGACGCATTGCTGGAGTGTGCCAGAAACTTGAGGCAACTCTAGCAATGTGCCATTGCCCATGGGCGAGTCCCATGTGAAAGGCACTGCGTCAGTCCTTACGCCTGCTTGAAGCAGGCGGAAGGATTGTGATGCAGTTAAGTTGTAGAAGTGGCGCAGTGAAATCAGTGGCGTAGCACTATTTCCGTGGTGGCCAGCGGCAGCTTCGTGGCACTGGTGCTGTCGCTGAGCAGCCAGTACACCACACGTGTAACTGTAAGTACAAGCGCACCTGCTTTCACCCAAATGCCGCACCACACAAAATTCTGCACCACCTCCGCCTAACTTAGTGGTGGTGCGGCGCCGGCGTACTGTTTATGTGGGTCCCAGGGCCATCAATCTTGTAGCGAGCGTCAAGCGCTACCAATGACGGCCCTGGGCATAATTTTTGGCCAGCCCTGCGCTGCAGCGGTGATGCACACTATCGCGCACGCCGCACACCACCACATGCGCTCTCTTCTGAGTGGAGGAGTCTCGTCCCGGGAAATGCAGATCTGCTGCAGACACTGTCTGCATTTCACACGGGTCGGATGTCAGGTCTGTTTCCTTTCCCTTAACCACAGTGTTACTGGGTAAGAAGTGCTTTCATTGGATGTCTGTTGAGCGCGCAGCTCTTCCACTGTATGTGAACAGCAGAGCGGGTGACTGCCTCGTCGCCAATGGCGTTCAAGCGTTTGAGCAACCAGGCGTTATAGCAGTCCATAGCACGCACAGGTTTTTGCATGTGGGGCATACTGAATTTTCTCTGATTTGCTTTGTTTGTGTAACAAGAAATATAACCAATATATTTTCTCTCCTTTCCTATAATCAGTTTTTGTTTTGTTACTTTGTGTTCTGTTTTTATTTCTGAAAAACCTTCGCGTAAAATGGTTTATGAACATAGGTTGCATCTTGGAATTTTTTCGTTATCCCTTTTTACCCTGGTTTATCAGTTGATATAATATTGACACGAGCAACCCCCTTGAGCCATTCCCTTAAAAGCAAACAGCAAAACTTGTCCAAAAGAGAATTTGATCTGATCAATGTTTGCACGAATGCAGGCCCTCCGCACATTATCTGAGTAAAATGCATCATTGCAGCGCGCTACAATTCTCTGCTCGTCTGTATTATCAGCAGCTGATTAGTATTAATCACGTCGGGGTCCGCACTATATTTACTTCTGGGTCGATAAATCGAGTTCCTTATTGACTAGTGCACTAATAACATTTGTTATGTACGGCGTTATAAATTTTAAATTATAAGAGTACAATTGTATATGTACCAACTAGTGCCTGTCATGTGCGCCACCGCCAACCAGTTTTGGCTATTAAGATAATATTTTTGGCACATACTTTCAATGTTTAAAACGCAACTAGAATGCGGCCAAAAAGGTAAGACAAGCTGGAAGTGTGGCCACATAGCATTTGACCATATCACTTGAACTTGTGCTTGGAATCATGGCAGTCGTAGTCATAATTTGAACATAGCCTGTAGGTGTTGCTCAAGTCACAGATTTAGCCAATGGCGATAACGGTGCGTACTTTTTGTGAGAAATCAAACCATTCTGCACTGAACGGATGGAGTGGAGCGTAGAATGGCGGGAATACGCAAGGGCCTCTCCTTGTGGCGTGCGATACTCTTTTATCCTGGGTTAGAGGGGATTGTTTCCAAAAGTGTGTGGATGAACTTGTTTTTCGGCTCCAATATTTAGTCACCTTTTGGGTGACCGCAAATGTTCTGTCGTCATATCGCGCACAAACAGAAAATTGTCCCAAGGCGCTTGAATGATAGTTACTTCTGCCCAGATTCAAACGATTTGCCCACCTTACTGGTATTTGAACCCATGACATGTGTGTTGCCGCACAGTGCTTCTTCCCAACAGGCCCTGTTAAAGGAATTTTTATTCAGGTGGGCCAAGGATACATTCGGGTGGGCCACTGCACGCCCAATTGTTACTTATATGCCAGGCCTGCTTCAGGGCCCTCCTTTATCTCTCCTTTGTCTTACAAGGGCTCATTAATACACATTATTTTCTTTCCAAATCCCTTTCTAAATGTTATCGCTCTCGAAATAGAGTATATTTCTTTGTAATGTCTCTTTGATGGGAATTGAAGGTTTCTGAGGTGGGAGTATCCTGCAAGTGACACTTCTTGGGCTCTCCCTCATGACCTCCTCAGGATTCCCTCAGCTGAGAACAACCCATAGCTCTTTCAAAAAGCTTATTGCAATTGTGAACTGAGCACTCAGTGAGCTGTGAACTGTTCACAGCTCTTTTTGTGCTCAGTTCAAAACTGCGAGCTGAGAATTGGGAGAGCAAATAGCAGCTGACAGCTCTCCGAGAGCTAAGTTCACATTTGTTGTTATGCTGCTATGGTTTATTAATACAAGCATGTATACCTTGGATTCCTGGCACTATAGAACAACTCAATAGGAAAAAACAGTGTAATAAAAACAAGGAAAATCATAGAGAATTATAGATCAAAATGATAAAATACAGATTACATACAAGTCTTAAGTTTTTTTTTATGCACAATAGGGGAAGGTCATTCTCTAGCCAATGCAAATTAGAAGGCCCTGTCCCAAAAGGAAGCTATTTTATTCCTGAGGACATTCAGCAAATTTTTATTTGTGGCGTGCAAAGTTAATATTGGGCTGTATTATTAAAGTGTATCCCTGATACAAAGAGGAGAGAAAGAGTAGATAGAACGGTGTACAATCACTAGGGTCTTTTATGCCTCACAAGAAGCCAGCGGAGGATCTCATAATTAGCGTAACTTGTCCAAGAGTCTGAAAATGATACCGGGACAAGTTCAGCATATTTCTGTGTGGCCCAACTTCTTGGCAGGGTGAATGGTGTTCACCTTGAGAAAATAGTGGGTGGACGCACGCAGCAAACTCAGCTCCAACCTTTGCTTTCACCTGCAGTGGAATAGAGAGTGGTGTCGTAACTTAAACCCTGCCAATCCACCCCCGCTGCTCACCGTCCTTTTTCCCCAGCCCCGCCCGCCCCTTGCTACTGGCCATGGGTGGCAATCTGAGGGATAGCCAAGGGCGCCAGAAGCTCTAGCTACGCCACTGGTCGGCATGTACGGGCACAGTAAGGCTGACTTTTATGATGAACGTAAAAGGCCTCTTCGTAGGCTCTGTGCTATAACTCGTGGAATGTTGTATTCGACTGGGCAGCAAACACAAACTGAGGTAGTGAGATATTGAGGCCACTCTGTATCCTCGTTGCAGCTCGATGTCCCCCCATTTTACTATCTACAAGTGGCATTGTTTATCACAAAAGGCAGCTATGATCCGCACAACATAGGTACCATTCTGAAAGCGCAACAACGTTCAGAGTCAGCGTGCCACTAAGTTAGTGGGCGTACTAACCCAGGAAAACAAAACAAGAGTGCCCTTTATCTTAAATGTCAACGAAAGGTATACAGACCTTTACTTTGTAAGTTCAGAACATTTACACAATTTACACTGAAATCGTGCCCATATAACAGTTTACAAAGAAGTGCCTTTTCACCACGTACATCAGAGAACCAAAGAGGTCTCTTAATCTTCAGCCCCATATGCTGATGGTTTCATTTATTAAGAAAAGCTTTAATAATGACACAAACAGAGCATACTTTGGTAAGTGGTTGACAGACTACTTTGGTGGAGTCGTATTCAATGACCGTGGTAGATACACTGAAAAAATGCCAAAAATGTCTCAGGCTGGCTTATTGCTAAGAAAAGATGAGATAATGTAACCAAAAGTCTCATCTTTACTCTTTCCAAGGTCATGCACTAATTCCTCCTTCACCATGCAGCCTAATGTGTAAAGTTTTAGGTCTTGCTTACAGATAGCTTCAGGAGTCAGTTGCCGCCACACCTGTGTACAATATACATTTTTAGTGTTCTGGCTCAGGCCACTGCTTATCATTGGTTGGCTTCTCGTCAGTCTCATTCACTTGCTTGTTATTCAACAGCTTTTCTCCTCTTCTTTGTTTTGTCCCTCCCTAAGAGCATAGCTTCTTAACTAGCCTTTTGACTGGATTAGTTGAATCTTTTCATGGCTGAAATCAGGGACTTTTCTCTTTCAGCATGTTTTCCACTCACGCGGTGCTTCTCTCTCAGATCCTCAACTCGTGCTCTTCATGTTGCTTTCCCCATCCCTCACTATTCCAGCTTGCTTTTTTTCCGTCTAATTTTTTCTTTCACCAGCTCTCCCTGCACATTTTACTAGAATTCTTTTTTAAACAGCTTCAATTTGCTAGGGGGAAACGCCTTCCTCCATAATGAGCTTTTGCGCATTGTTATTATTTTTCAATTTACAACTCAGATGTAGGCCTACCACATTTGAACGGCAAATTAAAAGTAAAAAAATATATAAATATAAGTTGTGCAGCTGTGCTGTAAAACATATGTGATCACGCTTGAGTCACCATTTTGGTTTTTATTTTTGCCATGACGGGCAGCATCGGTAACAATTTCGTTTTTCCTTTTGGTAATGCTGTTCAGCATAGGCAACAGGCCCTGGCAAAGCCAAAAGGTTGGCTAGCGTTTAAATGGTAATACCTACTGCCTTAACCAATACTCGTTTAATTCGTCATGAACCTTTTTTCTGGCTCTAAAACTACAGAGAGGAAACATTTTAAACATAAATTTCCCTTGATTTAATTGTTCGAGGAATTTCATACACGCAAAGGTAGCTGACATATGCAAACTGTTTAAAATTTGGCTTAATCACAAACCAACAGCTATTTGGCGTTATGTTTAAAGAAAAGCATCAATCCTTTCATACATAAATGTATTTACCATATGAATGAATTTCCCAAAATGATGTAACTAGGATATTTCTTCAACATTTTTGATCGATGATGCTGAACTATATTATTCTATGGCTAAAGATGTGATTTTGAGATTTGTCAAAGTGGGACTCAGACAAAACACAGTTTGCAATTTTTTTTAAAAAGATGCATATAAATAACATTGTTTATAATACATATAAAAAGTGAATTAGCTGTGCAAACGAAACTGCAATTTTTGTTGGTCATAAAGGGATAAAAAAGGTACAACCACCCCCCCCCCCCCTTTAAAATATAAAATTAAAAATTAAGTATTGTGCCATTAATATCATACTAAGTGACAGCAACAAAAAAACATAAGGTGTCATACTGCCCTCAAATTGAGGGAGGGTGGGTGGAAGGGGAGGGCTGGTAATCACTATTTTGTATATCTGCCACCTGTGATATACAAAGATCTAAGAATTAATTTCACCAAACCCTACTTATCAGTGGCCTTGCCTCCAGCCACAACTGGGCAATATGTAGTTATGCAAGGATAATTGCCACGAATATAATCCCTGTGTATTTCCGAGGGACATCTTTAGTTGATCCTAGAAATATCAGTTTAGATGAGAGGAGAATATTAATATCCAAGCACATTCTTAGGTCTTCACAAACACTTGCCACCAGTAACTCTATTTCTGTACAGTGAATAAATGTGTAGTGTCGTCATTAGTTTGAAGGCAGCTAAAGCAATCGGAGTCATTTCAACAGCCCCACGAGTGCAACCTTTAGGGAGCAAAATATATGCTCCTGTATTATTTTTACAGTGATTGATTTTAAGTCGGGATACATTCGAGTCCATTACTCTTTGGGATACTTAGCTCTATCTTAGAAATAGTGATTACCTGTAAGACCCCAAGGCCATCCCTCAGCTATCAACTGTTTATTATTGGGTTGCTTCTACTCCAATAAATGGTACACCTGGCCTATTAGTCCTTTTATATATTGTGGACAACAAGAACTCTATATATTTTATGCGATCCAAATGTAGATCAGACATTGGTATTTTTTTATTACAAAATGTCGAATCTGCAAATACAAAAAAAAAATCTCACAATATTAAAAGAAGAAAGAGTGGAAAAGAGAAAAAAAGTAGAAGAGTACTGCCGTGCCAAGCGGGTAGTCTCAGCTGTGCAGGATAAGTCAGCAACCCTGGATGCCAGGGGGGAAGAGTGCCTGCCGTGAAGAGTACTGCTGTACCAAGCAATCAATAGCTTGTGTGTTCCGATGAGCCAGTGACCCCAATTGCCAAGTGGGGCTGCCGTGAAGAGAGTCGCTGTGTCAATTGTGTCGGAGCCAATGTGCAGTGATGGACAGTGATGCCGTAAGCCAGAGCTGGCCACCAGGACCAATCAAGAAGTGAGACCTGGTCGAGATTGTGACAGCATTAGAAAGGCCACAGTGGCGACCCTAGTGGGCCTGAGCAGTGACTGAGGACCAGTGCCAGGATCTTCAACCCACCACCCCCATATGCCAGATGGGGGCGCTGTGAAAAAAGCTGATGTGCTGATCAGGTCAGACCCTGTGTGCAGTGGAGAGACACTGGTGCTGTATGCCAGAGTTGGCCAACGGGACCAATCAAGAAGTGCTACCTGGTCAAGATTGTTATCAAAGTAGAGAGGCCACCGTGATGACTCTAGAGAGCCTGAGCAGTGACAGAGGACCAGCACCAGGATCTTCACCCCACTACCCATGGGAAGAGACGAAGGACGTATTCACCTTGAAGGAACATAAAGAACCCCCCTTCCCGAGCCGCAAAAGGACCGTGTGTGAGGAACTCTAGGAAAGCCACATGCAGCCATCAGGGCAGTGTATAAAAGTGTTACGGGAGTCAGCTGCTGCAGCTCCAGCGTTCACCGATTGAGCACGCTCAGACTCCGGTTGCTCCAATCCCACTGGTGCAGTAAGACTGATTTTGGGCCACTCCGTCCTGGGGAACTTGCTTGCCAGATAGCGTGTCAGCAATGGAACACCTTCGACTTTCATACAGTTGGAGTGGGGCATCTGAGACTTGGACTACTATTAGGGCTTAACCTGAATGTTGCCAACAGTGAATGGGGAATAACCACTATCGCTAACTTGAGAACAGTGTAACTCATGTATCGACCTATGAAACACTAGAGCCATGACCTTTGAGGACTATGTATGGTTTATGAGTCTCATTTTACTTTCCAGTTGTAGATGAATACTTTCATCACAAAAGCAAGTATTTGATTGGACAATCATTTATTGCTGCTGCACGTATTTTTAGTTTTGAGCCTTATTTACCACCTATGTCCATCTACCAACCCTCAGAAGTCATGGACTGCTCGACCTGAGCTACTACTGAGAAGCATAAGTGCAGAAGGGGCTACTTGGCCCAGTTGCTCAGGATCCATAGTAGATCATGGGACATTAGGAGCAGAAGGCCTCAAACACCATGGCTAGGCCCAGTATGCCCTGTGGTCCTCTGAACGGGGTTCTAACAGTTACATACAAGTCAGGCCTGATTGTGTGCCAAAATTAAAGCACTGACTATTTAGAGTGTAAAAGTGTGTGTGTTTTACAGGGAGAGAAAGTAAGGCAGGATTAAGAACTGGATATTCTGAATTATAATGCCAAAGGTGTAATTCTAATAGTGTGCAATATAGCAATATCATTTCCAGAGCTGTAAGCGGACATTAGTTGAACAAAACACAGTACTAAAAAATTCATGCCTTGTATAAATTAGACTTGGAAGGAAAAAGACATTGCTACATTTACCGTCCTTCTGTAGCAGATGCATGGCTACTTCTGGAGCAATTATAAAAGAAACGGCGGAGCAGGAAATCCACCTCTTCTCTCCATAGTGAAGAACTGAAGGCAAAAGTATGAAGGGATGTGCGGATTTAGGAGGCGCAGACACAGGGAACCTTAAGGGGACACACCAAAGTGCTTATATCCGACTGCAGACCTGATGCGTTTAGAAAGCATACAGAGACATTTACACGGCTTGGCTCGGAAACAATTAGGAAGTTTAAATAACCATTCAGCCAACATAAAATTCATGAGGCTGAGCTATTCGGTAGGATCTAGATTAATCAAATATGGCATGTAGGGATGTGTGATGAAATATGCTTGTTTTTTTCTAATGTTCAATACATTTTCTATTATAGATGGACTCCTGACTGTCACGTAGAAACCACCGCGAACACAAGCACTTTCGTAAAGCAGCATGATGCGGTCAGGCAAAACGCTAGGACCATGTACTGATGGTGCTGGGATCCTACCGTAAACCTCTGGTGTCTATGGGTGTGCATAATTGAAAAATGAAAATAGGCATGCCTGAAAATCAGAGACACCAACGCATCTCCCACTTTGAGGGCCACCGACATTATCCTGAACTTCTCCAGCCGAATGTACAAGTTCAGAAGGCACAGACCAAAGGTGGATATTGTATCTGATCTCCATCCTTCTTGGGCACCAAGAAGTAAACTCCCATGCACCTTTTTTCCGTAGGTACTACCTCAATGACACCTTTGATCATCAGGGCAAGAACTTCTTCGACCCCACTCCACAACACATAGTGAAGGTAAAGGGCAACAGAGCTAGCTTGGGGTATAGCTTTTCATTAAAATATATGATGCTAGAATTCTAAATGGATTTTAGGAAATCATGATAGTAGATGGATTTATTATATTGTTTTGAATAACCAATTATAGTATATTTACTCTGGTCACTCAATCTGAATGCACATCTTCTGAGGGGACGTTGTTCTGTGTAGTCCAGAATAGGACTGCTCTAAGATGGCAGCTGCTTAGCATACAGCAGCAATGTTCAGGGTTGACCTCCTCACTTAATATTTAGTGTAGAGGGGCATCTTTGTTACTTTGATCTAGACTAATGACTTGAAACCCAATTATTCATACCACCTAATATTACTATCTGCTGCTGCGTATAACAATATTTAAAATCCTTATAAATGTAGAAATGTTAAAGCATTGCTATTACAAGATTATGCTCAATGGAATACTTTATGTATTAATCGCCTTAATCAACTGTCTGAAACTTCTGTTTTATGCAGTGCTCGGAAAGCCACAAGGGACAATCAGTGAATGTTAGATTATCGAGTATTTCTAAATATGAAAAGTTTGCTCTTTATTTTTACTAATGCAGGACAAACATTTTTGTGCTTTTCTAAATAGGAATTTGTACGTGATCACGGCACATGGGCGTGGTAATGCCATACAACATAACTCATCAAGCTATGAACTTTGTCCTCAATATTAAAGGAGCCCCAATGATTCATAGTCATATACAAGGAGGATTTTAATCGTTACAAGATGCTGACACTTACTTTATTCACATTTCTAATTATTTGACTACTTAACTTATTGGGGTTTCGTGACAGCTTATAAATGTGTATTAAATAAGGGAAATTATTGAATTAAATGAATAGAATTTAAGAACATTTATTAATAGGGAGATGTGACAAAAATGACCACACTATTAGAATAATAAATAAACAGGAAGGAAAGTGACTCCAACACAATACTTGCCTCATGGCAATGGGAAAATGACATTTTCATATTACTGTTTAAGACCAAAAAGTAAGTGAGTGACATAAAAACAGTCAATAAACAAGATGTAAACCTTGTAGTTCAGAGATTTATTTTAGAAAATCAGTGCCATAAGAGATACATGGGGATAGCTCCTTGAAGTCGTTTAGAGAAACAAAAGCAGCCCTTTGGTGAGTGATTATTTTTGTGCAAATTATGTTCAGCACAGGTGTTGGGAATAGCAAATCAAATACGATATATAACTAGTCTTCATTAATATAGAAACTTAAGAATTGTGTATTAGACTTATTTTGTCAAAATGATAGAAGGTATAGTCATCTACTACTGAATACAAGGATACAATTACTTAACGTGAGCTTACTCTCTGGTAATGGTCTAGATGTGCAAGTTGTAGTGTTAACACTTTTGTTCAGGGCTTGTGCTTGGTCTTAACATGAGATTAGTGCTGTAATTCCTAAAGTCATTTTGTATTCTCTTCAAGTTGATATTGGATTTATCTAATTTTGTTTTTAACGGTTATTTGGAGGATTTCTTTCCTGACAGCCCTGAAGAAGTCTCTCTTTGTTGGAACTAAATGCGGTGGCTGAATGTTGTGTTTTTAAAAAAAAAATAACAATGAGGTAACAATAACTGAAGGACTCCATTTTGTAACGTTGTAGTGCCCGTCTCATCTTTGTATGAATGTTATTTACTTTTTGGGGCACAGTGACAGTCGATGAAAGAAGGAAGGCACCCTTTAAAGGAACAGTCTTGAGTGCAGCAGGGTTTCCTACAACTACCTCGGTTCAGTGATTAGAGCTGCCCTATAAGATAACATGGGTTATTGTGTCCACAGTTAAAACTAAATAATCTTGTGTTTAGAAGCTATGAAGTCTTTTGGGATCTTAGCTCTGGCTCTCAATACCACACTCTGTTTTTAGTGTTGAGAAATGAACTTACCTGTAAATGAAGCCTTTTTTCTTTAGTAAGACTACACTGTCTTGGCATCGGAATTACCACCAGTTATTTTATGTATACTGTGAAGGAGGGTCTAACCTCTCACCATCTCCTAGAGTAAATCTTGCCAGCTCAACCTTGCTACCCTGAGAGAGCACAGTTCTAAAAGGAGTACCTAGTCATCCGGGTGATGTGGAATATTTAAATTTTAAGTATGGTGAAAACTTCTTAAGGATTTAATAAAAGGTGATAGGAAGTCAAAAGATGGACAACAAAATGAAATTAATGACACTTACCTACTACTAGTCCACACTCAGGACAGATCATGTCCCCAGCTCTGTAATCTTCAACCAAAATGGCATCCGGATGGTTTGGACATGTCACTCTTGGAAGGGCATCCACTCTAACCAAGGAAAATAACATTAAAATCTATATGTTTTATACGCTACAAGACAGAAAAGTATTGTATCAAGGTATATCATGCATTTAAATAAAGTGAGCTTCCATGATGAACATTTTTTTAGTTTCTATAAGAAATTGTAACAGAATATCAGTTTAACAGATACATATACGTTTTGGGGAAAAACAAACTGCTCATTGAAGACTGAATAAAAACATTTCTAAAACTTTAGAAATCAGCTTTTCCAACAATGTTGCTGTCTTTTGTGTAAGTGACAATAGCTGCTGTGCACTAAATCAGAAATCTATGGATCATGTCTATTAACGTTTAAACACATTTCAAGTACTTAAAGCTTAAAATGTGAGGATGCACTTACGCTCAATCACTCCTAAATCCCCTTGTGTCCCGAGAGACTGCGAGAGAGATAATAGGAAAACTTCGCAAAACTGATATAGTGAAGTTTACACTTGGAACACATTAACTTTTTTTTAATAGAAATTTACAAAGCATTCTTGGTGTATTCCTGGAAATTTGGATAGTTGTGGATTTCCAGGAGTACAGAGATATGCAACTATTCCTGCAAGAAGGAATGCAACATTTCTGCATGGGGAAACATGATGCAAAAAAGTATTGGCAATTCAAAATGGCCCAATTTCGGTGGGACTCTCTCCTCTTCCCCACTCTAAAATACATTTACTGCCGCCCTTAACCGGAATACATTTGCAACTACATTATTAACCCGGGAATAGTCGCAAACCTGCCATTTGAAGATTTGCTTGGAGAAAAATATCATTCAGGCAGAACGTCCATATAATCAATTCTTATATGCGAGGACCAAATCATACAATTCCTAATGATTTCAATTAGGATTGGAATATTACAATCAAAAAGGCTTTTCGTTTTGCCACCTACATTGAGCAAAGGTGTGCAAACAGATTTGTGAATTACCTAAGAGAGCTTTCCACAAAAGTCACTTCATCATCAATTGTTTCACGGATATGGAAAGAAAACATTAGTCAACTTGCAAGCCAATGAAACCCGAGCACACTGGCTCCACCCCTGTACCATTTTCCAAAGTTTCTGTTCTATTATGGTAGGTACAGCTTTCTTTCTCGAATAAAAATGCAGATTCTTTACAGATTGCCTCTTTTTAAAGAATTCATGGAAATTTCAGAGGAAAGACTCCACACAGATGACTAAATAGACAAATATTATAGACTGTCTAAACTCAATTTCATAAACCACTAATCCTTAAAACGGTGAAGTTGACAACACACGACTTTCACCTTTTCTAACAACTAACCTCAGCATGCACCCTCTCCATGTTTTTGTTATCAAATATTTGCCTTAGTTTAAGAATTATTCCCAAGCTGGAAAGCTAATGTACGGCCCAAGAGAATCCGCATTATCTTATTACTTACGCAAATCTTTAAAATAAACACTAAAACTTCATCTAATCAATTTCACTAAGCCAAGGCAAGTACAATCAAATGTATTTAATATCATACACACAGTTTATCTATTGTACTATAACTGCTGGAACTTACCAGGTTTAAAATTGTTTAAAATGTGTTGCTCTTCATGACAGATCCGTTCACCGGTTTCCGGAGACCTCCTCAATTTCACTTAAGCAGACATTCAAACTTTTGCCAACAAGAACGAATGTAGAAACAAGTAATATATATTTTACAAGAGCTTTTCATTCTTTTCCCATTATCTTTTCCAATTTATTTTGTAATTTACACTTGGGCTCTCTTCATCTATATACTTAAATGGACCATCACATCACCTGGGAAGTTAATGCTTGGAGGACCCCAATAACTACTAATGTGGTACCAGAGACCTGCCTACACAAAAAGCCGGTATTTTGACAATTTTGGCATCACCATTTCTGGAGACCATGTTGAAGTGTTCAAATACACATACCGTCAAAAAACCAATGAGTAGGAAAAATAAAATTAACTTTTTACTTAAAATTGCCAAATTTTGATCAGTTAAATGAAAAAGGCGAACAATTGGATATGATAAGTGATTCAATAATACAAAAAGAAGAAATTGAAAACTGGAAACCGAATTACAGGAAGAGGTAACACGACATAACTTGTTTTGAACAAAAGTGTGAGGGATTAGAATATCAGTCTAAAAGACCTAGAAGCATCACTGCGAAGGGAAGATGGAGTCTGTGCCTGAAGTGGTGCCACCGTTTACCGAAACCCATTTTGTGCTGCTAGCAGAGTTGCATAGGGGAGTGTGGATCGCTATGCCTGTCTAAGACTCAGGATCCCACATTACCAGCAAATCGTGCCGTTTGACAAGTTGGAAAACACCTGCTAAGCAAAGGAGCTGACCCTGCAGGGGGCACCACATCCAACGTTACGTGGCACTCCTCAGAAGATCCCCAGGAGTCTGGACTATGTGGGGGGGGCCTTTTTCTTAGTGCATGAAGGTGTTGCAACACACAGTTCAGCAATGGCCTTAAACAATTACTCTATGACTCATGGTAAGGAAACCCCACCTAGCGCCTCCACCCGACGGCCTTTATTATTTTTTTCTATACCCTGATGAAACATCTAGCCCAGTAATTTTAGACAGAACCGCATCAATCCCAGCTGGGGTCAGGACAACACCCAAGGCCACTTGAGTACTCCCACCCCAGCTTTGAAGCCTTACTATAGCTCCAGCCGATCCAGATTGTTACACGTCCTCGTGCTGAGCCCCTGCACACACTAATTGTTTACCTGTCTGCTTGTCATTTGAAGAACAGTGCTTGTTGCTGGGCCCAGCTGGGACTGGAGGCATAATTCTCCAGCCTTTCTGCTGGTATAAAGGTGCCCAAACAAAGATGGTGACCCTGAGCAAGGCGTAGCTGACTAACACAGAAGTGGCACATTCATTCAAGATATATCCACCAGGTACCATTTTGTCTCTGCTAACACTTAACACACGTTATCATGGCCTCAGGTAAGGCCTCACGCCATTTGCTCTTCACAGAGGTCGTGGGGAATTTTAAAATGTAGAAAAACGCCTCATCCCCAGAAGCTTCATTGGATGACATATTAGGGCCAATTACAGCTGTGGGGTTCAGATTGGGCTCCATAGAAACATCAATTATCGCTCTCACGATATAAGTGAAATCCACACTATCGGATTTAAGAGCCTTTGATAACCTAATTGAAGGGATGGAGAGCAGAATCTAACTCTAGTACTTGCAATAAAAAGTGACAGATCTTGACAATCTTGCAAGGCATGATATTAGATTGTATGGTGTTTCGAAAAAGTTTGAGAAGGACATCAAGGCCATTTTAGTAGGCCCTCTGTCCCAGTCCTGACTCATAGGCACAACCCACACTCAGGAGCTAGGACTACAGAGGGCACAGGAGATAAGAAATAGGAAGTCACCTATTGCGGAAACAGACAGACCAAGTCCCGTCATTGCGCGCCTTCTTCGCCAAGAACAGGTGCAACAGATTTTAACTGCATCAAGCAAACATGGACTGTATAACCGAGATGGACACAAAATCCATGTAACTGCAGACTACTCAACTGACACCAACAGTAAGGTATTTCTGCCCACAGACCCTAACTTCGTAAAAGGAATATTACATATGGCCTCTTCGATCGGGCGGTGATGTAGGTTGACAATGGGCCGCAAACTTAGTCACTACACGGATCCAAAAGATTTAGCACAATGTCTGATGAGTTTGTGAAACCGCATAGAGACACTGCCTCGCGACCATGGCCTGCTGTCCGATGCTACCGTCATCTCGACAAACCGTTATGGATGAGGACTGGAGCAACAGCTTGGAAGGGACCAAGTGATACAAGCAGCGTAGCTTACACATGACTCGCAGAGACAATCTAGGGCTCCACTGAAACCCATGTCACTTTCTGGCGATAAGACAGTCATGACGAACACTGATAACCTGTAACTGAGAGGCCAGATGAGTACTACCTGTATAACTCAATCTTTTTAATGTGATAACCAGTTTGTGATGATATGGTCCTTTTCTTTGAACTATCTCCTGTATTCCAGTCCCTATTCCCTTCTTCCTCTCCTCCTTTCTTTTGGGGATTGTCTCCATTAGCTGAGTAGGCAGAGGGTTTACTGAAACACTCCTGAGAGAATACTAGATCAGTTGAGTTATATGTATGCTCCAAATTAAGAAGAAGAGTACACTTTGTCAGTTTGCGAACGCCAGAGATTCATCTGCAAAGACAAAAGTCACTCTACAGAAAGTTACAAGAGATACGACCCGCCTTGGTCTTAGTACCATTTGAAAACTTATTTATCCACTACATTGAACAGAATTGTCTACTGTTCTCTGCTCACACATACACAATTGAAATCAGTCATCCGAGTTGCATCCAACACCATAACCTTCTCTCGCCTCCCCCCACCCCACCTCCCAAATCGTGTACTTCCCTCATCACATCTCATTTCTGGGGAGATACCTTACATTACCTAGAACTAATGACAACAGCAGGTGCTGACCAAGACTAAAGATAGCGACCCGACCATTCTCCAGATCATTGAATACTAATGTGCTAAACCATTGGATTAAAAGGAAAAAAGTTTTAGCATACTTAGCATCTAAAGGCATGGACATTGCACTTTCACAGGAAACACCTCACCAGGCCTGAGCGCGAGAAACTAAAAATGGATTGGGTGGTGAGGGCTATATGCAGCTGCAAATCCCCCTCCACCCCTGCTTGGAATCTCCAAAATGTAACCCACGAATCAAGCTGAAGAAATGTGGAGGGTCAGTTCTGTTGATGAAGTCACTCATGTACAGTATTTAAATTGGGGGCAGATGAGGATGGGAGAAGGCTGCTGGCCAAAACTGTGGTATGGCTCACGAGTGATCTTTGTAGGTATTGCCCAATATTAATTTATGCTCTACTCAACAAGATTTTGATCGAAACAGGCATGGCACACACGATCATGGGAGAAGGCTGGAATCTGGCACTGGATGATGTTCTAAACAGGACAGGTCTTATGACCAATAATGGTGACAGAGCAATACTTGGTGACAATTTAAAAGATCATGGTCTAGTGGACATACAGCGTCTCCTACATCCTTCGGATAAAGAATACATGCATCTTCCCGCAGCACACCTTTAACAATCCAGATCAGACCACTTCCTTCTCTCACATTCAATAGTTCCACTAACATTTGTGTTAGAAATTGGGTTTCTGGATGACAGAGGTATGCACCCTGTCCAAGCAGGAACCACAATCCTAGTCAGGGTAAGTCACAAACACACCCAAATGTAACCTGGGCTCACCCTCTGGAAGCTTGACACAGACCAGTCAGGCTTAACTTAAAAAGCAATGTGTAAAGGATTTGTGCAACACTTTAAACAGTAATGCAGTAAGAACACCACAAAGCAAGACCAAAACTATAAAAAGTAGTAGAGATATGAATTTTTAAAGAAGAACTGTAAAAGAGCGCTTAGAAGCAATAAGCGCCTATTTGGAATATCTGGATGCACAGAACCAGGGCAAAGTCAAAAGTTCAGGCAGACCACAATGGAGTGAGGTCCAGATACAGGGACCCACTTGTACCAGCTGAACAAATGTAACTTGATCCAGACTAGTTATCGTTGAAGATGCGAGGTGCAGCCCAAGCGATGCATGCGTGTCGAGCCACACAGTGGATGAGATGCGCCGAATTTCCCCACACAAGGTCATTGATGCATCGGTTCAGAGCGTAATGCGATGGTTCTGAATACAATGCACTTCTACTGCAGCGGAGGCTAAATCTGTTCCGAGCGCGATGAATGGGTTCCAAAGGCAAGGCACAGGGTCCACTCCACACAACTACAGGACGCGCCAGTTCCAATCCAAGCAAAGGCAAAGATAAGCTGGATCCAAGTGATGCAAAAGAGAATATGCGTTGGTTCCAATGGGGAAGCATGGGTTGGCTTGAAGCACCACCTTAGGCCTCGTTTCCAAGGCTGGCACCACTTGGCAGGGCAGATACACAGATGGCAAAGTAAGAGGGAAGTATTCTATGTTCCTGATACTTCAAATCAGGAGGCAAGCCAGCAAGCCCATAGTCACTCTGGGTTCAAGCTATGGAGGACCAGTCCTTCTCACCCAGGCAGGGAAAAAGCAGGCAGCACAGCAAGGCAGGAGTCCAGCAAAGTAGCAGTTCTGCAGAGTTGCAGTCATTTCAGCTGCACAGCAGTTCTTCCTGGCAAAGCGGTCATAGGTCCTGAAGTGTACTGAAGTGGTGGTGTAAAAGGTCAAGTACTTATACCCAGTTGTGCCTTTGAAGTTGAGGAGACTTCAACGAAAGGTCTTTGGAGTGAACAGAGGTCCTCCCTTCCTGTCCTGGCTGCAGACACCCTACAGGGGAGTATGCAGTCATGTGTGTGTGGACAGTACACCGCCTATTCACGTTAAGTGTAAGCCGGTGCTCAGCTCCTCCCTCCCATTTTCCCAGGAAGACCCATCAAATCATACCCAAGTTTTCATTGTGTGTGGCTAACTACAGGGAATACACAAAGCCCAGCTGTCACCCAACCAGGACAGGCAGCAGGCACCAAATGGCTAAAGAAAATGCCAGCTTTCTAAAAGTGGCATTTTCAGAATGGTCATTTAGTAATCCAACTTCACCATGAGTTGTGATTTTAAATTGTGATTCCAGAGACACCAGACTTGGAGGTCTTATTTCTTCCCAATTGGAAAATATACTTACAAAATGTAATAAAGTAATCTCAATGTTTTCCTATGGGAGAGATAGGGCTTGCAGTAGTGAAAAACGTATTTAAGGGTTTTTCACTACCAGGACATGTAAATGGTAAATGTACATGTGCAAATATTTAAATACACTGCACCCTGCCCTTGGGCTGTCCAGGGCCTACGTTGGGGGTGGATTCTATATACCTATCCACCCCTACGTTAGGGGCGGATTCTATATAATAAAAAGGAAGGGTTAGGCCAGCTAAGAGGTTTAACTTGCTAGGTCATCATGGTAGTTTAAAACGGCACACACAGGTTCTGCAGTGGCAGGTCTGAGACATGGTTAAGGGGCTACTTTAGTGGGTGGCACAAAAAGTATTGCGAGCCCACTAGTAGCATTTAATTTACAGGCCCTGGGCACATCTAGTGCACTTTGCTAGGGACTTAGTAAAATAAATATGCTGAATGGGTACGAGCCAATGTTACGATATTTAGAGGCAAGAGCACATGCACTTTAGCAGTGCTAAAGTGCTCAGAGCTCTCAGGCCAGAAAAACAAGATCAGCAAAAGAGGAGGAGGAAAGCAAAAGGTTTGGGGTGACCCTTCTGAGAGGGGCCCCTTTGCAACAATTTGGAAATTATATTTTAGCGGGCTCGATCACTGAGCGCCAGAATGCATGCGTGTCAATTGGCGCTTACACAGACCTATCCGAAAACCGTGGCAGCTAAACGTCTTCCATTATAATCTTATATTATAATAAGGAGAATGCAGGGTCGTCACGTCTGCAAAAAATACTACGGGCTGCAACTAAAGTTACTATCAGGAGCCAAGTCGAGCGTGACTCAGCGATGGTCAATAAGAAGAGGGCCAAGGGACAAGTTTTTCTTGAAAGAAATATTATGTTCTTCACCTGGGAGTATACAACACACTTTATTGAGTTCACAGGCAAAAAGACTAGTGAGGGAAAAAATGGAACTGAACAATCTTTATCCCTCAAAAGCTGAAAGTATGTTTTACAAGCTAAAAGCCCACCATTACGAACAGGGTGAAATAAAGGGTCCACCGTTGGCGGCTCAACTGAGTCAGCAAGAAGCAATGATAAGCATCCCTGCCAATATGAACAGCACTTGCCACTTAGTCCAGGAACCGAAAGATATAGGGTAAACCTCTCCTGCCTATTATGGTAAACTACTTAGTGCAGAACTAATGCGAGATGAGAAACGGGAGAATAGATTTGACAACATAAAATTATCCCGTCTTAATGAGGAGGACAACTCCTTTTAGAAAGGGAAATAAAGAAAAGAGGATATAGCACTTACTATCACAACCCTTTCCTACAACAAAGCCCTGTGGGAGGACAGCTACTCATGGGAATTTTATAAATGGGCTATAGATTAGCTTGTAGATACTCTCTACGGAGCCTTTAAAGAACCAGACCAATCTGGCAGCCATGCAACTCTCCCTAACAGGGCTTTGATTGCCATTCCCCCAAAATCCAGAAAAGCAGTGGGAGTTACTGTCCAATCTCCCTGCTAAATGTGGACATTAAGATTTTAGCGGGGATACTGGTGTCCAGGATGAAACAGTTAATACCAACACTAGTTCACCACTCACAAGTAGGCTTTGTGCCTGGACGAAGCGTCATGCAATCACATGCACCCCTTACCACATTTATTCTGGTTTGACAAAGACTCCCACGATGGCCCAATCTCTGGACACTGAGAAGGCGGTGGCAGTTTCAACTCCGCATATTTGGACATCACACTTAAAGATTGGACCTGGGAGATGAGTTAATCTCCAAAGTCAAATGGCTGTATGATTCTCACACTGCACAAGTCAATTGTGCGGTGTTCTCTCATACCCCTTTGTCATGAACAGAGGGGTGAGCCAGGGTTGCTCAGTCTCACCACTATTAATCCTGCATGTGTTAGAGCTTCTAGCAGCTGCTATTCATTGGTCCCACGACATTGTACTCCCACACCAGGGTCACTAAACAAAAGACTGGTACTATTACAAGACATGACAGACTCCCCTACACTCCTGAACCAAGAAAGACATGTGTTAGCCTCTGCAATAACTGCAGCCAAGATCTGCATCTTGAGGCATTGCTGATCCCCCCCCCAGACACCCAAACAAGAATTGTGGATTGAGTTGTACAAGACTGCTTTGTATGAGAAACTAAGTGGAAACCTTTTAACACATCTATTCCCTATTCTTCGCACACATCTGATACTTCCCCAGAAAGGGAGACCCCATAAAGCTACAAAGCCAGACTATTGTTAGTTACTCTACCGGAGAATGAGTTATGCCCATCCCCTTCTTTTTTCGTGTCTATATTTCTGTATGTCCTCACAGACGTCTTCTACCACACTATGGACTAGTGCACTGTCTTTGTCCTCCATCCCACTCCTTTTATCTATTGGAAACGTTTACACCGCAGCCAGCCCCTTTCACTTGTCTGCACCACTCACTATGTCCCCCCGCCCCCTAGAATAGGGCCCTTCCTTACCTAGTATGGGTGAGCAGTTCTTTCATGCATAACTACAACTTGGGTTATCTAAAGGTGCAAGCCCTTCACCATGTTATGGAATCTCATTCTTAGTTACCAACTATATTGGGAGTATCTAGGTCCTGTTTAGCTTCGTCCAGCTCAAAATATGTAGAGGGCATAGAACAAGGAGAATTTATCAAGCCTATACACTGGAGTCTCCGACCTTTGCCCACAGTACGTTCCATCGATTCCCTTTGTTATTCAGTTTATATTGTCGTACAGTCCAGCGTTATCGGTTATGAATAGCGATGACATTTCTTCTGCAATTACCAATGACGGTCCCTGAGGTTCTTGGGCACCTGTGTATGTGTTTGGTTATGCTTATGTATACGTACCTCAGCATTCTGATACATATGCGCCATTTGATATTTCCTGTACTGTTGACTGAAACAACTGAGTAAGAAGGAAAAAGATCTTCTCTAGAGGGATCCCATCCAGGCTGAGTAGTGCTATAGGTCCACACCAAATCTCTGCCTTCTCTGTACAGTTACATCTTTTGCAGGATAAGCTCAAAGCAATGACAACTAACCAGGCTGAATTTGCTCTACTCTGCCTCTGTAAAGTCCCTAATTACCAAGTCATTAAGGTGGGAACCCTATCTTACTAGGCTCTTAATATAGAAAATGGAGAGTGAAAACGTGCGTAGCATACAATCACCCTCAGAGCAGATGTTTAAAGCAGAGGACAATCTAAAAGACTTCCAGGATTTCTAATCCTCTTTACAACTCTAACCATCCAGAAGAAAGGCAACAAGCTGCTTACTTGTCATCAGTGCCCCTCCAGGCCTTAACCCAAGATCAGGAGGAAATGCTTGAATCCTCCAAAAGGTCCAGACGACTATCAAATCAAAGCTGGATAAAGTGCCTGGCCCTGATGGCTTTACCAAAAGCTTTTATAAAACCTTTGCTAACTCCCTAGCTGGGCACACAAATGGGCTCTTCAATGCACTTTGGGTGGAGGGGAGGGTGACTGCAAGAAATTGACTGCCCACCTTTAAACAATAATCAACACGTCAGGGTGAACTCTTAAGGTCACTAGATTAACCTGAGCTCAACCCCCTGGTATCCATGGCACACAACAGGCATGCTTAACTTACGGAAGTGTGAAATGCACAGATGCAGTACAAAAACAGTAATAAAGTCAAAATGAAGAATACAGATCCAAGATCGAATAAGAAACTAGTGACATGAGAAACATCGCTGAAATCCAGTGTTACGGTAAGATGCATACTACCGTTAATCCGTTCCTAAAATCTGGAAGTGGTGCAGACTGTACACATTATATTATGCTGCATGGGAGTTACTAGCTGGAGATGGCGGATGTGAAATCACGTTCTAAGCATTTAAACTTGTTAACGTGGAATGTTCGGGGGCTTAGTAACCCTAAAAGAAATCAGGTAAACACTTGCGTATCTTGATAGACTGCACATAGACATTGCCATTCTGCAGGAAACACATTGCGCGCCGACCGCTCATAATCATATCGGGCGCAGATGGGCGGAGACAATACACCACTCGTCATACTCATCATATTCCAGAGGGGTCGTCATCCTGATTAAAAAGGGGTTGCAGTTTGATATAGATACTACTGCCACGGATGATATAGGGCGCTTTGTTCTTATCACAGGTACGCTACGGGGACAGAGACTAGCTATCCTGAATACATATGGCCCGAACGTTGAGGATCCTGAATTCTATCATACTTTATGGTGTAAACTTAGGGATCTACCAGACATCCCTTTGGTTTGGGGAGGGGATTTTAATATCGCACTACGTGACGACCTTGATAGATCGGGTAAAACAGTTGAACCTCACAAAAGGGCTTTGGGTAAATTGAGAGATTATGATTGATAGGGGTCTTAATGACATTTGGAGACTCAGAAACCCAGAGAGAAGGGAGGCCACGCATGCATCAGCTGCACACAGTAGTTGGTCCCGAATAGATTATTGGTTAGTCTCTGATGACATAGCACTATGGTCACGCTCTGTGAATCATCTGCCCAGGACATTGTCTGATCACAGCCCAGTGTTACTTTCCTTAGAGCTGCCACTCTATGTGCCGCCCCCTTTCAGTTGGAGGTTCAATGCAAAAGCTTTACTGGATCCAGTGTATGTAACTGCCATAGGTCAGGCTGTCAAGGACTACTTTGATCAAAATAAACCCACAAGGAGGATTCTGGCCTGTTGTGGGAAGCTACAATTCGAGGAATCTGCATAAGTACTAATGCTGGCATTCTTAGGGATATAAGGCAGCAACTGGTTATGCGTGAAGACAAGCTACGTACTCTGGAGCGTGAATATGAGCGTACACAAAATACCAAAATATTGGGTGACATTACAGTTGTTCTATCCGAATATCAAACATATGCGGACGACGGACTCAAATATATAGCAAAGCAGCAGATAGCGAGATCCTATGGTGAGGTAGGTCCGGTAGAAGTTTAGCGGCTAAAATATGTGCTGGTCATGCACCGCAGACTGTCCGGGCGGTCCGGAATGGTAATGGGGAACTGCAATATGGTGCACAGGGTATACTAAGGGAATTCATGCCTGCGTACGGGGCACTGTATGCTTCGCAACATACAGCCTTCCCGGATGAAATAATGGATTACCTAGATGTAGCGATAGCGTGGCTATCGGACACGCAGCGGTAATACCTGTCCTTGCCCATCACGTTGTAAGAGGTAACGGACGTTGTTAAAATCCCTGCCAAATGGGAAAGCACCAGGCCCAGATGGGTTTACGTGCGAATTTTATAAAACCTTTATTGACCAATTGGCGCCTCATCTGGTTGAGATATATGGGAGTGCCAATGAAAAACAGATGTTGCCGCCAACATTGAGAGAAGCTTTATTAATTGCTCTACTAAAGCCAAACAAAGATCCAGAATATTGTGAGTCATACCGGCCTTTGTCAATAATCAATGTAGATACTAAGATTTTAGCCAAACTACTTGCTACTCGATTACAACCATTAATGACCAATTTAATATTACCGGATCAATCAGGATTCATCCCCTCAAGGTCTACGGCTCATAATACACGGACGCTATTTGCGTTATCGCATTATTTGACTCCTACGACTAAAGCAGCTGCAGTACTTTTAGCTGCGGCTAAAGCATTTGACTATTGAATGGTCATATCTGAACACGGTGTTATGGAGAATGGGATTTCCTTCTATTTTTCTCCAGTGGATACAAATACTGTATACTGCGCCAACGGCGCGTGTAAGAGTTAAATATATATCTGAGCCCATAGCTATTGAGAGGGGAACAAGGCAAGGCTGCCCAATGTCCCCATTGTTGTTTGCGATAGCACTTGAGCCGTTGGCATGTAAAATTCAGCAGGGGCATCACTATTCGGCGCTTCAATTTCCGCAGAGACCGTTACATAGATCGTTATATGCAGATGATATGTTGCTATATGTTCGAGACCCTGAGAATTATTTGAACCCTCTCCTGAGGGAATATATTAAGTTTGCGCAACATTCAGGCATCAAAATAAACTGGTCTAAATCCTTAATTATACCTTTAACAGATAATACTTACCCGCACCTCTTGGACTATCCACTAGAATGGCAATCTGAGCCGGTAAAATATTTGGGTATTTGGTACCATCGTGACCCCGAAATCGTAATCCGTACTAATAATGGTAGGGTAATTGACGCACTGGAAGGGAAAATAAGGCGCTGGATTCAGCTACCACTATCATTGGCTGATCGCCTAGCCATTGTATAGATGGTAATCTTACCTAAATTGCTGTACCTTTTTAATAACATACCGATCCAACCTCCAGCTGAGGTGTTTCGTCGGATTTCCTCCATGGTCCTTCAGCTAATATGGGCGGGTAAACAGGCTAGGATTGAACTACGAGCTCTCACGCTGCCTTATTCTCAGGGAGGGTTCAAGGTCCCGGATTTTTTGCTTTATTATCTATGTGCGCAAGCACAATATGCGCATTTCTGGTATCACAAGGTCCCTTACCTCACACATGTTGC
The DNA here is from genome assembly GCF_964204655.1 of Triturus cristatus. Lineage (NCBI taxonomy): Eukaryota > Metazoa > Chordata > Amphibia > Caudata > Salamandridae > Triturus > Triturus cristatus. Next base: position 529,640,455 of record NC_140586.1, read on the forward strand.
AATTGAAGGTGATGCCTATCCAGTTCCATTAAACGCTATTATAACCCATCATAGGCCCCCGCTTCATAACCGTGATATAAACACTATAGACACGACAAATAGGGCGTGGCGAACCATGGGTAGAAAGGCATGCAAACTGCCATTATATGCTCCTGCACTGCTGCTTCATTGTCATCCGGAGCTTTCTGTCACTCAAGAAGAAGTAGGCATGGGTTAGCTAAGGCAAGTGGGCCTTGATACTATGGGGGATTTATACAGTAATGGGTTTTTTTATGAACACTGGATGAGCTTTCATTCATTAGCAAACAAACGTTATTATTTAAATTTAATTATCACACATTGCAAGGTGCCATGAAGAAGTTGTATCCATCTTACCCGGTGGAACCACCGACATTGTCCACTTTACAGTTGCTGTCTACGGCTAAACATATGGTGTCGAAACTTTATGTTAAACTGCAAGAAGATATAGCGGACACAACACATAAAGCTCTGGGGAAATGGAACAGTTGCCTTGACGATCCACTGACAATGGAAGAATGCGCTATGACTTGCTCACTAACTGGTTTGTTAACGCCTAATGGAAATTTGCGCATGCTGCACTACAAGTACCTTCACCAGACTTACTATACGCCGGCCCGGCTTAATAGATATGGTCTGCGAACTGACTCTAGATGTTGTCGCTGTAATGCAGAAATGGCAGATTTCGTACATCTGGCATGGTCTGGTGGTGCAGTTGCAGAGTATTGCTTAAAAGTAACGCAGATGTTGGGTACTATGGTGGGCATGGACGTTGAATGCACTGTTCGCACGTGTCTGTTGGGCCTGATACCTGGGGTACGCGCCCAGAAGCGTAAGTTTTGTGTAATTGCATTACTCCTAGCCAAAAGGAGAATATCATTGTGCTGGAACAGCAGACAGGCTCCCAAAGTCAAACATTGGATCCACGATTTAACGTATTGCAAAGATACCCTGCAAACGTATGAGGAAGAATTACCAACTGGTTCAAAGCCTAGAGACTATTGGAAATACTTGACTCAACATTTACAAGTGTATCAAGTAGATTGATTGAGTGTAACAGCTGCACTATAGAAAATTTATTTTCAGGTAACATTGCAACGTTACAGAACTGGAAGACGGATGTTGTTGTACTGCGGCCGGTTTGTTAATTTTATGTCTGGCACTGTATATTTTTGAAAATGCTAATAAACAAAAACAAAAAAGAATAAGAAACTAGTGTATCATTTAATACACAAAATGACACAAAATCCAATAAGGGGTACTAGAGATATGAATGTTTAAACTTTTGAATAGGACAAGCACCAAAAAGCACAAAGTGCCAATGATAGTCAATAGCCACTGTAAACTGGAACCTAGGGGTGACTTGAGGCTTACTGCAAAGGGGCGAGGGTCAAATACACCAACCAGGTTCTTCCAGGTCAAAGATTTTACCCTCCGACTTAGTCTTTTAAGACCCAACCAGCTACAGGAGTTCACATTTAAGGCCCTCCACATCCTCAGGAAAGGGCACTTGGAGACTCTCAGGGTATCAACCACATGCCAACAGCACAGTCCAGTTAAAGTCCAGTTGCTATTGGTCAGCCGTGCACTTCTAGGAACAGGCGTCTTGCAGCTGGTTTTCTCCCTGTAACTCAGAAGATCAGACAACTACCAATAGGAGTCAACTTTTTTGCCCTGGGTACAAGAGGGAACAGGTCCAGTCCTCCAGGGATCCTCCGAAATCACAGGGAGCAGGTCTAGTCCTCTTCTGATCTTCCACAGGTCCAGACAATTTTCTTAAGTGGGTGCCTGTAGGTGCCACCTTTATGCCTGGCACTAGCTATTGGGTGGCACTCCCTAACCAATGTGGCAAAGGTTTCCGCGCCAACACTACCCACTTTTGCATTAGCTCCTCTTTGCCAACAGTCCCAAAATGCCATGGATCAAGATGGGGAAAGTGTTTGGCCACACTTAACTTTGGCTCTGAAGGGTGGGTGTGTGTGTGTTAAGAGAGTCAGAGAAATCTCTAGTGCCCTCCAATATCGAAAACTAAAATCCAGTTTGAAGCAAGTATGGTACCCACAACAAAGCCAGAGACAAATCAGGTAGTATGAAAGCAGAGTCATTCACCAACCAGACAAGAGATCCTCAAGATGAATATTATGTGGAGTTCATTGGAATCATCTCTTCCTTTCAGTAAGTCTACGGTTTGCTCCTGGGCGGCATTTCACACCTTGTTCACACCTATTCAAGGCTGGGCACAGGTTGAGAGCTGGCAGAGGCTAATGCTAATTAGACTTCAGACATTTCAGGCAGATAAACTAACTTTCTAAAGGTTAAACCTTTCCCTAATTTTTATTGAAAATTGTACTAGACTATTGAATTGGACTTTTAGTAGCTATTAAAAATAGTGGTTTGGTTATTTTTTACGCTCGTCTCATTCCTGAGATCCAGCATTAGTATTTTAATCTATACTGTAGTTTTCTACATAGGACAGAATGGCCTGCCACAGGGAAAATCGTTTTTTGGGCTGTGTCACTGTAGGGACATGGTAATATTATACATGCCCCACTTTTAAACAAAATGCACCCTTTCTTGTAGGCTACACGGCTCACATAGGCATGACTTACTAATATCTAAAAGGCAAGGATTTTATCTGTCAAAAAGGGTCATTTTAAAAGGCTGCACTACAGATTTTAAACTGAAGTAGTTAGGTTATAATGGTAGCACTGAAGCCATGTTTTCTTTTGTCACACTTGTTAATGGCACAATAAGTGCTGCAGTCCGCTGGTAAAAGTTAATTTTTCATGCCATTGGCGTGTATCTGCACCATAAACTGTGGCCTTTAAGTAATGTGAAATACTCCCATCAGAAATTAGCTAATTGAACCAGGTTTTAAGGGGGAGCATCGTCGCTCTACTCCTGTTAAACAGGGGTAAAGTGTTCTTAAACCAGAAAAAATATAGGGTCCAACAAAAGGTGAAAAATCAGGGTGACCCAAGTAGAAAAGGCAGATTTTATACATTGACACTTCTCCCCTCCTCCCAATGAGAAGGTATACCATCTAGTAAGATGAAAATTAGGAAACATGCCTCTCTCACTGGTCCACTGTACTGATGAATGTTGGTGAAAAAATATATTCTAGAATACATGCAACCACATTAGATACCCTCCTCCAAGTCTAATCCATCCTGACTAATCAGAAATGGACACATGATATCTGCCGTTTAGTAGACCTGGTTGAAAAAGTCAAGAGAAAGTCTTTGCCAGAAGTGCCAATACTGCTAGAAGCTGAAAATGCTTTCCATAAGGGTGGACCAGTGTTTCATCGCCATGGTACACTATAAAATTTAATTCAGCTGCGGCTTCATAAAGATGGCCAAGGCGTATCATGCACCACCTCTAGTCACCTTTAATGGTAGACTGTTCCCTTTCTCACTCACGAGGGGCATCTGTCAGGAAATCCCTTGCTCCCCAATACTCATCGCTTTTATTTTCTAAACCCTTCGCTGTTATCACAAGGGCAGACGCATTGTGGAGGTGATCATATATGCTACCAGGGAACTCAAAGCAACATTTGCAGACAATTTTATCTTCACTTATGTATCCCAGACTATTTCATCACTCGCCTATGAGCCCACCTATCTGCTTCTGAATAAGCCTCCAGATTTAGAATCTAGTTAAGTGCAAAATATTAAAATTTACTTTGACCAAAGGAGTGATTGACACTTGGAAACCCAAAATGCTATTGCACTAGGTCATTCATTCCATTAGATATCTGGGTGGGGGTGGGGGGGGGGGGGGGAGAAGAGGGGGTCACATGAGCCTGAACACAGTGAACTTCTATAAAGCTAACTACCCACCCCCTATTAAATAAATTTCGAACTCAAACATGCCATTAAAAGGAACATACTACCCAGGGCCCTTCATCCTTTTCAAGCATTATCCATTACGGTTTGCAAAGACGTATTTGGCACTCACGAATTTATAGATTTTGTTTGGCAAAAAGGGCAACTTTGCTTGTCCTACAAACCTTTCTGCCAACCTAAACAGAAGGGTCCACTGGCTCTCCTCGACTTCCCCACATACTATAAAGCTGCACATCATGTCAGACTGGCCCCTCTAAGCAACTGATAAATTGTGGCTATGTACAGACAGGGAGATAGTGGCCAGACCATTTGGGATCTGGCATGCAAACATAAGCATTATCAACCTACCCAATGCCTGTCTTACCACCCCCATTAACATTAGTCAGATGGTTTGGGACTCACATAGGAGGTGCCCTGGTCTCCTCTCCTTCCCCTTACCACACACTCTAGATTCAATTCAATTTATTAAGTCTTTATTTAGACCAATCTGAGCATAAAAGACAAATAAGTAAAATCACCACAATATATCAATCATAAGCTCCAATAATTAACAAGCTATACATGACATGAGTGTAAACCATGTTAAACATACAAGTTTATGTTTATCTAAAATAAACTATACAAACGTTTTTTTGCTTTAAAAAATTTTTTTTTAAAGATTCATAAAGATCAACAACAATCCATCTAAAGTTCTAAACCCATGTGACCCTGTGCTAGCTAAAAGATACAGTACATGACCATGCGAAAGACGCTAAGTAGAAGACTGTGCTTAATGTAGTCACAGTCGCAGTCTACTTGCTTTCAATCTTGTATCGAATTCTCCACATCCATCCTAAAAACTTTGCAAGGGCAATTACAATTAACTCCCGAGTGCTGGTCTTTAATATTCGCAGTGCGGTGGCACTCGACCTAGTACCCATATTCATACAGATTGGTTTGAGCCGTTTGCTTCGTGATAAGCTGTATGCGGGACAAACAAAATGTGGGATATTGTTTCGTCCGCAATCTGGCAGAATGAGCATTTACTATTTTGAGAAGGGTACCAGGTATTAGTAAAAACTTTTGTCGATGGTGTACCTATCCGGAACTGAAAATAACGTTTCCTATCAATGGGCTTTGTTATGGAGTCCCAAAACTCTTCATACATTGGATCCTGCTTATGTTCCAGAAAAATGCTGGTCAAAGAAGTTAGTTTGGGAGAGCACACGTTACCAGCTCTGATCATAGCTTCCTTAGAAGTTTTTTGGGGGGGGGGAAACGTATTATTCGTCGGGTCTTCCCATAAATGCCTCATTCCCATGTTCACCAAGGAACTTTTCACCCGCTGCAACCAACTGATCTTGTGGGAAGAGACAGCATCTCTAATATCTTTAAAAGCTAGGGCATAGTGGACTAATTCCGGAGTAGACCAGAGTCATACTTAGTAGGCCAGCGGTCTAAATCTTGCAACCTCTGCCAGTGGGTTGCCCCCCAAAACATGGTATAAGTGTGTAAGTGGTGTGCTTTGGGGGAGGCCGATGAGTTCTCTCATGAATCTGATTTGAGCTTGGGCTATTGGATACAAACTTTCAAAACCCTAGAGCTCCGCTCCGTAAAGAATAGAAGCTATGACCTTGGTGTTATATAGCTTAAGTGCTGGACTTACAGGCTTAGTCTAGATTGACTATAACTCCTGCTTTCACCACTGCATTAACTCCAGGCACTTCCAATAACTGGGGGAAGAGAGGATGTCCTAACATATCTGGCATTTTTCAGCATGGAGAGATTCTCTCCTTTGAAAGCACATCTCCAGGGTAGGTAAGACTGAGCATTTTCACTATACCCAGTTGAGGTATTGGGCTTTGAATCCCAATATTAAGACATCAACCAACAGAGACTTAACCCCTTTTTGAGAAATGTGTGCAGGTGGCCAATTGATACAGAGGAGTAATTTTGTCAATATACAAAGTCCATTCTAGATAGTGCCCCTCCGGCATGCTGGCCCTAAAGGTGGAAATCGGCAGAGGGACTGGGGCAGAGAGACATGATGTGTAAGGGTTGCACCTTTGGCGAGATTAAATACAGACTTCTGGCTCTATACCTGGGTAGGGAAGCATGCTACTTAGTATAATTTGACTGGTACCTATGCTCAAACAAATGACAAAATATATCCAGGTTCAAGAGCTCTCTGCTGGAGGGGTGGTGTTGATTCCTGAGAACGTCAGGCATACCTGTGGGACTGCATCCATATCCAGCCTTTCTGAACAGGAATCGTGGCAGCCATGAAAACAATGCTAAGATATCCTAACACCAAATATGTTGCTCTTGTTCTTGCTGGGATTTCACTCCCACACCCTGGAACACCCAAGTAGGGCTGACCACACACTCATGTGGAATTGCTAGGAGGCGGTAAAAATGGCCATGGCTGGACAATGACGGAGGTAAGATTCACCCAACTATATGACATTTGGAACTGGAGGCTGTAGACCCGAATGGCAATGGACAGGCTACCGAGGGTGACAAGGACCAAATAAAGAGAATTAGATGCAGTAAGGACCCATTATTTTCCATGATTCCATAGTCGTGGAGATACAGGCCTTCAAAAAATCTAGTCACCCATTTGCTATGGCGAGTGATTTTATCAGGGCGAGCTAGTTTAAGGGCCTACTGGGCCATTCTGGCTAGATAGCTCAAGCTGGCAACAATCTTTGAATCTCTATTTACAGCATCATCAGCATAGAGTGGTAAGGAGTCTCTCCTGAACTTATGATGCCCCAGTTTTGGGCCTCCTATCTCAGCGTTCAAACAGATATTTACATATTAAACACATCAGATACTTAAATTCTTGTTTTTAAAAAGCTTCGTACCCAAGGTCATAAACCTTAGAAATAGAACAATTGTGTAGGTCTAAAAACGTTAAAGAAATTATTTTGCCCATACTTTTTAAATCCAAAATTGTTTAGTTGGCCAAGAAGTATTTTCTCTAGTGCTGATTAAGCAGTTTGTCGTTTCAAGTTTGATTAAATGATTTGCTTTGTTTAGTAATATTAACATCAACTTGTTTGCCAAACAATCAAATGTGTACTTTCATTCAGAAAATGAACAAGCAAAAAAGATGCCTTTAAGTCTTGTTTTTATAGTCACATTTGCTGTGCATTCAAAGACAGAGGCCAAATGCCAGCTAATGAAGTTCTACAAATTGCTGCTGCTTTTATCCTGAAGATTGGGGTTTACTTTTCTTTCTCCGACTGCCAAGTTAAAGGATTTTATAATATGAACTAAGACAACTGTGCAGATGTACATGAAGTGTGCAATGAAATATCGTAGGCTGTAAGGGGTTATGTGTACCCTACTTGTGAGCCAGATTCTCATTATACATGAAGTAAAGTTTTAGTCTAGAAAATCAAACAAAACACTTTTTTGTACAGCAGACCTGCTGAGCTCACATATTTGAAGATGCTAATGAAGAAAAAGGTTGCTCAGTAAAATATAAAATATTTGCATAGGATCACACAATTTCCAGTTTATAAAGGCAAGAGTAACACAATTAGGTCAAGTAGATTATTCAAGTCACTAGATCAGCATGTCTGGTAACATTTTTAGGATATTTGAACACCTGGATATAGGTCAAGCTAAAGGCCCAGAACCTACAGCACACATTGACATAACCACACTTCATTATGGGATTACTCATGACCAACAGTGCCTTCTGAAATATTGTTATTTCTGTGGATAGATGGATGAGTAAGGTTTATGGGGTTATAGTAATTTTGACACCTGTAATGAGAGTTATCTGAATAATCTGAACTCTCTACTGGGCTGGATTCCTGTATTATTGCTTGCAGTTTATTATATCTATGATTATGTTAAAAGCCTAATAAACATGACTAGGTTAAAAAAAAACAATTATGGCAACACAATTTGTATTACACATGCTACAAACTAATAGTTGTTTGGCAAAATAATTGAAGTTAATGTTACTAAACACAAAGCAGCTCGCTTAATCTAACTTGAAATAACAAAATGCTTAATCAGTACTAGAGAAAAGACTGATAGACCAAATAAATAATGTTGGAGTCAAAAAGTATTGGCAACGGTTCTTTCCTTAACTTTTTTAGACCAATACAATTGTTCTGTTTTTAAGCTTTATGACCTTAGGTGCGAAGCTTCTCAAATGCAAGAATTAAAGTATTTGAGGTGTTTAATATGTAACTGTTTGAATGCTGAGACAGGAGAGACAAGACTGGGGCATCATCCTGTCAGGGGAAACTCCATACCCCTCTATGCTGATGACATGTTGCTATACAGAAGAGATTCAAAGGATGTTCTAACATCAGTTGCCCAGTCCCTGAGTGTATTTGGGGAGGTGTCTGCCTTGGTAAATCTAGTCAGTTCCCCACTGACCCTGATGGAGATCAGTGCAGAGTGAACATAGGCAGTGGGGAGGTAAAGTGGGAACACAAGACCTTTTGTTACTTGAGGCAAGGCTTTACCATGCCTTATCAGAACTGTTGGACTGGAACTTGGGAAGGACATGGCGTGCCCTAAAATCTCAGTGAGTGTTTTGGAAAATATTGCCCTTAACAAGTGATGTACGGGATTGCAATAGTGAAAATGGTAATGCTACCTTGCCTCCTCTATTACGTTACAAATCTCCCAATATATTTGCCTGCAAAGTTTTTTTTTTATTACAGATCTGGATCTGGCAGCCGCAGGGCATTACTAGCAAAGTTATTTTTTTTAATAATCTTTATTCCATTTGTACTCAAAAACAACATAAAGCTGTAAATACGGCATAATAAAGCACATATTGTGGTACATCTCCATTTGCATTATTGTGCCCACTAGGTGGGGGGGATGGGTGAATCGCCATATCTGACATTACAGGTAATCAATAACATGAATTCACTTCAGAGGCTGTCAAATGTTGCTGTGCGAAGCTGTAACAAACCTAGATATAAAAAAATAAACAATACCACCTAACTAGTGTGCCTGTCCTATTGTCGTCATAAATATGTTACCTCTAAATGTGTCGCTTATGTGGAGTGCAAACTACCAGGGTCCTCCTGTGGTGGGTGCTATAATGGGAGTAGAATAGTGGAGGAGTTTTACAGTGCAGATTGCGTGTTATGCGTAGGCTCAGTCTCACCAAGCCGAAAGTGCGAGGCAGCTGTGACTATTCGCTGCACCCGCGTATGTGTAGCCCAGTGGTCCACTCGTGTATGCGCCTTTGTGTGGGTGCTCGGGGTATCTTAGGTGTAGCATCCGGTTGCGACATCCGTGCTACTGATACATCATCCGTTATCTTGTGTATCGCGGAGGCAAGCTTCTATAGTGGTTATGTATTGTTGCACATGGGGGCTGCGATGCCAGTGTCATGTTCGGCCACGTTGGAGGGCAGTCAGCCAATGCCTAGTGGAGGGGCCCATCGGGGACTTCCAGGCCATAGCCAAGGAGCGTTTGGCCAGACCCTGTGCCAGGTCAAGGAATGTGTTGAGGTTCTTACAGCATGCATTCCGTTTAGTAATGTCTAGCAAGTAGAGTGCGCCCTGAGATAAAATTGTGGTTCCCGTTGCAGCTGTCAGTATATCAGACACTTTCCCCCAGTATGCTGTGATGTGAGAGCACGTCCAGACCATGTGCATAAAGTCAGCGCCCGAGTCATGGCACCTGGGACAGATATCGATGGAGGTCGGGTACATTCGCGCAAGCCTGTGAGGGTTAAGTATGTGTGATGTAAATAGTTGAATTGCGTGAATTTCCGTCTGGCATTCATTGAGATTGTCTTGGGATTTCCCATGCATTGTTTTCATTGCTTGTCTGATTTCTGAGGAGAGAGCCATTGTCCAATATTTGCTTAATGGGGTTAATGAGGGGGCTGTGTCTGCTCTAAGGGAATTCGTAGATGGCCGTGATGGCTTTCCTGCCTGACCCATGTGTCAATAATGCCTGTAAGCCTTCAGAGGTTCAAGGTACTGTGCCGATATCCCCCCAGAATTGCATTGCCTGTTGTGTTAGTGTCGCCTAGAGAAGGAACGTTCCAGGTGGTCCACCATAGTCGTTCATCAGAGTGGCAAAATCACATAGGTCGGAGTCAACAAATAAGTCTCCCCATGTTGTCAGGCCGGCTGCCTGTCATTCGGCCAATTACGGGCGTTTTAGGAGAGTAAATGACCCTGGTGTCGTCTCGATAGGGAGATCTGGGGCACACGGTGGAGGGCGGCGTTTGGCTATTACATAGTCCAACCAGACATTACGGGCTGCCCGTAGCAAAATGCAGTCCACAGTCCGCTGGAGCTGAGTTTTAGTGCCTGACAGCCACTCTAGCAGATCTGGTTGCGACAACGTCATTGCCCAGATATCTAGTTCAACTAGGTTCTTCCTTGCAAGCATGCGCATGGGACACTGGAGCTGGGCGGCTGCATAGTATAACTCGTAATCGGGTGCTCCTAAACCTCCCTCTGAGTTAGGGAGGTGGAGCTTCGAGAGTGCTACCCTTGCTCTGGAGTTGCCCCACATCACAGATACTAGCAATGACTGTAGATCTTTGAATAGTTACTGAGGCGGTCTATACGGGAGAACAGTAAAAAAGCACAGGAGCCGAAGGAGAAGGAGCATCTTTAATATGGACTTCCGGCCCATGGGGGATAGCGGCAGGGTGGTCCAGAAAAGAAAGGACGCTCTGGCACTGGTGATCGCCTTCCCCAGGTTACCGTTTATGGGGAACGGTAGACCTGGACTCCTAAGTATTTAAATGATTTGTACACTCTAGCAAGTGGGGCATGAGGTTGTCGCTGTTCTATTGGGATGGGTGACTTCGGGAATAAGGCAGACTTATCCCAAATGACTTTCAAGCCCAACAGCCGTGCATGGGCTTCTAGTAGTGCACCTAGACCTCAGAGCACCTCGCCTTGATTGCAGAGATAAATCAGTGCATCATCAGCATAAAGGGACACTATGTGCCACTGTGTATGTACTCGTGTGCCCCATTCAGGCCGTGGCTACAGAGCGAACAGGCCAGGGGCTCCATGGCCAGGGCAAAAAGGATTGGTGAGTGGGGAAACCCTGTCTGGTGCTGCGCTCGATGTGGAAGAATGGTGATATAACGCGGTCCAGCTTCACCCGGGCTCGTGGGTTATTGTATAATATTTTCACACAACGTAGAAACTTGGGACCTATGCCAGCACTGCCAGGAAGTAATCCCACCCCAGAGTGTCGAATGCCTTTTCTATATCGAAGGCTGCTATCCGGTGTTGCTCTGGTGCTGTTTGGGCCCATTCTAGGAGTTTGAACAAGCGAAGGTTCAGTCCCATGCTCCTGCCCGGAACAAACCTGTTTTGGTCCATGTGGACCAATAAGGGGAACAGCCTCCATTAGCCTGTTGGCCAACAATTTTCCCAAGATTTTATAAGCCGAGGTAAATAATGACAACGGACCGTACGAGCTCATTAGGAGGGGGCCCCCACCAGGTTTTGGGAGGACCACGAGTACCGCCTCGCGAAGAGAAGGAGGTAGTACGCCTCCATCGAAAGTATCTTTAAATATAGTGAGCAACATGGGAGCCAACTGGGTTGAGTATGCCTCAGAGTTCTGTGGGCCAGCCGTCCATTCCAGTGGTTTTACCTCTAGCAAGCTGTTTGATAGTGTGAGATTTCAGCTTCTGTGAGCGAGGTCTCTAGGTCCTTATATTGGTCTTGCGTTACTTGTGTAAGGGCCGCCCGTTCTAGTAACAGTTGCACTGCCTGAGGGGCACCCGATTCTGGGCCCTTATATAGTGACATAATATTTATAAAAGGATTCATTGATTTGCTCCTGTGTATTGACCAGATTACCTTCCAGGGTGTATATTGCCGTGATGGGTGGTTGCGTAAGGTTGCTTTTCAACAACCATGCAAGTGTCTTGCCTGCTTTGTCACCCTCCACGTGGCACCTAGCCATGTACTGTTTATAGTCTAGGGTGAATAATTTATCCAATGCTTCCTTATGCGCTGATCTGGCTTTGGAAAGTGCTGGTAGTATGTGCGGTTCCGTGTGGGCCCTATGTTCCTGCTGTTGTATTTCAGCCCACTAGCCCTTGTATTTCTTTAGTTAATGTCACATGTGTTCCATATACTGCCTGTATGACCTGCCCGCGCAGGATGACCCTTAGGGCATCCCATTCAATGCCAGCATGTGTGCCCGTTCCCTCATTAGTTTGAAAGTGTGAGGTTATGGACTGCGATATAGTAGCACTCAGAAAAGGGTCACAAAGCGCCTTCAGAGGGAGGGCCAAGTTGGTATGCTTGGTCTGGACACGCCCCAAGTCAATAGAATTTGCAAGGGGCTGTGGTCCGATATCGTGCAAGCTGAGTATTCAGAGTGACCCACATACTCCAGTGCCGTTTCCATGCAGTAAATGCCATCTAATCGCGTGTACAGATCATGGAGAGTAAAATAGTGTGAATACACCTGGTCTGTGGGGAGTTTTGCGCGCTAACAGTTGCATCTGTGTGGCTCCTGTGCACATATGTGCAAGCCCAACAGGTTGTACTCGGAAAGGGCGGGAACGGTCCAGAATTAAATCGGGTAAGCCATTATAATCGCCGATAGTACCGAAAGGTCCCTAAGGAGTGCTGGGGTTAATGTATGAAGGAATATGGATTGCCCGGAATTAGGTGCCCAAAGTGAAACCATGGATAGTGGACGACCATCTAAAGAGCCATCTAATATCGCATAACAGCCCAGAGGGTTAACACGCATATGCATTATCTGTAGTGGGGTGCCTGGTGCCACCCAGATCAGGGCCCCTCTTGCATAGCCTGAATAAGTTGTGCTTATTATCGTGCCCCTCCATCGTTTACTGAGTGACTGCCGATTTTGTGTTAAATGTATCTCTTGAAGTAAAGCTATGGCGATTTTGTGTCTGTGGAAGAATTGATAAACTTTGTGTCGCTTGACACAACCAGCCAGGCCACGCACATTCCAGGTCACCAATAAGTAATTTTTGACGTGCATTTACAACAATAAGAAAAAGAGACAGTAAGTATACATTCCCCGCATGCGGCTAAGAGATAAATAGCACATGTAGAACAACTACAAATTCTAGCGTAGCACGCGGACATACGTTATGGATTGGCATTTTGTGGTACACTATAAACCAACTGCCCCCGCCTTAGGCCTAATTGCCAACGCGCAGGAGGCCATATGTACTTGTATGCAAACATAATAAATTAAGAAGAAAAAGAAACCAATAAATCACATAACTCAAGAGAAGTTTATAACAGACACTCATCTTGCCTGGGACGCGTAGATTCTCGCCCAGTCTCACCATGGCCTCCTGACTACCGTAGTAAAGTGTCCGTGGATAAGCCGATCAGGGGGTGATAAAATCCTTTATCCGACGGTCGCCTCCTGCTTAGATGTAGAGTTCCACGAGGATGAATTACACAGTTCAGGTGAGCCCCAGTTTCAGAAGTGGTTGACCCAGTTCATCTGAAGTTTGCGGTGTCACGGTCGGGCCGTCACCAAGCATCAACTGTTGTTGTGAGTCTGATAGTGAATATACCTGGTCCAGGGAGACCTCAGTTTCTGAGTCTGAGCAGAGAGGGAAAGTGGCGGCTCCGTGCTGTACGGCATGCTCTCTTTTCTATGATGCTTGTGCCTTGGTGGGGCGCCGACCGCTGGGTGGGCCGCGGCTTCCGCAATCTTTGGCCTTTTTAGGTCTCGCTGAGCCAGCGCATGCGCTGCTCTGCGAGAAATTCAAAATTTTGTGAGTGGCTTTTGAAAGTGCTACCACAGGCTTTTCCTGGCCTCAAGCTTGCGTTCACGCGAGCAGCCGCCATTTGGGTTTCTGTCAAGGCTCATTAAGCCTTGCGTGCCTCTCTCCGCCCTGCTTGCGCTTCAATTCCCTCCCCCACCACAGATCGCATCTTCACTAGTTTTCCGGGAGTGTGTGGAGTTCATTGAGATTAATCCATTTATGTTTGATTGTAACATGGTGGCCCAGAATAATTGTACGCAATACTGCATCTAAACGAGGTGGGAAGAATGATCTGCTAATTAAATGCCTATATAGCTTTGTTTTCACTGTTTATTTTCTTCCAAAAGGAAGAATTGTTTTCTGCTAATAAGTGGCTGGCCCAATTCTTTAAAATGTCCTAAGAACTATTTGTCTTCCTCTATGTTAAGGCAGTGAATAGCTTGATCATAATGGTTTTTGTCAGCCTTCGTTAGATTTATTTCTCTTTATGTGGCCTTTGTAGGTTCAAGAATGAGCTGGCATCTTAACATGTGGGTTGGGTTATAGTGTAGGTGGTTATAACAATTGTTTGCTCACCTAGAGACGTTTTTAGCCAGAGACAACCTCTATGGGTGAGTCGGGGGAGGTTTAATGTTCCTAACCCTGTTATTGCAGCTCTACCACATTCTCTGGTGAAGAAAAACATTGTATTAGAACATTTAGAGAGCCTACTCTCATACAAAGGCGCATGTGAACGATATGATTATGTATGACGAATATGCGGTTAAATATAAAGATTACTTTTCCATGCCATTCCTAATTTTTTTTGTCAAAGGACTTTTCTATCCAATCTATTCACATAGAGCAGGTCTGCATACAAAGGTGCCAATGGTACATCATTGTTAGTTATTTTGCCTGGAATAAAATCTATGAATGCAGTCTAGGGTTGACAAGAATAGTTACTTTAGTTAAATGTGTTTATTAGCAAAGGAAAGTTCTAGCACCTCCATATGCGATTATGCCCCCTACAACGTTCTTTCAATCATTCGAATGAAGTGATCAGGAAGGACATTTGGTGAATTAAGGCGTATCTCGAATTTTCCTTTAAACGATTTCAGCAGAACTATGCTGAAAGTACTGATCCGTTTTCCTCCTTCCATCTTCTGATATATGCTGTGCATTAAGATGTAGGGAATGGCTTCTGGCAGCGAGCAGGGTTGCCATTAACATGAATGAATCCAATCCATTATTCTGCATAATGAACGCCTGAGTGATTCATTGAGCTCTCTTTACAGATATACTTATTTTAGATTGAGACAGCACCTATAATCTGAATGCACATGATGACCGATGCACCTAGCCCACCATGACAGTAGAAGAATCAATGTTTTAATAAGTAAGGGAAAGGTAGACTGAAAATGCTGCACTGTGATCTGGTCTGCAGTGGATCCTTCCAGTGACACTCACCCCAGCTCTTCCATCCATTCTGCTCTAATCTCTTCTTCACAAACTTGCAGCTGCCCCGTTTACCACTCCCTCTCATATTCCTTCTCCCCTGTCCCATTCTTCTCTACCCACACCTTCCTCCTCGTCACTCGTGCACACTTCTCTCTAAATCTTCTTTCGCTCTGTCTCTCGCACACATATCCTCCTCTGGTATTACGCTCTTTCCTGCCACGCATTATCCACAACTCCTTCCCTTTTTTTTTAAATTCCTTTTTCCATTGGTGTCACTTATTTTTCACCTAACCTCCCATGTAACCTATTCCCCATTACTAAGTCTACAGCGCCGCAAGGTCATACAAACAGCAATAGCACTATGCAAATATGATCACTCCACTGCAAACAAAACAAGCATTGGCATAGCCAATAGGTTTCGCCTTTGGGACCTTATAAGTGTTTAGCAATGCAACAGTTGATGTTGCACCAAGGATATTGCGCTGCATAACTAAATACTTATAAGGTCCCAAAAGCTAGACCTATTGGCTATGCCAATGCTTGTTTAATTGCTGGTGTGAGTCCCCTGTGGTTTTCGCAGCAGACGCCACGCCATTCTGTTCCACCCAGTTCCAGGCATCAGCAGGAGAGTGGCAGAATACCGTGGTTCCTTTATGTTTTATTTGCAGTGAGGCTGGCTATTGTAGGGCGTATTTTCTCATGTTCGCGGAGGCAGCGTTTAACGTCCATAAATGATGTCCTGCGGTGCTGGATTGAGAATGTGTAGTCCGGTTATATGTGCATCTCTGCATTCTCGATCAACCATGGGCAGCGGGCCCTTGTGACTTGCAGGATATGGTCCCTGTCACGGTAGTTAAAAGAGGCATGCGACCACCGGCCTGGGGGTAGCGCCCAGTCGAGGAGGCCCCCCTCCCCCCCCCGGGACTCTATGGGCTCGCTCCATGGAGAAGAACTTGGAGTGCTTGCCTTGAAGGATGGCGTCCGAGAACCAGGTTTCCAGGTATAACTCCATACTCTGTCCCTCAACGCGTTCTGGCAGACCCACCAGGCGCACATTATTCCAGCGTGACCTGCCTTCTTGGTCGTCAACACAATCTTTAAGGTAGTTCACCTCATCTTGCAGTGTCTTGATTTGGGCCACCGTTGCGGACACTGAGGGCTTCACAGTGGCAATTGTGGACTCCACATCTTCTACTCGGTCTTAACTTTTTGTGGTCTTCTTGCGGGAAACTGAGCTCTACGCATACCGTGTCTATTTTAGGGACCAGGGTGGATTTAATGTCCATCAACGCCGCCATTAGCTCATCGAGGCAATGTGAAAGATCAGCCTGTGGCATTGGATGGCCCACTGTTGACTGGTCGGCACCAAGTGATGGGGCCTGTGGATCAGTGGCCGGCGGTTGCTGCCTCTCAGGTCTTTTTTTGCCCATCTTGATGGTAGTGGCACTCTATTAGTTCCAGGGGAGGGAAACAGGTGTGCTGGCCCCGATGCCCGCGTCACACTGCCGGGTTGACCACCGGTCAATGGGGATAAGTCACCAGTCCTTGCCACCGTGTGCGTAGCACCCAGGCCAAGGCGCTGAGTAATTGTGTAGGTTGTAGTGCGTGGCAGGGCAAGGCAGAGAGAATGTCAGGCCCCGTGCAGCAATTGTCCAGGGGGGCAATTACAGGGCAGTGGAAAGGTGCGTTGCCTCAACCGGATTCTTGAAGCAGGATGCCTCCAGTGTAGGCTCCATCAATAATCGCCGTGCGCCGGAGCGATACAGCCCGACAGTTGAGTCGCTGTGTGTTCCCCTCCCCTCCTCCTCACTTGAGGGAGAGTAGTGTTAATGCGGTAAAGGGCACTGTAGGACAGTCACTGCCCAGGCATGATCTCTCTCACGAGCACGAATTAACCTTGCAGGTCCAGAAGCAACCAGTGGTGCAGCCGTGCCAGGGCAGCGAGGACTGCGCCCGATGCCGATCCGTGGTAGGTCTGGTGAGCGCCAAGGTGTGGTCAGGCCTCGTAGGCCTCGCTATGCCAGCGGAGTGCACAGGTTAATTAATGACGGCCCAGTCCTTTTTGGGGCAGTCCAAGAGGCCCGTTGTAGATGTAGATCCAGCCCCCAGGTGCCCTTGCAGGTGAGAGGCTCAAGGTTGGAGGTATTACAGGGGGTGAGAGATACGGGTGGCCTGTCTGGGGCCGGGCTCATCCCCGATGTGGCACACAGGAGCCCTCTTGGCATCGGAGAATTAGCAGGACCCTCGGCTAGGCTGCGCCCTGCCGTGTCAGTCTCTGTGGCAGTCACGGACCTGCGAGTGCGACGCAACATCAAGGCGGGCCGTCTGCAGCAGATAAGGCATCCTCAGCCGAAGTGCTCGCAACGGAGGTCTGGTGGGGTAGGGGCCGCAATCCTGGGCCCGAGTCTCCGCTTCTTTGTTTCGTTGCTCCGTAACCGCAGCTGCTTCCAAAAGGTGTAACTGGATTGCAGGACGCCAGGGGTGCGTCTCGCAGTTGTCGAGGAATGCTGGCTGATCCACTACGGTTAAATGCAGGCTATTTTGTGGTCACGACGGAGTGAACTGGATATGCGTCCGCTCACGTCACCATCTTGGACACACCCCCATTACTAGCAAAGTTAAAGCTTCAATTGAATGTAAAGAACTCGGGCACAAGAATTTAAATTCTACTATTTAGATACCCAGCTACAGTGGACATTCTGGTGGCTATCTAGACACCATTTTTTCGAAATATGCCTAAAGACGTCCCAAAATGGAGAAGGTTTATTATATAGTTTGTTCCTCCCGCAAGCCTCACCCCAACACCTGCCCCGTCGCTCTTAGTGCCTCAGGAGAGGGCAACACTTCAATAGCGCACTAGTACCTATCATTAAACAGATTTGTTCACCACAAAAGAACCCTACAGGTGGAAAACAGCAGGATACATTATGATGAGGGACTTATTCTGAGATGGAGTCCTAGCCAATTTCTAAACATCAATATTAGAATACATGCTACAGGAGTCCATTCTTAACATTGGAACACAAATAATGGCGATGCACATGATATGGAAAATTGTAGAAACAGTAACATGGACTCAAACCCTGCCACCTTCAGTATACACCACGAAAAATGGGAGAAGGTTAGCAAAGTGGCACTACAGATCACTCTTAAGACACAAGGAGGGTATCCCCTGGACGACCTCAGGCATAAACGATAACAACTCAAAGATAGCAAATGGGCTTGAGCCTTGACTTAACCCAAAAAAAGTGTCTAAAATGCCCCCACACACATATATACACACACACCCCAACATTTTGCACAGAGCCTATCTCACCCCAAGAAGGGAGAAAAATAAGATGTATCCAGGGTCAACATGAGAATGCCGCAGATGTTGAATACCATCAGGTGGGTTCATACACATGAGGTTGGCATGCCCGGAAATATCACAGTAATGGAAGGTTACAGACAATAGCCAGGCAATTAAGTGATTCAGACCTATGTGAGGTGAAGGGATGTATTCTAGGCCAATTTTGTCACCCAAAAGGGTGCAGAGCTAATTCAACATTTCAAGATCTAGTGTTGCCATTTGAGAAGAGAGCCTTAACAATGGCATTAATGGCACACACTAACCATCCTCCACTCCCCATTTATTTCCCCACTACTCATCAGGTGGCGATAGTCTGTATCACAATGGGCAATATTCAAAGGTTTTTATTTTACAAAGAGTAAAAATAAGGGGGCTGAGTAAACATTTCACAGCACTGCTAGATACCCACCTCAGCTGTTCTGGCAAACTTACCCTGTCCACCCTTCTGCCACAGCCACCACCAAAGCCTCTGGCGCTACCACACATCCTTCTTAGGTCTTCTACCAGGTGTCCCTTAAATGTCTTCTGGTACTATCATGCCACGTCCTCTGGCATAGCCACTTCCCACCATCTGGTACTAGAAACCTCTTAATCCCTTTGGTACCGTCACCCTATCTTCCAGCATTGTTTAGCCTCCTCCACTGTACTCTGGCAGTCTCCACGTCAAAGGAGAGGCACTCCCAAGGCCCTCCAACAATATAGCCCCTATGTTCCCTTCCCTCTCCTTGAGTTCTCATCCCCCTATCACATCCTTCAGATTACAGTCCTATCAAATGTAATGTCACAGGATGTCGAAATCCTAAAGTATTTATTTTGCCACATAACAATTCCTCTCCTCTACTGACCCCTTCTTCTGTCGCTATTTCATCTCCTCGGTCTCCTTCCTATTTTCGTATCTCACCCCATGCCAATGTCTGATACCATTACTGACTCTATCTTGCCCTCCCCCCCACTTGTACGCCGTGGTCTTTCTGCCTCTCCCTCACTATGGTGCATGTGTCCGTTGAGGCGTCCTTGCCACCCTTCACGTGTGTCTTAAGTTTGACCTGATCTGTCCAAAACCTGCTCACGGCACGTACCACCTATCGTGCACTTCCGTGGGAAACTGCGAACACTCACCGGCTTGTTGACGCCATGATAACTCCCGGTAGCCGTCCCAGCAAGCACCGCGGCTCGTTTACTTATCACTTCTGTTCATCACGTGTTCAGTGACGAACTACGGAGCAAGAGAAGTAACAGTTCGGCTTGGACTGAGCGTCTGTAGAAACCAGTGAGAGAAACAAAAGAGAGACCTCGAACGTTGTCAAATCAGCACTTCATAGACACAAGTGTACATACATTGCTCATTTTTAGTCGAAGCAGCGGCCATCTTTGAAGGACTTTTCTGTGAGTTCGGAGTTCCCTTGACATGTAGTTTTGGGGCCATTTGTTTGCACTTTTGTGACTTGCTGCGGACGATTACATTACGCATGAAAATGTAGTATTTGTACAATAATTACCATCTGTATCAATAAATGTTTTACATACCGTGAAAGTGGTAGTAGCAGTAAAAGTACAATAGGAACGCATATATGACAACTTTTCAAGACAAATAATTGAGAGTGATTTGTGAATCGCTGCAAATACCTTCTGGGGTTACTGACGTACTGAGATTGGTTCCGTGGTATACATTGGGGTATTTTAAAGCTTGATCAACCAACACTACTGTGAACAACTGGTTGTAGCGTCCTCTCCAGCCTGGGAGCATGGAAATAAATCGATCTCACCTGGAGCTCTCTAACAGACATTTTTATTTATTTATTTTATTTATTTAGTGCATTTTTATAAAGCGCGGACGTTACCCGAAGGTGTCAGAGCGCTGTACAATAGAGCTAGTTACGTTACAAGAGAAAAGTGGTACAAAATAGAACATTACAAAGAAAAACAGGAGACTCAAAATGAAGGGTACACAAACACAACACGCAGGGGTGAGGAATGTACAGGAAAAAATACAAATTTACAATGAAGATCGAACTTCCAAGAGGGGCCTGAGAATGAAAGTATTAGTTTTGAAAGTGTCTTTGGAAGAGAAGAGATTTGAGATCAGCTTTGAAGATCCGGGTAGAGGAGGTGGCACAGAGCAATGGGGGAAGTGAGTTCCAGACTCTCACCGCATTGCCTGAGAAGGATTGCACCATCAATCTTTCCCTTTTGAAGACGGGGGGCTCAAGCAGAAGCTTTTCCGCATTGCGAGAGGGTCGAGAGCCTCCGGACAATTTCAATTTATTTGCCAGGTAACGAGGGGAGGATGTGTGCAAGGCTTTGTGTGTGATGCAGGCAGTTTTGTAAATAGATCTTGCCACGATCGGAAGCCATCGAAGAGAGGACAGGATAGGAGTGACGTGGTCGCTTTGTTATAAACCTTGAAATGAAGCGAGCTGCTGAATGGAGGATGGATTTGAGAGGGGAGAGGTGGTATTTGGCCAGGCCTGTCAGAAAAGAATTGCAATAAACCAGTCTTGAGAGAACCAGCGATTGTACCAAGGTTTTTAAGTCTTTCTCCGGGAAGAACCGACGGATCCCCCACAGAAGGCGCAACTGGTACCGTGCGTTTTTAGCAATAGAGTTGATGTGGGAGATTAGGTTGAGTCTTTTGTCAAGAATGACACCTAGGGATTTAGCGCTGTCAACAATGATGGGTTTGTTGTTGAGTAAGTTCAGCTGATCCATCCACGATTGAACGGGAGGAGGTGAGAGAGAGGTAGAAAGGAGGAGGAATTCAGATTTGGCGGGATTTAGAATGAGTTGGTGAGCTAACATCCAGTTGTGAATGGAGCTGAGAGTAGAGTTGAGTAGTGAGAGATCGAGTGCGGAAGACACCTTGAGGTAGATTTGCGTGTCATCCGCATAAAGATGGTAATGGATCCCAGATTTGCTTAGGAGGTTCCCTAATGGTTCCAGGTATAGATTAAACAGAGTGGGTGCCAGGATAGAACCTTGAGGGACGCCTTGACCTACAGCCAATGGAGATGAAAGACTGTTCGCTATCTTAATCATTTGGGATCTGTCCGAGAGGAAAGAGGCAAACCATTTAAGCACTGTGCCATCCAATACCATTATCTGTTGAAAAATGTTGAGGAGGGTGCTATGATTAACAGTGTCAAAGGCTGCAGAGAGGTCTAGAAGAATCAGAAGACACAATTCCCCAGAGTCGAGTATATGCAGCGCATCATCAATCACTTGCAGCAGTGCTGTTTCAGTGCTGCAATTTTGGATGAAGCCAGATTGGAAAACGTCGAGGAGATTATTGTCCATAATATGTAGGAAAAGTTGTTTCGCAACACATTTGTCGGTGATTTTCGAAAGAAAAGGGAGGTTGGTGATAGGGCGGAAGTTGTTGAGGTCGTTCGCATCAGCGGAGGTTTTTTTTAGCAGAGGGGTAACCTGTCCTGATTTAAGGGCAACAGGGAGGGAGCCTTGACTGAGGACGAGATTAACTAGCCCAGTCCAGTAAGAGAGAGTATGGGTGTAGAAATCGATGGCGATGACGCTAGGGATGGGGTCAGAAGATTGCCAGGTGACTAAGGATTTCCGCTCCTCAAAGGGGGTGGGGTGGGAGATCTGTTTCCACCAGTGCTTTTACCTTTTCATCAAAGAAAATAGCGAAATCGTCTGCTTTCTTTGTGGAGTCCTCTGGCTTAGTAGTTAGGGGAGAAAAGTTTGGGTTTTTGATGAGGTCAAAAAGTTTCTGGGGTCTGTTTTTGGCTGAGTCAAGGAGGGATCTGAAATGTGATGCTTTTTCATGGAAGATGTGGTTGTGGTATTTGGATCTTGCTGAACGTAACAGAGAGAGATCGGCGGTGGAAGGAGATTTTCTCCAATGTTTCTCCAGGATTCTAAGGTTTGTCCTTTCATCATAGAGAGCTTTATTGAACCAAGGTGCTGAGGGGGTGGGTCTTTTCCTTTTGCTTTGGAGTGGAGCGACATTGTCGATTTTGACTGCTAGGACTGAGAGGTGAGAACGTTGACATCAACGTTAGGGTCAAGTCTAGGAGTGACCGCATAGCAGAGTCACAAAAAGATCAATGTTTTTAGTGTTGCGGAACCAGGTAGTAGCTCTTTTAGGTTGGCCGAGAGTCTACATGGATGGGGGGAGCAGTAGTCAGCAGGTCTGCTTTGGATATAACAAGATCCAGATTTGAGCCCATGGAATGAGTGGTTTCCGAGCAATGTTGGAAGAGATCGTTGGCTGAGAGAAAGGTGGCAAGCTTGTTGGTAGCCGAGTCTTCCAAAGAGCCCCGATGGAGATTAAAGTCACCCAGTAAGATCTGCCTGTCACTTTGAGAAAATTGGTCACTGATGAAGTCAGTGAGTTCCTCCACAAAGGAAGAGCAGTTACCGGGCGGGTGGTAGATGGCATGGAATCTAAAGGGTGAGCCATGATGTATTTGAAGTTCTTGGGATAGGCATTTGAATGTACGGAAAAGGGTGGTAGGGAAGGCTTTCATTTGAAGGGAATTCCTGAAGATGATAGTGACACCACCCCCAATTTTGTCTGATATGTCATTTCTGAGGATTGAGTAGTCAGTGGGTACCAGAAAATCAAACAAAGTATGAGAGGAGTCATTAAACCAGGTCTCAGTGAGGAAGAACATATCATGATTCTGGAGGGTGATAATGTCAGAAATTTCCAATTTGTGTTTGATTGCAGATCTGCAGTTGTGGAGCAAGCAGTGCAGCTCTGACGCAACTGTTTTGGTGATGGGGGCGTTAGAGCTGTTAAGGGAGATAGGGATAAGATTCTTGAATGAGGGTGCCCGGTAAGAGGGAGGCTGGTAGGTTCGGACAGAGGAGATGGTCTGAATAGTGAACTGCGTAGAATTATTAGGAGGGGGAGTGACGCTGGTGGTCTTGTAGCTGGCTAGTAAGTTGGAGGTGTCTGTAGAGGACAGACTGTGGTTGGCTTTATTGGGGCGCGGGAGCACGGAACTCCTCGGGAGGATATTAGGGAAGGGGGACATCTTGGCACTTAAAAGTGAGATGGACGCTACAAGCTGGGAAATAGAAGAGATGAGAGAATCACGTTTATTTTCCAGGGAGAGGAGAGCTGAGCACGGAGTGTTGGGTGGTTCGATGGATAAGGGCGGGAGTGCGGAGGGTGAGGGGGGACGAGGAGGGATGGGGGAACGGAATAAGGGAGGCAGTGCAGAGGGTGATTGAGGACGGGGAGGGATGGAGGAGCGGGAAACAGGAGGGAGTGCAGGGAGTGAGGGAGGATGGGGCAGGGTGGGGGAATGAGATAAGGGAGGAAGTGCAGAGGTAGAGGGAGGGGTGGGAGGGGTGGGGGAGTAGTTGGGGAGTTGGGGAGCAAAGGTAGAAGGTGGGGAAAGATGGTGGGCGATAGGAGTGGATGGTAAAACAGTGGTGGAGGAGATTATTTTTTACTGGTGTTGAACAGAGGGTAAGTGTAGAGATCATAAATGGGAGGAGAAGGTTGATGAGTAGGAGGGGGGTCAAATGAAGGCCAAAGGTAAGGGGAGAAGAGAGGAGAAGCGTCTGAAATGGGAGGGGAGGACAGGGGGTTAGATGAATGCCAAAGGTTCGTGGAGAAGAGAGGAGAGGGGGCTGTACAGGGAGTGGAGGGAGGGGGGTCCAAGGAAGGTCAGAAGTTTGGGGAGAAAAGAGAGGATGGTGCTGGACAGGTATTGTAGGTTATGAACGGTGAATGAAGGGGGACAGGTAACAGGTGGAGTGAGGGGGATAGGGCTAGATTGAAACTGAGGGAGTAAGGGACTGCAGGGTCAGAAGGAGAGACGGGGAAGGAATTGTTGAGGAAGGCGACATGGTTAGAAAGCAAAGGAAGAGGGAGGGGAGGTTGAAGAGAGAAGGGAGGTGGAAGAGAAGAATTTAGGGGACGGGGAAGCGCGGGGAAGGGCGGAAAAGGATGAGGTGAAAGGGGGAGGGAAGGTAAGGAAAGTTGATCGGTAGACCAGGTTGTAAGACAGGTGGAATAAGAAGGGGGGGAGGTTGGTTGGATTAGGGGGAGGCAAAAGCGTTAGAGAATCGGGCAGGTGCAGGGTGGGGAGGAGGAGTGGATGGCGGAGGCAAGGCAGACGAGATAGGGGGAGGAGCATATTGGGAAGGGGGAAGAGTCGGAGAGGAGGGAGCAAAAGTAGGGGGGAACAATGGGTAGGCCTGTGACTCCCAGGAACGCGGCCTGATGGAGTATCGGGGAGTCAGGGGGGAGAAAGGGAGAAAGGAGAGGAGCTCAAAGGAGAATCTAGAGAGATCATAGTTGTATGGGTTGGACGAAGGGAGTGGAAGAGATTGTCAAAGAGAGAGAGAGACAGGAGTCTGTAGCTTGTATCATGACAGTGCCATTATTGTAAAGTGTAATGGTGAGAAAGCCATTAAAGCTAGCGAGGGGGACATTTTTAGCCGCTGTCCTTACGGGATAGATGAGGAAGAGGAGACGTTGAAGGAATTGAAGAAGCTGGTGGACCAGGAAGGGATATCGTGAGTGAAAAAAATCAAGTCATTTTTGAGTTTCCCTAGGCACCCATTATGGAACTGATCAACAAAGAGGGAATCAGGGAACTGTTCAATGCTGTTCTGCTTGAACCGTTTTGCTGCTGCTTTGGACAGATTAGGAGGATAAAGGACTTTGAAGCAGTTAACTCCCGACTTAATTCGAATGGAAGCTATGATAGGGAGAGGAGGGGCCACTAGGGTAGCGATAGCTGCAAAGAAGAATAATATGAAGAGGAGGGTGCCTGTTCTGGAAGTCGAGTGAGGATAATCCAATAAGATTGTGGACAGGAGGCAACTAGAAATGCAGGGCCAGGGACTCTGGTCTAACTCCCCTCTAAACCATCATACCGGTGGTATAGAAGGCTAGCTTGTCTCCAGTGGCGGAGAGGGAGTGGGATCATAATGGGGCAAACCCTACCACCAGGGATTAGGACCTCCAAGTATGGAAATCAGCATGGAAATGGGAGTCCCCTAGAGGATCACAGTGATAGGTAGAGACATTTATCCTGACCTGGATCGAAACTCCGGGCGAAGGTAGATGGCCGCCGTAGTAGCAAAACCAGTGGGGAGGTCTTACTGGTTAAGCAGAGACACAGGCGGTTGGAGGGCAAGTAGATTAGGACCGATAAGGAGGAACTCTTGGCCACCCGAGGTGGGCCAGCTGGCCAGAATGAAAGAGATGTCCAGGACTGGTGATTGACTCCAACGGCTCCCAGATAGCTGCCTCATTAGCTCAGCCAGCGAGGAGGTTCGTGGGAGTCCCTTCTTTGTTTACATGGCTCATGTGCCCCAAGCAGGAGGAAAATGGCTATCTCTGCAGTGTAGTCCCCCTTATTTATTTCAATTAAGTATCTTTGTCCTAGATCTGTCACTGCTGTGTATAGTCCACTTTCGTTTTCCGTTGAGTGTACCTTCCATGGGTGTGGTCCTGTTTCACTGAGCTTCATATTTAAATTATTATAATGTGTACTGTTATTTTGAATTAAAAGTATTTTAACATGCACAACTTGAAACTATTCTTGAGTAAAAGGTCATATCTAAAAACCGTGGTTCGGTGTACTGCATTGGCTCATCGTCTATATTCTCAAACGTGCAATAAAAAGATGATGCCACATCTACATTTAGTGTCTCCACCGGGCGCCATTTTAAAGTCAGCTGCCCGGCTTCAAAGCTCTATGCCGACTCTCAGGTCCTCCGTGAAAACTTGTGGCCCGCTTCCCCAGCATAACTTATGTCCCTGTGTAGTTAGCTAAGGGATCCAGGCAGCAGAGCTTACCTAGGGCCAAGAGGAAGGGCAGTCGTGTGGTAGAAATGGGAAAATGGCGTCCGTCCCTAGCGTCCACCGGATTAATGTCGGACTCTTGTTCCAGAGTCCCACTGTACTCCACTCAACAGCGCGGGCCCCAGCTGTAAATCCGAGTGCGCGGCGCCCCGGAGCCTGCTGCAGCTTCAAGGCCGTACATGCAACTTGATGTCGGGTATGAAGCGGCCCAAGACGGGTCTACAAGCGGTGGGCGCCATTATGCACAATCCAGCTGGCCGCTCAGGCCCTCTCCGCAATTGCGCCATCCACTCAGCAACAAAGGCCCCACTTGCGAGCTCCGCTGCCCAAGTTCATCGCAGCTGGGTCGGCCTCCAAATTAATAAATGCGGTGCTTACACAATGTTTCAGGGGGTTTGTTAGGAAAAGAGAGGATTTGGGGCAAAGCACAACCGCACCTATCCCTAGTGAGATTATTTAAATGAATGGTGCTAATGACCGGAGATCCAAAGCCTCTAAATCTCCTGAAGCTACACGCTTCAAACAACCAAAGCAAAATTCAATGGTCCAGCACCCAAAAAGCAACAGATATTAAACATTTGTTTATGACATAAATAATTGTCGACAGTTCGTCTTTCAAAAAACATGGACTTTCAGCAGAGACGATTCTTTTCTTTTTTTGATCCTTTATTCAGAAATTTTCTTTCAACATGTTAAAACAGACCATAGCCAACGCGTTTCATCCTCGCAAGCTTCTTCAGGGCTATAAACAATACATATATATACATAAAATTAATATACACTATTTACATAAAGTTTCTCATTTTATATTACACTATATACAATTCAAACAATCATAGCTTCTGATTAAGTAAAATTAGATATAAAAATGAATGTACAAACCATAGTGGTTCGAGGTTCCCAATTCTTTATAATTAAGACAATGAATTAACAATTCTTTTAACATGAAAGAATAAAGCAAAAGTAAAAAGGGATATACAGAAAAATGTCTGAAACAAGCAGAATCAAGGGCATTAAAAATAGATCGCAAAACTACTCTAACATCAAGCCAACAAAAAGTAAATATAGGGGCAAAAACGGAAGAAATTCTGTTTATAACCAAGTATAATGCTTACAGTGATCATGTATATAACATCCTACGAAAAAATTGGCATTTAATTGCCAATGAACAAATGCCACCTGGAAGTGTATCTAAAAAACCGAGAGTGGTTTATAAAAAAGGTGAAACATTGAAAAAGATTCTCTGTCCAAGTTACATTAAAAAAACCGACACAAAACCAACCACATGGCTTCCTTGTAAACCATCAGGGTTCTTTACATGTGGTTCGTGCAGTGTATGTAAATTTGGATGCAACAAAAAAACAGACTTCCGGTACAACACGCAAAAAGGCTATACAATTAATACTTTTATTAATTGCAATTCAACTTACACAGTTTATGTCCTTGGATGTGCCTGTAACAAAATCTATATAGGCAGCAGTATTAGAAATTTAAAAATCAGGATCCAGGAGCACATAAGGGCCATAAAAAACAAGGATGAACGTTATCCAGTAGCAATACACATCCAGGAACATCACCCATCGAAAACAGATATATGGTTTCATGCATTGGAACACATAAAAATACCGGAGAGGGGTGGTAACAGAGAATCGATTCTTAGAAGAGCAGAAGCTGGTTGGATTTGCCGCTTAAGAACAGTAGCTCTGGGTCTAAACACAAATGATGAACTTTACCATTTTTTGTGAGTCTGAATGCCCTAAAATGATCACAGATGAATAGTTCCATCTCTAAATAAATCTTGTATGGATGATGATTGACACATATATAAGGGGTATGTAATTCTTAAGAAACTGGCCCCCTTGAACCTAAAGTCTTTTCTTTAAAAGGACTATTAAGAACTACCTGGGGTATAATGCCACGCATGGGGGAGAATCGAAATACAAACAAATGCCTTCATTCCCCTTGTGATAAGTGGCATCGATATATAGAATATTATTCAAAGATGGCAGAATCTAAATAGAGCAAAAATTGATGATAAATCCTTTAAAGAGATCCTAGTACATATTACATAACTAGACAAAGTAAGACAGGGAGCACTCATTAATAGCTATATAGGGAGCATGTCATTGGGAGCACAATGTAGGATTGATGGTATTGTGAGTATAAAATAGAAATCCTCAATACACTAAACCCTCGTAATGTAAAAAGCGGTGTGTATCCTCAAAAGTTTAAAAAAAAATCTTTAATTAACAAAATTTACCTGGTATTAGAATGATTTGGAGAGTTTAATATGATACATAAAAGATTACTGCATAGTCCTTATATACGAATACTTATGAAGTGAGGAGTTTTTTTATACATTGAAGCATTCCCTATTCGAAATGGTGGTATGCTTTGAATACAAACATAACAATAATATATGAACATAACAAGTGTTTACAATTTGTTTGAATAACAAAATATAGTATTCAGACACACGCTAGTGTGAAACATTATGTTATCAAGAAAGTTTTACTTAAAAAAGTGCTATGGATAAATATAAATAATAATATAGGGCATATACATAATGTATTGTAAGATCGAATATAACCCACTAATGTTGATAAAATATAGAGCCATGTTATTAGGAAACAAAAATATATACACTAAGGGAGACGTTTTTCGAACGCGTGTGGATACACTAAAAGTTTCTAGTTAGCCATATGGCAGCATGCTTTAGTATACCATTCCAAGATGGCGACTTAAAAAAAATTGGGTGAAGTTTTGCGATAGGTTGATGATCATATGACTAGGCTGAATGAACAGAAAGCGGATACTATATACACGCATAATATTATATTATAATATTATGCTTGAGCGTACCAAGATGAAAAATTACATACACGCCATTGAAACAATCCTGTTCCAAAAGGGTGGTTTGCCTTCATAAAAAACCGAATATAATACACTGCACGATCGGGTACAATTTAGGCTCTTAAGTAAAAGAAACGAGAATAATATATGGTAAAACACCCATTCTAAGATGGCGACCAAAATCAGAAATCGCTAATGGACGATGCGCCGACTAGATACAGGTGCAGGCACATGTCTCGGTTCAAAGAATAGGAAGTGGATAAAATATATTTGTATATAATATTGCGTAAGAGTGCACCAGACAAATTAATTAAATGACTAAAAAGATCTTTTTACGTAAAATAAACGAGAATAAGACATGTCAAAGTACCTATTCTAAAATGGCGCCCAAGATTACGATTAGCTAATGAACGAGGCGGCGATCTAACACAGGTGCAGTGCATTTCAATTAAAGCTGGGATAAGTTGATGATCATATGACTATGCTTAATGAATAAAAGAAACGAGAATAATATATGGTAAAACACCCATTCTAAGATGGCGACCAAAATCTAAAATCGTTAATGGACGATGCGCCAACTAGATACAGGTGCAGGCACATGTCTCGGTTTAAAGAATAGGAAGCGGATAAAATATATTTGTATATAATATTGCGCAAGAGTGCACCAGACAAATTAATTAAATGACTAAAAAGATCTTTTTACGTAAAAAAACGAGAATAAGACATGTTAAAGTACCTATTCCAAAATGGCGCCCAAGATTAGAATTAGCTAATGAACGAGGCGGCGATCTAACACAGGTGCTGTGCATTTCAATTAAAGCGGGGTATTTAAACCGGACTATTACACTGCTTTTGGTAACAATGACGCCATGCGATCAGCCGGCAGATAAAAAACGGAAAGGTAAGCCTATGGATATAAATATTGGAACTAATGGGGAACTAATTGAATACCAGGGAAATTGCGTTTTTCTGTAGCTAAAACATTTGTGTGATATACATATTGGAACCAACTAAGACTAATGGGCAATTACTAGAATACCAGGGAACTTGTTTTTATTTTTATTTTTTTTAGCTAAAACATTTTTGTGATATAAAATTGAGGAGAAATACCCACCTTAGAATTGAGGGTTGTGTTAGTATTGAATCCCTACAGCCTTGTGAGCATGTTTAAATTAGATCCATATAAAGAATTGGGACGAAAATTTAAATATACTCAGTTTTGGATTAACATTATATCCAAATTAAGATAATAACACAGTAGCTTGTGTGCATGAAATAGAAAAGAGATAAAAAAAAGAAGGGGAAAACTAGGGAGTAATAAAGAAGTATATGTACAATCCAGGCACATGATTACCACGGATGGGGATAGCAACATACTCTTGTTATTTACTTTTTGATAGATACTCTCTGACTGAGGAATGGCGGATATTGACTAATCCAACAAACTGGGAAAATATAAGGAACTGGTTTTCCAATCGCCAGAGCACTCGTAGGGATATGCAAAGCCTGTGAAATTGGAGATTTGGAAAGTAAAAAATAGCATAAATCCCTGTGTCCTAACCTTATTATCTATTTGTGGATAACACTACGAAGTCTGTATACATATTTCGCACCTTAAAAGATCTAAAGAAATTCTTTTATATAAAATATGAAATAAAAAAAAAAAAAAAAAAAAAAATTTTTTTGATAGATATTGCAAAAACGTACACAACAAATAGACTACCTACAATCGTAAGGAAAGAGCACAGACCACAGAAAAACAAAGCTACTATTTAATGGTAAGCCTGATGGAATTGATACCCCTTTTTTACTACTCTAGCCAAGGTTGTTGAGATGCTCCAATATGACAGTATGTATTGATGTGAAACGTATACGGAATCGTAAACAAATGAAATGCGCAAGGAATAGTATATATAATTGTTCCTCTCTTGTAATTTGGAACTCAGCAGAGTGATTATGATCCCATAGGAGATGTACTGGAAATGGGCAAAAGGAAGTAACGAATTTTGAGTACTTTTGCTTTATTCTTTCATGTTAAAAGAATTGTTAATTCATTGTCTTAATTATAAAGAATTGGGAACCTCGAACCACTATGGTTTGTACATTCATTTTTATATCTAATTTTACTTAATCAGAAGCTATGATTGTTTGAATTGTATATAGTGTAATATAAAATGAGAAACTTTATGTAAATAGTGTATATTAATTTTATGTATATATATGTATTGTTTATAGCCCTGAAGAAGTCCGCGAGGATGAAACGCGTTGGCTATGGTCTGTTTTAACATGTTGAAAGAAAATTTCTGAATAAAGGATCAAAAAAAGAAAAGAATCGTCTCTGCTGAAAGTCCATGTTTTTTGAAAGACGAACTGTCGACAATTATTTATGTCATAAACAAATGTTTAATATCTGTTGCTTTTTGGGTGCTGGACCATTGAATTTTACAATGTTTCAGGGGGCCCGCTCCAGCTTCAGGGTCTCACCTGCGGCGCAACTCCAGGTCCAGGGCAATCCGCTACAGGTCCGCTCGCGGCAGGCGTCATTTTGCTCGCCGGAGCCAAAATGAATTCACGGCCCATTCTGTGCTGATTCTTCAGGCTAGAGTGGCGGTTTTAAGCCCAAAAGCTTCCGAACATGTTCCGATGCCAGATCCTGTTGTTTTTGCTGGGGTAGAGTGTGGTTAAGCTGACGTCTGGAGCATGGCGTGCGGGGTTGCCACATTTCATGCCGTTTTCAAGGCACAGCTTCATTTCTTCAGCCGCTAAGCCGCTTACTCAGCACCCATCACATACTGCAATCTCATAAGTCATAACCTTTAACAACAACACCTTAACACCTCCCAGCAAATTATGGTCTTGTCAAGTGCTACACATCAGGTTAGACATTTTATCTTATTTTTTATCATAGTTTTCCTTATTTTAAAATGAGGCTAGGAGGGCGGCAGGCGGCAGGCTGCTCTGCTTCGCCCTGGCGTGTGCGTAGCGCTGCCTGCTACGCCTACTTCGTAAACCGCGAAGCAGGCAGCTCTACGTACACTCCGTGGGCGAAGCGGAGTACTACGCCCGGGGTAATGCTTGGCACCGGCACTTAACTGTCAGCACCATATGGGAGTCTGCCACAGGTTGGCACTGTTTTTCTGATTTAGAGATGAGCACATCTACAGTTGTTTATTAATTCAAAATACATAGAAAATTACTCTTGCCTGCCACCAAAGCCATTCTTGTACTTTTCAGGATCTGGAATAGTCTGAAATGTCACACTTGTAGCAGACATGCCAACCCTCCCGATTCAGGCGGGAGTCTACCGATTTCAAGGCTAGTCTCCTGCCTCCCGATTCAAGCATCTAGAAACCTGATTCCTCTGGGTTTTAGCTGACAGGGCTTGGTATTGTATAACGTGCTAATTCTTCCAGCAATAGTCAGAGTGGCGATGCAGGGGCTCTAGGAGGGGTGAAAAACCAACAAAGCCTCATTAACGAATGGTCTTTTAAAGTCCTGTGAAGTACTCGGGGGCGGCTGTGTGGGTGCCCGGGAAGTTATTTCAGCCCGGGGTGCCACACACGGGGGGAGGGGGGCGGGGGTGGGGGGTTGGTGTATGCACTGCCAGCAATCTGCCAGGCTAGTGCACAACACTTGCATCACCCTCTCTCTGCCTGCCATTGCGCTCCATGCTTCTGAAAAGTAAGACAAAAACGTGCATTTGCGTTTCAAATGTCCGATCCTGCAGCAGCACACTTCCAAAGCCCATACACTACAGTAACCAGATTCACGACCCCATTCTCCCGATTTTTTCTGAAAAATCTCCTACTTTGCTCTTCTGAAATGTTGGCATGTATGCTTGTAGGAGTGTGATGGTTAGTGTGTTGGTGCTGTCCTTGGCAGCACATGCAGGGGCAATGAGTAGGGCATGCTGCAGTAGCCTCCTGACCAGGGCCCTGGCACGTATTGCTTTACAAATTAAGCACTGTGTATCCCTGATGAATGAAAGCCTGGCGGCTCCCCCTCGTGCACACCCGTCTCTCCCTCTCTCTCCACCTGCTAATCCCTACCCTCTCCCTCAATCCGCTCAC
This sequence comes from Triturus cristatus, assembly GCF_964204655.1. Classification (NCBI taxonomy): domain Eukaryota; kingdom Metazoa; phylum Chordata; class Amphibia; order Caudata; family Salamandridae; genus Triturus; species Triturus cristatus. The sequence continues at coordinate 529,673,540 of NC_140586.1, forward strand.
CACTTCCGTCCTCTGCCTGAGGACTGGCTCACTGTGACAGCAGCTCAACGGGTTAAGCGCCCGCTGCTCGTGTGTGCACAGATTTCAATCCCTGGCGACTTGTCCTGTTGTTTACAGCGCAATGAAACACGTCAGCGGCGGTAGGCGCTAAGGTATTCATTGCGATCCTTCCCCAGGCATCATCCCTTTACATCATTCACCAAAGAAAGGCAGACTCAGAAAGTTCCAGTTTTCGAGCCCGGGCTGAGACAGCTCCTGGGCACACACAGCCGCACCGCACCCGAATACTTCACAGGTCTTAAGAAGACCATTTGCTTGCTAACGAGGCTTTGTTCTTTTTCACCCTTTCTTAGAGGCCCTGCATCTCCACTCTGACTATTGCTGGGAGAATTAGCCGACCCCCGCTTCCCCCCCCCCCCCAGATTTGGGACACAGTGTGAGTCGGCCCCCTCCCAAACTTCCTGCCAGCTCTGAATGAATGCCGCGACATTAGCACATTGTAAAGCGAGATTAGCACTCGATAAGAGTGTTTCATGTAAACAGATCTACTCCTTGTCAGCTGTGTTGCAATTCTTTCTGAAATAGCCAATTTCACTGAGCTTGAAGTTCCGGTACTAAAGCGCAGAAAATTTAGAAGTGCCGGTACTCAGTACCGGCGAGTACTGGCCCATTTAAAGCACTGGTTACGGATGAGAACTCCATTGACGGTTTGGGCCAGTTGTTGACTGCACTGGGCCTGGCACAGTTCTGCCCAGTAAGAGCCAAGACCAGAATAGCCGCGACCGAAATCCAGATAATCAGACACTCCAACGGCCAACTCACCTAGTATTGGCTGCACTAGACTGCAAGGTTGCTGCTGAGGCAGTCATGCACCTCCACCACTCTCCAATAACGGCCGAATCATTACGCTGACCGGGCCGCATGTTTCGAGCTGCAGCGGCTACAAGTGTGCAGCTGCCAAGGAACTGAAACTAAGGCCCGCTGCCCCGCCCGTGCCTGCCCACCACGGCGCCTATAGTGATTGGGCAAAGTAAAATCATGGGACAGACCCGCGACCTGATGTTAGTTATTGCCGGTGGTGGGTAAAATATTGTAGCCTGCCATGAGATGAGCCAGCAATTTAGAGCTTTGGCAGTCAGATGAGCTGCTAAATAGCAGCGCTCCTGCGGAGTGCTGGGGCTCTATAATGTGTGACAATTAAAGGTGGCCTTGTGGGCGTAGTGGGGCTACGTGAAGCAGCACGTAGTGTGCCCAAATCTACGCACACTACGTGCTTCGCGTAGCCCCACTACGCGCCACCCGCCTCCCGCCCGCCCTCCTTTTAAATCATACCCCCGCATTTACAATAAATACTAAATTAAAGAAACTTACCTGAAACGCGGCGTCTCCGGGGCTCCCTCTTCCATTTCAAACTTCTTCTGACAAATGCGCATGCGCGGGCTTCCGCGCATGCGCATTTGTCAGAAGAAGTTTGAAATGGAAGAGGGAGCCCCGGACACGCCGCGTTTCAGGTAAGTTTCTTTAATTTAGTATTTATTGTAAATGCGGGGGTTTGATTTAAAAGGAGGGCGGGCGGGAGGCGGGTGGCAGCGGCAGGCAGCTACGCTTCGCCCTGGGTGTGCGTAGCGCTAGCCTGCTTCGCCTACTTCGAAAACTGCGAAGCAGGCAGCGCTACGTACACTACGTGGGCGAAGCGTAGTGTCTCGCCCAGGGTTAGTGACAATGCATTTCAGTGCGGTGATGCGGATCACCACACTGAAATGCGTCCGTCTCACGCCTGATGCGTGATACTTGGCAGGGCTGCGCATCAGTGTTGCCAGATTTTGAAACCCGTCCCAAGCCCAAAGACGCTCAAGTATAAGGCCAAATTTAGCCCAACATAGACCAGTGTCAGCCTAAAGTCGAAATTCTCATATTTTGGAAAAGTAGTCTTCAGAAAACATTTTAAGGATGAATCTAATTTCTCTTCAATATACAGATAGTGGGAGGAGGCTAATGTTAATTACTAATTTTGAAGGCCAGTCCCCACTTTGACTTTTCATCTTGTACTTCTGTCACCACAAAACCAAATCCAAACCTGACATTCATCAATTACCTCTACAAACGCAGATTATAAACCGCTTTATGTCTATGAATAGAAATTTCAATATTTCAACAATGTTGCTCAAATAAAGAATACTGAAAAGGTTATGCAGAATTAACGCCCCACAATGATCTACATTTTAAGAAACATTCCCTTGTAGTAAAGTAATTGCAACACAATCTGTTTAGCACTGCTTACATTTTATGTACTTGACTGAAGATATTCAACAAAAAAACTCCTTTTCAATGGCAGTATGGAACAACAGCAAAAATAAACACCACAGCAGGCAAATCTGAAATGCAGTTTTTGTGCAAAATAAGTTTACGAAAATGTAAGGCAACAGTGTAAAAATGGAGGGTTGCTACAGTAAAACAAGAGTTCCACACTTTTCCAATTAAAATGTAAGCAGAAGCCAAAAAAAACAGACAGTCGCCTACTCTGACCGATTCCCTACCCTCCATTCCAAAGTCCTTGACCGTGACCACTTACTCTGGCACTATAAAGTATAGAGGACATTGTTTTTTCCATTGTGTTGCAGCAAGCACTCGACTAAAGATCCTAGTCTTGGCAAGCTGCAGGTGGGTTTGTTTGGGGTACAGATAAATGCAACGCTGTTGGAGCAGAAAGTAAAATGATCCGATTTCCCAGAGCTTTTGGCAACACCGTCAACACTGACACTCCCTCAACTCTACTGATACTGTCATACTGTTTGTGTTCCATTCCACTCCATTTCCCTTCATCATCAGCACTGTCCCACTCCAATACCACCATTGGCCTGGGCCCTCTCATGAGGCCCCTTTACTCCTATCACCCAGCAAGGGCTTTAATTATTCATGCACTTAACTTTAAATTCTCAGCAATTACTGAATACCCTAAGGTAATCCATGCCAGCAAAGCAGTCCATGCTTACATTTCTTGTGTTTTACTTCATGCAGTCTTCCCTAAGAATATTTCCTTTATCCAGATGATGTGTTTCTCTAGTTTCATTTTCACAAAACATACTTTTATAGTCCAAATTGTGAAACAAGTCGCCTTCAGGTCTGGGTGAGTTCAGAATGCAAGTTGACATTTATGATAGGCCTGATTGAAAGTCCAGAGGCTGAAGGCAGTACTGCTTTCTCACAGTGCCTGCCACTGGGTCATTACGTTTTTCAGACAAATTGCACATCCAATTCTTGGCCTCTTCGGAGAGCGCATAAAGCAATGGTTATTTAAATGCCAATAATAAATTAAAGCACTACTATGCATGTGCACAATGAGGGCTATAATGTGTAGGAGTCATATCATGCACACTGGTAGGTATTATATATTAAGAGAACTTGGTCTGCAGAAACACACATTCAGGATTAAAACGCTATCCAGTTGAATATGCTAATAAGTCTTTATTATTCAAAGTAGCCATTTTTAACAACCTTGGAATTGCAAAAGATTGAGGATAAAAACAAAGTTCTAAAGTGATTCCTTTCAGTTTGCATGCAGTCCCTTGATGTTGGGTTATGCCTCATTGTGCTGTATTAGGATTGCGACATATTAGCTGAAAATAACAAAAAGATCTCTCTGTTAAAAGAAGTGGCGGCCGGTAATTTTACCAGGGAGGGGGCGGCGACGACACACGCACACATACACCTCGCTTACACCCGTGCATTCACACACACGCACACACACCCACTCACAACACAAACATTTTATTAAATTATTGGAGAGTTATTTATAGCGCTAGATAGATAAACATGCATTAATACATACACACATGAAACATTAAAAACGCATAAACCTTACCTTAACTACAGCTCTCTGAGAGAGAAGCCTCAGAGGTCCCAGGAGGGTTGGGACTGCTGCCTCCCCTCATTGGCTGATTGGAAAGCAGCAGTCAGTCCCAACCTCATCACAGAGTTGGATGGGGTCAGTGAGACAGCCGACCCCACCCCACTCTGTGTCTAGGTGCCACTGATGAACACTCTGCTCTGGGCACTTCAGGGCTTAAAACTGAAGCGGCCAGGTCTGAGCAATCAGTGACGCTCCCGTTCATTACAAGTGGGAGGGCCTCAAGGCACTTTTGCCCGACTGAGGAGGTCCCACCCACAGGGCTGGGAAATCCTCAGCCTGTCAAAGTTCAGCTTACACATCCGAGAGTCTGCACATTTAGCTCATGTCCAACTCCTGCCTGACCTGAACAAGAAGAGCGTCTTTCAAGCTGGCCTTTGTGCCACCGCAACACCCATTGATTTTGTCGCTGTCCCCTATTTACAAGGGTGGTTTAAATACGAGGCAGCACCAAAATTTAAGACTGGAGAAAATCTTATCTTAACATGGCAAAACAAGGAGAAATGCCAAATTTGGTAGCTGTTTCCATGTGTGCTGCACAACGCGGTGCAGGCCGACGACGTGCATGACCAGCAATAGTGTTTCTTTCTTTTTGGGATTCATTTCACTGGGGAACGAATAAAGGAATGTAGAGGAAACAGAGGGTAAGAGACGTTTATTGAAATCCAGATTTTCAGCAAGTGAGGAGGAGAGAGACAGAAAGAGGAGGAAGAAGAGGAAAAAAGAGAGGGGGTCTGCTGCAAGTGGCAGAGCAGGAGAAGTGGACACATCTAACCACTAATCTTACCTTCTTATTGAACCTGCTGGGCTTCTAGGGACTCTCACATGCAACAGAAGCAGGCTACAGGGTTGGCCAACCAGCCCTTGCCTTGGCAGTCCTGACTCCTCGTCTCTCGAACTCCACAGCATTCCGAGTTCGCCTTGCCAACTTCCATTGAGCTGCAAGAAATAAAGGTGCCTTGCGTCCCGGCCCAGACCACTTCTGGACCACATTAGTCCAGAAGTCCAGAAGTCATTCTGGGGGCGGGCCAGCAGGATGAAGCAGGGCCGTCATGCTACCAATGATTGACAGCCCTGTCAAACTTACTGCCTAAGACATCCAGTGCGTTTTGTTCTCATTTGCTCGCCAATCCCCGCTGACCCTTGGCTGTGCGCCACTAAGTGATAGGCGCAAGTGTCGCCTGTGCTGCCCCAGCCACAAATTTGCGCTCAATGGGCAAATATCAACCCAACAAATAGCCACCCTCCAGGTATGGGTTTTCCCTGCACAAATGGACATGTTTTTGCCCATTTGTGTGGGAAATAGCCCAACCTGGCAGCACTGTTTCAGTGTGGCGGTCCACATCACCACACTGAAATGCTAAGTCACGCATATTAGCGCTTGTGCCTGTCAAGCACTGGGGCCCGAGCACTGGCGGTTATTATAAGAACAGTAGTGGAGTGGCAGTTATAGGGTGAGTGGGTCGTTACGTGGTGTGAACGGGCGGCAGTTAAAGTCAGAATTTGGCTGCGGTTGATGAGCTCATTCTTGCGCTGCGGTAATGAATCCTGCAGTCTTCGGCATGGCCAGCTCTGACACAGCTGGGCCCACCGTGGCTGACTCACTGAACACCCGGTCTCTCACTGCGCCGGCTGGAGTGGCTGTTTATTTGCAGCCCCAGAGCACCAGGTCCCCTGACTGTGGCATTTAGCTGCTCAGAGCGAGCCTGAAGCCAGCTGCCAGTCACCACAGAGAAAGAAGAGCCAGGTGGCTGGCGTGTACAGAAATGCCGCTGCTCTTGCTGCCTGTCAGCGACTTTGCTACAAATTCTAGTAAGTGTGTGCCTAGCCCTAGAGTCTGGTGTGTAGCGCTGCGAGGCCTAGACACAGCAGCTGGTGCAGCGCTGTAATTAAATACACACCCACACAGTATGCTGCGGGCTGGCCGGAAGACCCCGAGCGGTCTCGCGCCGTTTATTTAACTCCTTGGGTCGAGCCCGCCCCCAGGAGTGTGTGCAGACAGCAACATTGAAGTGGAGAGCCTGGATGGCTCTCTACATCGCCCCTTTTCTTTAGCGACAAACCATAATGGTTTCCAGGCTTACGGGGATGTACACAAAGTCTATCAGCTTCTGGCAGGGGCAGGGTTTGGCCAGAGACCATACATCTGGCTCCAGGAGTTAGAACTGGACACTGCATCCACCTGGGTGTTTGGGGGTGAAACAGTCACAACATCTTGGCTGAGCCTTCCGGCATCAGGTGCAGTCTCTTCGCTTGCAAGTGTCTTGGTGGGGAGGCCAGTGGCCCCGGCAAGCCAAAGCGAGTGAGTCTCCGGGTATCATTCAGTTCTTTCGACTCTTCATGGTTTGTGTTTGACTCAAATGTCTTCTTGAAGCTTGACATGTTCCTAGTGATGACTTGCTGTCCTCGTTGGGTAGTGACCATGGTTCCTTGTACCTTGACGTTGGTCCACTCTTCCGGTTTGTAAGGTGTCCTGAACTTTCAACCTGGGTGTCTGTTCTTAACCACTAAGCAGTCCCCCACTTTCAGCTGTGGTAATTTTGCTCTTCTGGCTGTGCTCGCTTTCAGGTTGGCCGTTGTCCTTTTAGCCTGTATGGCTGCACTGTCCCCCTCTGGGGGTTTCCACGCAAGATCTGTCGGAATGCTGTCCCGCGGGGCTCTCTTGAAGAGTAGATGAGATGGAGCACACCTGGTGGTGCTGTGTGGCGTCTGTCTGTAGGCATCCAGAAACTGGTTGAGTGCCGACTCCGCATCTTTCCCTTGATCCACAGCAATGCGCAGGGCCCGGTTGAGGGTCCGCATGAAGCGTTCCACCTCTCCATTGGCTTGAGGCCACAAAGTGGTGATCTTCCTGTGATGAATCACTCTTCCCTCCAGGTACTCTTGGAATTCACAGCCTTGGAATGGAGGCCCGTTATCTGAACGAATCTTATCCGGCAGGCCCATGAGGGCGAAGGTCTTGTCAAGGACTTTCCGGACGTTCATGAACACCGTTGTTGCCACCACCTCCACGACTGGAAACTTCGAGAAGGAGTCGACGAGCACCAGCATGGTGCGACCATCAGGGAAGCTTCCGAAGTCGATGCTAACTTTGGACCACGGGAGCTTGCTTGGCTCTTCAGTGATGACTCGCGCTGGTGCCGGGTCTCCGCCAGTAATGGTGCATGCGTGGCATTGCCTCACCATGTCTTCCACCATGGCATCCATGGCTGGGAACCAGACCTTGTTCCGTAGTCGGGCTTTGGTCTTAGCCATCCCTTGATGCCCTACATGTGCCAGCTGGATGATTCAGTGTTGCAGTGCCGTCGGGATTATGATGACATGCCCTCTCAAAATGACTCCCTGCTCTCCTTCGCTTAGTTCATGGCGGACCTGCCAGATCTGTTGCCGAGCGTGACTGTCTTCCGCTCGGAGCGACTGGGCCCCGTCCAGGAAATGTGCCCATCCGTTGTTCAGCAGGGTGTTTTTCACTCTGGTCAGTGTTGCCTTGGTGGCAGTCGCTTGGCCAATCTCCCCTAATGTCATGGCTTTGGGGCAGGCCTCGTACGAGACCATCTTCATGAATGCTTTCGAGTAGGCTACATCCGGAGGTAGACTTCGAGTGACCAGAGACTCGGGGTATCTCAAGAGGTAGTCCGCTGGGTTGTGGGCTCCAGGACGGAACATAACCTTGAAATTATATGCTTGCAGCTGGACGGCCCATCTTTCGATTCTGGTGGGCGCCAGTCTCTATGACCCTGCGAAGAGTGGGAGCAGCGACTTGTGGTCGGTCACCACTTGGAACTCCTGTCCATACAGGTAGAGGTGGAAATGCTGGCAGGCCCATTTTATCACTAGAGCTTCCCCCTCGATTTGGGTGTAACGTGTCTCAGTGTCCGACAGCGCCCTGCTGGCATATGCAACTGGCCTCCAGGTCTGATCACGCTCCTGAAGGAGGACTGCGCCCATGCCTAATGGGCTGGCATCTACAACCAACTCGGTGCACCATCCCGGGTGAAAGTAGGCCATCACCGTCTTGTCCATGAGCGCTGTCTTGCTGGCATTGAACACTGTGTTGGCCTCCACGGTCCATTCCCACTTGTGGTCACAGCGGGTAAGGGTGTGGAGTGGTTCTGACAGGGAGGCCAGGTTCGGTATGAACCTGCCACAGTAGGTGGCCATGCCGAGAAAACTGCGAACCTCTGTAGGAGTCTTCGGAATGCTTGCTGCTTGTATGGTCATAGCCTCCTTGGGATCCACCTGTAATCCTTCTCTGGTGAAGATGTACCCGAAGAAGTCAACAGACTCCTGGTAGAATGAACACTTTGCCTTGTGAAGTGTCAGTCCACAGACTTCAGGTCGCTGGAGGGTGGCCCGGAGGTGGGTGTGGTGTTCTTCCAGGGTGTTGGAGAACACCAGGATGTCGTCGCTTAAATTGATGACGCCCTGCAGGCCAGACAGTGCTTCCCTGATGGCGTTCTGGAAGACTTTGACTGCTGACGACACCCCGAAGCTTAGCCTCTTGTACCTCCTGAGGCCGATGTGGGTTGAGAACCTGGTGATGTACCTGCTCCCAGGCTCGAGCTCCAGCTGGTGGTACCCAGCGTTCAAGTCCAACTTGGAAAACCATTTGGCTCCGTTCAGGTCCGCCACAATGTAATCCATGGTGGGGGTAAGATGACATTTCCTCTTGACCGCCAGGTTTGGAAGCCTCATGTCCACTCAGAGCCGAATGGTACCGGGTTGTTTCGACTTTGGGGGCCACAACCAGCGGGGACACCCACGGAGTTGGGCCTGACACCTTCTCGATGACATTGTGGTCTTCAAGTTTCTTCAACCCCTGCTCCACCTGCGGGTGGAGGTTGAACGGCACTCTCCGGTGCCTCAGGGCAGTAGGTCTCACAGTGGTGTCTATGTGGAGCTTGAACTGTTTTCCTTTTAACTTGCCCGGTCCTGAGAATAGTGCAGGGAACTCTTGAAAGATATTTTTGGCGTGTGAATCATGGATCTGGTGAGTAAAGGAGACCAGGCCTAGGTCTTCTGCTGTATGGCAGCTGAGAAGAGTGCCTTTTTTCCCTTCTGTAATGTGGAACCGGGCCTTCGTGACATGTTTTCTGCTGGTGACTTCCGCCTCTATGACTCCTCTGAGGGGAAGTGGGTCTGTGTCATCGTAGGTGTAGATTCGGGCTTTGGTGGGTGCAAGTGGGGGCCGTGGCGACAGTCGGTCATACTGCTCCGAATCCATGACATTGACGGATGCGCCTGTGTCGATGAGTGCTTGGACAGCAGACCCTTCCACTAGGATAGAACACATCGGCGGTGGTCTTCGGTGTTTGTCCGACCTGCTGACAAAGGACACAACAAACACATCATCATCATTGTCTTCGAGGTCGAGGCAGCCCCCACGTGGCAGGTCATCTTCTTGCGACTGTGGATCATCAAGCGACACCTGGCGCAGGCATTGTGATATTCCTCGTGGAGGGTCCTGTCGGGAACAGCTGCTTCGACACACCTTGGCAAAATGGTTTATCTTCCCACAGCAGGAGCACGTCTTCCCCCTCACTCCGCACACTGCTGTTGTCGGATGATCCTCGCCACAGTTGTCGCACTCTCCACTCGTTGCCGACCTCGGAGCCAGGCGAGCTGTGCTTGGGCGCCGTTGTATCGCTTTGACCCTTTCTTCTTTGATGGGCGCATATCTTGGCGCATGTGGCGCCACAACGGTCCTGTGCAAAGCGGCCTCCATTTCGCCTGCTCGGATATCTGAGAGTTCATGAGACCTGGCTAGGATGAGGATCTCATCCAGAGAGATTTCCGGTTGTCGAAGGATCAGCTTCCGTAGCAGCGCGGAGCGGCACCCCTGGATGACTTGGCCGCATATTTCCTCCCTCTGATCCACGAAGGCGCACGTGCTGGCTAGCCTGCACATAGAACATGTCCACGGACTCCGTGTCTGACTGTGTTGCCTGTCTGAACTTGAAACACTCGAAGTCAGGGTTCAGTTGGGGGTCGAAGTGCCTGTTGAGCGCAGCCTCATAGTCGTCATCGTTCCCTGTGTTGGGCAGTGTCTCGAAAAGATCGTAGATCTCAGCACCACCGTAGTATATGGGCAGTGACCTTTTTACGGTGCCCTCAGTCTCTCTGGAACCCTTGAAATAGTGGTTCAAGCGTCCGATCCACGCTGTCCACCGTGGGGCCACCGTGGCAGGGTCAGCGGTTTCTCCGAAGGGCGGCAGTGGGGAGAAGACCGTGTGACTGTTCCCTGGGGTGGAGCGTTGGCACCTCTGTGTGGATTGTCTGCTTCGGCCTGTTGGCCAGCTGTGACTGCCGTGGGCGGCCTGCTCATGGTGGTGGCGCGCTTGGGCACGGTTGCTGTTGTGCAGTGTCTTCGTTAGGGGCCCTGGATATCGGGCATGGAACGGCGAGTGGCCACTTGTCTGGTGGGGCCTGGGGGTCGCACAACAGGCTCGGCTTCCCTTCCTTGGGCGTGGTGGCTGTGTGTTGGGGCAGGTTGTGTGGCCCCGCGGCGTTGTGCAGCACTGGTGGAGCAGGTGCAGGGTGTCCCTGTTGTACTGGAACCTGCCGGGCCTTTGCACGTGCTTTTGTCTTCCCCAGTGGGTTTGTGGACTCACCAAAGTCAGCTGAGGACTCCCACACAGGCGCTCACCGCCGTCTTGTGCATACTCCCTTTTGGCAGAAGGAAGCCTGCCGGCGGGCACGTGTTGGAGGCACTGTCACCCTCACAGGCGTTGAGTTGCTGCAGGCCTGGGATACTGCGCGACTTTCCTGGTATGCAGCAATGGCAGGCAGCCCCCAGACGTGCCGAGGCGGGACAAGGAGCACACCGGAGCGGCAGCGCTGGGCACCGGAAGTACAGTCCCGGCCACCGGAAGCAGGCTCGCGAGCGGGTGAGTCATCGCTCCTGGAGTGGCAAAGTGTCGCGGGTGGGCACTGCGTACACCACAGCGTTTTTGGTATGGCTTGGGGTCAGACATCCCTGGTCGCCAATGTGGAGCTGCGAGGCCTAGACACAGCAGCCGGCGCAGCACTGTAATTAAATACACCCCCCCACAGTATGCTGAGGGCTGACGGGCTGGCGGGAAGACCCCGAGCGGTCTCACGCCATTTAGACAGACAGCAACATTGTAGTGGAGAGCCCGAATGGCTCTCTACAAGGTGCATAAATCATTCAGTTCAAGTTGTGGGTAGTAAAGTTCCATATGTGTTTGACTTCCTCAAAGTTACATGCACACCCGCAGTCACACACAAACTTTTCACTTAAGCCACTTGACAAGCACAGACAACATGCACAGCACGCACCGTATCTCAGGCTGAGAATTGATAATGTAACATTTCTGTGCTGGTCTAAATGCAGTAACTGACACTTCTACTAGTGCTACTACATGATCTTCCACATAATTGCCCACATGCATCATGCACATTATAAAAAGTGTGCATTTAATTCACGGACAGCTGTGCTCACTGGCCATTATTGTGCGCAGTCTCACCCTTATACGGTCTACGCAGATGAGACCTTCACCCTGCTCCCACAAACTCCCGCTCACACACACGTCCTGATATAAGCTGAGTGTCTAGTACCCGTGGTCGCATCATGAGTGCATGATTTGTGGGAAGAGACAACGCTTGCGCTCAATACAAGAATACTAGTGGTGCAGTTACTAATGGACAGCACGGCCGACTTCTCCGGTGCTGTCCGAGGACATGCATGATCTGCAAAATGAAGCCTGCCAATGTCTATTATTTAGCGCATGAATGGTGAAAGGTGTGGTGATTGGAGTTAGCGGTGACTTTTGTAGAAATTCGAACAAAACCATTTCATATAAAGTGTACCATCTGTCTCCAAAGCCAGTACCAGCCACTTGTCTGCACAGAGTGCGGCTTTTCTTATTACACAAAATAACGCGCACTAGACTTTTTTTTTTTTTTTAAGGATGTTAAGTAAATTTATTTAAGTGCATTGACCACCACAGTAACACAGGGCGGGACAGCTGATTGCACCTGTGGAATACACACAGCAGCACCCACCTCTGCTGGGACTAACTACCCTGAGGAAGTGTAGAGGCGGCTGTGAAGCTGGCCTGTTAAGCTGATGTTTCTGGGAGCAGGCCTTTTCAGATCACATTATGTCCAAATCTCATTTCAGGAAGTTCACTACAGTTCTTTTCACCAGGGACGATCGGAATACCTGAAGGATTCCTTTTTTTAAGTTCAAATAATTTTATTAAAAGAAAAGAAATCAAGTGTCCATACAAAGATACACTTTAAAATTTGCATCTCGCTGCTTAGAAATAAAGGAAATAGACAAATAATACAAAGATAAAACACAAAAGAGAACAATATACAATAAATGAACCATGTGCACTATGAAAAATATGACAGAGACTTAGCGAACTCCGAGGAAGGTCAAGGTGGTTTGGGGAACTCTTTTTGAGACAATTTTGGCATAGAACATCTTTTGGCACTAAAATCAATAAATGATGTAACAGGTGACCACAAGTCAACACGTTTTGTAGCCATTTGAGGTGGGTATACAAAGGAAGTGTCTAACCTGTGACAAACAGTATACCACCAAGATCTATATGAAATCTTCGTGAAACCTTTCCAATTAATAGTAATTTGCTGAAAGGCAAGCGCTAACAATAAATCAATAATCTTAACATTAAGGGAAACCCCGTCCCATATGGAAGAGAGACTACCCAAAAAGATATGATTAACAAAAAAAGGGAATGAAGTACCATATATCAAGTTAACCTATGACCATACCTGCTTCCATAAAGTTTGTACTCGCGGGCAGATAAATAACATATGAAACAAGTCAGCATTGGGGGAAGAACAGGTCCAACATGTGTCTGGAGTGGCTGGAAAACGCTTACATAAACTGGCTGGTGTGAATAAAAGTCTGTTGTAAACAAAAAATAGTGTTTGTGTGGTATTTGCTGCTCTAGATGTCTTACGTATTTTGGACCAAATGCCTTTCCAAAGTGAAAATGTCCAGCATACCGCAAATTCTTTTTCCCAAGCGTCTTTAGTTTTTGTTTTCTGTCTATCAGTGTCAGTGCCATGTAGGTGTTTATATATAGTAGAGGCTTTAGGATTGGTTAACAGCAGGGTGTGTAGGTGCGAAGAAGATTCAGATCTATTGGGAATGGGAGGCCTGTCAGGGAGATGGGAGTAGGCTTCCAATACAACTCGTTTAAGGGAATTGTATTTATGAATAAAGAAAGATGGTAAGTTGAATGTTTGCATGAGCATGTCAAAAGGCAAAAAGTCTGAGTTTAAGAATAATTGACGAATCCATATCAAACCCATGTCCCTCCAAGTTCTCCAATGAAGGGATCTATTATGGACCAATTAATCTTTATTATGCCAAATTGTGGAATTCAAAAAAGAATCCTTCGAATCAAGAGTAGAGCAGAAAGGTAAGCCGAGTAATTTGGAAGTGTGCTTCAATATAGGAGTGGAGACGGATTGCGGTTTACGCGGAACAAAAAGATTCTCATGAAAAGAGTAAGGAGACATAAACAGGCATTCAATTGAAGTCCAGAGAGGGCAATCATCTACAGAGTCAAGCAACCACAGAGAAGCCTAATGCAATAGAAAAACTTTGTGATAAGCCTGAAAGTCTGGAAAGTTAACTCCACCCTCTGTTTTAGGACGGATTAGTTTTGATAAGGACATTCGAGATTTTTTATTATTCCATTAAAAAGAGGATAAGGTAGAATTAATTTTTTTAATTAACTTGGAAGTAATGGGGATTGGGATATTCAAAATGGTATATAAGACAATAGGTGATAACATCATCTTTATAGTGTCCAAGCGGCCCCACCAAGGCAAATAAAGAGGATGCCATTAAGAAGTTAATTCTGTGATCTTTTGAAGGCATTTATTCATACATAATGATACCATTTCTGAAATTGAAGGTGTAAAATATAAACCTAAATATTTAATATGATTTGGACTCCATTTAAATTGAGAAGCTTGAAATTGTGGGCTAAAAGTATATTTTGTTAGCGGTAATATTTCGCATTTATCATTATTCAATTTATATCCTGAGATAAGCGAAAAAGATTTCACCTCCGCTAAAAAAAGCTGGAATTGATTCTTCTGGCTTAGAAACAAACAGTAGAATATCATCAGCATAGGCTGCCAGTTTGATATGAGCAAGTTAAAAAGGAAGGGAGAAAGAGGACAGCCTGGGCGAACCTCCCTGTGTAAGTCGAAAAATTAGGAAATTAAGCCATTAGCACAAATTGCTGCACGAGGATTAGAATAAAGAAGAGACAATAAATTAATAAAATTGGGTCCAAAACCAAACCATTTAAGGGTGTAAAATAAATATTTCCATTCAACTCTATCAAAAGCCTTTTCGGCATCTAATGCAATTGCCGCCAGAGGGTGATCAAGATGTGAAGATTTAGATAGGATATCAAAAAAAGCCGTGTATTATCATTAATAACTCGCCTTTTAACGAAGCCGGATTGTTCCTTATATAGTAACTTTGGGAGATAAGAATCAAGACGTAAAGCTAAGGCTTGAGAGAAAATTTTCTAATCAATATTGACCAGCGAGATAGGTCGATAGTTTTTGCAATATTTAGAGTTTTTACCATCTTTAGGAATAAGACAGATATGAGCTTCAGAAAATGATCCAGAAGAATTTTTTGAAGAGCAAAAGAAATTCATAAGTGAGAATAGTTTGAGTAATAAAAGGATAGAAAAATGAGAGTAAAATTCAACGGTAAAGCCATCCGGGCCAGGAGCTTTATCTGTTTTGAGAGTCTGAAAGGCTTTTAATAATTCATGCTGGGAGAGGCTCGATTCTAAGGGGGAAAGATCCAAGGAAGAGAGTTGAGGTTTTTGGATGTTAGAGAAAAATTGCGAGAGGAGATGATCAGTAGGTTGGGTCTCTGATGAGTACAAAGATTTATAAAAGAGAGAGAATTCATGTAAAATTTCAGCATCTTTACATTTTAAAACTGCGTGCTCATCAAAGATAGAATCAATGTTTAGTTTGTTTTGACGGATTTTTAAGTAATTGGCTAAAAATTTTCCTGCTTTATTTTTACCCCCATAAAATTTTGCGCTGGATTTTAATAAATAAAGTGAGGCATCTTCTTTTGATTTTTTGTTAAATTCCAATTTAGCCTCTGATTTTGATGTGTAGTATAAATGTTCTAATGCCTTAATGTCTTGAAGAAGATCCGAAGTAATCTTACGCGCAGCTTTTCGTTTCTTTGCCACGTAATCTAAAATAAAAATCCTTGCGGTTGCCTTGAAGGCATCCCAAATGATTATGGGTGATAGGGAGTCTGTATTATTCCTTTCAAAATAATCTGTGAAAAATGAAGCAAAAGCTGTAGTGAATCTGGAATCTAAGAGAAGTCCATTGTTGAAATGCCATCTTCTGGGAGAGTTATTCTTAGGGAGTATATCAAAGCTAATAGAAACCGGTGCATGATCTGATAGGAGAATAGGACCAATATCTGCATTTAGAAGGGACTGTGAAATGTTATGAGATACAAAAACATAGTCAATTCTCGACTGGGTATGGTGGGTTGAAGAATAGAATGAATATTCTCTAGTAGTCAGTTTACAAAGGGGCCAAGCGTCAAGCAATTTATGTTGATGTATAGTGTGGATAAAAGACTTGTGTGATTTGTTGGGTACAAAGGACACTTTTAAATTCCTATCCAAAAAGGGGTCGAACACTTGATTACAGTCTCCAGCCAAAATAAAATTGTCTTCCATATGTTCAGAGACATGCTTCGCCAAAGTAGGCCAAAAGGAAGCGTCCCCACCCGTGGGTGCATATACATTAAGAAGAGAAACCAAAACACTCTTTAATGAAAGTTTAACAATAAGCCATCTCCCGTCACCATCCGATTCCTGCGAAACTAATGTAACTGGTAAGGATTTACGACATAATGTCACCACTCCATTTCGTTTGCCATCTCCTGGAGAAAAGTAAGCCTCACCCACCCAGCCTTTTTTTAATTTTAGAGATTCAATATCCTTAAGGTGAGTTTCCTGGAGGAAAACAATATCAGCATTCAACCGTGCCAAGTGTGACAATACTCTTTGTCTCTTAATAGGGGAATTTAGACCCCTAATATTCCATGAAACTAACTTAAGTGACTTGGGATATAAAAGTGGAATGATAAGATCAGCAAAAAATAACAACCTAATTCAATAAGATAAAAGAGATCAACAAAAGAGCAATACATGTTTGCAATGCAAAAGTTCAATATAATGCAAAGAAATTGTAAAACATTGAAAGATATAGAAAAAAGAAGAGAGAATGAAAAAGATTTAGGACACTGAGAGATGCAGAAAGTATGTGAGCAAACCCATGAAAAAATGAAAAAATAATATAAAATCGTGCAACAGTCTAATCTGTCATAAAAAGATTGCAAAGAAAAAAGAAAGAGAAGAGAGAAATATAGGAAGACCATGAATCAAAGCTATGAAAAAGTGCACAGAATAGATTCCCATAAACCAGGATGAAGAAGGAAAGTAGCAACATTAGAAGAAGTAGGCATAAGAGATGGAGGAGAAAAGGAAAAGAAGTTGGATAAAATAGTTAATGTAATGACAGGTAAAAATATGCAAAAAAGAAGACAAAACGAGACAAAAATGTGACAGACAACATGCTCTGAAGACAAAACAAAATATAGGAAGAGGTAAAAGACAAAAAAGGGAACAAATGACATACCTACAAAAAGGGAACACAAATGTAGGGACAGGTGGAACCACATGGAACAGACGAGACGTCTAGTGAGAGCTGAAACGGACCCGGGGAAAACACGTCAGGACTTGAACATGACTGTGGAAGTAAGAAGAAAAAAAGAATAAAGATTTAAGCAAAAACTTAGGTAATAAACAATGAACAATAAAAGTAACAACAGTTGAAATCAATAACAAGCGTTAACAAAGTAGCATTAGTCTATGAAATCAACGAGGATACAACTCAGCGAAGAATCTGTAAAAGAAGGAAAAAAAGATGATTAAGTAAAAGGATTAAGAAAGTCAAGTAACATGTGAAGAAAATGGTCTTGAAGAGTCCATGAAATCTGCTCTATGAGCGTTGATGAAGCTCTGCAGTCGTATCGGATCCTCATAGGACGTCGTTTTATTTTTGTAAGTGACTTTAAATAAGCACGGCTGGAAAAGGCCATATCTGGCACCCATGGCACGAAGATCTGGTCGCATATCGAGGAAGGCTTTGCGTCTGGACGCTATGGCCTTGGAATAATCTTGTGCAAAGAATAGTGTGGCACCAGACCATGAGATTCTTTGAATGGCCTTAGCCGCTGCCAAAACTTTTAATAGGTCGGTGTATTCTAGAAAATATGAGATGACGCCTCTCGGCCTCTGGTGAGATGCAGTGTTAGTAGCAATCCGACCCAGCCTGTGAGCTCGCTGTATGTTCAATATGGTATCTTCAGGCAGGTGTAAGATCTTGGGGAGAAAGGATTTAAAGAAGTCAATAGGATTCATACCTTCAACTCCTTCCGCCAAACCATAAATGCGTAAGTTATTCCTTCTATTTCAATTTTCAAGGTCCTCAACTTGTTTTTGTAACATTGAGATCTGAGAATGCATGGCAGGTACGCTTTTAGCAACAACGTCCAGTGAAGAAACAGTATGTTCCACTGTTGTAACTCTGCATCCAGCTGCAACCAATTGTCTGAAAGAACCTGTAGTTTGGTATCAGTTTCCTCAACAAATGGCCTGAGGGCCCTGATTTCCTGTAACAATAACTCTATTGAGACTGGAGAGTTCGATTTGGGCAGGGAAGGAGGATCTTTCTTAAGGCGTTTCACATTGGACTTTCCTGATGGTGGTTGTGCAGGATCCATATCTGATTTACCTTGGTCCATTACAATACCTCCAGATGCTTCCAATTTAGATAGTGCCGAAAAGACCTTTGAATTTTTGATGAAAACACGTTTAGGTGTCAGAGTAGCAGAGAGAGTGGCCTTTATTCTGCCCATCAATTTGTAGTAGAGAAATCAGGAGGCGCGTAAACAACTTGAGAACAGGGGAATAAGCAAAGGAAAACACACGCCAAATGAGCGAATGTATGGCAGAGCAGAAGAATGCACTTGTGATAAAGGCTCACAGTCTATTCCACGAACATCTGACAACAGTGAAAGACATGAACCATCCTAGACATATCCTTCAAGTCAATCATCGTGATGCATCTCTCCTTCCAGAACCAGAGACACTATTATATACACATCCCAGAGGCAGAAAGTAGCCAATATAGGAAATGCACCTTATAAGACGCCAGTAAAAAAACATGAATAAAACCAGAACCTCACTGGCACACACTGTGAAGATTTTGCAGAAAAAAAGAAAGAAAAAAAAATGCTGTAATTGCAAGAAATGGTGGCCGTAACCTCCTCACCACAGGAATGAGAAGTGAAGGTGAAACAGGGTCAAGTGCCACCTAAAACAGCAGCTGAGAAAATAATTGCAAAGTCATTAATATGTCCATCACACCATCAGATTTTTAATTGTAGACAGCACAGTAACCAGGTTGTTGCAAATTAAACAGCCGAACCAGGACATTGCTTGGTGACAAAATAGAGCTCTTGATTTGCGCTGGAGTGGAAAAAATAGCGGTTAACAGTGCATAAATTCCATGGTGCGCAAGTAGGAAAAAAATTATTGGTAGAAAAACCGTTGAAAAATTCCATGAGGATCAGCATTTTAATATGCAACGGCTTATTGGCTACAAACTTCAGTATGCTTCATGAAATGGCGGCTGTACCAGCAACCCACAGCAATAATAATAATACCAAATGACGATCACTACATATCCAAAAATGGCAGCTGGGTGAAGAAAAACCCTTCATAAGCATTAAAAACCGTTGAAAACTAGCCAACAGTAAAAGAAAAAAACATAGCCAATGTGTCACTTGAAGAGATTAAGAGCGCTCGATCCGCGCTTCAGTAAACAAAATGGTGGCGCTTCAAGCGCAACCTCCGCGGTACGCGCGTTATGAAAAATACAAAGCTGACTGTACCAGTAAAACTTTCCAAAGGTACAGCATCCTTGCGGGCAGTTATTCAGCAGCCGGGAACTGCACTAAGAAGCACGCAGCTTGGTCCCTGAGCCCGTCGTCCCTCCGCCGGTCCGGGAGCCTCACATCGGCGCTGCCATATTCGCCGGGCGCCAAGCCACGCCCCCCCACACTAGACTTTTGACAATGAACACACACACACTTCTCTTTTAATTTGCTTATAACAATTTATGTGTGCCTCAGTCTCACTCTCCTGAGGCTTGCACAATGTCCAGTGCATTCTGCGGCGGCTGGAGCAAGTCCCAGGCTGTTGTTGACCAGTCTATTAATTTATAATTAGGCAGCCGGAGAGATTAATTTTGGGGCCTCTCACATCCTGTTTTAGAGACTCGGCCTAGGTCCATGAGGGACAGGTAGGCACTGGAGTCCAGACTGATGCTATTTGATTGGTTGCCAGGGAGGTGCAAGTTGTCCCAGACACTCGGAGTAGGCTGGGTAAGGCAGAATCCTAATTGTTTTTCTGTTACCCTGCCCAGCAACACGTGTGCAACTACACTAGGCTGTGGCAGGTCTGATTTTATTTCCTCCATCAGGCTGTTCCACAGCCCGGGCCCCCAGTAATTGTACCTGTCTTGAACACGTGCTCTGAGTTCAGGAGAGGCTGAGCAGGTGGCGTTTAGTTAGGGCAGGCAGGCCTCTCTCATGTTAGTTGAGCAGTGCCACCGTGACTCGTTCTGCACTGAGAGCTCCTCACCAGCGTCTAGCATCATGACTGCAGACAGACTGACTTTGCTACTGTACAGCAGCTGAGAGTGCATGCAGCTGGCCAGTTCACTGCTTGATTTTGCTCGTAAGAAAGTGTCACTCGTAGTCGTTGAAATGTCATTCATAATTACACTGAAATTATGAAAATGTCACACATATAATCTGAAACCTTGGCTGCTATTAAGTTACGTAATTCCTCTGTGGAGTCTGCCCAGAACCACAAGGGTTCTGTCATGGTTGCACATCTCACTCCCACGTAGATTTTGCTGCAGACCACCGGCGAACTACCATAATGGCCAGTCCCGCTACCGAGCATGCGCGGGAACTGGCAACAGAGCTTAAAGCCTCTCTGACCCCGAGCTGAGATAATTCGCGTTCCAGCTTCAGGTTTCAGAGTATTCCTTCCAGGTCCTTACCTGAGCTTCCTGGTCTCCTTTTCCTTGGATCCTTTGTCAGGTCTCAGGCATTCTGCTCCCTACTTCGTTGTGTCTCCTGCCCACAGCGTTCTGCTCCCTTCTTCGTCACGTCTCCTGCTCGCAGCGTCCTGCTCTCCATAATTGGTCTCTTGGCCGCTTCTATGGTTGCTCCTTGCGTTGCTCCTTTGTTTGACCCCAGCTTCCATGTGACTGCATATCGGATAAAACCCCTGAAAAAGGAAAAAACAAACAAGAAAGCTACATTAATACTTTACGGTAACAGCGTTTCTAGCGCTAAACATACTAATTATTTTTAAGTTACTTTGATACTTATCTGATGTTGAATCAGTTTCCTTGGAGATCTGTTTTTCCCCTGCCTTTGTTTATTCCAAAATCATTCCTGAAAGCAAAAGAATTTCTGTTAGATCTACCTGACGTTAAGGTGGACTTTATTTAGTCTTATATCATTTTTACCACATCTACCCTAGGTTGGCTTTACCTTAGAGTATTAGTTCTGGAATTACAAACCCAGTCATCATGTGCCCATAGGTCGGTTTCAGTGTGCTCTTCTTCTATTTCCTTTTCTCATTTCTATTTCCTGAATTCTTCTATATTTAAGTTCTGCCTTTTTTATTTTCAGACAAACCCTCCCCCCACTCAAACAACTTCTCAGGATTATTGGAAGAAGGGAACTATCCAGGTAGTTAGAATTCCACATATTTTCTTGGATAGACTTATAGGATTAGTATTCCCTGTATACTCACACTTTCTGTCTTTTGTTCGACAGAGATTTCCCCTGACTGTTTGCTCCTGTCCTAGAGCGTCGCGGGACATATCTTAGTCCTTTATTTTCCCTTCATCCTCTGGTTACTTATGATACTTTGATGTAGTTGTGTGCAATACGTGATCAGGAGAGGTTGGGACCTTTCATCTTAGCAAACGTAAGTAGGAATTTGACAGGTTCTGGCGCACATTATAATTCACTGCACTACATCTCCCCCTTAGTTAAATAAAAAGTATAAACAAAACTCACGTCATAGTTCTTCAATGTCGTTGAAGTGCTCACACTAGTTGGCCACATCAAGTGGCATGAGGTAGATGAGATGCACTCTGATTATGCATCAATGGCACATGGTCTGATGCTTGTTCTGAACAATTAGCCGGCGTCGCCTCATTCATGATTGCAAGAGTTGATGAACGTAGAGGTAGGTGCTTAAAGTGTGATGAGTCTCATGTGATGGACTTCCCGGCACGATGTGTCACGACCGTGTGTCCTTCGCATGTCACCACCCTCAGACGATCGTCAACAAATGGAGTGTCTGTTTTCCGCTTTCGTTTCTGCTTGACCCTAACCCAGTCACCTTCATCGAAGACTGTTTCCTGACCTCGTAGACGATGATCGGTACGTTTTCATTTTGCACTTTCAAGAAGTGCCTGTGACATAAAACATATCACCATTCATGGATCAGTTGGCTATCCACTGTTGCAATTTGGGTCCGATAGCTCTCCCTTATAACTAGGTGGTAGTACTCTCACCAGTTGTGGAGTAAGGAGTTGAATGACAAACATGGAGGGCTTGACACAGGGCCTGGTTTAACTTGATTCCCTCCATCGATGCTCATTGAACTACCATTTTTAGGGTACCCGTGAATCGTTCCACAACACCATTGGCTTAGGTCTACAGAGGTGTACTCTTTTGATGCTTGACATTGAGACTGACTAGAAACTCCTTGAATTCTTTGCTATTGAACAACGGATCATTGCCAGATTTGAGAATGGCAGGGATACCCCACACTGCAAAGATGTTATGCAGCCGCTCAATTACCTTGTCATGAGTTGTTGATCATAGTTCCTCTAGTAAAGGAAAGCGTGAGTACTCATCAGTGACGTCCATGAAAGCATGTCCATTTCCTAAGGGCCAAAAAATCAACTTCAACTCTTTCCCAGGCATGTTCAGAAACGTCAGACATTGTCAATGTATGCTGCTTCACTTTAGGGGAAAGGCAGTTGGAAAGACTGCCCTCTTTTAGTTCCCTCTCAACTCGCTCATCTAGATGCGGGAACCACACTCGGGCTCTTAGGGCTCTTATGGTGGCTGCAATGTCATGAATTCCTTCATGTGCTATGTCAATGGTTTGCGGTCTTAAGCTCTCAGGTATACGATTCTAGAACCTCTCGATACAACACCTTCCTTGGTAATGGACAGTTCATCCTGTACATTTTTGAGTTTTTGAAATTTAACATTGTCAGCAAAAGGTTGAGTACTCTTCTTCCACGACTGAGTTGAAATGATGTCTTTGAGGATAAGCATGTTGTTGTCAGCATTAGTGGCAGCAATAATCTGTTCAACGGATAGGGCTGCTGGCATGCTGGACCCTACAAAGAAGTTGACGTACTCATAAGCCGCTTTGGATGTCGAACTATGACAATGTAGCAGTATTTGTGAAAAGTAATCAGCAGGGTTCTGCTCTTTACCTGGCTTGTGTACAATTGCATAGTCGTACTCTAGCTGTCGCAACCCCCACCTCTCAAAGTGAGTTGGCATGTTGGGTTTCAGGTTTTCAAAAATAGTGAACAACTCTTGGTGGTCTGTAATGATAGTGAAACGGTTTCCGTATAGAACACATGAAAATGTTCGCATGCCCACAACACATCCAGACTCTCCTTCTCCAGCTAAGAATAGCCACGTTCTTTGTCAGACAGGCTTCGACAGCCATAGGCCACAATGTGTCTCTGAGCATTCGGATGACCATTATGCTGAGCAAGGATTACCCCAGCCACACCAGACTCGCATCTACTGTGATCTCAGTATGTAACTTGGGGTCAATATAGGCCCTCTCAGTTGCGTTCTCAATTGCATTTTGTTGGAAGGTGGATTGTTAGAAGGAGTAAGTCTGCACCTAACACTAGTAATAAGGCCACCAACACAATATAAGGTCCAAATAAAGTCTCAATGAATTATTCCTTTGCTCAACCCATAGTAGCTAGCAACTAGCAGGCAGGCTTAACTTATGAGACAGGTATGTCAAGCATTTAAAACACCAATACATTAAATAAGTAAGACGCAACATACAGTTAAAATCCCACACCAATTTATATAAATAGGAAATATTTTTATCTTTAAAATGACACCAAAATGACAAAAAAACAATATAGGGAACTGAAGATATGAATTTTTAAAGATTTACCACTTTTTAGTGCTTAAAAACATAGAGCGCCAACTTGGGACATCTGGTCATGATTTTCCAGGACTAAGTCAATGTTTGAGGCAGACAGTGATGGAGCTGTGGTCAAATGCACTAAACGGGTGGCACCTGTCGAAATTTTACCTTCGGACCTAGAAACTTTCCTGGAGGATTTTCTCTCAACGCCGTGCCGCCTGCTCTAGCAGGCAGATTTCAATGCAATGTCATTGAATTGCTTCTTCGCGAGGCCTCGCTCAAATCCTGGAAGTCTGGAGCTCCTGAGCTTTCAGTGGGGGCATACCTAAAATTCAGGCCAGAATGTTTTTGAATTCTTTAAGATCATCAAATATAAGCAATCCAGCCAACGCGTTTCATTCCCATATAGGGAACTTCATCAGGCCTGTAAAAATATGAAAAAAACATATATATATTACAATCAAATCATACGGCACAGGACTGAAAACAAAACACACTATACCAAGAGAGACTATACAAAGAGAAACGAAAGGAGAACATACATCAAACACTTGACTAGACCATATAACAGACATAAAGTAATATCTACAAAAACAAATTGAAACATTTATCTAAAACTGTTTTGTGCATTATATACTACACATAAACAAAAATGTATATATAAAACTTATTAAGCTCGTGCGGGGCATCAGTACAGCTGCTAATTATTTGGACATCTAAAATCCAATACACAGCCTAAATAGCTATAATTTCAATGTACGACCATAATGGCTTGGACTTATCATGTCTAAAGTTATAAAATAGACAAAGTTAGACGAGAGCAGAACAGAAAAAAGAAGAAAGAGGAGAGGAGAAGAGGAGAAGATGAGGGAGAGTCACATTTGAAATTGATAACATAAACCCAGTTTCTGAATTTAAGAGGGAGTTAAGTACACAAAATGAATAAACAAACAAACAGAACTTTTTCCTACCAGAGAAATATGTCATTTGTAATGTCCAAATTGCCAAAGTGCCAACAGTGTTTATTAATAGTTTCAGATAAGTTGGCTTCTCACAATCGACAGTCTATTCCTATGTAAGCCTGCGTGAAGAACATAAAATTATTGGCATTGACAGACATACTTGGCTAAATCAAAAGTATGCACGTTGTATTGAAAGGGCGTATGATTAGAACATGTCTAATGAATACATGAACAACCAGTTGTTTGACAAGAGAGGACAAAACCCCAAAGTAAATGGCTCCACCCAGTTAGAAAGAACTTGAGTTGAACATATGACCCATATTGGATATGGGTTAAGAGGAAGGTACACTAGAATTAAAAGGTATAGAACTGTTTGGTTGTAATAAATTGGCAAAATCGAACAAAGATTCAGGAAAGCTCGAGTAATGTGTACATATCCTCAAAAAACACACAGAGTGAAATAGCCTATAAGCTTAAACACACCTGTATAGAATGGTTTCTGAAAATTCCAACGATTGCCAGAAAGACGGATCAGAATATGATAAAAAACACACCCAAGGAGACAAGCAGATAAAATCTATAGAGCAAAAAGATGAGAAAGCAGTTTGTCAACAACTGTATGGACACTTCTCAAACCTATCCATGGTACCACAACCAAGCGAAATTTGAAAAAAGAGATAGGTGAGGTATGTATTTCCTCTACGTTCACATGATTAGAATTAGTGTATCGATATAAACACACCTGTTATAGCAGCCCAAAATTTTCCCATGAAGTTCTAGTAGGCGAATCCGTTTGGCACAATACAAAAACCCCACAAAGAGAAGTCAACCGGTGAATATGATTTATTGCGCCTAGGGGAAAACAGAAAATATATATATAGAATTGTGGACACTTCCTAGACACAAGTAGGTACCCCCCAATTTATATATAAACATCTTATCATCAGGCAAACAGTGATAACAGGATATCATACCGCTATTGTCCACTGTTTATCCTACACAGTTTCCAAAGAATCAATAGGTCAGGTGTATTGCACTGTGGCCCATGTTCAGTTTAAGAGAATACAAACATTCCTGTTGAGTCGAAAGGAATTAATGATTAGAATAAGTAAAACGAAGATAGACGTATATCGACTATCCTGTCCATAAAACCATGACTCCCAGCAAAGCTCACTGTCCTCTTTCAGTTGTCCCTAGAATCACCTATACCCCTTCTCATACAACCATCCCCAAATCAAGAGAGTGAAAAAGGAACTACACTTCCCAGTAACCACCATAATACACGTAAACAGAAAACAAGACACTGCTTCAAATTACATTGAAAACAATTTGTCTTCAAATGAAATAACAAATAATCTCTTATCTTTAGACAGAATCGGTTCAAATACGTGCTACCGCTGCCCCTGAAATGATATTAAATTCCTTACTGCATATACCATATATCAAATCAAAACGTTAGAATCACCCATGCGGTCACATATAGAAACAATAACCCCCATATGTATGCTATTGAAATGACAATTTGCAGGAAGCCCAAGTCGCAAAATTCATTGCGATCACCCCCGCACTGCGATCTACGACGATCACTGTCCGACATTGTAAACACCCAACACCTCGAACTTTTTACAAAAAGTGTAAGGTAAAAATAGGATAGCCAGATAAGCTGACTTGCAAAATATGACGCGCTTTGCAATAGTTACAAACTAACCCTCCATCACATATTCCGGTCTGAGGGACCATTACCACATTCTAGCCACAAAAATCCATTACCATATCCAAAGAAACAAACAACCCTTCTTGTCGTCCAAAATCTTCTTACCTCAGCGTCGCGGCTGCAACTTCTTCTCTCTTCTGTGTACGATCGGAATTCTACCGCCGATGATACAAATACCCGGGGCTCCACCCCCAACCCCTTCGAGGTAGCCAATTAGATGACAAAGTGTAGCCCAATCCGAAGTAATATCTATTCATTAAGCAGAGCGGTTCCGCCATTTATAAGTGACCGAAATTGCTATAAGAAGTAGGTACATAAATGCCCCACATTGCAAATGCAAGCGTAGAAAAAAATATAACATCTAACCAGAAATACCCATGAGGCATAGTGTAGCCCAATCTGAAGCGATATCTATTCATTAAGCAGAGAGGTTCCGCCATTTGTAAGTGACCGAAAACCCCGAAATTGCTATTAGAAGTAGGTTCATGAATGCCCCACATTGCAAATGCAAGCGTCGAGAAAAATATAACGTCTAACAGAAATACCCATGAAGCAAGTGTGCCATAATAAAGCATGGTTTCTACTGGAATTCAAAGTAACGAGTCTATATAAATAGGAAATAGTATAATAAATTCTAAGGTAAAAAAACACTTGTATCACGGACGAACGGCGGGTGGTGGGGGTTGAGTGCGATATAGGTGTAATGGACATAATAAAGTAAATGGACCGCCATATGTGAGTGTTCAAAAGCTGTTGAAATTACGATATATGATGCATACAGGTAATGGCTGACCATGTAAGCTCTAATGCATAGATCAAGACAAAGTCTGCATATGGGCTA
The DNA here is from genome assembly GCF_964204655.1 of Triturus cristatus. NCBI lineage: Eukaryota > Metazoa > Chordata > Amphibia > Caudata > Salamandridae > Triturus > Triturus cristatus. The sequence goes on from NC_140586.1 coordinate 529,700,334, forward strand.
CCTGAGCCAACTAAAAAGTAATGTTTAACAAAAAGGCCACAAAATCAAACAGTCAATAAAGCCTCAAGGAGTAAACCACACAATGTGTTCAGTTAATCTCTTGAACAAATATAAAATAACCACTGGGCGAGTTCAATAAAATGAGGCATGATTCCTCTTAGAGTTCAAGGTAACAAAACTAGTAAGGCACAAGAATCTATAGCCAAGTCTCGCTTGTATTACGATGGATGACTGGAGGGTGAGGGAGAGAGTTGAGCGCGACAGGGGCGTAATGGGAACAATAAAGCAAAACAGACCGCCATCGGTAAGTGGTCCAAGGTGAGAGAAAAGCCCGATCCCTCATTCTCATGAGAGTTCAAGGTCACGAAAATAGTAAGACAAAAAATTCTACAGTCAAGTACCACTTGTATTATAGCAAATGATGGGAGGGTAGGGGGGAGAGTTTGGGCGCGGCAAAGGCATAAAGGGCACAATAATACAAATTTTCTAATAAATTGAGAAAAAAGCCCAATCTTTCATTCTCAAGGAGTGGCTTATCATATAAGTTCTGATTCAATGATCAGCAAAGAGTCAGCATTAAAGATGCCTGGGTCGACTAATTAGTACTATATAGTACCAATATAAATTGGCGCAAAATCACACAGTCGGTAGAGTCTCAAAAAGCAAAACACACAATAAAGGTGTTCAGTTATTCTTTTGAAAAAAGAGAGAGACAGGGGGTAATCACGACAAAAAAGTAACTAGTATGTTAATAAAAAAGAGTTAGGAGGCAAGAAATCAAATGATCAACGGTACATATTTGAGATAGTCAAGTCCCCTCATCAGACCAATAGTACCTAATCTCCACTGACACATTCAACCATTTTCCAGAAAATAATGCATTTCATGATCTATATTGAAACCATAGGTGATGCTCCGGGGTTTGCAAATCCATTTGGATTCACATTGCCTTAAATGTAGCTCCCGATCACCACCTCTAGCTGCCATCTCTACATGCTCAATGGCATGGAACCAAAAATCAGGCTTGCCATTATGATTTTTCACAAAGTGTTCAGTGAGCGGGTATCTAAGATCCCTTTTGAGGATTGCCCTTCTGTGTTCATGAATCTGTATTTTTAAACTCTGTTTGGTGCTACCCACATATCCACATGGACAGCCAATCATGTAAACCACAACAGTGGTATTGCAATTAATGAACTTGAAGATGTTAAAGGTCAATGACCCATTGTATGAAAAACGCTGATTTTGTCCACCCCTAAATCACAGATGTTACAAGTACTGCACGTGTAAAAGCCCTTAGGTTTAAGCGACAGCCATTTAGAGCTCTTCTTTGTGTCAGTCATTACGTAACTGGGACATAGATCATTTCTCAATGTTTTTCCTCTTCTGTATGTGACTGAGGGGTTATTTCGAACCACCTTCTGCAAGCTTGGTATTTCCTCCAGTAGATGCCAATTTCTCTTCAATAGTTTAAAAATTACATCACTGTATATGGTGTATTGTGTGGTGAACCTCATACCAGGCTCTTCCCTCCTGATTTCTGTTCTATTACCCTTGGCCAATGTCGATTCCCTAGTTATTGTTCGTGCCCTCGTTTCAGCTGAATTTAGCACCTTTCTCTTGTACCCTCTTGCCAAGAATCTGTTTTTAACAAGCTGAATATTATTGCTAAAGTTGTTCTCTTCACTACAGTTACGCCTCATGTGGACCATTTCCCCATATGGTTGAACTAGCATGCGCACTCTGAGGAAATTTGATTACGGCTCCATCATGCGTATTGACACCATTGTGATGTTGCCCTCACTCAGGCACCGACGACCTTTGTAGCGTTTCTTCGTACTCTGAACTGTAACATGTTAAATGACCTTTTTCCTTTTCCTCTGAGCAAGGTACATTCTGGGACCCGGCTCGAAGCAACTAATTTCCGTGATAACCATCTATTGACCCTTGGTGATCCTTCTCTGCCTTCCCTTTGTTTTACGAATCACCACCTGCATCACGCAAACATGTCCTGTTGTAAATTAATTAAACTTAGGAATGCTCATGCCACCTGGCCTATAGGCTCAGGTAGAGAACACGACCCTAGGGAAGGAATTTCTATTACCTGTTATCCTGTATCTTGTAAAAGGAATGTTTGCTAGTGGATGACATGTTTTTTCTTTGCACATTGAGGGCGTTGTTGCTTTAGGGGATTTAAGCGCTATAAAAGACTGTGAGCCATGGATTGAAGTGGCAGTCTCCTGAGAACCTACCACTGATGTACTTCTAGGACAACTGTACCTAGCTGCAGCTAATAAATTGAAGTTCCTATGCCAACAGAGGTGTCTCTGTACAATTAAGCAGGCGAACTCAGAAGATTTCAGGCATACCCTGCGCCGCCAGGCCTAATTCAGCCTGGTGCTTCAAATGGTGCCCTCTGTGAGGCGGCTTCAGAGGTAGCGGTTTTGCCTGAAGGTCGTGAGGAACCCCGCAAGAAAATTCTGGAGGAATCGCGAACCACGTCAAGTGACCCATGTATGTCGAAGTGGTCCGAAGGTCTTTTTCAGCGCGGTTTCTCCTTCCTGACGGCTGCTGACTGCTGCCCTGACTGCCGCCTTGCTTTGGCCCCCTTTTTGGTGATGTATGGTATCTCGAGACGTTAGACGGTCCTCTGTTGGCGTAAGAAGACACTTAGTTAAGTATTGGTGGGTAGCTCCCACAATTTTGTTTGATTTGGGTCTTTGATTAGGCTATTGCAAAAGCCGAAGCCGAGGGGTGAGTACATTTGTGCTGTGTTATTTGATTTAACTTCTTGATGTTTGTGAACAGTCCAGTGAAATAACGATACCTGGTCTGAGTAAGTTTAGAAAGTCTTGTTGTTTTGGTTGTGATAGGGATTCCCGGCTGGAGGACTCTTGTCCAATTCCTCCGGTTGGAACTATGTGAATTAAATTAGCCGGCTCCCTTGAGGGAATACCTAAATAGGTTTAGGTATAAAAACATATTTCTTCCTTGGTGATTCTGTATCCCCAGGGAATTAAAATATGGACATAATACATACAAGGATCCTTTGTCCTGCGCAAACTTATGAATGGAGTGTATTTTGGCTTCTTGGACATATAGCAATCTGTTGGGCTGTTTTTTTTTTTGCAGTCTTTTGGAACACTATTAAGAAGCGTTTCTTCTAAATATGACTTGCAACTAGTATTTACAAATGGTTTGGTTTAAGTTCAGTCTGTGGGCTGTCCTTTGTTTCTGTCCTACGTGTTGATCTGTGGGTTAAATGTGTGTTTCTGTGGGTTAAATGTATGTGTCCTGAGTGTTTGACCCCTTTCTGTTTATGTCTGAAATGAGCTCAATGTGTGTTTGTGGTTTTTCTTGATGTTTTCAGTCTGTTAAGCAAAATGTCAGTTAATTAATATTAAGTAGAAATTAAATAAAAATCCAGAAATGAACCATGTGATATGCTAAATAGCTATATGTTGCTATATAATTTATAGAGTAAGCAACTGTGCACATGTATAAACTGTTAAATGCTTTAAAAAAATAAAATTAAAATTCACATTAACTAGGAATACAATGGCCTCAAAAACGAAATTGTGTGTTTTGTAGAAAAATAAACTTATAGTATTTTTTTTTTACTTACTTTTTTTACTTTACTTACATACATTGTATTAGATATTAACAGGCAAACACTGCCTCGTGTTACAACACTGAGAGACAAGCTATTATTGTCGCTAAGCAAGCAGCTCTAATAGACAGAAATGTTTACTCAGCCAGGACTTCGCCCTCAGTTGAACACGGGTGAAACTTTGCATTTCAAAATGTTGTTTTAAAAAGGTTCCAAAACTAAGGTTCATTATTTTGTATTACAGGAAGACATTTCAATTAAGGGTTTCCTCTCTTTAAGCATTTTAATAAGAATATTCTTGGTTTTAATTTAAGTTGTGTTGTACTGCATAATGAGGACATTTGTATATGGAATTTCACTTGGCGTAGGCTTTAAAAAACTAATTTTTCTAAAGGATTTGCAAGAGATATGTCTAATATTCAATATCTGCAATCTGTAAGGAACATTCTGAGGATGATTAATATGTAGCACAATTATAGGATATTTATTTTTAAGTGCCCCAAATACCAAAGTCGAAATTGGGCAAAATAGACTATTTAAACAGCATTCCTGCCCTTTAAAGTGCCTTAGGCTTCAGTATATTTAGGTATAATACAAATTTGCAGGTTGTTCCCATTTGGGGTTGCTTTTAATGTCTCAGTGAGCCAATGTGCCCAGTGCAGAGGTTTGGGTTTAATATCAAGATTGAAGGTTATAACTCTAGCTAGACCTATTGAGACGTTCATCCTTTTAAGGTTGATGAACTAAGTACCGTTGCATAGGGTAGTAACAAACATTTGTTCTAAAGCTAGTATGTTATGTTATTATGTTCTGTGAGTTATTCACAGTAAATGTTTTAATAATTTAAGAATAGAAATAAATTGTAGCCCCCAAAAGAAGTAATATATATAACATGTGTTTTTAAAAAGGGTTAATTATTGCAGGTTAGGAAGAGTCAGAATGTTTTTTTTTTTTGTCTGTGACAAGCTTCAGGGTTGAGGAGCGCAGAGCGCGAGGCAGATTTTGACCTTGAGGTCAGTAAGGTGGGAGTTAGAAGTGAGTGTAAACAGATGGAGAAACCATTGCTTGGAAAAGCTTCTCTGACAAGAAGACATTAATGCTTGCACACTATAGGAACCTTGAAAAGTGGTGGGTGTCAGGAGTGCTCGCAGTGGCTGGTTCCGCGCTGAGGTGCTATTTTTAGCTTCTCTTATAAGATAGGACAGCCGATAATCGTTACAGAGCCCTGTCTGTTCCCATATTGTTCAAGACAAAATAAAAAAAAAAATGGGTGCTGAGAAGAAAATGATACATTGGTATTTCTGCTTTTGAAAAATAATGTCCACGTAGTTGCCTTCATTTAACAAATGTGGCATTAGCCTCAGACAAAAAGTAAGATGAAGCTCTTTCTTAGAATTTTGTGGGCTACATGCCTAGGTAAAAACGATCAGCAAATTAAGATTAATTTTTCACAGGAGGAATTGTGGCGCAAGGGAACACAGAGTGTCTGTGAAAATGTTTTCCTTTTAGACAGTTAAAATTAAGGTGGCTTAACATGCTTACATGTTTTAGTCATTGCAAAATTGACAAGATGGTTACAGTTAAGTGCCACTAGGTTTGTATTCTTTATTTTTTGTGTTTTGTCAATGTGTGTTAGGTTTTGTCTCCTGATTAAAAGTTATAGTTGATATTTTTGTGTGTTATGTGAAGTGTTTTTCTTTTGTGTGTTGTGTATTTTTTTGCTTCTGTCCACAGATCATTCATGGATTGTTCTGGGTGATTCGAGGGCTGACAAGACTACAGTTGGACACGTGAGTTGGTTTGACGAAGATGTCAGTTGTGAAGAAATAATGGTGAAATGAGCACCCTGAATGGCTATAGGCAGGAAATCAGGGTGAGAGGAGACTAGAAAGGACTGAGAATGTTACAGTAGGTGAAGAGGAGTAGTGAAAAAGCAGGGGTTAACAGCCAACGAAACAGCGATGGTCCATATCATGAGGTGGTGGAACGAGTGTTCCATATGTCCCTGTGGGACCTAATCAATGTGCAAATTGCAAAAAGGAGGGTGCTGTCAGCTGTGTGTTGAAACAGATGTGTTTTTGCATAACTTCTTTGGAAAGAAATGTTTGTGTTTATTTTTGTGCATTTTGTCTTTCTATGAATTGTTCCTGCTGATCCTGTGTGTCAGAAGCGACACAGTCAGTTGTTTTGACAGCCGGTCACCACTTTGGTTACTTGCTGTCAAAAGAAAAGAGTAAGGAAATGGAATATTATTTTTGAGCCTGACAAATTAAGCAGGCCAGAATATTAGTAGTTGAGTTGCAAGTTCATTGTGCATAAAGTGCATGACATAGTGTTGTGCGTCACCGTTCATTTACATATGATATTGAAATTTGTCTATGCTTTCTGTGCTTGGTATACAGCAAGTATACCTGATGGCTTGGCATGTGTGTTTTTATTTTATGCACGTTTTTTTGTTTTTGCGTTGTGTTTACGCTTTTGCTTTTAATACTGTTACAAGCTCCCCTTTGTTGTGAGGGGATGGTCATGACGATGCCCATCGCTACGCAACAGTTGGTTGGACTTGTTCTGGTTACTAAATTTCACAGATATGATATTTCATGCTGTGAATATGACAGACAACACTTCACCAGTGCATGTCTATTTGGCTATAATGGTATTGAAAAAAAAGGATTAAAAGTGTGTCACCTGCAGTTAGTCATGTTACTGCTCCTTCCTTTAAGGGACGAGCAGCCTAGATTGATGTTCCCTGATTAGACCCTAAGGATGAACTATAAATCTGTGGCTCTTGTTAAAGGTGACCTAACTTTCCTTATGATATTGCACTTCTACATGTAGTCATAAGAGACACCAAGAGTTATTAAAGGGAGGTATCTGCATGCCCCTGATAATTTGTATCATGCGTTTCCCCTTTTGAGGTGTTCTAGATAAGGAATGTAGGAACACACAGATGTAGTAATTTAAGAGATGTTTTTCCCATTAGAAAATCATGAAATTAATATTTGTAAATCCATAAGGGACTGGCCTATCTGTAAAACTGGTGCCACTATGAACCACGTCCAGTTTTACTAATGATACCAGAATGTTTAATTGATTGGTTATTGAATTTGCCTTTTGGATTCCCCTCCTTTATATCTGTCCTACCTCATGAGCACTTTCTTTTTTCACACTCCCCTTGGAGCAACCTCTTTCTCTATTAGGAGCATTTGATATGGTGATCTGTTCCACAAGTCTCTTAGTTCTCTCTGGTCTGTATCATACCCTGTTCTCCTCAGGTTTTGAGCTGATCATGCATCTAAACTGACACATTTTCACTCTGACTCCTGCAGTCCCGCATTTTGGTGGGTCAGCACTGATTACAGCTCAGGCTACTGCTGCCATACCTTTTTGATGGTGCACTGTTCATACACATGTTGTGACTGATAAAGGAGAGACTGCAACATGGTCAATCTCCTTGTGGCTTAATTATATTGAGATTGGATACAGACTGTCATGTAGCAGATCCTATAGGCTGGCACACTGTGTGTTTGAGTGTTGGTATGAGTTACTGTGATACGTTTGGCTGGCTGTCACTCTTAGGGTCTTGAGATGATCAGTGCTGCCTTCTTTAATAGGCACCTACTCTTAAATTGATTCTGGGCTTAACTTCACCTCAGAGAGCTACTTTGAAGGTACTGGCGAGCTACCAGTGGCTCCCGAGCTACTCGTTGGAGACCCCTGGACTAGAAGTACTGCCTTTGCCTTTGCATCTTATGAGAGTGACAGTGCATTCTAAACCAGAGTTGTCCCATGGCTTCTGGCTACTCCCTTGAAGATTGCAGGCCACCTGCCTGCAGTCCTATTATTAAATACAATGAACTGTTTTTATACTAAACTGAAGGAAACTAACAACTGTGTCACATTTCCTACGTCACTAGATTCTGCGGGAATTAAGTCATAATAACCTGCAGAACATTGATTTAAGCCTAATTCCCATCAGTGACAGCTACAGATGAAAGGCGGACGTCTTGGCCCTACAGTCCCAGCACCCAGAAAGTAGCAAGGCTGGACAGCGATCGCCAGCACGCCATCAATGGTATCTCCAAAGCATCGTACTTGCTCCATCAGACGGCGCTGGACATCACAAAACCAGAGTTTCAGTGTAAAAGAGCGAAAGAGAAGGATCCCTGTTGTTGATGGCAGGGCTGGTTTGAGGCTTTAGTTTTTTATCTGTCATGTGCTGGTAACCTCTGACAGTGTGCAGTCCCTTGAGCCCCTTGGCCTGAGTTTTGGCCACCCCCCCTCTCTTTTCTTTGCTCCAACGGAAGGGCAGTGCACCGGAGGATCTAAGGCACTACATGATGAACGGAAAATTAAATAAAAGAGCAGCCCAATCATCCTCTGACGCTGAATAGCGAGTGTTGGAGCCTGAAAGTGTTGCTGAGCGTGAAAGTCTGTTGCTCTTTCCGATTAATAGTACTTGGGTCTGCATGAGATGATCTGTGCCCATGACCAACGAAGAGCACAATATCTGTAGTGCTGCCGCAGAGGAAATATATTGGTGCACTGCCTTGAGACATTGAGACTTTCGAGTGAGCTGTGAGTGTTTGCCAGGAGGGCACTCCAACGGATACTGAGAAGCACTATTTTCATGGAAGGCCTGAATGAAGAGGCCCAATGCGGAAGAAAACAACAGAGGCAGATTTGATGGACGATAGAAGCCTACCAGAGAGGCTTAGAACGGACTTTGGCATAGTTATGGTTGCACAAGCGGTTCCCGTGCAATTGCATAGAATGGGTGTTAGGAGACTGATTCTTATTGTTTTGCTGGCATTTTTTTTAGAGTAGTATTCTGTTTAGTAAAAGCAGAATGAAGTCTATCCTCTGTTGAAGAGTATCCCCATTTCACCTGAGAGCATTGATAAGGATCGCCACTGTTTCACCTGAGTATACAATAGTCACTGAAATGCATAAGAGCCCTAAAAAGGTTCGCTAAATAATTTTAGGATTTGCTTTTGCCTAGGGTTGTGAAAAAATGATAATCCTGTTTGTAATAATGGTCATTACTTTCTTCTGCTATCTGAATGTTCATTATGGCTCAATGCTTTGTTCTCTTTGTATCCCTGTTGATAGCTTACATATACCTGCTTAAATGAAATGTGTAGAATGGAAAATGCTCACCTAGCAATGAATTAGGATTTGCCTGAGTAATGGCAAAAGGAGGGTCTGAGGAAATTTGATTACGGCTCCCTTCTTGCGTATTGACACCATTGTGATGTTGCCCTCACTCAGGCACCGACGACCTTCGTAGCGTTTCTTCGTACTCTGAACTGTAACATGTTAAATTACCTTTTTCCTTTTCCTCTGAGCAAGGTACATTCTGGGACCCGGCTCGAAGCAACTAATTTCCGTGATAACCATCTATTGACCCTTGGTGATCCTTCTCTGCCTTCCCTTTGTTTTACGAATCACCACCTGCATCACGCAAACACGTCCTGTTGTAAATTAATTAAACTTAGGAATGCTCATGCCATCTGGCCTATAGGGTCAGGTAGAGAACACGACCCTAGGGAAGGAATTTCTATTACCTGTTATCCTGTGTCTTGTAAAAGTAATGTTTGTTAGTGGATGACATGTTTTTTCTTTGCACATTGAGGGCATTGTTGCTTTAGGGGATTTAAGCGCTATAAAAGACTGTGAGCCACGGATTGAAGTGGCAGTCTCCTGAGAACCTACCACTGATGTACTTCTAGGACAACTGTACCTAGCTGCAGCTAATAAATTGAAGTTCCTATGCCAACAGAGTGTTCCGTGTCTCTGTACAATTAAGCAGGCGAACTCAGAAGATTTCAGGCGTACCCTGCGCTGCCAGGCCTAATTCAGCCTGGTTCTTCAACTCCCAGCGTGTAATATCGCATTGCAAGCAGTTTCTTTTTGACACAAGGTGCTTTGAATTCGTCCGCCCTTCACATAGAAATGAAGGTCTAAAAAGTTGATGCTCTCCTTGTTGTATTCAATTGTCAATTTGACATTGAGGAAATTATTGTTCAGATATTGAAAATAATCAAGAAGTTATAACTCAGTACCAGACCACAGGCAAATAATGTCGTTGATGTACCTCCCCTAGAACACAATGTGGTCTGTCCAGGGGAAGGCACATCTACTCCAGGCATGCCCCCTCTCATACCACCCCATAAAGAGGCAGGCATAAGAGGGAGCCGACCTGGATCCCATGGCCGTACCCCTTTTCTGATGATACCACATGCCGTCATGCAGAAAATAATTTTTGGTAAGAACTAGTTTCATCATTTCAAGCACCATCTGATTTTGATCTAAATGGTCTGCCCCATCTCTGGCTAAGTAAAACTTAAAAGCTTTTAACCCAAATTCATGCTGGATGCACGTATCTAAACTTGTTACATCCAGTGTCACAAAAAACAACTCATCTGACCATTCGAAGTCTTGGAATTTTGACAGAATATCTTTGCTGTCTTGGATATAAGATGGCAAGTCCAAGACATGTCTACTGAGTTTTAGGTTGATACATTCGGAGAGCCCTTCCGTAGCTGAGCCCACCCCTGAAATTTTCGGTCTTCCTGGGGGACAGTCCCCTTTTTTGTGGATTTTTGGGAGGATGTAAATACAAGGAAATCTAGGGTTTTCTACTTTTAGATATCTGAATTCTTGCTCACTAAGTAGACCCATGTCTCTCCACTCCCCGAGCTTCAAATTGATCTCAATGACTAACTCATTAGTGGGATTGTGACCTATTTTTTCATAACACTGGGTATCCCCCAGTTGTCGTTCAATTTCCTTCTTGTAATCTACGGTGTTCATAACAACGACGTTCCCGCCCTTGTCTGCCTCCCTTATAACAACTTCTTTGTCATTCTTGAGTCTCTTTAATGCCTCTCTCGCTCCTGGTGTAAGATTGTGATGTGGCTTGTGTTTGCACCTACTTTGCTTTTCTAGTTTGTATAAACCTTCACTCACACGCTCAGTAAATATGTCAATATTACGATGGTAAGTGGTCGGGGTGAATTTAGATTTAGGACGTAAACCGCTATCAACAGTAATGTTTTCACTTATATTTAATTCCTCTAAGATTGAATGTACATCAACCTCCTCTCTATCACTCAAAGAGAGTAGACTTTGTACATTTTTTACTTCAGCTATGGTCACATTGGCATGTTCCATGGTCCCACCAGTAACATCTTTGTATAACATTTTATCATTGAAAAAATCTTTTAATTTCAACAATCTAGAGAATTTAAAAAGATCCACGTGTACATTGACAAAATCAACCTCCTGGGTAGGGCAAAAGCCCAAACCCTTACATAGTAAATTTGTTTAATCCGAATCCAATGTCCTGTCTGACAAATTAACAACCTTCAATTCCAAATTCCCATTAACCTTCTCTGGTTTACACGGCATGTCTGAACCAATTGCTGTTTCTGTCTGGCCTTTGCCCTCTCCGATCTCCTTACTGGATCCTTGGTTGTATCCGCTGTGCCTCCCTTGCCACCTTCGGCCCCCTCTCCTAGTCTTTTTTATTGTTGCCCCTTTTTTGCTTGGTTTCCACTTATCCTGAGTCTGGCCATTTCCTTTTGGAAGGTAGTGGAGGCCTCCCCTAAAGGGTGTTCCCCCGTGGTGTTGTTAGAGGATGCACTGTCTAAGGATGATAATGAAGTGCTACTTGCCGTTCTAACTCCCTCACTGTCTTCTCTAGGTTTTTTTCTTTCTTCAGACACAGTCACATTGTCAAACTTCTTTGCAAATGTATAGATTTGTCCCTCTCTATAATCCCTGTCATCGCGCTTAATCTTACGCAATTTTTTCTTTTCTCCTTCAAATAGTTTTGGTGACCCTCAATTATTTTCTTAAGGATATCATAGTACTTGTCAACTAAGTCCTTGTTCTCACAGAACTCAATCTCTTTTTCTATAGCTTCAATTTTTGACAGGAGCTTAGCCCCTTTCTCAATCGCATGTCTAATTAGTATTTGCTTCATTATCAGAGAAGCACCCTCTAGGTTCACCTCCCACTCTTTAAGAAGCTCGTCACTTAGGTCCTCAAAGGTGGGAAAGATTAAGATGCGTAACCCTCTAGGGACTTTTTTGCTGTCAATATATTGTTGGAGGATTACACCATCCCACCGCTTTGACAATTATTGTTTTTTTGGATCGCTCAAGTTTCACCAACAGGGCACGTAGTCCAGAAGTACTTTGTATTGTTTGTCCCAATTGTGTTGTGTTGGCATTTTGTCCAAACAGGTCCTGTGCCATTTCTTCTCGTTTATCATCGAAACGTGGCATTCTATCACACGGGATGGCAATGAGTGCTTGCTGGTCCAGTACAGACAGATATCCAAGAGCAACAACGGCGGACCTCCTATGTCACAATAGTTTCTGATCTGGAGCACAGTGACGCCACTCAACGGCTGGCGCAGGGGTAGATTGCACAGCAAACTCACTTATAGGAACTGGCACGAGGTGCGGCATAGGAGGTCCGCCGATGTTGCTCTTGGATATCTGAAATTCAGGCCAGGTCACGGTTGAAGGTAGCCAGCTTGACTATTGACGACGAGTCGGTCCCCTTATGGAGTTTTTTCCAAAAGTTGCTCTAAACATTTTGAACTTCTTCCTGAAGTTCCGCTTGAAGGTTCAAAGTGTCCAAAACACAAATCCAAGGGCTTAGAAGCATTGCACAGATCCTTGGAAGTTTGGGGCTACAATTGCCACAATGCACCTGGCCAAATCCTTAAAAGTCCACTGGACGCACCCCAGGCTGGGGACTTCTTGAGGGAATGGTGCAGGGAAGCTCTGTTAACCTGTTGCTTTCAGAGAGTCCACTCTTTAATCCTTTTTGAAGCAAGGCAAAGTCCTCAGGGCTGTAGTTAGAAGTGTGCAACAGGAGTAGTCCTCCAGGGAACAATCCTGTGTGGTGCAGACCAGGGTTCCAACAGGGCAGTCCTTCTTTGCCTTGTAGTTTCAGGCAGCAAATCTGAGTTGCAATGCAGCTCTCACATATGTATTCAATGATCTGGGGTGACAACCAGGTGGCACCCCTGTCCAAGGAGGTGCAGGGTGCCACCCAAAAGCATGATAGCTTCATCCAAAGTGTGGCATATTCTTCTCCCACAAAGCACTGCACTTGTAAATTCAAGATGGTGATTTTCTCTCCTTTGGAGTAAGTGATGGCTAAACCAACCCACTGGCATGGCTCATGTGTCTTAACACTTCCCCTTCACCTGCTGCAATTTCCATTCCTGGGCCTGCCATCTGGCTGGGGGTACAGGAAGAGGGGGTGGGCCTGGCTGGCATTCCTTAGTGCCCTGCCCTCTTTGAAGCCCAGTTTGATTTACCCAGCCCCAACCTGGCCTGTTCTCTGCAGCTGCAGCTCTCACTCATCAGATAACCTCAGAGCAGGCCACTTATCACCTCATCAAAGCAGCTTAGCTAAGCCTTAGCTGACCAAACAGGAGAGGCTGCTAGAAGGCTGGATTTTGGCTCACAAAAAAGAAAGCTCTAAAACCTCCTTTCTGGTCTAGTTATGATACATTCAACAGCGACAAGTTGTTGAAATTATGATTGCCAATCATTTAAGTCCTTGAAAGATATTTTAGCTCCTTCCTAGCAGTATTTATACTTAAATCACCTATTCCAATGTTAGCCTATGGAGCTAATAATCTACAATGGGGAAAAACAAAATTGGCAGTTTTCCTTCACCAGGGCATATATGCATCTTTTTATAATGTCCATGCTTATAGTTACATGGCACCCCACTCTTGGGGCACCTAGGAGAGAGCTTAGGGGTGATGTATATGTAAAAATAAGGTATATTGCCCTTTGGCAATATCTATAATTCCAAAGATGAAATTGTATATAATTTACTTTTAAAGACAGTCTGCAAAGCAGAGCTGCCTTTAAAAATGACAGCAGGCAACACAGTAGTGCACACTTCAGTTCAGGAAATCTACTGGGCCTCTAAACCTCCCTGCCTTATTATATATTAGGGACTTGTAGGTAGTTTGAATCCCCCTTGCTTTATTATATACTTGGGACTTACAGGGGTCTGTCATTTCCAATTGTAATTATACCAAATACACCAGCACACGGGCTGACCCAGGCTCAGCAACCTTAGGCTCACTATACAATAGAGTAATCCCAGTAATCCAATGTTATCCAGACTGATCACCTGCTGCTTGGCCATTCCTCCTGCTCTTTTCAGACTTTCTCCCTAGAGGGACCTCCTTTCTGCCGCCAATGGGTCAGCTTAGGCAGGTCGCCCAGTTCGGCCACTTGCACCCCTGTAGGTTCCTGGGCATCCCCCTTAAGGTCTGCCTTCTCCTGGACTGTGGGAACTTCGGGCCAGTTTCCCGCACCCCCTGCCTCTTCCCTTTCTTGCAGGCACCTGGGCCACTCTTTCAGGCTCCAGGTCCTCTTGATTACCCTCACTAGCTGCCATTGACTGAGCGGTCACACATGCCCACTCAGGCAGACCCAAGATCTCTAGATGAGACGTGTTCAAATATCATAGTTTAGTCTAGATCAGGATGTAGAACTTTCTTGCAAAATCCTGGAGTTCCCACCAAAAAATGGAAACATTTATTTTGGGGGTTCGAAAACTAGTTGGTAGCAATTCATGGCAAAAAATGAAATCTTAAACTGGTATTATTGTATAATTGCCGGGGATCTGAAGGCTAAAGAATATTTGATGCCTTGCAAGGAATAATACCAGGCAACTTGTATGATAGTCGGTGGGATAAGTATACTGAGACTGTGGAACATTTAACAGATCACTTTGTTGATGATCCTAGTAGTGGTGTTTTGACAGAGACCGTTATTATCTCATGAAAGTACCAATAGTTATGAGGCTGAGTTACTGGTTTTGGCATCCTCCTGTGAGTTTGAGGGCTCAGTTGAATAGTATTTACATGATCAAATAGTTTTAAGTTCATATGACAAAAAGACTCAGGAGGGTCTTCTGTGTTTTAAGAAACCTGAGCCTTCATATTGTGAAAGAAATTGAGTGGCATCATGGGAACTACCTAAAATGGGAACTGTTGCTACTTTTCCGCTTTTGAGCAAACCATAAGGGATGTGTGGAAGAGTGGCAAAATGAGTGGCAAAGGGAATTCTTGATTTAGAAGTGGTCCGGGTTTCTATTTAGCAAGCTTAAGTGGCTGTCATGCCAGTAGCAAGACCAGCAAGACTTGCATAAGAATGACATTTTTCCAAAATGTGCCACATTCTCAGAAAATTTTGCAAGACAACAAAATACAAGAGAATAATTAGATTAGGGTTGTTAAAATAATAAAAATTTTATTCTACCTTGGAAAACAAGTGAGATGTCTTTGCATAATTCCAAAGGGGATCTGATGTGTGATATTGTAATTGGAATATGGCATTAGATGTCACTGTTGACTCCGGTCCCCCAATTATGATTATATCTGATGAGTTATTATTCAAGAAATGGCAAGATAACAATTTCTTTTCCATCTATTATATATAAATTTGAATTTGGTGAAATCTAATTGATACGTCGGGATAATTTTGGGAGAATTTGAAATTAAAGGATTAGAATAAGGCATAATAAAGTATATGTTGCTAAAAAGGTATATTATTTTTGGTTAGAACGATAAAGGCACCTTTGTGATAGTGTTAAAACCAGTTACTTTGTTTGCAGTCTCCCTAGTGGAGTGCAGGAGATTCTGAAAGGTCAATGTAAAGTTTTCAGTGAGAAATTAGAGTGTCTTAAAGTATATGAACATAAAATACTCTTTAAAGAATCTGCTGTTTCAGTGTGCAGAATGTACCCCACGGCATCAGAGAACAATTGAGGACCACAGCAGCTTACTGTTTTGAAATGTATTGAGCCAGTTGATGCTAAGACATGGGATTTTCCCATTGTGATAGCAAAAAAATGAAATAATTAAATGAGATCTGTCTGTGTGCTGATCTTCGGTCACTAAATAAAAATGTAATAGTACATTGTAATTCAGCTACTACAATGAACAGTTTTACCCAGAATTGTTCCCATATTTATTAACAAACTTCACACTAAAATATATAAAACAGCAAAGCCTCAATAAGGTCATTTCATAGCTTACAAAAGTAGTAGAATACCATTCTTAGAGGACGACTACCTACTCTCCAAGTCATCACAAATTTTTTTCCAGTCCTGAGATTTTAACTGAAAGCCATTGAGCAAACGCTGGTCCTATTTTGGTTTAAATGTCTTGCTTTAAGCTAACAATAAGTGAGCATTGCTAGACAGTGTGTTAGTCTAATTCAGGTGTGTCCATTTTTAGGTCTCAGCTTGGCAGCGCATGCAATGTCTCTTCGAGACATGTTGTTTACAGTCAGTGGGCTACAGCCGGCACATGGCTTACCATTTGTTCCCTTCAATGTTGCTCTCATATCCTTTGTTCTAATTTGTCATTGCATGCATGCCTCATGCCCCTTCTTGTGTTTCGCTCTCACTTGAGCATGGACCAAGTATTTGTGTCCTTCCACTGCTCCCCTTTTTGGAGCTACATTTTATATTGTGCTTAAGCACTTCATTTGAGTGTTTGTGTTTTCAATCACTCTTTTCCCTTCCCACCCACCCCACATTCATTTAGCTTCTTTTCCCCTCCAACCTCAACATCCCTGTTGCTTATTTTCTGTTTCACCTCCTAGCCCCGTCTGTTATTTCTTTACCCCCCCACCGACGCCCTTTATTTGTGTTTAAGCACGGCATACGAGTTCTTGCTACTTAAGTTCCGTTCCCATTTCTTTTACAATAACAAGTTGTCATGTGGTCACATTTAGGCCCGAGTAGGTGCACCACCATTTTACATGCTCATGTTTTAAAGTTGCCATCTTTTCTTAAACGCTGATATTTGAAACACATTTGCTTGCGTGCCGTTGGCAGAATAATACTCTCTGAAATGGCTTTGCTTACATTCACACTTCTTTGTAAGCATATTATTGAGTGCATTGAACATTCTGTACAAGGGCCAAGCTCACTATGCAAAATGCTGTTGTTTGTTATTGCCCGCACACCGACAGAGCTATCACAAAAGAATCAACAA
This sequence comes from Triturus cristatus, assembly GCF_964204655.1. NCBI lineage: Eukaryota > Metazoa > Chordata > Amphibia > Caudata > Salamandridae > Triturus > Triturus cristatus. The sequence continues at coordinate 529,717,001 of NC_140586.1, forward strand.
TAGCGGCCTGACTTGGGCTTTGGTATGTTTACATGAGTGAAGTTTATTATAAAAACAACATCACTCCTTTGTTAAAACAGAGGAGCATTTCGCTGACAATGTTGACTTTGCCCCATGATGGAATTTGAGTCCAACTGATTCCTGTTTACCTCATGCGAGGGGTGATGCCCTGCTCTCCACTAAGACGGGCTCCCTGATGACACTTATCCACAAGTAACGGTGGAGTTAGATCACCTAACATGGATTATGTCAGATTCACCCATCCTCGACACACTATGATAAGTAGCACTAGGTAGGAGCACAAAATATAACAGTACTCATGTGAGAACATATAATTTACGTAACAGCACAATGGTTGAATTGTACATTTTCTTTACCTTTCTTGTGATGCTGATTGCTTTGTTTCCTTCTATTAATAATTGCAGCACACATATTTTACACAAGAATCATATTACTTCAGTAAATATTGAAATGCCATGTTGTATATTTCTTTGTGTATGCATGAGTTACCAAACAAAAGGGTTCTAGAACTGGTTCCACAATTTCCTTGGGGAGTCAGGGTTGTCATGTTCTTAGGTTGCAGATTCCATCTGTTACCTTGCCAGGTAAGGGGTACAGGTGGTGCACTGTGAACTAGCAGGACTCAGGCCAACAAATCCTGATGATGTGCTGGGAATCAGTCCTTCACAGTATTGACGTTTATGTTGTCCAACAAACGCACAGTTTTACTGTGAAAGTATGAACTGTACGACGTGGCGCTGCTGTTGATATTGATAAAAACGATGCTAATGCTTATGATGGTACACCTGCATACACTAATTATATTTTATCGCTATTGTCAAATTCGCCTGTCATGAACTCTCCATCAACCCCGACTCGAAAACTAAGTGATCAGACAGACTCTGCAAACCAGGCACACTGTAACTGATTGACAGGTCACAGGTGGGGGTCCCACGTAGTCGGCAGATAAACGCATGAACAGGAAACTCAGGTCCATCCCCCAGATAAGTGCACAGCTGATGGGGACTCTCCCAGGATTGAAGTCCAGGATGATGGCACGATGGCATTGGTGTCCCCAGGCCATGTGTCGAACACTGAAGAATCGACGGTCATGTCGGAGCCAGAGACAGGCATGGAAGATGTTACTGGGTGAACTTTTGTCTTCTTGGTGAGTTTCATTATATATTCTGGGGCTTAGTGTCTGCCTTTCATTCTTTTCTCTCTCTTTCTTTCCCTTGCATGGGGGGGATGTAGTGGAATTCCAGCGATTGATGTTGAGTGTATGGACCGAGTTCAACATGTGATGTCTGAATATACGGTGTTGTTTGCGTTGTTTAGGAGGTGGTCATTTTAGAGAGACTGACAGTGTTCTTTACTGGTTGATATGGTATTGTATTGTTTGCGGGGCGGGGTAGCTACCTCGACATTTGTGGTAAGCTACAGTTTGGGGGTTGGAGTTAACGATGTGAGTGCTGGCAGACTGGTGAGACATGGATATACAGTATTTTTTCTTCTTCTTGTTGTTCTGTGTGTCCAAGAGAGGGAGAGGTTTAAAGGGAGTTATTGCTGGACTCTGGCAAAGTCGCTGGAGGTTCAGTATTTATGAAGTGCTCTTAAGTCATTCTCTGGTTGCTTTTACCTGTCCAGGTTGCTATATGATGGTGGTGGATTGGGGTTGGAGGTAGCTTGGATCCCTGGTGGATGAATGAGTACAATACTATGGCTGACTGTACAAATATTGTGACATGGAGTGTGTGTGGCCTGAAGAATTACACTAAGAGATAAAGGGTCCACTCATTCCTGAGGTGAGACAAGGTGCAGATAGCCTGTCTACAGGAGACCCACCTTATCTGGGAAGAAGCCCAGAAGCTAGTTAAAAAGTGGAGGGGACAGCTGTTTCCAGCCACTTACTCTGCTTATGTGCGAGGGGTGGCTATCTGGGTTGCACTGGGGTCCAATTTAAGCACACGCATAGTGATGCGGATATAGAGGGTCGGTACCTTCTACTGCGGCACACTAGATGGCTGGCCTATCAAGCTCATTAATACTTACGCACCTAACACTGATGATAAGCACTTTTTCGATCGTAATCAGGACTTGCTGGAAGACAGTATGGGACACTCAGTGATATGTGTGAGGGATTATAACTGTATATTGGATGAGAATGAAGACAGGTATCCCCCCAGACTAGGAACTAAACCCCTGATGATCAAGTTGCTTGCCACGGTGATGCATAACTTAGGATTCTCTGACAGCTGGCGAATATCCCACCCAGGGAATCGCAAATATACCTGTTACTCTCCTATGCACAACACTTATAGTCGATTGGACCGCCTGTTGTTGGCTGGGGTGGAACCCTGGAGATCGCTTGGGGTGTCTCATCTTGGGAGGTATCGCTCTGATCATGCTCCAGTCCTGTTGCTCATGTGTGGGGGATTGTTATGCATCAAGAGCATAGATGGTGCATGCCTACTGGTCTCCTTATGGACACATATGGACAGCCTCGCTTACTGACTTTCCGGCGGTCAATTGGGGGACTGCGTCCTGCAGGGTGCTTGATTGGGAGGCTCTCAATGCGGTCATGAGAGGAGCCTGTAGAGGCACTACTTGTGGGGTTAGAAAGCAGCTGGTGGCTTTACTAGTGGATCGGGACCACCGCCTGACCACACCAGAGTGTCGGGCGCAGTAACTCGGCTCCGTAGGGTGGTGCTGTGTCAAATCTGGCAGGTGGCTGGCCTGGTTCCTTAGAAGGGAGAATGAGATCCCCCTGTGCTTCATCTCTGCTCAACCGATGGTGCCCTGGTGACGAGTCGTCAGTCCATAATGGATGTTTTTGTTCGTCATATCACTCAGGTGTATCGGACAGGTGGGGTGGGCCCTGAGGGGAGAACTGGAGTGGGAGATTACGGTGGATGAACTGGGCGAGGCCATTAAGGTTCTCAATAGATCTAAGGTGCTCGACGGGGATGGGTTTGCTGTGGAATCTATCAGTCCTATTCCGCTGTACTTAAAGACAAACTACTAGAGTTATTTCAGGAGGCACCGAGGAATGGTATTTTTCCATCCACTATGAGGGGGGCAATTGTCTGTATTATGCCCAAGCCAGACAGAGAGGCTGCGGACCCTTCATCCTACAGACCCTTCACCATGCTTAATTCGGAAATTAAGATTCTATGTAAACTGTTCTCATCCAAATTGGTGGGGGTACTCTAAGTGTTGGTGCATGAGGATCAATGCAGCTTTATGCCCGCGCGCAGCACAGCGCTTAATCTCCGCAGGCTTACCCATGTACTACAAAAGACATTTGATGATGATTGGAGGCTGGCCCTAGTCTCTATCGATCTAGAAAAAGCCTTTGATACGGTTGAGCGGGCCTATTTACAGGTGGTATGGGCTTTGGGCCCGTGTTCCGCAGCTGGGTGCGGCTTTTGTACACTGTATGGTCCGTGTTTGAGTCGGGGGTGATCTCTCGGGCCATGGATGGTGGGGCGGGGGACTAGGCAGGGTTGCCCCCTGTCACCCGTGCTCTTCGCACTTGCGATTGAACCTCCAGCTTTGTTGTTGCACCATGAGCTGGCACGGTGGGGGATTCGAATAGGGGACACTCTGCATGTTGTTTCCCTCTATGTGGATGATGCATTCATTTATGTTCGCTCCCTGGACCGATTGGTACGGATTCTGATGGGCTTACACACTACCTTCAGACAGGTGTCTGGGCTTAGGGGGAATGTCCACAAGTCACAGTTGTTTCCCTTGGGGAGCTTGATCGGGTGCCAGAGGCTCGCTTGCTGGAACTGGGCATCCAATGGGAGACTGAGGGGTTCCAATATCTCAGCATTAAAGTTTCCCATTCTGAGGCTGTTTTTGTGCGTCTAAATGTGGATACTCAATTCGAATGCGTAGCTTTCTGGTCCAGACTATTAGTGATGGGTAGGATGGCAGTGGCAAAGATGATCTTCTTACCTTGATGTCTCTACCTGGTTCAAAATATTTTTTTCCTGCTTCGACCGGCATTTTTAAAACAACTGGACAGTTTTCTTATCTCGCTGGCAGCGCAAGAGGCCCATATGCGCCTTACCCATACTGATGATATTATGACCTGGGGGTTGGTTCTGAATAACTTCAATGTGAATGGTGACACTCGCTCCGGGAGGGGTCGGGCTCTGAGGAGTGAGATTTCTAAATGGAAGGTTTATGCCATGTACGGATCGTAACGGCCAAGTGTGAGGAATTATGCTCCCTGTTTTCACCGAGAAATTGGGAAATGTCCTTGATCCATCATCCTATTATACTAAATGTATGGTTTTTATGCCTCCTAAGAGCTACACGTAATTGTTTTGTATTGTTTTAACGATTATGACATGGGCTGGATGTAAGGAAGCAACTTCCTATTGAAACCAACTGGGTTTTTTTTGCAGTTTGTTTCTTTCTTTTCTATTACTTTTATGAGAAACTCAATAAAACAAAGTTTAAAAAAACTATATATTGTAGTTGTTCACCTGGAGCAACACAGATTTTATGCACAGACAAAAAATGACTCAAAATGAATATGTTTTATTAACAAAATACCTACATTTTAAACAGCTGGCAAGCATTTGAAACTGGATAGATGCTTCTGTTTACGTACTTGCACCTTGATAAATGTGTTGTGGGCGGGAAACGCAGTTTTTTTACTTTAAAAAAAAATTGGATACACAGCTATGGATAATAGATAGGAATTTGCAGTTCATCGTAATAATGCTCCCACTTCCTCATGGCACTGCTTCCCCTCCCTCTTCATTGCACTACTGCGCCTCCATCTTCATGTCACTGCTTCTCCCCTTTCCTCCATGTGCCTCCACTCCCCTTCTTCATCGTATCCCTCTCCAATATACCCTACTCCATCACACTTCAATCTGCCCCATGCTTTCCCCATCTACCCTACTCCAATGTACCCTAGCCTACTCCAATCTATCCCGTCTACCCCACTCAATCCACCCCAATCCAATCTACCTCCAGCTACTCCACTCCAACTACTCCAATCTACCACAATCTACCCCACCCAACCTACTCTAATCTACCCCACCCAACCTACTCTAATCTACCCCACTGCAATCTACTCCAACCAGTCTACCCTACTCCAATGTACCCAATCTACCCCACTTCAATCTACACCACTCCAACTACTCCAGTCTACCCAATTTACCCCAATCCAGTCTGCCCCAATCTACCACAATCTACCCCGCTCCAATCTACCCCATCCCAATCTACTCCACCCAACCTACTTTAATCCACCCCATTTCAATCTGCCGCCTTCTAGTTTACCTCACTCCAATCTACCCAAATCTTCCCCACCACAGTCTACCCCTCACCAATCTACCCCCCATAATTTAACCCTCTCCAGTCTACCTCATCTAACTCTCTCCCATCTACCCCACTCACATCTATCTCACTCCAATCTACCCTACTCCAATCTACCCCCCAAATCTACCCCACTGAAATCTACCCCATATCTACCCCACTCCAATCTATCCCACTTCAATCTACCCCATTCCAGTGTACCCAAATCTACCCTACTCCAATCTATCTCACTCCAGTCTACCCCATTTCTATCTACCCCACTCCAATCTACCAACCCCAATCCACCCCACTCATCCTAACCCACTCTACCCCACCCCAATCTAACTCAATCATTCTCAATCTGCCCCACCCCAGTCTCCCCACCCTAATCTACCGCACCCCAAACTACCCCACCCCAGTCTGCTCCAACCTCCCCCTACCTACCCCATCAAAATCTACTTCATCTCAATCTCCCACACTCCTAGCTACTCCAAACCAATCGACACCACCCCAGCCCACTCCACTCACTTTTAGCCATGCTGAACAGCAGCCATACTAGTGTACAAGATGGCTAAAACATATTGCCAAAGTTAATAGCGCTGGTATAGGCAAAACCTACTGGCTTTGCCAATGCTTGTTTGTAAATGGGATCCAGTTACAGCTTTTTTGTTAGCTAATGGGTCGGTGAGCGCCACACAAAAAATTGCCGTAATGTGATTTTGCCATTGCCTCAATGGGTTTCCCTGAAGGGCACGTGACTTGTGCGGCACAAAATGAGAGTACAGTTTAAATATTTAAAATTGTAGGGATGGCATTCTTTAGTGGCAGTCTAACAGGTTTGCACAACATCCTAAAATGAAAGAGGATTTGGGGCAGTGTATATCATTCACCCGTGAATGTGTATCTTTCACGTTGGAATTATCTGGTTTTGCAATGACGGAGAGGTGCCGGGGCTGCTCTTTAAACATACCCACTGGAGTCTTTTGCCCTGATGGAAACGAGACCAGGGGGGCAGATTTATAAACTCCTTGCGCCACTTTTGCGTCACTCTTAACATGGGACAAGTGATGCAAATGTGGCGCAAGGGGCTTGTAAATATGCCCCAAGGTTTCGATATAATAAGATACTGGTTCACTATACTGTCAAATACGGGTGAGTGTGTGCGCGTAGCAAAACTCTGGCCTCTGGATGATAAACCAGTAAACACCTACAGACATTCAGTAAGAATAACAGAGAAAGGAGGGAGTGTAAAAGGAGGGGGAAACGAGGGAGTGGTGGTGGGAGGAAGAGGAGGGTGATAGAGGAGGAGAAAGGCAAAATAATAATCAAGAGAGAGGATGGGAGAGGGGGAGAGCTGGAGTAGGTAAAGGAAAAAAGAGAGAGAAAGTGAAGAGGGAGTTAGGGAGAAGAGAAAGAGAAACTAGTGATATATATATATATATATATATATATTCACTGAAAAAACCAAAGGTTTCAGGGGCGTTATAGTTAGGAATTGGCATTCAAAAAACCTTAGAAATACACTGAAAAAATCATAGGTTTCAGGGGTGTTATAGTTAGCTGGACATTTCCCTCGTACAAAACCCTAGAAATTCCCCTGTTATAGTTAGTTCAGCTAACTATAACTCGCGCCCCCGCAATGCACTGCTGATGACGTCACATATTACATCACTCATGACATGGCCAGTGACATCACTGATGACATCACTGATGACATCTCAAATGACATCACTGATGACATCACTGATGACATCATCCAGTGACTGTGTGTTTCTGTAAATTTTAAATATGTTTTTTATATTTATAGTGAAAGGCCTGTGGAAGAGTGAGTGGCTGTACAAGTGTGTGAATGGATGATTTTCTAGGTGCGTAACTGACTCTATAAGTGAGTCATTAAATGTATCTTACTGCAGACTAGTGACTAAACTGTGTGAATGTCTGTATGTTTCTGTCTGTTGGTGTAGAAGTGGCTGCATGGTTTTGTGAATAGCTATATGAGTGTCTATATGGGTTATCGATTGGTTGTCTGAGTATCTGTATGGGTGCCTGAGTTTTTGTGTGGGTAGGCTGTGTGTGACTCTGTGCATAGATGTGTGAGTGGGTGATTCTATGGGTGCATGGTTTTAAGAGTGCATCTGTGATGAACTGTGTGGTTGAGTGAGTGTATGTATGAGTGTGTTAGGGATTGAATGTATATCTCAGTGGTACATTTGTGACTAACTACATATGTGAAAGGCAGTATATATGCGTGTAAGAGTATATAAGTGGGTATATGTGAGAGTGTGTGATTGTGAGAGTGGCTGTATGGATGAGTGTGTGCTTGTATCAATGATTGTATAAGAGAGTAAGAATGTGGTACAAATTTTATGAGTAAGTGAACTTGAGTGTGTATAACTGCATAGGTGAGTAAATGGGAGTGTGATTAATTATTTGCATGACTGACTAGGTGTGACAGTACCTCTATGGATGATTGGTGGTGTGTGAGTGTCTATGTAGGTGTATAAATGCATATGATAGTCTTGTACTTAGTGACTGTAAGTATGAGTGACGGTACATGTGAATGAGTGGATGTGTATGTAGACCTAAGAGTTAATAAGTGGATATGTAGTTATTGGTATTGGAGTATCTATGGTTTTGAGAATGGACATCTGAAATTGTGAGTTCGTGTATCAACGGTTAAATTAGGGTGTGAGAAGATGCAGTAATTTATCACATGGATGATGTCATCAGTGATGTCATGAGTGATATTATTTGAGATGTCATCAGTGATGTCACTGACCATGTCATGAGTGATGTAATATGTGACGTCATCAGCAGTGCATTGCGGGGGCGCGAGTTATAGTTAGCTGAACTAACTATAACAGGGGAATTATGGTTTTTTCAGTGAATTTCTAAGGTTTTTTGAATGCCAATTGCTAACTATAACACCCCTGAAAGCTATGTTTTTTTTAGTGAATTTCAAAGGTTTTTTAAATGCTAATTCCTATCTATAACTTATCTCTAAAGATATCATGAAAAGCATTCTTTTTTAAAAGTAGGGTGCACATTAGTTTTGTGGAAAAGCATCTTTGTGATTGGTTAAGAAAAAGCAGTTTCAACGTGGAGTACATATCATAGGATAAAATTTGCTCAGCTCAACCACACCTGCTACTTGCATTTGGAAGGCACTGTTCGAACTTAAAACAATCGTCAAATTTTAACCTGCACGTGTCACTAAATGTTCAAGAAAATGTTACAAAAAAATATCATTAAGTTTTAAAAAATTGATGAACTTTTAACCTGCACGTATTGTAGAATGTTCTAGAAAGTGTGTTGATAGAATACGTTGCACTTTTGACTTCTATGTGTTGTTGAATATTAAAAAAACGGTTCATATGGAAAATTAAAAAGAAACCAATAGAGAAGTTTTGAAACCTAAAAGAATCAAGGAGCTATTCTAATTTATTCTTTACATGTATTTATGTGTGCAGCAACAAAATTATAGGCACAACAGCACTAGGAAGAGGAAGAAGCAGAGAGTGGAGGGAGGGGGGAGATGGGCAGAATGGCACACATGCACAATTAAGTACAACACACATATAGACTAACAATGGCCAAAATGAAACACACCAACAAGGAGCACAAGTTACACAACCCGCCAACATCACACCACTGAACCAGCATAGAAGTGAAAACCACGCTGCATTCATACAGGATGTGTACAAAGGCCAGTCGTTGGTGTTGTGGGATGTCTGCGACCGTGGTCATCATGGATGAGATGCCCAGCACGTCGCACATGGGCGAGTTCACTGTCTGTTACGTTGCCAAACAGCTGCTCCTCCCTCACACGAGCCCCCACACTAATGTACGGGGCGCTGTTGTATCTCGTGCACTCGTACGGCAAACCATTGTAATGCCTATTCGCGCATGTCCTGCTGCATTCCAACTACACCATCACAGTGCCGTTTGGAGGTGGTGCATGCCACATTACAACATCGACTGCTGCGGCCCTTGTGGCAGGCCACACCAGAACACAGAGACACACTTACCGCACTTTCTGTACACGGACATGTCCGAGACACCCTGTTCCCCTTGCCGAATAGGCACACCCCTGCGCTGACCTGTGTACCCCGGACCAACAAACGCCGGATGTACATGCAGGAGGATGCGTGCGTAGCTACATGTCCAGGCTCACTGCCAAAGCTGAGGTGACAGCACACTGTGATATTGCAGGGCTCGTGCCTATCATGCTAAGACAATGACCACAGGGACATACTTGCTCAGATGCGGGTTTGGGGGGCATTGGCGGTCCTCAAGTTGTTGCGATGAGTCTTGTGGCCCTCATGGGTATCCCTGTATCATGCTCATTGACTCTATGGCACCTGTGGGTGTTCTGGTGTGCCTCTTGGCTGTGTTCCCTTTCATGGTGCAGGTAGTTGTCCTGCTTAACACCAGCAGAAAGCAGGTGTAAAATCCCTGGTGCTAACGTGTCTTTGTTTCGCATTGCAATTGGTGTGAAAGTTGTGATGTGATTTTTTTCGTGTGCAGAACAATATACGAACTGAGCAGTGTATCTCATCAAGATTCAGCACCTGATGCACTATTCCCAATCAATATAAACACAATGAGATTTCTTAATAGATTTTGTGTGTACACTGTAAGTGCAGCCAATACCTCAGTGCAATTCAATACAGAATTTTAGTATTTAGAATAAATCGGAAAGGTGCACCTCGTGTCTTTTTGGCACGGGAACGGCTACTCTCCATTTCATTTTCAGCACTTTAACGGAAGTAAAGATGAGATAAATCTAACACACTATTCAGAAGTTGGTGCAAACTGCAGATATCACCAGTATTCCATCGATAAGTGCCCCAAAATTTAACACCATGGTGGACTCCATCAAATAAAAGTAATAAGAACAAGAAAGAGTCACACAGCAGTTAAGAGAACAACCAAAAACGTTATTAATTATTTTTTCAAACTTTATTTTTTATAATAATAAACATATAAACAATAAACTATTTTCAAACTTTATTTTTTTATTAACATATATATGAACAATAAACTAATAAACAAAATGTAACAACAATAATACAAAACAACAAGGCGGAACACTCCTGTGGGAATCATGGATGTCAACGACAGACCTGGAAAATCAGAAAGATTGTTAAAAAAAACAACAACATGGTATTCTCAACAAAATACCACAAGAAACAAATCACAGATATATAAAATGCATACAGCTAACAAAATTTTATAAGATTAACTTACAAAAACTGTAAATATTGCCGCTTTAAAATATTTACCGAATCTGAGGAAAAGTTTTTGCAGAAGGCACCACGCCCACAACGTTTTTCTTCAGTGGTGAGGAAATTTTTTACTTTTCCCAAGGGGCAAACAAAGACCAATGCCACCTTCATCACTCGCAAGATTTGCCAAAGAGTTCTGTTACGAGGGGATCCTAACAAAAAATACTCGTGCGGCACAGCAAGTATGATGAAACACCCAAGGACCCTTCATCCAAACAATCTTGCATGAGAAGAGTGCAAACAGATGAGAAACACTCCTGTTCTGTGTCTGTAAAAAAGAATCACAAATAAATGTATATCAATAACTTTAAAATTTATACTATTCCATTACTGTACAAACACATTTTATATAAAAACTGACTAAGAAACTTTAGCCCTGAACCACAAGTGTGACGATCATTAAAACACTACATGCATAGTGAATCCTACTTTGAAGCAGTTCATGCCCTAAAGCCTACCTCACTAAGGGCCATATGTAGGTAGCTAAATACCGGTCGGTAACGGCCGAAAATCGGTAAATATCCCGTTACCGACCGGTATTTAGGCAATTGAGATGTAGGTGGCTGGATTTCAGGATTCGGTAATTCACTGAATCGGAATTTTAAGAAATCGGTAAAATACCGATTCGGTAAATTACCGAATCCTGAAATCCTATGTAGGGGGCACTCAAGTGAGTGCATTTTTGGTTTCTGGATTCGTTATTTACCACCAACTACAAGTTGATGGTAAATAACGAATACCTTTTAAAAAGCAATTTTGTGCTTTTAGAAAAGTGCCATGTGGCAGACATACATGCCCTTAGGGCATGTATGTGCGCCACATGTGCACACATGCACGATTCAGGGGTGCAACAGGGTGTCAATGTGACACCCTGCCACCCATGAATATGCTCCCCCTATTACCCATTCGGTATTTACCGAATCGGTAATAGTGAATGGCTTCCCATTCATTCCTATGGGCCTCCAGGCCCATAGGAATGAATTGTAAGGGATGCATTATTACCGATTAGGTAAATACCGAATCAGTAATACCGAATATTACCGATTCGGTAATAATTATCGAATGTTTACCTACATTCTATTTACCGATTCATAAATACCGAATCGGTAAAATTCGGTATTTATGAATCGGTAAATAGAAATTATCTACATATGGCCCTATAAAACTACATGCTAACTGACTAAATGATTACAGTACTATAAGGAGACACACCGCTCAAACGTATTACTTCTAAGCGTGACAAGGATGCAAACCGGTGGTTCAACGCAGAGCTTAAGGCCACCAAACTTACTGTACGCCGCGCGGAGCGGGCTTGGAGGAGAAGTTATTGCCCCACTTTAAGACTGGAGTATACCAACATCCTTACCCAGTACAAAAAAGACATCTTGGTGGCCAAAGCCGCCTACTTCTCCTCCAAAATCCTTGCTGCAGAAAACCAGCCTAAGGAGATTTTCACGATTGTCCATAACCTGGCGTTCTCTGACAGAACAACTTTGAAGCTCGCCCCCTCCGAGGAACTCTGCCACTCCCTCAACAACTACTTCATCCATAAAATTTCTACTATTAAAGCTAACATCCCGCCCCCTTCTCCCTCTTTTGTTGACCCCCAATGCCCCCCTCCCAAGGGACAACTCACTGCCCTCCCCCCCATATCTAAGGAAGCCCTGTCTTCCTTGGTACCTTTGGTTAAATCTGGCTCTTCACTCGACCCCTGTCCTGCTCACATTCTCCGTCACATCTTTGTTTCCTGCCCGGATCCTCCCCTTCACCTCCTCAACAGTTCTCTGGCTAAAGGTGTGGTTCCTTCCCCCTTGAAGTCTAAGGTTATTGTGCCGATTCTAAAAAAACCTGGGGCAGACCCCTCTGTCCCTGCCAATTTCCACCCCATCTCCCTCTTACCTTTTCTGGCAAAGGTGCTCGAGCGCCATGTCACCGGCGCTTTGAGCTCCTTTGTAGAGACTCATGGAGCTCTCGCTCCCCGCCAGGCAGGCTTCCGCCCCGCACACTCCACGGAGTCCGTTGTTATTTCGGTCTTGGACAACCTCAGGGAGGGTATGGATACTAACCGGCGCCAGGCCCTTGTGCTCCTCGATCTCTCAGCCGCCTTTGACACTGTGGATCATACCATCCTGCTTTCCCGTGTCAGGGCGGCCGGGATCGGAGGGACCGCCTTGGTCTGGCTATCATCCTTCCTGAGCGACCGCACCCAGGCCATTCGCCTGGGTGATTTTACAGCGGACGTCCGAAAAGTCCAGTGCGGGGTTCCCCAAGGCTCCTCCCTTTCCCCCCTCTTGTTTAATCTCTATATTGCCCCTCTTATCTTTTCTCTTCAGCAAATGGAGGTCGCCGTATTTAATTATGCGGATGACCTCCAGCTGGTCTTTAACCTCTCCTCTTCCCCCTCTTCTGTCCTTAATTTTCAATCTGTCATGCTCCACATCCGGGACTGGATGAACCACAATCACCTTAAACTCAACCCCGACAAGACCGAGCTGGTGTTGACGGGTGGTTCATCCAGCCCCTGGTCCCCTCTCTTCTGGCCCTCTTCTCTTGGCCCCTCTCCGGAACCCTCTACCTCTGTTAAAACCCTCGGCATAAAACTCAACTCTCAACTCACCCTTCACTCCCAGGGTAGCTCTGTGGTATCTTCCTCTTTCCTTTCACTGCGCACTATACGCAGGGTGTCCCGTTTCTTCACCTTCTCAGCTCTCAAACTCATCACCTTAGCCATGGTGGTGTCCCGCCTGGACTACGGCAACGCCCTATATGCAGGTATCCCTGCATATAGTTTACGGCGTTTGCAGCAGATACAAAACCAGGCGGCCCGCCTGGTCTTCAATCTTCCCAAATTTCACCGTTCCTCCCCCCTCTTGAAATCCCTGCACTGGCTCCCTGTGCGAGCCCGAATCCAATTCAAGCTCGCCTCCATCACCTTCTTGGCCCGACTGGACCTGGCTCCAGCATTTATCTCCTCAGAGATCACCCCCTATGTACCCACTAGGGAACTCCGCTCGTCCTCCCAGTCCCTCCTCACTATCCCACGCTACCGGACTAAGAAGTGGGGAGGTTCGAAATTTGCTACCCTTGCCCCGATCCTCTGGAACTCCCTTCCCCTGGATCTGCGATCCATCACCCTGTACCCGCTATTTCGCAAACTTCTCAAAGCCCATTTGTTCACAAAATCCTTTGATTAAATGCCCAGCAGTCTCCCCCGTTTTTTAGCCCTGGATCTGGTTAGCAGTAGCGCCAAGAAACCGCAGGTGTACGAGCGCTTTACAAGTATTTTAAAACTCAAACTCAAACTTAAACTCAAACTGGGTGAGTGACAGGGTGTTTGCTAGAAGAGTATGAATACTAACTAGGGAATTGAAGATGTGAAACACAACTGTGTAGGTGATTAGAGGACTGCATCCATACTGCATAGGCATTTAAAGCAGTCCATGTGCTAAGGCCTGGCTCACTGTTTCACTACTTGGGTACTGACTGAATGATTAGAGTACAGCAAGAAGAGTGCCTAGCTGAATTTATAAGTGCTAGGCTTTTCGCACAGGGAATGGATTAGTACTTGGTACTGAATGGGTCACTAGAGGAATGCAAAGGCAGTGACAAGTGCTGGACTGTATGGATACTGAATAGGAAATTGAAAGTGTGAAAGACAAGTGTCTAGGTGGTTAGAAGACTGCATGCATAGTGCATAGGGGTTTGAAGCAGTCCATGTGCTAAGGCCTGGCTCAGTGTATGAATACTTATGCACTGACGGAATGATTAGAGTACTGCAAAGATAGTATCTTGCTGAATTTATAAGTATTTGGGTTTTAGCACAGTGAATGGATTAGTACATGGTGCTGAATGGGTCAATAGAGGACTGCAAAGGGAGTGACAGGGTATTTCCTGAAAGTGTATGGAATTGAAGGTGTGAAAGACAATTGTGTACGTGGTTAGAGGACTGCATGCATAGTGGATAAGGGTTTGAAGCAGTCCATATACTAAGGCCTGGGTCACTGGATGAGTACTTGGGTACTGACTGAATGATTAGAGTACAGCAAGGAGAGTGCCTGGGTGAATTTATTAGGGTTTGGCGAAGTGAATGGATTAGTACATGATGCTGAATGGGTCCCTAGAGGAGTGCAACGGCAGTGACGGAGTGTTTGCTGGAAGTGAACGGATACTGACTGGGGAATTGAAGGTGTGAAAGACAAGTGTGTAGATGGTTAGAGGACTGCATGCATAGTGAATCGGGGTTTGAAGAAGTCCATGTGCTAAGACCTGGCTCAGTGCATGAATACTTAGGCACTGACTGAATCATTAGAGTACTGGAAAGAGAGTGTCTTGGTGAATTTATAAGTGTTTGGGTTTTAGCAAAGTGAATGGATTAGTACATGCTGTTGAATGGGTCTCTAGAGGACTGCAAAGGAAGTGACAGGATGTTTCCTGGAAGTGTATGGATAATGACTAGGGAATTGAAGGTGTAAAAGACAAGTGTATAGTATGTTAGAACACTACATGCATACTGCATAGACATTTGAAGCAATCTATTTGGTACTTAGAAACTGACTAAATAATCAGACTAATTCTAGGACAGTGCTTAGGTAAAACATTTAAATGTTCAGTTTTGCCACAGTGAACAGAATAGTACATGGTACTGCACCTTAGTGTCAAACCCTGACTCATTTTATCAAAGCATAAGCAAAGACTAGCTTCTAATGCTACTAAAGCTTGACAACATGAGAGGTTTTAAATTTGTTATCTGTCAGCAAATACAAGATGTTACCAAATGCTTCTCTCACAGTTGTTTCCAAATGCACACAGACTCACAGTGTGATTCTAGACAACAACCACTATACTTAGGAGTTTACCAAAAACCATTCACTACTGTGGAAGTGGTAAGGGAACTGCACACAATCTTCATATTTGAGGACTGCACTTTTATGTCAAAGCCTAACTCATATAATCAAAGCATAAGCAAAGACTGGCTTCTAATGCTACTAAAACTTCACAACATGACCGGTTTTAAAACAGGTATCAGTCAGCAAATACACGATGTTACCAAATGTTTCTCTCACATTCCTTACCCAAATGCACACAGACTCACAGTGTGATTTTAGACAAGCAACACTATCCTAGGAGTTTACCAAAACTCATTCACTAGTCTGGAAGAGTTAATGGTACTGCACACAATCTACATATTTGAGTACACCACATCAGTGTCAAAGCATGACTTATTTAATCAACGCATAAGCAAAGACTGGATTCTAATGCTACTAAAACTTCACAACATGACAGGTTTTAAAACAGTTATCTGTCAGCAAATACATGATGTTACCAAATGCTTCTCTCACAGTGATCCCAAATACACACTAACTCACACTGTGATTCTAGACAAGCACCACTATCCCTATGAGTTTACCAAAACTCATTCACTACAGTGCAAGTGGTAAGGGAACTGCACACAATCTACATATTTCACAACTGCAATTTACTGTCAATGCCTGACTCATATAATGAAAGCATAAGCCATAACTGTCTTCTAATGCTACTAAAACTTGACAACATGACATGTTTTAAAACAGTTATCTGTCAACAAATACACGATGTTACCAAACACTTCTCTCACAGTGGTTCCCAAATGCACACAGACTCACAGTGTGATTCTAGACAAACAACACTATCCCTAGCAGATTACCAAAACTCATTCACTACAGTAGATGTGGTAAGGGAACTGCACACAATCTATATATTTCACGACTGCACTTTAGTGTCAATGCCTGACTCATTTAATCAAAGCATAAGCAAAGACTGGCTTCTAATGCTACTAAAACTTGACAACATGACCGGTTTTAAAACAGTTATCTGTCAGTAAATACACAATGTTACCAAATGCTTCTCTCACAGTGGTTGCCAAATGCACACAGACTCACAGTGTGATTCTAGACAATCAACACTATCCTAGGAGTTTACCAAAACTCATTCACTAGTCTAGAAGAGTTA
Source organism: Triturus cristatus (assembly GCF_964204655.1). Lineage (NCBI taxonomy): Eukaryota > Metazoa > Chordata > Amphibia > Caudata > Salamandridae > Triturus > Triturus cristatus. The sequence continues at coordinate 529,733,596 of NC_140586.1, forward strand.
ATGGTACTGAACACAATCTACATATTTAAGTACAGCACATCAGTGTCAAAGCATGACTCATTTAATCAACGCATAAGCAAAGACTAGATTCTAATGCTACTAAAACTTCACAACATGACAGGTTTTAAAACAGTTATCTATCAGCAAATACATGATGTTACCAAATGCTTGTCTCACACTGATCCCAAATACACAATAACTCACAGTGTGATTCTAGACAAGCACCACTATCCCTAGGAGTTTACCAAAACTCATTCACTACAGTGCAAGTGGTAAGGGAACTCCACACAATCTACATATTTCACGACTGCAATTTACTGTCAATGCCTGACTCATTTAATGAAAGCATAAGCCATAACTGTCTTCTAATGCTACTAAAACTTGACAACATGACCGGTTTTAAAACAGTTATCTGTCAGCAAGTACACGATGTTACCAAATGCTTCTCTCAGAATCCTTATCCAAATCCACACAGACTCACAGTGTGATTTTAGACAAGCAACACTATCCTAGGAGTTTACTAAAACTCATTCACTAGTCTGGAAGAGTTAATGGTACTGCACACAATCTACATATTTAAGTACAGCATATCAGTGTCAAAGCATGACTCATTTAATCAACGCATAAGCAAAGAATGGATTCTAATGCTACTAAAACTTCACAACATGACAAGTTTTAAAACAGTTATCTGTCAGCAAATACATGATTTCACCAAATGCTTCTCTCACACTGATCCCAAATGCACACTAACTCACAGTGTGATTCTAGACAAGCACCACTATCCCTAGGAGTTGACCAAAACTCATTCACTACAGTGCAAGTGGTAAGGGAACTGCACACAATCTACATATTTCAGGACTGCACTTTTCTGTCAAAGCCTAACTCATTTAATCAAATCATAAGCCATAACTGTCTTCTAATGCTACTAAAACTTCACAACATGACAAGTTAAAACAGTGATCTGTCAGCAAATACACGATGTTACCAAGAGCTTCTCTCACAGTGGTTCCCAAATGCACACAGACTCACTGTGTGATTCTAGACAAACAACACTATCCCTTGCACTATACCAAAACACATTTCTTCATCTAGAAGTAGTACTACATTTTACTATAGAAACTTAACATAACTCATTTCACAAATTCATAAACAATGACTGGTTTCTAATTCTACCATAATATAAAAACAGCACAGTTATCTGTCTACAAACACATGAAAAACACAAATGCTTATCACAGAATGGTTTCTACATGCACACACATTGTAGAGAAAAAAAGTACTCCCTACACTTTAGCAGGAGAAATACATTAGTCTGATTAAAATCAAAATAGTCTACATACATCCCCTCACAATTAAATAACTCATCTTTCAAGTTCTTTTGTAGATTAAGAAGTATATCAATCACTCACAATATTTTCTTTTACAGAATCTCTGCACTGTGCACCTCTCAGCAAAAACAAAGAATGGAAAAGTTTCCCTTTCATTTTCCACACATATACATGTAAACATCAAATCACAATCCTTCACACATAAACTCAAAAGCAAATACACATTTCTATTGGTTAAACATTTCAACCCTTTCCAACTGAAATACATTTCAACCCTTCCCCCAATCTGCCTTCTGCCTGTTACCATAGAAAAAGATTATGGAACACTGCACTGAGCTCACAGGTCACAAGTTCAGCACACAATGTTCCTACACAAGACAGGAAGTGTGCTTGACTTTTCAACATATCAGCTTATCATATATAATGTTCCTTACAATCTGTTTTTGTTAACCAATAAGAATCATACCTTTAAAAAACAAAAATATACACCCTACCTTTCAGTGTAGAAAGTAGTCATACAACCAATGATTTCTTGTCTTTTTTCAAAAAACATTGCCGTGGATCCGCGCACCCAACGTGTGAGAATCCGTGCACCCAACGCGTTAGGATGCGCGCACCGTGCGCGTATTTCGCCGTTTTTTTTTTTAAAGTCAGGCCCCAGGGGGTCCTTCTGGGACCCCTAAGCACCTCTAGAGGGTGAGCGTATTTCCACTCTGCCCCCTTTCTATGTTCTACACACTTCTTCTCCTTGCTTCTTCAGCCTCGCTTCTACCGAGGCAGAAAATGGCCGCCAACAGTTCCTGGTTTCGAATGTAGGGAGACACTCGACAGCCAATTAGCATTCAGCGCGCGATCGGGAGGGTGCACGCTCGGTTCGAGGAGGGTGCGCTTATGGTGCGGGTACGGTCCGCGGATCCTCCGCGGCCATAGATATCACTAACTTTTTTACCCTAATTTTCTCAGGAACTACTGAACGGATTCAAACCATATATGCAAAAGGCACAAGTCCGAACTGAGGACTACCTCTTTGCCAAATTTGGTGTCATTCCGTTCAGCGGTTCGGACTGTAGCTGCGACAACAGATCCTATGGGAAATTGCATGGGGAAAATGCGTTTTGGGACCCCCCTTTTTTCTCGGCCCCCGCTTGACGGATCACCGCAAAACTTTCAGGGTAGGAGCGGAGCGGAGCTGGCCAAAAGTTTGGAAAATTTCGCGAGGATTCATGAACCGGCGCCAACGTTATTCCAAATAGAATGTTGCGGATTTCCTATGGAAAATAGGTCCTAACTATAACTATCTACTGGCAACTGCCAGTAGATAATATATATATATATATATATATATATATATATATATATATATATATATATATATATATATATATATATATATATATATATATATACATATATATATATACACATATACATATATATATATTTTTTTATTTATTTATTTATATATCTATATATATATACACATATATAGCGAGAGAGAGGTATGCATTTGTTTTATATATGTTTTGTAATTCTACCTTGGCTGAAGTACTGCTACATTTTCTTGATTTCTGAATATATATATATATATATGTGTGTGTTTATGTGCAACAAAAATCTCTCCTTTCACGCTCACCCCACTCTGTCTCATTTTCTCCCCCATTCTCTATTCTCTCCTTTTTATTTTTTGTCCCTGCTGTCTCTCCTTTTCTGTCACTCGTTTCCCCTTGCTCTTCTCTCTAGTCTCTTCTCCCTAACTCCCTGTTTGTTTTCTCTCTCTTTTTTACTCCCCCACCACCAGCTTCCCCCTCTCCCTTCATTTTTTTGTTGCCTTTCTCCTCTCTCACTCTTCTTTTCCTCCCACCACCACTCCCTCGTTTCCCCTTCCTTTTATTGTCTCTCCTTTCTCTTATTCTCAGTGTCCTCTTCCTCTCTCCCACCATTCTCCTTTTCCTCTCCATTCCTCATTCCCTCCCTCCTCTCTCTACCCTTCTCTCACTATCTCCCCAGTCACACCCTCCCTTTCTTTCTATCCCTCATCCCTCTTTTTTCTCTCCATTCGTTCTTCCCCTTCTCTGTACCTTTTGCTCGCTCTGTCTTCTCTTTCTTCCTCCTTTCTCCCTCCCTCTTCTTGCTGCACATCGCGTGCCTACATGAGAGCTCGCGTGGCCCCGCTCTTCTGAATTTAACTCAGCTAAAAATAAGTGCACAGCCGAGTGCTTGCTGAAAATACAAACATATTGCTTAGCTGTTCAAATCTTGCTCCTAGCGTGTATGTACATGAGGTGTAAACAAGCTGGGCCCCACAGGCTATGGCGCTCCAACAATGCGTAGAAAGCAGTTTATTTTATTGTATTTGTTTTCTTTTGTTTTGAATGTAGTCGGGGATAAGATTGTGCTACTGCTTGCTTTCCTCAGAAAGGGACTCCCTATTGCGAAGAGATATATGTGCCTCTCCGCAGTCAGAATGGACAGCAGTACCGATCACCTGTGTGCTGTCCCGCTCTCATCCTAAAAGGCTATTTTTACTGAGAGCCTTCGCCCGTCCACCTGCCGCTAGCACAGTGACTCATGCACGTAGGCGGGAATTATCGGTCACAGCTTTGTGGAAAGTGTGCACAAGCCGGATAAAATGCGTCACAGGGAAGGACGTTGGATGGAGGCCATATAGTGGACAAACCAGATCTAATTGGTACAATGGAAGCGAAGCAAGGCTGCAACACCCACATTCCATGTGTCAAATGAAAGTTCAGGTTTGGAAACACTGTCCACGTTGGCATGACGTTTGACGTTCATCTGACCTTAAGGTGTCCAAAGCAGCTCCTCCCATTGAATGAAGGGCTCTGTAGGGCGGCACCACCTGTGGTGAGATGGATTCCTAAAGCATCTATAGCCCATTACACCCCCATTCCACACAGCAGAGCTCTAAATAGTGCCCCATTTAGAATACAGATTGTACCCGTTATTACGAGGTATGACATTTAGGGGGCGAATGAATGTGGCCCATAATCGAGCCAAAATTGTTTCATTCAGGAATATCAGATCCCGCCACCACTGCTAAGTCTTGAGGGGGCAGTTAGCTTGCTGTGAGAAAGAGCCAAATTTATTTTCCATATGTGTCAGTTTCTCTAACAAGGAGTGACACATGGGGCCTCTCTTTTTATTTATTACATTTCAACACCGGTGGAGAGGTTTCAATTGTGTAGGTTACACAAGAACAGAGCAAATGAATGGAAGCAAAGCATTAGGTCTTACAGCACCAGCCAAGTAATCAACACCTACCTACACGTGTCACATGACTCTCCACCAGTGCCCTTAACAGCCAGAGACGGCTTGAGTGTTTCATTGTGCTGGTCAAGGGGGCTCTGGGCAAGTAGTCCTCATTTGTGACAAATATGTAAAAGGGGTCCCATAGTTTCACAAAATGTTCAAGATTGTCACGAAGGTTTGCAGATATTTTTCAATGACGTAGACCACCCACAATTCTATCTACCAGACTGTCAGAGAGGATTGTCTGACTATTCTAGAGATGGATTGTTAACAAGAATGCCGCTAACAGATGCTGGGATATCGGCGTGCTGGTCATGGAATGGAGAGTACAATTGTCATGTTCATCCACATCCTCCAGCAGCACCACCACAGGGCTGAGTGATAAGTGGAGGCCTGCAAACTCTGCAGTTTAACTGAATACCTCCTTCAAATGGGAAGAAAATTATCGCTGGTCCACCACATGAGGGCGAGGCCCCTTGTCAGCAGCCTCTCCTGCAACACATACAGATAGATGTACCTCTTTGGAGTCAGGAACGAGCGCAGAAACATCTTGCAGGCATTTGCTTTGTCCTGCATGTATATCGATACCTTGGCTATCCTACACCGAATATTAGCCCACTACTACTCATTAAGGATTCATCTCACTAGTTGCCCCACTTGACTATCTATTTATTGTTTAACAGAAGAGTCATGAGGTGTTCTCCTTGGAGGACAGTGATGACAGCATGTGCCTTCCCTCAAGTGTCCTATGAAGAAGCCCTCGGTTTTACAAAGGCATGACTTATAATGGGCCCGATTAGGAGGCAGGCTGAAACGGCTCTGACCATCGGTCGAAGCCCGTCAGCCCGCATCATACTCGGCTGGTCGGATTCCTTTCTGACCGACCCATTTTGATGGGGTCCGTCGGAAGGGAGTCGGAATGGCCTCCGACGGGAGCCTGTCCGACATTCGGAAAGCCTTCAGTAATCCCTCGGCCGGCTCTTTCCGGCAGAGGGATTATGATGGCAAATTCCCACAGCCTTTCTTTGTGGCCTTTCCGACACAGAAAGGCTTTGGGAATCTGTCTTTGGAGGTCCCCAGCAGGGCCTCCATGGGTGCATGTTGATCCCTGCACCCCGTGGCAAGCAGGGCCGGACTGGGAACTGAAAGGAGCCCTGGCAAATGTTGCCAGACCAGCCCCCTTTCGGCGAGCCCGACTGCTAATAGGAGGGTTTGGGGGGGTTCTTTTTTTGGAAAACAACAAACCAAAATGGTGAATTTTACAGCACATTTTTCATTACATATTCAATTGTATCAACTTTCAAAGCACAGTAAATAGTAGATGATGACCTTAAAGAGCACCAGGTTACCAAGTGGGGGAAAAAAAGTAGGGGAACTGTGGGCGCAGAATCAGAGGGTGGGAATAACCAAAGGATTGGATCAGTGGGCAGAGCCAGAGGTGTGGCAAGAATGCGCAAAGATCCCAATTTTTAGTATTTGTTTGGCATTTCACTGCCCAGTTTAATCAACCAATGGATTAACGTGATTATTTAAGGTTATAATGAGTTATTGACATTAAAATACATTCACAAAGTGGGATATGCTTCTAATCACAGAATGTCCCAAATACGATAAAATGTGGAAGCCCAAGCCATTTGTCGCCGAGCCATGGAGTTTCTATCATCAGCACTTCTCTCTTTTTCCACAACAGCAGTTCAAACATGAATGGCAAAATATCCTAGTTTGCAAATGTTTTCTATATAATCATGGCTCTGCCATATTTGCCTCATAATGCAAGATCTGCTGCATGATCTGACCATTTAAACTAATAAATTGTTTAAAGCTCAAACGTATCAAAAGTTAATAAAAAATGTGACTTGTGTTGCTGCGGAGTGGATGGCTTATTGCAAAGGTTGACTGGTCACCTTTCTCACTGCTGCATTTGAATGTTCCACTGGTACTAATGAGGCAACATCTTTCCAGAGACTGTTAGCATGTGTACAAATGTCAAAAATAATAAAATATCAAAAAACATACTGCATTACGCTGCAGCCTTTTTTTAATGCATAATTTAGTCAACACTGCGGCATCATTTTGTCCTCCTTTGCTGCATAATTAATTCCAGTGGCCCCACAGCACGCAGCACATGTTAAAAGTGCTTGTGAATGAAGCAAAGAGGACGTGAAGTTTGTGAACTTAGTTTGGTGTGCGTGCAAATCCTGCATTGCCAATACCTGGTGAGTTGTAGGTACTACTGCTGAAACGTGGCCAATGGAGGTACCTATGGGTGAGACAGACTGGCCTCAAGGGCAGGGCTGTCCATAGCACTGGTGGTGCCCTGTGCGTTAATGTTTGTTAGTGCCACCCAATGACCACCTCTGCCATGGATTCCCTCACAACCACCCTTTAACAGTGCCCCTCAAGTCTCCATACCCACACTCTCTATCAGATGCATTTAATTTGATTTACAGCACCACTCATACCATTGTAGGTTGTCAGAGCACTTTACATCACACACATTACACAGAGACAATCAATATGTGTGTAAATCACTGTATAGAAAATGTTACATAAGACTAAGGACTACAAGGTGTAGGAGTCACATGACAACCATACTAGTAGGTCATATAGTTTAATAGTGATTGGAAAATTTAAAACAAAATACCATGGTTGGGGGTTCTCTTTAATAATCAGAATTGACTTCTGTCCAAAAGAACACTTTTGGCAACATTAGGATAATCAAAGACTGGGGAAAAAACTAAACGCTCTAATTTATACCTTGCAGTTTGTATGCAGCTCTTAGATGACAGTTAATAGCTCACTGTTCTACGTTAGGATTTTAAAACCTTGCATGCTTCTGACGGAACCACTCCGTCATGAGCCACAGGCGCCGTGTGATCATGACGGAGTGGTTCCGTCATGCTGCGGCCGTTGGCGGCCGCTCCGCCCACGCGGCGCTGTTTCCCCGCCTGTGCGGGCGATCAGCGCAAGTGGGTGGAGTCATGACGGAACCACGCCGTCATGAGCACAACTCGCCCGTGACTCATGACGGCGTGGTTCCGTCATGAGCATGGCGGCGCCGCGCTCACCCCAAACCCCCCCAGCGCTGCGGCGGAATTCGCGCCGCAGCGAAGGGGTTAACGCATAAACTGCAAGTAACAAAAGGATCTCTCTGACAAAAGCAGTAGCCCACTAACCTATTTACATTATGTGTACTTTGTGATCTGCATGGCACATGTTCTTTGCAGCAGGCACACTAACCCTCTGAGCTACCTTTCCATGAGTCAAAACTTCCACTAGACAAAATTCCGATCTCTCTCTAGGAAGAACATTTATCACCAGAGTCATCATGACATTTTTATTGTTTCCGAAAATTGCTGGAGGCCAGGCTGGAGGCAGCAAGCGCTTTTAAAACCATAAAATACTTGCAAACATGATGCCTCCACCCAAAGTCAGCACCCGGTGCGGTCACACCGGTTGCACCGCCTTAGAGCTGGCCCTTCTCAAGTGTCCTGTGACCTCAATGACAGAGTCACTGTTGTTTTAGGGTGTGCTGCTTCATAGGCTTGCCCGCAAGACTGGAGGTGAACTTCAGTATGGATTGTGGTGGACATACCTTCAAGGTTAACCCACACTACCCACGCTAGGGGCCACCTGCTGGTGCTAAGACACCAGGGCTTCTAAGGTCTTCCGAAGCCTTCTACAGTCTAGCATGGGATTGTGCTCTCTCAGGAGAGTGGTCTGGTGGACTGGTCATGACGGCTGAACCTGGTTCCCCAGTCCCAATTCAGCAGCTCTGACCATAGTGCCACATCCTCTCCCCCACTGAACACTATACTGTCCCACTGAGAAAAACTCACACTGCCTTCAACTATAACCAAATTGTTCAGAAATCAGTGAGTGCTTTTGCCTGAAAAGTTAAGGACATGACAACAGGGCCCTGAATGGACCCATTTCAATGTCCATTATTTATATCCTTACAAAAACGTCAGCAGTATGATAAAAAGACCACATCCGTAGACGCAGAGCCACAGTACACATTTTGTTTTCTAATCCACACATTGCAGTACCTCCAGGATTGGTGCACTAGTTGCAAGCCCAGGGAAAACAAAGACAAGAAAACAAAAATAGCGCTTCACTGGCAAACTAAGTAAAAGTGGCGCTAATGTGTTTGGGTGTGAATAAAATCAATCTGGCCAGTTTGCTTCCACTCTTGTCTTATTTTATTTAGTTATTTTTCATATTTTTAACGTTTTATTCCCGATGCTGCACCTTGGAATTAAAATGTCAGAAAAATACGACATTTCCAGCAAAAGTGTCTTTATTTTTTGGATCCATTTCACAGGGAAGCAAATCAAAAAAAGGAGCGGAAAGAGAATGAGAAGCAGCCCTGCCCCTGCCCTGCCCGTCACCGATCACGGCCCTAACCAGGCCTTTTGCTTTTAATTTCGAATTCGAATCCGGCCCACGTGCCCAAGCCCAGACAGTGCCCCGCCCCATGATGAATCCTGATTACAACAGCATGCAGACCTGACACTCACAGCATGCATTGCAACTTAAATGACTGGACCGGGCGTTCCTGACTAGACTCACCTGCAGGGGGCCGGGGGGCTAGAAATAATTAAATTTCGTGCCTCGCTCCTTTTCTCTGTCGACTTGTCTCTGCCTCTGAGATCACAAGATCGATGCCTGCCTCCTTGACCTCGCACGCGCACTTTGCTCGAGCCCGGCCCCAATGCTCATGATCTCAAAAACCAGACCCCAACCTAAGGGGAGAACTACACCTCGGCTTGCTGGCCGCGCGCAGGCGTGGGGGCCGGGCGGAGGAGACATCTGCGCACTGCGCGCCATGGATCTGCTTGAGCTGCAGCAGGTGCATTTATTTAGTAAATTATTCATGGAATACTGCCAGCATTAAGCACATTTGCAATTTTCAATTATGCAGCAGATTTAGCTGCTACTAAACTGACTCAGGTCGGTCACGGTCACAGACCATCACCAGGGCCCAATTCCAAACCGGCCCCCTGGCACAAAACCAGCCCCCTGGCACAAAACCGGCCCCCACCTCATCCCGCCTACCGGGGGATTGCCCGGTGCCCGGACTTACCAGTCCGGCCCTGGTGGCAAGCACAACAAAGAATGTCCATGCACACGTTATGAGTAAATACTGTGTCAATACAGAAAGTAATGGCAAGAACAGTAGAGTAGACACAAGTTACAGAAATCCAACACGATTCTTTTTCTTTGTTTAATATGATTCCGTTGCCCAGCCAACACGTGTTTCGTCCGGGTGTAAGACCCACGACTTCTTCAGGGCATCAGGCGCAACGTGAATAGTAAGTGAATCTCTCCGCCGGTTATAATTCCGTCCCGGCTGACCGGGAAAAAAACCAATAATAGTCACTAATTGGACGAGTTACACAAGGGTGAGTAGCCCAAGTGAGTCAGGACCTGTGGGACGAGTGCGTCAGGAAGTGTCGGTGGAGTCAAGATTTCGTTTGGGGTGCCAGCCAAGGGATGAACTGCACCTCTGCTATTTATAATGAGACCATGCATTCCATTCGGAATGCATGCTCTCATTGTAAAGTATAGGATTACGACCGCTCAGGGTTCGGTCGCATCCTACTTGCTGGACTGGAACCGACGACAGGAGGTTATTCGGTTCCAGTTTCTAAACGATGTCAGAAGGACTCAGGTCCATCGGACATTGTAATCGGGCCCAATATGTTCAAACACCTATGTTCAGTGTTAAATCCATTAATCCACTTACAGAAGAATGTATACACATGTATTCTACAAATGTTTTAAAAATAATATAAGTGCATTTAGTAACGTTCACTCCTGCTTCTTAACCAGGAGTATGACCTGCTTACAATTTGAAACTAACATCAAAACAGTGGTAAGATATTATTTGAATGTGTGCCTATTTTAGGGCATAAATGTAAATGAAAGAATTAACGTTTGGGAGTCTTTATAACTGTGTTTATAAAACAGATTTCTGAAGCGTGTTTCACGGAGGGTTCCAGAATTTGTAGAACAGTAAAGTGGTTCACTGACAGACTCTCTTTTCCAAAGGTAAGGCAGCTACTGGGGGAAGGGGGGTTGATGACTTCTTCCATGACAACCTCTCTTTTCCAAAGGTGAGGCAGCCACTGAGGGAAGGAGGGTTGATGACTTCTTCCATGACAACATTGTATTTGTCCAGTCAACAGGTAGACCAGTTAGGAGGAGACTGATTTTGTTTGAAACAGTTTCTAAAAGCCAGCTTGAGGAGACAGGAAGTCTCCAAGGAGAATTCAATTGCCACTTCCCAATTACTGGAAGTTTCGATCAAATGAAATTGTAGCATAGGGAGTGGACTGATCACTTACTATTAGCTAAAAGCATGAGATTTTCAACAAACTAGGGGCGGAGTGTGCTGAATGAGAATGCCTTGTTTCCTTGGTGATTAGGTCTCGCGAGCCAAAGGCTCGAAGAGACATTTTATATGTGGGATTTTCAAAGTGCTACCCACAGTCTTTTGGCTGGCCTAAACCTTGAGTGCACGACACATGCACGTGCACAGCTGCTCCTCTGCTCATTGCATTCCCCCCTCCCTTCTCACCCAGCCTTTTGATGCTCTGCTCGATTACTTTCACTTTTGCCGCTTTGATGTTTGATCGCAAACGCGATCACTTCCGCTTGGCATAGCCTGTACTTGTTCTCTTTGTCATATGCTCTTCCCTCTGCAGTTTTTTTTTTTTTTTATACTATTGCATGCGTCTTGCGTGTAGGATGCATTCCCTTCTATTGTTCACGTTTACCTTAATCTATTATCGGCACGTGGGGCTTGTGGCGTTTTTGTTTTTAAGATTGCGTGTGTAGGCTTACCAAACCGCTTGTAACTTTACCTCACACAAAAAACAATCTTCCTTTACGTCCTACTTTTTCAAATTTTTATTTAATCATTGACCTTTCATTTATTTTCATATTTAATTAATGAATATTAATTGTCATCGCCGTTCCCCTTGTGTGCCGTTGCTCTGCGGTCTTCTTTGAAATGTGTGCTCTTCGTGTGGCTCCCGTCTTCTCCTCTCCTGTGAAGTCGGGTGTGTACTTCTGTTTCGCTATACTGGCTCCATAATGCGCTGCTGTTTGTTCCCTTGGCGTCAGTATTTCTCGGTGCCTTTTCTAGGATTTTCTTCCTCGCTTTCTGGTCACAGCTGCCCCCTGATGGTCCCTTCGATAATATCAAAACGGTTTTCAAACACAAGGCCACGCGGGCCCTGTAAGTTGGTCGGAGAATGGAGGGGGTTCAGGCCGACGTATATGCTCCATGCCCACTGTGCAAACAGATGTGACCCCTTTTAAGGATGCAGGGGCACCCCAAACCACACAGAGGCCTTGATTGACACCTAACTAAACTACTGAGGAGTGAAATTAGGGAACTGCTGTTTGTAAGCTAATGACGACTGTGGGCGACTGGGCATGTGCTCGCCACCACGGACGGAGCCTCTTCTGGGGTCAAAGGTCAGCTCGCCCACCTTTAATCACTGGTCCCTCTCATCTCCACTCTCAAACTCGGATTAGTAGTTAGGTCCATTCCATCTAACCCATCACCTCTTGCGCGCCTAGGTTTTTATTTCAGAGCGCCACAGTGCTGCAAAGATTTCTAGTTCTCCAGTGTTTGGTATGAATAGTTTTCTCAAGCCTCTTTTTATGACTTCATTGAGATGACGCAATTGCAGTACAGCGTTTGTCAAGAGAGAAACAAAACTACACTTCGGGTTGTTTCCGGGAAAGCTATGTTGTTTGATTTGCGTTGGCACATATTTCTTTTTTAATTCGCATGAAGGCTTTTAACATTGTTGTGCAGCTTGGAGATCGGGAGATACTGAGAAATTGTGCAAACAGAAGCTACTGGCCAGGATAGATTAGTCCTTTTAATTAAGGATAGAAACAATGTTGACACCGTCTGTGGCGCTTAACAGGAACCCAGGGGGAAACTCCTGCTGACTATTAGATGTTTTGCAGTGGAATAATTCATTTTGTATATGTTTTTGAAAAAAAGACGGGGATTTCCACTATTTCATATAAGAGCAAATTGAAACTAGCAGTCGCTAAAAGAAAGTGAATGTGTACATATAACTATACATATATATTTATATATGTCCGCATATATATGCAAATATATATATTACCTACTGGCGGTCGCCAGTAGGTAGTTATAGTTAGGACCACGTTTCCATAGGAAATCCGCAACATTCTATTTTGAATAACTTTGGCGCCGGTCGACGAATCCTCGCGAATTTTTCAAAATAGGTGGGGCGCTACGCTCCGCTCCTACCCTGAAAGTCTCGGGGGGATTCGTCAAGCGGGGGCTGAGATAAAAGGGGGGTCCCAAAACGCGTTTTTCCCATGCATTTTTCCATAGGACCTTTAGACAGGGCTACAGCCTGAACGGCTGAACAGAATTACTTGAAATTTGGCAGAGAGGAAGTCCTCAGGTCAAGGAAGTGCCTTTTGTAGGTTTGGTGTAAATCTGTTCAGTAGATTCTGAGAAAATAGCCTTTAAATCAATATATATCTGAGCCAGCTTACGGTGCGCTTACGGTACGCTTACCGTACGCGTACGGTGGCGTGCGCGAGCGCGATTCTGATTGGCTCTTAGATCTTAGTAAACATTCGAATCGGCCGAAACCAGGAAGCGGCGGCCGCCATTTTCTCTCTCGCACTGAGAGTGATGATGAAAATACAAAGCACAAAAACATGTAAAGGGGCTGTTTAGACAGCTCCCACACACATAGCCATGTTGAGGGAGTCCCCAAAGATCCCCCAAGGCCAAAAACGGAATTTTTTTTTTTCCGCTAATTTCGCCGATTACGCTTACCGTACGCGTACGGTAAAAAATTATATAAAAAAAAATTATCCACACTCTCCCCACCCTGTGTGCAATTGGTGGCCGAAGGCCACCAATTGTGCATGGCTTATAACAGATGAGATAAACATATAATATTTAAAAAAAAAAAAAAATGATCCACACTCTGTCCACCCCGTGTGCAAATGGTGCCCGAAGGGCACCATTTGTGCATGGCTTATAAAAATTACGAAAAATTAAAATATTACCTTTCAAAACGAAGTGCATCATATGTCCTCCATGTGCGCACGGTGCACGAAGCGCATCGTGCGTACATGGCCCATCTAGCGTAACGTGGGCACGCGGTGCGCGTAGCGCACCGCGTGCCCACCGTGCGTGCACGGCACTAACTGCGTAAAGTGGGCGCACGGTGCGCGAAGCGCACCGCGTGCTTACTGTGCGCGCACGGTGCGTGCACGGAACGAACTGCGTTAAGTGGGCGCGCACGCCACGAATGGCGTAAAGTAACTTAGCATTTAAAAAACCGTACAAATTCACTGAAAAAAACATAGGTTTCACACACGTTATAGTTAGGAATTAGCATTTAAAAAACCTTGCAAATTCACTGAAAAAACCATAGGTTTCACACATGTTATAGTTAGCGGAAATTTTACTGATAAAAAACCAATGAAATTCCCCCGTTATAGTTAGTGCTGGCAACTATAACTCACGCGACCGCAATCTTCTGCTGATGACATATGTGTCTTTATGAAAAAAAAATATTTGTAATATATGTATAGCTAAAAATGTATGGAAGAAGACATGGGCAAATAAGTGTCTAAATACAGTATTAGCATCAGCAGAGGATTGCGGTCGCGTGAGTTATAGTTGCCTGCACTAACTATAACGGGGGTATTTCATTGGTTTTTTATCAGTAAAATTTCCGCTAACTATAACATGTGTGAAACCTATGGTTTTTTCAGTGAATATATATATATTTACAAATATATATTAATACATATGTATGCATACATAAATATTTACACATATATATGCTAATAAATATATATAGGCATACATATATGCAGATGTGTACATACATATGTATGTGTATATATATATGTGTATATATTAGTGCATATTTATAAATATGCATACATATATATGCATATATATACATAGATCTATGCATATATATATATTTCCAAATATAAATGCATACATATATATGCATAGAAAAATATATATACACATATATGCATATATATACACATCAAAAACATACACTAATAAATACAAAACTAAAAAAACAATACCATTTAGAAAACAAATTAATTTAACAAAGGCGAGACCTATTGCATTTCCAATGCTTGTGTTCTTTTTTCACCCCTTCTTAGAGTCCCTGCATCCTCCACTCTGTCTATTGCTGGATGAATTAGGCACCCCCTCCCCCCCCCCGAAATTTTTATTACCCCCCCCCCACCCACACCCCCTGAAATTTGGCTCTAGTCTGGCCTCTGTCTTCCACCCTTGCACATCTGAAGTATTATTGTTAGTAATTAGAGCTGATATAGCTGGAGCATGCAGGATTTCTCAGGCTGGTAGTGCGGTGGAGTATATAGAGGTTATTTTTATTGACCCTACCATTGCAGGAAACTTAATTAATCTCGAGTTCAGAAGCTGTTCCCCGGATTGTTCTGCAATCCAAATGAGGTCCACTCCTACTCGGTTATCTCGCCCAGATGATTCTTCCAGCCCGTCTGTGGGAGAGTCATGTCTAGAACAAAATGACTGACTGTCTAAAGAACCCACTTTACCTGTTCCCCCAGCTTGTTCTTCATTATTTAACAAAACCCAAAATACTGAGTTGGATACTTCGGCCAGTGCAGAAATTCATGGTCTTACAGTAGATTTGGCAAGGATAAACCAACTGAGTAGCATCTCGGAGGCCCATCAGGTAGATAGTGTACCCTATCCAGAGTTTGGGACGCTCTTGTCCTGGAACATTGCAGGTTTAAAATCTAAGCTGAAGGATCCATACTGGGCATTGTTTATTAATTCTTATGATGTCTGCTTATTCCAGGAGACCTGGCTACTTGAGGCCCAGTTTTTTCCAGGATTTTTAAACTTCAATGTTCTGGCAGTTAAGGGCAAAAAAGGGCGCCCTTCTGGCGGTCTTACTATTTGGATCAGACAGGACCTTGGCATTGTTGTTAAAGAGCTTCCTACTTCGCATCTAGACATCCAGCTCCTCAACCTCAAGTTTAAAAATGGAAAATCACTGGACATCTATAATGTTTATGCTAGAAGTACCGGTGGAAAAAAGTCTGACACAATAGCTCGCCTGGATGAACTTATTGTGGAAATGTGGATTTTCCTGATCAGTTATGTCCCCTATCTTGGACCCCAACGGTTCTATATGCATGTTACAAGTACATGTATGTTCCCTCCAGTTCCAGTTTCTAAGACGCAAACATATGTGTGTCTACCGTCGACATGTTCTCTGTCAGATCCGCCATCAATGGGCTGGATATTCGATTCCTAAGCATGAAAGGCCACCGACTTTATATGGCTAAGTTACTCCATTTTTACAGTTCAGGCAAGTAGGCCCGATTCTGTCCTCAAAGCCTTTCCCTGCTCTCTGTCTCTGACAGCTTCAGCTTGAGCTCGCATCTGTATCCATGAACTTTGTCCTACTCCCTGTGCAGCTAACGGTGCCTGCCTCGGCCAGTTTTCGCCTGCCTGCCAAGAAGCTGTATTTCACCTTCGAATTATCTATTTTGCTCTTCAGCCGATGCATTCCTGTCTAGTGATTTAGGTAAACATTTCCTTTAGCTCACAAGCAAAGGACTCAGCCTTTCCGTCCTCCTGCAAGTGATTCATAGCCCTGCTGCCATGGAAAGTTTTCTGCCCCTCGCATCTCATATAGACACTTAGACGCTTGTACACGCACATACAGTTAGTATAGAATAGATTCTGTCTGAGAGTCCTTCCTTGTGGATAACATAGTTCTCTAAACATAGGATGTTAGATATGATTTGGGATTAGGTTGACTTGACCCCTCAGACTTCTCGTCTCCACATGTAGAGCTAAATGTCAAGTCCCCTTCACCCCCTAGTTGCACGTCAATCACACGTCATGCTGCTGCGCACGCATTTATGTTAAGTATTATCGTATAGATCCACCTATGTAAGATAATCAGAGCCAATCATGTTTCTTTTTGCTCCTTATTACGCCTAGTTTCGATTACGTGTCACTATGTTAATTTATCTTATCAATTGTTACGCCTTTTTGCATTCGTTTCATTGTAAATGTATAACCTATAAAAGTTATTTCTTGTCAATAAAGTATTGTACTTCACTTCCTGAACCCTCGTGGTGACGGAACCTGAAGGCCGCGACTCGAGTCGGCCATTTTGAATGGAATAAAGCCCATTTAGAAAACCTCTTATACCACGGATTCTGCCTCTTGTTATTTTGAGCTATTTTACTTTATTTTAAGACTCCGTATGAAATTCAGTCCGGTAAAGAAGATTTTATTTACCACATAATGGCGCCCGAATAGGGACACTTTCTCATCTCACGCGCCGGCGGTGCGTTGCAGGCCCGGTCTCCTGCCATAGCTGGACGGACCATAAACGCGTACCAGCAGGATTTCCTGTAAACTCCCTCCGGTCAAGCGGGGGTGACTGAGGCTGCGATCAACCCAGACGAGGCGGTGAGAAGTGCGAAGTATCCCGACCAGAGCCTAGCTGAGAGAGCAAGATCCGAGGTATACAGAGGCCCACCAGGCTTTTCGAAATCCCGATGTCCAGAGGGTCCGCTGTCCGCAGTCATCGAGTCCTGTCCATTCTCTGAGGCCTTCCGTTTCAAGGAGCTACTCGGTGAGTACCATCGCCGGGGAGGCGTGTTGACGCACACATAGGTTGTGCCGGTCAAGACGGATTTGGGTACACAAATCCGGTCTGCACTGTTTAGCAGTGTATATGTACTGTTTAGCAGTATATCAAGTATTCCGAAGTATTCAGTTATTGTCAAGAATTCAGCGTGGTGATTAGTTAGGCAGACTGTCATCATTGTCGGTCGTTGTTAAAATGTTTAATGTTTAATGTTTAAAGTGTTCAAATATTGTGGTATGAATGAGTGTTCATTGTTCACTGTTCATTATTGTGTTTTTCGTATTAAGTGAGTTCAAGAGTAAGTATCAGATCAGTTGTCAATATGCCGCTCTTCTCGAAGTTAAGACAGATTACTACCAGAAAAGGGGTGCTTGAAGAAGCAGTTCCTATTCCTCCTAGGGACACTCCAGGGCATTTTATGTACCATAAGCATGGCTTAGATGCCATATTGTTTCTTGATCTATGGGTAGATTATACCAAGGGATTGCCGGAAAGTCAAAGGTGGCCCGTAGCGGGAACCTGGGATGCAGAGTGCATCATGAAAGTGGAGGAAGAGTTATGGAAAAGAAAGGTCAGACAGTCACAGAAAGACGCTGTTGAGTTATGGCGTAAAGAATCTCATAGACGTACAGAAAAAGCACGTAGACAAGAAGAGAGGAGTAAAGAAAGTTCAAATAAAGCTCAAGAAAATCTATTAATTGAGGAAGGTATCCGAGTGAAATCAGAACAAGTAAATAGACAAAGAAATGCTCTTATGAATGGTATGTATCCCCTCCTAGCCGAAGGACTACCTAAGGCTGCTCCAGAGATGCCAAAAGACTTGCCACCCCCATTATTTCCAATTAAGGTACATCCTAAAGGGCATCCCAGAACCGCAGAAGATGTTTTTCTTTCCTCATATCTAGACGACGCAGCTCCCGAGTATGCTAACGCCACACCACATAGACCGTCTGGCGGAGGGGTTCAACGTCAGGATCAGGTATCTGTCCCTGTGCAACAGCAAGTCCCGATACAAGCTTCGGCAAGCACATCTGTTTCCGCATCTGTCTCCGCAGTCGATTCTTCAGAGGTATCGACACCCATAGTTGCTGTGTCACGTTCGACGAACCCATTCACACCCGACGCCCCAGATGGGGCCACGGGAGGTGCTAGCAATACCTTTACACCACCTAGAATAAATAAACTTGTTTTTCAAGAGTCAGCGCATTCACGTACACCTAAATTCGTAAGTGAACGTACGCTTAAGGAACTCCTTGTAAATTGTAGATATGACCCGGTGGTTGGTAAAGAGGACGAAATGGTCCTGGCATCATTACGTATCAGGCGAGCCGCAGAGTATTTAGCAAGGTTACCAGGAATGACTACGCATCTAGATAACATATATCATTTTGTTCAAACAGGACGAGATCCAGGATGTATTAACAGAGCTATGGAATTCCAGAAAGTAGAGATACAGGGGGAACTGTTACGTTTCCTCATAAACTGTGTGATCAGAAATCAAGACCGTCCGGGGGTAGACCCGAATGCAATGCTTATTCTTACAAGATGGAGTCAGAATATATCAGAAGGGAGACACGATAAGCAAAATTGTATAATAGCCATGTGCCGAAAAATCCGTAAAGAAATAGAGCGTATTCATGAAGAAAGATTGGGAACAGACGAGTTTGAGCAAGATGAAGTGTCCGAATCAGGGAATTCCGCAAGACAGTCAGAGACCATAGCCTATGTAGGCAGAGGAAGATCCTGTGAAAATACTAGATGTTTTTCTGATCCCATACACTCTGTATGCCCAAATAATAGCAGAACGTATCCGACGCCTGTAATAAATCTGAAGTCTCCTGAACATTCGTTTCAAGCCGCAGATAAAATACTACGAGAACGAAGGGGTTACCACCTCCTCGATTCCATGGATGAGCAAGAATTAGCCAGATCAGCTGTTCACTGGATTGACAGCCCTGAAAAATACGGTGATGAGACCGTAGCACACACGTTTTTTAATCTCAGTACAGATGAACAACGTTTAGCTGGAATCTATATGATTCAGCAACTCCTCATATTATATAAGAGCCAACATGCTGACCCTGGTCCTTTACCTGATATATTAACGGAACTACTCACGAACAGATGGAGAGGTTCTAGTAACAAGCTAATTAAAGAGATATTAGTGTCACGTAAGCAGTATGTCCTTTTTGTAAGTCCGGATTCTCTCTCGCTGCCCCGCAGAGAAAGAGCGCCGTACTATATGGATAGACAAAATCCTTTACGAGAAGTGCACCCAATAAAAGGCGAAGACAATGAGTTTCACCGTGTATTTGTTTACACACCCATATCAAAAATGGAATTATTGGAAATGAAGAAAGTAGTACCTAGTCATGACAAAGACCCAGCGGGTTTCCACCGAGAAATTAAAGACATGTTACTGATGGGAGAGTACACCTTTCCTGATATTATGACGATATTAAAGGTGCTTTTGCCTGCTGGCATTTATGAAAAATTGAAAGAAAAAGAGTGGGAAGTGGGAGACCAAAAGATAGACTGGACAGCATTAGCAGAGGAAGAAAGGGGCCGAACTGCAGGTTCAGGGCTCGGGGATAAAGTTAAACTGTTACCAGGTTTACTAGTACAGGTACTGCCACGTTTATTAACTACAAAAAAGGAAGATTGGGGTGCAATCACAGCCTGCAAACAAAAGCAAGATGAAGACACAAGCGATTATTATGCTCGATTTGAAAAATGTTTTGGTATAAATAGTGGTATAAAAGCAAGTAGTGACTCATATCCACATTTATTTGTGACAAAATTAGTGGAAAATGCATTGCCTCCAGTGAAGAATAGAATATTGAAATTCGAGAGTACCTGGCAAAGTAACACTCCGTCACAAATGCTACAAATGTTACAGTATCATCACAATAGAATTAGGGATGAACAAGAACACGAGCATAGACGCATGAAGGATACAAAAATGAAAATGCTAGTTTCTCAGACAGTACCAGCAGATGGTCACAAAAAGGGTGTGACACATTCTGGTGATTCTGCAGTTCCTGTAAAAGGAACCTGCAATTACTGTAAACAACTAGGCCATTATGTACACGATTGTCCAGTCCTGAAACGTAATATAGCTACAGGTATTGCAAAAGAGAGACCACGATTAGTTAGACACGATCAGAATGAACAAGGAACTATGCAGCATGGACAGTCCATGCCAGTTCAGCAACAGTCCATGCCAGCCTCACAGCAACCCATACAGTTTGTGCCAGCTGCACCACCGTTGCCTGCTACTGCCACACAAACCACAACACGACAAATGTATCAGACTGCACAGTATGAATACCCTGAGTATCAGCGTTACGCATGAACAAGCCTAGAGAGGGAAGTTGACTTACCGCTTATCGAGATTCCTGTAGATCAAGAAGGACCTTATGTACATAGTGAATTATTAGGTCAGGATAGAAAATTCTTACTCGATACAGGGGCAAGTCGAACAACTATAAAACGTAGTGAAGTTCCAGGGGCACCCCTCTCAGGCTCTCAAAATGTTTCCCTTGGTTTTTCAGGAAAACCTATTGTTAATGAAGTATCACAGCCTCTACCACTTACGATAGGACCTTTGACACGAACTACAGATTTACTGCTTACTAAATCATGCCCAGAAAATCTGTTAGGAATTAAAACTCTGAAAGCACTAGGAGCCATAATATGTTGTTCTCCGGAAGGAGTAAGGTTGTTTTTACGTGATTTTAAAGGTCACTATGTGTCTAGAGACATGGATCCCCGACTACAGACTTTACCAGTACATCTATGGGCACAAGGCCCTACGGATGTTGGCTGCATGAACATTACACCCTATCGAGTCACATTGAAAGCAGGAGTGGTATTACCACGAATGCGACAATACAAGTTACCGCATGATGCTGTAGTGGCTTTGCTGAAAATCATTGATGAGCTGATTGCTCAGGGAGTAGTTGTAGAAACAGACTCCAATGTATGTAATTCACCGATAATTCCGATTCTTAAACGAACTGATCCTACTGCCCCACCAGTGTACCGATTGGTTATTGATTTGCGTGAACTAAACAAGTGCATTGTACCACAATTTCCTGTGGTCCCTGATATATCATCATTATTGACAGCAATTGATTCCGAAGCAACATTCTTTACTGTAATTGATCTCAAGAATGCCTTTTTCAGCGTCCCAATAGATCCGGAAAGCCAATATTTGTTCGGATTCAGTTTAAATGGGCGCAGCTTTAAATTCTCACGCGCTCCCCAAGGATTCACAGAAAGCCCCAGCATCTACAGCCAAGCACTAAAACGAGAACTTGACAGTATCCACATGCCAGTCAATACTGCACTGCTTCAATATGTCGATGATCTGCTGATCACCGCGAGAAGCGAGCCAGAATGTGAAAAGGCTTCTCTGACAGTTTTACATTTTCTAGCCGACAAGGGGCACAAGGTGTCTGCTTCTAAGCTGCAATTCTGTGTCCAGCGAGTTATTTATCTTGGTCACTCGCTGTCCAAGGAGGGAAGGCAGCTTACACCAGATCGCATCCAGTTAATTGCTAACATGTCAATACCCCAGACACAAAAGGAGGTGCGGGCTTTCATAGGCCTCACTTCATATTGTAGGCAGTGGATCCCTCAGTACGCATTTCTAGCAAAACCACTCATTCAGTTAACCACACAGGAGGCAGCCACATCGACTGTTCTCCCTTGGACTCAGGAACATACACAAGCTTTTGAAAGCCTAAAGGAAGCTTTATGTCAAGCACCTGTTTTAGCAACACCATGTTATAGCAAACATTTTACACTCTTCGTTACAGAACGCGCAGGTACTGCCTTGTCAGTACTCACTCAGGATCAAGCAGGATCACGCAAGCCATGTGCTTATTTTTCCAGTACATTAGATCCCGTAGCTCAGGCTTTGCCTGCATGCCTGAAATCAGTGGCAGCGACAGCTTTAGCAATCAGACAAAGCGATGCCATAGTATTAGGACACCCATTGACAGTACAAGTACCACATGCAGTAGAGGTTCTTGTGAACCGAACACAAACACAACACTTGACCATAGCAAGACTTACCGGTTATGAACTGACATTGTTTCAACCACACATAGAGATCCGACGGTGTAATACGTAATTGACATACAGACACATGCCACAGCAGAAGAAATAAAGAAGTGGACTGAACTAGGAGGGATCCAGACAGATCAAGGATGGATGACGAAGGAGAAATCTGTATGGTTTCTCCCTGATTCCATGGTTCAAGCCATTATAGCTACAGTTCACAGTCCAGCACATTTAGGAGAGAAGGCTATGCTAGACAGCATTCAGCACATTTGGTTCAACAAACATTTACGAGCAGCAGCTAAACAAAAAGTTCGTACCTGTATGATATGTTGTCAGTTTAATCCAGGAAAGAGTGTTCCCGTAGAGCAGGGTGGATTTCAGCCTCCTGACCATCCTTTTGAAGTCCTCCAGATGGATTATATTCAGATGGAACGTTGTCGAGGATTCAAATATGTTCTCGTAGTTGTCTGCGCTCTCTCCCGTTGGACAGAGGCGTATCCCGTATCAGATTACACTGCCCCGACTACTGCCAAGCAGCTAGTTCGAGAATTCTTCCCACGGTACGGTTTACCACGTGTTGTATATTCAGATAACGGCCAGCCTTTCTCATCCGAATTAATGAAACATGTCTCACTTTTGTTGGGATATCAGTGGAAATTCCACTGTGTCCGACACCCCGAGGCAGCAGGTCTCGTGGAACGACATAATCAACTTTTAAAAATCAGATTGTCTAAAATATGTCAGGAAAAAGGTGTGGACTGGATAGTAGCCTTACCAGTTGCGCTATTTTACATGAGGATGGTAGCACACTCTCGAACAGGGCTATCCCCTTATGAGGTGATCTTTGGTAGACCACCGAATATGTGGGGGACGCCTATACCCCGTAAAATAACTGATGTTGACTGTAATATGCTGACAGATTACCTGGCTTCCTTGATGTCTGCACTACAATCTTGTCGTTCACAGGTAGTCGCAGCTTTTCCCGACAACACCGAGGTGAAACCTCATGACGTAATTCCCGGCGATTATGTTCTCGTCAGGAATTTCGATCGGAAAACCCAACTGGAGCCAAGGTGGAGGCTTCCTAAGTTGGTCCTGCTGACGACCAGAACAGCTGTGAAGATCGAAGGGAGAAAAGGCTGGGTGCATTCCAGCCATATCAAGAAATTTCATGGACTTCCTCCTGACACAAACAGTACTCCCCGTGTGTCTTCCCCCATTGACTCAAAGCTACCTTTGGCTGAGGCCAGTAGCACCGAACTCTATAAGCAGAAACTCAGGTCCAGATCCAAACTGTCGGACGATTTGATTGTTTAAGTCCTCTCCAAGGTGAAGCGGTTGAATCTGTCCCGACATGTATCCCTTAGGTCTGAATGATGTAGAGTCCAGAATCATAATGAAACGACATGCTTATTGTAAATTACTGCGTAGCCACTGTATTGTGACTTTATTAATTTTGTTTTTCTTGAGTTTTTTAATAGTTACTGCAAGTATATTGTTGCATATGTATTATCCTGTTCCTAAACGTGCTTTCAATATAACTGATGAACATTCTTTTAGTGACCTACCCCCACATGAGTTGTCCTATAGACTTGCGCTGCGCAATAACACCTTCATTAGTATGTTACATCATTCCCATCAGACTAGTAATGCCACCAATTGTTGGGTGTGTGGCCGACTCCCTCCTTATCAGAATAACAAAGGAGTTCTGCCTTTATTTCCACATCCGTTCACACACAATGGCTCCTGTGGAGCATGGTTTAGTTTATTAAATTCCATAGACCCAGACACAGCAGTTTATCAACAACATTGGATATGGGGAAATTTGAATCTAGTTTTATTCAAAGTCTGTCACCCTAATAAGGAGGGTCACCCCAGTAGAACAGGAACTGATTTAGAAAATGAAGTGTATAAATTAGGTAATTTTACGCCTAATCTTATGATTTTGAATGTCAAATCCGAAGTTGAACTAATTCTGCCCACTATGTCAGTATTTCCAGTCAAGGGTGAATTATGTGTGAGAAAAGTTGGTTCCATACATATGGGCCATAGTAAATGCGTTACTACAGTAGAATATAGTGATCAAGGTAAATCTTCATTTAGAGCTTCTAGCCATTCTTACTTTATATGTGGTCAGACGGCATATATGCGTCTGCCTCTAGATTGGGATGGTACCTGTTACATAGCATTCCTTTTGCCACCTGTTTTCCTAGCTCCCCCTGATTATTATCGAAATGTTCATTTAGTACACAATAGAGAGCGAAGAGATCTCCCAGTTGTCGATTATACTGAGACGGCATGGGACAAGTATGTAGATTTCAATAAAGGTATCTTTCCCTATATAGGTACAATATCAAATAGTAAGCTGATACGCAGACTCACCAAGACTCTTGAAGCTGTAGTAAACGAGACTATAGCCGCCCTAGGCAATCTGACAGAGGAACAATCAGTGATGAGAATTGTTGTTCTCCAGAATCGTCTTGTCCTTGACGTCATCCTGGCCGATAGGGGCGGAGCTTGCAGGGTCATCGGATCCAGCTGCTGCATATTCATACCAGAAAATTCGCCATCTGTATATAAAGCTATAACACGCCTTCATAAGATTGTAAGCCAGATACACGAGAATCCAGGCACTTGGACGTGGTCCGGGTGGTTTTGGAGTGTGATATCAGCCTGGGGATGGAGAGTTCTATCTTTCCTAGGTATTGGCTTTCTTATGCTCTTCAGTTGTTGTTTATGCCTGCAATGTGGACCAGCAATTTGTGGTCTGTGTGCCACATCATGCATTCCATATCACAGTTCTCGTTCAAAATGCCGGAAGGAGAAGGAAGAAGAAATGATGCTCCATGAGCAAATCGATGGAATGATGAAGATTGATATCTCTTGAAGGGCAAGTAGGGGACAAGGAGGGAATGTGGAAATGTGGATTTTCCTGATCAGTTATGTCCCCTATCTTGGACCCCAACGGTTCTATATGCATGTTACAAGTACATGTATGTTCCCTCCAGTTCCAGTTTCTAAGACGCAAACATATGTGTGTCTACCGTCGACATGTTCTCTGTCAGATCCGCCATCAATGGGCTGGATATTCGATTCCTAAGCATGAAAGGCCACCGACTTTATATGGCTAAGTTACTCCATTTTTACAGTTCAGGCAAGTAGGCCCGATTCTGTCCTCAAAGCCTTTCCCTGCTCTCTGTCTCTGACAGCTTCAGCTTGAGCTCGCATCTGTATCCATGAACTTTGTCCTACTCCCTGTGCAGCTAACGGTGCCTGCCTCGGCCAGTTTTCGCCTGCCTGCCAAGAAGCTGTATTTCACCTTCGAATTATCTATTTTGCTCTTCAGCCGATGCATTCCTGTCTAGTGATTTAGGTAAACATTTCCTTTAGCTCACAAGCAAAGGACTCAGCCTTTCCGTCCTCCTGCAAGTGATTCATAGCCCTGCTGCCATGGAAAGTTTTCTGCCCCTCGCATCTCATATAGACACTTAGACGCTTGTACACGCACATACAGTTAGTATAGAATAGATTCTGTCTGAGAGTCCTTCCTTGTGGATAACATAGTTCTCTAAACATAGGATGTTAGATATGATTTGGGATTAGGTTGACTTGACCCCTCAGACTTCTCGTCTCCACATGTAGAGCTAAATGTCAAGTCCCCTTCACCCCCTAGTTGCACGTCAATCACACGTCATGCTGCTGCGCACGCATTTATGTTAAGTATTATCGTATAGATCCACCTATGTAAGATAATCAGAGCCAATCATGTTTCTTTTTGCTCCTTATTACGCCTAGTTTCGATTACGTGTCACTATGTTAATTTATCTTATCAATTGTTACGCCTTTTTGCATTCGTTTCATTGTAAATGTATAACCTATAAAAGTTATTTCTTGTCAATAAAGTATTGTACTTCACTTCCTGAACCCTCGTGGTGACGGAACCTGAAGGCCGCGACTCGAGTCGGCCATTTTGAATGGAATAAAGCCCATTTAGAAAACCTCTTATACCACGGATTCTGCCTCTTGTTATTTTGAGCTATTTTACTTTATTTTAAGACTCCGTATGAAATTCAGTCCGGTAAAGAAGATTTTATTTATTTATTTATTCCCAGCATTCCCATGTAATTTTAGGTGCAGATCTTAATACTACCTTTGAACCCCTACTTGGTGTTGATTGGAGCATTTCGGAGGTTGAGGATAGTCTATGGGGTGCTCCAAAACTAGATCTCGAACCTGTCACTCGTTGGTCTGAACTGGCAATCCAGATCAACGCCCTCTGTTTGAATAAAGGGCTTCGTGCAACAAATGACAGGTCTGAGCAAGATAAATTAGGGTCTAATACTTTTAGGAGTGGCTCACGTGCTAGCAGAATTGATTATATCCTGCTATCACTAGATCTATGGGATGTCCTGAGGGGTATGGTGGTTATAGATAGATTGGAGAGTGATCATAATCCTCTCTCTCTGTCTACCTTGTTTTGGGTGAACCCCATTGCCCCTAACGATCTCTCTCCTCAGTATCACCAAGATGTAGTTGTCGCAAATGATATGCGACACGTGAAATGGGCCAGGGTAGCTCAAAGTCAAGAATGTCTTACCCGTATTTTTAATAGTTTAAAGCTTGCCACTAAGGATTTAGGGGTCTTGTACAACCAATGTCCATTGGAACCATCCTGCATACCTGGAATATCGATCCATGACTCCTTCTTTTTAGAACTTAAAGATATCTTTGTAAGGCCCTGCAAACCATCTACGCTTAAGTCTGACCCCTCGCCACGATGGTATACTGTCGAGTGTAGGGATGCTCGCGCGAACCTGGGTATCGCCCTGAAAACTGGCGATAGTATAAAAGTTCGCTCTGCTAGACATGCTTATAAGCAAGCAATTTTAAAATCTAAGCGAGCGTGGGACTACCAAAGATGGCAGGATCTCAGGGAAGCAGGTGCCCAAAAGGACATGAGACGTTTCTGGTCCGTCTTAAAGTGGGGGAATGGGGGTAACCCTTATAAACCCCAAAATTGGGTTTCGCAAGACGCATGGGTCAAGCACTTTGAGTCACTCTATGCTGTTGGAGAGGATTTGTCCACTTCCCCCAAGTATCAATTTACCTTTTATAAGGAAGATCCTTTCACCTTGGGTGACGTTGCTAACGCCCTCAAACTTTTGGTTCCAGGAAGGGCCCCTGGGATGGATGGAGTCCCCGCAGATATTTTTCTGTGTAACAGCGAATTTTGGGGAAACTATATCCTAATCTTAGCTAATCTGATTGCCAGAGGTGCCCCGATTCCCACTTCCTGGAAAGGCGCCGAAATTATTCCGGTGTTCAAGAAAGGGGATAAGTCCCTCCCTGCAAATTATCGACCAATCAGCCTGATTGATACCATGCAAAAAATCCTAGGCAGGCTGATCTTGAACAAAGTGCTGGATTGGGCTTCTGAAAATGCAATTCTCTCCCATTTACAAGCAGGTTTTAGAGCCAGAATAAGCACCATTGATCAGGTGTTGCATTTTGCTATGCTGTACTGGAAGGTGGTTTACTTGGGGGGAGGCAGTCTATATGCTGCCTTTATTGATCTTAGGGCAGCCTTCGATCTTGTCCCCCGGGCATCTCTATGGGCTGTCTTAGATAAGATGGGTATGCCACCTGTGCTAATTTCCCTTATCGCTAGACTTCATGTAGATAATTTTGCACAGATTAGGTGGGGTGGTGTAGGTCAAGTGACTAGCCAGTTCCCTATCCAGAAGGGGGTTAGGCAAGGCTGTGTTCTTGCTCCTACCTTATTCTCCTTGTATAATAATGACGTGGCCAAATTACTAATTGATGCAAACGTAGACGCCCCCACATTGGCAGGTGCTAAAATCCCTATTTTAATGTTTGCCGACGATTGTCTCATTATTGCCAAAACCCCGAGTGGTCTACAGAACTCCTTAGGTATTTTCGAGGACTTCTGTTTAGCCCGCGGGCTTGAAATAAATGTTTTAAAATCAAAATTTATGACCTTCAACCAGTCCAAATCTTTCAAAGGCAAAATATTTATGAACAATCTGCCATTGGACCAGGTTCAAGATGTTATTTACCTAGGTATTTGTATCCAACATGATTTGGGATGGAAAAAGCAAGTAGATTTGGCAACTCTTAAACACTCACAGCTCTCCGGTGCACAGAGTAAAGAACACATCCAATCCTTGACCAAACCTATTGATCCTGCACTTCGTGTGTATGATGGCAAAGTGGTTGGTGCTGTGCTCTACGGAGTTGAGTTATGGGGATTTGATAATTTACACAAACTGTCTACCTCTGAAAATAGATTTCTACGAAACCTTACTAAACTACCTCAGAGTACTCCCCTGTGCCCTCTGTTTTATGATCTAGGAATGAGACCAATAGCTTTAATTGCCTCATTTCGCCCCATATTGTATTGGCGGCGCTTATGGGTCACTCCAGAACTTAGGCTCTTTGCTCTTGGTCTTATGGATATTATTAGATTGGACACCTTCCATAAGGTTAAGTGGCTCCGTAGGATATATGAGTCGCTTAAGGACCTGGGCCTAACAACCTTGTGGGAGGATCCACTTAATGCTAGCTTTCCGCCTAAGCAAGTTTTGAAGGCTTTGTATTGGGAAATGGTGGCTACTCGAGTTTACAGAAGTACAGCCCCGCTCTCTTTGACTGGTGTATTCTTTGATTTCAAGGATACGACCTCATTGGCAACCTTTTGGGATGACATTACAAATCCTCTGGATAGGAAGCTTTATTTTCAATTCAGAGTAGGCAGTCTCCCAGTAAGAGAGTTTTCATCTAGATGGGCCTTGTCTAATGTGCTCAATTGTCCTGGTTGTACTGCATCTGTTGAATCTGTCAACCACTTCTTGTTTCAATGTCCATCCTATGCAATTCCGCGCCGGACCTGGTTAAAATCAATGTGCCGGCAGTTGGGCACGAGAAATGCCAAAGTGGCAGTGCGAATTATGCGTTCTGCTGAAATCCCACTTGTTTATATTTCTGTCGCTAAGTTCCTTGGAAGGGCCTGGGTGATCAGGAGTAAAATGTTGGTTGGGTAAATCATCCTAGACCCTGAAATGTTAATCTTTCTGCAAATACCTTTATTTATTGTTTTAAACCATTTTAATATGTTCTGACTATTTTGTACATATATAAATTTTTGTACGCTTTTATGACAATTGTCGAATAAAGCTTTCTTGACTGACTGACTGGTAGTTTTGTTCGAACGAAGAGGGCGGTAATCATCCTTGAAATCTGCACAGTATTTTCTGATCTGCAAACCCCCCCACCTCCCCCAGGCTGTCCCCTTGTGTGTGACGAGTGGTGCAAACCCAGTGTCAGGGAATTACAGAGTGCCCCCCGGGCGCAGACTAAGATGTGTACGTTTCATTGCATCGCACCTCGCAGTTGCAGTCAGCTGGTTAACAAACAAGCATTGACAAAGGTAATAGTATTTCCTTTTTTTTTGAAGTGAGAGTGTTTTGTTTATGCGTCACTAACAGTGCAAGCGTCCCTCACCCACTGAACACATACAGCACAACGGCAGTTCAGCGAGTATAAGGGGTCAAGAAGGTGAAAAAAAACAGAACAAGCATTTACAATGCATTAGGTCTCGCATTTATGAGAGTTTGAGCTATTGGCATTGTAAATGACAATGCCTTTTATTTATATGTTGTTTTTAAAACGGGTAAATGAAAGGCATTGTCATTTACAATGACAATAGCTTAAAATCTTGCAAATGCAGGACGTATTACATTGCAAATACGTGCTATAAAAATAAAATAAGCTATTAGCATTGTAAAGGACAATGACTTTTATTTATGTTTTGGGTTTTAAAACATAAATAAAATGCATTCTCAATTACAATTCTAATAGCTTAAACTCGTGTGAATGCGAGACCTATTGCATTGCAAATGCTTGTTTTTATTTGACTTTCAGTTTGCACCACTTAAAATATCAAATATCGGGGGCGTGGCCAAGATGGCAGCACGGTAGGGCGGAGGAGTCCTTTTGCTGCCTCCTGCGACATTGCTGACCCAGTTTACTACATGCTGGGAGTGGGGCCTGGACCGTGAGTGTGAGGCGCGGTCCCGTGGCTGCTGGCGGACTCTGGCGGGGACCGAGACGGCACCTCCCCGGAGCGCGACTCCAAGAAGCGGCTCGTAATTCCCGTAATCACTGCCCGCGCATATGTACCCTCCGGTGGGGCTCTGTGAGGAAGAGGCCGCCCTGGCTGGCGATTGCTTGGTCCTCCGCCATTTGTCCGCCTCCCTTGGCTTTTTGGGACGCCTGAAAGAGGTAGCGCTCGCGACCTTCGGCCGTCGAGTTATGCGAGGAGGTGGTGTGTGAGGACCGCTGGGTGCACTGGATTATGTGGCCTAGCCTCCGCAGCGCGGCGGCGCGAGAGCCAGGGGAGCCACTACCTTTTGTGCCCAGAGGCGGGCCTTGAAATAATTGCGGCAGCAGTCTGAACCCCCGGTGAGTGAGGGACTACGCGCGAGCTACGTGCCTGCAGCCCGAGGCTGGGCTCCTTCACTACTGCTGTGGCCGGGACAGCCCTGCTTTGACAGAGGGCGACAGCGCAGTCCACCGCCTGGATACTCCCGATTTGTGCCCCTCGCTGGGGGAGATTGGCACCTTTGGGACAGTGCGCCGCACATGCAGCTTGCTGATCTGCGCTTTGGATGGGCCTCACACCCTGCAATTAAAGCGAGCTGAGCTAGGTCTCTCGAGGCTGCGGCGTACCGCGAGAACACCATAAATCTCGAGGAGCGAGAGGGCGCTGCGGAGCACGCAGGGCGCCTTCAGAGAAATACATTAGGCCCTGCTGACCACCAGCCCTGCAGCACGTTTTCACAGCCCCTGGCCTGCACAGTGGGGCTACCGACTCCTACTCCACGTAGGTGCTATTAGACTACATCACTGCTGACCTCATACAGGGGGACCCACGGGCACTACAAAGCACCATGTCCTCAGCCCGGGCGAAGATGGAGAAGTCCCTCAAAGACTTGCTCCTTAAGGAGACAAGCGGCCCTGATATAGCAAGCACCATGCCGGTGGACCTGAGACAGTCGGAGTCGATGGAGGGGGTGGACAGCCCAGCTACGAAGGCCTTCATGATGGAGCTGTTTTCCGCTATTAAGGAGGACATCCTAGACCTGAAGGGCCAGCTTTCCACTGATCTCAAGGAGGTCTGGCATAGACGAGGTGGGTTAACGGGTGGCCATCCTTGAGGAGCACAAATTGAGCCAGGAAGACGACCCTTATCAGCTGCAGCAAGAAGTTATCCGGCTACAGGACCAAAACTTGGACCTACAGGCCCACGCAGAGGATCTCGAGAACCGCTCTCGGAGGAATAACATACAGATCCGTGCGATGCCCTGGCATGCAGAGGAAGAGGACCTCAGATCATACGTCTTGGCTCTCTTTCAGCAAGTGTTGGGGGAGGACGGCGCTCGAGACATCCAGATGGACCGGGTCCATCGTGTGGGCCTGCCCAGAGGAGATAAAGCCCCTCTGCCGGACATTCTTCTCTACGTACATAATTTCCAGCTCAAGGAGCAAATCCTACACAAAGCCCGGGCAGTTCACCCAATCCAGTTTCGGGGCCACATCCCGGCACTTTTCCAAGACCTTGCAGTGTCCAAGATGACCAAAAGGCGAGAATTCAAAGTGGTTACTTCCCATCTCTGCGACAACAGAATCCCGTACTCATGGGACCGCCCCTTCCACATTATTTTTAAGCATCAGGGAAAGCTGCGACAGATTCGCTCTCTTGCCCAGGCTCTCAACATACTGGGATTGGAAAGCGCTACGACTGAAGAGCAGAAGGAGTGCCCTCGAGATCGGGCCACCCGGAGAATCTCACGCTGGCAAACAGTTGGTAAATCATCATCCAACTTAAAGCCAGACCCAGAAACGATGGCCAAGGAGCGTGAGGCCGTCCTTTCCTCCCTCTCTCAGCCTCAAGAGCGTCAGAGCTCTCCTTGAGTTTATCATACAGTTCCTTGGGGATGGGTGTCATGGAGTGAGGCCGGAGGGACACTTGTGACTGCTCCTTCTCCCAGGCCAACAGAATGTTTCTCTGCAGCCCTTAGACCACCAGGTACTCTGTCTCTATTGACGAACCTGTGTCCACTGTTACTGTTTGCGGTTGAATTACAGAGGGATGTTTTATTATTTGTGAATGTTGTCGTTCCTTTTTGTGGGATTTCTGTACCAGGACATGTGCCTCTATATCCTCCTCTCTGGCCCCCACTCGCTCTAGCTCACCACCAGCGCTTCTCCTCCTTGTCTGTCACGGCTGCATATTGCATACTAACCCTCATACTGAATGGTTAAAGACCTGAAGATTGTAAGTCTTAACGTCTGGGGCCTGAATCACCCTGTAAAGCGCAAAGACAAAAAGACACTCCCATCAACAGCTGACCAAAGGTTCAGCACATCACCCCAGTTTTCATGAACATTAAGAGTCCTG
This sequence comes from Triturus cristatus, assembly GCF_964204655.1. Lineage (NCBI taxonomy): Eukaryota > Metazoa > Chordata > Amphibia > Caudata > Salamandridae > Triturus > Triturus cristatus. Next base: position 529,766,454 of record NC_140586.1, read on the forward strand.
TGCAAACACTTCCAGAGCTTGCCGCTGTAAAGCTCCACTAGTAACCAAATAAACAGTCTCTGTAGAAAGTGGAAGGTGCACCAAGGATAGAGTCGATTTTCTCCAAATATATTCAAAATAGCATTTTACTATAGTTGGTAGTAAAAGATGGACATCAGCCAACGCGTTTCGTTCCACTGGGGGAACTTCATCAGGGCTCAAATGTTAACAAAGAGAACAATACTTCCACGCTCAAGATCAACAGTCTCTCAATTAGGAGTCAATACAGTACGTCCAAAATCCTTAAGTGTAAGGCATGTAAAAATATATATATCTAGTCTGCACGTTTCGTTCTTTACGACAAAACCCTGCAATAAGGGTAAGCAAATTGCAGTCCAATCCTTGATAAGATGCTTCCGGTCTTCTCCCGCATGAAGATTCAAAACCCTGTAAACCGCACTGCGATCCTTTCTTTACTAGAGCACTCTGAGGGGGATATCTGTCTGCTGTGGAACACCCACTTGTTATCTAAGGACACTAACCGCATGCGTATTCGACGATTCCCTCATCAATACTGGTCCTCAAGTGCAGTGAAAAAGAATGGGGTGGCCATTCTCCTGTGGGCAAAATTTGAGGGCAAGGTGCTATCCACTTTCTATGAGTCCAAGGGCAGGGTCCCAGCACTCCGGATACAGTGGGAGGCCACGCTTCTCACTTTGATTAATATTTATGCACCTAACACACACCAAGAGCCATTTTTACTTAGGCATGTTGCAGAAGGCCTGGCCTCCACCTGACTCTGCTTTAGTGGTGGGTGGGGACTTGAACCTGGTTATGGACAACGACTTTGACCCGTCTGGCAAGCGATACACACAGGTGGGTGCCCTCTCCTCGGAGGGTAAACAATGGCTGGCCGATAATAGCCTTCACGATGTATGGCGCCTTAAGCACCTGACCACGCGGGATTTCACCCATTACTCTGCGGATCACAAATCGTATGTACGCCTGGACATGCTCCTTGTTTCTAATACGCTTCTACCCAGGATTAGTGAAGCCTCAAAGACACACGCTCCCTTTCTGACCACGCACCTATCTCCATTCACATACAACCGGAGGGGTTAGACCCACTCCTGCTAGATGGTGGATGAGGGTGGGACTCTTACACTCGCCTAGCACTGTAGAGAGCGTAAGCTCAATGCTCACGGACTACCTCCTACACAATGACACTGGAGATACCTCATTAACGACCCTCTGGGAAACTGTTAAATTGGTTATTCAAGGGGATCTCATAGAAATCTCCTCAGCTGATACCAAAAAGCGTAAGGAAGCCTGTCAGAAACTAGAACACGAAGTAGCGGAACTAGAGGCGATACATAAGTACGCAGGGGCCCGAGGGTCTTTAGGACCTTGGAAAGAAAGCAAATGCTTCTTAAACACATAGACCTTGAGAGGACGGAATACGCTTTGCTTTGCCTCCGCAACAAGTTCTATCTGAGTAGCGATAGGTGTGGGAGGATGCTGGCACAGAGATTACGCGCCAAAGCTGTGGCTGTGACCAACTACTCCTTGAAGCGGTCAACAGGCGAGGAGATTCACTTGGACTCCCAAATCGTGGAGGAGTTCAGACAACTCTACCAATCTCTTTATAGCGAAGAGGCGGTTAGCCCTCCTGATGCAGGCGCATACCTAGAGTACAGTAAATTTACCCGCCTCCCTAAGGTGCTGGCAGAGCTGCTGGAGGAGCCCATTCAGTTAGATGTGGTCATTTCAGCTAACTCACGGCTAAAGCTAGACAAATCCCTGGGTCCCGACGGCTACCCTGACCTGTTCTATAAAACATTCTGTAAGGAACGGGCACCTCTCTTGACCCGGCTTTTCAACTATTTCCTAGACAGTGGGGCGGTCACAGACTCCATGTCCGAAACCACGATCTCAGTTATCCTCAAGCCTAATAAGGACCCTGGGCTTTGCAGCTCTTACCGCCTGATCTCGCTGCTTAACATCGATGCGAAGCTCTTCACGGGCATACTGGCAGCTCGGCTGAACCCTCTAATGGCGGGCCTAATCGATCCGGACCAGGTGGGGTTCATTCCTACTTGCCAGGGCGGCAACAATACAAAATGCCTTCTGCATCTCGTGGACAGTGTCCATCGCTCCCATGTGGGAGTCGAGTTCTTCTCCGTCAACGCCGAAAAAGCGTTCGACAGGGAGTGCTGGAAATATTTATTTGATACTCTGCGGGGCTTCGGGTTTGGACTCCGCTTCCCTCGCTCCCACGCACTCTGGAGCTGAACTACTTGTCTCTGGTATACCAGACTAGGAAGGCACTGGATGGATGGACTAAGCTTAACTTGTCTTGGTTCGGGCGCATTGCCGCGGTAAAGATGACGGTCTTGCCGAGGATACTGTACCTGTTCCAAACTCTGCCTCTAGTGCCTCCACCCAAAGCTATGCGGGCTATGCAGCTGGCCATGAATAAATTCATCTGGGGCAACAGGAAGGCACGCCTCTCCATAGCACAACTGTCGCGCCCCAAAAGCGGAGGCGGGGTGAACCTGCCGTTGGTCCACAGATATCTTCAGGCCACCCACCTTTGGTATGTACTGGAATGGAATTGCCCCCTCTCTGAAAAGCACTGAACCTTCATGGACCAGGCAGTAGCTGGAGCAAATGTCTGGCGAGAGATCTGGCTTCCTCGTCGATCGCGGGGTCTCTACTCCTAACCAGTCACTGCAGCAACAATGAAGGTGTGGAACGCGGTGGCTCTCACGAGAGGCCTTACAACCTTTTCCTCCCCGATGACACCGATGGTTGATTACCCTGATTTCCCCTCGGGATGTAGGTCTGAGGTTGCTCAGTGTTGGAGGGAAGCAGGCTGTAAGCGCTTGGGCCACCTATTCGACCTCAACGGCATCATTCCCTTCACTCGGGTGCGTCAGGACCTCAACCTTCCCTGTACAGACGAGTTCTATTACCTACAACTACGGCAATGGGCTACCTCCGGGGCGTACTTCCACATGTTTCTTGCAAATTTACCCCTTTCGAGAGGTGGATAGCGAGCAAGAAAGAGGACAAGCATCTTATAGAGGAACTCTATGTCCTTCTTGCGCCAAACCATAAAGGGAATTACTCGAGAGGCCAACTCCGCTGGGAGGCAGAATTAGGGCGGGCTCTTATGGACAAGGAGTGGGATAACATCCATTACAGAACCCATCATATGGCCTACAATACTGCTGGAGCCGAGTCTGCGTTCAAGGTAGCATCTTATTGGTACCTCACACCCACTCGTATCCATCAATGGGACAAGAACCATACAGAGGAATGCTGGCGGGGCTGCAGCCTGACGGGCTCCCTTGCACATCTTCTCTGGCATTGTCCGAGATTGGAGAGATTCTGGGAGCAGGTGCTCAATGATATTGACACCGCATTGGAGACTGAGATACCTTGCTTCCTGGCCTACACTCTCCTAGGACTTTCGAACCCAATAACTTTCCCATTGCGGTCGTTGCGAGGAATGCAGATTGCATTACTCGCAGAAAGTCAAGCGATTCTGGTACACTGGGGCACAGCTACTGTCCCGGAACACGCGGCATGGCTCCATAGACTTTGGATGACCTTAGCTATGGATCGCCTTTCTCTAGTACAAGATCAGAAAGGCAAGAAATATGCAGAACTATGGGATCCTTTCATTGCGTTATTATCGAAAGACGTCTGAGAAGTCACTTGCCTCAAACTCTTGCAAGTCCTCCAGCTGATCCCTCAAGCTCAGGAATAGGGTGTTCCCTATCTGGGTTAAAGGGAGGATTTGGATCGAGCCTGGCAGGTGGTGTCGGGTCACTGTCTAGCATCTGAAGGAACATGGTATCGGCCCCCTCTTTCTTCTTTTTTTTTCTTTTGGGGGGGTTTCTATCCTTGCATGGGTTCCTGTTTTCAGACCTGCACTGTCTTTTCAATGGTTTTCGTTTGTTCTTACTTATCAGGCATGTTTGTTAGTGCTGCCAGCCTCCGGGTTGTAGGCAATGAAGCTGTGTGCGTACGTATATATCATATGCAGCTTTTCCTAGCCGCGGACCCTGTTGTTGTAGGCTATTGGCTGTGTATATTCATTGATATGCCTTTTAAAATGAATAAAAAGATCTGTTCCATAAAATATCATATATCCCGTCAAGTGTTGCAAGTTGTGCCCCTCTAATTTATACTGTTTAGAAGTGCTGACTTCCTGCAAGGAAAAGCTGTCCTTATTGGTAGCTGATCAAAGACTGTTAACCAGGCCTGAGAAAGCCTTGACCTTGTTACTCAGGCTGCTGAGGCACATCTGGTGCAGAGGTGAACTCAAGGGTGCCCTTAAGCCAACTGTCAAGAGACTGCGCTTAAGCACTTTGAGTGATGCATTGTGGGAAGTTGGTCTCTGTTGCCAATTAGTCGTGATAATTTCCTAAAGTTAGCAGTAGTGAGAACTTCACAAGTAGTGAAGAAATTCCGCCCAAAACATAAGTGACTTCCTCAACTTTATTCAAGGAACTAGTAAGAACCCTTCTCATTGATCAGTGAAAAGCAGGATCTCTTCATCATTTCACCCTACTCTAACCTTTTGACTCACCACCTACTTGAGAGCCCTAATGAGAGAGCTATAACTCAAGCTATCCAGTCTTTTGAGGTCCTATCAGGCTTCGCCTCTTAGATCTTTATAAAATAGACAGGGGGTAGTGGTGTCACAGACAGTCGTACATCAGAAAAACAAAGAAGTGTTAAAATGGGCAGCGTGTTGGCAAATTCCAAATATGAAAAATAATTAGTTTAGGTGCCAATCAGTGTAACAGAAACACCCCAAAGTTTGTAGTGCTAAACTTTAGACAGACAGATGTACCCCAGCACTCAAGAATATTACTACAACAGTAATTTTTTTAAATTGAAACACAAGATCTATGTATTCTATCGATCGCTCAAATTACAGGATATGACAATATTTAGATTTGTACTGGGGTTCTCTCAAATGTAATAATCAGTGTGACATTTAGTCAATACATGCTGTACATATATTCATACAATATATGTACAAAAAAAGAACAAAAGTTAACCACTATAAGAATTTCTGACCCTGCATATATTCAAGTAGACGGTGTAAGATACATTACTTATTCCTATTTGGGCCACACTTACGTGTTTCAATAGATCCCCTCTTCAATTAGTTTTTCTCATTCCCCTTTTCCAGTTCTGTGCAGAGTGCATTAACTACGGATTCATATGTTATTACATAGCCACCACAGAGGTCCCAGCATAGCGATTCAACTACACAATCTGTGTTGAAACAGGTATTCTAGATTCAATCTTGCTTTTCTTTGTTGAGCACAAGGAGATGGGTTCTTTGTTTGTTCCAATCTACAGGCATATCACAAGCTTTTTCCTAGGTCATTTCTACAATTAATTGCACTTCTTGTCACTCTGGAGAAGGGCTATATAGAATTTTCAATTTTCTCACATTAACGGCCCCCTCTTTTCTGTTCACCTGAGACTTGCATGAATCAGCTTATTAGAAGAAATTTTGAATAAAATTTGTCTTAAGGAATACATTAAATACCTTCATGTTCCCCATATCTGACATACAGTGGTTTTGCATTTTCAGAATAAAAGTAGCCCCTCTACGGTTTTTAACTCCTTGATGGTCCTGAGGAAGGTGATCTTAATCACTCTATCACCGAAACGTGCGTAGACCAGACCAACTATTTTCACAACTGGAAAATAAACCCCTATGGATCAACTTAAAACCGAAGGAAAAAAAGAAAAAGTCATTTTGGAAAAAAATGTCAGCAGAATAATACGTTGACAGATAACAATTAAAAGAACACCTTTCCAGTTGTAAAATATATGTTTTACAATCTTTTTTTGTGTATATTATGTGGTATGTGGTATGGATGTTGGTATGTGAGATTAGGCAGCTAAATCTTTATGTACATATTTTTTGTTGTTATTTGAGGGGCACTGTCAATTATTCAAGCATTATTTTTGCTTTAGGCAACGATCTAATTGTTGGTCACATTTATTGATTATGTATATGTATGTTTTTTGATAATTTATGTAAATCACAAAACAAAAAAGAAAAATTGAAAATGTTATATGAATATATAATTTTGATACAAAAAAATTATGTTTTGCTTTTGACTAAATAATAAAAACAAAAGAAAAAGCATCTATGTTGTGAAGACAGTATATTTATGGGGAACATTGTGGGGTTTGTTACATTGATTTAGAGATTTTTCTAGCCAGTAAAATGAGATAGGTTGGTTAAGAGGTCCATACTTCAATATTCTTGATTCTTTTCCCCCCTCTTGAACCTTAAATTAACCGGGGAATACCTTTTTATATAGTGTATTTTTTGCGATTTTTTATCGCAGGTATTTTGAGAACATTCATTCATACACAGTCTCAGTCTCCCTCCCCCTTCTATTTTCTTTTCTAATTTATTTTTCTTTTTAATTTCCTGTTTCTTCTGCACAACATTGAAGCCTGTTTCCAACACAGAATTGAGGATATATTCCTTCATAAATCCCAGTGACATATCATGGAAGGCCTCAAAACCTTCGGTTTCTCCGATGATGACTTTGCAGCCATGATAGGACAAATAGCAGGCAATAGTAACACCAATCCTACTATAACAAGTAGTAGCAATTCAGAATGGATGAAACTGTTAAACCTCAAAAAAAAGGCAAAGAGGATGGAGTCCCACGCTTTTTTCATGTTAGAATACCTAAAATCTGGAGTAATCCCCTCAGGACTGAGGGTTAGAAATGTGCCAGCCCTTTTTAATGAAGTACGCCAGTTCCTGGAGCGCTGGTCGCTCATCGCCAACCGGTGTTCCAGAGATTGGATGCTTCTTATCATTGAGACTGTACGAGAAATGATAAGCCCACTAAATCAAGAAATCTTGGAGTTAGAAGAAAAGCTAAAAACTAGCTCCGCCTTAGAGGATGCAAAAACCAAGTTAGATAATATCATTCAAGAAATGCAAGAGTTCGATGATTATCTAATAAAGAAAAAGACAAACAAACTGAAAAAAGACATTAGGTGGTTCTCACATGAGAAAATATATCCTTACCTCTTGAGTAACTATTACCAAGAAGGTCCGCAACAACCAGGCCAATACAATCTACGACCTGATAGAAGAAACAAAATTGTGACATTTGAAGACACCAACTCGTCTGATTCAGATTTGGAAGCATATAATGGAGGTGAAGATCCCAATTTCATTGATAGAAATCAAAGAGGCCATCCGTCTGAACAACAACATAGAGGCCAACAATCGTCTCCTTTTTTATCGAGAGGCAGAGGCAGGACAAGGACAAGATTCTCAAGGCCGGCGAGAAATTATTATCAACCACAAGACCATCCACATCAGCAGCCATATATGAGGACAAGGAACCATCAGTATTGGAAATGACATCATACTCCCTACATGAACAAATCCCCATCTTTAATTTGTCCAAACATGAGCTGTCCATAGAAGAAACTAAACTTCTCAGCAAAGGTCTCTCGTTTATACCAAGCACACAACTTAACACGTTTAGACTAAATAAAGATATTTTTTCGTTCTTTCGAAAAATAAGACTGAAAAAATATTTTTCTACAGCAAATCTAGACGAACAAGAAAATAATTATTCAGGTTGTAAACCTCCGTCCAACTTCACTCCAACTCTAGACATGGTTGGCCCAGAAGTGGCTATTTTTGAAAAGACAGTCGTTAAAGAGATAAAGAGGATAACCAAATATATCCCCAAACCGGCACCTAATCTAACCTCCAAAGAAAGAGAGGCCTGCAAATCCTTACAGGATAACTCACGTATCACTATTAAACCGTGTGATAAAGCAGGAGGAATCGTTATCATCGACACCTCTCTCTATACTGACAAAGTGAAATCCATGTTAGCAGTATCTGAACATTATCAGCCATCTAACATGAGAGCGATCAACTGTCTAAAAGACAGGATCTATGATATCACTACTAAAGCCTTTATAGATGGTTACATCTGCCAAAAAGAATTAGACTTTCTGAATAAAGCAAATACAGTAACACCTGCCTTATATGGGATACCAAAGACCCATAAAAATATCCTAGACCCCCCTCTAAGACCGATAGTTTCCTCCATTAACTCATGCACGGAGCCCTTATCGCAATATGTTGATACCTTTCTTTGCCCTCTTACCACCCAGTATGCTTCATATATCAAAGACACAGGGCACATGATATCAACACTCGAAAACACACCCTTTGACCAGAAAACCCAATTTCTTGTCACTCTGGACATAGAATCTCTTTACACCAACATCCCCCAGAACCTAGCAATAGAGGCAGTGGCAGCGCTTCTGGCTAGAGTTCCTGGGGTAAGACCAGATGGTTTCATCATAGAGTGCTTACAAATAGTATTACAACATAACTATTTTGAATTTAAACAAGATATTTTCCATCAAATCAAAGGGACTAGCATGGGGGCTTCTTGTGCCCCCAGTGTAGCTAATATCTACATGGGTGAGTATGAGAGGAAACATATCTATAATGAGGCAGCACCATTTTTTGAGAATGTCACTCAGTGGCGAAGATTCATAGATGATATTTTTTTCATCTGGTCAGGCACAGAACCGGATTTATTAGAATTCATATCCTGGTTGAACTCTAGCGATAACAATCTTAAATTCACTTGTCATTATTCATCGGACAAAGTAGAGTTTCTGGACATATGGATTATGGGCAGAGAAGGACAGCTTGCAGTTAGCCTATATAGAAAACCAACAGCCAAAAATACAATTTTAGATCATAGCAGCTACCACCCACCATGCCAAAAAGATTCAATCCCATTCGGAGAATTCTTGAGAATTAGGAGGAACTGCACCAACATGAAGGATTATATGACACATGCGGAGCAGCTACAAGGGCGTCTCCTCCTTCGTGGCTACCCAAAAAGACTTATAAAACAATCACTTAAGAGAGCCAAGTACTATAACAGAGATACTCTCTTCAATAAGGAACCTAAACCAGCACAGGATAAGTTAGTCTGTGTTATAGACCATTCCAACCTTAATTATAAGATCAAACAGGTCCTGGAAAAAAATTGGAAAATCCTCAATACTAGTGATGAAGAACCCACACAGAAACCGCTGGTAGCATTCAGAAGAAATCCTAACCTGAGAGATAAATTAGTACATAGCAGAGAACATCCTCAGGCAAAAACCACACAAACCACCATTGATGGTTTACCTCCACCGATAGGCAATTACAGTTGTGGTAATTGTCATGCATGCGCATCAGCGATCATCACCAAGACCTGGTCCTATAGAACAAGAAAAGGGAATCTTAAAACTATGACCAACTGCAGGAGTTCCAACATAATCTATATGATAATATGTCCCTGCGACTTAGCCTATGTAGGGGAAACATCTAGAGAATTCCGTATACGTTTGTCAGAACACAAATCTGCCATAAGAACAGGCAAATTACAAGCACCACTAGTCAAACACTTTATGGAAAATCAACACACAGAAACAGACCTTCGTTGGGTCATTTTAGAGAAAGTGAGACCAACACCAGGGAAAGATCCAACTAAAATTCGCAAACAACGCGAAACATTTTGGATTTTTTCATTGGATACAGTAGACCAAGGCCTCAATGAAGACATCACATGGCTAGTAACCTCCTGAATTTTTGACATCATTGTCCATACTAACAGCTGTTCACTCAGTTAAATTCCTTGCTAGGCTTAACCAGTAAGCAATATTAGTGTGGTACCGATACACAGCGCACTATACACGTCTCCCCTCTGAATAAATGGGTCATAACAACCGTTCTGATCACTTTAGAAGACCACAATCAGTCTCCCTTATGTACCGTGATTCCTTGGATTAACGTCTAGACTAATAGAAACAACCTTATACTTAGTAATATCTAGAAGCACCTCTAGACCTTGAGTATCCATAGATCTTGCCAATCTCTGCATTAGAGTATATATTACAAACCTTTTAGGATAACAAATCAACATATTTCACCACTCCAAGATGGCGCCCGCTTTGTCTCATCTCATCCCTGATATGTATATCCACATCTTTTTCGTGAGATTATTATGACAAACATTACGGACATCTATGATCAATGTACTTTGCCTACCCCTGATTTTAAAGATTCAAATTCGGCATTAAACCACTCGATTTCTATTACTGACGTGTTTTTAACAATTATAACACGTAGTAATACTATATTCCCCCTATTAGTCATGCCCGACTTATCCTCATAAATGATGCAACACTAAATACAAATATCTCTTAAACATATCAGATACAGCACACGTCGCAGTACAATACCCTCTCTGACATCTATATTTGCAGACTTTGACCTTTCCAATATGTCACCCAGACTAAACCATCGCTTAGAATTACGGCACCAACTAGGCTGATAATATCGCGATATTACGCGTTAATTAGCAGACATTTAAAGCTGGCTGTTTCCACCTACCATAAACATGACATCGAGCAACAAGAGGGACACGTTGTATTGAAGCACGAGAGGTAAGATGATATCAACGACGCCGATACCGCTTGCTAGACTTTTAACTATATCAGCTTGTTTCTGTCCATCTAATTAAAACAACTCAGACTTTCCTCATACTTTGAATCAGCTGTTCATACATAGCGAGTACCCGTTTTCTTCTTTTTTGTATAATCATCAAAGATGACTTTAGGTTTAGAATGCTCTTGATCCAACGTTCGTTTTCATAAAGCGTTATAAACCAATTGGAACCAGGAGATTCCTCGCAATTTTGTCTGCACCAGACCTATTCCAACATGGCGCCTCAATCACCGGGCTCTTAGCAGTAAAAGACTGGTCACGCATATATCATCGCGAGACTACGTTATAGTCGGTATACAGACAAATAAGCTTGTAAGCCTCCGCAAATAACTAAGTATCAGGATAAAGGAGGTTATATACTTTAGAATCTTGAAAGGCAAGACGAGATCGTCCATGTTGACACCCTTTGTTTAGGTTCACTAACTACAGCCTCACTGTGTTTGCCTAAACCTACATGTAACTACATTATAAGCAGATTCTCTCCCTACTTTGACTTAAATCAATCTGGAGTGATCAGTTAGAGTGCTTGCATACTTTGGTCAACGTTTGGTCCCCACTGACAAATCTACTAAGGTCAGTCCCCTCTTTATGTAATACGCTCGTATGTCGTAAATTGCACTAGCCTGCAATACTGATCTGATCTTCCCTTAATTTACAATATAGACGAGTCATACCACCCCGTCTGTCTAAATTACTGCCAGACACATGTTTTGCTAACAGAATATTAATGATGATTAAATAGAAGTTCCGCGCTGGAAAAAAACAGCTAATAGTTAGGCAAGCTAAGAATTAAGTAACCAACATGAAAAGACAAATAGCTTTGCTCGGTCACATAAATTTTTGGAAAAATATTCGGAAACATTTATTATCCAATATAGAGTATTGTTACTGTGGCAATGAGGTAGAAAAACTAAATTTTTCTTAATGCTACTATATCTACCTTCCAGAACCAATACCTTGAACACAATGTATAAGGTATACATGAACAACAGGCACCCCAATGTGAAATAGACAACCCTCTTGTCTGGCGTTTTGTACTTCGCTAAGAGGTAAGATCAACTATAGACTTGTTTGCACATAACCATACTAAATGTTATGGTACACATTTAACTTTCCCTATATGTTTCTAGTTTGTAGATACATTCTCATGCAAGAAGACATTAATGGCGCAAGACTAATACAGGCCACATAGAACAAAAGTTAACCACTATAAGAATTTCTGACCCTGCATATATTCAAGTAGACGGTGTAAGATACATTACTTATTCCTATTTGGGCCACACTTACGTGTTTCAATAGATCCCCTCTTCAATTAGTTTTTCTCATTCCCCTTTTCCAGTTCTGTGCAGAGTGCATTAACTACGGATTCATATGTTATTACATAGCCACCACAGAGGTCCCAGCATAGTGATTCAACTACACAATCTGTGTTGAAACAGGTATTCTAGATTCAATCTTGCTTTTCTTTGTTGAGCACAAGGAGATGGGTTCTTTGTTTGTTCCAATCTACAGGCATATCACAAGCTTTTTCCTAGGTCATTTCTACAATTAATTGCACTTCTTGTCACTCTGGAGAAGGGCTATATAGAATTTTCAATTTTCTCACATTAACGGCCCCCTCTTTTCTGTTCACCTGAGACTTGCATGAATCAGCTTATTAGAAGAAATTTTGAATAAAATTTGTCTTAAGGAATACATTAAATACCTTCATGTTCCCCATATCTGACATACAGTGGTTTTGCATTTTCAGAATAAAAGTAGCCCCTCTATGGTTTTTAACTCCTTGATGGTCCTGAGGAAGGTGATGTTAATCACTCTATCACCGAAACGTGCGTAGACCAGACCAACTATTTTCACAACTGGAAAATAAACCCCTATGGATCAACTTAAAACCGAAGGAAAAAAAGAAAGTCATTTTGGAAAAAAATGTCAGCAGAATAATACGTTGACAGATAACAATTAAAAGAAGACCTTTCCAGTTGTAAAATATATGTTTTACAATCTTTTTTTGTGTATATTATGTGGTATGTGGTATGGATGTTGGTATGTGAGATTAGGCAGCTAAATCTTTATGTACATATTTTTTGTTGTTATTTGAGGGGCACTGTCAATTATTCAAGCATTATTTTTGCTTTAGGCAACGATCTAATTGTTGGTCACATTTATTGATTATGTATATGTATGTTTTTTGATAATTTATGTAAATCACAAAACAAAAAAGAAAAATTGAAAATGTTATATGAATATATATTTTTGATACAAAAAAATTATGTTTTGCTTTTGACTAAATAATAAAAACAAAAGAAAAAGCATCTATGTTGTGAAGACAGTATATTTATGGGGAACATTGTGGGGTTTGTTACATTGATTTAGAGATTTTTCTAGCCAGTAAAATGAGATAGGTTGGTTAAGAGGTCCATACTTCAATATTCTTGATTCTTTTCCCCCCTCTTGAACCTTAAATTAACCGGGGAATACCTTTTTATATAGTGCATATATTCATACAAGAAAGAGATTTTTCCCAAAACATTTCATGTTTCTACAGTTATTTTTTTCAAGGTCCAGTTCTACTTGCTGGAAGAACAGAATAGCACGGTGAAATAGAGAAATGACTGCCAACATGTGTTTCGTTTGTAACTTCTTCAAGGCTTAGCTACGTAAGGTGGGGGGGGGCGATCCTCAAATGTTCATAAAGAATCCACCAGTGTCGTGTCATCTTTAGAACGAAAAAGAGTAGCCAAGAAATAAGTCCTTATATGTGCTGTTTGAAATCTGTTGATGTATTTCAAACATCGTGGAAGAGCCACAGGGATAAACTATTTCAGCAGTTCATGTGGTCTAGACTTCTCAAGCATTAAAGTGATAGTCAGAGAGAGCGTAGGATATGAGCATGAACTCGTCACAATTCAGGAGTCGATTATCCAAATAGGTAGTCCTCCATTCCTAATCTGTGCAAGGTTGTCATCAAAATACGTTGTATGCCTGTAAGTACCTAAGCCATGAAGAAGTTACGAATGGAACGAAACAAGTGTCGGCTGTCATGTCTCCATTTCACCTTGCTATCCTGTTCTTCCAGCAACAAGAACTGGACCTTGAAAAAATAACTGCATAAACATGAAATGTTTTTGAAAAAATCTCTGTCTTGTATGAATATATGCACAGTATGTATTGACTAAATGTCACACTAATTATTACATTTGAGAGAACCCTAGTACAAATCCAAATATTGTAATATCCTGTGATTTGAGCGATCAGTAGAATAAATAGATCTTGTGTTTCGATTTAAAAAAAATCAATTTTGTAGTAATATTGTTGAGTGCCGGGGTACATCTGTCTGCCTCTTAGATCTACGCTAGATCGATCTGAGCTAAGTAAGTTTTGAATCTGAAGAACTGAGAAACCACTTGGGGCGCGACCCAGCTAACCTGCATCAGTAATTTATTTAATAGGTTATTGGCAGCATTAAGGAACTGATGGAGCGGGGATTAAACGCCAAGTATAATCATCATACAAACCCCACCACTGGTTGTATGGACCTTTTCTATTCGACGTAGAGAGAAAGTTAGGAGCTAACATTTACATTCTTTTACATACACGGTGAAGACCAACAAGACTCCATAGGATATGACAAGGAGAGATGAAGTGAGTTTAAAAGGGATCTATTAACAGTTTAGTTCAACTCATATCATTGTTCATTAAGTACTCCATTTTAAGCATCATCATTACAGATTAGTTGATCAAGGAGTTGATATTTCAAAGTAAAGTAAAATAGGACATTATCAAGGATTACAAAATGAATACAAAATATGCAACAAGCGTGTTCCATAAAAGAAAACCCCTAACCTAAAATTACGTAAGGATAGGTTGAGAAAGGGCATTTTGTTAGGCAACTAAGATAGGGTGTCAGCTTCAGAAAACAAAACGAAGGTTTCTAATGAGAGAATAAGAATGCATGGGCATAAAGCCTTTAAATTCAGGCAGTGGAGATCAGAAGAGGTGAGAACAGTATTCTCAGACTGAAGTCAGCAAGCATCTTTCTAGCACACAAGAGTATGAATGAGAAAGTAAGGCCCAAATTCTCCTAGCTGTCTAGGAAATCAGTGCAGCAGGCAAAAATGCTGACAGGGAGAGAGCAGAAGAGCACGATAATCACAAAGATATGGCTATCTCCTCCCCACTATGCCTAGACATGTGAAAAAGCATTTCCTACTTTGTATGTGTGCTCCACAGTGCAGCACGTATACAAAGTTGGAAAAGCACGAAGAAATGAAATCATTTCTCGGTTCAAAGCCTGCTTTTCAGCTGCGGTAATTTTCGGTACTAAACCTTTTCTACTGAAGGTTGAGAATACTGTTTAGTGTAAAAAATCATGGATGGTAGCACAGGAATGCCCATGTACCACCCATGTAATGCCCCTTTGACGCAAAGTAATGCAAAGCAATGTAACACGCTCCTTTGCGTTACTTTTCCATGCAAACCAATGCAAATACCAACATGTGTTGGTTTGTGGTCCCAAAAAAGGTTTCACGTCGGTTAAGTGTTATAAAGGTAATGCTAACCCGATGCTAAACCTTTGAGAATCTGGGCCTAAGTGTCTTATTCTAAGGAACACACTATTGTAGTTCAAAAAAATCCCGTATCGCCAATATTTCAGCTCGTTCCGACTCTGAAGAGCCAATCAGTCTTCTCCAAATGCTGGGAGCAGGTAAACTCCCTACCATGTCTACAATAGTGTAGACATGGTTACGTCCTTGAGTTATTACAATGTGTATAGTCAGCTCTTCCCACAAGTTGCTCTCCCATCCTGGCATCTTCTCCTCCTTCCAATGAGAATTTCACTATCAGTTGTTTGTCTAATACATAACAAATGCCTATTCACTAGCTAGCAAAAGGCTACTGGAAAAACACAGCATCTTCAGTGGGAAGAAAACATAACATGCAAAACAATAGAAAAAGAGATGTGCAGGCCTCTTAGCCTTAAATGTATAAATGTCGATATTCAAAATGGCAATAATATTAGGCTAACTTAAATTATACAAACATGTTAATTCAAATACTGCTCAATATGACCAAATGGGGTCACCTACTACAAATTATATATTTAATAGGCATGCATTGTTTATCGTTGTAAATCACACTATGCTTAATAGTGTGTTTAATTATGCAAATTAAATGTTGCGCTCTCCAAGAACTATCGTCTGTCCGGAACTTTTTACGTTTTTGACATTTATTTCCTTGGAGACTCCCAACACTGCTATAAGAAGTTGTGGCCCATTGAGCTAGCTCGTACCAACGACCATTTCAGAATGTTATGCTACAGAGAAATGACAATGTGTGAAAGTAACTTTTCTGACTGACTAATCCTCCATCTAAAGCAGATAACATTCACTCAGAGTCAGACTTTCCCAATAGCCTTGATAGTCCTGTACTGAACCCTTGCCATATTTTCACAGATCTTACAGTCCTTATAGACGTCAGTGATCCCAAATAGGCTTGCACTATACCTCAAACTTCTTTGAGATTTATTTTAAAATCTTTAGGATTCTTTTTAGCACTTTACCACATTTTTATTTTCCCAACGTTGTGTGTTTTAACTAAACATTTATTTTTCATAAACAACCTTGTTTGGGCATTAAATGATAATACTGAATTGTTTTCTGTTTTTAGGCATCACAGCACTTCTGGCTGAGTTAAAGCCTTGAATTCGGCTAGTGTAATAACGTACTTTAAGAAAGCCCTGCTGCCCTGCCTTCTTTAACCACTGGAGGTGGGTGTTGTGATTGGTGCACCCTTCCACCACATGCAACCAGGCAGTTCTAGGTGGGCATCACCACAATAGTAGAACACATAGGTCACTGGGGAAAACATGGCGGCCGGCTAGTGGCAGGACGTGGGTGAACTGGGAGGCGAGCAGCAGAGTTTTGGCATTTTTGAGATGGAGAGCTGGAGCCATGATTGATTGCGTTTGATTGCGGCGAGTAATGGGACTGAAAATAAAAGCAGTAGCAGTAAAGAGTGTTACGGCTGGAGACTAACGGAGCTTACAGGTATAGTTTATGTTTCTGCTCGGAGCTGTAAAGCGCCCAGGCGGCCAGGCGGGAGAGAGCAACCTCGTCCTGTCAGTTGGAGGTGAGAGGTGTCCTGAGGAGAGAGCAACCACGGCAGAGCAGCCATGGCTGAGAGCGGCTCTGGATCTGCACCGGGGGCGAAGGATTCTCTTCCGGGGGAAACTGTGGAGGAGCCAGCAGAAGTGTGGAGGTTAGAGGAATTATCGAGAACAGCAAGCTTTTGCAGGACCATTCCGTTTCTGGTACAACAGAGGTGCAAGTACAGGCACTAGCGGTGCCTATATCCGCAGGGGCCCGGGAACTAAAGATAGATGGTAAGGAAAAACTAACAATAAATAACAAAGTAAGTAAAGCAAGTACATAAAGTGAGGGAAGGGGCAATGGTACTGATGTGAATACTAGTGCAAAGGGAATTTCCAGATACACATTGAGGAGTGTGGGTAAGGGGAGTAGGGTGGAAGTCCCTGAGCTGCGGGAGAATACTCCTAAATGTGTTAAAGAGAATGGTGTGAGCAGGAGAGAAGTAAAAGAAGTAAAACCTAGGGGAGGATTATTGGGTAAGGAAAGCATAGTCCGGCAAAAAAATCTAAAGAGAGGTAGTGCCGAGCATAAGATCAAAGTGACCCCCTCTCTTAGGACCTACTTTAAAGTAATACCAAAAACCCTGGTGTTAAGGGGTAATCCTGCAATGGCGGTAAGTGAGTCCCATTTCAATCAGCAACACCAACCAGTTGTGAAAAGGAATATAAGTGGCCCTCCAAATCTGGGGGAATGGACAGCAGATTTGAGCCCAAATCATTTCGAGGTATTGGCCTCGGAGATGGGGGGGGGGGGGGGGGTAGATGAGTCTCCGGAGGGGGAAGTTTCTCCAAATGCTAGTATGGGACTTTTAGACCAGGCCCCACTGACTCACAGGGGGATCCCGAAACAATGAAGCGAGCCAGATTGAGTTAATGTCTGGGGGCCATCCTAGTGCTGCGCAGAGAGAGATGGGCACTGTTGGTATAAACCCCGAGAATGGAGATTCCTCTATCAGTAGTCTGCTTGCCACTATCACGCTTAAGATACGTAACAGATTTGAAACCTCAGAGCTGAATCAGAGAGAAATAAGGTCTGCGTGCGATGTCTTGGAGAAGAAGGTAGATGATAGATGATTTAAGTGGAAGGACTCTAGCTTTAGAAGCAGAAGTAAGAGACCTTAAAGAAGTGGTGCAAGTCAACAGAAAAGAGATAGAAGGTCTTAGGGAAAGGGAGAGAGTTCAGGATGAAAGAGTGGAGCGGCTGAGGGTAAGGAAGGTAGTGATATTAAGAGTTATGTGATTCAAATGCTTAAAAGGAGCTTCAGTTGGAAGAAACGGAAGATGAAATTGCCAGAGACATTCAAAGGATCCACAGAGACCCGTTTAGGTTAAATGCAAATAGATCTAAACCTAGGAGAATCAAGGTTAATTTCATCTCGTATTTGTTAAAGAAAAAGATCCTGGATAAGGCCTTGAAGAATAAATCGTTAGATCTGGACGGAGCAAAAATCTAAATAAGATTGGATCTCTCAGTAGTAACATCAAATAGGCATTGGGGGCTGGGGAAAAGAATGGAGCCTTTAAGAAAGTTAGGAGCTTCGGTTCAGTTGAAATTCCCAGCCCTACTTAAAGTGATGTTAAATAATAAAATGCACTCTTTCCAGATTTGTTGAGGAGGTTGATAAATTCATTGAGGAGCTCCAATCGGAGGCTTAGTAATAAGGTCCCACTCAGTTGCTTTATTGTGTATTTTATCTATACGGTAACATTCGTATGCACGCCTTGAGGTTCACCCATAGGGCTTATGCCATGGGAAGTCGGTTAGGGTTTTCCAAGAGTGGGGGGGGTGGGGTGTGGTGGGGTAGGGTGGTGGGAGCACAGATTGGGGAGCATAAGGGGGAAAAATACCTCAAATGTCTTGATTTTCACCAAATTAGTCAGCACTGTCAGCTTTTTAGGGGATGTCTGGGAATAGGGCAAATGAGATAAAAATTCTAGCGTGGAATGTAAATGGGCTCTGGGTAAAGGGCAGGAGAGATAGGATTATGCAGTATGTGAAAGATTGCCCAGTTCAAGTGGTTATCTTGTTTGAGACACATCTCACAGAAGAGGAAAGTAGGAAGTTTTTTAAATCACAGAGGTGGATTGCACATGCAGTTTACACGAAGCAGACAATGGTCACGAAGGGGGTAGCACTACTGGTTAAACAAGGTACAAATATTTCAGTAGAAAGAAGAGTCTCAAATATTGCAGGAAGATGGCTTTTAGCAAAGCTAAACATTTCTGGTCAGAACTATACTTTGGTGGGGTATTACGGACCAAATCAGGACGAAACAGGTCCACTGGATGAGTTAGTTAATGAGCTCTTAGGTTTCCCAGATCAGATCAGTATGGCAGGAGATTTTAATACCATCCTGGAGCATAAATTAGAAAGATCCCAGAACTGCAGAGCGGCGTTTAATCCTAAAATGTCAGATAGGGTCCGACTGTTGATGGCTCAGTGGGGTCTTTGTGACATATGGAGATGCATGGCTGGGTAGCAATTAGGTTTTACTTATTACAACAAAAAGTATCAACATAAATCTCGGATTGAGTACTTTTTGATTGACAAGGTTTTAAAGGATTCCGTAGTGGAAGTTAAATATATTGGTGTACACCTGTAAGACCAGCTATCCTCCTTCATTTGAGGTTAGGAGAAGGGAGTGTAAGTTTGAAGTGAACGTTAGACTGCACAATTTTATCGGAGGATGAGACTGTTGAGATTCTAAGAGAAGAGATCAAAGAATTCTTTGAGATTAATCAGGGCTCAGCCACAATTAGGACAGTCTGTGATGCTTAAAAGGCCTATTTAAGGGGAAGACTAGGAACTTTAGCGGCAGGGAAAAGGCGAGATTACTACGGAAAAGTGTTGGAATTAGAAGATCAGATCCGGAAGCAGGAAGGGGTTTTGAGCAATTTAGGAAGATCGGAGGGAGGCGAGAGGGAGCTGGCCGAAATTACTAAATTAAAAGCTGGTTTGTCGGGAGTTATAAGTGATAGAGTTAGAAAGAGGTGGGAGTCCAGCCAGTTGGCACATTTTGAGTACGGCGAAGGTGGTAGTAAATTACTAGCGCGGAAGGCGAAGAGTGATCAAGTCAGAAACTTTGGAAAAGAGATCAGCTGCGAAGAGTCAGGGGTAGTGCTGAGTGATAGCCAAGGGATTAGTTTGGCTTTTCACAGATACTTTGGGGAAGTTTAGAAAGAAGATCTGGTTACAAACGAGGATAGTGTGTCGTCTTGGCTGGATTACATAGAACCTTTACCCGAAGAGGCAATGGAGGAACTAAATTAGGAGATCAGGGCGGAGGAGCTTGAAGAGGCGATAAGGGATGGCAAGCGGGGGAAGGCTCCAGGGCCAGATGGCCTTCCACTTGAGGTATATAAAGCCTTGGCCAGTACTATAATTCCAATTTTTAGGCAACTTTTTAATGCGATATTTTTAACAGATTCATTTCTGCCTGAATCTTGGAAGGAGGCAATTATAACTTTAATTCCAAAGCCCGAGAAATCCCCCAAAAAAGTGGATTCATATAGGCCCATTTCGCTTTTAAACGCCGACTACAAGCTGCAAAGGTTATGGCGGGAAAGCTAAATGGTTTTATGTCTCAGATGGTGAATGAAGACCAAAAGGGGTTTATAAGAGGAAGAGCTCTGAAAGAGCTGATGTACTCACTGATTGGCTCTATAGATATGGCAACTGCCTACGGTCTTCCCCTGGCAGTTATAGCGTTAGACGCATCTAAAGCGTTTGACCGTGTTAATTGGGCCTATTTGCAGAATGTGGTTAAACATTTTAACTTAGGTTCAAATTTCTGTAGAGTATTGAGAGGTATTTATTCTGCCCCGGAAGCCAGAGTGTTAATTAATAGGGTTTTGACACCGCCAGTGAAGATCATGCGAGGTGCTAGGCATGGTTGTCCCCTTTCTCCTCTTTTGTTTGATCTTTATATTGAGCCACTGGCCAGAAAAATTAGGAGCAGTAGTGGTATCTTACCGTTTGAGTTTAATGGCTGGACAAAGAAGGTTGGGCTATATGCAGACGATATTCTAATTTTTACAACAAACCTTATGCAAACCTTGAGAGTGGTGATGGAAATAACAACTGAATTTGGCAAAATGTCAGGATATGATATTAATAAAGTTAAGACGGAAGTGATGAGTTGGAATATGGGGGTGGTTGGGATTGATACTAAGCGTGAAATGAGATATTTAGGAGTTAAGATCACTCAGAATATTGCAGACCTCACTAAGGTAAATTTTGACCAGGTGAGAAAGGATATTGGTGCTAGTTTACAGGTTTTAACTTTATTTGGCAGAGTGAACTTAGTAAAGATGATCGTGCTGCCGAAACTAACCTTTTTGTTTGAATCGATCCCCTTATCTTTTAGAAAAGAGTGGTTTGTTAAACTACAGAGTGATATAAGTACGTTTATCTGGGCATCAAAGGGGCCGCAAATATTATGGCGCAAACTTAAGAGGAGGTTGGCGAAGGGGGGATTAGCGCTACCAGATCTATTGTTTTATTCCTGGGCCTTTTTACTAAAAAAAGGTAGAATGTTACTGGACATCCCCATAGATTCAAAGATAGGCATGGTGTTTAGAGTGATGCTGACAAAGGAAAAGGGAGCTGACGTGGGTTTTAGGTACAAATATGCTAATCCGAAATAGTTTAAGAAGGTCGGGCTTAAGATCCTAAAGGACATGGCGGAAATGTGGTTTAAAGTCAGAAAGGTCTTGAATATGCCATATTTCAGCTACTGGTCCCGATTTGGGATGCTTATTATACACAACAAAGGACCTGTTCACACGGTGATATCACAACTCGTAATCCTAAAACAGTTGTCATATATTTATACAGTCTGTTGAGCCAGTGGTTACACCATCTGTATTACTAAGGAACGGATCACCAAAAAAGGGAGAAAGAGTTAAACGAGTTAGAGTCTGTCTGTGAAAGAAGTAGCCTGTGTCTCCAATTACCCTGAATGTAGTGAAAAGATGTGAGAAAGGAATGGTGGTGCCTCACAGTAGCAACACCAAGGAGGGTAAAGCAGGAAGGTACTCGCCTGCTACCTCAAGGTCTCATCATCAGCTACCACCACTCCAGAGCAGATAAGCGTAGAGAAAAGTAAGAAAAACCCAGAAAGACAAGGTGCTAAGGTGTGAAACAAAGATTATCTGTGCATCAATTCATGCAACAGGTTCAACCCCACAATTGGGACTAGGGAATCAGAATATTGCTCCCCTGGTCCCAGTCTAAAAACTGAGCTAGATCACACTTGCTAACAATCTTTATTCTGTGCTGTGTGTCTGCTCATTAAAAAGCCGACATGTTTCATTGCCACAGGAGAAAAACTCACGGCAATTTCTTCAGGGCATGGGTCAGTCACTCCACCCTGCACCAACACTTGTCTATTTTAAAATTTCTATAGGAGACACATGGAAACAAAAAACAGACAAACAGTACATAGCATAATTAGTTGGCATCTGGTCACGATTAAAAAGTTATGCAATATTAGAGACTTCCCACACTGATTTTGTCATGAGATTTACCGGGATGTAGCCCACCATGGGCATACCTTTACCCTCAAGCACTTGTGTATGTGTATTCAATCACTCCTTCACTGGCTCTCCCAGTCACTTCCTATCGTGAATCTGTAAAACATGGCAAAGTATCGTGAGGCAATGGGTGCTTAACACTGCACAATTTTAAACACATGTGCTCTTCTATTATGCCCTTGATCTCAAATGGCACCGCGCGTGCAAGTTTTTATTGCGTATGTCTCCCTGTCTCAAACACATACTCTCACTATGGTATTTAAGAACAGAAAGGTGGGATCTATCCCTTGCTATGTTGCTACCTAGTAAGACAAATTCTCCAATATTCATTATTATTTATCATAGTCATTGCCCCCGCCTAGCCTGTGTACAGAGGGCCATACCCAAGGTAAACTTACCGTGACCGTAACAGTGTCCGGTATCAACTCAGCACCGCATCAGTCCGGCTGTTGCCTCGAGTAATTATTAACGCACTTTAGCGCGGCGCGTCACCGCGCATACTTGGCACCTCCTTCACTACGGGGATCACTATCCACGCCCTGCTAACCTCGGCGCCATTGTTAAACAGTGGAAAAGTGGTTAGAATACTGATTTCTTAGTTATTCTAACGGAAATCAGATGTTTCACTGTCAGTATTTAGAACATTAGATTCTTTTTTGTTTCGATGCAGCTTATGTAAGCTTTGTCATCTATTCATCAATACTTTTTTTTAGAAACATATATGCACTGCCCTTCACACGCCAGTGCAGATCCCAGTGTTCGTATTCTGCATAGCTTTAACCTTTTGTATTTGTGAAGCTAAAAACAGATTCAAATGTTAGTGCCCGTACTCGAGACACAGTTTTTTAGAAATTGAAGATTTGATAGCTTTATTTAGCCCGTGATGAACAATATGGCCATTGATGTATTTCTCATGCAGTTTCCAACGTAAAGATATCTTCAATATTACGTATAAATCAACAACAATTATCTCCTCCCCTCGTATGAAAAATAAAGGGTGTTGAGCACGCTGCCATGTATGCACTGCAGTTTACACGCCAATGCAGACCCCAGTGTTCGTATTCTGCATAGCTTTAACCTTTTGTATTTGTAAAGCTAAAAACAAGTTCAAATATTAGTGCCTGTACTCGAGACATAATTTTTTAAAAAGATTGCGTATAAATCAGCAACAATTATCTCCTCCCCTCGTATGAAAAATAAAAGGTGTTGAGCACGCTGCCATGTATAGATGTTTAACAAACCGTGCTCAATTTCACTCATACTAACATCATTTATTTATACATGGCTTCATAGGGTTCATAGGGGAGTCATAGGAAAATAAGCATTGCTGGGGGACCATAGTTGGATTTGTGAATTATACACTGACCTTATTCCATTCAATAAGGTCGTTCAATCCAGACTGATCTACACCCTCCTGATAGATCCACCGTGCCTCTCTGGTGCTGAGTCTGGTTTCCATATTATATTGGTCCCCCATTACCCTCTCGAGGACAACCCAACGAACATCCTTGGGGGCATGTTTGTAGGTTTGAAAATGCTGCTCCAATTTGGTGCTAAGTTTCCCTGCACGCAATGTGCTCAAATGTTCTTGTATCCTTATTTTGACCTTCCTTGTCGTAAGGCCAATATAGTGTAAATCACATGGACATGTCAGTCTGTAAATGACTTTGGATGTGTTACAATTGCTAAACTTATTTAAAAACCAAGTTTTGTTGCCAGCAAGTGTAACACTCTTTGTAGGAGATGTATATTCACACACAGAACAACTCCCGCTTGGATAATGTCCCTGCGGGACACTAGTCTCTCTCAGTTCTTGTTTCGGTCTGGTATGCACCAGTCGATCGCGGATATTAGCTGATCGTTTAAAAGCAAAACGGGGCTCGGGCATTTGCATGTCTGGAGTGCTTAGCAAATACCAATGCCTCCGAATGATTTGTCTGACTTTCGTAGAAAGTGGACCAAAAGTAGTGACCACAGGGATACATTCTCCACTTTTCTTGGGTGTCTTTTCCAAAAGTGCGGCACGTGGCGTGTTATACGCTCGTTTTCTCGCCTGTTTAATGACCTTCTGGGGTATGCTCGATTCTCCAATTTGCTGGCTAAGGCAGTTGCCTGTTCTGAGTATTTTTGTAGAGAAGAGCAGTTACGACGATATCGTAAAAACTGTCCCACAGGCAGATTATCTCGGAGAGCTCTGGGGTGATATGATCTGTAGTGCAATAACGAGTTTTCATCAGTTGGTTTTTGGTGCACAATAGTCACTAACTTGTCATGTTCTGCTTGAAAGATCAAGATATACTGCTGACAGTCTATTCACAGACCATGTGAACTTGAGGCAGTCATCCAAGTTGTTTAACCATGCTAAGAACTCGTTAAGTCTCTCTTCCGTTCCTGACCATATGCATAGCACATCGTCTATATATCTCTTCCAGAGGACAATGTTTCTCTGGAAGAGATTAGTGTCAGAGTGGATATAGTAGGCATCAAACTGGCCTACATAAATGCAGGCCAGACTTGGAGCAAATGTTGCCCCCATCGAAGTGCCAGACACCTGAAGGTACATCTGGTCCTTGAAAGCAAAAAAGTTTTCAGTCAATGCAATCTCTATGCATTGCAAGACAAAAGTCTGGGGGGTGTCATAAAACCACTCACATTCCCCCAGAGCGCGCACTGCTCCCACCAGAGTTGCTTCCTGGGGGATGCTTGTGTACAACGATTCAATGTCTATAGTGACTAAGAATTGATTATGAGGATCGTATGTTACATCTTCTAAAATTCTGAGCACATCTGTTGTGTCTTGGACATAAGAAGGTTGGGTGATGACACATTCCCTCAAAAAATAGTCCGCGAACTGCGATAAAGGTTCCAGCAAGGACTGTATGCCCGAAACAATCGAGCGTCCCGGAGGGGGTCGTTGTGCTTTGTGGATTTTGGGTACTATATAAGTACTATATAAAATGCCGGAACTCTCGGTCTCATATTGATCAAAAATTCGGCTTCCTTATATGTCAACCATTTTTTCTCCTTTGCTTCTGTAACCAGTTTAATAATGGTTGCCTGCAGTTCTTTTGTAGGATCCCTCACCAATGGTCTATAGTTACAGCGATTTCCCAGAAGTCTAGCTACCTCGGTCTCATAGTCCTGAGTGTCCATCACCACCACCGCCCGCCCTTGTCGGCCGGTTTGATGGTGATGGCTGGGTTACTCTGTATAGTTTTTAATGCTTGCCAGTCCCTATGACTCATATTGTTATGTATATCAGCCTGCATATTTTGTTCCAAAACTAAAATGTCTTGGAAAACTTTCTGTTCAAAAACCCGTATCTCAGGACCAACCGAGCTGTTAGGTAGGCAGAACTGTGACGGGCAACGCAAATTGGTCTAGAAGATCGAGGGGCTATTCTGTTCCTTGCCTTCAAAAAACGTTTTCAATTTAATCTTTCTCATGAGACCATATAGTTCACCCCGGAGTTTAAACCCATCATGTTTAGGGGTTGGTACAAACCCCAACCCCTTGTTGAGCACTTTTAGTTCATCATCAGTCAATTGATGTTTGGAGAGGTTGACCACTATATTGCTGTCACTCACAGTGATAGGGGTGTTCTGCCCCTGCTGCGTGTGATCCTTGGAGAGAATGTCTGCCAAGTTGAGTTCAAATGTTGGCGTGCGCGGCCCCTCCCCCTGCCCCTGTGACTGACCCCTCTTTGATCTACAGGGTGTTGAGTTTGTTGTCCTAAAAAAACCCTGAACATAGCTTCCAAATCCTCATTGGTTCTATCTTGGGGGTTAAATCTCACTCTTTGATTAGAGGTAGATGGTTGGGTAGTATATTCCTCATCCTCACTACTCGGGTTCTCAAATGTCCAATTATTTGGAGTTCTTCTGCCCTGTCGACGACCACCTCTCATGCCTGTTGGAAATGATGGCTGTGATTGAATTTGTTGATAATATTGGTCTTCTACATATGGGAAGGCCCATTCATGACTTAATCTATCTAGGTTCCTCCTAAGTCCCTTGATCTTTTGATTGACCATGTATGTCTGGTATTCCTCCAAATCACTTTGAATCTTAGCCAGTTGTTCTTTCATATCAGCAATAGTTGTATCTGCTTTAATTGCTTCCTCTATCTCTAAAATCTCTTTGAGGAGCTCATCGCTAAGTCTCTTTGCTGTGTTAATAATCAAGACAAGCCAATCCCGGGTGTACTTGTTAGCTATATAGCTCCAGTCCACCCGGAATTTCTTGTCTTCCAAAAAGATTTTGGGTTCTATACGCACCAGGAGACTGGCAGGTGCTGCACCCGCCCTGAGATACTCAGTGATTAAAGCTCCATGGAGCACAATCCTCACTTGTAGTTTCCTACTGTTTGATAGTCTTTCCCATTCATCACGGGCCGTTGACGTCCCATTTAGGGGGGCATTGGGTAGTAGTGATGGACCCGAAAGTATAGATGCTATATGTTCATCAGTAAAAGCCAAGCAGAACTTATCCATGTTCAGCTCAATATAATCAAAAAGAGATAGTGAAAAAAGGGTAGGCAGTCCTCGATAGTGAATCAGTGCCAACTAAAAAACAACAACTACCGCTTAAATAAACAGCATTGTATGTTATGTTATGTACAGTACGTCCTTATGAGAAAAAAATTTGTTAAAAAGCTCTCACGGCTAAGCTGCCGTTCTCAAGACCAAACACAATAAGGAGCTATAGGGGCAGAGAACAGGTCTTCCCCCACTCAGAGAATTATACACAACAAAGGACCTGGTCACACGGTGATATCACAACTCGTAATCCTAAGACAGTTGTCATATATTTAGACAGTCTGTTGAGCCAGTGGTTACACCATCTGTACTACTAAGGAACGGATCACCAAAAAAGGGAGAAAGAGTTACAAGAGTTAGAGTCTGTCTGTGAAAGAAGTAGCCTGTGTCTCCAATTAACCTGAGTGTAGTGAAAAGATGAGAGAAAGGAATGGTGGTGCCTCACGGTAGCAACACCAAGGAGGGTAAAGCAGGAAGGTACTCGCCTGCTACCTCAAGGTCTCATCATCAGCTACCACTACTCCAGAGCAGATAAGCGTAGAGAAAAGTAAGAAAAACCCAGAAAGACAAGGTGCTAAGGTGTGAAACAAAGATTATCTGTGCATCCATTCATGCAACAGGTTCGACCTCACAATTGGGACTAGGGAATCAGACTATTGCTCCCCTGGTCCCAGTCTAAAAACTGAGCTGGATCACACTTGCTAACAATCTTTATTCTGTGCTGTGTGTCTGCTCATTAAAAAGCCGACATGTTTCATTGCAACAGGAGAAAAATTCACGGCAATTTCTTCAGGGCGTGGGTCAGTCACTCCACCCTGCACCAACACTTGTCTATTTTAAAAATTTCTATAGGAGACACAGGGAAACAAAAAACAGACAAACAGTACATAGCATAATTAGTTGGCATCTGGTCACGAATAAAATGTTATGCAATATGAGAGACTTCCCACACTGATTTTGTCATGAGATTTACCGGGATGTAGCCCACCATGGGCATACCTTTACCCTCAAGCACTTGTGTATGTGTATTCAATCACTCGTTCACTGGCTCTCCTAGTTACTTCCTATCGTGAATCTGTAAAACATGGCAAAGTATAGTGAGGCAATGGGTGCTTAACACTGCACAATTTTAAACACATGTGCTCTTCTATTATGCCCTTGATCTCAAATGGCACAGCGCGTGCAAGTTTTTATTGCGTATGTCTCCCTGTCTCAAACACATACTCTCACTATGGTATTTAAGAACAGAAAGGTGGGATCTATCCCTTGCTATGTTGCTACCTAGTAAGACAAATTCTCCAATATTCATCATTATTTATCATAGTCATTGCCCCCGCCTAGCCTGTGTACAGAGGGCCATACCCAAGGTAAACTTACTGTGACCGTAACAGTGTCCGGTATCAACTCAGCACCGCATCGGTCCGGCTGTTGCCTCGAGTGATTATTAACGCGCTTCAGCGCGGCGCGTCACCGCGCATACTTGACCCCTCCTTAACTACGGGGATCACTATCCACGCCCTGCTAACGTCGGCGCCATTGTTAAACAGTGGAAAAGTGGTTAGAATACTGATTTCTTAGTTATTCTAACGGAAATCAGATGTTTCACTGTCAGTATTTAGAACGTTAGAAGTGTTTTGTGTCGATGCAGCGTATGTAAGTTTTGTCATCTATTCATCGATACTTTTTTTTAGAAACATATATGCACTGCCCTTCACACGCCAGTGCAGGTCCCAGTGTTCGTATTCTGCATAGCTTTAACCTTTTGTATTTGTGAAGCTAAAAACAGATTCAAATGTTGGTGGCCGAGCCGAGCTGCAAGATGGCCGCCGTGTAACGGGGCTCTGCCGGCCGAACGCCTAAATCCGTCAGTTCATCCGTTTTACGCCGACATCCTGTCCCGACAAAGCTGAGGCGGAGGGTGCCCGGACGTAGAGGCATCGATCCCTGCAATCCGGACCGAAATCGGTGGCGGCGATCCGGAGCGGTGCTCCCTTGAAGCCCAGGAGGTGGCTCTCCTGACTCCCGGCCGGGGATCCCAGCTACGCAAGTCCCGTGTCGCGGGCCAGAACACGACGTGCAAAGGCCGCGGCTGCCGGGGGGGGGACGAATCCTGCTGTCCCTGGCGCCCCGGACGGCCCGGGGGGCCCTAAACTGCGGCGATCTCCCCGCCTCCTGACAATCTGCGCGAGCACTGACGGGACGGCCCTGGGGCTGCGAGAGCGACGCCAATCCTGCTACCCTCGACGGTGACCCGGGTGGTGGAGTGCGCCTTCCTTCAGCCTCCGCCCGGTGCATAACTATCGAACTACGGAGGATCCAGGGACTGCGGAGTGTGTGCCCGCTGTACGGCCGCCCCAACTGCTGGTCACTAGCTGTGTGCCCATTTGGAGGGCATGTCCCGGCCTCGGACCCGCACTTGGTGAGAGCTGCAGGCCTGCTGGGCCCGACTGTGCGTTGTAGATTCCCGCTGACGGCGCAGACGGCCGGGCGGCCTTGGGAGGGAGCAGATTGGGCATGGTGGGCCCGTGACTTTGTCCGGACTCGAAGGCCTGTGCATACTCTGTTGGGCCCATTTTTCCTACCCACCCTCCCGCTGAGACTCTGATGGTGTGACCCCTTTGCTGCGCCATGGGGAAGACGGATGCTAAGCAGAGGAAGCTCCAGTTTGGGAAGCACATGGCTCAGGACACTGAAACTGTCCCAGCGTCCCAGACGGTGGTCCCTGAAACGCAGCTGGAGCCGACGCAGGACGCCGAAGATGTCAAGAGCATGTTTCGGGAGTTGAAGGGCTGCCTAAAGGAGATAGACGGCAAGTTGGACTCCATGGCCAGGCGACTGGACGGAATATCGCACAAGGTGGATCAACACGAAGAACGGCTGGCGGCGGTAGAGGCGCGGGTTGCCGACTGTGAAGAGAGTAGCGGTGATACCCGGGAGCAGCTGCTGCGCATGGACAAGGTCCTGGAGGTGATAAAGAGTCGCAACGAAGATTTGGAAGCCCGCTCTCGCAGAAATAACGTGAGAATTATTGGTATTGCGGAATCCACGAACATTGGCACTATGGAGCACTTCGTTGAAGGGATGTTCCGCGACCTGTTTGGTGAGGCCCTGTCGGCCATGTTCCTGGTTGAGAGGGCACATCGCACTCTGGGGCCGCGGCCGGTGCCGGGGGCGCCGCCGCGCCCGATCCTTGCCAGGATCCTCAACTATCGAGACAGAGACACGATCCTACGGCTGGCACGTGAAAGAGGTGAGCTAACATTCCAAAACATGGCAATATCACTGTTTCCCAACTTCACCCAGGCTGTGCAGGCCGCCAGGCGTGAATTCCTCCCGGCGAAGTGGATCTTCCAGAAAGTGGGGACAAAATATGCGATGTTATATCCTGCTAAGTTAAGGGTCCACCACGGGGGGAAACCGATGGTCTTCACGGCTGCGACGGAAGCACTCAAATTTGCGAGGCAGGCGGAGCGGGCGCTGAGAGACAAACGTTCCGGGCAGGGGACACCGCCGCACGACCAGCTTAGTGACGTTGAGTAACTAGGCCTACATTCTATGTACTCGTTGAACTGGAACGTATAGAGACGCCGGACAGCTTGGTTGTACCGTATCACTTGTTGCTCTATTACGGAGACTCTGAACTTATAGAGTGTCGTGGCTGCCGTGGGGAACAGAGAGGTCAAGGGATACGAGGTTCGGGGACTACTCTTGAACATTGACAGAGAACTTGTGAGGGGATCGGTGTTGGGCTTACCCCGCCGCAGGCAGATAGTGTATATGTTAATGGGCGGTAATGTTCGGCCACCCTGTCGCCTTTTGGACAGGGGAGTATGCCGGTGACCCACGCCCTCACAGGGATGATTCCCGTAATTTCACTGATGCAATATAGTTGTTGGGTGGGGTGGGGGGGGGGGCGAGTGTCTCAACCTGATTGGGGGGTTGGAGTGGGTGGTGAGGGGATTTGGTTAATGTTGTTTGGTTTTCTTACACTGCACTATTTGAATGTAATACTACAGGATGATGTGGCCCTGCCGCTGACCGCTGCCATGTTCTTCTTGCTGTTCCGAAATTCAGAGCGAGAGCTCTTCCTGCAGACCACATGCGCGCTGCCGCTACTGAACCCATTGCTGCGTAGGAAACACCACCGCACACATACCTGACCGCGCTGCGTTGTTTTACTTGGAATATTCGTGGTCTGAATGACCATCGCAAGATCAGATTGACCCATGCATATCTGACACGACACCAAGTTGACATCTGTTTCCTTCAGGAAACGCATTTGCCCCAAGTAACCGGGGTGAGGCTTCGACATGCTAGATGGGGCGAAATACACACGTCCGGCTACTCCAGCTACTCCCGGGGAGTGGCCATTTTAATACGGCGAGGCCTACCCTGGCAAACATATCGGGTGCATGCCGACACTGAGGGACGCTACATAATACTGCAGGGGAAGCTTTTTCACATGCCAATGACACTAGTCAACATATATGGCCCAAACTCGGACGACCCTGATTTCTTCCGACACGTCTGGCACAAGACACAGTCGCTGGGAGAGGGCGCATGCATGTGTGGCGGCGACTTCAATGCGGTAATCTCGCAGGAACTAGACAGGGAGGGAGCGGCCCGCGTGCATCACCCGCATGTGGCTGACCTCCTCCGTGGCCTAATGACGGACTATCAGCTATTAGATTCGTGGCGCGTTCTGCACCCCGAGCTGCGGGAGGGCACCTGCTTCACCCCACACAGGGGAGCTTGGTCCAGGTTGGATTTTTGGCTTTTAACCCCACAGGTACATGCATGGGTGTCGGACGCCGCACACAGGGCGCGCACCCTTTCTGACCACTCGCCAGTGGAACTGATGCTACGCGTGCCACAGCCATATGTGACGCCCTTCGCGTGGCGCTTACCAGCACAGGCCCTGACCGATCCGGTGTTCCGGGAAGATATATACCAACGCGTTACGGAATATTTTGAACAGAACACTGGCTCTGTTACGTCGGAAGGCACCCTGTGGGACGCTTTCAAGGTGGTAATACGAGGTCACTGCATCGCGGGACAGGCCGCGGTGCTGAAGACCATCAGGGGAACGCTGAAGCGGCTGGAAGACAGCCTGCATGCTCTGGAGGTGCAGTACTGTTCGGACCTATCGGCGTCAACTCTGGCGGAAACACGCACCAAGCTCACGGAATACCAGGCTGAAGCCGATAGGGAGCTTAAGTTTCTGACTAAACAGGCGGTGGCCCGCAGATATGGCGAGGGGGACCGACCGGGCAAGACGCTCGCTCTGCTGCTGCGTTCGCAGCGGCCATCCCCCTTCATCTCCTCAATGGCGACACCGGAGGGCGGGCATGCGTATACTCCTCCAACTATTCTAGATACGTTTCGGACTTTTTATAAAGAATTGTACCGCACCCGGGGTGCGCCGCCGCTGTCGGAGCTGTCGGGATACTTTGATACGATCCAGCTCATTTGGTTCAATGCACACCAAAAGGGGTACTTTGATCGCCCCTTTGAGATAGACGACGTTAAAGAGGCGATAGGCGCATTGGCGGCCGGGAAAGCGCCGGGACCGGACGGGTTACCGGCACAATTCTATAAGGAATATGCAGATCTGCTGGCCCCCAAACTACTAGCAGTATATACTGAGGCCGTTGAAGCGGGTGTGCTCCCGGAATCGATGAGAGAGGCGGTCATTATCGCCCTCTTAAAACCGGATAAAGACGCTCAACACTGCGATTCCTATAGGCCGCTGTCCTTAATTAATACGGATGCAAAGATTTTCGCGAAAATGCTAGCATTGCGGTTGCAACCGGTACTGCCACTCATGATACGGCCTGACCAATCGGGCTTTGTACCGGGCCGCTCTACGTCTCACAATCTTCGAACTTTATTTGGGGTGCTACACTACTTAGCCCCGCATGTACAAGCCGTAGCGGTGCTGTTGGATGCAACAAAAGCGTTTGACTCCCTGGAGTGGGGATTCCTGTTTCCCTTGCTGCAGCGAATGGGTATGAGTGAGGCATTCATTGGCTATATTCGCTTGTTGTATACCAACATCACTGCCCGGGTACGGGTTAACGGGCTAGTCTCTGCGCCCTTTGCCATCGGGAGGGGTACGAGACAGGGCTGCCCCTTATCGCCCCTGCTATTTGCTATCGCCACAGAGCCCTTGGCGGCTCGCATCCGACAGCACCACGCAAACCGG
Source organism: Triturus cristatus (assembly GCF_964204655.1). Taxonomy (NCBI): domain Eukaryota; kingdom Metazoa; phylum Chordata; class Amphibia; order Caudata; family Salamandridae; genus Triturus; species Triturus cristatus. The sequence continues at coordinate 529,799,467 of NC_140586.1, forward strand.
GGCATAGGCTTTTCGTCGAGGGCACTGACCGTGCCTCTGTACGCGGATGATATTACCTTGTATGTAACCGACCCGCGGGAAAACCTTTCGCCCATGACAGGAGAATTGATAGAGTATGGCTTGCTATCAGGTGTAACCATAAATTGGGAGAAGTCGGTTATTCTACCTTTGACGGCCGGGACGACTCGCTTTTCCCCGAATTGCCCGCTGAAATGGGCGGACGGACCGGTGCGATACTTGGGGGTCTGGATCAGCACTGATATGCAGCAAATATGGTCGGAGAATTATGGGCGTACACTGAGCTGGGTCGAGGAGCGGGTCGGCCGCTGGAAGCATTTGCCCCTTTCGCTGGCGGGCAGGATTGCGGTGGCCAAGATGGTCATCCTGCCGAAGTTCTTATATCTCTTCGGGAACATTCCGCTGCCCCTGACTGCTAGTTTTTTGCGCCAATTGCGCTCGCAGATGGTGGAGCTGGCGTGGGGCGGTAGGCAGCCGAGGGTGGCGTGGGAGACCCTGCACCCAACGCCGTTCCAGCCACATGTGGCGATAGAAACGGATAGAGCGGCACCGTTGCCACTCGCCGTGGCCCTATATGCGCCGCACAAACGGAGATGCGCTGACATAGACCCGGTGCACGCACTTAGATGGGCCTGGGATGGGCTGCGACGCAGGGCTGGACTGGACCTCTTGTATGCCGGATCGATGCCGCTGCGACATAACCCGATGTGGTCCCCGCTGCAGAATATGCACACTGGCGAGCGGGCTGCGGCGCACGGCCTTCGCACAGTGGGTGACTTGTTCCCAGGGGCTTCCTTCATCACGCTGGAGCAGATGTGTGGTGAGGAGGCCCCGACGCTGTTAGACACGCTGCTTTACTGCCAGTTACGCCACACAGGTCAAAAACTGTTTCCCACGTTTCCGGCTCCTCCGCCAGATTTACCAGCCCTGGAGAACGTGCTGGCGGTGGAATCAGGACGCAAGCTTATATCCAGATTGTACCAACGTATGCAAGCTAGCCATCCTGTAGTGATTCCGGCGGCCCGTGAGCTGTGGTCTGCGGAATTGGGTTCCGACATTTCTGATGAACACTGGGATCTATGCTGCAGGCTCCTGGGGGTCCTATCCCCTAATTACCGACTTCGCCTGATACACTTGAAATATATTCATATGATATATCGTACCCCTCACCGGCTCCACCGCATGGGACTGAGAGATTCCGATGCTTGCTGGCGGTGTCGCGCGGGCGGGGCGACCTTCATACATATGGCGTGGGACTGTCCCCCGCTGGCGGCTTTCTGGGTCAAAGTGTTAAACATAGTGGGAACGATCACTGGTCTGCAGATCCCATGCACCCCGCAGGCTACACTGCTAGGTATATTGCCTATGGTCAAGCCCAAACACCGGAAGTTGCCAGCGATGCTTCACCTACTAGCCAAACGCCAAGTTGCGATGCACTGGGGGGTGGCTACAGCGCCTAATATCAGGGACTGGGTGCGAAGCGTAGTATATTGCCAGTCGCAACTAGCGCTATATTGGGAGATGATGCCGACGCGTTCCAGGCCAAAGGATATCTGGGAACCCTTTACTCACTGGTTGGCGCAGACAACGCTTCAAGAACTGTAATTTTCATGTTCATTCCCCGCTATTGCTGGGGGACGGATGCGGGTCGGATGGCATGTAGGGCACGCTGGACTACATAGATGGGTCGGGAGACAGTACGGCGGGAGGGGGTGGGCGTATGGTTGGGTCAAGCGCATGGGGATCGAACACTTTGTGAGGGAGCATATCTATAGTATTACTAGCGGTGAAGTGGTGGGCGGCAGTCTCGTCCATAACATGTTATATGTACACAGCAGTGGATTGTATTGTTTTCTGTTGTTTAAAAATGCAAATAAAAAGAATTAAAAAAAAAAAAAAAAAAAACAGATTCAAATGTTAGTTCCCATACTCGAGACACAGTTTTTTAGAAATTGAAGATTTGATAGCTTTATTTAGCCCGTGATGAACAATATGGCCACTGATGTATTTCTCATGCAGTTTCCAACGTAAAGATATCTTCAGTATTACGTATAAATCAGCAACAATTATCTCCTCCCCTCGTATGAAAAATAAAGGGTGTTGAGCACGCTGCCATGTATGAACTGCAGTTTACACGCCAATGCAGACCCCAGTGTTCGTATTCTTCATAGCTTTAACCTTTTGTATTTGTAAAGCTAAAAACAAGTTCAAATATTAGTGCCTGTACTCGAGACATAATTTTTTAAAAAGATTGAACATTTGATAGCTTTATTTAGCCCGTGATGAACAATATTGCCATTGATATATTCCTCATGCAGTTTCCAACGTGGAGATATCTTAAATATTGCGTATAAATCAGCAACAATTATCTCCTCTCCTCGTATGAAAAATAAAGGGTGTTGAGCACGCTGCCATGTATAGATGTTTAACAAACCGTGCTCAATATCACTCATAGTAACATCATTTATTTATACATGGCTTCATAGGGGAGTCATAGGAAAATAAGCATGGCTGGGAGTCCATAGTTGGATTTGTGAATTATACACAGACCTTATTCCATTCAATAAGGTCGTTCAATTCAGACTGATCTACACCCTCCTGATAGATCCACCGTGCCTCTCTGGTGCTGAGTCTGGTTTCCATATTATATTGGTCCCCCATTACCCTCTCGAGGACAACCCAACGAACATCCTTGGGGGCATGTTTGTAGGTTTGAAAATGCTGCATCAATTTGGTGCTAAGTTTCCCTGCACGCAATGTGCTCAAATGTTCTTGTATCCTTATTTTGACCTTCCTTGTCGTAAGGCCAATATAGTATAAATCACACAGACATGTCAGTCTGTAAATGACGTTGGTTGTGTTACAATTGCTAAACTTATTTAAAAACCAAGTTTTGTTGCCAGCAAGTGTAACACTCTTTGTAGGAGATGTATATTGACGAACAGAACAACTCCCACTTGGATAATGGCCCTGCGGGACACTAGTCGCTCTCAGTTCTTGTTTCGGTCTGGTATGCACCAGTCGATCGCGGATATTAGCTGATCGTTTAAAAGCAAAATGGGGCTGGGGCATTTGCATGTTCGGAGTGCTTAGCAAATGCCAATGCCTCCGAATGATTTGTCTGACTTTCGTAGAAAGTGGACCAAAAGTAGTGACCACATGGATACATTCTCCACTTTTCTTGGGTGTCTTTTCCAAAAGTGTGGCACGTGGCGTGTTATACGCTCGTTTTCTTGCCTGTTTAATGACCTTCTGGGGGTAGGCTCAATTCTCCAATTTGCTGGCTAAGGCAGTTGCCTGTTCAGAGTATTTTTGTAGAGAAGAGCAGTTACGACGAAATCGTAAAAACTGCCCCACAGGCAGATTATCTCGGAGAGCTCTGGGGTGATATGATCTGTAGTGCAATAACGAGTTTTTATCAGTTGGTTTTTGGTGCACCATAGTCACTAACTTGTCATGTTCTGCTTGAATGTCAAGATCAAGATATACTGCTGACAGTCTATTCACAGACCATGTGAACTTGAGGCAGTCATCCAAGTTGTTTAACCATGCTAAGAACTCGTTAAGTCTCTCTTCCGTTCCTGACCATATGCATAGCACATCGTCTATATATCTCTTCCAGAGGACAATGTTCCTCTGGAAGAGATTAGTGTCAGAGTGGATATAGTAGGCCTCAAACTGGCCTACATAAATGCAGGCCAGACTTGGAGCAAATGTTGCCCCCCTCGAAGTGCCAGACACCTGAAGGTATATCTGGTCCTTGAAAGCAAAAAAGTATTGAGTCAATGGAATCTCTATGCATTGCAAGACAAAAGTCTGGGGGGTGTCATAAAACCACTCATATTCCCCCAGAGCGTGCGCTGCTGCCACCAGAGTTGCTTCCTGGGGGATACACATACACAAGTGCTTGAGGGTAAAGGTATGCCCATGGTGGGCTACATCCCGGTAAATCTCATGACAAAATCAGTGTGGGAAGTCTCTCATATTGCATAACTTTTTAATCGTGACCAGATGCCAACTAATTATGCTATGTACTGTTTGTCTGTTTTTTGTTTCCCTGTGTCTCCTATAGAAATTTTAAAATAGACAAGTGTTGGTGCAGGGTGGAGTGACTGACCCACGCCCTGAAGAAATTGCCGTGAGTTTTTCTCCCGTGGCAATGAAACATGTCGGCTTTTTAATGAGCAGACACACAGCACAGAATAAAGATTGTTAGCAAGTGTGATCTAGCTCAGTTTTTAGACTGGGACCAGGGGAGCAATATTCTGATTCCCGAGTCCCAATTGTGGGGTTGAACCTGTTGCATGAATCGATGCACAGATAATCTTTTTTTCACACCTTAGCACCTTGTCTTTCTGGGTTTTTCTTACTTTTCTCTACGCTTATCTGCTCTGGAGTGGTGGTAGCTGATGATGAGACCTTGAGGTAGCAGGCGAGTACTGTCCTGCTTTACCCTCCTTGGTGTTGCTACCGTGAGGCACCACCATTCCTTTCTCACATCTTTTCACTACACTCACGGTAATTGGAGACACAGGCTACTTCTTTCACAGACAGACTCTAACTCTTTTAACTCTTTCTCCCTTTTTTGGTGATCCGTTCCTTAGTAGTACAGATGGTGTAACCACTGGCTCAACAGACTGTCTAAATATATGACAACTGTCTTAGGATTACGAGTTGTGATATCACCGTGTGAACAGGTCCTTTGTTGTGTATAATTCTCTGAGTGGGGGAAGACCTGTTCTCTGCCCCTATAGCTCCTTATTGTGTTTGGCCCGATTTGGGATGCACCAGGCTCTCCTGAATGGACAAAAGACTCATTGGCTTTACCCTTAAAAAAAGCGGGCATTTTTAGGTGGAAGGACCTGTTGCTGGATGGTCAGATGGTTTCGTGGGGGAGGTGTGAGCAGGTAGTAGGCCCAACGCTTTCAAGGTTTAAATTTCTCCAGGTTCAAAGTTGGTTCTTGACAACAGGGGTAACGTTTGGAGATCCTAATGAATTTGAGGAAAAACGTCTGTCTACTGGTGTGTTAAAAAAAGAAATCGCACTATGGTACTGGATGATTCTGGAGCTGGAAGACAGCGCGTTTACCTTGCCAATGGATCTGTGGTGAGGATGCATGCCAGAGACCACGTTGAAAGCTCAATGGCAAGTATCTATGTCTATGCTTTACAAAATAGTTAAACCTGCGTATCTGAGGAGGAACCATCTTTTTACAGTGCATAGGGCGAACTGGACTCCACAAAGGCTTTCTAAATTTGGGTCAGGAAGAGTGGTGGTGTGTCTCAAGTGCGGCAGTCAGAGTAGAGACGACCTACATATGTTTATATATTGTCCGAAGTTGCAGCTGTTCTGGGCGGCCGTAAGTAAATGCCTGGCTAGTGCTTTAAACCTGCAGATTAAGGTAAGCGCTGTTTTGGTTATTTTTGGAAGTTTGGAATGCCAATGTACTGTTACTAAAACTGTGCAAAATTAGTATTTTATGCTATGCTTTTAGCATGTAGGGAGATATGTAAACTGTGGATATCTCCGACACCTCCAACAATGGATGATTGGTTGAAATCTATTCGGATCAGGGGAAAAGGAAATATGAATTTTGGACTCCTTCTGTGTCTAGGGGAACTTTATGAGTGGTGGAACTTGAAAAATTAATCGGTCCAACGATTAAGCCTTCTCCTACCTCTGCTGGTTATAGTCTTTTCTGCGTGAGCAGAAGGACATCGGGAAGCGTCTGCGGTCGAATAAAGGAGGAGGTCTCTTTGAAAGATGGCAGGGATGTTGTCTTGGGAGCCTTCACCTTGTTACACCTATTACAGCGCATGAGGTTTGATAACCCAAGGTTGGCATAGTTTGAAGGACAAAGGGTGGAAACAAGGCAAATGAGGACAAAAAGAAAATAGTAGAACACATGCACAGGCTAGCCCCATTACAGATGCCTCAATAAGAAAACCAGAAATTATGTAGGCCAGGTGCTGCAGAAGGCCAGTGACATGCCACTTGTGGCTTTTACCAGACCAATGACATGTAAGGTACCCAAAATTACGGGGAAAAAGGTGGGAGGGGAAAAAATAAAATAAAAAAAGTGTATTGGAGGCGTGGCCAAGCGGTCCAACATGGCGGATACGTTTTAGCTCGGCTCCCGTAGCCTCGTAAATATCTGACATAATTCTGCCGTCAAGCCCTCTCTACTGTCTTCGCTTCACATCACATTCGTCACCCCGTGCTCTGTAGCGACTCCTCATTCCCCCGCAGCTTAGAGACGACCCCCTAGGCCGCCACAGCACCGAGATAGAGACTATAGCTGGCGTTGCCTGGGCCGTGTGGGGAAACCACGCCCTCCTGTGAGTGTCGCCCAGCGGGGCTTCGGCAACCAAGCTCTGCCGTGGCCGCTGTCCGGTGGCGTGTGAACTCATCAGAATGCTGCGGACTAGGAGGGGCGACCACTGAGGTAGACATGGACAAAATCTCCCAAATAAGAAGGTGAGGTGCATCGCGCTCCTGCGCAGCTCAGGCCAGCCCATATATCGAATCCAGACATGGCATAACCAGGGGTAACATCATCATTAGATGCCATAGCACAGCTACTATCTAGAACGCGCAGTACTCCAAAGACAGATGGTTAGCCAAAGTGGGCCAGGGCGCGCATCAAGGAGGAGGTATTAATACTTTATAACATGAACTCAAGGGCCTAGAAGCAAGGCTATAGAGACAAGGCCTAGTGAATCCAACTGGCCCTTTCATTTACCAGACTCCCGGAAACGCTGCATGATAAATTGGCTTGAGACAGCCTTCGATGTAGGGAGATACGACAACACAAAATAGCACCAAGCAGCATCCATCCGTAGGAGCAAGTCTGCCAAACCTCCCGCCTAGCTTTATTTGTAACCTCCACGAATAATCAACGACACCTCTGATGACACCAGACACACTGTAAGCATGTCTAAAGGTCAGGCTACGGGACAAGCCATGAAGCAAAGCATGATTGACAAATTCGTAGGCGTAACCACTGGATCAACAACAGCCATCGACACCCAAACTACTATACCAGACAGTGCTACACTTCTTCCCGTAATGACTTACTCGCAAGACACGTCATGTTGCTGCTCCAAAATCTCCGTAATGCCGTGGAACGCTTAACCCAAGCTGTATCCAGTATCTCTGGCACAGAATATACGCTTGTCACGCTTGAGGGAAAGGTCAACACTCTTGAAAAACTTACATGGGGACTGGCCACATGAGTTGAGGATGCAGAGGGGAGAGCCTGTCGAAATACCCTAAAATTTGTGAGTTTTCGTGAGGAATGTGAAGGCTCGGACATGTGTGCATTCCTAGGTAAATGGGTCAAAACCTGGATTCCAGCTGAAAATCTCTCCTCCTGCTTTGTCCTTGAGCACGCCCACCGGGCACTCACAGCTAAACCTCCCCCAGGTGCCAGGCCTCGGCCAGTCATTGCCCAAATACTTAACTTTCACGATAGGGATATCATACTGCAGCAAGCCAGGATGCAAAAGACCCTCACCTTCAAATCCCATCCGATAAGGATCTTCCCAGACTACACCAAACTGGTGCAACAGCAAAGACAATCCTTTACTGCTGTGAAAACACGCTTCCAAGAACTACAGGTCCCATACATGCTACTCTTCCTGGCCTGCCTCAGAGTCAGCTACAAAAATAGCACCTTGCTCTTTGATACTCCTGAGGAGGTCTTCAATGGGCAGAAGAACGCCAACCGGTCAAGCATCATACACCTCCCCCCTGAGTCTCAGACAAATCCTCTGGAGACCCACGCCTACATCAGAACAATAAAAAAGATAAACAAAGGTACCGATTGAGGTCATCTTGGCGCCCAGGTCTCGAGGTGACCAGCAAGCTGAGCTACCTGACAACTGACTTGAAGAAATCTAACACTAATGTACTCCCAAACCACATGGTCGTCTACGATTATACCTCTCAGAATATACATTGCTCTTACCGGCACCAGCATGGGCTACTATATATAAACTGATCACCTCAGATTCCAGGGACTTTGGCCAGGGATGTGAAGTTTGGGAAACCATTGGACTGTTTCAGCCCTCACCCCCAGGTAGGGTTGGCACTGCTTACTTTCCGCGATAGATGCTTCAATGTTCTTTGAGGTATTAGGGTGGGATTGAGTGGGGTGGGAGTTCCAGTTACATTTTTTGTATACTTATTGGTTCAATTGCGCATTCACCATATTGACTGTACTTGGCCCTTGATCGATACACCCCCAGTTCTTCATGCCGCATGCCTTGATGATACATCAGAATAGTCAAACTCCAGTAGGGGAACTTACGGTAGTAACATGAAATGTGTGGGGTCTGTTAGACAAGATCAAACGAGGTGAAATCTTCAAACAGGCTAAACGTGCAGGGGCTGACGTTCTGCTCCTACAAGAAACTCACCTAATGTGGACTAAGCCCCCATGTTTGGCCCGCTTTGGATTCACATATGTCTTCCATTCTGGCTTTACCAGAGGCTACAGGGAAGTCACAATATTGATCCTTTGTAGAATATTCTTCAAACATACTCACACATGGGCTGATACACTGGGCAGGTATCTGTTCATTCAAGGCACGATAAGTGGTGAACCTATAATGTTGGGTAGCATATACGCCCCCCCTCCCCTCAACCAAGAATTCATTGAACATATTCTTTTTTTTATAATTCTTTTTATTAAACAGTGGGAATCGAAATCACAAGGCAAAATTCAGTACATTCTCATTTCGTATCTTGACAAGGCTCTCACTCAGATAATAATGCACAATATATTGACAATTGGTGACTTGTTACATGTCTACAATGGTTCATCTTGAGCTGGTACCAGTGGTGGGGTACAAACATTTCCTCTATATTCATTCCAGTCGTTCCAAATGCAGGACCATATTTTGGGACATGCCCTAGCTACATATACATATTTTTTATGAAACATGCACCAGTCCATGTCCCTCTTCCATGCGGAGACCGCAGGTGCCTGTGATGCCCCCCATTTCTGAGCGATGTTACGTTTCGCTATCATCAACCCCAACATGACCCAAGTGATATGTGTATTGTTTAGATCCGTGGGCTCCCATACATTCAGGAGACATCTCTTAGCCTCCAGAGGGAGTGCAGGTTCTAGCACTTCGCTCAGCACCTCATGTATCTTCTTCCAGTACTTCTGGACAAATGTGCATTCCCAAAGTATGTGGAGGAAGGTACCCTCACTTCCACAGCCTCTTCTACATTTGCCATCTACTGCTCTCCCCATCTGCACCATACCGGGTCCCGTGATATAGATCCGGTGCAAACTTTTGAGCTGTACTAGCCTCAGCCTCGCTGCAATGGCTACCTCCCGTGGTGAAGCTACCGCTGTTACCCAGTCTTCGTCGTCAAGTATTATACCATCCCATTCCCACTTTTCCCGCAATTTCACAAGGGGGTCTCCAGAGTGATTCACTAACTTCTTGTATGTGAGCGAAATGGCCTTCGTTGCTAAATAGCCATTGAGGAGTCTGTAATCGAGAGACGTGGACTCGGGGGGGGGGGGGGTCTCTCCCTTTTGGAGGCAGGATTATAAGGCATGGCGGACTTGTAGGTATCTAAAGTACTCTGTAGGAGCAAGATCATATTCTTGTTGCAGGGCGGAAAACGACTTGACCTCACCTTTTACCCATAGGACGCCTATTTTTGATATACCTATGTGGTCCCACTTGTCGAAACCTTTTGTTGACCACAGGTTCCCAAGCCGCTCGGAATCCCATAGTGGCGTAGCCAGGGTTATCCTATGGTCCCACCCCATACTTCTGGTGGCTGCCTTCCAGACCTGCACCGATTGCTTGGTTGGTCCGGTCAGGTGGTGTTTCCCGGCGTTCGAATAAAGCGCACGGTTATAGTTCCCTCCAGGTAGTACCCAGCGATCCATTGCATAGCCCGGGTCGCCCGCCTGCCTGTAAGTGCCATGGTTAATGGCTGTCAGGTGAGCTGCCCAATAATTATTTTTTTAAATCGGGGAAGGCGATCCCCCCATCATACCAGGTGAGGTTCAGTTTAGATAGTGCTATATGTGGCTTTCCATTCCATAGTAAACGGCGTTGTAGAGTCTCGATCTCTTTGAAATAGCTTGCGGGAACGAGATGTAATGAATTTTGTTGGACGTAAAGGAACCCGGGCAAGAACATCATCTTGAAAATGGAAGCTCTGCCCAGCAGCGAGAGCGGCAGCTTCATCCAACGCTCCGAGTCTTTCTTCAATCTCTGCACGGGAGGGAGTAGGTTCTGAGCGAATCTATCTGCGGGGTTAGAAGTGATATAGATACCGAGATATTTGAAGCCCTGTGTAGTGATCTGTATCGGGCAGTTCCTGGGAAGTCCGGTGAGAGGTCCCTTCGGGACATACAATACTGATTTGAGCCGATTAATGGAATATCTGCCAAAGATGGCAAAGATATCGAATACCGCTGTAAGCGAGGCCTTCGGGGATGTCAGAAACAACAATATGTCATCCGCATACAATGAGATGCGGTCCTCCCAGGTTTCAGCCCACTTAAAGCCACGAATCACCAGATCCCGCTGTACCCAGGATGCCAGGGGTTCCAGGGCCAAGGCGAATAAGAGGGGAGAGAGCGGGCATCCCTTCCTAGTGCCTCTACCCAGTTCGAACACCTCAGATTTTTTGTTGTTTACTACAATCTGGGCTAGTGGTTTCGAATAGAGGAGTCGCACCCACTGGATAAATTGGGGCCCAAAACCCATTTTCTAGAGAACTGCAAATAGATATGGCCATTCGAGCATATCGAATGCTATAGAGGCGTCCAGAGACACCAACACCGCCTCCTCCTGTATGGTGGCTGCCCTCCCCATCACCCCGTGCACTCTGCGCAGGTTTAACGCCGTGTTGCGCTGAGGCATAAAACTGGATTGATCCGGGTGTACCAGGTTATTAATGACTTTGATCAGTTGATTGGTGAGGAGTTTAGCTAAGATCTTTAGCTCGGCATTCAATAGGGAGATTGGCCTATAGGAGGAACAATCTGTCCGGCATTTACCTTCTTTGTGGATCATCACTAGGGTTGCGATTCTTTGGTCTTGAGGCAAATCCCCAAGCTCCTTACTCTCCTCAAACATTTTACACAGGTGGGGGGGCAAGAGTGTCTATTCCGAGTTTATAAAGCTCAATCGGTAGACCATTGGTTCCCCATGCCTTTCCTGAATTAAGCCCCCTAACTGCCAGTGCCTCCTCGTCCAGTGTGAGCACCCCCTCCAAGTACTCTAACTCTGACTCTGCGAGTTTTGGCAACGTAATATCTCGTAAGAGGTCAATGGAGTCATGTAACGTGTTAGGGTTCTGGGACGTATAGATCTGTTTGAAGTGGGCGGCGAATGCGTTTGCGATGTCCTGGGGTCCGTGATTATGTGTGCGTCTTTGTCAGTTAGCTCCGGCACCAGTCTTCTTGCTAGGTTTTTTGTTTGTCGAACCATGTGATTAGTTTCCCTGCTTTATCCCCTTGAACGTATATTCTACCTAGCATGTCTCTTCCTAGTTCCTTGGCCGTGTCTGTCACTAAGGCCCTATAGCTATCTTGATTTAACTGTAAAATGTGTATGGTGTCTGGGTGAGGTCGCTCCGTCGTTTCCTCTTCCAGTCGGAGGATCTCCGTCTCTAGCGCTTCCTCCTCCTTAACCTTTTCCTTTCTCACCCCCGCTATTTGGGAGAGGGCTTGGCCCCTAACCACCGTCTTAAATGCCTCCCATAGTGTCTGATACGAGCTCACCGATCCCTCAAGTATTGTTCGATCGTGGTATGAAGTGCTTTGTGGACTACCTGATTGCGGAGATGCCAATGGTTGATGGGGGCCACCCTTTCCACTCTATGATGGCCCACCACCAGGTGCATCCACAACGGGGAATGATCAGATTGCCCCTCGCCATGTGCCTGACATCTTGTATGTATTGCAAGTGGTCTGGGGGAACTAGTAAGTAGTCTGACCTGGATTGGGTGTTGTGGGCACCCGAGTGGAAGGTGTATTGGGTAGTGTCAGGATGCAATGAACGCCATGTGTCCTGCAACCCCAGAAAATTCTATAACCAGCTGTTGGATGGGCGAAGCTGTCTCAGCGGGTTTCTGTCTTGTGTGCCGTCCACCACTGCGTTCAGGTTCCCTCCCACTATTAGGAGTCCCTCGGGGATCGTCAACAGAAGTGATCCCAGGTCTTTAAAGGCTAATTCTTGGAGAGCCGGCGGCACATAAACCGACATGAGGGTCAATACCTTCCCCTCCCATTGTCCCGTGATACCCGCATATCTCCCCCGGCATCCACCCATGTAGATTTAATCATCAGGGGAAAGGAGTTCCTCAGTAATATGCCTGTTCCTCTCAATCCTGAGGTAAAGCCTGAGTGCGCAACTAGGTTGCAACCCCACCTGTTGAGGGCTTTACACGAGTTACCCACCAGATGCGTCTCCTGTAGCATTACTACATCAGGGGCATGTCTCTTCACATATTGTAGCACCACTGTTCTCTTAACTTTGTCCCCCAGACCATTAACTTTCCAGCTCATCAATTTGAACCCTTTGTCCCATTGCATACTCATTGACATTCACGTGTCACCCATGTGTCTGTGTTGCCAGATTGCGATGCCTTGACGATTCCTTAAAAACATATAACAATCCTTGAACCCCTCCCAACTCCCCCCTCCCTGCTCCCCTGCACTCTGGGCTCAAAACTGCCCATGATTACATAGAGTGCCTGTCGCCCGTTAAGTTGAACTAAGTGAAGAAAATTGGGGGTATACTCTCCTCCATCCCTCCCCTCCCTCCCACAATATATTGTAAGTGGGGCACCCTGGGTCGGTCTGCCACACGCTGGCCTGGAATGTCACTGATCCTGCAGAGAGATTATGCACCCTGGGGGCTCAGCCAGGGTCTAAAAAGAGAGAAAGCCCCCCCCCCCAAGTCAATTGGCAGAGCCTAGGTACCTCCTAGTCTCGCTGGGAGCTATGATCCGTTGGGTCTCTCCACTCGTCCAGCCAATCAGCAGCATCCTGAGCCGTGCCGGGAACAACATGGTGTATTTGAGGCCCTTGTCTCTCAGTCGCTTTTTAACCCCCAAGAATGATCGACGCTGCTTTTGAATCACTTGAGTAAAGTCTGGAAAGAAACTGACTTCCGAGTTTTCAAGTCGTATTGGTGGTGCTACTCTGGCCGTTTGTAGTATGAGGTCCCTGTCCCGATAGTTCAAAAGTGTGGCCAGTATGGGGCGAGGGGGGGCTCCTGGCTTTGGTCGCCTCCCCGGCACCCGATGGGCTCTGTCGATGATGAAGAAGTTGGATAGGGCTTTGGGCTGAAGGTGCTTGGTGATTAGGTTTTCCACAAATAGGTCTGTCGCTTGTCCCTCTGCTCTTACAGGCACGCCAAGGATGCGCATGTTATTGCGCCTACTGCGGCCTTCGTAATCGTCTAGCATCCCTTCAGCAAATTTCCGAAATGCTTGGAGCTCCCGTACCTCAATCTGGAGCTGGTTGGTATCGTCTACGAGGCTTGTCGTGGTGATCTCCAGTTGTTGCACCTTCTCCCTGTTCGTGGCCAGATCTGCCCTAATTAGCATGACTTCCGAGGAGATCCCGTCCATTCTCTGCTCCAATGACGTGCGGATCCCTCCAATGGTGTCCAGCACATCCTTCAAAGTGTGCTCTGGGGATCCCACATCCAAGCCCTCCCCCGTTTTCTCTTTGGGCGGGTGCAGCGCGGCCATGGCAGCCTTGGGGCAGGTGTATCTGTCCAGTTTGTTATTTTGAGTTGTCTTAGGGCCCCTCGAGTTTGACATATCTGTCGGGTGGGCAGCTGCCCCCGGGCGTTGGAGAGATATGTGTTGAGTCTCAGGCGCTGGTGGGGCCCGCCTGCACCGCTCCTTCTTGTGTTCCGTACCACCGCAGCCTTGTCTTGGTTGTCCAGGTTCCCTCCAGGCAACGGGGAGCAATATCGGGGTCAATGTAGCAGTCCAGTTTCAGCTGTCCGGTGGAGTCTTGGATTGGTGTATCACCTCTCCAGTGGTGAGTCCCGGCCGCCACCCATCTTGTGGGTCCACGGGGGGTGCCTGCACCTGGGGGCCCTCTGCTCGTGTTTATAGGCTCAGGTTTCTGATCAGGGCATGCACTCCTCACACGTCCTCTGCTACTCAACCGCTCTTCTCGTATTCCGCTGTTGCGACTAATGGGCCAGTACTATCGTTCCTCGTGGTTGATCCTTCAGGGCCCCCTCCGGGTTGCGTCCTCTCCGATTGCGTCTCTATGCACTCCCTTGCGAACAGCGCGTGGCACCAGCGGGGCCCACAGCGATGTCCGCGCCACGCTCACCGCGTCCGGATCCTGTCCACACCGCACAGTCCCACAGTCTTCAGGGCGCCACTTCAGCCACATCCCATTCCATACAAGCTGTATATAAGTAGGGCTCACCTCTCTTCTCTGGGCCCTGGTGCAGATTGACAGCTGGTTGTCGCCGCCTATGTCCCCCGAGAACCCCCGGGTCCTCCCGCCGATCTCAGGCCCGCTGGCCGATCGCTCCAAGTTTTAGCCGGGGGTTGGGGGGGTAAAGGGGAGGGGCCACAGCGCCGCTTTGGTGGTCACGATGGGCTTCCACCCAGGCAGGAAGAGGCCCGTCCAATGGGGCGTCTGCTCGGGGCACCCAATCACCCACTGCAGGCCGATAATTGGCGTGTCCAGATCTTCGGCTTTACGGGTCAAATTGCCCCGATCGTGGGCTTGTTTTGCTCCGCGGGTCCTCCAGCAACTGATTCCGACCCCGGGCTACGGATTAGTGAGTCGGATTTATGTGGGAGGAGGAGGTGAGCCTCGGAGAGTCCTTAGCTCGCGGCCATCTTACTTCGCCACTAGGCCACGCCCACCATTGAACATATTCTTGACACTTGGGGATCACTACCGGATGTCCTTGCATTAATTGGTGGGGATTGGAACAATATAATTCACCTAGATCATGATAGATTGTGTCACACTCCCCTACACTCTACACCAAGGGAGTCTCGTCTCGGACCCATGGTAGAAGCACTGGGCTTTTCAGACTCACGGAGGACCCTGCAGCCCACAGATGCGGGCTATACATACTTCTCTGCCGTTCATGGATTTTCTCTAGACTAGACTACATCTTTATCACCTGGGAACACATCCATACATTAGTTAAAGCAGAGATCTTGCCTTGAGGTTTATCAGATCACTCCCCATTAAACTACGGTTATTAATCAGCCCCAGGTGACTCCTGTTCTGCTGGGGACTTTTGCCATGGCACATGCACAACCCTATTTACAAAACCAACCTACACAAAGCCCTACTAGAATACTTCTCATTTAATGAAGAGCCGACGTGCTCTGCCACTACACTATGGGAAGCAATGAAACCAACCATTCGGAGTTTCGACATCAGCCACTGCACAGTGGCTAAACGTAAGAAAAGGAAGACTCTACTAAAATTCGAAGCACAGATCATAAACACTGAGAGACGTGCTTGTGAACCCAATGGTAGTAGTGCCCGCAAACAATTAGTTATGTTGCAGTGACTATATCAAAGCGAGCTACTAGACAAGGCCAAACATACATGGCAGGCTACGCAAAGTAGGATATATCAATGGGGGGAAAAATTAGGGAAACTTCTACAGAGGCTGTGCTAACACACCCTGAAACTGGTTCAGTTACCGACATTTAAATCACACACCGATGTGATGCTCACCAACCCAACAGAAATCACACACTACTATGATGAATTCTATCAATCCCTCTATACCACACATGAAGTTCTAACTGAATCCCAGATAGAAGACTTCTTCCGGGACATACCACAAAAGGCATTGACTGACACTGCACGCAAATTGCTAGAAACCCCCTCTCGCATGAAGAATTAACCCCAGCCATTTCCAATATGACAACTGGGAAATTGCCAGGACCCAACGGGTTCCCATGCGAACTCTTTAAAGAATTCACATCTATACTGGGGCCTCAGTACCTCGCTACCATCGGTGAGACCCTCAAAAATAAATGTATGCCTCAAGCTTGGGCGCCCACCTGAACTCTGCTCATCCTATCGGCCAATCTCCCTTTTAAATTCAAAGCTAAGTTTCTGGCTATGGTGCTGGTGAATAGACTGATCCCACATCTCAGGGACCTGAATCATCCGGACCAAGCCGGCTTCATTCCGCAAAGAGTGACCCGGCATAATATACGGCATAATATACGCCGAGCTCACAATACGATCGCCGCAGTGGATCGAATAGACAGACCAACAGTGCTACTTTCGGTAGATTTTGACAAGGTTTTCGATTCAGTAAGCTGGACGTATATGTTCATACTGCAGAAGCATCTAAACATGGGCCCCCAATTTATAGCTCATGTGAAATTATTATATACAGCCCTTACAGCTTCCATTAGGTTGGCAGGAACATCGACCCAATTCCCAATCAAACGAGGGACTAGACAGGGATTTTATTTGCACTTGCCATTGAACCTAAAAATACCAGGGAAAGACGCAATGCAATGTTTTGCGGCTTTGAATGCTCTCCCGAGATATCTGATCGCATAGCACCATATGCAGACGATGTCCTTGTTGGACAGGCCACACGAAGGGCTTGCTCCCTCCCCGCATGACAGGGCCTAAGCCCCGGCCCGCCAGGCGTGACCCACACGAATCACCCGCACTCCGTCTCCCGACGGAACTCCTGCCCCCGGACCTCCATGTATCACGGGACCGAGCCACCACCGGCTCCCCCGGCCGGATCAAGCCGCCATCTTGGGCCCTGCGCCACGAGGCCGCGTGGCCTCCACCCGACCCTAACCCTGGGCCTGGCCGGCCCCGGCATCCCGGCACCACCATCCACCAGGAGGTAAGCGGACCACTTGGCAGGTCAATGGGAGAACGAAGCGTCAAGGGCTCTCCCCCGCCAGGTGCCGATCGCCTCCAGCTCCCCCAGGCGCTGGCTCCACCCCCTGCTGGGTGTCTGGACACCTTCATCCCGGACCCTCCGACCTCCAAGTGCGAGGGTCCGGACATCAAAGGGCGCCAGACCTATAACTAGGGCAGCTCCGGAGCAGGACGGCAGTTGTATCCTGGAGTCGAGAGACACCGAGAGAACTCAGCCTTGACGGACTACTGGCGCTGCCGTAGCCCTATCTTGTGAACTATCGTCCTGCCTGCTGGCGCTGCCGCGGCCTTCTGCAACATCCATCCTCGTCGGGACCTGCTGGCGCTGCCGCGGCCCGTTGTAACGACCATCCTCACCGGGACCTGCTGGCGCTGCCGCGGACCGTGCATCGACCATCTCTACGGGACCTGCTGGCGCTGCCGCGGACCGTGTATCAACCATCTCCACCGGGACCTGCTGGCGCTGCCGCGGCCCGTCCCAGCTAGAACACCGAGCTCGAGGATTGTGAGCTATCCACCGTACCACCTCAACTACCAGACTGGTAACCAGACTGTCCCGCTACCCCCTTCCCCCATCTTGAGAGACTTGAATCGAGGGGACCCCTGAGTCCAGACCTCCTTGTACCTTCCATCGTACCGTAAGAAATTGCCTATAAAGAACGCTAAATCTTCTCCTTGTGTGGTGTCTGTCTGTGGGGGGGAAGTTATTTATCTGTACGATCGCTGGAGACGGCTCTCCCCGGAGACCTCTCCCCTTGTCCTCGGCCGACCCTCCCGGTCCGTCTAACATTGGTGGCCAGCGGCGCGATCCGAATCAACGCGTAATCGTACAGAGAGTAGCTCACCCCACGACAAAACCACGATGTCAGCCAAAGATAGCGGTTCCACTGAAAAGTTCCAAATAGATAAGTTGGAAGAATATAGCCACCGCGAACTTAAACAATTCTGCATGGAACTAGGCATTGCTACCACCGGCCTGAGTACCAAAGACGATTTAAAGCGCGCCCTTGAGTCGTGGGCGGAAACTGGGGTCACCGGATCCCCCGACCAAAACAGTGTCGCACCAGAGGGGAACGCCACGGCTCCCGAGGAGCGGGGAACGGGCCTCTCGCAGGAGGAGATCCAAGAAAGAGAAAGAACCAGATTACATGAGTTGGAAATGGCACGACTCAAGATGGACGGTGAACTGAAGTTAGCCGAGCAGAAACTAAATCTAGAACATCTGCGGCTCCGAGAAGAGCGAGAAGAAAAACAGAGACAGAGAGAGCTCGAGGAAAAAAGAATAACACTCGAACACGAGCGCAAACTGGCGGAAATAGAACTCCGGAAACAGAATAAAGAACCGGGGGTGCCTGAGCGACCGCACACCCCGGGAGCAACCGAGAGAAAAGTCCACATCCCCAAGGATGTTGTCCGAGAATATGTCCGAGAGGACGACATACAACAGTGGTTCAAAGCCTACGAGATCGCCATGACCTCCCACCGGATCGACCGGAGTGATTGGGGAGCCGGACTATGGGGGAGGTTCGTCAACGAAGGCCGCGATGCCCTATTGCAGCTCCCAGATCACCAGATGTCGTCCTACGACCACATGAAGGCTGCCCTCCTCACCCGCTACGGCCTCACGCCCGAGATGTACCGCCAGAGGTTCAGAGACTGCACCCGGATCCCGGGTACAACTTGGGTGGAGTACGTCAACTATTTCAGCCGAGCCTTCGAGGGTTGGATCAAGGGGAGCCATGTAACGACCTACGAGCAACTCTTTAACCTTATGGTATGGGAGCACCTGTCGAACAACTGTTTCGTCGAGCTCAGGCAGCACCTCCTCGACAGTAAATTGACTGACCCCCGGCAACTCGCCGCCGAAGCTGACCGATGGGAAAGCACCCGAGTGGGCCGGAGAGGACCGCACGAGCAAAACCGAAACAACCAAGGCCAGCACCGTCCCCGGGGAGGAGGAGGAGGCCAGGGGCGAGGGAGAGACACCATCCCGGCAACACCCGTGGCCAGCACCCCGCCCCCGGCCGGGCGGGGCAACCCCCCGATGCGCCCGGGGTTCTGAGCCAACGTCACGTGCCACCGATGCCAGCGAGTCGGCCACTACGCCAATGACCCGAGCTGCCCGCAGAACCAAACACCAAAGCCCCGCCAGGTAGCGGCCGCCGCCCTGGGGGAAGAACGACTATCAGAGGAACAGGAAGAATATGAGCCGGCCCAGCAAGAGTGGGAACCGGCCGCCATGGTTCTAGCATGCCTAGGGGGAAAGGACATGGTTCCGCGGGCCCCCCTACCCGCCAACACCCGGAAATATGGCCAATGGGTGACCATTAATGGACGTCGGGCCGAGGCCTTACGTGACACAGGCGCCAGTGTGACGGCCGTCCGCTGTCACCTGGTGAAGCCCGAGCAGATCCTGCCGAACATTCTCTGCCCCGTCCGCTCAGCCGACAATTCCGAGAGTCTGTGTCAAATGGCCTGCGTCCCCTTCGAATGGGGAGGGGTCTCCGGCCTGTTGAAGGTGACGGTCCGGGATGATGCACCCGTGGACTGCCTCCTGGGGAATGACCTTGAGAGTTCCCCGTGGGCCACCGTCGAAAGAAGAGAGCCCCTGGGGATGCTGGGCCTCCCGGACTGGGCCTGCGTAACCACCCGGTCCATGGCCGCCCGTGCCGTCCCCCGATCAGAAGATCCAGAATGGCCAGCACCTCCGCCCCCGGTCGCCCCAGTAGAGGACCACGACGAGACCCACCCCCCAGAACCAACGGCCGAAGGGGTCGCACAACCCCAGGACCTCCCCGGCCTGGCTCAGTGGCGTCAAGAAGGGGGGCCCACCCAAGAGCAGTTCCGCCAGGAGCAAAAGACCTGCCCCTCCCTCGAGGGGCTCCGCCAGCAAGCCAGCGCCCAGAGCGCAGGGGACTCCACCGGAACTCATTGGGTCTATTGGGATAACGACCTGCTATACAGCGAACAAAGAATCGCAGAACTAGGGGCCAGTCGAGTGCTGGTGGTGCCTCTCCGCTTCAGAGACTTCCTACTAACTCTGGCCCACGATGTCCCCCTGGCTGGACACCTGGGCCAGGACAAAACCTACAGTCGCCTAGTGACTCACTTTTTCTGGCCGAAGATGCGGAACGACGTCCTTAACCACTGCCGGTCCTGCCCCACGTGCCAAGCCAGTGGGAAGAGCGGCCGTAAGCTGAAAGCCCCTCTGCAACCCTTCCCAGTGGTCACCACCCCGTTCGAGTGGGTAGGAATAGACATTGTGGGGCCCCTGGACCCCCGCACGGCACAAGGACATAGGTTCATCCTGGTACTGGTGGACCACGCCACCCGCTACCCCGAGGCGGTGCCCCTACGAACTGTAACAGCCCCGGTGGTTGGCCGGGCCCTAATGGGGATCTTCTCCCGAGTGGGCTTCCCCCGAGAAGTCGTCAGCGACCGAGGCACGAACTTTATCTCGAAATATATGAAGTCCCTCTGGCAACAGTGCGGGGTCACCTACCGATTCACGACCCCCTATCACCCCCAAGGGAACGGACTAGTGGAGCGATTCAACCGCACCCTCAAGGGGATGATTGGGGGATTGGAAGAGCCCCTCCGTCGCCAGTGGGATGTACTACTCCCGTGCCTCCTCTTCGCCTATCGAGAAGTTCCCCAGAAGTCCCTCGGCTTTAGCCCTTTCGAACTCCTGTACGGGCACCCTGTGCGAGGGCCCCTCAGCCTAGTCAAAGAAGGTTGGGAGATGGCCCCCCTAAAGACCCCTCCAGACATCTTCAAGTACCTCCTGGCCCTCCGCAATCAGACCCGACGCTTCAGGGAGATGGCAAAAGCGAACCTCGAGGCCAGTCAGGAGGACATGAAAAAATGGTACGATCACAATGCCTCCTCCGTCGAGTTCGAACCTGGTCAACAAGTGTGGGTGATGTCCCCCACCGAACCATGTGCCTTGCAAGATAAGTGGACGGGGCCCTTCAAAGTGGTCGAGCGCAAAAGCCCCGTCACTTACCTCATCGACATGGGGACCCCCCGGAACCCCCTGCGGGTCCTCCACACCAACAGACTCAAACCACACTTTGTGCGCTCAGAACTCAGCCTCCTGATGGCTACGGACAGTGGGGCGGAGGAAGACTCCGAACCCCTCCCGGATCTCCTGAAGACTCAGGAGAACGACGGTTCCGTGGACGGGGTCCGGCTCTCCGATGCCCTCACCCCAGAGCAACGCCAGGGCTGCCGGGACCTCCTACTGCGGTTCGCTACACTGTTCTCCCTCACCCCCGGGATCACCCCTTGGTGCTTGCACGACGTGGACACCGGGGACAGTCCCCCTGTCCGACACCGGGCCTACCGCATGCCAGATCGGGTACGGGCCTGCATCCAAGAGGAAGTGGCCAAAATGCTCACGATCGGGGTCATCGAGCCCTCGGACAGCCCCTGGGCCAGCCCAGTTGTACTGGTCCCCAAAGCCGCTGCCCCCGGCACCACGCCTGAACTGAGATTCTGCGTCGACTACCGGGGCTTGAACGCTGTCACCCGGACCGACGCTCATCCTATCCCCCGAGCAGATGAATTGATCGACCGGCTGAGGGCCGCCCGCTATCTCAGCATCTTCGACCTAACAGCGGGCTACTGGCAGATCGGTCTCACGCCCCGGGCTCAGGAACGGTCTGCCTTCTCTACCCCCGATGGCCACTACCACTTCAAGGTCATGCCCTTCGGCATGAAGAATGCCCCCGCTACTTTTCAACGTCTAGTGAACCAGGTCTTGGCGGGGCTCGAGGAGTTCAGCGCTGCCTACCTGGACGGTATCGCGGTGTACAGCCGCCACTGGTCCGACCACCTCCTCCACCTCCAAGAGGTCCTGCAGGCCCTCCAGCGGGCCGGCCTCACGATTAAGGCTGGCAAATGCCAAATTGGTCAAGGGTCCGTGACCTACCTCGGGCACCAGGTGGGAAGCGGGCTGGTGGCCCCGCTGCAACCTAAAATTGCTGCCATCCAGTCCTGGCAGCCCCCCGTCACCCAGACCGAGGTCCGAGCCTTCTTGGGACTCACCGGCTACTACCGGCGGTTCGTGAGGGACTACGGCAGCATTGTGGGGCCCCTCACGGGTCTCACGTCCAAAAACCAGCCGAAGCGGATTAACTGGACCACCGACTGTCAAGCGGCCTTCGAAAAGCTGAAGGCCGCCCTGTGCACCGCCCCTGTGCTCCAGGCCCCCGATTACAGTCGGGAATTCATTGTACAGACAGACGCCTCCGACCACGGCATCGGAGCGGTTCTTTCCCAACTGAACCCCGAGGGCCATGACCAGCCGGTGGCCTTCATCAGCAGACGTCTCCTGGCCCGAGAACAGCGCTGGAGCACAATCGAGAGGGAGGCCTTCGCAGTGGTGTGGGCCCTCAAAAAGCTCCGGCCCTATCTCTTCGGTACCCACTTTCGGGTACAAACCGACCATCGACCCCTGCAGTGGCTGATGCAGATGCGGGGGGAGAACCCAAAACTATTGCGCTGGTCCATCTCCCTGCAGGGAATAGACTTCACCGTGGAACACCGACCGGGCCAAGACCACGCCAACGCAGATGGCCTGTCACGCTTCTTCCGCCTCGACGAGGAGAGTCCCCAGGAAGATGGGTGACTCTCCCCGCCTTCAGCTGGGGGGGACGCATGTTGGACAGGCCACACGAAGGGCTTGCTCCCTCCCCGCATGACAGGGCCTAAGCCCCGGCCCGCCAGGCGTGACCCACACGAATCACCCGCACTCCGTCTCCCGACGGAACTCCTGCCCCCGGACCTCCATGTATCACGGGACCGAGCCACCACCGGCTCCCCCGGCCGGATCAAGCCGCCATCTTGGGCCCTGCGCCACGAGGCCGCGTGGCCTCCACCCGACCCTAACCCTGGGCCTGGCCGGCCCCGGCATCCCGGCACCCCCATCCACCAGGAGGTAAGCGGACCACTTGGCAGGTCAATGGGAGAACGAAGCGTCAAGGGCTCTCCCCCGCCAGGTGCCGATCGCCTCCAGCTCCCCCAGGCGCTGGCTCCACCCCCTGCTGGGTGTCTGGACACCTTCATCCCGGACCCTCCGACCTCCAAGTGCGAGGGTCCGGACATCAAAGGGCGCCAGACCTATAACTAGGGCAGCTCCGGAGCAGGACGGCAGTTGTATCCTGGAGTCGAGAGACACCGAGAGAACTCAGCCTTGACGGACTACTGGCGCTGCCGTAGCCCTATCTTGTGAACTATCGTCCTGCCTGCTGGCGCTGCCGCGGCCTTCTGCAACATCCATCCTCGTCGGGACCTGCTGGCGCTGCCGCGGCCCGTTGTAACGACCATCCTCACCGGGACCTGCTGGCGCTGCCGCGGACCGTGCATCGACCATCTCTCCGGGACCTGCTGGCGCTGCCGCGGACCGTGTATCAACCATCTCCACCGGGACCTGCTGGCGCTGCCGCGGCCCGTCCCAGCTAGAACACCGAGCTCGAGGATTGTGAGCTATCCACCGTACCACCTCAACTACCAGACTGGTAACCAGACTGTCCCGCTACCCCCTTCCCCCATCTTGAGAGACTTGAATCGAGGGGACCCCTGAGTCCAGACCTCCTTGTACCTTCCATCGTACCGTAAGAAATTGCCTATAAAGAACGCTAAATCTTCTCCTTGTGTGGTGTCTGTCTGTGGGGGGGAAGTTATTTATCTGTACGATCGCTGGAGACGGCTCTCCCCGGAGACCTCTCCCCTTGTCCTCGGCCGACCCTCCCGGTCCGTCTAACAGTCCTAATCTTCCTTACTGACCCCCACAGATCCGGTCCCAGAATCCTTCAGATAATGCATATTTTCGGAGCTATATCAGGCCTATACATAAATATAGACCAAAGTTGTTGGTCTGGCCATTAAAAGGGACCTTGGGGAGTAGCCGCTGGGCAGAAGACCTTACAGTGGTTATGCACGGCTTCACTTACCTGGGTGTCTTCATGTCGGACAGCCAAGCAGTCTCATGAACATGAAACCTAGAAGCAATGAAAGAACAGGTCAAAACTAAGGTGAAGACCTGGTCTACACTGCCCTTGTCACTCTACGGAAAATCAGCCATCTTCAAGATGGTTTCCTTACCTCGATTACTATATTGACTACAGTCCCACCCCTATCCACTTCCTTTGCCCTAGTTCTGTCAAATCAATGCAATACTAGACCATTTCCAATAGGGAGGTAGCACAACCCGGGTTGCCCTACACACTTGCTTTCAATTCACATACTGCGGTGGTATAGCTGCCGCTGACATACAATCCTACCATGCTGCAACACATCTGCAGATCGTGAAAGAATGGTGGTATGGGCCCAGAGACAACCCAGCATATAGAGTGGAACAGTGGGTAATGGGAGAACCCTCCTTACACACACACACACTCTTATACAACAGGTCAGACCCAAAAGACCTTCCGCCTGCGACACGGGTAGTGATCCTAACCTGGCAACAATCCCTTCGCCGAATGGGTTGGTGGGGCCGCAATTACAAGGGAGACTCCAATTTCCATATTTGCTTGCTCCCACAGGTTGCAGACCTTCAGGTATTCATTGGCTGGGATCGAATCGGAATCTCAACCCTGGGCGATGTAATGAAGGGGCACATCCTCAAATCCTTCCAGGACTTCCAAAAATAATTTTGTATGCCCCTCAAGCAATTTTACAAGTATTTACAACTTAAATATGCCCTACATCCATATATTAGAAACCTAACCAACCTTCTGGAATTCAGCCCACTGGAAGGCAAACTTCTGTTGGGGGACCTAGGAGACCACAAAATATCAAAAATCTACCAAACCCTGATTACTAATAACCCCACTACCCTGGATACCCTAAGAGCAACATGGGCTACTAATTTAGGATCCATTGATGATGACGACTAGGCTGAAGCACTCCAGTCACCACGAGAGGCGACAATATCTATCCGGCTCCGACTTATACAATTCAAATATTTGCACAGGGTGTACTATACCTGACATAGATTATGGAAGGCAGGGTTAATTGCTTCCCCACAATGCCTACGGCATGACCACTCATACACACGAGCTGGTCATGCCCAACCCTAGATTGCTTCGGGCGAAGCGTCTTAAATTGCCTGACCGCAGTCCTGGCATGAGACTTACCTAGATCCCTTGCACTCCTAAATTGGACAGAAGGAATCGGGGGAAATAGAAGGTGTACTCCCAGTACATTGAGAGCACAACACGAGGAGTCACTACATCAGGAGTCACTACATCATGGGGGCGCTAGAGAGCGTGCGGCCAAGATGGCTGTGCCTGAGTGAGGCTCCCGAGCAACGGAGCCGTTCTCCTTTGGTTCTCCTGCCCGGAGTGCGCTATAGGGCTGCCAGGACTGCCTATTTCTGCCCGCGGGGTCCCGGCGCCCGGTGAGACGAGCAGTGGCGGCGGGGGCGGCCTCAGCCTGCGTGCCGCTCCCTTGGGGATCTGACCGGTGAGCAGTGCGGAGAGCGCTGGAAGCAGCGTTCGGCCGCGAGCATCACCCCACGCCGCGGCCTGCCACGAGGCAGCTGGGCCGCACGTCAAGGAGCGGACCGTCCGCGGGAGGACTGAGGACCCGCGAGGGACTCCCCTGGGGCAACGGTGCACCTGACGCCTGCTGCATCGCCTGCGCTGTGCTGACGACCACATACGCGGTGATCCTGCCAGTCCCAGCACCCCAAGACAGCAGGGGCCTGCCGCGGTGGACGGTGGTGGAGGACATGGCGGCCGGAGGCACTGGAGGCGGACATGAAGCCTGCACCGCCCAGGGGCCCGGTGAGTGACTTGATGTGGAGGGCCCCTCTCTGAGTGTGAGGCTGTGGACGGGCCCCTGGCAAGCGCCCGACTGCTGCCCCTTGGAGGCGAAGCAGATCACTGTGGTGGCGGAGGCGACCCTGGCGGCCGCGTTGTGGCCCTACTGCTCGTGCCGATAGGCCGGGATTGGGGTGAGGCGCCCAGGGGACTGACCGCTTGCCTGCTGCTGGACGCGGGGGAGTGGCTGCTACGGACCCGACGGAGTGCGGCCTGGCGGACCTTGGCTACTGGTTGCCCACAGCTCGCGAAGCACCTCCCCCGCCGGCGGCGCTGCCCTGCGCCCTGACACCCCTGGCGTTGGCCCGACTCGTGGCGGTGGGACTGGACCCCCTTCGTTAACGGCGTCTGGTAGTAATTGGAGCCCCGATCGGCCTCGTGCACCACTGAGCCCTCTGAATGCCATCGGCGCAGCAGCTGGCCATGGGGCGGCTTCGGAACAAGCAGGCTGAGACCAGACTGAGGGCGGACGGCCCTGATGCGACACCGGGGCGCCCTGTTGTGACCGTGGCGCCGCCTGCATCGACCCTGGAGGCCAAAATGGACGCCATGTTGGCGGCGGTCGACCGGCTGAGCAACACGCTGGAACAAACCCGCACCTCATTGGAGTCCCGAATCGACAAAGTCACGGTTGACTTCACCCTGCTCCACGCCGACCATCGCGGGCTGGCGGACACCGTTGCCGGTCACAGCCAGGCGCTACAGGACGTGCAGCCGATAGTGCGCAATCACTCTGCCACCTTGCAGGACCTGATCGACCGCGTTAACACCCTTGAGGACCGTGCGGAGGATGCGTAGGGCCGCTCTCGGCGCTAGAACATACGAGTCGTGGGCCTGGTGGAGGGCGAGGAAGGGCGGCGACCTGAGCAGTTTGTTGAGGACTGGTTGCGAGACATCCTGCCCCCAGGAGTGCTCTCCCCGCAGTTCGTGGTGGAAAGGGCGCACAGGGTGCCGATGCGGAAGCCTGTCCCTGGAGCCCGGCCGCGTCCTTTCCTGTTTCGCCTCCTCAACTACCGGGACCGGGACGTGATCCTCCGGGAAACGCGGAAGATGGGTGCCCTTACAATAGGGGGTGGACCGGTGATGCTGTTCCCGGACTACACTGCGACTGTTCAGAAGCGGAGGAGCAACTACCTGGAGGTGAAACGCCGGCTCCGTGAGCTGCACATCCAATACTCGCTGCTGTTCCCCTCGCGCCTCCGGGTGGTCACGAAAGATGAGACACGATTTTTCGATGCCCCGTCCGATGTTTGGGACTGGCTGGAGGAAACGGGCCAACATGGTGGCCCCCGGCCCGCGGACCCGGGGCCTGTGGTGCGTAGGGAGAAGAGGCTGAGATGGCGGAGACAGAGGGACCGACGTGGTGGGATGGGGCCGAGTCCCCCGGCTGCGCCGAGTCCGGAGAACATGCGTGTGGAGCGGCTGGAGGCTCTGGAGGCGGTGGCCACTCTGGGGTCTGTGAGCAGCCGGGGGGACGTGGCGGCTCGCATTCACAGTGACACTGAGACTGACCTGTCCTCCTCCCCGTCCATCCGGATTCCGGAAGACCAGGTGTTGCCAGAGGTGACCCCCCAGACAGCCGACCTTCTGGGGTGAACTCTTGTTTGTTTGCACTGTGTCCACTGCAGGTACCCTGGGGTGTCGGGCGGGTTGCTCCGAACTACTCTTGGGGGGGGGGAGCTTTCTGCCTCTGTTGTCCCCTGGACTGTGACTACTGGGGCCCTGTATGCTTCCGTGAGTGAGCAGGTTGGGGTGCTGCGGGGGTCGCGGGGCTGGAGGGGTAGCGCGGGTCCCCTTAGACATGGGCCGGGGACCGGGGTTCCGGGCTTGTTCTGGTTGCGGGGGAGCGGGGTGATGGCGATCCCCACACACACTCCTCTGGGGAGAGGTTGGGCGATTGGCAGCCCTACAGGCACACGAGGCCCTGACGGGGGTACCATGGGGCACTTGCAGGCCAGGACCAACGGTATTGCTCTTTAGCCCCTCGTAAACCCATCTTTGATCTGGTAGTTCACAGGCGATTGAGCCTTACATGTTTGGACGAATGCCCGGTTCTGGGGTTCGCCCCTGCGGATATGGAGTTCCTTTTGTTCATATTGTCTTTACTTTTGCCTCTTTACATTCTGCAGTGTTCTGCAGTTCTCTCACACACCATGTTCTTGCAGCAGGCGATCTGGGTAGCGGTCCTTCTGGTCTTTTTCCCCCCCCTTCCCCCGGCCGGCCCGCTTCGGCCGATGGGCCTAGTGTTGTCCGCGCTCTACACCGATGGCTGACACTGCAATAGTCACTTGGAACATTAGGGGCATGCACACACCGGCCCGCCGATATTCTGTTTTTGCCTCTCTCCAGAGACACAAGATAGGGGTGGCCCTTCTTCAAGAGACGCACATGACACGGCCGGAACTGGACAGGCTGCGCGCCCGATGGAGGGGACAGCTTTTCGGGACCACATACTCCGCGCATGCTCGGGGTACACTGGTTTGGGTACGGGCAGGCACACCCTTCATATGCTCCGAGATGGTGCTTGACCCTGACGGTCGATACACTCTGGTGCGGGGGCGGCTCAATGGGCACCCTGTGCTCCTGGGATCTATCTACGTCCCGAACGTTGACCAACCGTCGTTCCTTGATCGCCTCTCGGTGGCCCTGACCCCGTATGTGGGTCTTCCCTGGTTGCTAGGTGGGGACTTTAATGCCGTGCTGGACACGAGCCTTGATAGATCCTACCCGCCACTCCGTAGTACACAGGCAGTCTCGAACGCGAGGAACCTTACTGATTGGCTGTCACGGTGGGCCCTTCATGACGTCTGGCGCACCTTACATCCCACTGACCGGCTCTATTCATATTATTCTGCGGTACATGATCTTCACGTCCGCCTTGACAGGGTGGTGAGCTCTCCGTCGCTGGACCCTTTGATAATCCAGGCGGATTACCTGGGCCGGACTCACTCTGACCACAATCCTCTTAGACTGCGTCTCTGCTGGGACCCGGGGAGACCCCCCATTCCCACTTGGCGCTTGCAACCGGCTGCTCTTGAGGACGCGGAGTTCCGGGCCTCGCTCGGCACAGCGGTCGAACAGTTCTTTGACCTCAATGAGGGCACGGCGGAGAGCACGTTGACAGAGTGGGACGCGCACAAGGCGGCCATGCGGGGACACTGTCTGGGGGCGACAGGGAATATCCATAAGCAACTTATGTTGCTACTCACCGCTCTGGAAACCCGACTACTGGCATGCGAACGTCATGGCCAGGGTGGTGGGCGTGACTCGACCAGGCTGGCCCGGCTCCGGGCACGCCATGCTAAGCTGTTGGAGAGGTTGCGCTGCCACAACTACGCTGCCCATTCGGCACGGGTCCACGCCACATCGGACAGGGCGGGGCGATTGCTGGCCTGGCTGATCCGACAGGAATCGGGCTATGCGCCAATAGCCTCCATTCGCGGGTTGGACGGCACGCTGGTGCACACGCAGCGGGAGATCCACCAGATACTCACGGCACACTACAAAGACCTGTACACCTCGGTGGGGCGACGGCAGGCACAGGATCTTGATCTGTTCCTGGGGGCCGCCGGCCTCCCCACAATTCCGGATGCCCACCAGGAACACTGGAGGGTCCCCTCACTCTGGAGGAGATAGGGGACGCGGTGGCCTCACTGGCCTCTGGCAGGGCGCCTGGGCCGGATGGTCTCCCGGCAGGATACTACAAAGCATATCGGGAGTCTCTGGTGCCCCGTCTGCACGCGTTATATCTCACAGCCCTTGAGGAGGCCACCCTGCCAGCCTCCATGAGGGAGGCCTACCTGATCTCTTTCCCCAAGCCGGGGCGTGATCCTACTCATCTAGGGTCCTATCGCCCCCTTGCCCTCCTCAACACCGATTACAAGATCCTGGCCAAGGTCCTAGCGGAGCGGCTGGCCCCCACCGTGCCTGTACTGGTGCACAGGGACCAGAATGGGTTTGTGCCGAAGCGCAGCACTTCGCTTAATCTTCGCCGGTTCTTCCGTGTTGCCGCACACGGTGCACAGCATTGGCCACGGGCGGGCTGTCTAGTGTTAGACCTCGAAAAAGCCTTCGATAGCCTGGAGTGGGGCTATCTGGTGGCAACACTATCGCATTACGGACTAGGCCTTGGGTTTCTGCAAATGGCGGCGCTCCTCTACAAGAACCCTGTGGTCCGGGTGAGAACTGGCCCGTATATTTCCGAGGCCATCTCGGTTGGCCGAGGTACCAGGCAGGGGTGCCCCCTCTCACCCCTCCTTTTTGCGCTTGCCATAGAGCCCTTGGCGGCCACCCTGCGGAGGGTCTTGACGGACGGCATTCCAATGGGCGACACCACCCACCAGGTCTCCTTGTACGCGGATGACCTCTTGATCTTCGTGCGGGACGTGGCAAATATTTCAGGGGACCTTGAACGGGTTCTCACGGAGTTTGCAACGCTTTCCGGGTTAAGGGTGAACGCAGCCAAATCGTGTCTCTACCCGTTCCGTGATGATGCTCTGGATCCCCGGTTTCAGCTGGGGGGTGTGTCTGTCCGGTGGCAACCGGACACCTTCCGTTACCTGGGCATCCAGGTGTATCGGCGACCCGCTGACTTAGTGGAGGGTAACTTGGGCAGGGCGGTGACGGCGATCAGGGCCCAGATGCGTTTCTGGGGCACCCTCCCCCTTGCGGTCACGGGTCGCATTGCACTGGTCAAAATGGTGGCCCTGCCCAGACTCCTCTACTATTTTGCTAACCTGCCGACCTACATCCCGGCGTCCTTCTTCGCCGCCTTGGAGCGCTCGCTTCGGGATTTTGTATGGGGCAACGCACGCCACAGAGTGGCGCTCTCTAAGTTGTACCTCCCCACGGGTCAGGGGGGACTCGCGATGCCCTGCTTTGCGCACTATTACCTAGCAGCACAGCTGCAATGGGTGGCCAGGTGGTTGGCCGACCGGGAGAGGGATGACACGGCATCCATGGAGCCACCACTCCCCCTGACGGATATTATCGCATTGTTCCACCCGACGGCCAGAGTGGTCAAGCCGGGGCCCCTTCTAGTGGCGGTGGCCTGTAAGTGCTATCGGCGTGCCCTCTACTTGACTCGGTCGCATACCCCATATGCCCCTGCCATGCCGATTGAGGGTTCACCTAGCGGTCGAGGGATATTGCGCTCGACGGAGCTTGCCGACTGGCACACGGTGGACATCTGTACGCTGGGGGACCTCTACCACGATGGTGCGCTTATACCGTTCGCTCAACTGGCGGAGGAGACGGGGTTAGCGGCCGGTCAGTTCCTCCGTCACCGCTCGCTAATCGCGACGCTGACGAGTCGGTGGGGTGCTCTTCAGGAGGAACCGGCACAACACCTCATGATGCAGTACCTCCACGTCATGGGACGGGGCGGTCACATGATTCGCTGGTTCGTGGCCTCCTTGCGCACGCTGGTGGCGACGGACCTGTCTCCATTGCGGGGTAAATGGGAAGTGGATCTGGACCGCCCCATGACCGACAAGGAATGGAGGGATACGCTACGGGGGCCCACACGGGTCCCCAGGAACCTGCGGTTTCGCCAAATCCAGTACTTCATACTACACAGAGCATATCTCACTCCCGACTCCATCAATCGCTATTTCCACCGGGCGGACGCTGAATGCCCACGCTGCAAGGCTCTGGATGCTGGACTGGTGCACATGTTATGGAGCTGTCCAGCGCTCGACTCATACTGGCGGACGGTGCATGGAGCGTTACGTACTTGCGCCGGTCTGCTGGCGCGGCGGGACTGGCCATCCTGTCTGTTACACTTGTTTCGTAGAACTCCCCCCACGAAGGTTGCCTGTCGTTTCCTCGACCTGGGCCTGATTGTGGCGAAGCGGTTAATTACTAAGCGCTGGAAGGCGGCTGAGCCCCCCCGGGCGCAGGCGTGGCGGAGTTCCCTGCTAGTGTGGGCGGGGGCGGAGGGTACGGCTCTCTTGCGAGAGGAAACATTAGGCCTCAGACGCACACCCATAGCGAATCAATGGGACGTACACTTGCAGGTCCTGATGCAGCTGGATGGGGATGCCCTGGGACTCTGTGGGACACATACTGCGGAGCCACTTCCTGGAGGGGAGGGGAACGGAGGTGACACTGGGAGACCCACTTGGCGGGGAGGTCTTAGCCGAACCGGGCGGATGTGCGGACAATGACAATTGCCTTTAATAGAACGATATGTCACGGGGGATGGGGGGGCCGGGTCTGGGGGGGGATGGACTGGGGGGAGGTATCTTGAGGGTCGTATGGTCAAAGATCGAACCTGCTGCTGTTGTTCTGTTGGGCTTCTGTTGTTTAACCTGTTTTTTTTACCCCCTTTCGGTTGTTCCATGAATCTGTTTAAATGCGGGCGGTGGCCCTGACACTTATCAGTTTGCATTACTCCACACATCGTAGTGGCGATGGATCCTGCGGTTCACCGCATTCACAATTGGGGGATACTCCTCCGAGTACCAGACTCATTGCCTGTGGGATATTACATTTATGATGTATGCTATGTCTATATTAACAAAATGCTAATGAACAGATTTCATAATAATCAGGAGTCACTACATCATGAGTAGGTTCTCAGTATTATTAACTCAGGAGTTATTTAATTGTAGGTAAATATATGTAAGCATTCAAATTGAAATCTTTTTAAGTTCTTTACGATAGCTCTATATATACATACACACACACACATAAATACACATCATCATATGTATATGTTGAATATTCATCCTAGAAACTAAAGAATCAGAACCATAATTAATTACTAGTTCACTTCTTCAGGCAGAAATCAAATGAGCTTTGAACTAAATGTGTTCAACGTTTTGATCATCAAGGAAAAGAGGATATTCTGATTAGATATTAGAAAAGATGGCGGAAAGGCTCACTTTAAAAAAATGAAATGAATTGCTAACAGCTAAAGAGACCAGAAAAGATAAGACTGAGCCTGTTATGTACTGCTGCCTCCAACAAACAGCCATCTGTAGTGGTGAAAATGTTGGGCAAGCAATAGAATGCTAGAGAAAGTGATAATGTTATAGTTACCATCATCACACCCACTCCATGAACCACTGATAGCTCATTAATGGGCATTCTGGTATTGAGTTATTGTAACGTCTGGGGACAACCAACGTAAATTCTGTCTATGCAATCTTGTGGGAACAAGATGTGAATTCTAGAAGCTGATTCCCTATGCCACCTAGAGTCTTGCAACCAGTAGGGAATCAAAAAACTCTCCAGGTGACAGCAGTTCTCAGGGGAAAAGGAAGTGAAGAAAATACAAAAAAGGTGTCTACGACTCCTTCCTAGTAACTAAATTAACCCATGGTACTAGTGACTCCTTCAAAGACTAGGTCGTCAATTGGCTGGAAAATAAATAAAAAAGTGTTAAAGCCTTACTAGTCTAGATACTTGAAATAAGCATTAGAAGTATGCACTTACCTACAACCTCCCACTTTTCCATGTGTCTTTAGAGGCCGGAACCCATTCAGTGTAAACAGTGTTTAGTAATAGTCTTTTGTTTCTTGCGTATTACAAACATCCATATTTATTAACAGTCTTTTGTTGCCCAATTGTGCAACATCCATCTGTATTAATACTGTGAACATCTGTGAATTTAGAGGCAGGATAGTAAGTATATATCCACATTATTTTTTTAATTTTTTATTTTTTTATTTCAAACATGCTCAGCACAGTAGAATGCACATTTTCACATGACGAATAACATAGTATCAACAGTCCAAAAAGCAGAGACCTATGTTGCAGCTCGGAAACCTGGGTAACAGGAATCAAGACTAAACCCGTACCAAATATCCTCCCTTCGTCACAGACCAGATACCACATTAACACATTCACTCATACATTCATTGGTGGGGCCCATAACACCAACACTCACGCTTCACTTCACTAGTCTGCACTTACAGGAGAGATGGATGTTCCAAGCGCTGACATGAAAGGAATACCTTATAACCTATAGAGAGAAAATTATTTACATATCTATACACTAATATCCTTATCTCTACACATCTTAAACCTAAACATTAAAATACTCCTCCCACATGATCAATGGATCATTTAGTTGGATTGGTAGGGTGATTTAGTCCTGCTAAAACACACTCAAGATCCTTATCTATCCTCTCTCAATAAACGACCAAAACACATTTGTTTGTTAATCAATAATTTGTTTATCTAATTAATGCAAGAATTTTTTTAGTTCCATCTAGTAAGTTTATTAGTCTTTACGCAAATCACAGAACACCATATTTACCTAATCTGGCCATCGGTCATCCTCTAAATCATCAAATTTAGTCGTCAATCAGTCAGAATTCTAAAGTTCTTCATGCAGCACGCTACAGTCCCAAAGATTGGGTCAAGGACCAGAGACGTGCAAGCATTGATCAGTGCCCATCAATTTTAGGAAGTCCTCAGTTCATCAAGAAATTGGGCAGCATTCAGTCTGTCAAAGGTTCAGGAACGCAGCAGTCTTGTCGCGTCACCGTCGTCTCCGTCAGCAAAAAGGAAACACGCAATCTCGAGTCCTCTCTATTCTACCGTCATTTTATAATGAAAGTAAGGTCTAGAAGATACATTTTACAAAATTTGGGCTTCACCCATTGGTCGGTTAGGATCGTCTGGAGAGGTTTCACACAGTACAAGAGGTCATATCATTTCTCATTATGGTTCCAGTTTTTTGTAAATGTCCATTGTCAAGATACTTGGCAGGCCTCCCACCGTGGCCTTGCTTGGGTACAGCGAGAGCGGGGTCATGTCGAGGCCACTGGTACATGTTGTGGCGCAGGCGCACTTCACCCGAAACCTCGTGGAATGGTGGCCATCACGTCGTGTCAAGTCGGCGGCCACCTTGTTTTTTTTTTTTTTTTTTTAAACCTTTATTACAGAATACAAAAGATATACAAAGATGGGCCTACAACCTTCAGGCCGGCCGTTAGCAAACAGTGAGAGCATAAAATACAGTCATTAAACACAAGCGGCAAGTGATAAAGGTCCCAGAAGTCGAGGGAAGCGTTGGCGGCCACACCGGCCGGACCCCCCAAATGGCGGTTCCATTTTTATAAGAAACCACAAACAAATCCACAAGGCAGCAAAAGTCAAAGCAGCGTTATGAGCTCCCCTGGGGAGGACCCTACCGATCCATAGGATTAGGGGGGGGGGGACAGGCCGGGACAGAAACAAAGTAGACACAATGCCCAGAACCAAGGTGACAAGCAGACTAGGGAGACTGGGCCACTGCCAAGTCAGGCGTCAGTGGCGGGGTACAAATCCCGCCACGATAGGAGCTCCAGGGGCCCCACACCTTCACCCATTTCCCAGGCTTACCTCTCGCCACATACACTACCTTCTCCCGAAACATACACCAATCCATGTTGTCCTTCCACACCGAAACCGTTGGTGACCTCTGGGAGCCCCACAATTGTGCTATGTCACGCTTGGCCACCATATATCCCAGGGTCACCCACCACGTCTGCGGCACCGTATAATCAGTCGGCTCCCACACATTTAGCAGACATCTCCTAGCCTCGGGAAACAGCGCCACATGCGTGACCGCTTGCAACACCGCATGTACACCACGCCAGAATCGCGCCACCTCCGGACATTCCCACAAAATATGGATAAAGGTCCCTTACAAACCACACCCACGCTTACACAGTCCATCCACAGCATATCCCATACGCATCAGACCCGGCCCCGAAACATAGACCCTGTGGAGTATTTTGAGCTGGACGAAGCGAAGGCGGGCCGGTATGGCCACCTCTTTCGGGGAGGCCACCGCAGACACCCAGTCCTCGTCATCCAGCTCCAATCCATCGGCGACCCATGCCTCACGAAGGCCAGTCAGCAGTCCGGAGCGATCGTTGATGAGCTTTTTATAAATCAATGAGATAGTGCCATCCGGTACGTGCCCATCTAGCACTCTATCTTCCAGAGGGGAGCACTCCGGTATGGAGGCAACATCCGGGAATACAGAACACAGCGCGTGACGAACCTGTACATATCGGAGGTACTCCCTGTCCTGCAACTGGAATTCCTTCTTCAGCACCTCGAACGTTTTGAATCCCCCCCTCGTCCAGAGATCGCCCACCCTGCTGATGCCTATCATGTCCCACTTCTCAAAGCCTTTCGAGGTCCACAAGCAGCCCAGTCGCTCAGATGCATACAGTGGCGTCGCCCGAGTCAACCGATCCTTCCACCCCATAGCCAAGTTTGCCGCGTGCCACACCCGTACCGCGACCCGCGTAGGGCCCGTCATACGCACGTCGAGCGATGTAGAGTAAAGCGCACGATTATAGTCACCACCCGGCAGTAACAGTTTGTCCATTTCAAAAGCCGGGTTAAGGGCGGGCCCATAAAGGCCGTGGTTTATCGCAGCCAGCTGGGAGGCCCAGTAATACCGTTTGATGTCTGGGAGGGTGACCCCCCCGTCATACCACGGGAGCGTCAGCTTCGCGAGGGCGATACGCGGCCTCCCATCCCAAAACAGGTGGCGCTGCAGACACTCCACCTCCCGAAAGTAGCGCGCCGGGACGACGTCCATCGTGTTTTGTAAAGCGTATAAGAAACGTGGCAACGACATCATCTTAAACAGTGCCGCACGGCCGAGCGGCGAGAGCGGCAAGCGCCTCCAACGCGCCACATCCTCCTTCAGGCGCTGGAGGATGGGGAGTAAGTTCTGTTTATATCGGGCCGCAGCGTCCAGGGTAATAAAGATACCCAGATACTTAAATCCCTGCGGAGCAACCTGGATAGGACAACCCCGCGGAAGGATAGGAGCCTCCCCCGAGAGGACATACACACAGGATTTAGCCCAATTGATAACTAAGCCGGAGTTGCGGCCGAGTAAACGCAACACATCCACTAACACAATCAGTGATTTGCGCGGGGAAGCAAGGTACAAAAGAATATCGTCCGCGTAAAGGGATACGCGATCCTCATACTCGGGGGTCCATCGGAGACCACGAATCGAAGGGTGCCACCGCAGCCACTCCGCCAGGGGCTCCAAGGCAAGCGCAAAAAGGAGCGGCGACAGTGGGCAGCGCTGCCGCGTGCCCCTGCCCAGCTCAAACGGCGCCGATACTCTACCATTCACCGCCACCTGCGCCAGCGGTCCGGAATACAACAGTTTCACCCAGCCAATGAATCCCGGGCCAAACCCAAACTTAGCCAGCGTCGCCCAAATATATGACCACTCAAGCGTGTCGAACGCCATAGTGGCGTCCAAGGACGCCAAAATGGCTGGTTCTCGTATGAACGGGACCCTCGCGAGCACCCCGTGCAGACGCCCCAAGTTAAGCGCGGTGTTGCGATGAGGGATAAAGCCGGACTGGTCCTGGTGGATCAGATAGCACACCACGCCAACCAGCCGATTAGCCAGCACCTTGGCGAGAATTTTCGGCTCCGCATTCAACAGCGAAATGGGCCTGTAAGACGTGACCCGATCCCGCGGCCTCCCCTCCTTATAAATAACCACAATAGTGGCAAGACGCTGGTCCAGCGGGAGGGAACCCGCCGACCGGGCCGCGAGGAACATAGCGCGGAGATGCGGAGCCAGCGTGTCCGGTCGTAATTTGTACAATTCAATGGGAAGGCCATTAGGACCCATGGCCTTGCCAGAGGCGACCGAACGTATGGCGAGGGAAATCTCCTCAGATGTCGGGGCCGCGTCCAACGACAATTTATCCTCCTCCGAAAGGGAAGGCAGCGCAATGTCTTTAAGCAGGTCATGGGAATCCTCTTCCGAGCGGGAAGATACCGGGGAATACACCCCACGGAAATACTCAGCGAAACATTCAACAATTTCCTCCGGCTCAGTGACACACACACCATCCAGTCTCTCAATCGACGGGACAACTCGACTCGCTCTCTCCTTTTTATCCAGCCACGCAATCAATGCCAACTTGGTTTTAGGCCCAAAGGACAACTTAAGCGAAACAAACATACAAGAGTAATTAATACATAGAAATAATGAATAAAATGTTAAACCCTCACTAATTCCCTTATGTGCTTGTAATTATCTAGCATATGGCGACATTTAAAGCGTTCATATTCACCCATTGATGTCATCTAGTGCGACATTATGATAACGTCACAAAAGCAACATATATCATGCGATATTCTATTTTCCTAGTATTGGTAGGCGTACATATGTTAATTACAAATTATATAGCCATGCAAATAGCAAATCCCAC
Source organism: Triturus cristatus (assembly GCF_964204655.1). Taxonomy (NCBI): domain Eukaryota; kingdom Metazoa; phylum Chordata; class Amphibia; order Caudata; family Salamandridae; genus Triturus; species Triturus cristatus. The sequence goes on from NC_140586.1 coordinate 529,837,432, forward strand.
ATGTATTTCGTATATTAGTAATGTTGATTAAATGTCACGCAAACACATTAATAGTATTATAATTAATAGGTTATTCTAATTAGTATATTCATGCAGCATAGGGGGGGTATACAAAATTTTGAACTACCCGCTCCATCAATCCCCCCTTTGATGATTTTATCACCAAACCATTAAAATTTTGTATTACTTTTCATGGAGTTGAAGTAAGTTCTTGCTTTGATTTACATCTCAGTCTCCCCAATCTCTTCCCTTTTTGCTGTCTTATACATATTTTCCTTAACTTCCTCTAATTCTATTTCTTCAAATTCTCTCTCTTGTTTCTTATCTTTTCTCCTTAAATTTTCTCTTTTTAACTTTTTCTGAATTTTCTTCTTTTTATGACAAAGGCATCCTAATCTTAATATTAATACTAAGAAAATCAAACATGTTAATGGAAATAAGATTTTACCTAAAAAGGTACTACCTAGGTTTACTAAGAAATTCTTAATAGAAGATATTTTCTTTCCAATCTTTTCCCAAACACTTTCAACCTCCAGTGGTGCAATTTCGTCATGCAGATCAGTTATATTTTTAATATAAATTTTCAAATCTTTACTTTCGTCTGGAATGTAAGTACAACAATGTTGAACTTTCAGCATTCCACAGACTCCACCCTCTTTTGCCAATAATATATCAAGGGGAAGTCGATTTTGCATTACCATGGCACGCATGGCAACCATTTCAGTATTTACCAATAAGAATCCTCCAGCGGTGCTTGTTGACAAGCGATCCACTACTGTTGATAGTCTTCTAATTTTGTTTGCATTTAGAGATATTCCCACTGCTGGTATCAATGTTCCAAAGATGTCACCTATAATCTCTGCAGTACAAAAGGGGGTGGTGATGGACGGAGCATCAGAACCAATCAAACACTCACACCCAGTCAACAGATCTGGGTTTGATCCATCACCGTTCTTTAGCCCACTCTGCCACCCCAGTTCAGACATGGCCATATGCAAATCAGTCTGACCCTGTGCCTCATGGGAACAGTCCAACCCGAACTGCCAAGGCATGTCTTCCCTGGACCGGAAACAAGCTTCCTAGGACCGGTTTCTGGCATTTCAGCCAGGCTTGCTTGAATCCAGTGGCAAAGTGAGCAAGGGACTCACGTCTGAGCATACCCTGGCAACTTATGGCGAACAAATCAGTACAAAAGGGGGTGGTGATGGACGGAGCATCAGAACCAATCAAACACTCACACCCAGTCAACAGATCTGGGTTTGATCCATCACTGTTCTTTAGCCCACTCTGCCACCCCAGTTCAGACATGGCCATATGCAAATCAGTCTGACTCTGTGCCTCATGGGAACAGTCCAGCCCGAACTGCCAAGCCATGCCTTCCCTGGACCGGAAACAAGCTTCCTAGGACCGGTTTCTGGCATTTCAGCCGTCTTCAGCCAGGCTTGCTTGAATCCAGTGGCAAAGTGAGCAAGGGACTCACGTCTGAGCATACCCTGCCAACTTATGGCGAACAAAGCAGTACAAAAGTGGGTGGTGATGGACGGAGCATCAGAACCAGTCAAACACTCACACCCAGTCAACAGATCTGGGTTTGATGCATCACCGTTTTTTAGCCCACTCTGCCACCCCAGTTCAGACATGGCCATATGCAAATCAGTCTGACCCTGTGCCTCATGGGAACAGTCCAGCCCGAACTGCCAAGCCATGCCTTCCCTGGACCGGAAACAAGCTTCCTAGGACCGGTTTCTGGCATTTCAGCCGTCTTCAGCCAGGCTTGCTTGAATCCAGTGGCAAAGTGAGCAAGGGGCTCACGTCTGAGCATACCCTGCCAACTTATGGCGAACAAAGCAGTACAAAAGGGGGTGGTGATGGATGGGGCATCAGAACCAATCAAACACTCACACCCAGTCAACAGATCTGGGTTTGATCCATCAGCGTTCTTTAGCCCACTCTGCCACCCCAGTTCAGACATGGCCATATGCAAATCAGTCTGACCCTGTGCCTCATGGGAACAGTCCAGCCCGAACTGCCAAGCCATGCCTTCCCTGGACCGGAAACAAGCTTCCTAGGACCGGTTTCTGGCATTTCAGCCGTCTTCAGCCAGGCTTGCTTGAATCCACTGGCAAAGTGAGCAAGGGACTCACGTCTGAGCATACCCTGCCAACTTATGGCGAACAAAGCAGTACAAAAGGGGGTGGTGATGGACGGAGCATCAGAACCAATCAAACACTCACACCCAGTCAACAGATCTGGGTTTGATCCCTCACCGTTCTTTAGCCCACTCTGCCACCCCAGTTCAGACATGGCCATATGCAAATCAGTCTGACCCTGTGCCTCATGGGAACAGTCCAGCCCGAACTGCCAAGCCATGCCTTCCCTGGACCGGAAACAAGCTTCCTAGGACCGGTTTCTGGCATTTCAGCCGTCTTCAGCCAGGCTTGCTTGAATCCAGTGGCAAAGTGAGCAAGGGACTCACGTCTGAGCATACCCTGCCAACTTATGGCGAACAAAGCAGTACAAAAGGGGGTGGTGATGGACGGAGCATCAGAACCAATCAAACACTCACACCCAGTCATTTGTCACCCCAAGTGGGAAGGGTATGCCCAGACGTGGGTCCCTTGCTCTCCATGCCACTGGAATCAAGCTATCCTGGCTGAAGAGGGGTGAAACCCCGAAACCGGTCCTAGGATGCTTGTTTCCAGTCCAGGGAGGACCTGGCTTGGCAGTTCGGGTTGGACTGTTCCCATGAGGCACAGGGTCAAGACTGATTTGCATATGGCTGGGTTCAAACTGGAACGGCATGGTGAGCAAAAAAACGATGGATTTAGGCCCAGATCTCTGTACTGGGGTGAATGTATGACATTGTTCTGCATTCTGTCCATCAATTGTTGTTTTTGCATTTGTCACCCCAAGTGGGAAGGCTATGCCCAGACGTGGGTCCCTTGCTCTCCATGCCACTGGAATCAAGCTATCCTGGCTGAAGAGGGGTGAAACCCCGAAACCGGTCCTAGGATGCTTGTTTCCAGTCCAGGGAGGACCTGGCTTGGCAGTTCGGGTTGGACTGTTCCCATGAGGCACAGGGTCAAGACTGATTTGCATATGGCTGGGTTCAAACTGGAACGGCATGGTGAGCAAAAAAACGATGGATTTAGGCCCAGATCTCTGTACTGGGGTGAATGTATGACATTGTTCTGCATTCTGTCCATCAATTGTTGTTTTTGCATTTGTCACCCCAAGTGGGAAGGGTATGCCCAGACGTGGGTCCCTTGCTCTCCATGCCACTGGAATCAAGCTATCTTGGCTGAAGAGGGGTGAAACCCCGAAACCGGTCCTAGGATGCTTGTTTCCAGTCCAGGGAGGACCTGGCTTGGCAGTTCGGGTTGGACTGTTCCCATGAGGCACAGGGTCAAGACTGATTTGCATATGGCTGGGTTCAAACTGGAACGGCATGGTGAGCAAAAAAACGATGGATTTAGGCCCAGATCTCTGTACTGGGGTGAATGTATGACATTGTTCTGCATTCTGTCCATCAATTGTTGTTTTTGCATTTGTCACTCCAAGTGGGAAGGGTATGCCCAGACGTGGGTCCCATGCTCTCCATGCCACTGGAATCAAGCTATCCTGGCTGAAGAGGGGTGAAACCCCGAAACCGGTCCTAGGATGCTTGTTTCCAGTCCAGGGAGGACCTGGCTTGGCAGTTCGGGTTGGACTGTTCCCATGAGGCACAGGGTCAAGACTGATTTGCATATGGCTGGGTTCAAACTGGAACGGCATGGTGAGCAAAAAAACGATGGATTTAGGCCCTGATCTCTGTACTGGGGTGAATGTATGACATTGTTCTGCATTCTGTCCATCAATTGTTGTTTTTACCTATAATCTCTGACCAAGATTCTCTCTTTCTACGTGCTAAATAACTTCCTAACTTATGTACACCATCTTCTCCTCTTCCCATATGAAAAATCTTTGGGAAAACCAGGCCTACATAACATGTGCCATACCAATGGTCTGGCAAACGATAATACGCCCTGTTCCCAATATAATCCAGAAAAGACTGGATCTCTTCCTCCTTTAAATCCCCATCCACCCATGATTCAGTATGTATCATGGCACACACTATTCCCTACAAAGTAATTATCATATGCAGTTTGATTCCTTCTAATACACAATTTCCCTTTCTGAGGCCAATCTTAAGCCATAGTTGGACTAGCTTCTCCCTTCAAGTGTTTTTCCATTTCAACATCCCAGACTGTCTTTTCCACTTTTCCCTCAGATACTTTCTTTTGCATTTTTAATCTCCTTTCTTCAACCATATCCAAAAATGTATTTTCTTCTTTCTTTAGTCAAATTATTTCTAAAAATATATTCTAATGTTAGTTCTTTAGTCTCTAAGAAACATTTGCCTATTACTTTAGCAGGTTTTACCTTGTTTAGCTTGTTAATTGATGGTACTTGTGAAAATATGTTATCTACATCTGAAAACTGAAAAATAATATTCTAACTTCCCTGTTTGGTAAAATAAACTAGCAATTACACTACATGTTATTCCATATGTTACTAGAAGGTGGTGATAAGTCACTGTTCTGCTTGGGTTTTCGGATCAGATAGAACCCGCTCATCAGAGCCTCACTAACCCAGCCAGAACGTTACCCCCTCCCTCTCCCTAGGGCCTATTTACAATAGGTAACCACATATATCTACCACCTAAGGACAGGGAATTCCTACTATACATACCAAGACCTCTTATAATCGGCGGCCTCGCGATCCCATACGGATCCAGACCTCTCTGCCCATACAACAGTATCACAAGTGGCGGCCTCGCGATCCCATACGAATCCAGACCTCTCTGCCCATACGACAGTATCACAAGTGGCGGCCTCGCGATCCCATACGAATCCAGACCTCTCTGCCCATACGACAGTATCACAAGTGGCGGCCTCGCGATCCCATACGAATCCAGACCTCTCTACCCAGACGGCAGTCTCAGCACAAGTGGCGGCCTCGCGATCCCATACGAATCCAGACCTCTCTGCCCATACGACAGTATCATAAGTGGCGGCCTCGCGATCCCATACGAATCCAGACCTCTCTACCCAGACGGCAGTCTCAGCACAAGTGGCGGCCCCGCGATCCCATACGAATCCAGACCTCTCTGCCCATACGACAGTATCACAAGTGGCGGCCTCGCGATCCCATACGAATCCAGACCTCTCTACCCAGACGGCAGTCTCAGCACAAGTGGCGGCCTCGCGATCCCATACGAATCCAGACCTCTCTGCCCATACGACAGTATCACAAGTGGCGGCCTCGCGATCCCATATGAATCCAGACCTCTCTACCCAGACGGCAGTCTCAGCACAAGTGGCGGCCTCGCGATCCCATACGAATCCAGACCTCTCTACCCAGACGGCAGTCTCATACGACAGTTCATCCTATGATCACCATAACATACAAAAAGGGAATCAGTCTCACTATTCATCAGATCACACAAGGACTGCCAGTTTGAGCATAGCCTGTTCTCCGGTTCGAGGGGCTCCTCTTTCCCTTATTCAGTTACCACTTACCTGATCAGGGTTAACATCTGTTCATGTAGCCGCAGCTGACTAGAAGAATAGGCTACCCTCTCATACAAGAACACGCAGCACATGTTGGTTCACTACAAACTGGGTACTTTATTACTCATTACATACGCAATCACATAACATTACAATATAACACATAACCTGCAAAGAAAAGTGAAAGATTAAGTTGTGCACTCTAATAAGAAAGGGTCGACATCACCTTAGTAGTGTGTAGCCTGCACTCAGTGGTCATCTAGGTTCCCTTCTCGTCTGTGCCTCGGCTCGCCTGGAAGTCACACCTCCGCAGTCACGGATACACATCTGCACCACTATGCGCTATTCTCTTCACCCTTCTCCGAGTCACTGGGACCTCTTCCTTATCGGCTACTCTCTCCTCTCTGGCTATTCTGCTAGGAGAGTATCTGTCTCTCGGTTTTTCTCCGCCTTCAAGATGGCGTCTGTCTTCCCTGGAATAAGTAGTAGCTTTACTGCTAACGGCTAGATGCCGCCTACGGACTGAACATGTAACTGCCTCAGACTTTCACTAATATAGAGGTGCGTTTCCTCATGGAAAATTCCGGCCCGTAACCTGCCGCCCACCAAATTCTTGTACCTCCCCGTACCAAGGACACGTTCCCAGCCGGCCGGCCTGATGTAGTGTCTTCGGCATGAAGAAAAATACAATCCTTCGATAAGGGCCGGCCTGAACCGGTTCTCTCCAAGCGAATAACACCTCATAACTAAAACATTACATTTGACCTAGAAGCATCCCAAGCTGCCGGAGCAGAAAGAAAGATGGAGTCTCTCCCGTTTGAGGCCTACCAGGCCTGAATTCAGCACGGCTCCATGAAATACCCTCACTACAGGTCAGGTTATCCCTAATACTAACGAATCTATCCCCTAGGCTATGTGTGCAAGCCCTGATCTATGGGGAAGAGCACAGGATCATGTCGAAGTGCCTAGTAAATAGGCTCCATTCACTACTCTAACCCTTAGACTTGAATGATAAGAGACTGAAGTCACATTCAATCACCTTTCCTCACAAGAAGGCCGGGAAAATCGAGCAGAACAGTCACTCCCTCCGATACAGATGCTGGTAACTGCATTCAAACATAGCAGTCCCTTACGTCCATTGTTTTTACATATTCATACAGTAATTTTGAAAATACATTGTTAGAAAAATCAGTTATTGACCTGTCTTTATGCAAATAATTTCTATCTATTTTAGTTGGAACTATCTTTTGAATCTTTTCTATATTAGTTTTGTTTTCACTATGTCCTATCGTATCTATAGTAATTTTAAATGAGATCATCAGAGCAAGTATACTCCACAGAAGCATTAGTAATCCTGTACAACAACACATTTTACACCTTCGCTTCAAAAATGTACATCTACTTTTTCTACTATCTATGTTTGCCATTTCTGTAAAAATGAGCAGTGTCTTTTGACTTAGCCTCTTCTACTACACAACTAGTTTGTCTAACCCAAGGCTCTAAGCACCTACTTGGTTCTACCAGTTTTTTGTCTTTTCCCCGTAATTTATTGTCTTTCCATTAGCAGCTTTCTTGTCTCATTCAGTTTGGCATCTCATTGTCCTTCACTTTTCCTTCGGGATCTAAATACAGAACTTCCTGAACATCCGCTTCTTCTCCAATATCGGACAAGATAACTCTCAGGATTTCCGATTCCTCATCTTCCGCAACCACTTCCGGTACAGTCACCTCTGGGTTTCCTTGGCTATCCGCCTCTTCTTTTATTTCAGGCAGGGCCACATACGTCCATTCCGGCGACTTATACTTCTGGTTAGGTTTCCTCGTTCTTTTGCTTTCTCCAATTACAACTATTTCCTCGTCTTTTGATTTTTCTTGACTTGTTACTTCATTCACCTGTTCAGCTCTTGGTGAATTTACTCGTGTCAGTCGATATCTCAGCCTCTTTATTTTATTCGGCCAAACTTCGTCTTTTGCTGATCTTTTCAGTTTACTTCCATTATCAGTCTTTTCAGTTCTCCAAGCTCTTTTTCTTAAGACTCGACCTTCTGGTACTTCGTCTTGGCTTTCCTCTGACTCTGTTTCAACTTGCTTTTTACTTTCAACAGCTTTTCTTTCCACCACTTCTTTTGTTTTCCCTACTTCTGTCCCTCCTCGAGACTCCAGCACGCAATCTTCCTGCTGACTACTTGTCCCTTCCTCTAACTGGATGTTGGAGTTCCCTATATCTCCTCGGGGGTCTTCCGCATGAATCTTTCCCTCTCTCTCTGTATCTGGCACCTGTTCATCTAAATTTCAGGTGGAATTTCTCTCAATTTTTCATCTGGAACTTCTCTCTCAGCAATTTTTTTAATTGTCTTTTCACTTTCTTTTTCTTTTCCCGAACGTAGAGTTCCTTGTTCCGTTTCTGAGTCTGAGCTGGCATCAGATATCTGTAACTTTCTCCTCAGGGAAATACTTCTTGGGACAAAAGTTAGATTTGACTCTGATTCCCCCCTTTCAGGGTTTTCTTTTGTTCTTGTCTCTTCATCATCTGATTCAGTCCTAGATTCTGATTCATCAAAATATTCTTTTTCTGTGCTATCCACTGGGTTTGGAATTCTCAAAGTGTGACTTGCATGAATCCAGTTCTTCAATCCAGCACACTTCACAGCTGTTGTTGTGGTCAAAATCACTTGTCGTTGTTTTTCCCACCTTGCAACCAAACAGTTTCTTCTTCAGTGTACTTTGATTCTTACCCAGTCCCCTGGGCTCAGATCATGAGCTTGCTTCTTTTCAAGGGTGGTGGCATCCGCTCCAACCTGATGAAACACAGAATGAACTGCGTCCGCCAGGCTTTTACAGTAATCTAACACCATGTCATCAGTTATAGGCAACAGCTTGTTGACTGATATGAACACATGACGCATTGCTCTACCCATGAGAATTTCATGGGGGCTCAACCCTGTAGTTCTCTCTGGAATTGATCTAATAGTCATGAGTACTAGAGGCAAGACATCAGGCCATTTCATACCTGTGGCTAAACACATTTTTCCTATCCTGTTTTTGATAGTACCATTCATTTTCTCCACCACACCAGAGGCCCCTGGGCGATAGGCACAATGTAGTTTTTGTCGTACATTTAATGCTTCACAAATCAATTTTATGATCTCATTATGAAAATGTCTTCCTCGATCTGATTCAATTGTTACTGGGAACCCAAATCTGGGAATGAATTCCCTCAAAAGCAATTTTGCCACTGTGATTCCATCATTTCTTCTTGTTGGGTATGCCTCTACCCATCTTGAAAACAAACAGACCATAACTAGAACATATCTCAACCTGTTACAGGGAGGCATTTCAATGAAATCTACTTGCATTCTGGTAAAAGGCCCTCCTTCTCGACCTATTGTTCCTAGACTTACCACTGTCTTTCTTCCAGGGTTGTATTGCTGACATATAAGGCATCTCTGACAAAGACTCTCTGCTACAAGTCTAAATTTTGCTTTGTACCAGGTCTGCTTAAATGACCTGATCATGGCATCTCTCCCTATGTGTCCCTGACCATGATACATCCGTGCCATGGCAGACATCATGCTATCAGGCATAACTGGTCTTCCATCCCGATAGACCCACAGGTGATCCTTTTCCCTTGGTGCACATCCTTCTTTTACCCACTGCTTCATTTCCTCATCCCCTGCTTCTTCCTGCAATTGCTTTACTTCCTCCCAGGTACCCACAATGTTAGTAAACATTAAGGTGCAGGAACTCACTTCTTTCTCCTTCGCCCGATTTATAGAATTCTGGTTTCGTGCACAGTATTGGGCCATATCATTGGCGTACTTGTTGCCGATGGTGATATAATCGCCAGACTGACTCGTGCAGCACACTTCACAACGGCCAACTGCTTAGGCAGCTGTATCGCCTCAAGCAATTTTCCAACCACTCCAGCATTCTTAATGGGAGTTCCACTTGATGTCAGAAATTCTCTTGGCCAAAGTCATGCACCACACCAAATCCGTACAGATTGTCCGTTATCACAGTCACTCTCACACTCTTCCCAATCTTACATGCTCTAGTTAAAGCAAAAAGTTCAACTACTTGGGCTGATCTTACTCATTTCAGATAGGATGCTTCCATTACTGCTGCAACCGTGCATACTGCATATGCTGCACTCAACATTCCATCATCTGTTCTCAAGCAAGACCCATCTACAAACATCACAAAATCACTTTCTGGTAATGGTACATCTTTTATGTCAGGACGTGGTTTGGTACAGAAATCGAGTACATCCAGACAATCATGATCCGCTTCGTCTCTGACTTCCACCTTCTCAGCATCAGGCAATAACGTTGAAGGATTCACGTTCAAGAATCTCACAAGACTCACATTTGTTGCACCTAATATGACTTTCTCATACTTAGTCAGCCGACTATGTGTCATGTACTGAGTGCGACTCGTTGTTAAAAGGATTGCCACATCATGAGGTACAAACACTTTCACAGGATATCCCATCACAATTCCTTCACTCTGTTCCAAACTCCGACAGGTAGCAGCCACTGCTTTCAAGCACCCAGGTAAGGCTACAGCTACTGGGTCTAGCATCGATGAGAAGTATGCAATTGGTCTCCTCAGTTTTCCATGCTTCTGTATTAATACAGAAAGTGCACATCCATTCCTCTCACTGCAATACAACTCAAACGCCTTCTCATAACCAGACATTCCTAATGCTGGCGCTTCACACAAACCATCTTTCAATCGTTCAAACGTACCAAAGGCTTTGCAATCAGGGAGAAATTGCTTATCCACTGGCGACAGTATCCAAACATTCCAAGAAACATTCTCACCTCTCTTTGAGTCATGGGAGCTCTCATTCCTTTTATGATCCTAATTCTGTCTATTGTTATCTTTCTCAGTCCTTTTTCAATATTATGGCCTAAATAATGTACTTCTTTCTTGCAAAATTGTAACTTTGATGGTGACACTTGAAGTCCTCCATTAGCCAAATGATTCAGTAACGGCTATAGTGTCTATTTCACAAGCTTCACGAGTTTTCGACGCCACAAGAAGGTCGTCGATATATTGGACTAACACTGAATTCTCGGGCACCTCTAGACTTCCTAAGGATTTCTTCAATATCTGATTAAATATTGAGGGGCTTTCTGTATACCCCTGTGGAATTCGGCACCAAGCCAAAATACGTTCGCCAAAACGAAACGCAAAAATTTGCTGGCTGTCATGGTGCAATGGAATGGAAAAGAAAGCATGGCATAGATCAATCACAGTATACCATTCGGCATCATGGGGAATCTGATACAAAATCACAGATGGATTTGGTACAATGGGACAACACGATACAACGATTTTGTTTATCTTTCTCAAATCTTGCACTATCCTGAACTTTCCATGAGGCTTTTTCAGACCCATAATCGGGGAAGTACATGGACTACTCATTATTTCTCTCAAAATGCCTTGTTTTATCATTTTTTCAATCACAGGAGTAACTCCTTCAATTATCTCAGGTGCCAATTTATATTGAGGGACATTTGGATAGCTTATTCCTTCCTTCACTGTTATTTTTACTGGGTCTACATTTCTCATTAGTCCCACATCATCTCCTGTGAAATCCCAGACTTCTGCTTTTACGGTCTGTTTCAATTCTTTAGGTAATTCATCAGGCTTAAATACAGCATAGGCTTCAGTAACCTCAGTTTCCCTGTTTGCCATAGTCATTTTATACAGCACATCTTCATCAGGGGTCTCAAATGCTATCCCATCAGGGGTACAGAATATAGTGCAATTCATTTTGCCCAGCAAATCCCTACCTAACAAATTCACAGGACTTGTATCGCACACAACAAAGCGGTGCATTTCAGAGAATTTCCCAATGCTAACTTTCACTGGTTCTGTAAGATAAGTTTTAATCTGTCTGTTGGATACACCAACTACTTGGATTGTTTCATCCAAGAGAGGAAGATTCTTAACATCAGCTGACCTAACAGCTGATCGAGTAGCACCAGTATCGACTAAGAAAGTAATACTTTCATTATTTATTTTTCCATCTTCAAATGGGCCTGCCTGGTCTACTTCTAGAGTTGCGCAAAGTACGCACTCCTCTTCCTCCCTTCGGCACCGTCAATAACCTTCTGAATCGCTCTCATCGCGTTTTAGCCAATACTGCGAAACAGCGCTAGCGCGCGGCAGCTTTGTCACCTGTTCTTCGTTGTAGAATCCTATCTCATTACTGTATTACTGTGAGTTTTTGCTTTGTGGAAAAGGCGGTTTTGGCACCTGATTCTGTTGGGTAACAACCTGCTGCTGTCGCTGCTGTTGACCACTCACCTCATTCTGCACCTGTAAATTCAATGATGCATTTTCATTACTAGTACTTGGGGGAAATTTACACTCGGATTTCCAATGCCGTACTCTACCGCAATTATCACATGGGAATTTCTTTTTAGCTTCTTCTATATTAAAATTTCCCTTACCTTTCCCAGGAGTGAATTTTGGTCTGGGGCCTGTATTATTTGCTTGTTCCGCTAACTGAGCTTCCTGTCTTTCTGCCACTTTTACTTGTGCCCACATAGCTTTCTCTTTTAATTTACGCAGTTTGGCTTCAATCTCATCACTGAAATATTTGGCATGTCTCAATACTTCGTCTATTTTCTTATTTTGCCAATCTACAGTATGTTGTTTGATCATTTCACTAATTTCTGGACGTAGACCATATACAAATCTGTATACAAAATGAGTCAAGTCCTTTTCACTCAAATTTTCATCACCACTGAACTGTTTAAAGGCCAAAATAAGCCTCTCGTAATATGCATGTACCGACTCCTTACTTTCCTGATGAGTTCTGTCAATTTTCACCCAATCTGTCTCTTTGGGAGGAACTTTATTTTTCAAAAAGGCAATAACCTGTTCATATTTCTTCATAACTTCTGGGTCAGGGGCTCCTGTCTTTGGATACCTAGGGTATTCCTGTGTTGGCCAATTTATCATAAGTTTGCACTCTGTCCATAAATCTGCTGGTACTATTATGTCAAATAGACTATTCAGATCAATCCATAATACTTTAGATAATTTCACAAATGTGTCCACTTGCCTATACCACTCGACGGGCTTTTCGCGTAGTCGAGGGAAATCATTTGTAAATGACAAAATATCTTGTCTAGCCCATGGAACATGTACATATCCTCCTCCTGGAATTTCTCTCATGGGACATTCTGTTACTACCTTTTCCTTTTCTCTCACTGGGAACGCTCCAAATGTTTTATCTGAGACATCATCTCGTTTTCGGTACCACCTGCTTCTCCATTTATCCACATCTCCCCATTTTCTCAACAAAATAATTATCTCCTTAATCTGACTTATCCGTCCTGTGGTGTTCACATTTTCAATATCTTATTCAGTAAAATCTATTAGATATGGTTTTTGTAAAGCCTTCACCTTTTCAATATGTATACCCATTTCATTTGCTACTTCTTCTAGTCTTTCATGCAGATTTTTTGCTCTCATGTTACACTTTTGCACAGAAACAGTAATTCCTCATCCTGATAAGTTTTTAACTTCTCTGTGGGGATAGTTCCTACTATTAACTCTTCTAATACCATTCGTATTTTGGCCACATCTATTGATTGGGATTCTTTGTCTTTTCTTTGCAAACTTCTCAACCATTCGCTCAATTCTTCAGAAGTTGGACCTACTGGTTTCTCCACATTACTTCGTTCTGAGTCCCTTTGAGTCTCTAATACTGATTCCATTGTCATTGTATGTCTTTCTGCTATATTTGGACCTATAAATTGGTTATTCGAAACATTTGGTTCAATCGTACTCATTATCTGTCTCCATGGATTTTCATTTAGACTCTGCTTTGGCTTCTCAGTCTGTTTATTACTGTTATAAGGAACTGTTAAACAATGTTCACTATCTTTCTGTTTATCAAAAATAGGCTTCACAGGGCCTATAGTCACTGGAACAGTTACAGCTTCTAAATTTTTGGTCAATTCTCTTATCTTTTCAGTTAATTCTAAAGTTGTTTTGGCTAATTCTGCCGAATTTTCACCATTTACTTTATTATCCGATTTTCTCTCTATTTCTCTAATGGAATTAATTTTCCCTAATTCTTGGGACACTGGTTCAGTCTTAATGATTCGTAAAGTTTCTCTCATTAGGGCACTTGGTGTCAACATTTCAGATTCTGGTTGATACGGAGGTGCATTTTTATAAAACATGTCATCAAGAACATCATCTTCCGATTCATGCACTCCATACCCTCCTGATTCTACATTATGTCTCTTTTCCGTACATTTTCTACCTCCAACTTCATCAGCAGTTCACACAGGAAACAGACCTTCAGTCATACTTGCATTCCGCGCCTTCGCATTCTCTCATCATTAGTGTCATGCCCATATCTACCAAACATGTACTTATACCTTCCGCCACTCCTCTGTCTCTCTCTGTCTTTCTCTGTATTTCGCAACCATAAAGGATGCGGGGGTTTTCGGAGGGGGAAGTAACTGTCCTTCACTAGTCACAATCGGTTTGTCCTTTTTAAACCACTTCTTAATTCTCCCAAACCAGGACTTTTTCTCCTTTTCTGATGGATCGTAATACATAATTTTTTTTTTGTCTCTCGTGTATCACTAGTCTTTCCTTACGACTGTTCTGTTGTTCTGATCAATCGTAGCGCGACTCACACTAACGCACCAATCCGGAGCATTTTCGTCACTTCTGCAATTCTCCAATCCCAGCGCGTCTCACACTTGCGCACCAATCAGCGACCTCTACATCACCCTGTAATTCTCCACTCCTAGCGTGGCATACACTAGTGCATCACTCAAGGGCGTCTACGTTTCTCACTGACTAGCCAATCCCAGCACGTCTTTTCTGACGTCAACTTTTCTCGCTGTCGCAGCTCCTGCTCCTGCTCCCGTTGACCCCTCCTTTACAAAATTCTCTCGGTAAGCTTTTTACGTTCTTAAAATTCACAGATCTGTTAGTAACGACATAAAAACACCACCATCATCTGTTTCACTAACCAAGGATAGACGAAGACCTTTCTGACAAGAATTCCGTCTTTCTCGAGAGCAGCGCTTACCTCTGCCCTACTACGGAATCGTTACTTCTGTTGATAAAGCAGCACATCCCTCTACCTTACCCTACTAGCAAGCATCAGCTAACCGATTCTCCAGAATTAAGACACCTAGTTGGAAACGCAATGCTACTGAGAAATAAAACCAGAGTTTCACAATTAATCGGAATGCCTTTTCATTCACGCACTTTCACACAGAAAATGTAGTACATTCACACAGAATTCTGTCTTTCTCGAGAACAGAGAACAGTCTGTCCTACTACAGAATTATGACACTCATTAACAAAGTAGCACTTCCCTCTACTTTATCCTTCTAGCAAGCTAAGGGAACACCTACTACCTTTTCAGTGATAAGCGTTATCAGAGTACCTTCTGGACTCCTGTTACTTAATACCAACATTTCACAGGTGACCTTGCTACCATGCACTCCTCTCATACAGAAAATGCCTCTATTGGCAACAAACGATGATGTTACCAAATTGAACCCAGACAATGCGTCGTGCAACTCCAATCGTCACACGTTTTCCCCGTGTACCTACGGGCAACAACAATTCCGTCTTTCCCGAGAACAGCACTTACCTCTGCTCTACTACGGAACTGTTACAAACTTCCGACTTCCTACATCCCAGAAGCCGTGCAAACAAGATAGAACCTGACGCGACTCAACATAGAGTGTTAATACATAAATCAATACCAATCAATAATCAATAATCAATAAGCAATGTACAAGCAATAATCACCAAACCAAAACAATAAAACCATCTCTCTGCTACCAGAATAACTGTTGCAGCGCGGAAACCTGGGTAACGGGAATCAAGACTAAACCCGTACCAAATATCCTCCCTTCGTCAGAGACTAGATATCACATTAACACATTCACTCATACATTCATTGGTGGGGCCCATAACACCAACTCAAGCTTCACTTCACTGGTCTGCACTTACAGGAGAGATGGATGTTCCAAGCGCTGACATGAAAGGAATACCTTATAACCTATAGAGAGAAAATTATTTACATATCTATACACTAATATCCTTATCTCTACACATCTTAAACCTAAACATTAAGATACTCCTCCCACGTGATCAATGGATCATTTAGTTGGATTGGTAGGATGATTTAGTCTTGCTAAAACACACTCAAGATCCTGATCTAACCTCTCTCAATAAACGACCAAAACACATTTGTTTGTTAATCAATAGTTTGTTTATCTAATTAATGCAATAATTTTTTTAGTTCCATCTAGTAAGTTTATTAGTCTTTACGCAAATCACAGAACACCATATTTACCTAATCTGGCTATCGGTCGTCCTCTAAGTCATCAAATTTAGTTGTCAATCAGTCAGAATTCGAAAGTTCTTCATGCAGCACGCTACAGTCCCAAAGATTGGGTCAAGGACCCAGAGACGTGCAAGCATCGATCAGTGCCCATTCATTTTAGGAAGTCCTCAGTTCATCAAGAAATTGGGCAGCATTCAGTCTGTCAAAGGTTCAGGAACGCAGCAGTCTTGTCTTGTCACCGTCGTCTCCGTCAGCAAAAAGGAAACACCCAATCTTGAGTCGTCTCTATTCTACCGTCATTTTATAATGAAAGTAAGGTCTAGAAGATACATTTTACAAAATTTGGGCTTCACCCATTGGTCGGTTAGGATCGTCCGGTGAGGTTTCACACAGTTCAAGAGGTCATGTCATTTCTCATGATGGTTCCGTTTTTTTGTAAAAGTCCATTGTCAAGCTACTTGGCAGGCCTCCCACCGTGGCCTTGCTTGGGTACAGCGAGAGCGGGGTCATGTCAAGGCCACTGGTACATGTTGTGGCGTAAGCGCACTTCACCCGAAACCTCGTGGAATGGTGGCCATTACGTCGTGTCAAGTCGGCGGCCATCTTGGTTTTAGGCCCAAAGGACAACTTAAACGAAACAAACACAAAAGAGTAATTAATACATAGAAATAATGAATAAAATGTTAAACCCTCACTAATTCCCTTATGTGCTTGTAATTATCTAGCGTATGGCGACATTTAAAGCGTTCATGTTCACCCATTGATGTCATCTGGTGCGACATTACGATAACGTCACAAAAGCAACATATATCATGCGATATTCTATTTTTCTAGTATTAGTAGGCGTACATATGTTAATTACAAATTATTATAGCCATGCAAATAGCAAATCCCACGTGTATTTCATATATTAGTAATGTTGATTAAATGTCACGCAAACACATTAATAGTATTATAATTAATAGGTTATTCTAATTAGTATATTCATGTAGAATAGGGGTGGGTATACAATATTTTGTACTACCCGCTCCATCACCTACCTCAGAGCAGTGGAGTAGTCACACTACGAAACCCCTTGTGTGGTCCTTGGACAAGACCTGGACCCCCCACTCCCTCCCTGTGAACATTAAAATCCCCTATAGGCTTGCCATGCTCCCCAGATCTTTTCCCACTTCTTCGGGCAGCCTCTACTTTGATAAATTATTTTTCTGCCCGCAGGCACCAATCCAGGTCTGTCTTCCAATCAGCGAGTAAGGGCAGAATTGATGAGCCCTCGCTATGTTTTTTTTTTGCCACCCCTGCCGCAAGTGGCAAAAAAATGTTTTGAAACTTAGGCCATATTGTCTCCCCGAGATCATCAACAAGAGCCATTTCATGTCCATAGGTACCTCCTGGGCCAACACAGCCGCCATTGGCCACTTCACACCATCCTAGTACGTTTGTATCACTGGGCACTCCTAAAGAATATGAAAGAAAGTGCCCTCCCTGCCACAGCCCCTCAGGCATATTGAAGTGGGGGA
The DNA here is from genome assembly GCF_964204655.1 of Triturus cristatus. Lineage (NCBI taxonomy): Eukaryota > Metazoa > Chordata > Amphibia > Caudata > Salamandridae > Triturus > Triturus cristatus. The sequence continues at coordinate 529,854,855 of NC_140586.1, forward strand.
CTTCCCAATTTCCACCAACCTGGTCCTTGAGCAATAGGAGGAATGAAGAATCCGAAGCTGCACCAGGCGAAATTGCACTCGAACGGTCATTTCCCGAGGACTTTGCAGGGCCTCCTGCAAATCATCGTCATCTAGATTATTGAGTAGCTTCGCCCTGGCCTCCCTCAGAGCCCCACATGGTTCTGGTGAATTATTGATCAATTTACGGTATATCATGGATTTAACCATATCAGGGATATGGTCCATTAACAATTGATATTCCTGGGGAGAGGCTTCTGGCAACTGTTCACCCTCTTGATTATGTCGTGCTAGGGCATGCCCCTGCTGGAGATATCTATACCTCTCGCTTTCGCTTAGCTCATACTCGGTCCCCAAGGTTTCAAACTTGATATAGGTCGGATTGCGCCAAACATCCCCCAAGTGTTCTACCCCAATAGCCCCACTTGAAGAAGCCCTTTAGCCCACTCACCTCTATGAGCAAGTCACTGCACCACAGAGGGGTCAGCAGTGTTGTTAATCCCCCGCCTCCAAGAAGCCGGCCACCTCTTGCCATGCCCTAACATCGCGTGAGGGTGGGCGGAATTTGCGTAGTCGCGCTACGCAAAGATCGCGAAACGGTAAAAAATCTCCGCGAGCACGCAGAGTTCCGTGAACACCTGGAATTGCTTGTTCTGCCCGTTCACAATGCTTTTTTCCTGTTTGCGATCGCGGTTTGCGTGCTCTGGGGAAAATATCTCGCGAACACGCATTTTGAAAGCACGAACAAGCAAAAAATTCCGCGAAGCCGCGGATCGCAGAATTTTGGGCAATTTGGCGTTCTCCGCGGAACGCAAAATTATCCAAATTGTGCGAGCGGAACGGAATTTACCGCCCAGGCCTAGTATGATCCTTTGGTAGAGCGATGTACACATATATCTTCAACTCTATACCAATATTTGTATTTAATTGTGGAGTATGAGCTGTAGTTAAGATTGTGACTTTCTGTTTACCTACATTCTGGCATATTGAAAAGTCACCTTTTAAGTCTATTGCCTTTGGGAAGGAAATCCGCTGAGTTCCCTCTGTCCTGTCACAGTTGCTAACTCACCTTTTTTGTATATTAATTCTGCATTCAATTTATTAAACTGTGATACTGTGCTAAATTTACCTGTATGGGACCGATGTTTTTGTTAGCATACATTCACCCTTGGTCCCCTCAGACCTCTAGGGTCTCCTTGTTGCATTTTGGCATTGTAAATGCGACGCATCTGTGGTGGCACAAGGGGAGAATTGCGTGTCACATCTATTCTGGCGCATCCCTGCTGATTTGAAAAGATGCGCCAGTCCTTGTAAATTTGCCCCCCAGATTGGTTGCAGCCAGGGTCGCAACTAGAGCCACATTTTGAGTGGGGGAGGGGGTTATACTTCCAGCAATGGGGCAGGACAAGAATTTCCAGAAGTGGGATCTGAGCTATCCTCATAGACAATATGAGAATAACAAGCGCCAAACTTTGCAAATAAAACATATTGGACAAACTTGATATTATAGCAAGCCTGTTTTTGTAGATTTGACACTGTTCCTAAGCTACTCACAGTGATCTTTGAAAAACAGATTGAGTGCACTGAAAATTAAAAACAGCTCCTATAAAGTTGAATCTAAAGCACATAAAACATGTTTTCACAAAGATATTTCAAGATAACACCTTTTTTGCCTATTCCCGGATTCCATTTGTGCAGGACAATGTGCATGTGAAATATAATGGAAAGTTCAGAAATATGCTCCTGCCTCATAAATGACTGAAGGCACAATTTAGTTTTCCCAATTGGATGTTGTAAAATATTCATGGGTGAGGCTGCCTTTAAGTACAGGTCTCAAAATATTAGGCTTAGTGGCAGTGCTTAAGTTGAGCCGATGGTTGCAGGTGGAATCCACTTGCACTAATTTTTGGGTTACTGTACTAACTTTGCTCCCGAAGAAGAGAGAGAAAAACACAAAAGGGGGAAAGGCAAAAGTGAAAATGGAAACATTATGACAAAATGAGAAAGCAAAAATTAAAAAGAACCTGCAAGAATGAGATAAGGCTTGGTCAGGAACTGCCTTGTGGTAGATGAAAGTGGCACACAGTAGAATCAAGCCTTGGCAGTGTTGGTATTCAGCTCTCCTTACATTTGAAATTACAGAGCACAGGATCCTGAGCAAACTTTGGGCCCCGGCATTTATGATTTTATGAAATAAGGACTGCTTTGTGGGTTATCACATGTGAAGTTGGGGTAGGTAGCTGGTAAATCATAGGTTTAATTCCCCGAATACCATTCCTTCTTCCGCAGTTGTGTGCCAATGAGTTGGTAATATTACTGCATGAAAATGCACTGCCATACACCTGTGCTACACTAAAAAAAACAATGGTTATTGTTAGCACGCCACATTGAACAGTTCCCAAATATGTAAACATATTGAGCCACAATCAGTAGGAATACACCAGATGGTTGTCCACGAGCTGGCAGAGAAGTTGATTTGTAGGGAGTATTATGGGCAGAGGTGCCACTCTCAATGGCAGAGGCCTAGCTAACTACAGACACAAAGTTATTTTTAAAGATTTGTCCAGTTCCTGTAGCAATGGGCAGAATCAAAGGCAAGGGAGAGGTCAAGTAATAGGCGTGCCGGTACTCCGTTTGAATCCATTCCAGTGTTTAAATCAACCCATGTGGAAGTCAGTGCTGCTTTCGTGCCACAGCCATACCAGAATCTGTTTCGGTAATCTAAGTGAAGGTTACTTTCTTCAATGAGTGTAGTTATTTGTCTTGAAGTTGAGCTTTCAATCTATTTGCCTATAAACAGTTTGTTATTGTCTGGAAGTTAGAAGGAGACCTTGTTTGAAAGCCTCTTTGTTTTAGGTAGTTATTTTGAGAAGAGACCCTGATCCAAGGAGTTGTTGCTAGTTCTGGCTAGATCAGATGCAGTGCTATCAATGAGGATATTCTTGCATATATGAGGAGGACCTATTTATCCAAGTGATGTGTCAAACATTCAAACTCCCCTAAAATACTGACGCTTGCTGAACTGCCCACCAGAGACAGGTCCAAGGAGCTATTGGACCAATGCTAAAGTATCACTTGCAATCCTTTGGCCACGCTGTGTAGTAACAGTAACTGAACGTGTCTGACATGAGAAGATGAACAGAAAATCTCAATGCTGGTGCCTGTGTTCCCATGCAGAGCCGAAGATTTGGTGTGCTTTCACAAGCTCCAGCCACTCAGCTGGAATATTGTTGAAACATGAGCACAAGTGTCCTAAATAAGCTGGTGCGCACAGCCCTGGAGAGTTCTCCACTGTGCTACCTGCCACCACAGAGCACTGCCATCTTGCAGGCCAACAGTTGCAACACTGATCTACAGCATGGCTTCAGGAAAAGCGAAAACACCCGCTGCCTCTGCAGGCCAAGTGAGCTCAGGTGAAGGATTAAAAATTAAACCCGGGCCCAGTGCTACTTCCCCAGCTGCAATGCACCTTCCACCTAAGTCCCCACTCTATTCCATCACCAGCTCACAGCCTGCTTCCCCCTTCTGCAGCATTTACCTGCTTTCTACTCCTGTACCAAATAAACACTTGCTCCCAGCTTATCCCCACAGCCTCAGACTGATCATCAGTCCCTCACCATCCCCCAAAGCCTCTGCCCTGATCTCCCTCCTTTTGCCATCACTCTCCCATCTTGCACCGGCCACGTAGTTACAAATGGGACTGACTAGGTATCCAGGGCCTCATTTGCAAGGCCATTGCGCCACCACTGCTTCATATTTTGTGACGCCCCGGCAGCGCAGTGTGCCTGCTCCTATTTACAAAGCCACGTAAAGTCAACCTGCTTGACTTTTAATGGCCTTGTAAATATGGGCCTCTTTCACACATTACTCTGCGTTCCATGGGTGTTGCTGTGGGTGGGAATGCGTCAGAATCCTTCACCTCCCCAGGGGAGGCATAGGAGTGGTGCAACGGGCAGAAATACTTTTATTTCTCCTCATTTTTTTCCTCTTTCTATGCATGCTGCATTATGCCATCAATTATTGTTTTTGTGCAGGAAGGTGTTCCTTCCTGCACAAAAACAATCATCCCCCACAAGACACACACCGTTGCAACAAGACACAAGGGTGCCTGTACTGGCACATGGCAGCCAATTGTGTGCCAGCACAGGGAAAAGCACTCAGATGCATTGTATTGTTAATACGATGTATCTCTCTGCTTTTACAATGACGCAGCTAAGCGCAGCAAGATGGCTTCTAAATGAGGCCCCTAGTTTTGCAGAAAGAACAGATATTTTGGAGGTGCCTTGTAGAAATGTATATATTTATGACAGTTGGGTAATTTTTAGGTCTTGCCTGTGAAAGAGTATGTGCTGCTGGCGCATGCACTCTAGCTGCAAGACATATGTTATACAACGAGGGGCTTTGCCAATGCTTGTTATGTGTGCAGCATAAGAGGTGAGATCATGTAAAATGTGGGTGATTGTGAACAGTGTGAGTGAATGCAGCGTGAGTTTTGCGAATGTAGGGTGAAAGGTGTGCCAATGTGATTTCAGGGCGAGCTACATGTCTGTAAAGTGAGAGAAGGGCCATTGTGAATGCCAGTTGAGAGGAGTGCATACAGAGTGAGAGGAATGAGTGCAAGGTGGGTGGTGTGAGCGGTGTAAATGCAGAGTGAGTGATGTGCCTGTGTGCATACTGGGTGACAGATATGCCTCTCTGAGTGCTGGGGGAGCGGCACGTGTGAAGGGTGAGCTATGATAGTGAGCGCATGGTGTGAGAAGTTAGTGCAGGGTGAGTGGTGTATCCCTCTGAGTTCTGGCAGACTATTGTACCTGTGTGCAAGAAGAGTGAGCTGCGTGAGTGATGGGTGAATGCACTGCCTGTGTGAATGCAGGCTGAGCAGTGTGCCTGTGTGAGTGAAGGGTGAGAGAAGGGAGTGCAGGGTGAGTTGTGTGAGTTCAGGGTGAGTATTGAGTCTGTTTGAGTATTGTGAGTGCAGGGTGGGTGGTGTGCCCATGCGAGTGAAGGGTGAGCTGTGGTGAGTGACCGGAGTGCCTATGTAAGTGCAGGATAAGTGATGTGCCTGTGTGAAATTAGGGTGAGAGGAGTGAGTGCAGGTTGAGTGATGTTAGTGCAGGGTGAGGGATGTGCCCATTTGAGTTTGGGTACCGGTGAAAGTGCAGGTGGAATCGTGAGACTGCAGGGTGAGAGTGACAGGAGAGTAGAGTGTCATGTGAGTGCAGGCTGAGAGGTGTGCTCCTGTGGGTGCAGGGTAAGAGGAGGGTGAATAGCGTGAGTGCATTGTGATCGTTGGAAATACAGTGTGATCGCAGTGAGTGCACGATGAGGTGGGCTAGTTGTCTGAATGCAGGCTAGATACTTTGAGAAACTCAGCATATTTGTTATCCATGGTAGCGATAGGGGCCTCAGATATAATTTGTATTACGGCATCCATCCAGGATGGAGGGTGGAGAAAATAAATAATCTGTGGATCCTGCAACAATCTTTCAGACTAATGATATGTCGTAATATGTGATATATTGCTATGCCTTGAAATTGGAAAGGGTGTCACATAACTGTCAAAGCTGCTGGCTTTGAGTTGGTGAACAAGTTTCAAGTCTCAACGCCAGCTCAACATCTTGTGATCCTGGGCAAATTGATTTATCTTACCGTGGTTTGAAAAATGAATGTGTCCTTCTATAATGTAACTGGTGCTCATGCAAAGTGCCTTAATACCTTCGGGTGGAGTTCGAGCTATATAAAAATGCAAAAAAACTAATCCTAAGGTTACTTTTGGAAAATGCCTTCTCACACTGTGGCAGCAAAAGTAATTTGCAACATTAAGGAATAGGCAGAGTGGAGATGCAGGGGCTCTAGGAACGGGTGAAAAAACAAAAAAGCCTCGTTATCAAGTAAATGGTCTTTTAAAGACCTGTGAAATACTCGGGTGCGGCTGCGATAAGACGCCAGACCAGCCAGCCCACAGCAGCTCAAGAACTGTCATTGTGTGTGTCCTGGAAGCAGTCTCAGCCCGGCTGACACATATGACGGGGGTGCTGAAGCCCTCTGAGCCCTATGTGCGTTGCGCTGCTGGTTGCAAACCAGGTCATATTATATATGTACAAGCTTCTCCCAGTAATTTGAAATATCTTACTAGCAACATCTACCCAGTAAAAAAGAGAACTTTTGGAACATATGATAACTAAAAGGAATAATAACTGAACTTAAGTGTAGCTCGCCACCTTGAGGAACATTACAAGGGCAGAACTGTGTCTTTAGATTTGTTTTGGAATAGACCAAATTCCAAAGAATCCCAGAGTTAGGGAAAAAGATTCAGGTCGAGTTTTAACAGTGAAGAGGAATTAATTGTGTATTTATAATAGGATGTATGTAAAATACATTGGCTATTGCAACATAAGACTCTTTCTTGATTTCGTTTTTAGGATGCACTTTTAATAGAAGACCTGCCATCAAGAAAACATTCATGGCTCATTTGGGCATTATTGAGATTATTGTCCGGCATAGTATTTTCACACAGTGTGTATAAAATGTATTAATGTAACTTGGCATACTATATGAATTAAAACTGTGAAATATAATTCAACGAATATGAGATATATATATGACATTAATTTGAATATGATCTTTTTCAGTTTTATAAATAAATATGAAATATTGTTATGCAAAGGTGCCATCAGGATATGCTGGGTATATTGTTTAAATTATGCACAAACACATTTTGGAAATCCATTTAAATCCATTTTGAAGAGTCACCTCCTGCGGTGAGCATTATCACCTATAACAAACAGGTGTAAAAGTGAATGATCTACCAGAATGCACTTCAATGTGTAGGTAGGTCTATTATAGAACACAAAGAAATTATGTGATGTTCGGACAGTCCTCTCTATGTTTTTATATATCTGCACTTGCACTTTGCAGTCCATCATGATTCAGCCTAACACTATAGTTAAAAACAAAGGAAAGACTAACTCTGTTTACCATGAGCAAGACCATTTTGGTCGAAACGTGTTGTTGGCTGACTATTTCCCACAAGAAAACTCAGAAACTCAATTGGAATCCCGGGTAATTGTGCCCAGTTATCACGTGACAAGCCAGAAAGGCGTACATTGCAAGCATGTCACAATTGTGGGTTGACAATCAATTTGCAAAAAGCTGTACGGCCGCCTAAGAAGGAATGTTCACAAAGCTCAAGGTCTGGCGATGGCCGAATAGCTTATAGATTCCAAGAGCACCAGCTGGTTGAACGTCACTCGGTTCAGTGGACGCAGAGTCTACTCTCACCAGCAGGTGGAACACATTTTAAATCCTGTATTTTGACAGGGGTTGACAGCGAGCGGGTGAACTACTCACCGTAACCAAAAGCTGATTTTATATTTCATAAGACGTGATGGCAGCTGTAAGGGAGCAGAATAGAATAGAAGCTTCAGTGACACTGTTTTCAAATAAAGAAGCAAGTCTGCCTGTAGGTAATTGGAGCGACCAAAGCATGGAATACTCTCCCACAACACCTTAGAGTCACCACAAATCACCTGAATTTCAGGAAGGCACTTAAAACATGGTTATTCACGCTCTAATGTCCTATTCCAACCCAGCTCAATCTAAGGATGAACATCCTATAATAGCGCCAGGACACCTACGGGTAACAGACGCGCTCTGTAAATTTCTATAACATAACATAACATTCTGTGTATAATAGCTGAAACAAAAACAAACATTATGGAGAAACTCTAACTTTTGGCAAAGCGCTCAAGGCCTATTTTTCCCGCACAAAATTGTCCAAGCAGGAACCACAATCTTAGTCAGGATAAGTCCGATACACACCCTAAATTAAGGTGTGCACAGCCCCTGGTAGCTTGGCACAGAGCAGTCAGGCATAACTTAAGAGACAATGTGTATAGTATCTGTGCAACACTTCAAACAGTAACACAATGAAAACACCACAAAAAGATACCACACCTAGTTAGAAAAATAGAGCATAATTTATTTAACAAAACAAGACCAAACGACAAAAATTCAATATGTAGAACCGGAGTTGTGATTTTCTAAAGAATATCTTAAAATATAGTGCTTACTAGTATAACGTGCCTACCGGGGCTATCTGGTCAGGCTTGACCAGGTCAAAGTCAAACGTTCAGGTCAATTCTGATGGAGAGTGGGCTGGCTACAGGGTCCAAGACCAAACCGCTGCGAAGTACCTTTGTTGCATCGTTGATGGGGTTGCGATGCGAGGAACAAAGAAGCGATGCATCGTCGTTGAGATGCAGCGTGTAGGCAATGTGTTATCATCGAGCCGTGCAAGTGGAGGATGCTTCTGGAATGGAGGAGATGCGCCGCACAGTCGACAAAGCGATGTACTGGATCCTTGCAATATGTCACCACCGAAGGAGATTTGCCAGTTCCGTGCGAAACAACGTTGTTAGTGTGTAGCTTTTGTATAATGCAGCACTTTATACCCCCTTTCAAAGCCCCAGGACTGGATTGGCGACACGTGGCAGGGCAAGACTCAGATGGCAGAGCCCAAGTGCTGTTTGTTGAGTGCTTTGAAGCCTTTTGTGTCCCTGAGACTTCAAACAGGAGGCAAACAGACAAGCCCTTGGAGTCACTCTGGGTACAAGTGGTGCAGGTCCAGGCCTTCTCATCCAGGCAATGAAGGCAGCAGGCTGAAGGCAGGTCAGCACAGAAAAGCAGTCCTTCTTGAGAAACAGTCCAGCAGCGTGGCAGTCCTTCAGCAGCACAGCAGTCTTTCCTCCAGGTGGAGTATCCACAGGTCCAGAATTAAATTGAGTTGGTAGGATCAGTAGTCCAGTTTTTAACTAGTGGTGCCTTTGATGTGGGGGGAGACTTCAAAGAGGTGTTTTGAAGTGCACAGAGATCATCCCTTCCTGCCCTGGCTCCAGACTCACTATAGGGGGTTAAGTAGTACTTTGTGTGGGGACAGCACACATCCCATTAGTGTGTAAGTGTGAGGTTGTGCCCAGTTCCTCCATCCCATCCTGCCCAGGATGGCCATTCAGTCACACCTAAGCTCCCTTTTTGTGTGGCTCTCTAGAGGGAATTCACAAGGCCCAGCTTTCAATCACCCAACATGTATTGGAGACAGGCGGATAAATCTGAATTTACCATTTAAGAGTATTTATCATTACTATTCCACAGGTACAAAACAGGACAGCCTGGCCTCCTTTCAAATGGGAATTACACTTATATGTAACAATGGATCCCCAATATTAACCTATGTGAGGGGTAGGCCTCAAAGTAGTGAAAAATTAATTTGGGAGTTTTTTACTACCAGGACATGTCAAACTTAAAAGTACATGCCCTACCTTTTAATTACATAGCACCCTGCCCTATGGGCTACCTAGTACCTACATTAGGGGTGTCTTACATGTATTAAAAGGGCAGCTTAAGAATTGGCAGGGGGTTTTAAAGGCCATATCGACATGACACTGTAAACTGTACACACCAGGCTCTGCAATTACAGGCTAGGGACATGTTTTAAAGGGCTACTTAAGTAGGTGGCACAATCAGTGCTGCAGACCCACTAGTAGTATTTAATTTACAGGACCTGGGCACATGTAGTGCACTTTACTAGGGACTTGTACTTAAATTAAATATGGCAATTGTGGATAGGTCAATCAAACAATGTTTAGGGATAAAGCACACGCACTTTAGCTTTGGTTAGCAGTAGTAAAGTGCCAATGAATCCTAAAACCGATAAAAATGAATTCAGCAAAAAGGGGAGGAGGATGGCCAAAACCTTAGGAGTGACACTGCCGAAAGGGCCATTTCCAACAGCTTTCAACAAAAAGACTGTCAAAAAATGGGTCTCTGGTTGCCAGAGGTTTGCACCTTATCCAAGTAGGGACTACAATCCTAGTCGGAGTAAGCTAAATACAGTCTTTAAATAAACCTGTGCTCAACTGTAGTAGCTTGGCACAGAGCAGGCAGGTTAACTTAAAAGGCAATGTGTAAAGTATTTGTGCAACACACACATACAGTAACACAAAAAACACACCACATACATTCTACACACAGGTTTAGAAAAATAGAGACTCTTTTATCTGAGTAGAACAAGACCAAAATGGCAAACAGCCAATCATATGAATTTCTGAAGAATACATGCAAAAACAGTGCTTTGAAGTCAATATCGCTAAAAGGTTACTTAATGTCGCGAGGGACGGGGTAAATCCAAAGTTCAGTCCGGCTATGAGACTCGCGTAGGTCCTGCTGAAAAAGTACCATGGATGGAGAAAAGCTGTGACACTGAGGGCACGATGCGTCGATTTTTTTCCGTGTCGTCGAATCGCTGCGTTATCGTCGGGCTCTGTTGAGATGCAGGCAATGCATTGTCGGTGAGCCACACAGAGCATCATCGTCAGCCGCACAGGCTGTAGAACCACTGTTGAACAGCCTCTACGACAGCGTAGAAGATCAATGCTTCGGTTTCAATTGGTGCAAAGGTGACAATGCACTGGTTTCATAGCAAAACTGCTGCAGATTCCACTTCTGAGGCATAGGACCGGAGGGGGGTACATCAGGCAAGAGTAGTACTAACAGATCACAGAGTACAGCAACATCAGCAGAATTGGAGGACGTCTTTTGTATCACTGATACTTCAGAAAACAGGAGGCAAGCCAGCAAGCCCTTGGAGTCACTCTGAATTCAAGTGAGATGGGTCCACTCCTTGTTCTCAGCAGGGCAGAAATCAGCAGGCAGCAGGGCAGGTCAGCAAAGCAGGGAAGCAGTTCCTCAGAACAGTTAATCAAGGCAAAGTGATAATCCATCCAACACAGCAGTCTTTCCTCCAGCAGAGTTCTTCCTAGGTCCAGCAGTGTACTGTCTTGGTTGGGTCAGAGCCCCAATACTTATACCCAGATGTGTTTTTAAAGTCGGGGTGATTTCAGAGCAGCTCCTTCAAGTGCACCGGTCCCCTTTCATCCCAGCACTGTCTGCCAGGCTATCTGTGGGAGTGCAGGGTGGGTAATCAGCCCTTTGTGTGGGGACAGGACAAAGCATATTCAAATGTTAGTGTCAGCTCCCTCTCCCACCTCCTTCCCAGGAACGCTATCAGAATGCAGATTAATGCAGACGATTCCTCTGTCACATCCCACCATTCCTGTGTTTGTGGCTGTCTAGAGTAAATGCACAAAGTGTAGCCGTCACCCACACCAGATGTGTCTTGGAGACAGACACACAGAGCTAAGTTAAGAGCAGAGAAATGTCCACTTTCTAAAAGTGGCATTTCTAAAATAATACTGTTAAATTTAACTTTACCACTAAAGAGGATTTATCATTACCATTCCAAAGATATGAAACATGATTTAACTATTCCTTTCTAATTAGGAGTTACAGCTTTAAAGTGTTTTAAGGAATTCCCAATGCTAGCCTATGAGAGAAGTAGGCCTCACAGCAGTGAAAAACGGATTTAGCTGTTTGTCACTATCTGGACATGTAAAACTTAAAAGTACATGTCCTACCTTTTACTTACACAGCACCCTGCCCTTTGAGCTACCTAGGGCCTACCTTAGGGGTGACCTCTGTGTGATAAAAGGGGAGCTTAAGGCTTGGCAAGTGGTTTCAAGTGCCACGTCAGTAAGCTGTAGCTCTGAGAGCCTACTTGTGTGAGTGGCACCACCAGTGCTGCAGGCCCACTAGTAGCATTTAGATTACAGGCCCTTGGTATATGGTGTACCACTTTACAAGGAACGTATTCATAAACTAAATATGCTAAATAGGTTCATACCAATGTCACCATGTTAAGGGAAGAAGCACATGCACTTTAGCACTGGTTAGCTGTTGCAAAGGGCTCAGGGTCCTAAGGCCAGCAGAAAAAGATACTGCAAAAAAGGATGTAAGCAGGCAAAAAGCTGGGGGAAGACCACCCTAAGGATGATAGGTTTAACAAAGACCATGACATCACAAATATGAGGGTTATAGATCTCCCCCATACCATGTCCACCCATCCAATCATTACAATAGATCACTCTCCAAACCCGTCTATTTGACAAGTTCTCTTAGCCAGTTATCCACCTTATGTCCCCGATTGGCCTTGCAGCTCAGTGTGATCTCACGTTTTGCAAGAACCAAGGCCAACTCAATACATTTGTTCGTAACTTTAAATTTGTCCAGTCGATGATACCAGCCCGTACACACAGGCCTGGGGAGCAGGAAACATTAAGTTGAGTAACATTTATACAGGCTGAGGCCTCTTCCCAGAATCCTGTGAGGAAAGGACAGGCCCTGACAATATGATACAATTCAGCTCCCCACCACACCCCATCTAGGGCATGTGGCCTCAGCAGTATTGTAAAACCTGTTCATGCTGCCGGACGTAAGATACACTCTGTGAAGAAAATAGAAGTTAATTACCTTAAACCAAACATTCCTTGATATCTTTAGGATTTGTTCCAGGATTTTTCCCCAGTCTACCTCAGGAATCGAGCCCTTAAATCCTCCTCCCATTTCTCCCAGAGTTCAGTCAGGGGCGCAATCATATCTGCGCTGACAGGCCGATAAGAACACACAACCACTTTACGAGTGCCTGTGGAGGTGCAGATTAGATAGCAGCCCCTGATGTGCCACCACTACTATACAGAGCAAGAAGTGACCCCCTGAGAGCTCAAATTCCAGCTGCAGGTCCTCGAATGGGAGCAGCACACCTATACAAAACAGATCACCCACCCAGGCAATACCAGAGGCTGTCCACTCAGTCAATCCTCACCAATAACCCCCATTGGGCAGCACTTCCAGCCACTGTAATGGTATATCAGGAGAGTATGGGCACCCAGGCTTTCTGCAAACAATGCATCTAGTACTGCCTCAGAGCCCTGAGCGCACCAGGACTCTCTTGGGGCAGCCAACAGGGATTCAGGAGCAGTTGAAACAATTGCCGGGGCATGGAAATGAGAGGGCCCATCTCCTTTCCAGGTGACTGCCAACAATCTACCCATTGTGTGAGCCAGTGCATCTGTGCCGCAAAATAATAAGCTTCACAATACAGGCCAGGCCACCATCCGCAACCGGATGCAGTAGTTTTGCCATCGCCACTCTACGGCGACCCCATCCCCATAAAAAAACAACCATGAGCGACTTAAGCTCCTGAAATATACTTTGAGGCGTCAGTAGCAGCAAAAAGCACAGCAGGCGAGAAGTACCACCATCTTTGAAATGGCGATCGGCTAGCTACGGACACCGGCAAGGACTTTCAAAAGCCCATGTTAGAGTGACAAGCCGGATAGTAGCGTCCATAATACCTTCCAAGAGGTCCTGTGTGTCATGGCACATTTTAACCCCCAGGTTTTGTCAAGCAGGTGGGTTCCCACATCAATCCCCCTGAAGCCAGGGTCAGTCACAGTCCCACACTCTAGGGAACAAGCTAGACTTCTACTAGTTAATACCGAGGCCCAATACTGCCCCAAAATGATCCAATAAACCAACTGCTCTGGCCGTCTCTGTGGCCACATCATTAAAACAAGCATTGGCATAGCCAATAGGTCTCGCCTTTGGGACCTTATAAGTTTAGCCATGCAGCAGATTATCCCCTATTAGCATGCCCGCACACTCAACATTTTCGAATAATCGTACACTTTTTATTTAAAGTCGATATGAAATGAGCCAAGATGCGTTGGAGATGAATGGGCAGCATGCCTGGAGTATGGGTGCCAAGGCGGGACATGGCAAGTGGAATGGTGACGAGCACGCACGTGTGACTATTGACCTTGGCAGCATTATTATGATATATTGAGAGGGTGGCTCTATAAAAGGGGGGCATGCTGTATTAATGCTGTTGCATGGTGCAGCGCTGCTTACTTTTTACTTATAGTTTATAGTTACAGGCTTGCCTGATCTTTCCCCAAACCCCTTCTGTTTTTTCTGGATTTTAAGAATGAAAAGGAAGTATATGCGATGTGGAGCATTTAGCGCCATGTGTGCAGTGGAGGTAATCAGTGCCCTGGTGTTATTCCTGGCTCAGAATACGGAGGGGAAGAGTATCGAACAGTAGGAGTTGTGCCAAAGGCTACTCCTGTTGGAAGTGACCCGTTCATCAGTGCTCGTTCTGTCAGGAGCTAGACTGAACAAGGATTCTGTGATTCATAAAGTGATGCTTTCTTCTTCAAGAGGCCTGCATGCTTTTAATATATTATTTAGCCCCAGAAAACGAACCCACTGTGTTTAAATAGACTGAGAAGTGATGGCTGCAGGGCTGGAACAGGGCAATGACTGTACCACCGCATATCAGAACTTGCCATACATTTTATTGTGTTTGGTTACAATATATTGAGGAGGTGGAGATTAAACAGGCACCCAGGCATAGCAGTATTTCCCCCACACTCTCTTCCATATTATTTGAATTATTTTGCTGTGAAAAGACCAATTAATGCCGGGGAGAAAGCGCTGGTGTGCTGACACAGCCAGAAAAGACAGCATTGTGTGGTTTTTGGCACGCCTCTATGTTTTTGGGTTGCGTGGTTTCAATGCTGATCGTAATTACATATGTGAGTGTTAAACTACATTTTTATCTAGCCTTGACACATATAAGGTCTAAAGATTTCTAAATCATAATCAAAGTGTCACCATTAATGTATACTTACACTACAAGCCTTAACAATTCTGTTGCACAAGGAAGCTAATACTGTGGCAATTCATAAAGGGACTTAATTCAGTGAGAGGTACAACCAAGGGGACATGTTTTAATCAATGTTTATCTAATACAGTAAGTAACAATCAGTACGGTGTTCGGAACGGCTAATACACATGGAAATAATCTGCATTTAAATTCCCTGCATGCAAACTTCTCTCATACATATTCATTATGCATACACTCAAAACCTGACTGGATTCAGTGGCTCAAAAAGCCAAGCCCTATTTTCATCCATTTCTTTTCTCCACTTCAAACGCCGATTTGTTCAGTTTCGCCGGTTTGGTTGAATCAAATGCGGATTAAAACTGACACACAAACACAAAGACGTTTGTAAAATCAGAGATATGGATCCCACAAGAGTGTTAGCCTTTAACAATATTACACAGCCAGAGGTAAAGTTGTGGAGGGTCGAAGGCAGAAAGACACAGATGAATGGAAATATTAAGCACGACGGGAAGAAAAGATGCCCCCCCCTGAGCTCTGCATAGATAGTCGGATTCTGCCAATGCTCCCTAATTTTCTATTCCGCGGTTTAAGAGCTTTGAAAGGCTTCGTTATTAACGTGCACAAAAAAAACAAACAATTTCAAGACAAGCATGTTCGCATACACAATATTCAGTCTAATATTAGCTGTAGTACCAAGTATGTAGTATATGTGATACTATGCAAATGTGAAAAAAATCTATATAGGCAGTACAATCAGAGCCTTAAAGGATCGGGTTAGCGAACACATGAGAGCTATTAAAAATTATGATGCAAGATATCCAATTGCTGAGCATGTGTATAATTGCACAGCACAAGGTCAGATGAAATCCTTTCAATTTTATGGCATACAACATATTGCACTTGATCCACGTGCTGGAAATAGAGAGCTGAAACTGCGCAGACTTGAGGCACGGTGGATCATGCGCTTGCAGGCGGTGGAGGATGGTCTTAATTATGACCGGGAGCTGAAATACTTTTTAGGTGATTAATATCAGAGTTCATTGTTAAATAAGTAATTTGTGATTAGGTCTGGTAGTTTGAATATCATACATTATGATTTTACTTGTTTCTTGACATGCTATTATCAATTCAATCTTTGAGGGCACTATCTGCGCTTGGACTTTCCCATTACGACAGGTTCTTTACCTTTGTATCAATAAACCTTCAATTGTGTTATACGGCCTGTTTGTGTTGATACTTAACTTTGTCACACATGGGTGCATGTTGTTAGAGATTTATTGAGTGGTCGGTACTTTATTATTCTGTTATTAGCTAGGGGATCTGGTTTGATTTAATAGCTCTATTCTATTTGTAAGAGTAATGCTTACCAAACGGAATCTATCGTAATCACGATATACGATAATGTCTATGACACGTGATCACATTATTACATGGCAGCACAAATGAACTGACTCTTTATGGATATGTTTAAGGTTGGCTTAGATTATCATGTCTAAGCTTGCTAAATAACCATTTTTGGTACATCACTGCAAGATATTGGCTCTAAGCGTTATGCATGTGATTGTATTTAGGAAGTCATATGTAGTGTAATTTTATGTTTGCGTGGTGCCTATAAATACAATTGTAGAGATAGGCACTTTTTTATGCTACCTATGTACTTCATGGGAGCGGTATTGGGCAATAGTATTTATTATCGTCACACGGGCTTTTACTCTTGCCCGAGACAATTAGTTGTATATGAGTACAATTTCGAATTTAAAACTGGTGTCTGGATTTGTTTTCACTGTATGAGATACATACGATTGATGCGCGGCAATAACTGTTAGGAACTTGAGTTTATTTAAACAGATATATTGTTGAAAGATATTCAAACATGGCGCTTAAAATTATCGGCTTGGCGCCAGTGACTTCTTTTATTTTCATTCCCTCTTTTTTATGTTTACGGAAACAATTGCATGTTGGGAGTACTTGCTACCTGCACTCGGGTGTCTACAACGCTTGTGAGGTGAGTCGGGTCAGGGCGGTTGTCCGTTGAGTTAAATTGGTTTTAAGTACGGAGTGGTGTAGGGATTGCAGTAACCACAAAATTATTTTGTTCTTAGATTCTACGCACTGTGGATACGATTTGACGAAACGTACTCGTTTGTCAGTGAACTGATATCCGACGCGGCATTGCCGTCAATAGGGTAAGCGTCTGAGATGTGAAGTCCTTTTCGCTGTGTATACTAGCGTTTTTGATCAGTCGGGCTGTGTCATAAAGACTACGCACGATTCTGATATTGGAGGATATTATTAGCGGATATACAAGATTTTGGAAGGTACCGTTACCACTATGAATATTTTACTAGTGCTCTGGTTCATCTTGCCTCATGTGTGACGCAGTTAGCAGTTCACTAATTTAGTGTAATTTGTACTATTACAGGTTCTCAATACTACAGATTTATTTTTATCATTTTGTATTAGCTGCACAAAGCATGTAATTCACTAGGATTGGTGAATGAATCAACTATTAGCAATAAATCATGTTGTCACAAAAACATAATTGTAATTTTGGTTCTCACAATGTGTCTATTAGGTTCTGAGATTATTGTATAAATTGCTATATTTATTACTTTCACATTTGTGTATACCTATGAAGCACCTGTATGCACCTGTGATTCCTCTGCACCGGTACACAATTTTGGGGCATGTTTTTGTATGTTGCCCATTATTATTACAATCCGTTACAATTGATATTTATGTTGCTTCCAGCCCTGAGGAAGTCGTATGGGTTATACCCCTCAAACGCCGAAACGCGTTGGGAGTGGAAGAATCCTCTATGAATAAACAAGAAGAACTGAAGTCCATATTGGATAATTGTTTCTAATGTGTATAATTTTTCTTAAGCGTGTGCATCAATAACATTGAATGTTATATCAATCTATGATTTGAGCCTGTAGTGATTTTGGGTGGTGTTCCCTATATTGATAGCACCGCTGTAGAATTTTCATTTCTATATCTGATTCTTTAACTAATTGTGTGCTATCTTGTTTGTAGCGCCATATAGCCTCTCACACCCATCAATCATTGCCCCTGTAGGGGGCCCCTGATCTCACACTGCAGGCCAAAGGCTCAACCGTGAACATGAAGAGTAACGGGGTGACAAAGGGTAGCCCTGCAGGTTCCTTGTCCCATCACATATTCCTCTGAAATCACCCTGTCAGTTTTTACGCTGGAGTCCATTTAATAAATCTCCTCCCAAACCCCATCTTCTCCAGCACTCTATGGAGGAACCCCCACTCCAGACTATTGAAGATTTTCTCGATAGCTACCGCCATTATCTACCAATGTTTGCTTATAATATGTATCATCTGAAATCAGTGCCAAAAACCTGCAGATACTGAGCGCCGTGTTACGGCCTGGAATGAATCCTGCCTGGTCTGTGTGCACTAGTCGAGCCATGTAGGGTAATAACTGTAGCCAGGACACGACTCAGAATTGAATAATTTATGTTAATCATTGATTAAAGGCCCATATGCTCTCATATTATAGGGAGAACAGCCACGTTTCAATACTGGGATCACCAGTGCTTCACATGTAGGGGCTAGAAAGTGGGCGAGAGCTAACACTGCTCTATAAGCCCCTCCAGTTTGGGGGCAAGCACATCTAAATACATTGCATAAAACTCGACCGGTAGCCAATCTGTCCCCGGCACCTTCCCATAAGCCATATTCCCCACCACAGCCCTGATCTCTAACATCATAATGTCCTCTCCCAAGGCCGTAGCCTGCTCCCGAGTAAGCTTCGGGAGGGTGATTGGATCTAGGAAAGCGTTAATCCCGTGCTGCAATTGGCCAGGAGCACTCAAAAAGAGGGATGTGTAATACTTCCTAAATCTATCATTTATATAATTCTGCCTATAGATCTTCTCCCCCCTTGCCGTCTCAAGCTCCATAATCATGGAGCCTTTCTTAGTAGGGTTAGCCAGCCACTCCAGCATAGACCCAGATTTTTCCTGCTCCGCATATGCCCAAGCCACATACTTCCAGTAGTTGAAATACCTGATCTTCTTTACATGGACTAGTTTTCTCAGCCTCTAATAGCGTCTGCTGCAAAGCAGCATTACCTGGTCTCCTCTCTGTCACACAGTACCACCTCCTGGATCTCAACTTACAGTAACAATGTTCGCCGCACACCCACTGCCTCCGCAATACATCACCCCTGGATTACCACTTGAAAGGCATCACACTCAAGCTGCAGTGTAGATGCTGTAGCCTCATTAGTTTCAAAGTACTGCCTGATTCCCTCCCCAATCGAATGCTAGAATACTGGGTCTTCAAACACCTCAACCTGTAAACACCATGCAAGGATGTGGGAGTGCACCAACTCCCAGTTTAGGAATACAGAACCAGTTATGATCTGAGAGCGTTCTGGTCAAATTTTCAACATCCTCCACAGCCACAGGCACCCGGGAGAGCAAAGGAATGGACATGCAGCTTGTGGAGACTCAAAATGAAGAAGTAGTCCCTAGTCAACGTGTGAGTAGGCCATCATTACTCAACAGGTCCCCACTGGAGCTTCCAGCCCACAAACTTCCAAGCTGGTCTATTAAGTGGGGAGTTCTGCTGGGAGGATGCGGCATATCCAAAGCAGAGTCTGCAGCACTGTTAAAGTCATTCCCTATAATGACGGAGTGCTCCAGATAGGGTGCCAGAACCCAGGACAGCACATCCAGGAATCGGTATCTGTTTTGGCATTTACAGTGTTGAATGGAGGATAGAAGAACAGAAACCAGTCCATGATCTAGCGTGCGATTTTTGGATTTAGGTAAAGAGTGTATTCTCTCTCTATAAAATTATTGATATGATATGAATATTGGTGGCATTGGTTTTCCGGGTTTGAAAACTTTGTTTTTCATTTTTTCCTAGTTTTTCCCTTTCCTGTTTTCTGTTTTTGCACATCGTGGGGTAGCATGGTATCTTTTCTCGTATATTTTTTCCTCTCTTTATCACGCACTTCTGCTCCTTATGTGCACGGTTTTGTGTTCTTCGGTGTTGGTTCTTCACAGAATTTTCAGACATGTGTCTGGTAAGTCACAGTCCTGTTTTGCCATCTGCATGGAGAATTGTGCAAACTAAGTAAGACTCATTATTGGACTGTGTCATAGTTATCTGAAGAATATAATTTATGATTTAATATGTTTTGTTTGTTTACATATGTTGTTTATTTCGATGTTCAGTTGACAAATTTGAATTTATTGTCATATTGATAGCCCTGAGGAAGCCCTTTCGGGTGAAACGTGTTGGCTGTGGCTGTGTATATCTCTCATCCTTTTGAAATAATAAATGAAGAAGTTTCTACATTGAAGACTGTAAAGATTCAGCATTCTTGGCATATTATATGCAACTTGCTTTGTGCCTCTCTGTGCTTTGCTTTATCTATGTTTATGTATTAGGTCTTGTGGCAGTGGACCTCAGAGGTGGGCACGCACTCTGTTAAAAATTTGTTTCAGTCACATGTAGTGATTATAGGATTAGTGCGGCTTTAATTATCCCTTACTGCCATTCTCTCCTGTTAAAAGTGTCCAGAAATCTCCTAATAACTACTACATATCACCCTGTTGGGGCCACAAGTGCCCCAATTTTCTGAAAGAGTACCCCAGGGCTTACCTGTATGAGAACCCCTCGTATAAATGCTGGTATAGTAAGTTTGGCCTCGCCAGTACCAGTCCCTCAGCAGCAGTTAGGTGGGATACCTACAAGAGGGCAATATGAACCCCCCCATCAACACGGAGCATAACAGCCAGATAACGAAGTCTTCTTCGTCCCAAGCCACACACACCCAGGACCACAACAAAGATTAAGCCCAACAAAGGGCTCGGCTCAACTCAGAAAAGCAAATCCAAATCCTTAACCTCAGGACAAGAAGGTAAAATCTCCCCATCCAAACCATTATTTCAAAACCAACCATACTTGCAAGCAACACATGTGAAACAACTGTAGGGCTGGAAACCAACATGAACGTCACCTGGCTTCGCATCATACCATCCAGTCAGGGCTGATCAGAACATTCGTAGGGCAGAGGGGTCCTGGCCCACATACAAGCTACTAAAGCATCAGTCCACTCAGCATACTCCCCCTATTTCGCATCCCCAACATATCAGGAACCAACACCACTCAGAGAAGATCATCAGCAGTGTGGGGTGTCATCCGCGGCAAAACAGCATCGGAGCCCAACGCAGAGATTGAGGCTCAATCAGAGCCTGTGTCCCTGAGTCCATCATCACCCACTGTCAATGGTGGACTCTCCCCTGCTTCACTCAGTGTCACTGCCACAGCTCTCAGTTGTTCATGATGGGCCTAAGATTTAGAGGGCACTGCCGTGCTACCACTCCACACTCTCCTTCTCTACATTTTATCATGAGGTACTGCACCGGGAGATTGTCAGACAGCAGCTGACAGTCAATCCAGTCCCTCGCTTCCTGCGGAGAGGTAAAAAACTGCACACCCTCCTCAGTCACCACCCACAGCCTAGCAGGAAAAACATTGCATACTGAACCCCCATCTGGCAGAAGTGCTTATTAGCACCCAAGAATGTGTCTCTCTGCTCTTGGACTTCTCTTGTGAAGTCAAGGAAAACCATAACCCTATGATTATCAACCCTCAGGTCCCCTCGCAGCCTGGCCTGGCGCAGAATATGATCACCGTGCTTATAATTTAGTAATTTGGCCACCATATGTCGTGGGGCCGCACCAGGCGATGGGGACCACGCTGGTACTCAATGCGCTCTCTCCAGGGCAAAGAAAGGGGCGAGGCCCTCAGGTGCCACCTCCTCTTTCAAGCACGTCTCCAAGAATTTCAGCATATTGGGCTCCTCAACCAGTTCCGACCAACTGATCAATCTAATATTGTTTCTCAGGGCCTATTTTGGTATCCTCAGCCCTGTCTTCTAGAGACTTAATTCTCCCCTTCATGGACTTCCACATGCAGAGATAACTCAAGCAGCATTCCGTAGTTGTGACCCCCCCTCCACCAGGTGCTGGTGATCATCTTAAAGAATCTCTATATCTGCTACCACAGTGTCCATTAACATCTCCAGGGCTTCACTAAGTCAGTAATCGCCTACAGGATAGGGTCCAATGTGGCCCCCTTTTAGCCCTCAGATGGGGCAGGCACGGTACAGTCACCCTCCTCAACATCACTGGTCACTGGTGTATGGGGCCGGAGGGGATCCGCCTTCTGCTTCTTGGTGACTTTGCCCATAGTGTTTCCTACCAGGAGTGCTAGGGGTCTTCTCCTGGTGCCTTGAGTCAAGGCTGGAAACTCAGCAACCAAATCTTAGGGCCAACAAGCACCTCCAATTGGCCCAAAGGGGGGGGTGGCTCCGCAGCAGTGCTAAACATTGAGCATATCCCTCTGCGGGCAGGGCAACAAACTAGGATTCCACACTATGGGCCCTTCCGGTCAGCTACATGCCAGGAACCAGCAGGGGTGTGCACAATCTGCCCATCTCCAGGCCTGGGTCCCCTCTGCAGGGCAAAATAACAGGTGATTCCCCAGCTGCAGCCGATCACCAGCTGCACCAAGTTGTGGCCAAGTCCCTGGGGCCCTAAGCCGACCACCTGCACAGAGTCTAAAAGAAGTCCCACTGAGAGGGTTCACCGTAACAGAGTTCTAGGGCCTCCCTTGGCTCACATCTCCTCGTCTGAGGGCCGACCAACAAGGGCAAGGGCTGCTGCACCCGCAGCGCTCACGCAGCACTGCAGCCTCACATCCGTACCATCGCTGCCTCTCTCCTGGCTCCACAGGGCTCTCCAGGCAAAGTTTGGCCATTACTAGTTTCCCGGCTTCCATCGCAGCACCATCCACACCGGAGGACACTGCACCTGGTGATTCCTCTCCCCTCGCTCAGGGCTGCCTTATCTCCACACTGCTGCCATCTTGGGAGCGCACTCGTGATGTTCCAGCCCACGGCCAACGGAGTCCTAATTATTCTTTAACACACAGGCCATCTTTTCATATTCTTTGTCCTGATGAAGACCCGTGGTGATGCCAGATATGAGCACGACAAAATAGGTTGACGATCATTACTGGTGCTCCGTATTGCGATCAAGCATACCCCACATCCTAGCAATAAGGACATAGGCTTGAATCTCTTTGAACAAACATCCGAACACCACCATTGAGTTTTTTCTCTTGTACTGTTATGTAACATATGTAATGTCTTGTGGATTTGAATGTTACATTTGTGATACGCTGCACCCATTGTGTATTTTGAACACAATGTTGCTTGTTCAATCATTGTATTTATGAAACCAATGCCTCTTTGGGCTAGTGCAAGCTCTAATGGTATATGAATGTCAATATACCTCCAGATTCTCTAACCGTCTCTGGTGTCAATGATTCGTTTTATACATACATTTGTATAAATTGGTTTTTGGAAAAGACTTGCCAAAGAGCCCGAATTAAATTAGGAACTAAACTGATTGAAATCGAATACCCTACAGAACCAATTGTTGTTCATACCAATTGCCTTCCCCAGGTTCTGCGGGATACTGGGTCACCCCATTTACTTTAACTATCTTTGTTGATCAGCAGTCCCTGTATTCTTGTACCTGAACTACTGGCTGCTTAAGACGGGCTCCCCGGTTTGATGTTTTAATCCTTTTTTTTGTTGCCGCCAACAACAACAGTTTATACTTCTATATTAAGTCCCCTACCTCCCTGGGCAGTGACAGTGTGGTATTTTCTCTGGCAGATATCTGCCATGACAGTACCTGCGTACCACTCCTTCCAGCTGAGCTCCACTTAAAGCATAACTATCTGAAGGACTCTAAGAGCCCTGGGGCAGGTGAAGTCTTCGTAGGTTTTAGATAAGAAGTGCAGTACAGGGCCCCAGGTTTTCACAAACCTCTGGGCTTTGCCGTGTAATACCGAGGTGATCCTTTCACAGTCTGTTATCCCAGTCTCCTTTGGAGGGGACATGAGGTTTACCCCACATACAGAGCATTCAGTTACAGAGCCTTTGCCTAGTATTTTTGCATTACCTGCTTATGGTATTTCAGATTTAGCATACCACCCAGTAGTATTCTGACCAGGTACCTGGTACCTGGAGACTTTAGCATAGATTATCTATTCTATATAGCTCAGGATAATTTACAAGCACATCGTCACCTTCAGGCCGTCTCGCAGTATGTGTTGTATCCACCCAATCGGGTTACAACCCCCCAGTAAAGATTAGAAGTGTTTTCCTTTATCAAATGGAGCCCATGTGGGTAAGATGACAATAAATCAGAATCTTACTAGTCGCTTCCCTGATCCGCACATGTTATATCTCTGTAGGCATTGCTGAAGATGGTGTACAATTGTTCCTGTGTAAAATGTACCCTTGTTTCCTTTTCCCACAGGCCCTTTACTAGTAGTTTTCATATCAGTGAAATCACATGAGTATCTTCTGTTACTCTTGTTAGTGGATTCTCAAGGCCTATACGTGGGGGGGCAGCAGCCTCATTGATGTCTTTCTGCAGAACCCAGTGTCTAATATGAGTATATCTATAATGTTTGTTATCTCCTAAAGCAAAGTCTCTCTTTTACTTGTTCAAAGGATGTTATACCATTACGATAGCTACACCCTAAGGGGGTAGAAGTTGCGTAATCCCAACATGTTATCCTATTGTGTCCAATATTTGCAGTTTGTCCTAGTTATGTGGGAGTGTGTTAAGTTGGTGGCCCTACATTTTCGTTTTTGCCACAGAATTGCGCAGATGGACAATAAAGCAACATTGGTGCTCTTATTCCAATCTGCGCCATTCTATTTGGAAATGCACATGTTTCGCTTGATAATAGGTCTTAAAGCTCGGGATCTCCAACCCTCCTTTTGTCACTGGCTGGTAGGTGTGCCTTGCTGTCATTCTAGGTTTTTTACCCCTATGTATGAAATCCAGACATGCCTGTTGTAGTTCCCTCAGGATATCTTGGTCAATCATAATGGGAATTGCCTGGAAAACAAACAACACTTTTGGCAACACATTCAACCTAATAGAGGCTATACTTCTCTGAGAGAGAACCACCATACCAGCTTTGTAGATCTCTTTACATCTCTCATTAATGCCGGGAAGTCTATGTCGGGAATTGCTGCCAGTGCATATCATTGGCATCCATTTTGAGTCCAATCACCACAGTTTTGTACAAATTTAGTCTAATTCCTGATACCTCACAGAAGGCCTGTAGCTCCTCCGTGAACAGGCTGAGGAAAACCTTTGGGTTCGCCAATGAGATCAGATCATCATTGGCAAAAAGAGAGAGCTTACATTTTCTTTGCCCAGTTTGACCCCTCAGATTCATGGGTTGGAGAGAATACTCTGTGCAAGTGATTCTAAATAGAGGGCAAAGAGCACAGGTCACAATGGGCGCCATGTGCTGTCTACCACTCTATTCTCACCGCTGGTGAGTCTTGCTCATTGACACTAATGTTTGCAGTGTTTTTATTGCACCCTGCTAAAACCGTCTAAAGTGTTTTCCTGCTACTCTGTCCCTCAGCACCTCCTTCAGAGACGTGGGTCCCGTGCTCTCCCTGCCACTGGAATCAAGCTATCCTGGCTGAAGAGGGGTGAAACCCCGAAACCGGTCCTAGGATGCTTGTTTCCAGTCCAGGGAGGACCTGGCTTGGCAGTTTGGGCTGGACTGTTCCACAGGGTCAAGACTGATTTGCATATGGCTGGGTTCAAACTGGAACGGCATGGTGATCAAAAAAACGATGGATTTAGGCCCAGATCTCTGTACTGGGGTGAATGTATAACATTGTTCTGCATTCTGTCCATCAACTGTTGTTTTTGCATTTCTTTTCCGTAAGAAGTAATCGCAAAATACCCACCAAACCAGATCACTCATCTGGGTGCACCTTGTTGCCGAAAGGGCAACGGTACCCCTCTGTTTGAATCCTGAGTGATCCTTCACACCTTCTAGTACCATGTTCCAGTCGTCTTTCACCAAAAGGGTCCACATGCCAAAATTATTAATCTACGCATTGTTTGACAATAAAACTCTTCCTGACCCTGGTTTGGACCATATATTGCCACAGACAAGACATAACATCTCCTCAGTAAGCCGTTTAACAATAGCTATCTCCCCTTTCTATCTTTATGGACATTTACAGCTGAAAAGCCCACCTCCTTGGTGTTAGTGCCGACAGAGGAGTAATATTGTTGGGAGAAGGCACAGGATCGCATCTACCAAGTGCCTTTGTTTAGGTAGTGTGTCACCTTAATAAAATTCATATCTCCACGGAAGTTTGTAATTACATGGAGAACCCTGTTCTTTTTGCCGGTTTACAGATGTTCTGAGCTTCTAGGCCATATGCTGAGGGTGCCTTGCCATCTCACTGCCCAGGCTAGAATCTTTAAACTTGTGAAGGAAAATATGCAAGCAGCTGCCTGGTACTGACACCATCATTGAGAATGTAACTCCCCCCCTTTCTGGATTTCCCAATGAAAAAAACTTTTGTAACCATCTTTTAAGTATACCAGTCATGAACCTTGTTCAGTTCAAAGGTATAAATTCCCTGTTGCGGGACACCTTAGAGCAATCCCTCCCCGATGCTCCTCTCTGTGAGAAGTGCCTATTGTTTGTAAGGTTTTTAGGACAAAATATCAAGTTGGAAATAGTGATACAGAAATATTGTTGACAACAATATTCATTTATTTTATTTATTTATTTTTAAAGTTTTATATTGCGCGTACAAGATCCCGAAGGATATTAGAGCGCTTTACAAAATGGATGGAAGGGAGGACATAAAATTAATGTCGACATCAAGTAAGAATACAAAAACAGGAAAAATCGCATAATTACAAGGCAATTTAGACAGGAAGAGTAATAAAGTAAACAGCTATATAGCAGGGAGGCACACTATGCGGTAAGAAAGAGCAGCATCAAATGTTGGTACAATGGATGTAGGATCAATGGCTTCGAGCAGGTGAACCTAGCCCTTTAAGGTAAGAATTTATTCATTAGGAATCTTGTGGCTTCCAGTTTGAAAGCAGTCATTAAGGAGATTCTGCATACTTCCGGTGGAAGAGAGTTCCATATCTTTGGGGCAGTGCCGGAGAAGGTTCGGTGACAAGTTCTCTTTTTGCTAGGGATGAGTGGTTTCAGGAGGATAATGTTAGCGCTTCTTGAGGCTCTACCACTACAGGATAATTCAAGCTTTGCGCTAGGTACTTGGGAGTTTTGAGATGCAGACCTTTGTGTGCCAGAACGGCAATCTTTAACTGAATTCGAGCTTTGTAGGGCAACCATTTAAGAGATTTTAGGACTGGGTATATGTGCTCATTTCGTATGGTACCAGTCACCAATCTAGTCGCAGTGTTCATTGATGCCCTTAATAGAGCCAGGGTTATTTGGAAAGGCCACAGAGCGTAGCGCTGCCGTAGTCAAGCCTCAGGAACACAAGCGCTTGGACTACCTGCTTGAAATGAGTTTGTGGGAGGAATGGTTTGACATTTCCAAGTGTCCTCAACAAGTGGTTACACACATTGCTGATGTGATTTCTCATATTCAGGTGCTTGTCCAGGGGAGTTCCGAGGGATTTGGCAGAGTCTATGATGAGAGGGGTGCAGTTGAAAGCAGTGAGGGGATTTAGGCAAAAGTCTAGCTTGGGGACGTGGTTCAGAGGCGAGATGAGAAGGAATTCAGTTTTGGAGGTATTGAGCAGGCGATGGTTCTCAGTTAACCAATTTTACGTAGACGTTAGGGTAGAATTGAGTGATATGATGTCTTCCGGGGATGAGCTTTTCAGATAAAGTTGCATATCCTCCACATACATATGGAAAAGAATGTTCGTGGAATTTAGGGAATTAGCTAATGGTTCCAAGAAAAGGTTGAGGAGGATAGGAGATAGGGCTGACCCTTTGGGGACACCCATGAGTACTAGAGAGGGAGTGGTTTGCCTTAACTCTTTGTGATCTGTGGTGGAGAAAGGACGAGAACTATTGTAGCACCCAACCAGAGAAACCCATCCTATTCTTCAGAATGGATAGGAAGTTGTCATGATTAACCATGTCGAAAGCGGAGGAGAGGTCAAGGAGGATTAGGAGGCATGAATCATTTTGGTCAAGCATTTTTAAGAGGTTATCCATAACGTGAGTGAGAGCCGACTCGGTACTGTGCCCCTTTCGAAAGCCTGATTGATCCTGGTCTAGGAATTGGAAGTTTTCTATGTGAGCACAAAGTTGGGATTGTACACATTTTTACTAGGAGTTTGGCTAGGCTTGGGATGTTGGAGATAGGGCGGAAGTTAATGAGGTCAGCTTTATCTGTGTTAGTTTTTTTTAGTATAGGTGACACCTGAGCTGCTTTTAGGCAGTCAGGGATCGTGCCTTGTGATAGAGAAGCGTGTACAATCCTCGTCCAGGTGGGGATGAGTACATTCTTGATTTCTTTGAAGATGGCCGGGGGCAACGGGCCCTTGAAGTGGTTAGATGGGTTGATATTGTGAAGAATCTTGTTGATGTCCTTTTCACTGAATGGGGAAAGGTGCCCCATGGTGCGTTGTTCTTAGTATTCAGGCTGATAGGTTTGCATTTTTCTAAGAGGTCAAGGGGTGCTTCGGACCCTGAGGATGGCAGGAGGCAAGATAAATGGATATGAGTTGTGATTTCTCAATGAAGAAAGCAGCAAGATCGTTGAATGAGGGTAGGCTGCCTCCAGAGTCAGAGAGGTTTGGACCTACCACTGATTGCTGTTTGACCAATTTGAAAAGTTTCTTGGGGTGGTTAGCAGCTTGATCAAGTTGGTGTCTGAAGTAGTCAGCTTTAACGCACTTGATTTGTTTGTTGTAGAAGCACCTAACCTCTCTAAGGAGTTTTAGTTGTTCCAAGGAGGGTTTGGATCTCCAGGGACGTTCAACTGCCCTGAGGTTGCGGTGTTCTGTGTTTAAATTGTCATTATACCACGGTTTGGATATTTTTGTTGAGGCATTTTTTTGTTGGAGTGGTGCAATGTCATCCATGATGTTGGAGATGGTCGAGTTGTAGGAGTCGGTGAGTAGCTGAACCTCACCCAAGTCAGCTTGGGAAGGGAGGGTAGATTTACAGTGGGCTGCTAGTTCGACTGAGTTAATTGATCTGAGGTCCCTTTTCCAGATCTTTGATTTCGTTGGTTGACCCTTCGTAATCGACACCTCCCTGTTAATATAAAAGAAGATGCAGTGGTGGTTAGACCAATCGCAAGGGGTAATGCTAACAAGAGTGATGGTCTGCCCTTTTGAGATAAGGAGGTCTAGAGATTCTCCTTTATTATGAGTTGGTCGGTCACAGTGCTGAATCAGTTCTTGACCATTTAAGAATGATTTAAGGCAAGTTACCGCAAGGTCATTGGAGTTGGACCAGTGAAGATTGAAGTCACCAAGGAAGATTTGGGACACAGTTGGGTTGACATTGCCAGAGATGTTTTCCATTAGTTGCTCGATGAAGGGGAGATTCTCTCCCGGGGGGTGATAAAAAGTGTGAAGTTTACAAATCGGCAGGTTATTACTTGAGATGCTGAGACAGAGGTATTTACAGGAGGAAGGCAAAGAGGACTCCATGTGAGAAATCAAGAGTGTGTTCCTGTGAATACAAGCTAGGCCACCATCCAGCTTCCGAACTCTGTCTAGTCTAATTATGTCGTGAGTAGGAGGTAGTAGGAGGTCTAAGATAGGAGTGAAGGCGGGATTTAGCCAAGTTTAAGTGAGGATGATAATGTCTAAGTCATTATGTTAGATGAGGTCGAAGATATCGGAGGTGTGTTTACTGGCTGACCTGCAATTGAGTAGAGCACATTTAAGTTGTAACGGATTTATAGGGGAAGGAGTCTGGATGACTTTCACTCTCATGAGGTTGTCTTTATTGATGACTTTAATCTTGTGAGGAGGTCTCTGTTTGGGTTAGAATGGAAGGTTTGTAGTTGTTTCGGCGGGATCATGTTGGAGTTGGAGCTATTAGAGTACGAGTTGTGAAGGTCATTGAGATCATTGGATGCCAGGTAGGTCTCAAATCTCCTGGGTTGGGAGGGCGCATTAGGTAGGGGTATGGTTTTCAAGACGGAGGGGGCTAAAGGCTGGCCCATACGATCTCTAACACTAGGGAGGGCTCTGGGCAGATTTGCGAAGGTGAGAAAGGAGCTGATCATGGACAAAAGATAATTTGCGAGGGCTTTCAGGTCATGTAGTTCAGTAGTGAGAAAGTGCAACTGGAGAGATATATCATCCAGGCGTGCACCCACGTCTGAAAGGGGTAAGGGGTGTGTTGAGAAAGCAAATGGAGGCGGGGGGCCTCGGTGTAAGCCCGTGGGGTCCAGGGTGATGGTGAGTAGTTCCTGGGGAGGGAGTTGATCATTTGGGACTAGCTGAGCTCCATGGCCTTTGGATATGGAAGTTGTAGCATTAACAAGGGTGGTATGACCATTAAGCTGAGGGTCAGGAACAGTCCAAACAGGAATGAGTGGGTTTGACCGATCATGGTTGGTGGAGGGCATTTGCCCAGCCTCCAGCATAGTATGAGTTGTGGGGAGAGGGATGGGGGAAAAGGGATCATTTGTTCAAGGCAATGATAGTACACTGGGATCTCTCCAATCGAGGAACAGATAGAATCGGACTGGCTAGCTGTGCGACGAGTGAGCCTGAAAAGTCGCTCACCTTCGGAGTCGGGGTCTAGGGGGTTGGGGGACGTCAACAGAAGATAGAGCCACTATGTGATCATCTAAAGGCGGAGAGTGATTTAGATAGAGTGAGGGCCACCCCAAGGAGGCGGGGAACGACTGGTAATGTCCCGAGTGATGGTAGGGTGAATGCAGGTGTCATTGGGTTTTGCAGAAACCGCGTTTTTGAGTAGCGGGAAGATAATGGCTATCTTAACTAGATTGGCATTGGAAGCTTGGATTAGGATGATGCCATTGTTATAAAGGGTGATGGTGGCATTGGTGTTGAGCGTGGACTATGGCACCATTGTTAGTTTGAGACCATGAGGTGTTTTTCTAGTACCTGATATTCAGAGCATAGAGTGGAAGATTTGTCGCCAACATGCTCTTTTCCTGGTGTAGAAAATAAGGTCATTAACTTTACTACCTTTGCTTGAACAAAAGTAGACGTCCGAGATTAACGTTTTGGGCCTAGCCCTGAGTATGTGGTTTTTGGTGGCGTTTTTCGATAGGTTGGGTGGGTAGTTGATAATGAATGCGTTGGATCCTGAGGGATCAGGACTTAAATCCATTTTGAAATTGTGTCTATTGGCCGATTGTAGTGACTTATCAGTAGAACATGGATGGTGTTAAGGGGAGAAATCTTGAACCAGGTGTGTGGGATAATGTCAGCATGCCCACTCCAAGATGGTCACCAAAAACAGTGGGTGGAACCAGACCTTTTCTCTTTCTATGCCCAGCCCAAGTGTGTGGGATAATGACAATATGTCTATTCCAAGATGGCAACCAAAAGCAGAGGAGGTTATGCCTATGCTTTCCTTTCTTGTTTGGTTAACTATCCTTCTGTACTCCAGTAAAATTTTATATAGTGATTAGAAAGTAAGGGTTGAGGTGGCCAGCGGGGCATAGCGGGAGAGTGGAGAGGCAAACAGCAAATAACCCCGGCGGACTTCCGTGATCCGAGTGAGCAAGTAATTGGCAAATGAATAAAGTAGAGTAGGCAAACTTTGAGGTGTTGAGGCAGCCAGCAGGGGGCAGCAGGAGACGGGAGGTAAACAGTAAACTGCCCAAGCAGATGGCCGTGATCGGAGTACAGCACAAGGAATTGGTAAGCAAGAAGAACAGAGTTGGCAGAATTGAAGCGTTGAAGTGGCCAGCAGAGGACAGCGGAAGAAGGGAAGTAAACTGTAATCAGTACAAGCAGACGGCCATGATACACGTGACGCACCAGGAAATTGGCAGAAGAAAGAGCAATCGAATAAAGCAGAAAAGTCAAACCATGTGGCACGTTGCAGGGACATAAGAGATGTGTGTGTAACTGTGGTCGAGCTCTCAATGCAGGCAGCACCTAGGGGGGTCGATGCAGATGGGCGATGCGATTTCGTCACAAGTCACGGCTGCAATGGAAACATGGGGGAGAGAGGGGACAGCTGTGGGATATGCCAGAAACACAGGTGGTGGAAGGGACGCTCTCCCTCCGGTACATCCTCACTCACGGCTGCAGGCGACCTGCCCACCCTCGAAGCAGTCGAGCTATCCTGCGCTGCGTCTCGCGAAATAGTGGCCGACCCCAGGGGGGCGAGACAGGCCGGTTGCAGAGGTCAGGATGGGGGCTTCCGAGAGGAGATGGCTTCCTCTTGAGGACTGCAGGCCGGGACTGATCCGCAGCAGCAGGTGTCAGGTGTCGGGATAATGAGGGAGCCGTGGAAAATAGGCCGAAGCAGGCCGCTTGAAGAGGTCAGGATGGGGGCTTCTGAGAATCCTCTTAATGGGAGTTTCAGGCCGGGACTAATCCACGGCTGGTGGCGTTTGGTGTCGAAGTGAGACTATATTTTTAAGTGATATATTATTTGTGAACTACTGGGCTTGTAGAAGTATAAGTTGGAAAGTTAGGTAATAATTAACATTTAATTAACAGTTTATTACAAATGTTTCCATTAATTACTAATTATGTACATTTCGTAATAATTATATTTTTAAAGTTATTTATTAGCTGAGGTTGGTGGGTTTGTAGGGGTATAGGGTGGGAAGATAATTATTAATTGTTAAACTAATTAATACATAGTTAATAATTGATTTATTAATGAATTTAATGATTATTGATTGATTTAATAATTGGTATTGAATGTGTTATTAATTGTGGTAATTGTGTTACATTTATTTATTTTAGTTATATTTTAAGTATGGACTGCTAGGTTTGTAAATAAGGGCCAATTTCTTTAATTGATAATTATAACATCGTTAAATAATTATGTTAATTGTATCTTTCTCTCTCTCTCTCTCTCTCTCTCTCTCTCTCTCTCTCTATATATATATATATATATATATATATATATATACACATCTAATAATTTTTGGGGTTAATTCATAAAGTTTATATTTTTTTCAAATAAATTAAGTACTTTCCCTACTGTTGCATAGACTGGAATCCAAATAGTAAATTTTACCCCTCTGAAGTTCAACGCTTTACCTACTGTTGCATAGACTGGAGTGTGAATTGTAAATGTTACCCCTAGAGTCCAACACTTTCCCTAATGTTGCACAGATTAGAGAGGAAAAAGTAAATTTGACCTCTCGGAACTCCAACGCTTCCCTTACTGTGTCACAGACCTAGAATGGGAATAGTAAATGTTACTAATCTGGAGTCCAGCGCTTTCCCTACGGTTGCACAGATTAGAGTGGGAATAGTAAATTTAACCCCTCTGAAGGGCAGTGCTTTCCATACTGGTGCCAAGAATTGAGTGGGAATAGTCATTTTTTTTTTCTTTTCCGAAGTCTTTCCCAACTGTTGCACAGACTGCAGTGGGAATAGTAAATGTTAACCCTCCGGAGCCCAATGCTTTCCCTACTGTTGCATAGATTGGAGTGGGAATAGAAAGTTTTACACCTCCAAAGTGCAAAGAAAATTTTACCCCCTGGAGTCCACGCTTTGATTTGATTTGTGCATTTAAATAGCTCACGAATGCCCAGGGGCGTTTTGGCGCTCTCCCTACTGTTGTATAGACTGGAGTGGAAATAATATGTTTATTATTCTGAGAAGTCAA
Source organism: Triturus cristatus (assembly GCF_964204655.1). NCBI lineage: Eukaryota > Metazoa > Chordata > Amphibia > Caudata > Salamandridae > Triturus > Triturus cristatus. The sequence continues at coordinate 529,888,151 of NC_140586.1, forward strand.
TACTTTTTTAATAATGTTTAAATATATTGAATATTAATTATGTATTTGTTTAATTTTATATTATTTGTTTATATATATTTTTATAACATTTTTTAAAAAATGTGGGTATAAATGCCTTTTTTTGTTGTTTAAATGTAATTTGCTAATTAATTGCATGTTCTGCATTTGATTTGCTAACTTTTATGTTTTGTATATTTATATATACACACACACGTTTTTTATAGTAGTAAATTAAAAAAACACAAAAAATTTCATACATTGCAAAATATATTTTTTAATAATAGTTATATATATGTATGTATAAACACAGACACACATATATTTTTGTATGTTTATATAAGTTTATGTTTATATATAGTATCAAATGTCACATTTATTTATTTTTATTACATTATTGTTATATATTAAAACATTTAATATTTGCTATTTTAAACCATATAATAAAACCAATATTTTTTAATGCTTTTAACAAAATTAGTATGAAACAATATTTTTGGGGATATCTTTGTATTTACCTTTAGAAGTGTAAGAAAATGATATTTTCGTAATCAATATTTTTACGCAATATTTATGTTTCATGATATTGCTGTGGTCGATATTATGTCAGTGATCCGTTTGTACTCATTTCATTCCTTCTCCCATCTTGCCCCTGCAGTGACAGCTCATCCCCAGGCCCAGACTACTTATTAACAGACTGCAGACCTGGTCTGTAGCATGGCTAGCTCTCGACTCAGGCCAAGTTGTCCGACTCTCCTCCACTTCTAGTTCCTCTGTTTATCAAAGGTTTTCAATTTCTGCTTTCTTTTCCTTTTTAATGATCTCTGGGTGCTGTTTGACATTTTGTCTGCATTGCACTGTTCTTTATCGCTCCCTTTTCTGCATGGGGTACAAGGGTCTCTTTCTGGCTGATCTGAAGTGCCATTGGTTGTGGTAGAGTCCTAGAAATACCCATGAGCCTCTACTCTCCTCCCTCCACCAGAGACTCTATATGCAATGGTGTGGCCATTCAAAGCAGATTCAAAAGAGATGGCTCAATTTGTGGGGCATCACACGTCAGTGGTTGGAATTCTTTTCTCTTGAGGAGTCTTACCTTCGACAAATCCTGGTACATGTAGAATTTATGTTTTTCAGGCCTTCATCTATCCTGGATTATCACTGCTGCCATGACCTTTTACTTCAACTGAAAATTATGGATTATCCTTATAGTATTAGGGACCAACTTCTTTAATAATCATTATTCGCTATTCTATAGGTTTGATCCAGTTTAATCGGTGCCACGCTGTCTTCCAATGAAGGAGGGCATGAGTCTTTGTGTGAAGCTTTCATTGCCCATGCTTTCAAGCCGCATCAGATGGCCAGTATTCCTAATTTATTGCTCCTTGATCTGTTCTCAAGAACTTTGGGCTTTTGTTGCAGGAAGATGTTTTGTTTCGGACTGCAAGTAGTTCTGCCCTTAAGGAGACCTTTCCTTATTTCTTCTTCTTTCCCATTGGGAGATTCCTCCAAACCAAAAACCTTTGTGCCCAAGTGGTTGACATCTCTCCAGACTTTCTGCAGCTCCTGTTTGGGGTCATGAATGACCTTGGCTGATCTGAAGTGCCATTGGTTGTGGTAGAGTCCTAGAAATACCCATGAGCCTCTACTCTCCTCCCTCCACCAGAGACTCTATATGCAATGGTGTGGCCATTCAAAGCAGATTCAAAAGAGATGGCTCAATTTGTGGGGCATCACACGTCAGTGGTTGGAATTCTTTTCTCTTGAGGAGTCTTACCTCCGACAAATCCTGGTAGATGTAGAATTTATGTTTTTCAGGTCTTCATCTATCCTGGATTATCACTGCTGCCATGACCTTTTACTTCAACTGAAAATTATGGATTATCCTTATAGTATTAGGGACCAACTTCTTTAATAATCATTATTCGCTATTCTATAGGTTTGATCCAGTTTAATCGGTGCCACGCTGTCTTCCAATGAAGGAGGGCATGAGTCTTTGTGTGAAGCTTTCATTGCCCATGCTTTCAAGCCGCATCAGATGCCCAGTATTCCTAATTTATTGCTCCTTGATCTGTTCTCAAGAACTTTGGGCTTTTGTTGCAGGAAGATGTTTTGTTTCGGACTGCAAGTAGTTCTGCCCTTAAGGAGACCTTTCCTTATTTCTTCTTCTTTCCCATTGGGAGATTCCTCCAAACCGAAAACCTTTGTGCCCAAGTGGTTGACATCTCTCCAGACTTTCTGCAGCTCCTGTTTGGGGTCATGAATGACCTTAAGGATATCTTTCAGAATTTGTTTTGTTGCTCGGTAACTATCCATACCACTCGGAGGGTCTAGATCAGTATTAATGGCGGTGAGTTCTTTTTTCTTGCTATCATGATTATTTGCCATTGCTCTGGATGGTGTGAATCTGCAGAAGAGGTCCCAAACAGACTGATCTCATGTATTTCTTCATAGATACCATAGCAGCAGATCACTAGTCGGATTTGGTGGTGGGGAGCAGGGTTGTCCCCTGATGGACAATCATGGCAGTCTTTCTCAGATGGGGTTCTTGGTGGTTGATGCCAAGGCTCCATGGAGGCCTTTGTCACCTGTAAATACTCATTTACAGGTGACAAATAATCAATCAATCAATCAGGGGTTGGTGAAGCGTGGTACTCACCCGTGAGGGTCTCAAGGTGCTGAGGGGAGGGAGGGGTGGGCAGCTCCGGATCAGTCGGTGAACCAGGTCTTGAGGTCTTTCCTGAACATGTGCAGGCTCAGGCGTGCCTGATGTTCACAGGGAGCTCGTTCCAGGTCTTGGCTGCGATGTAGGAGAAGACTCTCTCGCCTGTTCTGTTTCTGCGGATGTGGGGGACCTCTGCTAGGGCGAGGTCGGCGGAGCGGATGCTCCTTTTGGGTATGTGGAAGGATACTCTCTCGTTGAGGTATTTGGGTCCGGTGTTCTTGAGGGATTTATTGGCGTGGGTGAGGAGGTTGATAATAATAATCATTGTTTTCCACCCTCTATCCTAGTCGAGCAGTTAAGTTGATGTGCCTCTTAGAATGACCAGTTAACTCCCTGTCAGTGCAAAGGACGATGGTTAAAGGCAAGTTATGAAGCGGTGCTCTAAAGAACCCAACAGTGTTCGTCGTCTCGGTCTGTGTGGTAGTGTAGTGGCTTGCCCCCTAGCTCAGTAAATCAACAAGGGTTGAGCCATACTGCATTGTCCATCATAGGCCTCTGACACCTGCATCCAAGCACTACAGAGCCTCCCCTATTGCCCCTTCAGTCTATCACTTAGCTGGGGTCAAAACTATATACAGATGACTCAACAGCAAACACGAGGCAGTAAGTTGAAACACCTTTTGGCTTAAGCGTTAGGCCCTGATTGGGTCATGGTATCAGTGACTGGCTTCTGGCTGCTGGATGGCATACCTATGCTCGTGTTAGCGCTCCAACAGATCCCCTCCAAGCCAGGCAAGGCTCTTGAAAGGTGCACTGCTATTTGAGGATCATGGTGGTCCCCGGTTCTCTGGGCCAGTGTGCCATGAGGCTCCTCCTTCTGCCCTGCAATGGACTGAGGGCATGGCTGTATCCCGGGAAGTCAATGTCCCTCCCAATCCGACAGCTCTTCTAAGACCAGCCACCCAAGTGCTCTGTTGCCACCATCAGATGCTCCCATTCTCTGAAGAGGAGCCCCAGAGATCTGGACCGGGATCCCTGGCCTTAAACTCCCTCTGGGCAGCAGTTCACCTCAGTACACTGTGTGCGGGTCCCCTGAAGTGAAGACTGGAGCAGCCCTCATCTAATTGGGCCCATCCTATCCTTCCCTGGGTCTGGCTGCTGCTTAAAGCAGCCATCTTGATTGGGGCCTCACAGCCAGGCCGGCATCAATCCAAACTGCACTAGAGTGCAGCAGGACTTCTCCCCTCAGTGTCTCTGGGAGCCTTGCTGCCCCAGGCGGCCCTCGCCAAATCTTCATGTCAGCAGGATGAAAATGTATTGCTTTATTGCTTTGCGGGCCTAGGTCTTACTGCTCTGCTATCTTGGCAATGCCCCCCACTGCGGATCTTTTGACATCTTTGAAATTTACCTCATAGGAGTCGAAGTTCATCACAGGGGCTTCAATTCATTGATGTGCTATCGGATGCAGGCAGGGCTTTTCCTCTGCAACAACGAGCCCAGGACATCGGGCCATGATGCTGATGTTTTGGCCTTGATCCTGAATGCAGGTGAGGGTGGTTATGAGGTTTCATGGCCTTTTAGCCTTATGCATCATTCTTGTCAACTATGACAGGGCGCACATGCAAGCAATGCAGGTCATCAAGGTTGCCTTTCCGACACCATTTAACATATGACACACCCACCAACGGTGTGCACAACCGCTAACCCACTTCACCATTTAACATATGACACACCCACCAATGGGAGGCTCAAATGAGACTGTGCATTATGGGAAGTGTAGTGCGGAAAGCAGTTAATCAAGTCCTGTATGGACCCTGCAAGTGGGCCCGTCCTCGATCCTATGTACGGCTGCTGTTCCACTTTGGTGAAGTGGGTTAGCGGTTGTGCACACCGTTTCCGTTAAAGCCTCTGAAGAGAAGCATATGGAGCTTCGAAACGCGTCAGGCAAATCCACTACGGAGCGGCTCCTACAAGCGGATCCCCGTCCCTACCTACACATAAATCAAGCTGCTGGTCGAGTGCTACTTACAGGTGGACAACCTTGGAGCAGAATATAACACGCGGCCGTCCAGCCGCGGAGTATGCACCACCCCGGAAGCCTTGGGGGCCACGAAAGTGGAACAGCAGCTGTACATAGGATCGAGGACGGGCCCACTTGCAGGGTCCATACAGGACTTGATTAACTGCTTTCCGCACTACACTTCCCATAATGCACAGTCTCATTTGAGCCTCCCATTGGTGGGTGTGTCATATGTTAAATGGTGAAGTGGGTTAGTGGTTGTGCACACCGTTTCCGTTAAAGCCTCTGAAGAGAAGCATATGGAGCTTCGAAACGCGTCAGGCAAATCCACTACGGAGCGGCTCCTACAAGCGGATCCCCGTCCCTACCTACACATAAATCAAGCTGCTGGTCGAGTGCTACTTACAGGTGGACAACCTTGGAGCAGAATATAACACGCAGCCGTCCAGCCGCGGAGTATGCACCACCCCGGAAGCCTTGGGGGCCACGAAAGTGGAACAGCAGCCGTACATAGGATCGAGGACGGGCCCACTTGCAGGGTCCATACAGGACTTGATTCACTGCTTTCCGCACTACACTTCCCATAATGCACAGTCTCATTTGAGCCTCCCATTGGTGGGTGTGTCATATGTTAAATGGTGAAGTGGGTTAGCGGTTGTGCACACCGTTTCCGTTAAAGCCTCTGAAGAGAAGCATATGGAGCTTCGAAACGCGTCAGGCAAATCCACTACGGAGCGGCTCCTACAAGCGGATCCCCGTCCCTACCTACACATAAATCAAGCTGCTGGTCGAGTGCTACTTACAGGTGGACAACCTTGGAGCAGAATATAACACGCGGCCGTCCAGCCGCGGAGTATGCACCACCCCGGAAGCCTTGGGGGCCACGAAAGTGGAACAGCAGCCGTACAGAGGATCGAGGACGGGCCCACTTGGAGGATCCATACAGGACTTGATTTGAAGACCTGGGAATTTTAAGCCCAGCGGTGCAGGGGAACACACCCTATGACTTCGGGTTCTTCCTGTTTCAGACCTACAGAAACACAGAGTCTTCTGGGTGAAGTCAAAGATCAGTTTATTGGCTGCAGACCAATTACAGGTATCCTAGAAGTACAACAGCGTGTATGTTCTCAGGAGACTGCTTAAAGTTACAGAAACGGGCTTCTCCTTAACCCCTTCGCTGCGGCGGGAATTCCGCCGCAGCGCTGGGGGGGGTTTGAGGGCAGCGCGGTGGCGCTGTGCTCATGCCGGAGCCACTCCGTCATGAGCCACGGTTGAGCTGTGCTCATGATGGAGTGGTTCCGTCATGACTCCGCCCACTGCGCTAATCGCCCGCACAGGCGGGGAATCAGCGCAGCGTGGGAGGAACGGCGGCCAACGGCCGCAGCATGACGGAACCACTGCGTCATGAGCACACGGCACCCGTGGCTCATGACGGAGTGGCTCCGTCATGAGCGCTGAAGGGGTTAAATACAAAATATCCTGCTTCAGGCACACATTCCTTGTTTTATGATATGGCCATATAAATGTATACATTACAAACGAAAAGGCAGAGTCATGATGACCATCCCACATTCCAGTTAAGCCAGCCCACAATTATTTACCCAGATCCAGCAAGGCTCAGATCCCACATCAGATATCAACAGGCCCCAATAAACACGAGCATCTCCTGTTTGGAAAACAAGCCATAAAGCAGGACCAGTGTGAAAGAGATTAGCTGGAGGCTCGTGTGGGATGAAAAGGCTTTATGGTGTGTCAAGCCCTGATGCTAATCACAGGTGGCCGTAGGACGGGGAGCTCGTGGGACCGGACTGACCTGGGGCAGCGGAGCCAAGCTGCCCAGGTCACAGAGAAGTCAAAGGAAGGCACATGTGCTCTAAAAGGCCCATATTTGCTTCATGATATGTAGCCTATGTGAGGGCAACCATAAGATGGCCACCGCTCTAAGATGGAACCCACGGAGTGATGTATAATATCGTATACACAGTGCTTTCATAGCTAGAACGTTATACAAAGCACTTGTACATACCGCATCGACCATTCGCGGTTCGCTAATACCGGGATAGACAGGGGTGGGGCCCTGCCTCCTACGCGGTCCCAAATTTTAAAGTACCACAGACCCTCCTTTTGCCCTTACATAGGCAATAACTACACTCATTTCAATCCGAGTCTAGGTCAATATTCACGAAGTCATGGAGATGTTGCTGTAGCATCATCCTATTACTTAGCTCGTCCCTCGATACAGGTTTCCTTACACATAATGTAGCACAGAGGCCACATATCGCAGGAGCACACTGGATGCACAGACAGAACAGGAAAAGGATGGCTAAGATCATTCCAATGACCATCAGAATCTTCCAACCCCAGGCAGATATCAGTTCCCAGAACCACCCCACCAGTGACCAATCTCCTTTATCCACGTGTATGGATTCAGATATTTTATGCAGTTTGGAGATGGCTTGATAAACTGTTGGAGCGTTATCTGGTATGAAAATGCAACAACTAGATTGGATGACCTTACATACCCCACCGCGGTCTGCAAGTATAACGTCTAGAACCATGCGGTTCTGCAAAGTCATGAGGCGATCCGCTTGGAGCTCAGCTGTCAAATTACCAAGGGCACCAGCCGTAACATTAACAGTGGATTCAACCACACGAGTCAGTTGTCTCAGGTTCCTACTATTGACCATAGGTCCCCAAAACGGCAGGAAACCCAAAAAGAAGTCTCCCGCTTCCTGACCGGCAGTATCCTCCTTACTAATCACGCCTCTCATAACTCTGGTCTTGTGATAGTCGGAGGCAGCAGTAAATGTTGGCGGTAGCAGATTTGCAATATAACATGTGCCCGAGAAATCAGGGGGCAACCATGTATATGCTCGGTCATTGCAGACAAAATATGTACCCTTGGCAGCCAAAAACGCAGGGGAAAACTGTGATGGAAAAGTGTACGTTTCAGTACAGTCACTTCTCCCCAGTTGAGCTCTTGGATTCTGACCATTACCTTGCAAACAGAACCGACCTATGTGGGGTACGACCCAAATTGGGGATGAGATTTTTCGCTGTCTTTCACCCAGACTAATACTATACCCCGTCGCGTTCCACCCTACATAAGCTCTCAATTCTTCTTTGGGAATAGATGAGTATGCATCGATATCTCTGCTCATATCGGCAACTCCTTTCATTAAAGCTTTATTATTTGTGCTAGGTCTGATGGAACGCGGTTGTCGCGGGGAATAGGCATCTAGTGCAAAGAGAAACATGGTCTGGAATGCCCATGACGATCCATTGTAACTAAACGGCATCACTAGATAAGGAATACCCTTATTAATGGTATGTGGCATTAAACCACACACCCAGCAATTGGTTGTATTCATGACTAGTTGGTGCTGGTGCAGGAGCTGAATAAACGAGTTGTTTACAAACTCTGATCGTCTAGCTTGTTCATGTTCAGGCAGAGGGTGAAAAGAGTGTGAGGAGACAGTAGGAGGAGGTATAGGCTGTACAGTGGGTGCAATGGGCTCTTGAGAGGAGAAGAATACAAATCCTACGGTAAACACAATCATACTACATAATACAAACAGATATAAAAATACAAAACGTTTGCTCTTCATTATTTTACACATTCTTGCTTTAAAGTTCATTTCCTCAGCGAGTCTCTCCATCTTGAAAAACTCCATCCTCTAATCGTGCCGCTCGCGGCGGGTGAGTATCTTCTGCTAAGGAGTACGCCTGTCGGTCCAGGGAACGCCCTAGACCAACCAGAGCCGTTGACCTAACGTCTTCGGCCTGTACCCCAAAGTCTTGGCACCGCGACCCTGCGGCTGAACCCGGATGGTGGTTCGAAAAACAAAAATCAAGAAAGTCCTTCAGATGGGAGAGCTATGGTATCAAAAACCAAAAAGGTAAGGAAAAGAATATTTATTTGTCCATAGGCCTTGGTCTTAAGTTATAGTGGAGACGGCCAGGTACTGTCTGATCTTGAAACAAGAGTTCAGGTTCTGTGGTGTCCAATCAAATTGACGGTGGCACAGCTTCTTGTAAAATAGCGTCACTCTGTTGTGCTGAAGTTGTGCCTCTCACGCGTGCATCACTGAACGGCACAAAACGAGGTACAGTGTCTGTTTCAGAGTCAGCGATACCCTCCTGGACCCACTGGTCATACGGCAGAGGCAAAGGGATCCTTTTGATGTGGGCGCCGTGGATCCAGTTCTTTTTCCCCTTTACTCGAACAGCTGATCTTGTAGACAGAAGTACGAGGTGAGGGCCAATCCAACGGGGCTCATTGTTGCTTTTGCGCTGGAAATTCTTGATGAGCACCCATGTGCCAGTGTCGATAGGGTGTCCTGGAGCCTCAGAGGCCTGGGGGAGAGTATCATGCACCTGTTGGTGTAAAACACGCAATTTAGCCGTCAATTCGTACAAATAATCAAGCAGTACTGGATGTTCGATTTCACTGAATTTCGCCGGTCTTGGCACACCCCATACATTGGCCGGGCGGCCAAAAATAATCTCGTATGGGCTAAGTCCCACTCGTGAGTGTACGGTCATTCTGGTGGACAGGAGTGCTAGAGGCAGAGCGTCAGGCCATTTAAGACCGGAGCTCGCTTGGATTTTGGCTAGCTTGAGTTTTAGAGCGCCATTGTAGCGCTCTACTAATCCAGCTGATTGGGGGTGATTTGCAGCGTGAAACTTCTGCTTAATCCCTAATCCCTCACACACATTCTTCATTACTTGGCCCACAAATTCACTCCCATTATCACTCCACACCATTCTTGCCATTCCAAACCTAGGGAAAAATTCCTTCACAAGGGCTTTGGCTGTGGATAGAGCAGTGTTGTCTTTCAGGGGATATGCCTCTATCCATTTTGAAAAGGCGCAGGCAACCACCAATACATATTTCAGGTTGTTGCACCTTTCCATGTGGATAAAATCTAGCTGCAAAACTTCAAATGGATATGATGGAGGCGCAAAATGACCAGCTGGAGTTGGGGTTCCCCTACCAGGGTTGTACTTCAAGCATACCATACAATTCTTGACCACATTCTCTGCACACGTGGGAATTCCAGCATTCTGCCATACTGGAGCCAACAACTAACAAATTCCTTTCATACTGATATGTGCCATTCCATGTGCCATAGTAACCACTGGAAGCACATACGCATCAGGTAACAACCATCGCCTATGTTCTGACAAATCAATCCAACAACCATTCTCATCCAACTTACCCGTACTTTCTCTCCACTTGCTCAACTCTTTCTCTGTGGCTTCAGCTTGAAGGGACTTCACACTCTCTATTGTGTTTTCACACATTCCAACATCACCAACCCATCTTGCAGGGCCTGCAACATACATTCGAGTCTTCACATCTTTTGCTGTTTCTTTCGCGGTTTCATCAGCAAACGCATTACCACGACCAACATCATCAATGATTTTCTTGTGCGCACTGCATTTCATAATCGCAACTTGTAACGGTAGGGTCAGTGACTCAAGGAGATCATTCACCAACTTGCAATTCTGAATCTTAGCTCCATGCGAAGTCAGGAACCCACGTTCTTTCCACAATCGCCCAAAACTGTGCGCCACGCCAAAGGCGTACTGGCTATCCGTATATATGTTCACTTTCATTCCTTCAGACAACACGCATGCTCTTGTAAGGGCAATCAGTTCTGCTGCTTGAGCCGAATTTTGTGGCACACGTGCAGTTTCAACAATCGTGTGCAAAGTCGTGATAGCATATGCAGCAGTCGTATCACCATTCGGAAGCTTAAAACACGAACCATCCACCCATAAAGTACCATCACACTCAGTCAGGGGAGTATCTTTAAGATCTACTCTCCCTTTCGTCTCTTCTTCTGTTCTGAACAGACAATCATGTTGCTCAATCTCATCTAGGTCTGCTGGAATCGGCAATAATGTAGCTGGATTCAACGTGTTGCATCTCTTTATGTGTATATGATTTGCTAACAGTGTCAGCTCATATCCTGATAATCTCGCACTAGTTAAGTGTTGTGTCTTGGTCCTGTTTAACAATGTGTCCACAGCATGTGGAACCATAACAATCAATGTATTATCCATTACTAGGCCAGCAGACTGTCGAATAGACATAGCTGCGGCGGCTGTAGCTCTCAGACAACTTGGCAATGCCCTCGCTACCGGGTCCAAGGTTGACGAAAAATATGCGCATGGACGCGGTCTATCGCCAAAAGGCTGTGTTAACACTGATAATGCGCAACCATCTTTTTCATGAACATACAATGTAAAAGGCTTGCTGTAGTCAGGGGTACCCAACACAGGAGCTGAACACAATGCATTACGCAATTCCCAAAAACTTTTCTGACACTCTTCAGACCATGGAATAGGATTCGGTGTGTCTTTGCATGTTAATGCTAACAAAGGTTTTGCCAACAAGGAAAAATTGGGAATCCAATGCCTACAGTATGAAGTAATGCCCAAGAAAGCACGCACTTCTCTCTGTGTTCTTGGCACACTTAATTGTGCAATGGCTTGAATTCTCTCTGGGGTCAGTTTCCTTCCCTCCTTCGATAAGAGATGACCTAAATAGGTCACTTCTTGTCGACAATATTGCAGCTTTGAGAGAGACACTTTGTGATGAAAGGCAGACAAATGACGCAACAATGACAATATAGCTTCTTTGCAAATCTTTTCAGTATCCGCGGCGATTAGTAAATCGTCAACGTACTGAATAAGGATAGCGCCACTGGGTAAAACAAGTGCATCAAGCTGCGCTTTTAAAGCCTGACTGTATATTGATGGACTTTCACAGTAGCCCTGTGGAGCGTGTTTAAAGCGAAAGCTTCGACCTCCTAAACTAAAGCCAAAAATGTCTCTGCTCTCCTCTGCAATTGGGATGCTAAAGAAGGCATTCTTCAGATCGATCACTGAGAACCATGCAGCGGAGGCTGGAATCATGGTTAACAAGGCAGTTATATCAGGGACAACTGGAAACTGTGGCACAACAATCTTATTAACCTCTCTAAGATCAATCACAAATCTGTAAACAGGTGGCTGTGAAGGGTCCGTTCGTTTTAAGACAGGTAAAACAGGACTATTGCAAACGTTGCCTCTTGTCTCTTCAATTACACCCTTTTTAATTAAATCGCTGACAATTGCTAACAACGCTTTCTGACCTTCATTGGAGATCTTGTACTGGGGAATGCGTGGCAATCTGACATTGGCTTTTAAAGTGACCACGTATGGCGGTATTTCCAAAAGACCCACATCATTGGGACCAGTAGCCCAAAGGCCATCCGGAAGGGATGACAATTCAGGTGGCATTGCATTTTTAGACAAATACATTGGGGAAATCACTTTCTTACCTAATGTAAGTTGTACTCCTGAGGGAGAACAATATACTGTTGCATGCAATCTTTTTAGCAAATCTAATCCTAGCAAATTTTCACCACAACCTGTCGTTAGGATGAGGGGTACTTTTAGTTCACAAGGTCCAACAGAAAGTGACATAGGACTAGAAATCGGGTTCCTAACTGGGGCGCCAGAAAAACCTACTGAAACATTCATTTCGCCAGACAAAGGCGCGCCAGGGAGTTTTGAATGCATGATTGAACTCTTTGCAGCACCAGTATCCAGCAAAAAGGGCTCCGTTACATTTGCTGTAGTTACTTTAACATAAGGTCCGCTGTGATCCACTGACACTGAAACAACTCCCTCTCTCTGTCTACGGCTGTCCTAGTAATCATTATCTTCTACATTGTCATCTTCTGCATAATAATCATTATTATAGTACTGAGCTGTATTACCAGTCGCGTTGGCTTGCTGATCAAAGCTATTTATGGTATTTTGAGGCGGAAGAGGACGCGCGTTCTGGGGAACATTTCCACGCCCTCTGCCTCTAGGAGCTTGCTGACCACCTCTACCTCTTGCGCCATACGCATTACTGTTAAGCTGCATTAATTTAGGGCAACTATACTTAAAATGACCTTCCTCTTTGCAATATGAACATTGATTGGGACCTATAGGGATTCGTGGTTGATCATACCCATTCATTTGCTGATTATTCTGGAACTGTTGGGGCTGCTGATAGATACCTTGTGTTTGCCTATAATTATTCTGTCCTCCACATGGTGGATAAGCCTGCTGCAAAAGGACCTTTGTTTTCAGTTCTTTCGTTTTCTTATCTGTTCTATCCTTCTCATCTTTATCTCTATTTTCATAATACTGTGCAGTAGCCAGTATTTGCGCTGAAGAGGAAACAGCCCAGAAACTTTCTGAGTCTTTTAATTTCTTACACAACTCGGGAAGTAGATTCTGCACAAATTTATCAGCAAATAACCGTTGGCCACCTTCAGTGCTCATGTCTTGACCACTGTGGTCGATAAACGTTTCTTCAAACCTGGTAAAGAAATCAGACACTGTCTCATCTTTCTTCTGCTTACATGCGGATAGTTTATCCCAATTTACGCGCATTGCGGGCATTATAGTCTTCATGTATGTGATAATTCTACCAGGGAGGTCTGCTACTAAAGGGTCAGGTTTCGCACCACCAACTTGGCCAGCATCTGCAGCAATGATATTAGCCCATGTGTTACCCAACTCTGCAGCGTGATCTACATTATGAATGGATCCCCATAAAGGCTGTGGAACCACATTCCCAAACAGCATATCTATGTCAGATAGATTCATTACACATGATTCGGCAGTTTGTGATAACTCCTTATAATATCCGGTAGGGTTTTTACGGGGGTCAGGCAATGTCTGCTTAAGCGCTAACACTTCAGATCGTTTCCAAGGGACATGCACCCAAACACGTTGAAAATGTGCTGGGACAGCTGGATTAGCATTTAGATCAGCAGGTCTCCACACTGGAGGAACCTCATGCATCGGATATTGGCGCGCTTTTACCTTCTTCCCCACAGGGAGTTCCTGTTCGAACAATGATTGCTGACAATCGCCATTTCTGAAGGACAGTAAAGTCGCAACTGCTTTATCTACATTGGGACCCACAATTGTACCTGTCCCAAAGTCAAATCGCACTCGACACAATTCCTGGGGGTTTGGGTTTGAACCATTATCTTCCAATTCCTCACAGAGGAATTCACACATTTTGTCAAAGACATACCTCTGTGTTGGGGCATCCCATTGGTGAAAAACGTTAACAACTGATTCCACATCATACAGTGAAGGGAAACCAATCCACCTACGCGCCAGATGATCTAACACCTCTTTCTCGTCGGGACCAGGCAGCTGACTGCGCAATTGCTTACGCTGTAAGCCGGGAGTCACACTAGATGACCCAAAGAGAGGCGACATTAAACTAGTAACTACATTAGCTAGTCGTTGTCGTGCTGAAGGAGAAGTTGAGGCGAAAACGGGGGGATAGACAGAGGGAAGAAAAACGGATTCAGATACAGGTACCTGGGTAGTGTAAGAAGGAGCGCCAGGGGAGGCAGCTGATGTGCTAGGCAAAGTCGCAGGAAGCGCGGGGGCAACAGGTAGCAAAACTGGCGACCTTTGAGAGGGCTGCACTGAAGGGATAGGAGCCAGCTGAAGAGGAGCTGGTGGCTGCGGGAAGGCTTGCGGCATATTTACTGGAGGCTGCGCATTTACAAGCTGTGGAGGTGCTGTGGCATTTTGCGCATACGGGGGTGGCGAACTTAACAAATGGGACATTAGGGAATCTTTCTCTTTCTCTTTTGTCTCATCTTGCACAAGGGGTGACAAAACAGGGTAACATTTATCAATCCCTAGTGTGCGCTGTCTGTGCAATTGCTCATTCATTTGTTCCTCCTCATTATCTTTAAATTGCACAGCTGCTTGCATCACTGACATACCTCTTTCTCTCTTATTCCTTATTCCTTTTCGCTAGCTTAATTTCCTTCTGTTTGGCTTCCTTTCGCCATAGGCGGAAAGAATCAAACATCGCCGGCCGGGCTTTCTTTTTAAACAATTTCACTTCCAAATTATCTAAGATATCTGTATTGAAACTACCATTTTGGGGCCATTTTAAAACACCGTCCTTTCTGGTGTATCGGATCCATACTTCATTATATGCAATGGGGCCCACGCCATGTTTTACATAAAGCTCATAAGTTGGAGTTCCAATTGGAGGAACCGGACATGAATCCTCTAACTGGAAATCCCTTCCACAACCCAAACAAAACAATCTTCCAAATACACTAGAACCAGGCATCTTCGCTCACTAGTCTAGTTCCAAACTTCAAAGGATTATCGATTACGATAGTCTCGTGAATACACGAGTCCTCTGGCTTTGGCGTTTGCAAACTCCAAATCAAAATAATCCCGAAGGATACCAAAAATCCCAAAGGATACCAAACAAACTGGGAGACGCTCCACTTATACTTAACTGAATATCGATGATCAATGGCGTCACCAGAAGACTCTCTCGATTGTTTCGCTGTACCAAAATCGTCAGGGGTCCAAAACAGGGCGATTAATCAGGGCAGCAGTCCTTTGTAGCCGTCGGGACGCGGAGAACCTCGCAGAAAAGACTTTCGGACCACGTCGACATGCAGGGGTCGATGAAGTGGCGGCCTTCCTCCAGAATTTCCACACGAAGCTCCTCACGAACCTCTGGCTTGGACCGGTACCGCTGAAATCGGCCCCGCATTGGGCGCCAACTGAAGTACTGGGAATTTTAAGCCCAGCGGTGCAGGGGAACACACCCTATGACTTCGGGTTCTTCCTGTTTCAGACCTACAGAAACACAGAGTCTTCTGGGTGAAGTCAAAGATCAGTTTGTTGGCTGCAGACCAATTACAGGTATCCTAGAAGTACAACAGCGTGTATGTTCTCAGGAGACTGCTTAAAGTTACAGAAACGGGCTTCTCCTTAAATACAAAATATCCTGCTTCAGGCACACATTCCTTGTTTTATGATATGGCCATATAAATGTATACATTACAAACGAAAAGGCAGAGTCATGATGACCATCCCACATTCCAGTTAAGCCAGCCCACAATTATTTACCCAGCAAGGCTCAGATCCCACATCAGATATCAACAGGCCCCAATAAACACGAGCATCTCCTGTTTGGAAAACAAGCCATAAAGCAGGAACAGTCAGGTGTGAAAGAGATTAGCTGGAGGCTCGTGTGGGATGAAAAGGCTTTATGGTGTGTCAAGCCCTGATGCTAATCACAGGTGGCCGTAGGACGGGGAGCTCGTGGGACCGGACTGACCTGGGGCAGCGGAGCCAAGCTGCCCAGGTCACAGAGAAGTCAAAGGAAGGCACATGTGCTCTAAAAGGCCCGTATTTGCTTCATGATATGTAGCCTATGTGAGGGCAACCATAAGATGGCCACCGCTCTAAGATGGAACCCACGGAGTGATGTATAATATCGTATACACAGTGCTTTCATAGCTAGAACGTTATACAAAGCACTAGTACATACCGCATTGACCATTCGCGGTTCGCTAATACCGGGATAGACAGGGGTGGGTCCCTGCCTCCTACGCGGTCCCAAATTTTAAAGTACCACAGATTAACTGCTTTCCGCACTACACTTCCCATAATGCACAGTCTCATTTGAGCCTCCCATTGGTGGGTGTGTCATATGTTAAATGGTGAAGTGGGTTAGCAGTTGTGCACACCGTTTCCGTTAAAGCCTCTGAAGAGAAGCATATGGAGCTTCGAAACGCGTCAGGCAAATCCACTACGGAGCGGCTCCTACAAGCGGATCCCCGTCCCTACCTACACATAAATCAAGCTGCTGGTCGAGTGCTACTTACAGGTGGACAACCTTGGAGCAGAATATAACACGCGGCCGTCCAGCCGCGGAGTATGCACCACCCGGGAAGCCTTGGGGGCACGAAAGTGGAACAGCAGCCGTACATAGGATCGAGGACGGGCCCACTTGCAGGGTCCATACAGGACTTGATTAACTGCTTTCCGCACTACACTTCCCATAATGCACAGTCTCATTTGAGCCTCCCATTGATGGGTGTGTCATATGTTAAATGGTGAAGTGGGTTAGCGGTTGTGCACACCATTTCCGTTAAAGCCTCTGAAGAGAAGCATATGGAGCTTCGAAACGCGTCAGGCAAATCCACTACGGAGCGGCTCCTACAAGCGGATCCCCGTCCCTACCTACACATAAATCAAGCTGCTGGTCGAGTGCTACTTACAGGTGGACAACCTTGGAGCAGAATATATATATATATATATTATCTACTGGCGGTCGCCAGTAGATAGTTATAGTTAGGATCGTGTTTCCATAGGAAATCCGCAACATTCTATTTGGAATAACTTTGGCGCCGATTGACGAATCCTCGCGAAATTTTCAAAATAGGTGGGGCGCTCCGCTCCTTCCCTGAAAGTCTCGGGGGATTCGTCAAGCGGGGGCTGAGAAAAAGGGGGGGTCCCAAAACGCGTTTTCCCCATGCATTTTTCCATAGGACCTTTAGTCCAAGCTACAGCCCAAACGGCTGAAAAGAATTACTTGAAATTTGGCAGAGAGGTAGTCCTCAGGTCAGGGATGAGCCTTTTGCAGGTCTGGTGTAAATCTGTTCAGTATTTCCTGAGAAAATAGCATTTAAAACCATATATATATCTCTATAAGCGCGCATCGTGTGCGTAGGGTAAAACTTACCGTACGCGCACGCTGCCGTGCGCGAACGCGATTCTGATTGGTTGTTCGATCTTAGTAAACATTCGAATCGGTCGAAACCAGGAAGTGTCGGCCGCCATTTTGTCTCTCGCAGTCTGAGGGGGTGAAAAACAAAGGTGGAGAACGTGAAAAGGGGGCAGGGTGGACAGTTCCTGACACCCTAGCCTTTGTCAGGGGGTCCCAGAAGGACCCCCAAGGACCAAAAGTTCCTTTAATTTTTTTGCGAAAAATCGCGGAGTACGCATAGCGTGCGCGTACGGTAGAAACGGAAAAATTACGCGAACTGCGTAACATGGGCGCGCGGTGCGTGAAGCGCACCGTGCGCGTACGGTACGCGAAGCGCACCGTGCGCATACGGTACGCGCACGGTGAAAAACCTTAAAAAAGAAACAAAAAAACCCCCATAACTTAGCATTTAAAAAACCATACA
Source organism: Triturus cristatus (assembly GCF_964204655.1). Lineage (NCBI taxonomy): Eukaryota > Metazoa > Chordata > Amphibia > Caudata > Salamandridae > Triturus > Triturus cristatus. The sequence goes on from NC_140586.1 coordinate 529,905,861, forward strand.
AATTCACTGAAAAAACCATAGGTTTCACACACGTTATAGTTAGGAATTAGCATTTAAAAAACCTTTCAAATTCACTTTAAAAAACCATAGGTTTCACACATGTTATAGTTAGGTGGACATTTCACTCGTGAAAAACCATTGAAATTCCCCCGTTATAGTTAGTGCAGGCAACTATAACTCACGCGACCGCAATCCTCTGCTGATGACGTCAGATATTACATCACTGATGACATATGTGTCTTTCTGAAAAAAAAATATTTGTAATATATGTATAGCTAAAAATTAATGGAAGAAGACATGGGTAAATAAGTGTCTAAATACAGTGATGTAATATCTGACATCATCAGCAGAGGATTGCGGTCGCGTGAGTTATAGTTGCCTGCACTAACTATAACGGGGGAATTTCAATGGTTTTTCACGAGTGAAATGTCCACCTAACTATAACATGTGTGAAACCTATGGTTTTTTAAGTGAATTTGCAAGATTTTTTAAATGCTAATTCCTAACTATAACGTGTGTGAAACCTATGGTTTTTTCAGTGAATATATATATACATACATACATAAAGCAAAAATGACACTGCACCTCGGGAACTCTGATTCTCAGGGTTTATTCGATAAATGGTGTTGCAAACACAGGTGTTTTCTGCACCATTTATCGAATAGAACGCTTTGAAGATATTGAGAGGATTCGCATTCCTCCTCTGCACCAGCACCAGTATGTGGAGCGCACCACATACCCTTAGACCGCCTTGATTTGAAAAAAAAAGAAAGGATATATATATATACATATATATATATATATATATATATTCAAACACACCTGGTCCTCAGCTAGTGAGTAACGTCCGTTACACCCACCTCCACACCAAGGAACCACGAACCACCGATTTGAAGCAACAAGATGTTTATTGAAGCTGTAAGTCCTCTAGAATACGCGTTTCGGGCGCCACTCGCCCTTGTTCACATCAACATATATATATATATATATTCACTGAAAAAAACATAGGTTTCACACACGTTATAGTTAGGGATTAGCATTTAAAAAACCTTGCAAATTCTGTGAAAAAACCATAGGTTTCACACACGTTATAGTTAGCTGGACATTTCACTCGTAAAAAACCAATGAAATTTCCCCGTTATAGTTAGTTAAGCTAACTATAACTCGCGCGCCCGCAATGCACTGCTGATGACGTCACATATTACATCACTCATGACATGGTCAGTGACATCACTCATGACATCACTCATGACATCTCAAATGACATCACTGATGACATCACTGATGACATCATCCAGTGAATGCGTGTTTTTCTGAAAATTAAATATGTTTTATATATGTATATCTCAAGGTCGAAGGAAGAATAAATGAGTATATAAGTGTCTAAATGGATGATTTGTTTTTGAAAAATTGATTGTATTACTGACTGATTAAGTGTATCTTATTGAATACATGGCTAAGTGAGTAATGTTTAAATGTGTAAATACCTGTATCAGTCTCTCAGTTTGTGTATAAGTGGCTGCATGGGTTGGTGAGCAGCTACATGAGTGTCTATATAGGTTATTAGTTGGTTTTTTGAGTATCAGTATGAGTGTCTGAGTGTCTGTATGGTTCAGTGGGGGGTATTACGTAGTGCATAAGTGCATGAATGAGTGACTCACTGTTTGTATGTGTTGAAGACAGCATATGTGCAGGACTGTATGGGTGGAAGAGTGTGTGTATGGGTGTGTTAGTGAGTGAATGGCTGTCTCAATAGTGTCTTTATGAGTAACTACATATGTTTTAAACTAGTATATGTGACTATTGGTGTATATAAGTGAGTGTATGTGAGAGTGAGAGATTGAAAGAGTTCCTGTATGAATAAGTATGTGTTTCTATAAGTGATTGTTTAAAAGACTAAGTATGTGTAAGTTTCCATAGAAGTAAGTGTGGTGGTGTGTGTATAACTGTATATGCAAATAAATGTATGTTTGATTCTTTATTAGCATGAGTAACTATGTGTGTGAGTAACTCTATGGATGAGAGGCATTGTGTTACAGGATGTATAGGTGTATGAGTACATATGATGTGTGAGTAAACGAATGAGTGACTGTACAGGACTGTTGGTGAATGAGTGGATGTTTATGTGGATCTTAGAATTATTGAAGAGGTTGTTGTAATTGGTATTGGTATGTCCATTTTTTTGAAAATTTCAGTCTCTATTTTTGAATGTGTGTATCAAAGGTTATATTAGGGTGAGAGGAGGTCTGCCACTCTATCACATGGATGATGTCATCAGTGATGTCATCAGTGATGTCATTTGAGATGTCATCAGTGATGTCATGAGTGATGTCACTGACCATGTCATGAGTGATGTAATATGTGACGTCATCAGCAGTGCATTGCGGGCGCGCGAGTTATAGTTAGCTTAACTAACTATAACGGGGAAATTTCATTGTTTTTTTACGAGTGAAATGTCCAGCTAACTATAACGTGTGTGAAACCTATGGTTTTTTCACTGAATTTGCAAGGTTTTTTAAATGCTAATTCCTAACTATAACGTGTGTGAAACCTATGGTTTTTTCAGTGAATTTGCAAGGTTTTTTAAATGCTAATTCCTAACTATAACATGTGTGAAACCTATGGTTTTTTCAGTGAATTTGCAAGGTTTTTTAAATGCTAATTTCTAACTATAACGTGTGTGAAACCCATGGTTTTTTCAGTGAATTTGTATGGTTTTTTAAATGCTAATTCTTACCTATAACATATGTGATTCCCATATTTTTTTTTATTGATTTTGTATGATTTTTTATTATAAATTCTTATATTAAATGTGTTTTTTTCTTTAAAAAAACAAGTTTTTTTAAAAACTTTTTATTCTCTTAAAACACTATGTTTTTTTTTTTAAAAAATCTGCAATATATCAAGTTTTCTCTTTTTTTTTTTTACCAAACAGGTAAGATATATTAGTATAACATAGAAAATCTATATATTTTTTTTTTTTTAGTGCGCGTACGGTAAGCGTACGGTAAGCGTACGGTTTACGCAATGTCCGTAATTTATCTACTCTGTTTGCATATAGTTACGCAATTTGCGTAGCCGCGCGTACTGTGCGTGGGGCGCGTAGGCGTGTACGCTACACGCGCACGTTACGCGGAAGTGTTGTGGAGTGACTGTTTTGCGCATGCGCGCGAGCGCGTGTCTTTTTTACGCGCATGCGTACTTTTACCGTAAGCGCACCGTAAGCGCACCGTAAGCGTAACGTACGCGCACGGTGGGTCATGTGATCATGAAACACAACTTTTGATTGGTTGAAACTACTTTCAGTTCTAGAACTCTCCTACACCACACCCATTCCCCTCATTTCTGCTTGTGATCCCTTAGGAGAAGGAGCTGACTTGTCTTTGTGATACGATGGCAGACCAGCACTCTTCTACTGAGAGTGAGGCTAGCAGCACCACCATCAGGCAGAGAAAGAGGAAACAGAAGAGCTCTTTCATATGGGAGTATTTCAGTTTTCCAGAGGGTGAGAAAAAAGTCAATGTTGCTTTGGTGACTTGCAAGCTGTGCCAGCGTGTGCTTTCGAGAGGAAATCCCAACAAGAAGTATTCCTTCGGGAATCACACTATGTTGAGACACCTTGAGGATGTGCATCCTAGGACACATGCACGACATACTAGAGGCAACCCTTCAGTAAGTCGAGCAAGCACATCCACAGCAGCTCAGCCGAGTCCTTCTTCGGAAGCTCAGCAGAGCCCTTCATCTGTGGGGGCACAATCACCTTTTTCTGATCCTCTGGAAACGAACCCTCGGTTTGGTAGGGTTACTATGCGGTGTTCATTTTGCCATGATCTAATTGTTCATAGGGAGACCAGTGTTCCCCTCATTAACAACAAAATAGACCAGCACAAATGTCCAACCAGCTAATGTTCCCATACTTCCTTTCCTCTGTCCCTGCATGAACACAACGGCTCTTTTAAGAGCCAACCTTACCTCTCAACTTTTTTTTAGTTTTTCTTTAAAACTTTTTTTTTTTTTTACCGTACGCGTACGGTAAGCGTATTTTTTTTTTTTTTTTTAAAACACTAAAAATCAATTACCACATCTCAAGATCCTTGAGGAATTAATAACTAAATACTAAAACTCTTTTTGAGATAAAGTGGAAGAAAGAGACCTTCTAATTTCTCAGTTACCTGTCCCACCCAACAATTTAATTTTTAATTAAAATGTAATTGAAATTACTTGAAAAAATGGTTGGTTTTTTTTGAAAATGTTCTTTCACAATCTGAAAAAAAAGAAAAAAGTATTAATATTTAATAAATCAATATATAACACAGTACACGTATTTACATATTTTTCCCCAAAAATTTTTTGCCTTTTTTTTGCTGTTTTCAGAATATATTGCATTTCACTATAAATTGTGAAAGCAATTGCATTCATCATTTAACAGTGGGCAAAAAAAAAATAACAATCTCAAAGATTGTTTTAAAAAAGCCCACAATCTCTTTTTACTTAAACATAACATTATAGAAATGCATAATATTCTAAAAAAATATCATCTAATATCAATACTTATTTCTTTAAAATACCGTCTGACATTTTTGTTTCAGAAGTATAATCACAAAAATATATCTCAAATAACTCCACAATACATCTGGTTCAATTTCCTTTAGGCCAAATAGTAATTTTAAAATTCTTTTTTGATTAAATTTCCAATGGTAATCCAATAAAATTCTAAAGTTTAAATTGTACAGATCTCACCGATTCTCTGTAACATTTTGGTTTCCGAAAGATTAATTAATAATTAAATAAGTCCACAATACAATTGTTTACCTTTCCTCATGGCCAAATAGTAATTTTAAAAATCTTTTTTGAATAAATTTCCAATGGAAATCCAATAACATTCCAAAATTTAAATTGTGCAGATGTTACCGATTTTGTCTAAATTTTTGGTTTTCCAAAGTTTCATTAAAAATTTAAAAAGTCCACATTACAATTGGTTACCTTTCCATTAGGCCAAATGATAATTTGAAAAATCATTTTTTTTGAAAATTCCAATGGTAATCCAATAAAATGGTAAAATTGTTTTGTACAGATCTTGCCAAGTCTCTCTAAAATTTAGGTTTCAGGAAGATTAGATAGGAATTTGCTAAATCAAAAGGCAAACGTTGCTTGAAAATCAATTGGGAATCATTACACAGTGTCCAGCCTTTTTCACATTTAAGATAAACTGTGTAATGTCCAGAAGTAACAGTAGGTCCTTCATGGAAAATTATTGCAACTGTTACAAAAGTTTTTCCTGAAATTGATAATTGCTGTCCTGTAAACTTCTTTATTAAAGTATCCAATTTTGAACCATCAGCTTTACATCGTTGCATCATTAAAATTACATATTGTCCGTATTCCTTTAAAATTAACGTTGAAAACATTTCAGATTGACACTCACCGCATTCCATGTTATGATTAGCATCTTTAACTAATTTAGCAAAAGTGACTGTTTTACTTTCTGGCAATGTTAAATAAATAAACCTTTCAGAATCAACATTAGAGCCACATGTATTGTAACAGTTTTCACAACTATGTTCCCATTTATAAGAGACACCAAACATATTTTCAATGGGAACCCCTTCTTCTTCCAGTACCTGAAGAAAAAACATCAAGAATTCCTGTGCGTCTTGCTGTACATTTTGAGAAAACTGTGTTCGTCCTGAACATACATCTAAAAGTTTTCTAATTTCAGTAGCACTTTCTATTTGAGTTTTATCATTACTCAGCTTTTGAAAAAGGAGACTCAACTCAGAACAGAATCTTTTTCTCTGATTTACTATTTTCTGCTCTTGCACACTTTCCAGATAAAATGCAACATTCAGCACTACATTAGCGTAGCAGTTGACACCAGAGCTATTTTCAAAATGACATCCTACAACCTCTTCTTCATTTTCCTTTTTCTTTTTGCTTGCAATTACATCACTCCTCTTTTTTTTCCTCCTCTCTACATCTTCATTACAGATATTCTCATTTCTCCTTTTACGAGAAACTACACGTTTCTCCAACACAGGATACTGACCTAAATGAGGAGCATAGGTTCTTCTTAATCTATTATACTCCTTTACACAATTTGTATCAGCACTAACTTTTGAGTCATCAAAGTCTATCATGAATAAACCAGATAATGTTTTCACTCGTGACAAAGCTACATAAGCCATACCTTCTTTGAACACAGTTGAACCAATGTTCACAAAAGCACAATCTACAGTCAATCCTTGAGACTTGTGAATAGTTACAGCATATGCTAGCGAAAACGGAAACTGCTTCCTGCGTACATATAAGTCTTTCACAAGCATGAAACGAACTGAACAACGACAAATGTCTTTAACTTCTTCTATCTGATCAAATTTTATTTTTAAACATTCAATTCCATCTTTTTTCTGATAATTAATAAAACCCACAACTCTTCCCATAGCTCCATTAACTAAACCTTTTTCAACATCCAAATTTCTCCTTAAAAATACTCTACAGTTCATGCAAACATATAGATTTTTTTCTAATCCAGCTGTTTTGGAAATGTTCTTCTCTAGTGAATCCAATTTATTTTTCAGTGTGCCTGTTAATGTGATAGTAATTCTTCCATCCTCAATTTTGTCCACTGCTTCCAATTTCCTGATATCTTCCTTTTCCAATTTTAAAAGCTCCTCATTGAATATTGAGCATTAACGTAGAGTTGGCATTAAGCAGATGACACTTTTCTTTTCTGCAATGTTCTTGTATATCTTCTTTGCAACTATTTCTTCCTTTGGAAATAAATTATGTAGCAGCCGACTCTGTAATGCTTTTTTGCCAACTTCTGTGAGTAGTCCAATTCTGATATCTTTCAGAATACTTCCATATTCTTCATCGTTTGCTTGCCTCATATTAGTAGTAAGTTCCTTGTACTCAAAGAAGGACCAAATATTTGCATTACCGATGCTTCCCAATGACTTCTTTGTGTCTTCATGTTTCACAGTATTAAACACTGGTTGTCCTTTAACTGGAGTAAGTTGTAGAAGATCCCCAAAAACTATGACATGTTTTCCACCAAATAACACGTCATAGTCTGTCCTTAGAATTTGCTGCATTCTTAAATGCACAAAGGCAAGCATTAAGTTTGATACCATGCTCACCTCATCAATAATGAGAACTTGCATCTTCTTCAATACTCTTGAAACTTCCAAGCATGCTTCTCCAGTTAGCTTGTTGTATTGTATTTTGTTCTCATGCTCCACTGGTAACATTAGCAAACGATGTAAGGTGATTCCTTTTATGTTATATGCTGCTAACCCAGTTGGAGCAGTAACCACACAAGACAAAGTAGAATTCGTTTTTTGCTGTAGGTAGCTTCTGATGACTTTTATTAGGAAACTTTTTTCAGTTCCAGCTTGTCCGCTTACATACATCCTGATTGGATGAAATGATGTGCATGAGCACTCTTTTCTTTCATGTAGAAATCCGTGATCAATTTTGCTTCTGATCTCTTCATAAATTTGTTGCTGCTCTTCATTCAGTTGTCTTTCCAAATTTTGTAAGTCTATAAATTCTTCTTGAGCTTGATTCATAGCCGTTTCCACTTCATTCATGGCTATTGATGCTTCATTTTCAACGATTGGTTGTCCTAGGGGATCTTGACTGAGTGTTCCTGAACTTTGGCTGTCTTGAGAACTGTCTCTAGCTACTTCAGCTGCAATTGTAGTTTCCTGTTCAATTTCTTCATTTAACATTTGCAGATAAGTTGAGAATGTACTGCATTGTATGCTGTCTTTGCAAGCATTAAAAGAATCTTCATAGCTTTGAAATTCTCCCAGTAGTTCATCCTCTGTACGCCATGGTTTAAACAGCTGTAAAAGAGCCAAGTAGTAAAATTCCTTTTTGTCAGTAGTGTCGCAACTCAGCTTCCTGTGATTTATCAAACTTCCTTTTGTTTGCTTCACCAAACATCCTTCCTCACCAATGACTTTATATTTTCCATTGTTGATGTCTTCTGCGGCTTTCCGTGAATAAATGTAGTTCTGCAGCACTTCATAGAGACACATGTTCTCCAGATGATGACTTCTTTTTGGATAATATGTGTCCAACATGTTTGATTTCAAAATATCTGTACTTTCTGGGTCATTCTCGGCCAAATATTCAATTTCTCCAACAGATTTCAGTACCCGATTTCTCATTGCTGCAAGGCCTAAACTTGCCCAAATTATTCTTCTTGATTTCGAGTAGAGACTTGCAGAAGATAACCTATCTGAACATTCGTAGGATCCAATTTCTCGATGCGATAACATCTTTAAACTGAAACTGTACAGCTTCTTACTGACAGTCTTCTCGTGAGAAATCTCTTCCCACATTTCTTTCAATTCAGTTTTTTCAGATTTAGTAATGTAAGACGTTACATATCGAGCAACAGCAATGGAATTGTCAGCTACATACTGTATATCCATGTTAGCATTCCACATGGATAAAATGACTGGGTTGTAGTCATTTATATTTTTTGATTCTTCTTTTCTTTTTAGGTTGTAGGTATTCTTAGGTGATTTTCTTGTGATAGTATGTCTCACAGATGACATAAAACTGTTTACTCTTCCATTTGAAAGAACAGGTCTAGGAAATCCAAATCGACATTTAGGTGCCAATTCCGATCCGGTAAAAACCGGGTACGAACCGTCGGACGGAGCCTTTTCTCCGTCCGACTCGTACCCGGTGCGAAATCCATCCGAAAATGCAAGTACGATTCATACGGAAACACCATTTCCGTACGAATCGAACAAAACACCGACCGAACAGAAACTAAACACAATTCCGATCCTGAAAGGCGCCGACGTGACGTCGGTACGCATCCAGCCTACGTTTCACGAACCAGGAAGTACGATTCGAACCGACGTCATCCCGCACGGAAAATATTTACCGGCTGCCAAAAACTGCCGGGAAATCAGGACGGCACACGCAAGGAGCAGCTGGACGCGACGAACAGACATGGACCCGAACCTACGTGCCATCCCTGCCCTCCTAGCAGTCCACCTGGCGTACAGGAACCGACGCAGACGCCGCAGAAGGTTAGCACAACAACCAGGGGCAAAGGGGGGGGCAGGGGCAGGACACACAACACCAACACATGGTACCAAATCACACATGGCCTGGACATACCTGACCATCAGGGCCTGGACACTGCCAGGGTGTGGGGGCGAGGCCAGCAACGCAAGCGTCCGCCACAACGGAAGTGGATGGTCACGCGAACCGGTACGTACCCTACCCAGGCCGCAAGAGCGTGGGTACGGAACGTACCACGCGTCCCCCTACGTCACTCCAACAATAGCGGTACGGCCCGTACCCACGTCAGAAAGGCCTTGGTACAGCTCGTACCAGCATTGCTGGGGTCATGTAGGGGTACGCGTGGTACGACCCGTAGCCACGCCCCCAAGGCCTGTGTACGGTGCGGACCCCACGGCCCCGCAACAATGGTGGGACGCACCGTACCCACCCACCAAAGGCATGGGTACGGCCCGTACCCAGGCACGCAGAGCGTGGGCAGGGGTATGTACGGACCGTACCCCCACCCGTGGAAGTACGGCCCGTACCCCCACCCGTGCATGTACGCCCTGAACCCCCACCCGTGTATGTATGCCCCGAACCCCCACCCCTGTATGTACGCACCCAAGCGCCACCCGTGTATGTACGCACCAAACCCCCAGCCGTGTATGTACGCACCGAACCCCCACCCCACCCTGGTATGTACGCCCCGAACCCCCAGCCGTGTATGTACGCCCCGAACCCCCACCCCTGTATGTACGCACCCAAGCGCCACCCGTGTATGTACGCACCAAACCCCCAGCCGTGTATGTACGCACCGAACCCCCACCCCACCCTGGTATGTACGCCCCGAACCCCCAGCCGTGTATGTACGCCCCGAACCCCCACCCGTGTATGTACGCACCCAAGCGCCACCCGTGTATGTACGCCCCGAACCCCCACCCGTGTATGTACGCACCCAAGCGCCACCCGTGTATGTACGCACCAAACCCCCAGCCGTGTATGTACGCACCGAACCCCCACCCCACCCTGGTATGTACGCCCCGAACCCCCAGCCGTGTATGTACGCCCCGAACCCCCACCCCACCCTGGTATGTACGCCCCGAACCCCCAGCCGTGTATGTACGCCCCGAACCCCCACCCGTGTATGTACGCACCCAAGCGCCACCCGTGTATGTACGCCCCGAACCCCCACCCGTGTATGTACGCACCCAAGCGCCACCCGTGTATGTACGCACCAAACCCCCAGCCGTGTATGTACGCACCGAACCCCCACCCCACCCTGGTATGTACGCCCCGAACCCCCAGCCGTGTATGTACGCCCCGAACCCCCACCCCACCCTGGTATGTACGCCCCGAACCCCCAGCCGTGTATGTACGCCCCGAACCCCCACCCGTGTATGTACGCACCCAAGCGCCACCCGTGTATGTACGCCCCGAACCCCCACCCGTGTATGTACGCACCCAAGCGCCACCCGTGTATGTACGCACCAAACCCCCAGCCGTGTATGTACGCACCAAACCCCCACCCTGGTATGTACGCCCCGAACCCCCAGCCGTGTATGTACGCCCCGAACCCCCACCCGTGTATGTACGCACCCAAGCGCCACCCGTGTATGTACGCCCCGAACCCCCACCCGTGTATGTACGCACCCAAGCGCCACCCGTGTATGTACGCACCAAACCCCCAGCCGTGTATGTACGCACCCAACCCCCACCCGTGTATGTACGCACCGAACCCCCACCCGTGTATGTACGCACCCAAGCGCCACCCGTGTATGTACGCCCCGAACCCCCACCCGTGTATGTACGCACCCAAGCGCCACCCGTGTATGTACGCACCAAACCCCCAGCCGTGTATGTACGCCCCGAACCCCCACCCCACCCTGGTATGTACGCCCCGAACCCCCAGCCGTGTATGTACGCCCCGAACCCCCACCCCACCCTGGTATGTACGCACCGAACCTGCTATAAGAATGGGGTGTGCAAAACACCCCCAGCAGTGCCCAGACACAGGAGGGGTGGGTGCAGAGTCCTCCCAGCAGTGTCCAGACCCAGGAGGGGTGGGTGCAGGGTCCTCCCAGCAGTGCCCAGACACAGGAGGGGTGGGTGCAGGGTCCTCCCAGCAGTGCCCAGACACAGGAGGGGTGTGTGCCTATCACTCCCATCAGTGCCCAGACACAGGAGGGGTGTGTACCTATCACTCCCAGCAGTGCCCAGACATAGGACAATATACCCCATCAACAAGTTCAGTGACCTACAAGGGTGAAACCCCAGATGCAGGCGGAGCCATCGCTGAGCCAGCATGGCTATATTGAACGGCAACCCTCACACATCCAGGAAATGTAGACACAGCACAGCACAGCATTTGGGAGACACCCTGCAGGGAAAATGGCCTGGGCCACAGAGGATGGAACACACCTTGGGACAATGTCACCATACAGTGAGAGCAAACATGACCAAATACCATTGGCAGAGACCTTTGTGATGGCACGCAGATGGCAGGGTACACCCCATGAGCAGCACACTCCAACATTTCACAGACCCCTAACACATTATCACCACCCCAACGCAGGGAGCACCAGCACCAACAGCAAGTCCAGGAAAGCATCAGTGTGCAAAACAAAAAGAAAAGGCTTTATTCAGCAGGAAAATATATCAGAGAAAATGTCCACTATGTACAAGGGCCATGGGCCAGCCCAGCAGCAATGTCCGGGGGGGGGGGTACACATCGGGACGTGTGTCCCTTAGCTTGCCTGCACAGTTCACAAGTCCATTTCATCCACAGAAGAGGGGGCATCAGGGGGGAGGGTGGAAACAGGCACCGCAGGGACAGGAGGGGAAAGGGTAGGTGTTGTGGGTGCAGGGAGGGATGAATCTGCCACAGGGGGGGTGCCAGCGCCAAAGGTGGAGGACAGAATGGCGCTGCACACGTCGGCAAGTTCCCCCAGCGACTCCCCCGCACCCAATCCAACCACAGGCCCCAAGGAGGGGGGGGGGCAAAGGGATGGGTCGCAGCGCCACTGGGGGAGGGTGTGGACAGGGTGGGGGACTCAACTCCCCTGGCCGGGTCCCGCCTCCACCGCTTGCGGGGTGGTGTCATCCTGGGGCTGGGGGGCACACTCGCAGTGGATGATGCTGTCACTGACTGTTGGCCAGGAGAGCTAAGGGGAGTGGATTTGGAGGGAGTGGGTTGTGTGGAATGCGGACTCCCACTGTGGCTGCGTGTTCTACGTTTCCCCCCCGACCCAGTGGGTGTGCCTTCCTCACCCTGTGTGTGCGTGACAGGAGGTGTGCGCTTCGACTTCCCTGGTGGTGTGGTGCCTGTGTCTGTTGGGGTGCGTGCACGCTGACGTCTGGATGTGCGTGGGACAGGCACGGGAGTGGGAATTGGGGATGGGGCAGGGGTAGGGGGTGTTACGCAGCGCTGCAGGAGATCCAGTGCTGCAGTCAGTGTGGAGTCTATGGACCTCAGCAACTGCCGTTGGTCAGACTGCGCAGCCGACATGCCCTCCATGTATGCCTCCATCTGGGTCAGCACCTGGGTGTGGGCATGGAGGACATTTAGCATCGCAGTCTGACCAACCTGCAACTGCCTCAGGATGTCCACAGACTCCGCACTCACCGCAGCAGTGGTGACAGGGGCAGGGGGTGCGGTGCCTGGCAGGAAGGAGACATGTGGGGACCGAGCACGGAGGGAAGGGCCACGAGCATGTGGGAGGCCGGTGATGGAACCTGAGGTGGCGGGGGGATGTGGAGGGCTGCCATCAGCTGGGGGGGCAGACTCCGCCACCTCTGGGAGCTCAGCCTCGGACCCGTCTGCGTCATAGTCTGTGTTGGCAGTCAACAGGTCCTCCGCCTCACTCCCTTCGGCCTCCGTGCCACTCCATGTGGCAGACAGGACAGCACTGCTGGCACTGGTGCTCAATCCCTCCTCCCGGTCCGTGCTAGTGTCTCCTTCCGTGTCCCCCGGCGATGCTGTGGGCAAGGTGAAGAGACAGGAGAAAATCAGACACCTGTACACTTATGTCACATGAGTCAAATATACATAGGTCACATTGCATAGCCTGAAAAGCAACAGGAGTAACACCTACAAAACAATGTACACATGTAGGCCATGGAACACACAGTTTTTCGACCCACCATGCCACTGAGACACAATGGAGATCATGACACAACAGCAAATCACTGCACCTGAAATTTTAGAGAGGAGTCAGCCTCTGGGGACAAATGTGCACGGCACCTGCACCACACTGCGTCGTCAAAAAGGGATGAGCATGAATGATATACCTTTACTCTTGCCGCATGCTGCAAAGGCAATACATGAAACCAGGCCACACATGACAGGGTCACTGCACCTTGAGCGTATGTCCAGTCAAACATCACACACAGGCTAAACCCAGCAAGGAGGATGAAGCATCTGACATGTAGGCCTTGTACGCACAACCCACCCACACCTGAGACAATCTCATTGAGACGGAGAAAGTATGTACACCTCTTACTCTGGGATGGAAACACATGGCCTCCACTAATTCATGACTGTACACACACAGCCCCTGGTGGCCATGTCCACACATCATTGACAGGCAAACATCATCAGATTGTCTCAACAACACACACAGGTAATGCCCACTGTGAGTATGCACAAGCAAAATGGGTCCCCCTGTACAGTGGACACATGTAGCAACCTGTAGGTCCTAACAGTTGAGCCCAGGGTACAATGCCACCCTACGCAACCCATGGCGAAGACACAGTGAATGGCCATATTGTTGGATGACGCACATGATACCTAGGAAGAGGTGCCCCAGGGCACAGTAGTGCCCACACTCCTCCATGGTCCAGGATGGACATGACTGCAAATTAAGCAACCGTCCCTGCACTTAGCAGGCCTCCCACTCAGGCACATCATGTCAGAGGGCACACAATTGGACATGCATGCTGGAAGGCTGTACATTTTGGAGACACACCCCTATGTCGTGATTCACAATCAGTGCCAAGTGACATGGACACCACAATGACTGAAATTGGCCATGGCACACGCAAGGTCCCCATACCTGTGGCACATCACCCCCACACATGATGCTGATAGCATAGGGCACCTGCATGAACTGCCTGCCTAAATAACCTTGTGCAAGAGTGGCGACAGACCAGGGAACACATTGCAAGGAGGGGAAGGGAGGGAGTGAGAACAGCACTGTGCTACTTTGTGGAGAAGTTGACGCACTGCACAATCAAACCCTGGCAGTGTATCCATGCAACTGCACACTTACATTGGCTGGGGACACACAACTGACACACATGTACCTACCCCCTTCCTGCTGCTGCCTCTCCTGTAGGCGCCTGTCCATATCGGGGAAGACCACCGCCAGCACACGCTTCTGGATGTGGGTCAGACGACGGCGCCCACGGTTCTTACGGCTCTCAGGTGAGTCCCCCAGCAGGAGCCGTGCAATCCTCCTCGTCCAGCACCGGATGTCCTGCCAGCGTTTCCTCACCTGAGACAGGCTCCGCCTCCGACCCTCTGTACCCCTCACGGCACTGACGGCTTCCCTCCAGATCTCCCCCTTGGCAATGGCGCCTACCTGTGAGGATGCAAAAGAGAGAATACATTAATCCACATGAGCAAAGACACAGAGACACACATATAGAACAATCCTCATTATGAACAGGCCATGGTATGCATGCAACTAATTGCACCTTTGTCATAGGGACATTATCCACTGTGGAAGGCCAAATGCACTACGTGCCAGTGAAAGCACACGGGTGGCATGAGGGGTACCACACACTCACTGACCAGGGATCACACTGTGCCTCACAGGCTACACCAGGATTATGTACAGCACCTCACAGCAGTCACCTGCCCCAGCACACTGATGCTACCTCAGCAGAGTACACAGACACACACAGGTACAGGACAATCACATGGCATTGCCAACTGCGGGTACACACCTCACTCTGCCCATGTGCCAGTAGACGGGGGTGTCACAGGTGTGGGGCTGGCTCAGCACGGCATGCACACAGCACTGCTCCCTGCTCACATCGGATGGCCAGGCCATATCCATCCCTCATGCTGCTTGTGTGCAACACTCCCCATATGCACTCACCCACATGACAGGGGACTAACACACACACCAATGTGCAGGGGACGAACACGGCCTTTGGACACTCACAGCACAGGTACACTGAACAAACACACATCCATGGGTACTGACACCTGTCACACTGGGGGGAACACAGGATCACATCAGGACTGTGGAACCAACATCCCCAGGAGGAGTATGCAGGCAGAATGTGGCATGCACCTTGCATTCATTGTCACAGTAGGCACTATGCAAGTGAGGAGTGCACACAGGAAACACAGCATGCTCTGCATGGGTGACATGAGGCCTTCCACACCCTGGGACCCACTCCAAACAACAGTGCATGTCTGTCACACATGGACACAATGCCAGAAGTCACTGTCACACAAAAGGGGCACAGTCTAAGCTAGTGGAGTCTGCACTCACCTGAACCCCTGGTCGACCATACAGGCTCTGGAACTGTGGGAGGATCACATCTATCAGGGCAAGGTTCTCCTCCTGGGTGAATGGCTGTGACCTCTCCACAGTCCTGGACATGGTGCCAGAGGAATCACTATCAGCAGCAGTGGTCATGGATGAATGGATGTGCAGGCAAGTGCTCTCTCATGGGACCTGGCTGCCTTATATATGCCTGGCTGGCCTGTTCATGTATAGGAGTACAGATTGATTGGTCAGTCACATTAGCATCCTACGTTTCATCCAATCCCTTCAAACCTACCCCAGTGTGTGGCTTTGCATGGTTTCAGTTTTGATAATGATGTCAAGTCAACATCCACATTGCAACAATGTAGATTCTTTCAAACTGACTTCTGTACGGTCCGGATCACAATATGGGCGCTGGCGTATGCGTACGCCACAGTAGTACGGACTGTACAAGCGCTTGTGCGGTCCGGATCACAATATGGGCGCACAGCATACGCCAGCGCCCATATTGTGATCCGGACCGCACAAGCGCGTGTACAGTCCGTACTACTGTGGCGTACGCATACGCCAGCGCCCATATTGTGATCCGGACCGCACAAGCGCGTGTACAGTCCGTACTACTGTGGCGTACGCATACGCCAGCGGAAATATTGGCCCAGGGACCCTATACACGCGCTCCGAGCGTATGTACGGTGCGTTTCACAACTGTCAGTGGTGACAGGCGGCACACAGACAGGAATGGAGCGGACAGGTATTGCCAAGGGTGGACACCAATGCATTGTCTGTGCAATACCACATGTGTGTGACACAGGTGTGTCAGGATGTGATGTGGCACTTTACCCCTGAGGTGTGGGCAAAGCACATGTACGATGAGCTGTGTACACATGTCGTGTGTGATGGTGCGCATTGTACCACACATCCCCTGCACTCCTTTGACATGTGTGCATGTCGTACACACTAGTGGAGCCATGAGTCACTTGCATGTCCCAGTCACGGACACCCGCACCTGTCCCCTGATGCCAGGTACACGGAATATTACACATGACACGTGTATGGCTGCGTTGCACGCTGCAACCATGTCATGTGTGTGGCATGTCTTTCCATGATTTTGCTGTAGGTGTGTGGTTCAATGCGTCAGCAGTTGCTGCTGCCAACATGTGTCTGTGTGTCGATGGGCATGGCACACTGTTCCGCACACCAGCCCACATATGTGATTTGCCATGAGGTGTGTATGTATCCAACTACACGGAGTATCAACACAAGTACCTATCCACATGCTCCCTATGTATGTTCTGTCTCGACATGTACTCCTCAAAGGCAATGTGTGTGGCCTGTCCTATTCCTATGACATGTGACCAGTGCATATCGCATCCAACTACCTGTCTGTACCATACGCATACTACTTCTGCACATGTGTGGATGTCTGTGAATCCTGTGATGCGTGTGCATGTTCACTTACACTGGCCCACAGCTAGTCTCATGCCATGTCATCGTGATCTTGCCCCCCTCCGTTAGTGGCTGTCCCTTGGTAGGAGTGTCACCTGACTGGCGTACGTGTCCAGGAACTGTGGCACAGACCTGACTCACAACGTGGCATATGTGTATTGGCTGTGTAACATGTGCTCAGTGCATTGACGATGTTGTTGTACAGTGCTCACTCTTAGGTGTTCCTTCCATTTCACTGCAGGGCTCCGCCTCTCCCTCGACGTATGCCAGACATTGCTGCCCTGCATGAACGGGACTGTATACGCCGCTACAGATTCAGCCAACGGTTGATTGATGAGTTGACTGGCCGGCTGGAAGCACAACTCCTCCCGCGCCACAGGTATCCCAGTGCACTGACACCCAAGTTGAAGGTGATGGCATCCCTACATTTCCTTGCCACGGGTACGTTCCAACATACCATTGCTGATGTCGGGGGCATGTCCCAGACGATGTTCAGCCGTGTTCTGCATGATTTCTTAGAGGCCATGTTGGTTCACCTGGATGAGTACATTAAATTCCCAAATCGTGAGCAGTTGACAGATGTCAAGCGTGAGTTCTATGCCCTGGGAGGGATGCCCCATGTCATTGGGTCCATAGATGGGACACATGTTGCGTTGGTACCACCACAGGCACAGGAGGTGGTGAATAGGAATCGCAAACATTATCACTCCATTAATGCCCTTGTGGTGTGTCTGTCCAACATGGTGATTTCACATGTCTGTGTTCGCTTTCCAGGATCAGCACACGATGCCTTCATCATGAGGCGTAGCAGGGTGCCTGAAATGATGCTGCAGCTGCGGAACGAGCGAGCATGTATTGTTGGTGGGTACACTCTGGCAGTTCAGTGTTTGGCGTCATCTTCCAATCTCACTGCCTGTGCTGACACACTTCTGTCCATGATGTTTCCTTGTAGGGGACGCTGGCTATCCCAACATGCCATGGCTGATGACGCCTGTCCGCAACCCCAGCACGGCTGCCGAGCACCGCTACAACAACGCACATGGGCGGACCAGGAGAGTCATTGAGAGGACGTTTGGACTTCTGAAGAGCCGATTCCGGTGCCTCCACAAGACCGGCGGAGCACTCCCATATGCCCCGGTGAAGGTGTGCAAGATCATCATCGTCTGCTGCATGCTGCACAACATGGCAGTGGAGGAAGCTGTTCCACTCATACTGGATCAAGATGACCAGGACCATCCACCCGTGGAGGATGAAGGCCTTGGTGACGGGGCAAGTGATGTGGAGGAGGAGGAGGCTGTGGAGGACATGCGGAGTCGGCTCATACGCAACTTCTTTGCTTAGTGGTGAGTTCCAGTGTCTGAGTGTGCACGCATTGGGCCGTGTGTGGTATGTGTTGCAATGTGTGTGTCCATCTGCATGTCTGCCAAGTGAGTCAGTGGTGTGTATTGAAGTGTCACTCAAGTGATGGCGCAATGGAAGGATGTTGTCTGAGGGTCATCATTGTCACCTGTCATGTTAACAACATGATACGTGTTGAGTACATGCTTGCGGATGTGCTCCTTTGTGCTGAATCCTTGTGTGTCTCTCTTCCACAGGTCCATGTGCATGCTGTCTGCTGGTGGCATTGTTGTGCTCCTGCTACTCCTCATGAACACAGCAACATGTGCTGATTCAGCGTCACATGCACGGGCAAGTGTTGAAATCTCCTTAGGGTAAGGGATGCCTCACGTCGTTTTGGGTGTGTGAATTGTTTGTAGTCTGTGTGCACTTCTCCGGTTCATGTGTGTTCCATTTGCATACATGGTGATCCTACATGGGGAACATGACATGGGGCAGGCTTCACCTGGAGCCATGCTCAGACTTGGTGACTGTCATGTGGCAGGGGATTGGGGATTGTGATGAGGCCATCATTGTGTGTAACACTGGCCTCGGAAACATACAGGTTGCACCGGGTTGACATGGTGTGTGATTGCCCCATCAGGGCCTCAATGGTGTATAGCGGCCTCTCCGTGGCAGCAGGGGGTGTTTAGCTGTTATCCGTCACTTGTGTGCCAGGTCAATGGGATGCCAGCATCTGTGTTGCAATGGGGGGTGCCAGTGTTGCTCCCACATGTTCATCCACATGACCTGTGTATGTGTTGACAGAGTATCATTGTCATTCCAACACACATGACTAATAAATTTGTCCCTCTGTCTCCAAGGTGCCTCTTCCCTGTCAATGGTGCCCTGTTGCCACTGTGCGTGCGGCAGGTCTGGCATAGTTTTCATAGGTGGTGCATATGTGTCTATGTGTAGAGTGACAAGATGCTAGGGGTTTGTCAGGGAGTGGGAACTGTATTATGCACAAGATGCACAGTTACATCCACCTCAATGCAAGAGAGACCATCCCCCAGGGCAACTACTACATCCGTGTCGAATCCTACCCTGCAGTCTACGGACATGTGCCTTACGACTCCCATGGTACTTGTCCATATCCGGAGTGCATCTGCACAGCTCTGCTACTGCGTCGGGCAACCAGGCCACATCAACGTCCAAACGGGATGGGGGGAATGTTTCACAGGCAGCTGCAGGATGACCTTCTCGATCCACGCCCACACTCATGATGCAGCCCACAACCCCAACACAACCATGTGGCACTGTGATCCTAAACTGCATTCTGGCATCTCCATGCATCCAACCTTGGCCTAGCCACCATTCTCAACATCCGCCTGACGCAAGCATGCTGCACATTGTAGGGACACATGTCTAGACATACCTGGGAGCGGCAAGCCAGGTCACTCCACATGATCCCTGACCTCTGCGCATGACTGTTGCTCCCCTGAATGTGTCTGTAGCCACAGTTGTGCGGGAACCACTCAGCTGGTTGGGCCCAGCACAGGTGAGTATGGTACTCCATGTTTGTATCAGATGAGACATTGGGACCCATGTGTGTCCTGGGCAAGACTGCTACCCCACGGTTTGGATGGTTGGAGTTAATTCTGAGATCAGGCATGCTTTGACTGTACGACACACACATGTATTGTAATAATGTAGAATCACGGCATCATCTTGTAAGTGTGATTAATTTATTTGTGGTGGGGTACGGGTTTGTGGGGATGACAAGAGGTGCACAGCGGGAGTGTAGAATCCAAAGTTCACTGGGGGAGTTGGTATCCTTGCCGTAGCAAAATGTCAGAGTCCATGCCACAGTCTTTGTCAACATAGGTCAGACAGTGACCAGCAAGTCCATGTGGCAGAGAATGTCATGTGCTGCTATTGGGCCAGAGGGCCAGGTGCCAGGCCAGGTGACCTGGGAGATGGTGATGTTCTGCTGACTCTCACAGTCTTTTTCGTGGACGACCCACCTTCCTGCGGGGACCCTCGGAAGCAGTCCGTGACGATGTCTGTGACGCTCCGTCGGATGAATCCTCCTCCTCCTGATCCCTCCCTGTGTCTGGTAATGGCCTTCGCCTGGTGCCACAGGGAGGGTTGCCCATGTTGTCGGCAATCCGACGGAGTACACCGGTCATTTGGGTTTGCACCGCCACGAGCTCAGCCTGTCTATCCTCCATCCTTCCTTGGTGTTGCAGTTGACAGGCATGTTGCTGGGACTGCAGGGTCTTCATCTCCTGGAGGGTCCCCTTGATGTCATTGAGGGTGGACGCAATCTGGTCCATGCCCCTGGTGTCACGCCGGTATGTATCCAGGATGTTGCTGACCTGGGACACTACCGGGTCCTGAGCTGCCTGGTCAGGTTCGCGCCTCCGCCGTCCTCCACTCCCGCCACCCCTGCCCACGTGCACCTGGCCTGCCGTTGTGGGTGCATCGGGTCTCCGGGACCCCTGAGGGATGGCATCTGCGTTGCCGCCTGCCTCCTCCTGGGTGCCCGGAGGACCGTGTCCCTCCTGGGCAGACTGGCTGGGTGGTCGTGTGCGGGCAGGGCTCCTGGACGTCTCCTGGGATGTGGCTGGAATGGGGGTGGTGGTTGGCACAGTTGTACCTGACGCAGGTGCTGCAGGTGGTTGGACACCAGAGGGGCCAGGTTGGTCTGCGTCATCCACGGAGTGGTGAGAGTCATCGCTGGCGGTGGGGTCCTCATCCCGCGGAGCCTGGTCCTGTGAGACTTCCCCCCCAGTGTTGGGGGGTGTTCGTCGACGTTGACCTGTGTGTGAGAGAGACAATGTTAACGGTGTCACATGTGGCATCCATGTTGCATGCATTTCTGATTTGGCACTCTTCCTCTGGGTAGTTGGATCTGTCCTGCATTCCTCTCACAGTGCACTTGTGCATGGCTATGTCCCTTGGCCACAGCTGTCAGGGCTTTACGCATGTGTGAGACACAATCTTAGTTGATGCATCTATTTGGGTACACAGTCAGCAGTGTGGTGTGCGGGCGTAGCGAGCCATGCAGAGGCGCCTTACGTGTTGCACTGTATGTGGCCAAATGGTGTTTTGGCAAGGCAATTTAATGTTGCAGGTAGGGGACTGAAGCATTTGTGACAGGGTTCTTACCGACACAGTGGGTGGGTATACTGGGTGTGTGGTTAGGTCTGTGCCTGCAGCACGGATGGACTCGTGCACAGATTGACACATGGACCGGTCTTCATCTACGGAAGGGGGGGTTGAGGCACTGCCAGACCTGGTCTGCATGCACACAGTCCACCGGCTGACGAGTGGGCATGGCCACACCACCCAAGGGTGATTTAGTCTCCCTGTGTCTCCCTTCCTCCCTCCCTCTGTCACCCTCCTCCCTCCCTCTGTCGGTCTCCCTCTGTCACCCTCCTCCCTCCCTCTGTCGGTCTCCCTCTGTCACCCTACTCCCTCCCTCTGTCTGTCTCCCTGTGTCCCCCTCTGTCTCCTTCCCTCTCATTCCCCCTCTCCCTCCCTCTCTTTGTCACTCTCTGTCACCTCAGGCCAGCTTCCTGGGCACACACAGTTAGCCGGTCTTTGAATGGCCATTGGCTTGTTCATGTGAGTTAGTCCCTGTTCTCCGGGCACCCATTGGGCAGTGTGTCTGAGTGTAGGCTGCTGCTGTGGCGGTGTGTGCTGAGACTCTATCAGAGCGATGCATCTTCATTGTCTGCTGTTATGTGCAAATTGTGCCTTCAGACCCATGGCATCCTGCATGGCAGCCACCATTTGCAGGCAAGACAGTACTGTGTGGGTACACACAGTTTGTATGGCTGTGCCCTGGGCCATATGGGCTGAGGGCATTGTTGTGTGCTTGTGAGTTGCTCAATGTTAGTTTTGCTGCCCCCACTCCCAGCATCGACCACATCCTGTGTTGTGTTGGTGTTTTGTGTGGCCTGTGACTTGGCATGGCCCTGATTGATGCATGGGGCATGGAGGCGCTAGTGGCATGTGTGTGTTTGTGGAGTGTTGTTGTGTCCGGTGGTGGCTTGGGGGGGGTGGCATGCATGATTGATTGTGTATGGCATCCCCCCCATGTGAGGTGAGTTGTTTGTGTACTCACCAGGGTCTGGGAGTCCTGGCAGTCCGTGTAGTCCCTCCACCGCCAGCATGGACATCACCTTCTCCTCCCAGGGATGGTATTGTACCGGTCTGGGGGGCGGCCCTCCTCCAGTGATGTTCCCCTGGTTGTGATTGTCAGTCATCTTCCTCTTGACCGTCCTCCGCAGATCGTACCACCTGGATTGGCACTCGTGCCTGGTCCTTCTGGTTGTCCCAACAGCATTCACAGAATCGACGATCCTCTGCCACATGGCGGTTTTTTCGGATATGCTGGTCTGTCTGACCAATGTCCCAAAGAGCTGTGGCTCGACTCTGAGGATTTCGTCGACAAGGTTCTCCAGCTCCTCCTTTGTGAACTTTGGATTCTTGGTGGTGGACATGGCGTGGGGTGTGGGTGTGGATGGTTGTGGGGGTGTGGGTGTGGATGGCTGTGGGTGTGTGGGTGTGGTAGTGGAGGTGTGTGTGTGAATGTGATGAGGGGGTGTTTGTGTAGGTGGTTGTGTGAAGGTATGCAAGTGTGAGGTTCAAGTATGGTGGTGTGGGTCGTCTGTGGGCTCTGGCAGCAGTGGGTCTGTTGCAAAGGCTCATGGTTTGTGTGTGTGGTCCATTTTTATTGGTCCATTTGTGGGTGTGGCTGTGTTTGAAATTTGTGTGGGTGTGTTATGAGGAGTGATTGAGTTTTGGGCGTCTGTGTGGCAGTTTGGCAGTTGCAGGTGAGTGTATGTGATGTTTGTGGGGTTGTTGGGCATGTTTGGTGGTGTGGGGAAACTCTACTTGACTCTCCTTGTGTAAATATGGTTTGTCCGGGTTCAGTACGTGTTTTTTTGGCGTCAGTACGGTCCGTACATGCACTGGTGGGGGTGCGGTCCGTACATTCCCTGGTGGGGTGGTGGTTCGGTGCGTACTTACACGGCTGGGGTGGGGGTTTGGTGCGTACATACACGGCTGGTGGTTCGGTGCGTACATACACGGCTGGGGTTGGGGTTTGGTGCGTACATACACGGCTGGTGGTTCGGTGCGTACATACACGGCTGGGGGGGGGTTCGGGGGCGTACATACACGGCTGGTGGTTCGGTGCGTACATACACGGCTGGGGTTGGGGTTTGGTGCGTACATACACGGCTGGTGGTTCGGTGCGTACATACACGGCTGGGGGGGGGGTTCGGGGGCGTACATACACGGGTGGTGGTTCGGTGCGTACATACACGGGTGGGGGTTCGGGGGCGTACATGCACGGGTGGGGGTTTGGTGCGTACATACACGGGTGGTGGTTCGGTGCGTACATACTCAGGTGGGGGTTCGGGGCGTACATACACTGCTGGGGTGGGGGTTGGGTGCGTACATACACGGGTGGGGGTTCGGTCCGTACATACACGGGTGGGGGTTCGGTGCGTACATACTCTGCTGGGGTGGGGGTTTGGTGCGTACATACACGGGTGGGGGTTCGGGGCGTACATACACGGCTGGGGTGGGGGTTTGATGCGTACATACACGGGTGGTGGTTCGGTGCGTACATACACGGCTAGGGGGGGGGGTTCGGGGGCGTACATACATGGGTGGTGGTTCGGTGCGTACATACACGGCTGGGGGTTCGGGGGCGTACATACACGGGTGGGGGTTCGGTGCGTACATACACTGCTGGGGTGGGGGTTGGGTGCGTACATACACGGGTGGGGGTTCGGTCCGTACATACACGGGTGGGGGTTCGGGGCGTACATACTCTGCTGGGGTGGGGGTTTGGTGCGTACATACACGGATGGGGGTTCGGGGCGTACATACACGGCTGGGGTGGGGGTTCGGTCCGTACATACACGGGTGGGGGTTCGGTGCGTACATACTCTGCTGGGGTGGGGGTTTGGTGCGTACATACACGGGTGGGGGTTCGGGGCGTACATACACGGCTGGGGTGGGGGTTTGATGCGTACATACACGGGTGGTGGTTCGGTGCGTACATACACGGCTGGGGGGGGGTTCGGGGGCGTACATACACGGGTGGTGGTTCGGTGCGTACATACACGGCTGGGGGTTCGGGGGCGTACATGCACGGGTGGGGGTTCGGTGCGTACATACACTGCTGGGGTGGGGGTTGGGTGCGTACATACACGGGTGGGGGTTCGGTCCGTACATACACGGGTGGGGGTTCGGGGCGTACATACTCTGCTGGGGTGGGGGTTTGGTGCGTACATACACGGATGGGGGTTCGGGGCGTACATACACGGCTGGGGTGGGGGTTTGGTGCGTACATACACGGGTGGTGGTTCGGCTGGGGGGGTTCGGGGGCGTACATACACGGGTGGTGGTTCGGTGCGTACATACACGGCTGGGGGGGGGTTCGGGGGCGTACATACACGGGTGGTGGTTCGGTGCGTACATACACGGGTGGGGGTTCGGGGGCGTACATGCACGGGTGGGGGTTTGGTGCGTACATACACGGGTGGTGGTTCGGTGCGTACATACTCAGGTGGGGGTTCGGGGCGTACATACACTGCTGGGGTGGGGGTTGGGTGCGTACATACACGGGTGGGGGTTCGGTCCGTACATACACGGGTGGGGGTTCGGTGCGTACATACTCTGCTGGGGTGGGGGTTTGGTGCGTACATACACGGGTGGGGGTTCGGGGCGTACATACACGGCTGGGGTGGGGGTTTGATGCGTACATACACGGGTGGTGGTTCGGTGCGTACATACACGGCTGGGGGGGGTTCGGGGGCGTACATACACGGGTGGTGGTTCGGTGCGTACATACACGGCTGGGGGTTCGGGGGCGTACATACACGGGTGGGGGTTCGGTGCGTACATACACTGCTGGGGTGGGGGTTGGGTGCGTACATACACGGGTGGGGGTTCGGTCCGTACATACACGGGTGGGGGTTCGGGGCGTACATACTCTGCTGGGGTGGGGGTTTGGTGCGTACATACACGGATGGGGGTTCGGGGCGTACATACACGGCTGGGGTGGGGGTTTGGTGCGTACATACACGGGTGGTGGTTCGGCTGGGGGGGGGTTCGGGGGCGTACATACACGGGTGGTGGTTCGGTGCGTACATACACGGCTGGGGGGGGTTCGGGGGCGTACATACACGGGTGGTGGTTCGGTGCGTACATACACGGGTGGGGGTTCGGGGGCGTACATGCACGGGTGGGGGTTTGGTGCGTACATACACGGGTGGGGGTTCGGTCCGTACATACACGGCTGGGGGTTCGGGGCGTACATACCAGGGTGGGGTGGGGGTTCGGTGCGTACATACACGGCTGGGGGGGGGTTCGGGGGCGTACATACACAGGTGGTGGTTCGGTGCGTACATACACGGCTGGGGGTTCGGGGGCGTACATACACGGGTGGGGGTTCGGTCCGTACATACACGGGTGGGGGTTCGGGGCGTACATACTCTGCTGGGGTGGGGGTTCGGTCCGTACATACACGGGTGGGGGTTCGGGGCGTACATACACGGCTGGGGTGGGGGTTTGGTGCGTACATACACGGGTGGTGGTTTGGCTGGGGGGGGTTCGGGGGCGTACATACACGGGTGGTGGTTCGGTGCGTACATACACGGCTGGGGGGGGTTCGGGGGCGTACATACACGGGTGGGGGTTCGGTGCGTACATACACGGGTGGGGGTTCGGGGGCGTACATGCACGGGTGGGGGTTTGGTGCGTACATACACGGGTGGTGGTTCGGTGCGTACATACTCAGGTGGGGGTTCGGGGCGTACATACACTGCTGGGGTGGGGGTTGGGTGCGTACATACACGGGTGGGGGTTCGGTCCGTACATACACGGGTGGGGGTTCGGGGCGTACATACTCTGCTGGGGTGGGGGTTCGGTCCGTACATACACGGGTGGGGGTTCGGGGCGTACGTACGCGGGCGGGGGGGGTGGTGGGGTGTTCGGCGCGTATGCGGGCACATGTCTCCATGGTTGCTATGGGAGTTCGGTTCGGACGGTGTTTTTTGCGTACGGTTGTGAAATGGGGAGGACGGGAGGGATCGTACTTGCGCAGTCGGACTTTATTTTTCCGCACGGTGGGTTTCTCGCCCGGGGACGTGTCGGTGACTTTTCCCGACCCGAGGACGTGTGGGGAAATCTTCCCAATGCGATTCGTATGGACTTTTTTCCGTTCGATTCGTACTTGGCAGTTTGTACGCTACTTTGACGATTCGGACGGAAAAAAATCCGGATACGAGTCGGACGGGGAATTTTTTTACCGGATCGGAATTGCCACCTTAGTGTAGTATTTATCTTTGCTCTTGTATTTCCGTCGACAGTATTTTCCACACCGATGACTTTGGAAACGTAAAACTTGCTCCTTTAACTTTTTCTCTTCTGTGCTTTTTGGTATAGCACATGTTGCATATTCTTCAATGTAAGATAACACTGCTTCGTCAGTATCTGTTCCAAACTTTGGGGCATCCTTGATCCACAACAGCATATGAATATGAGGAGCACCTCTTGCCTGGTACTCTTTTCTCCAAAAGAAATCCACTACTTCTCCAAGAGGTGGATTTTTTTTATTGCAGATGAAGGACATCATAGCCTCAAATCTATGATTGAAATATCTGCAAACATTAACCGGATCCAATGAGCACAGTTCTCCTGCTGTCTTGTATTCAATGTTTTTAATGTTTGAATTTGCCTCTCGTAGAAAATCCAGTAAATCATCCCAAGCGTACTCAGCACAGCTTAGGGTAAGGAACCATGTTGGTGTTCCTAAATTCCGTAACATGCATTTTAATTCACCATGGAGTCGGTACCAATATTCATTTGTCCCACGCTGACAAGCCATCAGATTGATCAGTTGTGTTTCCAAATGATCATCTTGGTGCTGCACTTTCTCCATAAAATCCTTAGCAGACACATTTTGTAAATGTACTCCACTTTTTAAAATGTGATTTACTGCATAAGATAGTGCAGACAAGTCGCTTTCAAATAAAAGATGGAACAAATAAGGAATACTTTGTCGAAATCTGGGATCTTCTGCATATAGTCTTGTAGTCCGATACTCAGAAGCTGGAATCTGTTCTGGACGTTCATCGTATCGTCCTCCTTTTCCTTTAGGAAACAGCTGGGGAAAACATCGAGCTTCCAAGCTCTCCTCCCATACACTCACGGGAGTTCCTTTTGCTTTCTTCATCTGAAACAGATCAATATTGTCTCCCATAACTTCTTTTGAATGTAGAGGATGTATGCTAAAATGTTCATAAATTTCTTCTTCCTTTGACTTGTCCACTTTTTCAATTTGTCCAGTTGGTGTTTCTGTGTCTTCTTGTAAATCTTCTTCTTCTTCTTCTATATAAATTGATTCATACCATTTGTTATTCCTTTTCAAATACAAATTTGCTCTTTGTACTTTCCGTACATCTACCAGCTCCTGCCAAATCTTCTTATTCTTTGTAGGTACACCATTAACCATAATAACTAATGGTTCAGTTTCCAAAGTATCTGCATCAATAGTTTCCATATTTTTTTTCAAATCCAAGGGCAAATACACGACTCTACCTTTTAAACCTCTCAGTAAATCTGAAGGAGGTAATTTACCAGTTTTGGGCTCCATACGTACTATGGTCTGGAACGGATGAACACATTGAATAAGTATAGACTCATATGTATTTAATTCAGAAAGTTCGGCAGGAATAACATCCAATTCTAAATTATTATGTACAGCTCTGGTTGGCATTCTATTTTCCTCTAACTTGTTGTAACAGTATTTACAAATACGCTGATCTTCACCCAATTCAAAACAATTTTCAAGAAATATATATGTGGCAAAATCCGTCCACTTATAATTATCTTCATTTTCACTCTTTCTGTAGAGATAAACATTCCTAGTTTGTTTTCTATAATGAGTTCTGCGGCAACAAATATAAGTTATATTTGGTCTTTCATTAGAGATTTTTGCAAATTTTGTTATGTGATCATTAAATGTTTTACTTACAGAGGGTTCTACATTCTCTTCCACTTCTTCCTCATTTACTGTGTCCTTTTCTGCACTGTCTTGTTCAGGACCAAAGTAACAAAACTGAATTTCATCAATAACCTTCTCTACATCTGATACCGATCCACGGAACAGAGCCCTATTCAATTCATCTAACTTTATTGCTGGACTTTTAGCAAAATACAACCGTCTCACAAACTTTCTCATTTCAGTATGATGAACAGCCAGCATCCTAAAATGATGGAAAACACTGTTACACACTTTTCTAGATAGACAAGCCAGAGAATGACCCTGCAAACCAGTATTCTCTCTCACTCTGCATGGATCTAGACTTTGAAGCACCTTAATCTTCTGTTTTACACTTTTTTTACTATATTCTCTTAGAAACTCACGAAATTTATCAATAGATTCCTGACGCACAGTGAAAATACTACTACAATTCCAAGTGTACACCGGGGCTTTAGGACGTCTCCCCATAGCCTCATCCGCCATCACTTGTACCTCATCTCTTGGAACCATTATCTCCTTCTCCATTATGCAACCATTTTTCACTTCATAAGCACGACCACTGGTGTCAACTGCATGCAGCAAACTATTACTTTGAAAATAACTCTCTTCATTAAAAAAAGGTTCACTACTTGAACTATGCATCCATTCTCCTAAAAACACTTTACAAAAGTTTGTTCTTTTCACTACTCTTTTCCTTTTGCTTTGTGATTTCAGTACATTAACCATTTTATCTAATGTACGCATCCTATTCAAAATTAAAATGAATAGTTTCCTTTTTAATTCTAATGCCTTTACTGCAATGGCTTCAATTCTTTTTTTCTCTTGTAATATTTTGCCTTTTTCTTATATTTCTTCACATCCTTTATCAAATTGGACATAACTCTTCTCTGAAACATTTTTCTACGTATCTCTTTAAACGCTGTTTTTCTGTTTAAGTTAATCTTTGGTATTGCAGAAGGTATATTTGCATTAACTAAATTCTCAATTTTTTCCTGTTCTTTTCTATTGAAAACATTCTTTCCAGTACAGACATTTTGTACATTTTTCCTTTTTTTGAAGATGTTCTTTAAAAAATCTTTTGTCTGCTTACCAGAAGACTTTCTCTTTTTCCCAACATGAGCATCTCCAACTAACTTAGGTCCTCCAGTTGTCTTCAAATATAGTTTTTTTTTTGTGGTTTTTCCTTACTCTGGATTTTGTAGGCATCTTAAATTTTGTTCACTGCTCTTCAGCAATACCTGAAAAAAACTAAAAAAAAAAATCCTTTTTTATATTTAAATATATTACTACTTTTTTTATGATCTTTTCAAATCTTAAAATACTAAGTACCCCTTTCCTAGAAGTGAAAATCACAATAACACCTTCACAAATTAAATATCTAAAAACAATTCCTGTGTGCACACAGAGTCATGCTTTGAAATTAGGCAGAAAACGAAATTTCTTTGCCAATTGGAAAGCACACATTCTACTACTTTTTTGGCAAGTGATAAGTACTTTTACAGACTGACACATTTTGAATCCACTTTTCAGATTCTGATAAAAGCACATGTCCAAACTGCTTTTTGAGACCAGCACCATGTGTAACCTGGGTGACTGACTACACTCCAGCAAGGGCAACCAGCCTTAGTGATGCTGAATGTATTTGCATTACTGACTGCAACCTCAAACCCAACTCGGTTGTGAATACTGTGCATGATTCCACAGGATAAGCAGCTGGGTGTGTGCTAAGAGTCTGCTTCTGCATAAAAAAATAGCTCCCCCTTTCCATCTAATGCAAATGTAAAATCACCAGAGCAATACCAAACAGATTTCTGAGACCAGCAACATGTGTAACCTGGGTGACTGACTACACTCCAGCAAGGGCAACCAGCCTTACTGATGCTCAATGTATTTGCATTACTGACTGCAACCTCAAACCCTAAAAGTATTCCTCATTTATACCACTACACCTTAATTTATGGTGCAACATAGTCCATATTATTTTACATGTTTGTATTTGCATTACTAAGTGCAACCTCAAACCCCACTCGGTTGTGAATACTGTGCATAATTCCACAGGATAAGCAGCTGGGTGTGTGCTAAGAGTCTGCTTCTGCATAAAAAAATAGCTCCCCCTTTCCTACTAATGCAACTGTAAAATTACCAGAGTAGTACGCAATAAATCTCTGCCTGTAATTCCTCTTTGCACACGGAGTCATGTTTTCATATTAGTCTGAAAACGTAATTTCTTTGCCAATTTGAAACCACACTTACTACTCTTTTTTTTGGCAAGTGATAAATTCACTTTTCAGATTCTTAAAAAAGCACATGTCCAAACTGCTTTTTCAGACCAGCAACATGTGTAACCTGGGTGACTGAGTACACTCCAGCAAGGGCAACTAGCCTTAGTGATGCTGAATGTATTTGCATTACTGACTGCAATCTCAAACCCCACTCGGTTGTGAATACTGTGCATGATTCCACAGGATAAGCAGCTGGCTGTGTGCTAAGAGTCTGCTTCTGCACAAAAAAATAGCTCCCCCTTTACATCTAATGCAAATGTAAAATCACCAGAGCAATACGCAATAAATCTCTGCCTGTAATTCCTCTTTGCACACAGTCATGTTTTCATATTAGTCAAAAAACAAAATTTCTTTGCCAATTTGAAAGCACACTTACTACTCTTTTTTTTGGCAAATGATAAGTACTTTTACAGTCTGACACATTATGAATCCACTTTTTAGATTCTTAAAAAAGCACATGTCCAAACAACATTTTCAGACCAGCAACATGTGTAACCTGGGTGACTGAGTACACTCCAGCAAGGGCAACCAGCCTTAGTGAAGCTGAATGTATTTGCATTACTGACTGCAACCTCAAACCCCACTCGGTTGTGAATACTGTGCATGATTCCACAGGATAAGCAGCTGGTTGTGTGCTAAGAGTCTGCTTCTGCATAAAAAAATAACACCCCCTTTCCATCTAATGCAAATGTAAAATCACCAGAGCAATACCAAACAGCTTTCTGAGACCAGCAACATGTGTAACCTGGGTGACTGACTACACTCCAGCAAGGGCAACCAGCATTAGTGATGCTGAATGTATTTGCATTACTAAGTGCAACCTCAAACCCCACTCGGTTGTGAATACTGTGCATGATTCCACAGGATAAGCAGCTGGGTGTGTGCTAAAAGTCTGCTTCTGCATAAAAAAATAGCTCCCCCTTTACATCTAATGCAAATGTTAAATCACCAGAGCATAACGCAATAAATCTCTGCCTGTAATTCCTCTTTGCACACAGAGTCATGTTTTCATATTAGTCTGAAAATGTAATTTCTTTGCCAATTTGAAACCACACTTACTACTCTTTTTTTTGGCAAGTGATAAATACTTTTACAGTCTGACACATTTTAAATCCACTTTTCAGATTCTTAAAAAAGCACATGTCCAAACTGCTTTTTCAGACCAGCTACATGTGTAACCTGGGTGACTGAGTACACTCCAGCAAGGGCAACCAGCCTTAGTGATGCTGAATGTATTTGCATTACTGAGTGCAACCTCAAACCCCACTCGGTTGTGAATACTGTGCATGATTCCACAGGATAAGCGCAGCTGGGTGTGTGCTAAGAGCCTGCTTCTGCATAAAAAAATAGCTCCCCCTTTCCTACTAATGCAACTGTAAAATCACCAGAGCAATACCAAACAGCTTTCTGAGACCAGCAACATGTGTAGCCTGGGTGACTGACTACACTCCAGCAAGGGCAACCAGCCTTACTGATGCTGAATGTATTTGCATTACTGAGTGCAACCTCAAACCCTTAAAGTATTCCTTATTTATACCAGTACACCTTAATTTATCGTGAAAACATAGTTCATATTATTTTACATGTTCCTCACATTTAAATTTCTCCCAAAACAGAAAATGATAAACACAACTTCAACAAAAGGAATTCCAATTCTATTATTCATTTCTTAATTTACCATATACATCCCCTCTCAAACTCTAAACTCACCTTTAAAATTAGTTAGCTGTGAAAGAAATGTGGCACTCAAACAGCAGATTATCAGAGCCAGGATCTCTGTTCTGTACACCTCTCTCCTCTCAGCAGAACCAGATAATGGCAATGTTTCCCTCTCTTTTTCCACACATATACATGTTAATTTCAAATCTCAGTGCTTCCCCCTTTTTTTCAAATGTAATCACACATTTCTATTGGTTGAAAACCAACCCTTTTCAAAAAGTACCCTTCCCCCAACTTGACTTCTGCCTAGTACCCTTCCCCCAACTTGACTTCTGCCTGCTACCATAGCAACAGCTCATGGAACACTGCTGTGTGGTGTCAGGTCAGAAGTTCAGCAGACAATGTTTCATTTTCAAAGTGCAAGAGTGCTTGACTTTTCAAACCTAACAGCAAATCCATAGTACTGTTCTTTGGTAACACATTTTTCTGTACCAATACAAAACATGCTTCTATAAATTTACACATACAGCCTAGTTTTTATTGTAGAATGGTATGAAACAGCCAATCAGTTTAAAAAAAAATATGTATGCCACCATTTCCAAACTGTCTTTCATTTCTTTTTACCATTCTACTGAATTACACCTCCTGAGTGCATCCAGTTCTCCTTTGAAGATGTTCACAGTGTGGATTGTAGGGCACAGCTATGTCTTCTGGAGTGAAAAGTATGCAGAGAAAACAGGTATGGTGAGAGACCTTGCTTTGCCAAATGTAGACATTAAATGGATTGGTCAGAGAGGGTTAAAGTGGCACCAATTGATGCCATTGGTGAAATCCTTCATGCAAATCCAACACCCTGACCTCATAATAGTGCACTGTGGTGGCAATGACCTAGGCACTTTGACTGGGGTAGGTCTGGAAATGCTTATGAAGGAGACCTTTGCACAACTGTTTTCACTTTTCCCTAAAACTGCCTTTGTGTTTTCTAACATATGCCAAAGGCAAAAATGGAACTGGTCCAATCATTTCTGTCCACAGATTGACAAAGCAAGAAAGCACGTCAACAAATCTGTTTCTGCTTTCCTCCGAGACTATGGTATGGGTTCCATTTACCACAACAACTTGCGTTACGACATGCAAGACATTTATAGAGGAGATGGTGTACACTTCAATGATGAAGGGAACAGAGTCTTCCTCTTGAACCTTAGAATCTGCATCGGTACTTACTTGTAGGTACCACTAAAAAATCACTTCATAAACACAACGGCTCTTTTTAGAGCCCCCTAATATCTAAACACTTAAATCTGCATTTCATTTCTTTTTTTATATTTTTTCTACCGTACGCGTATGGTAAGCTTACCGTAAGCTTACCGTACGCGTACCCCGCGATTTTTTTTAAAATTAATAAATGTTTTTTTTGTACTTTTCTGTCCTTCTTTGACCCCCTTTCAAATGTTATGGGGTCTGTAACTCTATTCCTTGCCCCCTTTTCAAGTTATCACCCTTTTTTTCTGAGTGAAACACACAAAATGGCGGCCGCCGCTTCCTGGTTTCGACCGATTCGAATGTTTACTAAGATCTAACAGCCAATCAGACTCGCGCTCGCGCACGTCACCGTACGCGTACGGTAAGCGCACCGTAAGCGCACCGTAAGCTGGCTCAGATATATATATTGATTTAAAGGCTATTTTCTCAGAATCTACTGAACAGATTTACACCAAACCTACAAAAGGCACTTCCTTGACCTGAGGACTACCTCTCTGCCAAATTTCATTTAACTCTGTTCAGCCGTTCGGGCTGTAGCTGTGTCTAAAGGTCCTATGGAAAAATGCATGGGAAAAACGCGTTTTGGGACCCCCTTTTATCTCAGCCCCCGCTTGACGAATCCCCCCGAGACTTTCAGGGTAGGAGCGGAGCGTAGCGCCCCACCTATTTTGAAAATTTCGCGAGGATTCGTCGACCGGCGCCAAAGTTATTCAAAATAGAATGTTGCGGTTTTCCTATGGTAAGAGGGTCCTAACTATAACTACCTACTGGCGACCGCCAGTAGGTAATATATATATATATATATAGTTTAACAACTAAGATGACATTTTAAAGAAATTATAACTATTTCCTGTTTTCTTCTCCAGAGCATTCCAATTTCAAGTAACAGTCCTGATAGGATTTAGTAGGAGTTATTGTAAAATGACCACAAAGCTGGAAGGTGGCTTTTGTGATTAGTGTGTTTTCTTTCTCTCTTTTCTAATCCCCTTTACCACTTTTGGTATGTTCAAAACCCCCAGTACATACTTGGGGAGGTTTGGACAGATCAAGGAGGGCAGATAGAAGTTTCAGCATTTTGGGATTACTATCACCCCCTCAGGACAGCTACAAGTACAGTTTAGTACATTTCAGCTGCAATGGAATAAGGGGCTCCTGTGCATCTTCCCTCTACTACTTCCCCTGCTACGTGTTCTGCTTAAATTGAACAAGGAACTCAAGCAAGTACACCTCACCAGTACCTCTCCTGCTGCATGCCCTGAATAAGATAAAGAATGACCAAGCCCAAATCATCCCAATTGTCCCATATTGGGTGTGGCACAGAGTGTGGCATCCAGAGCTTATGGCCATGAGCGTCTGTCCTCCGATCAAGATATTACTTTTTAGTGAGGGCCTCCTGTCTCAGGAACAGGGCAGGATCCTTAACCCAAATTTACACAATTTACCCCTCCATACATGGAGATTGAGCAGCGGCAATTGACTGCATTTGAGTTGCTACCTGAAGTGGTAGCCCTCATCCTCTTCAGAAGCCGTCCCTCTATGAAATTCATTTATGCTGGGCTCTGGGACATGTTTGTAACCCAATGTGGTGCCTAAAACACTGAACCATTGCAGGCTCTGCTGGGCAGACTTTTCATTGTTTTGTTTTTGCCCAGCAAAGCCTTGCATTGGGCACTGTAAAAGATCATTCATCAGCCTTTTCTGCGTTTGCTGGACCAATGTTCATGTTCAAATGACCTGTTATGAGATTTCTTAAGGGTTTGACACATGCTCCCTCACAAGCCGTTTATGGTGCCACATGGAGACCTTAATTTAGTCATAACATTCCTCATGTGCAAGCCATTCGAGCCTACGCACAGCTACTCACTATGTCTTATGACCTAGAAGACTGTCTTTCTCATTGTGATTACATCAATCTGTCTTGTAAGTGAAATGGAGATAGTATCGGTGCACCCGCCTTACACCATGTTTTTTCCAGACACACTGGTTCTGACTACTCTGGAGTCTTTCTTGCCAAAAAGTCATGCCTCCCTTCCACATGCTATTGGTGTTTCTGATCCACTTTTCTCCTTAGTTGTGTTTATCTTTGGTTTGGCAACAACCAATTCTACGATTTCCCATTATTTTACTCAATGTTTTGTATCTTCCCCAGCCCTGAAAAAGTCAGGGGATAGTTCCCTCATGTCACGAAACACGTGTTGGCTGGTTGTTTTTCGTTGTTGCATCATTAAATACATTTGAATAATACACTGGTATCGACCACAGATATTGGTACAATACGAGACATTTCAACCATTGTTATATCCTTATTACGTGTGCCCAGGACTGTGTTCTAATTATTGGAGTGGGTTCTTGATTCACATATTTACGGGGCTACAGGGTATTTCCCCTGACCTGGCAGCACGTGCATACTCTGAGCATAGTAGAAACCCCGCGAACTAGTCTGAGCTCCAATCTTCCTGTCTTTACTAAAAACCCCACACCGATATGAGCCTACAGATATGATCTGATTGGCTGCCACCACATCAACAAAGATGTGAAGGCAGCCATTTTAGGGCTCGGGCACTTAGTCACCTTCCTTGACAAAAAGTTCAAAAACAAATATAGGGGCAGAGAAGAGATACTCTGCACCCCTAGGACTGATTGAGGGGGGGTCCCAGAGGAACCCTCCAGGACCCAAAAAACGATTTTTATTTAAACAGAAGCACACTTTTAATAAATGAGCCCCCGGGGTGGACTAGGGCCCAGGGACGGTCGACGCGATTTATTTTTAAAGAATGGAGCACGTGGCCCCCCCTCCCTGAGCCTTATGGAGGTCCCGGGGACCCCATCCCCTGGCACATTATAAATATTTAGCGGAGAGGGGCATGTGGCCCCGGTCCCCAAGCCTTATGAATGCCCACGGACCACATCCCCTGGGCTGTTTTTAATTTTTAGGGGATGAGGGCATGTGGCAACCTCCCAGAGCCTCTTGGAGGCCCTGGGACCCCATCCACAGGGCCAAGTAATTTCATAAGGACTGGAGCACAAGCAGCCCTCCTCTGTTAACATCTTAGAGGCCCTGACGAACCCTCTGCACCCCTAGGACTGATTGAGGGGGGGTCCCAGAGGAACCCTCCCGGGCCCAAAAAACGATTTTTATTTAAACAGAAGCACACTTTTAATAAATGAGCCCCCGGTGTGGACTAGGGCCCAGGGACGGTCGACGCGATTTATTTTTAAAGAATGGAGCACGTGGCCCCCCCTCCCTGAGCCTTATGGAGGTCCCGGGGACCCCATCCCCTGGCACATTATAAATATTTAGCGGAGAGGGGCATGTGGCCCGCTCCCCAAGCCTTATGAATGCCCACGGACCACATCCCCTGGGCTGTTTTTAATTTTTAGGGGACGAGGGCATGTGGCAACCTCCCAGAGCCTCTTGGAGGCCCTGGGACCCCATCCACAGGGCCAAGTAATTTCATGAGGACTGGAGCGCAAGCAGCCCTCATCTGTTAACATCTTAGAGGCCCTGACGAACCCTTGCCCTACAGTCTAGTTTTACAATTTGAGGAGGGGATTTCTGGTCCCCCCCTCTGTGTGCTATTTACCGACCCTGGGGATGCCATTGCCTGGGGCCCGATGAGTGGTGCAGTGTCCCAGGGACCCCATCCTCCGGGACATTGCTTTGTTCCCTGCCCAGGATAGCGCGGGTAGGGAATATAAACTTTATTTCCTGCCCACACTCTCCTGGCCAGACAACACTGCTTTGCTTCCACTTGGGCGCGAGCAGGGAAAGCAGCTGCTCTCCTCCTGGGCAGGAGCAAGGGATAGAAGCCAGTCCCCTCCACCACCCATGAAGGGTGTGGGCTGGGTAGCCAGCAGTAGAAGTAGGGGCCTTGGGGCTTCATGAGTTGCCAGGTTGTGTGTGCCCCAGGTGGGGGCCGCTCATTTATTATTCACTGCTTCATTACAGAAACACAGTAATTCTCCTGGGTAATTGAATCCATGACCCCAGGAGAGATTACCAATTTTTTTTTTAAATCACTCTGAGCTCAAAATGTATGCTTTTCAGCTAGAATGCAGGGCACCCTTGTGGGTTCTATGGTTGCATTTTGTGGCCTGAAAACGGTTTAAAAAAAGACTCAATGGCATTTTTTTGTAGGGTTTTATTGGAAATATTTTATGACAATCACTTTTATTAAACATTGCAGGGTGTAAATAAAAAAAATATATATATCTCAGAGTTATTGGTGACTTTTTGACAAAGTGTGTAGGTATCCATTATATATGTTGATGGGCTGACCCCTTCATAAAGCTAGTAGACCTGCTTTTTATATTTGTGCGTTCCGACCCTTTGACAAAGTCAGAAGGACTGCCTTACTTAAAATGTCACCCTTTCCATCACAGTCAGATATGTGCGCCAGTGTGGCCTGCAGCCATGCCTTTTGCCCAACCCCATACTGTACACAGGCGTGTGTAACTAGGGCTTCCTATATATCTGTGGTTGATTGTTAATATGAACTAAGCTAACCATGAAGTGTCTGGTATAGGGTCAATGTTGCACATAACACATGCTTGCTACACCTAAGGGAGTTGTATCTGTGATGGCAATAATGATGCTCTATATTAATCTGAGCTTTTTTGTAACTACATTCATGCCTCCTCTGTCGTGCTAGTTTAGAGTGTAATATGTACAAAAGAAGATTGGACAATGTCATCAATGATGTCATTTTTAGATGTCATCACTGATGTAAATTATATCATAGAACAGTTCATGAGAGATGTAATATGCGAGGTCATAAACAGTGAGTGGCCGGGGGCGCAAGTTATCATTAGCTGTACTAACTATAACTGGTGAACTCCTGTGGTTTTGTGAGTTCAAAGCATTAATGTTGTCACTGACGTATTCACCTAACTATAACGTTTCTTTAATCTTTGTTTTTTTGTGAATATATATACACTGGAAAATCTTTCTTGAAAGTGATTATGGATGCATGCCAAGCTTTGCATGCCGTATGGACAAAGAGCCCTGCAGTCTACCACAAAGCCAATGACTAGGCTAGTGTGCTCGCAACCTCTCTTTACCTGTGCTGGCGTCCCACCCACCCTAGAGAGATTTAATTTAGCTGTGTTGGTCACTCTCGAGTGGCAATACATCCATATTTGACTATGGGAGCCTGCTCCATCCTAGGCCCTTTATATTTTGGTACACAGTTACTGGACTTCCTCTGCGTGTCTTACCAGAGAGCAGGCTTTTCGGAAATACTAACGTTCTTATTCACAGTTTCACCCTCTCATTTTTTTTTCAGAGCTGCATTATATGCCAAGTTTACTTATGCAAAAGTATTCCCCCAAGGGCTGACATTGTGTAAAGCCATGTATTCACATTTGGA
This sequence comes from Triturus cristatus, assembly GCF_964204655.1. Lineage (NCBI taxonomy): Eukaryota > Metazoa > Chordata > Amphibia > Caudata > Salamandridae > Triturus > Triturus cristatus. Next base: position 529,944,805 of record NC_140586.1, read on the forward strand.
TATGTTTTCTGTTCTATGGCCTCCTCTCAATAATTTGCGTCCGACCAACTTATTTTCCCCGTTACTTCCTACCTAGGTGACATTTATTCACAAACGTTTAGTTCACATATTTACAACCGTGAAAAACATACAGACCAGGCAAACCGAGCAAGCAGATATAGTTAAATGCAGTTAGATTTTATCTATAATTTGGGGTCATACTAGTTAATGTTTTAGCCAGTTCAAAGGTCATGTGCTTTGTCGTTCTCCACCCCAGTCTTTCTGGAGAAACATCTCCCTTACCTCTGGTGCCTGGGGTCATTGTTTGGAGCCTAGTCCAGCGCTCCCCCGTTTTTGGTCCCAGAATCTTCTTCCTGCCAACAATGCATTGTTTGTAAACATACTGAATAATCAGTCTTACAAACTCTTGTAGCAAGAAACATTGTAAAATGGTCTGTCGTTTGCACCATCGTTTAAGTATGTAACATTTGCACAGTACGTTAAGGTATGTTTTCCCTTCAAGGGTACCAAAATATAGGGCCAGATGTATGAACACATTTTCCCATAGACACTGAATGGGTAAAACTGTTTGATACATCTGGACCATAGTTTAAAAAATATAATTTTGTCAATGCACTATAAAGGCATCCGTGATTATTAGATAATGCACAAACTGCATTTGAACGTATTTGATTCAAATAATTAAGGATTTTAAAATTACTTCTAAGACTTGAACATAGATAAGTGATTTGAAGAATTTCTCTATAGTCTGATCCTGTAAAAGTACGTAAAACCTAGGGGTCTGCTTCCTATAGGCTGAGCATGTAAAATATTTGTAATGCGCACAATATCATAATAGCCTGTTTATTAATCCCTGTTTAGGCAAAAAGCCCGTAATACCTCTGCTAGTCAATCCGAGTAAGTTTTTTGGGGTGATAAAACAGTTTTAAGGTTTTAGGGATGGGTAGTTTTTCTGGGTTGGTAAGAAGAAGCTGATCTGGACTAATGGAACAGTATACAGAGGCAATACAATTATGACTCATATATATCGATAGCTGGTTTGTAGTGTGGAAAGGAGAGTTGAAACAGCATACACATTTCTACAGGCATTAGTTGGGAGTAGTATGAACCTGAGATAACTTACACTAGGAGCTATACAAGTGTTACATACCTAGATGTGTGCCTGTAGGTCAGTGAGGGCAAGATGGTAACGAGATTGCATAGAAAATAAAGAGCAAGCAACAGCCTGCTGCATAGCAAACACAAGGAGTTGATAGACAGAGCGCTGAAACTTTTCAGACACTCACAGATCTGGGTTGAATCCATCATCGTTCTTTAGCTCTCTTCGCCACCTCAGTTCAGACCCAGCAATATGCAAATCAGTCTTGACCCTGTGCCTCATGGTAACCGTCCTTCTGTTTGCTTTGACAGCCTGCTACATGCCAGTAGTCATTATCCTGATTTTCCAAAGGGGAATATCCCCTCCTTGGGGCAAAAAGGGATTGTAGCATAGGTGAGGAATATCAAGCAGAGAGGATGATCATGTGTGAAATGAGGAAAAAGGGTATTCTATTCATGGGATGGCAAAAGCATCAAGCAGAGTGAATGAGGTGAGGAGGGAAACACTATTGCTACCTATGGGCAATAAAACAAAGCAGAGTATCAACTGGCAATCTGCACAGATCTGTAATATCAAGGGTAAAAAGTGGAATACCTTAATTTGAGAAGAAACTCTAGTAAACTAGATTGGAGGTAATCCTAATAGGCATAGGAAATGCATTGTATTAAAGGATCGGATGATAAGCCATACAGAAGTGAAGACTCTGGACCTTGTATGGGCAAGAAAAAGAAAGAATATTACAGTTATCTAACCAAGTCATGCAGTAATAACAAATTGTAATGCCTGTTTGCATCAGGGTATACAAGGAGAAGTTTACAGAAAGGTATATGTTGCTATACACCTTACAGAGTGTTTGTCCTAGATTGTCCATGCATGGAGTGGTATGTGGGGAGCATTATTTTCCCAGTGAAAAAAGAGGTTCCTTTAAACAGTGAAGGGCAATCATGAGAGAGGAAGTCAGTTAATTGGTAGATACACACTGTAAGGCGCTAGACACTGTAAGGAGTTTCACTCCTTACAGTGCTTGTAAAAAATTGAGCTTCTTTGAAGTCAACAATGTAGAAAGGCCTGCAACAGGAGGAGACATCTAATCGGAGTTCAGAAAGCTGGAATTATATTCCATTTCACTATTTGACATTCACCTACCTAGTGACTTAAAAAGTGCCTTTATTTCCAACATAACTATTTAACCTTTTGGGCTTGACATTAGGGGATTTCAGCATGGGCCAAACAAGGCTAAAAACTGGAGCTGATGTTACCACCTTAGCAGATGGCACAGCACTACAGTCCTCCCAGTACTTATACCAGGAAAACAGTGAAACATAACAAGTAATTGTATGTATTTTGATACATATTTATATTTGACTTAGATTTAGAGTTTGGCAGACATGTTACTCTGTCAGAAATGTGATGGCTATCCTGTCCACCCTAATACAAGTGTATTATATCTAACTTCCCTTGTAATACGGTGGGCAGGATATCCATCACGTTTGTGATGGAGTAACCGGTCCACCAAAGTCTATATCAGGTCCTTACTAATCTATAGATATGATGGAAAGACCAAGCTCTGTAACATCATTTTGTCTGGAGAACGACCTTTAGTAGGTTTAAATGCATGGGCCATTCCATATTAAATCTTTTTATTTGTACCACTTGAGTAGTATCGGATTCTTTCCTTTTTGGCAAGGAAGGAGGGAAAACAAAAAAAATTACACATATATATATATATATATATATTCTCTTTGAGAATAACTCGAGGTATATAGACTTTTTACTCCAGGAGTATGTCCGGGAGCTCCCCTTCTACATCAGGGACACCAGAGATTTCCTGAAGAAGATCAAATGGAATGACCAATTTGTGCGTATGACTCTGGACGTCAGCACATTATATACTAGCATCAATCATGTTGATGGACTCGGGGCATTAGCACATTACTTGGGGAAAAGACCGATGACTCTGCATCAACATACTAACATGTTACTCCAAATGGCTGAGTTGTGTCTCGACAATAATATTTTTAACTTTGATCAATTGCCATATAAACAGCTGCAGGGCACTGCCATGGGCACCTGCTTCATCCCCAGCTATGCGAATTTGCATATGGGCTGGTGGGAGGAGCAATTGCTCATGACCAAGCATGCCAGAGAAATGCATGACAATGTCATTCTGTATGCAAGATACATTGACGATTTATTCATTGTGTGGCAGGGGTCCCAAGAATCAGCACAATAATTTGCGGGAGAACTCAATGAAAATAGTTTGAATCTGTCTTTCACATGTACCCTAAGTAAGACCACTGTACATTTTCTTGATTTAGAATTGTTAGTGCAAAATAATCAGTAACATTCCAGAACGTGCAGGAAGTCAACATCTGGTAATTCAATTCTACACTTCAGTAGTTTCCATCCGACAAAGCTTAAAGAGAGTATCCCCTATGCAGCGTGCCTCCGCGTGAAGCGCAATTGTAGCACAGCAGAAAGTTTAAGCGATGCCACGGACTATTTATTTACTAGGCTTAGATCCTGAAGGTATAGCAACGCAACATTCAATAAAGCGCAGTTTAAAACATCACCAATCAAGAGAGAGGACTTGCTCTTTGGTAATAGCAACAAAACCAAGAAACCGAGAGCGTGCCAATCCGGTACCCCTAGACTCATTACATGGTACTCCACATACCCTGCTAATCTGCAAATAATTCTCCATAAGAATTGGCAAATTATCAGAAGTGATTCAGTAATTGGACCAACAGTAACGAGGGTTCCTCCCATTACATTTAGGAGAGCTAAATCAATGTGCAGCGAGCTAGTCCGTAATGCACCAAAAGCGAAGTAAGGGACTGATTGGCTGAAGTCGCACGAGGCTTCCAAAATTGTCTAAAGTGCAAGGCGTGCCGCCATGGCGTGAATATCAAGTAAGTGCTAACACCACTAAGAAAAGCACCCTTTGTAATCCGTGGCAGTTTTACTTACAAAAGTGACTTTGCAGTGCACCTGCAAGAAAAACTATGTAGGTAGCGCAATTCATCGCGTACATGTAAGGATCTTGCAATACCTACGGGTAATCGCTAACGATGACCCCAGTTATCCTGTCACTAGGCACATCAGCTCCTGTAATGGGGGCAAAGCGACGGATTTAAGTTACTTTGTTATCGACTCCATCCCCAAGAACCCTAGGGGTGGGAACAGACAACTGGCACTTAGGAGGCTCGAGTCAAGATACATTCTGTTGCTAAATTCCAAGATCCCATATGGGATGAATGCTGACAAAGCGTTGTCGGTGCATCTCTAAAATTGCTAGTATGTACTAATCCTGTCTTTCTTTCTCTTCTTTTCTCTGAAGCCCACTCTGGGCAGAATTTTATGCACACATTTTTTAGTTTAGCCGCACCTTAGATCTTTGAATGCCATAGGTAACTTTTTCTGAGGCTGGGCTTATACTTTCCTGAACTCCTATTTTTATAGTGGTATATATATATATATGTGGTAGCAGACTAGCCCACTTGGGCAGGACCCCAGTGCCAGTACTGCCTCATGCAACAAAGGCAGAATCTCTGTGTTTCCCCTCTATGTACTACTCATCTCTTGTGTTCATTGTTGACACCTTTCTAATTTATCAGTATTGACAATGCAATTGCTTAAATATCGGCAAGTCCACTGGGACGGTAACCCTGGGCCACCTTTATCGCTGAGGGTTGTCTACGATATATTTTAAGATTACTATGCGACCACTTGAGGAGCTTTGAACCACGCAGCTCCCAGGGGACACAACTAACACGCACTATGAGTACCACTTCAGTACACACTTGCAGTTCAATCTCTATGTTCCCGCTACCACAATTTTGCATACCTACTAGCCTCTTTTCTTCTTCTGTATTTCTACATACCTGACAGTTATAGCACTGGCTGTTTCAACTCGTGAACCCGTGCAGAGCAAGAACAGACTGCTACTAAGTCTGTTCTTCCTTTATTCTTTCTATTCTATATCGTGGTATCCGCCATTTTATTTCATGACTTTCACTCAATTTTATGTTTATTTTGGTTACATGCACTGAGATTATATCAGTATATATTCTGTTATTTTTTGTCACACAGACTGTTTAACAGTGTATAAAACTTTCAACTTTTATGTTTATGACATCGGTTGATGTGACAACCATGAGTGTGGTGACTATGCATTTAAGGCAATACATATTACGTTCATAATTTTAAAAGAAACAAAAAAACGTTTGGTTGGGTTAAAAAGAGGAAATCTAAAAGGATTGTAAAACAGCTGATGACTTTTACATCGTAAAAAAGTGTGATAATTATTAATACATCTAAAAGATAAGTCAAAGTGCAAAGTGATACAGTAATCAAAAGGATTATGAAAGACAGCTGATGGCTTTTAAGTCGTAAATCAGTGCAATGCTATAAGTGCATCTAAAAGGTAAGCCATAATGCAAAAGTGATACAATAATGATAGTAGAGTTGTGATGCACACCGGCAGGAGATGTGAGGCTAGTGTGTTATTTTACTATTGTCTTTTGTTCTTGCGTTTGGCATAGAGTCTTTCCAGCTACCGCAAATAACTTCCCAACTCGTGCAAGCTCCATTGGCACTGTGGTGGTATAGATAAACATTAGAGCCTCCTTGCATGTTCTTACATTTTTTGGAATGAACATAGTTCTTAGATATAGGCGCCTCGGGCTTAACAAAACTGGGTAACATCAGATGACGTGCTCTGTGGATTCTGTGTGATATTGGCACAGGCAACATCCACTGCTTCCTGTTAGTGTGGTTTCCCAGTGTGCCCTGCAGTCCTGTATTGGTAAAGTTAGTAGCCTGGTCCTCAAAACATTCTGAAGAGCTTGTCTGCCCAGACCTGCTTTCAGGTATGGTTGGCATAGAGTAGCTTTGTGTGAGTGGACCAAGCCATCTGCACCACAAATGGCTCTGATCTTTTTGATGTCCTGGTGTCTTGAAATGATCTTTCCATGCTTTTTAGCAGGTTTTTTAAGCTGGCCGTTGACAGTTGAGTGTCCGTTGGAAAATCAGCTGGCAGGCACAGTGTATTATTGGCTGACACAAGGTACCTTGCCCAATGACTAGTATTATTCGTGAAGACTATTCGAAGTGCTTCTCTGAAAGTACCAGGACTTGCCTTAGTCACATGATGATATCATTTCACTATATCCTTTTTACATTCTATGTCCATTTCTGTTAAATTAAACTCTAGTCGAATCATTGTGCGCCTTGTTGAATATGGCAGCCTAAAAACCTTTCTAAAGGCCATGATGTGCAGATGCTCCAATTTGTCGGTCAACAGGCCTGGGAAGGCAAGATGGCCATAGCTCAGTGTTGGAATTAGCTTGGCTTGCATTACTCGTCGTATGCCCTCTGTTGAATAGCTTTCAAGCTTCTGATCTAATCTGCATAGGGCATGTGGGACCTTGGCCGCTTTTGCCACCAGTGCTTTGGCCTGTAGTGTTGTTCTGCCGGTATCTGAGAATTGTACTCCCAGGTAGGTATACTTGTTTGCTGTGGCAATCCTTAATGGGCCGAGATGCCAGCCTAATAAGGATTTTCTGGGTTTATGTCCAAAGACCATTACCTTACTGCTTTGGGTTGGTTTTCCATATTATAGCGGTGTAGTGTCTCCAATGCCCTTTTCATGCCTATTCTGGTTTGGTCCAGTAGGACAAGGTCATCCGCGTATTGCATGATTGGTAATCTGAAGTGGCACAATTTGGGTGGGAAGATGTTGTTTTTAGAAGAGCATTTCCCAAGTCCGCAGTATACAAATTGAACAATGTCGGTGCAATCACGCAGCCCTGTTTTAGCCCTTTGTTTGTATAGATCTTGGCAGTTGTAAATGCCTGTGTGAGTTTAGTGCGGACCCAAATGCCGGTGTGGAGAGACATGATGGCCGACAGGAGTTTCCTCGCAATGCCCCACTTTGCAAGTTTTTCCCACAGTATATTGCACTCAATACCATCAAAAGCGGCACTGTAGTCGACAAAGCATGCGTAGAGGGGGGTGTCGCCCTCTATGGCCTTATTTGCCAGGTATGGTAGTGCAATGGCGTTATCCATTGTCGATGAGTTCAGCCGAAATCCTGTCTGGTATTGCGGTATAATTTGGTTATCTGTTATCCATGTCTCTAGCTCTTTCAGGAGCACTTTTGCAATTAGTCTATAGTTCACCAGCTGTGAAGCATCCCCTTTCTTATAGATGGGTTGCAGGATGGAGCCTTTCAATGAGTCAGGTACTCCTGAAGTATTATAGCAGTGATTGAATAGACAACGCATGTGGGGGGCCCAGAAGTCTCGATCTTCATTGAAGATACTTCCTGGTAGCCCATTAGGCCCTGGAGTCCCGTCCTTCCTGATTCCCATCAATGTAATCAAAATTTCTTTTTCTGTGGGGATGAGATCCTCGATCTCATACTCACCAAGGTATTAGCCTTCAGCCTCCATTGTTTTTGCCCTCAATTTGTCCTGATCCACATATAGCCTTTTTGCGTGGGCTGCCCATTCGTTGGCAGGTACGGCATTGTGTATGTAACTTCTGCCATTAAGTCCATTGACATGACTCCAAAATTCCCTGCTGTTGCTGGGAGCGAGCAATGCATAGATGTATTTCCAATTGTCATCTGTGATGGTTTGTTTCAACTTCCAGAGCATTTTTCTCTCCTGTGCTGTTGCGCTGCCTGACGACACCGCTTTTTACTTTCTTTAAATTGAGGCCAGAGAGGTTGGCTAACCTGTTTCTACTACATTTTCCTTTATGTGTGGATTGCCTTTCTTTGGTCAGTGCATTAGATAGCGAGGAGATGATTTCTGACCATCTAACCTGAGGACTGGTCATGCATATGTCCTGTTTCCAATTGTTGTATCTCACTTGGCTTATCGGTCCCCATTTGATGCATTTTATCAGTGCTGAATCAGTGTATGAATGAAGCTTTTTACCCGCAGTTAAGTGTTCAACATGCATCATTGTGCTTATATTGACTAGGATTGATATTGGATGGTGGTCGCTCGTGGTGGTATGTGTCACCTTGTATTCTTCACATCTCCTAAATAAGATTTGGCTCAGAAAGATGTAGTCGAGCGTGGAGATGTTTTTTGAAAGTTGGATGATGCTTCGTATTTTGCTGCCCCACTTGGTTTACGGACTCCAGGTTGAATTTGTTGATGCAAGCTTCCATAATGTTTCGACCTTTATCTCCTCGACGTCGGTCCGGGTGGCACAGGTCTCTCATGTTGAAGTCCCCGGTGAGGATGCATTCGTGGCTGGGGTTTTCATAGAGGTATTCTCTAATTAGACCTGTAATCATTCTTGTGTTTGCTATTTTTACCTTGTTGTTTGGATTGATATAGAGGTTAATTACTGCAATTGTAGTTGGAGTACCCTCTAATATTATTCCCTTTATAGTGGCGATCTGGACGTCCGGGGAATTTGTAGGCCATTCCTCAATTTGTACCTGCAGGTTTAATTTTACAAAGATTGATACCCCACCAATCGGTCTTCCAAAGATTTTTTTCTTATCGGCCAAGGTGTGTATTGCTTGGAAGCCTTTGATGGGGTTGGTGTTACCGTCCATGTTTCCTGTAGTCACAGGATATTTCCTGTTTTGAACAGATTCGTGGCTTCCTTATAACCCTAGAGTCGATTTAAGACCTACCACGTTCCAGCTTATTACTCTGAGATTGGTTCTTGTTCTTGTTTCCTCTATGTTAGGAATTTGCCCTCCCGTTGGTATGCAAGGCCGTTGAGATCCAGATCCAGTCAACCGAAATGGCATCCTGGGGTGCTCTTATCTCCATGCATTGTCTGGTTACATCCCCCTTTATGAGCTTGATTTTGATGTTATTGTCACAATGTAGGCTCGGGGTTGATTGTATGCCTTTTAGAATACTTTTCTGTGGTGCTGTAGCTGTTTGTTTAAGCAGCCTCTGTAGTAGTATTTGGGGATATTTTCAATTGGACATTTGTCTACCCGGATACCCCAATCCCTGAGTAGATCTTTTGCTGCCATGATGTTTTGGATATCTAGCTTATTGGTCCACTTTGTTAAGGTTGACTCCCTGTTACTTATCCAGGGGTAATTTTTGAAATGCACCAATTCGAGATGGCTGGATTTTAGGTAGGCCAGTGAGGGTATGCACAACAGGAGATATAGGATGTTTGAGCAATTTAAGATGTCGCCCGGGCCTCTTGTCTCGAATTCAGGCGTAAGGATCACTATATACTCCGTGTCTGGCAGATGGCCGTTATTCCAGTAGTCATGTCATCAGTGATGTCATTTGAGATGTTATCAGTGATGTCATCAGTGATGTCACTTTGCATGTCATGAGTGATGTAATATGTGACGTCATCAGCAGGGCATTGCAGGGGCGCACGTTATACGTAGCTAAACTAACTATAACAGGCAAATCTCTCTGGTTTTATATGAGTGAAATGTGCAACTAACTATAATGTCCCTGAAACCTATAGTTTTTTCAGTGAATTTCTAAAGTTTTTTAAATTCTAATTTCTAACTATAACGTTTTTAAAACCTATGGTTTTCTCAGTGAATTTCAAAGGTTTTATAAATGCTAATTTCTAACTACAATGTTCCTGAAACCTATATTGTTTTTAAGTACATTTAAAAAAAAGAGCAGAATTTTTGTAGTGAAAAACTAACTGTAACAGTAGTCTGTTATAAGTTAACAATGTTTAAATCTTAATTAGCACTAATTAACATCTAAGGGGCATATGTATCAAACTCCCGTTTAGCGAATCCTAAATTGCGATATTTTGCGATTTGCAAATTGAGATTCGCTAAGCCGGATGTAAAAAATTAATCGCAAATATATTGTGATTTCTTAAAAATCGCAAATTATTCTCAGACACCCGTTTTGCGATTTCTTAATAGCAAAATTCGCTAATTAAGAAATCGCAAAAACGGGAATCTGCAATCCAGGTGCAGCCTGATGACATCACAAACAGGAAACTGGAGTGATTTCCTGCACCTGCTTACCTGAGCCACACCGAGAGGCTGCTTGGGGAGCGTGAGGAGGCATCCTAGGAGAGTGCAACCAGCAATGGATTCCACCAAACAACAGCAGGGCAAGGATGCAGAGAAAAGGAAGAGAAAGCATAAGTTCTCAGAAAAGGAGCAGGAGGTCCTCATTGAGGAGATGGTCTGCAGCCATGAGCTCCTCTTCGGCAAGAAGGCACTGCGTGTCCCAGAGGCGAGGAAGAGGAAAATTTGTCTAGAAATACAAAATAAGGTGAATGCAGTGGGAGTCACCACTCGTACCATCGAAGAGCTGCGCAAGCGGTGGTACGACATGCGCCAGAGGTCCAAGGAGAGGGTGGCAGCCAGACTGAAGGACGCAAATCAGACTGGAGGAGGACCATCCACTGCAGAGCAGCCAACACCCCATGAGGAGCTTGTGGAGTCTACACTCCTGCCTGAGAACGTTGGTGGTGTGGCTGACATAGACAGCTCCGACCCTGCATCCAGCAGTCAAGGTAAGATGCATGCAAAATCAATCTGCACTCCTCCCCATCCAATGCACACTTCCCCAAATGCGCATAGTAAACTCCCAAAATGTCATTCCAGCCCAGGTCTTACAGCACACCCAGCAATGCATCATGGGACTCGTAGTACTGTGTCTGACAGTGTGTCCATGAGACAAAGGAAATTGAATGAAACATGTGGGTTGGGGATAAGTGAATGATACAGTGTCAGAGGCTAGCCAAAAAAAACTGTAGGAACTTTATTGATTGCCACATGCAGACAATAACACAAACTCATGTAGTCCCCTTTACATCCACAGCACATTCCAGGGCACAAGAAGACAGCGCAGAGGGAGAGGAGCCTGCACACCCTGCAGACTCCAGTGATGACACTGAGCAGCAGCCAATCCAGCGCAGGAAGTGCGTACATGTACCCCCACTGCCTCCATTTGAGGACGAATTACCTGCCACAGGGGATGACACCGACAGGAGAGAGGGGAGTCAGGGTGTGTCACACATGCCCATTCATGACACCCAAAGGCCAAGGAGTAGACCACAGGACACAAGCAGATCAAGGCCCAGGAGCAGCACTGCGACTGAAGCAGAAGGATCCGTGTTCTCAGGCCTGGAACAGAGCATGCTGCAGGAACAGCGCCTGCAAAGCAAAGCACTTAGATCAATAAATAGGCAGCTATGCCGCATACACAATGAGCAGAAGAACATGGGGGAGAGCTTCATGGCCATGGCAGGGGCGATCCGTGAGCTCTGTGACACTTTGAGGCAAAACCAAGCCGCCAATGACAGGGCTGGCCGACGTGCCAATGCACGCCTCCACAACTACATGAAGGCCGTGAACCGCCTCTGCACCACCACTAGCACCCTCACATGCAGAAGCGTAACTATGCAGGTCGAGATGGCACACTGCTGCCAGGACATAGCCCGAGGGCGTGCGCAGGTTACCACTGCTGTGGAGCAGCTGCAGACGGCCAATGCTGGTGGCAGCGCACTCATGGCCTCTGCCGACAGTGAGGACACCTCAAGTCGGAGCAGCGTCACTCCCACCTTGCCAGGGGAAGGACGACGCAGTGCCAGACAGGGCGCAGGACAAGGGAACACCATGGGGGGCACTCAGCCTGGACGTCACCGAAGGAGGTGAACATGTGCGGTGACACTTACTGCAACATGGGTGAATGAACCCTACAATGATGTTTGCACAGTTACTTGTGCCTTACCTGCACTGTGTGCACAACATGTGCTGGGGACAGCTACTATTTCTTTAATGTGAAGTGTGAATAAACACTTCACACATCATCAAGCTTTGTTGTCTCATTTCATCATTACTCACCTAGAAGTAGTTTTGTGTGATCTCTGTCCGTCTCTGGCGTCCAGCAGCTGCCCCAACTCCTGCTGCCCCAACTCCTGCTGGCAGGGGGAGCAGGGCGCTCGTCATCCGATGTGTCTGTATCGGTCACATCAATTGTGGTGCCTTTCCTCATTGCCATGTTATGTAGCATTGCACAGCTTGCCACGATTTTACAGCAGGTCTCAGGGCTGTATTGCAGTGCGCCTCCACTTTTATGCAGGCACCTGAAGCGGCTCTTCAGGATTCCAAAGGTACGCTCGATGACGCAGCGTGTAGATCTGTGTGCCCTGTTGTAGCTCCTCTCACTTGCATTTGCAGGATCCAGATTAGGGGTCAGGATGAAGTCGCGCACTGCATAGGCACTGTCACCTGCATGGACAAACACAATAGGTAAGTCAATGTCCCCCTTCTCAAGTGATGTAGTGGATGTCTTGATGTGTGCCATGAATTTACCTAGCAGGTACCCCTCCCCAAACTCTCCAGCACTCAGACGTCTGTGTATTCCACTGTGTCTGAAGATGAAAGAGTCATGTGTACTGCCGGGGTATTTGGGTACGATGTCTGTGATGATATACTTTGCATTGCACACAATCTGTATATTGAGGGAATGGTAGCATTTCCGATTTCTGTAGACATATTCAGTTGCTGATGGGGGTGTGATGGGGGTGTGATGGCCACATGGGTCCCATCGATGCAGCCAATGACGTGGGGGAAACGTGCAATCTGGTAGAAGTCCAGTTTTGTTTGCTGTAATGCCTGTTGGGTGGTGGGGAAGTATATGTGATGTGATAGCCTCTGTAGCATTGCATCTAGAAAGGCATGGAGAAAGCGCGAAAGTGCACTCTGTGACACCCCACCAACCTCCGCTATTACCCGTTGGAAACTCCCTGACGCCAGGAGGTGCAGGGAGCACAGGACCTGCACATGTGTGGGAATTGTTTGTGTCCTGCGTGTAGGGTGTTCCAAGTAGGGTTTCAGCTCCTCAATCAGGTCCATTATGGTCTGTGGGTGCAGCCTGTACTTGTCATAGATGTCCTCTTCCGTGTGCTGGAACAGAGTGATGCGCAGCCTGAATATACGTTCCTGTCTCATTCTCCTCTGTGCAAGAGCCCGAATACGCAGCCTCCTGGCTATCACGAACATTGCTGCCATTGTGGGTGGGTCTAGCTATTTTCAGAAGTGATTCTGTCCGTGAGCATTTTTCTCTCCTGTGCTGTTGCGCTGCCTGACGACACCGCTTTTTACTTTCTTTAAATTGAGGCCAGAGAGGTTGGCTAACCTGTTTCTACTACATTTTCCTTTATGTGTGGATTGCCTTTCTTTGGTCAATGCATTAGATAGCGAGGAGATGATTTCTGACCATCTAACCTGAGGACTGGTCATGCATATGTCCTGTTTCCAATTGTTGTATCTCACTTGGCTTATCGGTCCCCATTTGATGCGTTTTATCAGTGCTGAATCAGTGTATGAATGAAGCTTTTTACCCGCAGTTAAGTGTTCAACATGCATCATTGTGCTTATATTGACTAGGATTGATATTGGATGGTGGTCGCTCGTGGTGGTATGTGTCACCTTGTATTCTTCACATCTCCTAAACATGGTTCCCTCTAACCTGCGCGCCTGAGCGGGCGCGCACACCTAGGTTTCCCTCCGCGCAGACACCTACAATGAGCGCGCACTACAAAGCGCGCACTACAAAGGATTCCAGTAAATACTTCACTGGAGCCCTTGAAGTGCGGCTCATGGCGATGCTGCTGCGCTTCCAAATGCATTTCTAAAGACGTGTTTTTCGTCTTTAGAAATCCTAATGGGGGACGTTTAAATGCCTGCAACGCTGTCATTAAACAGCAGGAGAGAAGTCCGAGAGCTTTCTCTACAACCAGAGTCCCGTTGTTTCATCACCGAATGTCAACGAGCACGCTTTGTTGCTACCGAAATGGGGCACAAGTGCACGGTATATGAATAAATTAAGTTTGTGTTAGGGAGCCCGCCCGGGCAGTGGGTTCATATATACAGATGAACCAGACAGCGCTCTAGTTTACCAAGCATCGTGAAAGTGGCAAATTCGATTAAAAAATAAAATTACAATGCAAAATACATTCCCGGTGGGGGCGAACTGCGTGATTTGCCTCAGGTTCTGTGCTTGCAGTGTGCCCAGAGGTGCCCCCGCTGAGTGTGTAGCTGAGCTGTGTTGTCACTTCCCCAAAGTCGTGATTGAAGCTCCTACCTGTCTGCCTCGGAGCAGTCACAAACCTCTCATTTGTAGCGAGGGTTTCTTAACACCGAAATGCTCGTTCAGCTTGAACTTTCCACGGAAATTCATTGAACTGGTTGGTTGTATTTAGTAAACAATCACATTTGCAAAGTCCACGGACCTCTAGCTCCTCACATAGCTGCCAAGGTTTCAGATTGCCATGTGTGACATCTTCGTAATTTTAGAGTAATTATGAGTGCATTTCAATGACTGTGAGTGACTGAGAATTTCATTATAAATAAAATTGAGAATAATTTTTGCTGAAAGTATATGAGAAATCTTTCAAGCTTTTAAAGTGAAGTAAAAGGAGGTGTAAAATATAATTAGACTGCTGTTAATCAGGGGAGCGGTGCCCTTAACCGAAATCGATTACATTCAGAAACTAAAACAACAGATATTTATCCACTATACCAATAAATATATCGATCTAAAACATTAGTATTGCTAAATCTCTCTCATGTAACATAGTGATAACATTACATGCAGTGTCAGCTAAGTTTTTTTTGTCGCCCAACTGATCTGAAAATGGTGCCTGCATGTTCGTTTTCGTATGTGATTCATTTTACTAGTCTGGCATAGGAAGTAGAGTGGTGTGAAAGCCCATGTATTTAAGATGCGGCTCCATACTTATTTTTTAGGTCCAATAAAAAATATAGCATCCTACAACACTGAAAAGGAAACTAGTAAAATGTGCTTTACTAGAGAACCCATAATAATACGTTGATTTTTATAAAGCATTTTTTACTGCACTTTTGGGGCTTCTCACTTCTCTATATAACAGGTGTTATTGTTTCCTAAACTAATGGCATCCAGTTTATCGCGAGCAAAATCAAGCAATGAAGACAAGGGGAACACATAAATATCAGAAAGATCACTAATTTGAGCAACGAGAAACTAAGTTAACTGCTGCAAAACGTAAGAAATATAAACAACTTTGCTTTATCAGACTCTAGCCAAAATTGCAGACAAAAGATAAGGCACACTGAAAGCTGCGTGACTCGCAGACTCACATACAGCGACAAGAGCAGTAAGCACAGCTGCATTCTAAAGCTGAGAGTGGGAGACACGCATTTAGGTCACAACTAAGCAGGCAGCTGTGCTTTATGGGAATGCACTGTGATTGACATGATCCACACTTTACATGTACAACTGGGCGAGCAGTCCACCTATGTTTGCACTGTCTGTTGCCATTAGAATAATTGCTTGAAATTCTTTGTATTTTAAGAAGATGCCCTAATAAATGGAAAGTGTGCCATTTAATTGGGCACCAAGAATAAACCGGATACAGCCTACGCTATTTTACAAAACGCTCTAATAAATATTCGTTCCCTATGGGAGATGGTTTGCTGTGCTGTGATAGCTGATCTGGCCGGCCGGGCAGACTGAGGGTTGCTGTATTAACTAAGTGAACAATCCACCTTCATGTGCGGCTTCTGACTTTTTTGCCTCTGCATGTGAGGAAGATAGACCTGGCGCTGTCAAGAAACGGGGGTGGGACTCCTTGACCAAGAAATAAAACAGGCCACAACCCGCTTCAGATACCCGCTCTCCCAAGGCTCCACAGAGAGACACCCAAGGCGCAGCGGAACACAGGCCATGAGGATATATCAATATAAATGCATGACTTTGCATTAGAGTGCAGGTGATGCAGATCACCACACTGAAATGCGTTAGTCTAACGCCTGATGCATGGTACTTGGCAGAGCTGCCTCCACCTTTTGCTTTCTCCTTCTGTGTCTGGCTGTGGTATCACACATGCTTGTCGGTATGCTGGTTGGTCTCAGTTCAGCAGCCTCTGCTATTTTTGCTGCCCATTCACCTCTGCGGTGACTTGTTAAACGCTCTTCACCGGCGTGCTGCACCTTACTTCACTGCCTCCGACCAGGCCACCTCCTGATTTCTCCAGTTCTTCTTTTTTTTGCACTGTGTGGCGTCACTGGCTTCACATGTGCTTTTACTGTTTGTAAGATGCTTCCATCCAATACAGCACCTTCAGCTGTTATTGTTAGTCAGTTACCTATGCAGTGACTCCTAAAATGCTCCCTACTGCATGCTGCCATTCACATTTGTGTCTCCCGCCTCAAACTGCTCAATATGTTAGTTTTTCATTCCACTTCTCGAAACTGCCAGGAGTTCTGCAGTATGTGCCGTTGACACTTAGGCAGCGATTACACACACAGCAGCAGGGCTAGTTCTAGGGTTTTTGGGGCCCCAGACAGATTAGGAACAAATGAGTGCCCTTTTCATATCTTTTATTAGTGAAACAGGTTATTGCCAACTGTATACACATGACAAAGCAAAAGATAAACAAATAGGGCAAATATTTTAGGCTTAGCAGAGAATACACTCTAAGTGGCCACAGAAAATACTTGCCCAGACACTAAGTACTTAAAAGATCATCAGGCATTATGGGGCATTTGGGGAATGACTTAGTAATATTACTTATCTGATTATAAAAACAAACGTCAAGTACTTTGGAATGTGTAACAGAAAGCAAGGACTGGCAGTGGACTTCCCAAACAATAGGCCTTTGCCTTTGCCTACAAACCAGTTCACCAAGTTCTCCCACTCACCTCCATTAGAAACGTCGCAAATCAACATTTTTCAAACAATCATAACCTTTTTGAAAGTATCTTTATTTGAATCAATCAATCACTCAGCATTTTTAGTGTGCAGCGCTATCACCCCAAGGATATCTGGGTGCTGGGATGCAAGGCCTCCGTCAAAAAGCCAAGTTTAGAGTTTGTTTCTGAACTCCGCATGGGAAGGTGTCCTGGGGGAAGTAGAGGCGCTGGGCAACAGGCGGAGGAAAACGGCAGGATGAGGGCAAGAGACGCGCAGAAAAAGCAAAACAGAGGGTGAGAAATTAGCAGATAAGGCAGAAACAGAGGGCAAGAAGTGAACAGAAAAGGCAACAATAGGGCAAGAAACAAGCAGAAAGACAAGAAAGAGGGCAAGAAACAAGCAGAGAAGGCATAAACAGAGGTCAAGAATTGAGCAGAAAAGGCAAAAAGAGGGCAAGAAATGAGCACAGAAGGAGGCACAAACCAGGGGCAAGAAACAAGCAGAAAAGGCAAAAAGAGGGCAAGATACGAGCAGTGAAGTTAGAAACAGAGGGCAAGAAATGGGCAGAAAAGGCAAAAAGAGGGCAAGAAACGAGCAGAGAAGGCACAAACAAAGTGCAAGAAATGAGCGTAGAAGGCACACACCGAGGGCAAGAAATGAGCTGCTTTGTTTAACTTTATTATTGCACACATGTCTGCCATTTTTAGCCGATAGCATGTTGTATTTTTCTACTTTTATTCTTTCAATGTATCTTGCAAATGTGACTCAACTTGTGTATGTGCTGTATTGTGGTTGTGTATGTTGGTGAATGCAAGAATGAATAAGTGATTTTATGGATGCACAAGTGCAAGGATGATTGACAGGGTGCATGTGTGATGACTTATTCAGTGCTTAAACCAATCAGAGACCAAGAAGTCACTTTTAATTAAAAGCAAGGCTTATTGGCAGTGCCAATGCTTGTCATTTACCTATAAGTGGTAGCGGATCGACTTGCCTTGTTGCACATCTTATCACTCAGTTGCGCACACAAGCAATAAAAGAGTGCACACCTACATTCTATTGCCGCACGTAAGAAAGAAAAATTAGAGGGAACATTGCTCCTAAATAAGATTTGGCTCAGAAAGATGTAGTCGAGCGTGGAGATGTTTTTTGAAAGTTGGATGATGCTTCGTATTTTGCTGCCCCACTTGGTTTACGGACTCCAGGTTGAATTTGTTGATGCAAGCTTCCATAATGTTTCGACCTTTATCTCCTCGACGTCGGTCCGGGTGGCACAGGTCTCTCATGTTGAAGTCCCCGGTGATGATGCATTCATGGCTGGGGTTTTCATAGAGGTATTCTCTAATTAGACCTGTAATCATTCTTGTGTTTGCTATTTTTACCTTGTTGTTTGGATTGATATAGAGGTTAATTACTGCAATTGTAGTTGGAGTACCCTCTAATACTATTCCCTTTATAGTGGCGATCTGGACGTCCGGGGAATTTGTAGGCCATTCCTCAATTTGTACCTGCAGGTTTAATTTTACAAAGATTGATACCCCACCAATCGGTCTTCCAAAGATGTTTTTCTTATCGGCCAAGGTGTGTATTGCTTGGAAGCCTTTGATGGGGTTGGTGTTACCGTCCATGTTTCCTGTAGGCACAGGATATTTCCTGTTTTGAACAGATTCGTGGCTTCCTTATAACCCTAGAGTCGATTTAAGACCTACCACGTTCCAGCTTATTACTCTGAGATTGGTTCTTGTTCTTGTTTCTTCTATGTTAGGAATTTGCCCTCCCGTTGGTATGCAAGGCCGTTGAGATCCAGATCCAGTCAACCGAAATGGCTTCCTGGGGTGCTCTTATCTCCATGCATTGTCTGGTTACATCCCCCTTTATGAGCTTGATTTTGATGTTATTGTCACAATGTAGGCTCGGGGTTGATTGTATGCCTTTTAGAATACTTTTCTGTGGTGCTGTAGCTGTTTGTTTAAGCAGCCTCTGTAGTAGTATTTGGGGATATTTTCAATTGGACATTTGTCTACCCGGATACCCCAATCCCTGAGTAGATCTTTTGCTGCCATGATGTTTTGGATATCTAGCTTATTGGTCCACTTTGTGAAGGTTGACTCCCTGTGACTTATCCAGGGGTAATTTTTGAAATGCACCAATTCGAGATGGGTTGATTTTAGGTAGGCCAGTGAGGGTATGCACAACAGGAGATATAGGATGTTTGAGCAATTTAAGATGTCGCCCGGGCCTCTTGTCTCGAATTCAGGCGTAAGGATCACTATATACTCCGTGTCTGGCAGATGGCCGTTATTCCAGTAGTCATGTCATCAGTGATGTCATTTGAGATGTTATCAGTGATGTCATCAGTGATGTCACTGAGCATGTCATGAGTGATGTAATATGTGACGTCATCAGCAGGGCATTGCAGGGGCGCACGTTATACGTAGCTAAACTAACTATAACAGGCAAATCTCTCTGGTTTTATATGAGTGAAATGTGCAACCAACTATAATGTCCCTGAAACCTATAGTTTTTTCAGTGAATTTCTAAAGTTTTTTAAATTCTAATTTCTAACTATAACGTTTTTAAAACCTATGGTTTTCTCAGTGAATTTCAAAGGTTTTATAAATGCTAATTTCTAACTACAATGTTCCTGAAACCTATATTGTTTTTAAGTACATTTAAAAAAAAAGAGCAGAATTTTTGTAGTGAAAAACTAACTGTAACAGTAGTCTGTTATAAGTTAACAATGTTTAAAACTTAATTAGCACTAATTAACATCTAAGGGGCATATGTATCAAACTCCCGTTTAGCGAATCCTAAATTGCGATATTTTGCGATTCGCAAATTGAGATTCGCTAAGGGGGATGTAAAAAATTAATCGCAAATATATTGCGATTTCTTAAAAATCGCAAATTATTCTCAGACACCCGTTTTGCGATTTCTTAATAGCAAAATTCGCTAATTAAGAATTCGCAAAAACGGGAATCTGCAATCCAGGTGCAGCCTGATGACATCACAAACAGGAAACTGGAGTGATTTCCTGCACCTGCTCACCTGAGCCACACCGAGAGGCTGCTTGGGGAGCGTGAGGAGGCATCCCAGGAGAGTGCAACCAGCAATGGATTCCACCAAACAACAGCAGGGCAAGGATGCAGAGAAAAGGAAGAGAAAGCATAAGTTCTCAGAAAAGGAGCAGGAGGTCCTCATTGAGGAGATGGTCTGCAGCCATGAGCTCCTCTTCGGCAAGAAGGCACTGCGTGTCCCAGAGGCGAGGAAGAGGAAAATTTGTCTAGAAATACAAAATAAGGTGAATGCAGTGGGAGTCACCACTCGTACCATCGAAGAGCTGCGCAAGCGGTGGTACGACATGCGCCAGAGGTCCAAGGAGAGGGTGGCAGCCAGACTGAAGGACGGAAATCAGACTGGAGGAGGACCATCCACTGCAGAGCAGCCAACACCCCATGAGGAGCTTGTGGAGTCTACACTCCTGCCTGAGAACATTGGTGGTGTGGCTGACATAGACAGCTCCGACCCTGCATCCAGCAGTCAAGGTAAGATGCATGCAAAATCAATCTGCACTTCTCCCCATCCAATGCACACTTCCCCAAATGCGCATAGTAAACTCCCAAAATGTCATTCCAGCCCAGGTCTTACAGCACACCCAGCAATGCATCATGGTACTCGTAGTACTGTGTCTGACAGTGTGTCCATGAGACAAAGGAAATTGAATGCAACATGTGGGTTGGGGATAAGTGAATGATACAGTGTCAGAGGCTAGCCAAAAAAAACTGTAGGAACTTTATTGATTGCCACATGCAGACAATAACACAAACTCATGTAGTCCCCTTTACATCCACAGCACATTCCAGGGCACAAGAAGACAGCGCAGAGGGAGAGGAGCCTGCACACCCTGCAGACTCCAGTGATGACACTGAGCAGCAGCCAATCCAGCGCAGGAAGTGCGCACATGTACCCCCACTGCCTCCATTTGAGGACGAATTACCTGCCACAGGGGATGACACCGACAGGAGAGAGGGGAGTCAGGGTGTGTCACACATGCCCATTCATGACACTTAAAGGCCAAGGAGTAGACCACAGGACACGAGCAGATCAAGGCCCAGGAGCAGCACTGCGACTGAAGCAGAAGGATCCGTGTTCTCAGGCCTGGAACAGAGCATGCTGCAGGAACAGCGCCTGCAAAGCAAAGCACTTAGATCAATAAATAGGCAGCTATGCCGCATACACAATGAGCAGAAGAACATGGGGGAGGGCTTCATGGCCATGGCAGGGGCGATCCGTGAGCTCTGTGACACTTTGAGGCAAAACCAAGCCGCCAATGACAGAGCTGGCCGACGTGCCAATGCACGCCTCCACAACTACATGAAGGCCGTGAACCGCCTCTGCACCACCACTAGCACCCTCACATGCAGAAGCGTAACTATGCAGGTCGAGATGGCACACTGCTGCCAGGACATAGCCCGAGGACTTGCGCAGGTTACCACTGCTGTGGAGCAGCTGCAGACGGCCAATGCTGGTGGCAGCGCACTCATGGCCTCTGCCGACAGTGAGGACACCTCAAGTCGGAGCAGCGTCACTCCCACCTTGCCAGGGGAAGGACGACGCAGTGCCAGACAGGGCGCAGGACAAGGGAACACCATGGGGGGCACTCAGCCTGGACGTCACCGAAGGAGGTGAACATGTGCGGTGACACTTACTGCAACACAGGTGAATGAACCCTACAATGATGTTTGCACAGTTACTTGTGCCTTACCTGCACTGTGTGCACAACATGTGCTGGGGACAGCTACTATTTCTTTAATGTGAAGTGTGAATAAACACTTCACACATCATCAAGCTTTGTTGTCTCATTTCATCATTACTCACCTAGAAGTAGTTTTGTGTGATCTCTGTCCGT
This sequence comes from Triturus cristatus, assembly GCF_964204655.1. Classification (NCBI taxonomy): domain Eukaryota; kingdom Metazoa; phylum Chordata; class Amphibia; order Caudata; family Salamandridae; genus Triturus; species Triturus cristatus. Next base: position 529,966,481 of record NC_140586.1, read on the forward strand.
CTCTGGCGTCCAGCAGCTGCCCCAACTCCTGCTGCCCCAACTGCTGCTGGCAGGGGGAGCAGGGCGCTCGTCATCCGATGTGTCTGTATCGGTCACATCAATTGTGGTGCCTTTCCTCATTGCCATGCTATGTAGCATTGCACAGCTTGCCACGATTTTACAGCAGGTCTCAGGGCTGTATTGCAGTGCGCCTCCACTTTTATGCAGGCACCTGAAGCGGCTCTTCAGGATTCCAAAGGTACGCTCGATGACGCAGCGTGTAGATCTGTGTGCCCTGTTGTAGCTCCTCTCACTTGCATTTGTAGGATCCAGATTAGGGGTCAGGATGAAGTCGCGCACTGCATAGGCACTGTCACCTGCATGGACAAACACAATAGGTAAGTCAATGTCCCTCCCCTCAAGTGATGTAGTGGATGTCTTGATGTGTGCCATGAATTTACCTAGCAGGTACCCCTCCCCAAACTCTCCAGCACTCAGACGTCTGTGGATTCCACTGTGTCTGAAGATGAAAGAGTCATGTGTACTGCCGGGGTATTTGGGTACGATGTCTGTGATGATATACTTTGCGTTGCACACAATCTGTATATTGAGGGAATGGTAGCATTTCCGATTTCTGTAGACATATTCAGTTGCTGATGGGGGTGTGATGTGGGTGTGATGGCCCCATGGGTCCCATCGATGCAGCCAATGACATGGGGGAAATGTGCAATCTGGTAGAAGTCCAGTTTAGTTTGCTGTAATGCCTGTTGGGTGGTGGGGAAGTATATGTGATGTGATAGCCTCTGTAGCATTGCATCTAGAAAGGCATGGAGAAAGCGCGAAAGTGCACTCTGTGACACCCCACCAACCTCCGCTATTACCCGTTGGAAACTCCCTGACGCCAGGAGGTGCAGGGAGCACAGGACCTGCACATGTGTGGGAATTGTTTGTGTCCTGCGTGTAGGGTGTTCCAAGTAGGGTTTCAGCTCCTCAATCAGGTCCATTATGGTCTGTGGGTGCAGCCTGGACTTGTCATAGATGTCCTCTTCCGTGTGCTGGAACAGAGTGATGCGCAGCCTGAATATACGTTCCTGTCTCATTCTCCTCTGTGCAACAGCCCGAATACGCAGCCTCCTGGCTATCACGAACATTGCTGCCATTGTGGGTGGGTCTAGCTATTTTCAGAAGTGATTCTGTCCGTGAGCATTTTTCTCTCCTGTGCTGTTGCGCTGCCTGACGACACCGCTTTTTACTTTCTTTAAATTGAGGCCAGAGAGGTTGGCTAACCTGTTTCTACTACATTTTCCTTTATGTGTGGATTGCCTTTCTTTGGTCAGTGCATTAGATAGCGAGGAGATGATTTGTGACCATCTAACCTGAGGACTGGTCATGCATATGTCCTGTTTCCAATTGTTGTATCTCACTTGGCTTATCGGTCCCCATTTGATGCGTTTTATCAGTGCTGAATCAGTGTATGAATGAAGCTTTTTACCCGCAGTTAAGTGTTCAACATGCATCATTGTGCTTATATTGACTAGGATTGATATTGGATGGTGGTCGCTCGTGGTGGTATGTGTCACCTTGTATTCTTCACATCTCCTAAATAAGATTTGGCTCAGAAATATGTAGTCGAGCGTGGAGATGTTTTTTGAAAGTTGGATGATGCTTCGTATTTTGCTGCCCCACTTGGTTTACGGACTCCAGGTTGAATTTGTTGATGCAAGCTTCCATAATGTTTCGACCTTTATCTCCTCGACGTCGGTCCGGGTGGCACAGGTCTCTCATGTTGAAGTCCCCGGTGATGATGCATTCGTGGCTGGGGTTTTCATAGAGGTATTCTCTAATTAGACCTGTAATCATTCTTGTGTTTGCTATTTTTACCTTGTTGTTTGGATTGATATAGAGGTTAATTACTGCAATTGTAGTTGGAGTACTCTCTAATATTATTCCCTTTATAGTGGCGATCTGGACGTCCGGGGAATTTGTAGGCCATTCCTCAATTTGTACCTGCAGGTTTAATTTTACAAAGATTGATACCCCACCAATCGGTCTTCCAAAGATGTTTTTCTTATCGGCCAAGGTGTGTATTGCTTGGAAGCCTTTGATGGGGTTGGTGTTACCGTCCATGTTTCCTGTAGGCACAGGATATTTCCTGTTTTGAACAGATTCGTGGCTTCCTTATAACCCTAGAGTCGATTTAAGACCTACCACGTTCCAGCTTATTACTCTGAGATTGGTTCTTGTTCTTGTTTCTTTTATGTTAGGAATTTGCCCTCCCGTTGGTATGCAAGGCCGTTGAGATCCAGATCCAGTCAACCGAAATGGCATCCTGGGGTGCTCTTATCTCCATGCATTGTCTTGTTACATCCCCCTTTATGAGCTTGATTTTGATGTTATTGTCACAATGTAGGCTCGGGCTTGATTGTATGCCTTTTAGAATACTTTTCTGTGGTGCTGTAGCTGTTTGTTTAAGCAGCCTCTGTAGTAGTATTTGGGGATATTATCAATTGGACATTTGTCTACCCGGATACCCCAATCCCTGAGTAGATCTTTTGCTGCCATGATGTTTTGGATATCTAGCTTATTGGTCCACTTTGTTAAGGTTGACTCCCTGTGACTTATCCAGGGGTAATTTTTGAAATGCACCAATTCGAGATGGGTTGATTTTAGGTAGGCCAGTGAGGGTATGCACAACAGGAGATATAGGATGTTTGAGCAATTTAAGATGTCGCCCGGGCCTCTTGTCTCGAATTCAGGCGTAAGGATCACTATATACTCCGTGTCTGGCAGATGGCCGTTATTCCAGTAGTCATGTCATCAGTGATGTCATTTGAGATGTTATCAGTGATGTCATCAGTGATGTCACTGAGCATGTCATGAGTGATGTAATATGTGACGTCATCAGCAGGGCATTGCAGGGGCGCACGTTATACGTAGCTAAACTAACTATAACAGGCAAATCTCTCTGGTTTTATATGAGTGAAATGTGCAACTAACTATAATGTCCCTGAAACCTATAGTTTTTTCAGTGAATTTCTAAAGTTTTTTAAATTCTAATTTCTAACTATAACGTTTTTAAAACCTATGGTTTTCTCAGTGAATTTCAAAGGTTTTATAAATGCTAATTTCTAACTACAATGTTCCTGAAACCTATATTGTTTTTAAGTACATTTAAAAAAAAAGAGCAGAATTTTTGTAGTGAAAAACTAACTGTAACAGTAGTCAGTTATGAGTTAACAATGTTTAAAACTTAATTAGCACTAATTAACATCTAAGGGGCATATGTATCAAACTCCCGTTTAGCGAATCCTAAATTGCGATATTTTGCGATTCGCAAATTGAGATTCGCTAAGCGGGATGTAAAAAATTAATCGCAAATATATTGCGATTTCTTAAAAATCGCAAATTATTCTCAGACACCCGTTTTGCGATTTCTTAATAGCAAAATTCGCTAATTAAGAATTCGCAAAAACGGGAATCTGCAATCCAGGTGCAGCCTGATGACATCACAAACAGGAAACTGGAGTGATTTCCTGCACCTGCTTACCTGAGCCACACCGAGAGGCTGCTTGGGGAGCGTGAGGAGGCATCCTAGGAGAGTGCAACCAGCAATGGATTCCACCAAACAACAGCAGGGCAAGGATGCAGAGAAAAGGAAGAGAAAGCATAAGTTCTCAGAAAAGGAGCAGGAGGTCCTCATTGAGGAGATGGTCTGCAGCCATGAGCTCCTCTTCGGCAAGAAGGCACTGCGTGTCCCAGAGGCGAGGAAGAGGAAAATTTGTCTAGAAATACAAAATAAGGTGAATGCAGTGGGAGTCACCACTCGTACCATCGAAGAGCTGCGCAAGCGGTGGTACGACATGCGCCAGCGGTCCAAGGAGAGGGTGGCAGCCAGACTGAAGGACGCAAATCAGACTGGAGGAGGACCATCCACTGCAGAGCAGCCAACACCCCATGAGGAGCTTGTGGAGTCTACACTCCTGCCTGAGAACGTTGGTGGTGTGGCTGACATAGACAGCTCCGACCCTGCATCCAGCAGTCAAGGTAAGATGCATGCAAAATCAATCTGCACTCCTCCCCATCCAATGCACACTTCCCCAAATGCGCATAGTAAACTCCCAAAATGTCATTCCAGCCCAGGTCTTACAGCACACCCAGCAATGCATCATGGGACTCGTAGTACTGTGTCTGACAGTGTGTCCATGAGACAAAGGAAATTGAATGAAACATGTGGGTTGGGGATAAGTGAATGATACAGTGTCAGAGGCTAGCCAAAAAAATCTATAGGAACTTTATTGATTGCCACATGCAGACAATAACACAAACTCATGTAGTCCCCTTTACATCCACAGCACATTCCAGGGCACAAGAAGACAGCGCAGAGGGAGAGGAGCCTGCACACCCTGCAGACTCCAGTGATGACACTGAGCAGCAGCCAATCCAGCGCAGGAAGTGCGCACATGTACCCCCACTGCCTCCATTTGAGGATGAATTACCTGCCACAGGGGATGACACCGACAGGAGAGAGGGGAGTCAGGGTGTGTCACACATGCCCATTCATGACACCCAAAGGCCAAGGAGTAGACCACAGGACACAAGCAGATCAAGGCCCAGGAGCAGCACTGCGACTGAAGCAGAAGGATCCGTGTTCTCAGGCCTGGAACAGAGCATGCTGCAGGAACAGCGCCTGCAAAGCAAAGCACTTAGATCAATAAATAGGCAGCTATGCCGCATACACAATGAGCAGAAGAACATGGGGGAGAGCTTCATGGCCATGGCAGGGGCGATCCGTGAGCTCTGTGACACTTTGAGGCAAAACCAAGCCGCCAATGACAGGGCTGGCCGACGTGCCAATGCACGCCTCCACAACTACATGAAGGCCGTGAACCGCCTCTGCACCACCACTAGCACCCTCACATGCAGAAGCGTAACTATGCAGGTCGAGATGGCACACTGCTGCCAGGACATAGCTCGAGGACGTGCGCAGGTTACCACTGCTGTGGAGCAGCTGCAGACGGCCAATGCTGGTGGCAGCGCACTCATGGCCTCTGCCGACAGTGAGGACACCTCAAGTCGGAGCAGCGTCACTCCCACCTTGCCAGGGGAAGGACGACGCAGTGCCAGACAGGGCGCAGGACAAGGGAACACCATGGGGGGCACTCAGCCTGGACGTCACCGAAGGAGGTGAACATGTGCGGTGACACTTACTGCAACATGGGTGAATGAACCCTACAATGATGTTTGCACAGTTACTTGTGCCTTACCTGCACTGTGTGCACAACATGTGCTGGGGACAGCTACTATTTCTTTAATGTGAAGTGTGAATAAACACTTCACACATCATCAAGCTTTGTTGTCTCATTTCATCATTACTCACCTAGAAGTAGTTTTGTGTGATCTCTGTCCGTCTCTGGCGTCCAGCAGCTGCCCCAACTCCTGCTGCCCCAACTCCTGCTGGCAGGGGGAGCAGGGCGCTCGTCATCCGATGTGTCTGTATCGGTCACATCAATTGTGGTGCCTTTCCTCATTGCCATGTTATGTAGCATTGCACAGCTTGCCACGATTTTACAGCAGGTCTCAGGGCTGTATTGCAGTGCGCCTCCACTTTTATGCAGGCACCTGAAGCGGCTCTTCAGGATTCCAAAGGTACGCTCGATGACGCAGCGTGTAGATCTGTGTGCCCTGTTGTAGCTCCTCTCACTTGCATTTGCAGGATCCAGATTAGGGGTCAGGATGAAGTCGCGCACTGCATAGGCACTGTCACCTGCATGGACAAACACAATAGGTAAGTCAATGTCCCCCTTCTCAAGTGATGTAGTGGATGTCTTGATGTGTGCCATGAATTTACCTAGCAGGTACCCCTCCCCAAACTCTCCAGCACTCAGACGTCTGTGTATTCCACTGTGTCTGAAGATGAAAGAGTCATGTGTACTGCCGGGGTATTTGGGTACGATGTCTGTGATGATATACTTTGCGTTGCACACAATCTGTATATTGAGGGAATGGTAGCATTTCCGATTTCTGTAGACATATTCAGTTGCTGATGGGGGTGTGATGGGGGTGTGATGGCCACATGGGTCCCATCGATGCAGCCAATGACGTGGGGGAAACGTGCAATCTGGTAGAAGTCCAGTTTTGTTTGCTGTAATGCCTGTTGGGTGGTGGGGAAGTATATGTGATGTGATAGCCTCTGTAGCATTGCATCTAGAAAGGCATGGAGAAAGCGCGAAAGTGCACTCTGTGACACCCCACCAACCTCCGCTATTACCCGTTGGAAACTCCCTGACGCCAGGAGGTGCAGGGAGCACAGGACCTGCACATGTGTGGGAATTGTTTGTGTCCTGCGTGTAGGGTGTTCCAAGTAGGGTTTCAGCTCCTCAATCAGGTCCATTATGGTCTGTGGGTGCAGCCTGTACTTGTCATAGATGTCCTCTTCCGTGTGCTGGAACAGAGTGATGCGCAGCCTGAATATACGTTCCTGTCTCATTCTCCTCTGTGCAAGAGCCCGAATACGCAGCCTCCTGGCTATCACGAACATTGCTGCCATTGTGGGTGGGTCTAGCTATTTTCAGAAGTGATTCTGTCCGTGAGCATTTTTCTCTCCTGTGCTGTTGCGCTGCCTGACGGCACCGCTTTTTACTTTCTTTAAATTGAGGCCAGAGAGGTTGGCTAACCTGTTTCTACTACATTTTCCTTTATGTGTGGATTGCCTTTCTTTGGTCAGTGCATTAGATAGCGAGGAGATGATTTCTGACCATCTAACCTGAGGACTGGTCATGCATATGTCCTGTTTCCAATTGTTGTATCTCACTTGGCTTATCGGTCCCCATTTGATGCGTTTTATCAGTGCTGAATCAGTGTATGAATGAAGCTTTTTACCCGCAGTTAAGTGTTCAACATGCATCATTGTGCTTATATTGACTAGGATTGATATTGGATGGTGGTCGCTCGTGGTGGTATGTGTCACCTTGTATTCTTCACATCTCCTAAACATGGTTCCCTCTAACCTGCGCGCCTGAGCGGGCGCGCACACCTAGGTTTCCCTCCGCGCAGACACCTACAATGAGCGCGCACTACAAAGCGCGCACTACAAAGGATTTCAGTAAATACTTCACTGGAGCCCTTGAAGTGCGGCTCATGGCGATGCTGCTGCGCTTCCAAATGCATTTCTAAAGACGTGTTTTTCGTCTTTAGAAATCCTAATGGGGGACGTTTAAATGCCTGCAACGCTGTCATTAAACAGCAGGAGAGAAGTCCGAGAGCTTTCTCTACAACCAGAGTCCCGTTGTTTCATCACCGAATGTCAACGAGCACGCTTTGTTGCTACCGAAATGGGGCACAAGTGCACGGTATATGAATAAATTAAGTTTGTGTTAGGGAGCCCGCCCGGGCGGTGGGTTCATATATACAGATGAACCAGACAGCGCTCTAGTTTACCAAGCATCGTGAAAGTGGCAAATTCGATTAAAAAATAAAATTACAATGCAAAATACATTCCCGGTGGGGGCGAACTGCGTGATTTGCCTCAGGTTCTGTGCTTGCAGTGTGCCCAGAGGTGCCCCCGCTGAGTGTGTAGCTGAGCTGTGTTGTCACTTCCCCAAAGTCGTGATTGAAGCTCCTACCTGTCTGCCTCGGAGCAGTCACAAACCTCTCATTTGTAACGAGGGTTTCTTAACACCGAAATGCTCGTTCAGCTTGAACTTTCCACGGAAATTCATTGAACTGGTTGGTTGTATTTAGTAAACAATCACATTTGCAAAGTCCACGGACCTCCAGCTCCTCACATAGCTGCCAAGGTTTCAGATTGCCATGTGTGACATCTTCGTAATTTTAGAGTAATTATGAGTGCATTTCAATGACTGTGAGTGACTGAGAATTTCATTATAAATAAAATTGAGAATAATTTTTGCTGAAAGTATATGAGAAATCTTTCAAGCTTTTAAAGTGAAGTAAAAGGAGGTGTAAAATATAATTAGACTGCTGTTAATCAGGGGAGCGGTGCCCTTAACCGAAATCGATTACATTCAGAAACTAAAACAACAGATATTTATCCACTATACCAATAAATATATCGATCTAAAACATTAGTATTGCTAAATCTCTCTCATGTAACATAGTGATAACATTACATGCAGTGTCAGCTAAGTTTTTTTTGTCGCCCAACTGATCTGAAAATGGTGCCTGCATGTTCGTTTTCGTATGTGATTCATTTTACTAGTCTGGCATAGGAAGTAGAGTGGTGTGAAAGCCCATGTATTTAAGATGCGGCTCCATACTTATTTTTTAGGTCCAATAAAAAATATAGCATCCTACAACACTGAAAAGGAAACTAGTAAAATGTGCTTTACTAGAGAACCCATAATAATACGTTGATTTTTATAAAGCATTTTTTACTGCACTTTTGGGGCTTCTCACTTCTCTATATAACAGGTGTTATTGTTTCCTAAACTAATGGCATCCAGTTTATCGCGAGCAAAATCAAGCAATGAAGACAAGGGGAACACATAAATATCAGAAAGATCACTAATTTGAGCAACGAGAAACTAAGTTAACTGCTGCAAAACGTAAGAAATATAAACAACTTTGCTTTATCAGACTCTAGCCAAAATTGCAGACAAAAGATAAGGCACACTGAAAGCTGCGTGACTCGCAGACTCACATACAGCGACAAGAGCAGTAAGCACAGCTGCATTCTAAAGCTGAGAGTGGGAGACACGCATTTAGGTCACAACTAAGCAGGCAGCTGTGCTTTATGGGAATGCACTGTGATTGACATGATCCACACTTTACATGTACAACTGGGCGAGCAGTCCACCTATGTTTGCACTGTCTGTTGCCATTAGAATAATTGCTTGAAATTCTTTGTATTTTAAGAAGATGCCCTAATAAATGGAAAGTGTGCCATTTAATTGGGCACCAAGAATAAACCGGATACAGCCTACGCTATTTTACAAAACGCTCTAATAAATATTCGTTCCCTATGGGAGATGGTTTGCTGTGCTGTGATAGCTGATCTGGCCGGCCGGGCAGACTGAGGGTTGCTGTATTAACTAAGTGAACAATCCACCTTCATGTGCGGCTTCTGACTTTTTTGCCTTTGCATGTGAGGAAGATAGACCTGGCGCTGTCAAGAAACGGGGGTGGGACTCCTTGACCAAGAAATAAAACAGGCCACAACCCGCTTCAGATACCCGCTCTCCCAAGGCTCCACAGAGAGACACCCAAGGCGCAGCGGAACACAGGCCATGAGGATATATCAATATAAATGCATGACTTTGCATTAGAGTGCAGGTGATGCAGATCACCACACTGAAATGCGTTAGTCTAACGCCTGATGCATGGTACTTGGCAGAGCTGCCTCCACCTTTTGCTTTCTCCTTCTGTGTCTGGCTGTGGTATCACACATGCTTGTCGGTATGCTGGTTGGTCTCAGTTCAGCAGCCTCTGCTATTTTTGCTGCCCATTCACCTCTGCGGTGACTTGTTAAACGCTCTTCACCGGCGTGCTGCACCTTACTTCACTGCCTCCGACCAGGCCACCTCCTGATTTCTCCAGTTCTTCTTTTTTTTGCACTGTGTGGCGTCACTGGCTTCACATGTGCTTTTACTGTTTGTAAGATGCTTCCATCCAATACAGCACCTTCAGCTGTTATTGTTAGTCAGTTACCTATGCAGTGACTCCTAAAATGCTCCCTACTGCATGCTGCCATTCACATTTGTGTCTCCCGCCTCAAACTGCTCAATATGTTAGTTTTTCATTCCACTTCTCGAAACTGCCAGGAGTTCTGCAGTATGTGCCGTTGACACTTAGGCAGCGATTACACACACACCAGCAGGGCTAGTTCTAGGGTTTTTGGGGCCCCAGACAGATTAGGAACAAATGAGTGCCCTTTTCATATCTTTTATTAGTGAAACAGGTTATTGCCAACTGTATACACATGACAAAGCAAAAGATAAACAAATAGGGCAAATATTTTAGGCTTAGCAGAGAATACACTCTAAGTGGCCACAGAAAATACTTGCCCAGACACTAAGTACTTAAAAGATCATCAGGCATTATGGGGCATTTGGGGAATGACTTAGTAATATTACTTATCTGATTATAAAAACAAACGTCAAGTACTTTGGAATGTGTAACAGAAAGCAAGGACTGGCAGTGGACTTCCCAAACAATAGGCCTTTGCCTTTGCCTACAAACCAGTTCACCAAGTTCTCCCACTCACCTCCATTAGAAACGTCGCAAATCAACATTTTTCAAACAATCATAACCTTTTTGAAAGTATCTTTATTTGAATCAATCAATCACTCAGCATTTTTAGTGTGCAGCGCTATCACCCCAAGGATATCTGGGTGCTGGGATGCAAGGCCTCCGTCAAAAAGCCAAGTTTAGAGTTTGTTTCTGAACTCCGCATGGGAAGGTGTCCTGGGGGAAGTAGAGGCGCTGGGCAACAGGCGGAGGAAAACGGCAGGATGAGGGCAAGAGACGCGCAGAAAAAGCAAAACAGAGGGTGAGAAATGAGCAGATAAGGCAGAAACAGAGGGCAAGAAGTGAACAGAAAAGGCAACAATAGGGCAAGAAACAAGCAGAAAGACAAGAAAGAGGGCAAGAAACAAGCAGAGAAGGCATAAACAGAGGTCAAGAATTGAGCAGAAAAGGCAAAAAGAGGGCAAGAAATGAGCACAGAAGGAGGCACAAACCAGGGGCAAGAAACAAGCAGAAAAGGCAAAAAGAGGGCAAGATACGAGCAGTGAAGTTAGAAACAGAGGGCAAGAAATGGGCAGAAAAGGCAAAAAGAGGGCAAGAAACGAGCAGAGAAGGCACAAACAAAGTGCAAGAAATGAGCGTAGAAGGCACACACCGAGGGCAAGAAATGAGCTGCTTTGTTTAACTTTATTATTGCACACATGTCTGCCATTTTTAGCCGATAGCATGTTGTATTTTTCTACTTTTATTCTTTCAATGTATCTTGCAAATGTGACTCAACTTGTGTATGTGCTGTATTGTGGTTGTGTATGTTGGTGAATGCAAGAATGAATAAGTGATTTTATGGATGCACAAGTGCAAGGATGATTGACAGGGTGCATGTGTGATGACTTATTCAGTGCTTAAACCAATCAGAGACCAAGAAGTCACTTTTAATTAAAAGCAAGGCTTATTGGCAGTGCCAATGCTTGTCATTTACCTATAAGTGGTAGCGGATCGACTTGCCTTGTTGCACATCTTATCACTCAGTTGCGCACACAAGCAATAAAAGAGTGCACACCTACATTCTATTGCCGCACGTAAGAAAGAAAAATTAGAGGGAACATTGCTCCTAAATAAGATTTGGCTCAGAAAGATGTAGTCGAGCGTGGAGATGTTTTTTGAAAGTTGGATGATGCTTCGTATTTTGCTGCCCCACTTGGTTTACGGACTCCAGGTTGAATTTGTTGATGCAAGCTTCCATAATGTTTCGACCTTTATCTCCTCGACGTCGGTCCGGGTGGCACAGGTCTCTCATGTTGAAGTCCCCGGTGATGATGCATTCATGGCTGGGGTTTTCATAGAGGTATTCTCTAATTAGACCTGTAATCATTCTTGTGTTTGCTATTTTTACCTTGTTGTTTGGATTGATATAGAGGTTAATTACTGCAATTGTAGTTGGAGTACCCTCTAATACTATTCCCTTTATAGTGGCGATCTGGACGTCCGGGGAATTTGTAGGCCATTCCTCAATTTGTACCTGCAGGTTTAATTTTACAAAGATTGATACCCCACCAATCGGTCTTCCAAAGATGTTTTTCTTATCGGCCAAGGTGTGTATTGCTTGGAAGCCTTTGATGGGGTTGGTGTTACCGTCCATGTTTCCTGTAGGCACAGGATATTTCCTGTTTTGAACAGATTTGTGGCTTCCTTATAACCCTAGAGTCGATTTAAGACCTACCACGTTCCAGCTTATTACTCTGAGATTGGTTCTTGTTCTTGTTTCTTCTATGTTAGGAATTTGCCCTCCCGTTGGTATGCAAGGCCGTTGAGATCCAGATCCAGTCAACCGAAATGGCATCCTGGGGTGCTCTTATCTCCATGCATTGTCTGGTTACATCCCCCTTTATGAGCTTGATTTTGATGTTATTGTTACAATGTAGGCTCGGGGTTGATTGTATGCCTTTTAGAATACTTTTCTGTGGTGCTGTAGCTGTTTGTTTAAGCAGCCTCTGTAGTAGTATTTGGGGATATTTTCAATTGGACATTTGTCTACCCGGATACCCCAATCCCTGAGTAGATCTTTTGCTGCCATGATGTTTTGGATATCTAGCTTATTGGTCCACTTTGTTAAGGTTGACTCCCTGTGACTTATCCAGGGGTAATTTTTGAAATGCACCAATTCGAGATGGGTTGATTTTAGGTAGGCCAGTGAGGGTATGCACAACAGGAGATATAGGATGTTTGAGCAATTTAAGATGTCGCCCGGGCCTCTTGTCTCGAATTCAGGCGTAAGGATCACTATATACTCCGTGTCTGGCAGATGGCCGTTATTCCAGTAGTCATGTCATCAGTGATGTCATTTGAGATGTTATCAGTGATGTCATCAGTGATGTCACTGAGCATGTCATGAGTGATGTAATATGTGACGTCATCAGCAGGGCATTGCAGGGGCGCACGTTATACGTAGCTAAACTAACTATAACAGGCAAATCTCTCTGGTTTTATATGAGTGAAATGTGCAACTAACTATAATGTCCCTGAAACCTATAGTTTTTTCAGTGAATTTCTAAAGTTTTTTAAATTCTAATTTCTAACTATAACGTTTTTAAAACCTATGGTTTTCTCAGTGAATTTCAAAGGTTTTATAAATGCTAATTTCTAACTACAATGTTCCTGAAACCTATATTGTTTTTAAGTACATTTAAAAAAAAAGAGCAGAATTTTTGTAGTGAAAAACTAACTGTAACAGTAGTCAGTTATAAGTTAACAATGTTTAAAACTTAATTAGCACTAATTAACATCTAAGGGGCATATGTATCAAACTCCCGTTTAGCGAATCCTAAATTGCGATATTTTGCGATTCGCAAATTGAGATTCGCTAAGCGGGATGTAAAAAATTAATCGCAAATATATTGCGATTTCTTAAAAATCGCAAATTATTCTCAGACACCCGTTTTGCGATTTCTTAATAGCAAAATTCGCTAATTAAGAATTCGCAAAAACGGGAATCTGCAATCCAGGTGCAGCCTGATGACATCACAAACAGGAAACTGGAGTGATTTCCTGCACCTGCTCACCTGAGCCACACCGAGAGGCTGCTTGGGGAGCGTGAGGAGGCATCCCAGGAGAGTGCAACCAGCAATGGATTCCACCAAACAACAGCAGGGCAAGGATGCAGAGAAAAGGAAGAGAAAGCATAAGTTCTCAGAAAAGGAGCAGGAGGTCCTCATTGAGGAGATGGTCTGCAGCCATGAGCTCCTCTTCGGCAAGAAGGCACTGCGTGTCCCAGAGGTGAGGAAGAGGAAAATTTGTCTAGAAATACAAAATAAGGTGAATGCAGTGGGAGTCACCACTCGTACCATCGAAGAGCTGCGCAAGCGGTGGTACGACATGCGCCAGAGGTCCAAGGAGAGGGTGGCAGCCAGACTGAAGGACGGAAATCAGACTGGAGGAGGACCATCCACTGCAGAGCAGCCAACACCCCATGAGGAGCTTGTGGAGTCTACACTCCTGCCTGAGAACATTGGTGGTGTGGCTGACATAGACAGCTCCGAACCTGCATCCAGCAGTCAAGGTAAGATGCATGCAAAATCAATCTGCACTCCTCCCCATCCAATGCACACTTCCCCAAATGCGCATAGTAAACTCCCAAAATGTAATTCCAGCCCAGGTCTTACAGCACACCCAGCAATGCATCATGGGACTCGTAGTACTGTGTCTGACAGTGTGTCCATGAGACAAAGGAAATTGAATGCAACATGTGGGTTGGGGATAAGTGAATGATACAGTGTCAGAGGCTAGCCAAAAAAAACTGTAGGAACTTTATTGATTGCCACATGCAGACAATAACACAAACTCATGTAGTCCCCTTTACATCCACAGCACATTCCAGGGCACAAGAAGACAGCGCAGAGGGAGAGGAGCCTGCACACCCTGCAGACTCCAGTGATGACACTGAGCAGCAGCCAATCCAGCGCAGGAAGTGCGCACATGTACCCCCACTGCCTCCATTTGAGGACGAATCACCTGCCACAGGGGATGACACCGACAGGAGAGAGGGGAGTCAGGGTGTGTCACACATGCCCATTCATGACACCCAAAGGCCAAGGAGTAGACCACAGGACACGAGCAGATCAAGGCCCAGGAGCAGCACTGCGACTGAAGCAGAAGGATCCGTGTTCTCAGGCCTGGAACAGAGCATGCTGCAGGAACAGCGCCTGCAAAGCAAAGCACTTAGATCAATAAATAGGCAGCTATGCCGCATACACAATGAGCAGAAGAACATGGGGGAGGGCTTCATGGCCATGGCAGGGGCGATCCGTGAGCTCTGTGACACTTTGAGGCAAAACCAAGCCGCCAATGACAGGGCTGGCCGACGTGCCAATGCACACCTCCACAACTACATGAAGGCCGTGAACCGCCTCTGCACCACCACTAGCACCCTCACATGCAGAAGCGTAACTATGCAGGTCGAGATGGCACACTGCTGCCAGGACATAGCCCGAGGACTTGCGCAGGTTACCACTGCTGTGGAGCAGCTGCAGACGGCCAATGCTGGTGGCAGCGCACTCATGGCCTCTGCCGACAGTGAGGACACCTCAAGTCGGAGCAGCGTCACTCCCACCTTGCCAGGGGAAGGACGACGGAGTGCCAGACAGGGCGCAGGACAAGGGAACACCATGGGGGGCACTCAGCCTGGACGTCACCGAAGGAGGTGAACATGTGCGGTGACACTTACTGCAACACGGGTGAATGAACCCTACAATGATGTTTGCACAGTTACTTGTGCCTTACCTGCACTGTGTGCACAACATGTGCTGGGGACAGCTACTATTTCTTTAATGTGAAGTGTGAATAAACACTTCACACATCATCAAGCTTTGTTGTCTCATTTCATCATTACTCACCTAGAAGTAGTTTTGTGTGATCTCTGTCCGTCTCTGGCGTCCAGCAGCTGCCCCAACTCCTGCTGCCCCAACTCCTGCTGGCAGGGGGAGCAGGGCGCTCGTCATCCGATGTGTCTGTATCGGTCACATCAATTGTGGTGCCTTTCCTCATTGCCATGTTATGTAGCATTGCACAGCTTGCCACGATTTTACAGCAGGTCTCAGGGCTGTATTGCAGTGCGCCTCCACTTTTATGCAGGCACCTGAAGCGGCTCTTCAGGATTCCAAAGGTACGCTCGATGACGCAGCGTGTAGATCTGTGTGCCCTGTTGTAGCTCCTCTCACTTGCATTTGCAGGATCCAGATTAGGGGTCAGGATGAAGTCGCGCACTGCATAGGCACTGTCACCTGCATGGACAAACACAATAGGTAAGTCAATGTCCCCCCCTCAAGTGATGTAGTGGATGTCTTGATGTGTGCCATGAATTTACCTAGCAGGTACCCCTCCCCAAACTCTCCAGCACTCAGACGTCTGTGTATTCCACTGTGTCTGAAGATGAAAGAGTCATGTGTACTGCCGGGGTATTTGGGTACGATGTCTGTGATGATATACTTTGCGTTGCACACAATCTGTATATTGAGGGAATGGTAGCATTTCCGATTTCTGTAGACATATTCAGTTGCTGATGGGGGTGTGATGGGGGTGTGATGGCCACATGGGTCCCATCGATGCAGCCAATGACGTGGGGGAAACATGCAATCTGGTAGGAGTCCAGTTTTGTTTGCTGTAATGCCTGTTGGGTGGTGGGGAAGTATATGTGATGTGATAGCCTCTGTAGCATTGCATCTAGAAAGGCAAGGAGAAAGCGCAAAAGTGCACTCTGTGACACCCCACCAACCTCCGCTATTACCCGTTGGAAACTCCCTGACGCCAGGAGGTGCAGGGAGCACAGGACCTGCACATGTGTGGGAATTGTTTGTGTCCTGCGTGTAGGGTGTTCCAAGTAGGGTTTCAGCTCCTCAATCAGGTCCATTATGGTCTGTGGGTGCAGCCTGTACTTGTCATAGAGGTCCTCTTCCGTGTGCTGGAACAGAGTGATGCGCAGCCTGAATATACGTTCCTGTCTCATTCTCCTCTGTGCAAGAGCCCGAATACGCAGCCTCCTGGCTATCACGAACATTGCTGCCATTGTGGGTGGGTCTAGCTATTTTCAGAAGTGATTCTGTCCGTGAGCATTTTTCTCTCCTGTGCTGTTGCGCTGCCTGACGACACCGCTTTTTACTTTCTTTAAATTGAGGCCAGAGAGGTTGGCTAACCTGTTTCTACTACATTTTCCTTTATGTGTGGATTGCCTTTCTTTGGTCAGTGCATTAGATAGCGAGGAGATGATTTCTGACCATCTAACCTGAGGACTGGTTATGCATATGTCCTGTTTCCAATTGTTGTATCTCACTTGGCTTATCGGTCCCCATTTGATGCGTTTTATCAGTGCTGAATCAGTGTATGAATGAAGCTTTTTACCCGCAGTTAAGTGTTCAACATGCATCATTGTGTTTATATTGACTAGGATTGATATTGGATGGTGGTCGCTCGTGGTGGTATGTGTCACCTTGTATTCTTCACATCTCCTAAATAAGATTTTGCTCAGAAAGATGTAGTCGAGCGTGGAGATGTTTTTTGAAAGTTGGATGATGCTTCGTATTTTGCTGCCCCACTTGGTTTACGGACTCCAGGTTGAATTTGTTGATGCAAGCTTCCATAATGTTTCGACCTTTATCTCCTCGACGTCGGTCCGGGTGGCACAGGTCTCTCATGTTGAAGTCCCCGGTGATGATGCATTCGTGGCTGGGGTTTTCATAGAGGTATTCTCTAATTAGACCTGTAATCATTCTTGTGTTTGCTATTTTTACCTTGTTGTTTGGATTGATATGGAGGTTAATTACTGCAATTGTAGTTGGAGTACCCTCTAATATTATTCCCTTTATAGTGGCGATCTGGACGTCCGGGGAATTTGTAGGCCATTCCTCAATTTGTACCTGCAGGTTTAATTTTACAAAGATTGATACCCCACCAATCGGTCTTCCAAAGATGTTTTTCTTATCGGCCAAGGTGTGTATTGCTTGGAAGCCTTTGATGGGGTTGGTGTTACCGTCCATGTTTCCTGTAGGCACAGGATATTTCCTGTTTTGAACAGATTCGTGGCTTCCTTATAACCCTAGAGTCGATTTAAGACCTACCACGTTCCAGCTTATTACTCTGAGATTGGTTCTTGTTCTTGTTTCCTCTATGTTAGGAATTTGCCCTCCCGTTGGTATGCAAGGCCGTTGAGATCCAGATCCAGTCAACCGAAATGGCATCCTGGGGTGCTCTTATCTCCATGCATTGTCTGGTTACATCCCCCTTTATGAGCTTGATTTTGATGTTATTGTCACAATGTAGGCTCGGGGTTGATTGTATGCCTTTTAGAATACTTTTCTGTGGTGCTGTAGCTGTTTGTTTAAGCAGCCTCTGTAGTAGTATTTGGGGATATTTTCAATTGGACATTTGTCTACCCGGATACCCCAATCCCTGAGTAGATCTTATGCTGCCATGATGTTTTGGATATCTAGCTTATTGGTCCACTTTGTTAAGGTTGACTCCCTGTGACTTATCCAGGGGTAATTTTTGAAATGCACCAATTCGAGATGGGTTGATTTTAGGTAGGCCAGTGAGGGTATGCACAACAGGAGATATAGGATGTTTGAGCAATTTAAGATGTCGCCCGGGCCTCTTGTCTCGAATTCAGGCGTAAGGATCACTATATACTCCGTGTCTGGCAGATGGCCGTTATTCCAGTAGTCATGTCATCAGTGATGTCATTTGAGATGTTATCAGTGATGTCATCAGTGATGTCACTGAGCATGTCATGAGTGATGTAATATGTGACGTCATCAACAGGGCATTGCAGGGGCGCACGTTATACGTAGCTATACTAACTATAACAGGCAAATCTCTCTGGTTTTATATGAGTGAAATGTGCAACTAACTATAATGTCCCTGAAACCTATAGTTTTTTCAGTGAATTTCTAAAGTTTTTTAAATTCTAATTTCTAACTATAACGTTTTTAAAACCTATGGTTTTCTCAGTGAATTTCAAATGTTTTATAAATGCTAATTTCTAACTACAATGTTCCTGAAACCTATATTGTTTTTAAGTACATTTAAAAAAAAAGAGCAGAATTTTTGTAGTGAAAAACTAACTGTAACAGTAGTCTGTTATAAGTTAACAATGTTTAAAACTTAATTAGCACTAATTAACATCTAAGGGGCATATGTATCAAACTCCCGTTTAGCGAATCCTAAATTGCGATATTTTGCGATTCGCAAATTGAGATTCGCTAAGCGGGATGTAAAAAATTAATCGCAAATATATTGCGATTTCTTAAAAATCGCAAATTATTCTCAGACACCCGTTTTGCGATTTCTTAATAGCAAAATTCGCTAATTAAGAATTCGCAAAAACGGGAATCTGCAATCCAGGTGCAGCCTGATGACATCACAAACAGGAAACTGGAGTGATTTCCTGCACCTGCTCACCTGAGCCACACCGAGAGGCTGCTTGGGGAGCGTGAGGAGGCATCCCAGGAGAGTGCAACCAGCAATGGATTCCACCAAACAACAGCAGGGCAAGGATGCAGAGAAAAGGAAGAGAAAGCATAAGTTCTCAGAAAAGGAGCAGGAGGTCCTCATTGAGGAGATGGTCTGCAGCCATGAGCTCCTCTTCGGCAAGAAGGCACTGCGTGTCCCAGAGGCGAGGAAGAGGAAAATTTGTCTAGAAATACAAAATAAGGTGAATGCAGTGGGACTCACCACTCGTACCATCGAAGAGCTGCGCAAGCGGTGGTACGACATGCGCCAGAGGTCCAAGGCGAGGGTGGCAGCCAGACTGAAGGACGCAAATCAGACTGGAGGAGGACCATCCACTGCAGAGCAGCCAACACCCCATGAGGAGCTTGTGGAGTCTACACTCCTGCCTGAGAACGTTGGTGGTGTGGCTGACATGGACAGCTCCGACCCTGCATCCAGCAGTCAAGGTAAGATGCATGCAAAATCAATCTGCACTCCTCCCCATCCAATGCACACTTCCCCAAATGCGCATAGTAAACTCCCAAAATGTCATTCCAGCCCAGGTCTTACAGCACACCCAGCAATGCATCATGGGACTCGTAGTACTGTGTCTGACAGTGTGTCCATGAGACAAAGGAAATTGAATGCAACATGTGGGTTGGGGATAAGTGAATGATACAGTGTCAGAGGCTAGCTAAAAAAAACTGTAGGAACTTTATTGATTGCCACATGCAGACAATAACACAAACTCATGTAGTCCCCTTTACATCCACAGCACATTCCAGGGCACAAGAAGACAGCGCAGAGGGAGAGGAGCCTGCACACCCTGCAGACTCCAGTGATGACACTGAGCAGCAGCCAATCCAGCGCAGGAAGTGCGCACATGTACCCCCACTGCCTCCATTTGAGGACGAATTACCTGCCACAGGGGATGACACCGACAGGAGAGAGGGGAGTCAGGGTGTGTCACACATGCCCATTCATGACACCCAAAGGCCAAGGAGTAGACCACAGGACACAAGCAGATCAAGGCCCAGAAGCAACACTGCGACTGAAGCAGAAGGATCCGTGTTCTCAGGCCTGGAACAGAGCATGCTGCAGGAACAGCGCCTGCAAAGCAAAGCACTTAGATCAATAAATAGGCAGCTATGCCGCATACACAATGAGCAGAAGAACATGGGGGAGGGCTTCATGGCCATGGCAGGGGCGATCCGTGAGCTCTGTGACACTTTGAGGCAAAACCAAGCCGCCAATGACAGGACTGGCCGACGTGCCAATGCACGCCTCCACAACTACACGAAAGCCGTGAACCGCCTCTGCACCACCACTAGCACCCTCACATGCAGAAGCGTAACTATGCAGGTCGAGATGGCACACTGCTGCCAGGACATAGCCCGAGGACTTGCGCAGGTTACCACTGCTGTGGAGCAGCTGCAGACGGCCAATGCTGGTGGCAGCGCACTCATGGCCTCTGCCGACAGTGAGGACACCTCAAGTCGGAGCAGCGTCACTCCCACCTTGCCAGGGGAAGGATGACGCAGTGCCAGACAGGGCGCAGGACAAGGGAACACCATGGGGGGCACTCAGCCTGGACGTCACCGAAGGAGGTGAACATGTGCGGTGACACTTACTGCAACACGGGTGAATGAACCCTACTATGATGTTTGCACAGTTACTTGTGCCTTACCTGCACTGTGTGCACAACATGTGCTGGGGACAGCTACTATTTCTTTAATGTGAAGTGTGAATAAACACTTCACACATCATCAAGCTTTGTTGTCTCATTTCATCATTACTCACCTAGAAGTAGTTTTGCGTGATCTCTGTCCGTCTCTGGCGTCCAGCAGCTGCCCCAACTCCTGCTGCCCCAACTCCTGCTGGCAGGGGGAGCAGGGCGCTCGTCATCCGATGTGTCTGTATCGGTCACATCAATTGTGGTGCCTTTCCTCATTGCCATGTTATGTAGCATTGCACAGCTTGCCACGATTTTACAGCAGGTCTCAGGGCTGTATTGCAGTGCGCCTCCACTTTTATGCAGGCACCTGAAGCGGCTCTTCAGGATTCCAAAGGTACGCTCGATGACGCAGCGTGTAGATCTGTGTGCCCTGTTGTAGCTCCTCTCACTTGCATTTGCAGGATCCAGATTAGGGGTCAGGATGAAGTCGCGCACTGCATAGGCACTGTCACCTGCATGGACAAACACAATAGGTAAGTCAATGTCCCCCCCCTCAAGTGATGTAGTGGATGTCTTGATGTGTGCCATGAATTTACCTAGCAGGTACCCCTCCCCAAACTCTCCAGCACTCAGACGTCTGTGTATTCCACTGTGTCTGAAGATGAAAGAGTCCTGTGTACTGCCGGGGTATTTGGGTACGATGTCTGTGATGATATACTTTGCGTTGCACACAATCTGTATATTGAGGGAATGGTAGCATTTCCGATTTCTGTAGACATATTCAGTTGCTGATGGGGGTGTGATGGGGGTGTGATGGCCACATGGGTCCCATCGATGCAGCCAATGACGTGGGGGAAACGTGCAATCTGGTAGAAGTCCAGTTTTGTTTGCTGTAATGCCTGTTGGGTGGTGGGGAAGTATATGTGATGTGATAGCCTCTGTAGCATTGCATCTAGAAAGGCATGGAGAAAGCGCGAAAGTGCACTCTGTGACACCCCACCAACCTCCGCTATTACCCGTTGGAAACTCCCTGACGCCAGGAGGTGCAGGGAGCACAGGACCTGCACATGTGTGGGAATTGTTTGTGTCCTGCGTGTAGGGTGTTCCAAGTAGGGTTTCAGCTCCTCAATCAGGTCCATTATGGTCTGTGGGTGTAGCCTGTACTTGTCATAGATGTCCTCTTCCGTGTGCTGGAACAGAGTGATGCGCAGCCTGAATATACGTTCCTGTCTCATTCTCCTCTGTGCAAGAGCCCGAATACACAGCCTCCTGGC
Source organism: Triturus cristatus (assembly GCF_964204655.1). Lineage (NCBI taxonomy): Eukaryota > Metazoa > Chordata > Amphibia > Caudata > Salamandridae > Triturus > Triturus cristatus. The sequence goes on from NC_140586.1 coordinate 529,988,087, forward strand.
TATCACGAACATTGCTGCCATTGTGGGTGGGTCTGTTGCATTGTGGGGTGGTTTAAGTACCTTGCACCAGTTTACCACCTGCATGCAATTGGTGTTAATAGCGATTTCTTAATGTGCGAATTTCGTGAATTCGCAATTTGCGATCTTTTCATACATGTGTCAGCGAATTCTTATTTTGCGATATCCTTTTAGCAAATTTCGCTAGGTTGCGAAATCGCAATTTAAGAAATCGCAAGGAAATTCGCTATAATCTTGTTTCGCAGCCTAAGAAATCGCTAATTTAGCGATTTCTACGTTTTCTCTAAGTATGTGTTGCAAACGCTGCTTTTTGCGATTCGCAGCATTTGCGACTCATTTTTGCTTTCATACATATGGGCCCAAGTGTGGAAAAAGTGTGACGCAGCAGCTATGATACCTGACTTCGAACAACAGCGTTCACAGTTCGATTCCCGGCTCAGGCAGCACGTTAGCCCACTACTACCTGACTGTGGGCAATACCTTGCTTAATCTTCCCGACGTCCCCGAGCACCGGGACACCTCTCTGGAGGTAGCTGTACGCTTTACAAATACTGACATTTTTTAATTTAAAACCATAGTGATGGGAAATATTAGCACGTATTCTTTTTTTCTTCTATTCTGAACGATATTTTTATATCTTCTATTTAGAATTACGGCAATTAATAGATGTTTTTAGTCACGAGAAAGAAAATGACACGGTTTGCCAGGTAACAATTTTTAAGCTCTCCAACGTATTTACATATTAAGGAGCTTATACGTGTGAGGATCGAAATCGAAACCTTTACCGCTTCACATTTTGTAACTTTTCCCAACACGTGCACAAGTTAAACAGTGAAAACGTGAGCACGTGTCAACTGTAAAACGTGACATCTAAATGGGTGGAGCCGCATGTTCCTTCCATAGACTACTCAATAACCAAAAAGTATATAAACCACACCCGTTGATCGATTAGTTTTGTTTTTGCAAGTTATTTACGCGTGTCCATTCTGTGATGCAGGTTCCGTTTTCTAGCATCGGATTTTTCTTTTGCGACAACAAAACATATTATGGAGTTGTAAGTTGTTTGATTATGGCATAGCAGCTATTTATAATACGTAGCTATTTGTGATTATTTAAAGATTTGTATTTAGAAAAAAGTGTTATTGATTGTTTTTGCCATTTATATGTAACGACAGCAGCTTGTATTCAGAAACAGACAGAATAGAGAAAACACTGTTCCTTTTCTGGCTCCTTTGAGCTCATATAGTGTGACTTTGTATATTATAATATTGACACTATACTTGACCTCAGGGGTGTTGGTGACCCGTGGGCGCAAAGACTAAAGATTTATAAGTAACGTCAGCAGCTTCTCGTTCTTACTCTGTTTCCCCCCGGGATCATATAGTGTGAGTATGTATATTGTAATATTCACAGTCTCAGAGGAGTTTATGACCCGTTGACGCGAAGACGAAAGATTTCGAAGTCCCAGAGAAAAGAAGCTTTGAACATATTCACCGCTGGAAAATATTTTGTTATTCATCTTGTTTTGTGTTCATGACTTTATTTTCCTTTTCCTATTGTCTGGCATCAGTGACACTCTGTATATTGTACAGTGTCATTTTTTCAGACAACAAGAGTTGGAGATTTGTTGGCGCCAGGAGTAAACCATCTGAAATACAGCTTACTGACCTTTATAACTGATTCGATCAGATATTTTTACAGTGAGAATATGTTTTGGAATTGCACTTTAAAAAAAGATTGTTTGCATAGATACTTTCTTACTGAATGCCTTTGATAAACCCTATATTTCTGAATGATATTTTGGTATTTCTATTTTTCTCTGTTGTGGTTCCTATTCTCCTTCTCCCTATGGAATATATAGGAATAGTAGTGTATATCATGTTACTATCCTATATGTTCTTAAAGGAGTACGTGATCTCTTACCGGAGCAGTGAGCAACCTCTAAGCACTACGACAGAACTTTGCTGAGTTCCACAGAATAGAAATTGTACAAATTTTGATTTTTTTGTTGCGGTCCTTATTCTTGTTCTTCTGTGGAATACTATAAACTCACCCGGGATTTTTTAATACTGTGACTTTATAGTAGTTCAAAGGGGTTGGAGATCTATCTGTGCGAGAAATTAACAACATATACTACAGTTATTTCCGTTGATAACTTAGTACCTCACAGTTTGTAAAACTGCTGTTTTATAAAATAGTAGTTGCTAAAGAAAAACCTGTATACATAGTGCTTAATTTAATATTTTGATAAAGCGTACATTTCTATGTAATATGATGTCATTTGTGTTTAACTGTTTGTTACTTGTTGTTGTTGTTGTGACCTGAGATGATGTGGTGTGGGAGTGTTTCTTGTAGCACTTCTTTTCTACTTTATCTAAAAGTAACTGATGCCCTTTTATATTAACAAGAATATGGGGCAACTCTTTTACAAACTATAGGTGACAAAAAAGGGAGGGTATGGCCACGCTTGAGGGATATTTTATGAATTGCGTTTTTATTTGTTACCCCTCTGATATATACAGCTTCACTTTCCTAAGAAAGTATATTTGTGATTGCTTAATAAAAACTGTTTCAAACTTAGACTGAAATGTTTGCAGCGCAACCACACCTACCCGTCAGAAAAGTAAACACCACATTCTAAGTAAATAGTGCTCCTGGGAAGTATCCCACCCGTGGACTTAAGAAAAAGAAGACCACAACACACTCTGTTATTTTCCCGATATGATTTGGTGGTGCCACACAAATGATATGTGAGAATTGAAACCCTGTACGGTTAGAAATTAATCCAAGGGAGGACGGCGGCGCTGGTGCTGTAATGCCAGGGTGCGTCCACAGAGTAAGGGGCTACTTGCCCAGTGGAGAAGTGTAGCTCACTGGTTAGAGGAGGCATACCCTGAAGCAGAGGTCAGACCCGGGACCAGGGTTCAATTCCCGACGCGGCAGGGTCCGGAGCCCAATTGTCCACGGACTCGATAATTCTCGCTTCGGTGCCCACTCTAAGCACGAGTTCACACTATGCAGCTCTGGGCAACAAGCTTGCTTAATCTCCACAACGGCCCCCCCGCGGCGGGATGCCTGGCTTTCACCTTGGGGATGCCCAGTACGGGTTATCTCACAGGGAAAAACCAGGACGGGTTCCCAATGCAAGCGCCAAGATGCCCAAGGGTAAGTTGAGCGCTATATAAGAACACATAATAATAATAATAATAATAACTTGCCGATCACAAGGGAAGCCGTGTATTCTCATACACGGCTTCCCTTGTGATCGGCAAGTAGCCCCTTACTCTGCGGACGCACCCTGGCATTACAGCACCAGCGCCGCCGTCCTCCCTTGGATTAATTTCTAATTGTACCGGGTTTCAATTCTCACGTCCCCATGATAGCAGCTACTCCGCTGAACCTAATACCCTGGATGCTTCCCTCCCCGCACTCGCTATCAGGCATTGTGTGTTCAGGCTAGTTTACTCTCGTCCTGATGATGATCTATGTATCTCGGTATAGATCGAAACGTCGTCGACTCTTTAGACAGCATGCACATTAAACTCACTTGTTAAAAAGCTTGTGCATTACTGTCTCCTTTCAAAAAGCTTGTCCCTACCATTGTAATTGGCGTTAAGCTGTCGTTTTGCCTGAAAAATGTCTTTTTACATGCGATTGTCCTTATATGTTTTATGTTGAAGGATACAGGACTGTGTCCCACTCTATCACTTTCGTTTTGTTTTTGAATAATTACGGTTAAAACATTAAATCTATATGTCCGGATGGACATTTCTGCCTAATATAGTACTGATTCTGGTCTATATTTATCGTTTTCTTATTTATTTTTGTTTGAAGGACCAATTGTTTCCTATAAGTAGTAACTACCCAAGGTCCTCTTCACCCTATGGGTTCCCTTGTTGAGAATAAATATATATGTCCAAGAGAACAAGCATTTACAATGCAATAGGTCTCGCATTAACGCGAGTTTAACCCCTTCGGTGCTCATGACGGAACGGTTCCGTCGTGAGCCACGGTTGAGCTGTGCTCATGACGGAACCGTTCCGTCATGACCCCGCCCGCGCAAGATTCCGTCAGCACAGCGGCGGAATCTGCGCAGCATGGAAGGGGTTAAGCTATTGACATTGTAAATGACAATGCCTCTTATTGATGTTTTAAAAACAAAAACAAAAATAAAAGGCATTGTTATTTGCCTTGTCAATAGCTCAAACTCGGGTAAATGCGAGACCTATTGCATTGAAAATGCTTGTTAATTGCTGGTAGGTCTACGTACCAGGAGGGACCCTGCCCACGTAAAGCCCTGAGCACTGTACGTTTCAAGCAAGCGCCCTCTACACGAGACTAAAGGCTCCTTACCCTTTGACCCAAGGCACCCTGCCCAGTGACACTGGCTCCTGCTCACAGTATGAGGTTCCTATCCCTAAAACTCACCACCATTGGCTCACCGCATGAGACCAGAGGCAGCCTCAAGCCGCGCTCATGAGGTGGCATCAGAAAAGAGGCAATACCAGCACGCGCCCTGAAGTTCTCGTAAGGCGCCACTTAGGTGCTCTAAAAATGTCAAAATAAGTACAATGAAATAACAAGCCCGAGAGTTGTGTGCGCGTGTGCTAAAAGAACATTTTAAAAAGCACGCAAGTGTTGCTCAGAGGCGCTTGAGCGGGTGGCGCTGGCGATAAGCGGGTGCGTGATTGCGCATCCTGCTCTTTTGCAAAGCACATACTCGTGCTTGTGGCGCGTGGCTGCGCACTCCCGCAAGCCATATGCTGCCACAAGCACGAGTATGTGCTTTGTAAAAAGAGTTGCACGACGACTAAAGGTCTCCTATGCAGTGCATGTGCACTGCGTAGGCGAGACCTACAAAGAAAGGTAGTCAGAATGAAAGGAAGAGAGTGAGAATGGGACAGAGAGCGAGCGTGTGGAAGGGAGAAGGGGAGGGAGAGTCAAAAGAACAGAGGGAGGAGCAGACAGAGCGTCGGCCTACTGCACCCAGGCCTCACTGTTCAACTCCCATCACCTGTGTGTCTGGGACGCTGGGGTCCGCAAGAAAGAGTGCAGTCCAGCAAGTCTTTCAAATGAAACAGAGATATGAATGAGGCAAGAGATTATATTATCTACGGCAACATCGCTTGTCTGCACCTGTGCACCCAGGCTGCTGCACCCCAGCCCCTTCTCCCGCACTGTGCTCAATTGCAGCTCCTGCGCACCGAGGCTTCACTGCTCACCTGCCACAACCGGTGTGTCCAACGACATGCCGGTGCGAGCTCCTACTCCGGGGTGCCGCTCTTAGGGTGGTACAGCAGGTCTCCGGTCAGGAACTGTGTCTTGATACTACGATGGAAGGCGTCAGGAGGCCCAGGGCATTATCACGGGCTGAGCATCCACTCCGCCGATTATGGTGCCACTAACTCAGTGTTTGAAAAGGGAGAAATAATATAATGGTGGAAACGTCTTAAGGTAAATGAAGGTTTATTTCAAGCTCAAGAGAGAACACCAGTTGAGTGCATCCTTCCTTCTTGAAGTACGATCTAGCAACTGTTAGTGGTAATCGTGGTTCAAAGAGGAGTTGGAGTGCACGAGAATACACAAGGGTAAATAGTAATATATTATGCCAATGTTCACATACAAAGGAACAGAGCGCATGCTAGAAGGATAATGTGCGCGTGCAAAGCAGTTGGGCAAGTCTGTGTGCATATACATTTAGTAATCAGCTCACTACAGTGCCCCAAAATGCATGTTGTGTGTACTATAAGATGTGTACACAGCAAAAAAGTTTTCAAAAAAAGCTCTGTAAGCAGAAGAGGTGTCTCTCATCAAACGGTGTAGAGAGAATGACTAAAATGGGTGGGGTCCTCCAACTGTTACAATAGGAAATGTTATGAACCAATCAAAAGCTTTTTTTTAAGGTCAAATTGCAAGCGCGCATTTTGCGATTTTGAGAAAATATATTTACCATAATATAAGTTTATTACAGTTAGAAATATATAAATGTGGAAAATATTTGATTATCGCTTGCTCTTATATACACTTTAAATTTATTTAGATATAGTTTTGAGACATAAAAAAATAAATGAGGGAATGGCGTACCCGGCGCGATACCATACGTCTATGATGTAGCACAGGGCCTGGCAGCATGCACTCGTCGCATACGGAACGCGCAGCCGGAGCAACCCTATACGTAGATGACTTAACGCGCGTATTGGTATCGCGCAGCCGTCGCATACCAAATTAGGAGCAGGCGCGACCTTGTATGTATATGATGTTAGGCGGGACACGGTGCTACGAAGCCGTCGGATACGGAATGCGAATCCTTAACGAGTTTCGCAATATCACGGATAGGATTCGCGTAGGTGATGGAGCTTGGTACACTACCGGTACGGGAGTCTAGATTTCTAAAAAAAAAAAATATATATACATAGTTTTTGGGGAAGATATAAAAAATTACATAATTTTTCAAATAAAAAAAAAAAAGAGGATAATAGAGTTGCAAAATATTACAAAAAAAATATAGGTTTCATAAATATTAAAATATGAAATTAATATTTTTAAAAAACCTTTGAAATTCACTGACAAAACATAGGTTTTACAGATGTTATAGTTAGGAATGAGCATTTAAAAAACCTTAGAAATTCACTGAAAAAAACAGGGACGTTATAGTTAGTTGGACATTTGACTCATATAAAACCAGAGAAATTCGCCTGTTATAGTTAGTTCAGTTAACTATAACTCGCGCGCCCGCAATGCACTGGTGATGACGTCACATATTACATCATTCATGACATGGTCAGTGACATCACTGATGACATCTCAAATGACATCTGTTTCAAGTGTAACATCCACAGAAGTAACAGCAACTTCTGTGGATGTTACACTTGAAAGTGTCAGTCCATTAGTAGATATGTGAATGAATGTTTAAACGATATCTGGGGCTGTGATTGCATGTGTATGTAGGTTTGTAGGTAAATCTCTTTGTAAGCTCAGGATTATTCTAAATGTATATTTAAGGGACTGCATCGTTCCCTCTTGAATATACTACAGAGTATTAGGTTTTTTAGCTGTGTCTGCTACTGGTTACATTAGGACTAAAGTGATATCACTTATGTCTGACTAAATCAGTGAGTGTTTAGCTCCTTTTATCACTGACACTGCATATTTTACTACCTGTATGCTTTCCTAGTAAGGTGTGTCACATTAAGCTCTAGTTGGCAAATAGATGTTTAATAGGGCATATGAGTTTGTATGACTTCATATAGATCAGTAAATCTTCAAAGTATATGTATTACCTTTTAAGCATATACCAAGCTCCCTATGGCCTAGCTACATTATGGGTTGAGCCTTGTAGAGTTTAGCGCCAGGATGCAGTTATTCAGCTAGTTCAACTTTCATATTTTAAACTGCCCCACAAGGCAGAAACTGATGTTTTATTAGATACAAGTCATCACTGAGGTAGGCTGCAGCTAGCCCATTGGGCAGGCTTATATGCACTTAAAAGGTAACACATGTAGACTGAAGATTCACTGAGATATATGCTTTATACAAACTCATGAGCCCCATTAAATCCACTGTACCAACCAGAGTTTAATCTAACAAACATTAGTAAGAAAGCAGATCAGGACTAAAACACCCACTGACATAGTGACAAAAGCATCTGAAGATTGTCTGATATAGACAGCCAGACGTAATATCTGTGTAGTGCTAATGAAGGCAGTTGCGCACACACACACCTGAAAATCTAGTACTCACTAAGACATCCAGGAGACAAACCATACAGCTCTTTACAGACACATTAACATAACCATAGAGGTTACGAACAGATACGACTGAGACATTCATTCACATATCTGCTGAAGAACTGGCACTTTCAAGAGTAACATGCACAGAAGTAGCCTTTGCATCTTCTTTTGGACCTTATACAGTTTAGTTGCTAGATTCAGTTTTATTGCTTGCCTAACCTTCATATTTTAAACACTTACACAAGGCATAGACTGATCTTTTAATTAGATAAAAGTGACCTCTGAAGTAGGCTGTAGCTATGCCATATGGCTGCTATGTGCTTAAAAGGTAACACATGCACTGTGAAGATTCACTGAGCTATATGCGTTCATACAAACTTATATATAGAATTAAACATTCACCTTGCCAACCAGAGTTTAATCTGATACAGCTTAGTAGGAGTGCAGACAGGCACTAAAACACCCAGTGACATAGTGACAGAAGCATCTATGTCTGTCACGCTAATGAAGGCAGTTGCACACACACCTAAAACACCTAATACGCACTTAAACATCCAGGAGACAATCCATGCAGCTCCTTACAGACATATTTAGATATCCTTAGATGTTACAAACAGAAGTAGCACTTTACCCACAAACTTATATGCACATGCAATGACAGGCCCAGATATAACTAAGACCTTCATTCACATATCTGCTAAAGAATTGACACTTTCAAGTCTAACATGCACATAACAAGCCTTTGCATCATGTTTTGGGTCTTGTCTAGTTTAGTATCTGGATGCAGTTTTAGTTGTGGCCCAATCTATATATTTTAAAGTCCTACAAAACAGATAAACTGATCTTTCACTATATATAACTCAGTACTAAGGTGGGCTGTAGCTAGGCCATAAGGCAGGCTATGTGCTTAAAAAGAAACACATGTAGTCTGAAGATTCGCGGAGCTATATGCGCTCAGAGAAACTAATGTGCCCTATTAAACATCCATCCTGTCAAGTAGACTGGTAGTAAAACACCCACTGACATAGTGATAGGAGCACTTAAATATTGATTGATATAGAAAGGCACAAGTGTCATCTATATAGTGCTAATAAAGGTAGTTGCACACACACCTCGAAAACCTAATACTCAGTAGCATATCCAACAGCCAAACCATGCATCCCTTCTAGACCTATTTTGAGAATCATATATGTTAGGAAAACATATACTCATTTACCATGAAATTTACATACACATGCAATTGCACCTTATATAGAGACTGATACACTAACTCATATGTCTGCTAAGCAAAGATACTTTTCAATCTAATGTCTAGAGAAGTATTCTTGTATTATGATTTTGGCATTGTACAGTTTAGCCTTTACCTATAGTTTTAGTGCTAGGCCAACCTTTACATTTCAAATTCCTACACAATATATAAAGTGTTGTACTGTATATAGGTTTCCTTTTAAGGCAGTTGTACACACACATAACAAACTTAATACTGACTAATACATCCATGGAGATACATTTAGAGAAATATAGAGGTTAGAAAAAGAGGCATTCATTTACAAAGAAACTTACATACATATGCAATGACAGCTGCAGGTTCAAAGTGAGAGATGTATTCACATATATGCGAAAGAATTGACTCTTTCAAGTCTTACATGCAGAGAAGTGGTCCTTGTATCATGTGTTTGGGCCTTGTACAGTTTAGCTCCATGTATCTAGACATAAGGGAGGTAGTTGCACACACACTTCAAAAAGCCAATATTCACTAATACACCCAGTAGGCAAACCATGCAGCCCATTTTATTCTCTTTTAGTGAACCTAGAGAGGTGACAAACAGAGGCAGGTATCTATCCACAAATTTACATGCAGATGCAATCAGAGCCAAAGATATTGGTGAGACACTCATTCGAATATGGGCTAAAGAACTGACATTTTCTGCTCTAACATGCACACAAGTTGCCCTTCTATCATGTTTTGAGGCCTGCTACACTTGAGCCACTGCATGTTGTTTTACAGCTAGGGCAACTGTCTGATTTAAAACTGCTACACAAGCCATAAACTACTCTTCTACCACATATAAGTTACCACTGAAGTACTCTGCGGCTAGGCCATAAGGGAGGTTGATATGTGCTTAAAAGGGAACACTTGTAGTCTGAAGATTGAGTGAGCTATATGCACACTCATATAAATTATAGGTTTAAATAGTTAAAAAATGTAATGTGATTCTATATTTTAACTAGTGAAGTTTTCAGACTATCACCCTTATGCATCAAGCCAAAATCCAGTCGGTAAAATACCGATTCCTTATTAGCTCCCGGTATTAAGTAGAAAATACCCAATCCCAATGCATCAACCCAAAAGCAGAAATCGGTATTTAAGGAATCCTTAAATAGCGATTCTTTAAATAGGGATTCCTTAAATACCGATTCCTTAAATAGCTCTTGCATTTAAGGAATCCCAAAGTGAGATTCCTTAAATGCAATGCATCAAAGTTAAAAAATTAGCGATTTCGCTAATAAGGGGAGCAAATTACCATGAAGATGAACTGCATGGTAATTTGCAAAAACTTTGAAAAATGCACTTTTGTGCATTTTTCAAAGTGTCATGTTGCGCACACACATGCCCTTAGAGCATGTGTGTGTGCAACATATGTGCACATATCATTTTCAGGGGTGCAACAGGGTGTCCTTTTGACACCCTGGCACCCTTGAAAGTGCTCCAGCTATTAGCGATTCGGTAATACCGAATCGCTAATACAGAATGGCTTTACATTCATTCCTATGGGCCTCCAAGCCCATAGGAATGAATGGGTAGGTATTCCTTATTACCGAATCGGTATTACCGATTCGGTAATAAGGAATGTTAAGGAATCGCTATTTGAATAGCGATTCCTACATGCATAGCCTTTTGCTATTCCTTATTAGCGATTCCTTATTTTTCGCTAATAAGGAATCGCAAATGCTAATGTTGATGCATATGCCCCTATGTAGACTATTTCACATCTACTTAGCTACAGAGAGTTACAATGCCATCAAAACCTCAGAGAAGAAAACAGCAGCAAACACACCATCCTCAGAACTGAGAAACAAAAAGGGCAAAATGCAGAAAAGGTGGTCAAAGAGATAAGAACTGCTGGTAAGAGTGTATGTGTACAACTGGAAACAGTGCAAAAACAAGTAAACACAAATAAAAGTATTACACCAACTATCAAAGGAAAAAGGTCTCCGATATAAAAAGTAAGGAATTGTCAAAAAAGGAGAGGCTTAACCAGAAGGCAGAGGCAGTTCAAGGAAATCAAGAATGTTCTGTACTAGAGTAATTCACAAGTTATTAGCACCTATGAAGAAGTATAAAAGAAGAACACAAGCAGTCAGACAAAAGGAATATGTTGAAGGTGTAGTTGATAGGGCGTTTGTTCTGAAGAGGAAGCTATTTATCTTGATTTTACACAGAATGAACACATCGGACAAAGTAGTATTGTGTATGAAGAGGCAGAGTCAAAAGAAAAAACTTGTTAATATAAGTAACTTTTACAAAGTTTTTAGTGGTGAATGGACACATACTTTGAGTACTGAGCCTTCCTTAAATGAAGAGGGCTACTTGCAAGACAACATATTAGTGTATGCAGTTGATGAATCTAGACAATGTTGTGAGGTGAAGAATGGTACTGCTACTGCAAAAGAAATAATGGTACCTAGCAATGTAGAAGTAGTGATTGCTGAAGAGGTGCAAGGGTGGCGTAGACAGGACCCTGTGTACAAATGAAATTGTAGTAGTGTTTGCAGTATTCAACAACAATCAACTGATATATTGAGAAATTCCCTACAAATCTTTCTTTGCAGAAGTTTAAAATAGAAAATACGTATTTTGCAAGGATTAGATCCATGAAAAGTAAGAAAGCATACTAATTTACAAGGGCACTCATTAGCTTGCCTATCAAAAAAAGTGTGTCAAAGCACCTTTTTTCATTTCAGAATGTAAGGTGTATACCCCTCAAAAATGAGAACTTTCGTTAGAAGGCTTTACTATGTAAAAAGCTCTTGCTCTATGTTAAAATAAATATATATACATAGTTTTTGGGGAAGATATAAAAAATTACATAATTTTTCAAATTAAAAAAAAAAAAGAGGATAATAGAGTTGCAAAATATTACAAAAAAAATATAGGTTTTATAAATATTAAAATATGAAATTAATATTTTAAAAAAACCTTTGAAATTCACTGACAAAACATAGGTTTTACAGATGTTATAGTTAGGAATGAGCATTTAAAAAACCTTAGAAATTCACTGAAAAAAACATAGGTTTCAGGGACGTTATAGTTAGTTGGACATTTGACTCATATAAAACCAGAGAAATTCGCCTGTTATAGTTAGTTCAGTTAACTATAACTCGCGCGCCCGCAATGCACTGGTGATGACGTCACATATTACATCATTCATGACATGGTCAGTGACATCACTGATGACATCTCAAATGACATCAGTTTCAAGTGTAACATCCACAGAAGTAACAGCAACTTCTGTGGATGTTACACTTGAAAGTGTCAGTCCATTAGTAGATATGTGAATGAATGTTTCAACGATATCTGGGGCTGTGATTGCATGTGTATGTAGGTTTGTGGGTAAATCTCTTTGTAAGCTCAGGATTATTCTAAATGTATATTTAAGGGACTGCATCGTTCCCTCTTGAATATACTACAGAGTATTAGGTTTTTTAGCTGTGTCTGCTACTGGTTACATTAGGACTAAAGTGATATCACTTATGTCTGACTAAATCAGTGATTGTTTAGCTCCTTTTATCACTGACACTGCATATTTTACTACCTGTATGCTTTCCTAGTAAGGTGTGTCACATTAAGCTCTAGTTGGCAAATAGATGTTTAATAGGGCATATGAGTTTGTATGACTTCATATAGATCAGTAAATCTTCAAAGTATATGTATTAGCTTTTAAGCATATACCAAGCTCCCTATGGCCTAGCTACATTATGGGTTGAGCCTTGTAGAGTTTAGCGCCAGGATGCAGTTATTCAGCTAGTTCAACTTTCATATTTTAAACTGCCCCACAAGGCAGAAACTGATTTTTTTTTTAATTGACATGTTTTTATTAGGGTTTTTCATGTAATGCATTACAAGTAATAATCATCAGTATAAGCGTAAGTTATTGTACCACGGCACAACATAACATTAGGGATCTGTAAGGAAGTTAGCGTGTGCTGTAGTCCGTCAGTGGCTAAGATCTCCCGTGGTGTCTTGAGAGACTCGTCTTCCCAGTGGTCGGCTCCATCTGGCCCCCATGTATGTCGTCCTGGTCGTGCCTACATTTTTCGGCCTCGGTCGGGGGTCGGCTGCACCTTCCCATCGAGGTCCGAGCTGCGGTCCCTTCCTTCCTGGATTCCCTGTCATGTCATGTAACTACAAACAACGGTGTTGAAACCGCTAACTGGGGCTCTTGCTGCCTACGGGGCGGCTTGAACAGGGCCCTTGAGTAGGGGAGGGGTCTCGGAACTGGGTAGAGTAGGGGAGGGAAGGAGGTGATGGGGGAAGTATGGGGGGAAGAGGGAGTGCGGGGTCGGCAGACGAGAGAATCTCGTGGTAGATTAGGTATGGACTGGTGGTAGGTGTGTGTGTGGCGTGTCCCGGGTATTCCTGGGTGGGGGGGCGGCGGGCCCGCTACTTGGCATGAGGCGGGGGGGTCGGGTTCATACTTGCCCTCGCGTCACAAGGCAGAAACTAATGTTTTATTAGATACAAGTCATCACTGAGGTAGGCTGCAGCTAGCCCATTGGGCAGGCTTATATGCACTTAAAAGGTAACACATGTAGACTGAAGAGTCACTGAGATATATGCTTTATACAAACTCATGAGCCCCATTAAATCCACTGTACCAACCAGAGTTTAATCTAACAAACATTAGTAAGAAAGCAGATCAGGACTAAAACACCCACTGACATAGTGACAAAAGCATCTGAAGATTGTCTGATATAGACAGCCAGACGTAATATCTGTGAAGTGCTAATGAAGGCAGTTGCGCACACACACACCTGAAAATCTAGTACTCACTAAGACATCCAGGAGACAAACCATACAGCTCTTTACAGACACATTAACATAACCATAGAGGTTACGAACAGATACGACTGAGACATTCATTCACATATCTGCTGAAGAACTGGCACTTTCAAGAGTAACATGCACAGAAGTAGCCTTTGCATCTTCTTTTGGACCTTATACAGTTTAGTTGCTAGATTCAGTTTTATTGCTTGCCTAACCTTCATATTTTAAACACTTACACAAGGCATAGACTGATCTTTTAATTAGATAAAAGTGACCTCTGAAGTAGGCTGTAGCTATGCCATATGGCTGCTATGTGCTTAAAAGGTAACACATGCACTGTGAAGATTCACTGAGCTATATGCGTTCATACAAACTTATATATAGAATTAAACATTCACCTTGCCAACCAGAGTTTAATCTGATACAGCTTAGTAGGAGTGCAGACAGGCACTAAAACACCCAGTGACATAGTGACAGAAGCATCTATGTCTGTCACGCTAATGAAGGCAGTTGCACACACACCTAAAACACCTAATACGCACTTAAACATCCAGGAGACAATCCATGCAGCTCCTTACAGACATATTTAGATATCCTTAGATGTTACAAACAGAAGTAGCACTTTACCCACAAACTTATATGCACATGCAATGACAGGCCCAGATATAACTAAGACCTTCATTCACATATCTGCTAAAGAATTGACACTTTCAAGTCTAACATGCACATAACAAGCCTTTGCATCATGTTTTGGGTCTTGTCTAGTTTAGTATCTGGATGCAGTTTTAGTTGTGGCCCAATCTATATATTTTAAAGTCCTACAAAACAGATAAACTGATCTTTCACTATATATAACTCAGTACTAAGGTGGGCTGTAGCTAGGCCATAAGGCAGGCTATGTGCTTAAAAAGAAACACATGTAGTCTGAAGATTCGCGGAGCTATATGCGCTCAGAGAAACTAATGTGCCCTATTAAACATCCATCCTGTCAAGTAGACTGGTAGTAAAACACCCACTGACATAGTGATAGGAGCACTTAAATATTGATTGATATAGAAAGGCACAAGTGTCATCTATATAGTGCTAATAAAGGTAGTTGCACACACACCTCGAAAACCTAATACTCAGTAGGATATCCAACAGCCAAACCATGCATCCCTTCTAGACCTATTTTGAGAATCATATATGTTAGGAAAACATATACTCATTTACCATGAAATTTACATACACATGCAATTGCACCTTATATAGAGACAGATACACTAACTCATATGTCTGCTAAGCAAAGATACTTTTCAATCTAATGTCTAGAGAAGTACTCTTGTATTATGATTTTGGCATTGTACAGTTTAGCCTTTACCTATAGTTTTAGTGCTAGGCCAACCTTTACATTTCAAATTCCTACACAATATATAAAGTGTTGTACTGTATATAGGTTTCCTTTTAAGGCAAATATACACACACATAACAAACTTAATACTGACTAATACATCCATGGAGATACATTTAGAGAAATATAGAGGTTAGAAAAAGAGGCATTCATTTACAAAGAAACTTACATACATATGCAATGACAGCTGCAGGTTCAAAGTGAGAGATGTATTCACATATATGCGAAAGAATTGACTCTTTCAAGTCTTACATGCAGAGAAGTGGTCCTTGTATCATGTGTTTGGGCCTTGTACAGTTTAGCTCCATGTATCTAGACATAAGGGAGGTAGTTGCACACACACTTCAAAAAGCCAATATTCACTAATACACCCAGTAGGCAAACCATGCAGCCCATTTTATTCTCTTTTAGTGAACCAGAGAGGTGACAAACAGAGGCAGGTATCTATCCACAAATTTACATGCAGTTGCAATCAGAGCCAAAGATATTGGTGAGACACTCATTCGAATATGGGCTAAAGAACTGACATTTTCTGCTCTAACATGCACACAAGTTGCCCTTCTATCATGTTGGAGGCCTGCTACACTTGAGCCACTGCATGTTGTTTTACAGCTAGGGCAACTGTCTGATTTAAAACTGCTACACAAGCCATAAACTACTCTTCTACCACATATAAGTTACCACTGAAGTACTCTGCGGCTAGGCCATAAGGGAGGTTGATATGTGCTTAAAAGGGAACACTTGTAGTCTGAAGATTGAGTGAGCTATATGCACACTCATATAAATTATAGGTTTAAATAGTTAAAAAATGTAATGTGATTCTATATTTTAACTAGTGAAGTTTTCAGACTATGTAGACTATTTCACATCTACTTAGCTACAGAGAGTTACAATGCCATCAAAACCTCAGAGAAGAAAACAGCAGCAAACACACCATCCTCAGAACTGAGAAACAAAAAGGGCAAAATGCAGAAAAGGTGGTCAAAGAGATAAGAACTGCTGGCAAGAGTGTATGTGTACAACTGGAAACAGTGCAAAAACAAGTAAACACAAATAAAAGTATTACACCAACTATCAAAGGAAAAAGGTCTCCGATATAAAAAGTAAGGAATTGTCAAAAAAGGAGAGGCTTAACCAGAAGGCAGAGGCAGTTCAAGGAAATCAAGAATGTTCTGTACTAGAGTAATTCACAAGTTATTAGCACCTATGAAGAAGTATAAAAGAAGAACACAAGCAGTCAGACAAAAGGAATATGTTGAAGGTGTAGTTGATAGGGCGTTTGTTCTGAAGAGGAAGCTATTTATCTTGATTTTACACAGAATGAACACATCGGACAAAGTAGTATTGTGTATGAAGAGGCAGAGTCAAAAGAAAAAACTTGTTAATATAAGTAACTTTTGCAAAGTTTTTAGTGGTGAATGGACACATACTTTGAGTACTGAGCCTTCCTTAAATGAAGAGGGCTACTTGCAAGACAACATATTAGTGTATGCAGTTGATGAATCTAGACAATGTTGTGAGGTGAAGAATGGTACTGCTACTGCAAAAGAAATAATGGTACCTAGCAATGTAGAAGTAGTGATTGCTGAAGAGGTGCAAGGGTGGCGTAGACAGGACCCTGTGTACAAATGAAATTGTAATAGTGTTTGCAGTATTCAACAACAATCAACTGATATATTGAGAAATTCCCTACAAATCTTTCTTTGCAGAAGTTTAAAATAGAAAATACGTATTTTGCAAGGATTAGATCCATGAAAAGTAAGAAAGCATACTAATTTACAAGGGCACTCACTAGCTTGCCTATCAAAAAAAGTGTGTCAAAGCACCTTTTTTCATTTCAGAATGTAAGGTGTATACCCCTCAAAAATGTAAAAAGCTCTTGCTCTATGTTTAGGAAAAATGAATAGAGCTCTTTTGCATAGTAGTTTAGTAGAAGTAGAAAAGGTTTCTGATGATGTGAAATTCAGTTTTTTTGGTCCTGAACAGAAGTGTAGGGAAAAAGAAGAGTTGGTAACAACAGGAGTTGTGGAAGAGGACATAGTTATTACTGTTAGTTTTGAAAAATAGATTAGAAACGCTAACACAGTCTGTTCTGAGCAACCAAACTGTGATTGTATATGTTGTTGAGGCACTCACTACAAAAGTGAAACTCATAATGTTGATTTGTACATTAAAAGTGAAAAAGAGAATAATAATAAGTGGCGTGAATTTGCTGTTTACCCATTTGTGGAGGAACGGTTTGACTTGTCCACCCGAAAAGTTATATGCAAGTGCTGATTTAATAAGTTAGAGGAAAACAAAATACCTGCTAGAGCAGTACACAGAAACTTATAAGTAGTACCTATTCCAGAAGTACTTAAAGATGTGAATGTTTATGGATCCATATTAATACAGTCTATACATCCATTTCAAGCTATGGTTTGTATGGAGCCAAAGACAGGTAAATTACTTCCAACTGAGCTCCAGAAAGGTCTCAAAAGGTAGAGTTGTATAGTTGCCATTAGAATTTAAGAAAAATATTGAAACTATAGGGGTACGGAGAAATTTGGGAGAGGGACTTATAATTCTATTAAATGGTGTCCCTATGAAGAGTAAAAAGATATGGCAAGAGTTAGCAGATGTTAGTAAAGCTAAAAAAGCAAGTTCATATCTGGTACAAATTAACATATATTACAAAAATGTAAATATTCTTCAAGATATAACACATCTAGAGAACAACACTTCACCATCTACAGGTCAGATAGAAAAAGTGGATCAATCCAGAGTAGAACAAATTTATGAACATTATAGCATCCATCCCCGACATTCTAAAGAAATTGCTGATGATGCTATTGATCTATATCAACTTAAACAAGCAAAAGGAGCTCCCTCAAGTGTATGGGAAAAATGTTTAGAAGTTAGCTGTTCCCCACATCTCTTTCGTACTGGAGTAAGTGCTAGGTATGATGCTCGGCCTGTACAAATACCAGCGGCTGTGTAGAGGTCTACTAGACTTTATTCAGAGGACCCTAGATTTTGTCAATTTATTCCTTATTTCTTTCATCTATTTGAAAGTGACTTGTCTGCATTGTCATATGCCATAAATCACATTTTGAAAACAGCTGTAAATCTGCAAAAACCATCAGCAAGAGAATTTGTTGAGAAAAATCACGGAAAAGATGAACTGGAAAATAACTTGATTAATCTAAAAGTATGTCAATGCAGTACAAACGAATATTGATATCGTTGTCATGGTGAGCTCAAATGCATGTTGAGAAATGTACAAGCTCCTTCATGGTTTCTAACACTCAGTTGTGCTGAGTATGCATGGGATGACCTTCTAGAATTCTTGTGAAAGGCAAATATAAAAGTAATTAATCTGAAGACACCAGGAGAATTCTGCTCATTGGACCCTGCAAACATTTGCAGATATTTTAACCACAGATCTCAATCCATGATGGATTTATCTGCAATAAAACTAATCCACCTATTTGTGAAGTGACTGATTTCTTTTGGTGCAAAGAATACCAAGCCAGAGGTGCTCCACATATTCACATGCTTTTATTGGTTAAAAATGCCCAAAAGTTTGGAACAGACTCTGATGAGTCTGTGTTGCCTTTCATAGAGCAGTATTTGAAATGAAATGAAATTTGGATTTGTAACGCGCGCTAATACCCAGAGGTGTCTAGGCGCGGTGACTGGCGTCTTCCCAAAGGAGAGTGGTGACAAAATGTTAAGACAAATTCTATGATTCCAAAAGCATAGGCATGGGAAATACTGTAGTAGAAAATACAGATTGAAAGGAAAATATTTTACATGATGTCGTTTTGGATTCTCACGACCTGTGTTCTCAGAAGTTAACAGCTTTTTGTCTGCAGTCAGACACACTCTTACATGGAAATCAACGAAGAACACATACAACCTCAGAAGAGCATAAGGTTCAAAATACATCACCGACTACAATGATACAATCCTGTGATTTTGAAGATGTGGAATGCAAATATGACTCTACGGATGGTGGCACATAACTCAATTGCTGTTGCACGTTACGTCCCTTCTTATGTAACCAAGTCAGAGAAGACAGAGATGGAGGAGAATTTGGCAGAAAAGAGTCTTACAAAGAAATTGTACAACGTTAGTTTGAAAATGCTTTCCCACAGAGAAATAGACTCTTAATAATGCATAGACAGGTTAAGCACAGCTAGTTCGTTTTCTAAATCCATAGGAGTCCTGTGGGTGAGTTTAGGGCTTGCTAACAGCCGAAATAGAGCAGTGAAGTATTTTCCTGAAAAACAATATCTTGCAGAATTTCAGCCTGAGAGTACAGACATTCTGAAGACTAACAATACTGGAAACGTACTATCCAAGAAGGAGTACTCATCTTGAAATATATGAAGTACTTCAACATTACACAAATAGAAGTCATGTAAGTGAAAACATAGACGAAGGACAATTTGCACTCTTTGGATGTGAAGGCTGTTTGGTGAGACATAACAAAGGAAATTGAATTAACCATAGAAAGCTAAGTTGTCAAATTCCAGGCAAAAGAGAGTTTTTCTATTTAGCACTGTTGCGGTTGGTCAAGTCATGGCATGCTGAATCAGAGTTACTTGGACACTTTGAGTGTTATAAAGACTTGTTCAATGCTGTAAAAAACAACGTTGAGTGTTCAGTGTTTCCAGTGTATCTTCAAATGTTGAGAGAAGAGATTGGCATGAAGAAACAATTGCTGCAGAGATAGCAAGAGAGCGTTCTCAGAGCAGCCGAAGTTCAGTACCTGCAATCCAAGACCCTCTTGAAGAGACAATCATTCAAAATGAAGCTGCTATAGCTATGCGTGAGGCGGAGAATGCAATACAGCAAGCAAGACAAGAATCTGTGGGTTTTGAACAAATAATACAACAACCGAATACAGATCAAAAACATTTTGTTATGAAGTAAAAGATAATGTAAAACATGGATTCCAGCATGTGACTGTTCTATACATAAGCCAGTTCTACTCTACATAAATGGTCAAGCTGGAACTGGTAAAAGCTTCTTGATTAAAGCACTTACAGGTTATTTACAGAAAACTAGACTCCAATTTATCATGTGTAGTTACTGCACCAACACGATTAGCTGCACATAATCTTAAAGGAGTTACTCTTCATCGATTATTAATGCTACATGTTGAACATGAAAACACATTAGAATACAATAAATTATCTGGTGATCCTTGTCATGAGGTAGCAAGAGTATTAAAGAAATTGAAGCTTTTAATTATTGATGAAGTGACCATGGTGTCGAACTTAATGCTTGCTTTTATACATATAAGGATGCAGCAGATATTAAAAACGGACTAGGACGTACTTTTTGGTGGAAAACACTTGACAGTGTTTGGAGACCTGCTACAACTAACATTAGTCAAAGGACAACCTGTATTCGAGACACTATTACTTAATGAAACAATGAATTCCCTAGGAAGTATTGGAAATGTAAATATTTGGGAAAACTTTCAATACAAAGAGTCAGTAAAAAATGTGTGCAAGCATCAGATGTGCAATATGGAGATCTACTCGAGGACACAAGGGTGGGCGTTCTTACAAAAAAAGGAAAAAGTGCATTAGAAAGCAGTCTTATCAAAAATCTATTTTATGTAATGTTACAGCTGCTCAACTAATGCATAATGTCATTAAAGAAGAAAAATCTATAGTTTGTTTGATGCAAACCCTTCAAGAGTGTTCTAAATTCAGGGAACAATTACTACAAGTGAAAAAAGAAGACAATATAGAAATTACAGCAACTGATAAAATAGAACATCAGGGAGTTACAGTAGTATTCACAGAAAAACTGAAATCAAAATTAAACACTTTAGGGAAGTCTGTTTCCAAAACTGCAGGATTAGAGAAAGGGCTACGTGTCTGTAGAAATTGTCATGTAATCTTACATCAGAATTTGAATGTTGAAGAAGGGCTAGTAAATGGTGCAGTGCATGTATTCATTAACCAAACGGAAATTAAGTGGAATACAAGTTAAGTAGGTTGGTAGATGCATTGTACGTTTTTTACTCATGAAAGACTTGCATGTCCAGCAAAAGCAGTTCCCACCATCTCTAGCTTATGCTGTAACTAACCGCAAATCACAAAGGTTAAGTGTAGATGCAGCTTTCATTAATATTGGTTGTACTGTATTCAATGAAGGAATGCCATATGTAGCATTGTCGCGAATTAGAACATTGTCCGGTTTGTTTTTGATTGACTTTGATCTGGAAAAAAATAGTGCTGATGCTAGCTGTGCAAGGGAACACAATCGGTTAAGGAGTTTATTTGCGCCTCATTTAGGCCAGTGTCCAATTTATGAGAAACAAGTAATCTGTCCAAAGTGAAAGAACAAAACAGAGTATAGATGATCAACAAAAGGAAGTACAGAAGAGAAATCCCCAAGAATCAAAGAAGAGGAAACAAAATGATGAAGAATTTGTAGGTTTCCAAATCAACAACACTACAGGGATCAAGTGCTATGCAAATGTTGTCAATGAACTATTCCATTTGTCGATGTTGTTACCAAAACCAAACAAAAAAGATAGGAGAGTATATAAAGCACTCTATGGTTTGCTGCACCATTTGCAAAATGATAGAACTAGAATACATGCTGTTTCAGGACTAAGACCTCTTATAGAAATGTCTACTGGATCAATAGTATTTACTCCCAATATTCAAAAAGATACACAAGAATTTGCTATGGTGATGCTAGGAGTATTGGAGGAAGAAGGAGTAAATATTAATTACCTATTGGGATTAATATATAATTGGGTCCATAATTGGGAAGATTGTCAATTCACCTCTACTTCTGTAATCAATTAAGAACGATTCTTGACATTACCAGATTGTAAAACTGTGCCTTTTCAGCAACTTGCCAAAAACAGCAACAAAATATGACCTGCCCAAACTGTAGATCAGACGTTATAGCTACATTGTATCTACAAAGGACAGAAAAATACATTATAATAATGTAACATCGATGCAGAGCAGATGGTTCAAAACTGGATACTGAAATAAAAAACTTTGTAGCTGGACAAATATCAATTTCAGGAAGGACTTTTACTACTTTGGCAATCATCTTTCATAAGGAGTAAATACAATGTCCGGACATTATAAATTTTATTTAAGATCCCAATCTAGATGGACTGAATGCAATGACACTAACCTAAAACTAAAACCAAGACTACATAGGAGATTACCAAACTATTATCTGTTATTTCTTCAACTAAAGTTCTGAGGATTATTTGTAGATAAACACTGGTGTACCGTATTTTCTGGCATGGCATTTATGGTCTATTAGACATTGTCCAGCCTATTGGGGGTAATGTCTTTATAATATTGGAAACACAACAGTCCTTTTACATTCAACAAAGGAGATTATACAATATCTAAATCCTACATCCTATTACACTTACATACTGAGTGGATATACTGCAGTAACAGCACCCTTGACTTACCACCTAAAACTGTTTATAAAAATATAAAAAACCTTTTGCTTCACCAACAGGAACTTCTACAAACTACTGTATGATATTTTGTGTACATGGATCATCACCATTTTCCACATTATATTACCTACAGGAAACAATGGTTTCAACAGCATCTGCTTCATAATTGTATGTCATATTGTACCAGATATAACAATATAAAAAACATTTAAAAACAACACTTCTTGGATAATTGTACTAATTTTAGAAAAAGCCAATGATTAGTGAAATGTAGTGAGTGCTATGTATAGTATTACTTATTTGAAAAGATGTACTATGCAGCATTGTTTTGTTTTTTTAACAAGTCATTGATTGTTTTTTTTCCCACTGTTCGTTGATGATGCTTCATACAGAGCACTGTTTATGGTGAACAAGTATGAAAGCTGAGAGCAGTAAAAAGGAGATTTTTTTTGGGGTGTCTTATATTGAAATGTACCAGCATATGCAATGTATATTGGTATACTTTTGAAGAGGAAATTCTTACATATGTTTTCCTTTTCAGGCTGGATGGAGTACAGCAAAATTGTATGTCTCAAATTATTTCACTACAACTTAGGCCTTCATTCAATAATCCATGCACTTATTCAATCATGCATGTCCCACTCATACCTCACTGATTCACTCATTCTTACATCAAATGCACCACTAATGCACTCAATCATTCACACACCATCCTTGCACTCATTCAAGTACCACTCATGTATTCATTCAATTATCCATGCACCTTTTATGCAGTCTTTCCAACATGCACCACTCATATACTCATACTAATATCCCTGTACCACTCATTCAATCATATATGCACCACTTATGCACTCAATCATCCATGCACCACTCATGCACTCCTTCATGCAGCACTCATTCAACCATCCATACACTACTCATGTATTAATGCAATCATCCAGGCACCACTCATGTACTCATACTAACATCCACACACCACTCATGCACTCATTCAATCATCCATGTTCATCCTTATATCTGTCTCAGAGCGAGCAAGTCCTGAGTCGAATAAGTAAGCGTTACCTTAGGGGAGTGATCTGAAATCCCACAACACAGCCCTCCCTGCAGCCCGTCCTCAGCGCGGACGGGCGCAGACGGGCTGGACTCTGGCGCGACTCCGGTGCGCTCCGGCTGCGCGTAAACGCTGCGCGCAGCCACCATGACCTTAAGTAGATATAAGGCACGCCCTCCTGACGACTAGAGCGCTGCCCAAGATGGCGTCAGTATCCCGGCCCAGTCTACCCCCCCAACACTGTCCAGGAAGTCCGGTCTAAGAGGCGTGTGTCCCGCGAAAATCGCGGTGAGTGTTGCAGTAATTTTATGGTGCAAGAATGCGGATACGAGTAGTTTTAAAAACAGGGGAAAACTACAACATAAAAATAAAGCAAATGTATAACACAGGAGCTTTAAAATATCGCTAACATCAATAACATCGCTAGACCAGCAATCTAATAGCGCTACGATTAGAGCAGAGCTAGCAACTAATCATACCGTGTAGGAGAATCTCCGGCTAAAATGAAGCCTTAAGTACCCATCAGGCACGCCCTCCTGACGACTAGAGCGCTGCCCAAGATGGCGTCAGTATCCCGGCCCAGTCTACCCCCCCAACACTGTCCAGGAAGTCCGGTCTAAGAGGCGTGTGTCCCGCGAAAATCGCGGTGAGTGTTGCAGTAATTTTATGGTGCAAGAATGCGGATACGAGTAGTTTTAAAAACAGGGGAAAACTACAACATAAAAATAAAGCAAATGTATAACACAGAAGCTTTAAAATATCGCTAACATCAATAACATCGCTAGACCAGCAATCTAATAGCGCTACGATTAGAGCAGAGCTAGCAACTAATCATACCGTGTAGGAGAATCTCCGGCTAAAATGAAGCCTTAAGTACCCATCAGGCACGCCCTCCTGACGACTAGAGCGCTGCCCAAGATGGCGTCAGTATCCCGGCCCAGTCTACCCCCCCAACACTGTCCAGCAAGTCCGGTCTAAGAGGCGTGTGTCCCGCGAAAATCGCGGGATGATTCAATCATCTATGACCACTGATACACTCATTCAATCATCCATGCACCACTCATGCACTTGTTTAATCATCCATGCACCAGTCATGCACTCATTCAATCATCCATGCACCACTCAAGCACTAATTCAATCAGCCATGCAGCATTCATTCACTCATGCGAACATTGATGCACCTCTTATGCACTCATTCTAACACTCATGCACCACAGATGCACTCATTCAATCATCCATACACCACTCATTCAATCATCCATGCACTTTTCATGCATTCATCCATAACCCACACATTCTTAAATCCATGCAGCTCCAACACACTCATTTGATTACCCATGCAATATTCATTCAATAATTCAATAATCCATACACCACTGATGCACTCATTCAATCATACATGCACCACTCATGCACATATTCAATCATCCATGCACCACTTAGTCATTCAATTACCCATTCACCAGTTTTACACGCAAGTCAAGTCAAACAAGCTTTATTCAATTTCATATATAAATCATAAAAGCATTACAGACATTATAAGATAAATATACAGATATCAGAATCGCAATTAGTACGACTCATATAAAATTACATTATCATTTTGGTTAATTTATTTAAATGTAATTATATTTGAGGTTTTATATAGCGCGAACATGACCAGTTAGGGTTTCAGAGCGCTTTACAGGGATAAACACATTGCGTACAGTATAGGCATAGACTAAATACAAGGATGAGCTTAGGGAATTGACTACAGTAGGACAAAAGTCAGAGCTATATACAATAAACAGTAAAGTACCAAAATCAGCGAGCGAAATGTCAGCAGTAAAACAAGGGGAACAATTGATACATGGAGAGTGCTAAGCAATACAGGCGATTGTGCACAGAAACATAGGTCATGAAAAGGCGGAATGTGCGATAAAGGAAAGTTATTGGAGGAATTTGCTCATTAGGAAGGTTTTCGCTTCCTTTATGAAGCGTGACAAAGTAGGAATTCTTCTGATGGAGGGAGGTAGCGAGTTCTAGATTCTTGGTGCGGCCCTGAGAATTCTCGGTTATATGTTTTTACATTGCGGAAGCTGGGTGGCTGGAGCACATGGTGTCTGGCGGACTGGGAGTTTCTGGTTCTCCCAGATATCACAATTTTCTGGGAGAGATACTTCGGGGTGTTCGTGTACAAGGCTTTGTGAGTGATGCAGGCCAGCTTCAGCTGGATTCTGCCTTCAAGAGAAAGCCAGTTCAAGGCCTTCAGATGTGGTGAAATGTGGTCAAATATTTTTGAGCCAGATAAGAGTCTGGCTGCTGCGTTGAGGCAAGCTTTTAGCGGGGCCGTCAAAGTCTTTGGTAGGCCAGATAGGATAGAGCAGCCGTATTCAATTCCGGAGATAACTAATGCCTGAACTCCGGTTTTTAGGTCGGCAGTATTAAGGAAGGGTTTTAGTTTTCTCAAGTAGCTCAGATGGAACCTGCCAGTTTTGGCCATCGAATTGATGTGTTCACGCATATTTAGGTTGCTGTCCAAAGTTATCCCAAGCGATTTGGCAGAATCCACTATGGTTGGCGTGCAGTTGAGTGCTGTGATCAAGTTAATCCATTCAGGGATGTCACTGGATTTTTTTGGGGGGGGATATGTAAAGGAACTCAGTTTTTTGGGCATTCAATTTGAGCTGGTTGTTGGCGAGCCATTGAATAGTCAGATTCAGGGCATCATTCAGAAGAGACTTTGATGTATATCCGAGCGTCATCGGTGTACATGTGGAAGGAGATGTTGGCCGTGCAAAGAATTTCAGCTAATGGTTAAAGGTAGAGATTAAAGAGGGTAGGGGACAGAGCAGAGCCTTGAGGGACACCAATAGAGATCGGGGAAGGAGCAGATAGGTTGTTGTTGATGAAGAATCTCCGGGTGCGGTTCTGGAGGAAGGAACCAAACCATTTGAAGATAGTACCTCCTAGGCCCATCCTGTGTTTGAGGTGTTTCTCATGGTTGAATGTGTCGAAAGATGAGGAGAGATCCAGGAGGATCAAGAGACAGGATTTGCTTTGGTCAAGGGCTAGGAGAGCATCGTCTACGATGTGAAGAATAGTGGTTTCAGTGCTATGCCCAGGCCTGAACCCAGATTGGAAATCGTCAAGTAAATTGAAATCAGCGATGTGTTGGCTTAGTTGTAGCTGTACACATTTCTACAGCACTATCGCAAGAAGAGTAATATTCAATATAGGTCTGAAGCTGTCTGGAATTTCCGGGTTCAGAGAGGGGATGACTTGACCGGTTTTCAGGGAGTCAGATATGGACCCTTGAAGAAGGGAAGCGTTGATAATTGTAGTCCAGATGGGAACAATGAGCGGGGAGGTCGCTGCCAAGCAGTTGGCCGGGAGTGGGTCGTTGAAGTCGGTGTTTGGTTTTAAGGAGGGCTAGAATTTTAGAGATGGACTGGTCATCATAAAGTTCGAAGTTGGATCAGTGAGCCTTGTTTTTGGGTGTTGTTTCAAGGGGATGAGATGGGAGAAGGGCTCCAGTAGGAGGAGAAGGGCAGTTTGAGGTGGCATTGAGTTTGTTACCTAGTGAGTTGATTTTGGTTGAGAAGAAGGAGGAGAACTCATCGCAGGTTATTAGAAATTTAGTTGTTTCTTTTGAGGACTTCGCTAGTTTGTTTCATTGAAGTATTACTATTTTGAAGAGTTTGCGGGGTTTCTTCTTGGCATTTTCCAGTTCTGATTTGAAGAATTTTTTTGGGGACAAGAGGATATTCTTGTTGCAAGTATTTCTGGCCCGGCGGAGAAGTTTAAGATGGTAGGCTGAGGGATGCGGTCTCCACTTTCTTTCTTTAAGTCATAGAGCTCTCCTTTCGCTATTGAGGGGTCCGCTGAACCAGGGGTTTTTGTCTTTGATTTGGAACCTTTAGAGCTTTAACGGGCCAGATCATCCTACATGTTAGTCATAGTCGAATTGTAGTGCTCTGTGAGGTCGTTTACCTTAGTAAGATTAGGGGGAGGTGAAGGTCGCTCTCGCAGTGAGCTGTCAGCTTCTCGAGGTCAAGGATCTTAGTGTCTGAGCCAGTGTTTTAGTTTCACCAATTGCCCAAGACATTTCACGCGGTAGTCAGGTATTGTGAAGGTGATGGCGTGGTGGCCTGACCAGTCGCATGGCTCAATTGAATTCAGCCTGACCGCTGATGCCTTAGCGATTATCCAAAGTGGCGCCTTTTCTGTGGGTAGGTAGGGTGCATGCCTGGGTGAGTGATTGGTCAGCGAGGAAGACTTTGACAGCGTTGACTTGGGAATCATTGGGGTCTTTCCAATGCAGATTAAAGTCACAAAGGAAAATGTCATTGGAGTGGGGGGGAGACCTTAGCAGTTAAAACGGTTGTCCCTTAAGATATTCTTAAAATTAAATAAACAAACTCTCCCTCTTATCCATACCTTTTTCTGACTGCGATCGCTCTTTAAATAAAATTGAGGACACAGTAACAGATATCAGGAGAAGCCAGAGAAAGAAGAAACCCAAAACTTTCAATATAAGAGACAGGTGATGAGCCCTCAATAAATGTAAAAGAAATCTATCTCTGTTTTATACAAGACACAAAACAAGGTATAGTGCATGGTGCTTTGTTTTGTTATGTTACTACATGGGCACAATGGAAGATTATTTGCCCATCTGCATTGCTGCGGTCATATATTCAATCAATCAGCCATGTCCCACTCATGCACTCAGAATCATCCATTCACCTTTCATGCACTCATTTAATCATCCATGTACCACTCATTGAAACATCCATGAACACCTCATCCATATATTCAATCATCCATGCATCACTCATATTAACATC
Organism: Triturus cristatus; assembly: GCF_964204655.1. NCBI lineage: Eukaryota > Metazoa > Chordata > Amphibia > Caudata > Salamandridae > Triturus > Triturus cristatus. The sequence continues at coordinate 530,016,601 of NC_140586.1, forward strand.
CATGCACCACTCATGCACTAATTCAATTATCCATAAATAACTCGTGTTTGTTCATTCATGCACCACCCATTGAAACACCCATGCACCACTCTTGCACTCGTTCAATCATCCATGTACTACTCATGCATTCATTCAACCAAGTATGTACCACTCATGCAATCATCTATGCACCATTCAAGCACTCATTCAAACATGCATACACTTGTCATGCACTCAATCATCCATGCACCAGTCATACACTCATTTAATCATTCATGCACCACTCATGCATTCATTCATTCATCCATACCCGACTCATCCAGTCATTCTTACATCCATGCACCACTAATTCAGTCATTCACACACCTATGCTCTGCTCATTCAATCATTCATACACCACTCATGCAGTCATTCAACCAATACACAACTCAACCATCCATGCACCTTTCATGCACTCATTTAATCATCCATGTGCCACTCATTGAAACATCCATGAACCACTCATCTATATATTGAATCATCCATGCATCACTCATATTAAAATCAATGCACCACTCATGCACTAATTCAATTATCCATAAATAACTCGTGTGTTTGTTCATTCATGCAGACCCCACTCATTCTTAAATTCATGCACCTCCCATTGAAACACCCATGCACCACTCTTGCACTCGTTCAATCATGCATGCACTACTGATGCATTCATTCAACGAAGTATGCACCACTCATGCAATCATCTATGCACCATTCAAGCACTCATTCAAACATTCATACACCTGTCATGCACTCATTCAATCATCCATGCACCAGTCATACACTCATTTAATCATCCATGCACCACTTGCATTCATTCATTCATCCATACCCGACTCATCCAGTCATTCTTACATCCATGCACCACTAATTCAGTCATTCACACACCTATGCACTGCTCATTCAATCATTCATACACCACTCATGCAGTCATTCAACCATCAATACACAACTCAATCATACATGCACTACTCATACACTGATTCTAACATCCATCCACCTCTCATGTACTCATTCTAACATGTATGCACCACTAATACACATTTTAACATGCATTCAACACTCGTGCACTCATGCAATCATCTAGACACCACTCATGTAGCCATGCAATCATCTATACATTACTCAATCATCCATGCACCACTCATGTACTCATTCAGTCATCCATGCACCACTCATGCACTCATTTTTACAACCATGCACCTCTTGCACACTCATTCTAACATGCATGCATCACTCATGCATTCATTCTAACATCCATTCTCCACTCATCCAGTCATTCAACCATGTATGCACCACTCATGCAATCATCTATACACCTCTCATTCAATCACCCATGGACTCATTCAATCATCCATGCACCGCTCATGCATTCATTCATTCTTCCATACCCCACTCATCCACCCATTTTTTATTTGAATTTGATTTGGACATTTGTAAAGCGCACAAAGTGCCCAAGGGTGTCTAGGCGCTGCGTGGTGAGGTGCCGAAAAAGAGTGAGAGTGGAAAAAACTTAGCTAGTGAAGAGCCAAGTTTTTAGTGCCTTTCTGAAGGAAAGCAGAGTTGGCCTGTTTATGTCGGTCGGGAGTGAGTTCTACGATTTCACTGTCCCCAGAACAAAGCTTCTTCCACCCCAACATACTTTGTTGAATCTGGAGGTTTGGCAGGAGTTTGCTCTGCGCTGACCTTAGATTTCTGGCAGGAGAGTACCAGGTAAAGTGTTGTTTCATGTACTGAGGACCATTCCCATGCAATGCCTTGAACGCTAGGCATAAGGATTTAAATTCTATCCTTTTTCCCACTGGGAGCCAGTGTAGCAGTCTGGCTGCAGCGTTCTGCAGACGTTGCAGCTTAAGCAAATGCTGTTTTTGCAAGCCCATATAAAGGGCATTACCATAATCGAGTCTGGACAGGAATAGAACTGTCACCAGTGATTTCACAGAATTTGATGGAATGAAGGACCGGACTTTTCTAATTGTCTTCAGAATAAAAAAAAGACAGTGGATGAGAGATTGTTGATCTGATGTTGAAAAGACAGGTTGTCATCAATAATGACGCCCAGATTCTTCACCTTCTTGACTGGGACCGGGGAATCACCTAGACCAGCTGGCCACCAACTGTGCGACCAAAAGGAGGTGTCGGAGCCCAGAAGGAGTACCTCAGTTTTTCCCCCATTCAGCTTCAGGCAGTTCGAGCTCATCCACCGATTCACCTGGGACATACATCGGTTAAAGCGGTCTGTTGTTTCCTCCATATTACTAGAGATAGACACCACTATCTGGGTATTGTCTGCATAGGCTATCACAGAGAAGCCAAACTGCATAATTATATCAGCCAAGGGGGTCACATATATGTTGAATAATGTGGGGCTCAGTGAGGAGCCCTGAGGTACACCACAGGGAAGCATGAAGTGCTCTGATGAGGATGTTTCGAGCTGAACGTACTGAATCCTTTTGCACAAATAGGATTCAATCAGTTTAAGGGAAAAATCCTTTACCCCTGCCTCTGAAAGTCTTCTGATCAGTATACCATGAGTTACGGTGTTGGAAGCCACAGATAAATTCAATAAGATCAGAGCGGCCTTGGCACCAGTGTCCAGGATTGCTCTGAGCTGTTCGGCTGCCATGACTAAGTCTGTTTCCCTGCTATCCCCTTTTCGGAAGCCATATTGCGAGGGATCTAGCAGATCCACCGATGTTATAAAGGCTGTTATAGCTGGAAGTTCAACATTTTTCCAGCACCTTAGCAGGGAAACATTCTGGAAATTGGTCTATAGCTGCTGGTGTCACATGGATCCAGATTGGGTTTCTTTAAGAGAGGTAGGATTGAGACTGTCTTCCAAGAATTGAGAAAGGTACCAGAACGGATGATCTCTTTGAAATTCATACAAAATTGTTCACTGATGAGATCAGGTGCCAGCTTAAATATTTGTGGGGCCATGGGTCCGAAGGTGCTCCAGACTTTGTTGTTCTGACCACCTGGGATATCTGTTCTGTATTCGGTGGGTCAAAGGACACCAATACATTGTCTGGTGTGGGAGTTGTACCGGCTGATGTATTTCCAATATAGTCGGTGACACTGTCGGTAAGGGATCTGTACACGGTCTCCACCTTATCCTTGAAGAACTGTGCTAGGGAGCTAAAAAAATCCTTGCTGCTGTCAAAGTTGGTTGATTCTGGTATTTTAACTAGACTTTTTAGTGTTGTAAAAAGTACTTTGCTAGAGTTGCTAGCCTGCAGAATTTCTTCTGAGAAATACTCGCTTTTTTTAAAATTATCATTTTCTTGTAGTCACTCGGTGTTTCTGCATTTAGCGTTTTATTCACTGCACTGTAATTCCTTCTCCATCGTCTCTCTGACTTTCTACATAGTTGTTTCTGTACTCTCAATGCATCAGTGAACCATGGATAAGAGATTTTTTTTCCCCCGATGGAGAAGGTTTTTTCCGGGTCTAGGGTGTCTGCTACTGCTTTGATCCAGTCGGTAAATCTACCGGCCGCCAGATTAGCCTCTGTTGTCAAATTGGGCTTTGAGTTGGACAAAGATGACCGCAGTATCGGAGGGTCAATATTCCTCCAATCGCTCCCTTCTAGTGATCTGCGTGGATTGTGGGGACGAGGTAAGTGATGTGTGGTAGTTACTGTAACCAATATGGCTCTATGGTCGGATCAGGTGATTGGCAGAACCTCTACAATTTTCAAAGAAGGATTCGATGTAAAAATGCCGTCTAATGTGTGTCCAGCGTCGTGTGTGGAGTGCTTGACCACCTGTCTCAAGGATACACTAGCCATCATGTCCATTAAAGAGGATGTATGTAATCCTCAAATTTTTCCAAGTGGTAGTTAAAGCCTCCCAAGATCGAAAAGTCCTCTGAATCAATACTAGATTCGATAAAAGGGCTGATGACTTTCGAGTAACTGTTTTTAGGGCCAGGAGCTCTGTAGAGCAAAAGTCCTTTGAATGTATAATTTTATTTTAGGGTAATTCTGAAAGATAGCAGTTCCCAATCTGGGCTACTTACAGTGGAGGATCCCTTAATTGTCAAAGTTACTTTGAGGATAATAGCTAGACCCCCGCCCCGTTTGTCTTGTTGATCACCTCTGATGATCGTGAAGCCTATCGGAATTGCTAAAAGCAGATCGGGGTAGGACGTTCTGTTCGACCATGTTTCGGTGATAAAAGCCATGTGTATCTTATGAGTGGTCATCATTTCAGCGAATTCTAGTTTATGTTTAATGAGACCGTGCGTTGATGAGCATACCCAAGAAGGTCTTGGACGTGGGTGTCTAGGGATTTTCCAGGTTGAAACTGTTGCAGGCTCTTGTTTTTGTAAACTGCAGATTTAATAAGCAGTGATTGCAAGCTTTGGGACCGCTTGGTAAGTCGAGCAGGGGGCAACTGTTGGACTTGTCTGTTCAGTTAAGGCTCATTAGTGCGCTCCTTGAATATATAACAATGGGTCAGACAGGGGTTGTGGCCCTGGGCACAGTCCAGGCAGCACTCATTCAATCATCCATGCACCATGCATGCACTCATTCAATCATCCATCTACCACTCAAGCACTCAAGGAATCATCCATGAATCACTCATGTACTGATTCAATCATCCATGCAGCACTCATACCCTCATTCAATCATCCAAACAGTTCTCATGTACTCATTCAAGCATCCATACACCACTCATGCATTCATTCATCCATGCATTACTTATGCATTCATTCTAACATTCATACACCACTGCTGTACTTAAGCAACCATCGACACATCAGTCATTCACTATTGCAATCATTATAAATATACCTATACACTCATTCATTCAGGTTTTTTTAAATGTAAAAATGGTTGGTTTTTTTGGGGGGGGGAGGTTTGGAGGTTTATTTTGTGATTTTTCAACTTTTACATTTTATTTTTATTTTTGATGCAAAAACTAACTGCAACTGGCAGTGGGACAACTTGATGAAGCTCTCAAAAACAGGAGAATAATGTCAAGCGCCCAAAGATAAAATCAATATTCAACATCTGTGAGTCTTGCAAGTGTTGCAGAAAGCTGTTCTACTTTGCTCACCAACACTAACCACAACGCCACAGTCCATACAATAGGTTGCCATCTGGCTAAGTTCTGGAGCAATATCTTCAGACTGTCTTTGTACGTCTGAAGGCAGTCTTTGTCCCGGTGGTGATGCACTTGCTAAAGAAGTAGATGGTTCTTCAGCCTCTCTTCATTTCTTTGCAGCTTTGAATCAGTTGCTGTGGTAAATTTTGAGGTGGTTGAGCATTGAAGTTGTTCCACAACAATATTTTTGACTTGTGCCTCTCTACAACGTTTTATCACAAATTGTGCCTTGCACAACCTTAGTCACAGTTTTGGATTCTACAGATGGAATCGTGAAGAACTCTCATGCGATGCTGCTTATTTTCTGGGACTCCCCTCATCTTCAGACTCTTCAGAATGTACTTCCTGGTCATCCTGCTGCTGCTGGTCTCCAACCTGTTGTTGGTCTGGTGGCTGAGTGGCCATTTGCAGGACAAAGTAGAGAAAATCACACCAGTAAATTGCAAACACCTCCTCACACTACAGTACTCCCAGAGAATGAACCAGAAAGGTTTAAAGATGTGTTCTTCCCACTCTTATAGTTGAAAAGAGTATCATCCAATCATATTCCTTTCTTTCCTGGTGACATGATCTTTGCGACGACTGGCGCCCTCACGAAGACTGGAAATTGAACAGAATAACATTTTAATTGAAAATATCGCAAACATAAATCTTTATTGACTCATATTACACCCTAAATGTGTATTATACAATGTAATATGTATAAATATGTATTATACACTTCATTAAAAACACGCGTTCATCACCGTTAACGATGTCATCATGACTTCCGGTATCGCCGTGATCGCGCAAAACAGCAAGTAAAAGGCATTTACTTCAAAAATTCTTACAAAGGTTAAGTTTGAAGAGTATATCAGTAACAACTTGTGTCAAATATTAATTAAAATATGTGTAAGTATGTGTTCTTGCGTTTAAAAAAATGCACTTCACGACTACAGACAGCGCCGCAGTCTACAATCACTGCAAACACATAAAACACCACAGTGAAGTGTTTTTTAAAAAAAATAAAACAAACAAGTATAAACTCTACATTACTAAACAACTAGTGTCTCCTATTAATTAAAATCTGTCTATATATATGTTTCAGACTTCCTCAAAAACATGCACCCCTTCTAATATAAACCAATATAAAAAAAGTAGGAAAAAAAACTACACTTTTTAATCCACTGAAGGAAATACAGGATTACAAAAATACACGTTACAGAGCCATTATAGATAGGAAATACAGTTTAAAAATCGTAGAAATTCAATTTAAAAAAACATAGGTTGCAGGGATGTTATAGTTAGGAAATAGAATTAAAAAAACCATGCAAAATCACTGAAAAAACCAAAGGTTACAGTGATGTTATAGTTAGGAAATAGAATTTTTAAAAACTAAGAAATTCACTGGAAAAAAACAAGGTTACAGGGACGTTATAGTTAGGCTCAGGTTTCCCTTGTACAAAACCAGAGAATTTTAACAATTTTAGTAACCTGAGCTAACTATAATTCCCCCCCCCCCGCAATGCACTGCTTATGACCTCACATAATACATCATCATGACATGGTCAGTGACATCACTGATGAAATCTCAAATGACATCACTGATAACATCATCCACAGAATCACTCACGCTGCAAATCACACCCCATTGAACCTTTCAAAGGTTCACTCCCAGTCCCACAGCACCATTCACAAACCCATTCACAGACCCATACCAGTACTTACATATCCACTCACTGACTCATAGATCTAAACACACATCTTCTCACTCGCCCATAGTCACTCATACACTCACTGACTTGTTAATACAACCACTAACAAACACTTACACACACACTCACACACTGAGTCAGTCACCCATAAAGCTACTCACACACCTACTCACTCACCTGTGTTCAATCTCACAGCCACTCATTCACCCATATAGTTACTCATACATCCACTCACTTACTTATACAGATAGTAACATGTATTCACTCACCTATAGTCAGTGACACAAGGGAACAAATCCCTGACACAGCGACTAATACATTCACTCACTCACCTATATAGTCACTCATATACCCCATCACTCACCTATTCTGCCTTTCACATACCTGTTTACTCACTCGTTTACTACTGACACATCCACTCACTCACCCACACACACACTCATACATATGCTCACTCACTCACCCATACAGCACCTCAAACACTGCATTCACTAACCCATACAGCCACTGACTCACACATTCACTCATCCATATACGCAGTCTCACACACCCATCCTCCACACACACACAGACATTCAGATACCCATACAACTACTCACACAACCAATCACTCACACATACATACAGCCACTTACAGACCAACTCAGACTGATAAAGACATTCACTCAACCAATCACTCACCCATACATTCACTCAGACATCTAACCCACTCACTTACAGTCAGTCACATACTCACTGAATCATTCGTACAGGCACTTATATACCAAAACCTTCACCAATACACGTTGTTATATATGTTTAACACTCAAACGTTTTAAAAACACTCAGTCACAAGATGTCATCAGTGAGGTAATATTGTAAATATTGTAAATTGATACTTGTATAGCACACTACTCACCCGCAAGGGTCTCAAGGCGCTTGTACGAATACCGCTGTGGAACCCATCTTGGCTTTCCCTGTGAGGTGTCCACTCCTGGGCACCCCCAAGGTGGAGGCCAGGCATCCTTAGCGTTGTGGGGGCCGTTGTGGGGATTAAGCAAGCTATTGCCCAGAGTTGCAGAGTGGGATTCCATGATTGGAATGGCACCGAGGCGAGAATTATCAGGTCCGTGGAATTTTTAAGCCCAAGACCCGCCGAGGCGGGGAATTGAACCCTGGTCCCGGGCTAGACCTCTGCATCAGGGTCTGCCGCTCTAATCATTGAGCCACCCTTCTCCACTGATCCACAGGTTACTGAACATGTCAAAACTGATGCAATATGTGAGGTCATAAGCAGTGTAATGTGCGGGCACAAGATATACTTAGCTCAGGTAACTATAACTGCTGCATTTCTCTGATTTTGTAAGAAGGAAGCCTAAGCCTAACTAGAACGCCCCTGTAACCTTTGACCTTTTCAGTGAAAATATTTATCTTGAATCCAAACATATATTAAGATTCAATATAAAAACACCTGAAGGGTTGAACACTGAAGAAGAGCTGTATGTCACCTATAATTGAGAATGTGCACTGTATTTATGGCTATTGAGTAATTTGTAAATATTGGACCTTGGCCATCTGTTTTGTGAAATGTATATATGAATATTATATATTACCTACTGGCAGTCGCCAGTAGGTAGTTATAGTTAGGACCTATTTTCCATAGGAAATACGCAACATTCTATTTGGAATAACGTTGGCGCCGATTGACTAATCTTTGGAAATTTTTTCAAACTTTTGGCCAGCTCCGGTCCGCTCCTATCCTGAAAATGTCACGGTGATTCGTCAAGCGGGGGCCGAGTAAAAAGGGGGGTCCCAAAACGTGTTTTCCCCATGCATTTTCCCATAGGACCGGTTGACGCAGCTACAGCCCGAACTGCTGAACGGAATTACACCAAATTTGGCAAAGAGGTAGTCCTCAGTTCAGACTCGTGCCTTTTGCTTAAATGGTGTAAATCCGTTCAGTAGTTCCTGAGAAAATTAGAGTTAAAAAGATAGATATATCTGGGCGGAGCCTAACCACACATCTCATCGTGAGATCTGATTGGCTGTCAGTATTTCATCCAAGAAGTGTTGGGAGCCATCTTGGGACCAATATACATGATCGCACCTCATTAAAAAGCATTGCAGTTAATAGAAGGTTTTAAGACTTTAGTTACATTATAAATCATTTGTTGATGGTACCATACTCATTTTAGGAATTGTGGTGTGTTCTAAGGGGATTCTACCTTGTGATAAAGCCTTCTGCTGTGACATCATTAATCATGTTTGAGAGAAAACTATTTTCTCATGCTTTTCCCACAGAGGTTTGGAAGGTGATCTATAAGCTAAACTGAGAGCATATTTTCTGTAAATTCACATTATCTTTCTCAGTCATGTGAGAATGAAGTCTGACATTCTCAGTAAAACATGTACATCCAACAAGGGCAGAGACTGTCAGTTGATTCCTTTGTGTTCTACTGCAGCTTCCCAGAGTGTTCTAAAGAACAACTAGAGCGCTAACAGCCCTGCTTATGACAAACGTATTGCACACCTGAAGCCATCTTGATTGGAATAAAGTGGTAACTCTTAAAACATTTAATTTAAAAAGGAACAAAACGAGGGGGTTCATTTTGCCATAGAAAGTATGATTAGTGCTGCAGAAAGAAAAATTAGGGCACATTTTGAGTGACTTCTCAAATCCTCTGCTATTTCATTAAAAAATTCTGACATGCAGACTGAAACATGCACTTTCAATACCAGCAGCAGACTTCCCTGGTGAGCAGTAGCTTTACTACAGTGATCTAATAAGCAACTAGAGTGCTAACATTCAGAATTTATGGCAAATGTGTGACACATCGGAATGCCTTCTTGATGGAATCAAAGTAAAAAACTGAAAGTATTTCCTACTGAGGAGACTGTAGTAAATGAGGAAATTAGGAAACTTCATAACAAATAAGTCTCCCAAAATGGCCACCAGAGACAAAAGAGCCCAAATGTAGCACAAATATCACCCAGATGTAGCCCAAGTATAGCCCAATGACAGAATGTCCCAGAGTGTTCTACCGAACAACTAGAGCGCTAACAGTCTTACTTATGACAAAAGTATGGCACACCTGAAGCCATCTTGATTGGAATAAAGTGGTAACACTTAAAACATTTAATTTACAAAGGAACAAAATGAGGGGGTTCATTTTGCCCTACAAATTATGAATAGTGCTGCAGAAAGAAAAATTAGGGCACATTTTGACTTCTCAAATCCTCTTCTATTTCATAAAACAATTCTGTCATGCAGGCTGAAACATGCACTTTGAATACCAGCAGCAGACTTCCCTGGTGAGCAGTAGCTTTACTATAGTGATCTAATGAGCAACTAGAGTGCTAACATTCAGAATTTATGGCAAATGTGTGACATATCTGAATACCTTCTCGATGGAATCAAAGTAAATAACTGAAAGCATTTCCAACTGAGGAGACTGCAGTAAATGAGGAAATTAGGAAACTTCATAACAAATAAATCTCCCAAGATGGCCACCAGAGACAAAAGAGCCCAAATGCAGCACAAATATCACCCAGATGTAGCTCAATGGCAGAAGTGTGCAAAACACTTATTTTTTGTGTATTTGCAGTTTTATATAGTGCAGACTTGTCAGGTATTGGAGTGCTTTACATAAGCATTGGTTACATCACACAAGATCAAATTCATTTTGGTTGTAGACATGGGGAGATTAAGTGATTTGACCAGAATCACAGAATGTTGAGCTGAAGCAGAAACTCCAACCTGGTTCACCAGTTGCAAAGTCTGCAGCTCTGGAAGTAACACCACATCCTCTCCCCTAGGTGCAATATTTAATCAAGTGGTCAACTGCATAAAAAATATAAAAATTACAAATAATTTAAAAGTTATTTGTCGCTATTTGAAAACTCAGAAAATATGTCCTCATTTTAGTTTTTTAGAGCACTAACCATAATTTTTATGCAAATAAGACCCTCTCATATATGTAATTTCTAAAGGAAATGCTCTAGGTATTACAGTTTTGATTACATCAAGATGACGCCAGGCGTTCCACACTTTTGTAATGAATATAGAATGTTAGCAATCTAGTTGTTCATTGGGATACTGTTGAGAGGCAGAGGCCAGGGGCACGGACTCTGAAAATTGAAGGCAGGTAGGAGAGTGCAGAGGCAACAATTTGACCACACTGGGCAGGCCGGTAGTGCCGTGGCAGCACATCAGACTATAGAGGGCAGTGGAAAGGGGGGCAGGGGCAACAAACCAACAATACAGGACTGGCAAGAGAGGCTGTGGCAATATAATAGACCATTGTGGGCAGAAGGGAGAGGCAGTGGTAGTACAACCATACATGCCAATAGACCCGTTTCAGCCAGGAAACGTCCAATGTTTTTAAGCTCAAATGGGCTTTATTTGATCTGTCTCCTGTCTACAATCTCCTCTTTTTCAATGTAACTCAAAGGGGAAAATCAATACCCCAGTTTTTTTTCAAAATCTCCCTCTTACCAAGTTCAAAATGTTCGCAAGTATGGTACATTGGATCACAGGAGGAATTGGGGTAGGGACATGGACTCGGATAACAGAGGACAGGAGGGACATGGAGAGGTGCACCAAACTGACCCTACAGGGCAGGCATCAGGGTTTGCAGCAGCACAATACACCACACAGGGCATGCGGGACGGGAGTGCAGCACAACAATCCATAGAAAGCAATAGGGAGGGGACAGGACCATGCACATGGACAACAGAGAACAGAGGGGGAAGAGGCAATGGTAGCTAGCTGACCATAACGGACAGACAGGAGAGAAAGCTGCAGCATAACGGACCATAAAGGGCAGGAGGGACGGATCAGGGGCATTACAATGGAACAGACAAGCCAGGAGGGAGGGAATAGGGGTCTGCACATGGAAACAGAGGGCTGGGGCAAGTGGGCAGGGCAGAAGCAGCAAGATGACCATGGAGGTCAGGCAGGATGGGCACTAGAAACAAGACACACCATGGAGAGCAACAGTGAGACTATGATGGCATACACACAGACCATGGAGGGAAGGTGGGAGGGGGTCAGGGGCAGCTAGCTGACCACACAGGGAAGGTGGGAGGGGCCATGGCAGCACAGAAGACCATGCATGGCAAGCGGGAGGGTTAGTGGCAGCACAATGGCTATGATGGGCAAGAAGGAGGGTGCAGGGGCATGCACAAAGGACCATGGAGGATAGAAGGGAGGGTCAGGACCTGGGCACAGACAAGAGAGTTCAGGGGAAGGGGCCTCACAACAGACCGCGCGGGGCAGGCAGGAGGAGCAGTTGCAGCACAACAGACCAGGGAGGGCAGAAGGGTGTGGCAGTAAAAGGGACCATGGAGGACAGGAGGAAGGGGATAGGGGCATGGCATGTGGACAGGCAGGGTGGAGGTGGCAGGGACAGGTTACAGTCATCTGACAATGCTAGGCAGGTGGGAGGGGAGTGACAGCTCAACAGAACACTCAGAGTAGATAGGAGTGGCAGGTCCATGGAACATGGTGGGCAAAAAGGATGGAGCAGGTGCATGCACAAAGACATCGGAGGGCAGGGGGAAGGAGAATAGGGGCAGCAAGCTAAGCACAGAGGCTAAGCAGGAGGTCAATGATGGGCCATAGAATTGGGCAATGGAGGGCAGGAGGAGTGGACTGGTACATCATGCTAAATGGAGGGTAGTGGCAGCACATCAGACCCTGCATGGCAGGAGGGAGGAGGCTAGTCCATGGATTCAGACAACAGAGGATAGGGAGGAGGTGGATGGGGCAGCAAGCTAACTGTTCAGAGAAGGTGGGTATTAGGAACTTTATTGTTTTTAAAATGTGTGTCTGTGCGAACTACTTAAAATATGAACAAGTATGCAGCATAATCTCACTTTTATTCAGGAAGAAGAGGACGTTTGTGACTGTGACTCCGGGCTCACTTGGCAGAAACACACCCTGACACTCCACCCCCCATCGCAAAATGTAATGCCTGTGAAAAGGGTAGGTGAACGCAGTGTTATATAGAACATAGTCCTGAGAGCACGATTGAAAATGAAAACTAGATATAGTGTATGGTATAAACTATGCACCAAAAAGTGTGATATAAGATGAACTGGGTCGTGAAATATAATATGCAATACATTGTGCACAATGACAGATTCATTGGAGAGCGCGAGATAGCACAGGCACTAACGCGTGTTATGCGATATGCGCCTTGGGAGTGTAATATGCACAGGGCAGTGTTGTGTAACCTAACTAGTCTCTAAAGCTGTAATATAAAATATGTGCTGGGGAGTGTAACGTTGCAAATGCACTGTGACAAAGATATGAATCCCAGATTGTAATATGTATGGCATAGCGCTGTGCGTTATAACATAGGCATCGAGGAAGGCACGTTAGATGGGGCAATATTACCCGTGCGAAGGCAAGTGTGGCATGACATATTCACGGGGTGGCGTTACAGGGCACATGGGCTAGAGAGTGTCATAGCATACGCACTAGCTGGTTGAATACAACACAGAGGTGTGTGGCACTCGGCGGGCACTGGTGGGTGTAACGCAGCATTGGGCTCAGCCAGGAGCACGCTGTGACTCTCAAGTGAGGTTCGTCTCCTTTCCAGAGAGTAAAATAAAAAGTATTACACATCTGGCGGTGGATGTGTGTTTTATTAACCGTGAGGGGGGTTTCTTGCATAGTTTGGTTGAATTTTTGTCGAATCCCCTTTGAATGGCTTAGTGTGCGTGTGTATTAAATGTGCCCGTCAATAGCTACCCATGTTTGTATAAATAAACGACAAGGGTGTCTACTTGGAGAGTACCCACCGGCAGGGGCGCCGGGATTCGGCACGGTAGGGCGTCAGACACGTCCGAGCTTCAATAGCGGTGTAAATACATTCCACGTGGATTCATTGTATGCATAGTCGCCTTTTAATGAATATCACGCAAATCGTCATGGTGATAGGTACATACGGTTTGTCCAGCATGTCCTAGGTGTTTCTATAAATATATATATTTTTTAAATAATAAAAAACAAAGGCCGGACCCGGGGGATGGGGTCCCCGGGGCTATAAGTGGCCTGAGGAGGGGGGCAACGCAGCCCCCCTCCTAAAGAATGAAAAAAAAAAAAAAAAAAAAAAAAGGCCATGTCCCGGGGGTTGGGGTCCCCGGGGCCGATTAAGGCCTTTGGGAGGGCCAAATTAATTTTTTTCAACAAAAAAATTAGGGTGCAGGCCCTGGGGGATGGGGTCCCCAGGGCCAATAAATTAGAAAAAGAAGGGGGGCCACACAGCCCTCCTGCTTCAAAAAATAAAATAAATTAAAGACCGGCATCGCGCTGGAAGCCACGCCCCCTTCCTTGCAGCACTCTGCAAACGCGCCCCCTGGCCAGTTGTAAGTTGGGGAATTAATTCCCCTTCAATACTGAGGGTCCCTGAGGGCCAACTAGCCCAACAGGTATCTCCAGTATGCGCCAGGGAGCTGCGTTGCAGACAGGTGTTCTGAGGCCACGCCCCTTTTTACACCTCTATGCAACGCAGCTCTGTGGCGCTTACTGGAGGTACCTAGTGGGCTAGTTTGACCCTAGGGACCCTTAGGATTCAAGGGGACTTAATCTCTCAACTTAGAACGGCCACAGGGCGCGTTTACACAGTGGGGAAGGGACCTGAGGTGACGTGTGGAAACACGCCCTGTGCCGCGTTTTAAGTTGGGGAAATAATTTCCTTTCAATCCAGAGGGACCCAGGGGGCCAACTAGCCCACCAGGTGCTTCCAGTAAGCGCCACTGCTCTGCGTGGCAGAGAGGTGGTGCAGGCCATGCCCCTTTTTACACCTCTCTGCAATGGCGCTTACTGGACGTACCTAGTGGGCTATTTTGCCCATAGGGACCCTCAGGATTCAAGGGGACTTAATCTCCCAACTTAAAAAACGGCCACAGGGCGTGTTTACAAAGTGGGGAAGGGAGGGGACGGGGCCTGAGGTGACGTGTGCGTTTTAAGTTGGGGAAATAATTCCCCTTCAATCCTGAGGGCCCCTGGGGGCTAACTTGCCCACCAGGTGCTTCCAGTAAGCGCCACTGAGCTGCGTTACAGAGAGGTGGTCCAGACCATGCCACTTTTTACACCTCTCTGCAACGCAGCTCTGTGGCGCTTACTGGAGGCTCCTAGTGGGCTAGTTGGACCCTAGGGACCCTCAGGATTCAAATTAACTTAATCTCCCAACTAAAAACGCCCACAGGGCGTGTTTACACAGTGGTGAAGGGAGGGGACGAGGCCTAAGTTAAAGTGTGCAAATACGACCTGTGGCGTGTTTTAAGTTGGGGAAATAATTCCCCTTCAATCCTGAGGGACCCTGGGGGCAAACTAGCCCACCAGGTGCTTCCAGTAAGCGCCACTGAGCTGCATTGCAGAGAGGTGGTCCAGGCCGTGCCACTTTTTACACCTCTCTGCAACGCAGCTCTGTGGCGCTTACTGGAGGTACTTAGTGGGCTAGTTGGACCCTCAGGATTCAATGAGACTTAATCTCCCAACTTAAAACGGCCACAGGGCGTGTTTACACAATGGGGAAGGGAGGGGACGGGGCCTGAGGTGACGTGTGCAAACACACCCTGTGGCGCGTTTTAAGAGGTAGTTTTAATCCCCTGCCCTATTATATACTAGGGGCTTACAGAGGAGGTCATGCTAATCACAGGGGGACCCCAACGCATAGTGTTCCCTAGTGTATGTAGGTTTTTTCCCTGTATTCTGAGTGTCTTTTAACATAGCACTGGCTCTAGGACTGGTTAGTCAGACTCAGTTACCACCAGTATCCATCTGAAAAAGTTGAGGGTACAGGATGATTTTGCAACAAGGCTTCTTTCTGCTCTTCTGTTTGTTCATTCTGCACGTTATCCTTCTTCCAGCACTTTTCTTCGTCTTTGAGGACTTCTGTTGCTTCTTTCTGCATTTCTTTTTTTTCTTTCTGTGCGTTTTTTCTTCTTTCTTCACATGTCCTATCTCTGTAGGCATAGTTAGAAATTAGCATTTAAAAAACCTTTGAAATTCACTGAAAAAACCATAGGTTTCAGGCACGTTATAGTTAGGAATTAGCATTTATAAAAAACCTTTGAAATTCACTGAAAAAACTATAGATTCAGGAGCGTTATAGTTAGCTGGACTTTTCACTCGTACAAAACCATTGAAATTCCCACGTTATAGTTAGTTCAGCTAACTATAACTTGCGCGCCCGCAATGCACTGCTGATGACGTCACATATTACATCACTGATGACATCTCAAATGACATCACTGATGACATCATCCTTGTGATAGAGTGGCAGACCTCCTCTCCCCCTAATATAACCTTTGATACACACATTCAAAAATAGAAACTAACATTTTCAAAACAATGGGCATACCAATACCAGTTACAACAACCTATTCAGTAATTCTAATATCCACATACACATCCACTCATTCACCAACAGTCCTATACAGTCACTCATACATGTACTCACTCATCATATGTACTCATACACCTATACATCCTGTTACACAACACCACTCATCCATAGAGTTACTCACACAGTCACTCATGCTAATAAAGAATCAAACATCCATTTACTTGCATATACAGTTATACACACACCACCACACTTACTTCTACAGAAACTTACACATACTTAGTCTTTTAAACAATCACTTATAGAAACACATACTTATTCATACAGGAACTCTTTCAATTTCTCACTCTCACATATACTCACTTATATACACCAATAGTCACATATACTAGTTTAAAACAGTCATTCACTCACTAACACACCCATGCACACACTCATCCACCCATACAGTCCTGCACACATGCTGTCTTCAACACATACAGTGAGTCACTCATTCATGCACCTATGCACTACGTAATACCCCACCGAACCATACAGACACTCAAACACTCATACTGATACTCAAAAAACCAACTAATAACCTATATTCTGGCAATTCCTTCTAGGTCCTTGAGATTTACACAGCTAAAGGAGTTAGCTCTGCCCTTTATGGGGCGGAACTCTGGGGCTTTTCGTCCACTGACGCTCTGCAGAGATCTGAGAACAAATTCTGCAGAGAAATAATGTCCCTTCCACAAGGCACCCCGACACTTCCTTTATTTATGGACCTTGGCTGTACCCAGATTGGCGAAATCGCGAAATTTCGCCCTTTATTATTATGGGCCCGTATTTGGCGGGTAGAAGAACTAAGCGGATATGCCAGAGGCCTCAAGGAAATCATGTCATCACCAAGCTGGTATAAAATCAAATGGCTAAAAGACATGAAAAACTTATTAATTAAGTTGGGTCAACTTGAATCATGGCTAAGTAGAACTTCACCCCCAAAGCAAACACTTAAAAAGCTTTATTGGGACTGGATTTGTTCTCAAAGAAACTCTAGCACCTCCCTGGGCAGGCTAACTGAGGACTTTCTGAGGTTCAAAGACTGCCCCAGGCGGGAACTGTACCTGGATGCAATTGGAAAACCCTTTGATAGGGCCTTGTATTTTAGATTTAGAACGGGAACCTTACCACTTAACACCTTTACTAAAAGATGGAAATCTTGTATGGAAATGTCTGAGCTATGCCCATCGTGTCTTGTTAAACCGGAAACATTAGCACATTTTATGTTTGTGTGCGGCGAATATGCTACTCCAAGGAGGGTCTGGCTTAAAAACCTATGCCATCAGCTGGGGGACTAGGAGTCATGATGTGGCAATCAGGATACTTATTTCGGACAGTAGCGTACCCTATGCTTGCGCCCTAGCCAAGTTTCTATCCTGGGCTTGGGCTATCCGAGCCAAAAAACTAAAACAATCTGTTTAATTCTTTGTCAGAAAAATTTCTTAAACTGAAAATGCTGCCATAATTGTTTAACCTCTAAAATGTAACCAACTAGTTGGCTAGTTTAACTGAACAAACATTTTTTGAAACTATTGCCCTTCCTAAATGTTGGAACAGAGATATAAAATCTTTTTAAATTTATTACTGTTGTTCTTAACTGTAACTTTTTATATATTGAGCTGCTTTTATGATAATGACTTTTTATCGAAATAAAGCTTTGACTTTGACTTTGATATAGACACTCATGTAGCTACTCACCAACCCATGCAGCCACTTATACACAAAGTGAGAGACTGATACAGATATTTACATATTTAAATATTACTCACTAAGCCATGTATTCACTAAAATACACTTAATCAGTCAGTTATACAATCAATTTTTCAAAAAAAATCATCCATTTAGGCACTTATATACCCATTTATTCTTCCATCGACCTTGAGATATACATATATAAAACATATGTCATTTTCAGAAAAACACACATTCACTGGATGATGTCATCAGTGAAGTCATTTGAGATGTCATCAGTGATGTCATGAGTGATGTAATATGTGACGTCATCAGCAGAGCATTGCGGGCGCGCGAGTTATAGTTAGCTGAACTAACCATAACGGGGGAATTTCAATGGTTTTGTACGAGTGAAAAGTCCAGCTAACTATAACAGCCCTGAAACCTATGGTTTTTTCTGTGAATTTCTAAGGTTTTTTAAATGCTAATTCCTAACTATAACGTGCCTATGGTTTTTTCAGTAAATATATATATATATATTCTGGCAATTCCTTCTAGGTCCTTAGAAGGAAAAACAAAGTCGTGTGCGGTTTTTTAAACCCTTTTATTCAGCCACTCTGCCAAACGCGTTGAGTGCAACACACTCTTGTTCACTGACTTGTCAGTGAACAAGAGTGCGTTGCACTCGAAACGCGTTTGGCAGAGTGGCTGAATAAAAGGATTTAAAAAACCGCACACGGCTTCGTTTTTCCTTCTAAGGACCTAGAAGGAATTGCCAGAATTTAATAGGACCCGCTTCTGTGGGGTCCTCCCGTAACGAAGCGACTTCTGTTTTGGAGGAGGTAGTTTCTACACAGAAGACGCTTATATATATATATATATATTTTGAGGAAGGCGTGCAGCCGAAACACGTCTGTCCGAATAGAATTTGTGTGGCAAATATTTATAATTTACCTCTCCAGTGTGCGCCTCGATCTGTGACCACAGAGAGAAGGTCACCTTTGGGTATATATATGTCAGGAATCACAGGAGGTTTCCTCCCTCTACCTCCACAGTGGCTACCATTTTCTCGCTACAAACCAATCAAAGAGCAAGTAATCCCTTTAGTTGGAATAATTGTTGGCACCACAGAAATTCCAACATGGCTGCCAACATTCTGACACTGCAACAGCACACCGCTGTTTAGCAGTCAAGTGTTTTTAGCATCAACTGCCTGAGGAATGTTCTTCAACATTCCTCTGTGCACTTCACTGAGGAATTCATAGGAAGAGCACCTGTTATTCAAAGCATCGTGGAAGTTAGTCAGGGTAGTCGCGTTTTCCACGGGGTTAGATTCGTCGGTCAACATACATACTTAAAGAAAAGGTTAGCACGTTTAATTCTGCTTATAAATAAAATAAAACTAAAATATTCTGTGAGGAATTAAATAGGTAAATGTTGGCTTATTTGATTGCTAGCCGGTAAAAGAAAAAATCTTGTGGTATTTAATTTCATAGACACGTAGTCATTCTTCTTGGCAGTTCGGAACAGTCATAGTATCTGACTGGCGCTGGCATGATCTCTCTCCACGCAGCGTCTGTCAGGAGATTCCGAAGGCTGCAAGGAATTGTTAACTGAAATGCCGGCACTGTAAACCTTTGTGCCGCGTTATGAATAATGTGGAATAGGTTCATTTAAACCTGGACGCGCCTGTGAGGAGCCTCCTCTGAAGGCTCTCGTAATATTCCAAAAGAAATCGAAATAAGAGCAAGAATGCGAGAGGTTGCCAACTCGCAGCGTTTCTAAGAAATGAAAGTAACTTAACTCGAGTTCACGGATGAACTCCGTGTTCGCGTTCTTGAGAAGTCAAGAGGGAAATAAAAATACTTCGACACAAGGTCACCAAGGGCTTAAATGTAATTAGCTAAGTAAGCTCAGGCCGTGGTGAGCTCGTATTGGAGACGCTGATGTATAAGTGTCTCCTAAAATTCAAACCTTCACATAATTATCGATTCTAAGATTTATGCAGCAAAAGAAGAAGTTGTTAAACTACAAGCACATATTTAGTCAATAGCGCCACCTGCTGCCCTTTAAACAAAGTATTAAATAGAGTTTTCTTCGGTTAAACTGAGTTATTAGTTATGCTGGAGATTTGAAAACCTGCTGAGTAGAAGAAGAGTCAGGATTAAATTTCTGTTACTCCAATATAAAGAACTCGCATTCAGTTCTTTACATGGAGGATCAGGAGCTGAGGAAAACCTGAAAAAGACAACCAAGAGAACTGAGCGAAGACTTCTCAAGCTGTAATCTACAAACAAGAGAAGTAAGAAGAGGGGCAAGCCCAAAACTCCTTCCCGGTAAGATAAGTAATCCACAGTTAATATTAAAAAGTAAGTTTAAGGTTTCCACAGAAAATGTATGAATGCAAATGTTTAATCTAGACGGAGAGTAAGGAAAGACGAAGCTGTACAAGCAGAGTTTTGGAGCTGTCTCTTCTCTGTCCCAACCCCTTTCCCCCTTTAGAACTTACCTGCGATGGAATTTTAAAAGCCTAGCAGGGAGGGTTCTGAAGGGGGCATTGGTACTTAGCGTCATTCTGCTCCTGTGTGATAAAAATAGATTGGAGGTACAGGCCTGACAGAGTGAAGTGCCCACGTTGTCATAAGCACCTGAGCAGAATGGCGGAAGGATTAGATTTAAAGAAATTAGGGGAGATTTTGAATAATATACAAAGAGACTTGGAGGCAGTCAAAGAAGAAAATAAAATATTAAGGCAAGAGATTATAAATTTTAAAACAGGAGCCTCAGTTCAAAGTACTAGTCAGGGTACCACACCTTTTGGGACTCAGAATCTCAACTCTAGTACTTCGACCCTAGCCCCCACTCAAGTCATCCACTCCTTATCCTCAGTAATCCCCCTAGCCCCTCCAGAAAGATTTAACGGAGACCCGCAAAAGGCCCAAATATTTTTGACACAATGTTCTCTCCACTTTATGTGCCGCCCCACGATTTTCCCCGATGCTCAGTCCAGAGTGGCATTCATCCTATCCTATCTTAGTGGAGATGCCGCCTCTTGGTCCATGCCACTGGTGACCAAGGATGACCCAATATTATATAGCTTGGATGATTTTAAAAAAGAATTTCTTCGCATTTTTGACCGAAGAACTGCCTCTCAAGCATCAGATCATGAATTGTTGGAGCTGAAACAGGGAAATCGGGAACTTGTGGCTTACCTAGCCCAATTCAACAAGTTAGTAGTAGAGGCCAACTGGCCCGAGGATAAAAAAAGCTGCAGTATTCTACAGGGGATTGCGAGAGGAATTGAAGGATGCTCTATCGCAAATCCCAAATCGTCCCACAGACATTTCTGCATTAGTCGATTTAACCTTGGAGATTGATTACAGGCAAAGTGAACGGAAAGGAGAACGTAAAAGAGAGTTTAGATCTAGCGTTCCTCGCTTCGACCGAGTCAAGACAGAATCCATGAGGTCAACAGAGAGTACTTCAGGAACAGAGCCTATGCAGATCGGAGTAGTCAGAGGTCCACTCTCTAAGGAGGAAAAGGAGAAAAGAAGACTAAATAAACTGTGTTTGTATTGTGGCGGAAGTGGACATTTTGTTAAGAACTGTTTAAAAAGACCTAAGTTGCCGACAAAGGAGAAGGGAAACTATAGGCACTACAGGTAGGCGGAGTAGGACCTGTGGATGTGGATGGAACTACAACTCCAACAAGTCATCAATTGGCAAACACTCTACAAGTCTCTTCATCCCATCTGGTAATGGCTGTAACGCTAAAGTTCAGGGGTAACATTTTAACTGGAAAAATCGTTATGGTAGATTCAGGAGCTACTGGAAATTTTTGTGACCACAAATTCGCTGGCCAGATCGGATTACAAGCTGTCAAAAATGAAAAAAGTGAAAAAGTCCGTGCAGTGGACGGTACAGAGTTAACTTCCGGACCTATTACTAGTCACACAGAATTAGTACATATGACTACAGTCGAAGGTCACCAAGAAACATTACAGTTTAATTTAATTGACGCCCCCCCCAATTTCAATTAATTTTAGGCCTTCCATGGCTGACCGAACACAACCCATTGATTGACTGGGGAACCCGAACTATTCAACTAAATTCAGATTACTGTACAAGTCATTGTTTTGAAAAATTACAAATCCTACGGTACCTGGCGCAGTTACTCAGTTATGCACTAATGGCAGATCCGTATGTGTGATCCAAACTACTGAGATTCCAGAACCATATCAAGATTTTTTAGACGTCTTTGATGAAATCAAGGCCGAGACGCTACCTTCCCATAGGCCTTATGACTGCAAGATCAACCTGGAGCCGGGAGCTAACCTACCTTGCAGCAGAGTTTACGCTTTAACTGAGAAGGAAAATATCTACTTGAAGGAATATTTAACAAAAAATCTCGAGAATGGATTTATCCGACCGTCTCAGTCCCCAGTCTCTTCCCCCCTTTTTTTTGTTCTGAAGAAGGGGGGGAATCTCAGGACTTGCATCGACTTCAGGGCAATCAACAGGATGACCGTAAAAAAACGATACCCATTACTTCTCATATCAGTTCTGATTGACCAAGTAAAAGAAGCAAAAATCTACACTCGTTTAGATCTACGAGGAGCGTACCATCTCGTTAGACTCCGAGAAGGTGATGAGTGGAAGACTGCCTTCAGAACCAAATTCGGGCTCTACGAGTATTTGGTAATGCCGTACGGTCTTTGTAATGCACCCGCAGCCTTCCAGTACTTTATTAATGATGTTTTAAGCGAATTCATCGATCGATGTGTGATAGTGTACATCGATGACATTCTGATTTATTCAAATACGACTGAAGACCATCATGACCGGGTCAGAGCAGTTTTACAACGTCTCCGAGAGAACTCTCTATACGTAAAATTGGAGAAATGTCTATTCAACACTGATACAGTGGAATTTCTGGGCTTTGTGTTATCGCCTAATGGAGTTCAAATGGATGCGCAGAAGGTGAAGGCAATACCTGACTGGAAATCTCCTACCTGTGTCAAGGAGGTTCAGAGTTTTATCGGGTTTTCCAACTTTTACAGACGATTCACTCATGCGTTCTCTACTAAGATATTACCTCTGACTCGTCTTCTGAAGAAAGGCGTTCCGTTCCAGTGGTCCGAAGAGGCGGAACAGGCCTTTCAGTTGATGAAAACCAGTTTCATTACTGCACCAGTTTTACTCCAAGCTGATCCCTCTGAACCTTTCTATTTGGAAACGGATGCTTCAGACTCAGCCATCGGAGGAATACTCTCCCAGAGGCATAAAGACACAGGACAATTGCATCCAGTGGCTTATCGGTCACACAAACTCAACCCTGCGGAATGCAACTATACAATTCGGAAAAGGAACTCATGGCAATTAAGGATGCCTTCAAGGAATGGAGGCATTACTTAATGGGGGCTAAACACACTAACGGTGTTCGCAGATCATCGCAACCTAAAATTCTTGCGATCTGCTCGTACTCTTACACCACGCCAGTTACGTTGGTCCCAGTACTTCGCGGATTTTGACTTCGTTATCACCTTTCGTCCTGGATCTAAGAATGGAAAAGCTGATGTCCTTTCTAGATTAGATACAGAGAATCAAACCACAGTCATTAATGATCAACAAATCATACCTGAAGATAAATTCATCGGAATGATCTTGTTGGAACCCTTTGAACAACATGTTCGAAATTCAATGTCGGACTTGGAGATGACGTCTTGGGCCTTAGTGGATCCTCAACGTTTCATACGTAATGGCCTTCCCTACCAGGGTTCCACTCTCTATTTACCCACCAAGGAACTCCAGTTAAAAGCTATGCAGGAATGTCATGACAACCCTCTCGCTGGTCACAAGGGAATTTTAAAAACCGAAGATTTGCTCAAGCGAAGTTTTTGGTGGCCCTTCATGTGCCGAGATGCTCGTCAATATGTTTTGAGCTGTGAACCTTGTGCACGGGGAAAATCAGATAGGCAGGCACCAAAAGGCCTCTTACAACCCATGCCCACTCCCCCATATCCTTGGCACACGGTTTCATTAGATTTGATCATTGACTTACCTTCTTCCCATGGTTACGACACCATTCTTGTAGTTGTTGACACGTTTAGTAAAATGGCACACTTTATTCCCTTCAAGGGAACACCTACAGCCAAACAACTGTCCCAACTTTTCAATCAACACATCATTCGCCTTCATGGGATTCCTAAAGTACTCATTTCAGACAGGAGCTCCCAGTTTCTCTCACGATTTTGGAAGGCTTACATTCAAGGTCTTAATACTGATCACCGTTATTCCACTAGTTTTCACCCTGAAACAGTTGTTCAGACAGAACGCATTAACCAAGAACTAGAACAACATCTCAGACTATATTTGCCAGATGAGGAGGGTGACTGGCCTGACCATTTATGGACTGCGGAGTACGCCTATAATAACGCCCTTAACGTATCCACAGGTTTCTCCCCTTTCTTTATAAACTCAGGCAGACATCCTAATTCCTATGCGAATTTTGATAATCTGAACATCCCTGCTCTTCAAGAGATTGCCTATCAGTTATCTAAGATCCATCACTCAGTGACCCAGAATTTGTCATTAGCGAAGGCCCGTTACAAACATTTTGCTGATCGAAAACGTAGAGAACACCCTGGGCTTCATGTAGGGGATTTAGTCTGGTTATGCACGAAAAACCTCAAACTTAAGGGTCCCCCTAAATTTCAGCCCCGTTTTATGGGCCCGTACCCAATTGAAAAGGTCATTAATCCAGTCACTTATCGACTTTCTCTTCCTGGCACTACTAAGATTCATCCTGTCTTTCACGTATCTCTTCTAAAACCAATTCACCCGGGGTTGCGTAGACTTTCCCCTCCTGATCCTCTGACTCTTAATGGTGAGGCTGAGTATGAAGTCAAACGTATTCTAGACTCTAAATTCGTTTGTAACAAACTTTTCTATCTCATTGATTGGACTGGCTATGGTCCTGATGAACGTTCCTGGGAACGGAGTACTGATGTCCATGCTCCTCGTCTAATTAAAGCATTCCATGCCAAATTCATTAATAAATCTCGTCAGGAGGAAACCCCGTTGGGAGGGGGTACTGTCAGGAATCACGGGAGGTTTCCTCCCTCTACCTGCACAGTGGCTACCATTTTCTCGCTACAAACCCATCAAAGAGCAAGTAATCCCTTTAGTTGGAATAATTGTTGGCACAGCAGAAATTCCAACATGGCTGCCAACATTCTGACACTGCAACAGCACACCGCTGTTTAGCAGTCTAGTGTTTTTAGCATCAACTCCCTGAGGAATGTTCTTCAACATTCCTCTGTGCACTTCACTGAGGAATTCATAGGAAGAGCACCTGTTATTCAAAGCGTCGTGGAAGTTAGTCAGGGTAGTCGCATTTTCCACGGGGTTAGATTCGCCGGTCAACGTACATACTTAAAGAAAAGGTTAGCACGTTTAATTCTGCTTATAAATAAAATAAAACTAAAATATTCTGTGAGGAATTAAATAGGTAAAAGTTGGCTTATTGGATTGCTAGCCGGTAAAAGAAAAAATCTTGTGGTATTTAATTTCATAGACACGTAGTCAGTCTTCTTGGCAGTTCGGAACAGTCATTGTATCTGACTGGCGATGGCGTGATCTCTCTCCACGCAGCGTCTGTCAGGAGATTCCGAAGGCTGCAAGGAATTGTTAACTGAAATGCGGGCACTGTAAACCTTTGTGCCGCGTTATGAATAATGTGGAATAGGTTAGTTTAAACCTGGACGCGCCTGTGAGGAGCCTCCTCTGAAGGCTCTCGTAATATTCCAAGAGAAATCGAAATAAGAGCATGAATGCGAGAGGTTGCCAACTCGCAGCGTTTCTAAGAAATGAAAGTAACTTAACTCGAGTCCACGGATGAACTCTGTGTTAGCGTTCTTGAGAAGTCAAGAGGGAAATAAAAATACTTCGACACAAGGTCTCCAAGGGCTTAAATGTAATTAGCTAAGTAAGCTCAGGCCGTGGTGAGCTCGTATTGGAGACGCTGATGTATAAGTGTCTCCTAAAATTCAAACCTTCACATAATTATCGATTCTAAGATTTATGCAGCAAAAGAAGAAGTTGTTAAACTACAAGCACATATTTAGTCAATAGCGCCACCTGCTGCCCTTTAAACAAAGTATTAAATAGAGTTTTCTTCGGTTAAACTGAGTTATTAGTTATGCTGGAGATTTGAAAACCTGCTGAGTAGAAGAAGAGTCAGGATTAAATTTCTGTTACTCCAATATAAAGGACTCGCATTCAGTTCTTTACATGGAGGATCAGGAGCTGAGGAAAACCTGAAAAAGACAACCAAGAGAACTGAGCAAAGACTTCTCAAGCTGTAATCTACAAACAAGAGAAGTAAGAAGAGGGGCAAGCCAAAAACTCCTTCCCGGTAAGATAAGTAATCCACAGTTAATATTAAAAAGTAAGTTTAAGGTTTCCACAGAAAATTTATGAATGCAAATGTTTAATCTAGACGGAGAGTAAGGAAAGACGAAGCTGTACAAGCAGAGTTTTGGAGCTGTCTCTTCTCTGTCCCAACCCCTTTCCCCCTTTAGAACTTACCTGCGATGGAATTTTAAAAGCCTAGCAGGGAGGGTTCTGAAGGGGGCATTGGTACTTAGCGTCATTCTGCTCCTGTGTGATAAAAATAGATTGGCGGTACAGGCCTGACAATATATCAAAGCTCCTTTGTACACTATAGAACAGGAGCACTCACGGCCGGGTGCCGGCAACACGGTGGCGTTCTGTGTAACAAATCAAGGCTCAAAGTTCCTCCTTCCTTCACTCGGAACACAGCCAGTACTCACGGGGCAGTTTGCGTAAAGTTTTTATTTACTTTTCAGCAACAACAAACACGTTTCTGCATCCGCCTTCATCCGTGTTACTAACACAACCGAGGCAGCCGTTTTTAAAGTTGTTTCAATTGCAAAAAAACCTTTTAAAATTCATAGACATGGAAAGAGGAAGATTTTTTCACTCTCAATATGTAAGTGCTATCTTTGAATGGATAAATATCATAGCTTTACGTATATGTTACTGACAACATAGTGCTTATAAAATATTGGTAACATAATTACTGCTTTATATCATCTTATTGTACCAAACATTCCAATGCTTACACAAGACATAATTTAATCATACCGTATATCGGTCAAATATTAAATATGCTCATTATTTTCACCGTATATCGGCCTATCACAGGCATATTTCAATTTCTACAAAAGCCACCAAACATTTACTAGCGTCGTATATCTACATTGAGCCCCAAATGTTGTCTGTAATCTAATGTACAATAAAACAATTTCAACCATGCCTAACAATTCATAAATGGACATGTTGTAAGCATCACTATTCAGCAGTGTATCGGCTAGTCTCCCAAATGAACCGCCAGCTCCTCCCCACTATTTAGACCTTTCGGGGCTTTTATCTGGAGGTCAATAATAAAACGAGACACTAATCTGCGTAGCCTTAAGATTCGGTCCCCCCTCTGATGTTAACTGGGACATGATCCAGGCCAAAAAACGACAACAGATCCCTGTTGCTATTATGCACAGTAGCAAAATGCCTGGCAACTGGATATGCTTGATCCTGTTGTACAATTGCCCGCATATGTTCAAGCACACGGATGTTTCCCGGGTGAATGGTACTTCCCACATACCATAACCCGCACGGACATACTAAACAATAAACTACATATGCCGTATTGCAGGTTATATACTTAGCAATGTTTTTTCTGATTTTAGTTTCTGGTATTGTGCAGCCCAAGAACCTTTTACTTGTTGTGCAGGCCTTGCACTTGCCGCATGGAAAGAACTCCCTCATTTCTTTGAGAGTCCCCTCCTTAGGCAAGTCTCTTGCTTGATGGCTGTGAACTAGCATGTCCTTAATTGCCCTGGCCTTTCTGAAAGTCACTAATGGTCCTATGGGTATGTCTTTGCCAATGGTTGCATCAGTTTTTAAAATGTGGCAATTTCTTTTGAGGATTCTTTTCAAAGTTACAGCTTCATCCGTGTAGGTGGTAATCATCCTAAATTTGTTTTCATTCAGATCTTTTTTGTTTATGCCTTTTTTGGTTTGGCACCTGGTATTGTCACCTACAAGACTATATCTAGGGATCTGCCGTACCCTTTTCAATGTTCTTTCCAAAAACGACCCTTCATAGCCTCTGTTTTTAAATCTGACAATACAGTCCTGTACTGCCTGCTCAAAGTCACAATTCCTCGTGCAATTCCTTTTTAGTTTAAAAAATTCTCCATTTGGAATGCTTTGTACTAGTTTAGACGGGTGACTACCAGACTAGGGGCTCAATGTGGATATACGACGCTAGTAAATGTTTGGTGGCATTTGTAGAAGTGTAAATATGCTCGTGAAAGGCCGATATACGGCAAAAATTATGAGCATATTTAATATTTGACCGATATAAGGTATGATTAAATTAGGTCTTGTGTAAGCATTGGAATGTTTGGTACAATAAGCTGATTTAAGGCAGTAATTATGTTACCAATATTTTATAAGTACTATGTTGTCTGTAACATATACGTAAAGCTATGATATTTATCCATTCAAAGATGGCGCTTACATATTGAGAGTGAGAAAATCTTCCTCTTTCCATGTCTATGAATTTTAAAAGGTTTTTTTGCAATTGAAACAACTTTAAAAACGGTTGGCTCTGTCGTGTTAGTAACACCGACGAAGGCGGATGCCGAAACGAGTTTGTTGTTGCTGAAAAGTAAATAAAAACTTTACGCAAACTGCCCCATGAGTGCTGAAGGAGGAACTTTGAGCTTGAGAGTACCACCGCTGCTGCTCCTGAACAAAGGGTGCATCGTCGATTCGGACCTCCCAAGCAAGGTTCTCTTAATTGCCTCCGTTCCCTCTGCAACAAGGATGACGACAGCGTGTACAGATGCAAAACATTTTTTATTTGCCGGTCACTATTGGACGCGTTTCGGCTGCCCAGCAGCCTTGTTCAGCAACAACGAAGTAAAGTTTTCAATCACTTTTTAAACACATTTTTTGCCATGTGTCACGTGAAAACTACAGTGAAATTACTAGTGAAGACAGACTGGTAGTTTTTTGTGCTATATCGTAAAACCCTTACTAAATCACCGTGATTTATCACAATTTGATTCAAATACTGACAAATTAATATATCATGAATATTGATCATTTCTAATCATTCATAAATGCATTCAAATATTGGTATAAAACCACAATAGTTGCATTTGGGAGCAAGAAACTTTATCTACATAATTATGACAGTCTTAATAGACTTGCACATGTATCGAAGTCTTCTTCTGTGCTCCGTTTTTAGTCACTTACAATTTCGCCTAAGTGGGCAAATGATCAACATGAAGTTATGTATGTACCCAAACTCCTAATTAAAATTTTGCCCAAGTGGGCACATTAGTCCGTATTAATTATAATGCACAAAGTAACTGTCTTAAAAAATGCTAAGTGCAATTGTGTAATAACTCAAATAATAACAAAATAATAACAAAGTCTTTGAAAAAGAGACATAAATAATTATTTACAAATACTGCGGGATTAGGAAGTTCAATAATAGCACCTACTTTTCATAGATGAGTATGGAAGTCTTCTACCATATTCAATACCTCCGGGATTTTGGTGTCTAATTTGATAATATAACAGGACTCCAACTTCCTTAATTTATTTTCCCGATTGCCACCCCTAATATTGGGTGGGACTGCATCAATTACATAATAAGTCAAACCTTTCACATCTTTATTTTGGAAACTTTCAAAATGGCGTGCAACAGGGTATGCTCTGTCGCCATTTTTGATTGCTCTTAAATGCTGAAGTATGCGTTTATGCACTGCCAGAATTGTACTTTCCACGTACCTCAGGCAACAAGGGCACTGGAGCACGTAGACCGCAAACTCTGTCTTCCAGTTAAAGTCACCTTTGATCTTCTTAACTTTGCTCGATAGGCCCGATGTATAAGACGTGGTATTTTTCCCATGAAGACAGGCTTTGCACTTTGGGCATTTTATAAAGCCTCGTTTCCTATGAAGCCAAGTTAGTTTGGGTTTTGTTGGTTTCACCTCTTTCAACATATTACTAACTAGTGCTTTTTTCAGGGACCTTGCAGGTCTGAATGTTATCAATGGTTTACGTGGTACCTCTTTACCTAAAATCGGATCGTTACGTACAATATGCCAATGCTTTTTTAAGATGTTACTGTGCTACTTGTTATATGTAGTTAAAAATAGGTTTGTATGTCAGGCCCATAGTTCTCAAAGGAAATATTAGGACTGCAAGAATCAGATTACAATGGGTTGTAAACGAAAAGCTTAGAACAGAAAGCCTGGTCTTGAAAGAGGACTTCATTTAGAAATGCTAGTATAATTGGATGTTTAGACCACATCTCTCTAAAATATATTGCAATAGCTTCATCTGAGATATAGCACTAAATGATAATTTGCATGCAACACTCAAAGCGCTTCACATGAAAAACCTGCCTGTCTTGCTCCGTGTTCTCTTTAAATGCTAACTGTCTTATAGCTCCCAACTTCAGCTTCATTTAAAAGCTGACAGCATTCTCGCTTCTCTAATGAGGTTTCCATCTTTTTGCCTTTGGTAGCCCTCTGTTTCTTTTATACAGTGGGTGTCTGTATTTTCTTAATACTTTTCCTGATTACCATTTAGGTCTCTGGTTAGGCTGTCCTCTTTCCATTTGGAATAGGCCGTGTCTCTTTTACATTGTTCACACCCTTACTTTTCTCCCACATCTTTCCTTTTTTTGGTCACCTTCTGCCTTACCAGGCCATATTCAAGAGTCTCATCTACCAGGTCATTTTTGACCCCCAGGGCCTTTCTCGCACTCGTCACCAACAGTGTCTTCGGAATTTCCCTACAACTGCTCATTGTGTTTTCTATGATGGGAGGACATGGCAGCCATCTTGCTTCCCACGTCGCACTGGCAACCAGCCCATTTTGGCTGTCACATTGTAGCATTAGAAGGCTAGGCTCTCTCTACCTGCCAATGTCTCCTCTGCACTGCACTCTCACAAGAAAGCCTGAAAATCCCCCACATTAAAAAAAAGTCATCAAAACTAATGAGAGAAAGCTAAAGGACTGAAAAGCACCAGGAAGCACCTATTATTGGCAGGCCAAACCCCTGACACTAGAACGGTGTCCTAAAGGGCACTGCTACTAAGAAAGACAATAATGATAAGGACATTTTAACACTGTATTGCATTAATTTTTCCTTTACCCAAAAAAGAGGGAGAAAGCAAGTGATTATTTTAGAGTTTTTAAGTGACAGGAAAGACTTTAATACTTACTGTAGCACCATCGTACTTGTGCCTATCATCAGCCCCACTAAGCACCATCACTTTTTGCATCAGATCTAAATGTGATAGGGGCATTTCCATCTCTCATTACCCTGGCTCAGTGCCAGCTTTAGCAGGCAAATAATAACTCTAGTGCACTTATTCAAGCCTCCCTTGATAAAGCCCTGGACAAACTGCCATGCATTTAGCACTTGTCCTTTGCTGGCAGCCTCTCAAGATCAATCCCACAAAATGCATTCTATCTTCCAAAAACACAAAGCGTAAAAACTACCAAGTTCCTGCAGACGCAAACACGTACATGAGACATTTCCAGTGGAAAAGGTGACAACATATAGTACACTTCTCTGAAGAAACCATGATGCTATATAGTAGAAGACAGTATAGTTAGGGCGTATAAAGTACAAACGTTAACCCATAAATGTCCATTGGTGCTGCTAAACCACACCATAGCCAACAGGTCAAGAAAGAAAAATGACCATAGTAAATAACCAAGGAAAATGACAGATCTCCAGAGCCTTCCTAAACTCCAGAAGATTAGAGTCTTGGCACAAGGAAAGTAACAGTGAATTACATTTGACAGCAGCAATCATGGAAAAGGTTTGACCACCCAGGGACTTCCAGTAATACCTGGGAACCTCAGCAAGAGACTTCCCGTGGATCATAAAGAGAGCCCAGAGGTGTGCCATTTAGAATGTTGGCATAGAGGAAGGGGTCGAGAAGCAAAAACAACTTTGTGTACAAGGCACATACATTTAAACACAGTGCATTCCCCAACTGGCAACCAATACAAGGGACACAAGAGCTGGAAGGGCATGTCGAAGTCACCTGAGATTTTAAAAATAATTTGCACAACATCTGCATACATAAAGTCCAAAAGTGACCTATTTGATTAACCCCTTCGCTGCTAGGCCTTTTCCCCCCCTGTGCTAAGCCTTTTTTTGGCTATTTGGGGTAGTGCGCCCTTACGCCCCTGTAACTTTGTGACCACATAAGGTATCCACTCCAAATTTACGTCCTTTTCTTCCAACATCATGGGGATTCTAAAGGTACCCAGGGTTTGTGAATTCCCCAGGAGGGGTCCCAGAAATTAGCCAAAATACAGCAAAATGTTGTTTTTTGGGGGGAAATGGGCTGCAAATGAAAGCATCTGGGTTTTTCCCTGCAAAGGTTATCAAAAAAGGGTTTGTGGGGCTGAAATCACCATTTCCCCAGCTTTTAGGGAATGACAGACGTTTGTCAGAAAACTAACATTTTTTACACAGTTTTGGCATTTTTCTAGGACACAGCCTATTTTTGCTATTATTTTTTCAACCTCCTTCCAGTTAGAAATGGGTGTGAAAGTAATAATGTATCCTGGAAAGCTATACATTTCAGAAAAGTAGATAAAATTCTGAATTCAGCAAGGGGTCATTTGTGTAGATCCATCAAGGTTTCTTTATAGAAACTAACAGTTAAATATAGGAAAAAATGAAAATTAGTTGAAAAAAACAGCCTTTTGTGTCAACGTTTTCACCTGTAACTTCTAATTATGACAGCTCTTTGAAAGCAATATACCGTTGCATCCGCTGGACCTTCCTGGTTGTGGGGATATATAGGACTTGTAGGTTCACCAAGAACCCGACGAACCCAGAGTCAAAAACTGAGCAGCAATTTGCAATGGTTTTTTATTATGTTCCGGGTATATAGCAATTGTTGTGGGAAAATGTATACATGGAAAAATTGGTATGAAAGACACCTATGTATTTCTGAAATGGGAACAAATCATAGAGTTTAGAAACAGTACAAATTTGCACATTTTCGAAATTGGAAATACTCATACTAGCATGAGAATCCCTTGCAAACCTAACAAATTGTCCAAAAAACCCACATTTTCCCCACATTTCTGTGGTAGAAAGTTCTGGAATCTGCGTGAATCCACAATTTTCCACCCACCACGCGTCCCCCAAAGTCTTCTAAGAAAAATGGTACCTCACTTGTGTGGGTCGGCCTAGTGCCCGCGACAGGAAACAGCGCAAAACGCAACGTGGTCACACCTCAATTTCGCAGTAAAAATGACCCTTTTTTGGCAAAGTGTCTAGCTGTAGTTTGTGAACCCTAGCTCTGCCGGCACCTAGGTAAAGCTACCAAACCCACACATTTCTGAAAACTAGACACCCGGGGGCTTCCAGGGACGTATGGCTTGCGTGGATCCCCCAACGTTTCCTAACCCACAATCCCCTGCAAACCTCAATTGTAGCTGAAAAAAATCTGGGTACTTGGGCCACCCACACAAGTAAGGCACCATTTTTATCGGGAGACCTGGGGGAACGCTGGGTGGTGGGAAATTTGTGTGAGCCCGGTGATGCCACAACTTTCCCACACAAAAATGTGTGAAAAAAGTGTTTTTTTAAGCTAATATTGAGGTTTGCGGGGGATTCTGGGTATGGAAACGTTGGGGGATCCACGCAAGCCATACCTCCCTGGAAGCCCTCGGATGTCTAGTTTTCAGAAATGTGTGGGTTAGGTAGGTTTCCCTAGATGGCCGCCGAGCCCCTGACCAAAAACTCATGGGACCCCCTTGCAAAACCAGGTTGGTTTGTGATAGGTAATATTGATGTCACATCAATAGGTTTTGGGCCCTTCCCTGCCGCGGGTACTTGGCCCACCCATACAAGTGAGGTACCATTTCTATTGGGATACTTGGAGAAATGCAGGGGGGTTGGGAATTTGTAGTTACTTTCCTCCGTGTGAAAATTTAGGCACAATAATGCAAGGAAAATGTCACAGTCCCAATTTGAGGATTGCAGGACATTATGGGTAAGATAACTTGTTGGGATCCACAAGAGAGACATCACCATGCACTCCCATGGGTGTTTAGTTTACGACAAAAACTACAGTTGTTAGGTTATTCTTAAATGAAATGTACAGCTTGGCAGAGAGACAAAACAGACAAAGATTACTGCACAGCCATCTATTCCTGAAACACACACACATACTGGTTGGATTTGGCACGAGGGCGAGTGATGGTTCAGTATATAAAATGTTATTAACAAGAGATTTCACAAAAATGAAATGCACTGTCAATAATTGAAAGGACAAAAACTGAACCAATGACTCGCAGCTCGTGAGCTGTAAAGCCACGTCAAGGCACCAACCGCTTTACAGGCCATTCACACACCTTTCATACATGATACACACAAGACCCTTCACACCACCAGGCACAAAACCAACACATTACAACATTCACAAAAACAGAATAGAATTTTATTTCTACACAACCATCTATTCCTCAAGCACACATACATACTTGTTGGATTTGGCACGAGGCTGAGCGATGGTTCAGTATATATAGTTGTATTAACGAGAGATTTCACAAAAAAGAAATGCACTGTTAATAATTGAAAGTGCGAGAAACTGAACCATTGACTCACAGCTCGCGAGCTGTAAAGCCACGACAAGGCACCAACCTCTTTACAGGCCATTCATACACCTTTCATACGTGTGACACATACAAAACCATTCACACCGCAAGCAGCGGGGCCCACCACATTACAACACTCACACCAGCAGACAGCGCCATTCAAGGGCCCATCACTTTCACACGCTCACATTCCTGACACAGCAACCACACCAGCTCACGGATTGCTTGGAGTGGCGTTTGGCTAGCAGTGTGTGTAGTGACCAGCAGCTAGTCACTACTCCCACACCGCCAGCCAAGCGTCAGTCCATGTACACCGCCAGCCAATCGCCCAACCGCGCACACTGCCAGCCAACGGCAAGGCCACTCACCACTCACCACCAGCCAAGCGCCAGTCCAAACACACCACCAGCCAAGCGCCAATCCACGCACACTGCCAGCCAAGCACCAGCCCACTCACCGCCAGCCAAGCACCAATCCACACACACTGCCAGCCAAGCGCCAGTCCATGTACACCACCAGCCAAGCGCCAATCCACGCACACTGCAAGCCAAGCGCCAGTCCACTCACCGCCAGCCAAGCGCCAGTCCAAACTCACCGCCAGCCAAGCGCCAGTCCAAGCACACCGCCAGTCAAGAGCCAATCCACGCACACCGCCAGCCAAGCACCCATCCACGCACACTGCCAGCCAAGGGCCAGTCCACTCACTCATTCTATTGCCAAACGTGAAACTGAACAACTATATCAAACCAGGCAGTACACTATTAGACTCATGGTTGCTCCCAATAACTCTTTTTAGTGTGATACAATCTGAAACTTGAGGGCACACACAGCCCAGGATTAGAAGGGCAATCGGCACAGAGCATACGACTCTGCTTCCGCACACCTCTTCACAAGCAGACTCTACATCTCTTACAGGGATTGTATTTTTGGGGCGTGGGAGGAATTAAATCAGGAAAGTGGCGATCTTTCAATCTAGCCACATCCTCCACCACTCCAACTCTAAGAACACTTGCCTGTTCCACAACAACAGGGCTTTCTATCACAGACTGATGAAACTGAACAAAAGTCAACTTTGACTCAGGAGACCACTCCTTGTACACAACAAAAGCATTGAAAGTTGCTAAATTGAAGAGATAGATGGCCAACTTTTTGTACCAAATGTACGCCTTACGAATAGCAGTGTAAGGTTTCAACCTCTGATCTACTCTATCAACACCACCCATGTGCTTATTGCAGTCTAAAATGCACATAGGTTTGCGTACTTCACCAAACTGACCCCAAACAGCCACAGGTGAAGTACTCTCATCATGGATGGTAGTCAGCATGTACAGATCCCTCCTGTACACAAATTTCACAGCAAGTAGTTCATCACTACGCAAGGAACTGCACTGCCCCCTCTGAGGTTTTTTGGAAACAAGCTCTTTTGGATAACCTTTACGGTTAGAGCGGATTGTGCCACAAGCAAAAGTGTCCACTTTGAACAATTCCTTAAACAATTGCACAGTAGTGTAGAAGTTATCAAGGTACAAATGGTGGCCTCTGTTAAACAGTCCTCTAGCAAGATTGCACACAATTTTCTCAGAAATTCCAAAAGTGGACGGACAACCAGGGGGGGGGGGGGGGGGGGGGGGGGGTCAACAGTGGAATCCCTACCAGTGTACACACGGAAATTAAAAACATCCTGTCCTACTCTCAGACAACATATACAGCTTAATTCCATACCGAGCCCTCTTGCTAGGGATGTACTGCCTAAAAACCAAACAGCCCTTGAACAGGACCAAAGACTCATCAATAGATATTTCTTTCCCTGGAGTATAGATCTCTGAAAATCGATCTACAGAATCTTAAAAAGACGGTCACAGTCAGGGTGATCTTGTGGCAACGTCAAAGTATTATCAACAAGATGCAGCATCCGAAGCAAAAGTAAATACCGATCACGGGTCATCGCAGGAAATATGGCCGTTGCCATCAAGGGACTGGTAGACCAATATGAAGCCATGGACGGCTTCCTTATCAAGCCCATCAAAAAGTCACACCCAAAAACTGCATCTCATCCAGATTTGTGAGAGTCCACCGGGTAGCTCTAGAGTGGGGCTTAAATGTGGCACTGTGGTCCCTCAAAAGCTGTTCAGCATAACAATTAGTCTGCTCAACAATCTCAGCCAATAATACATCATCCATAAACAACTGGAAGAACTGTATAGGCAAAAATAATTCACAATCCACTCTACACCCTGCATCCACACTAAAGGCAGGCAACACCGGCTGCACCATGTTAGGATCAACCCAGAGTCCAACATTTCCAGTAGGAAGCCTTGCAGCCTCAGGCTGCAATACCGATGTCTCTTGCTGCACCATCGGCACATCAGTGTCCCTCTCTAAAACAGGCACTTCATCCGCACTGAGAGTACCTTCATCCGCACTGAGAGTATCTTCATCATCCGATGATTCCATGTGGAGAGAAAACTCACTGCCTGAATCTTCCCCTCCCTCCTCTCCCTCAGACGCACTGTCAGTCTCATAATCCTGCTCAGAGGAAGATTCAAGCAGCATACCAACAACCTGCTGAGCAGTCATTCTACGGCTAGCCATAATCCTTACTAATAAAGGTAACTTGGCAAACAAGTCAACAACAACAAACACTTTGTAAAATAAGTAATAGACAAAATGTGTCTATCAGAAAGACCTACATACTCCAAAACTATACCACTCACTTGCCAGAAGCAGCGAGACTCACCACCACCTACTCTGCACAAACACAGTAAGGATCAACAATATCCCACTAAAAAAGAAAAAGAAAAGAAAATGACACATAAGAGAATGCAAAACACATCGCAAAGAATTTCATGCTCAAAACACTAACTATATATGCTGCCATTATGACACCACTTGCAAAAAAAATTCATTCATGCATGACAATCATACTCATTTGGAGTAAATACAACAAAAAAGTTTTTCTTACCAAAAAGATGCAACTACGCAAAACTGCAGAACAACCACTGCCAAAACCGCAAACAGGAATCAAAAGCTTTACACTAGAATAAAAAGGAGAAAGAAAACATTACAATCACATATGCAAATAATGCACTAGTCCACATGCTATCCGTCAGCCAAGCAAAGGTGGTAGGTGAGCCTAAAAGAATAAGGTCGATCTGGCCCCACAGGGAGCAGAAACAGGCCAAAAATTCACCCTCATAAAGGGGGAGCGACACTTGCCCAAGGGGCCACTCCCCAACACCAACATTTAAAAAGCCCTGGTGTCTACTGGCTTCTGCCCCCCATAGGGGACAGATGGGCCTGAAACCATATGGCCGATCTGCCCCCAAAGGGGCAGAAACGACCACAATAAATACCTTGCCCAAGGGGCCGCTCCCAACAACACAAAAACAATCCCTGGTGGCCTGGTGGGCATACCATAAAATTAATTATTTATTTGGGTCGATCTGCCCTTCCAAGGGGTCAGAAACGGCCCAAATAAATGCTCCCCAAAAGGAAAACGACCCTTGGCCAAGGGGCCGCTCCCCAACATCACTAAAACAATCCCTGGTGTCTAATGGCTTCTGCCCCCCGTGGGGGCGGATGGGCCTAGACTCACAAGGCCGATCTGCCCCCAAAGGGGGCAGATACGGCCAAAATAAAGGATCCCCAAAGGGGAGCGACCGTTGCCTAAGGGGGCGCTCCCCAAAAACATAATCTAATTTAAAAAAAATCCCTGGTGGCCTAGTGGACACAGGGGCAGACCCCCCTAAACAAATTGCTCCCCCAAGGGGAGCGACCCTTGCCCAAGGGGCCGCTCCCCGACACAAAAGGGCATTTACACAAAAAAAAAACATCCCTGGTGGCCTAGTAGGCACACACCTATTTTTTTTTTATTTTTTTTATCATATCTGCCCCCCCAAGGGGACCAGACCCAACTAAACAAATTGCTCCCCCAAGGGGAGCACTCCTTACCGAAGGGGCCGCTCCTCAACACACACAGGGCATTTAAAAACAAAAAAATCCCTGGTGGCCCAGTGGGGGCACACACACATTTTTTTTATATAAAATAATAACGATCTGCCCCCCCAAAGGGGGGCAGACCCAACTGCATACATTTCTCACCCAAGGGGAGCGAACCTTGCCCAAGGGGCTGCTCCCCGATAATTTGGGCATATAAATAAAAAAAAAAATCCCTGGTGGCCCAGTGGGGGCACACACACTTTTTAAACATATAAATTAATAATGAATCTGCGCAACCCAACAACATAAATTTCACCCCCAAGGGGAGCGGTCTGACACAATTTGGGCTTTGAAATAAAAAATAAAAAAACATTCCTGCTGCACGATCATATCGTGCCCCAGGCGCGATCGTGCAGCAGGAATGCTTTTTAAAAAGACATCGGAGGAAAGGAAAACCCTTTCCTTTCTTCCGATGCCTTTTTAAAAATACCGCCCCACCCTCCATGGCGAGAAACTCACCTTTCTTTCCCGACGCGCTGGAAGCAAATGGCTTCAAGCGCGTCGGGTAAACAAAGGGAAACCCTCAATGACGTGGCAGGGGAGGGCGGGGGAAGGCAGGGGGAAGGGCTTCCCCTGCCTTCCCCGGTTCAGGCAGCGAGATCGGTGTCCCACGGGGGGAGCGCCAGCGCTTCCCCCGTGGCTGGGTGTCACGACGGCCGGGAGCCGTCATGAGCACAGCCCCACTGTGACTCATAATGGCTCCCGGCCGCCGTGAGCACAGAAGGGGTTAAATTAGCCAGTGGGATCATATAGATCTTCCAATCCAGCGAGCGGTTCTTTAACAGAGGAGTCACACAGGAAGAATTAAGACACTTGGGAACACACCCCTAACTTAAAGCTTCACTTAGAACAGTCGTGGGCTGGGACTGGTCCACTAACAGTGTCCTTATGTATCTTAGGTGGAAATGCCCTTAGAATTTGAAATTCCCCACCCAAAGATCTACGTGACAACCAATTAGTCCTCTACTTCAGAAAAAAACGTAAATTATTTTTTAGCAACAAATACCTGAATACTCCCTCCTAAAACATATGTCCTACTGCCCTACTTTCTCCCTCTGACCTATTTTAACCCGACCATCATTGCCTCTGGAACGAACAGATGAGTCACTCCCCCGATTTCTGGTAAAAACTACCATCTCTACCTCCAGAAATTATTAATCTTCTACTCCGCAGTTCATTGTATATTGCAACCGTTTACTATAGCCTCATAGCCCGCCGTAGCGGTCTATAATTAAAGGCCCGAGCCAAAGGCGAGGGACTTTAACAAAAGCAGCGGGACTTTAATAGCGGTATAGCCCTGCTACGAAGGGTTATAAGGCTATTAGAGCATTCTCCCACTAGAAGGCAGAATGTTTTAAGAAATTAAACAAAGGCTTCTCGAAGCTCGAGGGGATTTAAATCCCCTCGAGCTTCGAGAGGCTTTTGTAAAACATTGGAATGTTGCTCTGCGGGCCTTTACCGGCCCGTAGAAGCATGGAGCACTCCATTGTCTACAATGGACTGCTCCACGTTCCAATGTTCTAATATGTATTATTACCCTGTATGCATATCATTTTTCTGTGCTTTCCTTGTACATTATATGCTATCCAAAATGTGTGTAGTTCTCCAATACCCCTGGGTCAAGTCAGCGCTATATAAAACTCAAAAAAATAAATAGATATCTAGAAGCATCTGGGTGCCTTGCCCCTACAATAACTTAAAGGTAGTTATGAAGTTCCTCTCAGGCCTCTCTAACTCCACTTTAGATTGGTATTCCAGGTATATCTGGGACTCCAGTGATTGGAGACATGGCGGGACCATTTTGCTTCTTGCTTCAACAGCCAACTTCCTATCTTTGTGAGATCACAACGAGAGCCTGAAGCCTGGATAAAAGATGCCTTTCATCAGGATTGGTTTCAAATGCATTGCCTTATTTTTCTCCCCTTTCCAGAGTCGTCCTATTCGTGAAGCACTTCCTCTGCAAAAAGGTCATGATAACATCTCTCTGGCCCTCCCATGCTTTGTTCTCTCATCTAACACAGTCAGCAACAGATTACCATCACCTTCTCTTCAACTCACATCTCTTCTCCTGTTGTGAAAAATCACGAGGGGATCCCGATAATGGTCAGATTTTTTGGGAGACCCTGGATGACAAGTGCTGGGCTCCAGAAACCAGATATGCCTACAGCTCTGCCTGGGCAGCTTTGTTTTTATAGCATGGGACAGGATTTTGATTCCCTTACATCCTCTTCCTACGGTCTAGCCAAATTCCTCTCTTCTCTTTTTTCTGAAGGCCTTTCTCACAGGATGTTAGTATCTGCTGCTCGGTTATTACAGCTCACCTTCGTTTAGCAAGCGCTGTGCTTGAGAAATCTATTGTTTTTAATATAAGCTTAAAAGGGACTTCGATCCCGCCTCCTCTCTTTCCTGGTTTCTCATTGGTTCCTGTGCGTGCTTCTCACTTTTACTCCATTTGTATTGGCTGTACCATATTTTCCTGCATTTATCAATGCTTGTGCCTCGTCCGCTTCTCTTTGCAGTTTCCAGTCGCTTAAATACTGTTAACATCCGCTTTGGTCGAACAATTTTTTCATACAATTTTGCCTCTTTTCAATTTTTACACTTGCAGCAGATTTATATAACAATTTATCACCAGGGAGATTAAGGGATTTGCATAGAATCACGTGATGTTGCTCCTACTGAAACAAGAACCGGGACACCCAGCTCTTGACTCAGCAGCTCTGGCCGCTGCTCCACATCCTCTCCACTCCCTTGTTACTTGTTAGGGGGCTCTTTCCTTCTCCCGGTCAATTGATAAAAACAGTACTTTATTCATCAGACTGTCGAAATCAATGCGTTACCAATGCTTGTTTTAAATAGATCTCCTTGGACAAGGACTCATTTTTGCGGTGTCTCATGAAAAGGATTTACCTCAAATAAATTCATCTTTCTGCTGTTCCTCGATCTGGGATTTCTTCGAATTGGTTTCCTTTCTGTCCGTTTCCTAGTCTCCTTGCTCTCCCTGAAGAAACTCTCATTTAAGCTTGCCTGCCTGATGTGTCCCATTTCTGTAAAAAGCTCTTAGAGATATTTATGTCTCTGGTCTGCTCTCTTGCCTCATGGCGCAATTTTCTACATTTCAGCTCACACCAAAATAGTCTTTCCTTAAATTGTCATCTTCCTTTAAGTGTAGATATATTGTAATTCTTATCTGCGTTCTTATTCAAACCTACTTCTTCTCTCCTTTAAGTGTTGCAAGCAGTTCTCTTGCACCACCCTAGCTCATAATATCGGACACCAGAGAGTACACCGCCTCTCTGGTGATCATTTCTTCCACAGAGCCATGACTTAAAAGTACTCCATTACTGGTCTAAGATTGGAGAACATGTTTAAGGCTGCATATTGGTCTCGTGCAGCAACCTTTAGAACTTTCTATCTGAAGCCAGACGAAAACATGGGTGAACGAGCCCTTTCTGGGCTTTAAACTTGCATACTGTGCCACTTTATTGTCTTGTTATAAACCATAGATTTTCCTAGTTGCAGAGAAGTGGAAATCTAAGATTTTAACAAATATAATGAAAATAGCACAATATCCAACTCACCCATCGGTGTATATTGTGGGTTTGTATGAAATCTTGAAATTCTAGAATTCTTGATCTTTGTGGGAGTATGTCTCTTGAGACCCCGATGTATTCTAATACTCGCACTTTCTTTCAGACTCTTCATAACCAGGGCATACTTCTTGATTAGACAGATGCTCAGAAGGTGCAGTCATCTCCTAACATCTTTATCAGCCTCATGCTTAAAACTGAACATCATGATCCAGCTGTCCCTGATTTCCAGTTTAACTTCATCATATTTCCCCAACCCCTATGTCGTTCTACAAGTTCGGTTTCAACATGGTCCTTTTTTTGTTCCTGTTGTGCACACTTCCACTTGTGTTTACCCTTGGCAATAAGAGGGGATTACTGATGTGGCTACTCCTTACATCCCATGGTGACATTGCAATTTGTTTATTTTCTCATCAACTCTATTGCTGCTGCTAGGATAGTATTAAAGGGATTCGCATATTAAACGTGCCTTATTGTCTTTAATAGAATCTTAGCTTTCCTCTTCACTGCAGCTAGAAAAATCCCCATTCCTTTTAGCAACTACTGAACCACAGATTAGGGGCCTTATTAAGAGTTTGGCTGTCTTGCAGCGGGCCGTCACGCTAGCATCCCGCTGCAAGAAACCCAAATCCGTAGTCAGACCCCCTGCCGGATTATGAGTTAAGAATGTGGGGGTGGTCCTGCTGCGGTGGGCCCACAGCGGTGCGTATCTAAGGCACACAGGTGTGCCTTAGACATACACTACCGTGAGACCGCAGCAGCCTGTTGCTGCACAGAAAGCAATGGCCAATGTTGTGCATTTCTTTCTGTGCAGGAACAGGGGATGCACAAATACAGGGGGGCACAACGTGTGCCCCTCTGCATCTATTCCCAGGCCAGGAGGCAAACCGCCATGGAAAGTATGGCAGTGAGGCAATTCGTAATATGCTTGGAGGTGCAACCGCCGCGGCATCACGGATACATAGGG
The DNA here is from genome assembly GCF_964204655.1 of Triturus cristatus. Classification (NCBI taxonomy): domain Eukaryota; kingdom Metazoa; phylum Chordata; class Amphibia; order Caudata; family Salamandridae; genus Triturus; species Triturus cristatus. The sequence goes on from NC_140586.1 coordinate 530,059,768, forward strand.
GTTGCAGCGGTCCTGTGGCAGTTCAACTGCTAAAATTAATAGGGCTGGTAGATCGCCGTCTGGTGGTCCATGGACACGTCTTAAGGCATTAAGTAACAACCGAGCTACTAGCAATACCTGAAGACCGGAAAATCAGCTCATGTGCAGATCCTTTATAACAACTGACCTTACCATATGGAACGCACTTCCATACCCATCTGCACTTTTATCACCACAACTCTCCATGCCAGAGCCAAGCACATCATCATGTGCTTCCACACACCACCCTCCAGATGCACTTGTCTGCCTTCTGTAGCTTGGTGCATCAAAGATACATTCACTGTAATTGTGCTGTGGCTTGCATTTGTGAACATTCAAACTATGCAATACAGTGGCATATCTAGTTGGTAATAGTGTAACGTAAGCCATTAATACACAAATGATGTATCTGAACATTATTTTGACGCCATTATGACATTTCTCTTTTTCAAACTGCTTGAGCTGTTTCTATTATGAATGCACTACCATCTACTACAAGTCTGGTCAAGGTAAAAAAAAAAAAAAAAAAAAAAAGGGCATAGCCCCTGTTCTCGAATTGAGACAGTAAAGTCGGCCAAAAGTCAACAAATATTGCTTCATTTCTTTTTAGAAAAAGACTTTCAGATCCAGAATAATTTATCAAAAAATGTCCGCAGACCACTTCAGAAAGTTACATCACGATGTGCAGTTTAAAATTGCTGTAAGCCAACCATGACTTTTGATAGGTCATGGTTGACATATCTGGATTGCAGCAGAATTAATATTTAAAATATGACGTAGACTAGACAGGATCTTATGAGTGATATTAGGTGGCGCCAAATTTTATTAGAGACAAAGCGTAAACACCCCATTAGAATGGGGAGATAAATTACAGAAAACCCACCATTCACCCAACAGCTCTAACTGCTGTGTTTCTGTATGTTCACCCCAAAAGATGGTCTAACTGGCTATTTAAATCCTAAATTACAACAGTTTTAATTCCAAATTACAATCATTTGTTTCAATTTAAAATGTAGAAAGCGGTAAAAGTACATTATTTTAAAGTGTATTTTGTCTACACAAAATGCATTTTTAATCTTTCCCCAGGAGATCAAATATCAAATTTCATGATTATTGACACAAAAAAATTACATTTTACAGCCATGTAAAACAACCATTTTCAGCCTAAAACAAACGTTTCACAGTCATCAAGAATTCTCTTTAGTCCAGTTCCTCAGAATGGCCTCCGCTGAATCAAGTGTGCTGTCTTTCTGTAGGTAGAGGAGAGAACCGAAATAACATATTACACAAAGGTAACAATGATGGACTTTTAAAGCTCATTTCTAAAACAAAATCATTTAATTTACAAGGAGTTTATTTTCAAGTTTTAATATGCATATTACATATAAAGTACATTTTCTTAACCCTTTCCTTTTCTTCTTCAAGTACAACAGTAACATGGACTTTGAGTACTCAAGGAATCACTTAGCTCATGTGTATTTTATTTCAGACCTGCAATGTTAAAAATTAAAACAACAAAAAAAACCTCCAGCTCCACTGTTGGCCTTCAATACAAACACAATAGGCATTCCATGGACCTGTACAAATGCTTGGCCTCACCTTCAACCTGCAGCTCCACCCTTAGCATCTACAGAACGGGCATTGCTTCTGGAAATCTAATCAGGAGCCATTTGCTAACAAAAGGGTTCATTGCATTTGTAAAGGGAGCCCTTTCACCACAAGCTCACAATCAGCTGTTCCATTCGTGAAGGTCATTCGGCTGCCCTTGTGACTTCGCTAGAACCTGTGCGCAGAAGGCAGAAAGGAAGGTGGGGAGAAAAGGAAATACAAATCTGAGGGGGGCTGAAATAGCAACAAGGATGGAGGAAAAAGTGAACAACCAAAGCAATTAAAAAGAGACAATGGGAGGGTAAATGCGAAAAAAACATACAGAGTGGAATGTGATAAAGAACTCATGCGGAAAAAGTGGACAATGCTAAATTGGTAGAAATGAATATATCGTAGTTTAAGAGAAGGAATGAGAGAAATCGGCAAAAGATAGCAACAAAGGTGAAAGGAGAGGCTTCAGACAAAGGGAAGCAGCTTGAAACAAAGGACAGAAAAGTGAAAGTAATGAAAATAAAAAGAAAGCAGAAGGAAAATATAGAAGCCCTGGGCGATACAGGTAAAATATGAGAGATATAAGCAGAGGGTGATGCACCTAATGCAGATTAGTGTGTGTAATCTTCCACCCTCCGACTCTGGTGAAATAGTTCAGTGGTAAATAGAATGACTGCAGCCATAAATGTGTAGGCTGCAGGTCACCGGTCCTAAAAACATTCATAAAGCCCGATGGGTTAATGCACATACTGTTGAGCTGTACGTTTCATATCTCCATCACTGGCTTAAATCATAGATGGTTCATCGTGTTTAATGCCCCTGATGCAGAAATGTGCATGTTGTAGGTATCGGTCCTAGTGACAGGCCTCCCTCCCAGGTAGGGCACTTGCAGTGTGAGTTATGTATAGGAAGAGTCCTAGGGTTAAAATGAAGCGGTTCTAAAAACGAATGTAAGTGTGCATTATTGCAACGTTGCAGGAACCAAGAAAATGCATGCCTTATGGTGCACCGTGAAAACTAAACAGTAGTGTGCATGATTTCATCATTGTGTGTTGGACTAATCGGTGGATTGCTGCATGCCAGCGTGTGTGCATATTTGCAGGACTGTAGCAGGTCGGAGTCTGAGGACTATCGTAGCCATGGGGAGCAATGTGCATAGCTGCCAGTGTGCGAGTCTGGCACAGGTGCGTGTGTGTGTGTGTGTGTGTGTGTGTGTGTGTATGTATAAAGTTTAAATCGGTTTTTAATATCCGGTCCAAACCACCACTCTGCATTAGAAACTAATGCTATTTGAAAGGTGTCCTCGTTTAAATGTGCTTTGAAAGTTATTTTTAAAAGTTGAGGTGAGACGCAATCAGTTTTAAATTGTCTAAATCATTCGACCTATATTGACGTAGTGTAAATGTGATTCATTTACAAGAGTCTTTCTTAAACATGGCTCGGATTACCAATAGTTGTGCACAGGGAGGGAGGAGCCTAGCGCGCATCCAAGATGGTCGCGTGAGCACAGGGCTCCCCGGACCCTCGCTGCTCCTCGGAATTTATCCTGAGATTATCCTGATATAGTTTACGGAATCTGGAAGATGAAGGCTGGCTGAACACGGATCTCCTTTTAGAAATCGAATCGGACCTGGGAATCCTGATTTATCGTGGTCTGAACTTTTGGGACCCACCCGACGGCGGTGCCCGGTGCGAGGGCGAACTGTGGAGCCGGGGCGTAATTGAACAACAGCGGCTACAGCGCTGTGCCAGTGGCCGCTCCATCACTTTCGGTTTCACTTTTGGACTTTAAAGGGGCTGGACGGCGGAATCGCTTGGTGTGGCTGGGTGTTTCCTAGGCCTCTGCGTGAGGCCTTTGTCTCCGCCTGCTACTAGTGTTCCCATTGCCTTGGGTCCCCTCACACCGCTATATTGCGGACTCTGGTAAGGCACCCGTCTGCGGTGCCGGTGCCCATTCGACCCTTGATCGACGGTCCCCTTCGGTGAGCGTGGCCCAAATGGGGGGCAAGGGGGGCCCCGAGGGGCGTAAGACTAAAGCTTCCCTCCGCGGGGGACCGGTCCAGGCGAACAACATGGACCGCTACACTCATGGCAGAGGGTCCCCTGGAGCGGCCGGCGCCCCCCCAGACGCCGCCGGTGGTGGCACGTCCGTCTCTCCGGAGCTGTCCCTGCAGGACATCATGGGCGCCATGATGGCATCAGGGAGACCATCGCCACGCAGTACGAGGCCTTGGCCCGTAAAATCGACACGGTGGCAATCGATGTCACATTAATTCGGGCGGATCTCTCTAAAACCAACGAGAGGGTTCAAGCGCTCGATGTGCGGACTTCCACCCTTGGTGCGGATGTGTTGGACCTGCAGACCACTCTTGGCGACATCAAGATGGCCAACGATCAGATGGCCCGGCGGCTGGAGGACTTCGAGGGACGAGCCCGACGCAATAACATCCGTGTCATAGGCGTACCGGAGTCCTCCGACAACCGCCCGGTTGACCTCCTGATTGAGGAACTCATCCTCCAACAGCTGGCCCCCGCTGGCCTAAGTAAGTTCTTTGCCGTGGAGCGGGCCCATCGAGTTCCGGGCGGTCGACCGCGGCCGGGGGCCCCCCCGAGGCCTATTGTAGCCAAACTTTTCCACTATAGAGACCGAGATGCGATTCTGCAGGCCTCACGGGTCCACGGCCCGGTTCGTCATGAGAACTCGTCAATTAACTTTTATCCGGACTTCACCCAACTTGTCCAGAAACAGCGGATGGGTTTCCAGGGGGTGAAGCGTCGTCTCCGTGACCTGGGCCCCTAAGTACTCTATGCTTTATCCCGCAAAACTTCGAGTGGAACACGAGGGTCGGACTGCCTTTTTTGACTCTCCCGCGACTGTGAGTGACTGGCTAGACTCGCTGCCGGACAGGGGTGACCGGCCTGGGCCCTCTGCCGGTACCGAAGGTGACGGGTCCCCTTTGGAGTGACTTTTGGTCCTTGACTTTGCCATTTTGCACTGTTCGGCTGGGTTTTACTTCTTTTGTTCATTTTGTCTTACTATGACCTGTGTGGGGGGCGGGCGGGGACGGGTCCCTTTCCTCCTCCGGGGTCTTTTCGTAGAATGGGGTTAGTAGGGCGACAGGCACACTGCAAGTTGGGGGGGTTTTTTGGACCGCAGGGGTGCAGGGTGGGGGGAGTTGGATTTGGGGGGGGCTTGGGGGGTGGGGGGAGTTGTTTTGATGTGTGTTTTTTGTTTTCAGGGCGAGGTATTGACTTTTGTCCAGTTTCGGGGGCTGTGCTACTGGCTGGGGGACCTTTGATCTACTGGAGGGGATGGGGGGGGACGGGTTGAGGTTAATGTCATGGAACGTCAATGGGTTGGGTGACCGTATCAAGCGGGGTGTTGTGCTGCAGTATTTGCGTCGTCTGGCTCCTGATGTGGTGTTTTTACAGGAGACGCATCTGGTTGGTAATGTTTGTCATGCAATGAATAGGGGGGGATACCGCCTCGTGGCTCATTCTGGTTTCACCACAGGTTCTAGAGGGGTGGGCATTCTCCTGCGATCCTCACTTCCGTTGGAGATCACCAGGGTAGTCTCGGATGATAGAGGGCGCTATGTGGGTCTGACTGGGAGGTGGGAGGGGCAGTCCCTTTCCTTGGTCTCAGTTTACGTCCCCCCGGGCCTCCAGAACTCCACCTTTTCGGACTTGGGTCGAATGCTGCTGGAACTTCCCGACAGTCTTTTGCTTATGGGCGGGGACTTCAATTCGGTGCTTTTGGGTGACCTGGATCGTCACCCGCCCAGGGCCCTCCCCGCTGCCCAGGCATGGCTCGGCGGACTATTGGAGACCTTCGGTCTGGTAGATAGTTGGAGATTGATGCATCCGACACAATGTCAGTACACCTTTCACTCTGGGGCGCATGGGAGTCTTTCCAGATTAGACTATTTCCTTATGCCCGCGGCCCAGACTGCTCGAATTCGAGAGGTTAGGCACCTGGCGCGGGTTATCTCTGATCATTCCCCGCTGTGGCTGCTCTTTGACACCGGGTCGCGGTCTGCAGGGCGGATCGCTCCCATTAACCCTTGGTACCTGCGAGACCCTACGACTCGCGACAGCTTGGTCAAGTCGATTGACCAATACTTCCTTGAAAACGAGGGGTCGGTGTCGTCCGCAATGTCCCTGTGGGAAGCCTTTAAAACCGTGCTCCGCGGACACGCCCTCGCCCAGATAGGGGATAAGAAGATCAAGAGTGAGGCAGTGGTGAAGCTGGAGACTGACATCTCGGGGCTGGAGTCGGCCTTGGAGGCGGGTGTCACTCCGGACGGGCTCCATGCCCTCAGCTTGAAGCAGTTTGAATACAGGTCTCTTGTTACTGATGCTGCCAAGACTATGTATAGGGAGCAGCAGGGTAGATTGTATGACGCCGGGGACAAGGCGGGTAAATTGATTGCTTGGCTGGACAAGAAGGAGAGAGTGAATCGTGTGGTCCTGGAGCTTCGGGCCTCGGATGGAGCGTGTGTGACTGAGCCTGGTGAGATTGTGGAGTGTTTTGCTGACCACCTCCGGGCCGTGTACTCCCCGGTGACGGATAGGGATGAGGAAGATTCTCGCCTTCTGCTGCGGGATATTGCTTTGCCCGGCCTGTCCGTCGAGGACCGTGAACAGCTGGACACCCCCTTGTCTGTTGACGAGATTGCCACTGCGATTCGGTCCCTTCGCTCTGGCAAGGCTATGGGTCCCAACGGCCTGCCTATTGAGTTGTATAAGTTGCGCCCGGATAAAATCGCGCCTTTCCTCCGTCGTATGTTCCAGGAGTCCCTCGAGACGGGTTCCCTTCCCGCCGACCAGCGTCTGGCTACTATAGTCGTGATCCCCAAGGAAGGTAAGCCACGAGACCGCTGTGCCTCCTACAGGCCTATTTCTCTATTAAACGCCGAGCCTAAGATACTGGCTAAAGTCCTCGCCAATCGTTTGCTGAGCGTTATCTGTGATCTGATCCATCCTGATCAATGCGGCTTCATCCCTCATCGTAACACCGCTCTTAACCTGCGGCGGCTCCACGGCGCCCTCGCTAGGGCAGAGTACCTCTCCGAACCAGCCGTACTGGTTTCTTTGGATGCCACGATGGCCTTTGATACCATCGAGTGGCCATTCCTCTGGGCTGTCTTGACCAAATTCGGCTTTGGGGAGGGATTTCTTGGCTGGGTGAAGCTTCTTTACACTGGACCAATGGCTCAGGTGGTTGTCAATGGGCGGGTCTCTCGGCCTTTCGCTCTCGGTAGGGGTACGAGGCAGGGGTGCCCGTTGTCCACTCTGCTCTTTGCTCTCGCCTTGGAACCGCTCGCTGCCTGGCTCCGCTGGGAGCCCTCGATTAGAGGGATCCGGTGGGCCCCGGGCTTCGAGGATCGGGTCTCGTTGTACGCGGATGATATTCTTTTGTATCTCACCTCGCCGCGACAGTCGCTTAATGTTCTCTTTGATGTTCTTACTTCCTTTGGGAGAAACTCGGGTTTGACGATTAACTGGTCTAAATCCTGTGTCTATCCTATCTCTGGTGGCCCTCCCCTCTTGCCGCCTCGGCTTCCGATCCAACTATCTCTGTCCGGCTTTAAATACCTGGGGGTGTACGTCTCGTTGGACCCGGCCGTTCGCTATGAGCAGAACCTCCTGCTTCCACTTCGGCGTTTGAGGGAGGATACGGCTCGGTGGTGTAAGCTGCCCTTGTCCCCGCTTGGTCGCGCAGCGCTGTTTAAAATGATGTCCCTTCCCAGATTCCTTTATGCACTACAAAACTCCTTCGACGTCATTCCGGTGGCCTACTTTCGGGAGGTGGAGAGCCTGCAGAGGAGACTGGTATGGGACGGGCGGGCGCGCATCGCTCTGGCAAAGCTTACTCTCCCCTGGTACGACGGGGGCATCGCGCTTCCCGACATTAGAAGGTACTATTGGGCCTCACAGCTATCGGCCATTAACCATGCCACGTATGCGCCTGGCTTGAACCCGGCGTATGAGATGGATAAATTCCTGCTTCCCGGTGGTAACTATAATAGGGCGCTTTACTCCCGCTCGGCTGGAAGGACCCTTACGGGCCCTACTAAGATTGCGGTAAGGATCTGGAAGGCGGCTAATGTAGCCATGGGCTGGAGTGAGCGCTTAACATGTGCCACTCCTTTATTTGCCTCCGACCGACTGGGAAGCCTCTGGAAAACGAAAGGCTTTGAGCGTTGGGACACGATCGGTATTAGCAGAGTGGGAGACCTATGGATTAAGGGCGCGGTTAAAACCTTCGCGGCGCTCCAGAGTGAATACGAGCTTACTGAAAGGGAGTTCTTCCGCTACGCCCAGGTTCGGCATGCCCTGCTATCGGTCTTTGGGGTAGGGACCAAGGTCCCGGCTTCTTCGCCCCTCGAGGACCGCATACTCGATGGTCACGTGCCTGACAGCACTATCTCTCTAATTTATAAAAAACTTATTAATAATCGGGCTGACCTCTTGGTGCGTCTTCGGGAGGCATGGACGGGAGATGGGGTGGAGCTGGACGACGAGGACTGGCAGTCCGCACTGTCGTCCCCTAAGGAGGTGGCCATCCCGGCCCGTCTCCGTCTGGTCCAGCTTAAGATTCTCCACCGGGTGTACGTGACGGGTCCCCGTTTGGTTTCGATGGGATTTTCTGACGACGGGCTCTGTAAGCGGGGCTGTGGGCTTAGTGCCACCTTTCTCCACATCCTTTGGGAGTGCCGCGAGGTGGCGGAATACTGGCGCCGGGTGCATGTGGTAATGGGACAAGTCACCGGGGTCGCTCTGTTGCCGGAGGTGCGTCGCTGTGTTCTGAATGTGTGGGAGCCCAATGATTATAACGCGGCCCAGACTCGGTGGGCGGCCCTGGGGAACATGATTGCCAAGAGAGATATAGCGCAGCTTTGGGGTTCCCAGCGGCCGCCCACTGTGTCTGTATGGAAGGAGAACATGGACTGGTGCATGTTCAGGGAGAAGACTGTGTATGTGGCTCGTGGTAAACCGGGGGCATGGGGTAGAATCTGGGGGCAATGGAATCAGTATCGGGGAAATATCTGTGCTCCCCCCTGGTGGACACTTCCGAGGTTGACCCTTGATGGTTCCTTGCGTATTTGGAATATCCGAGTGTAGACCTGGCTCTCCCGTGACCCCCCCTGACCTCTTAGTCCTCCTTTCCCTTAACCGCCATCTGGTGGTCGGATGTAGGGTCCCCCTGCTGTAGTCTGACGCCCACTTCATGTCACTACGCCTCGCCTTTTGTTTTTAGTTGTTATTTATGGTAAACGTATGTATCCTGATTCCCTTAGGAGTATCCGGAGCTTCTGTAATGGGCTGGGGACCTTGGGTCGGTTGATGACTTTAACACTGTGTGAGCCTTTTTGATTCTAGCGGCCGGCCCTGGTGGTTGTAGGCCCATGCTTGTATCCTTTTTTCTGTTCAATAAAAACCTTTAAAAAAAAAAAAAAAAAAAAAATAGTTGTGCACAGAGTTGTAGCTTTACTGTACTTATAAATATACCACTTACTACAACAGTTTAGTTAAAAAGCATATTGTTGTGTTAGTCAAAGGAGGCATAACTCGACATCTGCCGCTGTATATTTTTGTTGGGTGTGTCTTACTCCATGTTTTTATGTTTGACAGTTATTGTATGTTGTGCTGTTTGTCTGTGACTGTGGGTGCAGTTGTTGCAGCCTACAGCACCTTCCTTGCTGTCGTTGCTAATAGATGTGTGTCGCGCTGGCGCATCAGTTGTGTTTTCTTTTTTGCATGTTGCAGTCCTGGGGTGTAGGTGTGTGTGTGTATCATCTATTCCCATCTCTAATTGATGCTAGTGTTACCAGCACATGTGCCCTGCGGCGCTTTTGCTTATACAAGGTGTGCTCACTCTCTCCAATGCACTGCTCTGTCCCACAATGTACCCCTCATTATATCCTCTGTCACTCCTGGCTCACCCCAAACCTCATTCTAAAACCCTTTCTCAGTTCTCCCCTCTTGTAACCCTCCTTTGACTCACCCCAAACGTCTTTTGCTACTATGATCTCCCTAATCCCTTTTTAGAGACTCTTCCCTCCTCCATCTCTCCTTTTTACTTACCTAAACCTCATTTTACTAGTATGATGTCACAAATAACACTTTCTAGGCTTTTCCTCCATTATCCAATTCAATCCAACTAACAGACTCACATGTCCACCCTCTGATTAACTTATATTTCCATATTCTAATCCACCACTAATTCTTTTGGGTTCTGGAGTAGCGTACTATGTGCTGAAAAGGGGTAGTAAGTGCTATATAAATACAATTCCAATGCAATACCTCAACATTCCGAGCCATTGGGAGCAACACCCACCACAAATATACATCTGATACCACAAAGTGACACTTTGTGGTGTGAGAAAACAAATTAATGTGTGAAGCTTCTGATGAGTCATCGCTAAGGTGAAAGATCCGTTTTAAGCAATGTCGATACATTGTTGTATTGTAAAGTGTAACTAAAGATTGAGAAGGTAGTTATAGGTTCAGGCTCTTGCTAGACTTGGCAGCCAATAAACATACCTCTTGAAGTAACATGTATATACAGTAAGGTCTATGTAAATCTGTCTTTAATGCATTTACGAAGCTTTTTATTGCAAAGTCCTCTGTCCCATAACAGCCGCATGATTGGACACTGTCTCCATCCAGTGTTAAACTTTGCCTGCAATATCTTTCGACTAGTAGCAAAAGAGGGACTTTTGTGTAACTGGCATGGGCATAAGCCATCTACAGTAGTTCTGTGGTCAAATGTATAATATTTAACTTACTGACTCTCAGGGCATTATCACAAGGTAAGCTTACGGTAAGGTTGCAATCATTTCTTTGTGGCCGAATAGGAATGCTGCGCTTCAGAGCTCCTCTCCCTGAGCAGATTTGACCCTGGCACAAACCTAGTGAAAAATGCTTAGTGGTACAGAATTTTAAAAAACATCAGAGCAGAAACACCAGTACCCACTGTAATTACCCATTTGTGAGTAGAATTTCCAACGCTGTTACATCAGTAGTTCTTGGTGCTGGATTACTGATGCTTTTGCTTTAGCCCCTCGAGTAAGGATAGTTTATTTCATTTGAAGTTTAAAGGATAGCACCTATGAAACGCCTTTGTACTTTTCTCACCCATTTTAGTCCACGTCCATGGTCAGTGATCATCTGGTGTCATGAGCTTTAGAATCAGAGACAAGCATTTCTGTCATTGCTGCAGTAGCCAAAGACTCATCTGTCCTGCCCTGGGTATCAATGAAGCAGTCTCGGGCAGATATATACTTTAGCCTAGCCGCCTAGGGCTGGTTTTTTGCAGGCTTATTAGTAGTTGGTTGCAACTGACAACTAACGGGTACATTATTTTAAGCCACTGCAGGATTGCTGTTTGATGAGAAACAGAAGTAAGGAAAGGGATTTTGCAAGACAGTGATTTCGAGGAGAATATATGGCTCACAGTCCCCTCCTGCCTTTGGCGTCCATTGGTCTAGGAAGCAAAACATTTGTGAGTTCTAGAGCTCAGAGTCTTACAGGTTACAGCATTGCATGGTTTGTGTAGATACAAAAGCATCAGAACCGCTTGCAAACTCTCTAGCCAACCACTAGTTTTTCTCAAACGACAACTGTTGTTTTCCCAGTTAATGTAATGCACTGAACTCCCAAAATTAAGTTTTACTTAATGTTATGTTGCAAATAGACTGTCAAACCATTCATTTATTTACAGGAGGTGAAGGCCGCCATCCAGAAGAGCACGAGAGGGAAAGCACCCGTGCCGGATGGTGTCCCAATTGGCATTACTAAGTGTAACATGGATCTTTGGGCCCCACTGTTGACAAGCGTTTATAACAGCCTGAACAGGTCATTTATCCCCCTGATCCTGGGCTTCCACAGTCATAGTCCAGATCTTTCAAAAGGGCAGGGCGGAGCCTAAATGTTACAGTTTGACTTCCCTGTTCGATATGCCAGCCAAAACCTTAGGCAGCGCACTGTAAAATAGAGTAGTAGGTTGGGTCACTGAAAATAACGTGTTAAAATAAATGTCAATATGGATTCCGCAGGGGTATAGGGATCAATGCCTCAACTTAAACCTGATCATTGGAAAATATACGATGGCCAAGCAGTCTGCACTATATCTAGCCTTTATATATGTATGACAATGGCCTTTGATTTTAATAAAGTGGGCTAAGCTGTGGCAATCTCATTAATCTGCAAATGGATCCATCCCTAGTCCACTTGTTGTTCTCCTTGCATATGGACATTAAGGCCAGAGTCAGGTTTGGGAACGAAGGAGAAGTCACTGATTGATTTAGTATAGTCGGTGGGTGGGGGGGGGGGGGGCAAGGGGGTGTTTTAGCCCCATTTCTTTTTACTTTGTACATACATTATCTTAGTAAGGAGCTTATTAAGTGCACCCCAGACGTGCCCATGGTGAATAGTGCCCCCTACCAGCATTATTGTATGTGGATGACACTACTACTAATTGCTCGCACCCCCAAAGCCTTACATCATCTAGTGCACTCCTTGTCTATTTTATGTCCAATCTGGATTTATCAGCTAATTTTACTAAGACTTTTATAATGACTTGTGGCCCAAAGCACATGAAACCCTTGACTATTACGATGGGTAATGAATTGCTATTAAGCACCAGCTCCTTCTCTTACCTGGGGGTCACTTTCAGCTTGTCTGGGGCTTGGTCTGTGCATATTGCACAAAGTAGGACCAGGTTTTCCAGAGCTTTTGGCTCAATGCTAAGTCTCCCATTACCCAAGGGAGAGAGGGTGTTACACCCCTCTTGCAAAAATATTCAGCACAATGCATCACTATAGCAACTCATGGGGCAGGCATATGAGGCCCAGGTGACTCTGCTGCCCTCCAAAGGGAGGAAGATCTATTTTGTCAGAAAGTACTGTCAGACCATGTGTCAACCTCCAGCTTCATTTGCCAAAATGAACTGGGCTTAGACTTTGAGCGACTATCTGTAGAGTGGCAATCCTCTTGTGGCTTTCTATCTGGAGCCCAAAAGAAGCTAAATTAACTAGAGAGATAGTTTCAGACTGCTTGGCTTGGGATAAGGGTCTTCCAATCCCCTGGCTATCGTACATCAAAAAATAGCGGGCAGCATCCGTTAGAAAGCAAGTGCAAGTCTTGTTGCTAGAATGAGCAAAAGAAGAGAGGATCAGGGCTGAAAGACAAAAATCAAGTGTTAAGCATTATTTATATTTTAATCTACCAACTACCTGCAGAACACTAACGGTGGGATAGTACTTTATTGTTCAGCTTCCGGGCTGGTATTATGAAATATTAACTTTGTTTTCCGGCTGAACATCAAGTCCAGCTCGACTCTAGGGATTGCCCATGAACTAACTTGCATAAACAAACTATGGTACATGTCCTCTTCTTCTGTGAATATTATAAAATGTATACGAAAATGTTCCTCATACCATTTCTGAAGTTTAGGAATCTACGGCTTCGTATGCAAACATAAGTAACGGGCAACCAGATAGCACCACAGTCTGAGTACCAAAGACTTGCGGGATATTAAATCACCTTCGGAAAAAAAAATACTGCACCTTGTTGTTTTTTCTCGGACAATTTTACTGCCCCATTTAGGGTTGGAATGTTGAGAAACTTGAGGATGTTCCTGAAATCGACTTGCTTTTCCAATTACTGATTTGTTTTCCCGGTGTAAAAACCTATGGGTACTAGTTGGAAAGATGGCACTACCTGGAGGAATCTGTACAGGGAAGAAAACACTGAAATGGAGCAAAGTTGCACAAATCGGAGTCGTTAAATTGCTCCTAATTACTTGGAAATGCCCCTGGCACCTGAAATGAGGGCCTTAATGTCGAATCACATTCCTGTTCAGCATTCACATGATTCATGTTAACTCGTGTTGATTGAGGAGAGAAGGTTATGAAAAAGCATACGATACAAGAAATGAAGAGATGGGAGAGACTTTTGTAGGAAGAGTCTCAAAACAATGTTATTCGACGAACCACCAGCCTGGATATGATTACGGTTCAAATAAATAAGTCTTGAGGTGAGTGCCTAAAACAAGTGAAAGGATTTTCCACATCTGATTACCTAAACTGTCTAAGTTGTTGTATAGCAAAAAGTCCTGATGCTGCTTGGATACACCGTGCAAAGTCATGGCAACTTGATAAGGGCTATTTTTCTGATGAACCGTTGAAGCTACTTCCAAGTGAATGAGCTGTAAAGAACTTGGGGCCAGATGTATGACACGCCAATTAGCGAGTCGCAAATTGCGTCGCATTTGCGACTCGCTAATTGGAACGCACAACAGTGTCCCAGACTCTGTTTGCGATTCCCAACAGGGTCGCAAATTGCATGCCTCATTAATATTAATGAGGCAGGCGCAATTTACGACCCCTTTAGGCATGGCTAGCATTCACAGGGATGGTGGCCTGCTGGGGTCAGCAGACCACCATGTCTGTGACTGCTTTTTAAATAAAGCAGTTTCTTTTTTTTTTTTAATGAGCAGCCTGTTTTCCTTAAAGGAAACGGGATGGATTTAAAAAAGAAAAATTTAACTTTTCAGTTTCATTTTTTTAAGGGCAGGCAGTGGGACCACTGCCTGCTCTTAAAAACTATTTTCCCCCATACTCACAAACGGGAAGGGATCCCCTGGGGAACCCTTTACTCTTACTTGAAGTAGGTGGTAAACTGCCAGTTTTTTGCGGCAGCAAAAAATTAGTACATAGCATGTTGACTCGCTATTAGTAAGGGTCACCCCTTCCTAATAGCGAGAGTCGCAAATACTATTTTGCGAGTCAGTGACTCGCAAAATAGCATTTGTATATGCTATTACCCTTTTTTGCGGCCACAAACTGGAGGATCTCCCGTTTGAGGCCGCAAAAAAGGGTTGTACATCTGGCCCCTGGCCTCTTGCTGCTTCATTGCCTTGGGTGCATGCTTCTGCAGGAGGCACAGGCCTTGACGTTGTGGCCTGACCCCAGACACCACAAACAGATGTTGTGTAGATCCATGATGAATATTTGTCCACAACAGGTTCTGAAGGGTTTGAAACCTGAACGTTTAGGGGGTACCTACCTGTACAGCACCTGTTAATAAAATATGGACAGTGACGAACATCATGAAGAAAATTCCCTGAGGAGAGCAAAGCTCTGGATTGGCATTCATGGCACGGGAAAATGGGGAAGGACGCCAGGTCCCAGAAGGGGCATTTTACGACTCCAGCGGCATCCCAATGGTGTCACTTTGAACGCTAAAGTACAGCCACCGCGCCTTACCAGAGTGGAAAGCGATTGAAAAGTTTACAGATTCAGTCTGATGCATGGGTTATTGAAAAGGTAAGAGGTATCTGCAGGAAGAATTATCCACCAGAAGTTTCTCTTACTGCGGGCTTTAACAAGTTGGTGGCATTAAATTATGATCAATTCTAGTATCAAATTAAGCAAGAATCTGAAGAAGTGGGATTGAATACAAATTAGCCTCATAACTAGTTGTAATATTTTCAAAATGTTCATATTACGAAAATGTGTATGTCTCTTTACGGCAATTCCACTTTTTTGAATAATGAATGCTCTGTGCAGTTTTGTTTGGGATGCAAGTGCTCCAAGAGAGCACTGAAATATGTAGTTTCCCCGTAAGAGTGGGGGGTGGGCCATGCCGAATTTTAAATATTATTCAGCTATGATCAGCCACATAGCTTTTCTGTAAGCTAAGTCTGGGGTGCCCAAGTTGAGTTTTTTTACTTTGTTCCGCTGAGCAAAGCCATTATAAAAAGTCCACTTTAAGACAGTCTAATCAGCTATTAAAATCTGGTGAATTTAGGTTAGAGAGTTTATAATTACAAAATATAATAACACTCTTTTTTGGCAGGTACCTTTACTTCCAGATACCTTTTGGGATCATTATTGTAAAATTTGGGAAAACTGTATTAAACAGCTTGGTCGAATTTTCCCCAAAATATTATATATACTTTTACTAAAATCCAGAATTTTAAGCTACCAAATGAGTCATTTTTAAAGGTATTTGACAATTAGGGATTTCTTTCAGAGGACAGATAGAGATTAACTTAAGTTAAAGCAGAATTAAATACTGTAAACGATTTTAAAGCCTTCAAATGTAAATATTAAGGCACACTGCACAACTTTTTATTCAGGGTCCGCACAATGACTTAGATGTTCATGCAAGCTATTGGGGCACCAAGCTGAATTCAATTATGGATCTGAAACTATTTCGACAGTCAATTGGCTTTGGCAATAGGCTACTGCTCTCATTAAATCTTGCAATTCAATATTACAAAACCATCTTCTGACTCCAATATACACCGGAAAGATACTGAAGTGAGGGTACATAGCAACTCTGAATTGTTGCCAATATCAATGCTTACATCTTGTTCACAACTCAAGAAGTATAGGATGCATAGGTTTACAAATTATCAAAGATATTTAATGTACAAGATTCACTTTCAACACAACTGGTCATGATGGGCACTGATAATGGCAATTTTTTGGGGTATTTTTATAAAAGGTGTATTCCAAACTCATTTTGGTGGCGATTATCATAGATAGAGTCTATATTGTTCCAGACTGGCTAGTTTGATCCTGCAAACCTTTTGGCAATGCTGGGAAAGATGTGGGGCCTGTTCTCTTATAGACCATTCCATGTATAAGAGTAAAGATAAAGAAGGTCTTAGGAGAGGCCAAGAGATATGGAGCCCAGTAAAGAATTCATGTGATCAATATTTATCTATCCTCTCCGTACGGAGGTACAAATCCTATGTAATATGCTGTTGAACGCAATGTAGGAAATGCTTTTGTATTGCCTGCATCTGCAATAATGATTTCATTATTGATGTATCAACTTCTTCACCCTAAAAATAAAATGTTAGCAAATGAGTGACAAGAAAGATAACCAAGGGTAAGCAATGATCATATTCAAAGACCCTTTAATATTGGTAAACAGTGGCCGAGATCTAAACATGGCAAGCAGTTGCACTTCAGCATGCTACTCTCTACTTGGAGCATGTCACAGAGATGTTTTATGTGCTTTGTAATGTCTCGGTGTAGCCCTCTTCACCTATTTTTTGGTTTTACATCCAAATACATTTATGGATTAATGGTGTGCTTGCTAATGTTGCATCTCTTTTGTGTATGTCTTTCATTGAAGCGGTACAAAAGGGGGTGGTGATGGATGGAACATCAGAACCAATCAAACACTCACACCCAGTCAACAGATCACGGTTTAATCCATCACCGTTCTTTAGCCCACTCTGCCACCCCAGTTCAGACATGGCCATATGCAAATCAGTCTGACCCTGTGCCTCATGGGAACAGTCCAGCCCGAACTGCCAAGCCATTCCTTCCCTGGACCGGAAACAAGCTTCCTAGGACCGGTTTCTGGCATTTCAGCCGTCTTCAGCCAGGCTTGCTTGAATCCAGTGGCAAAGTGAGCAAGGGACTCACGTCTGAGCATACCCTGCCAACTTATGGCGAACAAAGCAGTACAAAAGGGGTCCTAGGAAGCTTGTTTCCGGTCCAGGGAAGACATGGCTTGGCAGTTCGGGCTGGACTGTTCCCATGAGGCACAGGGTCAGACTGATTTGCATATGGCCATGTCTGAACTGGGGTGGCAGAGTGGGCTAAAGAACGGTGATGGATTAAACCCAGATCAGTTGACTGGGGGTGGGTGCTTGCAATGTTCAACACTCCGTCCATCATTTCCTTTGGTTTTGCTTTGTCTTTCATTGAATCCAGCATGGCAAAAGTCTGCCTTAAACTGAACTCCGACAAAGCACAGGAGATGATTTTCAAAGGAAAATGCTACCTGTGAACTTATAACTTCTGGCCACACAACACGGATACTCCTAGTCCAGGGATCACCATTCATAATTTAGGCTTCACGCATGATCCAGATTGATCCTTGTCAATCCTGGTTCAGGTGTGCCATTTTGGGGGCACATATGACAGAGAAAATATTAAATACAGTGTTCAGGTAAATGTAACCGTAATTGAAAGGATAATGCTATTGGTATGAATAGGCATGATTTGAGGGTGGAAAGGCTTCTTAATTGGGCTTTAACTTATTCGGTTTACTTTTTAAAGGGAAACCTTTATCTTTGAGAGCATCACATCGGAATAGGAGCATTATGTATAAAAAAAACACTCTGCAAAGGAAATCTAGAGAGATCACGTGGCCCAGGCACTATGCTGTTATTTTCTACAACCATCTGTCAAAAATAGTCTATTTTGGGGTTGAATGAGTCATTTGGGGTTTGGGCTCAAAAAATAAATACTATTCTAAATATTTAAAACTGCAGCTAGATTGGAGAAACGTGCAGCCTTTTAGGTTGCCATTTTGCATTTTACTCTTTTCACAGACTCCGTGCAGGCATTTACAGAGGTTTACAAGATAAGATCATCAACAATTTCAAAAGTATCAACTTACTTTGATGAAGCAAAAACGTATATACTTTTCAAACTGCGTGGTAGTTTCTGGACCACAGAATGCACTTATTGGAATAGCTGCCAATTTCTACAAAAATGAATTTAAAAAAACGATTACAATGATCAACATTCTAACAGCTCACAATAATTCTGTTTTGTTAGATGTCCTTTGGTCTTTTAGTTACACATGCATATATTACATACATTCTGAGTTTGGTGAATTACTTTGCTGGTAGAGCCTCAAGTGGTAAATATTTTGACCATGGTTGTTCCAACTGGTTGGTTTTACTAGGGTATTGATGCAGGTTTTGTATTGTTGGAACTGAGGATGGTTTTACTGCTTGCTAAAACAACAGGTTTTAACCCTTCCCAGCATGTTTTGCACACAAACTTTCTTCTGAATTATATGTGGAAAGATTTCTGTGGGAAAACCGCTTGTGTAAGCAGCAATTTGTACTGAAGATCAAGTTACTTACCTTTAGTAAAAGTCTTTCTGGTGGATACTGTATCAATCTCAGATTCCGAACCTTGTAGTAACCCCCAAGCACTAGACAGGATCTGGGGATGTTCACAGCATTGCTCCTGTGCGTCAACAGGTGGCGTTGTGCAGCTCGGTGTTGGCTTCATCGTCCCAGCAAGTGTGATACACAAGAACCACTCTTGCATGCTGGCATCAATTTCTTTCTTGATTCTGTCCGCTCCATTGAACATAGAGCCAAACATTTGGAGAGATGTGAGTGTGTGGATCTCCAGATTGGGATCTTTCTACAGACATAACAAGAGACAATTCCACAGAACGTGGAGGTGGGAGGGTGGAGAGGAATCTGCAGTTAGAGTATCCACCAGAAGGAGCATTACCAAAAGTAAGTAATTTTTCTTCTAATGGATACTTCTAACTGCAGATTCCTCACCTTGTGAATAGACACCAAAGCAGCACCTCCCAAGACAAACCCAGGCAGGTCGATAAAGGGGTCCCACAAGAGTCATGCTTTAGCCCCACTTTATTTAACATTTATGTGCCTCCCCTCGCTAAAATCATCAGAGCATATGGGTTTGATATCCTGTCATATGTGGACGATAATCAGCTGGTCAGGTCCTCTGATGAAGATTTTGACAAAGTGAAGGACTGCTTCTCAGCTGGTATAAAGGCGATTGCCAAGTGGATGTCGGATACCTTCTTCCTGTTGAACTCAGGGAAAACAGAGATTACTGTTTGGGAAAGCCCAAACCCTGTGGACTCCATATTGGTGTCAGTTAGGCAAGGCCCCCTATCCAAGCAAGGTAGTAAAAAACCTAGGAGTCAAGATAGAGCAGTACCTTAACATGAAAACAAGTCCTAGCTACAGTCGGTTCCTGCTTCTACATGTTATGCTTACTAAAGAAGGCATTACAATTTCTTCCTTTATCTGCCAGGAAGACCTTGGCACATGCTCATGTTGCGAGCCGGCTGGATCACGGCAATGCTCTACTGGCTTCTGCCAATGAGTCATTATTGTACAAATTGCAGTTCGTACAAATCACTGCAGCACGGTTGATTTGTAATGGACCGCCTAGTACAGCCTCCACTCACCTTTTAAAATCTCTACATTAGCTGCAAGTAAAGAATAGATGTGGTGGAAGATCTTTCTCCTATTTGGCCTCCACCCTCTGGAACAAATTGCCATTTTCGGTTGGAACCTGTTCTTGACTACAGTAACTTTTGGACAGCACTAAAAACTTTACAGTTTTAGATTTAGTTTTAGCCTTTTTGTGCTGAATGTGCGCCAAGATACCCTGGTTGGGGTGATTCATGCATGTTATCAAATCATAAAAAAGGTGAAGGGTCTGTGGATTGTCTCAGACTAAAACGTCTTGAAGGACCAAATGGGCAAAGTGCCCCTCCCTGGCTATTAAGTATTCTATTTATTTGTGGTTTGATCCAGTTTAGACACAGGGATTAATTAGACAAAGATCCACAGACAAGCACAACTCCACTTGCCATAAATTACCACAATGATTTAATGATTACGAACACACATAATGAATTCATTGTGTTCAGTTACATTACTTACAAGTGAACAATTTAACCTACTTTATTGTGCTAGCACAATCTATTAATACATACATATGAGAAACTTCTATAAACATAATCACAACATAAGCGAATACTGAACAGTCTTATGTAGCGTGTCCTAAAAATGATTTATGGTATGGCATGGTACTATTTGCGGTAGGCCGATTTTGAATCTTAGGGACCGACCTCAATAAAACTGGATAGTTCACTGTCCAAGCCGCTGAGCCGCAGTCGATCCCCATTTGGGAGACACAATTTATCAGTACCCCACCGCTTCAATATTAGGCATCACTCACAGAGTGAGGGTGCACCCGACGTTATAGCTCGAACTAGTGCAGCGCTCGTACAGGGTCAGAGACTATGACCCACACACACCAATAAGACCTAGGCTTTCCTAAAGAGACCCTACTGTAACTTTGGATTTCCTAATGCCTTGGAGCACCACCCAGGAGAGTCATAGCTCAGGACACATTTAATATATTTGGTGATATGATGATCACAAGGAATTCCTGATTCTGGGAGAAAATTACCATGGGTAGGCTTTGCATGAATACTTCTTATCATGACAAACAGTAGAATAAGCCAAACCCATGTGAGAAATGTTTGTCTAACTCTAAGAAAAGATACCGGTGTCCTGTAGTAATACTTTGGTTTTGCCCTGATGAAGCCCTCATTGGATTCCGATCCCGTCACTTAGGTTGAAACGTGTCAACTCCTCACTTGTGAATGAGGAGCATACACTATTTATGGCACTTTTTAAACTGCTTACTGAATGTTGGGAAACTGCAGGTGTCATTCTATAAGACTTTCGCCCTCATCAAGGCACTACATGAACTGCAGCAACAAATCTTTAAAAGTAGTCCTTAAAACATGTACCAGGTGCAGACTACATAAGAGTGTTCAGTAATTTTTTTTCTTATTGTCAAATATGTGTAAAAATGTGGTGCTATCACGATAAATAAGGTTAAATTGTTCACTTGTAAGTAACATAACTGAACACAATAAATTAATTATGTGTGTTTATAATCATTAACTCATTGTGGCAATTTATGGGCAGTGAGTCTTGCTCTTTGTCTATGGAGTTGGCTATCAAGGCATTACTGCTTCATGAACATCTGAATTGATGCCACATCACGGCTTGACAGATGTTCCGAACACATACCCTGCATGGTAACGCATTGGAAGCGGCCTTGATCTGGTCAAATGAGCTCCAGGCCCTCTGGAAGCTGCTTCTTGGACAATAGATAGCAGATCTCAACACAGAGGAGCATGCACCTTGATATTGTCCTTTTGTACACTAATTCACCCTTCTTTGTCCCAGAGTACCCCACAAAGAGCTGATATAAGCACTGTAAAAACCGAATGCTCCTTTGAGGTTCAAGCGATGAAATCTCTGCTCTTCAAGCAATTAAGTCTCGCCTCCTCTACTGAAGGGTGAGGTGGAGCAAAAAATGCTGGAAAAGTAATGGATTGGCCAACATGAAAGGGAGTCACAAACTTTGGCAGGAATGCCACTCTGATCCCAAGCACTAGTCTGTGCAGATAAAAGTGCTGTATGGCGCCTGAATGGATGGAGCTTGTAGTGCACTCATGCGACAAGCTATCGCAAACAGTATGACCGTTTTAAGCATCAGGAGACGAAAGGAACAGCAGGGCATAATCTCAAATGAAGTACGTATAAGAAATGTGAGGACCAAATTAAGGTCTCAGTAAAGCACGACAAAAGGTTTGGGTGGAATCATGTGAAATAAACCTTCAAGAAAACACATCACAATAGGTGATTTCAATAACAACGGTTGATCTGGCAAACTCAAACGGTCGAAAGGGTTGATGGATAACCTTGAACTGTTCCCAAGGCAAGCCCTTGCGGTGCTAAAGACAGCACAAAAAACAAAACATCGGACAACTTTATGTGTTATGGGTCTGTATAGCAGGAACTACACAAGGCTACAAATTTATCCCAGCACCCAGCGTAACCAGATTTTGTAGAAGGACACTGGATAATAGAATTACAGCCGTGACTTTGGGAGGGAAATCAAAATCAGTCAACTCTAGCGGCTCAATCTCCACTCATGGAGTTGTTGAATGTGCAGGTCCGTGCCCTGCTGCTACAACTGAAGATCCTCCCGAAGCGACAGTCTGATTGGAGGACAGCTGTTCTAGCCTAGAAGTTCCAGGACCACTGTCTCCTGGCCCAATCCAGAGCCTTAGAGATAATATGGGCCTGATCATTCTTGATCTTTTCAGAACTCAGGGTAAGAGAGGTAGCTGCATGAAGGAATAAAGAATGTGTCCAAGAAAGAAAGCCTTCTTGGAGCTCAAGTGTGCAAAAGTGTAGACATTGCACGTTATCTGCAGTGGCAAAGAGATCGAGACAAGTTTCTTAACATTGCTGGAAGACAACCTGTACCACTTCCAGATAGAAGTGTCATTCGTGATTTGCTAATCATCGGCAGCTGAGTTTGACTGCCCTGGCATTCAAAGATCAGGCCAGGTGGTTTACAGCCAGAGAGATTTCCTGACTTCTCAACCAGTTCAACACCAAATGAATGGCCCGTATCTCCAACAGACGAATAGGGAAGCAGGTCTCCACCGAAGAACACAGCACTCTGATCACAACCTCTCCCAGGTGGCCTTCCTAACCCAGCAGTGACATCAGTCACCAACGTCTGCCCTGGGTTCAGAAAGAGAAAGATGTCTGCTGCCGGACAGATTGTGGTCCAACCACTGCAGGTCTTTTGCAGTCTCCTCCTAAAACTGGTTGGAATCTGACCGGTTCCCCTGGTGCTGAGCCTAATGAGACCTTAGAGACCAGCGCAAAGCCCACATGTGCCATCTAGCATAGTCCACAAGCAGGATGCAAGACACCAACAGGCCAAGAAGTCTCAGAGCCCCTCTCACTGAGGCTAAAACCTCGGGATCACAGCACAAATGTCCTCAACTCATTGAACCGGAGGGAAGGCTCAATATTGCACCATTTCAGGAATGGTTCAGATTAACGTAAGCCTCTGCGAAGGAGTCAAATGCGACTCCGAAGGTGTGCAGCGACCACTGCCATCACTTTCATGAACACAAAGAAGCTGACAATGTTCTTGGCCCAGCTTGTACCGCAGGTTCCACTGTGGGGCAGCAGAATGGGAAATGAAAATAAGAGTCATGCAAGACCAGCGCTACCACCCTGTCTTCTTGATCCCGAATCAAATAGAACCTGGGCTACCCTGAGCATTTTGAATATGTATTTTTTCAGGAAGAAGTTGAGAGGGCAAAGATCTAAAATAGGACAAAGGCGCTCTTTGGCACCAGGAAGTGACCGAAATAACATTCAGTTCCTATTTATGATGCTGGAACACTCTATATGGCTTTTTTATCTAAAAGAGTTTGGACTTCCAACTGCAGAATGGACAAATGGTCCCTTGATAGCCGCTCTGAATTAGGTAGAATATGCGCCAGGTCACACAGCAATGGCAGAGGGCAACCCTGTCGATCGATTTGGCTGACCCACTTGGGGCCAGATGTATGACCGTGGAATAGCGTCTCGCAAATTGCGAGTTTTTTGCGGCTCGCAATTTGCGAGGCGCTATTTCCAGTCGGAGTCTGATCCAAACAAGTTGTAAAGGGTTTGTGGGTGACTCCCCAGTATGGGTAGTGTTCTGATATTAATACAATTCAGAACCCATACTAGGAAAGTCTGAATTAAACAATAAATTACACAGTCCAAAAATAAAGTACAATTTCGCTGGTTTCAGGAAAACATATTCAACCAAAACACTATCAAAGCATGCAAACTGAAATATGCTTCAAGAGAAGATGGGATTAAACTTGTTTTATTGAGCTGTTTGAAAGGATACCATGCCATCAGAGTGCATATTTGTAGTATTAAATAAACTATCAATTTTAAGGTAAAAATAACTTCAAGTGCAAAAACACAAGATCATTTATCTAGGCTAACTAACCTTGTTATGGGTCTCATGTACAAAGCCCTTCATGGTTTTTGCAAAACCTGCAATTCACAAAATTACAAGTTTTGGGACTCCAAAAGTGCAGTCCACAATGTACAAACGCCTTTTGCAAATCGTATCTTGGCTTGGCATGCACGAGGTGCCTGCCTCCTATTTCCATGCCGCAAACAAATGCATTGCTGGTTTGTGACCTGAATTGTGGTAGGAAACCATTGACCACTTACAGTGCCTCGAGTTTGGTAAATGATTTGCATTAGGGACAAGGCTCTTAAGCTTCTTTAGTCAATTTGTAGAACTAAATGGCCTCAGATCCTCTTCCTTCGCATTACCTTGTGGGGTCCCTCAAGTATCAACTCTGAGTCCTTTTAATTTGTACGTTACACTTTTAGCTAAACTGATCAAAACCTTTGGATTCGCGGTAGTCTCCTATGCTGATGACACCCATATTTTGGTGTCTGTCACAGAAAATCCAGAGAGGACTGCCTCCTGCTTTCATAATTGCATGTAACGGATAGGGAGATGGATGTCAAACAATTGTCTGAAATTGAACTTGTGCAAAACCGAAGTTCTGCTATTTGGCGTTCAAACATCGTCCTGGCCCCCAAACTGGTGCCCTCAGTAACTTGGACCACTTCCGACCCCTGTCGCTAAAGCAAAAAATGTAGGAATATGCCATCGCCTTATCCTGTTTTCAGATGTTTAAAACACGCAAAAAAATCTTCCGTTTTACTCCTATGGACCTAAGTAAGGCAGTGATCTCTACACTTGTTTTTTCTAAAATTGATTACTGTAGTGGACTACTCCTTAATGTGCATAAAAAATCCTTACACAAGTTACAGATGATTCAAAATGCGGCAGCCAGATTACTGCTTGGGATACCTAAATACCAATCAGTCTCCCATACTCTCCCATTACTCCATTGGCTTCCGTGAAAAAGCTGGTGGAATTCAAATCTATTTGTACTTCTTTCAAGTCCCTGCACCATGATAGCCCGGAATCCTTGAGGCAATATTCCCAGTGGTATATGCCATCAAGATCTCCAAGATCTGCATCCTTGGCTAATCTGATTATTACTAAAGTCAAGAAAGCCAATTGGGGCGGTAGAAGTTTTGTTGTGGCAACTGCCAAACTATGGAATCCTATGCCCCTGGAATTGAAGAAAAACCCCCCGAAATTATTGACATTCCGAAAGGCCCTCAAGACATGGATTTTTAATTAATTGGTATGGCTACACAGATATAGTATATCCTCTACATGTTATCTTTCTTACTAGGTTTTTATTAGGTTCTTCTTCCCTCGTGCCAGAAATTCTCAGCGCCTAGACACCTTCGGGTAGTAGAGCCCTTTATAAATTGCAATTTCATTTAATTTCATTTCAAAGTGAAAGTTGTTCCTGGGGGAATGGCCCGCTTTGGAAAAAGGAATGAAGCGATCTTCAGGAGTTCCTTCATCGTTTTCAATTGCAGGTATTAAAATTATCTGAGCCAGTAGTCATTCACAAAAGAACAATATTTTTGGTGTCTTTTATTTAAACAAACGACCTCATTGTGTTTAAATTATGGAAATAAAATGAAACATTTAGATATCTGTGTTGAGTTGCTTTATTCACTTTGTGAAAATAATGCCCCTACTCATATCATGGGAAATCCTTTACAAGTTAATAAAATGAGCGGACACTAAAAAAAAAAAAATTACTAAACCGAGAGCCATTTCAATCTCTTCCCCAGATGTATCTTGACACAAATATTGGTCACTTGGGTTGAAAACCCATGCAATATAAACAAAATTATTACTTGATTTTAGTTTAGCTCTTGGGAATCCTATAGTAATATTGCGAATTTCATTATTTTGTAAGATCCAAAACAATCTATTAAGACATCTCAATATCTGTATTTGAAATTCAGACATTTAGGAATAGCTGATCTAAAAATGTAATTTGATTCACTCAACTACGATTAACTTCGAGCTTCCATCTCTGCTTCCCTCCTCCAACAAAGGTAATTAGATTTGCCTTTTTAGGTCGAGCCTAACGCAGCGCACAGCACTGCTTAGGATGACCTCTGGGAATCACTCCGGACTTTTTGTACATGTACTGCACTGTTTCCAATGAGCACTCGTGCATGTTTGGCGTGTACCTTGCGGGAGCGAGCAGCTGCACCATCTGTTTGAAACTATCACTTTCGCGGCCACACTTGTTAAAGTAAATGGCTCTTCTGTGACTTTGAGGGAGGAGACAGGCACACGGTGAGTTTATTCAGCGAGAGCTGCGCCATCTGTTTGCAATTATCACATTCGCGGCCGCGCTTGTTAAAAGTGAATGGCTCTTCTGTGGCTTTGAGGGAGGAGACGGGCACACAGTGACTTTATTCAGCGGGAATTCCCTGCAGCAGACGTAGAGACGTGCGAGTGCAAACTACTCTGCCTCTGAAGCAAGAGGGCGAAGCAAAGGTGGATAGCGGAAGTAAGAACTCTGCAGACGTGAGCACCCTCTTCTTGCTCAATTAAAGAAACCCCTATAAGTCGAAAGGAAACAGAAGCCAGCACAAAGTCTGTGTGCGCACCTCGATGTATTTCCACGTTATCTATTATGAAATACAACTGTATAGACTGGCTCAAGCTTCCATTACGTTCAATAGATGAAACTTTGTTGATTACAGTGCTAAATATGATACAAATCAAGGTTCACTTTCTCTCTCTCTCTGTATTCCTGCCCCCTTTCTTTAGCCTTTTTGTACCTTCCCTCTCTGTTCTCATTTGCCCCCATTTTTCACTCTCCAAATTTATTTTATTGGCTCGCATTCTTTCTCCCTTTCGCTCTCTTCGTCTCTGCCTCCTATTTCTCCTCTTTTCTATCATCCTCGTCTTTATTTCCACCTCCATATCTCCCTTTCTCTTCTTGTTTTCTTTCTAGTTTCCAGCATCTCCTTTCTGTCTCATTGTCGTTTCTCTCCCTTCTCCACCTCTTTCCTCTCTCCCCTTCATTTATTTCATCCTCCATATCTCTCTCCTCCTCCTTTTCCTCTCCGTTTTATTCATTCTCTCTTTCTTACACAAACAGGCATGTGCAAAAGTCCTACTCCATTTCATTTGACACTTCTGTCGAGTATTAATTTAGTTCGCACAAATCCTTCTTTCTAACGCCACAACGAGAAAAGGCAAACTTTGGGTCTGTTACAGCTCTGGCCGTTTCATTCAGCATGGCCACGGGATGCCCACCCGTCTGTTTTTCAGATTCTTTTTTGATCACTAACCCCTTGGCCCCCCTGCTGTGACAAATCCTGCAGCTGAAGTGATTGATCACTTCTGGGCCAAAGTCGGTGTGCACCCGTGCTAATAAACAAACAAGCCAGCTGATATCCATCGCAGGAGTCAAGAAGTACACAGAAGCAAGAATACTCGCAAGAGGAGCTTTGTGACATACAGAGAGGGTGTGGGGGCGGTACTGTTCACAATCCATGTGTTTTTTTTCAAATTATCCACCCCATCATCCATATTAGGGACTCTGTTTGGATGTGGGTGAAGGGAGATGCAACCCTTCCCCTTTCTGACGTAAAGCGTCCCTTGTAGCTTGTACTGTATCTTGCCACCCCTAAAATCGTGCAACGGACGTAGGGTGCATTCTGTTGTCTACGTGCGCGCAGGCTAGTCGTAGCTGAGCAGCACCTAACAGGGTTCTTCAACCGTACGATGTGCTGAAGCTGGGGTCTGAGAGGCAGTGAGATGCAAGCATGGCAAATATAGTGTGTTTTCTGAGTGTTGTCACAAGATGCGGTTCACAATAGTTTCTCTTTCACTCTCTTTCTCTCTCTTTCACTCTCTCTCTCTTTTTTTTACTCTCTCTCTCTCTCTCATGAGTTCCTTTCTTGTTAATTTAAATAATAGGTCGAGGCAGCAGGGTGAGCGAGACGTGTTACTAGGTCCTGCAATTTTCCAAAAGTTGGTTGCTCCTGTGGTGTGCTGCTTTTGACAAGTTAATGTGTATTAGCCACACAATTCAACTCCACACATTTCCAACCCACACCACAAAATATGACACCAAACCACATAATGCAACTCAATAACACAATTACACAACACACCACATACATCCAATCCACACCACAAACGTTTGCACCAAACCACAGAATTCAACTCAACAACACAATTACACAACACACCACATAAATCCAATCCACACCACAAAATTCTATATCATGCCACAAAATTCAACAGCGCACCACATAATTAAACTATACCTCTCCACAGTACAAAATGCCAATCCACATAATTACGCTAAATAATACACAATCCCACTCCACAGATTTCCAGTACACTCAGTACCACACAATTACTATCAACATATTTCCACTGCATACTATGCCACATAATTCCACAACACAAATCCACTTCACACCACAACATTCTACACCACACAATTGCCCAACTAAAAATTCCTATCCAACCCACATAATTCCATTACACACCACATACATAACACATAGGTAAAAGAATTGCCATTTACAGCGCCAATAGCTCTAACTCAAGCAAATGCAAAACCTATTGCATTTCTAATGCTTGTTTAATAGGGTGGTTCAGCTGTACATAATGCCTTCCTGGTTATATATAAGGTAACAAAAATGCTTATAACACTTTTCTATTATAACTTTCCAACATGCTGCACAGCAGACACACTGCTCTACACCATGGCTTAAATACATTGGCAAAGCCAATAGCTCCGGTTAAACACTTACAAGGTCCCAAGGGCGAGACCTAATGGCTATGCCAATGCTTGTTTTCTTTGAAGATATTGCAAGTGTAAAAGCAGTTATATTCTACATTGTTGTTTGTACAGTTTTGGTTCCAGTGTAAAAACCTAAAAACCCCTGAAATTTACCAGTTGCTAATATGGTATACAATAAATCACACATACCCCATATAGTGCTCATGACCCCACCCATGCAAAAAGAACTATTGATGGACAGAATGCAGGACAATGTCATACATTCACCCCAATACAGAGATCTGGGCCTAAATCCATCGTTTTCTTGCTCACCATGCCATTCCAGTTTGGACCCAGCCATATGCAAATCAGTCTTGACCCTGTGCCCAATGGGAACAGTCCAGCTCGAACTGCCAAGCCAGGTCCTCCCTGGACTGGAAACAAGCATCCTAGGACCGGTTTCGGGGTTTCACCTCTCTTCAGCCAGGATAGCTTGATTCCAGTGGCATGGAGAGCACGGGACCCACGTCTGGGCATACCCTTCCCACATAGGGAGAACAGCAAAACACACAAGATGATGGACGGAATGTTGCACATTGGCAAAACATTCACCCCCAGTCACAGATCTGGGTTTGATCCATCGTTATTTTGCTCACCACGCCACCCCAATTCAGACATGGCCAAATGCAAATCAGTCTTGACCCTGTGCCTCATGGGAACATTCCAGCCCGAACTGCCAAGCCATGTCTTCCCTGGACCGGAATCAAGCATCCTAGGACCGGTTTCGGGGTTTCACCCCTCTGGAGTCAAGCTATCCTGGCAGAAGAGGAGCATCACCAAAAGGGCAAGCTGAGATCACGCTTCAATAGACTGCCAAAGACGCCTAACCTTACTAATGAGCCCAATGTCAAACCCTCTTTTTTTTAACCTCAGCTCCACTGAAAGTCAGACTGTGACATAAAGGGTCCCTCATGCTTTCGTGATGCTTTTAAACAACAACTTTATCTCGGTCCCATTAAATTCTCGCTAGACAACTCCTTCTGAATACTGTGTGTGGGAAATTATTTTGCCTGTGAATAACTTCCTAGTAATTTTATTTTTTACCCGTGTTGTTGGCAAAATCTCATTGTCGGAGGGGGCTATGCCTGTGATCCATCTAATGGACAATAATTGCACTTTAGTCTCTCGATGCACTTTATTTAACATCTGTACTGCAGATTATTGCATGTTATAAAAAAGGTATAGTGACTGTTGTAACCCCATTTGTTTTCTCTCTTTTTCTGGTTTTTAGAATTTTTTTCAGTGCTCAAGTGCCCATTGATCCTCCAGGTTTGACTCCATGGTGGATATGTTTGAATGCACTTTTGGTGCACAATAAAATATATCTACCGAGCACCGTACCAATCTCCCAGGTAGCCAACCCCAGCAAGGCAAGGGATTTGGAAGTGCATGGTGGAATTGGCCACTGTGCCCAAAATGTGTCCTTAACTTCTAATCACAGAGCCACTCCCGCAGCACATATCTTTTGGCTTTGTGCAGCGGGAATTGAGTAAAAGCCCCTGCACCAAATCGCCCATACCTACTCCTCTCCCAATCCCCCCCAAAAATTACATGCAGTTAGCAAGCTAAGACCTAATCTGGTTTGATTAAGTAAGCTTAACATGCTAAATCTGTCAGTCAGTCATTCAAATTCTTTATTCGGTTTATAAAACCTTAAAAGTAAAATGAAAATCACATTTAAATTTTTTTAAATAAATTTCAATATGTAATCCAAAGATAAAATCTTAATAACATCCTCACATTTTCATAAGTCTCAATTGATATATATATATATATATATAAGCTAAATTCATGTAGTTTACAATTAAGAACTGCATAAAATAGTCAGAGCGAGATAAATAGAATAAAAGAAGTCAATATATGCAAAGAGAGATATATTAAAATGTTTAAAACAAATTATTAGAATGCCGCTACACAACCTAAAAGAACAAACTTAATGACCTTCTCTCAAAATTTCATCTTGCCAGCTATATTTTATATCCAATCAGTTTTAAAAGAGCTTATTCATAAGGATCGATACAATAAGATGCCATACAACATAACAATATTCCTATGATGTTCCTTATCTGCACTGCAGTGGAGAAAATTAGTATATCATTTCACATATATATTCAGTTTTAAGAAGCTGAAGGTAATAAAGTGTTAGCAAGCATTTTCTAATATTCAATACCCTTAATAGTGGAATAATACATTACTTCCACGGTTTAGAATATAAGCAACAAAAAAAGATAAAGTGCATCATATTCTGGGCTGATTTAGAGTCACATGGACAAGGATCAAGGAGGAAGTCGGAATATAGTTTGCTGGGGTAGGAAACCAAGTAATATGCAATGCTGAACCTAAATCTAATCAGATAAAACGTTTTGGAATGACAACAAGAAAACAAAAGGTAAGGTTCTATGCTTCCAGTGGAGACCAGAGGCAAATATTCAGCCACTCTCTTCTTGCCCTGCTCCATATGTTCCCGGTGTTCCCTTGACAGAGTTAAAAGGTCCTGTTTTAGCTGAGTTTGATACAGTTGCATCAAGTTGCAGGTTAGAAAAACAGTCTGCTCTCCCCAAAATTTCAAGCTGCTTTCTAACATGGGTATGCCATGGTATTTTGTGCATGTGGTCAAGACCTAAGCAGTCCTGTATTCTTGCTCGATTGAGTCAGGTTCCTCTATAGACCAGATACATCGCCATAGCATAATTAGGGCGGTTTGGATAAGATGTAATAAAGGCACCAAACCTAATTCCATGTGACATAGTATAATTGGTAAACTAGTATGAGCTTCCAAAAGCCTTCTAAGAAAAAAAAATCTATTATCTGCAAAGGTGAACCATTACAAAAGCCCCATCTGTCAAATCTAGTGCAGATCCACCCAACAATGTCACAGTAAAAAGCAAATCAAACATGAATTGCTCAGGAGTACTGCAATCTTTCCACATGATTCAAAATTGTGAATCTGTGGAATTTTTTTTTTTTTAATATAAAGCGAGCTGGTGTACTACAAGGGACTAGAGGGGCAAAAATAGACAGATCAGGAGAAAAACATTCCCTCATTTACCGCATTGCAAGGTCTGACATTAGCAGTGGAAGAATAAAAGTAATTTAATCAAAACGTTGAGACCAAAAAGCTCCCTTTTGCAAGACAAGCACAAGAATAAAGAAGGATACGGACACACAGGAAATTCATCCAACCATGAGCAAGAGGTGTGACCACAGCCCACTATAAAACTTTATTTAATCAAGATTTTAAGGCTTGAGGTCACTGGTAGTGTATATGGGACTAGAAAGCCAGATAGGACAAATATAGCACTGTACCTTAGTTTGAATCATCCACTTCACAAATTTGTAGTCATATGGCTCATTCGTTTTCACATGGGAGAGATCCACTTCTAAAAGAAAGAAACGTGTTTACCATATTGCATACAGGGCTTTTGACAATTTAGGAAAAGGTGACTTCTGTTTTCATTAACATTATCTAGATGAACAAGTTACTTCCAATCAATAATGCTCATTCTAGTTGATACTCCAGCTAACCACAGATTCCACCCCCTCCAGAAGTCACACTGGATCTGGAGATTTTTTCACATAATGCTCCTACTCGCCGCTAGGTGTCATTGTGTGGCTTAGGCGCATTTAAGTGTCACATCTGCATGCAGATATAAATTTCTCATCTTTAACATTTCTGCACACACAGATGCAAAGATTGAACAACTGTTGGCTACAGTGTGTGGAATACTAACTTGGAACCTTTTAGATGTTAAAAAAGGCCACTCCAAAGAAAATGGGTGGTCTGTGAAGAGTCTGCAGTTAAAGTATCCACCTTAGAGCAGATATCAGAGTAGTACCACCCCAAGATGGAGGGTGTGTGAAGTGGGTTCAGACAAAACGCTCTCTTGCTGGAGTGAGAAGATGAAATATCTTTCCCACTGGACCTGGGTGTCAAGGCAGTAGTGCTTTGTAAAAGTATTCACAGATGACCATGTCGGAGTTTGAGTCTGGCAGATGTCAAGGACAGGCACTCAGCATGCCAATGCAGTGGTAGCAGCCTTAACCCTAGTGAAATGGGCTCTCAGACCTTTAGTCTGCAGTTTCTTGGCAGATCTTGATGCAGAGGGCTATCCACCTCACCAAGGTCCTCTTCTGCACCACCTTCCCTTTCTTAGCTCCAGAGAATCCCACTAACAGCTGATCGTCTACTTGATGGTCCTTTGGAGCAGGAGTGGAACCTATGCGAAGGCCACAACTTCTTGTGTTTTTCGACATTCAACTGTGCTTCCTGGTCTCGGGTCGTTTTCAGGTGCAAGAGGGCACATGTATCACATGACTTAGAGCTGTGTCCTGAGCCCAGACCCCCAAAGACACCTCATGTGGGTCTGTGACAGACATCGGCTTCCTGCAGTCACAGCATGGCTTGAAAGCTGTTGTTTTCAGTGGAGACACCGTTCTCTAGCACACAGTGAAAATGTTTTGAAAGTCATCTGAAAAATGACAAAATCAGGAGCAAAGCTCTGGGTCTGTGTAAGAAGGCATAGAAAGAAAGGATCGGACATTAGCATGCAACCGAGATACTTATATGCAGCTTAGCTGCATCACTTCTGGGGTGGTGTGAACCAACAGACAGCTGCACAGTAACTCCTAGTGGGACGTTGGATCACTGCTATGAAAAAATCTCTGCATCCATTCTGGCACTAGGGGTATAATCTAAGGTGTGGAACCTGCAATTAGAATCCTCCATCAGAAATAAAATTGCCATTGTCTTGAAGTATTGCATCCACAAAAGCACAATATGTTGATTTAAAATCAAAGACATCAGTCTAGAAACCTGTGCCCTGTTATGTTGTAACCCTAGGAGGAGGAGTTGGCCACATACGGGAGGGCGGAATAGAAGCACTCATCCCTATTAAAGTTATAGCCTGATGGAAGTGAACCTTGGTGCATTTGATGTATAACAGTTGATTGTAGCTCCTGCTTACAAGTCAGGTAACTCTATTAAACTATTAATATAATTATTAAAATAATTCAAAGTAGGTGCTGATGACGTGATTTAGCCCCTGGCAGAAGGAGTACCTCCTGTCAGTGTGGCAGAGTTCTTAAAGTACTCAACCTTGACAAGCGGTGCCAGTCTTAAAGTACTCAACCTTGACAAGCGGTGCCAGTCCTATTTAGCGATAACCACCAGCCAAGCAGTTATCTCTGTACATTAAAAGGAACTGCTTTCACATGGTTCCATTCAAAGTAAAAAACGTTTGGTGGAAGGCCGCTGTCGGTTTGACGGCCGTCCACCAAAACCAAAGTAAGAATTTGTTATTGAAAAACAAAAAATAATGACCCTCATGTCCGGTGAGTTGTGGGTCATTCTTTTTCTGGCCCTCACATTGCCTGTTAATAGAGTCGGGGTTTAATGACTTTACACTGACGGCCCCTACATCGTTGGGTCATTGAAGGTAGTTTTCTGTTAAAATAGCCAATGGGGACACAGTCAATGGACAGCAAATAGCCATTCCAACCCTAAATAGAAAGGGAGGGCCGTCAGGTTGGCAGGCATAGTACCCTCATAGTTTGCAAAAGCAGCTGACTGATGCATACCTCTCACAAAAAAATTACAACTTTAAGTTACTTTCCTTTGCTAACACTCTTACTGGTGGATGTGTCATTTAAATGCAGATTCCTCACCTTTTGAATCCTTCCAGGAGCCACACTGGATCCAGAATATTTTCCTCCAGTAGCTCCCGTGTTTTTGGCAGCTCTGACTCGCCTCAGGAAGTGGCGAGACCGAGCTACATGTAGGTACCATTGCTGTGCACTGACATCAATTCATTGACTTAATCATTACACACCCTCAGACGCAAAATGTCTGACAAGTTGGGATGTTGACATTGTGCTTGTAACCGTATAACCTACCAGAAGCTCACTCCATAGAACAGGGAGGCTCGCCAGGCAGAGATTAATCTGCAGTTAGGTAGAGTATCCATCAGAATTAGCTTTACCAAAGGTAAGTAGCTTGTTCTTTTTTAAAATTGTTTTTTTTTAACCACTTTATTTTTCAAATAAAGGAGAAAATTCACATTGCATTGCATATAGTTTCTTCACAACCAAAACAAATCGTACCTGACATTTTGTAGTATAATAGTGGACAAGATATCGACCGGTACCGTGGCAACACACAGCAGACAATGGTTCCCAGTCCCTCCCCCCACCCCCACCTGCGGTCCCATTCCGAACTCTAATGTTTAAGGCAGTCAATGCATTGCAAACACGCTGATCAGTAGTCTCACATCGCGTTTCCGCCACGCGGTGCTGTGCAACTGTGTGGCCAGAACCTCCCCCTCAGCCCACTCACTCCGGCAGTATGCAATTGTCTGCCTGAGAGTTGGAAGCCTGCTTAGCTGCGTCCAGGTGTGCTCTCAGCGGTTTACATATGTCTTTGGGGCAGGATGTCGGAGGCATAAGACTGGCATATAACTCTGCGTTGGTGTTGCAATACACTAAGCTACTCAGCCAATCTTGTAGTTTGGGGGCCGTCTTCCTGCCCCAGTGGATGGCCACTTCCCTTTTCGCCAGCAATAGCCCCAGGGACGCCAATCTCCTTACTTTCTTGGGAAACTGAACTGTATAACCCAAGAGGACAATTTCAGGAAGGGGGACAAGTGGAATCCCCATTATTTTCCCTATTGTCTCATGCACCTCTGCACAGTAGATCTGCAAACGAGGACAGGACCAAGCCAGATGCAGAAAGTCAGCATGTGGGGAGGTGCATTTTAAACAATTGTGTGACTTAGTAGCATCAATCTTGTGGGCCATGGCTGGTGTGAAATAGGCACGGCAGAGAAATTTGAAATGTAGCAACTTATGGCAGCTGTTAAGCGAGATGTCCCTGGTAACCACACAACACTTCTCCCATTGTTCGTCTGTGATCAACCCTCCCAGTCCTGTCTAATTTTGGAGTCATCCACAGGGAGCATTTGGGCGCAGGTCTTGTACATTCTGGAAATGAGGCGTGCGCCATTTGTGCTCTCCAGGACCAAATTAAGTGGGGGGATCGAGTCCGGTTCAACCGGATATGAGGGGAACGCCGCACGCAATGCAGATTTCATTCTGCACATTAGGAAGCGGGTCATAAAACTGCAATCAGAGAATCTGTCGTCTTCGTCTATGGATAAAGTATGACCCCCAGGGAACAGATCGCCCATCTTCACTATGTCTGCTGCTGCCAATGTACGCTGTACTATTCCTTCTCCAGTGAGTGGGAACCATCTGGTATTGGGCAATGATAGGGCGGAGGAGTATGGAGATGTGGCACCTGTGTGCTTTCTCAGCTTGTCCCAAGCCCGAGCAGTCATTGACATCGTCTGAATGTCCCGCCTGTCCCGTGGGAAACCACCCGGCAGCACCTTGCTCAATTTGTCTGGGAGAACTAGGTCCGCCTCTGGTCTTAAAAACGGGATACGGGCGTCGGGGTGAAACCAAGCGTGCGCGTAGCGGCATTGTGCTACCAAGTAGTACAATTGGAAGTCTAGGACGTTGAAACCCCCTCTGTCGTATGGCAGGGTCAGTATGGACTAGCGAACGCGAGGTCGTTTACCACCCCATACCAGTCGGATCATAAGTGTCCATAGAGTGCAAAAGAAACCGTCCGACAGGGGCACAGGGATATTATTAAATAGATATAAGAATTTGGGGAGAACCACCATTTTTAATATGGCCACCCTGCCCGCTAGTGACAAGGGTAGTCTCAGCCATTTGTCTACCTGCTCTTCTAGCTTTTGAAAGGTCTGCCCATAGTTTAAGTGTATAATCTGAGTGGTGTCCCGGTGGATATGGATGCAAATATATTTCACCGAGTCTTGGCACCATTCAAGAGGTAATTCGCAATCCCATTTGACTGTGCCCTCTGTTAGCGGGAATATGATGGACTTCTGCCAATTGATGCCCAGCCCCGAGAATCTACCAAAACGGATAATTTCACGAATTAGAGGAGCCAGGTTTAAGTGGGGCTCCCGGACATACAGGATGGCATCGTCCGCATACAGGGAAGCTAAAAGTGGGCCCGTTATGAATTGTAGCCCTCTATGCAGATTGCGCACTTGGAAATGCCTGATAAAGTGGGTCCATTGCTAGAATGAACAATAGGGGGGACAGGGGCCATCCCTGTCTAGTCCCGCGGTGTAAACAAAATGACTTGGACAGAGTACCATTCAAGCGGAGTTGAGCCGAGGGGCCACTGTATAGTAAGAAAATGATTGCGATAAAGCCATAAGGTAGACCCATGCGCTGCACCACTTCCACTAGGAATGGCCACTCCAAAGAGTCAAACGCTTTCTCAGCGTCAAGTAACACCGCTTCCGCCAGAATCTCAGGTTGTATTCTGTGCAGCACGATGAACAGTGTTCGGAGGTTCAAGGATGTGGAGTGTTTGGGGACAAAGCTAGACTGCATTGGGGAAATGATATACTCCATCAGCTGTGAAAGCTTGTTGGCGAGTACTTTCGCCAAAATTTAGTAGTCCAAGTTCAATATGGACAGCGGCCGGTAAGAACCGCATTGTTTGTGATCTTTGCCTGGCTTCGGAAGAAGGATAATCACAGCTTCACGCGTTGTGGGTGGGGAGACTTGGCTTTTCCAATGCCTCCGCATACACCTCAATTAACTGGGGGGCCAAAATGTCCTTGAACACTTTATAGAAGTCACCGGTAAAACCATCTAATCCCGGGGCAGTAGATCCCTGCAGGGTGTCTATGGCTAGTATAACATCGGCAACGGAGATTGGTTTTGCCATGAAGTCTAGCATATATTTCTCCAAGAACACCAATGCGATTTCGTCTAGGTATGCAGTCTGGGCCGTACCGTCGGGGTCTGCTCTAGATGTGTAAAGTGTAGTATAATAATCTAAGAACTCGTCCCAGATAGCCACCGTGGAAGTGAGAGTGGCGCCGGTTGCGGAGTGTAATTCGGTGATATAATTTTTACTGTAAGGTGGTCTCAGCATTTGCGCCAGGACTGTCTATCAAAGTGGAGACCCACGAGTTTGGTTGGAACAATGTTAATGTTCCAAGAGTGTGCTGAAGGAACCCGAGGAGGAATTACTATTTTCAGACTTTTCATAAAAGCCATAATGACTGGGATTTTGAACAGTGACAGATGCTGTCTGTTTTGGGGACAGGCAGCCATTGCGGCAAGGTGTAACCTAATGGAAGTGTAAGTTAAATAATCCTTTTGCAAATGAAGTAGGTAGCAGATAATGTCTTACACTGTGGCTTTCACTGAATCAATTTATTTAGGTTACAGTAATAAACAAAACATTTCCACAAACACGCTAACCCACAACTAGAGCATGTTATTGCATTAGTTGTGGGTTAGCGTGTTTGTTTAAGAATGTTCATACGTCCTTCAGGTAAATTAAGATAACCTAACTCTATGACCTCTGGAGCCAAATTGCTATATTGAGAGCTTTGGGGTCTGGATGTCGCATTTGTCCTTGATTCTGAGTGAGAAGGTCATTCTCGGCCTGTTGGGGAGCTTTCGTGAGGAACCACTGAAAGATCTAATAGTGTTGTGAAGCAGGGCTGACGCGCCCAAGTGGTAGTAGCAGCCTGTGGAGGGAGTTCCGTGGGGTAGTGAGACAGGATGTGGGGTAGTAAACACCGGAAAATGGATGAACGGAGGTAAGTAAACAATTAAATAAAACAAATTTCATTGCTTGCGCTGCATTGCATTTTGTGATGCAGCACGCGCAACGAAATTCGTTTTTTAAATTTAATTGTTTACTTACATCCGTCCATCCATATTTCGGTGTTTACTATCACCCACCCTGCCTCACGGAACTCCCTCCACAGGCCGCTACTGCCAAGTGGGAGCTACTAGGATCATGGTGACAGATGTTTGCCTGAGTATCCAAACCAGAAATGGAATGAGAGGGAGAGGTAGAAAAGCTTAGGCAAATATTCCTGACCAACTCATCTATAGCGTGTTGCCCTTGGATAGTAGGCGTGGATACCGGAAGGTGAAGTTTGGGAATTTTGTGTTTTCGGCTGTGGCGAAAAAGGTCTATTTGAGTTAAACCTCACTTTTTAATGTAAGGAAGGAACACTTGTAGCTGGAGTTCCCACTTGTGGGTCTGTTGCTGCATCCGGCTGAGGAGGTCTGCAAAATCGTTGTCTACTGCTGGCAAATGATTTGCCAAGAGATGAATGTGGTGGTGAAGAGCCCAGTTCCATATGGTCTGAGACAGCTGTGATAGTTGAGAGGATAGTGTCTCCCCCCACCCCGTTTTTGTAAATAATATATGGCTGTCATATTGTCCGTCCAGACTAGGACAACCTTGTGAGATAGATGAGGAAGGAAAACTTTTAGCACAAGAAAGATGGTGGAGTGTCTCTAGTAGCCTGGCTATTAGCTCTTTTAAGAGCTGTTGTGGATACTTTGGAGACAGGTGGGACTTGACCCCTGATAAAAAGGGGGTCGGAGGGAGCTGCCTTATATTTTTTGTCCACCTGTGGGGTGATAACTCAGGCAAAGGCTGGCTCTTTAAAAATGTCATATGCATGCCTCATCATGCCAGTAAGCAAGTGTAAATACTGTGTGTCTCTATGAGTGGAAGATAGGGTGTCAAACAAAAAATCCTGTTCCAGGGAATCTTTGTGAAGCTCAACATTATGGAAAGAAGGTGCCCTAACAAAGACATGTTGGAAAATAGTGGCGTCTTCTGGAGGGGAGGGACGAGCAGGGTATAGATCTGGGTCATTGGGGTAAGAGGATCAGAATCATATGCATCCCATCGGTCAGAATGCCCTAATGCCCCTTGTAACCCTTCATCATCTGTACCTGCTGACCACGGAGGTGTGGCATCAAGTGGGTCATGTGCTGAAGATGTATGAGGTGGTGGAGGAGGGGGTGGAGATGGTGGTGTTGGTGGAGGAGGAGACTGATGTGTAGGACTGGTGGCTTTGTCCTTCATGTTCCTCTTTTGAGGGAATAGGGCTGTCTAGTGCTTCTTGGAAGCACAGCTCCCTCTTTGGTGGTGGATCTGAATTTTCCATTGTCAAATGTCCATTTTCTCAAGAATTGGTTAGACCAGAGACATGTAAGCCGATGAAGATTTAGAGGCTTTCGTTTCTGTAATTTTTGGATCAGAGTGTTTTTTGGTCAGAGTTAGATGTGGTTGGTTGCCGGCTCGATCCTGAAAGTAGGTCTCAGTTCGAAGAGGTCGACGCCAAAGGTTTGACCTTGGTATCAGTTTTTGGTGTTGGGGCGATCAAAACAGTCTTTTGCATCAGACTATGGCCCGAAGGCAGTGATGATCTGGCAACCTCTTTGTGAGGATGTTTTGAGGTGTGATTGGGTGTTGGAGCCAGGTCAGGGGCAATAATACTCACACACTGACCAGATGGAAGGCTATGCATCATCATATCTATTTTGACATACGAGCCAGAGCTTTTATCAGGGAAGAAGGCGCCTTGTTCATCTTCCGAAGCTGGCTCCTTCTGGGCATGTTCCTCGCTGAAAATGTTGTCGGTGTCTTCTTCACTTCTGCGAGACATTTCCAACTGAAGCGCTCTTTGATCCTGAAGGGTTTCCTTAGACTGAAAGACTTACATGCGTCTGTCGGTCTGACAATGGTCCAGCAAAAGACGCAAGTTGCATGTGAGGTGTTGGTCGGTGTGCGGATACTTCGCGTGGCAACGTGGGCAAAATCTGAAGGCTGTGCATTCCATCAGAAAGGCATCCTCGATGGAACTGAATGCACGCGAGAGTAGGCCAGAGAATGCGGCACCCCAAACAGCAGTCGGTCGAAGCCCGAACTGCCGAAATTCGATAGCAGCACAGAGGTAGAAAGCGCGATCGTAACAATACCTTCAAAGACAGTAAAAAGAACCAAAGAGTCTTACCGAACAGAATCCACAAACGGAGCAAAGGCTCAAATGTCCGAACCCTATGGCAGAGAGAAAAGAATCTAACAAAGGAGTCGATGCCCATGCGCAGTGTCACAGAAAGGAGGTGTCACACGATCTCATGACTTGAAAGACTTCTTCGAAGAAAAACAACTTGCACAACTCTGGACCCAACACTAGATGGCAGGAGTATGTAGAATATGTGCATCTACAGCCACACATGCCATTGAACACAGCATTACCGAAATTAAGTAAATTTTTCTTCTGTTGGATAATTCTAATTGCAGATTCCTGACCTTTAGAATGTGTCAGGATTGTCAGGTTGTCAGCAGCACACGGTATTACAGATAACGCCACTAACCTTATTTCCAGGGCTCCAGCAGGGACGATGAATTGTTCCCTGACTCCCTTGAACAGCGCCCCCAACAGAGGAATAGAAAACCCTCCTGCGAGAGACGCTATCTGGGGGATGCAGGGAAGGGGAAACTTAAGGAAGGGGTGCAATCCTATGCTTGTTTCTGGCTGAGCCGAAATGGCGACGGTCCTTGACACCGCAAGGATTCCTGAAATAGCCTTTGTTCGTCGAGCGGGGACAGTGATGTCGTCTCACTCAGTCCCGGGTCAAGACAAACTGCACAGGAAGGGAAAACAGAACAAATGAAATCGCGGAGATAAAGAACCAACACAAGGGTATTTAGAACGGAGTACAATGGCAGCCGGATAGAAACCACTTCATGCCAAACTCCTCATAAAACAAACTTCGGTCCAAAGTCTTGCTGCTAGTATGCGCGTGAATACTAAATGATTCTATCTGGCCCTTTCTAACTCTAGGAAATAAAATAACAGTCTCGAAATATGCACTCTATCCCAGCGCACACGGGGAAATACGAACGGGACTTCTCGTTCCTCCTGCACTCAATGTTTGTACACGGAAGGCACGTAAAGCCACAGAACGCTGCAAACACGGGGAAGGAACTCGGAGAAGCAGGGGAAAATGTTACGGAGCAATTCTCCGCGGTACCTGACTCCGGTTTTCGAAGGTTCGCTCACGCTTCCTGTGAGGAGATGGGACTCGGATACTTCTTCCTCGAGGTTCTCTAAGGAGACGGGACACGGCCCGACACTGGACTATATGCGGCAATGCTTCTAGCTGAATTCCGACGGGGAGCACCATCCGCCATTACAATCCTGATATGCTTCTTGTTGTCAAGCACCTTACCCTCCTGGCGGCGGAGCTTATGTATTGCAGGCGTGGAGATGCGCCCCATGGCCTGCTGGGAATCGTAGTCTTTGGGGCACAAACTATGAAAGTGGCGAAAACCTGGCATGGGTGTGTAACGAAGCCTTGTGTTATGGGTGATCGCTACAGTACCCCTTCTCAAGGACCGACGACTCGGCGGTCGGCCCGCTTTGCCCGGATAAGCCTCATGAAAGCGCTTAAGCAATTCGGGGCAATGCAAATTGTCTTCCGGTTCCCAAGTCCTATCCTCCACCCCATAGCCTTTCCAGTCCACCAGGTAGTGTATTCGCCCGCGTACCAAACGGGAATCTAGGACCTCCTCTACCTCGTATTCCTCCTGCCCATCGATATCGACGGGTACTGGCTTCCGGGGTAAGCTCATACCGGGTAAGCAGGGTTGAAGAAGGGACACATGGAAAACCGGATGGATTTTCCATGAGTGAGGTAGAGACAATCGCATGGCTACAGGGTTGATACATTCCTCAATACCATACGGCCCTATGTATTTGGGTTTGAGTTTATTTATACCCCTTAAGTGTAAGTTCTTTGTTGAAAGCCAAACCTTGTCCCCCACTTGGTACTCGGGTTCCTTGGACCTTTTCTTATCGGCTTGGGTTTTTTGGGCCTCCTGAGCACTGGCTAGGTTCTGTTTGGCTTCTATCAAGATCGCTCGGAGATGTGCATGGTGTTCGTGTATGCTGGGTACCGGGGACTGAGCTGGCCATTCAAAAGGGAGCATATTGGGGTGATGACCATAAACACAAAAAAAAGGAGAACAACCCAATGTGGAATGTGTTGCGTTATTGTAGGCGAACTCTGCCAACCATAACAATGTGGGCCAATGTAAGGTGTTTTGCATGGTAAAACAGCGGAGATATTGCTCTAATGTCTGGTTTAGGCGTTCTGTTTTGCCATCAGTTTGGGGATGGTAACTAGAGGACAGTCGTGCTTCCATATTCAATATCTTGCAGAGGGATTTCCAAAAGCGAGAGGTAAACTGTGTTCCCCTATCAGTTATAAGCACATTTGGAAGTCCGTGTGCTCTGACCACCTGTTGGAGAAATATCAAAGCCAGTTCAGATGACGTGGGTAACCCCTTGAGGGCGATGAAATGACCCATCTTGGTAAGATGATCGACTACCACCAGGATTACTGTTTTCCCTTCACTGGGGGGCATTTCAACAATGAAGTCCATGGAGAGGGTGTGCCAGGGAGACGGGGGAATCAACAAGGGACGGAGTAATCCCGTTGGTTTGTTGTGGGTAGCTTTTCCCTGTACACACACCACACAATTCTTGACATAGTCTTTGACATCCTGGCGTAACCCCTTCCACCAAAAGGAGCGTTCCACACAGGCAATGGTTTTGTAGATCCCTTGATGCCCTCCCAGTACTGAATCATGCGCCCATTCCAATACTTGACGTTGTTGTGTCTTGTGAGGGATGTATAAAGCATGGTAGTGATAGACCAATTCATCCCTTTCCGATCTGTGTTCCGGTTCCTCCTGGATCCAAGCAGGGAGGTCTACATCCGTCAAGGAGATTTTCACGTCCTCAAGGAAATCCGGGGAAGTTAGCAGTGCCAGGGATCGTTGAGGATTTTCGACTTCGGTGAGTATGAGCGGTTGTAGCATCGGGTCGTGAGCCATTGTGTCTTCTGATTCCCCGATACGGGAGAGCGCATCCGCCTTCCCGTTCTGAGGTCCCGGTCGGTATTTGATCACAAAATCATAGTCCGAAAAGAACAGGGTCCACCTCAGTTGACGAGGGGTCAAGGCCTTTGCCGTTTTTAAAAACAATAAATTCCTGTGATCAGTGTAAATCTCAATGGTGTGAAGGGCACCCAGTAGATAATGTCTCCATTCTTCACATGCTCTTTTGATCGCTAGCAGTTCTTTGTCGGAGATGGTGTAATTGATCTCACTGGGAGAGAGTTTTTTGGAGTAGAATGCCACTGGGTGAAGTTGGCCGCTTTCGGGGTGTCGCTGGGAGAGTACACCTCCTAAGGCATATTGGGACGCGTCTGTTTCCAGAATAAAAGGAAGTTGTGGATCCGGATGGCGCAAGACGGGGGCCTGCGTGAATTTGCTCTTCAGTATTTGAAATGAGTGTGCTGCCTCTTTCCCCCAAACAAACGGAACCTTCTTTCTTAGTAGGCTGGAGATGGGTTGAATCACTGCAGAGTAATCCTTTATGAATCGCCGATAGAAATTGGCGAAACCGAGAAAACTCTGCACTGCTTTTACGTTCTGAGGGGTTTGCCATTGGGTGATCGCTTCCACCTTTCTTGGATCCATGCGAAACCCCTGAGGGGAGATGATATAACCTAAAAATGCCACTTCCGTAACGTGAAAGAGACATTTCTCCAGTTTGGCATACAATGAATGCTGCTGAAGTCTCACCAACACCTTTTTCACTTGAGTGATGTGTTCCGTGAGGGTAGAGGAGTAGATTAAAATGTCATCGATGTAGACAACGCAAAACGTGTCTAAATACCCTCGCAACACCTCGTCCATAAAAAACTGAAAAGCCGCGGGGGCGTTGCAGAGCCCAAAGGGCATCACCTGATACTCATAGAGCCCAAACTTGGTTCTGAAGGCCGTCTTCCACTCATCCCCCTTCTGAACCCTCACGAGGTGATAGGCTCCTCTGAGGTCGAGCTTCGTGAAATATCGTGCCCCCTTTAATTGATCCAGAAGCACCGGGATTAAGGGCAGGGGGTAGCGATTCTTAATAGTCACCCTGTTGAGTGCACGGTAGTCAATGCACGTTCGCAACTCCTCGCAATCCTTCTTCGGTATAAAAAAAAGTGGAGAGGATGCGGGAGACGAGGAATGACTGATGAACCCAGAGGCCAGATTATCGTCCAGATAGGTCTTCAAATACTGTGTTTCGGGTTCCGTTAAAGCGTACACTCGGCTGCAAAGAATGGCCGCTCCTGGTATCAGATCGATACGACAATCATAGGGTCGATGGGGTGGCAACCGT
This sequence comes from Triturus cristatus, assembly GCF_964204655.1. NCBI lineage: Eukaryota > Metazoa > Chordata > Amphibia > Caudata > Salamandridae > Triturus > Triturus cristatus. The sequence continues at coordinate 530,104,701 of NC_140586.1, forward strand.
GTTGCTTGTTGTTTGTTGAACAGAGTATGGTACACCCGATACTCGTCTGGGAGAATCGTAGAACAGTATTTCTCTGGAGTGCAGGCGGTGGCAAGGTATGTCGCTGGTGTACTCTCGTAGTCTGTAGGACAAACGTCAACTGGTTTGCAATTTTCTTGGCAGTACATTGATGACATGGCGATCGTTCGAGCGGTCCAACTGATTACAGGATCATGCAAGGTCAGCCAAGGCATTCCTAAAATCAACCCGAACTGAGGTGCGTCTATCAAATCAAAGTGGATGTCTTCATAGTGGTCCGCACCTATGGCCATGCGAAGGATCGGGGTACGGAATCGTACCATACCTGAAGAAAGCGGCGTTCCGTCCACAGATTTCACCAGTTCTGGGAAGTCCTTCTTTACACATGGGATTCCCATTCTGAGTGCGTATTCCTGGTCGATGTAATTACCTGTGGCTCCTGAGTCCAGCAAAGCGTCCACTTGAACTTTGTCTGAGGCGGAAATCCATAAAGCCACGGCTATATGGAGGTGTGCCACGGCGGATTGTTGTGTGTTAGCTAACACCGACGAGATCATGTTAGGTGACCTGCTCAAGCCAGAGACCTCATCCTGACTTGGGCTCCTCAGTTTTCCGTCGGCTCTTCTCGTCGGGGAGCAGATAGCCCTCGCGGACTAGTGTTTCTGCTGTCTCCTGTGGTTCGGGCTCGGCATTCCCTTATGAAGTGGCCCCCTTTACCGCAATAGAGGCATAGTTTTAATCTCCTCCGTTTGTCTCTCTCTTCCTGGGATAGAGGGCCTCGAATTCCTCCCAACTGCATTGGCTCGGGTCCCTCCAGGGCTTTGGACTGGTCGTCCAGAACTGCTCTCGAACGTAGATAAGGTGCTCTTGTTTCACTCTTAGTCTTGTCCCCTTTGCGTTCCAGCAAGCGATGATCTAACTGCACTGTCAGGTCGATGAGCTCTTCGCAGGTTGGAGGCAGTTGGACTACCTGAGCGAGGACGTCCTTCAGTTCCCCTCTCAACCCCTGGTAAAACAGAGTGATTCTTTTCTCCGGGGGCCATTCCGTTTCGACCACCAATCGATTAAATGATGTGATGTAGGAGAGGAGATCTTGAGATCCTTGCCGTAAGGTGAGTAGTTCGCGGTCCAAGGTCATCATATGATTCTTCCGATCAAACAGTTTCCTTAATTCTTGGCAAAAGCCTTGGAAGTCATGGAGGATCGGATCGTTTCTTTCCATATGAGGAATAGTCCAACTGGCGGCGTTTCCGCCCATATACGACATCATAAAGGCCGTCTTCGATTCCTCGTCCTGGAACACGGCGGGTTTACAGAGGAAATGAAGTCGACATTGATTCAAGAAGGTGTCGAACTTCTTCGGATCCCCATAAAACCTTTCTGGGGGTGCCAAGGGGATACTAGTGTTTTGCACTATATGTACTGTAGGCACCGTATCCGACGTGGAGGGTGGATGCAGATTTGGGGTAAAAAACCCCACTCCTGAACTGCCAGGGTTGGGAGTGTGTATAGACGATACAGGAGGGGGCAGAGTAGCGGGTCGGATGTATGAACCCTCCCCCGGGCCTCTACGTGAAATACCCGCTACTTCCCTTCTTAACGAGCTTACTTCTTTATGCAAATCGTAATTCTCTGCTCTGGAGGTCTGTACCTCTACTCTGGAGGTTTGCACCTCCTGCTGCAGAGCCGTCAGACTCTCCAACAAGGAAGCCAATACCGTATTGGTATCCATCGTCCGGGCTGTGCGTCTTTTCGTGGGCTTGACAAACTGTCAGGATTGTCAGGTTGTCAGCAGCACACGGTATTACAGATAACGCCACTAACCTTATTTCCAGGGCTCCAGCAGGGACGATGAATTGTTCCCTGACTCCCTTGAACAGCGCCCCCAACAGAGGAATAGAAAACCCTCCTGCGAGAGACGCTATCTGGGGGATGCAGGGAAGGGGAAACTTAAGGAAGGGGTGCAATCCTATGCTTGTTTCTGGCTGAGCCGAAATGGCGACGGTCCTTGACACCGCAAGGATTCCTGAAATAGCCTTTGTTCGTCGAGCGGGGACAGTGATGTCGTCTCACTCAGTCCCGGGTCAAGACAAACTGCACAGGAAGGGAAAACAGAACAAATGAAATCGCGGAGATAAAGAACCAACACAAGGGTATTTAGAACGGAGTACAATGGCAGCCGGATAGAAACCACTTCATGCCAAACTCCTCATAAAACAAACTTCGGTCCAAAGTCTTGCTGCTAGTATGCGCGTGAATACTAAATGATTCTATCTGGCCCTTTCTAACTCTAGGAAATAAAATAACAGTCTCGAAATATGCACTCTATCCCAGCGCACACGGGGAAATACAAACGGGACTTCTCGTTCCTCCTGCACTCAATGTTTGTACACGGAAGGCACGTAAAGCCACAGAACGCTGCAAACACGGGGAAGGAACTCGGAGAAGCAGGGGAAAATGTTACGGAGCAATTCTCCGCGGTACCTGACTCCGGTTTTCGAAGGTTCGCTCACGCTTCCTGTGAGGAGATGGGACTCGGATACTTCTTCCTCGAGGTTCTCTAAGGAGACGGGACACGGCCCGACACTGGACTATATGCGGCAATGCTTCTAGCTGAATTCCGACGGGGAGCACCATCCGCCATTACAATCCTGATATGCTTCTTGTTGTCAAGCACCTTACCCTCCTGGCGGCGGAGCTTATGTATTGCAGGCGTGGAGATGCGCCCCATGGCCTGCTGGGAATCGTAGTCTTTGGGGCACAAACTATGAAAGTGGCGAAAACCTGGCATGGGTGTGTAACGAAGCCTTGTGTTATGGGTGATCGCTACAGAATGAATACCAAAGCAGTACCTCCCCCTTTGGTGGGTCTGTGAAGTCATTCAAACAAAAAAATCCTGCAGTGCCAATTGGCCAAAATGCCCTTCCCTCAAACCTAGCTGTTAAGTTAATAATGCTTTGTTAACATGTGATACCTTTGGTGCAGCCGGTCAAATACACAGGACAGGCACTCCATGTACCAGTGCAGTGGTAGGAGACTTGGCCTAGTGGAATGGCCCTCAATCCTTCTGGAGGCTGATTCGTGACCAGCTCATAGCAGATCTTAACGCAGAGGACTATTTGCCTGAATAAAATCCTCTTCTGCACTGCCTTGCCCTTCTTTGCCCTTGAAAACCCTACAAAGAATTGATCTTCCACCCAAAGTTCTTTGGTACGATTGATGTAAAAGCTTAGCAGTCTTCTGGCGTCCAAATGATGTAGTCACTCCTCTCTTCTTTGGAAGGGTGAGGTGGAGCAAAGAATGTCAGAAGTGAGATGGACTGTCAGACATGAAAGGCACCTTTGGTAGTAAGTTTGCTCTAGTCCTCAGCACCAGTTTGTCTGAAAGAAAGTTGTGTAGGGCAGCTGGACTGACTGAACTTGAAGATCACTCACATGATGGACTGAAGCTACTGAGATAAGAGAGACTGTTTTCAAGGTCAGGAGGCGCAGCTGTGCAGCGGCTCAAAAGGGGTGCATATGAGAAAATTAAGAACCAAATTAAGGTCCCATTGTGGCATCACAATGGGTTTAGGAGGAAATGTGTTGAGGAAACCTTTGAGAAATCAAATCACAAAAAGTGATTGAAATAAGGACGGTTGGTCTGGTAAACACAAAAAAGTCCGAAAGGGCATAGAGATAACCAATAACTGTGCCCACTGCCAGTTCTTGCTGTGTTCTGTTTGTGGTGTGCCCACTGAGACTTCAGATCCCACTACATAGACCTTATATGCCACATGGCATGGTTGAGGAACAGGAAGCCAAGAGTCCTAGAAGCCTCCGCACCACCCTCATTGAGACCCATAACCAAGGCTGAAACATCATGATTATAGCCCGCATGCTCTAGACTCTTTAATCCAGAAGAATGTCTGGTAACACACCATATACTGGACAGTTGTGATGAAAGGGAGGCTCTGTAAAGGAGACGTGTCATTTCAGCATGTTGATAGTGAATCCAAACAATGTCGGGAGGTTTGCTGTTGTATGGAGGTGGTCCACAATCGACAGTGGTGAGCCCGCCTTCAGTAGCCAGTCATCGAGGTAGATGAATGCTGGTACACCTGACCTCAGAAGGTATGCTGCAACCACTGCCATCACATTTGTGAACACCAAAGTAGCACTGGTGAGACTGAATGGGACACAGCAAGTTGAAAATGCTCGTGGCTCATCCTGAACCACAAGTAATGCCTATGGGCCTGCAAGACAGGAACATGGAAATAGACATCCTGCAGGTTCAGCCCTACCATCCAGTCTCCTGGATCCCAAGCGCACAGAACCTAGGCCAGCTTGAGCATTCGGAATTTGTCCTTCAGCATAAAGAAATTAAAAGGTAGAAGATCTAAAATAGGATGAAGGCCTCATCCAATTATTTCCTTGTACTGAATAATGGCGATCTACTCTATGGCTCCTTTCACTAAAAGAGCCTAAACTTTCAGCAGTAAAATGGACAGATGGTCCTCTGAAAGCTACTCTGATGTAGTTGGAAGAGGAGGTGAGTCGGAAAGAAATGGCAGGACCCTGATGAACTATCTACAGGACCCATGTGTCGGATGTTCTGGTCTGCCACTTGCGGAGCAAATGGTTGATTCTGCCTTCCACTGTGTGGTTGTGTGCCACTAAGGGCAAACTAAAGCAGCTTAGAGACTGCTGCCTCAGGGGGAGAGGACTAGTCTGTTTGCTGTCCCTGCCTGCCTGAACACAGTTTGCTGGATTCCCTGCCCTGACCCTGAAAGAACTGGTCTTGTCTGTTGTTGGGATGGTGGGCTTTGCTTTGCTGATAGGCGAAATCCCTGGCAATGCATCAAAAGGCGTTGAACTGTTCGGGATTCTGCCTTGCAAGTGTGGAAAGACCGAGAGACTGCGCTGTGGTTCTGCTGTCTTTAAAGCACGGTAGGGCAGAGTAGGCCTTATCACTAAACAGGCGACACACATCAAAGCGTACATCCATGAGAGATGCATGGACATCACCCGAGGGGCTTCCATGTATGGTGCCGGAGCACCACACTAGTCCCCACTGCCCTTATTAAATCATAGCAGTACAAAAGGGGGTGGTGATGGACGGAGCATCAGAACCAATCAAACACTCACACCCAGTCAACAGATCTGGGTTTAATCCATCACCGTTCTTTAGCCCACTCTGCCACCCCAGTTCAGACATGGCCATATGCAAATCAGTCTGACCCTGTGCCTCATTGGAACAGTCCAGCCCGAACTGCCAAGCCATGCCTTCCCTGGACCGGAAACAAGCTTCCTAGGACCGGTTTCTGGCATTTCAGCCGTCTTCAGCCAGGCTTGCTTGAATCCAGTGGCAAAGTGAGCAAGGGACTCACGTCTGAGCATACCCTGCCAACTTATGGCGAACAAAGCGGTACAAAAGGGGGTGGTGATGGACGGAGCATCAGAACCAATCAAACACTCACACCCAGTCAACAGATCTGGGTTTGATCCATCACCGTACTTTAGCCCACTCTGCCTCCCCAGTTCAGACATGGGTGTGAGTGTTTGATTGGTTCTGATGCTCCGTCCATCACCACCCCCTTTTGTACCGCTTTGATCGCCATAAGTTGGCAGGGTATGCTCAGACGTGAGTCCCTTGCTCACTTTGCCACTGGATTCAAGCAAGCCTGGCTGAAGACGGCTGAAATGCCAGAAACCGGTCCTAGGAAGCTTGTTTCTGGTCCAGGGAAGGCATAGCTTGGCAGTTCGGGCTGGACTGTTCCCATGAGGCACAGGGTCAGACTGATTTGCATATGGCCATGTCTGAACTGGGGTGGCAGAGTGGGCTAAAGAACGGTGATGGATCAAACCCAGATATGTTGACTGGGTGTGAGTGTTTGATTGGTTCTGATGCTCCGTCCATCACCACCCCCTTTTGTACCACTTATTAAATCATAAACAATGCTGAGGTCTGATTATATCACACATTTGCCATATCCTGGTCATTTTACATGGTTTGGGACAAATTAGCACAGAATTCTTCTGTGATTGCTGGCAAGATTTCTGCAGCCATGTCCCATAAATGAAGGGCAAGCCTAGCTGATGACAACATTCTCTTTCCGAATGCCTCAATTCTTTTCGACTCTGTCTGGTAGGACCATGGGAAAGCAATGAGATTAATCTTGCTACATGATGCCTAAACTACCAGCCTCTCAGCGGTAGGATGCTTTGTAAGGAAAGCAGGGTCACCTGGGGCAGTTCAATGGCATTGCACTACTTTTCTGTTCACAGATAGCCATGAACAGGATTTTTTCTTTTTATCTGTTTATTCTGAATTCAACAGGAAGAGACAAAATCCTTATACATAAGGCAGGAATAAACATTCACAATTGTACATCCGACTGGGATTAGCCCAAATCACCATGAAGGGGTCAGTTAGGGTTTTGCTGATCACCATGAAGGTGTCAGTTAGGGTTTTGCTGAATGGCAGCAACGACTGGGACGTGATCTGCCCACGTTGCAAGCCTTCAGTCAGAACGTTGTTTTTTACCTCAACAGATGCAAATTGTATGTTCAGGACTCCAGGCGCACGTCGTAGGACTACAGCAGAGGAGGCTGTCGCTTCCACAGGAGGGCCAGAGGGGGAAACCAACTCTGTGTCATGGTAAGTGTCAAAATATTGGCCTTTTATAGCTCCAAATAAAAACTGTCTCCTTTATACTGTGGGGGGAATTCATCCTTATCATTATCATTGTCACATAATGGCAGACTCAAGTCAGACTGATTGCTTCAGGCCGTCTCATAAGCAAAGGTACAGTTTTATCAGAATCAGAATGAGAAGGGGCCAGGTGCGTCAAAACTGTTCCAGAGCTTGACTTCAGCTGAGGAAGAATCGGTTCAGAGTTCCCCAGTGGATGACCAGGAGTAAGACAGAGAAGCACCTTGGCGTCATCACAATAACTCAGAAGAGTGGCGATGCTGGGACGAGGCCCCCTTGGACTTCTGGTGTTTTTTTTTTACATTTTAACTTACTCAAAAACATGGACTAAGATGACGACCTATTGCAGGAATGGCCCAGAGAGCAGGAATGGGACAGTGTTCTCGGCTTCGAATGGGATTTATGAAACTTGCTGGCGATGTAAAACATGGCTTAGTGATATTGGACTGCTTTTGGGGGCATCAGGGCACACCCATCACACTACTTGGACTCATGGCCCAAAGACAGACATCATAGACATATCTCATGGGGATCTGTCCCAGACATCTGCTTGTGACAGTCCCTACAAGGTTTAAACCGTATAGTTTTAGGAAAGGACATGTTCTTTTGCAGACTGGAGAAGAATTTTGAGAGAAAGTTTGTCTAATGAGGTGAAAAAGCTAGGAACTTACTCTGGATCCATGTACAAAGGTGTGGAAAGAAAGGAACTAACAGCAGCTCCAGTTGTTACTTCCATGGTGGAGCAAGGTCACTATGGAGTCATACAATGCAACCCATCGGTGCGCATGGTCGAAGCTGAAAAATCTTCCAGATCCAATCTAGTGCCTGGGGATATTCTAATGGGGAAGAATATGCAGTGAAGTATCCATCTGAAGTCATATCTATCAGATTGCTGTCCTCAATTATAGAACACAGTTGTGTCGCAGTCAATGGGTAAGTTCTGTGAGTAGTGCTGGATCTATCCAAGTCAGAGTCTGAGATGATGTTAAAATTGCCTACCTAGAGTACCGACTAGGGATTAAGATTGGTAACTCTGGCCCACACTTCCAGGAAGAAGGAAGAAGAAAAGTCTGTTGGAGTCAGAGATGCATAAAAGGTTATTTCTGTGCTGTGTATGATGTAGCAGCCTATTTGGTCTACTGCACACTGCAAGGTCGAAAGGGGAGTGTATTAAGGATGCTGATGGCTACTCCTATGGCATAGGTGGAGTATGATGCCATGCAAGCAGAGTCAGGCCATCTTGTATTAAGTGTGTGTGTATCTTTTGGTCTGAGGTGAAGTGTAGTGAAACATCAATGTTGTGTCTATTGCTATAAGTCTGAAACATTCGGGGCTTCTTCGGATTATTAAAACAGTGCGTGTTCCAGGTCAGTGCCTTAATTTCTCTCATAACGGACACCTGTGATATTCATGCGTGAAGATGCATGTCAGGGGCTCCCAGCCACTGCACATGAGCATATTGTGCCATACAGCGTGTGCCCAAAGTGCAAGGTTAGCATGTGCAACACTTTTAAACCATTGTGTGTGTGTCCACTATAGTGTGCGTACCACCCCCGCTCACTCTGGCATCTCCAAATAACCAGAAAAACTAGAGATCCAACAACCAACCACCAATAACCTTGCAGCAACAGTTTAACAAAAACAGCACAATAAGCCATAGCCATAGCTGTCAAAGACAGCCAGAGAAACCACCAGGTTCAATGTCTCCCAATCCAGTGGATCTAGAATTACTCTTGACATAATGAACAGTAACAGTAATAAACAGGACCGAACAGGGGGATTTGCCTTCAATGGTAAGAGCGCAGAGCCAGGTATCCCCTCTAGTTCCAAGAGGGTGGCCAAAGGGGTCAAGTTATGCACCATGGATCTAATAGAAGGGAAATGCTTTTCTGAGTTTCTATTCTGCCAATGCAGGTTAACAGAGGGTTCTAGAGACCGCTTCATGCTGCCTAGCCAAGTTTTTTCAGCAGGACAGATGTCCCAGGTTTATGTAAGTTCTGAAGCTGGCCGAGTAGCATCTCAACAGTGCTGTGTTGTCGATGTAGGATGCCATGTGGTACACAATCACAGCAAATCAGTTGAGGGTTCCATAGGTCATTTCACATCACTGATGTTGTATGGGGAACCATCCCCATCCAGATTGCAGTGCCCCAAAGGAGTTTTTTTAATTTTGCAACTGAATTTGACATTTTCGTTTGGTCGCTAAACATTTGAGATTTACATTCAAGTATGACGTGGAGCTTGGCCGGCTACAACAAAGGACAAAGTATAGCTGCTTTCTGTAGGTGATGGAGATAAACACCCTCTGGCAGTTTGTACCAGAAGGGTGAAATCCGGCTGGGTTGACAATTTGCTCCGGTCATGTGTAATGTCTTGGTGTTCTCTGCCCAGAGGCAGAGCTGTGTATTTGTCCGTAAAGTTGAAAAATCGTGCTATGATTGGTCAGGCAGGTGCTAGATGTGATGGAGCAAGGTTTCGTATAAAAGAGACTTACTCGTATGCAATCCTCTTGAATAACATGTAATAATGTAACCAACATGTTTTTGGGTACTAACGTTGCACCACATTTTAGATACTGTATCTAGGGGAAGCTTTTCTATGTGCTTTAGTAACCAGTAACCAGAGTGTCCTTAAAATGGCCGCCGAAAACGCGGGAACTCGCATGCGTCAACTGCATCTACGTAGTAATGAGAACATGTGCCCAGCAAGGACATGGGAAACTAAACTCTTGAACTTGCAAAAGGAAGAAGCCGAAACATTGTACTTCAAATTTATCGATCCACATATGAAATGCTTGTGGGAATAAACCTTGTGGATATTAAGTTTAAGGGGCGGGGTATTAGACAATAGAACTAAAGAAAGTTGTTGCACTTAGTATGGTGTGATGTCATCACCCCACTGCCTGGCCCTATCAAATTGTGGGGTGTACATAGAATTGAAACATTTGGGGGTGGATCATACACCCGAATTGATATAACAGAGGTAAGTTTAGTTAGACACACTTGATGCTGCACATGCGGATGCTATGCTGAGATGCTGCCCAAATTGCTGCAAACTGATTGAAGAATCTAACACTAGGGAAGATCTGGGGAACAACCGAGGAGGTACATCTAGGAAGGGGTCCGGACGAGCCCAAGCCGGAGAGAGTAGCACCAGAGAGGAGTGTAACGCTGGTGTTGCACTAGAAGAGGTCACCTTCCCGGTCCTAAACCTGTCCTGAATCTTTGATACTCTGATGCCGAGGTCCTCACACCATCCTAAATAATGAATATGCTACTTACCAGTATGCATCTGTTCTTGGCATGTAGGGCTGCTGACATTCATATCTGTGCATAGATCGCCGCCTAGTGTTGGGTCCGGATGTTTGCACGTTGTTGTCCTGGAAGAGTCTTCGAAGTATCCTTGGATAGGTGACTCCTCCCCTGGACTACAGTGCGCATGGGCATCCTCTCCATCCTCAGATTGTTTTTCGCCATTGTGGCAGTGATGGAGTAGATACAGAAAGTGATGACCATGCTTGCAATAATTCTGAGAGCTGCAGCTGCGACAGGCGCCGGGGAGGAGGGAGGGCGATATGAATGTCAGCAGCCCTACATGCCAAGAACAGATGCATACTGGTAAGTAGCATATTCAGTTCGAGGCATGTGGGCTGCTGAATTCATATCTGTGCATAGAATACATAGCAGTGCCCTCTATTGGCGGCGGCTACCCGTGCCAGCTGCAGCGGTCCGAAAAAGTGTTTTGAGAACAGCCTGTCCTACAGCTGCCTGCTGTTTTGACTGCACATCTACGCAATAGTGTTTTGTAAATGTGTGTGTAGTGGACCATGTGGCTGCTCTGCATATATCATGCAGGGGAATATTTCCTAGGAAGGCCATGGAAGCCCCCAACTTGCGTGTTGAGTGGGCTCGTGGTGGAATAGTTAATGTGCGTTTTGCCTTTTGATAACAGATTTGAATACACTTAACTATCCATCTGGCTATCCCTGCTTTGGAGATGGCGTTACCTTTGTGGTGTGGGGCAAAGGCAACGAACAGTTGTTTTGTCTTCCTGAAGGGTTTAGTCCTGTCGATGTAGTACATGAGGGCCCTCCGTACATCTAGTGTATGTAATGCCCTCTCTGCAACAGTTTGTGGGTTTTGGAAGAAAACGGGCAGTTCAATAGTCTGGTTCATGTGGAACTGCGATATTACCTTGGGCATGAATTTGGGGTTGGTACGTAGTACGACCCTGTTGGCGTGAACCTGAATAAATGGCTCTTGAACGGTTAGTGCCTGGAGTTCACTAACTCTTCTTAGGGAAGTGATCGCTACCAGGAAGGCTACTTTCCAGGTAAGGAATTGAATCTCGCATGAGTGTAGAGGTTCAAAGGGTGGACCCATCAGGCGTGTGAGGACCAAGTTGAGGTTCCACATTGGAGCCGGTGGGTGACTAGGTGGAATGACTCGTTTGAGTCCTCCCAAGAATGCTTTGATGGCAGGCACTCTGAAGAGAGAGAGGTGCTGCCTGGTTTGCAGATAGGCTGATATTGCGGTCAAATGGACACGTATAGAGGTGTACGCCAGATTGCATCGGTATAGGTGTAAGAGGTAACATATGATGTTGTGGATGGATGCGTCCAGCGGGTTAATGTCATTATTACCGCAATAAATGACGAACCGTTTCCATTTGGCTGCATAGCAAGCTCTTGTAGTGGGTCTCCTGGCCTCCTTGATGATGTCCATACAGTCAGGTGGCAGATTGAGATAGCCAAACTCTAGGACTTCAGGAGCCAGATCGCCAGGTTCAGCTGTTGCGGATCTGGGTGCTGAACCTCTCCATGGTTCTGCGTCAAATGCGCGGGTTTGATCCGCAGCCTTTGATGCGGTACCACGGAAAGTTCGAGGAAGGTGGTGTACCACGGCTGGCGTGCCCACGTGGGAGCAACTAGGACGAGTGTCAGGGAGTGTTGTCGGAGTTTGCGAGCCACCAGCGGTATCAACGGTGCTGGGGGAAAAGCGTACGCAAATCTGCCGGACCAGTTCATCCATATCGCATTGCCCTGCGACTGCGGGTGTGGGAATCTGGCGGCGAAGCTTTGGCATTTTGCGTTTTCGCTTGTCGCGAATAGGTCTATTTCTGGGTGACCCCACTGCTGGAAGTACGGTTGGAGTACCGATGGGTGTAACTCCCACTCGTGCATCTGGTGGCTGTGTCTGCTGAGCAGATCCGCCATCTGGTTGTCCTTGCCGGGGAGGTGTTCCGCCATGAGGAACATGTTCCTCTGAATGGCCCACTTCCACATGCTCTGAGCCAGATGAGACAACTGTGGAGAGTGTGTCCCTCCCTGCTTCTGTATGTAGTACATTGCGGTCATGTTGTCCGTCCGGATCAACACGACCTTGTTGCACAGATGCACTTTGAAAGCCTTCATGGCCAGGAAGATTGCCATCAGTTCCAGAAGGTTGATGTGCATCTTCTTCTGTTGTGTCGTCCATAGTCCCTGCACTGTGTAGTGGAGTACATGAGCTCCCCATCCCTGGAGAGACGCGTCCGCTGTCAGTACTATTTGTGGAACAGGCTCTTGGAACGGTCGGCCCTTGCAAAGGTTTTGTGGATTCCACCAATGCAGAGAGTTGTATGCCCGACCGCTCACCAACACTAGGTCTTTCAACTGTCCTTGAGCCTGATTCCACTGACGTGCTAGGCACTCCTGAAGTGGGCGCATATGTAATCTCGCGTGCGGGACTATGAAGATGCAGGAGGCCATCATGCCTATCAACTGCATAAACACTCGCGCTGGAAGCGAGTGGTTGGGTCTGAACTTGGAGATCAGCGCTTGTATGCCGGTGATCCTCAGTAAATTCGGCTGAGCTGTGGCCGCCAGAGTGTCTATAGTCGCACCTAGGTACTGTTGTACGTGTGCGGGCTGGAGATGAGACTTTGGGTAATTTAGTGAGAATCCCAGACTGTGAAGAAGGTGAATGGTACGGGACACGTGGCTTGCACATTGCTGGGCTGATCTCGCTTGAACGAGCCAGTCGTCTAGGTAGGGGTAGACGTGTATGTGCTGTCTCCGTAAATGTGCCGCCACCGTAGCTAGGCACTTTGTGAAAACCCTGGGCGCTGTTGTCACGCCGAAGGGAAGGACTTTGAACTGATAGTGCTGCCCCTGAACAGTGAACCTGAGGTATTTTTTGTGTGAGGGGTGGATGGGTATGTGAAAATACGCATCCTTGAGGTCCAGTGATGCTAGGAAGTCTCCCTGCTGGAGAAGCGGAAGGACTTGCTGTAGAGTGAGCATGTGAAAGTGCTCCGAAAGAATGTACTGGTTCAGGGGTCTCAGGTCTAATATAGGCCTGAGCGACCCGTCCTTTTTTGGAATTAAGAAGTAGAGGGAGTAAACCCCCGTGCCCCGCTCGTGGACGGGTACGACCTCGATAGCGCCTTTTAGAAGCATACTTTCTACCTCTTGCTGTAAGAGCGTCAAGTGCTCTGAGGACATAGGACGGTTTCTTGGTGGTATTGTGGGTGGAGTGGAAGTTAACTCCAGACAGTATCCGTATTTTATAATATCTTTGACCCACCTGTCCGTGGTGATGGAGTTCCACGTGGACAGGAACCGTTGTAGCCTTCCCCCGACAGGTGTTATGTGGTCGGGAGGAAGGGAGAGGGCGTCACTGCTTGTTCTTGGGGGAGGACCTGGTGTTGCCGTAGCCACGTCCTCTGCCCTTGGTACTGGAGCCACGATAGCCACCTCGGGTGTTCTTATCGTAGGTGGTCTGCGTATTACCCTTGTTATATGTTTGTTGTGACCCCTGTCCTCTGCCTGCTCCCTTGTTTCCGGGGCGACGAAAGGAGCCGCTCCGAAAGGACTGAGTTTGTAGGGCGCCCATGGACTTTGCAGTGTCCGTGTCCTTTTTTATCTTCTCGAGGGTGGCGTCAACCTCAGGCCCGAACAAAAAGTCGGGGTTGACGGGCTGATTAAGTATATTGTTTTGTACCTCAGGCTTGAATCCTGAGATACGTAGCCAGGCGTGACGTCGTAGGATGACGCTAGTGTTGATGGCCCTGGCAGCCGTGTCAGCAGCGTCTAGTGCACATTTGATGGCAGCATTTGTGAGTAGCTGTCCCTCTCTGATAAGGATTTCTGCACCTTCTTTGTAGGGGTCAGGGAGGTGTTGAAGGAGTTGCTCCATTGTGTCATAGTGCGCCCTATCGTAGCGAGCGAGGAGCGCTTGAGTGTTAGCTATGCGCCATATGCTTGCAGCTTGTGCGGCAACTCGCTTGCCGGAGGTCTCCAGCACCTTGGACTCCTTGTCCGGGGGAGGAGCGTCACCCGTTGTCTGCGAGTGTGCCCTCTTGCGGGCATTCGCCACAACGATGGAGTCGAGTGGTAATTGTCCTCTGATGTAAGTAGGATCCCCAGGTGCTGATCTGTATTTCTTATCGATCCTGGGGTTTATCACTCGTGCCCTGGTGGGTTCCCTGAAAATGTCAGTGGCTGGCTTAAGGACCCCCTTCAACATTGGCAGAGTCTTTACATGTCTTTCTGAGGATGCAAAGGTGTCCATTAGAAAGTCATCTTCGATGATATCAGAGTGAAGCTGTACATCATGGTTGTTCGCCGCCCGTTCAATCAGAGCGTTGAACGCCGCAGTATCCTCTGTGGGTGACGTTTTTGCCCCATATAGTTGTGGGTCCTGTGCATCAAGAGGTGCACTGGGGTCTGCAGGGTCGCCCCAAGTTTGGTCAGGGTCCTGCTGGTCATCAGGGTCCGTGTCCACATGGTAGGGGACTTGTTCACCCATGTAGTCCTCCAATGCATCCGTGTCGGAGCGTGTGGGGGAGGCCCGGTGTGGATCCTGGTAGGGTGAATGAAAGGGTTCATACAGGAGAGGTTCTGTGTCCACAGGCAGCTTCCTCTTTAGCGGGATCCTGAAAGGTTCCAATGGCGGTTCCGAAGTTATCCTTCGGTCGTGGAGAATCATCCTGCCAGTGTCGGCGTCGATGACGCGTGACGGAGACGGCTCGACAGGCGTAACCGCAGTTTTGGTGGCCTGTGTCCTGAGTTGAAACGCCTTCGGGATTGTGGATGGAGGCAAGCCGAAGGTAATGCTGGTCGGCACCGACGAAACCGCTGGATCGATCGAACCCGACTGGTCCTGGAGGGCAGCCTTGGTTTTGCAGCCTGGCATTGCGCCAGGCCGTACTCGGGGCGCCTTAGAGGTCGTGGCCCCCGCCAGGGTCGTCGAGGCGGCTGCAGATATCTTCTGCGCCCGTGGTGCATCGAGCCGAGGTGCGGAGATCACCGTCGACGTCTTCGACACGTGAGGTTTCGGTGTCGTCGAGGGAGTGCTGCGAGGCGTAGCAGGCGGGACGGCCCTCGGTGTCGGTGGCGTCGACGCCGGTAACCGAGCAGGTTTGTCGGCGCCGATGGCCTTCTTCCGTTTGTCGACTCCCATGTCGCCCGTCTCGAGTTCGGCACCGAAGTCCCCCTTGGTGCGGTCGGTGCCGACACGGTGCGCCGGCGTCGAAGGTGTTGAAGGCCTCGATCCGACTAGCGCCACTTTCAGTTTCGGTTTCGTAGGAACCTGAGCAGCTTTCGGTTTCGGTTTCGTGGAAGGGAAACCAGCTGGCTTAAGCGGTAATGGCTGCCGCTGAACGTCCGAGGCCGGCCCCGAGGGCGGGGCCGAAGGACTGCGTGATAGGTCTCGGGTAAGGCCCGAAGGCGATCCCTCGACCGGAGCCATAGTCTGTGGCACTGGTGAATTCTCGGTTTGAACAGGTAGGCCTTGTTCATCATCGGAGCTACTCTCTTCGGCCCCTAAGGCCTCCTCGTCGTCTCCTACCTCGGTGTCGTCTTCACCTCTGTGGAAGAGTGACTCGTCGGCCTCGTCCGATCCGGGTTCTTGGTCGGAAACGGGACTGGAGGGTAAGACTTCTACTTCTTCGACGTCGTCCGCGTCGTCGAAGATGTCAGCTGGGGCCGGTGCCGCGTGCTGCGCTTCGAGCCTCGCCGCTCGACGATTCCGCAGAGTCTTCTTTGAACGGAACCGGGCACAGGCCATACATGTCGACTCGTCGTGGTCCGGCGAAAGGCATTTGTTGCACACCGGATGGACGTCGATGTGTGGGTACTTCGCATTACATACCGGACACCTTTTGAATGGCGTCCTCGATTCCATCGTCGAAGTAGTTGATGGACAGGTAAATGCGAACAAAGTCGGTGCTGAAAATTAGTAAACTAACAGAGAGTATCGAAAACCGATCGATAAACAGTACCGACGCGAACTAAAGGCCTTGTGGCCTCGACAAAATTTTTTCCTAACTTGAGCTAAGATAGCACATCCGAACCCAATGGCGGAAAAAAACAATCTGAGGATGGAGAGGATGCCCATGCGCACTGTAGTCCAGGGGAGGAGTCACCTATCCAAGGATACTTCGAAGACTCTTCCAGGACAACAACGTGCAAACATCCGGACCCAACACTAGGCGGCGATCTATGCACAGATATGAATTCAGCAGCCCACATGCCTCGAACCTATAGTTCTGAGGGTAATGCTCGTATTTGCTCTCTGTTCTCTCTCTCCTCAGGTACTGTCATCATGAGAATTTAATTACTGTGAATTGATTGTAAGCTAACTGTACTATTTTCCTGATGGAGAATTTGGTGTATCTACGTGTATTCTGACTTGACTCCCAAAACTATTAATTTAGATAAATCTATAAAAATCATTTGAGTCTGTGGTTCTTTAAATAAAGGTTAAATGTGTTATTATTTCCTCCCTATTCTAATCTACAACTAGATCTATTGACAAAAGTACATTTACTTAAAGATACAGGGAATGGTAATGATACTGGTGTAACAGGTCTCTAAGGTAAATCGAAATTGATGACCAGCGGATATTTGCTAGCTCATTGAATGTATGAATGTATATGGGCCCAACAAGAGTTGTGTGTATGTGTGTGCCTAGAGCTGGTAAATTCCCCTGCATCAGTTTTACTTGGTAGCAGAGGCATGGTTTGTTTAGTTATTTGGGGGGGGATTGTATTTGAAAAATTGAATTATTAATTTATGTTTTAACCAAACCCGTTATGTATTGTTTTATGTTGTTTGGAAATTCCCGGGAATATTGAATAGCGGGGGGTCAATGGAATCCACACTGCAGTGTGGTTATTGGTCTGGATCGAGAAGGTGCTGAAAGTTACGCAGAACTAGAAGCACTAAGTTAGGGATTAATTTCTTGTATGTTAGTGAGAATAATTGATAGCAAGGCGTTCGCTGGTAAAAAATTTGGTTTTATATCACCTAGAACGAATAAGACAGAAGGAGTAGCAGGTTCTCTGATGCTTGTGTGAAGAGTAAGCGGAAGGGTTTTACTCGCAATGAAAGAAATGTTACTATTCTTTGAATTAGTGGGTCAGACACAATAGCAAATGTTTCTACGTTGTTAATTAATGAAAATTTGTGTGAATTTGTGGGAAAAAAATACGTTTTTGCATGATTTTGTGAAGGAGGGGTCAGTTGAGGGTGCTGCACTGACGTCACTGAGAGCCGCGCTGGGATTGGTTGAAACAGCGGGCGTATAGTTGATGCGAAACTTGTAAAGGAGGGGTCAGTAGTAAGGAGTAATACTGACGTCACAGAGAAGCCAAGCAAGCATTGGCTAAGCGATCGAGCAGAGTAGAAGTTGATTGGTCCTAAGAATAGAAAATGTGCTGGTATTGAGGAATCATTAGAATTAAAGCAAGCGCCTGATTGGTCACCAAAATAGAAATCCCAAGAATAATAATAGATAGTGGAGTTTGCATGTACGATCCAACATTAACAGGGACTCGCCCGGACAGAAGATTTATAGGATTTGCTTACGAACAGTATCTTAACAAGCACAAGCACGCAATGTATGGCGAAAAGAGAAAGATGTCATTTATACAAAAGGTTAAAAATTATTTTAAAAAGGATAAACCCATTAAGAGTAGACAAGGGATTCTTTTTTTTTTTTTTTTTTTTTGAAAAACCTTTATTTTATATCAGTGACACAGCTATTCAGCCGACATCCCGGAGGTACGGCAGCTTTAGAAGTTCAACACATGCTTGCGTTCACATATCACTGACAGGAGAGCCAAAGGTTTCATTTTGCACAAACATAAATACAACCCTAAACACAAGCAAGGCGAAAGGTACCGTAAGCACCAAGAGAGGTTCCCGTCCGGGGGGACGAGCCCCATCACGTCCAACAGGCACTGATCTATAGTAAGGGAAAGGAGGGAAAGGCAGAGACTCTAGAAACAATCACATATCAGCGGGAAAGTCAAAGCCGGAAAAGGACTAAGGGGAAAGTTGCTCCTCAGGCGGGTCCGGGTCGGGGGGCAAGCATATGTCCCCTCTGTACTGGTTCCATGGCCCCCACACAGCATGCCATTTCCGAGGGCGCCCCCTAGCACAATACACTGTCTTCTCCCTAAACATGCTCCAGTCCATGTTTTCCATCCACGCTGTCAATGTGGGCGGCCTATTGGAGCCCCACAGCCGAGCGATATCGCGCTTGGCTACCATGTTCCCCAGGGTCACCCACTGAGTCTGTGCCGCGTTGTGGTCAGTAGGACTCCAGACATTCAGGAGACAACAGCGCGCCTCAGGCTGCATAACAATTCCTGTCACCTCCCCCATCACCTCGTGGACTTGCCTCCAGAACTCCATAATCGCACCGCATTCCCAAATAATATGGAGGAAGGTACCCACCAAACCACAGCCTCTCTTACATAGGCCCTCCTCAGAGAAACCCATGTGAACCAACCTGGGCCCCGTCACGTAGACCCTATGGAGTATTTTAAGCTGCACCAGCCTCAGGCGCGCGGGGATAGCGACCTCTTTGGGAGAAGAAACTGCGTACTGCCAATCCTCATCATCTAGTTCAAGGCCGTCCCTTATCCATTGGGCGCGCAACCCTAGGAGAAGATCCGCCCGAACATTGATAAGCTTCTTATAGATAAGCGAAATCGTGCTTTCAGGCATGTGACCATCCAGGATCCGATCCTCCAACGGAGAGGACTCGGGCACCTTCTCCCCCTCCACAAGGACTGACCGCAGGGCGTGGCGCACTTGTGCATATCGGAAGAACTCCGTGCTCCCCAGCTCGTATTCCTTCTGCAGCTTCTCGAACGACTTTATCTTACCCTTAACCAAAAGGTCTCCAACCCTGGATATGCCGATCAAATCCCATTTCTCGAACCCTTTTGTGCGCCAAAGCTTCCCCAGAATCTCAGAGTCAAACAGAGGGGTGGCAAGGGTAAGCTTACCCCTCCAGCCCAGCGAGTCCGTCGCCACCTTCCACACATGGACGGCCACTCTGGTGGGCCCCGTGAGGGTGGGGTCCGACGATTTCGAGTATAACGCTCTGTGGTAACTACCCCCACGGAGCAACCAGCGGTCCATGGCGAAGCCAGGGCTGAGCGCCAGACCATAGACACCATGGTTATTCGCGCTCAACTGGGTGGCCCAGTAATAACGTCGAATGTCTGGAAGCGCTATACCACCGTCATACCACGGAAGCGTCAACTTAGCGACTGCGATACGCGGACGCCCGTCCCATAAGAGCGCGCGCTGGTGGCTTTCGATCTCACGGAAATAGCTGGCCGGGACCAGGTCAAGAGTATTCTGCAGGGCATAGAGGAAACGGGGAAGGGCCATCATTTTAAACAGTGCAGCGCGGCAAAGGAGGGAGAGCGGCAATCGCCGCCAGCCCGCCACATCCCGCCGCAGGCGCGCCAAGGGAGGGAGCAAGTTCTTCTCGTAGCGCAAGATGGGGTCGGTGGAAATATAGATCCCCAAATACAAAAAGCCCTGCTGGGCTATCTGGATCGAACAGTTACGCGGAACAGGCGGGACATCCCCACACAGGACATACAAGTGTGACTTCCCCCAATTAATGACTAGGCCCGAGTTTCTACCGAAAGATGTCAAGACGTCACAAACCACTATCAGAGATTTCTTAGGCGAGGCAAGATATAACAGAATGTCGTCAGCGTAGAGTGAAATACGGTCTTCGTGGTCAGGTGACCAACGAAGCCCGCGTATATCCGGGTGCCACCGTATCCACGCCGCCAACGGCTCAAGAGCAAGGGCAAACAGCAACGGCGACAGGGGGCAACCCTGCCGGGTGCCTCTCCCGAGCTCGAAAGGTGCCGACGCCCGCCCGTTCACCACAACGCTTGCAAGAGGCCCCTCATAGAGCAGCCTCACCCACCCCACGAATCCAGGCCCGAAGCCGAATTTGGCCAGCACCGCCCACAAGTATGCCCACTCTACCGTGTCAAAGGCCATCGTGGCGTCGAGGGACGCCACAATAGCCGGCTCTCGTATCGTACCCGTCCTGGCAATCACTCCGTGGAGGCGTCTAAGGTTTAGTGCAGTGTTACGGTGCGGGATAAAGCCCGACTGATCCGGGTGGATCAAGTCACCAAGTACCCGGACCAGGCGGTTCGTGAGAATCTTGGCAAGGATTTTCGGCTCGGCGTTGAGGAGCGAGATCGGCCGATAGGAACCACACCTATCCCGGGGCTTTCCGTCTTTAGGTATTACCACGATCGTCGCCAGCCGTTGTTCGAGCGGAAGAAACCCGTTCCTCCGCGCCTCCACGAACATGGCGGTCAAGTGAGGAGCAAACTTATCCGGACAAAGCTTGTACAGCTCTATCGGCAGACCATTTGGGCCCGAAGCCTTGCCGGAGCGCAACGCACGGATAGCACCTGCCACTTCGTCTACAGTGATATCACCATCGAGGTCTTCCCTATCAATGGCGGAAAGGCGGGGCAGAGCGATGTCACGCAGAAGATCACACGAGTCCTCAGTCGATCTATCCGAGACCGAGGCGTATACCGTACGAAAATAGTCTGAGAAACACCGGACTATACCGTCGGGATCAGTGACAACCTCTCCCCCATCCGTCAACAACTCCGGCACCACACGATTAACACGCTCCTTTTTGTCCAGCCATGCCAGCAATTTCCCGGCCTTATCACCAACATCATACAACCGCCCCTGCTGCTCCCTGTGAAGGGTCTTGGCGGCATTTGTCACCAGATCCCTATACTCCAATTGCTTCAGGCTCAAATTGTGCAGCGTGGACGTCTCAACATCCCCGTCTAAGGCCAACTCTAAAGCCGCTATCTCGTCCTCCACTTGTATCACCTCGGCGTCTCTCCGCCGCTTGGCGGCCACTACCAGGGACAAGGCTTCTCCTCTCAGTACAGCCTTAGAAGCTTCCCACAAGGACACCACGGAGTCAACTGAGCCCTGGTTTTCTCGAAAATAGTGGTCAACTGTCTTCAGCAACGCGCTGTGCAGCTTGGGGTCCCGAAAGTACCAGGGGTTAACGGGAGCCACCCTGCCCCCCGCCACCCGGCCTATGTCCAGACGTGCCCACACCGGTGAATGATCTGATATGCCCCGTGCCATGTGCCTAACCTCAGTTACCAAAGAGGCGTGTGCCGCCAGAGTGAGCAGATAATCAATCCGGGAGAGACTCCCGTGGGCCCCGGAGTGGAAGGTGTATTGTCGCTGAGTGGGGTGCCGCAGCCTCCAACAATCTACCAGGCCAAAAGTATCAAAGTCGGGAAGCCACTTCTGAGCCCCCCCGGTGTCTCTGGGCGGGTACCTATCTAGCATTCCAGAACCAACCGCATTGAAGTCCCCTCCCACCACTAGCATCCCTTCGGGGAGTTCCAACAAGGCCTTGCCCAGATCAGCAAACGTGGAGGCCTGCAAGGCAGGAGGGACATAAACAGAAACCAAAACCAACGTTCTGCCCTCCCACCTCCCCGACACGGCCACAAAGCGCCCCCTATCATCAGCAATGGTGGAATCAACCTCAAATGGTAGGGAAGCTCTGACAAGTATGCCCGCACCCCTGGATCCCAAGGAAAACCCCGAGTGAGCAATGAATTTGTAGCCCTTTCTGTTAAGTGCATAACACATATTCCCTATAAGGTGGGTCTCCTGCAGGAGGACCACATCTGGCAAGGTCCGTTTCAAAAATTGCAGGACTATCCCCCGTTTTATACGGTCCCCTAAGCCATTAACATTCCAGCTGAGTACGTTTAAGCCCCTATCCCCCATCCCTGAACACAAAGAGACCTCCCCCCCCCCCCCAGAGAACCACAATCGGACAATCCTGACAGTCATTGCTACGCCTTGCAAGAAAAAACAACAACCCCAAACAACAACCCCAACATCCTGAAACCCCCCCCCCCACCCTGCACCCCTGCGTCAGCTTACAAAGCCCCCCCAACTTGCAGTGTGCCTGTCGCCCTACCAAAAACAAATCTACAAAAAGCACCCCAAGGGTGGAAAGAACCCCTATCTTACCCCCGCCGCCCTCCCATTACTGCAATAAGGTGCGAGTCACTGTCCAGGGCCGAATCGAAGCAGGCCAGCACCGAAGGTATCACTTCTGTCCATCCCGGTCGCCTTCCACCCCATCCACGCTGTCCCTGCCGGGCTGTCGCCGAGGGAGTGCATCCAGCCAGTCCCCTGCCATGTCCGGCGATTCGAAGAAGAAAGTCCGATCCTCATATACCACACGCAGCTTAGCGGGGAAGAGCATGGCATACTTCAGGTCCATATCCCTAAGCCGCCGCTTCACCCCCAGGAAACTTTGCCTCTGTTTCTGCACCATCTGGGTGAAATCAGGGTAAAAGCTCACAGAGACATTTTGAAAAGGCACCGGGCCTGTCACCCTCGATGCTTGCAGGATAGCGTCCCGATCTCGAAAGTGGAAGATCCGGGCGACAATCGGCCGCGGGGGGGCTCCCACCTTAGGCCGTCCGCCAGGCACTCGGTGAGCCCGCTCCACCGCAAAAAACTTGCCGAGGCCCTTTGGCGCAAGATGATTCACCACCAGGTCCTCGACGAGGAGGTCCACGGAGAGCTCATCCGAAGTTTCCGGGACCCCAATAATGCGCACATTATTGCGCCAGGCCCGACCTTCAAAGTCCTCCAGCCGGCGAGCGGAGAGGTCATTCGCGGTTCGTAGCTTGCGGACCTCAGCCTGGAGTTCCGAGACATCGTCCGCGAGGCCAGTAGTCTTGAGGTCCAGGGACTTGACCCGCTCATTGGTTTTCCCCAGATCCGCGCGAATCAAGTTGACATCGACCAAAATCATGTCCACCTTGTGCGCCAGGGTCTCGAACTGTCGCCCAATCGAAGATTGCATCCCATCTATCGCCCCCTTGATATCCTGCAATGATAACTCCGAGGCTGGGGATGAATCGGCCTTCTGTGCTTCCAGCGATTGTCCCGATCCACCAGGCGACCCCTTCTGCTGGGCATAGCGATCCATATTGTTGGATTGGACATAGCCTCCCCGCCTGGTAGTCTTAGACTTCGACCTGTCTGCCTCCGATTTGGTCGACATCTCGGACAGCAGGACGGTCAGTCGCAAGAGGACGTCCCTCACTCAGGTAGAGGAGACAGGTACGACTAGGTCTTCAACAGCCAGTCAGGACCGAGTGGAGGTCTTCCAGACAACAGAGGATCTGTATGACGCACTCCCAACCCGGAGCAAACAAAGGGCGAGAAAGCGAAAGTGAAAGTGCCACGGCATCCGTCCGTCAGTTCACACCTCCCAAGGCCGCTGTTGTTCAATTAGTGGCCGGGCATCCTGCCAACGCAAGCCCCTGGCATCCTTCGGAGGTAGGCCGCAATCTTCCGCCATGCACAACTTCGGTCCCCGGTGGGCGATCTTGACCCGGACAACGTCAATCGCCCCAGCTGTGACTCATCTGCAGGATTCCGTGCATGAAAATCAGGATTTAGGACAGGATGAGTGCCGGAGGGCGCGAGGGTAGCGGGAGCTCAAGGCTCACGCGGCCATCTTGGTCAAGCGCTAAGCTCCTCCCCCCGAGAAGGGATTCTTATTCCTCCCCCAAATACGCCTGCATCATACATGATGGTGGAAAGAGGATATCATACCTGTGTATGGTTAGCAAATTGGGTAGAATACACAAAAGATGATGGAATATTAGCATTTCCTGAGTACGGAAGCTTTAATGGGAGAATACTGTATAACTTAAGAACTCGGATGAATGAATTAGAACCCAGACCTAGATTGACCCAGTATGGAAGCCTTTGAACGTGACAGACCACGACGTAACAGGACTCTAAGCAAATATTATCCAAAATTTCCCAGAGAGACTAGAGATAGTGAAATGAAACAATGGAGACAGGGCATGGTGGCAGAAGGCCTATATCCTGTGTTAACATCAGAAGAGCAGACTGGAGGCAAATGTACAGAGAAAACCAAGCATTTAACCATGACAGGTAGCCGAGAAGTAGAAGAATGATACTTAGAAGACATATCGATGAAAAGTCCTCCCCCTTATAATGACAGATTTAATAGAATGACCCCTAGTGCCCCGATGATAGGAACACCTTTGGTTCCACAAATAGTGCATGACACAACAATAGACCGGGTACTTCAAGAAAAAGAAAGGGAAGCAATAAATAAGAATAGATATGAATTAATTCAGATAATCGCTCAGATAAACGCTCATCCAGAAGCACTGACCATACCAGTGACAATAGGTCCGGTAGTCCCATTGTATGGCGAAAATTCAAACTGTCCCAAAGTTCCTGTAATACCTACCCCAAGCATAGAACCTAGAAAAGAAAAGGCAATAGATGATCAAGCAAGTGAATCAGTAATATCATTAATAGATTTACCCATAAGAGAACCAATAATGGAAACCCCAAGGAGAAATTTGCCCAGTTGTTCAAACAAAGTTAGACTAGAAACCTCAACAGGAACCAGAAGTGCCACAATAGTAACCCCAGAAGATATAGAGAGATGGACTCAAGAAACAGAGAAGCCAAAGCCACAGCCAAAAATATTAGACATTTTCAAATTGCGAGTAGAATTGGAAGAAATGGTAGCCGGAAATGTGAATTTAGACAGATTAAACACATACAGTGAGGAAAAGTTGTTGTTTATTTGTAGAAGCATCACCCGAAATACAAAAACATTTCATGAAAAGTTGACAAATCTGGCATCTGAAATGGGAATTGAGATAGGGAAGTCAAAGGTGTTACAAAAACCGTATAGAGCAGAATTTTCCGATAAAGATTTGGAAAACACTAATATGTCCGGAAGGAAACTACAGATCACGGAGTTGTTATTTCTATTACAAGAAGCACAGGTAAATCGAACAACATCTGAATATGCAATGAGAGAAACAGAAAAGGCTGAGAGGTTGTATCCAATGAGGGAAGTACCCGGAGGGGGGTATGTACAGGTGCCATGGACTACACAAGATATTTTGTTGTTTACAAATGATTTTCCTAAACTGAGAGAGAAACCAGTGGAATGGCACAGACAAGTTGAGAGGTTTGTGAAAGTTTCAAAGGTTTTGTTAAAAGATCTGGATGATCTGTTTGAGAAAGTAGTACCAGCAGATTTGTGGACAGAGTGTAAAATTACTGTAGATTGGCCTAGTGAAGAGTATCCAAGAGATTCAAAGACAGGAGCTCAGTCAGAAGATGTAATGAAAAAATATCACCAGGTGATCACTTTCCTGAAGAGTAAAATTCCCCCCAAAGAAACGGAATGGGCAAAAATAGACAGAACAACCCAAGATAAAAATTAGTCTGTGCATGCATACTACGAATGTCTTTTACAGGTGTTCAAACAGTATAGTGGTTTTGAAAGTATAGAGAACAAGGACATGACTCATTTTGTGCATCGATTTGTGACAAGGTTAAGATTGGATATATCTCAAATGATTAAGCAGCACATGTTATGTTGGCAATCAAAGCCCATAGACGAAATTTTAAAGTATGCCAAATATTGTGGGGATGAACTTGATAACAGACAAAGTAATGTGGGCTCAAGTAAAATTAGCTGAACAGCAAGAGCTTCAATTGAATAAACGGTCAGAAAATCAAGGAAGGGTACAAGGTCAAAATGACAATAATGGGGGAAAACCTCGGGGAAGATTGAACAGGGAAGAGGCAAAGAAAAGGTTTTCTTGTCAAAGGGTGCGGGAAGTTGGGGCATTGAAAAAACGAGTGTAAATTCATTCGAGTTAATAAGGACCCAAATCAAAATTTAAATCCACAGACACAGAATGAGGGGTTAATCAGTCAACCGCAACAGGGTATAGATCTTCAGAGTCAATTGCCACATGCCCCTAAGCCAAATTTTGTGATTCAAGCCAAGTACAGTGTGGGCACTGGATTCCCAGAAGGAAGTGGTAAGAAAATTTTTGTAACCTCGCAGTTTCTTTTGCAGGACCCAATTATGAGCAGGAATGACGGTGCCTGAGGGGGGAGGAAGGGGGGTGCGTTCTTGGCGCATCCCTACCGGTAGATCAGTTAGGTCCATACATAGAAGGTTAAGTAGAAGGAAATGATGTCACTTTCTTGTTGGACACTGGTGCTACCAGGTCTACTGTGAGAACAGCAGACATACCTGACCTGCCCCTCTTGGGGAAGCCATCCAAGTAGTAGGTGTCTCGAACAAACAGATTAGAACCCCGATCACAGAACCCATGGAGGTGCAAATTGGTAATTTTAAAGAAATGCACAAATTCGTAGCTTGTGTCTAAAGTCCTGTAAACTTGCTTGGAAGGGAATTATTGTGCAAAATTAATTGCACCATATTCTGCACACCAGATGGTGTCACAATACAAACCCCAGATGAAGACCGAGTTTACAAGTTCATGTTAGCCAAACAAGGAACAGAAGTAAATGAAATGTATTCAATGATAACCAAGGATGAATTACCTGCTGAAGTCAAATTGACGGTAAATGCAGAGATATGGGATTTTACTGGAAAAGAAATAGGATTAATGGCGAATGTATATCCCGTAGAAGTGACAGTGAAAGAAGGTGCTATTTATCCAAATACTCGACAATACAAAATGAGTCCTGAAATAAAGGCAGGTGTTGCAGCAGAGATTGAGCGATTAGTCGAACAAGGCATTTTGAAAGAAATAATGAGTAGCCCTTGTAACTCACCTATAATTGGCATTAAGAAACCGAACAGGAAATATAGGGTGGTTCAGGAACTGAGAAAAATTAATAAAATTGTTGTACCATGTTGTCCAGTGGTGCCCAACCCAGCTGTGATTCTTTACCAGATACCATGGAAAGCAGGTTGGTTCACAGTAATTGATTTATGTCATGCATTATTTTCTATTCCATTGCATCCAGATAGTCAGTTTTTATTTTCATTTAAATTCGAAGAGCATGTTTACGTGTGGAATCGTGTGCCTCAAGGATACACTGAAAGTCATTCAATCTTTAATCAGATTCTCAAAAGAAGTCTTGAATCTCTTGTGTTGCCCAGAGAATCAGATCTGGTGCAGTACATTGACGACCTATTGGTTGCGTCAAACACACGAGATGACTGTCACTGATTCAATAGCATTGCTAAATCATTTGGCAAAAGGTGGACACAAAGTGTCCCCCGAGAAACTTCAGTTTTGTAAAACCTCAGTCAAATACCTGGGATATGAAATAGAGAGAGGAATTAGAAAGGTGACCTCAGAAAGAATCAGAATAATAAGACAAATGCAGTTGCCACGAACCCAAAGAGAAATAAGAATGTTTATTGGGGTCGTGGGATATTGTAGGCAGTGGATTGTAGGGTGTTCTTTACTGGCTAAACCCCTGATACAGATGACCAAAAAGAGAGCAAAGGACCCCATAGAGTGGGATGATGAAAGCATGGAATCGTTTATAAAATTATGAAATTGTTTGTGCGAAGCACCTGCTTTGGGAATGCCAGACTACTCAAGGGAATTTGTGTTGTTCTGCTATGAGAGAGATAATTGTACACTCGCAGTCCTGACACAGAGACATTGACTAATGCGAAGACCAGTGGCATATTTTTCTGCTACACTAGACCCTGTGGCATGTGCATTGCCAGGTTGTCTGAAAGCTGTAGCTGCAACCTGTGTGAGCATAGAACAAAGTGAGACAATTGTGATGGGACACCCTGTAAAGGTGTACGTTCCCCATTCAGTTGTGATTTTGCTTACCAAAACTCGAACGCAGTATCTCACTCCCAGTAGGATAACCAAATATGAGAGAATACTACTGGGGGCTGAAAACGTGACTATAGTAAGGTGTACTGTTCTCAATCCAGGCACCTAACTACCTGAGCCATACCAAGAAGAGGTGAAAGATGAGGTCGTACATGAATGTCTTGACGTGACTGAACTTAGCACCAAACCGCATCCTGACATACAAGAGGAACCCCTGAAAAATGCAGATCATGAGCTATTTGTAGATGGCTCATGCATGCGACACAAGGAGGGAGGATTAAGTGCTGCTTACGCTGTGTGTACTTTGGCTGGAATAGTCGAAGCATCCTACTTACCAGAAGCCAGATCTGCACAAGTAGCCGAATTAATCGCTTTAATTAAAGCATACAAAATTGGGAAAAATCGGAGAATAACCATATTTACCGATAGCCAATATGGTTATGGTGTTGTGCATGATTTTGGTCAGCTATGGATGCAGAGGGATTTCCTGACTTCCTCAAGAACTCCCATTAAAAATTGAATTTTGTGAGAGAATTAATTGAGGCAATTCAATTACCAAAAGAGGTAGCCGTGGTTAAGTGTGCTGCTCACCAATCAGGAGATGACTATGTGACAGCCGGTAACCGATATGCTGACAAGGTTGCTCAGCACTGTGCAAGACATAAAATTGCATTAAATAAGAAAATCGAAACTTGTTGAATCAGCTGCCAACTTATGCTACTTGCAGGAGTATGATCCCGTGAGGAGGTAAAAGATCTGCAGGATGCAGTCGAAATTAGAGAAAAGGAAGAATGGGTGAAAATAGGATGTCAAAGAAGAGCAGAAGATGGTGTGTGGGTTTGTTATGATGGTAGGCCAGTAATGCCAGACAGTATGCTTGCACCTATGGCTAGGATGCATCATGGAGACACACATGTAGGCAGAGATGCAATGATTCGACTTTTCAGAAAAGATTGGTTTAACGCAAAATTCAGGGATGTAGCAGAGAGTCTTAGCCAAAGATGCTTAACATGCCAACAAATGAATCCTGGCAGGAAAACCATGGTTAGTATGGGAAAGATTGGAAAGGCAGAAGGTCCCTTTGTAAGACTTCAACTAGATTTTATTCAACTGCCTGCTTGTCGAGGGTTGAAATATGTATTTGTCATAGTTTGTTTATTCTCAAAGTGGGTGGAAGCATACCAGACCCGAAGAAATGACAGCTTGACAGTGGCCGAACTCTTAAGAGAACTCATTCCTAGATTTGGTTTTCCAGTAACGATTGAATCAGATAGAGGGTCTAATTTTAATAATGAAACAATTTGACTAATATGTGAAGCATTCAAAGTCGAACAAAAATTGCACTGCGCTTACCGCCCAGAGGCTTCTAGGGTGGTAGACCAATTGAATGGCACAATCAAGTCAAGACTCGGAAAGGTGTGTGCATCCACCCCACTGGAATGGCCTGATGCTTTTCCTCTTGCTCTGATGGGACTAGTATTGAAGTATTCCTGACAAAATTATTGGATTGAGTCCCCATGAAATACTCATTGGAAGAGCAATGAGACAAGCATGTGTACCAGGACAGAAGCTGCTGAATATAACTGATGACTTGGTTTTGGAATATTGCAAAGAGTTGGCTGACAGAGTGCATTCTATCTTTCATCAGGTTGGGGAAGACGCAGTCAACAGACAGCTGAGCTAAGCACAAGAGCTGAATACCAGTGATTGGGTAGTAGGGAACAATCACACTCGAGAATCGTGCCTAGCACCAAGGTGGGACAAACCACATCAGGTTATACTAACTACTTCAACAGTTGTAAAGTGTGCAGGATTGCCTAATTGGATTCATGCAAGTCATACCAAAAGGGTACCAGCTCCTGAAGAAGAGGATTTTCAAGTGACACGAGCAGTTGAATTTGCTAAAGGTTGCGCAGCTGAAGAATTTCCCATAGAAGATCCTGAAGTAGCTGCCCAAGAACAACCAAACACCTATCAGGACAACTGGATCCCAGTGGTGGACATACCTGAAGTAAATGTAAGAACTAGAAGTCAAGCGCAGTTAGATAGACAGGAAAAGAGTGAGAATCAGTCAGGTGTAGAAGATCTCTCTCAGGAGAGTAGAGATACAACTATTAGGGAACCTGAGCAGGAACAGTTAAGGAGGGAACAATATACTCAGACAGAAGAATATCAAAGCCCCATTCCTGAGTCTGAGGAGGGACAGGTAGGGTTTAGGGAAACCATTCAGGCAGAAGAAAGTCAAAGGGTAAGAAGACCTGAACAGGACCAGACAGGCATATAAACACAGGTTCAGGATACAGAAGAAAACCCAAACATCACCGATCCTGAACAGGGTCAGATTGAGGTGAACATATCCAGGCAGAACATGCCAAACAATAAGCCCTGGACAAGGTCAGATAGAGATGAAATCTGAAGATGAAGATGATCAAATTGTGCCACAAATAAAATAAAAGAAGCCTTGAAGAAAGTGAAAACTAAGAAAAGCCGAAAAGGTGATAATTGGTCAAGGATTATCAAGAGACGGAAATATCGCCTTAAGACAATCAGTGAAGAACCTGATCAAGTAAACAAAGTATCCAGCCAATCTGGACCTTGCACTGCAACTCCAAAATGAAGGAGCCAAAAATTGAAGAGATTGAATAACAAGTTCAAGGGTCCTTAGTGGACATATGTCATTTTGAAAGATTTTGAACATCTCGACATAAATGAAGAAAGTGACGAAGAACGGAATGTTGAACGAATGGATGAGGAAGTGAGACAGACTTGAAAGAAAAGAAGATGCTTAAGGTGTTATCTCATACCAAGTTTCTGAATTAAAGAAGAGAATCTTCTTGTCAAAAAAAAAATGTCTGATAATAAAGTTACTGGAAAATCAAAACAAAGCTGTATAAAGAAGTATTGTAGGATTTGTATATGTAGCTTATTATTAGTCTTCATAATGTGGGTAATATTAGCAATAGCTATTCCCTATTTAATGGTTACGAACAAACAGAACAGTACTAATATACATGCAAAGGTGGAAAACATTGAAGGAGATAGAGCAGACTTAGAAACACCAGATGAGTTAGATTTACACCACACTGAATAAAAACGAAACTGATTTAAATGTATTTGCAAACTTATTAGTACATTATGAAGAAACAATGGAAGTTAGTGATTGTTATGTTTGTATGAAATTGGCAACCTCAGTAGCTGAAGGGGTAACTTATCACTTACCTTTGACATATGGTATTTCATGTAGTGTATTAGCTAGTTTATTCTATAGAACTGGGAAACTACAGTATTATTATTCAAAAGTAGATGTAATATTTTCAGAGGTTCATATGCGAAAGAGCATGACCCCCCGTCCTTCGTACTAGAGACTCACAATTCATGGGTGAATATTTTCTAACAATGAAAGCAATAGATATAGCCGATGCACACAAATACAACTTAAAATGTAAATTACAGGAAGAAGAAAATATATTTTTGAATTTAGTAAAACAAAGGAGACAAGATTTCCAACCGAAACCTCTGATACCTAAATGGGCTGAGAAGGAAGACATTTTGGTAACTGGCAAGACTCATGCTGCTATGACCCTGGATTTCGAAAAGAAAGGGAAAATCTGTCTCCACAGATTAAAACAGAATATAACAATGCATTTATTGGTTCCAGTGAGTGTGAACATAATTTCTTAGTAATTGGGGACTAAAAGGAGGAACTGATCCAGTATTTCCTGGAATATATTATATATGTGGAAACAAAGCCTATTTTAGGCTGCCTGATCATTGGTATGGGAGTTGCTATTTTGGAATAGTATTCCCTAAAGTCTATCATGTTAAAAGAATCACTGGAAGCAATGATGACAGTAATGGACTAACCAGATATAAAAGAGCTAGTTTTTCTGAAATAGTAGGTGACATATTTGGTGCATTGATACCTTCAGTGGGTGTTCTGTTGAAATCTCGAAAAATCTGTCAATTGTCTACAGTAGTTGATCGGTTATCTACTGACACTGCTCCAGGATTCTTATTGATCAATACAGAATTAGTTGCTGTTAGATCTATGGTTTTACAAAATCGACTTGCCCTTGATATCTTATTAGCAAAAGAGGGTGGAGTCTGTAAAATGTTGAAAGCGCAACATTGTTGCACTTATATTCCTGATAAAAGTGTAGAAATTGGAGCGTATATTAAAAATATTACACATTTGGAAGAAGAACTGAAACCACTGGAGGTTGACCGTGTATAGAAGAAAATAACTAATCGTTTTTCCGCTATAGGTGGTTGGTTTTCTAACATAGGTAAAGGTCAAATATTACTACCAATCATGGGCATAACTTTGTTAGTTCCGATAATAATGTGAACAAACAGCAAAAGGTGCACCACTTTCAGAAAATACAATGTATTTTGAATTAGTCCATATCCATGGTGTCTTTTCTTTTCAAAATTCTTTTTTATTTTTCCTTTGTTATATAAACATTAAAAACAGCCGACGCGTTTCGTCCAACTTGGACGAAACGCGTCGGCTGTTTTTAATGTTTATATAACAAATGAAAAATAAAAAAGAATTTTGAAAAGAAAAGACACCATGGATATGGACTAATTCAAAATACATTGTATTTTCTGAAAGTGGTGCACCTTTTGCTGTTTGTTCATATAAAGTTCCAAAGTTTGGAACAGCATTGTGCTGGCGGGTGCTAATCAAGAGTGCACACTTGGGGTGAACTTGAAATATCACCAATTGATATGATGGGTCAATAAGAAATCCAGTGCTGTCCTAGAGGGATACCGTTAGCCTTGTCTTTTCAGTGTTCTGATAATAATGTGTTGCCACAAATGTAGTGGGAAGAGAAAGAGGTACGAAGTGAATGAGAAGTGTAGAAAAAGGAAATTAGACGAAATACGACTTGAAGAATTGAAAGGAAAAATCGACAAAAAAAAAATGAAAGGATCACAATTTAAAAAAAAAAGGAAGGAAGGAAAGATAGGAAGAAATCGAAATGGTAGAATGCTAAAGTTGGCATCTGATTTAATGATAGAAGCTAGTGATGGCATAAAATGCCATCAGAGAGGGGATTGATGGAGCCAGGGCTGCATGCTTAGCAATCTAAGCGCCTGCTCCACAAAGACCACAGAGGTGAAGGCAGATCTATCGTAGACACTCACTAGCAAGTGCTTTGACAATCCCCCATTCTGCCTGAGGCTGTGGATTCCAGGGATGTGTTATTTGCTTTAGTGCAAGCAACTTGGACAATCACACCTATATGTCCTACGGGGTGAACCTCCGCGTCTCCCAGACACGTGCCCCATTAATGTGGCAGTGGAAGGGTTTAAGTACCTGGGAGTCTTCATCACCACCAATAAGGCTCTGTCATACGAGCGCAACCTCAAGCCGCCGCTCGCTCGGCTCCAACGGGAGGCCAAATCCTGGCAGCACCTGCCACTGACGCTGCTGGGCCGGGCAGCCCTATTCAAGATGCTAGCGCTACCGCGGTTTCTGTACGCGCTGCAAAATTATCCAGACTTAGTCCCCAACAGCTACTTTGTGGCAATCGAGGCCGCACTGCGCGACCTCCTCTGGGCCGGCTCGCCCCGAATCTCCCTGGCCAAACTCACATTGGGATGGTACGACGGTGGTATAGCCCTCCCTGACATCCGCAAATACTACTGGGCGGCCCACTTGTCCGCGATCAACCAGGGTACATATGGAGACGGGAACGATCCCGCCTACGGCATGGACAGATGGCTGCTTCCCGGGGGGGACTATGAGATAGCACTCTACTCCAGACGGGGTATACGTCCACTGACCGGACCTACCCGTCACTCGGTACAGATATGGCACGTCGCCCAGAGGAAGCTTGGATGGGCAGGAGTCCTTACGATGGCCACGCCATTGTGGGCCTCTGACAAGTTGGGCAACCTGGGGCGCACCAAGGGGTTCCGTAATTGGGACTTAATTGGTATCTCCCAAATCAAGGACATCTGGGGCCCTACGGGGATCCGCACATTCGCCCAAATGCAAGACACATATGAGCTAGCTCACACCGAGTACTTTCGATACCTACAGGTGCGACACTCCCTCCGGGCTAACATCCCACCGGAGACCAAGATACCACAATCCTCCCCGCTTGAAGAAAGGTTGTCAGATGGGCACCTCCCGGAACACGCCATATCACTCACGTACAAAAAGCTGATCAATTACCCCCCCGACACGCTTCTGCCCCTTAGAGAGAAATGGGCCGCTGATGGGCTGGAGATAGACGACGAAGAATGGCTATATGCTCTGGCTTCTCCCCGTGAGGTCGCGATATCAGCCCGGCTGCGACTTATCCAACTTAAGATCCTTCATAGGGTATATATCTCCTGCACTAGGCTACACGCGATGGGGAGGGCGGACTCAGTACTCTGTAGAAGGGGATGTGGGGGCACAGGTACCTTCTTCCATATGGTGTGGGATTGCCCTAAGATTCAGCGCTATTGGAGAAGGGTGGTGCAGTGTATGGAGGAGGTATGGGAGGTGGAGATTCGCCCGGAGGCCAAGCGGTGCCTCCTCAATATATGGGGGCCTACGGACCTGTCACCGAAAGGGAGGCTCTGGGTGACGCTCGGACAAATGGTGGCGAAGAGGAACATAGCCAGGCTCTGGGGCAGTCCTCTCCCGCCCAAAGTGTCGGATTGGCACAGCGACATTGACTGGTGTATGCTGCAGGAAAAGACTGTATATGTAACAAGAGGATGCCCCCGGAAGTGGAGGGAAGTGTGGTCCAATTGGAATGATTTCAGGGGAGGCATATGCGAGCCTCCTCCCGAGGGGCGGGAAAGCGCAGAGGATCTGTAAACCCTAACGCTGTGGTGGCTCCGGGTGCTAAAGGATGGGGTGCGATAGTCACATCAATGGTATATAGGCGACTTATGGTGCTACGTGATGACCTGGCTTGTGGGGGGGGGGGGGGGGAAACGGCAGTTGGGCGCTGTTCACCAGTTTGGCAATAGATCCATGTTTTAGGGTTGAGTATAAAGAGAAAAGAAGTCCTGCAATATCCTCCTTTACACTGTGATACACTCACACCGTTCTAACGCCGCCGAACCCCCGGGTTGACGGCAATGGGCTGTGTTCTTAACAATGGACTTAAAGTACATCCTCCGCGGCCGGCCCGAAGGGTTGTAGGCTGTCAGCTGTGTATTGTGTGAGTCTGCAATA
Source organism: Triturus cristatus (assembly GCF_964204655.1). Lineage (NCBI taxonomy): Eukaryota > Metazoa > Chordata > Amphibia > Caudata > Salamandridae > Triturus > Triturus cristatus. Next base: position 530,139,625 of record NC_140586.1, read on the forward strand.
AAGGTCTTGTTTAAAAAAACAAAAAAAAAAAAAAAGTGGAACATGTGCTCTACGTGTACCTCAAATTGTTTTTACTATAGAAAGACTAGTAGCTCCATTGGCGAGTACAGGGTTATACGCTCACAACTCAGCTGTGCTAACTTCTGAATGGGATTACTAAAGTTGGTACTTCACGGTATCACAAGAATAGTTGCATTGAGAAAGTAACTTAAGGTCGGTAACGCCTTATCCGGTAGTAGCTGCAGATTCCTTACCTTAGAATTATCTCTTGTTGTGAGACTGGAACCGGAATCTTTATCGTGAGCAGGACCCCTGTGTGCCCATAGGTGGCGTCGTTCGACTCTGCATGGCGTCATCCGCGCTGGAAGTGATGTAGGCGCCACTCCAACACCCTGATGTTAGTTTCTTTTAGCAACTTTCCACGCCAGGAGCATGGAGCCACGAAGAACATTGACCATTTGTGTGGTAAACTAGGTCCCTAAGAGAGGAAAGCCCTTTCGCTAGAAATCCTTTAGCAGAGCAGGGATGATGGGTGGGTCAGTATGGAATCTGCAGCTAGGCTGAGTTTCTACCAGATAAGGTGTTACCAAAAGAAAGTAACCTGTTCATCTGATAGAGACTTCCAGCTGCAGATTCCTTACCCAAGCAATACCTCCCTGGAGGTAGGTCTGCAAAACGGATTCACACTAGAAAAAGTCCTGCAGGACCGACCGAGCAAAGTGCCCCTCTTGACGAACCTTACTGTCCAGGCAGTAATGTTTTGTGAATGTGTGTAGGGAAGCCCACATTGCTGCCGGGCAAATATTCTGCAATGGAACTCTGCATGCTAGCACAGAGGTCGCGGCCTGAGCTCTGGTTGAATGAGCACGCATACCCTCAAGGGTTTGCTTCATGGTCAGTGTGTAGCAGATCTTAATTCAGAGGACAATCCATTGGAAGATGGTCCGTTTCTGAACAGCCTCTCTCTTCTTTGCTCCGACATACCCCACAAAGAGATTGTCATCCACTCTGAACTCTTGTACGGTCAAGGTAGAACGACAATGCTCTTTTTTGGGTCCAGTCAGTGAACTGGATCCTCTTCCTAAGAGGAATGTTTTGGAGTGTAAAAGGTAGGCAGGGTTATGGCCGGTCTACATGAAAAGAAGTGACAACTTTCAGCAGAAAGGAAGATCTAGTGGTAAGAAACAGCTTGTGTGGGTAGATGTTTAGGCAAGGAGGCTTGGATGACAAAGCGTGAAGCTCAATGAACCTCCAGGCAGATGTGATCGACACAAGAAAGGCAGTCTTGATGGTAAGGAGCCCAAGAGGAAAATTGTGCAATGGCTCAAAGGTAGAGCACATCAGAAAAGTAAATTCCAGATTAAGGTCCCACTGAGGCATAATGAAAGGTGGAGGAGGAAATGTGTTGCAAACCTTTCAAGAACCTAGGGGATTTGAAGAGGGAGGGCTGATCAGGCAACCACAGAATGCCTGAGATGGCAGAAAGATAGTCCTTGAGGGTGCCCAGAGCACAGCCCTGCTGGGTAAGAGAAAGGATAAAGAGAAGGACCTGAAAGAGGGGAGCAGAAAGATGGTCAACCTGTTTTTCTGCATGCCATGCCACAAAATAGCCCTAACAGCAAGTGTATACAGTCTTGGTGTAGTGCGCATGGCTGCCAAGATAACAGTACAGACTTTGGGCAGAAGGTCCAATGCTGTCAACTGTCGCCCCTCAGTCTCCATGCATGTAGGCGAAGCGTGGACAGGTTCAGTTAGAGCACTCTCCCCTGCTGCTGCAAGACAAGATCCTCTCAAAGAGGCAGCCGGATCGGACGCTGGATGTTATGTTATGTTTTACTTTATTTATATAGAGCGCACATACACCAGATTGGTTTCATGGTGCTTCTCTAGAGGTGCCGGTCTGAGATGTTACTCGTATGCCTGTCTAAATAGCCAAGTTTTTAGGAGTCTACGAAAACTCATGAGGTCTGTGCAGGATCTAATTTCTAGAGGCAGGGAGTTCCAGTATCTGGGGCCTATAATGGCGAACCTTGTTCCACTGAAACGTTTCAGTTTAAAGGGAGGTATAGTCAGAAGATGCATATGGGCAAATTGCAGCTTGCGAGTCAGAATGCATCTTTCAATCAGGCTGTTGATGAATTTGAGATTTCTACCATTCAGGGACTTAAAGATAATACATCCCACCTTGAAGGCGCATCTCTGGGTTATGGGGAGCCAGTGTAGCTTCCTTAGAAGAGGAGTGACATTTTGACGCGTGTTTCCCTGAAGAATTAGTCTGGCTGCCTGGTTGTGTACTAGTTGTAGGCGGTGGGTGAGATAAGCGGGAATGCCGAAGTATAGGGAATTGGCGAAATCTATATAGGATATCACCATAGCAAGTACTGCCTGTATTTTTGCTTCCTGTGTTAGGAAGCTGCTAATTTTCTTTACTTTCCTTAGTTGGAAAAAGCATGTTGAAATTACGGATCCTATTTGAGTTTTCATTGTGAGATCATTATTAATTAGGACTCCCAGAGTTTTGGCAGATGTGGAAGGAATAGGGGGCTGTCCCAGCTGTTTAGGCCAGAACCTGGAGCTCCAGGGGTTTAAGGAGCCTCCTGTGAGAATCACTTCCGTCCTCTCTGGATTTAACTTCAGGTGATAGCTGTTTATCCAGTCACAGATGAACAGCATCGTAGTCTGGAATTCATGGATGGATGTAGGAGAGTTACTGATAGAGAACACTAGTTGGAAGTCATCCGCGTAGTTAAAAGTGTGAACTTTCCTTTCTTTCAGGGCGTGGACCAGAGGGAGAAGGTATAAGTTGAACAGATGAGGGAAAAGTGAGGATCCCTGAGGAACGCCGCATGTAGTTCTTATCTTGGGGGTCGTAAATTGGCCTAGGCAGACCGCCTGAAATCGGTTTGTTAAAAAGGAGCTAATCCATTAGAGGCCTGAGCCTTGAATTCCTGCATCCTTGACACGATCGACCAAGATATTGTGATCGACCCTGTCAAATGTCGCGGAAAGGTCCAGCAGCACCAGGGCTTGCGGAGAGCCCCTGTCAGCCTTTTCCCGACGGGTGTCCAATACTGTCAGTATCAGTGCCTCTGTGGAGTGAGCTGGGCAGAACCTTGCTTTGTGTGTGTCTAGATAATCGGACTGCTCCAAAAAGGCAGATAGACTTTTGGCCACATGGGCTTCGAGTAGTTTGTGCAGGTAAGGTAGCAATGAGATAGGGCGGTAGTTGGTTAGGATTTTAGGGTCCGGTCCTGGCTTCTTTATGAGAGGGGATGACAGAGGACTCGTTAAAGGTGTCATAGCCCTGGGACAGCGATTCGTTTGAAAGGGACATAGCTGGACTCGGGCAAGCAGTAAAGGCTTCCCTTAGGATCCAAGGGGGGTAAAGATCCCTAGGAGAGCCAGATTTTACTTTTGTCAGCAGGTCAGAAAATATTTCTTGAATTATTAATGGAATCTGTTCCAAAATGTAGGAATTCTTGGGTATTGTTGGACACGCAGGGCTTGAGCATTTGGGGATACTTGCTTCAATAGCTTTGATTTTATCGATGAAGATGGATGGCCATGCTCAACAGCTGGGGATACTAAACTCACTTTGCCCAATTGAAGCCACAAGAATGACTTGGGCCTGGTTGTTCCTGATCTTCTTGAGAATTCTAGGCAGAAGTGGTATGGGTGTGAAGGCATACAAGAGGCCCGAGCTCCACTCGAGACTAAAAGAGCCTCCGAACGAGAGCTGCCTTGGAAACTCCAGTGTGCAGAACTGCCGACATTGTGTGTTCTTGGCCGTGGTAAACAAGCTAACCAGGGCTCTCCCCACCACTAAAAGAGACCTTACACCACCTTTGGGTGGAGAGAGATGTTATTTGTGATCAGTTAGGCATCTTCGGGCTGAAGTTGCCTTCCCTGGCATTCAGATCGCCCGCCAGGTGTTGAACCACCAAAGATGTGCCCTGACATTCCAGCCATGTCCAGAGATGCAGGAACTCTTGACAGAGGGTCCACGACTCCACTTAGCCCGGACCACATGGCTGTGGTGTTGTCGGTGAACTCCTACTCTAGCCTTTCTTTGATGGAGGGTAGAAAAGCTTTCAACGCAAGCCAATCGCCTTGAGTTCCAGTAGGTTGATGTGGAATCTGGATTCCACCAGAAGTATCTGAGCTCCAGCTCTCCCAGATGGCCACAGCAATACAGGACTGACATCTGTCACCACTGTCAGATCTGCTTGGGGAAGGAAGAGGGGTTTTCCGCTGACCAAATATTTTGCATTACCCTCCGATTTCCCTGATGCTGCGCCCACTGAACCTTAGGTATCAATGCAGAGCCCGCATATGCTGCATTCAAAGCCCCAACACTCGCCTATAGAGCATATGAGCATAAAAGCCCCAGCTATTTGAGGAAGAGATTAATTCCACAATCCTGCGGGAGCACTCCGGTCCAACGAGCAAAAACCTTTATTTGTCCTGAGGACCGACAAGAAGATGTGGATGTTTGGATTCAGGATCTGACTTATTGCAGGGACACGCTGCAAACTTATGAGGAGGAGCTGCCACAAGGTCCAAGCCTAGGGACTACTGGACATACTTAATTCGATATTTACAATCGCACCAAGTTGACTAGCCATTTTGCAACACAACACCAGGTATGATGAAATGTCAGTATAATGGCATGTTGTTGCATGCTGGACGAAGGATGTTGTTGTGCCATGACCTGTAAGTTGTTTACATGTCGCCATTGTATGTTTTGCTTACTTTTGGTTAAAACATGCTAATAAAACTCTATAAAAAATAAAAATAAAAAAACAGAAGATGTGGATGTTCCTTTTCTTACCTGACCGCCAAACTCTGGAACTCCTTAATGTCAATCCTTCGTTTTGCACCCTTTGAATCAACCTTTCGCAAATTGTTGAAAACATACCTGCTTAATAAGTGGGCTTCCTGTTACAGTGTGGACTAATCCCTCACCACACCTAAGAACCGCTGGTGCCGAGAAGCCTCTTTGAAGCAGCTGACCACTTTATGCATTTTATTGTATTTTTCTTAACTGTATATGCCAGCGGGCTTGTGTCACAATCAGAGAGAGTCTCCCGGAAATCCAATACAGTGGCGAAATATTGCTATCATAGCCTGAATATCAAAGACTGGCTGATCGGGAGGATGAGCCCGAAACTGCACCAAGTCAAGAATAGCTCCGATGAAATTGAGCATCTAAGGGGGTTCAGGTGTGGACAGTGAACCCCAGTGAGTGCAGGTGGTCCACCGTAGTCTGGAGGTGAAAGATGACAGACTGGAGCAAGGTCGCCTTCAATAACCACCCGTGAGATAAGGGAAGACTGGCACCCCTGGTTTCCGCAGGTGAGCTGCAACCACCATCGCCACCTTTCTGAACACCAGAGGGGCAGTGGTAAGGCCAAAAGGAAGCTCTGCGAAGTAGAAGTGGTTGTGGCACACCATAAAACCCAGGTAGCATCTGTGGGAAAGCAGGAAGGGAATGTGAGTATGCATCCTGCAAGTCCAGCGCTACCATCCAGTCTCTCGTGTCCAGGGTAGCTAAGACTTGAGTGAGCGTGAGCATTTTGAACTACTTCTTGAGGAAGAAATTGAAAGGGTGCAGGTCTAGGAAAGGACGAAGGCCTTCGTCCTCCTTGGGCACCAGAAAGTAGCAGGAATAATGACCACAACCTACTTATGTGGGTCTCTTAGCCAAGAGAGCCATCACTTCCTGGTAGAGCAAGGAGAGATGGTCCTCCGTCAGCCTGTTGCAAGTGGGTGGTATGAGTGGAGGGGTAGTCATGAAGGGGAGGGAGTAGCCCCTTCGGACAATCCAAGAACCCAACAGTCTGATGTTATAGACCTCCAGTAGGGCAGATGATGGTGTATCCAGACTCCCACTGGCTGCCCATGATGGTAAGAGGCCATACTAAAGGGGTTTGGAGACTGCGGGTGCCAAGAGGGTGGTACACTGACCAGACCCCAGGCTGCCTGGCCCATGGGGTCTGTGGGTACCGCGCACTTGGGCACGCAGAGGCTGGGAAGCTTGCGCGCTGTGATGGCTGGGTTGGTAAAGACGTGCCAGGAAGCCCCCTCTGTGGCCACGAAAAGAGGGAAAAGCAGACTGGGGTTGGGGAGGGGCCATGGAAAGGCCCAAGAACATGGCCATAGCCTTGCAGACCATGAAGATCTGCAGGGCTGAGTCCGCCTTGGGTCTGAAGAGATGGGAGCCATCAAAGGGCATGTACATAAGCGATGATTGGACAGCCCCTGAAAAGCTAGTCGTTCTCAGCCAGGCGTGGCACCATAAGTTCACCATCAATGAAACCGCTCTGCCTAGCGAGTCGGTGGTATCCAGTCCACATCTGATCACGAACTTAGCTGCTTCTCTCCCGTCAGCAACAGCTTGGGAAAGTATGGTCCGGGCCTTCTCCAGAACCATGGGCAGCACCTGCGCAACCGAATCTCATAGCACATGGGAGTAACAGCCCAATAGGCACGTGGTGTTCATGGACTGCTAGGCTGTTGAAAGAAAATATCGTCTTGCCTAAGGGTTTGAGCCTCTTGGATTCCCTATCTGATGGGGCAGTATGGAATGTGCCAGGATTTATACGAGAAGTAGAGGCTTGGATGACCAAGCTCTCCTAGGTAGGGTGTTGCATGAGAAACTGGGGGCCCCCTGGGGCAGGGCGATGGCAGCGGGCAATTGTTCTGTTCACAGGAGTTCCTGCGCTGGGGTTTGGACTAAGATCCAGGACCTTCTCACCACCATAGCAAACAATGCTCTCTCCTCTGTAGCCGTGGTAGGGGGAGAAAGCATGCCAGTATCTGGGGAAGTGTCCAGTCCACTGGCCTCCACCAAGTCCTCACACCAGTCCAGGGTGGGATCTAGGGGCTTCTTTTCTTCAGGGTCCGGCGACCCCTCCCAATCCTCCCCAAGCCCTAGCCCATAGGACTCCAGCCTGGAAGACACGGCTCCAGTCAGCGACGAGATTAAGTGTCGGACAATGCCTCTCCAGCACCGTGTTAGAGTCAGGGATTAGAATGAGAATGGCAGCGCCGGGTGCATCGGGTAAGGTCAAAATGGTACGACTGATGCCAGTCTGGATCAATCTGTGGATCCAAGGGGCCGGACTGAAGTGGAAAGAAAAGAACTGATGCTAGCATGCTGGGGTGGTGCCTATATAGGCACCGCGCACATCAAACCGGCACAGACGACGACACGCTGAGCCGAACGACACCACCTACCGGTGCATAGGGAAATTGACAAAAATGTTTCCGAATCCAGTCTGCTGCCTGGTGATAATTCTAGGGTAAGGAATCTGCAGCCAGTAGCCTATATCATATAAACTTAACTCGATACCCACGTCACATTTAATGCAACTTTTAGGTAAATGGCAACTTTAGAATGTTATGTCAAATGGGTATGCAGTTTAAGGAACTGCTACCCTTTTGACATACGTGAAATGTATTAGGGGCACGTATGCTGGACATACAAGCGCACCTGGCCTCCTCACCCTTATTGATACAACTTTAGGAAGTTAACACTATCTTGTTTTCCAGTGACTGTTTATGGTTGTTGGCCACAAGACATCAATCTGTGGGGGGATGTGTGAATACCTCTTAGGAAGGAAAACAAAGGGCCTCCTTTGGAAGATGAGTTACCTCTTACTGTCAGGAAGGCCAGTCAGGGTGTGAACCCAAAAGGTGAGCTTCGAATGAAAGTCCTGTTTAAAGGGCAAATGGTAGACACACATGAGAGGGGCAACTCTTTAGTTCTGGTAGACTGGTTGTCATTGATGGCATTAAAGGGTAAACAGCTGCCAAATCAGTTTTCCTGTGTGCGTGTAGACCTCAGGTAGCATACACCTCTAGGGTGGGCTACCAAGCTCCAAACACCGAGAGAGGGGTTCTACCATCTTGGAAGTCAGCTGAATGTTGCATTCTGGGATGCCACTTTGCAGGAAGTCATCATCAGGCAGGTGGGGACCTGGTAGCCCATTGGCTAGTGGTCACTGCATCCCCAGAGGGAAATTTCTGGGCATACAAGTGGTACCCCTCGCACCCAGTTCTCAGATCAAGAATGCACTGGAGAGGAAACTGAAGAAGGACTGCCCCTGCTGTTCCCTGGACCTGGCAAAGAGGCTGCACGAAAGACAGGACTGTACCTGCTGATCCTTGGGCTAGCAAAGAGAGGACTGTGCCTGTTGGGTCCTCCTCAAGGAAAAGTTGTCCCTGAGCCCCAGAAAGAAGTGACTCCAAGAATCAGTTGACTGACTTCCTCTTTCAGCTACATGGCCACAAAAGCTGAAGAAGCCACCTTGGTGAGTTGGTAGCCGCTGCAGACCGCATAAGCACACAGCCTGGGAGATCATGTCTCGGTGTTTTAAAGTTGCCCCCTAGTCTGCTGGACCCGGGAGAGTCAGAGTGCTGTTTAGTCACCGAAGATGGACACTACTGGGTGGCTCGAGAAATACCTCCTTCACAGGATCAGCATCCTGTATCCCTTGCATCAGGACCACTCCATTGAAGCCTTAAACTAGTTCTCCGATAGAACAAGGAATTGGACTGGAGGCTTCTTTGACTGCGAAGTAACTGTTTTCATTGACCCCTGTGACTCGCTCCCTGTCAGATTTGGTTACAGACCGGGACGAAGTAGTCGTACTCAACTTTACAAAAGTTTTCCAAGTAACTACTAACCGTAATAGTTGCCAATGCTTATTTGAGATTTGAATAAAAAGCAATGATATACTATTTGCTTACTAATTTACATCTCCGGAACCCTCCTGTGTATTTTATTCACTTTAATGTTTAAAAATTAATAAAAATAAAGGCTAGTTTTATAAATTGGTGACAGATGTTCTTTGTGATGTGTTTCATTCTTATTCATCTGCTTTGGTACTTCTAAATGCTTTGCACTTGCTCCTTCAACAAAGCCTGATTGATTGAAGCCACAGCTACCCATGATTGAGCGAAGGTTTGCAAAAGAGCCTGACTGGACCCAAGACTGGCTGGTGATTTATTACACGGTGAGGTCAAACAACCACACCATATAATAAACAGCTTTCCTCACATGATGAATATCCAACCTGGGAGAAAGGGCTGTGAAAGGAGGGGTTGTGGGGGAGAGGGGAGGTCACAAAACACGTTATCCCCATAATTTTTTCCATAGGAAAAACTAAACCAGGATAAAGAGTAAACGGAACTAAATCAAATTTGGCAGAATGCTAGATCTTAACCCAAAAAGCATACTTATTGTGATTTTGAGAAAAATTTACAAAACTAAGGTTGAAAATGTATATACCTATTGACTGGATACTGTGAAACTGCTGCAGGATGCAAATTCAAACATTGGAACAATCTGAGAGTCAAGCGGTAGCAAGGGATTGGATTGGTTAGCGGCAACAAGCAAGAAAATGTAGCAACTGCCATTAGAGGACGCATGGACTAGGAGGGGTACTCTGACATCCTGATCCTTAGGGAACAGGGGCATTCCAGAGGGCCCCTCGCCCTGGGGCCCAAAAAAAAACTCCTGTGGAAATTTAAACAAAAAGAGGGGTGGGGGAGGGTGTCTGTGGCCGGATGGCTGCAGGCTGTGCTGTGTGAATAGTTGTGCTTAGGATTGGGTGCTGAGCCTGGCTGCAGGTCAGGCCCTGTGGACACCGACCCCTGCCCCCCTCAAGAGGACTTGCCCGCTAAAGTATCGCAATATGATATTATTTACCTTAACAAAACCTCAGAAATTCACTGAAAAAACAAACATTAAAGCAGAAGGTAGAAAGATTTTAACGTAGAAAATCACTGAAAAAAGCACTAATGTTTAAAAAACAAACATTCAGGTAAATTAGCTAATTATTAGTAACTAACATACGTTTAATTTGCACCATCACTGATTTCAGATGTCGTATTATCAGTGATGTAATATGTGAGGTCATAAGCACAGCATCACAGCAATGCAAATTATACTTATGTCAGTTGAGCGTAACTGCTGAATTTCCCTGTTATTTTGGTGGGAGGGGGTTTAAACAGTAGTGCTTTCTTAACCTTAACTTTTGTTTTATTCAGAGAAAATACATATATCTTAAAACCTGTAAAGGTAGATTTTCTAAAATATTATTCACAATAAAAAGATCGTGGCAGCCACTGTAGAAATAAAAGTCTTTAGTAAACCCTGGAAAAAGACTTCTCTTTATGCCACAATGTGTAATCACCATTCTAATTGAAAATCACATCTCGAAAATCACAAACTCTTAAAAACCGCTCAAACAGCTACTTACTAAGCACAGAAATATCAGCTATCATGAAGTAGCCTCCTTCAGGAACGACAGGATTCAATCCAGCTTCTTTGAGTAGACTTGCCATCCTGTCGCGCTTAGTTTCAAGTTCCCGAGGCAGTGAATTAAAATAACACTCCGGATCATCCATACGGTCCACATCTTTCAAAATTGATTGAGCCAAGGCTTCCTGCAGACGACACAAATAAAATAAAAATAGATTCCATGGTTTTGAACTCATAGGATTTTGTTACGCGAGTATAGTAAAATTTGGAAAGGAACATATAATTTGTACTGTAATACATAAAGATACAAACAGATATGGTACGTACATGCCACAATCAAGTATGCTGTACACCCAGAGTGGGAAGGGTATGCCCAGATGTGGGTTCCTTGCTCACTGTGCCACTGGATTCAAGCTAGCCTGGTTGATGAGGGGCGATTCCATGATACCAGTCCCAGGATGCTGGTTACCAGTCAAGGGAGGACCTGGTTTGACAGCTCGGGCTGGACTGTTCCCATGTGGCGCAGGGTAAAGACTGATTTGCATATTGCTGGGTCTGGACTGGAGTGGCATGGTGAGCAAAAGTACGATGGAATTAACCCAGATCTCTTGACTGGTGGTGAATGTTTGATTTGTTCAGTATTCCGTCCATCATTTGTTTGTGCAGCTTTTTTCACCCTACGGGGCCGAATATGATGTTGTTTGGAAAGGCTCCGAATGGGATTCGGAATCTCAGAATCCGATTCGGAAGCTATGTTTCTGGCTGAATCGTACAACTTTCCAACTGACCGATTACGATGCCCAGAAATCATTCGGGCTGTCCGATTCGGTTCCGAAAGGCCTTCAGACAGTCCGAGTCTTTCGGAGCTGAATCTTACAACTCTATGGACACGTTTACGAGCAAGCGATGACTATGACCAATTCAAACAGCCGTTCCGATTAGGCCAGCCCGACATGAAACGGTGTCGGAATCTGACTTTGGGGGCCCGTTGCAGGCCATCCTTCACCTGTCTAGAAGAAAAATTATCCCAGTGGACAACTTTTGTGAACAATAATTACTAATGCAAACGTATTCAATGGCTTACACTATAAAGTTCTATTCAAAATTGTTTATTCATGTTGAACACCCAAAGGAATGTTCAAAATCCAGCAAACATCTGGAAAATATTTACACACAATAGTGCCCCGAAAGGAAGGGAGAAAGAAAAATGAGTGCATGGAGTGAAGGTTCAATGAAAAAGGAAAGGTAGTGACATTATATACATCCACATCATTATTTACACAAGAAAACCTGTCCAGCCTGATGATTTAGCTAGCAGTTACTACAAAGCCATTTCGTTAAATCGGCACAGCGAATGAAACACTGTTAACCACACTGGCGTAGACAGTGAACAAAGTCAACGTTTCGACCCCAAACAAACGTAGGGTGTCCTTGATCCTTACACAGGGGGTCTTCCTCAGGACTGAAAAGAAGGGGGGGGGGGAGGTGTGGGGTAGGCGGGGTCACCGTGGACCACCAAGGACTGGGGTGGTTGAATGATGATGGTGGGCCTGTGGGCTCCTCTGACAGAGCGACCGGATGGCAACTTATTTTAAACGATCTTTTGTGAAGTTTTTTGCGATGATACATGGCCCAAAAACCATTTAAAGGAATTCCAAATTGCTCGAGGAGAAGTCTGTGGACCGTCTCACAAAAGACGCTGCAAATAGGCCAAATCCAAAACCATGCCACTGGGTTCAAGCGAGCCTAGCTGATGAGGGGTGATAACCCGAGACTGGTTCCAGGATGCTAGTTTACGGTCCAGTGAGGACCTGGCTTGGCAGTTCGGGCTGGACTGTTCCCATGAGGGGCAGGGTCAAGACTGATTTTCATATGGCTGGGTCCAAACTGGGGTGGCATGGTGAGCAAACGAACAATGGATGTAACTCAGATCTCTTGACTGGGGGTGAATGTACAATTTGTTCAGCATTCCGTCAATCGTTTGTCTGCACAGCATGGGAGTGTGCAGCATACTTTCAGGGTAGCTGATTTACCTGGAAATCTGAGTTTGTGCTGCAGTTCTCCCTGACGTTTGCAAGGACCACACAAAAGTGATTGTTGCTCCAGGCCAACCAAACCTTAAGGGGGACCTCAGGTCAGCTTTTAAAGGCATAAGTGTGTATGAGCAAATTGTGTAACCACAACACTTGCTTCAAAGTTTTATTTTAAGGCACTTAAGCACACAAAGGAGCTATAGAGGGAAAATTAGATCAGGCCACCCTCCACTCAAAGCAAACAACAAAAACAATTAGACCTGATCATCTAGGGCAATACATTCTTTTAACTTTGAGTGGGAGTTCATTTTCTACCCCAATAGCAACCCTTCATATTTCTTAGGTATTGTCCCTACTCATACTAGCCCCATCTTCTCATTAATTTAAAAGAACCACGCTCTGAATTTTCAGTCACTGTGTACTACACCAATACCCTCCACTTCAACAGGTATATAGAACACACAAATGTGAACCAAATTTTGTGAAAGAGTTTCGTAAAAAATTGTGAAAAAGAGAGATAGCACCTCATGTGCGCAACACCATAGGAGCTTACTGGTTAATCATCACTAGTTGTGCCCACGTTTTTCATCATTGATCGCTATCTCGCAAAAATTAATTACATTGGTGTCCAGAAAAACAGTGAAAAAATGCATATATATGTGCTGCCAACAAAAATAGACCTCGTGAAGTTAAAATTGAGCTAAGCCACACCGTCAACAAACAGCCACTTTTATTCTCAACTCGTGGGCTTATTCAAAATAAAAACATGCTTGCAGACCATGTAATGATGGGCCAACATGTTTCATTGCCTGTATATAGTAGTGGCAATTTCTTCAGGGCATTAGGTCTTAATCCTCCTTTACTGGACCCTTGTTTAGTATACACAGTGACTGTTTAAACACAAAGAGGGTTTGTCAAAAGCACAACCAGCCACTTAGATATCCATCTAATTTCATTCCCCATATGTATCTTGTACATTTACACCCACAATTCATATTTACCCGGTAGTAGTCAAGGCCCCTCGTACCAGCTATCCACCACGTCACACAGGGACTCTATTCTATTGTAAGCCCTGTTATCAATTTAAGGACACTTGTGTGGTCCCAGTTCTAAAAAAGACAAACAAACATTAATGCCTGCATGTGTTTAAAAAACTGCCCCCTGTGTGGCTCATACAAGTGCAACCCAAATCCCACATTCTTTTTGATATTTACTACACAACACTTGTGACCAGCTCGTATCCCCATCCTGTTACTAGCATCACACTATGTTGTAGTTATCAATTACATGTAAAATGACCCCACTTGGTGAGACACTGTATTTTAACAGATGACACCAGCGGACTATCTTGCAGTCAGAATGTCCCGCTTAACCCCGTTTCAATTACTGCGCTCTCAATCATCATTGAATGGTGAATCACCACACACCTACTTCTGTATCAGCTCAAATTCCACAACCTTATACTCAGTAAGTCCACCCCAAAGTTCTTACCGCGTCTCCAAACGGACGAGCGTTATCTCGTTCCCGTGTTGATCGCGGAGGGGAAGCCAGATTTAAATGAGGCGGTTCGTATCCCGAAAGCCTGCTTGTTTACAAATCACGTGATCGGCGCTGCTCTGTGGGCGCCATATTAGAGTGGGGAATTTTTACCATAATTTAGTCATGATTCCCGCACCTCATTGTGATCTGAGCTACCATCCCATTATTATAATGTATTTTGAACCAAGCTTTTCAACATATGTAGCCCGTTTTTTACATATGTAATATAATATTGCACGCAACAACAATATTGTACTCCTACATCCTAACAGTGTATGTAACTAATATCGAAGTATAACCTCATGGGTTTTCAAGAACTTATGGAGCTCATTTATATATATAGTTAAATACCCCAGAATATTATGGGACCCTACCGACTCAATGCTAATGTCTGTTTACAACTGAGTGTTCCAAAATCGTTTTGAGTGTCTAGCCTGAAATAAGAAATTCGTGGAAAGACTGAGACCAGGATAGTCTCCATAAGAATGTTGTTGGAGAGACCTCCCCATATAAACACTGTCTACTGAACAGAAAAGAGCGTAATCAATATCAGAGCCCTGATACAGTCAGTCACATGCTGACCTTATTCCACTCTATGTAGTCGTTCAGACCAATCTGGTCTGCTTTCTCCAGAAAAATCCAACAAGCCTCTTTTTTAGATAGTATTTTGTCAATGTTATGAGTGTCCCCTACTACTTTCTCAAGAATAACCCAAGTCAGTGATCTGGCTTCATGATTTTGTTCTTTAAAATGTTGTACTAGTCTTGTCGTGAGTTGTCCTGTTCGGATCGTACTCAAGTGCTCCTGGATACGGATCTTGATCTTTCTAGATGTGAGCCCTATATAATGCATTCCACACGCACAGGTCAGACGGTAAATCACATTCACTGTATTACAATTGGTAAATTTAGTCAGATGCCATATTTTCCCATTCAACAACTGAACATGACTGAACATGACCAACATAGATAATGTCCTGGAGGGAGCGTGGACTCCTTCGGGCAAAGTTTCGGACGGGAATGCACCAATTTGTCCTTTAAATTACAAGCCCTTCTGAACCTAAATCTTGGTTGGGGAATTTTGAAATCCGATGTTGACAGTACTGCCCAATGTTTGCGAATAGCCAGGCGGATTTTGGTCGCCAAGGGATCATAGGTCATGACAACCGGCAGGCAGTCAGTTTTGGTTGTCACATTTTTCTCCAACAGCACATTCCGTGGAGTGTTCAAGGCTCTTTTTCTGGCATGCCTTACTATTTTGCTCTGGTACATTCTTTCCACCAATTTCTCACATAACTCTTCTGTTGTACAAAATTGTTTATGGAGGAACAGCTCCTGTGTTATCGCAGGAATTGCCCTACAGGCAAAGTATCTCTGAGTGCCGAGGGTGGAATGACTGGTAATGCAGAAGTGAATTCCTGTCAGTTGCCTTTTGGCATACCGTGATGCACCGTTTGTCCTTACTCACCACTATATCCAAATCTAGATACACTGCTTTTTGGTTGCTAAATGACCAAGTGAACCTCAAACTTGTGTCCAAAGTATTTAGCTAAGTAAAAAAATCCAGCAACCCTTTCTCAGTTCCTGACCACATACATAAAACATTTGTCTATATACCGCTTCCAGAGGCGAAAATTCGCCTGGAAGGGATTAAACGGATGATCAATGCAATGTTCCTCGAACTGGCCCACATAAATGCAGGCCAGACTGGGCGCGAAGGTCCCACCCATTGAAGTCCCCGAGACTTGTAAGAATAAATAATGTTTGTAGCTAAAATAGTTTCTGGTTAAAGCTATTTCAATACACTGTAATACAAAAGACTGTGGAGTATCGTAAAAGCAATCTTGTTCCCCAAGTGCCTGCGCTGCTGCCACGAGCGAGGCATCTTGGGGTATACAAGTGTACAGTGACTCGATATCAATCGTGACCAAAAACTCACAAGTTGAGTCAAACTGTATGACCTCCAAAATATTAAGGACATCCCAAGTGTCCTGGACATACGAAGGTTGTTTTATAACCGACTCTCTTAAGAAGAAATCAGCCAACTGTGACAAAGGTTCGAGTACCGATTGCACACCCGAAACTATTGGGCGGCCTGGCGGAGGCCTTTGGGCCTTGTGTATTTTTGGCAGTATGTAAAACGCTGGTGTTCTCGCTTTGGGATTTATCAGAAATTCCGCCTCTTTAACGGTGATCCACTTCTTCTCCTTTGCCACACCAACTATCCCTTTGATCATCTCCTGTAGTTCACTTACTGGGTCACTAGGCAGTGGACGATAGTTCTCACGCATACCTAACAGTCTCATAACTTCATTCTCATAATATGTGGAGTTCATAATGACCACAGCCCCACCTTTGTCCACTGATTTTATGGTGATCAATGGGTTCTCCTGCAAACTCCTTATTGCCCGCCAGTCATCACTATTCATGTTATAAGACTGGTGCTGTGCAGTATGTTCTAAGGAGTTAATCTCCTCCAGTACTTTGTGTTCAAAGACTAGGACTTCCGGGCCTAATACAGAATTAGGAGGGCAAAATTGTGAAGGCTGATGCAAGTTTGTACTAAATAATGACGGAGGATCCTGTGTTTTATTAGCAAAAATCTTTTTGAGTTAAATATTTCTCATGGTCTCTGGAAATTCGATTCGGCACTTGAAAGACTCATGTGTAGGGGTAGTTAAATATCCCAACCCCTTATTCAAAACCTGCAGCCCACCTGATGTAAGCATGTGGTCAGAAAGATTGACCACTATGTTGTTCATGATTGATTCCTCCCTCGACTGCGGGTTATTCGTGGCAAAAATGTCTGCCATGTTAGATCCTGATTCTGTCGTGTACTTCCTCTGTCTCTCTGGCCTCCCCCTCTGTTGCCCCTCTGGTTTGGTCCTAAAAAAGAATGTAAAAGTGCTCCCAGATCTTCATTAGACTCCTCCTGATGATTAAATCTAACTCAATTGAGAACTACAACATAGTGTGATGCTAGTAACTGGATGGATGTACGAGCTGGTCACAAGTGTTGTGTAGTAATTATCGAAAAGAATCTGGGATTTGGGCTGCACTTGTATGAGCAACAAGGGGGGCAGCTTTTTAAACACATGCAGGCATTAATGTTTGTTTGTCGTTTTTAGAACTGGGACCACACAAGTGTCCTTAAATTGATAACAGGTCTTTCAATAGAATAGAGTCCCTGTGTGACGCGGTGGATAGCTGGTACGAGGGGCCTTGGCTACTACTGGGTAAATATGAATTTTGGGTGTAAATGTACAAGATACATATGGTGAATGAAGTCAGATGGATATCTAACTGGCTGGTTGTGGTTTTGACAAACCCTCTTTGTGTTTAAACAGTCACTGTGTATACCAAACAAGGGTCCAGAAAAGGTGGATTAAGACCTCATGACCTGAAGAAATTGCCACTACTATATACAGGCAATGAAACATGTCGGCCCATCATTAGATGGTCTGCAAGCATGCAGTTTGTTTTTATTTTGAATAAGCCCACGAGTTGAGAATAAAAGTGGCCGTTTGTTGACGGTGCATCTTCTCAATTTTAACTTCACGGGGTCTATTTTTGTTGGCAGCACATATATATGCATTTTTTCACTGTTTTTCTGGACACCAATGTATATAATTTTTGCGAGATAGCGATCAATGATGAAAAACGTGGGCACAACTAGTGATGATTAACCACTAAGCTCCTCTGGTGTTGTGCACGTGAGGTGCTATCTGGCTATTTCACAATTGTTTACAAAATGGTTCCACAAAGTTTGGTTCACATTTGTGTGTTCTATATACCTGTTGAAGTGGAGGGTATTGGTGTAGTACACAGTGACTGAAAATTCAGAGGGTGGTTATTTTAAATTAATGAGAAGATAGGGCTAGTATGAGTAGGGATAAAACGGATTAGTTACTTACCTGTAATCCTAGTTCTCTTCCAGGGGTATCCTCATCAAAGTCATAAGCATTAGAATATTCCCGCCCACGCGCGGGACCCCGGAAACACTATATTATATGCGCCCCACATATATATATATATATATATATATATATATATATATATATATATATATATATATAAAAACAAGCAATTGCAGCCTAACCAACATCAGAGCTGAAACATGCTGTAAGGAATTTCCACTAAACATATAAAACATGCATTAGAAACAGGGGAAACAACCATAAAAAATTGTTTAGAAACTGTTTTAATGCTCAGTATACAGTAGAAATTCTCATAAACCACTGAAAGCATAGTAAGCTCCCAGGCTGCATTGCAAATACCCAGTCTAACAAGACTGAAAAGCTAACCTGTAGCTGCATAGCAATAAACTGACACCATGCCTTTAAGGGACACCTAACCCCCCAACTTCCCATCATGCCTCATGGGTGGCAGTTAGCTCAGTTGTTCTTTGCGGAGACTGAAAAAGCCATGGCACAAAGAGATGACCACATCTGTCAAAGATAACTATCCTTTGCCCGGGGAGGCGGGAGGGTTGCTTATAACTTTGATGAGGATACCCCTGGAAGAGAACTAGGATTACAGGTAAGTAACTAATCCTTCTCTTCCAGGGGATCCTCATCAATAGTCATAAGCATTAGTATAGAATAGCGAGCCTCACCTCATCTCCCTGCGGGCAAAGGAGAACATAGAAATGTGATCAGAAAGCTTAACCAACCGAGCTCGGATAGAGTAAAAAAACTATCCAAACAGATTCCTCAAGGAGGCCTGGCCTACTTGAGCATCAGCCCTGGAATAAGATTCTAGGCAGTAGTGCCTCGTAAAGGTATGAACTGATTTCCAGGTGGCTGCCTTGCAGATCTCTGACATAGGAACGTCATGCAAGAAAGCAACTGTGGCCGCTTTCCCCCTAGTGGAATGAGCCTTTGGGGTTAACGGTAAAGGCTTTTTCGCCAGCTGGTAAGCTAAGGTAATGCGGGACACAATCCATCTCGAAATGGATCTCTTAGCGGCTGGGAAGCCTGTTCTCATGGCGCCATAATAGACAAATAACTGGTCAGATTTTCGTATGCCTTTGGTACTTTCTAAATAGAATTTAAGTACCCTCTTAAGGTCCAAGGAATGGAGCGACCACTCCGCCGGGGTCGCAGGATTTGGAAAGAAGGATGGCAGGGAAATGGACTGATTGATATGAAAATCAGACACTACCTTAGGGAGAAAAGATGGATGCGCCCTCAAGACCACTCTGTTATGGTGAAAAACAGTGTAAGGCTCTTTGATACACAGAGCTTGGATCTCGCTTACTCTGCGCGCTGATGTAATGGCTACCAGAAAAGCAACCTTCCAAGACAAATGCTGCAAGGAAGCTCTGTGGATGGGCTCAAACGGTGGGCCCATCAATTTGGATAACACCAGGTTCAACTCCCACGGAGGAGAAGGGTTTCTAACCGGGGGATACACCTTTTTCAACCCCTGTAAGAAGTCCTTGACCACCTGCATCTGGAAAAAAGAGGGCTGCCTAGGTGATTTCCTGTATGCCGTAATGGCAGACAAATGGACCCTGATAGAAGCATACTTTAAACCTGATCTAGCTAGGTATAGAAGATAAGACAGAATTACATCTTCCTGACCCTTTGTAGGATCAAGGTGATTTTCCCTACACCAAAGAAAAAACCTTTTTCACTTGAACGCATATGACGCACTTGTGGCGGGTCGTTTTGCTTCTTTCAAAATATGCATACAATCAGGAGGCAGATTCAAATGTCCATACTGCAGGACCTCAGGAGCCATGCTGTCAAGTTCAGTGAGGGAAGGTTGGGATGCAGAATCCTCCCGCCCATCTTGGTCAGCAGATCCGGCCTGCAAGGCAGTCTCCTGTGTGGAAGTACCAACAGATGAAGAAGGTCCGGGTACCACCACTGCCGTGGCCAGTCTGGAGCGATCAGAAGCATCGTCATGCTGGATCTGAGAAGTTTGGACACCACCTTGGGGATCAGGGGCAGAGGAGGAAAGGCGTAGGCATATGTCCCTGACCAGTCCATCAAAAGCGCATTCCCCCTTGTCCCTGGACGGTGAAATCTGGACGCGAAGGCGTGACATTTTGTTTTTTTCGTCGTCTGCGAAGAGATCTGTCTCCAGACGACCCCAACGATGGAAAAGGTCCGCCACCACCTCGTCGTGCAGCACCCAGTCTGGCTGATCTTCGAAGTGCCTGCTGAGTGAGTCTGCCTTGATGTTGAGCTCTCCTGGAAGGTGCACTGCCACTACCGAGAGGTTCCGGGCGAGAAGCCAGTGCCAGATCGCCTGAGACTCCAGGGAGAGAGGACGTGACAGAGTTCCACCCTGCTTGTTCAGGTTGTCGGTCTGGACCAGGACCGAATTGGACTCGATTGCCGGTAGGAAAGCTTTGAGAGCAAGGTGGACTGCTCGGAGCTCCAGGATATTGATGTGGTAGGTCTGTTCTTTCGCCGACCACCGCCCTTGTATCTGAAGGCACCCCATGTGTGCCCCCCAGCCTTGTAGAGACGCGTCTGTCACCACCGATTGCGCCGGAAGTGGCTGGTGAACAGGGACTCCCACCATCAGATTCCGCTGCTGAGTCCACCATGTGAGGGAGGATCTCGCCGCCTGGGAGAGACATATCCGATCTTCCCATTGACCTGTTGACTGATCCCACTGGTCCTCCAGAGTTTGTTGCAAAGGCCGCATCCGCAGCCTTGCGTTGGGGATAAGAAAGATGCAGGACGCCATGGAACCCAGCAGGGATGCCACCTGTCGGACCAACGGTTTCTGTACCTGGAGCAGTAGGCCGAATTCCGTTTCATTGAGGACAGTCTCTACTCCGAAGGGTACGCTCTTCCCATGCTTGTGTCCAGAGCGGAGCAAAGGTAGTGAATGGTTTGGGTGGGCTGCTGCACTGTCTTCTCCATGTTGACATGAAGGCCGAGATCGTGCAACTGTTGAAGACATATCTGGAAGTCGTGCCTCACCTGCAGCTGGGATGGACCTTTCAGCAGCCACTCGTCCAAGTATGGATAGACGAAGAGACCTCTTCTGTGGAGGGCAGCCGCCACCACTGCCATGCATTTGGTGAAGACTCGCGGAGCCGACTTGAGACCAAAGGGCAGGACCTTGTATTGATAATGCTTGCGGCCGACCACAAACCGCAGGTACCTGCGATGACGCTTTGCTATGGAAATATGGAAGTACGCATCTTGGAGGTCCACTGAACACATCCAATCCCCCACTTGCAGATGTGGACATATCTGATGAAGTGCCAACATGCGATACTTCTCTTTGACTATGACCTTGTTCAGAAGGCGAAGGTCCAGAATTGGCCGAAATTTGTGCTCCTGATCTTTTTTGGGGACCAGAAAGTACCGGGAGTATACTCCCTTGCCAATTTGAGACGGAGGAACCCTTTCTATAGCCTGCTTTTGGAGAAGGGTCCTTACCTCCTTTCGGAGCAGTAGTAATTGATGATGACTGGACTGTTTTGGTGGAATGTCTTTTGGGAGCGCACGGAAACGTAGCGCATATCCACTGCGCAGTATATTCAGCACCCAGCGATCTTTTGTGATGCTGACCCACTCTGCCAGATGTTGTGAAGCACTTCCTCCCACTGGAGTGGGCAACGGCGGCAGAGGAAGCCACTGTTCATGACTTTCTGCCTGCCTTCGCTGTGGTAGAGGACTGCTGCTGGTGGCCTCCTCTACCTCTGCTGGCCTTTCCTCCTCGAAACTGCGATCTTCCCTGCGCTTTGCTCTGGGTCCACTTAGGGGTTTGAACCCTCTGTTGAGGCCCTTTGCGTTGGTTGGGTCTGTAGCGGCGTCAAAACTCTTTCTTCTTCTCCAGCCCAACCGCCTTGAGAGTGTCCAGCTCAGTTTTCATGTGGGTCATTTCCTCATCTGCATGCGTGCCGAACAGAGAAGAGCCAGAGAATGGGAGGTTTAATATTCTCTGTTGAGCATCTGGCTTCAGCCCGGTCAGTTTCAACCAGGACGATCTTCTGGCGCACACCCCATGCGCGTACAAATGAGCTGCCAGTAATGCCCCATCCGCTGCCGTGCTGATTGACTGATTAGCCACCAGAGATCCCTCCGTGATAATTTCGTCTAAGTCTTTTTGGTCCTTCTTTGGAAGCTTGGCTTTAAAACGGTCCAAAGAGTCCCAGAGGGCCCTAACGTAACGGCCCAGGAGCGCCGCCGCGCTGGAGACCTTCAGGGATGCAGCCGCTGACGTACAAGCTTTGCGACCCCATGAGTCCTGAGATCTGCTCTCTGTCAGGAGGGACAGAGGAAGATGCCGATACTGCGTGAGTCTTCCTCGCTGCTGCTACTATCACAGAGTCCGCCGGAGGGTCCGACTTGACAAACACCGGATAAGAGGCAGCCGGCTTATACTTTTTTTGGATGCGAGCAGGCACCGCCTTGATGGTTGAAGGCATTAAAAAGGTGTCCATAACAGGTTCGAGGATCCCCGGAACCAAGGGAAACAGAGGGCGAGACGCTGACTTCTGGTGAAGAGTCTCAAAAATCACAGTTGTTGTGACCTGAGGGACTGACATTTGAATGTTTCGTTTCTGCGCACCTCTTTGTAGGACCTCATGATACGTATTGATATCATCAATCTGCGAGACCCTGGATACCGGGCTGTCCGAAAGTGTGGGGGGGTAATCCCGCCTCGAGGACCGGGTGGATGAAGTTGAAGAAGTAGATGGGGTTCTCCTACTCCGCCGATTATCCCTGGATGTCTCCGCACGATCATCTCGACCCCTGGATCTCCCAGCACGTTCATCTCGCCTGGGGGAGCGCGATCTAGAGCGCTGTCTCACCGGTGACCTCTCACGTGCTCGTCTAGGCGGACTCCCCCTGTCCACT
Source organism: Triturus cristatus (assembly GCF_964204655.1). Taxonomy (NCBI): domain Eukaryota; kingdom Metazoa; phylum Chordata; class Amphibia; order Caudata; family Salamandridae; genus Triturus; species Triturus cristatus. Next base: position 530,162,300 of record NC_140586.1, read on the forward strand.
TCTTCCACCAGCCTCTGGAGAGGAGACCTATGGTGCAGACCGGCATATTCTTCCATCCTCCTAGTCGCCCCTGAATCCCGCCAGTGATGCACGGGTCGCAGCCATTCGGGCGACAGCTGAACCGACGAAGTGGTCTCATGTGGTCTTGAAGGAGACCTGTGGGACCGGCCAGTATCCTTGGGACGGCTTTGAGGAGTCACTGACCTCGGAGAAGCCCTCCTGGATGAGTGTGAGGATGAATGGCGCGAAGCTGACTCCGTCACCAGTACCACGGATTCCCCAGACCTCACCGAGGCTTGTCTCGACGTCGACCGTGCTCTTGACGTTGATCTGTGTGCATGCCTGGCCTCCCGTCTGCTCGATGTCGAACGCCTTGGCGACGGATATCTGTGCCGATCAGAGGTAGGCGAAGAATGGTGCCTCGACGGCGAACGGCGATGCAAAGCCAACGACAGAGGAACCCTCTCTCTCGACATCGAACGCCGTGTAGACGACGGCGGAGCAGTGTCCATTCTCGACGTTGACAGTCTGTGCGACGACGGCTGAGGGGTAGTTCTCGCCCTCGAAGCCGAACGCCGTTGAGACAACGACGGAGACTTCAACCTCGACGCCGATCGTCGCCTGGTTGACGTTGGCCGAGGGGTCTTATCTCTCGACGCCGAGCGTCGCCTGGTTGACGCCGGCGGAGGGGTCTTATCTCTCGACGCCGAATGTCACCGGGTTGACGACGGCGGAGGGGACTTGTCTCTGGACGCCGATCGTTGCCGGGTTGACGATGACGGACGACTCTTCGACGTCGACGACGTACCTTTCCTCGACAGCGAGCACGCTGTCGAGGGTCTTTTTGAGGAGATATGTCCCATCTGAAGGTCTTTTTTCAGCGCCGAGCCCGACGCTGAAGGAGAGGGACGCAAGGACTTACTTCTAGAAGGCGTCCTGGACCTCTTGGAGCCCTTCTTGACCGGAGATCTTCTAGATGGATTCGCCAGGCCATAAATGCAAATCCTTTCCCTGTCTTTCAAAGTTCGTTTGGACAGGTTCTGGCAGTGAGGACAGGTCTTAGGATCATGGTCCTTCGGCAAACATAGGATACAGACCCTATGGGAATCAGTCTTGGCCTTCTTTTTGCCACAAGAAGGGCAAGGGTCAAAAAGGGATGGCATTTTAGGTATTAAAAAATGCCTAAATCTGTGAAAAAAAGACAGCTTCTTACTTGAACAGATAGAAAACGTCGAAGTAAGGTATAAAAAGTTGTTAAAAGTGAAATGATTTTTTGAAGAAAGCAGAAAAAAAGTGGAGCTGTGTTGCTAGGGTCCTTCCAGAAGGAGCCGGAAAGAACAACTGAGCTAACTGCCACCCCTGAGGCATGATGGGAAGCTGGGGGGTTAGGTGTGCCTTAAAGGCACGGTGTCAGTTTATTGCTATGCAGCTACAGGTTAGCTTTTCAGTCTTGTTAGACTGGGTATTTGCAATGCAGCCTGGGAGCTTACTATGCTTTCAGTGGTTTATGAGAATTTCTACTGTATACTGAGCATGAAAACAATTTCTAAACAATTTTTTATGGTTGTTTCTCCTGTTTCTGATGCATGTTTTATATGTTTAGTGTAAATTCCTTACAGCATGTTTCAGCTCTGATGTTGGTTAAGCTGCAATTGCTTGTATATATATATATATATATATATATATATATATATATATATATATATATATATATATATATATGGATATTTATATGTGGGGCACATATAATATAGTGTTTCCGGGGTCCCGCGCATGGGCATATTCTAATGCTTATCACTTTGATGAGGATCCCCTGGAAGAGAACTAAGAAATATGAAGGGTTGCTGTTGGGGTAGAAAATGAACTCCCACTCAGAAAGTTAAAAGAATCTATTGCCCTAGATGATCAGGTCTAATTTTTTTGTGGTTTATTTTAGGGCACACCAGACCCTAACTTCAAGGTGGCAAGCTTCCCCACTCCACCTTCTCCATAGGCTGTGAAGTTTGTGGGATCATCCATGGCCCCTTTCAAAACCCCTTGCAACTTTACCTCTTCCTAAAGAAGCTGCATGTACATCTACCCTTCACTAGTGGCTAATATATTTAACGTCAAGGTAAAAATTGTGCTTCCATATGCTTCTGTAATGAGAGGTGTTCTGTTTTAAGTGTTGTAGAAGAGTTCTTGAACTTTCAGGTGGCTCCTTTTGTGATACCAAATTGTGTAGAAAGTATTAAACTCAGTGATATTGCTTATTGTGCTCTGTACTCTTCATCCGTAGCAGGGCTCATAGTTTGAGGGTTGTAGGTCATTTATTGAACTGGGAAAAAACCTCAATGTTCTTTCTTTTGAGCATTTATATACGATTGCACTTAGTCTAAACAAAGTCAAGTAGACAGCAAAGTGATTTACAATTAGCAAAAGGCAATACAACCATTGTGACAATAAATCTATATCATTCTTAAAGTATCTTTACATGGCATTACATATTTGTACTATTTTTGATGCTTTGCTTTTTCGATGGCGAGAGTTTCTTCTGTGACATGAATTTGAAAGTTCATGATGCTTAATTATATCATAGCATGATTTTCTTCAAGGGTCAAACGTTGCTCCTTGTTATGATGTACTTCTATCCTATAAATTGAGGTATGAGATCTAAAACAATAGTTAGTACAAAAGCAGCAGATGTATTAAAAAAAAAAAAGAGCGGTTTTGAAACACTGATGCTGAAAAGAATCCATCACTGGATATTTTCTGAGTACAGAAGGGGTGTTGCTCAGTATCTTAGGCACTGCCCCAGATTATCGTCTCAGCATTTTCTGCTTGTTGAAGATTTATTTTCAAATAGCTGAATTTTGCAAATTCAATTGTCAACAATTGTTTACTTCCGAAGATCTTGTATGCCTTAATAGTAAGCAGAGGCTAGTTCATTATAAATATATACAAAGAATCTCCAATAATTCCAAGGGCCTGGCAGGATGACTTGAGAGAAGATGCAATATGGTGGCATTCTTGAGTCCCGGAAGCAGGTTCCATCATCTGGCCTCGAACTGCCCTGTGGTGGCAGATACTGGCCGTAGGTTTCAACGCCCTATCTTGAATGGTGTGGATGACGTATCATGGCCTTTTTGGTGAAAGAACAAGATGAACTATGAAAATACACGGCAATTGCATTGTTACATCCAAAAGGACAGGTGGTGATGAGTTGTGGAAGGGGATCCTGCCCCATTCGTTCAGGATAGGCTGAAGGATTTATATTATTACAACAACTGTATGGAAAAGCAAGTGTATTTTCTCCCACAATCAGGCAAACCGAGACATATGGATCTCTTTATGAATTTATGGAGTGAACCAAGACCAGTTCATCCACTTAAATTATTTGTGAAACGTTGAAGGGCATGGTGTGACAGAGATATTATTTAACAGTCTGCAGAGAAAACATATAGCCGGAACCCAACGACTCACCAACAAAATGTACAGATGCGTATACTATGCTGCTCTCACACGGGGTTTCTACATAAACGTACTCCAAATACTTAGGTGTTTTGACCACTGTATCAGAATTTCAGCAAGTACACAACAGAGGAACTGTATAAATGCATGTATTATATTATACATTTCTTTGTATAAAATGAATAAAATAGTTGCTTCGTTTAGTTGTGCCTTGTTCAGTTCATGACAATAAAGAAGTTTCTGCCTATTTTTTTTCACATGGCTGGTTTTAGTGCATTTAAATTGGGGATAGACTGCCTTAGCTTCTGTATCCTTTCTAATGCTCTTGCAGATTTCTTCTCATCAACATAGTTGGAGAACCCATGCAGTTGCTTTTTATTCTTTTTTGTCATTTGAAAACTTGTGAAGCTTTTCTTATACAGCACAGATTCTGTTTTTTTATATGATTATCGTCTGTTATACCAGACTGTGAGGGTTGTTTAGCGGATATATATTGGCAGAGCCTTAGTATTTTGGCTGACTAGTGCTCTCCAAGGATAATCCCTACTGGCCTTGGTTGAAAGGTTGATCAGTATTCAACATTTATGACAATCTGAGACAACTCAGGCTGGTATTTATTTAAGAAAAGTATCTGGGCATGTAGTTAGTTTGTCTTCTAATGTTGGTGCTGTAGACACAGCATGGAATATGTTTTTTAAGACCATGATTAACCTGTAGTTTCTGTTCTACCTTCAAATTATGTTCTGATATTGAACAAGAACAAAATAAAAAGAGAGTTAAGCAAAAGCAACAACACAATACACATTTTAACACCCAAAATGAAACAAATATCATGAATTAAGAACAGGTAACACAATATAATGTAATTAGTACTTACTTGCAAAGGAGTTGCACAAGTATAAACTGAATTCTGCTGCACAGTTTGCAGATGTTTAATCAGATGCGGTGGACCAACTGACCAGCCAAGCTTAAGAAAATAATAGCATACAGAATATTACTTACACATCTAAATAAGGCATACAATCTATATATTACTATACAGTCCAACTTAAGAGAAAACATAACACTTCACATCATTAATGTCAGTGATGATATCAAGTATCATGTCAAAACTGGATGAAGAGATGGTGTGTCCATAGAAAGGACACAGTCAGGTTAGGACGTTTGAGAGGAGAACTAGTTGTGTAAAGTTGGTATTAGTACGTAAGAAGTGAAGGAAAGAAAAGAGGAGGGTGGAGGCTAGACAGGGAAACAGGAGAAGGGGAAATATGAAGAAGGTGAAGAGGAAATGCTATGGAGAGAAAGAAAAGCACATCACCCATACTCTTTGCTCTAATTTTCCATCTCAAAAACGATTCTGTTGTCTCCAAGATCATCGGTAAATGGGTTGTATCTCAATTTTCCATTTCGTAGCTCCGCAGCCATAACATTTTAGATGGTTTCCTCAACTGTTTCCTTATTACAAATGTGTATTTTCTATTTTCCCATGAAGGAGCAGTCCCTTTAGAATTTTAACTGCCAGTCATATAATATTATGGAGCAATGTAACCTTTGTTTGGTAGAAACGCCATGATATTACAAACCATGAAACGTTTTCACCCTAGGTTTTGATGGTCTCAGTAACGAGGATTAGAAGTTCTGTGGAAAAACAAGGCAAATGTCTTGTTTCCCCAGTGTATCTAGCTGTTCAAAACAGCCACAGCTTCCGGAGGAAAGTGTCGGGAGGAATGTGGATCTACCAAGTGAGTCAGACCTGGAATTATGGGCTCACCTGGTAATTTTTGTCTGTAAGGAGAACCTCAATATTTCACCCAGAACACCCACTAATTCTTCACCCTCGGAATTAAGAGAACCATCGATAATGTTAACTTTGGGAGTGTGGAAGTACTGGGTGTGTGTACAGGGCTCTCATATTGAGGCCCTTAAAATGGTAGTTGGATGGAGAAGGGAGAATGGAGACGTTGTTGCTTCCAGGACTCTGCTGGAGGACAACAGTCAGGTGCTTGAAACATAGGATAGAAATCACGTCACTTATCTTATCCATTGTTTATTCGTGCTATTGAGTGAATCACTGAGCCACAGTGTTCTGGAGGAAATGTGTAGAAGGCTGTATATCAGTATGTAATGATAAGAATCAACCTACAAAAATATTAAATCCACAGTATTGACTATCATTATATTCAAATGTTATATTTATATAAAGAAGTATACATTTACTAATGTTAACATCTACTTACCTTGATGATATAGTAGATTTGGTATTTTTCTCACCCTCTTTCTCAATTTACTCTATCATCCCTTCTTCACTCGTCCCCCCTCTATTTCTCCGAGATATATTACAACCGTCTGCCTCTTTGTCACCTCTGTCACACATCTGCCTCCCCCTCTCTTACAAAAGTGTCTTTCTGTCCTGTCCACCTTCAGTTGCTTAACTGTATTTCTCATTGGTTTATCACTTCTTTCTAATACCTGACTCGCCCTCTCTTTTTGTTGCTTGTACTGTCTTTTCCTCATCTGTTGTTAGTATGTCTTTCTCATCTCTCTCACGAGTCTCAACCTCTCTCACATCTGATTGGGGCGGGTGCTCGGGGGCATCTCAGTAGTAGAACTCCCAGGTCACGAATGGTGTTATTGTCAGGATGTTACATTGTAGTGGGCATTCCACTCTGCAAGAAAGTATTCAATTAAACATTCAGTCCTACCTGTGGTAACTGCAGGCTACCAAAAGAACATAAGGCTCATGAGAGCCTTGTTTAACTTTTGTTCCTGCCGCTAGCATTAGAACATGTAAGGCCAGAGGGACCTAAAGGCAGTGCCAGGGGTAGCAAGGGGCACACAATAAATGACGTGCATGACCATAGAGTCTGCAACAGGCATCTGTTACATTTTAAGGCCTTAATATCCGAGGCTTTTGTAAGGATGGTGGAATCACAAAAACAATATATTGTTCCATCCATCAGACCCTTCTGGTCGCAGGGATATATAGGGTTATGTCGGTTTACCAAAACCATTTGATACCCAGAGCCAACAAATGAGCTGCAGCTTATAATGATTTTTCATTGTGTACCGACAAAGCAGCAATTCATATTGTAAAATCTAATGTATCAAAACGGAGTATGAAAGAAACCGATGTACTTCAAAAAATGTGCACAAGATACTGAGATCAGAAACCATGCTTATTTGTACACCACTCAATTTGGAGTTAGACATACTATTCTGTGATTGAGGGAATCTTGTAAAGGGTGTTCATCAATGCACTCTGGCTTACAACTGGATGTCAAACGCTGAATATGCTACTTACCAGTATGAATCTGTTCTTGGCATGTAGGGCTGCTGACATTCATATCTGTGCATAGATCGCCGCCTAGTGTTGGGTCCGGATGTTTGCACGTTGTTGTCCTGGAAGAGTCTTCGAAGTATCCTGGGATAGGTGACTCCTCCCCTAGACTACAGTGCGCATGGGCATCCTCTCCATCCTCAGATTGTTTTTCGCCATTGTGGCAGTGATGGAGTAGATACAGAAAGTGATGACCATGCTTACAGTAATTCTGAGAGCTGCAGCTGCTACAGGCGCCGGGGAGGAGGGAGGGCGATATGAATGTCAGCAGCCCTACATGCCAAGAACAGATGCATACTGGTAAGTAGCATATTCAGTTCGAGGCATGTGGGCTGCTGAATTCATATCTGTGCATAGAATACATAGCAGTGCCCTCTATTAGCGGCGGCTACCAGTGCCAGCTGCAGCGGTCTGAAAAAGAGTTTTGAGAACAGCCTGTCCTACAGCTGCCTGCTGTTTTGATTGCACATCTACACAATAGTGTTTGGTAAATGTATGCGTAGTGGACCAGGTGGCTGCTCTACATATATCATGCAAAGGAATGTTTCCTAGGAAAGCCATGGAGGCCCCTAACTTACGTGTTGAGTGTGCTCGTGGGGGAATCGTTAATGTGCGTTTAGCCTTTTGATAGCAAATTTGAATACATTTAACGATCCATCTGGCTATACCTGCTTTGGAGATAGCGTTACCTTTGTGGTGTGGGGCAAAGGCAACGAAAAGTTGTTTTGTTTTCCTAAAGACTTTAGTCCTGTCGATATAGTACATGAGGGCCCTCTTTACATCTAGTGTATGGAGTGCTCTTTCTGCGACAGTTTGTGGGTTTTGAAAGAAAACAGGCAGTTCAATAGTTTGGTTCATGTGGAACTGCGATATCACCTTGGGCATGAATTTGGGGTTGGTACGTAGTACGACCCTGTTTGTGTGAACCTGTATGAATGGCTCTTGAACGGTTAGTGCATGGAGTTCACTAACTCTTCTTAAAGAAGTGATTGCTACTAGGAAAGCTACTTTCCAGGTGAGGAATCGAATCTCGCATGAGTGCAGAGGTTCGAAGGGTGGACCCATCAGGCGTGTGAGGACCAAGTTGAGGTTTCACATTGGAGCCGGTGGGTGGCTTGGAGGAATTACTCGTTTGAGTCCTTCCAAGAATGCTTTTATGGCCGGCACTCTGAATAAAGAGAGGTGCTGCCTGTTCTGGAGATAGGCTGATATTGCGGTCAAATGGACACGTATAGAGGTGTATGCCAGATTGCATCGGTATAGGTGTAAGAGGTAACAAATTATGTTTTGGATGGATGCGTCTAGCGGGTTAATGTCACTATTACTGCAATAAATGACGAATCTTTTCCATTTGGCTGCATAGCAAGCCCTGGTAGTGGGTCTCCTGGCCTCCTTAATGATGTCCATACAGTCAGGTGGCAGGTTAAGGAAGCCAAATTCTAGGACTTCAGGAGCCAGATTGCCATGTTCAGCTGTTGCGGATCTGGGTGCTGAACCTCTCCATGGTTCTGCGTCAAATGCGCGGGTTTGATCCGCAGCCTTTGATGCGGCACCACGGAAAGTTCGAGAAAGGTGGTGTACCATGGCTGGCGTGCCCACGTTGGAGCAACCAGGACGAGTGTCAGTGAGTGTTGTCTGAGTTTGCGTGCCACCAGCGGTATCAATGGTGCTGGGGGAAAAGCGTACGCAAATCTGCCGGACCAGTTCATCCATATCGCATTGCCCTGCGACTGCGGATGTGGGAACCTGGCGGGAAAGCTTTAGCATTTTGCATTTTCGCTTGTGGCGAAGAGGTCTATCTCTGGATGACCCCACTGCTGGAAGTACGGTTGGAGTACTGATGGGTGCAACTCCCACTCGTGCATCTGGTGGCTGTGTCTGCTGAGCAGATCCGCCATCTGGTTGTCCTTGCCGGGGAGGTGTTCCGCCATGAGGAACATGTTCCTCTGAATGGCCCACTTCCACATGCTCTGAGCCAGATGAGACAACTGTGGAGAGTGTGTTCCTCCCTGTTTCTGTATATAGTACATGGCGGTCATGTTGTCCGTCCGGATCAACACGACTTTGTTGCACAAGTGTACTTTGAATGCTTTCATAGCCAGGAAGATTGCCATCAGTTCTAGAAGGTTGATGTGCATCTTCTTTTGTTGTATTGTCCATAGTCCTTGCACTGTGTAGAGAGACGCGTCCGCTGTCAGTATTATTTGTGGAACTGGCTCCTGGAACGGTCGGCCCTTGCAAAGGTTTTGTGGATTCCACCAATGCAGAGAGTTGTATGCCCGACCGCTCACCAACACTAGGTCTTTTAGTTGCCCTTGAGCCTGATTCCATTGACGTGCTAAGCACTCCTGAAGCGGGCGCATATGTAGTCTCGCGTGTGGGACTATGAAAATGCAGGAGGCCATCATGCCTATCAACTGCATAAACACTCGCGCGGGAAGGGAGTGTTGGGGTTTGAACTTGGAAATCAGCATTTGCATGCTGTTGATTCTCACTAAATATGGCTGAGCTGTGGCCGCCAGAGTGTCTATGGTCACACCTAGGTACTGTTGTACGTGTGCGGGTTGGAGATGTGATTTTGGGTAATTTAGTGAGAACCCCAGACTGTGAAGAAGGTGAATGGTGCGGGACATGTGGTTGGCACATTGCTGGGCTGACTTTGCCTGAACAAGCCAGTCGTCCAGGTAGGGGTAGACATGAATGTGTTGCCTCCGTAGATGTGCAGCCACAGTAGCTAGGCACTTTGTGAAAACCCTGGGCGCCGTTGTCACGCCGAAGGGAAGAACCTTGAATTGGTAGTGCTGCCCTTGAATAGTGAACCTGAGATATTTCCTGTGTGATGGGTGAATGGGTATGTGGAAATACGCATCTTTGAGGTCTAGTGTGGCCAGGAAGTCTCCCTGTTTGAGCAGTGGGAGGACTTGTTGCAGGGTGAGCATGTGGAAATGCTCCGAAAGAATATAGCGGTTGAGGGGTCTCAGGTCTAGTATAGGTCTGAGTGACCCGTCCTTTTTTGGTATTAAAAAGTACAGGGAGTACACCCCTGTACCTTGCTCGTGGACGGGTACAACCTCTATTGCGCCTTTTTGCAGCATACTTAGCACTTCCTGCTGTAATAGCGCTAAGTGCTCTGAGGACATAGGACGGTGTTTTGGGGGTATTGTTGGTGGAGTCGAGGTTAATTCTAGGCAGTAACCGTGTTTGATAATATCTTTGACCCACCTGTCCGTGGTGATGGAGTTCCACGTGGACAGGAACCTTTGTAACCTTCCCCCGACAGGTGTTGTGTGGTCGGGAGGAAGGGAGAGGGCGTCACTGTTTGTTCTTGGGAGAGGATCTGGTATTGCCGTATCCGCGTCCTCTGCCCTTTGTGCTTGAACCACGATATCCACCCCTGGTGTTTTTATCGTAGGTACTTTGGGTGTTGCCCTTGTTGTAGGTTTGCTGTGACCCCTGTCCTCTACCTGCTCCTCTATTGCCGGGGCGACGAAAGGAGCCACTCCGAAAGGTCTGCGTTTGGAGAGCCCCCATGGACTTTGCAGTGTCTGTGTCCTTTTTTATTTTTTCTAGTGTGGTGTCAACCTCTGGCCCGAATAAGTAGTCTGGGTTGACCGGCTGGTTGAGGATGTTACTTTGCACCTCAGGTTTGAATCCGGAGATTCGTAACCAGGCGTGTCGTCGTAACATGACGCTAGTGTTTATGGCCCTGGCAGCTGTATCTGCGGCATCCAGTGCACACTTGATGGATGCGTTTGTGAGGAGTTGTCCCTCTCTGATGAGGATCTCTGCTCCCTCTTTGTATTGGTCAGGGAGATGTTGTAGTAAGGTTTCTAGTGTGTCATAATGCGCTCGGTCGTAGCGAGCCAGGAGCGCCTGAGTATTGGCAATACGCCATATGTTAGCTGCTTGGGCTGCAACCCGTTTGCCGGAGGTCTCTAACACCTTGGACTCTTTGTCCGGGGGAGGAGCATCCCCAGTCGTCTGCGAGTGCGCCCGTTTACGAGCATTCGCGACTACTATGGAATCCAGAGGCATCTGTCCTCTAATATAGGTAGGATCCCCAGGCGCTGACCTATATTTTTTGTCGATTCTGGGGTTTATTACTCTTGCCCTGGTGGGTTCTTTGAAAATGTCCTTTGCTGGTTTGAGGACACCTTTCAACATGGGTAGAGTTTTAATATGTCTTTCTGAGGATGCGAAAGTATCCATGAGAAAATCGTCCTCGACGGTGTCAGAGTGGAGTTGAACACCATGATTGGCCGCAGCACGTTCAATGAGGGCGTTGAATGCGGCAGTGTCCTCTGTGGGAGACGTTTTTGCACCATATAGCTGCGTGTCCTGCGTATCCATAGGTGCGTTTGAGTCTACAGGGTCATCCCAAGCTTGGTCAGGGTCCTGTTGGCCTTCAGGGTCCATTTCTCCGGGGTAGGGGACGTGGTCACCCATGTAGTCCTCCAAAACGTCGGTTTCGGAGTGTGTCGGAGAGAAGGACTGTGGATCTTGGTGAGAGGTATGGAGAGGCTCGTAAAGAATTGGTTCCGAATCCACTGGCAGCTTTTTCTTTAGTGGGATCCGGTAGGAGTCCAAAGCTGGCTCGGAAGTTATCTTCCTCTTGTGAAGCATCATTCTGCCTGTTGCGGCATCGATGATGTGTGATGGCGACGTCTCCGTAGGAGAGTGTTCTGCAGGTGTGATCCTGGTGTGGGTGACATGTGTTCTGATTTCGAACAGTTTTGGCGCCGTGGATGGTGGCAGGCCAAAAGTGATGTTGGCCGGTGCCGGAGAAGCTTTTTGAGCCTTTTTCGGCTCGGAGCCTGACGTGTCCTGGAGGGCTGCCTTATCTTTGATGCGTTGCAAGGATGCTGAAACTTGCCGCACCTGGAACGCCGACGGTTCTTTGGCGCCGACCGGTTCCGTTGAGGCAGGCGTGGACTTCTTCGGTGCCACGGGGTCATCGAGTCGAGGAGAGGTAGTAGCTGTCGACGGCGTCGATGATTGTGCCTTTGGTGCTGCTTTCGAAGTGGTGTGAGATCCAGCAGCCATTTTGACCTTTGCGGTCGGAGCCGATTGTTTCGGTGCCGGGAGCCGAGGCGGTTTGGCGGTACCGATGGTCTTTTTCCGTGTGTCGGCGCCGACGTCGGCTGCTGCAAGCTCGGCACCGAAGTCCCGTTTGGTGCGGTCGGTGCCGACGGGTTTGGCTGGCGTCGAAGGTGTGGTGGGCTTAGATCCGACCAGTGTGACTTTCAGTTTCGGTTTCTGCTGAACCGATACGGCTTTCGGTTTCGATGAAGGGAAACCAGCCGTTTTGGGTAGTAATGGGTGCCGCTGAATGTCCGAGGCCGGGCCAGAGGGCGGGGCCGAATGGATGCGGGATAGGTCTTGGGTAAGGCCCGAAGGCGATCCCTCGACCGGAGCCATAGACTGACGCACTGGGATATCCACAGTCTGTACAGGTAGGCCTTGCTCGTCACCGGAGCTACTCTCTTCGGCCCCTAAGGCCTCATTGTAGTCTCCTACCTCGGTGTCGGCTTCGTCTCTGTGAAAGAGTTGTTCTTCGACGTCTTCCGATCCGGAGTCGTGTTCGGAAGCGGGGCTGGAGGGTAGGTTCTCCACGTCTTCCACATCTTCGTCCTCGGCGTTGATGTCGGTCGGGGCCGGTGCCGCTTGCTGCGCTTCGAGCCTCGCTGCTCGACGATTCCGGAGAGTCTTCTTGGATCGGAATTGGGCACAGGCCATACATGTGGACTCGTCGTGATCTGGTGAAAGGCATTTGTTGCACACCGGGTGGACGTCGACATGGGGATATTTCGCATTGCATACAGGGCACCACTTGAATGGCGTCCTCGATTCCATCGTCGATGTCGGGTCGATGGTCGGGTATGATGCGAAAAAGTTGGTCTGGAAGTTGGTAAACTAACAAATAACTATCGATACCGATCGGGAACAGTACCGACGCGAACTAAAGGCCTTTTGGCCTGTAAAAAGTTTTTCCTAACTTGAGTCAAGATAAGCACATCCAAACCCAATGGCGGAAAAAAACAATCTGAGGATGGAGAGGATGCCCATGCGCACTGTAGTCCAGGGGAGGAGTCACCTATCCCAGGATACTTCGAAGACTCTTCCAGGACAACAACGTGCAAACATCCGGACCCAACACTAGGCAGCGATCTATGCACAGATATGAATTCAGCAGCCCACATGCCTCGAACACAAAGAAATCCAATTGGTGATAACAAATGTTCAATTATTCTGTAGTTCCACGCATCTCCCGATGAAAACAGTACCCAACTTGTGTGGCTGGCCAGGGTCTCCATGACAGAAAGCACCCTAAAACGAGACACGGCGACAGCCCTTACCACTAATCAAAATCAATCCTTTTTCGCAATGTAGGTACCTGTGTTATGTGGGCCCAGGCTTGCACACCACCTAGAGAAACTTACCAAAACCTAGATATTCCTGAAAAGTAGACTCTCACTGGAGTTCAAGGTGGTCTGACTCTTGGATTCCACAAATTTGCTTTTTAACTTTTCTCTTTAACAGAGAAGGCCTTGTAAACCTCAACCATTTTCCTCATATTTCTGTGAAAGAACGTTCCAGTAGCTGTGTGGATTCACGAGACTTGTGCCACCCAGCATTCCCACAGGTCTTCCAAAAAAACAGTACATAATGATGTGGCTGGGCTTAGCGCCTGCAGCTCAAAAAGCACAAAAAATGACATGGCAACATCACATCTCGCTTAGTAAAATCCACACTTTTCTGCAATGTGGGTAGCTGTGGAATTTGAGCTTTAGCTCAGTCACCACCCTGGGAAACCTACCAAACCAAGACATTGCTAAACAGTAGACACCAAGAGGAGTTCAGGGGAGTATGACTTGCATGGATCCCACAACGTTTTGTTTATCCAGACAGTCTTGCAAACCTCAAAAGTTGGCTACATACACCCATTTTCCTCACATTTCTGAAACACAACGTTTGTTTGAGTTTAAGACCTGGAACTGAGACAGTGTACCACACAATATCCGCTTTCTTTAGTCAGTCATTTGGTGAAGAGACAATACCATATGGTGGCAGGGAAGGCCAGCGGTAAACCATTGTGCTTTCCAGCTCCTTTCTGAAGACTTTAAGTAGGTGAAGTCCATAAAGGAGTGTCAAAACATCTCAGGATATCAGCCGTAGCAGGTGGGAGAGGGTTGAGGGGTGTAGGGGGCATTAGTGCCCCTCAGGCAGTTCTCTTCATGAAACACCGTCCCCTCCAAGGCCCTAACCCTCCTCCCACTGTGATTTTTCTTTTGGTTGGCAGGTATTGACCTGATCTCTACACATAAACAGTGGAATGTTATATAGAATGCTCATGTCTGTTCTGGATGGCATGACACCAGTGACAGACTAATGAAGGCTTCTCCAACGAGTAGCTTGTGAGCTACTTGCAGCTCTCTAGCTACCTTTTGGTAGCACTCTTGTATGCAACCTAGCCTAATTGGGAGTGTGTTTGAGACAACAAATAGTGTATATTCAGAACACATAAAGCTGGCATTTGGAGTAAAATGTGGAATGACCAAAATATGTTTATGTTTGAGAGATCTGATGTTGGGTAGACTATTGTTATTAGTAGTACCTTGGTGCCAGGAGCTTTGGACCTATGGCATTCCAAATTGACAAATCAATTTTTACATCACTGCTGGCAGCCCTACCTAATGCACCGAGATAATCATAGCTAGTAATTTTGCATATGGTGGCCACTATTGTACTCTTGTCTGCAGTGGTCACTGTTTCGACACTAATAGTAGAAGCTCAGGATGATTTTTTTTTAACATAAACCCTTGCGGAAGAAAAAGTTCGAGACCCCTCGACTAATAAATAATGTTCAGTAAACAGTGCATCATTTGAGTCAACTGGACATTAATAGACTGTAAAAAATAAATAAAAGAAAGGACCATAACGTTTCTATAGAGAAAATGTCACAGCCCTGACAATTATGCAAGAATGCAGTTTCCTGGGCCCTTTATTCTTTTTCACTACAAATGTTTAATTTCTCAGCACATTAACTCACATGAAAGTTATAACATGTATATTTAAATCTGTTAAATATCAAATTTGTCCATTGTAACAGTTATTTTGGCTCTCACTGAAAAACTTCCTTACAGACGACATTTGGACCACTGTAAAGGTTTACAAATATCTGTGTAAACAACCCTAAAATACACACATTAACCATAACTAAAGTCAACATCTGATAGACAAACAAGTCTTGCATAATGACTGCTGCGAGTGTAATTAACTTCTTGGAAAAATCATTGGCTCAGAAATATGTACACATCATTGTCAGGGCCATATATGCCCATCTATGCTTGCAGCCTTTCAGTGTCCCTTACTAGCTTCATGTTTATAAAACCTCTGTGGTATCCTTGGCTGTCTATCTGTAGAGTGTGATAAAGCTGAAAACGTTTATGGAAATTCTGCCAGGTCATGCGGGGAGCGGTAGATCCAGTGGTTCACCACTATCAATTGTGACGCCCAATAGTATAGTCGCATATCTGGGAGTGCAATACCTCCGTCGTACCAACCCGTAGTCAATGTATGTAACGCTATAAGGGGTGCCTTCCCGTCCCATAATAGCATTCTAAACTCACTCTCTGTTTCTGAAGTAGGAGTCGGGCACCCTGTGTGGGCAGTTTTGAAGGATATACAGAAAACAGGGGAGAGCAAGCATCTTAAAAAGGCCAGCACGTCCCAACAGGGAGAGGGGCAGTGACCTCCAGTGCTTGACGTCATTACGTAGTCTCTGCAGAGGGACGGTCAGGTTTTTGTCGTGGAACATCTGAGGATCCAGACTTTTATAAATTCCGAGATAGCGGAATCCCTCCACCTCGCATCCTGAGGGGAGTTTTGGAATCACAAAAATCACCAATTTAGACCAGTTAATTGAATAACCAGAATATTTTGCAATGTTTGTGAAGATATTGAGTATTCTATTCACCGATTCATAGGGGGGGCGCCAGATATAGCAGGATATCATCGGCGTAAAGGGCTATCCTATCTTCATTTCCTTCTGCCCACTTCAACCCTCTAAACAATGGATCCTCCCTCACCCATGAGGCCAGTGGTTCTAGTATTAATGAGAAAAGCAGAGGGGACAGGGGACAACCCTGTCTTGTACCCCTTCTGAGTGAGAAGGTCCTGGACAGGCGGTTGTTGACCCTGACCTGGCCTTTTAGGTCTGTCTTTTTTCTGTCTGCTTTAGCAGATTAATCCAGTTTATGAATTTCGGGCCAAACCAGCGTTGAGGCACTTCAAAGAGGTACGGCCATTCTATGGAATCGAACGCCATTTTGGTGTCCAGAGTCAGTACCACTACGTCTTCCTCTATCAGATGTTTGCAGCCCTGAACATTATGAAGACGACGGATGTTTAATGCAGTGTTCCAACCTGGCACAATGCCAGACAGATCTGCATGAACCAATGAGGGCATCCTTGAAACCAGGCGAGACGCTAGGAGCTTGGAAAGGATTTTCGCTTCAACGTTAATTAACTAAATTGGCCTCTAGGTTCCGCAGCTGTCAGTGGAGTTCCCAGGCTACCGAATAACCACAAAAGAGGCCAACCTTTGGTCTTCCGATAAAACTCCTTTTTCATAACTTTCATTATACATTTCTCGTAAGTGAGGTGCAACTTGTGAGGCCAATGTTTTTAGGAATTCAATTGGGATCTCATTGGGCCCCATCGCCTTCCCTGATTGTACACTATTTATTGCTATGCGGATATCATCTGAAAGACCCTCCTCCAGTATATTCCTATCTTCAGCGGGCAGGGTGGGTAAACGAATATCTGCTAGCAATTGGCGAGAGTCTTCTGCCATAGCAGTGGTCGAGGAGGTGTACAGCCTCTCCAGATGATCTGCAAATGCATCTGCGATGGCCTGCGGGTCTGAGAGTATTAACTGTAATTTCAGTGATGGTAGAATAATCAGAAGGCACAGTTTGTGCGAGTTTTTTGTGCAGTTGTAAAACTGTGCATTATTAACAGCATTCAGAATATAGATTTACACTTGAATTTGCATGTGTACACTTATCTGATGGTATTGCTTTTGAAACTAGTTTGGTGTAATTTGTTAAAGTGCTATTTCTTTGCTTTTGCTAACTAGGCATCGGTTAGGCCACAGCGCCATCTTGTTCAAAACAGGGGCCGTTTTATGCAATGCAGCGCATTTTCCTTTCTAGCGCCGGGTGCACCTTTTAAAAGGTGCACCCGGCACTAACAAGGAGAGTGCGCTGTATTATATTGTATGTGCTACCCACCGGGCAGCCACAAACTTGTGCTGCCCTGAGGGCAGTGCTTTTAAGTGAAATATGTTGCGGCTGCTTCTAAGCTGCTCCATGTTTTACTGTGCAGGCGCAATCCGCCTGCACTTTTAAGGGGGATTAGAGATCCCCTTGCAGGAGGGTGCACTGAGTGGCTTAACCCACTGCAAGGGGATTTCCCCCTTTCAGGGGGCTATCGGGGACGCACTGACAGTGCGCCTCCTGACACCTTCTTTGCCTCTCTTCCCGTATCTATAATAAGGCATGGGCGCAGATGCATAGGAATTCCTTAATTTGCATGGGGCTGCGCCCTCATGAACAGGAGGGATCACCCTCTGGTGATAGCGCAGGGGCTATATGTGCACCAGCGCTATCTGTATTACAGAAAGGACGCGCACAAGCATCTGTGGCCCTTTTGGAATACCGGAGTGCCCCGCAGGCGTGCAAAGCAGGCGCACATGCCCTTTGCGGCCCTGGGGCACTTTCTTCAATACGGCCCCAGATGTCTCATCCTGAACGTGCTCTGTTTATTATTTTTTTTTGCTCACAGTCAAGCAAACTAATGTTTATTTTCATTGACGTTGTTCTCGCTGCTCTCCAAGTAATACATTAAGTCTCTTCCGCTAGTTCCCTGTATTGTAATCATTTATAATATTTCAATGTTGTTTTGTAACTAGTTTGTTCTGCCATCTTTGGATGTCTTTAGCCCCTCTAGCTGAATCAATATTCATGTGGTGGGATAGTTCTTAGTTAGTAAAGCACTATGATGCTTAATTTAACTGTGTTCTTACTTTTCAAAATTTTAATTCTGCTCACACAATGATGAATTTGAAGTTTCAGTTATGTTCCATGAGAAGATTTCTTATGGAAACCTCTGCTATTGGGGGTGAGCCACAGACCTTTTCAATACTAGGAGGGATGCTCTTTGATTTCTTACTGAATTAGTTGCACATTTGGGACAATTTTCTGCATTTCCCTATTCCTGGAAGCCTTCACTACAATGACTTCATGTATCTGCATTTGAAAGTTTTATATTGTACCTGATCAATTTTTGTAATAAATCTTCCTAACGTTTCTAATTCAGCCCTACAACTTATTGAGTCTGTCCTGACTTTATTGACTGCATTTTGATATGCTGTATGGTCGCTTATCTTGGGGACACACTGCCTCATTAAATTGAGGTTTAACAACGTCCCTGACTCGTCTGCCCCTGGGTGTGTAGTTGAGGTGCATTGCGGGGTGCTCAATTGTAGTTGTTCCCCCCCTCGTCCACAACTTGATGGTAGCATGAAATGCTCAGCTACCATGAGACGTTTGGGTTTGGAACTATATATACACTAACTTTCTTATGTTTGCTGTCACTGAGAGCCAGTAGTGCGAACGCTGGGTTTTGAATGCAGTAATTTACGGCTGCTACATCACAGTAATAGGAAACAAAAGTTTATTCCTACTGCTGTAATATCAATGGTGTCAATAGTCTTGGCAGATGAATTTCAAAACTACAACAGACTTCTATGGAGAGGTCCTGATGCCAGGGAATCATAATTTAGAAAATGCTGAAGGATGCAGATCTGGTGATGGGGGTCTTCCTGGGGCTACTCCTCGGTCCACGAATACAGTGGGGAGACTTTGGCCACGGGGGTTGATGCCCCTCAAAGTCTAGCTGGAGTCCAGTCAAAAAACAGTTACCGCTGGCCTATTGATCTCCGGTTACACTGAAACCAGCGGTTCCATTTACCTGATGATAACTTCCTTGCCAGGTGTCCAAACTACACTTTGACGACTCTCCCAGGTCCAGCAGACTTGGTGCAAGTTAGGAGGGTTGGAACTTGGTCTCTGAAGCTGCAAGTCGGCATTCAGGTGGTCTTGGCTCCCAGCTCACCAAGGCAGGCTTCTTCAGCTTTTGTAGCCCTGTAACTGTAACAGGAGGTTTGCCAAATTACTCTTGTAGTCACTTCTTCTGTCTGAGGCTCGGCGATGACGCTTACTCAAGCAAGGCGCCACAGGCACAGTTCTCTCTTTGGTAGCCCAAGGGTCATCAGCTGCTGTCTAGTCTGAATGCAGCCCTTCTTCACTGGATCTATGGTACAGCATGGCAGTCCTTCAGTCCATTCTTCAGCAGAGACATGATTCTGAGGTCTGGGTGCCAGGGGTGCCTCTTTCATGCCCATTACGTGTCCAGGGGGATGGGGCACCTAATAAGCCAATCGGGCTATCAGGTCCCTCCTGCCTGATGACGTCTCGTGAAGTGTGGCACCTAGCTATTCCAGTGAGCATTATTCTGCTCACTCTCAACATCACAGAACCCTTCTCTTGATGTGTGGAGCGCCATAGCCCATCCCAGAGGTGTGGTTACTTAGGGCTCCACTCCCCTTGACAAATCCAATTTAACTAAGGCTTTTACCCCTCTGCCTGAGATGCCAGCCTGTCTGCAAAACCAAAAGAGCACCTCCTCCTCTGTATGATCACCATTTACCCTTCAAAGGTGATTTCCCCTTTGAAGATTGCCTTTTGGGCTCACACCTTGTTTAGCCTTTCTGCCAGGGGGCAGTCACACCCCCTGCCCTGGCAGATCTTTTGTGATCCTACCTGAGAGTCGTTCACACTTCTCCGCCTGAGGGCAAAAGGCTGTCTCAAGGGTAGCAACTTATGTGCAACCTTAAACAGTCACTGGAAAACTTGTGCAACAAAGTTACAGATTTCTAAAGAGCCATTTGTGCAAAAGATAGATGATATTCACCTTGAGGAACAAGTCAGGTTTATTGTAAGGATTCTTCTGATACCTTGAAGTATCATATTTAGTACTCGCATTCATATGTTAGCACTACTGAGTTGTCAGTGCATAATCCTGTATTTGTAATTGGGCTACAAGCCTTACTATAGTAAAAAGGACTATGTGGGGTTTTTACTGTCGGGGCAGATAAAGCACATATCTTACTTTCGGCATTAGGGCTCGCTGGGGCTGGCTTGGGGTGACATATATTAAAAAGGAAGGTTTGGGTTTTGCCATTCCTTAAAATGTCAAAGTTAAATTAGCATTTTAAAACTGCTCCAGCAGCCTGCAGTGTAGACTGGGGATCATGCTATACTTTGCATTACCTGTGGTGGCCCAATAAGTGCTGCAGTACATGACAGACACTTTAACTTACATGCCCTGGGTACCCATGGTACCATATACTAGGGTCTTATAAATAAGTTAACCTATGTCAATTTGGTATAAGCCAATTAAACATACACTCTTAATGGTCAGAGCACATGCACTGAGGCCAGGTCAGTAGGGGCCAGTGCATTACAGAGTCATTAAATCAGTACCCGATAGTCAAAATTGGGGAAAAATGTGAGGGTGAAGCAGCAAAATGCCTAACCATCTCTGCTTCAGCAGGAGTAGAGGAAAGATAGGTCGAGTATTTTTTATTTGGGCACAGCGAGAGGGAGGGCTGAAGAGAGAATGGAGTAACTGAACTGCAGAATACCATGTATTGTTTTTTCTAATTTGGGCGGAGGGTGGATGATAAACGCAGAGGGTGATGGGGGTGGGTGCCAAGAGGTCAGGCCTCAAGTTTTTTAAATATTTTGCAGTGGAAGGAAGAGTAATGCTGAGGGGCAGTGTAGGAGGGTGGCATGATGCCAGTTAGTTCTGTCAAAATTTGGGTGGTGGATGGGTGACATGATCAGAGGGTGGTGGGGTGGTTGGCAGGACACCAGGTTTAATACAGGGCAGTGAAAGGATGCGGGTGTCTAGGGCTGCCCCATGGCTCCTCTACTCCTGCACAGGTGACAACTACAGTGGAAAATGGAATAAAATGCCATACATAACATAAAAATAAAGATGGGTAATTTAATAAAAAAATTAATGTTTTTCGGTTCAGGGTGAGTACATAGGCAAACCAAGTTTCTCACGCTGTCTAGTTGATGTCACAAACAACCCGTCAATGAAAAACATCCCTGTTATTCATAGTTATAAATCTATATTTTGTTAATTTACAAATGCTTATTTACACAATTTCAGGAACTGTAAAGTTAATGCATGAGCCCATTTTTTAAAGCATTCCGATTTTCTAACTATATGCGACTTGATAGATGCAGTTTGCCTTTAAGTACATTGATGGAATTTGAAAATAAAGTATACTTCTGATAAACCAAATGGGCCTTTTTCTGAAAGCTGAAAATGATCTTAGGCTCGACAAATGCAATTTTTGAGACCACAAAATTCTGCGGGTGGGGATTGTATTTATTCCAAAACTTAGCAATAGCCCCATAAGTGAAAAGCTATCAGAGCTTTACATATCACAAATACCAATTGAGTATAAATTCTTCTTCCACATACCTTCCAACCTGTAACACTGTATGCCTTCCCAGCACTTCCAATTGTTATTGTTCTTTCCCACATACCAGGCAATGTAGCTGCACATAAAGAAATTATGTTAATATTTTGTAAGTGAATCATACACTATTTTAGACTTTTTCTAAATTTGGCAGTTTTCGGAAAAATAGATCCTCAAAATTAGCTGCTCTTGTTTTCGGACAATTGTTAGGGTCCTTTTTACATGGCTATAGTTTTTCCCAACCATTGCCATCATCATAAAATAGGATAATGTGTATGGATTGTTGAGACACACCTTACAAAGGATGCTACATATTTTCCATTATGAATAGAACAGTGTTTAGAATGTGGGTTATGGTGTTGGGAAAACCTGCAAGAAGGAGCCTACGTCCGCAACGGTGGGTGGATGGGTGTGGTCTGATTTGAAAGGGGCCATGCTTTTTTCAAGTGAGGTCCATCTCAAATAGGAATTACAGAGGAGGTAGTGACGAAGATATTGCTCCAAATAAGACCCGCATTATTGGTCTTCTTTGGAGAAGTTTATGACCGACACCAAAGGATCTCCCAGAATCCTGCAGAGCAGTGGTGTCACACTGAGGGGAAAGCCCTAGACCACCAAAGATTGGCCAGAGACATCCTTACCACAGATGAGGAATATTATACTTCTACCATCCTGTTGGCGAAGACATTTCAGGTCAACAAAGCAGCGAACCACTGCAAAGGAAAGGCCTGGACATGCAGGAAAACTGACTGCTCTGACCTTTTTCTTAACCGCCAGCATTAGCAGAGTCAGGTTATTTTTAGTAATCCTTCTCCACCCAGGCATTACCGTCTGGTGAATACAGGGAAATAAATACACTACAATGAGGCCTACATTTAAAGACATAGTCAAGCATATGTTTTGAAGTGACTGCAAACACGGTTATACATGCTACAAATGGCTAACCCTGTAACAGAAATGCTAATGTCTTGAATATAAAATCAATAAAATACT
Organism: Triturus cristatus; assembly: GCF_964204655.1. Lineage (NCBI taxonomy): Eukaryota > Metazoa > Chordata > Amphibia > Caudata > Salamandridae > Triturus > Triturus cristatus. Next base: position 530,184,703 of record NC_140586.1, read on the forward strand.
TTGAAATAAGAAAAGAAAAAAAAAAAAATCAGTGACTGCATCCCTCTCCTTCCCCAACAAAGGCTCAATAGACCACATCACAGTTCTCATGATTGAAGCCAGACGTTTGGATGGGAGTTCACTTACAAAATAAAATGATTTAAGAAAATTAATCTCGAGAAAAGGCAACTAACCACAGAAATTCCTTTAACTCAAAAGAAAAGTCCTGTTTCTAAACCAAGCTACAGAACCAAGAAACATTTATGGTAGGTAAGCCTAGGTTATGAAACCAAAGCAAATGAAAACGTTTATTTTGCTTAGCATAAGACACTTCTGAGTCATGGGTAAAAAGACAAACTAATATCTCGGTTCGGTTCAAAATCTTTATTCGATTCATACAATGAATCATAAAAGCACAAAGTTAAAAAGCGATAAAATACACAATTAAGATAATCCATCTATAAAACAATAATTGTAATTTGAAAATCCATCATACAGCATAAATACAAATCCCATGGCAAAATACAGTTCTACAGCTAAATTATCCATAGCGTTTCCTAATCTGAAGTGAGACTCGTATGAAATTTAACATGGCACCTCAAGTTTCAACAGAAGATAATGACAACAAGTAGTCGTAGCCTTCTTTATAAGTACATGGTTGCCGCCCCTTCAGGATAGGCTTAATGAATCTAGTCCTTGGTTCCTGATATAAAGAACAAAAGAGGACAACATGTATGGTACTTTGGCTAACTCTGTCATTACAAGGACAAGGGGGTAGCCTCTCACACCAGCCCCCTTGTTTAGGAAAGGCGAAGAGAAAATGAAGGATATTTAGCCTAAACCTCGTAAAGTAAAACCGCCATTGGACATTGGTTGTAAAAGTTAAATAAAACTGATGCTGTAACTTAGGTGCATAACTAGTTGGGCCTCCCTAACAAGATGTATCTAAACATTTCCAATAACTTGCTTTAATTTGGGTTTTTATGTTTCCCTGGATATTTTCAGGATTATCATAGGCATAACCCAAACCTATCTTGTTCAGCATGTCACTGACATATGACAGCCAGGGGATCTGCTTTGCATTATCCAGGCTCATACAGTCTAAAAGAATTTCTCTGGAGAGCTGCAGGTCATCAGATAACCATATTTTACCCCATAATAATAGGGGCGACAGACGGATAATATCAGTCACTTTGGTCATTCCCATTTCGTTATGACAAAAACTGTTTGATGAGCCCGATGGGATCAATAATACCCGTTTTAGGAATTTATTTTCCATCACCTGTATTACTGAGGGATTTTCGGTCCCCCATACCCCTGCCCCGTAGGTGGCCACAGACAAGCATTTGGATATATATATCAGGTTTTAAGATGCGCAACAGGTTTTTGACCCAGCTTACCACAAAAACGGAAAAGACCTTCTATGGAGCGGGTGGCACTCTGGACTCGAGCCTTCATTAATGGGGCCCAACTTAGTTTGTTGTTGAAAAGATTTCCAAGGTAATTAAAATTATCCACCTTTTCAATGGTAAAGTGATTCACCACAAATTTCCTTGATTTTGACCCTTTTGGACCACAGACCATTGCAAAAGGTTTTGCAAAGTTTACTTTCAGGTCAAGGTTCAGCATAAAGGTGTTAAAAGCATCTAGGCACACCTGCAAACTATTTCCAGTGAGGGTCATCAAAACAGTGTCGTCTGCATATGAAAGTATGGGAATACTCCTACCATTTACCTTTGGAAAGTCACAACAGTGGTCCAACAAATACTTCTCCAATCCGTTTGTGTATACTAGGAACAAAAAAGGCGCCAAAATGCAGCCTTGACGCACCCCCTCAGTTGAGGGAATGGATTTTGTTGTTTCGCCCCCAGGTCCAAACCTTATAGCCACAGACGTTGCTGCATGCAATCTACGGAGAAGTGTCACCAGGGGTTCTTCAAAACCCATGTCGTCCATCATCTGCCACAACTTACTTCTACAAACAGTGTCAAAGGCACTTGACAAGTCCATGAAGGCAAGGTAAATTGCAGAACTCCTTGCCTTCATGTACTTGCCAATTATTAGCGCCAAATTCAGACACTGTTCAACTGTCCCCTTCCCACTTCTAAATCCATACTGGGAATTCACAATTAGACCAACAGAGTCTACCCATGTTTCCAATCTGGCCAAAATGACCCTTCCCAATAATTTACATGATGCATCAATCAAAGATATAGGGCGATAGCATCGGGGATCACACCTATCGACCTTCTTAAAAATCGGCACCACCACTGCCTCCTTCCACGATACAGGGATACGACCAAGAACAACAGCCCTAAAAACGTTCAACAATAATGGTGCCCATACTTCAGTATTGTGTTTAAAAAAGTCCAAAGGGACAGCATCAGGGCCCGGGGCTTTTAATAGTATACCTTTCCTCAAGGCTTCTTCAACCTTTTCCAATGTGAGCGAAGAGCTAAGGAGCGAAGCTGTGGATGGTACCACCAAAACCCCTGCGTCATCCAACAGATCCGGAAGTAATAGTGCTTTGGGATTAAAAATTTTACCAAAGTGAGCTTCCCAAGATTCACCAGTAACCTGCGTCACTATGCTTTCCTTGTCGTCACTTTTAAACAGGGGGCGATTTACTACTTCCCAGAAGAGCCTACTATCTTTTAACTCAGAGGCCTTCTCTAGATCTTCCCAGGCACGGTTTTTCAACTCCTGCTTCCTCTTTGTGATGGCCTCTTTATAGGCCCTTCTAGTCGATCTTATCAATTCTTTGTTTCTTGGTTTTTGTATGAGGGCCGCTTTTAGGGATTTATGTGAGGCGGAGCATGCGGAATCAAACCATCTAAAACACCTGGTTTTTTAAGGTGCTCAGCCACGTGCCCGCATAATTTTTCGAAACTCCCAATGACCTTGTCTGAGTCAGATGTTGGCAATAGGCATGAATCGATCTCAGTTTCACAAACATTCAAAATCTCCGCCTCTAGGCCTACAGCATCTATTTTCCCCCACTTCATGGTAACACCCTGATTTTTATTATATTTTATGGGTTGCTCCCAAACCGGATGTTTTCTACTAGCAGGAGCACACAAAGATAGCATTAAAGGGTTATGATCACTTACAGCATTTGCTATTACCTCAAGCCTATTAACATAATGGAGAAAATTACTGGACACAAATACAAAATCAATAGTGCTCATTGCACCTCCTATTCCCTGAAAGGTTGGTATTGGCGATATGTCTGGGGCGACCCAGGGCTCTACCATACATAAATCATTTAAGACAATGATATTATTTAAAGCGTCCCCCTGGGGCGTGTGTTTAAAATGCATCAGGGGCTGTTCGTTTAGGTCCTCAAGACCACACACATTTGAACCCCCGTACTTGCACAATGAACAATTAAAATCGCCAACCCAAATAACAGATAATAGAGGTCGTTCGCTACGAGCCTTACGTATTGCTTCCTCCAAACTCTGAATTGTGGATACATCATTCCTATCAAAAACATTGTGGTACCAATTAATTAATAACAAGGGCTCTGGGAACAAATTTTCCAACAGGAGCAACTGGTACCAGGGAGTATCCACTATTTTTGAAGTTATCAAGTTCTTCAATTTAATGGAGAGTGATGTCATTATCCCACCCCTAGCCCTCCCAGCTGGTGATGGCACCGCCAAGACATTAAAAGATTTCCCCACCCGTTCTACTCCATGTCTCCTGGAAGCACAGGATATCCTGGCCACCCACGTAATCCAGCCAAGCTTCGTCCTCCAACCTACCCGCAAGACCTGCAATATTCCATGAGATTAGGCACAACGTATGTTCCCCTAGTTTATCATCCACAAGCTCTTTTGGAGTTACCAGGTCGTGCCCAATAATAGGTGGGTTTGGCACACAGCCCAAATTACTGACAACCTGAGTGTCCAAAAGTAGATTAGGCTGTGCATTGTGGTTGAAAACATCCACCACCGAGTTATCCTTCTGCCTTTCCCCCTCATTCTCCACCATGGCCAGATCTGGAGTAAATGAAACATTTTCCCTTTTCTTGTCTAATGGTCAATCTAAACCCTCCATTCCCGCCAATGGGTCAAAACGGTTTCTTAGAGGAATATTGTTATTTGACATCCACCCTAGGTATTCCTCCCCCTGAAATCTTATTCTTGATTGATCATAGGGCAATTGTATGAAACTATTAAAACTTTTCGGCCCCATGTAACCTCCATCACCCTGGTGCCACAAACCAGGATGATTTTGGGAAGGTCGAGATGCAGTATTACTCTGTATCCACCCAGAGTAACTATTGCCCTGCAATCTTGACCCAGAGTAGCGAGGATTAAAGGGAGCATGATACAGGTTGGAGTAAAAGTATTCAAGGCCTATACATTGAATATCCCCCATTCTGGCAAACCTTGCTTTGTTACAAATTAAGTCCTTGACCCACCTATCCCTAAAGTTAATAAGGATACAATCCCCCTCTAAATCCTTCTTGCTTGGACCAACCCAAGGGACCCTTCATACACTTAATATTTTTGTAACAGAAGCTGGGGGAAGTGGTCTATTGTTGTCGAGCCAAAATTTGACTTTATTTGATAAATCCTGACTTGATTCATGTTTATTTTGTGCGACCACTGGGACACCTGTCAGGATGGCCATAAAAGGGGCAGAATCAGGAGGTATGTTCACACAGGTTGATTTGCTTGAAGGTGCCATTTTACCCAAGACTAATGAACTGCTCAGTGGAGTTAATTTATCTTCAGGTGCAGCCGCTAGCTTAGACGTAGTTGAGCTCAATGTTGACGCCATAGCTGTAATAGACATTAACTGAGTGCCCACATCAGCCGCCAATGTAGGTTTAGTTGAAGCTGACTGTACGGGGATTCGCTGGGAATCAGCAGATGCAATAGGCTGGGATAGATTACTTTGATTTTGAATAGAATTTTTCTGAGCCCCCTTCTTTGTTCTAATACGATTCCCCAAGGACTCAGGGGTTTTACTGTTATTAGCCAGAGTTTCCAGCGAATGTGTGTTAACTGATATTAAATGCTCTAGTTGGTCCAATTTTAAGTTAACAATTTGTGTTCTCTCTATAAGGGGTATCAAAAGACTTTTTACCAACTTCTCAATGTGTATTAACAAATCTTCGTTGGTATTATTTTGGCAGCAATGAGTCAGATAACCGGGATCTCCCGATCGTATTCCCCTTCCCTTCATGTAACCTCCCCCTCTTTTACGTTTGCTAATTTTTGTAACTGCTTGAACAGGATCCGAAACTTGGGATTGTAAGGGAATAGGCCCCACCAAGTTCAAATTAGAGTGTTGGTTCCCATCCCCAATGGAACTCAATACAGTACGATCCTCTATTGGGCCGTTCGCTACATCATCCATAGGTATTTCTTGAAAATCTGGGGTTACAACTAAATTTGGGCTAGCTTCCAAATCATTAACTATACTCTTTTCAGGAGTGACCACAGAGGCAAACCGTCCCAGGGATGAACGTTTCCCCGTAACTAAATCCAGAGACAAACGCTTTTCTGTGAGGGCGATTTCTTTATCCAGTATCCCTGTAGCCCGGATAATGAAATCATCCAGGGTTCCAGTGGCTTTACCGCTACTTGACTTTACTGTGACCCGCCTACCCTTCCCTGATAATGAGGACATCATTAAAAAGTATATACAATTTAAAAATACGGATGCTTCAAAAAATAAAAATAAATCTAAACTTACACACAGTGACTACATTAAGTATCTCATCACATTCGTAACTAAAACATACTTTAAGTCCTCAAGTCCACAGTGAAAGAGAATGGGCCCGGCCCGTCCCTGTACGCCCTTGGACGGCTTATCCCCGGGCGCTCCCGCGTCGCTGAAATGACCTTCCCTTAATAGGAGGGGTGAATAGGTACGGGGGCGTGACGAACAGGGAGAGCAGCCCAGGTGGAAGCAATTGGGCACGCAGGGACTCCTGGGCAATGGAGTCCCCTGCAGCTCGCAGCCCTGTTGGCTACTGCTCACCCCGCTTAGTTCAACCCTGTTCCAGAGCACCCTTACGGTGTTAAGAGGGCGCTGCGGGACCCGCGCAGCGGGTCCGGCGAGTTGCTGGCGCTGAAAAGGAGTCTCACTGTAAATCCCACGACGAACTGGACTCGTGACACGTGCTGCTAAGAACTTTGAATCACGGAGCTTAGCTGCATCTCCTGTTTCATTTAGTTACGGTGCCTCTCTCTGAAGCGCCCACGCGCTGTTCCCTTTCCCCTCGATGATAAAGACTGAAACTGACCTCGATAATCAAAAAATGTTAGCTGAAGCAAGAGGTGAGTGAGTGCTGTCTAGAATCCAGGGCCAGGCAAAGGATTGCGCAAAATAATGGCCAACTGCCCCACTGTAATTAGAGCATGTGGTTTCAGCCCGTGTTCAATATTAAAAAATACAAGTAATCCATGTAGAATTAGCCAATGTTCATGTGAGAAAATGGGTTGTTGGTTGAGTGGGGTGTTAACCCTGCTCAAGCAACAGCCGCAATCCCTGTCAGGGTGAACCAATAAAGTAATTAAATTAATCTGTGCTTAATCCTCTGTGTCAGCTTGGCACAAAAGCAGTCATGCTTAACTTAGCGGCAATGTGTAAAGTATTTAAACGGCACATAAACAGTAATAAAGTGAAAACACAACCCAAGAAAAATTTCACACCAATTTAGAAAAATTGAGTAAGTTTTAATAAATTATTTTACACCAAAAAAAGAGTGGGTCTGAGGGTCCTATTTTTATAAAGATCAAAAAATGAAGGGGGGGCTGGATCACTTGTACCTTCATAACCAGGGTCGTTAGTGATGCCTCTTGTAAAAAACCCTCATACACGTACGTAGGTGGAAGGGCGGTATATCTTGGTTCTCCGCCTATTCGTAGCGTCACAGCATCATCATAGGGTTTACTTTTCGGTATGCTGACCTCCACCAGGAGGTAAACCACTGGTATTGCAGTAGTGTCCAGAGACCAAAAGTTAAGTGCTCAGTGTGGAGTGAGGTTAAAATTCTTTCTACATCCTCTTTAGGGAGCAATTATTTATTGAGAGGGGTATGTTGAAGAAATTAAAAACAGTGAGTGTGCATATATGGATCGTGTTACTCAATCCAGAGCACTAGTGTATAGTCCGTATATAGGGTCAACATGTTTCAGCCCCATTATGCCCAGCTGAGAATAGGGGGCGTTTTCGTCAGGACCAGTGAAAGTGAGCTAACACTATTTGTGCAGCTATTTGGAGTGGGTTTCTGTATCTGTCCACTCTGATGAGTAGGTCAGTAGTAACTGGGGAAACAGTGTGTGGGCTTCCTGGGGGGGGAGGGGGGGGGGTGGCAAGATTCTCCCTGCCTTCTGCAGCTGCGGGATTATTTACTTGTTCTTGCTCTGGAAACGGTGCCCTCATCAGTAATTTGGTGGAAATAGACCGAAGACGTCACGTCTCCCGCTCCCCTTCGTAACGACCGCAAAGCTGGCGGCGTTCATTTAAATCATTAATCTCCAACCGGCTGGTGGAGACCTTTAGAAATTTGAACATTTTCCCAGGCCACAACCGCTCGGTGTGCGTCTACGGATGCGGAATTTCCTGGATCCTTTACTATTCATTACATAGGATTCCTCTTCGATTAATTTTGGCTGTCAACTATTGCTCACCCATCCTTTGTCCTGATGAAGACCCGCCCTTGACGCATGTTAAGCTGCACTAGTCTCTAGGGTCGAAACGTTGACGTTGTAGTCACGCTAGTCTATGCAGTTGCACAGACCCCAGCACACAGTAATTCTTGGTCTTGTATTCATGCATTGAAAACATTGGACAGTATTACATTACTACTGTTGCTGTTAAGTGTGGCCTATTTGTATAATATATGTATAGCACATTTTTCACATATCACCACAAAGTCACTTTTTGCACTTTAATCACTTAATTACCCTATTTTGTATTGTTCTATTGACAGCCATGTTCATTGATTTATGTACAATACAAAATATTTTGTTGGACCAAAAAAGAATTGTTCTTGTGGTGTGTTAAAATAGTACAGGTTGGTTCTCCAGTAGGGACGTTGAACCTTGCATAATAATCAGTTATTTCACAAGAAAATCAAAGGTTGTGAATACGGTGATTTCACTTGTACAAAGCAATTGCCTCATTTGAACCATCATGAATTTACCTGATCCTTCGTCCTCACCCTCACGCTTATGAAATTTCCAAGAAGTGGTGTTTAAGATTTCACCCGCTTTTGCGTGCCAGCATTATTTGAATTAACTAGATGGGGCGGTGATCACGCTGACCCGACCTCAACATTCCAACACGGATTTACCAATTAGGATTCATTCTGATTAAACCATAGGCTGTCCTCCCTCCTCCCCCCAGTCCTGATTAAGACCCGCATTGACTAATCAATAGTGCATATATTTGGGTTGAAACGTCGATGACATTTTCTGGTGCAGTTCAAGGCTTTGCTTGCAAACGAATAAACCTGGATATAGCAGTATAGTCATTGTGTACTCTGCCCCCCTTTCCCTTGTACATATGCGAATCACTTTGTACATAATACACCTTTATCACTGAGCACAATATGTCACTTAATCACGTATCACCTTGTATTTTCATATTTTGTTGACAGCCTCTATATCGACTTGTGGGTATATATAAATGATGCAATTTATATATATAACGCTATACCCCATATAATTGTTGTCGATCTTTTATGTGTGTCCTGTGTGTGTTCCTTATGCCATTTAATGTTTTGAAGAATTGCATAATAACTACTAAGAAAACTGAATTGTTGTTTTCAAAGAAATTGTTGTGCATAGCCGACAGAACAATTGTTTTTGTTTATAATTTATACCCAGGTTCTGAGGTACACAGAGTCGCGCATTGTTTTTTGTATTTAATGTGCGAGGCATGCACACGGCACGCAAGAGATATGCAGTATACGCTTACATAAAATGCCAAAATGCGCAAATTGCACTGCTGCATGAAACACACTTAATGGCAGGAGAGCTCGACAAGCTACGCAAACGCTGGCAAGGTACATTCCGTGCAACGACATATTCTGCGTTTGCGCGGGGAACACTCATTTGGGTGCGACCAGGAGTTTCGTTCCAGGAACTGTCCAGAACGATAGATGTAGAAGGTAGTTATGCCCTATACCAGGGGCTCCTAGACGGCCAACCAATTCTGCAGGGAAGTATCTATGCAGCAAACACAGAACAGGGGAAGTTTTGGGACTCCCTCTCCCACCCACTGGCCCAACATACCCAGAAACCCTGGTAACTAGGGGGACACTACAATTGTACACAAAACATCCTCTTAGACATATCCTACCCGCCACACCCAGCCTCCCCGGCAATAACACAAAGCGCTTTAACACAATGATGGAGCACTCTACGCTAGTGGATGCACGGCACGCTAGATATCCCAATACTAGGCTATACTCATTTCACTCTATATCACATGATCTCGGGGTCTGCCTGGACCGCTTCTTATGCTCCCCTCTTATTATCCCTATGGTCCAGAAATCGGAATATCTGGGCTGGATCCTATCGGATCCTGACTCACATATGCTCACCCTAGCATGGCAGCCACACCTACCACCGGTCCCCACCTGACACCTGCCACGTGAGTGCCTGGAAGACCAAGTGTTTAAATGAATGCAAAGAACACACATCCAAAACTATTTCTGCGAAAAAACAATACAGCAACAGCCAGGACAGTAGAGTGGGACACATTCAAGTTGGTGATAAGACGAACGTGTATCCAACACATCTCCGGAGTGTGTAAAACCCTAGAGCGGCGTATAGTTGAAGAGGAACAAAAACTAGCAACACTGACACAGGCGGCAGATAGAAATGAGGCCACGCTGGCAGGTAGCCGACGCTGAAACTGCATACACGTAGGTGCTCACAGACCTCCGAAGATATAACTTTAGAGCACACGCAGCCAGGGTACACAGGGAAGGAAACAAAGCTGGCACACTGCTTGCATGGCTAGTGAAACAGGGCACCATCAAACAAACTATCACGGAAGTGCCCACCATCACAGGCACCCCAGTCCACTCCCAAACACTCATATTGTATGCGTTTCAGGAATACTACACAGCCCTATATACAGCCCCTAACCCGGTGCCTTAAGAAACACTGGAAGCACTCCCTACCCTGTATAGCGACAGCTGACAAAAGTGCCCCAGAGGAGCACATCGCTGCAACAGAAGTGACACAAGCTATACAAACCCTGGCCACACAAAAGGCACCAGGTCTAGATGGCCTACCATTAGAGTTCTTCTGCACTTATTCAGCCCTGCTAGTCCCCGACTAGTAGAACTCTATAAAGCAGCACTGGAGGACGGCACACTACCACACTCCATGCCAGAATCAATAATACTCTAATTTCTCAAGCCAGACCGAGTTCCTTGCCACCTAGGCTCATACCGGCCTATTTTCCTGCTGTCCGCAGATTATAACATTTATGGCAAAATACTAGCAGAACATAACTTCTCAATTCTCCCAACACTAATTCACTCGGACCAGTGTGGATTTGTATCAGGGAGAAATACGTCTCACAATATCCGGCGACTGTTCCACAGGCAGGATCAGGTTCGGGACCGTTACCCCCCCACGCTGCATGCTTGGTCCTGGACCTGGAAAAGGCATTCAAAACCCTATCATGGCCATACCTCTTTGAGGTTCTTTGCAGACTAGGAGTGGGGCCCCATTTACAAGCCTACACTAAACTCAAACAGTAGACAGACTTCCAGGGTCAAGCTTGGGTGCCATATATCTCCCTTGTTTCCAGTGCTGAGAGGTACAAGGCAGGGCTGCCCACTTTCTCCACTGCTATTTGCCCTAGCGATGGAGCCATTAGCAATCCGGCTTCTAAAAGAGGGGGAGTAGTGGGCAATCTCACTAACGGGAACCATACACAGTGTGTCACTGTATGCGGATGATCTGCTCCTCTATGTCCAAGACATTACCTCAGACGTCACTTCGATCTTTGCCACTCTCACAGACCAAGACCGTAGCGGGCCTAAAAGTAAACTGGGCCACTTCTACAATATACCCTTTATCAGCTGATCTCCCCCCCTCCCCAACAGGTACGCGCTTGAGGAATTGACCTAGTCTGGAATGCTCATGCAACGCAATACCTAGGTGCGTGCTTGTATCACACTCCACAAGACATTTACGAGGGTAACTACTGAAAAGAAATAACAGGCATATGTTTCTCTGTCAATTTCTGGAAAACTCTCCCCTTAGCCCCCATCGGGAAAACAGCAGTGACCAAAATTCTCCTTGTCCCGCGACTGCTTTATTACTTTGCTAATCTCCCAGTTGTCCCCCGCGCCTTCTTCCAGGAGTTAGACACTCTCCTCAGCACTTTAATTTGGGGGAAAAGTCGCAGGCGGGTAGCACTGGCCAAACTTGATCTACCGGTGAACCAAGGTGGACTAGGGGACCCCTCAATTGAAGTATACTTCCTAGCAGCTCAATTACAATGTATGTCGCAATGGATGGTGGGTGTGCATTGCGAGAGACCCACACAAGCACGGAGCCAATCTCTGCCCTAGGGATCCAATGCATGCTACTGCCGGGAGACAAACTTACTCCGAACTGTCCATCACAAACGACGGTGGTGCACACATGCATGAAGCGCTTACATCGGATATCACGCGCAACATTTCTTTATTCCCCCCTACTACTGCTAGTGGGCCTTCCAAAAGATAGTAACCATTACACAACACAAAACCTACATACATGGACAGAACATTCGCTTACGGAAACAAGCTCATTGTTCACAAACGGTCACCTGCTTTCATTTGTAGAGTTAATAGCAGATACCGATCTACCAAGGGGGCAGTTTCTCACACATACAGCTGGTGGCAGATTTGCCACTGCACTTGGGACATGACGGACACTGAGCCAACTACACACCCAGTCCTTCAAACTATCCTACAGATGGGCTCCGGGCATCATATTGTGACCTGGTTATATAGAGCAATCAGAGAGCTCAGCGCGGTTACACTCGTCACCCTTCAGGAAAATGGGAGACAGAATTTCAGACACCACTCCATGACAGAGTGGGAACAAGCACTGGAATTCCCCCAAAAAGTATCCTGAAATCACAGATTCAAGAATATACAATACTTCGTTTTACATCGGGCATATCTAACACCAAAAAACCTTCAACGATACTACCAGAACACACATTTCTCTTGTCCTAGATGTCAAGAACGGAACGCGACCTTTCTCCATACGTTCTGGAGTTGTCCGACACTACAATCCTACCGGAAACTACGCGAGGTGACAGGGCTCACGGATATTGCAACATGGGAAGCCAGTGCATTAGGCATATTTAAACATCGGAAGTCCCATAAAGTAGAAATACGATTTGCATCCCTAGCCCTCTTGATAGCCAGATGAAGCATCGCTGTGAACTGGAGGGCCCCGGCGGGACCTCCACTGGCTGCCTGGAGAGGAGCAGTTACTAAATTAGGAGCATCAGAGGAAGAAGCGCTAAGACATGTGGAGGTCCGCGGCACTCGGAAGAATCACATCTCCATGCAGTGGGAGACACAGCTCCACACCTTCAAACCTACTATGCCACATGCAATATCCCAACAGTTAACATCAACTTCCTCCCAAGCCCTTCAGGAAGAAGATCACTCCAGCAACAAGCTGGATAACCACCTTGCCGCGCCTACCGCGCAGGGCACGGAGGTGGAACAAATATAAACCCTACAGCCCACACCTGCTTTATGCATACTCTGAGACCTGACTCATAATGACCAGAAACTAAATCTCACAACAATACTCATCTACACTAAACTCACATTTCCTCATACAGAGTGTATCCCAGTTAATTTTACCCTCAGTTCTTGTTATGTTCCCCATTGCAGCACATTGTCCGACATCTATTAAAACCTGTACAGGCGACAACTACCGTTATGATACGTTGATTTTCTCTATCTAGTAATCTCTCTAGTGTAAGGTTTGATACTCTTGTGGCTTCAAGTGTATCCTGTCATCTTGTTTTCTCATTCGATAAGGGTGAAAACAAGGAAGGCACCTGCTTTAATCACCTGAAAAGGCTGGCCCACAAAACACTTATTACGGTTGGCCTTGGGATTTGTAAAATGGTCATGTTTTTGGATTTAGGAGTAGGTTCTGTCTCAATAGATTAGGTTTATACCACTTTTACCTACTAGTGTTCAGAAAAGTTTGATCGATTTTTATCAAGGACTAAATTCCTTTCCTATGAAAACTCCTATACAGGAAAGAATGATCTGTGTGAATGAAATAATAGCAGGGAAGGAGTCTTCTGCCTCACATCTTCCTGGTCTGCGACCAATAAGGGGAATCTTCTTAGAATAATTAAATTTTCAGGTAGTGATAGAGTATGGCATCTCAGTACTAAAGAGACCAGAGACAATGTAGTAGACTCTGCATTGTCAATCTTCAGTGAAAGTTAATAATGGCATCAGCAGGTCCAGGGCTTAAAATGAGTTCCAGAGAATGCTTTCTTAAACACTGTCTCTCCTCTAGGTGTTTCTTTTCCTTAATGAGGAAAAGGAGACATCCCTTTTTGGGATCTAAGTTATTTTCTTCAGGTCACAAATTCTCACTAATAGCAGATACAGAAAACAGAGCATTGCGAGCTGGCTCCCTTGGCGCCACAGTGACAGAGTAAAAAGAACAAGAGTACTAAGTATGGGTTTTGTTAGTTCAACCCCTACACCAAAAACAATATCTGGAGCAGAGAAATCATGGAGCATCCAATACATCCCAACTCTTTCAGTTTAGAAAGTATGTGTTGAACATGGTGCTGAGCTGACTTTGTGGCAGTAATAAGTGGCTCTAGATTTTTAGAAGACACCCTTTCTTGATCGCTTCAGAGACCAGTACTGGCACATTCAGTACGTTTGGTAAATGATCCTTCAGACCTTCAACTGGAGGCACATTTGTTAGCTATATAATCTGAAGAAGTTGTATGGCAAAGCTCACGAGTGAATGCAAATGAGAGCATGTTTTCATACATCATCATTAACAATTAAATATGCGCTTTAAGTAAAAAATGTTTTTTTTTTAAGTTTCAGGGGCGTGGCCTCACTGCCAAACATGATGGCCACACCATAGTCAAACTTCAGACTCCTCTTGGCTTTGTTACTCTGCAGGATCAGACGGACAAAAAACACAATGCTCGCCCTGATGGGTGGCAGGGGGTCCTGGGATTGCCTATGATGTGACGTGAGTCTCCTGCTGTGGTTACGACCTGTCGGGCTTGCCCGATGGTGATCCTGAGATCGACGACCTTCGCCCAGGGTGTGGTGTGCAGCTTTGCTCCTGCTTCTCTGCAAGTGCAGGGGCCGCACTCGTAAGGACACCTGCATTCACACCGTGGAGGGCATGAATCCCCTATATCACGTCTCCAAAGCCTTCCCCACCAACTGCATGCCTCCTGAGCTGATCCCAAGGGGAGTGAGGCCCCGGATTGGGAGATAAGCGACCTATCTGCTTCACAGGCCCCCCTCTGCACACTTTGACCTACCACTGGTGAGCTGGACCTTCTATTCTGGGACAACGGACCCCATGTGGGAGCTCCCTACCACGGGGATCGTTTGGGGGCCCCCACAACGCTTTCCCTTCTGGGGATGCCACGGTTGCATACTCCCATACCAGACATAGTACTCCAGAGGAATATTTGCATCTTGATCATGGGACCCCCCCCCCCCATACATATTTCTACACCGAATGTTTAGCTCTCCAAAATATATATTTACTCTTGGGCCTCCAAGTTGCTCGTTCCCCCACTCCAACCTAGACGAGTATCGCCTTGGCTGGTGAGGCGATCCTTTGGGCTATACAACTTCTGCTACTGCCCTTTACAGATACAAAAGCTTTTATATGGGCCCTTATTATTACAGAATGGGTAAACGCGGAGACGCCTGCAAATAACGCATATGTGAACCGACTGATGTCCTGCACTGTCCCTCTGGACCTTCTGTCTTTGTGGATCCCATTAACCATCCTAATATGGATTCAGCCCCTACTTCCCTACTATTGCAGCACTCCTGCCAAGGGACAGAAGGGCCACCAGAGAAGTTGAATATGATTCTGGCGCCTATTGCGGAGTCCGGCACAGCCTTTGATGCCGAGCTGGATACTCTGACCAATGATATAGCTCTCTTGTGAGAACAATAGAACAAGTTATCAGAAAGGGTCAATACTAACACACAGGCCATCAAAGCTATGCAGCCTGTGAAGCAAGACCTGACTGCCCAAATACACTCTTCTGGAAAGACTGCACCTGGCTGAGTCCAGGCTGGAGGATGCTGAGTGACCTTTGTGTCAGAATAAGTCTGTGTAGTTGGTCTGCCTGAAAGGGGAGACCCCGCCACTTTTCTGGAAAACGGTCTGAAATCCTATATAGCCCTAACCTTGGTCTCACCCTTTTTTGTGATTGAGTGTGCTCATGGAGTCTGGGGAGAGTGCCGAGACCCTCAGGCACTCTCCCAGACCCATAGTTGCCCAAATTTAAATATTTTAGGATAGGAACGCCATATTGGTAGTGGTCAGAAAAAAATTATCGTACGTGACAACATGAAAGTGTTGTTCTTCCTGGACTACTTTCTGGCGATACAGCAACAGGGAGCTTTGTTCACTCAGTTCATACAGAACCTTAGAAAGCTAGACCATAAAATTATGCTCTCCTATCCTCCAGTAAAACAACGGATTTCAAATGGACAAAACTCTTATTTCTTCACTCCACCTTAAGCAGCCTGGGATTAGATAGAAACCTTTGACAAAGGTAGTGACAAACAGACCCCCCAGTAGCCCTTCACCCTACCTATGGCTCAGATCTTAGTCACAGTCTGGAGAATTTGTCGCTGAGGTGTCGGGGAAGAGGCCCCTCCTGGGCCCAGAGCCAGAGGGAGCCGCAGTAGGAATAGCAGCATCCTTGCAGGATCATTTAGCAAGCCCACAACTGCTCTCCTCTGAGTTCCACACTTCCAGAGATGACCATCTTTCGCACTATCATGGTTTAGACGTTATTACACCACCTGTGTTCACAGCCCAATCCTTAGATGACATTCTATGACTGGATCACTTGGACCTGATGTGCTGTTGGTGGCTGTCCATGGCTCTCGTGATGGTTCCTGGTAACATCCTCGTCTATCAGTGAGGTCGGAACACCTCCTCTGCATTTGTCACTCCCTCTTCCTTTTATTCTACAAAGCCCCATAGCTGAAGGGATGAATGTTTTCCGTGTTGTTTCTTATATTCTGCTCTTTCTAATTGTGGGTTTCCCAGTTTCCCTTTTTATGGACGAAACACTTCGATATCTGTCCTTCTATTGCTGATAGTTACTTGTGTATTGCCTTAGTTATGGATATATCCAGCTGTTGATTTGCTCCTTTCACTTATCTTCCAGGAACCTGTATTGCTATGATCCCCATGTATCACCCTACTGGATTGCCCGTTTCTTACTGTGCTCCAGGTCCTGTTCTTTGCTTTCTTTACCTTAATTACATGGGTTATGAACTCTCTGCAGAAGTGTTGCACAATACTCACAGGGCTCATACGTTGGAACGCGCAGTTTGCCTTTTACAGGAAACCAATTTAACATGTGGGAAACTCACCAAAGTGCAAACCAGATGGCGAGGTCAAGTATTTCCCTTGCAACTCAGCCTACACCTGGGGAGAGGCACAAAGGCTTTCTGCAGGGGTACCATTCCTGATGGCAGTCGTATATCTAGAAGACAGCGGCCACTTCACCCCGGAGCAGGGCCACTTAGATGGCACACATTTAAATCTTGGGATGGTTTATGTTCTCTTTCTGGGCCCGCCTGTTCACCATCTAAGTAGACTGCCCCTGGATAACTTGAGCTGACTTTAGCTGGGTCCAGGACACCAACATTGCCAGATCTAACCCGCCACTTCCACAATCTCCCGTACACAACACAACACCAACAATAGTTAGCACATTGGGATCTAGCGGACATGTGGTGCTTGCGACACCCTCACTGCTGAGAGCACTCCTTTAATTACCCTGTGCACAGTCTACATTCTCGTTGTGATAGGTTTGTTTGTTCATACGCTATTCATAACCGAGTGACATCGACCGCCTATCGCCCTCGCACATAACCCCCTAGACATGGTATTAACCTGGGGCAAGACATTGGCCCCGATGAAGGATCTAGTGTTCCAACAGATGCTCCTAGAGCTTATAGCTGTATTTTTTTTGTGAGAATAAGAGCACAGCCTCCTCTCCCTCCACTGAGTGGGAAACGTTTAGAGAACTTACTCTGGGTTTATGCATCAAAACTACTGTAGGCACCAGAAAAACTTTAAACAGAGATATTTTGTAATGATAAGTTTCCCAACATGAACTGGACCGCCAGACCCCATCATCACCTCCCCACCTTGACCATCTTCACTTTGCCTGGGCCTCTTATTTCGATACTTTGGAACTGCTACATTGCCACGATTTCTCGGGATACTGTACAAGAACACATAAAGAGGGAATTGGACCTGGTGCAGCTATCTTCCACCATCCTCAGATTACGATTCCTCTTAGCATTCTCTGGGGTTCACTGACAATATCGTGGTAAAAAATATATGTGTCAAAAATATTGTCAAAAATATTGTTCTCCTACACTCATAACGGTAACTACAAAAATATCAGAAAAAATATCGTACAAAAATAGACAAAATATTGAAGTTTTAATATAGAGTTTAAAGTAGTAAATATTAAATATTTTAACCTATAAATGTAAGATAATGTAAATGAAATATTTTCCACTAATATTCAATACTAACTCTCACGCTCTCTCTCTCAAACATTTGTTTGTATTTATATAAACATATGATAGTGTAACTAACAAAAATATTTATTTGAAATTATATTACATTTTTATATATTTACTATCATGAAAATATATATAATAAAAAAATATGTATTGTACATTATATTAGGTTTGGTAATATTTTACATTTATTATATGAACACACACACACATATATATATATATATATATATATATATATATATATATATATATACACACACACACACACACACATATATATATACACACACACACATTACCTACTGGCGGTCGCCAGTAGGTAGTTATAGTTAGGACCACGTTTCCATAGGAAATCCGCAACATTCTATTTTGAATAACTTTGGCGCCGGTCGACGAATCCTCGCGAATATTTCAAAATAGGTGGGGCGCTACGCTCCGCTCCTTCCCTGAAAGTCTCGGGGAGATTCGTCAAGCGGGGGCTGAGATAAAAGGGGGGTCCCAAAACGCGTTTTTCCCATGCATTTTTCCATAGGACCTTTAGACACAGCTACAGCCCGAACGGCTGAACAGAATTAATAGAAATTTGGCAGAGAGGTAGTCCTCAGGTCAAGGAAGTGCCTTTTGTAGGTTTGGTGTAAATCTGTTCAGTAGATTCTGAGAAAATAGCCTTTAAATCAATATATATATCTGAGCCAGCTTACGGTGCGCTTACGGTACGCTTACCGTACGCGTACGGTGGCGTGCGCGAGCGCGATTCTGATTGGCTCTTAGATCTTAGTAAACATTCGAATCGGTCGAAACCAGGAAGCGGCGGCCGCCATTTCGTGTGTTTCACTCAGAAAAAAAAGAGTGATAACAAGAAAAGGGGGCAAGGAGGAGAGTTACAGACCCCCTAACATTTGTAAGGGGGTCAAAGAAGGACAGAAAAGTACAAAGAAAACATTTATTGATTTTAAAAAAAATCACGGGGTACGCGTACGGTAAGCGTACGGTAGAAAAAAAAGAAAAAAAAAGAAATGAAAATCAGATTTAAGTGTTTAGATATTAGGGAGCTCTAAAAAGAGCCGTTGTGTTTATTAAGTGATTTTTTAGTGGTACCTACAAGTAAGTACCGATGCAGAGTCTAAGGTTCAAGAGGAAGACTCTGTTCCCTTCATCATTGAAGTGTACACCATCTCCTCTATAAATGTCTTGCATGTCATAACGCAAGTTGTTGTGGTAAATGGAACCCATACCATAGTCACGGAGGAAAGCAGAAACAGATTTGTTGACGTGCTTTCTTGCTTTGTCAATCTGCGGACAGAAATGATTGGACCAGTTCCATTTTTGCCTTTGGCATATGTTAGAAAACACAAAGGCAGTTTTAGGGAAAAGTGAAAACAGTTGTGCAAAGGTCTCCTTCATAAGCATTTCCAGACCTACCCCAGTCAAAATGCCTAGGTCATTGCCACCACAGTGCACTATTATGAGGTCAGGGTGTTGGATGTGCATGAAGGATTTCACCAATGGCATCAATTGGTGCCACTTTAACCCTCTCTGACCAATCCATTTAATGTCTACATTTGGCAAAGCAAGGTCTCTCACCATATCTGTTTTCTCTGCATACTTTTCACTCCAGAAGACATAGCTGTGCCCTACAATCCACACTGTGAACATCTTCAAAGGAGAACTGGATGCACTCAGGGGGTGTCTTTCAGTAGAATGGCAATATGAAAAGAAAGACAGTTTGGAAATGGAGGCATACATATTTTTTTCAAAAAAAAAAGAACTGATTGGCTGTTTCATACCATTCTAGAATAAAAACTAGGCTGTATGTGTAAATTAATAGAAGCATGTTTTGTATTGGTACAGAAAAATGTGTTACCAAAGAACAGTACTATGGATTTGCTGTTAGGTTTGAAAAGTCAAGCACTCTTGCTCTTTGGAATTGAAACCTTGTTTGGCGAACTTCTGACCTGACTCCACACAGCAGTGTTCCATGAGCTGTTGCTATGGTAGCAGGCAGAAGTCAAGTTGGGGGAAGGGTACTAGGCAGAAGTCAAGTTGGGGGAAGGGTACTTTTGGAAAAGGGTTGGTTTTCAACCAATAGAAATGTGTGATTACATTTGAAAAAAAGGGGCAAGCACTGAGATTTGAAACTAACATGTATATGTGTGGAAAAAGAGAGGGAAAGTTTGCCATTATCTGGTTCTGCTGAGAGGAGAGAGGTGTAGAGAACAGAGATCCTGGCTCTGATAATCTGCTGTTTGAGTGCCACATTTCTTTCACAACTAACTAATTTTAAAGGTGAGTTTAGAGTCTGAGAGGGGATGTATATGGTAAATTAAGAAATGAATAATAGAAATGCAATTCTTTTTATTGAAGTTGTGTTTATTATTTTCTGTTTTGGGAGAAATTTAAATGTGAGGAACATGTAAAATAATATGGACTATGTTTTCACAATAAATTAAGGTGTACTGGTATAATAAAAGAATAGTTTAAGGGTTTGAGGTTGGACTCAGTAATGCAAATACATTCAGCATCACTAAGGCTGGTTGCCCTTGCTGGAGTGTAGGCAGACACCCAGGTTACAAATGATGCTGGTCTGAAAAAGCAGTTTGGACATGTGCTTTGTAAAAAATCTGAAAAGTGGATTCATAATGTGTCAGTCTGTAAAAGTGTTTATCACTTGCCAAAAAAAAGAGCAGTAAGTGTGCTTTCAAATTGGCAAAGAAATTTCGTTTTGTGACTAATGTGAAAACATGACTCTGTGTGCAAATAGGAATTACAGGCAGAGATTTATTGCGTATTGCTCTGGTGATTTCACAGTTGCATTAGATGGAAAGGGGGAGACATTTTTTGGTGCAGAAGCAGACTCTTAGCACACAGGTAGCTGCTTACCATGTGGAATCATGCACAGTATTCACAAGCGAGTGGGGTTTGAGGTTTCAGTCAGTAATGCAAATACATTCAGCATCACTAAGGCTGGTTGCCCTTGCTGGAGTGTAGGCAGACACCCAGGTTACAAATGATGCTGGTCTGAAAAAGCAGTTTGGACATGTGCTTTGTAAAAAATCTGAAAAGTGGATTCATAATGTGTCAGTCTGTAAAAGTGTTTATTACTTGCCAAAAAAAAGAGCAGTAAGTGTGCTTTCAAATTGGCAAAGAAATTTCGTTTTGTGACTAATGTGAAAACATGACTCTGTGTGCAAATAGGAATTACAGGCAGAGATTTATTGCGTATTGCTCTGGTGATTTCACAGTTGCATTAGATGGAAAGGGGGAGACATTTTTTGGTGCAGAAGCAGACTCTTAGCACACAGGTAGCTGCTTACCATGTGGAATCATGCACAGTATTCACAAGCGAGTGGGTTTTGAGGTTTCAGTCAGTAATGCAAATACATTCAGCATCACTAAGGCTGGTTGCCCTTGCTGGAGTGTAGGCAGACACCCAGGTTACAAATGATGCTGGTCTGAAAAAGCAGTTTGGACATGTGCTTTGTAAAAAATCTGAAAAGTGGATTCATAATGTGTCAGTCTGTAAAAGTGTTTATCACTTGCCAAAAAAAAGAGCAGTAAGTGTGCTTTCAAATTGGCAAAGAAATTTCGTTTTGTGACTAATGTGAAAACATGACTCTGTGTGCAAATAGGAATTACAGGCAGAGATTTATTGCGTATTGCTCTGGTGATTTCACAGTTGCATTAGAAGGAAAGGGGGAGCCTTTTTTTGGTGCAGAAGCTGACTCTTAGCACACAGGTAGCTGCTTACCATGTGGAATCATGCACAGTATTCACAAGCGAGTGGGGTTTGAGGTTTCAGTCAGTAATGCAAATACATTCAGCATCACTAAGGCTGGTTGCCCTTGCTGGAGTGTAGGCAGACACCCAGGTTACAAATGATGCTGGTCTGAAAAAGCAGTTTGGACATGTGCTTTGTAAAAAATCTGAAAAGTGGATTCATAATGTGTCAGTCTGTAAAAGTGTTTATCACTTGCCAAAAAAAAGAGCAGTAAGTGTGCTTTCAAATTGGCAAAGAAATTTCGTTTTGTGACTAATGTCAAAACATGACTCTGTGTGCAAATAGGAATTACAGGCAGAGATTTATTGCGTATTGCTCTGGTGATTTCACAGTTGCATTAGATGGAAAGGGGGAGACATTTTTTGGTGCAGAAGCAGACTCTTAGCACACAGGTAGCTGCTTACCATTTGGAATCATGCACAGTATTCACAAGCGAGTGGGGTTTGAGGTTTCAGTCAGTAATGCAAATACATTCAGCATCACTAAGGCTGGTTGCCCTTGCTGGAGTGTAGGCAGACACCCAGGTTACAAATGATGCTGGTCTGAAAAAGCAGTTTGGACATGTGCTTTGTAAAAAATCTGAAAAGTGGATTCATAATGTGTCAGTCTGTAAAAGTGTTTATCACTTGCCAAAAAAAAGAGCAGTAAGTGTGCTTTCAAATTGGCAAAGAAATTTCGTTTTGTGACTAATGTGAAAACAAATGTAGTAATATATTTAAATAAAATAAAGGAATTTTTTTTTAGTTTTTTTCAGGTATTGCTGAAGAGCAGTGAACAAAATTTAAGATGCATACAAAATCCAGAGTAAAAAAAGAGCAGAAAAAAAACCTATATTTGAAGACAACTGGAGGACCTAAGTTAGTTGAAGATGCTCATGTTGGGAAGAAGAAAAAATCTTCTGGTAAGCAAACAAAAGATTTTCTAAGGAACATATTTAAAAAAAGGAAAAATGTACAAAATGTCTGTACTGGAAAGAATGATTTGAATCGAAAAGGACAGGAAAAAATTGAGAATTTAGTTAATGCAAATATACCTTCTGCAACTAAAAAGATAAACTTAAACAGAAAAACAGCGTTTAAAGAGATACGTAGAAAAATGTTTCAGAGGAGAGTTATGTCCAATTTGATAAAGGATGTGAAGAAATATAAGCAAAAGGCAAAGTTTTATAAGAGAAAAAAAGAAATTGAAGCCATTGCAGCAAAGGCATTAGAATTAAAAAGGAAACTATTCATTTTAATTTTGAATAGGATGCGTACATTAGACAAAATGGTTAATGTACTGAAATCACATAGCAAAAGGAAAAGAGTAGTGAACAGAACAAACTTTTGTAAAGTGTTTTTAGGAAAATGGATGCATAGTTCAAGTAGTGAACCTTTTTTTAATGAAGAGAGTTATTTTCAAAGTAATAGTTTGCTGCATGCAGTTGACACCAGAGGTCGTGCTTATGAAGTGAAAAATGGTTGCATAATGGAGAAGGAGATAATGGTTCCAAGAGATGAGGTACAAGTGATGGCGGATGAGGCTATGGGGAGACTTCCTAAAGCCCCAGTGTACACTTGGAATTGTAGTAGTATTTGCACTGTGCGTCAGGAATCTATTGATAAATTTCGTGAGTTTCTAAGAGAATATAGCAAAAAAAGTGTGAAACAGAAGATTAAGGTGCTTCAAAGTCTAGATCCATGCAGAGTGAGAGAGAATACTGGTTTGCAGGGTCATTCTCTGGCTTGTCTATCTAGAAAAGTGTGTAATAGTGTTTTCCATCATTTTAGGATGCTGGCTGTTCATCATACTGAAATGAGAAAGTTTGTGAGATGGTTGTATTTTGCTAAAAGTCCAGCAATAAAGTTAGATGAATTGAATAGGGCTCTGTTCCGTGGAACGGTATCAGATGTAGAGAAGGTTGTTGATGAAATTCAGTTTTGTTACTTTGGTCCTGAACAAAACAGTGCAGAGAAGGACACAGTAAATGAGGAAGAAGTGGAAGAAAATGTAGAACCCTCTGTAAGTAAGACATTTAATGATCACATAACAAAATTTGCAATAATCTCTAATGAAAGACCAAATATAACTTGTATTTGTTGCCGCAGAACTCATTATAGAAAACAAACCAGGTATGTTGATCTCTACAGAAAGAGTGAAAATGAAGATAATTATAAGTGGAAGGATTTTGCCACCTATATATTTCTTGAAAATTGTTTTGAATTGGGTGAAGTTCAGCGTATTTGTAAATACTGTTACAACAAGTTAGAGGAAAATAGAATGCCGACCAGAGCTGTACATAATAATTTAGAATTGGATGCTATTCCTGCTGAACTTTCTGAATTAAATACATATGAGTCTATACTCATTCAATGTGTTCATCCGTTCCAGACCATAGTACGTATGGAGCCCAAAACTGGTAAATTACCTCCTTCAGATTTACTGAGAGGTTTAAAAGGTAGAGTGGTGTATTTGCCTTTGGATTTGAAAAAAAATATGGAAACTATTGATGCGGATACTTTGGAAACTGAACCATTAATTATTCTGGTTAATGGTGTACCTACAAAGAATAAGAAGATTTGGCAGGAGCTGGTAGATGTACGGAAAGTACAAAGAGCAAATTTGTATTTGAAAAGGAATAACAAATGGTATGAATCTATTTATATAGAAGAAGAAGAAGAAGATTTACAAGAAGACACAGAAACACCAACTGGACAAATTGAAAAAGTGGACAAGTCAAAGGAAGAAGAAATTTATGAACATTTTAGCATACATCCTCTACATTCAAAAGATGTTATGGGAGACAATATTGATCTATTTCAGATGAAGAAAGCAAAAGGAACTCCCGTGAGTGTATGGGAGGAGAGCTTGGAAGCTCGATGTTTTCCCCAGCTGTTTCCTAAAGGAAAAGGAGGACGATACGATGAACGTCCAGAACAGATTCCAGCTTCTGAGTATCGGACTACAAGACTATATGCTGAAGATCCCAGATTTCGACAAAGTATTCCTTATTTGTTCCATCTTTTATTTGAAAGCGACTTGTCTGCACTGTCTTATGCAGTAAATCACATTATAAAAAGTGGAGTACATTTACAAAATGTGTCTGCTAAGGATTTTATGGAGAAAGTGCAGCACCGAGATGATCATTTGGAAACACAACTGATCAATCTGATGGCTTGTCAGCGTGGGACAAATGAATATTGGTACCGACGCCATGGTGAATTAAAATGCATGTTACGGAATTTAGGAACACCAACATGGTTCCTTACCCTAAGCTGTGCTGAGTACGCTTGGGATGATTTACTGGATTTTCTACGAGAGGTAAATTCAAACATTAAAAACATCGAATACAAAACAGCAGGAGAACTGTGCTCATTGGATCCGGTTAATGTTTGCAGATATTTCAATCATAGATTTGAGGCTATGATGTCCTTCATCTGCAATAAAAAAAATCCACCTCTAGGAGAAGTAGTGGATTTCTTTTGGAGAAAAGAGTACCAGGCAAGAGGTGCTCCTCATATTCATATGCTGTTGTGGATCAAGGATGCCCCAAAGTTTGGAACAGATACTGATGAAGCAGTGTTATCTTACATTGAAGAATATGCAACATGTGCTATACCAAAAAGCACAGAAGAGAAAAAGTTAAAGGAGCAAGTTTTACGTTTCCAAAGTCATCGGTGTGGAAAATACTGTCGACGGAAATACAAGAGCAAAGATAAATACTACACTAAATGTCGATTTGGATTTCCTAGACCTGTTCTTTCAAATGGAAGAGTTAACAGTTTTATGTCAGCTGTGAGACATACTATCACAAGAAAATCACCTAAGAATACCTACAACCTTAAAAGAAAAGAAGAATCAAAAAATATAAATGACTACAACCCAGTGATTTTATCCATGTGGAACGCTAACATGGATATACAGTATGTAGCTGACAATTCCATTGCTGTTGCTCGATATGTAACGTCTTACATTACGAAATCAGAAAAAACAGAATTGAAGGAAATGTGGGAAGAGATTTCTCACGAGAAAACTGTCAGTAAGAAGCTGTACAGTTTCAGTTTGAAGATGTTATCGCATCGAGAAATTGGATCCTACGAATGTTCAGATAGGTTATCTTCTGCAAGTCTCTACTCGAAATCAAGAAGAATAATTTGGTCAAGTTTAGGCCTTGCAGCAATGAGAAATCGGGTACTGAAATCTGTTGGAGAAATTGAATATTTGGCCGAGAATGACCCAGAAAGTACAGATATTTTGAAATCAAACATGTTGGATACATATTACCCAAAGAGAAGTCATCATCTGGAGAACATGTGTCTCTATGAAGTGCTGCAGAACTACATTTATTCACGGAAAGCCGCAGAAGACATCAACAATGGAAAATGTAAAGTTATTGGTGAGGAAGGATGTTTGGTGAAGCAAACAAAAGGAAGTTTGATAAATCACCGGAAGCTGAGTTGCGACACTACTGAAAAAAAGGAATTTTACTACTTGGCTCTTTTACAGCTGTTTAAACCATGGCGTACAGAGGATGAACTACTGGGAGAATTTCAAAGCTATGAAGATTCATTTAATGCTTGCAAAGACAGCATACAATGCAGAACATTCACAACTTATCTGCAAATGTTAAATGAAGAAATTGAACAGGAAACTACAATTGCAGCAGAAATAGCTAGAGACAGTTCTCAGGACAGCCAAAGTTCAGGAACACTCAGTCAAGATCCCCTAGGACAACCAATCGTTGAAAATGAAGCATAAATAGCCATGAATGAAGTGGAAACAGCTATGAATCAAGCTCAAGAAGAATTTATAGACTTACAAAATTTAGAAAGACAACTGAATCAAGAGCAGCAACAAATTTATGAAGAGATCAGAAACAAAATTGATCACGGATTTCTACATGAAAAAAAAGAGTGCTCATGCACATCATTTCATCCAATCAGGATGTATGTAAGCGGACAAGCTGGAACTGGAAAAAGTTTCCTTATAAAAGTCATCAGAAGCTACCTACAGCAAAAAACGGATTCTACTTTGTCTTGTGTGGTTACTGCTCCAACTGGGTTAGCAGCATATAACATAAAAGGAATCACTTTACATCGTTTGCTAATGTTACCAGTGGAGCATGAGAACAAAATACAATACAACAAGCTAACTGGAGAAGCATGCTTGGAAGTTTCAAGAGTATTGAAGAAGATGCAAGTTCTCATTATTGATGAGGTGAGCATGGTATCGAACTTAATGCTTGCCTTTGTGCATTTAAGAATGCAGCAAATTCTGAAGTCAGACTATGACGTGTTATTTGGAGGAAAACACGTCATAGTTTTTGGAGATCTTTTGCAACTTACTCCAGTTAAAGGACAACCAGTGTTTAATACTGTGACACATGAAGACACGAAGAAGTCATTGGGAAGCATCGGTAATGCAAATATTTGGTCCTTCTTTGAGTACAAGGAACTTACAACTAATATGAGGCAAGCAAACGATGAAGAATATGGAAGTATTCTGAAAGATATCAGGATTGGACTACTCACAGAAGCTGGCAAAAAAGCATTACAGACTCGGCTGCTACATAATTTATTTCCAAAGGAAGAAATAGTTGCAGA
Organism: Triturus cristatus; assembly: GCF_964204655.1. Classification (NCBI taxonomy): domain Eukaryota; kingdom Metazoa; phylum Chordata; class Amphibia; order Caudata; family Salamandridae; genus Triturus; species Triturus cristatus. Next base: position 530,211,848 of record NC_140586.1, read on the forward strand.
GAAGATATACAAGAACATTGCAGAAAACAAAAGTGTCATCTGCTTAATGCCAACTCTACGTGAATGCTCAATATTCAATGAGGAGCTTTTGAAATTGGAAAAGGAAGAGATCAGGAAATTGGAAGCAGTGGACAAAATTGAGGATGGAAGAATTACTGTCACATTAACAGGCAAACTGAAAAATAAATTGGATTCACTAGAGAAGAAGATTTCCAAAACAGCTGGATTAGAAAAAAATCTATATGTTTGCATGAACTGTAGAGTATTTTTAAGGAGAAATTTGGATGTTGAAAAAGGTTTAGTTAATGGAGCTATGGGAAGAGTTGTGGGTTTTATTAATTATCAGAAAAAAGATGGAATTGAATGTTTAAAAATAAAATTTGATCAGATAGAAGAAGTTAAAGATATTTGTCGTTGTACAGTTCGTTTCATGCTTGTGAAAGACTTATATGTACGTAGGAAGCAGTTTCCGTTTTCTCTAGCATATGCTGTAACTATTCACAAGTCTCAAGGATTGACTGTAGATTGTGCATTTGTGAACATTGGTTCAACTGTGTTCAAAGAAGGTATGGCATATGTTGCTTTGTCACGAGTGAAAACATTATCAGGTTTATTCATGATAGACTTTGATGATTCAAAAGTTAGTGCTGATACAAACTGTGTAAAGGAGTATAATAGATTAAGAAGAAGCTATGCTCCTCATTTAGGTCAGTATCCTGTGTTGGAGAAACGTGTAGTTTCTCGTAAAAGGAGAAATGAGAAAATCTGTAATGAAGATGTAGAGAGGAGGAAAAAAAAGAGGAGTGATGTAATTGCAAGCAAAAAGAATAAGGAAAATGAAGAACAGGTTGTAGGATGTTATTTTGAAAATAGCTCTGGTGTCAACTGCTACGCTAATGTAGTGCTGAATGTTGCATTTTATCTGGAAAGTTTGCAAGAGCAGATAATAGTAAATCAGGGAAAAAGATTCTGTACTGTGCTGAGTCTCCTTTTTGAAAAGCTGAGTAATGATAAAACTCAAATAGAAAGTGCTACTGAAATTAGAAAAGTTTTAGATGTATGTTCAGGACGAACACAGTTTTCTCAAAATGTACAGCAAGACGCACAGGAATTCTTGATTTATTTTCTTCAGGTACTGGAAGACGAAGGGGTTAACATTGAAAATGTATTTGGTCTCTCTTATAAATGGGAACATAGTTGTGAAAACTGTTATAATATATGTGGCTCTAATGTTGATTCTGAAAGGTTTATTTATTTAACATTGCCAGAGAGTAAAACAGTCACTTTTGCTAAATTAGTTAAAGATGCTAATCATAGCATGCAATGCAGTGAGTGTAAATCTGACATGTTTTCAACATTAATTTTAAAGGAATACAGACAGTATGTAATTTTAATGATGCAACGATGTAGAGCAGATGGTTCAAAATTGGATACTTTAATAAAGAAGTTTACAGGACAGCAATTATAAATTTCAGGAAAAACTTTTGTAACAGTTGCAATAATTTTCCATGATGGACCTACTGTAACTTCTGGTCATTACACAGTTTATCTTAAATGTGAAAAAGGCTGGACACTGTGTAATGATTCCCAATTGATTTTTAAGCAACGTTTGCCTTTTGATTTAGCAAATTCCTATCTAATCTTCCTGAAACCTAAATTTTAGAGAGATTTGACAACATCTGGAGAAAACAATTTTACCATTTTATTGGATTACCATTTGGAATTTACAAATAAAAAGATTTAACAAATTATCATTTGGCCTAATGGAAAGGTAACCAATTGTAATGTGGAATTTTTCCATTTTTTAAGGAAACTTTGGAAAACCAAAAATTTAGAAAAAAATCAGTAACATCTGCACAATTTAAATTTTGGAATGTTATTGGATTGCCATTGGAAATTTTTTCAAAAAAGATTTTTAAAATTACTATTTGGCCATGCGGAAAAGTAAACAATTCTATTGTGGACTTATTTAATTATTAATTAATCTTTCGGAAACCAAAATGTTACAGAGAAACGGTGACATCTGTACAATTTAAACTTTTGTTTTTTATTGGATTACCATTGGAAATTAAACAACAAAAGAATTTTAAAATTACTATTTGGCCTAAAGGAAATGGAACCAGATGTATTGTGGAGTTATTTGACATATATTATTGTGATTATACTTCTGAAACAAAAATATCAGACGGTATTTTAAAGAAATAAGTATAGATATTAGATGATATTTTTTTAGAATATTATGCATTTCTTTAAAGTTATGTTTATGAAAAAAGAGATTCTGGGCTTTTTTAAAAACAATCTTTGAGATTGTTAATTTTTTTTTGCCTGCTGTTAAATGATGAATGCAATTGCTTTCACAATTTATAGTGAAATGCAATATTTTCTGAAAACAGCAAAAAAAAGGCAAAAATATTTTTTGAAAAATATGTAAATATGTGTACTGTATTATTAAATGTTTTATTAAATATTAATACTTTTTTCTTTTTTTTCAGATTGAGACAGAACATTTTCGAAAACTATAACCATTTTAAAAGCAATTAAAAATAAATTAAATGAATAAATCTTTTTTTGAGTGGGTATGGTAAGTCAATAATGTCATGGTCCCTTTTTTCCACTTCTCTACAATCACATTTGCAGTTTTTAATTGTAGTCTCTCAAGGACCTTGTAATGTGATAATTGATTTTTAGTGTTTTTAAAAAAAAAAAAAAAAGTTTTTAAAAAAATATATAAAAAATAGATGAAAGGTAAGGTTGGCTCTTAAAAGAGCCGTTGTGTTCATGCAGGGACAGAGGAAAGAAAGATTGGGAATATTAGACGGTACGACAAGTGTGCTGATCTATTTTACTGTTCACTAGGGAAACACTGGTCTCCCTATAAGTAATTAGATCGTGACAATGGGCGCACCGTACTTCAACCCTCGCAAACCGAGGGTTAATTTCCAGAGGACCAGAAAAAGGAGATGCTCCCCCCACAGATGAAGGGCTCACCTGACCTGCAGAAGAAGGACTCGGCTCTGCAGATGATGGTCCAGGCTGAGCTGCTGTGGATGTGCTTGGTTGATTTACTGAAGGGTTACCTTCAGTAAGTCGAGCATGTGTCCTTCTGTGTACATCCTTAAGGTGTCTCATCATGGTGTGATTCCCAAAGGAATACTTCCTGTCAGGATTACCTCTTGAAAGTACACGCTTACACAGCTTCCAAGTCACTAAGGGTGCATTTACCTTTTGCTGGCCTTCTGGAAAAGTAAAATAATCCCATACGTAAGAGGTCTTTTGTTTCCTCGCTCTCTGCCTCAAGGTAGTGCTGCTAGCCTCACTCTCAGAAGAGCTCTGCTGTTCTGCCATCGTATCACAAAGACAACCCAGCTCCTTCTCCTAAGGGATCACAAGCAGAAATGAGGGGAATGGGTGTGGTGTAGGAGAGTTCTAGAACTGAAAGTAGTTTCAACCAATCAAAAGTTGTGTTTCATGATCACATGACCTACCGTACGCTTACGGTACGCTTACGGCAAAAGTACGCATGCGCGTAAAAAAGACACGCGCTTGCGCGCATGCGCTTAACAGTCACTCCCCGACACTTCCGCGTAACGTGCGCGTGTAGCGTACACGCGTACGCGTCCCACGCGGAGTACGCGCGGCTACGCAAATTGCGTAACTATACGCAAACAGCGTAGATAAATTACGGACATTGCGTAAACCGTACGCTTACCGTAAGCTTACGGTACGCGTACTAAAAAAAAAAATAAAAAAAAAAAGGAAAAAATGTATTGCTAATAAATTTTACATGTTTATTTTATAAAATATAATAAAAAAAACATATTATAGAATTTTAAAAATTTAACCATAGTCTTTAAAAAAGGATAGAAAATTAAAATAAAAATATGTAAAAAAAAATAGAATAAAAAAAAAAAAATTAGCATTTAAAAAACCTTGCAAATTCACTGAAAAAACCAAGGGTTTCACACACGTTATAGTTAGGAATTAGCATTTAAAAAACCTTGCAAATTCACTGAAAAAACCATGGGTTTCACACACGTTATAGTTAGGAATTAGCATTTAAAAAACCTTAGAAATTCAATGAAAAAACCAAAGGTTTCACACATGTTATAGTTAGCTGGACATTTCACTCGTAAAAAACCAATGAAATTCCCCCGTTATAGTTAGTTCAGCTAACTATAACTCGCGCGCCCGCAATGCACTACTGATGACGTCACATATTACATCACTCATGACATGGTCAGTGACATCACTCATGACATCACTGATGACATCTCAAATGACATCACTGATGACATCATCCAGTGAATGTGTGTTTTTCTGAAAAAAGTCTGCTGCTGGTATTGAAAGTGCATGTTTCAGTTTGCATGTCAGAATTTTTTAATGAAATAGAAGAGGATTTGAGAAGTCACTCAAAATGTGCCCTAATTTTTCTTTTTTCAGCACTAAAATGAACCCCCTCATTGTGTTCCTTTTAAATTAAACTACTCACTCTCTACTACTCACTCGCTACTACTCTCTACTACCCACTCTCTACTACTCTCTACTACTACTCTCTGCTACTCACTCTCTACTACTCACTCTCTACTACTCTCTACTACTCACTCTACTACTCTCTACCACTCAATCTCTACTACTTTACTGCTCACTCTCTACTACTCACTCTACTACTCTCTGCCACTCACTCTCTACTACCCTACTACTCACTCTCTACTACTCTCTACTACTCTCTCTCTTCTACTCACTCTCTACTACTCACTCTACTACTCTCTACTACTCACTCTCTACTACTCTCTCTCTACTACTCACTTTCTACTACTCACTCTCTACTACTCTACTACTCGCTACTACTCTCTCTACTACTCACTCTCTACTACTCTCTACTACTCACTATACTACTCCTTACTACACTCTACCACTCACTCTCTACTACTCTACTACTCACTCTACTACTCTCTACTACTCTCTCTCTACTACTCACTCTCTTCTACTCACTCTACTACTCTCTACTACTCACTTTCTACTACTCTCTACCACTCACTCTCTACTACTCTCTACTACTCTCTCTCTACTACTCACTCTCTTCTACTCACTCTACTACTCTCTACTACTCGCTCTCTACTACTCTCTCTGTACTATCTACTACTCTCTACTACTGTCTCTACTACTCACTCTCTACTACTCTCTACTGCTCACTATACTACTCCTTACTACACTCTACCACTCACTCTCTACTACTCTACTACTCTCTCTCTACTACTGACTCTCTTCTACTCACTCTACTACTCTCTACTACTCACTTTCTACTACTCTCTACTACTCACTCTCTACTACTCTCTACTACTCACGCTCCACTACTTACTCTCTACTACTCGCTCTCTAGTACTCTCAACAACTCACTCTACTACTCACTCTCTACCACTCTACTACTCTCTACTACTCTCGCTCTACTACTCACTCTCTACTACTCTACTACTCTCTCTACTACTCACTCTCTACTACACTCTACTACTCACTCTCTACTACTCTCTACTACAGTCTCCTCATTAGGAAATACTTTCAGTTTTTACTTTGATTCCATCAAGAAGGCATTCAGATGTGTCACACATTTGCCATACATTCGGAATGTTAGCACTGTAGTTGCTTATAAGATCACTGTAGTAAAGCTACTGCTCACCAGGGAAGTCTGCTGCTGGTATTGAAAGTGCATGTTTCAGTTTGCATGTCAGAATTTTAATGAAATAGAAGAGGATTTGAGAAGTCACTCAAAATGTGCCCTAATTTTTCTTTTTTCAGCACTAATCATAATTTCTATGGCAAAATGAACCCCCTCATTGTGTTCCTTTTAAATTAAACTACTCACTCTCTACTACTCACTCGCTACTACTCTCTACTACCCACTCTCTACTACTCTCTACTACTACTCTCTGCTACTCCCTCTCTACTACTCACTCTCTACTACTCTCTACTACTCACTCGCTACTACTCTCTACTACCCACTCTCTACTACTACTCTCTGCTACTCCCTCTCTACTACTCACTCTCTACTACTCTCTACTACTCACTCTACTACTCTCTACTACTCTCTACCACTCAATCTCTACTACTTTACTACTCACTCTCTACTACTCACTCTACTACTCTCTGCCACTCACTCTCTACTACCCTACTACTCACTCTCTACTACTCTCTACTACTCTCTCTCTTCTACTCACTCTCTACTACTCACTCTACTACTCTCTACTACTCACTCTCTTCTACTCTCTCTCTACTACTCACTGTCTACACTCACTGTCTACACTCACTGTCTACTACTCACTCTCTACTACTCTCTCTCTACTACTCTCTCTCTACTACTCTCTCTCTACTACTCTCTCTCTACTACTCTCTCTCTACTACTCACTCTCTACTACTCACTCTCTACTACTCACTCTCTACTACTCACTCTCTACTACTCACTCTCTACTACTCTCCACTACTCACTCTCCACTACTCACTCTCCACTACTCACTCTCCACTACTCGCTCTCTACTACTCTCTACTACTCACTCTGTACTATCTACTACTCTCTACTACTCTCTCTACTGCTCACTCTCTACTACTCACTTTCTACTACTCACTCTCTACTACTCTACTACTCGCTACTACTCTCTCTACTACTCACTCTCTACTACTCTCTACTATTCACTATACTACTCCTTACTACACTCTACCACTCACTCTCTACTACTCTACTACTCACTCTCTACTACTCTCTCTCTACTACTCACTCTCTTCTACTCACTCTACTACTCTCTACTACTCACTTTCTACTACTCTCTTCTACTCACTCTCTACTACTCACTCTCTACTACTCTCTACTACTCACGCTCCACTACTCACGCTCTACTACTCGCTCTCTAGTACTCTCAACAACTCACTCTACTACTCACTCTCTACCACTCTACTACTCTCTACTACTCTCGCTCTACTACTCACTCTCTACTACTCTCTACTACTCTCTCTACTACTCACTCTCTACTACCTCTACTACTCACTCTCTACTACTCTCTACTACTCACTCTCTACTACTCACTCTCTATTACTCTCTCTCTACTAATCTCTACTACTCACTCTACTACTCTCTCTCTGCTACTCACTCTCTGCTACTCACTCTCTGCTACTCACTCTCTGCTACTCACTCTCTGCTACTCACTCTCTGCTACTCACTCTCTGCTACTCACTCTCTGCTACTCACTCTCTACTACTCACTCTCTACTACTCACTCTCTACTACTCACTTTCTACTACTCACTTTCTACTACTCGCTCTCTACTACTCTCTACTACTCACTCTGTACTATCTACTACTCTCTACTACTGTCTCTACTACTCACTCTCTTCTACTCACTCTACTACTCTCTACTACTCACTTTCTACTACTCTCTACTACTCACTCTCTACTACTCACCCTCTTCTACTCACTCTACTACTCTCTACTACTCACTCTCTACTACTCACTCTCTACCACTCTACTACTCTCTACTACTCTCGCTCTACTAACTCTCTACTACTCTACTACTCTCTACTACTCTCTCTACTACTCACTCTCTACTACACTCTACTTCTCACTCTACTACTCTCTCTCTACTACTCACTCTCTATTACTCTCTCTCTACTAATCTCTACTACTCACTCTACTACTCACTCTCTACTACTCTACTACTCTCTACTACTCACTCTCTACTACTCACTCTACTACTCTTTACTACTCTCTACCACTCACTCTCTACTACTCTACTACTCACTCTCTCTATACTACTCACTCTCTTCTACTCACTCTACTACTCTCTACTACTCACACTCTACTACTCTCTACTACTCACCCTCTACTACTCACTCTCCACTACTCACTCTCCACTACTCACTCTCCACTACTCTCTACTACTCACTCTCCTCACTCTCTACTACTCGCTCTCTACTACTATCTACTACTCACTCTCTACTACTCTCTACTACTCACTCTCTACTACTCACTCTCCACTACTCTCTACTACTCACTCTACTACTCTTTACTACTCTCTACTACTCACTCTCTACTACTCACTCTCTACTACTCACTCTCTACTACTCTCTTCTACTCACTCTCTTCTACTCACTCTCTTCTACTCACTCTCTTCTACTCACTCTCTTCTACTCACTCTCTTCTACTCACACTCTTCTACTCACACTCTACTACTCTCTACTACTCACCCTCTACTACTCTCTACTAAACACTCTCCACTACTCTCTCTACTACTCGCTCTCTACTACTCTCTACTACTCACTCTACTAGACACTCTCTACTACTCACTCTCTACTACTCACTCTCTACTACTCACTCTCTACTACTCTCTACTACTCACTCTACTACTCACTCTACTACTCACTCTACTACTCACTCTCTACTACTCTCTACTACTCACTCTACTACTCTCTACTACTCACTCTACTACTCACTCTCTACTACTCTCTACTACTCTCTACTACTCACTCTCTACTACACACTCTCTACTACTCTCTCTACTACTCGCTCTCTACTACTCTCTACTACTCACTCTACTAGACACTCTCTACTACTCTCTCTACTACTCACTCTCTACTACTCTCTCTACTACTCACTGTCTACTACTCTCTACTACTCACTCTACTACTCACTCTCTACTACTCCCTACTACTCACTCTACTACTCACTCTCTACTACTCTCTACTACTCACTCTACTACTCACTCTACTACTCACTCTACTACTCACTCTCTACTACTCTCTACTACTCACTCTCCTACTATTTACTACTCTCTACCACTCACTGTCTACCTCTCTACTACTCACTCTCTACTACTCTACTACTCTCTCTCTCTGATCCTCACTCACTCTCTACTACTCACTCTCTACTACTCACTCTCTACTATTCTCTACTAATCACTCTCAGCTACTCACTCTCTACTACTCGCTCTCTACTACTCTACTTCTCACTCTACTACTCACTATCTACAACACTACTACTCTCTACTACTCTCTCTAATACTCACTCTCTACTACTCTCTCTACTACTCACTCTTTACTACTCTCTACTACTCACTCCACTACTCACTCCCTACTACTCACTCTACTACTCACTCTCTACTACTCCCTACTACTCACTCTCTACTACTCTACTACTCTCTACTACTCACTCTACTACTCACTCTCTACTACTCTCTACTACTCACTCTCTACTACTCCCTACTACTCACTCTACTACTCACTCTCTACTACTCCCTACTACTCACTCTCTACTACTCCACTACACTCTACTACTCACTCTACTACTCACTCTCTACTACTCTCTACTACTCACTCTCTACTACTCTCTACTACTCACTCTACTACTTACTCTACTACTCACTCTCTACTACTCACTCTCTGATACTCTCTCTCTACTACTCTCTACTACTCACTCTACTACTCACTCTCTACTACTCTACTATTCTCTCTCTGCTACTCACTCTCTACTATTCACTCTACTATCTACTACTCACTCTCTACTACTCACTCTACTACTCACTCGCTACTATTCTCTCTACTACTCACTCTCTACACTCACTCGCTACTACTCTCTCTCTACTACTCTCTCTCTACTACTCACTCTCTACTACTCACTCTTTACTACTCACTCTCCACTACTCACTCTCTACTACTCGCTCTCTACTACTCGCTCTCTACTACTCTCTACTACTCACTCTCTACTACTCACTCTCTACTACTCACTCTCTACTACTTTACTACTCTCTACTACTCTCTCTACTACTCACTTTCTACTACTCTCTACTACTCACTCTACTACTCTTTAATACTCTCTACCACTCACTCTCTACTATTCTACTACTCACTCTCTACTACTCTACTACTCACTCTCTACTACTCTCTACTACTTTCTCTCTACTACTCATTCTCTTCTACTCACTTCACCACTCTCTACTACTCACGCTCTACTACTCTCTACTACTCACTCTCTACTACGCTCTACTACTCACTCTCTACTACTCACATTCTACTACTCACTCTCCATTATTCACTCTCTAGTACTCGCTCTGTACTACTCTGTACTACTCTCTCTACTACTCACTCTCTACTACTCGCTCTACTACACACTCTCTACTACTTTCTACTACACACTCTCTCCTACTCTCTCTACTACTTGCTCTCTATTACTCGCTCTCTACTACTCTCTACTACTCACTCTCTACTACTCCCTACTACTCACTCTCTACTACTCCATTACTCTCTACCACTCACTCTCTACTACCCACTCTCTACTAATCTCTACTACTCACTCTCTACTACTCTCTCTCTACTACTCACCCTCTACTACTCACTCTACTACTCACACTCTACTACTCTACTACTCACTCTCTACTACTCTCTACTACTCTCTCTCTACTACTTACTCTTTTCTACCCACTCTACTACTCTCTACTACTCACTCTCTACTACTCTCTCTACTACTCACTCTATACTACTCTCTCTACTACTCACTCTCTACACTCACTCGCTACTACTCTCTCTCTACTACTCACTCTCTACTATTCACTCTCTACTACTCACTCTCTACTACTCACTCTCTACTACTCTCTACTACTCACTCTCCACTACTCACTCTCTACTACTCGCTCTCTACTACTCGCTCTCTACTACTCTCTACTACTCACTCTCTTCTACTCACTCTACTACTCTCTACTACTCCCACTCTACTACTCTCTACATCTCACTCTACTACTCACACTCTACTACTCTACTACTCACTCTCTACTATCTCTCTACTACTCTCTCTCTACTACTTACTCTTTTCTACCCACTCTACAACTCTCTACTACTCACTCTCTACTACTCTCTACTACTCACTCTCTACTACTCTACTACTCTCTACTACTCGCTCTCTACTACTCTCTACTACTCACTCTGCAACTCTCTACTACTCACTCTATACTACTCTCTCTACTACTCACTCTCTACACTCACTCGCTACTACTCTCTCTCTACTACTCACTCTCTACTACACACTCTACTATTCACTCTCTACTACTCTCTCTCTACTACTCACGCTCTACTACTCGTTCTCTACTACTCTTTACTACTCACTCTCCACTACTCACTCTCTACTACTCGCTCTCTACTACTCTCTACTACTCACTCTCTACTACTCACTCTCTACTACTCACTCTCTACTACTCTACTACTCTCTACTACTCGCTCTCTACTACTCTCTACTACTCACTCTACTATTCTTTACTACTCTCTACCACTCACTCTCTACTATTCTACGTCTCACTCTCTACTGCTCTACTATTCACTCTCTACTACTCTCTACTATTCTCTCTCTACTACTCACTCTCTTCTACTCACTCTACTACTCTCTACTACTCCCACTCTACTACTCTCTACATCTCACTCTCTACTACTCACTCTCTACTACTCACTCTCTACTACTTACTCTCTACTACTCCCTACTACTCTCTCTCTACTACTCTCTCTCCACTACTCACTCTCTACTACTCACTCACTACTACTGTCTCTCTACTACTGTCTCTCTACTACTCTCTCTCTACTTCTCACTCTCTACTACTCACTCTCTACTTCTCTCTACTACTCACTCTCTACTACTTTCTCTCTACTCTCTACTACTCACTCTACTACTCACTCTCTACTACTCTCTCTACTACTCTTTACTACTCACTCTACTACTCACTCTCTACTACTCTCTACAACTCTCTCTCTGCTACACACTCTCTACTACTCACTCTTTACTACTCTCTACTACTCACTCTCTACTGCTCACTCTCTACTACTCTCTACTACTCACTCTACTACTCACTCTCTACCACTCTCTACTACTTACTCTCTACTACTCTCTACTACTCACTCTACTACTCACTCTCTACCACTCTCTACTACTTACTCTCTACTACTCTCTACTACTCACTCTACTACTTACTCTACTACTCACTCTCTACTACTCTCTACTACTCACTCTCTACTACTCACTCTCTGCTACTCTCTCTCTACTACTCTCTACTACTCACTCTACTACTCACTCTCTACTACTGTACTATTCTCTCTCTGCTACTCACCCTCTACTATTCACTCTCTACTACTATCTACTACTCACTCTCTACTACTCACTCTACTACTCTCTACTACTCACTCTCTACACTCACTCGCTACTACTCTCTCTCTACTACTCACTCTCTACTACTCACTCTCTACTACTCACTCTCTACTACTCACTCTCTACTACTCACTCTCTACTACTAGCTCTCTACTACTCTCTACTACTCACTCTTTACTACTCACTGTCTACTACTTACTCTCTACTACTCTACTACTCTCTCTACTACTCACTTTCTACTACTTTCTACTACTCACTCTACTACTCTTAATACTCTCTACCACTCACTCTCTACTACTCTACTACTCACTCTCTACTACTCTCTACTACTTTCTCTCTACTACTCACTCTCTTCTACTCACTTCACTACTCTCTACTACTCACGCTCTACTACTCTCTACTAAACACTCTACTACTCACTCTCTACTACTCACACTCTACTACTCACACTCTACTACTCACACTCTACTACTCACACTCTACTACTCACACTCTACTACTCACACTCTACTACTCACACTCTACTACTCACACTCTACTACTCACACTCTACTACTCACACTCCATTATTCACTCTCTAGTACTCGCTCTCTACTACTCTGTACTACGCTCTCTACTACTCACTCTCTACTACTCGCTCTACTACACACTCTCTCCTACTCTCTACTACACACTCTCTCCTACTCTCTCTACTACTTGCTCCCTACTACTCGCTCTCTACTACTCTCTACTACTCACTCTACTACTCACTCTCTACTACTCCCTACTACTCACTCTACTACTCACTCTCTACTACTCCCTACTACTCACTCTCTACTACTCCATTACTCTCTACTACTCACTCTCTACTACCCACTCTCTACTAATCTCTACTACTCACTCTCTACTACTCTCTCTATTACTCACTCTTTACTACTCTCTACTACTCACTCTCTACTACTCACTCTACTACTCTACTGCTCACTCTCTACTACTCTCTCTCTACTACTTACTCTTTTCTACCCACTCTACTACTCTCTACTACTCACTCTCTACTACTCTCTGCTACTAACTCTCTACTACTCACTCTCTACTACTCACTCTCTACTACTCTCTCTACTACTCTCTACTACTCACTCTATACTACTCACTCTATACTACTCACTCTATACTACTCACTCTCTACACTCACTCGCTACTACTCTCTCTCTACTACTCACTCTCTACTATTCACTCTCTACTATCTACTACTCACTCTCTACTACTCACTCTACTACTCTCTACTACTCACTCTCTACACTCACTCGCTACTACTCTCTCTCTACTACTCACTCTCTACTACTCACTCTCTACTACTCACTCTCCACTACTCACTCTCCACTACTCACTCTCCACTACTCACTCTCCACTACTCGCTCTCTACTACTCTCTACTACTCACTCTTTACTACTCACTGTCTACTACTTACTCTCTACTACTCTACTACTCTCTCTACTACTCACTTTCTACTACTCTACTACTCACTCTCTACTACTCACTCTCTACTACTCTCTACTACTTTCTCTCTACTACTCACTCTCTTCTACTCACTTCACTACTCTCTACTACTCACTACTACTCACTCTACTACTCTCTACTACTCACTCTCTACTACTCACACTCTACTACTCTCTACTACTCTCTCTACTACTCACTCTGTACTACTCGTTCTCTACTACTCTCTACTACTCACTCTCCACTACTCACTCTCTACTACTCGCTCTCTACTACTCTCTACTACTCACTCTCTACTACTCACTCTCTACTACTCTCTACTACTCACTCTCTACTGCTCTCTACTACTCACTCTACTATTCTTTACTACTCTCTACCACTCACTCTCTACTATTCTACTTCTCACTCTCTACTGCTCTACTACTCACTCTACTGCGCTCTACTACTCACTCTCTACTACTCACTCTTTTCTACTCCCTCTACTACTCTCTACTACTCCCACTCTACTACTCTCTACATCTCACTCTCTACTACTCACTCTCTACTACTCACTCTCTACTACTCACTCTCTACTACTCACTCTCTACTACTCACTCTCTACTACTCACTCTCTACTACTCACTCTCTACTACTCTACTACTCTCTACTACTCTCTCTACTACTCTCTACTACTCACTCTCTCATTCACACTCTCTACTACTTGCTCTCTACTACTCGCTCCCTACAACTCTCTACTACTCACTCTCTACTACTCCCTACTACTCACTTTACTACTCACTCTCTATTACTTCCTACTACTCACTGTCTACTACTCCACTACACTTTACTACTCACTCTCTACTACTCACTCTCTACTACTCCCTACTACTCTCTCTCTACTACTCACTCTCTACTACTCACTCTCTAGTACTCTCTACTACTCACTCTCTACTACTCTCTCTCTACTACTCACTCTCTACTACTCACTCTCTACTACTCACTCTCTACTACTCACTCTCTACTACTCACTCTCTACTACTCTCTACTACTCACTCTCTACTACTCTCTACTACGCTCTCTCTACTACTCTCTACTGCTCACTCTCTACTGCTCACTCTCTACTAATTTCTACTACTCTCTCTCTGATACTCACTATCTACTACTCACTCTCTACTACTCTCTACTACTCACTCTCTATTGCTCACTCGCTACTACTCCCTACTACTCACTCTACTACTCACTCTCTACTACACTCTACTACTCACTCTCTACTAATCTCTACTACTCTCTACTACTCACTCTACTACTCACTACTACTTACTCTCTACTACTTACTCTCTACTACTCACTCTCTGCTACTCTCTCTCTACTACTCTCTACTACTCACCCTCTACTACTCTCCACTGCTCTCTCCCTGCTACTCACTCTCTACTACTCTACTACTCTCTACCACTCTCTCCACCACTCACTCTCTACTACTCTACTAATCACTCTCTACTACTCTCTACTACTCTCTCTCTACTACTCACTCTCTTCTACTCACTCTACTACTCACTCTCTACTACTCTCTACTGCTCACTCTCTACTACTCTCTACTACACACTCTCTACTACTCACTCTCTACTACTCTCTACTACTCACTCTACTACTCACTCTCTACTACTCTCTCCTACTCCCTCTACTACCCACTCTCTACTACTCTCTCTACTACTCACTCTCTACTACTCACTCTCTACTACACACTCTCTACTACACACTCTCTACTACACACTCTCTACTACTTGCTCTCTACTACTCGCTCTCTACTACTCTCTACTACTCGCTCTCTACTACTCATTCTCTACTACTCCCTACTACTCACTCTACTACTCACTCTCTACTTCTCCCTACTACTCACTCTCTACTATTCCACTAATCTCTACTACTCACTCTCGCCTACTCACTCTCTAGTACTCCCTCTCTCTACTACTCACTCTCTACTACTCACTCTCTACTACTCTCTACTACTCACTCTCTACTACTCACTCTCTACCACTCACTCTCTACTACTCTCTACTACTCACTCTCTACTACCCACTCTCTGCTACACTCTCTCTACTTCACTCTACTACTCACTCTCTACTACTCTCTACTACTCTCTACTACTCTCTACTACTCACTCTACTACTCACTCTCTACTACTGTCTACAACTCACTCTCTTGTACTCACTCTCAACTAGTCTCTACTACTCACTCTACTACTCAGTCCCTACTACTCTCTACTACTCACTCTACTACTCACTCTACTACTCACTCTACTACTCACTCTCTACTACTCTCTACTACTCACTCTCTACTACCCACTCTCTGCTACACTCTCTCTACTACTCTCTACTACTCACTCTACTACTCACTCTCTACTACTGTCTACAACTCACTCTCTTGTACTCACTCTCGACTAGTCTCTACTACTCACTCTACTACTCACTCTCTACTACTCTCTACTACTCTCTACTACTCTCTACTACTCTCTACTACTCACTCTCTATTGCTCACTCGCTACTACTCCCTACTACTCACTCTACTACTCACTCTCTACTACTCTCTACTACACTCTACTACTCACTCTCTACTAATCTCTACTACTCTCTACTACTCACTCTACTACTCACTACTACTTACTCTCTACTACTCTCTACTACTCACTCTCTGCTACTCTCTCTCTACTACTCTCTACTACTCACCCTCTACTACTCTCCACTGCTCTCTCCCTGCTACTCACTCTCTACTACTCACTCTCTACTACTCTACTACTCTCTACCACTCTCTCCACCACTCACTCTCTACTACTCTACTAATCACTCTCTACTACTCTCTACTACTCTCTCTCTACTACTCACTCTTCTACTCACTCTACTACTAACTCTCTACTACTCTCTACTGCTCACTCTCTACTACTCTCTACTACACACTCTCTACTACTCACTCTCTACTACTCTCTACTACTCACTCTACTACTCACTCTACTACTCTCTCCTACTCCCTCTACTACCCACTCTCTACTACTCTCTCTACTACACACTCTACTACACACTTTACTACACACTCTCTACTACTTGCTCTCTACTACTCGCTCTCTACTACTCTCTACTACTCACTCTACTACTCATTCTCTACTACTCCCTACTACTCACTCTACTACTCACTCTCTACTTCTCCCTACTACTCACTCTCTACTATTCCACTAATCTCTACTACTCACTCTCGCCTACTCACTCTCTAGTACTCCCTCTCTCTACTACTCACTCTCTACTACTCACTCTCTACTACTCTCTACCACTCACTCTCTACTACTCTCTACTACTCACTCTCTACTACTCACTCTCTACTACTCAGTCCCTACTACTCTCTACTACTCACTCTACTACTCACTCTACTACTCACTCTACTACTCACTCTCTACTACCCACTCTCTACTACCCACTCTCTGCTACCCACTCTCTTACTCACTCTACTACTCACTCTCTACTACTGTCTACAACTCACTCTCTTGTACTCACTCTCGACTAGTCTCTACTACTCACTCTACTACTCGCTCTCTACTACTCTCTACTACTCTCTACTACTCTCTACTACTCTCTACTACTCAC
Organism: Triturus cristatus; assembly: GCF_964204655.1. Taxonomy (NCBI): domain Eukaryota; kingdom Metazoa; phylum Chordata; class Amphibia; order Caudata; family Salamandridae; genus Triturus; species Triturus cristatus. The sequence goes on from NC_140586.1 coordinate 530,229,090, forward strand.
TCTCTATTGCTCACTCGCTACTACTCCCTACTACTCACTCTCTACTACTCTCTACTACACTCTACTACTCACTCTCTACTAATCTCTACTACTCTCTACTACTCACTCTACTACTCACTACTACTTACTCTCTACTACTTACTCTCTACTACTCACTCTCTGCTACTCTCTCTCTACTACTCTCTACTACTCACCCTCTACTACTCTCCACTGCTCTCTCCCTGCTACTCACTCTCTACTACTCACTCTCTACTACTCACTCTCTACTACTCTACTACTCTCTACCACTCTCTCCACCACTCACTCTCTACTACTCTACTAATCACTCTCTACTACTCTCTCTCTACTACTCTCTCTCTACTACTCACTCTCTACTACTCACTCTCTTCTACTCACTCTACTACTCACTCTCTTCTACTCACTCTACTACTCACTCTCTACTACTCTCTACTGCTCACTCTCTACTGCTCACTCTCTACTGCTCACTCTCTACTGCTCACTCTCTACTGCTCACTCTCTACTACTCTCTACTACACACTCTCTACTACTCACTCTCTACTACTCTCTACTACTCACTCTACTACTCACTCTACTACTCACTCTACTACTCACTCTACTACTCACTCTACTACTCACTCTACTACTCACTCTACTACTCACTCTACTACTCACTCTACTACTCACTCTCTTCTACTCACTCTACTACTCACTCTCTTCTACTCACTCTACTACTCACTCTCTACTACTCTCTACTGCTCACTCTACTGCTCACTCTCTACTACTCTCTACTACACACTCTCTACTACTCACTCTCTACTACTCTCTACTACTCACTCTACTACTCACTCTACTACTCACTCTCTACTACTCTACTACTCTCTCCTACTCCCTCTACTACCCACTCTCTACTACTCTCTCTACTACTCACTCTCTACTACTCACTCTCTACTACACACTCTCTACTACTTGCTCTCTACTACTCGCTCTCTACTACTCGCTCTCTACTACTCTCTACTACTCACTCTACTACTCATTCTCTACTACTCCCTACTACTCACTCTACTACTCACTCTCTACTTCTCCCTACTACTCACTCTCTACTATTCCACTAATCTCTACTACTCACTCTCGCCTACTCACTCTCTAGTACTCCCTCTCTCTACTACTCACTCTCTACTACTCACTCTCTACTACTCACTCTCTACTACTCTCTACCACTCACTCTCTACTACTCTCTACTACTCACTCTCTACTACTCAGTCCCTACTACTCTCTACTACTCACTCTACTACTCACTCTCTACTACTCTCTACTACTCACTCTCTACTACCCACTCTCTGCTACACTCTCTCTACTACTCTCTACTACTCACTCTACTACTCACTCTCTACTACTGTCTACTACTCACTCTCTTGTACTCACTCTCGACTAGTCTCTACTACTCACTCTACTACTCACTCTCTACTACTCTCTTCTACTCTCTACTACTCACGCTCTATTACCCACTCTCTATTACCCACTCTCTATTACCCACTCTCTATTACCCACTCTCTATTACCCACTCTCTACTACACACTCACTCCACTACTCACGCTCTACTACTCTCTAATACTCACTCTCTACTACTCATTTTCTACTATTCTCTCTCTACTACTCTCTACCACTCACTCTACTACTCACTCTCTACTACTCTCTACTACTCTCTCTCTGCTACTCACTCTCTACTACTCACTCTCTACTACTCTCTACTACTCACTCTCTACTACTATCTCTCTACTCTCTACTACTCACTGTACTACTCACTCTCTACTACTCACTCTCTATTACCCACTCTCTATTACTCACTCTCTACTACTCACTCTCTACTACTCTCTACTACTCACTCTCTACTACTCACTCTACTACTCTCTACTACTCACTCTCTGCTACTCTCTCTACTACTCTCTACTTTCTATTATTCATCTTCTACTTTCTACCTCTCTACCTCTCTCTACCTCTCTCTCTACTACTCTCTACCTCTCTACCGTTCTACCTCCGCCTCTCTACCTCTACCTCTCTACCTCTACACCTTTACCTCTCTACCTCTCTCTACATGCACACATATGCACATATATATATGCATATATACTCTCTGTGGAATCCTGGTCTAACAGCCTTGTCGGCGCCTGCCCTCTCCCTAACACGGATCCCGACATTGCCAATCAAGACTATGAAGAGTGGATCCTGCACTCTCTTGAGGCCACACTCCCCCTTCGTAAAATCACCACGAAGCGACCACAAAAAACCACCCCCTGGTTCTCCGAGGAACTCAGGAAGAAAAAAAGACTCTGCAGGAAATTAGAAAGACGGTGGCGCCTGGATTTTTCCTCGGAGGATAAGTCTTTACAGAAACGCGATCAGAGCTTATAAAGATGAGATCAAACTTGCTCAAGCGACTTATTTTTCCACTCAAATCTTACATGCCAAATCCAAACCTAAAGAAATCTTTCAAATAATAAAAAGCATCAGAAAACCCCCACCGCCCTCTACGCTACCCTGTAAATCGCTAGCTCACTGCAATGACCTGGCTGTCTTTTTCCTCCAAAAAGTTCTTCAAATTTACTCCTCATTCTCTGACATTGATTCCCATCCCGCTCCTCAGATATGGTCCTGTCAGGCGGAAGCCCTCCATCAATCCATGGCTATCTTGGAACACTTCCCTCTGATAGAACAGGACTCCCTGGAATCCCTAGCACGACAAGTGAAATCAGGGTCACCCTGCGATCCAGCTCCCCCAGAGGCTATGATCTCCGTCAGCCAGGTCGTTCTCCCTACCATCAAGAACCTCCTCAATGCCTCTATTACCTCCGGCAGGGTCCCACCTCCCTGGAAGCAGGCTATGGTCCGGGCTTTACTGAAAAAACCCAACCTGGATCCTGGCGATTTTAGCAACTATCGCCCCATTTCCTTGCTCCCCTGGGTGAGTAAGATTCTGGAGAAGCACATTAATATACATCTGACGGCTTTTCTGGAGACCAATAAGCTGCTGGATGTCACCCAAACTGGTTTCCGACCAAAACATGGGACGGAGACTGCCCTATTAGCGGTCACCGAGGAAACTAGAAGGATCTTGGACCAAGGCGGATCAGTGGCAGTGATCCTCCTTGATCTGAGCGCAGCTTTTGACACAGTTAGCTACGATGTGCTTCTCTGTCGCCTTTCTGAAGTGGGTATTTCAGGTAGGGCACTGTGCTGGCTTAAATCTTTTTTGAGTAATAGATCCTTTCAGATCTTTGAGGGTGACACTGTTTCCTCTAGCAAACCCCTGAGCTGTGGGGTCCCGCAGGGCTCTTCGTTAAGCCCTGCGCTTTTTAACATCTATATGAGACCACTGGCTGAGGTTGTTCGTCCGTTTGGAATTAAGATCATTTCCTATGCAGACGACACTCAGCTAGTGGTATCCCTGGCACAGGAGGACAGCCGATCCGCGCAAATGGGACTAAGGCAATGCTTGGAGGACGTGAAAGGCTGGATGACGAGATCCTCCCTCAAACTTAATGGGGATAAAACTGAGCTGATGCTCCTGGGCCCTGCCACTCCACTCATCTTTGATCCCCTCTGGCCCCCTTGCATAGGCACCCCGCCTGCACCTAAGGACAACATAAAAAGCCTGGGGGTATGGCTGGACAAAGCCTTAACCTTTGACACCCAGGCTACCAGGCTGTCTGCGACCTGTTTTGGATTCCTCAGGATGCTCAGGAAAGTGCTTCCACTTCTACCCATGGAGGCCAAGCAAGTTGCTGTTCAAGGCTTGATCCAGTCTCGACTGGATTTTAGCAACTCCCTGTACCTTGGTGCCCCCGACTACACACTTCGTAAGTTGCAGATTGTTCAAAACTGCGCTGCTCGCATCCTATTACAGCTGCCACGGAGACTATCAGCCAAACCTGGGCTGAGGAGCCTGCACTGGCTGCCGATCCGACAAAGAATCACCTTCAAGGCAATGTGTATTGCCCATCAAGCCTTTTGGGACAAAGGACCGGCAATCTGCCGCAATCTTACCACACAATAAAACCCTAGGAAACAACTTCGCTCCGGCCAGGCCTTCCTAGCAACAGTCCCAAGAATCAGGAGAGCGAGAGCTGGCGGCAGGATGTTCTCGTACAATGCCGCCAAGCTGTGGAACCTCCTTCCCCTTCAGCTGAGATCCAATCCCAACCTGTCTTCCTTCCGAAAACAACTATAGACTTTTCTTTTTACCTCTCTAAACTAATTCCGGCTGATCGCCTCTGATGAACCTACCACTCTCTTCAGGCAGCGCTTGGACGCCTCAGGGCAGCAATTGCGCTTTATAAATCCACGTTTCATTTCATATATATATGCATATGCATGTATATATATGTATGTGTATATATATATATATATATACATACATACATACATAAACATATATATAATCTGCATATCTATATAAATACAAATATAAATGCATGCATGCATATACATATACATATATGCATACATATGCATGTTATGTACATGAAAGTTTGAAAAACACTAATAAAAGCAATGCTAAAAAGCCACAAAATTACAATCAGAATTGCTTGAAATTAAAGAGGGCGAAACCGATTGCATTTTCAATGCTTGTTTACTTTGGTTCCATCAAGAAGGCATTCAGATGTGTTACACATTTGTCATAAATTCTGAATGATAGCACTCTAGTTGCTCATTAGATCACTGTAGTAAAGCTACTGCTCACCAGGGACGTCTTCTGCTGGTACTCAAAGTGCATTCTTCAGTCTGCATGTCAGATTTTTTTAGTGAAATAGAAGAGGATTTGAGAAGTCAAAAGGTGCCCTAATTTTTCTTTCTGCAGCACTACTCATAATTTCTATGGCAAAATGAACCCCCTCATTTTGTTCCTTTGCAAATTACATGTTTTAAGTGTTACCACTTTATTCCAATCAAGATGGCTTCAGATGTGCCATACTTTTGTCATAAGTAAGACTGTTAGCGCTCTAGTTGTTCTTTAGAGCACTCTGGGACATTCTGTCATTGGGCTATACTTGGGCTACATCTGGGTGATATTTGTGCTACATTTGGGCTCTTTTGTCTCTGGTGGCCATCTTGGAAGACTTATTTGTTATGAAGTTTCCTAATTTCCTCATTTACTACAATCTCCTCATTAGGAAAACTTTCAGTTTTTTACTTGATTCCATCAAGAAGGCATTCAGATGTGTCACACATTTGCCATAAATTCAGAATGTTAGCACTCTAGTTGCTCATTAGATCACTGTAGTAAAGCTGCTGCTCACCAGGGAAGTCTGTTGCTGGTATTGAAAGTGCATGTTTCAGTCTGCATGTCAGAATTTTTTAATGAAATAGAAGAGGATTTGAGAAGTCATTCAAAATGTGCCCTAATTTTTGTTCTGCAGCACTAATCATCCTTTCTATGGAAAAATGAACCCACTCATTTTGTTCCTTTTTAAATTAAATAGTTTAAGAGTTACCATTTTATTCCAATCAAGATGGCTTCAGGTGTGCCATAAGTTTGTCATAAGTAAGACTGTTAGCGCTCTAGTTGTTCTTTAGAACACTCTGGGAAGCTGCAGTAGAACACAAAGGAATCAACTGACAGTCTCTGCCCTTGTTGGATGTACATGTTTTACTGGGAATGTCAGACTTCATTCTCACATGACGGAGAAAGACAATGTGAATTTACAGAAAATATGCTCTCAGTTTAGCTTATAGATCACCTTCCAAACCTCTGTGGGAAAAGCATGAAAAAATAGTTTTCTCCCAAACATGATTCATAATATCCCAGCAGAAGGCTTTTTCACATGGTAAAATCACTTAAGAACACACCACAATTCCTAAAATTAGTATGGTACCATCAACAAATGATTTATAATGTAACCAAAGTCTTAAAACCTTTCTATTAACTGCAATGCTTTTTAATGAGGTGCTATCATGTATATTTGTCCCAAGATGGCTGCCAACACTTCTTGGATGAAGTGGTGACAGCCAATCAGATCTCACGAGATGTGTGGCTAGGCTCCGCCCAGATATATCTATGATTCTACTTTTGATTTACTCAGGAACTACTGAACGGATTTACACAATTTAACCAAAAGGCACGAGTGTGAATCAAGGGCTAAATTTTTACCAAATTTGGTGTAATTCCGTTCAGCAGTTCGGGCTGTAGTTGCAATTAAAGGTTCCTATGGAAAATTGCGTGGGGAAAACACGTTTAGGGACCCCCCTTTTTTCCGGGCCCCCGCTTGACGAATCACCCCGAGACTTTTAGGATAGCAGTGGACCGAAGCACCCCACCAATTCGTGAAGATCCGTCAACCGGCGCCAAAGTTATTCCAAATAGAATGTTGTGGATTTCCTATGGCTAATAGGTCCTAACTATAACTACCTACTGGTGACCGTCAGTAGGTAATATCCATATATATATATATATATATATATATATATATATATATATATATATACATATATATATATATATATATATATATATTCAATGAAAAAACCAAAAGGTTTCACACATGTTATAGTTAGCTGGACATTTCACTCGTAAAAAACCAATGAAATTCCCCCGTTATAGTTAGTTCAGCTAACTATAACTCGCGCGCCCGCAATGCACTACTGATGACGTCACATATTACATCACTCATGACATGGTCAGTGACATCACTCATGACATCACTGATGACATCTCAAATGACATCATCCAGTGAATGTGTGTTTTTCTGAAAATTAAATATGTTTTATATATGTATATCTCAAGGTCGATGGAAGAATAAATGAGTATATAAGTGTCTAAATTGATGATATGTTTTTGAAAAATTAATTGTATTACTGACTGATTAAGTGTATCTTTTTGAATACATGGCTAAGTGAGTAATGTTTAAATGTGTAAATACCTGTATCAGTCTCTCACTTTGTATATAAGTGGCTGCATGGGTTGGTGAGTAGCTACATGACTGTCTATATAGGTTAATAGTTGGTTTTTTGAGTATCAGTATGAGTGTCTGAGTGTCTTCATGGTGCGGAGGGGGGTATTACGTAGTGCATAGATGCATGAATGAGTGACTCACTGTTTGTATGTGTTGAAGACAGCATGTGTGCAGGACTGTATGGGTGGATGAGTGTGTGCATGGGTGTGTTAGTGAGTGAATGACTGTCTCAATAGTGTCTTCATAAGTAACTACATATGTTTTAAACTAGTATATGTGACTATTGGTGTTTATAAGTGAGTATATGTGAGAGTGAGAGATTGAAAGAGTTCCTGTATGAATAAGTATGTGTTTCTATAAGTGATTGTTTAAAAGACTAAGTATGTGTAAGTTTCTGTAAAAGTAAGTGTGGTGGTGTGTGTATAACTGTATATGCAAGTAAATGGATGTTTGATTCTTTATTAGCATGAGTGACTATGTGTGAGTAACTCTATGGATGAGTGGCATTGTGTTACAGGATGATTAGGTGTATGAGTACATATGATGTGTGAGTACATGTATGAGTGACTGTATAGGATTGTTGGTGGATGAGTGGATGTGTATGTGGATCTTAGAATTACTGAATAGGTTGTTGTAACTGTTATTGGTATGTCCATTTTTTTGAAAATTTTAGTCTCTATTTTTGAATGTTTGTATCAAAGGTTATATTAGGGTGAGAGGAGGTCTACCACTCTGTCACAAGGATAATGTCATCAGTGATGTCATTTGAGATGTCATCAGTGATGTCATGAGTGATGTCACTGACCATGTCATGAGTGATGTAATATGTGACGTCATCAGTAGTGCATTGCGGGCGCGCGAGTTATAGTTAGCTGAACTAACTATAACGGGGGAATTTCATTGGTTTTTTACGAGTGAAATGTCCAGCTAACTATAACATGTGTGAAACCTTTGGTTTTTTCATTGAATATATATATATATATATAATACATTTAAAATAATATAATTTAAACGAAATATTTTTTATTATGCCAGTGTGTATAGAATAAAACCATAAAAAATGTAAACAATTCAATAAGAAAAAATATATTAATGCAGACAATAAGCGATATAACAGAAACAATTAATGCTATAATATCTATTTAACTAATATTACGAAAACTATTGGAGTCGAAGAATAATAAATAAACTATTCCTACTTTATGAAACGGAAGGAAAAATGTTGGATTTGGGAGGGGTTACATTTACTATTTCATCACAAGTCACCGTTATAATAGGGAATGTTTTGGAGTTCAGAGGAGATAAGATTTACTATTGCTATTCCAGCCAGTGGAACAGTAGGGAAAACACTGGACTTCGGGGGAATTTACTATTCCCTCTCCAGTCTAGACAGTAGGGAAAGTGTTGGATGTCAGAGGACTCAAATTTACTATTCTTACTCCAAACAGGGCAAAAGTAGGTAAATCGCTGGATTTCAGAGGGGTGAACTTTACTATTCCCACTCTAAACAACAGTCGCAACTGTAAGAAAAGTGTTGGATTGCAAAGAGGTGAACTTTACTAACCCTACTGCAGTCTAAGCAAGAGTAAGGAAAGTAATTCACTTCAAACACTTTACATATGACTAAACCCATGAATGTAAAAAAGATATTTAAAATTTACTATAAAAAATATATTGTAGAAGCAAGGCCAGCCCGGAGTTCCGCAGGCGATGTGACTTCAAGCCTATTACCAACAAACTGTGAGAGCTGAACATTCGCTATCAATGGGGTCACATCGGGGGCGTGGCCGAGCCAGCCAAGATGGCGGACTCCTCTTCCTAAGGCTCCTGCTCGGCGGCCCGTAAAACACTTATTCCTACCTGCCCCGGGCATCCATCGGCCCCGCAACGAAGCGCACTGAATCCGACCGCAGCAGCGACACACCTGACGGTCTCCGGATCCCCGAGATCGGAGCCGGGACGGCGCTGAAGGCTCCGTGTGTGGCCTCGAACAAGCTGCACACAAGATGGCGGACGGAGCGGAACGCAGCGGTGAAGAGAGGAGGGAGCCGCAGTGTCCCAGACGATGTATGTGACCTGGCTGGGGGTCGCGACCGCCCGTGGAGGTGCACTGCGGCGCTGAAGCAGGAGCGAGACCCGGAGGCTCCGGGAGCGAGGCGACAGGAGAACGCTGCTCTCCCTGCCCTTCCCCCCCTGCGGCAGTAGATAGAAGGTACTCGGCGACCCATAATACCATCGACCCTGCCTACCCGGGCGTCCATTGACCCTGCAGCGAAACGCACCGTGTACAATAACAGCGGCGACCCACCGGACCAGCTCCGACTCCACGCGGTCAAGGCTGGAACGACGCTGGAGGCTCCATGTGTGACCTCGGACGGGTTACACACAAGATGGCGGAAGGAGCGGAGCGAAACGGCGACAAAAGGGGTGAACCGCGGCGTCTCAGCCGAGGTGTGTAGCCTGACCGGAGACCGCGACCACCCGAGAGGGTGCACAGCGACGCCGAGGCAGGAGCGGGACCCGGAGGGTCGATCTGGGGGCCCCAGCGGCTCCGTGAGAGAGAGGCGGCGTTGATCCCCCTGCCCTTCCCCCCAGTGGCGGTGACCGGAGGATACCAGGCGGGATTCGAGCCAGGACGAGGACGACCGGACGGGACGACCCACTTAGCAGGTGAGCCCCGAGCGGGGCGCGGACACCGGAGAGACTCCAAGTGTCCCCCCCCCCCCCCCCAGCGTCCTATATCAGGGAGGGAGCTGGTGCAGCGCTGGACGGGGGTGCGAGGGGTGGTCCGGCATAGAGAACTCACGACGAGGGACCCCAACCACGACCCTATCGGGAAACCTCGGACTGGGACACCGACGGGGGAGAGAGGGGCGCCCCGACCGTGTGCCGGCACTGGACTGGTCCTGTCGAGCGGGCCGCGCGACCTCCGCGGGACTGGCAGATCGGGAGGTGCGTGCAGCATGTGGCCCTGAATTCAAGAGACCCAACGGACTCGACGGGCCTGGTTGTAACACCTAGAGACAGAGGAGGACGGCACGCACAACTCCGCCCTAGAAGCGGGATCAGTGGGTGCTGCGGGATCGCGGCGCCCCGTACACCAGCCCCGTGACCGAGTCGAGGATAGGAGGACCACGGGTAGTGCACTTCCCGACGAGACGGTGAGACGTGACCCGATGGTGATGGCCGCCTGACGTGCCACGACGGCGAGAAGAGCGGACCTACCGGACGAACCAGCGTGTGAGCATCGGTGAGTGGACGTGTTCACAGACGCGAAAGGACCCCTCCCCCTCCCACGATGGGCCGTCAAAAAACGGCGGGGATGCCGCCGGCCTCTCATCAGACTAGGACGACCGAGTCGACACCGGCGAGACCCCCCCACGCCACGGAGCCCGTCAAAGATGACCCCATGTCAAGAAAACTGGACCAGGTCCTGGCAGCCATAGAACAATCACGAGTGGCACTAGAAGGGAAATTCGGCGAGCTGTCATCGGACCTGGGCCTTCTTCGCGACGACCACAGAAAACTGGCGGACAAAGTGACGCACAACGAGCACGCTCTCCAAACACTGGAACCGCAGGTGCAAAAGCACGACACCACGCTCCAGGACCTACTCGCTAGGGTAAAGGTATTGGAGACTAAGACAGATGATTTGGAAGGGCGATCCAGGCGAAGCAACATCCGAATCATGAACTTGCCGGAAGGCATTGAAGGGCCCAATCCGGTCAAATACATCACGGACTGGATAGCCACGTTCACACCCGCAGACGCACTCACCGCGTTTTTCTCCGTGGAAAGGGCTCACAGAGTACCGGCTCGCAGACCGCAACCGGGTATGCCACCTCGCCCCTTCTTGCTTAAACTCCTCCATTATCAGGACCGAGACGCTATCCTACGGGCTGCCAGACAGCGGGGACGGCTACAGCTGGAAGACAAACAAGTTATGCTGTTCCCGGACTACTCCTGTGCAGTCCAGCAGCAACGGGCCACCTTCCTGGCAGTGAAGCGTACCCTGCGCTCGAAGAACATACAATATGCGCTCCTTTTCCCGGCCCGCCTCAAGATCATCTATGGGGGTGAGACACACTTCTTCACGGACCCGGGCGCCGCGGCGGTCTGGGCGGAGCAGCACACACGACAACTCGGAGATGGCCCCGGCCCTCGCCTGTCCACGAAACCCGTGGGGCGTCCTCCACACCGCTTAACCGACAAACAGGAACTACCACCGCCAGCTCTCCAGACCTCGCTCAGATAATCGCGGAGCGACAGAGGGCGCTCCAGGCGGTGGCCACCCTGAGTCCCCAGGATAGGGGCTCGGACTCGGAGCGAGGCCCTCACATCTTTAGCTCAGATGACGAAAAGAGCGCAACGCCAGGATCACGAGAGGGCTCGGTGACACCCCCTGTGGTGACCCCCCAGACCGCGGACACGCTCATCTAATGAGGGACCCACGGATCGGGTCGGCGACAAAACAAGCACGACCAGCCCGGCAGACCACGAGGAACAGTATAACCACGAAGCCCGACACTGGGCAGGACATGTATAGACTTCAATAATTTACGGATGAGCGCCGGAGCAGGAATCGGCAGCCACTAGATTCACCACCCCCGCGCTTACGAACTAAAGCTACGCCAAGGCAACCAGTTTGGGCGCATCGCTTCGCACGATGCGCCCCCGGCATTGGGACTGTTTCCCACCCTTGTTACGGTTCATTTCCTTATCCCCTATGTTCCTTCCCTGTCATTCCCAGCGTGGGCAAGATAATCTTCGCAGACGAGGCAATACACAGATGGATGGTGGGTAGTGGACGTGCGACCGGGGGAGACGGCCGAAGGGCCCACACTACTACAAGGACGTATTACACATGACCTCCCACAACATATCCCACAACTCTCCCAACACGGACATAAAATTCCTGACACTTAATGTTCGGGGGATGCATACAGCCCGCAAGCGTTATTCCGTCTATGCCTACATCAAGCGACAAAAGGCCCAGTTAGCACTCTTACAAGAAACACATCTGACGGCAGGGGAGGCGGACAGACTACAGAGAAAATGGCGAGGCATCATCTGTGCCACGACCTACTCAGCGTTCGCTAGGGGTGCGCTCGTCGGGATTAGACCGGGGGTACCCTTTAAAGAGCAAAACAGACTTGTGGATAAAGAGGGCCGCTATGCACTACTGACGGGACTGCTAGAGGGCCGACAACTACTGATAGGGAGTATATATGGCCCTAACACAGAGCAGGAGAGTTTCTGGGGCAAGCTCACCCACACATTGGCCCCCCACACATCGGTCCCATGGCTCCTGGGAGGGGATTTCAATTGCACCCTGGATCCACACCTCGACCGTTCACACCCGCCACAGGCCCACTCGCCAGCATACAAACAAGCCACGGACCTTCGCAACTGGGCAGACAGATGGGGACTGACCGACATTTGGAGAGCACGCCATCCCACCACGAAGCTGTACTCCTTTCACTCGATCCCACACGATCTGAGGGTCCGATTAGACAGATTCCTATGTTCCGCGTCGCTCCTATCCTCGGTACAAGAGTCGGACTACCTAGGCAGAGTAGTGTCGGATCACGACGCACACACGGCGGTCCTCAGATGGACACCCCCTCACCCCCCAATCCCAACATGGAGGATGCCCCGAGAATGCCTGACAGACCCGGTATTCCGCCAAAGCCTAGAGGAATTTATGCAAGGCCACTTTAGACAAAACGATAACACGGCGACCGCACGATCATTTGAATGGGATGCGTTCAAAGTAAGCGCCAGAGGCCACTGCATTCAGCAAGTAGTGGGGGTCAGAAGAATGCTAGATAGGACACTGCAGGGGGCGGAGACCCGGTTCGCGGAACTCTCAAGGCGAGTAGACTAAGGAGCCGCCACCGAGGCGCAACTATCAGCGGCCAAATCCTCCCATGCCTCGGCGATGCGAGATCTGCGCAAATATAACTTTCGAGCATATGCAGCTCAGACACACAAAGAGGGGAGTAGGGCGGGATCCCTGCTGGCTTGGCTAGCCAAGCAAGACACAGTGTCGCGCCCAATCACTGAACTCCGGACCCCGGACGGGCAACTCAAAAGTACACAGACGGATATCCTACATGTCTTCCGCACGTACTACGCGACCCTGTACCGCTCCCCACGGGTCGAGCCCTCGGGAGACCTTACCGGATTCCTGGATGGCTTGACCCTACCCCGGATCCCCCCCGCGATCGGAAAAGACCTCGACAAGAAACTCAAACCGGTCGATGTAAAACAAGCGATTAAAGCTCTGGCACGCGGGAAAGCACCGGGCGTGGATGGATTCCCGGTCGAGTACTACCACACGTTCGCGATGCTCTTAGCACCGCGGCTGGTCTCCATATACGAAGAGGCGGTGACCCGCCAAATGCTCCCGGACTCGATGCGGACGTCGATATTAGTGACCTTCTTGAAGCCATATAGAGACCCCGAGCTCCCGGCGTCCTATCGGCCGATAACACTTTTGAACACGGACTGCAAGATCCTCGGGAAAATCTTAGCGGATCGTTATAGCCAAATTCTTCCCGCACTGGTCCACACGGACCAGTGTGGATTCGTTCCCCGGCGAAACACCTCACATAATCTGCGTCGCCTCTTCCACATTCAGGATCAGACGAAAGAACGATATCCCCGGGCGGCATGTCTGGTCCTGGACCTGGAGAAGGCGTTCGATACCCTGCTGTGGCCGTACCTCTTCGAGGTTCTACGGCTCGTGGGTGTGGGGCCCACGCTGCTGGCCTACACCCGGCTGCTGTACAACGGCCTCACCTCCAGAGTGCGACTCGGTAAACTCATATCGGCGCCGTTTCCGGTGACCCGTGGAACCAGGCAGGGATGCCCCCTCTCTCCTCTCCTTTTCGCCCTAGCAATGGAGCCTCTGGCAATACGACTACGACGGGAAGGGGACGCATGGGGGATACCCATAGCGGACGTTACCCACTGTGTGTCACTATATGCGGACGACCTCCTGATATATGTCCATGATATCTCGGCCGACCTCACGCCCATTTGGGCAACGCTGCGAGAATACGGGGAACTCTCGGGACTCCGGGTCAACTGGGAGAAATCGTCCATTTTCCCTTTGAGCGCCCGCACGGAACCCCTAGAGATCACGTTGGGCGATCGGGCGCTGCGATGGGACGGGACGGCCCCCAGATACTTAGGGGTGCGCCTATATCACTCCCCCAGTGACCTCTTTGAGGGGAACCACTGAAGAGCGCTGACGGGTCTGCGTTCGGCGGTAGGGTTTTGGAAGACATTGCCGCTAGCCCCCATAGGGCGCGTCGCTCTGGCAAAAATGATCATGGTCCCAAGGATGCTCTACTACTTCGCGAATCTCCCCATCATACCGCCACATTCCTTCTTCCGGGAACTAGACACGTTGCTGACAACCCTGATTTGGGGGGGCGGCCGCCACCGAGTGGCGCTGCGCACACTGTACCTCCCCACGACCGCCGGCGGCCTGGGAGCGCCATCCTTTGAATCGTATTTTCTCGCGGCGCAGCTCCAGTGGCTGTCACACTGGACGGCGGAACGACATGTAGGGGAGACGATCACGGAGGGCGGCAAACTTCCTCTACCGATGATCCGCCGACTGCTCATGCCAGGCTCCAAACCGGCACGTACACACCCGCTCCAGGTTGCTATAGCCCGCAGATGCATGATGCGGATACACCGCATGTCGAGGGGCCAGCCAATATATTCCCCTCTGCTCCCCCTTGTGGGCTTCCCCCGACGGAGCGGATACTACACCGCGGAGGCCCTCCGGGTGTGGACGGATCACGGGGTCACTGAGATGGAGGCGCTGTTCCAAGAAGGACAACTGCGGACGTACGCACAGCTGGTGGAGTGGCATGACCTCCCCCAGGGGCAGTTTTTGAAACACAGACAGCTGCTGGAGAGTGGCGGCCAATTCTGGCACACACGCGATGGGGAACCACCGACACACCCGGTGCTGCACACGGTGCTGCGGATGGGGGCGGGCAACCACCTCATCACCTGGCTATATAAAGCGATTCGGGAGCTCACAGAAGTCTCCCTAGACAAACTCCGAGAAACATGGGAAAACGACGCCGGCAGAGTATTCAACGACGCGGAATGGCGTAAAGCCCTGGAATCTCCTAAAAAGGTGTCCAGGAACGCGCGTTTTAAAAATATCCAATTTAATATCCTACACCGGGCATACCTCACCCCGGACAGGCTCCACTGATTTTACCCCGATACGCGATTCGCATGTCCCCGATGCCACCAGGTAGACGCCGATTTCAAACATATATTCTGGGCCTGCCCGTCCATACAATGTTTCTGGGGGGGGGGGAGTACACCAAGCCCTTCAAGCAACGACCGAACTCCCGCCCGCCACCACATGGGAGGAATGCACGTTGGGGATGACCCCGAGGAGAAAATCCGCGAAGGTATCCGGGAAGTTCATTTCCTTGGCCCTTCTCCTCGCGAAGAGGAACATCGCGATGTATTGGAGGGCCCCAGAAGGGCCCTCCAGCCAGGCATGGGTGGGCGCGGTGCTCAAGTGGGGTGCAGCAGAGGAGGAGCTACTGCGAGAGGAGGAGGCGAACGGCGCCCGCAAACACCCGATATCTATGGAGTGGGCTCAGCTCCTCATCCTTTTTAAGCAAACAGGAGCAACGGGGGAAACCCCAGACCTAACACATTCCGCCCCCCACGCCCCAGTGCCCCCCCCCCGATGGCCCCGATGCGACAAGAGACACAGGCGACCCATAAGGCAGACAACATGCCTAGACGCGAGGGCACGTATGAACCCGACCCCCCCGCCTAATGCCAAGTAGCGGACCCGCCGCCCCCCCACCCAGGGATACCCGGGGCACGCCACACACACCTACCACCAGTCCATACCTAATCTACCACGAAATTCTCTCGTCTGCCGACCCCGCACTCCCTCTTCCCCCCATACTTCCCCCATCACCTCCCTCCCTCCCCTAGTCTACCCAGTTACGAGACCCCTCCCCTACTCAAGGGCCCTGTTCAAGCCGCCCCGTAGGCAGCAAGAGCCCCAGTTAGCGGTTTCAACACCGTTGTTTGTAGTTACATGACATGACAGGGAATCCAGGAAGGAGGGGACCGCAGCTCGGACCTCGACAGGAAGGGGCAACCGACCCCCGACCGAGGCCGAAAATGTAGGCACGACCAGGACGACATACATGGGGGCCAGATGGAGCCGGCCACTGGGAAGACGAGTCTCTCAAGACACCACGGGAGAGCTTAGCCACTGACGGACTACAGCACACACACGCGCTAACTTCCTTATAGATCCCTAATGTTATGTTGTGCCGTAGTACAATAACTTACGATAATACTGATGATTATTACTTGTAATGCATTACATGAAAAAACCCTAATAAAAACATGTCAATTAAAAAATCAATGGGGTCACATCTTTGCTCTCTTGTTACCCTGGGAAGGCAAACATGAAACCCGGTCCCTGGCGGAGGCGAGGCATCTACTGGGACTACCAGCCAATTCTCAGGGCAAAGACCCATCACCGATTGCCAACTAGAGAAGGACTGCTTCCTGTCTAGACCACGACGTGGTCCCATTGTATGGACAAAAAACACAAGGAAGGAGCTTCCCAAGAGACCAAACGTGACATTATTCAGCATCTTCGTAATATAGAAAAGGGTTCCTCCGCAGGTCCTTTTAGCTCTGGCTCTTTCTAGCACTGAGACACTCCTGTAGTATCGCTTAGGGCCCTCTTCTCTGCAACGGACACCGCGATCTCCAAGACTCTGGATTATGGATGTATGATGCCAAGGGGGTCTGGAGTTCACCCTGATCACGTAAGCAGGCTAAGATTCGGAATGAACCAAAGAGCCTGCCACCCAGGAATAGCACCCCAAGAGGGTGACTCCTCATGGAGGATTTGTGCATACTCATGTGACATGAAAGACTCAGTTGGGTCCTGTTAGTCTGTTGTTTTTTGGGTTTCATTGTTTGCTTCCCTTTCTTAGGTCAACCAGTGACGGAGTGTGTCGCTCACGCTTTCTGTGCTTTACACGCTTTTGGAAAATGGCCCTCTCTGAAGGGTCACCCCAAACTTTTTTGCTGAACTCTTTTTGTTGGCCTTAGGACTCAGAGCACTTTACCACTGCTAAGCAGCGCTGAAGTGGAAGTGCTTCTCCCCCAAAACATGATGGCATTGGTGTATAACTGATTGGCATATTTAACGTAATGGTAAGTCCCCTGTACAGTGGTATACTATATACCCAAGGCCTGTACTTCAAATGCTACTAGTGGGCTGCGGCACTTTTGCCACCCACAGAAGTAGCCTTTCAAACCTGTCCCAGAACTGCCACTGTGTTGCCTGTGTGCAGTTAACTGCCACTTTGACTTGGCATTTAAAAATACTCGCCTTGCCTCAAAATCCCCTTTTATTACATATTAGTCACCCAGGAGGTAGGCCCTAAGTAACCCTAAAGGTAGGGTGCTATGTACGTAAAAGGTAGGACATGTACCTTTATGTTTTGCATGTCCTGGCAGTGACAAACAGCCTATTTCGTGTTTTACTACTGTGTGGCCTACCCCTCTCGTAAGTCAGCATTGGGAATTCCTTAATACACTTTTAAACTGTAATTCCTAATCAGAGAGGAGTGGCTTTTTCCCCGTTTGATATATTTGGAACGGTAATGATAAATCCTCCTTACTGGGGAAGTTGGATTTAACTTTACGGTTTTAGAAATGCCACTTTTAGAACGTGTACATTTCTACGTGCTTACTGCTCTTTGAGCCCAACAGCCTGTCTCCAATCAACGTCTGGTATGGGTGACAGCTACATTTTATGCATTCCCTCTAGACAGCCAAAAACACAGGAAGGTGAGGCTCATCTGCTTTCTGGTCACTCATCTGCTTTCTGATGGGTCTTCCAGGGTAGGGAGGAATGGTAGGGGCTGACACTTACACTTCAACAGGTAGTGTCCTGTCCAGAAACAAAACACTGATTTACCCCCCACAGGTAGCCTGGCAGACAGGACTGGGTTGAAAGGGATCCTTGTGCACTTCAGAGAGATCTTTTGAAGCCACTCTCTACATCAATGGCACTTTGGGGTATTGAGTACTAGGTCTCTGCCCCTCTAGAATCAGACACTTCTGGATCTTGAACTGAATCTGTCAGAAGGACTGTTATGCTGCTTAAATGCAACTAGGCTGCCTTACTGGAAGGACTACTTCTCTGCCTGTTGCCCTGCTGCCTGCTGCTCCCTGACTCTGCTGGAAGAAGATCTGGACTCTGCCTTCCCTCCAAGTAATCTCCAAGGGCTTGCTGACTTGCCTCCTGAAGTCTCTTTGACACAAAAGACTTTCTGCTGGTGGACTCTGCCTTCTGAGAGTCCTACCTTTGTTTGAAGTGCCCTCTGCAAGTTCTGGGCCTCAGAAGTGGGTTCTGCATCTGTTTTTGTACAACTCAACGCATCTTCACCTTTGCACTGATCGGAACAGACGAATCACCCTTCAATGCCTACACAGAGGAGGACAGTAGGCTTGACAATGATGCTCTGCACAGCTCGACGACGACACATTGCCTTCACCTCAACAAAGCTCAATGATGACACAGCGACCAGACTGCGTGGAAAAAAGATCGGTGCATCGTGCCTGCAGTGTCAAAGCTTTGCTTCATCCAAGGAACTTTCCCAGCGGGCTCTGCGTGGGTTCTATATCTGGCCTGCCCTCCATTGTGGTCGGCCTGAGCTTTGGATTTGCACCGGTCCCTCTCGACATCAAGTAGCCTTTTGACCGCAAGTGACTTCTAAGCACTGTTTTTGCACTTAATCTTGACAAATTCATCTCTCAACTTCTACTGATTGGATTTTTGCCGTTTTGGTCTTGTTTCGCTCAGATAAATATTCTCCATTTACCTAAATCTGTGTAGAGTCTTTCTGTGGTGTATTCATTGTGTTACTGTGTGTTTGTGTGTAGCACAAATACTTTACACATGGTCTGTTTAGATAAGTCTGACTGCTCTTTGCCAAGCTACCAGAGGGTGAGCACAGGTTATTATTTAGTGTGTATCTAGCTTACTGGACTAGAGTGGTTGTTCCTGTTTGGCCTGGGTACATACCTAAGCCAACCTGGCATCCCATTTCTAACACAAGCTATATATTATCACGCTACCATAGGAAATACACTGGGGCCCCCCCATCTTCTTTATTGGATAGCTTGGATATGCCTATCCTCAAGGTCATCCCAACTTGCATGTCCCTAACACTGGGTGAGGCCCGTCACTTCCTTCCTAGCCCAATCCCGTTGCTGTCCTGCGTGCGCCATGATGTCACTACGCATCCCCCCACACCATGGATTCTAAATTGCTCACACTAACTAACCATCTGTGGACTTAGCTCACCTATCAAGCCTAAACAGGTCTGCGGATACATATTGTATTTTTTTTTACCCAGATGTGGTCCTCCTACAGGAGAACAATCTTATGGGGGAGGAATGCCACCAGATGGTGCATACAAAATACCTGCCTTGCTCCTGGGCACACGCTTGTACCAAGATGCTGGGGGTGGGTATTCTGTGCAAGTAGGCTTCTGCTCAACTATCTCGAAAGTAGTATGAGAGAAAGATGGCCTCTACCTGAAAGCATGCTTTCGGGCACGATACTACTTGCACTATTCAACATGTATGACCCACATCGCAGGACATATACCTTAGGAACACACTGAGACTAGCTGGCAGGAATGGATGGCGACATCATAGTTGGCAGGGATTTTCATTTAGTATGGGATCCAACCCTAGATAGGAGTACTGTCACTTACCAGGGCACTAGGGCTATGTCTGCTAAACTCAAATGAGAGATAACAGAGATGGGACTGGTTGACGCTTGGCGTTACATGCACCTGGATGAGCTGGATTACTTTTTTACCCCGATGTTCATACATCATACTCACACATTGAACATGTTTTCCTAACTCCCTCCCTTCTTGGTACACTAGACAAGATGGACATTTCAGAAATCATCATCTCGGACTACGAGGACGTAGAATTGGTATGGAATAGCAACCTCTCCTCGCGAAGACCCCCCCTGCGTTGGTATATACCCCCAAGCCTTCTCCGAGACCCGGTGATGTAGACAAGATCCGTAAAGGGATCACTGATTAATTTGAGCTGAACACCATCAGATGTCTCGATGCATACGCTGTGGGGTGGATTTAAAACAACTATACGTAGGGTAATTTCCACCATAGCTACAGCAACAGGAGGGAGAAGCTCATTTGGTAGAGACAAACCTGGCTGAGATTAGGCCGTAGAAAAGCAAGACCTGGCCATCCCCAATAGGCGCAACAAATAGAGGCTAGGTATTCTTCATGGTCCAATGCATGGGCATAGAGCTAATAGAGCTGAGCTGAACGCTCCCTCTTAGCACTAAACCAGACATATTACGAGGGGGGAATAAAGTGGGATCTATGCTGGCCAGCAGACTCCGCATAGCACAGGCCAGGACCCATATTGATAAACTGCTCAGCAGGGGACGAGGGCTGGGTGATTTCTGAATGGGACAAGCAAAGGGGGTTCCAAGCTTACTATCAGACTCGCTATGGCTAGAGGACATCGCTCCGATTTTGATGGATGAACACTTGAGCACATACGAATGGGACCACATCTATTCCCAACACGCTAAACTCAATGAAGCACCAATGGATTTGAAGGAGCTCCATCAAGCAGTGAAAGGTCCTGCGCTCTGTAAAACCCCAGGTCCTCACTGGCTCCCTGTCCTTTTTTTACAGAATGTTTCTACCTAATTTTCAGGCCCACTTAACAACTTTTTTCATCTCCTTTACACACAAGAGGAGCCTTCCACCCTCTATGACTGCAGCGGAAATCTCCCTTATACCCAAACCGGTGAAGGATCCTACCCACTGCTCGCCCTACCTGCCCATAGCTCTTCTCAATAATGATGCGACAAACAACGAAAGACAAGCAGAGGACCCAAGAACCAGAGTCAATAGGCTGACATTGTATGCAGGAGGTATTCCACTGCAATTACCTGGTCATTTTCACCATGTTTGAATAGCGGAACTGCAAAACAACAAGCGACAATGACTGACATGATACGGAGCTCTGTATCTAGGCGGCGTCGCGTGCCCTACCACGTTTGTGATATCTTCTGAGCTCTAGGGCTGGACCTTTTGACTGCCAGCTCCTCTTACTAAGTCAATAACAAGGGGTCCTGAGTACCGCTAAAAGATCTGCTGCCTGACTCTCTCACAAAGGAGGGAGCCGATTATGGTGAAGAGGATTTCATAGCATACACCTGCAGGAATAAACCCAATCCATAAAAGGTGTTCACAGGTCTGAGGCCACCTGTCTGAGGATGTTGTGCCAAGGAACCAAGAATCCACCTCTCCATGAATGCTGCAAGATTGAGGGGTGCATCCGCCATACTAGAACTGTGGTGAACCACCTCCCTTGCAGAAAGTCCAACCCAACAGGACTTGAGCCTGCTCAGTCCTCCTTTCAGCAGCTTGGAAGGTGTGTCCTCTGGAAAGAAAAACTTGTTCTCAACATCCGCGCCAGGCCAAGGGATGCCCATGCGTGAGCATTGAACCCAGGTTTAGACTTCCAACAAGGAACACCATGTGCCATTGCCCACCACTGAGAGTCAAAGTGTCCTGCAGGGTGGGCTCCCAGGTTCTTTGGGTGGGGAGGAGGGGCACAAGACCTAAATCAAGTACTAAAGCTGTCAATTGAGTGTGGCTTTATCTATTGGGGGGAAGCTTCGGTGCGATGCGCCACCAGCTAATGTCAGCTCAGCACTCACATTGAAAATATCGGTGTCTGCAAGTGGTACCTGTTTGTTTGCCTGCTGGTCCCACTCCTACGAAAAGTTATGCTTGTATGTGCACATATCGAAGAGCAGGGACTGTACTCTGAGTGGAAGCCTCCTACACTAAAAGAAACATTGCAGCCAAGGGAAGAAGCAGACTCAGTATGGGTGTGGCTGCTGCCTTCTCTGAAAACACTCCCAGCTGACCTCTTCCTAATGTAATCAAGCCCCCTTGCTACAATCTGACGGCAAGAGTGTGTTGTTGAGAATCCTTTATGGGACAGGTCTTACTTTATACTATAATCCTTCTTTGTCAAAGCCAGTAGTCCAAATCTCTCTACGCAATAGATCTGTTTATGGTTTAAAGTCTGTGTTAGCGGAGTTGTTTCATCTTATGATGGTTTCTGCATTTGTGTGAGGTGTTAGCTGTGTATAGAGTAAAGAGATTTTCTTTTTAAACACTAAAAAAAATAATAATGATGCGAAAATCTTTATGAAAATATTAGCCACTTAGTTGGAGCGCTATCTCCCTGGTCTTATTGATTCGGACCAGGTAGGCTTTACTCGCGACCAGCATGAGGCAAACAACGCACGTTGAGTGGCACACTGGTGGAAAAGGCTCACTGTCACAACATCCCAGCCTGCCTTCTCGCACTTGAAGCGGAGAAGGCTTTCAACAGTGTGGGCTGGTCCTTCCTCCGAGCAGTTCTGACTAAGAAGCAGTAAAATTGCTAAAATTATGGCTTCATATGTCGCTTCTACAGCAACTATCCATGTCAATGGGCAACACACGGCACCCATTAACATCCAAAGAGGCACCTGTCACGGGTGTCCGTGATCACCCCAACTATTTGCCATAGCCGTTGAACCCTTGACCATCTCAATTCGTCGCAACGCTGCTATTGCAGGCATTCCATTCAGGGGCCGAGATCATAAGATTAGCTTGTTTTCAGTCCATCCTTTACTATCCCTCGACCAGCTACCACCCTACCTGCCATTATATAGCCTTGCTGCGTTCGAAACGGACTCTGGTATTAAAATCAATATAAGGCGCTTAATATTACAATCTCCAAGCGAGACCTCCCTATGTTGCAGGTCATAGCCCCGTTCCAATAGGCCTCTATTGTGTTGGGCTCCACTTTAAGGAATTTACTACACAATAGCCTTATTCCTGTACTGTTATGATTGTCTCTGGCAGCGCTGTTGCCGTCTGTTGTGTTATACTATAAACGTTTAATTAGAAGATTATGAGTAAAAGAAAAATATATGTACTAAAAAACAATCAATTTACATACTAATTAATAAAAAAGTAACTCATTGTTATTCAATTACAATTAACTTCCCACACTGAACCCCTACAAACCTAGCAGCCTGAACCAATAAATATTAAATTGTTAATTACTTAATTAACTTCCCACCCTAGACCCCCTAAAAACCAAGCATCCCGCAGCTAAATAAAAATAAGTATTCCACAATTTACATATTTAAATACATTTACAAATATTAATTATTAGCTAATAATTTCCCACTCTATACCCCTACACATCAAGCATCCCACAGTTTAAATACAAGTAAAAAGAATTCATAAATTCCATAATTAAAAATCAATTAGGAAATTAACAATTAATTATTACTTAATAAACTTCCAACCTTTTACTCCTACAAACCGAACAGCCCGCAAACATAACAACAAATCAGTATTACATAATTAACATATCAATCATACAATTAAATGAACTGTATTAAATACTTAATTACCTAATCAACGTCCCACCCTATCCCTCTACAAACCCAGCAAGCCACTACAAAACTATAAATTACCATTACAAATTAAATGAAAAATTCTAAATCACTTACAATTACCAGCTATATTTTAGAAACAATTTATAACATTTATATAAATAGTAATATAAAATGTGTATATTAACTAAAACATTAAAATAAATAAAAACAATATTTGTAACAACTATATTAATGAAAACAATATTAAAAACATCAATATTATTTAAAATGATATTCCTTAATTCAAAACACAATATCATTGTCAAAGATATTTGTGCATCACGATATTTGTGTGTCACAATATTTCATTTCTGATATTTCTGTCTCACAATATTTTTAACGCAATATTTGCCCAAACGCCATTCTCTCACCGCCAGGGCGGAGCCCATGCACCCGTTCCAACATTAATGGCTCCGTCCACATTTATTATGTCACTTATATCATGCTCCTCATCACACTTGGAAAGATTCCAGGGTATTCCAGTTGGATTGTATTCGCTCTCTGTTCCATCAATGGCACCGCACCTTCAAGTTTTATTTGCTTTCAGATTCACTTCTGGTTTCCTCCCTCCACTTTGAGGGAGGCCATTACCTCTACAATGTTAAAACCTCAAAACTTCGACCGACCTAGCTTCTTTCCGCCCATTCTCTATTTTTAATACGGATTCGAAGATACCGGCTAGTAGATTGTAACTAGAGTTGCCGGATTTGGTCCATGAGGATCAGTCAGACTTCATCCCTGTGCGCAACACTTCCCCACAACCTTTTGAGGTCATGGCAGGAATCAGCAGATTTGTTGACCTTAGCAGCGTGTATAGTAGTAGATATGGAAAAAGCTTTTGATTCCCTCCACGGGCAATACATGCACCAGGTGGTTGGATTGCTTGGATTAGGTCTTTATTGACGGAAATGGGTGTAGTTTCTATACAGTAACTCTACATCCCGGGTGAAAACCAGAACCTACATCTCTTCTGCCTAGACTGTGGGATGTGGTACTCCGCTGCCCTCTGTGACCTTTATTATTTGCCATGGCAATGGAATCCCGGAGGGCCGTCTGCGGCAGCACGGAAAGCGGTGGGGCATGTTGAATCCAGGGGCTCTGCATGCCGCGCCACTTTAAGCTGATAAAATGTTGGTGTATGTACCAGATGCTAGTTCCAATCTATCATCTATTGGACATCTGTTGGGGGTTTACACGTCGATCTCAGGACTTCAAGTAAACTGGGCCAAATCTTGCAATTTCCCGTTACTTGCAGACTATGATCCATGGTTGACATATGAATCGACCACCTTTAGATAGCTAGAAATTATTATTATATAACATACTCTATCAGATCTCCGTGATGGTCTTCTGGGTTGGGCAATCTGTGCCTTATGGTCCCAGTTTGCTTTTGGTCTTCTCTGCCACTGTCATGGATGGCTCAGGTCTCCCTTGTTAAAATTGTAGCATTGGAGGGTGAGGCCAAGATGGCAATGGGAGCAATCGCATAGACGTGTGCTCTGCCCTGATGCCACAATAATCCTGGTTTCTACTGGGATTTGAGAACTCCCCCACCCTGCTGCAAGCATTGAACAAGTCGCTGCTTTTTTGTGGAGACTGGGGCCACCGGCACGAGATCCCTGACAAATTGAAGGGGGCGGTGCAGAGCTACGATGACCGCTCTGAAGGCAGCGAGGTGCACCACCCTGCAGGCTGGTTGTAGGCCTT
Source organism: Triturus cristatus (assembly GCF_964204655.1). NCBI lineage: Eukaryota > Metazoa > Chordata > Amphibia > Caudata > Salamandridae > Triturus > Triturus cristatus. The sequence goes on from NC_140586.1 coordinate 530,254,353, forward strand.
TCACCACAGACGACGAAGTGCGGGGGGGGTTGGTGGACTGGTGCGGTCAGAGACATTGGGACAAGAGCCTGTGCCCCTTTGCTGCTGGAAGGAGTCCGTTGGGAGTCAGCCCGCCCCCATCGCCTTTCGTTGCATATGCCGAAGGCCCAGGGGCCTACGTCTTTCCTGACTATACTCCTTCCCACTGCAAGCGAAGGTCCTCTGATGTGGGCGGTACACGATCCTGATTGAACTTATTGGACCATGCACAGTTGAAGTGTTGGGGGACTTCCTCGTGTGTGACTCGATTGGAGAGACACTCGTACCGGAACACTGAGCTTGGCCTCCGCCATGAGGTGAAAGGAGGACACTGCGGACTGCCACCTATGGTGTGTCACGGACAACCTCGTGGGCTTCTTTTCCCGTACCTCAGCTGCCTCTGACAGCGCCATGATGATGCGACAGAAAGGTTCCAAGCCCGGGGACACCCATGCGAAACCCTGCCTGTCTGAGGCGTGGACTGCCCCAGAGGGGCCGCCCTGAACATTTACCTTGTGTTGCAGGACACTAATACTAAGTTCACAGAGCTCCTTGCTGCCATGCATGGCCTGAAGATGACTTTGGAACTGAAACTAGACACTCTGATTATTGACATGGGTCGCATGTGCAAGGAGCACAATAAATTGAAAGCAAAAGTGACCACCCATGAGGCAACCATAGAGGCGATGCAGCCCGCTGTGTGAGAGACACAGACCCAAATATTGGCCTTGCAACAGGAAGTGGACCTCCCGAAATGCAAAGCTGATGATGCGAAGGGCAATAGTGCCAGAATAACACAGTAGTAGGGCTTCCCAAGAATACCAAGGGCCCGAGTATGGAACTTTATCTCGATCAATGGTTGGCACAGATAGTTCCTGGGGGAAAAACCTCCACCTTTTTAGTTGAGTGGGCCCATTGAGTACCAGCCCGGCTGCCCCCATCCGGAGTACCCCCGCTCCCAATGGAGGCATGCCTGTCCAATTATCGGGGAAGGGACAGTATCCTGCAGATCGCCTGCACCAAAGGTCCATGGCAGGTAGAAAATCAGGTTGTTACGATATTTCCAGACGACACTGCAGATGTGCAAAGAAAAAGGGCGTCCCAATATACGGGGAAGTATAGGCTTAGGCAGATGAGGCTCAAATATGCGCTGATTTTCCCGGGTAAACTCAAAGTCATGGAAGGTGATAGGGCGCTCATTTTCCAAATGTCCCAAGAGACCTGGGACTGGCTGGAGTTTTAGGGGGGAGCATCTTCCATAGGACCAACCAGACGCTGAGGAGGGTTGGACACTGGTAAGGACCTGGCACTGATCGACTCGCAGGACCTGCTCCAGCCTGTCCTGGTAATAAGCAGTGCAGAAGAGAGCTCAAGTGGTAGATGTACTGGTGCGAGGGGGATCCCCTGCTCCGGCACTGGCGCCGTGGATGTCTCAGCGACACATTTGAGTGGCTCCCTACCAGAAGAGGTTCCAGAAACATTGAGCGGGGGCCCTGAGGTTACCCCAAGGACAGCTGATCTCCTCTGAAGACTCTGTTATCTTATCCTTTTCTCGGATGTGGGGAGGTGATGCTGTTGGCAGTGAAGGGAACTGGGTTCCGCACTGGTTGGGGTGCTTAGGGACGCTATCGGTTTTCTTGACACACACTGTGGTTGCCATGTACCACCCTACACAATCCACAGGACTTTTTCCTCTGTATGTTTTATACCCATTGTAGGGTTTGTGGCCAGATGTTGCACTGTGCGTGGTGGCTTGGGGAAGGGAGTTTGGGCTCCTGTTGTGTTCGGGTACGCATGTGTGTGTGTGAGGTTCCATGTGTTGTCACTGTCCCCACGGCTTCTACACTTGGGGCTATCCCGTGGATTCAGATGTACTCACTCATGGTATTACAGGAATATAGGCTCCTTACATGGAACTTGAGATTCATGGGTTCATATGTCAAGCGGCACCAGGTTTATGCTTACTTAAGGAGGTGTCAGGTATAGTTTGCGTGTCCGGGAGACACCTCACAGCATTGAAACTCACCAGATTGGGTAGGCGATGGAGGGGTGGGGTATTTGGCATGACGTTCGAGGGTGCTCTTTACAGTGTACCACACTAAATTAGACCCAGAGGTCCACTTAGCAGTAAAGCTAGGGTTGTTAGATAGGTTGCCATTGAATCTGGTGGCGGTATACACCCCCAGCCACGGGGCAGGCAGCCTTCTTTACGACCCTGATGCCCACCTTGTTAATGGACCTAGCTGATTTCACACTTTGGTGCGATGGCTATAATGGCGTCCTGGATGATCCACACACCCCTCTACCAGGGGCACAATCCTGTACTTTCTCGCAACACCTGAACACATGGGCCCACGACATGTATGCGGGTGAGGTCTGGCGACTCTTAGATCCGGATTATAGGAAGTACTCCCACTACTCTGTAGTGCATGCGTGGCACTCTAGACGGCATGATCTTTGGCCCATCAGGGTTGGTTATGCAGTGCACGCACGCCGAGTATCTGGAACGTGCAATATCGGCTCACCAGCCCTTGCTGATCTTGTTTGGATGGAGCAGGTCTAGGCAGAAGATCTCCAAGTGGCACTTCACCACAACTACTTTAGATGATGCAGGGTTTAGTTCCCAGATCGGTGAAGACATAGACCAATGCTTCCAGGACAATGAAGAGACTGCCTCGGATGCTCTGACTGAATGGGATGCATTCAAAGTGGTTTTACGGAGGGTTGTGTTTGAAGACAGCGTATAGTGTGCACACATACTGGATATAGAAAAACGCCTTGGGAGGCTTAAAAGGGTATATCTGACCGACCACAGTAGGCTTGTGGTCCTGCTGGCCTTGTAGAGGGAGTATAGGGCATTAGTGGACAGGTTGCCCAACTTTGACTATAAGGTCCACTTGCAGCAACAACATAAACATGAGGATAAAGCTGGCATGTTTGTTGCACTTAGAGACCCCCAGATGCCCAACTGCTGTACTCCAACTCTGGAAGGGGCGGGTAGTGAACACTCAAGTAGAGATAAATGGGGCATTTAGGGAATATTATAGCGGTTGGAAAGTCCGATTAACTTGGAAGTAGTGAGGTGGCAATAGCACAGCTAGCCTACGGGAAGATAACGGGCACTGATGGTTTCCCAATCAAATTCTATGCACATTACTTTGCCCAGTTGGACACTCGGTTGCTGAAGGTGTAGCAGGGGGCGGTGGCAGGTGGCACTTTGCCGACTTCCATGAGGGAAGGAGCGATTGTTATTCTTCCTAAACCAGGGCTTGATCCTTTCAATGTGACATCCAATTGCGCTCTGTCCCTCTTAAACCTCAACTACAAGGTCTTGGCAAAGTCCTGGCCAATCGTCTGACTTGAGCAGTCTCCTCCTAGGTGCTTTCAGACAAAAACTGTTTTATACCTGGGTGCAACACATTCATTAATCTGCGGCAGTTATTCCACACTATGGACTGGGCAAAGCGCATGAGGACAGCATGCTAGGCCACCTTCCTTGACTTAGAAAAGGCGTGCACCTTGGGATGGCCTTATCTTGTGGCGGTCTTGAAACACATGGGGTTTTGGTTGACCCCTCCTTAGATGGGTGGCATTGCTGTATACTAGGCCGGTTGCCCAGGTAAGCACAGGGGGAGTGATATATTAGTTTCTGGTGATAGAGGTACTACACAGGGCTGCTCTCTGTCTCCATTGCTGTTCACCCTGGTGATGGACTCTTGACGTGCATGCTTCGGGACCGTGCGCCGCAGTGGGGTCTTGCGATACTGGGACACCCCCAGATCGTATCCCTATATGTAGATGATGCACTGATTTATTTGAGGGCCGACTTCACCGTGCTGCTGGGAGTTATGACAGTGTTGGACGACTTCAGGATGATGTTGGAACTCCATATTAATTGGGATAAGTCCTGCTAATTCCCTATGGCGCTAATACCAGATGACCAGAGAGGCGCTGCCATCTAAGGGGTTGGCCTGGCAGTTCAATTCCACCAAGTATTTGGGGGTGCAAGTATACTACGAGGCACATGCCTTCATTGAGGGGAACCTGGGGAAAGGGATGGACTCCGTCCGTTGTTCACTTCCCTTCTGGACCGGGCTGCCATTGTCACTGATGGGCAGGATTGCAATCGCAAAAATGTTGGTACTGCCCAGATAATTAAACTTCTTTGAAGCCATCCTGCTGATTATATGGAAGGCATTCTTTGGGGACCTGTGGGGCGTTTTGACAAGTTTGATATGGCGTGCTGGCCGGCGACAACAGGCTATATGAAAGGTATTTGCCCCGTCCCCTCCCCCCGCGCCCCCGACTATGAACTCTACTATGCAGAGGCTCAGCTGCAGTGCCCGATGAGATGGTTAGTTGATGCACCACTACTCGAATGTGTGGGAATTCTGGATGAGCTGGCAGGACAACTCCTCTCAAACAGGCTCTTAGACACTGTTCTCCCTACGAACTCAGAGTGTGTGTCACTGCGAATGGCCTTATATGTCTGGAGACAGTATGCCTGCGAAGAAATGCGATCCACGCCCTATGTGCCCAGTATACCAGTCTGGGCAATACCGGAACGTGAGGGTCTAAAGGCAACATATCGCATTAGGGACGAGGAGGAAGCAAGGATCAGGTCCTGGGTAGATGTCATGTCAGAGTAGGGAATCTGTTATTTTGAGGCCCTAGTACTATTGAGGCCCTAGTACTAGATTGCAGGCTAGAACCGGAACAGTTCTTACTGTCCTCAGCCCTCAGAGATGTGATGTGGAGGACATAGGGTTCTGACCGGGATCAGCCTCCTCTAGAGATGCCATCAGAGGAGGTTCTGACAGTGGGGAATTCTACCAAGGCCATCACATGCTTATACTGCATGCTGCAGCAGCGTCCTTTTAAAGAGATTGAAAGACTGCAAGATTAGTGTTAACTGGCACTCTGAACTGATATCCCGTACAAAGTGTGTAGCTGATGCCTCCAGTCAGTTAAGCAGGTGCCACGGAATTCACGACTCATTCAGTTTCAATATCTCCATCATGCATATCTCACCCCACAGAGGATTGGTAGAATGTTTCTGCGTGCGACTAATACATTTCCCAGGTATGGAGTGGAGGAAGTAGATTTTCCCCACATGGTGTGGTAGTCGGTGGTGATACAATCCTTTTGGGTACAGGTTACACAAACGGTGTCGGAGGAGATGGCTGTCTGTTTCCGCGTGACCCTGTCCAGTGCCTACTCAAAGTAGAGCACTTCACGAAGAAAACAAAGGGTTTGTTGTAATTCCAAAATATAGTGCTGATTTTGGCTGAACTTTGTATTACTATGGCCTGAAAGTCGGAAAAGGCACCCCCACTGAAACATTGGCAGGCCAACATGCGTAGACAGGCACTGGCTGAACTGGCGTTCCATACACACAAGGGGGACGGGGCGGACCCACTGGAACGCTGGGAAATCTATGTGGAGAGTACGGATGAGTACGAATACGGATGATCTACCTCCTTGAGGGCACTGTTGCTGGCCCTGTGCGGACAGCGGTGGTGGAGACCTCACTCAGTTTACAACACTGCTGGCCATTTGGAAAGATCAAGGGACTGGGTGGACACATGTCCTGGCCACACCCAAGGGCAACCAGTAGGGTCCCTGACTGTGAGACATCTTGGCCAACGATTGAGTACTACACTGGGCCCACCGGAGATCCAGGTAGTAAGGGTATGTTGAGATTTGTCACAAGTATACACACACACATGCGGTTCAGGGGGAGTGGGGGTTGATATTTGTATTTTTCCATTTTGGGATGTAAATGTACTTGCAGCAGCTGGCTTCTCTTTGTTGAGGAGATGTTATCCCTGCTTATTATTGGCATGTGCTTCATGTTATCCTGGCGGGTCCTCTGGCCCTCAAGGGATAATAAGTCTCAGTAGGATGGTGAGCGAACCCTGCACATTGTACTAGAAGGTATTGTGAACAAATACAATCGAAATGTATTTGACTTCCTTCCTCCGTTATGGAGTGTTGCTATTGTATGCTAAACGTGGTTCTGTTGACTATGCTAAACAAAAATCAATTAAGATTATTTGTTTTTTTTAAATGGTTGTATTACCGTACTGGTTATATTAATTATGAAACTTCCTTTATGTGTTCCTTTTTCCGAGACATTGATTCAAACTTTGTAGCCTTCATTTGGGGATCAGGCAGGCGCCAAGTGGAGCTCCAGCAGTGTCACTGCCGTGTCGGCTGGAAGCATGGCCCTTCTGGATATCGAGCCCTATTACGTAGCCTCACATCTCCAATGGGTGGCTTGATGCCTCTCTGGCCGATTTCTGGCAGAAACAGGTGACATTCTGGGGGATTACCATGCGTATAATCCTTAATTACACTTTGTTACCAGGTGCAACTTTACCTCCGCGACCTACCGGACTGCTTCTCAAAGCACTTGCATGCCTCAGCAGGGCACGAAATCTTACTTCCACTGCAAAACTGTTTGCAACTGCTGTTGCTCGGTTAGGGCTTTCTACCCACATGGGGAAACTCCACCAGGGGCAGATCTGCCAATGGTCCACAGTAGGCCAGTCCTCGCTATGGCATTTATGAACAAATTTCTTGATTTATGGGAGATTGAGATTACCTATGGTCTCCCACCAGGACAATTTCTCACCTACGAACATGTACGACAGTCACTTATTACCCTTTTCAGCATTTACTGTTGTGCTTCGGCCACCCATGCTGTGATCCAAACACTATATGTTGGGGACCGCATGATGAATGGTGAGGTGGCTCTGCAGACAATTCCTGCAAAAGATGGACCAAACTCAGACACATCTCCAATCCACTTGGGAAACAGATCGTGTCAATACACCACATGACACGGACTGGGTCAAAATATTGGGGTACCATCAAAAAATATCACGCCATGCCCGGTTTAAATATATTCAATTTAATATGCTCAATCAGGCTTACCTTATGCCCAGCTGCTTTAGCACCGGCATAATGTCCTCACTGTGCCCTTCTAATGCAGATATATTGCATAAGCTCGGGTCTTACACATCCCTTGCAATTTTTTGTCAGAGGGTCGTTGTATTGCTATCCAATACGACGGGCTGCACCCAGCCTGCCACCCCTGAGGCAATTCTGCTGGGAGTCTACCCATGACCTGATCTGGGCAGAGCAGCCACAAGACTTCTCGATCTCACTTTGTGGTTGGCGAAACACACTATCACAATGCATTGGAAAAACACAACACCCCCAGCCAATAACACCTGGTCTGTGACTGCACTCTCTTGGTTCTGGTCGGAAAGCACACGGCTACATAATAACCAGTGGTGGCTGTCAGCTACGGGGAGTGGTGGGGTCGGCAAACGGGAGGTGGGTGCAACATAACATCAACAAAACTGCTGTCATGCATTAAAGTATTGTAACTTTAAAACTGTAATGTAATGCATTTCGGCAGTTTTGTGTACATACATTATGATACATTACATACATTTAAAACATATAAAAAAAGAAAAGAAAACTCACTTACCTTGCAGCACATCAGCGCTCCCGTGCGGTTTCCTTCACTCCTCCAAGCCCCTAACCGATTCTGGAGCAGTTCTCAATCAACAAGCCCCTAACCAATTCTGAAGCAGTTCTCAATCAACATGAGAGCAGCGCCAGGACTGGATGCAGCAGGCTCTCTCAGCGCTCCAAAGAGCACTGGAGGCCTTTGCTTGGTCTCAACTCAGCTGTCTTGGACAGCTGGGTTGAGAGGTTTAAAGTGTATTGCAAGACAGCCGGCCATAGAGACATGCCCACTTTAAACCTAAGTGCCCTGCCCATGACTTCTTTATGCAGCTGCTAGTCAGCAGCTGCCCCGCCCCTGTTGTGACTCTCTGTTCGGGACAGCGTTACAGAAAATACGAAATGATAATACATTAACTGTTTCACCATTTTATTTTTCATCTCTGGGGAATGAGGGGCATTTTCATAGGTGGGGCGACACTCCTCTGCCTTAATGGTGTGGGACCCCCTGTTTATAACCCAAACATGGGATGCCCTAGTAGAGACATTCAGTGTGGCTACTAAAGATGATGAAAGCCCACCGTAGAATACCCCTGACTTGACTCCTATCTATGTCCATTTGTGTTGTTCAAGATAAAGGTTGATATTTTATCTACCACTTTACCACTTTTTCTACGTAGGCGGACACCCAATTGAGATACAGGGTACTGACCTTTTTTCCTATTGGGCTTCTTTAAAGACTAAGGGTCTGCCTGACATCTTATGCTTTCACATCCATAGAGCACTGACGGCTGGATAAGGAGGAAGGTGGTAGGGAGTTAAATGTGATGAGGTTTTTATTTTACGTTCTGTCATTAGTCATTAAATGAAAAAGTGGCAGGCACTTGTGTTCTCCGTATTGTATGAATCAAGGCACTCAAATAGATATAAACTGATTTGCTTTAATGTGCATGAGATAAATGTGCAGCATTGGACTGTATACCTCACCTGTCACAATAAAAACTAATTACAAATATATTTTTTTTAAACTCCACTGAAAGTACATTGGTAAAACACAGTTTAAAAGCAAGCACACACAAATGTGATCAATAGCCACAGCGACTAGATTTACAGGGAGATGAAAAGTACATACCTATTTTTACGTGTTTATTACCAGAATACACAAGCCATTCGTACACCTCATCACTGATGCACAGGGTGTCATGTTTAACACAAAGGTCAGCAATAATCTGCAGTTCATTCTTGTGAAACACCTGAAACACAAGTATTTAGGGAAAACATTTGTATCAGTGCAGCAAAAAACGAGCTTTTGACTATGTATGGAAATTCTGAAAAAAAGCCGGACCTTGCCCATGGGATTATTGGGTGTATTCAGTATGATGGCTTTGGTCTTAGAATTAAATTTACCAGCTAGTTCTATAGGGTCTAATTCCCAGTCCGCACTAGACAGTGAACCACTTCCATCCTTTTGTTTCTGCAGAAAGAAAAACATTCATTATTGTGGATCAAGAGTAAAGAGATCACGGTATCATGTACGCATCTAAACACATATTTCCAGTTAATCAGAAGCGGATACATATTCTACCTCCAAAGCAGGCTGCCAGAAACATATAATCATGCATAGCTTGTCCAAAAATATACTCAAGTAAACCAAACATCAAGTGGCAGAGGGAACATGTTTTTAAATTCTATCTGAGGGGCTCAAAGCAATGCTGCTTTGAGGCTCAATTGCAAAAGAAACCATTGATAGACGGAATTTTAGACAGTCACAAGGATCTGGGTTAAATCCATCCTTTTTTTGCTCACCACACCACCCCAGTTTGGACCCAGCCATATGCAAATCAGTCTTGACCCTGTTCCTTGTGGGAACAGTCCAGCCCGAACTGCCAAGCCAGGCCCTCCCTGGACCGGAAACAAGCATCCTGGGACCGGTTTCAGGGCATCATCCTTCATCAGTCAGGCTTGCTTGAATCAAGTGGTGTGGTGAGCACAGGACCCACGTCTGGGCATACCCTTCCCACTTAGGGAGACATATGTAAAAGAAACAATTGATGGACGGAATGCTGGACAATGCAAATATTCACCCAAGTCACAAGGACCTGTGTTAAATCAAGGCAGCAGCAAAGATGACTGTACTTACATGCTGATACTTAGAAGCCTCATGAAAACATGTTGCTCGTTTTTTTTCCTTTTTTCCATCCTTATTTAGGTTTTTTTTTTTTTAACTTATTTTTATTGTCATTTTCATATTTCACACATTGTGCATCATACACAATCTTCAGATAGTCATATCAGATTATACATCCAGTAATGGTATTCAGCAACTGTATATACCGATGATTCGTAACCAGGAAGCATGAACAATGTATAGCGATATCATGATATTTATATCCTGTTGTCTCGGGTTCCATTCATGGCATAGAAACTGGGGTGTAACACAGGCATAAACTAGGGGACGGGTATGGAAGAGCATATCCAGTTACACTATTGAGGGTATGCAGCGTCGTATGGGTAAGGCACCTCTGACATTCATGTTTGCCTATCCTAGTTGGTGCGACCGAGAACTGCGATAGTATACCCGATGCTAGGGCTTGTTATGAGCTTGCGTGGTCGGGATTCCGAGAAATCAGCTGGGTAGGGTCTGTGACTGTGTGCGTTGGACTGACAATGTAGATGCGTCGTCTGGTGGGTCCGCCCCCGGGGAGAGCTGCCCAAACTGATACAATAACATGGCCCATTCCATTGATATAGGGTGCTTACGGGTCCCTTTCACCTCCTCCTCCCGTAATGTCTCCTCCTCTGCCGCCGCCCATTTGTGTGTAGCTCCCACCCACGCCGCCAACGGTGGACTGGGGGGGGGGGGAACGCCAATGCATGGCGATGCTGCGTTTGGCCAAGAGCACCGCAAGGGAGAGAAAGCGAGTCTGCACCTTACTTGCGCAAAAGATGCCTATGGCGCTGGCCTCCCAAATGTTCATACAAGTTAGCCCAGTGAGGGTACCCAAAGCAGTGTGAATGTGGTGCCAGAAAATTTTCATGACGGAGCAACTCCAAAACATATGTCGGAAGTCTGCATTCCGCTCATGACATCTGAGGCATAGGAACGGAGTGTCAGGGTAGAATAGTTGGAGGCGTGCAGGTATTAGATAGGCCCTGTGTAGGATGTAATATTGAATGTTTTTAAAGCGTGCGTTTCTAGAGACCTTCTTAGGGTACCTCAGACCTCTCTCCCAATCCCCCTCATAGAGCACCCGCCCGATTTCCGTCTCCCAGGTGGCTCGTAGGGTCTCTAGTGGCTTATTAGTCAGTTCCTGTATGGCTTTATAAAGCCATGTGGTTAGATGTCGTCCTGCTCCCATGCGTAGAATCGTGTGGAGAACTGGATGTGTGTGTGGTTCCCCTTTGCTTAGGTCCTGATACGGTCTGTAGCTATCTAGGAGTTGGCGGTGAATCAGGAATTGTCCTGGGGGAAGATCGTACTCCTCCACCAGGCTATGGAACGGTCGTAGTTGCCCGTCCTCGAAAAGGGACTCTACCTCCGTTAAGCCACACATCGTCCATGCGCGAAGCGCGCTATTTGTGTAGTAGTGTTCCCGTTTGGGCCATCCCGCCAAAGTGAGTAGAGGAGAGTACAACGGAGTCCCGGGGGACATGCGGTGTATCCGCAGCATGCACCTACGTGCCACTGACACCTGTAGAGGGGATCCTTATTTCGGGTTTATAAGCATGTTTTTGCAGTTGATCTAATTAGGTCTATTACATGATCAGAAATCTGAGAGTTTCTGTCATTGATTGGCAAAATGGGTGGCTCATACAAATCTTGGCCCACAAGTCAGTATCTGTAAGAGGACAAGCGGCAAACACCCAATGCTTCAGTCACCCGGAGCAAGGCGGAACTACAGGTACCTACGGCAAGAGATGGTACCAAGTGTGTAGGAGAGTGGTCACACAATGACCCAAGATGTTCCACACATCACAAGAGGTACACAATAATCTAAAGCTGCTGTATGTGCTCATGTCAGGTGTGGTATCTTCAGGCAGCCCTGGGGTCTATGCCAACAGCATTTTCCATGTTTAGGTTTTTGAGCCCCAATTTACAATGTGAATAACAATAGTACAAGTCCTGGAGTTTACCATCATGCTTTTTGAAGCGTCGGTGCTAGCTAAAGGGGTCACAAATGGCAATGGAGTCGCCTGGCAGTTTTGAATACCCACACAAAAGCACAAACACTTTAAGGCTTGTGCAGAAATGAGGAACGTAGAGAGATGCATGCTGATAAAATCTTTATTTGGGAGTTTAAGGAAGAAAAGCAGAATTTAATATGGTGCTACTCAGGTTATTAGTTGCACATATTAGTATATTTTGGCAGGGAGTTATACCATTTCATATGTTAGACTTTTCAGAATCGTTCTATGAAACAATGTGCAGGCGTTAGTGTCTTAAAGATGTGTTTAAAATGGTCCACTAATCGCCATTTAAATCAACTTTGTCCTGTGAGTGAAAGAGCTAGACGAATGGAGTAAGTAAGAGAGCTAGAGACAGAGTGCAAATAGAAAACAAGGAAAAAGTCTGTGCTTAGCAAAGACTACAGGAAGCTACTCAACCTATTGCCAATAGAGAGAATATTGTACATTCTTCAATATTCATGCTATAAATGAAATATTTTGTTTTTATTCAACTGTACGTCAAACATGCATACCTCTTGGACTGTGAAAAATGCTTTTTTTATGAACTTTTTGGGGCATGGGTTTCTTTAAAAAAAACAGTAAGCAAGAGGGTCTGAGGGATCACACAACCAGCCTGGACAAGTTCCCCTACTAATAATGTATAAACACAGAAGTCCAGGAGTATGGAGCTACAAAAAAACAAAAAACTAAACCAACCAAAAGAAGCAATGAAGCTCAGAGAACCTGAATGGAATTAAACTAAAGCCAAGTCAAAAAGTCCTCAAAAGGAAGGCATAATCCCATCACCCACCGTGGTGGCATGCTTCATCATGTGGGATCTCCTCTCAACCAAACCTAGTTTGGCTGAGGAGCTACTACTCCCAGTGTACAGTTAAGGGAGGAGCTCACGGATGTTTTAATCTACGCTAATGGAGCGGGATCTCCTAAAGATCAATGAGGCTAGCCGAAGTCAGGTGAGGACCTAAAGTGCAGTGTAGAAAAAGGTGAGTTAAAATTGACTACGGGAACTACCGGTCAAGAGGGTAAGTACCCGTAATTAAATCGGGACTGCGCCTGCCGCTCCTGGTAGCAACTCAGGGCGTGAGGCAACGCTCTCTCCGTCGCTGCCCCGGGCCTCCTTCCTGAATGCTGACGGCGGCCGCCCTGAGTTGCTACCAGGAGCGGCAGGCGCAGTCCCGATTTAATTACGGGTACTTACCCTCTTGACCGGTAGGGTTCCAAAAACTTTTGAAATTGATCCTTCGGTACAAGGTTGGTTGTATCGTTCTGTCATCACTTAGACACTAGTTCACGTGAGTGCCCTAGGCACTCCTTTGCAGTTGCAGTAGTTTTTGTTGTGGTCCTGATGAAAGCCTAGAGCCTAATTTTATGATCGATTTTGGCTGAAACATGTAGACCGTTTTCTGGTTCATTGTGAGCGCGTTTGGCAACTTGGCCAGGCCGCGCTACTACTCTGCTTTTAACATTGGCACAGGGACATTCCTAATTAAAGTTTTTTATGTTCCCGTAGTCAATTTTAACTCACCTTTTTCTACACTGCACTTTAGGTCCTCACCTGACTTCGGCTAGCCTCATTGATCTTTAGGAGATCCCGCTCCATTAGCGTAGATTAAAACATCCGTGAGCTCCTCCCTTAACTGTACACTGGGAGTAGTAGCTCCTCAGCCAAACTAGGTTTGGTTGAGAGGAGATCCCACATGATGAAGCATGCCACCACGGTGGGTGATGGGATTATGCCTTCCTTTTGAGGACTTTTTGACTTGGCTTTAGTTTAATTCCATTCAGGTTCTCTGAGCTTCATTGCTTCTTTTGGTTGGTTTAGTTTTTTGTTTTTTTGTAGCTCCATACCCCTGGACTTCTGTGTTTATGCATGGGTTTCTTTACCACCAACTCGCACAAATTCACAAAATGCAGCCAATGGAAAAACCACCAGAATTCATGAAAAAAATAAAAGCTTGAGAAAAGGAAAACCCCAATATGAGTAACATGTGGAATAACTGATATTACATAAGGGGTTTTGACCAGGAGTGGTATAATGAGACAGTCTATTGCTCGGGAGTGCAATGTTGATCCAGGAGGACAGGCTCCATGCCAGAGTATCAGGATGACTACTATGTGAATGAGTTCCATCAGGATCGACTGTACTTATTAATCTTATGTGCATTTCCCAAGCATCTGCCATGGATCTGGCCATGTTGCATCCCTGGCCTAAGGTAACACTATGCCCTACCATTTCCAGATTAACAACCCCTTTGGGGAGAGAGGCTATTGCTGCAGTGAATTGGCTCCCATTATCAGGAGATTACTGAAGTCATGACTCGCACATGTGAGAACTTTAATTACCAAAACATGCAGACAGCCAGCAAGTTGATCCGATGCTGCTGGGAGGAAGGAAACCTTCCGGTGTGCACTGAAGATTTGTTGGCAGTGGCAGGGTATAGCTTTATCCGCCATCAATCAAGAGCAGCGAATAATTCTGCCAGTGCTGTTGATGGAATAGAGGTTTATGGCAACATAATCAGTAGGAACCAGCTAAACTGGCTTAAGCACCATGATTATTATCTGATAAGGAATGATTTCTAATTTAATCACATCTGGCAATATAAAACGAAGTGCTGAACGGATTTACAGAAGGGTAACACATGAATGGCATCAGAAAAAAAGGACATACACTATGAACATTTGGGATAAAGATAATTACCAACTTGTGCAAAATTGTTTTTAATGAAACATTCTGCATGTAGTTTTCAAAGCAAAAGAAAAGCATGCTTACGCATCGCAAGGGGATATAGACAGGCGTTGCTCCCACCATCTTGACCATGGGCACATAGCAGTCATAAAACGGTTCTATGATAATCACCTAGAATAGAAGAATATTAAAAACACGATTGAAGCATTATGTTTAAAAACAAATTCTTGTTTTTCAATCATTCGCTTAAGCCTTACACTCCAGTATTGATATCTAGAGCTGGCAGTAATAAAGTTAGGGGGGGGGGTTAAAACATCACTAATTACCCATGAACACATTCTGCCATGCAATTGTCGTACACAAAAAGAAAACCAGTGCCATGAAAGCTCGAAATCAGGTCGAAAAGTAACAGCGGAGGCAGGGGCGGGGGCGCAGGCAAAGGAAATAACTAGTAACAATAAATGACATATTACATTCCAGCTAGACTAGGTCCAAATTATAGCTCTTGTACATACATGTAGGACCTTGGGGGCTTCTACATTAAACTAAAGATGTGTGGACGATTTACTGTTCGTGGTTGATACAGAACTTAACTTTCTAAGCACATAATGGGGAATTCTGCTTCTTTGACACCGTAGCAGAGGAGATGGACTTCTACAAACGCCACATTGTGGCCGGGTCTGTTTCCGGGCGGCCACTCCGGATCATGCGAGTCCCCCGTCCTCTTCCGCACATCCCCCTCCAGTTTGACACGGACTGTTCTATCTCATTCCTTCTGCAGCTCTCCTCTCCATGGTGGTGATGTTCGTCCTAGCGGTGGGAGACGCCCTTAGCCCAGTCATTCCTCTCTGCCAGTTGTACCTTACTTCCGGAGATCCACACACCTATCCGCAAGTCTCCACCATCAGAGGGTCCACATCTTCGAGGCACTGGCTCCCCCCGCTGGTGTGTACAGAATTGTTACACAAGGGTTTAGTTCGCTTTATGTTTCAGGGATTCACTGGACGCTTTACTGTCTGGTTGGGTGAGGGGTAGGGAACAAGTTCTTACAGAACGTTTCAGTTATGTCTGTTTTCATTGCATATTGGATATTTGATGTGCTACATATTGACATGGTACGCATTAATATGTTTTGTGGTTCTAAAGGCCTGCCACGTGACTTTCTGGGGAGGGTGGTCGATATTCATTTTATCACTTGGAACATTCGTGGAATCAACAAACAAAGCAAAGGCAAACAGGTTCTCGCACACCTACTCCACCATGATGTTGAAATCACTTTTCTACAGGAGACACACCACTCCCCTGGCGGTTCTCTGGTGTTTGCAATCCCTTGGGGTACACGTTGTTAATTCTCCTACTATCGCTCCGACTCCAGAGGGGTCTGTATACTCCTACATAAGAGTGTCCCCTTTTCTCCTCACTAGCTGTTCAGACCCAGATGGCAGTTTTGCTATGCGGACCAGCATGGTGGCAGGCAGGCGCGTACTGTTGGTAAATGATAATGCCCTGAACACTGATTCACCTGCAATTTTCGAGGATTTCTATGCCCATATGGGTAGGGTGGAAGCGGATCTGGAACTCCTAGGGGGTGACTTCAATGTAGTTCTAAATCCCACAGCGGATTCCACCAGTATGGAACGGAGGGGTAAGCTGAATGCCAGGGTAGTCCTTTGTCATATCGTTGACAAATAGGCTCTTACGGGGCACAAGTCCTATAAAAAGACGTCGGGGGGACTGACCAAGTTAGAAACTATGCAAGTGACATCATGACGCATGCCATACAGCACATGACGTCATGACATAGCCCTACAAAAGAAATAAAATAGTGCTATTTAAATTATTTGTGTAAAAACTGGGAAATACCACCCCATCTGAGTCTTGCAGTGTCAGCACTTATATAAAGGGACAGAACAAAGGCAAAAACATGCATTTCTTAAGTACCAGTGAAGAGATAGCAAGTTGTGAGTGCCTTTGTTTGCCTCTGTGGCATTTTCATTTGTATGAGGTTCCAAGCCACCTCCAGTCAAGATATTCAAACAAAAGGAGGCCTGATGGCCCCTTAACTTCGGCCTGGCTGGAGGTAAAAAAATAAATTTAAAAAAACACCCCTTGCTGCCTGCACGTTGCTGCTGGAAATGGAAAGCAGACAACGTGCAGGCCCCTGAACATGTCCTGGTGTAAAACACCAGGATACGTTCAGCATATTTCTGTGGGGCCCAACTTCTTGGCTGGGGGGACGGCGACCACCCTGTGAAATTAGTGGGTGGACGCCGTGTACCTGCGTGTACCCCTGACTCATGCCCTGTGCTCTTAGCAATGTCTGGCATGTAAACTATCCCGCCTCATGAGACTACATTTTCTACCCTTGCCCCCACGATGAGTGGACACGGCTTGACTGCTGGCTCTTATCTGCCAATGTCGCACTTTGGGTTACCGACTTCAGGCTTTTGCCACACACCCTCCCAGACCACAGCCCGGTGCTGCTGACTCTGGGTAATCCGGGAGTGGGGGGCGACGTGCCTGGAGGTTCCCGGGTGAGGCCCTATATAAGGTATTTTGCACAGAACTGCATGTCATTATTTAATATTTTCCTCTGAATGCCGGCACTGTGTCAACTTTGGCCACCTTCTGGGAGGTCTTTACAGCCTTCCCCCCGGTCATCTGCATGTCGAAATATGCAGGCATTGTTTGAGAAATCCACGCCCAATTGACCCGAACTGAATTTGCACTGCGCAGCATTGATCGGACTGACTCCCGTCGAGGCTCCTTCCCCCTACTACATGCCCACTTGGCCCTATTTTTGTATTATTTTTTATAATAAAATGGTACAACGAATTTTCATTACAACCAGGTGTCTCAGTCACATACACATGCATAGGTGGAGTCATACATCAAAATCATGTCTAGACTTGCGATGCAATGGGGATCCACCATGAAGCCGTCAACGATTGGATGGGTTGCAGAGATGGATAGATGCATGATTGCAGCGAAAGAAGTCTATAAACAAAGGGGATGCCCCAAGAAATGGGACAAAAAATGGAGAGGGTGGAATGCTTTTAGAGGTGAAATATGTACTTCTCCCACTGAAGATATGACAATGAGTAGATCCCGACCTAGTACCCTTTAATCATTAAGATCTACACTGTGCCAAAGCTAACAGAATGTATGATATGACCCTTGAACTTTGTGATACTGTAATGATGACTGTGCTTTATTTCAATAAAAATTGTCTAAAAAAAAAAAAAGAAATCCTGTCTAGACAGTAGATCGAGGCCAGGCACAATGCGGTCAACTATGTTGTGATACTCAGTATAGAAAGCATTACAGCCGTTTCCATTTTACGTAATGTAATGTACGAAATCTCTACTTCGATGTGCCGTTTCATACTTGGTCTTTTCAAACAACAAGGGGACCCAAGTAAAGTCAGCCAGGGACCTCGGGAATCAATTATTTTGTGCTACAATGGTCCCTAGGGAGGTAGGGATAGGAAGTAACAAATGAATACAGACCTAATCAGTGCTGTATTGGTTAACTTATCCAGCCCGACAGAGGTTCAATATTTAATTTATCAGCACGTTTTTTGGATATAAACAAACACAAATACTGAAAAGTGTGACGCAAGCCTGCATCCTACTACACAAACATACAAACATAAAATAGGGAGAACATTTAAGCGAGGCTCAGGCAACGCTTACGGTTTGTTTTGACAAGTAGTATGAATTTTAAGAAACAAATCGCAAGTAACGTCTCAACAGTTAATAATGCATCACATTTAGTGCATGAGGCATTTTAAGGTGTCGACGGCGTTTCGATCTAAGTGAGCAATGCGTGGATCATCTTCAGGACATTATATTAGCATGCCTGTATATAAGTGCCGGCCGGCGCAGATACTGGCAGGTCGAGGATCAAGGGGCACTTCAGGGAGCACTTCAGGAGGGGCTGCGTGTAATATGACTTCGCGATAGCCTCAAGTAAAGAAATTGGAGGAATTCACGGGAGTGGAGCCACAGGCGTGTGCTCGGACGGCGTAATGACTAATAGTCGATGAATGCACCGTGCTGCTCAGGGGGTCAGCATCTGGGATAGTCGCATTGGTGGTATCTGCATGCCCCTGCATGTTGACATTAAGAGGAGTGTACCCACCGATCCTGCAAAGCCATTCGTCAGTGCTTGGCCCTCCTCCTCGCCCATATCCTTACTGATCAGATAATTGGTAAGGACCCTAGCAATTTCTGGATCTTCTCTGGGGTGGAGGTAGATCACTGTATGTGTCTGACTGTGTGTTACAGTAAACCATGTCTGCATGACAGTCTTCTATGGTCGGCGCTGGACCCCAGGCTCCACCTCATTGCCACTCAGCACTTGGCTAGTAGGGGACCGTTAGCTACCAGTTGTCTGTGTTATCAACACCTAGATCGTATTCGAACAATGCCAATCTTGGGTCAGGGTCCAAATCAGTACCAGTTATAGCCTCCAATTCTTGAAATATTTTGTGCCAGAACACTGGCACCCCAGAGCATTGCCAGGCCACATGTAAACACTCAGCAGCTTACTCTCCACACCTCTGACACTTCAGGGAATCACTTAACCCATTGCGATGCAACCGCTCTGGTGTGTAGTACACTCAATAAAGGTACCTAAACTGTATCAATCTATACCGCCCACTCATAGAGACGGTTCTGGTTCTGGTACAGCATTATGGCCACTGGTTATCACTGATAGGTCTTCCTAATTCTTGTTTCCAATCCATTCTGGCTTTAACATCCCATGCCTACGAGCCTCTGGTGCAGTTGTGCAAAATGTGGTTATCATTTTCGCAGGCGTTTCTATCAGTAGCAGAGCTGTCAATGTCGGCATGGCCTGCGGATCTAACATATCTGCTCCCAGTATATCCTGCAACGTATAATTATAGTATCGAGCTAACGCTGAGGTGGCTGGTGCCCTCTCCCAAACTACCTCCCACGTACATAGTTTACCATCTACAAAGAAGTCCCCTACAGTTGTTTAACCTAGTGTTTTCAGTGCTGGCCTCACCCCCTTCTCCTGACCCATCGGAATGTATGAGCACCACTGCAGTGGGATAAGCGGTGAAAATAACAGAGCTCCCGCCTGCCTAACCAGCAGAGTCGCCAAGCTTGTGTCATGACAGCTAGAAAGTCTAAGACCCCGTGGCATCTCGACGGGTTACGAAATAGGATCTGGTTGAGAGTATAAGGATTGGCAGCATCTTTTTCAAGATACAAATGAGGCAGAGACTGTAGGCCATGTATCCAATAGTGTGCGGATGTACTCTGGGCAGCTCTTTACTACATTTGAAAGTCTGGTGCATTTAGGCCACGCATGTGGACAGACAAAGTGGGGGTGTCCCACCTAACTCTAGGCTGTTTTTAGGCCCAGGCGAACCTTAACATAATAGAGCGCAGTTTGTCACATATGGTTTGTGGCAGGAGCAACGGAATATTCTGAAATAAAAATAAAAATCTAGGTAGCACAACCATTTTCATTATGACTACATGTCCGACCAGAGACAACGGTAGGGTCTGTGTGAATTAGTATCCTGAGATAGCGTACGGAATCATCCGTCCACTGCAAGGGATATTCCAGAGTCGGTGGGGTCATGGCGGGAGTGAGAGGGAAAATGATAGACTTGTCCCAATTAACTTTGAGGCCAGAGAGATAGCCAAAGGGCACTACTTCCCTAAGTATAGGGGAGAGGTTTATATCTGGGTCACAAATATATAAAGTGCATCATCCACATAAGTCGATATGATGAGATTGCAGCCTGGGAAGCGCAAGCCCCTATCACCATGGTATTCACGCAGTGCGCAAGCTAGAGGTTCGGCCACTAATGCGTACAATAATGGCCACAAGGGACAGCCCTGTTGGGTGCCTCTAGTGATGGCTATGGGGGAGGAGACCGCGTCGCCCACTCTTATTCTAGCCGAAGGGCATGTGCATAAGACTGATAGAAGACATATAAAGAGCTCTCCAACACGTTTTCTACGGAGAATCGCATACATGAACCCCCACTCAGAGTCAAATGCCTTTTTGGTGTCGAGGAACACGGCCGCTGCCTTAACCTCTGGGTTGACCCTTTGAATAGCACCGAAGAGTGTTCTAAGATTATATGCTATGCTGCTGCTAGGGACAAACCCAGCCTGCTCAGGGTGTACTACTCCCGGTAATATGGGCGCTAATCCGTTAACTAAAATGTTTACATACATTTTAGTGTCAACATTTAATATAGAGAGTGGTCTGTAGGAAGAGCAAAGGTTGGGTTGCTTCCCAGGTTTTAACAGTGTGACTATCAGCGCCTCCCACATTGTTGGGGGCATTGTGCCTGACTGCACTTGTTACATGTCTGCTAGGATGTGGGGATCTTTTGAAATCTGTTTTCCACGTGGGCCATTTCCTTTTCTATCCTGGTCAACGGCTCCTAAAGGAACGAAGGACACCTGCATGTTTAGAAATAGTGACCCCTTGAATATAAACCTTAAATGTTTCCCATACTATAGCGAAGGTATCAACTGACCCCACACTGCGCTGAAAAAATGGCTTATGCTAGCTTGGCCTTGAAAACAGTCTAGTAGAGCAGGGTGGGAAACGCCAATTGAAGGCTGGAATCCTTCATGCCCTATATTCTAATACCAGCAACACTGGGGAATGGTCTGAATAAATCCTGGGAAGGGGGTTCACAACCCCGGGCACCGGTTGCCAGGCTTTTGGAGATCAGCCAGAAGTCTATGCGAATGTGCGTGTCGTATACTGAGGAATAATGAGAGTATCCAGCCCCCAAGGGGAATCTGTGCCTCTATACATCCAATAGGTTCTCCCTTTCCATCACGTCTAGTATAGTGCGAGCCGCTGCAGAGGGATTCCTAGGGGTGCCCTTAGATCGGTCTAAATCAAGGTTCAGGATGCAATTAAAATCTCTTCTGCAGAGCTGTGGAAGCCCGGACCATTGGCAGAGATGCGTCCCTAGGTAGTGACAAAACTGGGGATCGTCATAATTTGGGCCATATACTCCCCCTAGCATAAAAGCAAGATGTTCTTCATTACAATGGGCTATTACAAATCTACATTCTGGGTCCACACATCTCTTCAATCTTGACACCAGATTCCCGGTTAACCCATATGAGGACGCCCCTTGCATGAGAAGTAAAACCAGCTGCACAACAATGGCTGCATTCATCGCTGAGTCAGAATGCTATTCCCAGGTTTATGGTGGGTTTCCTGTAGGATTACTACATCTATTCTAGGTCTCTTGAGGTAAGCAACAACTTTGTGTCTTTCTGTTATCATTTCGGCCCCTGACATTCCAGGTGATGAATCTTAGAGCTTTGCAAGCTGTCTGGCCTGCCACTTCGCATCTTCGTCAGTAATTGGTCTCTGAGTCACAATGAGTAGGTCACACCTGGTCTTGTAGCGATCTATATTTTCCCCTCTAATTAATCTATTTGTAAAACAATCAAATGCCCTCCCACGCTATGTGTATCCCCCAAATTCCATAGCTTCGGTAAGTCCCACTCTCACCTCCCTGCCCAATCCCTTGGAAAACGGCAACAACCCATAGTAGATAATTAGTGAAGCACACATAGGGGTGGATGTTACCGGCTTCTACAGCCCCATCCACCTGAGTTATCACAGGAAAAATAGTGGGTGCCCCCATACATCACCCAGACAAATTGGAGGGGCATATGTGACCTAACTACTGTCTCTCAATTTTTTGGTAACAGTCCATCAGCTAGGTGGTATAGTTCAGCTATGCGGATTAGAGCTGGCTAGATCACCTTGGCTGTACAGTAGATACGACCCAAACCCTAGTAAAATTAGAACCTTCGTACTAACATCCTGAATTCGGATTCCCCCACCGGAAAGGACATCACTTTGGCACTGACAGAACGAATAGAGATGAAGTCACCATCGCTGTGCTCCTCTCCTATTAGACCTCAGGCACCCACTAGCTCAGAATGGCTATGCAA
Organism: Triturus cristatus; assembly: GCF_964204655.1. Classification (NCBI taxonomy): domain Eukaryota; kingdom Metazoa; phylum Chordata; class Amphibia; order Caudata; family Salamandridae; genus Triturus; species Triturus cristatus. The sequence goes on from NC_140586.1 coordinate 530,276,709, forward strand.
AATATCTCTGTTGCAGTTCTACAGTCAATGTAGTCACCTCTGATTGGCATAGAAGAGTCATTGCTCCTCCGACTCTTGCAAGGGGTCGCCTTCCCACTAAGTCTTTCTTAGGCAGCCTTTTATATTGTTCACTAGTTGTTGCTTCTTATGTTGCTGCAAAGCCATTTTAGGATCAGTGAAGTAATACGCTTTGCCCTCCGACACAATCTGTAGTTTGGCTGGATAGAGCAAACTATAATCCAGATTGAGGTCATGGAGTTTTCTTTTGACTGGGACAAACAGACGTTGTGCTTCCTGCACCTGCTGAGTGCAGTCTGGATAAAGGGAGATCTCAGACTCTTCCTCATCGTAATGTTCCCAGTTTGCGAGCCTTGTGCACGGCCACATCCACGATCCCTATAGTTCAGCAGCCTCGCTATTATAGGCTGTGGTTTGGCTCTAGGTATAGGCCCCAGAGCCGTGGAATGATGGGTGCGCTCCACGACGAACATGTCTGAGAAGGTGTCTCTGCCTAGCAACTAGATCAGGATGCGTTTAATGTACTGCTCCATATTATTTATATTGGTAGTTTCCACAATGCCCACGATTCTGATACGGTTTCTTTGGGACAGGGCCTCTAAATCTTCCACTTTGGCCTGAAGTGTATGGAGAAGTATGCCCATCGATTTATGGGCCCCAGTGTCGGATTGCAAGTTATTCTGCGTATCGTTTCGTTTTCCAATCTTTATTTCGACCGTTTGGTCATAAAAGATACACATGCATAAAAATCACATTTGATAAAACATCAGTGCATAGTTTAAAAATCCACTTCAAACATTATTAACAGTGTTAAAAATAGAGCAATCTACAGACTACCCAGCATTTTTTAAAAGACGATTACGCGTATGCCATACATTTGGAAAAAATTTGGCAAGCGCAAAAACAATTGGGCCGGAAACATCACATTTTAAAATCCTGTACATAGGTATATATTCCCTGCCACCCAAGTTCTTAATCAGAGGCAGCAGCCAGTACTTTCTGGCTGCCTTATATGCTGGGCAGAAAAAGATCACATGTAAGTCATTTTCCTCTTTGTCAGCGCAAAGGGGGCAATACTTAGTGGAAGGGGCTTGCGACCAGGTGCTAGAAAAGGAGCGCAAAGGCAATGTACTGTATCTCCACTGAAGAAATAACTTTCTAGTGAGTACGGGATATATGGGATCAAAAACCTTTTCAAGTGCATAAACATCCTTATTTTGCAGGAATTTAGCAGAAAGGGACCCCTCTGTCTGGGTAGCTAAAGCCCTTACCCTTTTGTGTTCATGATACAGATTCACCAAAAATCTCTTGGAGATTCTAGGTGCTGTATCTGCTGGTTTAGTCCACAATTCGGGGAGCCCCAGATCTGTGCAGGTTGACTGGATATTTTGGACCCAGGGGATACTGAGCGCCTTGGGGTGTTTTAATAGTTCGACCAGTTCCGCCCTATAGTCGGCGAGATCGTCGCTGCTCCAAAGCCTGCGCCAGAAGGCAATGGGTCTTAGACTTATCTCGTCGGCGAGAGGCCGTAGCCCTAGATCAAGCCTCAAAGGGAGAAGTGGGGTACTAGAAGGAAGTGCGGTAATTTGTCTTAAGAATCTGTTTTCCGTGGATGACAGATTCCGACATGGAGTGTAGCCCCACAGTTCAGCCCCATAGAGGATCGCCCCCCTGGCCTGTGCTTTATATATCTGAATTAGGGCCCCCAATGGGCGATAGGTCGAACCGGTCATCATCCGGGAAATACCCCCGGTAGTTTGTACTAGTTTAAGGTTAGCCCTGGTTTGATGGGTCCCCCAGGTCATATTTTCGTTGAGTGTCACGCCGAGATATTCAAACGTGGCTACTCTTTCCAGCCGTGCTGCTCCCAGCAGGGGATTCGGGCGCTGTTTGGGGCTTGGATTCAATACCATATATTTGGTTTTTGTGGCATTGATTTCCAGTCCTCTGTCCTGACAGAAGGCCACAAAGGCATCAAGTATCCTTTGGATGCCCATAGGAGTTTTGGATACCAACAGTGTGTCGTCCGCAAACATTATTGCGGGCACACTGTTGCCATTTAGTTTGGGGGCATCTGTGTAGTCGGTGGCATTCAGATGAGCGATTACCCCGTTGACAAAGAGGCAAAACAGGGTCGGCGCCAGCACACAGCCCTGTCTTACCCCTCTGCCCACGGGGAATCTGTCAGTCAGCTCCCCCGACCTCCCACACCTCACCTGGGCATAGTTGTTATGGTGCAGCCTCTGCAAGGTCAATAAGATGTCAGGTGGTACGCCCATCCCTGCCAGAATGACCCAGAGTTTTCCCCTGGGCACGAGGTCGAAGGCGGCTCGTAGGTCCACGAAAATCGTGTACAAACTGCCACCCTCGAACCTCACTGTCTTCCAGTACACCAGGTTCAATCTGAAGACCTGGTCCACAGTCGATACCCCTTTCCTAAAGCCTGCCTGGTATGGACTGAGGGCGTCTGCCTCCTCGATCCATTCCTGAAGCCTGTTCAGGAGAACCCTGCCGAACAACTTCTGCGCTACATCTATCAGGCTGATCGGTCTGTAGTTGGCTGGGAGGAGGGGGGATCCCTTTTTGAAAATCGGGACCACCTCAGCCCCCAGCCAAGTACTAGGGATTTCCATCCCACCGAGGATACCATTAAAAAGAGCAGCGAGGTAGGGCGCCCAGACGGTGGGCTCCTGCTTGTACAGGTCTCCCGGTAGCCCATCCAGCCCAGGGGCCTTCCCCGAAGCCAGGCCTGAAATAGCAGCAGTGACCTCGCTCAATGTTATTTGGTCCACCTGAGAGCCCTGCCTTTCTGGTTCAATTGACACAGGAAGTTCTCCAAGCTCGGCGCTATATAAGGACTGGAAGTGGGCCTGCCACACTCCAGGAGCTATGTTAGGCTCCACTGCCGAATGTAAACTCCCTGATCCCCCGTTCACCATTCTCCAGAACAAGCGTTGATCTTGCACTGCTAGAGCCTTAGTGAGTTCTTCCCACTGGTTTTCCTCCCATTCTATTTTAGCCTGGGCGAGAAGTTTCTTATAGGCTTGCCTATATTGCTTAAGGCGTTCCCCTCCTTTACCCTCCTTTATTACGCCGAGGAGTTCTGTTTTGGCCCGCCTACAGGCCACATTGTACCATTGGGTTTTGCCTTGGCACCTCTCTCTTGACTTTCGTACCTTACATGTGAAGTGGGGTGCCGCAACTTTTATAAGTTCCTTGTGGGCATCAGACAATTTGCTCCTTATGTCTATTTTTCTTGCTACACTCTCTAGGTCCCCAACAATTTCCAGGATAGGGGTAATCTCTGCATAAAGCAGTGGGAGTTTGTCCTTTTTTGTGACCAAATGCTCCCACCTAATTCTTCTCCTACTGTTGTCTATAAGGAGCGTGGGGTGGTTCCCTTCTTCCTGGGTCACTAAGCCCTGCGGTGCTGGATGAACAAGATCTAACTCAAGGGCATTATGGTCACTATCTAACCTATCTATTACCCTAAAATCCTGTATAGTTGACCACCTCGCTAGTTGGACCAGAATGTAGTCCAAGTGTGACTCTCTTCCCCGGCGGTTGTAGGTATTTTTGCCTGGTGTGTCCGATTTAACTCTCCCATTACACGCTCTAAGACCATACCTTAAGGTAAGGGCAGTGATTTGCAACGCTAATGGGGTCCAAGCTTTCGGAGATGGAACATCAACCCCTGGTACTGCCCACCTAGCTTCTTCATCTGATAAAAACCCTTCCTGAAGACCGGGGAGTGGCTCAAAGTGAGAATTAAAATCCCCACCCACCACATAGTATGAATCAGTCGACAGTTCAGATAAAAAGTTCGAGAGCTCGTTAAAAGTCGGTGATTCTTTTGCCTTTCCCATCGGCCTGGAATAGATGTTAACCAACAAGAGGTTTACTTTGTTTGGCCATGTTAGTGAGACCACCAGAATGTCATCAGAGTTACATGGAAGCCGTGATGCCACACAGCCCAGATGGACAGCAACCCATATCACAAGGCCCCCTGAAGGGCGGCCTTTGCCTTCCCACCTAGCTGGAATAGAGAATGATATGAAGCCTTGGTGTCCATGGTCCTCTCTAGCCCAGGTTTCCTGGAACATGCATATGTCGCCAGATTCTATATACTTTTCCCAAGTCGGCTCTTCCAATTTGTTTGATAGTCCCGCGATGTTCCAGGAGATTATCCTCAGATGTTCAGAAGTGGGAGGTGTCAAAACACAAGGGTTGGAAGAGGTAGGTCCTGGCACCTCTCGTGTTGCAAAGCCTGGAGCGTGGGCAGCATAAGTTTCATATGGCACCATGGCTCCCCTCTCCCCCTCGCCAACAGGGAGGGGATCCAAAGTTATCCCCTCGGCAGCAACTACTCCATCAGTGGCTTGGTGAAAGAATTCGTTTCTGCCATGATCTATGGTAGGTGGGTCATTCAATAGGCCAAAACTTGGGCCGGAGGACAAAGTGAAATGCTCCAAGGACCCACGAGAACCCCAAACCCCTGGCGCTGTCTTACAGGCGGTAAGTCAGTCGACCCCATCCAGACAGTTGAAGCGATTGAAATCGCAAAAAGGTGTATCTGGTGGTTGAAAATACAGGGGTTGTACAGAGCCTTTATGCTTGCGTCTATGTTCCACCCTTGTCCAGTCATCGTATATTGGGGCCTGACGCTTAAGAATCGGGGGAAAGAAGAAAGATACTGGGAGGGTCTGTATGGTGGAATCCAGGGAACGGTTCATTCCTCTGCAAATATGTCGGACCGTGCCTGGATCCTTAAAAGTTACCATGATACAGTCCCCCACTATAGTTTTCCTAGTCTTCCCTAGCCATGGGACCCTTCTCACCATGATGATTTCATTATTATACTGGGGAGGCAAAGGTCGGTTCCAATTGAGCCATTTGATTACCTTTTTCTTAAGTGACTGGTAATCCTCGTTTTCCCCTGATCTTAAGTGAGGGGCACCCGCTAGAACCACCATTAATCTGTTGGCCTCAGGTGGAAGGTCTGGCCTCCGAGGTCTGGGTGTTGGACAAACGGGCGTGAGTGGGGGAACATTGACCTGGCCTTGATGCATTCTAGAGGACTCTATTTGTGGGCTATGTGGAATTAAAGCCGCATTATAAGTAGGTCTGGGGCTTTGGTTGTTGTGCCGTGCCTGAATTTGAGTGGCCATGAGGGGTTGCAGAGGGGGAGCAGATGGCATACTTCTGGGGGGGGCTCTAGTGGCATTAATTGCGGCATCTTCTTTGGAAGGTTCCTCAGCCGGGGGAGGGATTTCCACTAGTTTTGTCTGCTTACTTACTAGAGTGCTCAAGGTGGTAAGAGAAGTTTCTAGTAAAGTAAGCCTAATCTCGACCTTTTTTAAGCTGTCGGAGATGGGCTGTAGAAGGGAGCGGAGTAGGAATTCAATGTTCCCCTTAGCAGAGAGTGGATTATTTGGCTTTGACGTAGTGCCCTCTTGTTCATTGGTGGTGGCAGTAATTCCGATGTTTGAGAGCTTAGAAGGAGGCACTATCTCCGTGTGCTTCCCCGGTAGAGCAATATTTGGCCGTTTCATGCCAAAGTCCAGATGGGATATTTTGGATTTCCCCGCCCCCCCATTGATTTCCGGGCACGTTTACCGGGTGGGGGCCTATGTAACTCCACCACTACGTTTATTTTGGGCTTACTCTTATTGGCCACTTGGATAGGTGGAATTTGGGTTACCAGGTTGACGGGGGAATGAGAGGTCTCAGGGGGGACTGGCTCTATGTTTTGTACAAGCGCTATCCCTGGGGTGGGGGGGATTTCCCTTAATAGGACAGGGAAGTCCTCTAGTGTCGAAATGTTTAGACTGCTGGATAGCACGCCTCCCTCTTGAGTGGTGGGGAAGGGGCTGATGTCGATCAAGGGCCTGTTTTTTATAGATTCAATGGAGCGCCTGCGGTCCGCCCTGCGTTTCTCTAGTGAACCCTCCATGTCCGCCTCACCTTTATTGGGTTTGAAGTAGTTATCCAAAGTCCCGGAGCTGGAGGCTCCTTCCCTAGAGGGGGTTTCCCGGTGTATAGGCGAGGGCATTTCCTTAGTTATTGCGTGGGACGGAATCAAGAGAGAGGGCCCAGCCCGGCCTCCTTCGGCCACTGACGGCCTAGGACGGTCCCGCCCTTGTCCCGGGCTTCGCCCGCGCTGCGGATCAGTGTGTGCTGGGAAATATTGTGACGTCAAGGGGCGGGTCCGGAGGAAGAGGCAGGCAGCAGCAGCAGGAAGCGGAGGGCTGCTGGGCCCCGCAGTCCTCAGAGCGCTGTTTCCCCGTGCAGGAGGTCAGTCTTTCACCACGAGCGGCTCCCGCGAAGCGGGGTCCGCGAGGTTTAAATCAATGTCCAGGTGTCCAGGGGCGGGTCCGGAGGAAGAGGCAGGCAGCAGCAGCAGGAAGCGGAGGGCTGCTGGGCCTCGCAGTCCTCAGAGCGCTGTTTCCCCGTGCAGGAGGTCAGTCTTTTCCACGAGCGGCACCCGCGAAGCGGGGGCCGCGAGGTTTAAATCAATGTCCAGGTGTCCAGGGGCGGGTCCGGAGGAAGAGGCAGGCAGCAGCAGCAGGAAGCGGAGGGCTGCTGGGCCTCGCAGTCCTCAGAGCGCTGTTTCCCCGTGCAGGAGGTCAGTCTTTCACCACGAGCGTATCAGAGACTCAGCATTCAACAGTATTGAGCCTTTCTGAGTGTTTAACTAGCCATTCGAACATCCTGTCCATTCAAAATGTGAGCGCAGCAATTTTCCCATAGATCTTGGACAGGCTCTGCTATATAGTGTGCAATATTTGTTTCAAATCCAACTCCGCCACAGCCTCCATATCATGCTATGCAGCACCTTGCGCGGAAGCGTCCAACTCACGAAGTGTGTGGGGGGGGAGGGAGGATCCTGCACAGATCGTAATGCAGCTTTGTTTGGGACCTGTCCGTTTTGCCCATCATGTATTACCTCTGCTGGCTCTGGCTTCCAAAGACTGATGCCTGTATAGTGTGCCCAGATTTACCTCAAGGTGATGAGAGACTACAGGTCTGGCGCACCAACTTATTCTGTAGGCTCTACTTTCTGCATACATCTGTCTAGTGAAAGTACACCTGTGCCAGCGAGACATTCCTACAAGTCTAAGAGTAGCAGACCAGAGGCGTGGCACACCACGCAATAATTGGATGTCGGGGCCCCCTCCGTCGTGCGACCCGCGTCTGCCGCTCCGCCGGTGGAGTGCCCAGTCGCTGGCTAGTGCTCCTGGTGGGTTGTCCTGTGCTCCCCCATGCCGACGACACACAGTTGGTGGTGGCTCTCTCGAGCGTCCCCGAGCAGGATGCCATGAAATTTCAGAGCGACCTCATGGCAGTCGCCGAGTGGATGACCACCAACTGTCTCCAACTGAATGCCAACAAGTCAGAGGTGTTGTTGGTGGGAGGGAACCATGACCGTTGGAACGAGCTCTGGTGGCCAAAGAGTCTAGGCACTGCCCCTGTCCCTAAGCCTGCAGTGAAGAACCTAGGGGTCTGGATGGACACTTCCCTTAACTTTTAGACTCAAACCAAAAAGGTGTTGGGAACCTGCTTTGGTCTGTTGCACGAACTCAAACCCATCCTGGGCTTCTTTGATGCCCCGACAAGGCAGATCATTATCCAGGCCCTGATCAGGTCTAGACACGACTATGCCAGCTCATTGTATCTGGGAGTCAACAAGTCAGAAATACAAAGGCTACAGAGAGTCCATAATGCGGCCGCAAGATCCCTCCTCGGTCTGCGCAGAACCTGCTCAGTGACAAGCGCCATTCGCAGTCTCCACTGGTTGTCTGTGGCCAGGCGAATCGAGTTTAAGGCACTGTGTATAGCCTTCAAAATCCTGAAACTGGCATCTTCACAAATCGTGACCACCCTACTTTTACCCTACACCCCCACGTGATCGCTCCATTCTATGGGACAATGCCTGGTAGTGATCCCCCGTGTAAGAAGGGTAAGCGCCAGAGGTCGTTCCTTTCGGAACAGAGCTGCCATCCTTTGGAAGTCCTTGCCGGCCCACATTCGGGGACTCACTAACTACCTCCAATTCAGGAAAGACAATAAAACTTTTCTTTTCCCCTCTCTGTAGGCCTTCCTGTGCCTTTCCGTGTGTGGTCATTTTTCTGCTGTTCAGCGCCGGGACGCCTCTTTGCTGGGGCAGCTGTCGCGCTTCACAAACTCTTCACATAACATAACATAACAATGCTACATATGCAGATTATCTTATGGCTTCAGATCCAGTTGGTTCAATCCAGTATTATCACAGGCTCTCCATTCGCTCAGCAGACTCTCACTCATTGCGGACTTGAGGAGGTCCCTATTATGTCTAGGCCTCAGTAAGTGTCACCAACATCAAGTCATGCAGCACCTTCAGACAGTCAAAGGACCCTCATCTGCTTCACCATTCTCCTGTTGCCTTCGAGCTCCAGGGACCGCCCGCTCCTCTCCCACGAAGGTCTGCATGGCGCGGATCCTCCAGCAAGGCACCCGAGTCGACACTGGCCGAAGGCTAAAGTGCATCAGGCCAGTCACCACCTCCAGGAACGACAGGCTGGCCACACACTCAATACCCAGGCCCGCAGCACTCTCGTCCTCCAATTCCCTGCGCTACTTCTTAAGCAATGCACTTCCTACAGACCCAAAGGATGGCCTGCATATTTCTCCTCTGATCTCCAAAAACCCGCGAGTCTTCATGCGGCAAGGTTAGGGAGGATCAGGCAGCGAATCAGGGCTCAACTGTACGGCCGCCCACACCAGCAGTACAGGGTCTGCTACTGTCACAACATCCAGGCTGCACACACAGAAAGTAGCCGCAAGCCCAGCTCCTCTTGCGAGGGGTCTGGGTTGGGTGAAATTTCCCGTCACGGGATTGCCCATGGATTCACGCCTTCCTGGGTATAATCGTAAGAGGTTCTGACTCTGCTAGGGAGTGCGGGCACCAGGGTTATGTCACTTGGTTGTGGCAGCTGCAGCTGTCTTCGAGTCAGGCAAGCTCTGCCCCACTGCGTGGCCCTATTGAATGGGTTCTGGGACTTCGCAGACAGGGAGGTGATGTACATGGAGAGACATGGCACTACCAGACGCTGTGGGGAGGGGAGCGACCAGGCCGTACGCTTGCTTCACCCTGACCATCTCAGTGGACACGTTACCAAAATCCATACCACTGCTGGGACCAGTGTTTCTGATACAGAGAGCATATTGTCTGAGTTCCAATCTTACTATGAAAATGTATACACCTCCCTCTCTCCAGCTACAGAGTCTGAGATTGCGGCATATCTTGCTGAGATTGCTATGGTGTGAGTGGCAGATGGTCAGCGAGGATTCCCGAGTGAGTCAATAACATCTGAGGATATTTTACAGGCCCAGGCCTCAAAGCCCCGGGTCTTGACAGCCTTACTGTTGCATTCTACAAGGCTTATAAACATCAAATTGTTCTACATTTATTCGCTATGTATACTGAGGCACAAGATATGGGCTCCCTACCTTCCTCACAGTGCTAGGCAGTGCTTACACTCCTTCTGAAGCCTGGCAAAGACCTGCATCTCTGCTGCTTCTACCGACCACTTTTCCTCTTTAATTTGGATAGTAAAACATATTTTTCCTCTGCTAATGGAACACATTACTTCCCCCGTATATTCCAGCTTTGTTCCCCACAGGTCCACCTCTCTTAATTTGAGGACACTATTTGCAGTACTGAATAGGATCTCCCTGACCATCCCTGCAGTGCTGGCCTTGTTGGATGCTGAGAAAGCATTAAACTCCCTTAAATGGTGTTTCTCTGGGTGACTCTGACAAAGCTGGGCATTCCCCATGCTTTTATCTCCTCAGTTATGCTTCCTTATATCAACCTGATGGTGTGTCTTAGGGTCAACAGCTCTTTTACTGACCGTTTCCCTGTCACCAGGGGGACCAGGCAGGGTTGTTCCTAATCTACGCTGTTTCTCATTGCTCTGGATCCTCTGGTCCGCCACCTCCAAGAGCGACACATGCACCGTGGCCTCCAACTCACCCACGATCCATTTCTCCGTTCATAATGTGCCAATGACATTTTATTGTTTGTTCGTAATCCCTCAGATAACCTCCCTCCTTTGATTCAGGAGATTATACATTTTGGTAGTCTTTCGGACCTCCTTTATAAACTGAGACAAGTCTGAACTTTTCCCATTAACTGCTAGCACTCACTCCATAGATGTTGAATATCATTTATTATGGACCACAGACTCTAGCAAATAGCTAGGCATTAATTTACACTTAGACAAAGATCAGATTCTTCGCTTCAATTATGGACCAGCTATCGACAAGTTGTCAAACCAGGTGGAATGCTGGATACGACTTCAAGTTTCCATGGCGGGACAGGTGGCAATTATCTAAATGGTTGTCCTCCTTCGTATTTCTCAATATCCCAATACCGCTCAAGCAACATTTCTTCATCACCCTTCACAGCATTCTTCTGAGGTTCAACAGGGCCGGACACAAATCGCAGATCAGATGGGACACGTTGACTCTCCCTTATGTGCAGGGTGGGTTTGGGGTCCTAGACCTCTAAATATATTATCTTGCTACTCAGTGCCAGTATGGGCACTGCTGCTACCACATGGGCGCTCACATCCCCCATCTCAAAATGGAGAGAGATCAACTCTGTGAGATACCCCTCTCATCTAAACTGCCGAAAGGCATCCTCATGGACCACACTGATATTCAAACTATCTACCACCTGTGGTGGAAACTTCGTTGTGTACTGGGTGGGGGTTATCCTTTATTCTCAACCTCTTCCAATCGACAGATAATCCTTGGCTCCCCCTAATGCGTGAGAAACCCGTACAAGACACCCTACAGCGTTATGCTCTACATACCATGGGAGATGTGTTGCCTGATGGACATGTTCTCACGCATGCCGAAGATGCTCGCTTCAGGATGCCCCTAAATGGATAATTTTGTTCTAAGGCGACTACTTAAAACCCTGCACTCTTGTCTACAAAATACTTACTCGCCCCATACGACTTTCCACCATTAATGCTCATTATAATCGGACTACGACAGAGGTAGACTAACTTCCAGGCTTTATCACACCTGCTTGTCCAGGAAACCAGATTCCACTAAACGCGTCAGGGAGGTCTGGAGTACTGATAAAGGCTATCCGCTTTCCGACGAAGTGTGCTCCTTCTGCTGTTCCCAAACAAAACTAGTCTCTGTTAACTACAAAGAGACCCATACACTAAGTTTCTACACTGGGCTTACATCTCGCCTGTGGATATTGCATATTTGACCCTGCGCGCTCGTCACAATGTCCCAAGTGTCATTCTTCAGATGCCGATTTTCCCATTTAACCTGGTCGAGCACAGACATAGGCCACTACAGGACCTCTATCTTTTCTCTCATATGCACGATCATAGGCACCAGAATTCTTCCTGACCCTGCGATGGCATTACTTGGGTACACTTACGATACCCCTAAAATTACAAGGCAGATTTTCATCTGTAGCATTACTACTCACCAAACAGGAACTGACTGTACATTGGGGAACCAGACATGTCCCCACAGATGCTGCCTGGCACAAGTCCATGTCATATTGCGACAAAATCAGTGAAGATGTTGCACAACTACAACCCCCTTACTCTAGGCCTAGGAATGTTTGGCAGCCCTTGCAAGACTACCTTCTCACCTTAGAGACAGATTAACCTGATTGAACTGCTTAGCAGTTAAACTTACTGTTCTACCCCTGCAGGCTATCCCCGTTGTACTGTTCTACCATCTGCTGGATTCCATGAGACCTGTGCATTACTGTCTCCCTTCCACCCCACTAACCCATTGCAGAGCGTGGTACTGTTCGTATGTCCTGACGTACCATGTATTGGATTTACAAAAGCTGTACCTCCATGCAATGTGCGGTTGTGCGTTTCCCCTCATTGTGAAAACTCAATAAATACATTTAAAAAAAAGAAATATTTTAAGCACGTTAACTATCTGATTATATGAAACAGAACCACCAACCGTATATTAAGAGCATTTCAACATGCCATATCATGAGTCTAAAAAACAAATACTTTGATTTAATGTTACATCATGTGAAGCACTTTGCTAGTGGTTCCGAACCGGAGGTCAATAGACCCTGGTGGACCATGACACTCACTGAGAGGGTTCACAACTTTGAGAAAATCAAATATTACCAGACTATTAAGCTATATGTAGATGAAAAAAACAAAACGTCAAGCTGATTTCTAACATATTTGAAATGCTCTGTAATTGTAAAGGAATGTGAAATTGGAGGCTAAAAATTAACTTGATTGTGCAAGTACAGCAGACAAATTCTTGTATGGAAGATTAGTGGCCTCAATGTAAGCACTGGTATGCACTGAAAAAATAGAAAGCATGCATAAAGAGCAAAACAGACAAAGTGATGTGCTAGAATCTAGCATATGTCTTCATTTTCAGAAATAATACCAAACTATGAAAAGCTTAAAAATACCCATTAAAATTTCGATTTTTGTATTGTCAATTAAAATATTTCACATTATGTGCATTTTTTGATGTACACTTGTTTCTTGTCTGTTTGGCCTCCCTGTAGTGATTCAGTGGGGGTTCGCATAAGTAAACAGGTTAAAAACCACTTCACTAGACAGTACTTCAGAACCCTATCATATATAATTAGGAAAGCTTTATTCTGTGCAGCATGCAGTACAGAAACAGCTAAAGGCGTGTCCAGACAAGTAATTGCTTTCATAGATTTTTACAAACAACTACTATTGATTAAGAAGGTCTCATCCCTTCATGGAGGGGGGCCAGCTTGAAAACACGGTTTCTGGTGAAAATTCTACCCAACCACAGATTGCTCACCTTGTGTATATTCCCAAAGGCATCAGACTGGATTTGGAGACTTTAAAGCAATACTCCTGCACGCCGGTTGATGGTATCACACAGCCCTGTGCCCGAGCTGTTCCCCTCTGGAAGTGACCTCGGAGCTGCATAGAAGTACCACCCATGCGCACTGAAGTCAGTTGCTTTCTTAGGCTGCCCGTGCCCTCTGACACAAAGCATATCAGATTGGTATGTCAAGTGTGCAGGTCTCTGGATTGGGACCGTTTTACATGGAAAAGGAGCCCAGTTCAAATAACAGTGAGATGGGAGGGTTGGTGAGGAATCTGCAGTTAGATAGAATATCCCCCAGAAAGAGCGTTAAGTAACTTTTTTTCCAACTTATTTTTATTGGCATTTATTAAAATCGCATACAGCTAGGTACATCCATTTCAAGCTTTACACCTTACCCGATATAGAATAGCACAGTATGCTTTAGTCCGTGTCTTCACATCATGAATAAGCTTTTCAGTGACTATACACATCTCGTATCAGCAACCTTCTTAATACTACAGTAATAAATAGTTCTAGGATATTTTGTTGTATGTGGGTTGTACCTCTTATTCACTGGGTGTAGTTCTTCAATCTATAATCGACATCTTGTGGCCTAGGCTGTCTCAGATAGGGACTCTAACAGGGAAGTCTCTAATATAATGGTGTTCAAACAAACTAAAACAAGCACTGGCATAGCCAATAGGTCGCGCCTGTGGGACCTTATAAGTGTTTAGCCAGAGCTATAGGCTTTGTCAATGTCTTTAAGCTATGTTTTACAGCAGTGTGGCTGTTGTGCGGCATCTTGAAAAGTTATAATAAAAGAGTATTATATTAATTTTGCAACCTTATATATAACCAAGAAGACATTATGTACAACTGAACGACCCAATTAAAAAAATAATTAACATACATTTTTTTTTTTGTCCTTGCAATTTCTTCCTGCCTGTTCTAATGCTTGTTTGTTTGCCAGATGCCAGATTCCGAAGGCAGACTGAGGAGGTGTTGCTGAGTGATGCTGTGGTGGCAATGAGTGATGCTGTGTTGATGCAGAGTTATGCTAAGGTGGTGGTGCTGAGCTGGTGCTCAGGCATTGCTTAGCTGGAGCTCTGGTGGTGCTGAGTGATGCTGAGTTGGTTCTGTGCTGAGGTGATGCTGTGCTGATGTGGATATGGGGCAGTTGTAATGCTGAAGTGGTGCTACATTGGTGCGGAGTTGCTGCTGAGGTGGGGGCTGCGCTGGTGCCGAGGTAGGCCTGCGCTGGTGGTGGTGCACTGATGCAGAGGTGGTGCTGATGCTCAGATGGTGCTGTGTGATGTTGAGGTGGTGGTGAGCTGGTGCTGCACTGATGCTGAGTTGGTGCTACACTGGTGGTATTGTCCGGATGCTGGGATGGTGCTGTGCTGAGGTGGTGCTGTGCTGGGTTAGGTAGGGCTGAGTGATGCTGGGGTTGCGCTGAGTGATACTGGGGTAGCGCCGAGTGATGCTGAGGTGGTGCTGAATCATTCTGAAGTAGTGGTGCTGATTATAAGTTGGCTGGTACTGATGGAGTGCGAACTCCATGTGAAATGTGTGCTCACATGCAGTGACCCATGTGTTCAAATGCAGTGACACTGTGCCGGTATGAGTTAAACCACAGGCTGGGGAATAACTGTGGACCCGGAATTACTACGCATAAAACCACATGGAATTCCATGATTCCCTGGGGTTTGACGCACACTTTAACCAGCTGCTCCGAGAATGTGGTGAAAGTGTGTGGCAGATTCTGTAGGAGGTGAGGGTGAAGTGAGAGCGAGAGTGATGGAGCATGGTTTCGCATAAAAGAAACTTGCTCGTATGAAATCCTCTCGAATAACCTGTAATACTATAACCAATCTGTTTGTGAATACTAATTTTGCACCACATTTTACATAATCGTATCTAGGGGACGCTTTCCTATGTGCTTCACTAATAAGTAATCCGAGTGTCCTAAAATGGCCGCCGAAAACACGGGAATTCTTCTGCGCATGCGTCTACTACATCTACGTAGTATGACGTTTTCTGTCCCTTGGGGGGAAAACTTTGCAGCTGCGCAATAGCTTCTAAAATGGCCGCTTTAAAGTAACGCATTAATGCGCATGCTGAGCTGAAACTAACCCATGCTAGTTCTACCAAGCAATTAATGCAAATGATTTATTAAGTAAAAGGGGTTAGAGTAGAAGTAAGTGGTATACAGTGAATTCATTTAAGGTTGTATTCTAACGGGTTTTCCTTTGACTTTATTAATAGTTCCCATTTGGGCCTTGGAGGGTGACCGCGTCTGTTTCCATGTGAATTCTACACATGCGCTGTTTGCTCTGAACAAGTGAACTAACTTGGTGGACTGCCAGACTCAAGCCCAGCAAGGACATGGGAACCCAACTTTTTGACCCTACAAGAGGAAGGAGAAGAAACATTGTAAAAAGAGACTTACCGATCCACATATGAAATATCTGTGGGAATAAAGCTTGTGGGTATTAAAATTAAGGGGCGGGAGTTAGACAATAGACTAAAGAAAAGTATTGCACTTGGTATGGTGTGATGTCCTCACCCCACTGCTTGGCCCAATGAAAATTGCGGGAGAACATGGAATTGAAACATTTGGGGGTGGATCATACATTTGAATTGGTATAACAGAGGTAAGTTCTAGATAGTTAGACACACTTGATGCTGAGATGCTGATGCTATGCGGAGATGCTGCCAGATTTTGCTGCAATCTGACTGAAGAATCCAACACTCTGGAAATTCGTGGAGCAACCGAGGAGGTATATCTAGGAAGGGGTCCGGACGAGCCCGAGCCGGAGAGAGTAGCACCACAGAGGGGTGCAACGCTGGCGTTGCGCTAGAAGGTCACCTTTTCCCTGTCCTGAATCCTTGACCCGCTGATGTCGGGGTCCTCACACCATTCTAGGTAAATATATCTGTAGGGTAAAGGCTCCGTACCTGCTTTCTGACCTTTCTCTCCTCAGGTGCTGTCATTGCAAGAATGTATTAATGCAAACTGATTATAAGCTAACTGTACTATTCCTGATGGAGATTTCTGGTATATTCATGTGTATCTTGATTTGACTCACAAAATTATTAATTCAGATAAACTTTTAAAACTCCTTCTGAGTCTGTGGTTCTTTAAATTAAAGTTAAATGCATTATTGTCTTTCCTCCCTATTCTAATCTACAACTAGATCTTTTCGACCGTTCATTTACTTAGGAGACAGGAATAGTAAGAATATTGGAGTAAAGGTTTCCTAGGGTAAATTAAACTGATGACCCCCAGGATATAGCGGCATGGATTAGCAAATTTAGCGGCACAAATATGGAAATTTAGTGGCACAAATATGGAAATTTAGCGGCATTTTTGCAGCACTTTATTTTACTCATAATCATTCATTTTCAGCCTGAAATCAATGGAAGCTGTTTTAGCAGAGTATTCCACTTTGAAATAGCCATGTTTAAAGTGTCTGCAGCTCTACAGAAGCACAGCTCCAGTCCTAACCTTGTGGGAGTGTGCTGTATTTCTCCCTGGGATGTTCTAGTGCCCATGTATGCACCCCTGTCGGGCATCACTGCCTACGGATCCGAGAGGCAGGACACCTCTTCCTCAGGCACCTTTTTTTGCCAATTGTGGGTGCCACTGATGCCCGCAACATTGGTAAAAATCGCGGCATTTTTACAAAACTGACGATTTCGCGATTTTTTTGCAAATCACGAAATCCTGGAGGGTCTGAGCTGATATTTGCAAGCTCATTGCGTGTATGTATGTATATGGGTCCAAATGAGTGTTGGGTGTGTGAATGTGTAGAGCTGGTAAACTCCGCTGCATCAGTTTTACTTGGTAGCAGAGGCATGGTTAATATAGTTAGTTAGGTGAGGATTGTATTTGAATTATTGATTTATGTTTTAACCAAAACCCATTATGTATTATTTTACGTTGTCTGGAAATTCCTGGGAATATTGAATAGCGGGTGGTAAATGGAAGCCACACTGCAGTGAGGTGATTGGTCTGGATAGAGAAAGTGCTGAAAGTTACGCAGGACTAGAAGCACTAAGTTAGGGAAAAGTTTGTGTATGTTAGGGAGAATAATTGGTAGCGAGGAATTCCCTGGTGAAATTATGGTATTATATCACCTAGAAAGGGTAATATGAAGGAGTAGCAGGTTCTTTGATGCTTATGTGAAGGGTAAGCGGAAAAGTTTTACTCGTAGTGTGTGAAGAGTAAGCAGAAGGGTTTTACTTACAGTGTAAGAAATCTTACTATTCTTTGAATTAGTGGGTCAGACACAATAGCGAATGTTTATACGTTGTTAATTAATGAAATTGTGTGAAAAGTTTTGTGAGAAAATAAGTTGTTGCATTACCTTGTGAAAGAGGGGTCAGTTGCGGGTGCTGCACTGACGTCACTGAGAGCCGCGCTCGGATTGGTTGAAACAGTGGGCGTGTAGTTGATGCGAAATTGTAAAGGAGGGGTCAGTTGTAAGGAGTGATACGGACGTCACTGAAAAGCCACGCAAGCATTGGCTGAGCGAACAAGCAGAGTAAAAGTTGATTGGACTACAGACTAGAAAACACGCTGGTATTGGAGAATTATTAGAATTAAAGCAAGTGTTTGATTGGTCATCAAAATAGAGATCCCGAGAATAATAATAGATAGTGGAGTTTGCATGTACGATCCAACCTTAACAGGGACTCGACCAGATAGAAGATTTGTAGGGTGTTTGTCCTTTTTGAAATAATTCTTAACCTTTTGCATGAATGTCATTTTTCTCTTTTCTCCGTACATTGCGTGCTTGTGCTGGTTAAGGTACTGCTCATAAGCCATTAAAAGCAGAGAGAGGATTCTCATTCCTCCTCCAAACACGCCTGCATCATACATGATGGTGGAAAGAGGTTATCATACCTGTGTATGGTTAGAAAATTGGGTAGAATACACAAAAGATTACAGAATATTAGCATTTCCTGAGTAAGGAAGCTTTAATGGAAGAATATTGTACAATTTAAGAACACAAATGAATGAATTAGAACCCAGAACTAGATTGACTCAATATGAAGCTTTAGAAGAATGGGAAATGGAAGCATTTGAGCGTGACAGACCACGAAGTAACAGGGCTCTAAGCAAATATGACCCAAAATTTCCCAGAGAGACTAGAGATAGTCAAATGAAACAATGAGACAGGCCATGGTGGCGGAAGGTTTATATCCTGTGTTATCAGAAGAGCAGATGGAAAGTAAATGTACAGAGAAGACCAAGCACTTAACCATGATAGATAGTGGAGAAACAGCAGAAGGGTATTTAGAGGACGTATTGATGAAAAGCCCTTCACCTTATAATGATGGATTCAATAGAATGACACCTAGTGCCCCGATGATAGGAACACCTTTGGTTCCACAGATAATACAGGACACCGCAGACAGGGTACTACAAGAAAAGGAAAGGGAAGCAATAAATAAGAATAAAGATGAACTGATACAGAAAATAACTAACTCAGATGAATATACATCCTGATGCCTAGACCATACCAGTGACAACAGGTCCAGTAGTTCCATTGTATGGAGAAAAATCAAACTGTCGTAAAATTCCTGTGATGCCTACTCCAAGTATAGAACCTAGAAAAGAAAAGGTAATAATAGATGATCAAGCAAGTGAATGTGAATCAGTAATATCATTGATGGATTTGCCTATACCGGAGCCAATGATGGAAACCCCAAAAATAAATTTGCCCAGTTGTTCAAAGGAAGTTAGACTAGAGACATCATCAGGAACTAGAAGTGCCATAATAGTAACTCCAGAAGATACACAGAAATGGTCTCAAGAAATAGAGAAGCCAAAATCACAGCCAAAGATATTAGACATTTTTAAATTGAGAGTAGAATTGGAAGACATGGTTGCTGGAAACGTGGATCTAGACAGGCTAAATACCTACAGCGAGGAAGAATTACTGTTTATTTGTAGAAGCATTACACGAAATACAAAGGCATTCCATGAGAAACTGACAAATTTGGCATCGGAAATGGGAATTGACATAGGGAAATCAAAGATGTCGCAGAAACCATATAGAGCAGAATTTTCTGATAAGGATTTGGAAAATATGAATGTGTCTGGAAGAAAGCTGCAGATCAGGGAATTGTTATTTCTGTTGCAAAAGTGGGGAGATCTTGAAAAATGGAAAGTTAGATGGGCAAAGAAAAAGGAAGAAGCACAGGTAAATCGAACGTCATCTAAATATGTCATGAGAGAAACAGAAAAAGCTGAGAGGTTCTATCCGATGAGAGAAGTACCCGGAGGGGGGTACGTACATGTGCCATGGACTAGACAGGATATTTTGTCTTTTATGAATGATTTTCCAAAATTGAGAGAAAAACCAGTGGAATGGTACAGACAGGTTGAACGGTTTGTGAAAGTTTCAAAAGTTTTGTTGAAGGATCTGGATTGTCTGTTTGACATAGTAGTACCTGAAGATTTGTGGACAGAATGCAAGATTACTGTGGATTGGCCTAGTGAGAAATATCCAAGCGACGCAAAAAGAGGAGCCCCGTCAGAGGATGTAATGAAAAAGTATCATCAGGTAATCACCTTTCTAAAGAGTAAAATTCCCCCGAAAGAAACAGATTGGATAAAGATAGACAGAACATCTCAAGAAAAGGAGGAGTCTGTACATGCCTACTATGAACGTCTTTTACAAGTGTTCAAACAGTATAGTGGGTTTGAAAGTTTAGAAAATAAAGACATGACTCATTTTGTGGATCGGTTTGTGTCTGGGCTGAGTTTGGATATATCTCAAATGATTAAGCAGCACATGCTGTGCTGGCAGTCAAAGCTCATCGATGAAATTTTAAAATATGCAAAATATTGTGGGAACGAGATTGATAGCAAACGAAAAGCTTTAGAAGAAAAAGTAATGTGGGCTCAAGTAAAATTAGCTGAACAACAAGAGCTCCAATTAAATAAACAGTCAGAAAATCAAGGAAGAGCACAAGGTCAAGGTGATAATGGGGGAAAGCCACGGGGAAGATTAAATCGGGAAGAGGCAAAGAAAGAATTCCCTTGTCACGGGTGCGAGAAGTTGGGACATTAGAAGAACGAGTGTAAAGCCATACAAGTTAATAACACCCCAAATCAAAATTTAAATCCAGAGACGCAGAATGAGGTGTTAATGAGACATCAGCAACAGGGTAAAGATCTTCAGAGTCAATTGTCACCTGCCCCTAAATCAAATTTTGTGAGTCAAGCCAAGTAGAGTGTGGACGCCGGATATCCAGAAGGAAGTGGTAAGAAAAATGTTGTAACATGTCAGTTTCTTTTGCAGGACACACTGATTAATTATAATCAGGAATGATGGTGCCCGAGGAAGCAGGTGCATACTTGGCGCATCCCTACCGGTAGATCAGTCAGGGCATTACATAGAGGGTAAAGTAAAGAGAAATGATATTACCTTCGGGTTAGATACTGGCGCTACCAGGTCTACTGTGAGAACAGCAGACATTCCTAACCTGCCCCTCTCGGGAGAGAACATTCAAGTTGTAGGTGTTACAAACAAACAGATTAGCACTCCAATTACAGAACCCATGGAGGTGCAAATTGGTAATTTCAAAGAAATGCATAAATTCATGGTATGCGACTCAAGCCCTGTAAACTTGCTTGGAAGAGACCTGTTGTGCAAAATGAGTTGCACTATATTTTGCACACCGGATGGTGTTGCAATACAAACCCCAGATGAAGATGGAGTTTACAAGTTCATGTTAGCTAAACAGGGAACAGAAGTAAATATATTTGATGATGACACAAAATGAATTACCTGCAGAAGTCAAACTAACTGTAATGCAGAAAAATGGGATATTACTGGAAAATAAATCGGATTAATGGCAAATGTAGATCCCGTAAAAGTGACTGTGAAAGAAGGTGCTGTTTACCCGAACACCCGACAGTACAAAATGAGTCCAGAAGTAAAGGCAGGTGTCGCAGCAGAGATAGAGCGATT
This sequence comes from Triturus cristatus, assembly GCF_964204655.1. Taxonomy (NCBI): domain Eukaryota; kingdom Metazoa; phylum Chordata; class Amphibia; order Caudata; family Salamandridae; genus Triturus; species Triturus cristatus. The sequence goes on from NC_140586.1 coordinate 530,297,567, forward strand.
GGTCGAACAAGATATCCTGGAAGAAATAATGAGTAGCCCTTGTAACTCACCCATAATTGGCCATAAGAAATGGGACATATAGTGTGGTTCAAGACCTTAGGAAAATTAACAAGATTGTACCATGCTGCCCAGTAGTGCCAAATCCAGCTGTGATTCTTTATCAGATACCATGGAAAGCAGGATGGTTCACAGTGATCGATTTATGTCATGCATTCTTTTCTATTCCATTGCATCCAGACAGCAGGTTTTTATTTTCATTTAAATTTGAAGAGCATGTTTATGTTTGGAATCGTGTACCTCAAGGGTACACAGAAAGTCCTTCAATTTTTAATCAGATTCTCAAAAGAAGCCTTGAATCTCTTGTACTGCCCAGGGAGTCAGTTCTGGGGCAGTATATTGACGACTTATTGGTGGCGTCAAACACACAAGAGGACTGAGTTACTGATTCGATTGCATTGTTAAATCATTTGGCAAAGGGGGGGGACATAAAGTGTCCCCTGAGGAACTTCAGTTTTGTAAAGATTCAGTTAAATACCTGGGACATCAGATAGAAAGAGGAGTTGGAAAGAATCGGGATAATAAGACAAATGCAGTTGCCACGAACACAAAAATAAATAAGAATTATCCTTGGAGTTGTAGGGTATTGTAGACAGTGGATTGTAGGATTTGCTTTACTAGCCAAACCTCTGATACAACTGACCAGAAAGAGAGCAAAGGATCCTATAGAATGGGATGAGGAAAGTATAGGATCTTTTAGAAAATTAAGCAAGTATTTGTGTGAAGCACCTGTTTTAGGCATGCCCGACTATTCAAAAAATTTGCATTATTCTGCTAGGAGCGGGGTAATTGCGCGCTTTCAGTTCTGACACAGAGACACGGATTAATGAGAAGGCCAGTGGCATATTTTTCTGCTACCTTGGATCCTGTGGCCTGCACATTACCAGGTTGCCTAAAAGCTGTTGCTGCAACTTGTGTAACCATAGAGCAGAGTGAGTCAATTGTGATGGGACACCCTGTCAAGGTGTATGTCCCTCATGCAGTGGTAATTTTACTTACCAGGACCCGAACACAGTACCTAACTCGCAGTAGGTTGACAAAATACGAAAGAATAATACTTGGAGCTGAAAATGTGACAATAGTAAGGTGAACTGTTTTTAATCGAGCTACCTTATTGCCTGATCCTTATGCAGAAGAAGTGAGAGATGAGGTTGAGCATGAATGTATTGACGTGACTGAACTTAGCACTAAACCACGTAATGACATACAAGAGGAACCTTTGAAAAACGCAGAACATTGTAGACGGCTCCTGTATGAGACATGAAGAGGGAGGATTAAGTGCTGCTTACGCTGTATGTACATAAACTGGAATAGTCGAAGCATCCTATTTACCAGAGGTCAGATCTGCACAAGTCGCTGAATTGATATCTTTAATTAAAGCATGCAGAATTGGGAAAAACGTGGAGAGTAACCATATTTACTGACAGTCAATATGGTTATGGGGTTGTGCACGATTTTGGCCAACTGTGGATGCAGAGGATTTCCTGACTTCTTCGGGGACTCCTATTAAAAATGGAATTTTCGTGAAAGAATTGCTGGAGGCAATTCAATTACCAAAAGAGGTAGCCGTGGTAACGTGTGCTGCTCACCAATCAGGAAATAACTATGTGACAGCTGGTAACCGTTATGCTGACCAGGTTACCCAACATTGTGCAAGGCATAAGATTGCCTTAAACCAGAAAATCGAAACTTGTGGAATCAGCTGCCAACTTATGCTACTTGCAGGAGTGGGGACCTGGGAGGAGGTGAAAGGTCTGCAGGATACAGTAGACATAAGAGAAAAGGAAGAGTGGGTGAAAATAAGATGACAAAGAAGGGCAGAAGATGGTGTGTGGGTTTTTTACGATGGCAGACCAGTCATGCCAGACAGCATGCTTGTGCCAATGGCTAGAATGTACCATGGAGACACACATGTGGGCAGGGATGCAATGATTTGACTCTTTAGACCAGATTGGTTTAACGCAAAGTTCAGGAATGTAGCACAGAGCCTTTGCCAGAGATGTTTAATATGTCAACAAATGAACCCTGGCAGGAAAACTGTGGTCTGCATGGGAAAGATTGGAAGGGAAGAGGGACCTTTTGTGAGACTCCGGTTAGATTTCATTCAACTGCCTGCTTGTTGAGGGTTGAAGTATATACTTGTCATAGTTTGTTTATTTTCAAAGTGGGTGGAAGCATACCCGACCCGAAGAAATGACAGCTTGACAGTGGCCAAACTTTTATTAAGAGAACTCATTCCTAGATTTGGTTTTCCAGTAACGATTGAATCAGATAGAGGATCACATTTTAATAATGAAATAATTCGACTAATCTGTGAAGCGTTCAAAGTCGAACCGAAATTGCACTGCGCTTACTGTCCAGAGGCTTCTGGAGTGGTAGAACAATTGAATGGCACAATCAAGTCAAGACTCGGAAAGGTGTGTGCATCCACCCCACTGAAATAACCGGATGCTTTGCCTCTTTTTCTGATGGGACTCGGAAGTATTCTCAGACAGAAATACTGGATTGAGTCCCAATGAAATACTCATGGGAAGAGCAATGAGACAAGCATGTGTACGAGGACACAAGCTGTTGAATATAACTGATGACTTGGTTTTGGAGTATTGCAAAGAGCTGGCTGACAGAGTGCGTTCTATCTCTCATCAGGTTGGGGAAGACGCTTTCAACAGACAGCTGAGCCACTCACATGATCTGAATCCCGGTGATTGGGTAGTTGTGAAGAATCACACTCGAGAATCGGGCCTAGCACTAAGGTGGGATAAACCGCATCAAGTTATTCAGACTACCTCAACAGCTGTAAAATGTGCAGGGTTGCCTAAATTGGATTCATGCAAGCCATACCAAAAGGGTACCAGCTCCTAAAGAAGAAGAGTTCCAAATGAAACCAGAAATCAGTGGTGCTGAAGGTTGCGCAGCTGAAGAACTTCCTATAGAAGATCCTGAAGTAGCTGCCCAAGATCAACCGAGCACTTATCAGGACAACTGGATCCCAGTGGTGGACATACCTGAAGTACTTATAAGAACTAGAAGTCAAACACAGTTAGATAGACAGGAGAAGAGTGAGGACCAGACAGGTGTAGAAGAACTTGCTCAGGAAAGTAGGGACACGACTGTTAGGGAGCCTGAGCAGGAACAGATAAGGAGAGAATATACTCAGACAGCAGAAGTTCAAACCACTGTTCCGGAGTCTGAGGCGGGACAGTTAGGATTTAGAGAAAACGTTCAGGCAGAAGAAGGTAAAGAGGTGAAAAGACCTGAACAGGACCAGATAGGCATATAAATGAAAGTTCAGGATACAGAAGAAAAAACAGACATCACTAATCCTGAACAGAGTCAGATTAAGGTAGATTAACTCATCCAGGCAGAACAGGCGAAATAATAAGCCCTGGACAAGGTCAGATAGTGAGGAAATCTGAAGACGAAGCTGATCAAGTTGTGTCAAAATCTAAAGAAAATAAAAGGAGTCTTGAAGAACCTGGCAGTGCAGTGAAGTTTAAGAAAAGTTGAAAGGGTGATAATTGGCCAAGAATTATTAAGAGACTGAGATATCCACTTAAGACAATCAATGAAAAACCTGATCAAGTAAATGAAGTAACTAGTCAAGCTGGACCTTCCAAAGTAATACCAATGCGGAGGAGTCAAAGATTGAAGACATTGAACAACAAGTTCAAGGGTCCTGAATGGACATATGTTATTCTTGAAAACTTTGAAAATCTTGATTTAAATGAAGAAAGTGATGAAGAACTGAATGTTGAGCAAATTAAAGAAGAAGTGAGACCGACCTGTAAGAGAAAGGACGCCCAAGGTGTTATCTCATACAAGGTTCTGAAGTTAAGACGATATAATCTTCGTGCCCAAGATGTCTGTTAATAATGTTGCTGGAAAACCAAAACACAGCTGTATAAAGAAGTGTTGTAGGATCTGTATATGTAGTTTAATATTAGTCCTCATGAAGGAGGAGCCTAGCGCGCATCCAAGATGGTCGCGTGAGCACAGGGCTCCCCGGACCCTTTCTGCTCCTCGGAATTTATCCTGAGAATATCCTGATGTGGTTTATGGAATCTGGGAGATGAAGACCAGCTGAGCACATATCTCTTTTCAAAAATCAACTCGGACCTGGGAATCCTGAGTTGTCGTCGTCGGAACTTTTGGGACCCACCCGACGGAGGTGACCGGGGTGAAGGTGACCCGTGGGGCCGGGCTGCAATTGAACAACAGCGGCTTCAGCGCGGTGCCAGTTGCCGATCCACCACTTTCGGTTTCGGTTTTGGACTTCAGGAGACCAGCTGGCGGGTGCGCTCGGGGTGGCGAGGTGCTTCCTGGGCCTCTGCACGAGGTTTTCCTCCACCTGCCACTAGAGTGCCTATCGCCTCGGACCCCCTATACCGACATTTTGAGGTCTTCTTGCTGGTGCCCTTACACCTCTTGATTGGAGGTCCCCTTCAGTGACCGTGTTCACATGGGGGGCAAAGGGGGTCCCGAGGGGCGCAAGACCAAGGCCTCCCTCCGCGGGGGAGCGGTCCAGAGCAACAACATGGACCGCTACACCCAGGGCAGAGGGTCCCCTGGCGCTGCTGGCCTCCCCCCGGACGCTGCAGGGGGAGGCACGAACGTCTCTACGGAACTTTCCCTGCAGGACATTATGGGCGCCATTGCTGGCATCAGGGAAATCATCGCCACGCAATACGAGGCCCTGGCCCGTAAGATCGACACCGTCGCGATTGATGTCACCCTGATCCGGGCCGACCTCTCCAAAACTAACGAGAGGGTCCAGGCCCTCGATACACGGACCTCCACCCTCGGTGCGGAGGTGTCGGATCTGCGGGCCGCGCTTGGAGACATCAGGGTGGTCAACGATCATATGGCCCGGCGGCTTGAGGACTTCGAGGGACGGGCCCGACGCAACAACATCCGCGTCATAGGTGTACCGGAGTCCTCCGACGGCCGCCCGGTTGACCTCGTGGTCGAGGAACTTATCCTGCAACAGTTGTCCCCGGCTGGCCTAAGTAAGTTCTTTGCCGTAGAGCGGGCCCATCGAGTTCCGGGCGGTCGGCCACGGCCGGGGGCCCCCCCGAGGCCTATCGTGGCCAAACTATTCCACTATAGGGACCGCGACGCTATTCTGCAGGCCTCACGGACCCACGGCCCGGTTCGTCACGAGAACTCGACCATCACTTTTTACCCGGACTTCACGCAACTGGTCCAGAAACAGCGGATGGGATTCCAAGGGGTGAAGCGTCGTCTCCGCGAGCTGGGCCTAAAGTATTCGATGCTCTACCCTGCAAAACTCCGAGTGGAACATGGGGATCGGACAGCCTTTTTTGACTCTCCTGTGACTGCAAGTGACTGGCTGGACTCGCTGCCGGACGGAGGTGGCCGTCCCGGACCCTCTGCGGGCACCGCAGGTGACGGGTCCCCTTTAGAATGACTTTTGGTCCTTGATTTTGCAGATTTGCAATGTTCAGTTGGGTCTTACTTCTTTTGTATATTGTGTTTCACCAGGACCTGTGAGGGGGGCGGGCGGGGACGGGTCCCTTTCCTCCTCCGGGGTCTTTTCGTAGAATGGGGTTAGTGGGGCGGCAGGCACACTGCAAGTTGGGGGGGTTTTTTGGCCCGCAGGGGTGCAGGGTGGGGGGAGTTGGACTTGGGGTGGGGTTGGGGGGGAGGAGGGGTTGTTTTGTTGTGTGTTTTTTGTTTACAGGGCGAGGTATTGATTTTTGTCCACATCTGGGAACTGTGCTGCAGGCTGGGGGACCCTTGATCTATTGGAGGGGATGGGGGGGGACGGGTTGAGGCTTATGTCATGGAACGTCAATGGGTTGGGGGACCGTATCAAGCGGGGTGTAGTGCTGCAATATTTGCGTCGCTTGACTCCTGATGTGGTGTTTCTCCAGGAGACGCATCTGGTTGGTAATGTTTGTCATGCAATGAACAGGGGGGGATATCGCCTCGTAGCCCATTCTGGTTTTACAACTGGTTCCAGGGGGGTGGGCATTCTCCTGCGAACCTCCCTTCCGGTGGAGATCACTAAGATAGTCTCGGATGACAGAGGGCGCTATGTGTGTTTGATTGGGAGGTGGGAGGGGCAGCCCCTTACCCTGGTTTCAGTCTACGTCCCCCCGGGCCTCCAGAACTCCACCTTCACTGACTTGGGTCGAATGCTGCTTGACCTTCCGGACAGCCTCCTGCTCATGGGCGGGGACTTTAATTCTGTGGTTTCGGGTGAACTGGATCGTCACCCACCAAGGACCCTCCCCGCTGCCCAGGCATGGCTGGGTGGGATGTTGGAGACCTTCGGCCTGGTGGATAGCTGGAGATTAATGCATCCGACCCAATGTCAGTTCACCTTTCACTCGGGGGCGCATGGGAGTCTCTCTAGGTTAGACTACTTCCTTATGCCCGCGGCGCAGACTGGTCGGATTAGAGAGGTCAGGCACCTGGCGCGGGGTATCTCCGACCATTCTCCGCTGTGGCTTCTTTTTGACACCGGGTCGCGGTCTGCAGGGCGGATCGCTCCCATTAACCCATGGTATCTGCGAGACCCTACGACTCGCGACAGCCTGGTTAAGGCTATGGACCAATACTTCCTTGATAACGAGGGGTCGGTGTCGTCTGCAATGTCCCTGTGGGAAGCCTTTAAAACCGTGATCCGCGGACACGCCCTCTCCCAGATAGTGGTGGCTAAGAAGGTCAAGAGTGAGGCAGTGGTGAGGCTGGAGACTGACATCTCGGGGCTGGAGTCGGCCTTGGAGGCGAATGTCACTCCGGACGGGCTCCATGCCCTTAGCCTGAAACAGTTTGAATATAGGTCCCTGGTCACTGACGCGGCCAAAACTATGTATAGGGAGCAGCAGGGTCGACTGTACGACGCCGGGGACAAGGCGGGAAAGTTGATTGCGTGGCTGGACAAAAAGGAGAGAGTGAATCGTGTGGTCCCGGAGTTGCGTGCTGCGGATGGTGTGTGTGTGACTGAGCCGGATGAGATTGTGGAATGTTTTGCCGACCACCTCCGGGCTGTGTACTCCCCAGTGACTGACAGAGATGAGGACGACTCTCGCCTTCTACTGAGGGATATTGCCTTGCCCGGCCTGTCCGTTGAGGACCGTGAGCGGCTGGACGCCCCCTTGTCGGCGGATGAAATAGCGACCGCGATCCGCTCCCTTCGCTCTGGCAAGGCTATGGGTCCCAACGGTCTGCCCATTGAGCTATATAAATTGCGCCCTGATAAGCTTGCGCCCTTCCTCAGTCGCATGTTCCGTGAGTCTCTTGCGGCGGGTTCCCTTCCGGCTGACCAGCGTTTGGCCACGATAGTCGTGATCCCCAAGGAGGGCAAGCCGCGAGACCGCTGTACTTCTTACCGGCCTATTTCACTGCTAAATGCAGAGCCTAAAATCCTGGCGAAAGTCCTTGCCAATCGTTTGTTGAGCGTCGTGTGCGATCTTATTCATCCGGACCAATGCGGCTTCATCCCGCACCGCAACACCGCTCTTGCGGCGTCTTCACGGCGCCCTGGCCAGGGCGGAGCTCCTCTCCGAACCGGCCGTGCTGGTTTCTTTGGATGCCACGATGGCTTTTGACACCATCGAGTGGCCATTCCTCTGGGCTGTCTTGGCTAAATTTGGCTTTGGGGAAGGATTTATTGGCTGGGTGAAGCTTCTTTACACGGGACCCATGGCTCAGGTGGTGGTGAATGGGCGGGTCTCTCGGCCCTTTGCCCTTGGCAGGGGCACGAGGCAGGGGTGCCCGTTGTCCCCTTTGCTCTTTGCTCTCGCCCTGGAGCCACTCGCTGCTTGGCTCCGCTGGGAGCCCTCGCTTAGAGGGATCCGGTGGGCCCCGGGCTTCGAAGATCGGGTCTCGCTGTATGCGGACGATATTCTCCTGTATCTCACCTCACCGCGGCAGTCGCTCAACGTCCTCTTTGACGTTCTGACTTCCTTTGGGAACAATTCGGGTCTCACGATCAATTGGTCTAAATCCTGCGTCTATCCTATCTCTGGTGGTCCTCCTCTCCTGCCGCCTCGGCTTCCGATCCAAATATCTCTGAGCGGCTTTAAGTACCTGGGGATATACGTTTCGCTGGACCCGGTGGCTCGCTATGAGCAGAATCTCCTGCGTCCACTCCGGCGATTGCGAGAGGACACGGCCCGGTGGTGCAGGCTGCCCCTGTCCCCGCTGGGTCGGGCCACGCTGTTCAAAATGATGTCCCTTCCCAGGTTCCTCTATGCACTCCAGAACTCCTTCGACGTTATCCCAGTGGCCTACTTTCGGGAGGTGGAGAGCCTGCAGAGGAGACTGGTGTGGGACGGGCGGGCGCGTATTGCTCTTGCTAAGCTTACTCTCCCCTGGTACGACGGGGGCATCGCGCTTCCTGACATTCGCAGGTACTATTGGGCCTCGCAGCTATCGGCCATTAACCATGCCACGTATGCGCCTGGCTTGAATCCGGCGTATGAGATGGACAAGTTCCTGCTTCCCGGCGGGAACTATAACAGGGCACTTTACTCCCGCTCGGCTGGCCGGACCCTTACGGGTCCTACTAAGATTGCGGTGCGGACCTGGAGGGCTGCCACTGCGGCCACGGGCTGGAGTGAGCGACTAACATGTGCTACTCCTTTGTTTGCCTCCGACCGCCTGGGCAGCCTCTGGACTACGAAGGGGTTTGACCAGTGGGATACGATTGGTATCAGCAAAGTGGGAGACCTGTGGCATAAGGGCACGGTTAAGACTTTCGCGGTGCTCCAAGCCGAATACGAGCTTACGGACAGGGAGTTCTTCCGCTATGCCCAGGTTCGACACGCCCTGCTCTCGGTCTTTGAGGAGGGGACCAAGATCCCGGTTTCCTCGCCCCTCGAGGACCGCATACTTGACGGACATGTCCCTGACAGTACTATTTCTTTAACTTATAAAAAACTGATTAATCATCGGGCTGACCTCTTTGTGCGCCTCCGGGAGGCTTGGACGGGGGATGGGGTGGAATTGGACGACGAGGACTGGCAGTCTGCACTGTCGTCCCCCAAGGAGGTCGCCATTCCAGCCCGTCTCCGGTTGGTACAGCTTAAGATTCTTCACCGGGTGTATGTGACGGGTCCTCGCTTGGTCGCGATGGGATTTTCCGACGACGGGCTCTGTAAGCGGGGTTGTGGGCTCAGCGCCACCTTTCTCCATATCCTGTGGGAGTGCCGCGAGGTGGCGGACTACTGGCGCCGGGTCCATACGGTTATGGGACAGGTCACTGGGGTTGGGCTGCTGCCGGAGGTGCGTCGCTGTGTTCTGAATGTGTGGGAGCCCAATGATTACAGCGCGGCTCAGACTCGGTGGGCGGCCCTGGGGAACATGATTGCCAAGAGAGATATAGCGCAGCTTTGGGGCGCCCAACGGCCGCCCACCGTGTCAGTATGGAAGGAGAATATGGACTGGTGTATGTTCAGGGAGAAGACTGTGTATGTGGCCCGTGGTAAGCCGGGGGCATGGGGTAGAATCTGGGGGCAATGGAATGCGTATCGCGGGGGTATCTGTACGCCCCCCCGGTGGACACCGATATCGCCATGTCCCCCTGACCCTTGATGGTTCCTGGCACCTTTCGGAATAACTACATATGGACGTTCATCTCCCTTGGCCCCCCCCCCCCGTCCCCAGCCTCCCGGTACTCCTTCCTTTTGCCGGCTGCTTAATGGTCTGCACTGGAGTTCCCCGGAGGAAGCCTGACCCGCACTGTTTGCCCTTATGCCTCGCCTTTTGTTTTTCTTTTAGTTTTTGTGTCTGTTGGACTTAAGTCTCCTGTTCCTTTAGAACTATCCGGAGCCACTACGGGGCTGCGCCCCGGGACTTGACTGCAGCCTTGATCAATGTATATCTCATTCTGTACCTAGCGGCCGGCCCTGGTGGTTGTAGGCCCGTGCTTGTAACCGAATTATTGTTCAATAAAAATTTTATAAAAAAAAATAAATATATTAGTCCTCATAATATGGGTGATATTAGCAATAGCTATTCCCTATCTGATGGTTACTGACAAACAAAATAGTATTAACACACACACAGAAGTTGCAAACCTTAAAGGAGATAGAGTAGACTTAGAAACACCAGATGAGCTAGACTGCAGATAAGAATGAAACTGATTTAAATGTGTTTGCAAATCTTAGTGCATTATGTAGAAACTATGGAAGTTAGTGATTGTTACGTTTGTATGAAATTGTCAAGCTCAGTAGCTGAAGGGGTAACTTATCATTTACCATTGACATATGGAATTTCATGTAGTGTACTAGCTAGTTTATTCTATAGAACTGGAAAACTGCAGTATTACTCAAATGTAGATGTAATATTTTCAGAAGTTCCCATGCGAAAGAGCATGAACCCTGTCCTTAGTACTAGAGACTTACAATTCATGGGTGAATATTTCCTAACAATGAAGACAATAGATATAGTTGATACACATAAACGCAACTTAACCTGTAAATTACATGAAGAAGAAAATATATTTTTGAATTTAGTAGAAAACAGGAGACAGGATTTTCAAAGAAGAGCCTCTGACCCGAATCCGCAGATACCTAAATGGGCTGAAAGGGAGGACCTTTTAGTAACTGAAAAGTCTCATGCTGCTATGTCCCTGGACTTTGAAAAGAAAGGGAAAAATCGGTCTCCATAGACTTAAAACAGAATATAACAATGTATTTATAGGTTCCAGTGAATGTGAACATAATTTCTTAGTAATTGGCGGTTGGGGACTAAAAGGAGGAACTGATCCAGTATTACCTGGAATTTATTATATTTGTGGAAACAAAGCGTATTTTAGGTTGCCTGATCACTGGTATGGGAGTTGCTATTTTGGAATAGTATTCCCTAAAGTCTATCACGTTAAAAGAATCACTGGAAACAATAATGACAGTGGTGGACTAACCAGATATAAAAGAGCTAGTTTTTCTGAAATAGTAGGTGATATATTTGGTATATTTGGTGCATTGATACCTTCAGTGGGGGTTCTGTTAAATTCTCAAAAATGTGTCAATTATCAAAAGAAGTTGATCGCTTATCTACTGACACTGCTGGAGGATTTCTTTTGATCAATACAGAATTAGTTGCCGTCAGATCTATGGTTTTGCAAAATCGACTTCCCCTTGATACCTTATTGGCAAAAGAGGGTGGAGTCTGTAAAATGCTAAAAGCGTAACATTGTTGCACGTATATACCTGATAAAAGTGTAGAAATTGGAAGATATATTAAAAATATTACACATTTGGAAGAAGAACTGAAACCACTGGAGGTTGACAGTGTATGCAAGTAAATAGCAAATCGTTTTTCCACTACAAGTAGTTGGTTTTCCAATATAGGTAAAAGGTATCTTAGGTCAAATATTATTGCCAATCATGGGCATAACTTTGCTTGTTCTGATGACTATATGTTGTCACAAATGCAGTGGAAAAAGAAAGAAGTACGAAGTGAATGAGAAAGGTAGGAAAAGAAAATTAAAAGAAATACGACTTGAAGAACTGAAGGGAAATATCTACAAAAAGAATGAAAGGATCACAATTTAAGAAAGATAAGGGAAGGAACAAAAGATTTGAAGACATCGAAATGGTAGAGTGCTAAAGTTGGCATCTGGTTTAATAGAATTTAGTGATGGCATAAAATGCCATCAGAAAGAGGATTGATGGAGCAAGGTTTCGCATAACAGAAACTTGCTTGAATGCAATCCTCTCGAATAACCTGTAATACTATAACCAATCTGTCCGTGAATACTAATTTTGCACCACATTTTACATAATCGTATCTAGGGGACACTTTCCTATGTGCTTCACTAATAAGTAATCTGAGTGTCCTAAAATGGCCGCCGAAAATGCGGGAATTCTTCTGCGCATGCATCTACTACATCTACGTAGTATGACGTTTTCTGTCGCTTGCGGGGGAAAACTTTGCAGCTGCGCAATAGCTTCTAAAATGGCTGCTTTAAAGTAACGCATTAATGCTCATGCTGAACAGAAACTAACCCATGCTAGTTCTACTAAGCTATTAATGCAAAAGATTTAGTAAGTAAATGGGTTTAGAGTAGAAGTAAGTGGTATACAGTGAATTCATTTAAGGTTGTATTCTAATGTGTTTTCCTTTGACTTTATTAATAGTTCCCATTTGGGCCGTGGAGGGTGACCGCGTCTGTTTACATGTGACTTCTACACATGCGCTGTTTGCTCTGAACAAGTGAACTAACTTGATTGACAGCCAAACTCAAGCCCAGCAAGGACATGGGAACCTAACTTTTTGACCCTACAAAAGGAAGGAGAAGAAACATTGTAAAAAGAGACTTACCGATCCACATATGAAATATCTGTGGGAATAAAGCTTGTGGGTATTAAAATTAAGGGGCGGGGAATTAAGACAATAGACTAAAGAAAAGTATTGCCCTTGGGTATGGTGTGATGTCCTCACCCCATTGCTTGGCGCAATAAAAATTGTGGGTAAACATGGAATTGAAACATTTGGGGGTAGATCCTACATTTGAATTGGTATAACAGAGGTATGTTCTAGATAGTTAGACACACTTGATGCCGAGATGCTGATGCCATGCTGAGATGCTGCTCGATTTTGCTGCAATCTGACTGAAGAATCCAACACTAGGGAAATTCGTGGAACAACCAAGGAGGCACATCTAGGAAGGGGTCCGGACGAGCCAGAGTGAGTAGCACCAGAGAGAGGTGCAACACTGGCGTTACACTAGAAGGTCACCTTTTCCCTGTCCTGAACCTGTCCTGAATCCTTGACTCTGATGTCGGGGTCCTCACACCATTCTAGGTAAATATATCTGTAGGGTAAATGCTCCGTACCTGCTTTCTGTCCTTTCTCTCCTCAGGTGCGGTCATTGCAAGAATTTATTATTGCAAACTGATTATAAGCTAACTTTACTATTCCTGATGGAGATTTCTGGTATATTCATGTGTATCTTGATTTGATTCACAAAATTATTAATTCAGATAAACTTTGAAAACTCCTTCTGAGTCTGTGGTTCTTTAAATTAAAGGTAAATGCATTATTGTCTTTCCTTCCTATTCTAATCTACTACTAGATCTTATCGAACGTTCATTTACTTTGGAGACAGGAATGGTAAGAATATTGGAGTAAAGGTTTCCTAGGGTGAATTAAAATTGATGTCCAGTGGATATTTGCCAGCTCATTGTGTGTATTAATGTATATGGGCCCAAATGAGTGTTGTGTATATGAATGTGTAGAGCTGGTAAACTCCGCTGCATCAAGAGGGGAGTAGAGAGTAAGGGAGGGAAGAGGCAGATACTCCTGGTGGTGGTCAAAAAATGCTACCCTGCAAGAAGGCAAAGTCAGGGGATGAACTTTGGCTGCTGTTGCAGCTAAAGCCTCCTGTGGTGTTAACAGGTGGAACTGCCACCTGGTAAAATCAGTTCTGGTATTCCCACACCGGGGAAAACTAGATGTGACACCACCCCACTCGTGATCGGATACAGCAAAATTCTAACGGTAATTCCATTCTTCCTGACTGGTAGTCTGTCCTTAAGAAGAGTACCTGAAAGCACAGACGTAGTAATAATCTAAGCTTTCGTAGCATTATGTCAATATTCAATTTCTCAAAGCACTATAATAAAATGGTGGTTAGTGTCATCCAACTGAATGGCAGAATGAACGGCAGAGTCAGCCATGCCATTATTTCACCAAACCACAACTGACAAACAGTGAGGTCAATAACTCAATAAAACCTTATAAAATGATGACATTAGGTGCATGAACTCACCTGGGATGAAGGCCAGCATTAGATGAGGGCACATTGATGTGTTTCATTGGGAGTCTCTTATGCTGCCCATGAGGCCTCTGTCAGTGAAGGTGCGCTTCACAGAAAGCAAAAACCAAAGGAAATGATGGCCGGAGTGTTGAACATTGCAAGCACTCACCCCCAGTCAACTGATCTGGGTTTAATCCATCACTGTTCTTTAGCCCACTCTGCCACCCCAGTTCAGACATGGCCATATGCAAATCAGTCTGACCCTGTGCCTCATGGGAACAGTCCAGCTCGAACTGCCAAGCCATGTCTTCCCTGGACCGGAAACAAGCTTCCTAGGACCGGTTTCTGGCATTTCAGCCGTCTTCAGCCAGGCTTGCTTGAATCCAGTGGCAAAGTGAGCAAGGGACTCACATCTGAGCATACCCTGCCAACTTATGGCTTCACAGAAAGCCTAACTCCTGCTAGGGCTTCAGTGCGCCTGGAAGCAGCAGAGATGTTGAGAAGCCAGACACCAGAACAAAATCCAATGTTTATTTTTGAGTACTGGATTAAACAGCCTGATCCCACAGTACACTTGGAGTTTGTGCAACAACCATTGTGAAGGTTGGAGGAGCTCTTGGCCACAGGAGGAAGTGCTCTGCTTGGAAAACTGTATTTTTTGTAGGACGGTGTCAGGACGAACAGTACAAGGTGCAGAATGCGGGCAGTGCAGCTGCTCCCTGCTAATTGGATTCCAGAAAGAAACCCCAGGCCAGGACGCTCTGCTTGCCAGACCGTTGTTCATGAACATTGAAGGCATTAACTCTTTCAGCGCTCCTTCATTAATAGGGAGCACTGAAAGAGTTAATAACTGAGTAAAGAAGGGAGTCGCTTGGACTAAAAACGAACGTATTCAAAATTGAAATCTTCCCAAACTCCGTCGTGCAGGCAACCATACTCTGAAAAAGGCAACATTTTAATAGAATATCATAATGTTTAGGGCCCTGACCAAACAAGACAGCACTGGCATTGAGCCTGTTACAACAGTTACTTGTTTCTCTCACTGAGAAATTGCAGCGTAAGATCAAACGCAGAGAAACATGATGGGCGTTTAAATGTATACTTACATTTCTTTTGAACTTGGTAAAAGGATGATGTTTATTTATTTATTGAGTTTTTTTTATAGCACTGGCTAGGCCCGGAGGTATCAGAGCACTTAACATGAGGAACATAGCAATAAAGTTTCACAGTTACATCAATTAAAAAAGGGCATAGTAACAAAACACAAAGAACAAGTCCAAGGAGAAAAAAAAAGGGGAAAAGGGTGAAGAGTCAGTTGTTGGAGAAGAAAAGCAATTAAATCAGATTAATCGGCAACAGAAGGTAGAAGTTCAGGGTAACAATTGACCGGCTGGAGATCAACAATCATAACTCCCCGGGGTCGCGGAGGGTGGAACAAAATGAGAAGGGGTGAAGGGGACCTAGGGGGAAACGGTCCGACAGGCGAATCAAGGACGGCAAGAGAATCAGGCAGGGACCGTCAAGATGCTGGACCCATGACTCGGGCACAGAGTAGCATAAACACAAGATGGCGGAAGCATGTGAAAAAGTTAAAAAACAACAAAATAACAAAGGAGCTGGCTCCGGGGGCAGCAGCCGGGGCTAGGAGGGAGGGGGACTGGAGAATGCCGTTAAAAAACTGGTTGTTGCCGAGAACAGAACTCGGGGTTGCATAAAAGGGGGGGCAGCCGCAGGAACAAAGAGGGCGCTTCTCTCACCGGCTCGGAGAGTGGAGACGAGCTCAAGGAACTGGATATCAGTGCTATGAAAAGTCCTTTGTTGTTCCCCCGTTGTTCAGAAAGCTGCAAAAAGTCAGCATTGAACGCCTCCAAAAAAAGGGAGGCAGCAGCAGAGACCAAGAGGGCGCTTCACTCACCGGCTCAAGGAGTGGAAACAAGTATGGGGGCACTAGTCATCCGTGCTGTGGGAATCCCTCCGTAGCACCTCCATAGGGGGAAACGAAATTCACGCGCCCCCGTTAACAATCCGGCAAGGCGAAAGCAGGGGACAAGCAGTTGCGAACAAGCCCGGAAAGGAGAACAGCCGGAGGGTAGATCACCAACACATCACCTCAGCAGCCACCAGTCAACTCCACGGGGCAGCATGGAGCGCAGAATTGAAATCCGCCATCACAGAAAAACCTTGGTGAGTCGTAGATAAAGGCGGGAGAACCAAACGGAGAGACAAAGGAAATGCATATGAAACCTGGGCAAGTAAACAATAGTGTATTCCTTAAGGGGAAACGCCCCCCAAAAAATTAAACAGTGTCTGGCGAGTGGTGTGCGCATGCTGAAAAAACAAGCGCGGCCCCTGCCTGTAGATGATGAAGCGGAGAGGTTGAGGGGGGGGCAGGAGGTGAGCCCGCGAGTGGTGCGCACACGCGCGCTTAGGAGAGCAATCTGCTTATTTTCAAGCACTGCACTCGTGCTTGTGGTGCGATCCTGCACGCCCCCGCAAGGTGTATGCCGCCACAAGCACGAGTGTGCGCTTGAAAATGAGCAGAGCGACGGCTAAAGGCCCTCCTATGCAGCACATGGGCACGGTGTAGGCGAGACCTAAATATGGGAAAAGAAGGAAAAAAAAAAAACTTTTCGTGGGTGGTTCCTCGTCTCAGAATCTGGATATTTCCCCCCAGGCATATGCCCATACAACCAGGTCAGGGAGGGGGGGCGCAGGCTGGGCAATCCTCAGCTATCCCATGTAGTCCTGGGTGTATACTTCTGTGGAAACCCAATTCATGCATGGGTTGTCCTGGGTCTGATCCATCGAATGGTTCCTGCAGGGGCCATCATCTCCATCTACAATCGACGGCATCAGATGTGTACCTGATTTCGGAGCAATTGACGATGTCGCGATTCCCTGACCTATTTCCTCATCAGCCACTCTCCCCCGTGGATATGTCCCGTTCCAGGTGCTCCCAGTTGTCAAGTGTGTCCCTCCATTGTGCTGCCATAGGACTCCTACGCAATTCTCTTGCCTCCTCTCTAACCAGTGCCCTGCTTTCTGCGCCGGCCCAGAATGTCACATATTGTTTCCAAGCACTCACTGTTGGCCAATTTCCAGGCCATGGCAATTCGTCGTCTGGCGAGGACTAGGCTCAAATCTATAAACCTATTCCCAACTTTTCGTTTGGGTGGGCGAGGGAAGAGCCCCAGCAAGCAAGTATCAGCCATATGACTAATCTCCCATCCTAATGTCCTACCCAATGCTGCTGTCACCTCCTCCCAGAAAATCACTAATTTGGGACATGCCCACGTCATGTGTATGAAGGTTTCATCTTATTGGTTGCATCTGGGGCAACCGCGTATCTCTCCACCACAAGCAACATTCAGTCTATGGGGTGAAACACAAAGCCATATGCAAATGATTAAACTGTGTATTTAAATCTGGTGTTGGGGGATACTTTTTTAGGGTAGCCTAGAACCCTGTTCCATTCTGGGTCTGTGAACTCCTTCTCCAATGCCAACTCCCATCTTGCACGCAGTTGCGCTAGAGGGATATATGTCATTGCAGTCAAGGAGCAATATAATCATTTTACTACGTGACTGGCAGGCCCCATGGTCAACAGAGAGTGCAATACCGGGATGGTTGTTGGCTCCTCTCTGCCTCCTCCCCAAAATTCCCCAAATGTCCACATCAGACCTTCATATTGAAGGAATTGGCCAGGTGGGAGACCTATATCCTTGATCAAGGTCTCAAAAGGAACAAGACTGCTTCGATGATAAAGATCCCCCACTGAGTCCAATCCGGCAGAGGACCATGCTGATAGTTGCTCAGGCATAAAGACAGAGACAATGTCCCCATGTGGAAATCCTACCAGAGGCAGAACCGGCGAATATCTAGGAGTATCCGTTGCTTTGGACACTTACTGTCTCCAACATTTCAGAGCCATCATCAGTAGTGGCGACCACTGTCGGGTATCCACCGCTGGGTTGAGCAGTCTGGCCAGCAGCCAGTGCTGGGGAGTATTTCCCACTGCCAAAAAGAATAGTTCAAAGTTTGGTACCCTGATTTCACCTTCCCTTATAGGTCTTAGCAGGGTAGTTAAGGACACCCTCCGCCTTCCCGTGTCCCAGATAAGGTCCCTCAGTAGTGAATTTAGTTGACAGAACCATCCCTTCGTCAACGTGACTGGAAGGTTAATTTTGTAATATAATAAACGCGGGATCATGACCATCTTTGATAGCGAAACCCCGGCCATTATGGGCAGTCGTAGCGAACACCAGAAGTGGACACTAGACCGAAGAGATGGAAGAGCCCTCCCAAGATTACCTTCACGCAAGTCCTCTAAGGTTTGGTAGACATGAATCCCTAGATATCTAAAAATGATATGTGCCCACTTGAGCTCCGCGGGGATGTCTGGGGGTCGAAGGAGGGAGTCGGACACGGGAACCAAATAGGTCTTGCTCCCTTTGATCTTCACACCTGACATGCCTTCAAATGTTATGCGTTCGAGGGCATGGCTGTGCCCTTCGCTACGTCAGTTACATATATCAAAAGATCATCTGCGTACAGTGAGATAATGTGTGTGCGCCCCTGTAAATGTATTCCCATACCTTCCCCGCCTGCTCTAAATACGACCACTAACGGTTCAATCACCAAGGCGAACAGGAGCACCGACAGGGGGCATCCTTGCCTCACCCCTCTGCAAATTCCATACCGTTGTGATACTATTTTACCTGTACGAACTCTCGCTGTGGGTTTTCCGGATAACAGCTTCATCCATTTTAGCCTTTACCAGGTTGATCGACAAAAATGTAGCCTAGGAAGCTGTCAGCCAATACAGGTGGAACAAAACCGAAGATTGAGCAAAGTATTCGTGAATGGTATGAAACCATTCTGATCTGAATGGATTAGAGCTGTCATATGGGGAGCAGCCGGAGTGCCATAATTTTACTAAGGATTTTAAAATTCATGTTCAACATGGAAAGTGGCCGATAATCTTTTGTGCCAGTGCCTGGGGTCGTGGTCTTGGGAAGTGGTATCACAACTGCGTCTCGCAGTGTGCCCGGGTGATGCTGGAGACCTAGTGACTCCGCGTAACGTGCTATCAATCTAGGGGCCAATATTGGGGCATAAGCAGAAAAAGCTTCCACTGGGAGGCCATCAGGACCCGGGGTCCTCTTTTTAGCCATATTTTCAATGCCGATTCAAACTTCCTGCTCCATCACCGGGCACCCCAGTGTTTCACTGTCCTGGGGGTCTAGTTTTCGAAATGGTAGTCTGTTCAGAAAATCTGTGTGTGTCTGTGGCACACCGGGACGGGTGTGTCACATAAACTCTTATAATAGTCATAAAATAGGGTGTTAATCATCTCCGGATCATAGACAATGGTGCCATCCATACCCTTTAAGTGTGTGATGGGGGCCCTCTTGATTCTGGTCTAATCAGCCATGCTAGCAAATGCCTTGGCCTCCCTTCCTCTTCTTGAACCCTCGTAAGGTAACCTGTATAGTTGTGGCACTGTAGTCATTAAATGGCCTCATTATATTACACGCACGTGCCACTCCATATCTTCAGTCTCTGTCCCCTGCATGCTCTCCAACTGATGTAGTTTGTCCTCTAATCTCTTCGTTTCTAAGTTCAATTCTCTCTGGGCTCCTACTATCTGGCCTAAGCAATGTCCCCATAATACCATCTTAAATGCTTTCCACTCCATGTGCATTCTCGGATGAGTGGGTCTCGATGGCAGTCTTTAGGGTTTCCCTATAGCAAGCGTCTTCTAGGGTCGATGGATTGAGTTGCTATAAGTGGACCAGAGGTCGATTCCTCAATGGTTTAAGCTTGAGTAAAAATTGGCAGTGGTCCGATATCGTGCGTCCTAGTTACTCAGTATGAGATATAGTTGTGAAAGGGAGTGCAAGCACAGAAAGCCATCTATTCTTGTGTGGAAGTGATAGATAGGTGAGTAATAAGAGTAATCCTTTACATTTGCGTGCTGTGTCCTGCATATGTCCTCCATCCCTCAATTTGCCATCAAATCTCGCATCCCGGACGTGTTGCGTGTGCTGAGGCTCCCGGCAATGGGGGTGTCAAGCGATCTAACAGGACATCTGACACAGTATTAAAATCCCCCCTAATGAGCTTATCTCTTACAGCAATCTCAGCTAATGAAGCCGAGAATCGATGCAAGAAGGGGATCTGATCCTGGTTAGGAGCATATACCATCCCAAGTGTAATTTCCCTTCCCCATAGCCTTCCAGTAATCAAGACAAATCGTCCTTCCATATCAATGAGTGTATTCTGTGGTTCAAACAAGACCCCTGCCCTAATCCATATCAACACTCCTCTTGCATACGCTAATAATAAGTGGCGAATATTTGATCCCTCCACCTCCTGAGTAAGCGGTACACCTCGGCTTGGATAAGGTGTGTTTTTTGCAGTATAGCCTTTTTGCACTCCCCTCCTATGTAGATACCTAGGAATAATGTGTTGCTTAGCTGCCTCTAATGTTCCATGTTACAAATTTCCAGGTGTAGTGCGATGCAGCCATTTGAAGTTATTCCGCATTGACCAGTACGCCATCCCCCCCACATGCTGAGCATAATTGAACCACCCATGCATATAGAACAGACCAATACTAAGCGAGGTCCAATGTGTAGAAGGAGGCGAGGCCCTCCGGGACCACCTCCATCCTCAGCCAGTTCTCCAGGTAAGATACCATATCTGATTGTTCCAATCCATCAGGTAGGCCTACTGCTCAAACGTTTTTGCGCCTATTGCACCCCTCCAGATCTTCTGCTCTTCGCTCAAGTACACGGACCCTGTCTGTGAGTTCCATGAGCTGCAGGGATGTCGTTTTTTGTGCAGGCTTTAGCTCGGCAAGCAAGGACTCCGTATGTTTTATTCGTTCCGCCAGTTTATGGTGTTCTGCTCTAAGCAACCCCAACCCCACTGACACTGTGCTTATGTCCTTGTGATGGGTGACTTTTGTATCCACAATGGCCTCCAATATTTTAGTGAGTTGCAATTTTACTTGACCACCCATGGGTTCCAATTCCATTCTCTGTGCTCCCAGTGATGGCTCCTGGTCTGGTGGTAGCTCCGACTGTCTTGCCCTTGTTTTATTTGTTTTTGTCAGAGTAGTACATAGATGCTTCCCAGGGTGAGTCGTGCAACAATTCACTTAATGACCTCCAGCAGTATATGTGCGGTAGAGCGGACAGCACAATATTCCGGATGGTGGGGGGGCACTGTGCACCAGTTGGAGAGTTAGTAATATGGGCTGTTTAATCTAGGACGCAGGGTGTATTCTCACCTCCACTCTAGTTCTTCCAAGACCCGTTTGTGCTTGCGTTCATGTCAGGATCCGATTCTGGGTCACTGCGATTCTGGGTCACTCCCTGATTCCTTCCCCGCTGAAGCCAACAATCCAGGGTTCAACAATGCTGCACTCAGAGCCTACGGCTATAAGATCGGTGGCTGCCCAAGGTCTGTGTTCTGTTCATGCCTAGACTCAGGCTGCACTCTGCAAGGTGCCCAGGGGACCAGGCCTCCCCTCAGTTGGCCAACAAGTGCAAAGCATCATGCCCCGATCTGGGCCAGAGCCTTCTCTCGGGTCGCTGGCCCCAACAAATCCAGTTGGCCAGCCCAACTGGGCTTTGGTGTCCAATC
The DNA here is from genome assembly GCF_964204655.1 of Triturus cristatus. Classification (NCBI taxonomy): domain Eukaryota; kingdom Metazoa; phylum Chordata; class Amphibia; order Caudata; family Salamandridae; genus Triturus; species Triturus cristatus. The sequence continues at coordinate 530,319,012 of NC_140586.1, forward strand.
GTACCAACCCCCCGCCACCACTCCCCCAACGGGGTGGAGTGCTCCCTACCAACTAGGAGAGAGCCCGACTCCTCACCAGCTCCGCGCAGCGTCTCTCTGCACTGTTCCGTCCTTCACTTCAGGTCTGCACAGTTTTCCAACAATCATCGGGCACCGGGCCCCAAGTCCGCACTCTCCACCCAGGGCGTCCCCCGTTCTCTCACCCGTAGCTGCTTACCTGCCAGGGGTCGTGCATCTGTGTGATTAGTGCCAGCTTTGTATATGAGCCAAGTCTATGAGTCAGCCCTCGCTACCTGAGGAGTGGGCATAGTGCACATTTCTTTCCCTTGATCCATCGAGCACCACCGCTCCAGTCTGGCCGGCCGCATCTCACACAGCTCGGCCTCGCGGCTCTCCTCAGGTCTCCGATATCACCACCACCATCTGACTGAGGCCGCGACCCGGTTTCTCTGTCTCCGCCACTCCGACAGCCCTCCGTTTCCTCCTCAGCGCCCACAAGTTCTCGCCCCAGGCAGCAAGCTGATGCAGGTAGTTCCTTTCTCCAGCCAGCCGGTGCAGTCCTTGGCTCCTTTATCGGTACAGGGGCCTTTCCTGGCTAACAGCCGCTCCTCTAGCTTACTCAGCAATGTGCTGGCGTCCATATTCGGATTGAGGTGCTGCTGAGCTCGTCTTTTCTGTGCCAGCCCCCTCTCTATCTGGCGATCATCTTTCCTTGTCAGGAAATGCAGGGATTCGACCCGAAACTTCAGAGTAATACTAGGGCCAGGGCAGAGCTGTAAGCTCACACCTCTGCCATCTTCAGCGGTCAAGCCACGCCAGAGCGTTAAGTAACTTATTCTTCTGATTGATACTTCTAACCGCAGATTCCTCACCTTGTCAATAGATGCTGTAGCTTTATTTCACCAAGGTCTATGAATGGACTCAAATGAACAAATGAAAAAGTCCTCCAGGACCAAGCTGGCAAGATGCTTCTCTTGATGGAACCGACTGTCCAAGCAGTAGTGCTTCATTAACTTACCTACTGACAACCAAGTAGCCACCTGAATAATATCCAGGACAGGTAGTCCGTATGCAAGCGCAGCAGAAGCAGCCTTAACCTGATGGAATGAGGCTGTTTCTTCGCCAGTGGTTAGCAGATCTTTATCCAGAGAACAATCCAATTGGAGATGTCTGATTTTTTAATGCCTTGCCCTGGAGAAATCAACAAAGAGCTGATTGTCCACCTGATGTGCTTTGCTGCCATCAATATAAAAGTTAGGTGCCCTTTTGTTGGGTCCAAACAAAGTCTCTCTTCCTCCTTAGACTGGTGAGGTAGGGCAACGAATGGACAGAAGGATTATAGCCTCCCCAACATGAAATGGAGTGACCACTTCCAGCAGAAAAGAAGCTTGAGTCCTCGTAATCATTTTCTGTGTAAAAAATGCAGTATAAGGTGGTTTGACAGAAAGAGCCTGCAGCTCACTCACAATCCTTGCTAATGCAATGGCAATGAGAAACACTTTTGCTACAGGAATCTTAATGGACAACTGTCCAGCGGCCTAAAAGGGATGCACATTAAAAAAGTGAGAACTAAATTCAAGTCCCACTGAGGCATCACAAAGGGTGTTGGCGGACACAAATGTTGCAAAGTTATCAAATATCGCATCAAAACAAGTGACATAAAGAAGGCTGATCCAGTAACCATAAAAAGCTGAAAGACGATACATAGCCTTTAATTGAACCCAAGGTACGCCCCTGCTGGGCCAGGGACAAAGCAATTAACAAAACTTCAGAAACTTGGCTTGTAGTGGGTCAATTTGTCAGGTGCTGAATTGTTGGAAGTGGGGGTCCTTCTCGCTTACCGCCGCCACCAAATGCCGGAGGCGGGAGTCCCGGACCACTCACTTCAACGTCAGGCTAAGTAAGGGCACCGTTTGAGATAGCCTTGCTCACCCCCTTAGTAGCTTGGCACGAGCAGCCAGGTTCATCTCCAAGGCACGAGTGTACAGTATGTGCAACCACGCTCACAGTAACCCAATGATGTCACCACAAATAGACTCCACTCAAGTTTCGATAAATTGAGTATAATCTTTATATAAGAAATTATACGATACGACCACACTATACAAAGTCAACATATAAGAATGGGTAGTATTCTTTCCGGTGGGTTTGTAGGTTCTAATCCCAACCACCACTTCTAAACAACATTTAAGCTTACTTCTAACTGTTTCCCAAACGGTTGGGCAAGTCGTATTGCCAGAATCACATACGTTGCAAAAGGAAACAAATACTACAATGCGTAACAATATTCTCTTGTACTGTGCAACAGATAAACAATGCCATACGTAGCGCCACAGTCATGTACTTTGCAATTGAAGGAATAATGCAATGCATATCACAACCAGCATGCAGTGTGCCAGTAGGAAACAAAGCAATGCGTCACGCTACAATACTGTACGGTGCAATGAAGAAATAATACACTGCCCCACGCTATAATCATATACTGTGCACGGAAGAAATAATACAATGTGCCACGTTACAATCAGGTAATCTGCGAGGGAAAAATTATGCAGTGCGTAGCGCACCAAGGATGTAGTTCGTCAGGCACAAATGAGTTCAGGCGTCATACGCTCGTAAGCAGCAATAATACAAAGTGTAATACGACAGTTTTAGGTGCTCCGTTAACAGTGCCCCCGTTATGGATCAAATGATGACACAAAAGTACGGTTTTCTACTCCGGCCCCAGTACTGCCCCTCCTTGGGTCAGCACGGGCCGGGATCCGAGCCGAAGCAACGGCTAGCGCAGCTGACAGAAGCGAGAGGCCGAGAGTGTGTCCCACCGGGCCCGCATCCCACTCCAGGTGGTGATCCACATTACCTGGGGGGGGGGGGGGGTGCGACCCCACTCTCCTCTCCGACGACAGCGACTTAGGCCTTGATCCAGAACTCCGTCACAGGGTGCGGCGGACTAGGGCCGGCGGCTCAGCTCCTCCAGGGCTGCCTGTTCGGGCCACTACTGGTATACTCAGAGGGCCCGAAGACTTGGCCCTCCTTCCAGCTGTCTCAGTCAACACCGAGAACCGCCCTCAGCACTGTGGAGACTTTACTTCAAATTCGGTGCACACCCTACCCAGGCACTCCTCCTCAGCGCCTCGGGTTGCACTTCGACACGCACACCGCGTGTCCGAGACTCGCCTCTTCTCTGGTGCTCACGGCGACCTGGCGCTTTTCACCAAACGCCTCGCTTGCACCTCGACACGCACCCTGCGCATCCGAGTCTCTCCTCTTCTCCCGGTAAACACGATGTCCAGGCGCTCTTCCCAAACAACCTGGCTGCACCACGACATGCACTCTTCGCGTCCAAGTCTCACCTCTTCTCCCGGTGCCCACGATGTTCAGGTGCACCTCACCAACGCACTGGCTGCACCACGACACGCACTCTGCTCATCCGAGACTCACTTCTTCTTTAGGTGCACATGATACCCAGGCGCTCTTCCCCAACGCCCTGGCTGCACCACAACACGCACTCTGCGTGTCCGAGTCTCACCACTTCTCCCGGTGCCCACGATGTCCAGGTGCACCTCACAAACGCCCTGGCTGCAACACGATACCCAGGCACTCTCCACTGAGGCCCTGGCTGCACCACGACACACACACTGCGTGTTTGAGTCTCACTTCGTCTCCCCGTGCACTCTACGACCAGGCGCTCCTCACCAACGCCATAGCCTGCACCACGACATGCACCCAGCGCATCCGAGACTCACCTTACTCCTGTGTACCCACGATCTCAAGGCACAAAGTTGCATGGTCTCAAGCTGCAAAAGCACGCACACACCGCGTCGCTTGGGACTTCTCCGGAAACTTTTATGATCCTGTATTTCCAAACAGGGAGCAGCTCACCTCGGGCCCTTGTGGTTACAAGACTCAGCACAAAGCACAGTCTTCAAGCAGGGGGACCCAGCGCCTCCAAGCACAGTCCCAACAGCCTCTCCTTTAGTTAGAACAGCAAACTGCAGACCAGCCCCAGATCACGAAGCAAGGATTGGTCTTTCCACAGCAGTCTCTTCAGTTGCTCCTTCTTTAGCAGAGGTTCCTCTTGACTACAGAATGGGTCCAAGCCTTTTCAGTCTCAATCCATATCTGTTTCATTCCAACGTTCAGGGGTTCATAGTTATACCCCTGACTGTCTTTAAAGTTTGTTTGTGCTCAGTGGTCCCTGACCCCTTCCTAAATCAATCAGTTCTGGGTGTCTTCCTCCCAGTGTCACCTTTCTCCCTTTGATACTGGGGGTCTGGATCCTTAATCACTCAGCAGGAGATGAGTCAATTGGTTTATAGCACCAGCCCAGGCCTTTTCATCTCCCGGGCTTCTCCTCCCCCTACTCTCCAGATGCAACCCCTCCCTGGGTCAAGACCTCTCCCAGCTCCTCTCACCTTTCAGTTCCAGAAAGACAATCCACATTTCAGCAGAGACACATAAATGCCTAGAGCACAAAACTCAGCCACTTTCTAAAAGAGTGGTTTCTGAACGCATAGTGACAAAACCACCTTCACAGAAAGATGTGTTATGACACTGAGTTCATACATACTTAACTTCACCTCTCCATTATAAACTGACAGGAAACTAGGCTAACACACACAACACCCAGCCTCCCCCATTCTGTCCTATGGGCAGGATGGCCTTTCAGCAATAAAAAATGAAATGGAGTGTTTTTCACTGTCAGAACATAGCACACACCTCAGTACATGTTCTACCTTTTATTTACACTGCACCCTGCCCTGGGGCTACCTGGGACCTACCACAGGGGTTCCCAATGTGTATGTAAAAGGGAAAGTCAGGCCTGACAAGTCGTTGCACTTGTCAGGACAACATGCTAACTTAGAACTCTGCGCGCAGGCCCAAAACTGCAGGCCTGAGTTTCCTTCACTGCGTGCCTTTGCATTACTAACCCTGGCAAACACAGTGCACATCACTAGGGACTTTACTAGTAAGGCAAACATACCAATCATGGCCAACCAATCACCATTACATTTTACATAGTGAACATTTGTACTTCGACACTGATCAGCAGTGGCAAAGTACCCAAAGCAGCTATTTGGCATCTCTATGTCCAGAAAACAGTCTAGGGGGAAAGCATAAAGTTTAGGGAACTTTAGCCAAAAAGGCCAAGTCCTACATGAATCAAACCACAAATTTTTACCAACAAATGGCATACAACGATTTTGACCATAAAGATCCCCCACGGACCCCTACTCACTGCACATCTACCACAGGGCCGCCGCCGCCATCGCACCCGAACTAGGACGTACCATTAACGCCTCTTTCGAGGCCGGCATTTTCCCCAGACGACTGGAAGCGGGCGGAGGTTAAAAACAGACCTGAAACACTACCGGTCCATTTCCCTCCTCCCCTTCGCTGCCAAAGTCACCGAGAGTTTCGTAAACACCCAGCTGACCGCCTTCATCGAAGATAACTCCATCCTAGAATCCTCCCAGTCCGGATTCCGCAGCAACCACAACACTGAGACCGCCCTCCTCGCTGCCACCGATGACCGCCGTATGCTATTCGACCAGGGACACACCGCGGCCCTCTAGACCTCTCCGCAGCCTTCGACACCGTCTCACATCGCACTCTCGCAGCCAGACTCCACGACGCTGGGATACGAGGAACCGCCCTCTCCTGGGTCCGATCCTTTCTCTCCAACAGAACCCAGGTGATCAGACACCCTCCATTCTCTCCGAACCCACAGAAATCAACTGCGGAGTACTCCAAGGATCATCATTCAGCCCCACGCTCTTCAACATCTACATGGCCCCCCTCGCCGCCATCGTCAGACAGCACGGGCTCAGCATAGTATCATAAGCCGACAACACCCAGCTCATCCTCTCCCTCACGAAGAACCCTGAAGAAACCAGACTGCTTCCCGGAAAGAATGAGGGACGTCGCCGCATGGATGAAAAACAGCTGCATGAAGCTCAGCTCTGAGAAGACCAAGATCCTCATCCTTGGATCCTCCACCTCCGCCTGGGACAACAACTGATGGCCCTCCGCCCTCGGGAGCCCGCCCACCCTGACAGACCAGGCACGGAACCTCGGCATTATCCTAGACTCCTCCCTCACCATAATCTGTCAACTCCATCCCCTACTCCAGCTTCAACTGCCTTCGGATCCTCCGCAAGACCTTCAAATGTATACCCCCCGAATGCAGAAAAATCATCACCCACGCTCTCATAACCAGCAGACTGGACTACTGCAATGCCCTCTATGCCGTAATCAACAGAACTCTCATTCACAAGCTCCAAACATCCAGAACACCGCAGCCAGACTCATCCTTGGAACCCCACGACACAAACACATGACCCAACACCTACGCGACCTCCACTGGCTTCCCATCGAGAAGAGAGTAACCTTCAAAATGCTCACCCACGCCTACAAATCCCTCCACAACATCGGACCCAAATACCTCAACGAGAGTCTCCTTTCACGTACCCAAGATTAACCTCTGCTCTACCAACCTCGCCCTTGCAGAGGCCCTCCGCATCCGCAGAACCAGAACACGTGGAAGAGCTTTCTCCTACGTCGCAGCCAAAGCCTGGAACAAGCTCCCAGTCAACATCAGACGCTCCCCCAACCTCCACACCTTCAGGAAGGACCGCAAGACCTGGCTCTTCGACTGAGCCGGAGCTGCAACCCCCCCCCCCTCTCTCCTAGTGCCTTTAGACCCTCATGGGTGAGTAGCGCGCTTTATAAATCCCTGTTTGATTGAATGATTTTGTGGAAAAATATCTTGCTACTCATCAATGCCACTCAGTTCCCAAGCATGGAGATGCAAATTGTGCAGTTCGGGGTCCAGTACTCTGTCCTGCTACTGTGACAGAAGATCCTCCCGAAGCAGCAGCTTGATCGGAGGACAGATGCTCATGTCCAAGAGTTCTGGGTACCACACTCTCCTGACCCAATCTAGTGCTGCTAAGATGACTTGGGCAGAGTCATTCCTGATTTGCTTCACCTTCAACAACCTGAACTTGGGGTAGGAGGCAGGGTTAGGAGGCATACATGAGTTCCGATCGCCACTCTAAAGTGGAGTACAGCTTCCACCGGAAACCTCTGATCTTCACCTCTTCCAGATGGCCTTCCCAACCTAGAAGCAATGCTTCTTTTAGCACTGTCAAATCTGGATAGGGAAGGAAGAGAGGTCTGGCACTGTCCCAATCGCGGTCGGGTAGCCACTACTGCAGATCTTTTTACATTCTCCTCTGAAATCAGAATACAGTCCAACAAATTCCCCTGGTGCTGTGCCCACTGGAACATGATGTCCCAATGCAGAGCCCATGTATGCCCACTGGTGTGTTTGACCAGCAGGTTAAGGAGACCAACAGTCCCAGCAGCCTCAGAATCATCCACGCCAAGCTCCAGGACAGAGGCTGAAATCTCTGGATCATAGCCTGACTGTTCTGAACGCTCTGCAACTGGGAAAATGCACAAAACCATACTGTATTCAAAATATCTCTAATGAATAGGAGCATCTGTCCAGTAAGGTGTGACTTTGGCTTGTTGATAGTGAACTCAAACCATGATAGTATGTTTGCGTTGTCTGGAGGAGGTATACGGCTCAAGGGGAGACCTGCCTCTACAGCAAGACCGCGACAGAGGGGAAGATTGGTACCCCGTACCTCCAATGTTGGGCTACTACCACCATCATCACTTTTGTCATCACCCTAGGGGCGTTGGGAAGGTCAAAGGGGAGCACTGCAAACTGAAAATGTTCCTGGCCAACTGTGAACCCAGGAAACAACTGAGGGCCTGCAGGGCGGGAATATGGAAGTAAGCGTCTTACAGGTCGCTTGTACACAATAATGAATATGAATACATTTGTAAGTGTCCTTTTAAGAATCCTTCCTGTTCCTTCATAAAGACTTTTAGCAAAAAATATAACCCCCAAGCCTCTCAAAGTTTAGATAATTGAAACCTAGTCTTATGGCTCAAATAAGATTCAAGAAGCGTTTCAAATGTTTGTTTTTAACACCACAAGACTTCAGGGTACTTCTCTGTAATCCAAAATAACCATAGCACAATCCTTTAGGAAGCAACAGGTCTTGGACAATGAAATCCTAAGCGGTAAGCAGTACCTCCAACTCAATTACCTGACAACCTCGCTCATACTTATTTTTTAATTGAAAATTTGTCAAGCAAAGGTGGCATTTTGCGTGAAAGTCTCAAAAACAGAAAACACAGCAGTATCAATGAATCAATCAACTTTATTTGGTCTTTGAAATAAAAACCATAAAAGTAAAGCAAGCCATGACACTTTAAATTCATCCTCAATACCAACAATTTAAAAATACAAGGAATAAATACACCGTTAAAAAGGTTCTACAAAATTAAAAAGGTGACAAATGTCCTGTACTCCGAGGGATTTAATCACAACTGTTTCTGAACCTAACAGCAACTTTTAAAAAGCTAAGAAAGCACTATCTAATAAACAAAATGCAAGAGGTAAGAAGGAGCAAATCTGAATTTTAAGAAATGCAATTTCTAAAGTATTCTAACAAGAGAAAAATGTAGGGTACTTGACCAGTGAGGCTTAAGATACAATTTCAAGGTTGATTAATAGTTTTGATTTTCATCTGAATAAAAACAAAAACAAAACTGTGTACCAACTTTGCATTTTGCCAGCATAACAGATCAAAGTCATTTGCTTTTTTTCTTCTAATTCTACATTTCAATGCACTCATTTATTTCAATAGGAGACATGACTCAATAGGACTTACTTCATCGCCTTCATCAATGAGCCCCTGTATTGAATTAAAAAGGGATCCATAAGCTCCGACTGTAACAAGAATTTCTTTGTATGGATCAATCTCTCTGCCACAGACTTTACCATATACTTGAGACAACGCTTTCACTAAGCCTGGATGTCCCTGTGCAAAAGAGAAACAATCATTTAACAAACAAGGAGACATAGATAATTAAATAGAAAAATAGCTTCACACGAGTCAGCTCAGTTTCTTACATACAATTTACTGGGAGTAAACTCATTTTCAACAGCTCAGAACATAGTTATATGTGTTAAGACTTGCCCTCTCATTTGCTGGAAGACTCAGGATGCCACATTAATCAATAATTCCACAGACCAGAAAGTTATCAGAGACAAACTCATCTTGGGCAAAATGTATCAAGTTAGTGGTAGCAAAAAGGTCACAATTTGTGACCACGGTGAAATGAGGCTTCAGTTCTCACAGGTGAGAAGGCCTTCACATCTTAGTGTTACCTCGGAGTACTTTATAAACAGCTTCTAAACAACTTGCGCTATAAAATGGTAGTCTAATAAATGTAGAGCTAGTCGTTAGTTCACACACCCCTTCCAAATACTGACTTGGTATCCATTTCTATATCCATTTCAGGAGTCAGTAAAACTTTAGTGACTCCTAAGATGGTTTAGTAAATTATAAATAACTTCTTTGAAGTTGCTGAATCGCAGTGTTTTTTACCAGAAAAAAAAAAGATTTGTACATCAGGCTCCTTGTGGGCATGAGCTAGGGAAGGAAGAAAACGAACAAAAAAAACCACAAATCACCTTTTGTTGCTTGTGGGAGGCTGTTGTACACATGGAATCTTAAACAGTTGGTATTATTTTGGAATACTAGAACTAAACATTTAGTTTCAATTCTATGTCAGGACTGGAGGCGAGGATTATGCCTTCTTTCTCCACTTTATTCTTACAGCAGCACAGAAAGAACAACAAAGACTACGTTTCCCATGAGTCATCGGGAAAAAACAGTAGTCAGCAACTTTGTGGTAACAACCAATCAAAACAACAAAGAGTGTCCAATCAGAGCTTCTCCAGTAGATATAGTCCCTTGTTAGTGTCCAGATCTCCTCTTTCTTCGCTGCTGCGCAGCCAGTTAAGTCCCTCAGGGTTATACTGTTTGGGGGGCTTTGTGATAATTTTTCATAACTATTGTGCTCCATTTCGACTGTATTTGAGAGCTTTTGCTTATGTTTCATTGTATTCTGTGTTACTGCTTGTCAGTATTGCTCTTATTTCGTCAAGGTTGTTTTTTCCTGCCACAGATATTTGAAATGGTTTTTTCCCCGCTTATTAGGTAGGGGGGTTTTTGTTGTCCATTTCGTGTTGTTTCCTTGGCCGCGGGACCGAGAGATCGGCTCTCGCTCCTACGCGGCAACGCTGGTGCGCTCTGGTCCTCCCGCCGCCTGAGGGCGCGAGAGGCGGTGACTGATCGCGACGCGTCTCTGGTTTTTTCAAAGTTTCCAGAGACGCGCGCGCGTTCGTTTACCTCCGGAGCCCTGGGCTGAGATTGACACCGTGTGCGGTCTGTATCGGCCTCGCGAGTTAATATTCTGCTCGCGGGCCTAATTCTTGCATTTCTGACGCTCGGGCCCCATGTTTGCTCTGCAAAGGGGAACTCGAGTCTGGTATTGTGCACAATAGTGCTGACGCCTCCCTGGAGGTCTTGTATACGCCGTTAGGCTTGCTTAGGGGACGTTTTTTCGAGCCCAGACCGTCTGCACTAAAAATTTGAATTGCTTTCTACCAGCTTTTGTGTCCCCTCAGGGCCAGTCACCCTGTCATTAAATTGTGGCTCTGCCACCTTCAAGTTTATCAACTGACACCCAGTTGTAAATACTTCTTGCGTGTGCAGCGCAAAGGTTTTCGCCCTTTTCCCCTATAATGGATTTTTACGGGGATTATCAAGATGAAGAGGAGGATCCTCTGGCGGATATGCCGTGGGGCGATGCCTTTTATGAGGCGGTGGATACCTCCATTTACAGGGCGGTGGACCAGGCCATTTCTCCTTTGGAGGACAGGCTGACGCAAAAAATTGAACAAGCATTTTTGCGACTTGAACATAGATCGTCTCTACCTTCCAATGCCCAGGAACTCCCGGGCCCTCCCCCTCCTAAACGCCCCCGGGCCCCGGGGGTGGATGTGGACGCTTTTGAGCGCCTCAAACGGGCCTTTATTGATAGCCAGCCTCTGGGGGGTACGGGTGATTCACTAACCCCTAATCTCAATTCCCCCCCCTTCGCCTCTAGGTCCTTCTGGGGATCCCGATGCCAGCCCGTCCAGGTCTTGGCTTCCGGCCCGGCCCTCACAGACCCCTTTGGGGCCTTCTGATTTACAACCTCCTCCTACTCCTTCCGACATGTTGGACCCTAATGACATTGTACATCCTCGCTCTTCAGACTGGGTCCCAGCTGACAAGGTTGCGACGTACGTCGCGGAACATATCCGGCGCCCACTCGAAAAAGAGGCCCACAACTGCCTCAGAGCGGAGTGTCCTCGCCCCTCGCTAGAGGGTAAGGTGGCCCTGACCCCCGATATTGATCCAAGGATGTTAACGTTCCTCCAGAAATTTATCCGAGACCCCAACAAGGGCATTGACAGGTCTTGGAGGGCGTGCCAAGATAAGCTCTTGGACGCTTTGGGGCCCGCCACGAAAATCCTGGATATGGCGGAGGAAGCAAAAGCTTCGGGGTCGATGATTTCTCCCGAAACCCTCTCGGGCTGGGCTCAGCGGGTGGTGGTCTTCTTAGGCAACGCCAACTGTGCCCTCTCTACCGAGCGGAGGAGGTCCCTTCTGATTAAGATTGACCCGAAACTCGGCGACTTAGCGGATTCGGAAGCAGGGGCAGTCGCCCAAGGAGGTCTATTTGGTGAACCTTTCATTAAAGAATTAGGCAAGTTCGTGAATACCTTCACATCACTGGACAGGGCGCAGTCCACTATTAGAAAAGTGTTCCCTCGTGTTTTTCGCGGGGCCGGTCGAGGGAGGGGCCGCTCGGCCGGTCGCCAAGGTCACCAAGGCAATCGAAGAGGCTCCGGTCAGTATCAGGACCAGTCGAAGTTTGGAAACTTCTACCCCACGAGAGGACGCCGTGGCAAAGGCAGAGGTCACAGGGGAGGATCATCTAACGCAAACTCCGGTGAGTGTTATCCCTTTTTCCCCACAAAGAATAGGGGGGTGCCTGGCAAGCTGTTACGGGGCATGGTCACATCTCACCCGCGATGCCTGGGTTCTTCAGACGATAAGGGGGTTTCATATAGAATACTTTGGAAAGCCTGTGCAACGGGTTCCCCCTCGCCCCATTCAGTTTTCAAGTCACGATGCTCTTCTAGTGGACGAGGAGGTGGCTTCCTTGCTTCGCAAGGGCGCCATCTCTTTCGCGACGCTCCACCCACGAGGTTTCCTCAGCAATCTCTTTTTAGTGGACAAGTCCGACGGAGGCAAACGTCCAGTCATAAACCTCAGTGAATTCAACGGGTGGTTGGTTTACCGCCATTTCAAAATGGAGGGTATTCATCTCCTGCGGGATGTTCTCCGTCCTCACGACTGGATGGTTTGTTTGGACTTCAAGGACGCTTATCTGGTGATTCCTATTTTTCGGCCTCACCGCCGTTTCCTCCATTTCGAGTGGCGGCACCGGATTTACGAGTTCACATCACTCCCTTTCGGGTTGTCTTCCGCTCCCTGGTGCTTCACAAAGGTGCTCAAACCAGTGGTAGAATTCCTGAGAGTTCGCGGAGTCCGGTTGATCGTCTATTTAGACGACCTTCTCTTGATGGCTCCCTGTCCCATCCTTTTGACCAACCAACTACAAATGACAGTGTCCTTGCTTCAGGACCTCGGGTTTGTGATCAATGGGAAGAAGTCCCTTCTCCAGCCCGCGCAGTCCGTCACCTTTTTGGGGTTCGTCGTCGACTCCAAGTCCTCCACTCTCAGTCGGCCGTCCAGGAAACTTGCGAAGATCCGCCACGAGTTGCGTCGCGTTCTAGTGCAACAGCGCGTGTCCCTCCGCCAGTTGGCCCGGGTCGTCGGTCTTCTGTCGGCTTCTATCCAGGCAATTTTTCCGGGTCCGCTACACTACAGGGTCCTTCAACGCCTCAAGGCGTACTTTCTGCGGAAGGGGTATCCATACTCCCACAAGATCCGCCTATCCGACGAAGCTCGGAACGAGATCCAGTGGTGGCTATCACACATGGAGGCATGGAACGGCAGGGCGATTTTCGGTTCCGTTCCGGATTTGGTCATCGAATGAGATGCCAGCAGGCTGGGTTGGGGCGCACGCTGTGGAGATCTTTCCACGGGAGGCTTGTGGTCTCCCGCCGAACGGAAATTACATATAAATTGTCTCGAGCTTCTGGCCGGCTCGTTTGCAGTGAAATGTTGGACCAAAGACTCAGTGCAGTCTTGCGTACTCTTGAAAATGGACAACGTGTCAGCTGTCCGTTATATCAACCATCTCGGGGGCACCAAGTCGAAAGCCCTCTCGGATCTGGCGGCGAGCTTCTGGCAGTATTGCCTAGACAGTCAGGTATCGGTCACAGCAGAGTATCTACCGGGCCGAGACAACGTGGAGGCCGATTACCAATCTCGTCACTTCCGAGACTCCAGCCTCTGGAAGTTGGATCATTCGGTTTTTGCCTCCCTCAGCGATCTTTGGGGTCCGTTTACGGTGGATCTCTTTGCCTCCCGCCTGGACCAGCAGCTTCCGAAATTTTTCAGCTGGAGGCCCGACCCTCGGGCAGCATCCACGGATGCATTTCTCCAGGACTGGAGCGTGGAGCGCGGTTACGCGTTCCCTCCCTTTGCGATGATTACCCGGGCGACGGCTCAGGTTCGCAGGCAGCAAGCGGACTTGGTCCTCATCACACCGCTGTGGAGATCTCAAGTGTGGTTTCCAGTTCTGCTGGAACTTTCATGGGATTTTCCAATCCTACTCCCCAGGACTCCGGATCTCCTCCAGGATCCGTACGGAGCTCCTCATCCTCTATTGGCAACGAACTCGTTGTGGCTCATGGCGTGGAGGATTTCCGGGGTAGATGGCAAACCCCGGGCCTTTCGCGGTCAGCTGAAGAGCTCATCGCTAAATCCTGGGCGGATAGCACCATTAAGCGATACAAATCTGCGTGGGGCAGATGGTCCCGTTGGTGTTTGCGACGGAATTACGATCCCGTGGTCGCAGATGTGGTCCATGTGGTAAACTTCTTGGCGCATTTGGCCTCCAATGGCTTTGCGTACCGGTCTATCAACACTTTCAGATCAGCCATTTCCTCGGGTCACGTCCCGGTTGGCGGTTTGGCGGTGGGTGAACACCCTTTGGTTTGCAGGCTCCTACGGGGCATTCGACTTTCCTTACCCCCGGAGCCGCGATACTCGGCTCTGTGGGATGTTAATCAAGTCTTGAATCTCTTCTTGTCCTGGCAACCCAATAGGTTTTTATCCCGTAAGGAGTTGTCGGCGAAGCTTGCAATGCTTCTTTGCTTGATCTCTTGCCGTAGAGTGTCAGATGTGCGCGCTCTGGATATCTCGAGTCGGATGTTCACTCCGGATGGAGTGACATTTACCCTCTCTCGCCGAACAAATTGTCATACAAGAGTTGTCTCTTACCCGGCCTTCATGGATTCGCCGAAGCTTTGTGTGGTCCGTTGCCTCAAGGCCTATGAAGAAATGACAGAGGACTATCGTCCTCCGGGTGAGCGTCAATTGCTCATTGCGCTCCGGAAAACCTTTAAGGCCGTCTCTTCGCCCACCATCGCGACATGGGTGCGTTGGGTGATGCAGGAGGCTGGCATTAGCCTCTGACATTTTGGAGCTCACTCCGCAAGGGGAGCTATGGCCTCGAAGGCGTTCGGTCTGGGTGCCCGCTTGGAGGACATCCTCAACGCGGCAGACTGGTCCTCGGATTCCACCTTTAAGAGGTTTTACTTCAAGCCAATAATCAATATGGCGCAATTGGTTGTGGGCAAGCTTTAAACAAGCATAATCCTCGCCTCCAGTCCTGACATAGAATGAAAAATTTCCTAGCTATCGTAACGGAAAGTTTCAATTCTATTAAGGACTCGGAGGCGAGGATTATCCCGCCCTGTGTTCTCAGAGGAGATCCCTCCCCGTATAGATGTAAGTAAAAAAAATTCCATTCATGTTTATATTGAAGAAAGTTGTTGCTTGATATGTCCTAACGATTTCGTTCCCTTTCTGAACTAATACCTAGGGTTGTGTTTTCCCCTTGGTAATACTGCCTTGTTTGTTGCAGGTTCTGATACCCACAAACAGGATGCCTGAATGAGTGCCGGGCTGTCTTCGCGCTCCGAAAGAGGAGATCTGGACACTAACAAGGGACTATATCTACTGGAGAAGCTCTGATTGGACACTCTTTGTTGTTTTGATTGGTTGTTACCACAAAGTTGCTGACTACTGTTTTTTCCCGATGACTCATGGGAAACGTAGATTTGTTGTTCTTTCTGTACTGCTGTAAGAATAAAGTGGAGAAAGAAGGCATAATCCTCGCCTCCGAGTCCTTAATAGAATTTAAACTTTCCGTTACGATAGCTAGGAAATTTTTCATTCTCTTTCAGGGAGACCTTCCCTGGCACACCACACAAACATTATTCACCTTGCAATGTGAGTTCTGGAGTTAAAGACAAGTGAGAAAAATGGGGCAACACAAGCACCAAGTTAGACATTGTTATTTCCAAAGGATGACCACCTATCACACCTGCATACATTGGCCTGTACAACAGACAATTGATGCGAATGAGCCACTGAATTAACTCATCACTCTCAAGTCTCTTTTGAGACAATTTGTTTGCATCTTTATCTAGGCCTCTACATTTGGCTTGTGGTAATACAATGGAAGGAGATATTTATCCTCTGCCAAACATACATCCCAACTAATATAACTTGTATAAAAGACTACCAGTTGTTTATATGACCATTAATAGTAATGAGGTGACCAGTATCCCTCAGAACCTGGGCAATCTAGTAGTATGCGACAACAATTGGTTCTGTGGGGAATTGTATTTCTTTAACCAGAACATTAATTAATTCAGAAATATTTTATGTAGGTCTGGTAACTCAATCACGCCTTGGTACAGACCACCGATTATATTACACCAACACACAAGAGTATGGAAACATGGTATATTAATAATCATATATCAAAGTGATAGACTGAATAATCATAATGAATTACATAACACAGGACTGTTAGGAGACAAACATTGATAGACACGGAATGAAGACATATACCAAAATAGAAGTACAAAAAATTGTGGACTAAAAACTGTTGAACATACACAAATACAATGGTTACATAAACAATTATTTTTTCAGGGTATCCCAACAGAGCAAATGCCTAGCCAAGCAGATGTCCTTTCTATATTTATAAGTGGAAATAGCGGGAATACCAAAGATTATCATCGACGTTTCTACCCCTTATTTATGTAAATCACAATCATCACTTCAGGTCTTCATCAGGACAGGGCCAGAAAAACAGCCTATGTGTTAGAGAATATGTTGGTGTCAAGTGGTGGAAAAACTAATTTAGACAAAGAGATTGGATAATCCTCCATGTATGGCTCACCTATAGTGATAGTTAGTAGTAGCCTCTATAGTTCTCATCTGTAACGCACCTTTGAGAAGGTGTCGGCTGGTCCACAAGGGAACCAATAATTCTCACGTGGAAGCAGAGAAAAGGAGAGGAAGGAAGGAACGGGAGGAAATCTATCAATCCCATGTGGATTAGCAAAAATTGATTATAGAGCTCAGTCCAGCAAGGGATCTTACCTGAGAAGCCTGTGAATCGATTTACCAGAGATGTATACTCAATGAGCTCATGAAGTAGCTCTAATTTGAAGCAATGATTTTCGGAGATCCGATTTGGATTCTCTGTAGGAAAACCGTTACATAATCAAGACAAAGGCCACATAGCAATACTTCACTAGCCATAAAAATAGTGAAGCACCATTGGTATAATTGCCATGGCAATGGACGCTGACGTAGTAAACGTGGACGCGGACCCTATTCATCCCCTTTCTAATACTTGCGTCTCCTGCGCTTGGCGGCTTTGTTCTGACTGCTCCAGCGTTGAAGGAGAGTGGATTCATTCCCTCCCGCTCAGGTGAGCTATACAACTACTGTACCCTGACTAGCAGGGATTGTGCCCGTTTCTTTAATAGTAATTCTTTCAAATCTAACAGTACACCTGGACTTCAAATTAGAGCTACTTCATGAGCTCATTGTGTATACATCCCTGGTAAATTGGTTCCCAGGCGTCTCAGGTAAGAACCCTTGCTGGACTGAGCTCTTTAATCAAGTTATCTGATCCACATTGGATTGATAGATTTCCTCCTGTTCCTTCTTTCCTCTCCTTTTCTCCGATTCCAGGCTATTGGTTCCCTTGTGGACCAGCTGACTCCTCAAAGGTGCGGTACAGATAAGAACTATAGAGGCTACTACTATCACTACAGGGAGCCATACATGGAGTACTATCCAATCTCTTTGTCTGAATTAGTTTTTCCACCACTTAATAAAGCATTATCCGCTAAAAAACATAATAGTCATCTCCCAAGATAGTTTGTGCATCTAGCACTATGAACACTACTTTACCTGCACTTTTGAAGAATTGTCGTTTGCTACCACTCTAACCTTTGGAAATAATAAATAAGCTATTCACTACCTTATTCTTTTGGAATAAACTGATGTTTTTAGTTTGTTTCAGGCCTCGGTTACTTTTGACTCCTCGACCACGGCCAAACCGCAGGCCTCATCCTCCTGGACCTCTCAGCAGCCTTTGACACTGTCTCCCACCGCACACTAGCCACCAGACTCCACGACGCTGGCATTCAAGGAAAGTCCCTCGACTTAACATGATCATTCCTCATGAGCAGAACACAGAGAATAAGAATCCCGCCCTTCCTCTCAGGACCAACAGAAAACAGATGGGAAGTACCCTAAGGATCATCCTTCAGAACCACCCTCTTCACAGTCTACATGGCCCCCCTCGCAACCATCGTCAGAAACCATGGGCTCAACATTGTCTCCTACGCGGATGACACCCAACTCATCCTCTCCTTCACCAAGGAAGCCAACATCACTAGGCCCAACTTTCAAGAAGGGATGGAGGCCGTCACAACCTAGATGAAGAACAGCTGCCTGAAACTCAACTCAGAGAAAACTGAATTCCTCATCCTCTGCTTCATCCCCTCCGCAAGGGACGACACCTGGTGGCACCCCGCCCTTGGAAGCCCACCCACCCCGACAGACCATGCACGTAACCTGGGCATCATACTGGACTTACAGCTCAGTATGAATTACCAGATCAAAGCTGTCTCCTCTGCATGCTTCAACACCCTCCGCATACTACATAAAACATTCAAATGGATACCCTCCGACTACAGGAAAACGGTCACTCACACCCTCATCACTAGCAAACTGGAGTACAGCAACCCCCTCTATGCTGGAATCAACAAAGAACTCCTCTGCAAACTTCAGACCAACCAGAACGCCACAGCCAGAGTAATCCTCGATATCCCAAGGCACAACCACATCACCCAACACCTCTGCGACCTTTGCTGGCTCCCTGTCGAAAGAAGATTAACTTTCAAGCTGCTCACACATGCCTACAAGGCCCCCCACAACATCTGACCACATACCTCAACAAACGCCTCTCCTTCCATGCTCCCAAGAGAAACCTCCGCTAAGCAGATCTCTCCCTAGCCACTGTCCCACGCTTCTACAGGAACAGAGCAGGAGAAAGGTCCTTCTCCTATCTCGAAACCAAGACCTGGAACAATCTCCCCCTTCACCTCAGGCAAAGCCCGACACTGAAACAATTCAGGAAAGACCTCAAGACCTGGCTCTTCGAATGACCCTACCTGAGCTGCGCACTACCCCCTCTCTCCCAGCGCCATGAGACCTTAACAGGTGAATAGTGCGCTCTATAAACTACTGATTGGGTTTGATAGAGCTTACATGGCCAAGAACAATTGGTTTACTACTTACCTTCATCCTACTCAAGGGAATATTTGTATCAGCACATCTCAATTTTTATATTCTAAGATAAATACAACTGCAAATTTGTCCAGAACAATGTGCAAATTAAATGCATTCAGATATACATATTTTACTTTTCCTGCATTTGTCAAGGACTGAGTTGGGCTCATCTATAAAGCCCTCTGAATAGTAGTATACAGATGAATCCTCATTTGACACTTGTACGACGAATGATAAAGAGGAATACACAATGAGACATAAACAAGAAGTCTTCGTTGATATACATGTGTCACGTTTTTAAACCAGCATTGACAAAGCCAATAGGCCTCACATTTGGGACCTATTGGCTTAGCCAATGGAGTTTAGCCACACTAAACAACACCCCCGATGCTGTACAGCATGGCTAAAGTTACATTTAAAAAAATGCCTTTATTGGGGCCACAAATGTCATTTTGTAGACTTGAGGTTCTTACCCACAAAATTAAGCAGGAATTTTCTTTTTTCTTTTTAGCTACTGATGAGAGTTGGATCGGTAACAAAAAATACAATCAAATGTGCTAAAGCATTTTTTTTTAAAGCAGTTGAGGGGAGTGGAAACATCAGGGAGAGGGAAGTGAAGAGGGTGGCGGCAATGGGGGTGGAAGCAGCACGGGGAAGAGCAGGGAAACAGAAGCAACATGAGGGAGGGTGGGTGACTTGGTAGTAAGCAGAAGCAACACAGGAAAGCTTGGAGGAAAGCAGAAGCAATATCGCGTTGGGGAAATTAATGCTGAGGGAGCGGATGGGGAAACAATCACGGGGAGAGAGGAGGAAGGGGAGGGTGGAAGAAGCAACACTAAGGGTGCAAGAAAGCAATGAGGGAAAAGCACATACAAGATGACAGGAAGGGAGGGGGGAAAGCACAGAATGTAGGATGAGAGTACACAAGGGAGACTGTGCGAAAACACAAGTAGTGCTTGAAAAGCAGGTAATAGGAGCAGGGATGAGAGCCATTCAAGAATAGTAAAGAGACAATGATTGATGCAAAGGACAAACACAAGATTGACAATCTGGCATATGAATAAGAAGCAGAAGAACGAGTGACAGGAAAGCCAATCAGTGGTAAGCAATGGGCGGGCTCCAAACACCTCTATGTTCTTAATAATCCACAATATGTCTTGCAACAGACCGCACATGGGCGATCTAGAAGGCTCGACCTAAAGAGGCGTGTTTGTCCAATATAATGCTGACAAATGGAATAAAAAAAATCAGATCTCGTACATTTAACTGATTTAGGGCTTAGCAAATTTTCAAAGGTAAAATAACAAAACATATGCCACTTAAGAGTTTATCTTTCAATATCTGCTTTATTTGAGACCTAACAGAAACAGGGCACGTTTTTCTCTGTGAATGAAAATCTAAACTCTCATTCTTCTTATTACTGCACTTCCTTTATGTGAAGGATCTTATATAATTCTGAAGCTCATCACAGTTCAAATGATGGTCACTGTTGGACTTGGCCCTTTTTGCATGGTTATCCCAAAACCTTTTGCTTCTTCCTCCTATTTTTGCCTGACCTGTTGTTGATTTTAGGACTCTGGGCCCTTTACCACTGCTGATCAGTAGTAAAGTACATATGCTCTCTGTGTAAATTGTTATTATGATTGGTTCTCCCTGATTGGCATATTTGATTTACTGGCCAGTCCCTAGTAAAGTGCACTGAGTGTACCGGGGCTGGTAAATCAAATACTACTAGTAGGCCTGCAGCACTGATTGTGCCACCCACATGAGTAGTTCTGAAACGGTAACTCAGACCTGCTACTGCAGTGTCTGAGCGCAGTTGTTAACTGACATGTCGACTTGGCAAGTGCACCCACTTGCCAGGCCCTAACCATCCCTTTTTCTCACATGTCAGTCACCCCTAAGGGAGGCCCAAAGTATCCCTGTTGTCAGGGTGCAGTGTATGTGAAAGGTAGGACATGTACTGGTGTGTGTGACATGTCCCAATAGTGAAATACAGCCAATTTAGTTTTTCACTATTGAAAAGCTATCTTGCCCCGTAGGACAGAATGGGGAATGCTATATAACATTTTACAAGCATATCTTCCCATAGGGAAGAGATGGAAAAATAATGTTTAGGCTTTGAACTCAGAATTTAATAACACATCTTTTACTAAAGATCGTTTTCAAATTGAGTGTTTGAAAATGCTACTTTTAAAAGTAGGCATTTTATTGTTTAACCATTCTGTGTGCCTCTGTCTGATTGTGTATGGACTGTCTGGTTTTGGAGTGACAGGGGCTGGGGAGGTACACTCTCTCAGACAGCCACCATTGGGGGGGGGTAGGGGGGGGTTGATGTGTGTCCTGCCTTTCCTGAATGAGTCAAGGCTGGGCTGAATTGACCTGGGCTGCATTTAGACTAGGGGGAGGAGATTTCCCTTGCACCTGAAAAGGGCCTGTCTGCCTTACACAATGCTGTCTCCACCTCCTGCCTGGCAGCTGCACCAGAGAGGACAGAACTGGTTTGGGCTGGGCTCAGAGGCCCTTGCACAAAGAGAATGAAGACATTAGACCTAAAACCCCTAAACTTTAGACTACTTCTGGAATCAAGAGGAACATTTGCTGAAGAGAGCTGGAGAAACTGAGGAGAAGTACTACCCTTGCTATGTGTCTGAGGTTGGCCTGCAGTTGCTGTTTCTGCCAAAGAAAGGAGAAGGACTTTGCTGTGTTCCGTGTCCCCTGCTTGAGGAAAGTCTCCCAAGGCTTGAGTAGAGCTTGCCTTCTGTTTTGAAGTCTTAGGAACACAAAGACTTCACCCCCAGCTCCCTGAACTTCCTTGCTGGGAGTTCTGACCTGCCAGGAGTGCCTCTGACTGTGTGGGGCCTCCGGAGATTGGTTCTGCCGCTGGGAGCAGGAAAGCAATGCAACACCAAGGAAATGGACGTATCGAGGGATCGCGGCTGAAAAGGTCAACGCTTGCCGCTGCATCGTCCGCCGGCGCGCCCTGGATTTCCACGCATCGTCGCTGTGCGGCAAGTTTGCCCTGGCGAATCACCTGCGGATCGGAGTCGTCTCAGAATCGACACATCGCTTCCCCCTACAGATCAGATCCGACATCACTCCCCTGTGTACAGCGGAACTGAGGCATCAAATCCACAAAGGTCTCAGGAACAACGCATCTCTGTTTTTCAACGCTTCTCATTGCTGCGGCGGTATGGCTTGGTGAACTTTGTCGCAAAAAAAGGTACTTTGCAAGAAATCACGCATCCATCGTTTTCTATGGACTCCGTTGCTAAAACCTTTTAAGTCATTTTTCTTAATACTTGTATGTTGGATTTTTGTTGTTTTGGTCTTGTTAAGTTTAGATAAAGATACTTTATTTTTCTAAACCTGTGTGGTGTGCATTTGTAGTGTTATCACTGTGTTACTGTGAGTGTTGGTACAAATACTTTACACATTGCCTTTGGGATAAGCCTGTCAACTCGTACCAAGCTACCAAGGGGGTGAGCAGGGGTTATCTAAAGTGTGTATCCCCCTTACCCTGACTAGAAGCAAGGGTCCCTATTTGGACAAAGGTACCTACGACTGCCAACTAGAGACCCCATTTCTAACATTCTAAAGCTCATAACAGTTCAAATGATGGTCACATGGTTCTACTCGCCGCCACAGATGACGTCCACACCCTCCTAGACCAAGGCCAACCGTGGCCCTGATCCTACTCAACCTCTCCGCAGCCTTCAACGCCGTCTCCCACTGCACACTAGCCGCCAGACTCCATGAGTGCCCCAAAGGTAATCACTCAGCCCTACGCTCTTCAACATTTACATGTCCCACCGGCTGCCATCATCAGACAGCACAGACTCAACATGGTCTCCTACACCGACGACAGCCAGCTCATCCTCTCCCTCATGAAAGATCCAGTCACCACCAGACTCAGCTTCCAAGAAGCGATTGAAGGACGTTGCATCCTGGATGAGCAGCAGCTGCCTGAAGCTCAACTCAGAGAAGACAGAGGTTCTCATCCTCGGACCCTCTCCCACCACATGGGACAACACCTGGTGGCACACCGCCCTCGGCAGCCCTCCCATCCTCACGGACCACGCCCAGAACCTCAGCATTCTACTAGACTCCTCTTTCTCCATGACCCGACAGGTCAACGCCATCGCCTCCACCTGCTTCAACCCCCTTCCCATCCTGCGCAAGATGTTCAAATGGATCCCCTCGAATCAAGAAAGACCATCACCCACACACTCATAACCAGCTGACTGCACTACAGAAACGCCCTCTATGCCAGAATATACAAGTCTCTGCTCTGCAAACTCCAAACCATACAGAATACCGCAGCCAGACTCGTCCTAGGCATCCCTCGACAAGAAAACATCACCCAAAACCTGCGATACCTCCACATACTCACCCATGCCTACAAATGCCTACACAACACCTCTATACTACCAAATGCCTCTTAGTGAGCTATGAGCTGACAAATCGTGACCACATGCACGCAATACCTGTCTTTTGGAAGAGATGGTCAAGTTGATGGCTTCAGCAGTACACATGAAAGCAGCTCGGCAGGCTGGGGGAGAAGCACACAATGGCATGTGTAACACTGGGTGGGGAAGAAGCAACAAGAGAGCAGCACACAAAGAGCAGTACGGTGCGGGGTAGATGCGACAAGGGAGACAGCACTGTGGAATTTGGGGGTGGAGGGGAGCAGGTGAGTTTAAGTGGAGAAGCACACGAGAGAGAGCAGCACACTAGAGATACAACAACTTAGTGGTGGGGGCTGGTATGTAGCAGTGTGAAGCATACAAGAGCGCTGGAAAACACATGCCATCACAGAGTACTTAACAAAAAAGAAAAAACAAAATCCCTAAAAGCAAGCACTGGAGGGATTCAAATCAGCCAATCAAGAGGGTGGTAACAATACTATGCTCCAAGGAAGGACAAACACAAGAACAGGAAATCAAGCCATGGACTAGGAGTAGGAAAATAAAAATAACAATAAAGCCAACCAATGGTAGGCAGTTGGTGGGCTGTAAGTTCACAATAGGTCGTTTGCAACCAGCCAGCTTAGGCAGCTGGAATGCAAGGGCCAAAAAATAGTTCAAAAAAAGAAAACTGATAGGAAGGAACAGTTAAGATGGTAGACTAAAGGGAAGTGTAGCTGGAATGACAAAAATGAGAATGGAGGAGATGGAGGATGGGGCTATGGAAACTACAATCTAAGAGGCAGATACTTCCTGGGTTGGGTTTAAAAAATGCAGCTATGGCCACCACAGGGCTGGAGCGTTATAATGGTTCACCGGACCCACAGACTACTGTCTGGCAACATCAGTTGTTTCAACTCCACTAGGTTTTTGTACCAGTTAACACCTGAATTTCAATCACTCACCTTTGTTGCTTTCACTGGTCAGTCTCCTCAGTTTCCCTTGACCAGATTCTTGTGTCCTTGTTTAACCAGTGTATTGAACTTTTGCTTTGGACCCCCTTATGTGTATGTGTATGTAGCACAATATCACTTCCCAGTGCTATGGAGTGTCACATGGCCCGTGGGAACTGTGCCATCTTCTCTAAGTTAGCATGAACACGCTGCAGCTAGCCCGCTGCTTTGTGCACGTTACTACATGACTATTTTTGCAATAATTTCTATGGCTGTTCTCACATGAGAACTCATCGCTGGGTTCACACTTTGCAGGTGCCTGGGATTTTGACTGAACATTGTGAGCAAGGTCGATCAACAATGCCGCTTGTTATTTTGTTGTTGCCAGGCTCTAGCCCTTAGACAAAATATACTGATGCAGCTATTTGGCCAACGTACTTTGGTCTTATTGGAATACACGAATAGGTAGCACACACTTGGAGAGGGACCTTTCCAGGGAGAAAAGCGAGACAGCACCTATGATGTATTTCTACTCTCTATAGGCTAAGGTATGGGGTCTGCTGACAAAGCTCAGAGATCTTCTAATATATGACAATACTGCTTCTTAGCAAGGGGAGGGAGGTAACGCTCTATTGTCAGTCAGTCAGTCAAAGATACTTTATTTCGAATTTAGTGTATAAATTCATAAAAAGTCGTGTACATACAAAATTAAGAATCACAGCCCAAATATAAAGATCCCTTGACAATTTAACAATCCATAACCGCTCTTGATTTCATTATTGATTTTAAAAAACGGACAATAAAATATATACAATCCATATGCAGTAATTGTAAAAACATTAGAGCAGGTTTAACTTGGGTAAAGTTAATTTTCTTTAAAATTGGTGTCAGATATAGGTTTTCCTTGGGACAGAATAAAAATTACAAAAAAACATAAAATGTACTAGGTTTTGTGAAGATTGTCCATCACAACCGCATACCGGTAACATCTGTCCCAAATGACCCACTTTGGGTCTAGCCAATAAAAGATGGAATGTATTACATCTAAGTCTGGTTAATAAAAAAATTTCATGAGTCGTAAGGGTAGACATTAGGTAAGGTTCAGCAGTATGTGTAGTTATTAAAGCAATATGTGACCGGACACTGGGTTTTGTAAGCTCAATCCCTTCCCTCTCTTGTGTCCTATAATTCAAAAAGAGGGATTTAACCAGTTGAATGTCCTTTTTAAGGATCTCTTCAGGTTTAGAGAACAAGGAACCCCTTCCAATTGATTCAAATCCTTTCTTAATATAAGAAAGCCACGGGATCCGTATCTTATTCTCCAGAGCCAGACAATCTCTGAGTATATCCTGAGTCAAGGGTATGTCTTGGTTGAGCCAGCACTGTAGCCAAAAAGTCATGGGGCTCATTGCTATCTGGTCGGCTATGTAAGGTACTCCAAGTTCTTCATGGGCCACCAAGTTTGGAGTACTTAACGGGACACATAGAAGTCTTTTCAGGAACTTATTTTCCTCGACCTGTATGGGATTTATCACAGCACGTCCCCACAACTCACTACCATAGGTTGCTATGGCAATGCTCTTTGCTCTATATACCTGAAGCATAGCCCCTGTAGGTTTCTTCCCTATTTTAGTGGCGAAGTTAAAGATTGCTGCATTAGCCCGCGCCATCTCCCCCCTTTTTTTGTGTATAACGGCGTCCCACTTTAATTTATCATCAAATAGGACTCCCAAATAAGAGAACACCTTGGTGCTAGGAATTAGATCTCCCCCTGTTTTAAAAATAAAAGACTTCCTTGATCGTTTGCCCAAACTCATGGTGTATGACTTTGTGCTGTTTATCTTCAGGTCTAGCTTGGTCATGAACCCATGGAAAGAATTTAACAGGGTCTGGAGCCCAATTTCAGTTCTAGCTAAAAGTACAGCGTCATCCGCGTACAGCAGGACGGGAATACCCCTTCCCGCTATACGCGGGAAATCTGCACCAGTCTCTACCAGGGTCCTCTCAAGATCATTGATGTAAAAATTAAATAAAAACGGGGCCATGATACATCCTTGCCTAACACCTTTCTTAATAATAAAGTCAGTTGTAACCTTTAAATCTTTGCCATACCTAACATTTGCTCGGGTTGAAGAATGCAAATCCCTTAAAAAGTTAATCAACCCCGCATCTACCCCACTCGCCTCCATGGCCCGCCAGAGCTTCGACCTGTTGACACAATCAAAGGCTGATGAGAGGTCCATGAAGGCAAGATGAATCGAACCAGGATTTACCACAGTGTATTTACTAAGCAATAAATACAGGTTAAGACACTGTGTGGTAGTCAAGCGTCCTGCATGGAAACCGTACTGACAATCTGTTAAAATCTTGTTTTCAGCTGCCCAATCCTTCAGCCTAGTTAGAATAGCACGCCCCATTACCTTCACAACCGAGTCTATAAGTGATATTGGTCTGTAGCAGCTCGTGTCATTTCTGTTACCTTTTTTGAACACCGGCACTATAGTGGACAGTGCCCAGCTATTTAAACAGCCTTCTGTGGCTGCCGCGTTAAATACCGTACAAAGAATAGCTGCTCAGAATTGGGGGTCTGATTTGTATAAATCCGGAGGAATCCCATCGGGCCCCGGAGCTTTGTTGCTTGTCAGACCCTTGATTCCATCCAAAATCTCCAATTCGGTAAATGTTATTGTAGAAGCAGCTCTACAGTTCACTCTATTGTCGTTAAGTTTGGTCGGGCAATCAAACATTACTTTAAAGTGATTGACCCAAACACTTTCGCCAATATGAGCCACCAGACCATCCCCTCCCACCTGATGGAATAAGGGACCGTTTACAATTTTCCAGAACCTAGCACTATCTTTTAGAGTGCTACTGTCTACTAGTTCCTCCCAGGCCTCTTCTTTTAATGAGGACCTACGGAGTGCTAAAGTATCCCTATACGACCTTCTCAGAGTACGTACTGCCACTATGTCTCTGTTTTTTTTTGCAAGTGCTTCTTTTAATAGTTTGGCAGCCTTGGAACAGTTTTTATCAAACTATTTAGGGCCATAGTTAACATTATGTCCTGAACTTGTTAACAATAGTTCAGATATTTTTATGGACAAGTTGACAAAGGCGTCCAAAACGGATCTGGCCATTGTTCCAGCAGTTGTACAGGTGTCTATTTCTCCCGTACAATAGGTCTTTACTTTTTCATTGAAAACACTGGGCGATATTTGGGTCCACTTTAGCCTCCTTTTCCCATCGGTGGGTCTTAAGACTCCTGTAGCTGGTTTAGAACATATAGGATCAGACAGTATACCACCAAGGTAAACCGACAGCGGATTATGATCGCTAAATTCATTAGTTAAAATAAGAAAATCCCCTAAATGGGAAATTAAAGAAGATGAAATCATGATATAATCGATAAAAGTTCCATTCCCTTTACCTATAAAGGTTGGGATGGTATACAATGTGGACGGACTCATATGAGACATAACTGACCCCATATCATATTCACACAGGAAATCATTTAGTTCCTCTCCATGTGATGTATGCTCAAAGTGTAGACCAGGTATTAGTGGGCAACCTAAATTTGCTAAATAAGTAGTGGAACGATTACCGCATGGGTGGATATTAAAATCCCCTGTATAATCAAACTATGCAGGATATTGGCCATATGTTTTTTTATACATATAGCCAGGGACTTGATGTTTCCTCCATCTTCCACTGTAGATGAGGAGTTATAAAAGTTTATTATCCCCCACTCTACATGCCCCTTCCTTAGTGTGATTGCTAAAATTCCGGGGTGGGAATGGGTGATCAGGCGCACATCACATTTAATGTCTAATGAAACATATGTTACAAGGCCTCCCTTAGGCCTGCCACTGGCCGAGGGAGAGGCCGGAACAAAGAAAGCCTGATAACCATCTAGGTAGTAGTTGTTATCCATGTCCCAAGTTTCCTGTAGGTTTATAATCATATACTGGGTAACAAACGCAATCCAACTCGGGTCACTACTTTTCCTAGCCAACCCAGCAATGTTCCAAGATAAGATATTATTTCTAGGAATCAGAGGTTTATCTATTACAATATCTTTATTTTGAACCTGTGTGGAGATTTGGGGATTTATTTCAACTAACGCCTGAGGGGTTAGTCAGTCACACTCATCAATATCTGATAGTGGCTGATATCTGTTCGTTAATTCCAATCCTTGAGAGAAGGGAGGATTAACCCTATTCCTCATATGTTGGGAACGGGTATTTATTCGATGAGAGGGATTCTGTCTCGTAGTATCCCTTGGGTGTGTGAGATCTTTACTATTGATATCAACTCTATACAGCCAGGGTTCCTGAGGGTAAAAGTATCCAAGGGACAAAATCACTATGTTAGAACCAGAGCCCAGATAACCAATTTGAAACTCCTGTAGAATTTTATTGGCAGTATATGGATTATCAAAATTCACAACAATACAATCGCCATTGTGTGATTTGGTTCTTTTGCCGATCCATTTAGTTCTACGGGCCATAATTATGAATCTATTAACATCCTGTCCCCTGTATAAGTTGTTAGTGAACCATTGATTCAATTTATTTTTAAGTTGATCAAAATCTTCTGTAACTCCTTCCTTCAGTTGGGGGACATTACTCAGGATTACAGTATAAGGTACGGATTCCCATGGGAGATCAATCGAGTGGAATTCCTGCAGATGATAGTCAGAGGATATCCGTTCCTGATTGATCATATGGTTATCAATGGTACTGTTGTGTTTTTTAGATTCCAGTGGCCCCTGGGTGGGTATAGATTCAGTCAGTGGAAGGGACTCGACGGCTATATTAGCCGGGACCTCTTTTCTCATGGTTAAGTCAACCTTATGTGCTTTGGAATTGCCACCTAGAGACGCCTCAGCTATAGTATTTTGTGTGATGAGTGGTCTGCTGTCAAGTTTCCCCCCACTGTTCCTTTCTATAATTGCTAGTCTGTTCTCTATACTTGTAAGCTTTTTTAAGATCGGATCCAGAAACTTTTTCAGTAACATTTAAAGAGTTTCTGGGTTGTCCTCCTGTGCATGGCTGCCCTCAATGACGTTCTTAGTTACCTGTCTCGCCCCGGTAATATTAACAAGGTCAGTAGTGTTTGGAGTTAGGGTGTTGGCTGTTGTCCCACCCTCGCTTTCTTGTACACCCACTGGCTTACGTTCCCTTTTTCCCTTCTTTCTGGGGTTTGGAGCCTTAGTTGTCTTATTTTTGCCCTGTTTCCCCCTGGTAATCATCCCTCTATCCACAACCGCTAATTCCTCATCCACCGGAGTATCCATCTCCTCAGTGGGCTGAGACAATGATATATTAACCGGTGAGCCCTCAGCAACATCTAGTTCTAATGGTGAGGGGAGTTCCGGTGTTGCTGATAGCCTATTCATAGAGCTGTGGAAATCTAAGGAAAGTCTACGTTCAGTATCCAGGATCTCTTGGGTCAATACAGAGTTCGCACTGGATAAAAAAGCATCCAAAGTGCCCACCACCCTATTGCCCAAATTACCCTTAACTTTGTTCATTGTCGATTAGATAAGGGGATTATTTTAAACAACAGGGTTTTTAAAGTACACAAATAAACAGGCTATAAGCCAGGCAGTCCAACACGAAAGGGAACAGTACCTTAGAGATTGTTAAGCCACTCTGCTGATCACTCTTATGGGAAGCTCCAGCCAAATAGCATGGCCCAGCCCAGCCTACTCCGGGCTATGACGGGCAAGGACGGGCCCGCCCTTGGCCCTGGCTTCGCCCGGGCGCTGCCCGCGCGCGTCCCGCGCTGCGTGAAGCCTGCGAGGCTTATGAGGAGCCCGGGCGCTGCCTGAAGCCGTCAGCGGCAGGCGCCCGGAGCTTAGGATGCTGGGTCTTGTAGTTTTTAAGCCGTTCACCTCACGGCGGTGCAGGAAGATTCCCGGTGCACGGCAGGGAAGGCGATACTCCCCACAAAAGCCGTTCCCCTCACGGCGAGCTTTCAGGGCTTAATGGCAGAAGGTTTGTAGTGCGCTCTATTGTATTTTCATGATAATATCTCCCTTCATGATTTATGGATTAGCTGCTATGCGGACTGTATTTGTACTATGCATTTTCCTTCTTGTGGCACGTATACTGTATGTTAGTTAAAATAAATATTTTAAACTGTTTCGTGCCTCTGTCAGATCTAATTGTGTACAAGTACAAGAGTGCGTGCGAAAGGGTGTGTCTTGTTACTGCGATTCCTGAGAGATCTTGGAGTGTTGTGTTCTGGGGTGTCTAATCATTGATTTCTCTGTGAGTGAGTAGGAGAGCAAGTGAAACACTATAGCTATTCGGTCCTGGGTTCATAGGTATTAAGGTGGTAGGATAACTCTGTCCCTATACACCAAGGTCCCGTAATCTTGTGCATAGTTCTGTTTTTGGACAGAATCCCTGCAACAGGAGCTCTTCCCTACTTAGGTTCCCTGGCAATGTTCTGGGTTTTCCTGGAGATAAGTTACAGTGCAACTCCTTACTTCACTGGGTAAGTATTCCATGTGTTTACTGATAATCTCTAGTACTTGTGAAACTCATGTTTCTCACCAAACACTTACTGGGTTCCGTCTTTCTATCTTGACAGGTAAGTTACATGTCTTACCTCGCTTCTGTGATGCTGTGCCATGCTGTAACTGAGAAAGTCCATACCAGGTCATCCACCACCCAGCCTGCTGGAACGAGTGGCGCTCTCTCACGCTTCCATACCCACCTTTCAAATAGGTTCTATTCACTGTTCTGAGATACATCTAGGAAGCGGTCTCACCTACAAAGGGAGTAGGTGGGATTGACCTCGCTGTCAGACAACAATATATCCAAGGGTCTAAGATCCATTGTCCTAGACCATGTGCTTCTAGCAACTTCTAAAAAGATGTCCCAAACATGATCATGAAGTATGATTCTTGCAATTCCTGGTTTACATCATAAGTAAAAGTCAGAAATACATACAGAGTTGTTTCTCCATAAGTATAGAGTCTTTAAAAGCAATTATGCTCCAGAGAAGAAGAGCAAAAACTTTTTTTTTTATATAAATCTGGCACCATTTAGGAGTAAATATCAGATACATGCAGAATAAAATGCTGCAAAAGTCACATTTCATGGGGAAGTTCAGAAGTGATAATTTTCATAATATCATGAAGGTTTCCCATTATCCTACGCAGAAGTAATGAAGAGCAACAACTTTCCAATTTTGCATAAGCCTTATTGTAACACACAGTAATGGCATACCGTGTGAGCCCACAATAACATTATGAAATTCTCAGAATTATTTTTCATTTATTTTTTATTTCATGCAATTTATAAAGCGTGCAAATACCCTTGGGTGTCACAGCGCTGCGGACGACAAGCATAAACCTGGATCTGATAACTATTGGTTAAAAAGCCATGTTTATACCATTTTCCTGAAGGCAAGCAAGGTCGGGCTAGTCTTGATATGAAGGGGGAGTGTATTCCACAGTTTGGCGGTGGTGACTGTAAATCGTCTATCATCCCATGAGACTTTTAGTACGAGGAACCCTTAAAAGGTTGGCCGTTGATGAGCGCAGGGGTCTATTGGGCATATAGGCACCAAGAACTTCCTTCAAGAACTTAGGTCCAGTGTTGCGCATGGCCTTAAAAGCGATGAATTTAATACGGCTTCTTATAGGTAGCCAGTGGAACTGTCGCAACACCTTTGAGATCAATTTGTACTTCGGGGGGCCTGATAGAATCCTGGCAGCTGAGATCTGCACCAACTGTAATTTGTTGAGGACCTTATTTTGTGCATTCATGAGGAGACCATTGCAATAGTCAATTTTTGACATTACTAGAGTACAAATGAGGGTTTCTTCAGCACTGAGTGGAAGGAATGGTAAGAGTTTTTTTAACATGCTGCGTGTGTAAAAGGATGATGAGACAACTGTGTAAACTTGGAATGCGAAGGACAGCTTGTTGTCGAACGGGACGCCCAGATTTCGGACCTTTGATACAGGGGTGGTCCCAGTTTGGCTGGCCACCAAGTAGGGGACCAACCCGGGGAGAGATTGCCAAAATCATCACCTCAGTTTTTTCCGAGTTTAATTTTAGGCAATTGTTAGTCATCCACATGCTGATGGCCACCATTCCATCCTGAAAATTAGCTGCGACTGCTCCTCCATCATTATGTACTGCAAGCACCAATTGTGTGTCATCGGCGTAAGATGTAAGACCCATCCGTTGTGCTTTGATGACTCTGGCCAAGTCCGACACATAGATGTTAAATAATGTCGGACTCAAAGATGATCCTTGTGGCACACCACACGGGAGGGTAAATGATGGGGAGCTGAAAGCGCCTAGACTCACTAGTTGGGTGCGGTTGGAAAGGAAGGGGGCTAAAAGGGCTTTTGCTCGGTCTGATACCGATGGTTGAGACACGGTCGATCAAGGTAGTGTGACACAAGTAGCGGTACTTTTTAACATTTTTATTAAAGACTTTGTTTCCTTCATAGTAGGGGTGAATCCCTTCTGTCGAAGTATTGCGCAGTAGCATACCTGTGGGTAGTAATTCTTGCCTCTAAGTAAATGCAATCTAGCTGTGAGATTCTGAATTATTGACTTAGGGAAAGAGATCCAAAAGGTTAGGAATCTTGCAAGGCAAAGTGCAGGTTCAATGAGTTTTGCAAAAGTAAGTCAAGAAACAAAATAATAAAAATCCAAAGCAATTTTGTGAAAAAGGACTTTAAAAGCCAAAATGACACAAAAATGGTCAAAGTTGGGTTAACAGACTCAGAAATATAATTTTTTTTAAAGTTTATATTAAGAACTGCAGAGAAAAACAAAGCTCTGCTGGTTCTAGGATCTATGCTCAATTTCAGGATGACCTTTGTGGAGCTAGTCAGATAGGCGTAGCTGGTTGCACTGGTACAAGGGTTTTTCTAAGCACTTTCTAAGGATATTAATAAAGAACAAGTTTCCCATCTTCTGTAACACTCTTTCTAGTGGATGTAGAAACTTCTAACCGCAGATTCCTCACCTTAGAAAAGATACACAAGCAGTACCTTCAAAAGGTGGAGTGTCTGAGGAAAGTCCTGCAGGACTGAGCAGACTAAATGGGCCTCTTTGCAGACCAGACTGTTGAGGCACTTAAAAAATATATGTACGTATTCCCTTGTTGTAGACTTACAGATGGCTAGAACAGGAACACCACTCACCAATGCCGCTAATGAAGCCCTGGCTCTGATGTAATGAGCCCGTAGGCCCCAGTGGGATCCTTCTTGGTCAGGGCATAGCTGGTTTCCATGCGCAGAACGATCAATCTGGACAGGGTTTCTTTCAGTACTACCTTACTGTTTTTAACACCAACAAATCCCACAAAAGCTGGTTAACGCTCTATGGAGAAGCGGAGAGCTCTCGTTTGATCTAACTGATAATACCTCTTCTCTTCTTTAGAGGGAAGAAGTGGCATGAAAGATGGAGTAAAGGTGATTGGTTAACCCACGTGTCAGTGCTTTTAGTAATCTCTTCACAACAGAAGAGTTGAACAAATAACGCTGATCAGGGAAAAGTAAAAATACAGCGGGAACTGAATTTTATAGTACATTTATTAGTACTACTCATGTTCTAGACAATAATATTCACTAACCTACGTGCGGAGGTCTCTGCCTCTCCTTCTACGTGCAGAGATCTGACCCAACTGTGTGGATTTCCGCACATATATGCCTACATTTTAGTAGTAAATGTGGGAGGGGCCGGGAGAGTGGCTGGAAAATGGAGAATACAATGCATACATTTTAATAGTAAATGTGGGAGAAAGAGTGGCTGAAAGGCTGGAAATACTTACTACAAAATGAGTGGGGCTTATAGAGGTGAAAGGAGGGGTTTAAACAGGGGCAAGGAGAGGTTTAGGGAAGGACCTGCAATTACCCACAAAAGAGTAAGCCAATTCCTATTCACAAACTGCACTTCTAAAGTTACTACAGGAAAAAAACGACCCAAAACAAAACATCTTATATTCTGCGACATACAGCTTTGCTTCTTGGTCCTGGATCACCTTTAGGTGCATGAGAGCACATTTATCTCCTTCAAATTGTGTCCAGAACCAAACACCGAAGACCCACCTAAGCAGATCTGTGATAAGCATCTAATTTCTTCAGTCACAGCATGGATTGAGGCAAGGAGAAACCTGTTGTACCATCTTACCAAAGCACACAATGTGAAGGCCCCTATAAAGGGTACTAGAGTGCCAGAAACATATGTAGGAGTGCATATCCACGAAGGCAACAGTGCTGCTGTGCAATGCAAGCAAACTACCCCAATCAGAACCTGGGTAGAAAAGCAAAAGACACCTTACATCAACAGGTGTTATAGCCCAATACAGCCATAAAACAATATATGTCCCAAATAACAGCGACCATAGCCCGTTTTTGACAGTTTAAGAAGTAATATAAAATACCTGTTGGAGCACCTCACTGGCTGCAACCCGTAGGTCAAGTTTGAAAGAAAAAATGCAATGGGCACTGCCCTAGAACGACTCACATCTGAAAGAAATCAAGGAGACCATAACCCGTACAAGCTCAGTAGGGGAGAAAGAAGAGAAGCAGATGGTATAGCAAAACAGGGTTTAAGGTTCTGCTCCACCCAGACTGTCTTGAAAACGGTGTAAAGAGGAACCAGCATGATTGCTGAACAGATGTTGATCATCGAAAGGAATGTTCACAAAGATGGATTGAACAGCCTCCGAAAAACCAGTGGTGCATAGCCGGGCACGACAGCAAAATGCCACTGAAAGAGCCACGGGTCACCCGACAAAATATGTTTATCCATGCCACATCAAATGAGCAATTTAGCTGCTTGTTGGCCATCATGGAGTAACTGAGTAAGATTGTTCTGGGTCTCATCCAGGAGCAAGGGGAGTAGGCGCAAGATCGAATCCCACAACACGTGAGAAAAACGGCTTAGAACACAGTCAGCATTAAGTGACCGCAAAGCGGAACTGGTCGCAGAAAAAAATATGCTGGCCAAAAGTATTAAGACCTCTACACTCCCTTTCTGGAGGGACGTAAAGAAGGGTGCTGATGTCAGGGGAGGCTGTAGCAGACATTCACAAAGCTGAGTGGCCTATGCTTCCGGAGAAGGCAGGCCAGGTATCCAGAGGAAGGACGGCGTCTATGAGCTATAGACTGGTCCACTAGGGCCCCCGAAACAAGTTTAGCCCAAGAGCCCAACAAAATATCAAATAGGGCTTCACTGACTCACATTACTCCACCCCCGTTTGGCCGTGATGAAGCACCCTAATTAAGGAGTTGCAGCTCAAGAACCACAGCTACCATCCTTAGCTCAGCGAAAGCACACCTAAACTTAGTAGCGAGGCCAGGAGGAGAAAACAAGGCAGAGGAAGGGGAGGACTCAGGCCACTTGGTTCACCTAGCTCAGATATCCAATTAACCTCAAGAGGAGGCTGAGCAATGTCAGTCATGGGCGGAATCAACCTCATTTATTCTCCAGCTCCACAAATAACCTGTTCTCCTGAAGGAAAACAATAGGGGCCTCCTCTGAAGAAGGAAGAAAATAGCCCAATGTGAACTGCTCTACCGACACTGCCCCAATGTCATCCGGCGTCAATCGGTTCCGTCGACGTCCAAGTCAGCTGATCAGGTGGGAACCATGAATGGCTGTGCACGACATGGATCCGACTATGGATTCAGAGAGCCTCACTGACGCCATGGGAGACCCCGCCGGCATGGATTTAGTCAAAGCTCCTCTGGCCTCCTTGGGGCTGAGATGTGCAATAGAGGGATGAGGTAATACGAAGATGGCATGAAGGGATTAATAATATACCCTCATATGGTCTAGAGTCGCACCTTCTCCCGTTAACACCAAAAGGCGCGGGGTAGACTCTTGCCCCAACTCTTCAACTGGAGAATGGGGAGATGAGTCAGAGACAGTGCGCGTACGCAGCTAAGTCAGGGAATGCCACGACTTCAACCCCGTACGTCGCAACTTAGCTTTCGACATCGAGGTCAAAGGACGCCCGCAGGAAGGACTTCTGGATCGAGAAGGTGACCGTGAACAACATGGAGCCTACAACAACTGGGCCCCCAAGAGCTTCATGTGGCATTCCCGTAACTCCTTCGGCTGAAGTTGGCGACATGAATCGTACTCCTCAGAGTCATCGTGTTTGCCAAGACATGACATACAAATACTTTGAGGGTCTGTGGCCGACACCTGCCGTCCACAGGACCCACAGGGATTGAAGCCTGTGAATATCCAGAAAAAAAGCACACTGTTAATCAACAAAAAATTTCAAGATAGGCCGAAGAACAGCCAGAGGAACTGCTCTCCGAATCCGCATTGGAAGAAAGAAACTGACGTTACAGTGTCAGGTGAGGGCTTATATGGACTCTGTCAATGTCACATCCGGTGGAAAACGAGGCAGAGAGGTAATATTTTCCAAATCCATTCTGGCGCCTGGGGATAAGTCAAAGGTAAGGAATTTGTGGCTAGATGGCTCCATCAGAATTTCTTTTAATATAAATAACAGTATGTGGATACAATGCAGGTTTTTTCTAGGCCTTCCCTTCGAAAAATAGATCTTTATTCACCACACAGCTTTTACAAGAACTTTAAGTATCCTTTCACTGCAACAGCATACAAATATAAATGTTGGACATGTCAGATTTTATTTATCTACACCTTGCTCGCTTTAAGGTACTACTTATAAGTAACATAGCAAATGTCAAAAATTAGGTTGTTAAATATTTCAAAGCCTGCCTACTCAACAGTGCAGGACTGCAATTGGAGTCATGAAAATATCAATCAGGGGCTTATAAAGCGCGCTACTCTCCCGTAAGGGTCTCAAGGCGCTGGGGGGGAGGGGGATCAGTTGAAGAGGATCAGTTGAAGAGGCAGGTCTTGAGGTCCTTCCTGAATGTGTGCAGGGTAGGGTAGGGGAGCATCTGATGTTCACAGGCAGCTCGTTCCAGGTCTTGGCTGCGATGTAGGAGAAAGCTCTCCCGCCTGCTCTGTGTCTGCGGATGCGAGGGACCTCTGCTAGGGCAAGGTTGGCGGTGCGGAGTTTCCTCTTGGAAACTTCTAATATCACTCAAAACTACACTGCAGTCTTATGTTAGTGCTAACTTTTGTGCCACTGTTTCTATTTCCACACCACTTTATGTTGGTCTTACCTTAAAGGTATACAAGTCATTTGGTGGTTAACCAATCTGATCCTATGTTTTAAAGCACATGCATGGTTTCCCTGTACCCACAGTCAAGCTATAGCAGTAGATCTAGACTAATGATAAACAACCTATCGAAAAGATGCTGTTTCTGATACCAGTCATTAAGTAAGTTTAATATATGTGGCTGATACACGGCATAGCACTTTGCAGCTGTAGAACTATGCTGGATTTCCAAGTAGCTGAAAAAAAATTGTTTGCAATGCAGAAAACGTCACTATATTATACCACCAATAGCATGATATATTTTAGTATTACAACTCTTTATAACTGTTTTTTTTGCATGCACATTCATATACATTTATGGTCATACATTGCCTCTACTGTCGCCCGGTATTTGCTTCACAAGAGTGACATACAAGTTCAGAGTCTGATTCCTTCAGTTCTCACAGGCCGAAACAGTCTGTGTTCATATGCAACTGTGCACAAAATATCAACTCCACCACTTCTTTACTCCAAAGAATCCTCTCAATAAAGGTAGCAATAGCCACTCTTTTATGACTCTCCCCCTCTGTTACTTTCCACTTGTGTCCTGAGCTTGCAATCCCATCCCCGCGCCCCAGCTTCAGTCGCAGGGACCAGCAGAGGGTCTAAAGATCCCCTTGATCCCTCAATCTCTCGCATTAGTCACTGGCTCCCTGCGCCTGTAAGCATTTCTATGTTGTTATAAGTGATGTATTCAAAGAGGTGAATAATGCTGAACAAAACCTCGGTCCAGGGCAATTAATAAGTCCCTTTTCTGTAAAGACATATTCCTGCCCTGACATTGGTGGCAATTAAAGGAAAGGTTCCCATATCGTGCCAAAATAACCCGTTCACACTTTGCAATTCTGGCAATTCGAACAACCATTCCCAGAGTTTGTGAAGAGAAAACCTCCTTCAAACTCAGAGAACAGACACTTTTGCCGCTGAAAACGCTGTCGCCAGCAAGTGTTAACTAGGTTTCCTGGGCACTTCACAGTCCCCTATGTGTAGAGGAGGGCCAATTTTATCAAATGTGTTACCTGTATTCCCATCATACCTGTTAGAGTGGACAAGACAGGCATCCAGTAGGAGTCGAGGGCATTGCCATAGTATGTGTGTAAGACCAAACCCCACATCTCCAGCACATACTCTTTAGTAACAGACTTGCCCTATGCAATCTCTGGAGAGTCCAGTACCAGTTGTGTAATATTTGAAAGTAACTGAATTTCAATTTAGACTCCCTTAGTAATTTGTTGTGTGCTCATCAGACCTCTAGAATATATTTGTGATGGATTACTGTCTACTAGAATTCTTGCGACCTCTCCCTTATGGGACTGGAGTACAAGTAGTCCATCAGGAGCCTATAGACGCCAGATACCAACTCCTTAAACCTAGCCCAGGTCTGCAGATATTGGCATATTGGGGAAAGTGGCAAGAGTATGTGACCCTACGCAGGCTGCCAATAGACAGTGCATCAATTGATCAGATTTACAATGCTGGGAGTGATCAATGCCAAATTCTAAGATCTTGGAATGTTTTCAGTGAGTAGCTCAAGAGCAGTTGATCAATGCGGACAATGTCAACTGCCTTCCACGCAGTCCAAGATATGAAGAGTCACCCCCCCCTCCCCACTATGTACCAGGTAGTAGAAGCCTTGCCTGAAGTCGAGTGTGTGTGTATTTTAAACGCATCATATTTTATGTGGAATTGCGGTTTCACTGAATCTAGTGTTAGGGTTCTTTTTTTATTTAAATATTAACTTTTCTACTGTTAAGATTGGTTGAACAAGGGTGGGACTAGGGGACTTACTTGGGCACTGGTCTGTCTTTCTGGTCCGCCACATGTGTTCCAGTTTGAGCGGAGGTTGACAGACGAAGCGTCCTCACTTCCGCTCTTACACTCACCTCGGGCTTTAAAACAGAGAAGGCTGCGTGGGCGCCATAGGCGTGCCAGAGGCAAGCCCGTCTGCGCTCAGACCACGCTCAGCGCCAACCATGCTGCCCGGCAGCAACCGGAGTTAGAGACTCCCTGCAGCTAATCATGAGAAGCACTCATGGCCTGGAGTCAGGAGAGTAAGGTTCAATGTACTGCTGTAAAAGTCCTGTTGGATTTTGAGCACGAATGGTCTTGCAACTGCTGTGACTTGTCAGTTAAACTGCAATGGATGGAAATAACCAAGAAAGCTTTAAAACTAGGCGATACGAAGAGAACCATTAATAACAGTTTGCGCTGTGCGCTTATTAATGCTAGATCACAATAAAAAATGAATTGGAACTTTTTGAATTTATACAGTCACACAAATTAGAGTTCATTTTTATCACAGAGACTTGGGCAGATGATAGCTCTGGACCACATTTAGTGCACGCCATTCCAGATGACTTTGCTCTTCTGAGGCAAGACAGAATCGGGAAAAGGGGCAAGGGACTAGTCCTACTTTAAAAAAAATAAAAAAAAAATAGGCTGAGAACTAGCGCATGTTTATTATATGCTTTGCCTTGCTTGTGTTTTTTATTTTTTGGTTTACATTAAAACTAAACCTTTGTTACTCCTGATGTACGGATATGGCTCTATCATTATTAACCTCCTTTCTCACAGACAGTGTCATTGGATGACTACTGTTCAGACCCTTTCTCTCCAGTGTGGGGTTCCGCAGGGATCATCGTTGAGCCCGACCCTGTTTGAGCTTTACGTGGGTCAGTTGGCGACATTGAAAATAAATGTGGGTTTTTCAGTGATCTGCTATGCTGATGTCACACAGTATTGTCTCTGTTGCTGTCAACCACAAAGTGTCAGGGGCCACCTTTAGAAAATGCATGGGCAAGTGGATGTCATGCAACTTTCTGAAGTTGAATTCAGATAAAACTGAGGTGTTGTTGCTGGGAAATAATACCTCTTTCTGGTCATTATATTGGTAGCAGGAGGAGCTAGACTTTATCCCAAATCCGGTGACTTAGGTGAAAAATCTGGGGGGGGATTTTCGACAACTATCTGTCATTTGACAAACAGGTGAATGCCATTACTTCTAGCGCCTTTTTTACATTAACATTTTTAAGGTTCTACCTTATAATTCCTTAGGAGCTGAAGAAACTGGTGGCAACTACACTCAATCTATCCAAAATGGTTTATTGGTACATCAATATACAGAAACAACTCCTCAGCATATTGGAAATATTGTAGAATTCGGCAACTTGTTTATTGATGGGAATACCTAGACAAAGCTCAGTGGCCGAGGCTCTAGTGGAGCTTCACTGGCTGCCAGTCAATAAGAGGATAGACTTTAAGGATTGTGTAGAGCCTATAAGGCCTTACATGGAGATGGCCTTAAATATTTTAAAATTAAAGTGACTAGATATACCACCGCTAGGACACTTCGATCATCCTGCCTCATATAACAACGTTATTGGCAGAGACAGTTAGAAACATTTTGACTCAGTTGAAGGATTGTAAAAAGATTCATATAGCAGGCATATCCGAGAACATGCCAACATATTTCAGTACCCACTTTTATTAAAAATGAATCACTTACAAAACCTCGGGTATATTGATTCATCATGTCAGCCGCTGCAGCTTTCATCAAACCTTCTTTCACATAACTTGGAGGAGATATATCAGGAAAACCCTGGCCCAGATTCACAACTCTGCTGTCAGCAGCAAGAGAAGTAAATTCAACCCTGGAAGAAAAGGCAAAGTTTAACACTGTATTTTGTGTATCGAGTGAATTCCGCCATTCTAACATTTACAGCACATGAATCCCCAATTTGCAAGTTACAATACATTATTCAAAGGCTCTCAGCCTTTCCTTGACAGAATATTTCCTCAGATAGAAATAAAATGCCAAAGAAGATGGAACATGTAATTTATAGAGAACACATGGCATGTCATATTGCATGCCTGCGTAGTTTGTGCTTTAAATGTCATACCGGAAATCTCAGTCTGAGGTTTCCTTTTAAGTAAAGGTTTCTTTCAAACATTTTTTGAAAAATAATGCATAGTAAATAACTGACCTGGGACGTCAGCTGGTGTATGCTTGATAAACACACTGGACACAAATATGCATAGCTTTCAATAAACACCCCATAGACCCCCTCACTGCCTTGATCCAGGTCATGCAACATAGTTATACCCCGACACTCTAAAAATTATATTCCTTCTAATGTGGAACCTTAATACGTTGACTTCACAAAAATATATCACCAATATGTCACAGGCAAACAGAGATGAGTTTGTACAAAATACTTTCTTTTCTTTAATTTATGCAGATATCTTGAAACATAACAATTTCAGTCAAGATTGTAAAAACCCCTGTTTCAAAAAACATACAAATGGGGAGATGTTATACAAAGAATTCAATGCTACACAGTCTTGATCAAGATGCGCGAGAACAGCCAACACGTGTTTCGTCACATCCAGTGACTTCCCCAAGGCTTTCTAGAAAAGATTTAGTACTCGTGATAGTGGCCAACCCTGCTTGTTCATGGACTTTGCAGGACGCGACTATAATGTGAAACCCAACAGTGTTTTTCGTATATTTCCCAAAGAGACTTCGACCTGTTTCACAAGCTGTAGATCAACCTAATTAGTTGCCTCAAATACTTATATTGTAGATCCTAAATGTATCTGATAGCAGGATGCAACGTATATAACAGTTGTCCAGAGCGTGTTGATAATTGGAAGCCCAAAGACAAATTCCAAAGTATGTTTGTCCCTATGTGCTTGTCGTAGTTCCTATGTTCAGTACTAAAAGGTACGTGTATCCTCCGAATTTTGTTTGTGAAACCGCATCAGTATTCAGAATTCCGATCGGGCTATAATAGGCCCCTCATAGTTGCTTGAGCGATTGGACAGCGTGGGCTTCCAAATTCGTATTCAGCAAAGAAAAGCATTCCAGGTCATATCTACCTGCCTAAAGCAGAGGTTTAATATTGCTTCATGGTATACGTTCGATCTCTCGTATACAACAAGCTGTATGGAGGTATCACAGTTAAGTTTCTCTGTTCCCCACTCACTGAAGGGCGAGTAACCAATGGGTCACTAGTCACTGTGAAGAAATCATGGGTGCAGTGGAAGGTGTGTTAAACTTGTTACTCAGCTATGAGACCCCCTCGCCCCCATCTTTGAACGCCAATCACTTATTGTGAAAGACTGGGCGTAACTCTATTCAAGCAACTGTCGGACTTCTAGCAGAATGTGAATACACAACATCACAGAGGAACAATGAAGAAGGTATGGACTTGTAAAATATGTCAAGATATAAATGTATATCAATCCTTTTACCACATTCAACTACATACCATTGCATTAAAAAGTCCACGGCTTCAAAGCTCTCTCTGCTCAACCACAACTCCAAAAGCCTATGCCTTCCTCAAACAGATGCATACCCTTAATTAACTTCATTCTTATCACATCTACACGAACCCTCAACCTACCCTTATCAGATACCTAATGATTCCCAAAACATCACACACATTATCCCTAATTGTACCCTTAACTCTAATTTTGTCAAAAGCTAAACCTTAGCAAGTGATTTCGGATTATTTTGTTTCAAAGTACATATTTTACAATATTAAAATGTACCATTTTGTTTAGTTTGTACTTTTATAGTAGTCTACAATCCGTTTATTCAAATAATGTCAAAGTTGTAGTCCAGATGGTATGGTTTAAGTAACAGTATAATTTGAAATAAGGAGTTTCGGTTTTAACACATATGGCATGGGGAAAGGCTACTGCAACATCACTCTCCAGCAAAAAACTTTGCCAAAAGTTCCCAATATTCTGATAACTCATCAAGACAATTTCCTCATTCGACAGCCAGATTTACTACATTCTATTTTTCCAAGCTGGAGTGTAGTACCATCAGAATGAGTTTTGAAAATGGTTGTGTGGTTTTTGGCAACCAGCACCTAACTATCCTCTCCCAGTTGCATACCGAGCAACTTGGACAAAGTCTATCGGTATCACCAGAGAACAGTTGGCCTCTGAAATGCTAGGATCTTATTAATGACTGAGATAAAATTGTGCCTTGCCCACCCCTGCCTTAGTACCTGAAGTGGTAAACAAGTGAGTGTTGCATAAAGCCACAGGTTTGAATCTACATACCAGGGCCTCCGTTTTAGAAAAATGGATTCATTCAAGCAAGAGTCTAATTCTTCACACCTTTTTCGAAAAAGTTATTGATCCTAAAGCATGCCTTTTCAGTGAAGTCCCAAATATCCCCTATCATATGCCTGGTATAAAATCAGGATTAATAAAAGTTGGGGAAAGGTAGTGATTTTTTTTTTTTTTTTTACTTATTAATCTTGTCCTATACTTCAAGCACAGCTCTTCTCACTGGTGAAAGAACCAGAACCCAGCCTCTTTTTCTTACGTTTCCAGCAAACGTTGTAGAGAGCGAGCACTTTTTTGTGGAAGCACATAACTTCGGTCCAATCAAAACATGTAATCCTGCAAACATTTGGGTGGAGCCAAACCTTTCCCGCAGATGCTCACATAATTGTCTGATAACAGCT
Organism: Triturus cristatus; assembly: GCF_964204655.1. NCBI lineage: Eukaryota > Metazoa > Chordata > Amphibia > Caudata > Salamandridae > Triturus > Triturus cristatus. Next base: position 530,362,824 of record NC_140586.1, read on the forward strand.
GCGCTGTCAGGCCAGACCATAAAAATATTTCACTGAAAAAGTTTTGGTTGTATTTTTCAAGTGTTTGATAAGATGTTCCAAGTAGCAGGGAGCTTCGATCCGGCTGGGAAGAGAAAAGTAATAGGATTCTACCAGCTGGGTGACAAAATGTTCTTTCGAGTGGTAATTATCTCCCAGCTATGAAGACCAGCACTTGGCATTCACCTTTCAGCGGATACGAGGGATCCCTTTTACTTCCCGTGTAAAATGAAGTATGCTGATAAGGACCATTTATGATTGAAAACGAACAGCAGATCTTGCCTTCAAAAAGGTCACACACTTTTATCCTCGCAGACCGTGGTAACGCGAGACCTTCCCTCTTGTCAAATATTTTACGTACTTACGAACAGAGTTTTTAGTGGGTGGCGACCTCAACCAAGGTCGTAGCTAATACATGATTAGCTCGACATATAGTTAGGGCCAGGCAGGGGCATTAACAAAAGAGGGGCATAGGTGGCTAAGGGACTATGGGCTTTTAGATATCTGGAGGACACTTCATTCCTATACACGACTAGTCTTACTTTTCCCCACGCACACAAGACTTACACCCGACTGGATCACTTCCTGGGAACGAAAGACTCAAACCTGTCTCCGCAGCAGAGGTTTTCCCGGCAGCACTCTAAGACCATGCAGCAGTGACGCTGGAGATGAGGTCTCCCCCCCATGACCCGCCTGGCCCGGACTTGGCGATTGAGTGACAACCTATTACAATGCCCTGAGGTTGTACAGCCAATTCACGGACTATCTTGCTGTTGACGACACCCTTGACATTTTCCATTGCGGCACTATGGGAGGCCCTTAAAGCCATCATTCACGGGGAATTTCTCGCTATTTGGGCTGCGTACAATAAAATGACGCAGAGAAAAGAGGGACCAGCCTTCTAGACAGGCAGAGAGCTGGAAGGTATACATCAGTGTACAGGTGCCCCGAGAAGATGGCATCAATTAACAGCTGCTCCCACCCAATTTGCCAGCATTGATCTCAGAGCGGATATGCAGCGCTGCGTCACACTTTTAATAGGGGGCGATAAGGGATGGCGATCTATTGGCAAACAAGCTGCTCGTTCAGCAACAGAAAATGGGTGTACACTCCCTATATGATGACACAGGGACTCAAGTCTTGGATGACATAACCGTCGTGGACACCTTTAGGGATTACTATGCAGAGCTGTACTCTGGCCAACACTTGGACCCTGCCAACAGTGGACTCCCACGCGTAATTCCTATCTCTACACCAGACGGACTCCCTGGATGCAGAGATCTGGGTGGAGGAGGTCATTTTGGTGATCTCCCGTCAAAAGACCCAGAAGTCCGCAGGCACACACCGATTCCTGTCCATATTCTATAAAACATTTTGCCACATCCTAGACCCACTGCTGACACAACTGTTCAACTCTTTCAGCTCCAGGGGCTATTCCCCATCGATGCGGACAGCCTTGCTGACGGTAATCCCCAAGCCTAGCAAAGATAAGCACCAATGCAGCTCATACTGCCCAACATTTCTATTGAATGTAGACCTCAAACTGTTCACCAGCATCTTGACGTCTCGTCTGGGTTCGCATATGGCGTCTTTCATAGACCCAGATCAGGCGGATTTTATTCCTCAGACTAGTGACAATACTAAATGTGTGTTGCATTTCATAGAAAAGGCCTCGCGAATGCAGGGAGAGCAAATACTTCTAGCAATCGACGCTGAGAAAGCCTATGATAGGGTTCACTGGCACTTCTTAGAACAGGTCCTGACCCATTTTGGGATAGCCTGGAGATTTCGATCTTGGGTATTGAATTGCTATCGCTCTCCCACAGCATCAGTCAGAGTAAACAGATGCGTCTCTACCCCTTTCTCCATTGGTAGAGGTACCAGACAGGGTTCCTACCTGTCACCTCTGCTGTTCGCCCTCTTTATGGAGCCCTTTAGCTTAAAAGGTCAGAGTTAACCCTGAGATCAGGACCACGATCGGGGGGAAAACAACATAAAATTACCCTCTATGCTGACGATGTGTTGGCGACATTAGACAATCCAGTATTGACCCTTCTGGCATTTATGATGGAGCTGGAGGCATTCAGACTTGCTTTGGAATTTCAAATTCATATCACCAAATCTCAGGCCCTAAATCTCTCCATGCCGCCTGCTTTGGAAACACAACTCGCTGAACAATACCAAATTATATGGGCGACGTCAGCAGTCCCATACCTGGGCATCCAACTAGCCACTACCGTACAAGCAACCTCTTTGCTCAACGAGCAATCCCTATACAGACATATCAAGTCCGACCTGGCCCGCTTGAAACAGCACACAATCACCTGGTTGGGAAGACTTGCGGCGATTGAGATGACAATTGTGCCCAAAATTCTGTACCTCTTCCAAACGCTGCCCCGGATACCCCCAAAAGAGATAATTTCTAAACTGCAATCTGACTTTGCACCAATTTGTCTGGGCTGGGAAGCGCCCACAAATAAGGAGAGAAATCGGCTATCTTCGGCTAGGTGATAAGGGCTCTGGATACCGAACCTCCAAATAAACTTTCAGGCAACCCAAATATGATACTTGGTAGAATGGAACAAAGAGGATTCAGCACAGCACAGACACTTTCAGGATTAGGCTGTGGCGGGTACTTCCTTGTGGAAGATTCTCTTCCTGGAAAAGCTGCATAGACCCCAGAATCTTTACCTCTCCCCATTTATGAAAGTCACAATGGAGGTCTGGGACCGGTATGGCACTCTATATGGGTTTTCCTCCATTCCTTCGCCGCCGATACCCCTGCTTCATAATCCAGATTTCCTGCCAGGGAACAGTCCTGGGGCATTCCATAGATGGAGACTGATTCCCTGCCGCTCAGCGGGACATATGATGGATGTGGAGGGGGGCGATCCCCTTCACACAGGTGCGAGCAGACTACGCCACCCCAGAGACGGAACAGTTGCATTATTGGCTTTTTCACCTTGATAAGGAGGCGGTGCCTTACCCCTTATGAACAATGGCTGGTCTCCAAGACCTCTGACAGACGGTTAATATCTGATCTCTACACCTTCCTAACCCAACACTCTAAACATATCTACAAACCGAATCAGGTGTGCTGGGAAAAGGAACGAGGGAGACAGCTGAGCAGTAAGCAGTGGGGGAATATACATTGCAGAGCGCGTCACATTGCCCGCAACACTGCCCTCAACAAAACATTTACTAAGGTGGCCACATATTGGTACCTAAACCCCAGAAGGCTTACATAGGATTGACCTGAATAAAAGCGCAACGTGTTGGAAGGGGTATGGAGAGGGAGGGGCCCTGGTGCACCTCCTGTGATATTGCCCACATTTCCAGACATACTGGGACAAAAGCTAGATGATATTGATAAGCACTTAGACACACATATTCCCAGATTTCCTTCATACACACTTCTGGGTCTGCCAAACCCGGTGACTTTCCTCTTGAAGTCCAGGCAAGGGCGGCAGATTGGTCTGGCTCTGGGCACGGTGATCCAGAATATAGTGTTACACTGGGGAAAGACACATTAACCACACATTTTGGGTTGGCTTCGCCACCTCTGGCTTATACTCGGTATGCGAAAGATCACTTTGTCTATTACCAATCAAGGGGAATCCTTTGGAAAGCTATGGCGCGCCTACTTATCGCTCCTTTCACAAGACTTCCAAGAATTATCCTGTCCAAAGTACCTTCGTATCCTACGGCTGTCCGAATTGGCCCCCACAACTGGAACTGTGTCCACCTCATCAACTGAGAACTGATCTCACTGCTGAAGCAATTAGCAGTATCATCCTGAACGTTTTGGGAGACGGAGGGAGAGGGGAGGGTGAAAAACCTTTTTGTTTTATTTGTTGATTACTTAAACCCAGAATTGTGGCTTCTCACCCTGGCGATGCATATTAGGTCATTTACAGTGAACTTCTTGTAACACTGAATAAAGAGATTTCAACAATAAATTCAACCGGATCGAATTGGACGTAACTTATGTATTTTGTAATTTGATTTAGCGCCTTATGTCAATTTTTGTCCATGTGCTCCTCTTCATAGTACCTTTCCCATTCTTGTCTTACCAAGAGTAGATCTATCCTCGGATAGTATCTTAGAAAAACTTGTGATTGAAACCTTTGATAGTAATGAATATAACTGTTGTGAGCGGGTGTGAAGGAGTGGGGCCCCTGGAAGGAATATGAGAAATTTCTTAGTGCCTTGGATATCCTACTGTACTACAGGAACAACCCCTGTCCCATCTCAAAGGACATCCAGGCTTTCAAAGGGAGAAATCTTACATTCAAAAACATTTTTACGGGTTTGGGCATCCTCACTCTATGCACTTGACATGACTATGTGTTTGGCCACTGGTCTACATTTTGACATCTCCCACAGCGAATCTTGTTGCACTAAGAGAGTCCTTGCTCAATGCATATGCTCATACATTGCTAATGTAGAGTCCTTGTTGCTGGTTTCAATTTAGTACACCCTTTTTCAAGGAGGAAATCAGCACAAAGCAGGCCTAGAGTAAAGCTCATTTATCTTTTGGAAATCCACCAGCCACATAGTTCCAATATTTCAAAATGGGTTGTAAGTTGATATACAGACGAAAAACATGAAAGATATGAATATTGCTTCTCAGAAATTGGGAAACAAAGTCTTTGTTTTCCTTCTTCTTCATTAGTGCCATTATATGGGGTCATAGGGATGCTTAAACGTGCTTCCAGATTATTATTTCAAGATGCCAAACATACCGTGGGGCCTATATTAATGACAATAGAGTTTTAAAAATTGAAAAACAATGCGTTTGTCCTCGCTTACCATATATTACTATCAATGCCTTCAATTCGTTTCGCATTTTTGTGCTTTTGGGACATGATCTGAAAAATAAATGAATATGGTCAAAATCCGCAAAGTGATCAAATGCATTAAACACTGGACCCCTACTAGAAAACCTAACATATTCTGCTTTTCTTGACATTCTATTCTCACCTCTTAGGTATGGATGTATTTTACTAACTCCTATAGTATCAACCTAACATTGTTGCAAAGAACAAAAAATGCATTCATAACACAAAATGACCAAAAGAGGAGAACATTGTACATCAGTAAATGGGTGAACTTTCAGTTGAAATAGGGGTGGCTAAATAAACAAGTTCTCTAGATGCTACAGACCATGTACCTTGTATACCAAGTGAGTTACTTGCATTGCTTATGCGGAGGATCGCAACATGAAGGGATATTTGGATGCCTGTGAAGTAAAGCTACTAATACAGCCATAACATAGTGACAGTAATGGGTAGTTTCTGGGGTTATACCACATTAAAACAATTAAAGCATTGCATATTTTCTACTTTGTGTATGTAAAACATTGTACATGTTTTTAGCCTCTTAACTGTTTCATAACTTTTTTACCGCAAAAGTATCCAGGCCAAATTTGCATCTTTTTGCCTTACACATATTGGGGATAGTAAAGCTACCCAGGGTTTGTGGAGTCACCTGGAAGGAACCAAGACATTAGCCAAAATATAACAAAATAGTATATATTTTTTTTTTTTAAGGAGTAAAACAGGCTGTGCAATTAGCATATTTTCTTCTTTAAAACTGCAATCAACAAAGGATTTGCTGAGCTATGATCAGAATCTTCTCAGCTTTCCGAAACAAGCAGCGATGGAAAAAATATCAATTTATTTTACTGCAATTTCTAAATGGTAGTCGTTTTTTCCTAATTTGTTGTTGTTTCTACTTACTGACAGTTTGTGATGGAAAAAGGTGGAAAACTCATGGGTGAACCCAAAAAGCTATATATTTCTCAAAACTAGACAAAATTCCAAATTCAGCAAAGATTAATTTCTGTACATTTGTTTTCCCAAATAAATTAATCATTGAAATAAAAAACAATAAAAAAAATAGAACTAGTTGATGTTTGTATTTTCATCTGTATTTCTTTTGTCCAATTGCAGATTTGCAAAAGTGATATACTGTTATGCCCACCAGACTCTTCTGGTCTCAGGGTAGATAATGTTTGTTGGTTGTCCAAAAACACATGACACACCCAAAAACAACAACTGATCTGAAGCTTATTATGAAATGTATTGTGTGCAGAACATGCAGCAATCAATTCATATGGTAAAATAGAATGCATGAAAAATGGGTTTGAAGGAAAACTATGCATTTTTTAAATGTGCCAAAGAAACTGAGTTTAGAGATATTGGTGATCTGAATTTGGTGTGAATCATAGGAAATTTCACAAAGTGTGTGCTTCTTGCACACTCCCATCTATTTAGAAGCAAAAAAAGCTGAGAAATTCAATTGAAAATAAGAAATACATTTTGCCACTCTGGATTCCTACACTTCTCTCCTGATAAAAACGGTATCTCACTTGTGTGGAAGGGACTATCGTATGTGACAGAAAAGGTCCAAAAAGGCAAGGTACACACATTTAATTTTTGCCATTAAAATCAACACACTTTCATGATGCGAGTAGAAGCACTTTTATATTTTGATTAAAGCACTAACCAAACAGACATTTCAGAAAACTAGTCATATGAAAGAGGGGGGAGAATGAGCCACAAAAGGTCTTGATGCCATATCTCAGGAAAAATCATCTCGGAGACCCTCAACCACACATTCACAGTCAGCGGTGTACATAATCTATGCTTAATGTGGTTTGCTGGTTAGTGTCATCATTGAGTCTGTCACTTTAGTGTCTTGTTCTCCAGGTGACCTCCTAAACCTCTGCCAGGAGGGAGACTGTCTGGATCTTAACAGCGGTGAGTGAATTAAAATGACCTCCTATTCTGTAGGTATATCTTTATTGAGGGAAGAGAATTAGGATAGGGGTAAGACTAAAAACAAAATCGGTGTTATGTGAATGGGTCACTGATCCACAGCACCTAGTGGTCAGGTCGACATGTTTCAGCCAGGAACAGCCCATAAGGGTCTATGGCATTCGTCAGGACTGGGATTGGGAAAGCCTTATGTTTTAGGGCTATCCATTAATTGTGTGGACTCACTCACCAGTCTTCATCAAAGAACACACTTTGCCCAAGACGGAACGTGGTTAGAGGTGCTGTCTTTGGCCCATAACTTAAGCACATTCATATAACATAACGTGGATTGGAGAAATAAGAACAAGTGAGTTTTAGCATGGCTTAAAACTTTCCTCTGCAGAGCTGCTGCATGATTCCCTCCATCAAGGGTAGTGTAATTTGCATAGATACCGCACCATTATTTTACCCAGAATGCTCTACTAGAATCACACATTTCTGTGATGGATAGTTATGGGATCTGCAGGGTTCCACTAAATTCCTACCACCCACTGTTCCCAAACTTCTCCCGATAAAAAAATACTCCACTTCTGGAGAGGAACTTCACCCCTACACAATAGGCTAAAACATTCAACCAATTTTCACCAAGATAATAGACCCATTTTTTAAGATGTGGGTAGCTGTAGTCTGTGGGCCTAGATGCAAAGCAAGGAAACCTTCAAACCTACAATTTTCTGAAAACTAGACTTCCAGGGTGGTCTGCTTTGCATGGATCTCAACATTCTTGTACAGCAAATGCCCCGCAAACCTCATAAAATCATGAATTTTTCCTAAATTTCTGTAAGGGAAGGCCCCAGAATCTACATGGATCCACAAATTTCTATCACCCAGTTTCCCCACACTTTTTCGCACTAAAATCTGTACTGTGTTCAAAGGTGTGAATTTTTTCACATGGGTTACAGTTGGTATACAGGTCAAGCTAAACCATAAAAGCCACTTCAGACCTGGTTACACTAACTACTTTGGAACACATGGCTTTGAAGTTCATACACCAATTCACTTAACAAGAGAGAGCCCTCTGCAGTGCCCGACTGCATGCAATATACCTTCAACAACCTCCACCCCATGGCTAAGAGGACTTTCAAATTTGAAGTTATTTCTAGGTCTAACCAAATGCCAAGCATGATCAGCTTTGAAACTTAATTTACTGACCGCAATACCAATGTAATTTCAATAAGCCTGTAAGTTTTAGCAAGAGTATGTATTTTGAAAACTAGATGCCCAACATTTGACTTATTGACAAGGTTAGCCGATCGAGAAATAGTTCACCTTAAATGAAACAATAAAAGAAGATTACATTTTTAAGCTATAAAGCTGCAGACTACTTTCTGCGCGTGCTGCTCCTCCATTGCCGCTACCGTACTCTCAATACTCGTATAAACCACGTTGCTTGCTGTGCGGCCATGTTGCTTTCATTTCTTCAACTCAGCCGGATCGCCTTTCTTTTTGCGGTGCTGCAGCACTTTGTGTTCGGGCCCGAATTTTGTGCCTAGATTCTACTGTACGCACAACCACTGGCACAGGTGGTGGTCAATGGGAGGCTCTCAGAGGACTTTCCCTTGGAGCGTGGGACCAGGCAGGGATGTCCCCTGTCCCCCCTCCTGTTTGCTTTAGTGCTCGAGCCATGGAGAAGGAGGGATCCAGTAATACGTGGGCTGAAGTGGGTAGAGGGTTGGGAAGACCGCATTTCCCTCTACGCAGATGACATCTTGCTATACATGGCGAACCCTAGACGGTCCCTCTCCTGCCTGCTTGACAACTGCGACTCCTACGGCAGAGTCTCCGGGTATGCTATTAATTGGGCAAAATCGGGGTTATATATACTTAAGGGCCCTCCTCCCACGCCTGCCCCGGGGTGTTGAGACACAGATCGCAGAAGATGGGTTTAAATACCTAGGCATACATGTCACGCCACACCCCACACAATTCTTCGAGCGTAATCTCCTGCCCCCCCTGAAAAGACTCCGTAGTGATGTGAAATGGTGGCATTCCCTGCCGTTGACGCTCTTGGGGAGGGCGGCTCTGTTCAAAATTATGGCTCTCCCCAAGTTTTTATATGCTATACAGAACACATCTGCCCCAGTCTCTCACTCCTACTTCAAGTCCATTGAGGCGGAGGTGGGCCACCTCCTGTGGGAAGGGAAGCCCCCACGAATAGCAATGTGCAAGCTAATATGGGGTTGGTATGATGGTGGAATCGCCCTGCCCAACATTCAATTATACTATTGGGCCTCTCAGCTCATAGTGGTTAATCAATGGCTTCACGCTCCAGAGGAAGAGCCAGCATTACGTATGGACAGGCCACTCTTGGCACGGACTGAATCCTGGGCGCCCTATATAATAAATCTCGGAAACACGCACTGATATGCTCCACGACACACGCTGTGCACGTCTGGTTCATAGCACAGCACGCGCTTGTTTGGGAGGGAGTGATAACACAACACACGCCACTCTGGGACACCCCCAGGTTGGGCAAACTGCACACAAGTAAGGGTTTCTTCCGATGGGATCTAACAGGCATTTCTAAGGCTGGGGACTTGTGGAAAAAAAGAGGGGGGGGTGGAGTAGTCACTTTTGCTCATCTACAGGCAACGTATCAGATGGCAGGGACGGAGCAATACCGATACATGCAAATCAAACACGCACCGACGAAGGCCATACCTCCGGGAACTGACCTCCCCGAGTCCTCGCCGCTCGAGGATCAATTACTAACAGACTGTCTAACCAAAAAAGCTATTTCTCTAACATATCGCCAATTGGTTAATCATCAGAAAGATCCCACACACAATCTTAGAGAAAGATTCCAAACTGAGGTGGGAGAGATGGACGAGCAGGACTGGCAGGCGGCGCTGGCATCACCGCGGGAGGTGGCGATCCCCTCCAGACTAAAACTCTTGCAACTTAAAATATTGCACAGAACATACTACACCAGAACAACACTCTACAAAATAGGGAGGACTGATACACCGCTGTGTCTTCGAGGTTGTGGGTTAGCGGCTCCTTTTATCACACATTATGGGATTGTCCCCACATCACACAATATTGGAGGGCAGTCAAGGCCACGATCTCTCGAGTATGTGGCTTCAATGTCTCCCCGGAACCAAGGAGTTGCCTACTCAATGTGTGGGAACCAACAGACCTCAACCATGCGGAGCAAGATTGGGCGACCCTGGGTATAACACTAGCCAAACGAAATATGGCTCAACACTGGGGGGCACAGACGGTCCCTTCTCACCAACAGTGGTGTCGTGACTTAGACAGCGCTATGATAGCGGAAAAAGCAGTATTTATTCATAGAGGGTGTCCACGGAAATGGATGAGAGTATGGGGGAAATGGAACACATTGAGGGAACTTATGCACCCTGCCTCCAGAGATGCTCTACTGGGGAGACTTTTTATGTACTGTAAAGGCAATTCTCAGGGGTATTGTGGAGAAGCGAAGGTACATATATGTGGTGTACTCTGTGGCACTGCCATGTATAATATTTGAACTGCCAAATATACATGATTGCAATCAGCTATGTTTGACGCAAATAATAAAGTTTTTCAGAAAATAAACAACTCAGCCGGATCGGAGTGCAATCTTGCCTGCCTCAGACGGCAGCAACGTGTATGCCTGTAAACTCACTGACATTTGCCGCTTTGTCGTTCTGCGGCCATTAACGCCTAGATGCAGGGTAAAGTCTCTGGCATGCAATTGCAGATGCCAGGATTTGACAGTAGTTGGAGTGGGCTGGTGTACATCCCCAACGAGCCTTGCAAACCTCAATTTCTCTCCACTAACCGCTACTGGGCCCAGCACCCCCGGGGAGCTGGGGGGGTAGGGTGTATTGAGGAGCTGTAACCCAGTGTTGGGTGCAAGGAGGGTGAAGAGGAAGCTGCTAGGTGTCACTGGAAGGCGCATCGGATGAAAAAAAGGGGGTGTCAGAAACTAATTCAGCTGAGAACGAAGCGCGGACTGATGGAGGCAGATGTAACATCAAGGCAGAGTGGGAGGTAAGCCTTTTGCACTTGTAGCACTTCTTTGTTTAAAACCCGGCGGTCCGAATTAAGGTGCAGCTGATTAACTGTAGCAGGGAAGCATAAAGGAAAAAAAGCCACTGTGTAAAGTGAAGACATGAGGGGGCAATGGACTAAAGAAGGGCGGAAAGACACCTCAACAAAAAAGTAACACCCTCTCCCCACGCCGGGAGCTCCAACAAAGCGAATCTGTGGAGAGTACTATCATTGCCCCCCCCAGAATAAAATAAGTCTCCCAGCAATATTGGGGAGGAACATTTGACAGGCACCCAGGCATACACCATGGAAGAAGTGAGCGTGATACTCTTGGGACAATCTATAAAGGAATTTGTGGGGAAATACTTTAAAAGAAAATCTGATGCCCGTGATCGTTTCACACGGTTGAGAAAGCCACTAAGCAGGGAGTAGAGTGTAACAAGTGACTCTTATTCTGGAAAGAGCACTGGACTTAAACTCAGCTCCAGGGGATGATCTGGGTAAAAATATAGGGGATGGGGATGTTCTTACCTGAACCAAGGTTATCCTAGTCACCCCCCCCCCCCCATCCCTTTGTGGTCAATAGCTTTATGGAAGATACCGAGGCCCCACATCGAGTGGTGAATGGGCCTGGGAAAGAGGGAATGGGAGTGGAGAGAGCAACTCATTGGTACAGGCAGGAAGAGCTATCCCTCGTTTGCATTCCACTCCCTTCCCAACCTGGGAGGAGTGGATGCTTAATGTAGGTTCCAGCTACTAAAAGTGGGACGAGTAAAGAAAGGTTATAATGGAAGGGACAGCTTATTAGTATACCTGGACCCTTGGGGAATTGGAATAGGTATAAAGCATCAGAGGAAGCTCAAGCCACTGAATTGCTCCTATTTGTTACAAGTATTGGCCAAATGTCCTAGTCTAGCAAGATCACATTGGGTAATATAAAGCAAAAAGGGTTTACAACAAATGTGGAAGGAAAAGAGGTGAAAAGGCCCTTTCTACTAGCAATGTGTAAAACAAATGATAATGAGGGCTGATAAACAATTAGAGAAGGAGGGTATAAGATTGGTACAGATGGATGAGTTGGGAATGGAGGGGAGGAGCCTTATGAACCTTAAGGCCATGACCTGCCATGCAGGACTATGTCAAGATCGAGTACAGAATGGCTCATCAGGGTTTCAGCATGGAAAAACATTTATTGATAGGTCGGTCTATGTGTAACCATAGCAAGTGCCGTCAAAGAACCGATGCTGAAGAATCGATTTGAACCCCTATCTGATTCAATGATAAGGTATGATGATAATAGAAAGGGGAGATGAATGACTTGGATTAGGAATCGGAGTCTTCGCACAGCCGGTTGGCCTCGACTTGGAACATAGGGGGATAAAGGAAACACTTAACACAAGACAGCTTTAAAGAGAAACATGGAAGGAATGAAATCATGTGTTTTTAGGAGGCTTGGCTGTACAAAGTACCTGAGCCAGCAGATGGATTTTTAATGCTCTCTAAAGATGCTGTGTGATTGGGCCCAGGTCGGCCCGCAGGCGGATTGATCACCTTAGTAGCGATTAAAATAGCCAATAAAGTAACTATGTTGAAAGTTAAAAGCCAATGAAAGTCAAACGTCAATGGTTATTGGTCAGCCAGATAGAGCTCTACAGTGGCCCTTGGGTAAAAAGACAAATAATTGTAGTTAATACATACATTCAACCAGGGAATATAGTAGATTATGAAGCTCAGTTGCGACTGTTAGAAAAAGATCTGGAGTCAATCTTAACAGGAAGGGCAATTCAATTGATAATGATATGTGAGAAGTTTAATTATAAACTAGATCCATCCTTCAGCGACAAGATGTATAAAGATTTGTTAGCTGCCGCACAGGTGCCTCTGGCCATTTTCCCTAGATCAGGCGGTACTGCGCGAGATGAAACCTTTGTAAAGTTCCTAGGGTCTATTGTGCTGTTTTCTGTTAATGGACAGGTAGATACAGACCGCCCGCAAGACAGACTTTGAGCAGGTAATCAGATCTGCCCAATTTATTATGTTTATATACAGTTTTTTTCACTTTTCTGAAGTAGAGGGGTTTGAAGTGCTGCAAATTGAGGGCAGTGATCACTGACTCCTACATGTACCACTTAGGGTAGAGCGAGGGGTGCAAAGATTCAAAGTTGTCCCGCTGCAGGTAGAGTTTTGCCGACGTGTTACTACCCGTATAAAAGAGGACAGTTTAAAACTGCTTCATTACCTGATGGTAGATTATATGTTACTCAGCAAGTTTGAGGACCAGCATAATGTTCTAATATGGTTTGAAGGTGGTAAACTGTTTGAGGGTAAAGCTCAAATCTGGGCCTCTGAGTATGGAATGTTAACATAAGGGGTGGGGTAAGAGAAATGGCTGGTTTAATAATAAGTGTAGAAGTTTACAATTGAGGGTTCAAAGATGAAAAAAGATTATTTAGGAAAAGGCACGATAAGGTAACATAGGAAAGCCTCCAACTGGCAAAACTGGAGTATAAAAATCAGTTCAGGGAAAGGAATTTAAAGCATACAAACAAAAATTGGTAAACTATGCTTGGAGTGATAGGTACAAATAACATTAGGAAGTGATGGCAGCTGGTGTGTGATGGGAACGTTCAAGGGGAAATTAGGTGTTTAGCAGGAGAAGATGATTGGATCAACCACCTCAGTAACCTATATGGTAGTAACAATGTAGATGAGAATTTGAAGAATCCTGTTAAGGTTGGTGTGGATATCAAGTCTTATTTCTCTTTTTAGAAGATAAAATAAACCATTCATTCTCCTAAATTAACTAAAGTGGCAGGCCCAGACAACCTACCAGCAGTTATAATTTTAAAAAATATGGGACTTGTGGACAAGCCTTTTATATCATCTTCCAAATATGTTGACCTCTGGGTATTTTCCTGAGAGTTGGAAAGGGGTAATAATTAGGTCAATATATACGAAGGATGACGTCACACAGCCCAAGAATTATCGCCTAATTAGTTTGCTGGATGTGGGGGGAAAGTATTTTAACAAAGTATGTTAGGCTTAACAAAGTCTTGGGTAGAGCAAAAAAATGTCATCCCGATGGAGCAAGGTGGCTTTAAGGAAGGCCATTCAACAATAGATCATTGCCTTAGCTTATGGACAAGGGCAAAGAAGTAAATTGAGTTGCAATGCAGATTATTTTGTTGCTTTGTTAATTTCCAGGCTGCCTTTGACTTGGTTCATTGTAAATTACTATGAGATATGCTGAGGCGGCTCTGTATCAACAAGGCATTGCTCTTACTTATTCAGTATTTGCACAGCCAGACTGGGCCCGTGTGATCTTAGATAACCTGGGATCTTATTAAGAGAGTGTACAGATAAAGAACAGCCTACAGCAGGGCTGTGTTCTGGCCCCACTATTGTTCTCTTGATTCTTCTCTGACCTCCCAAATACACTACACAAAGCTGGCGACCTATGCCCCATATTGGGCAGAATCCATATCCCTTGCCTACAATATGTTGATTATTTGGTGATAGTAGACGTGACCGAATTGGGTCTGCAAAGAAAACTGGACATTTTCCACAATTTTTGCTTAAAGAAAAAACTTACGGTTAATTTGGAGAAGACCTAAATAATTGAGCTGGTGAAAGGAAAGGGGGGTTTTAATTGGGAGTTGGGAGAGGACAAAGTTGGTGGTTGACAAATAAATACCTGGGTATGTGGCTTGATACCAAGTTACCCTGGGGAAGCCACAGAGAATTGTTCAAATTAACTGCATTATACTCGTTTTGGGGCCTGAAACAGTTGAGTCCGAAGTATGAGGGGCCGTCCTTTCGCCCCATATTGTCAGCCTTTAATGCAATGGTTCACCCACAATTCCAATACAGGGTGGAAGTGATAACCTTAAGTGGGAACATGGATTGGACCCAGGCCATAAGGGCAGAATACCATCTTACAGTTTAGAGTTATCAAGGGCTGCAGGCTGCGCTGAACTTTTGGCAGATTGAATGGAGAGGGTAACCCTAAAATATCCTTCCTATGTAAAATGGAGATAGAGAAAAGTGAACTGAACTGGGCCTTCCAAGTTACATGCAAGTTACGGAAGTTTTGCATTAAATTGTCTTTAATGCCAAATCAGTGGAAGATAGGGCAACATACCACCGGGCAGGAGTCTATGCGCTATTGCAAGCAAAAGCGCAAGAGAGGAGTACCTGCTTTACTTGGGGAGCAAATCAGCTACCCAGTTTTTGGTAAAAGGCTGAAGAAATGAGAATGTGTTTCCCTATATCTAGACCCTGTCAAGCTCGACACATAGGAAGGCTGTGCTAAAAAGTAGGGTCGGGCTAAACCCATGTTACGCAGACACAAAGATAAAAGCAGCAATGAGAAGGGCTTATGTACATGTGGACTTAATCCAATAAAATATGTTGCCCACTACATTTTGCTTTGTCATTGGTTCCTATATGAACTGCAAGAGTTTTTATTGCTTATAATCAGAATCAAGCCCTCATTCTGTTGATAAATATGAGATTCTTAAATATTGTCTGTGCAGTATATCCATTTTTCGATGCCATAAGGGAGCCCCTAAAGGGGCTGAAAAATAATCTGTAAGGGATATGGGATGGGTATGAGATCTTTTATTAATTGATGTACACTAATATGGACCTTTTTTCAACCATTCTTAAAGTTATGGTTTTAGGATGTATTTGTGGATGTATTAGGGTAATGTTTATAGGCCATAGTCTAAATAAACATTTCTTGAACTGAAAATAAAAGCAGATTTAAGTTTTACTGCTCCGCTGGTGATCTGAACTGTTAAACTTGATTTTCTTTAACTAATACACCAAGATATTTTCTT
The DNA here is from genome assembly GCF_964204655.1 of Triturus cristatus. Classification (NCBI taxonomy): domain Eukaryota; kingdom Metazoa; phylum Chordata; class Amphibia; order Caudata; family Salamandridae; genus Triturus; species Triturus cristatus. The sequence goes on from NC_140586.1 coordinate 530,378,500, forward strand.
CCCAATTACTTTCTAACAAATATTTAACCTTTAAACACAGTATGAATTGGTAAATAAAAACAAAACACAAATTGAAACATAAAATCAGCAAACATCAACCGATCTGACCTACTTTTGGGATAAAAACGGACCCATTTTATGTTGAAAAGAACTAACTACCCAGTAAAAACGAGTAAGCACAATATTATAGCCCACATGCACACCACAAGATTTGTACTACTTCGTTTTTTCAGTCCTGTGCATAAGTTGCTTTTCTTTGCCTAACAGGAATTTATTTCTAAAATAAATATTTGGTGGCTCTTATGAATGATTTTAAAAAACATCCTCGACCCGACATTCCCCATCCAGAGCATCCCTGCGTTTCTGATCACTGATTTGGACACTCCTAGCGTTTACCTTGGAGCTGCTCTCAACGTAACATTTTTTGTTGGTAATCATACACAATAGTCTCTCCTAATCTCGCTTGATCTTATGGGTTGCACGACAATGAGATTGCAAGGCCCAATGAGAGTCTAAACTCTCAGAGCTTAAACCCAAACAAAAGCAAAGACCCAACCTGGATTCTGGGGAATTCCACAGGTAAACATTTTGCGATATTGTTCTTTTGCCATTAATGTGGTGTGCTCACTGGAACAGAACTGGGGTACACCAGGGGTAGTTTCTTGGTCTACATGTACTCTTAACAAAATACTATATTAGGCAGTGTGCAACACGTTTTCAGAAGTTGCTCTGTCTTTAGGAAGGATTGGAGACCCCTGCTGTAGCCTTTTTACAAAGCCTAATATATCACACAAACTGCTCTTCTCACATGCTAATGTGTTACAAGCTATGTCTAAACATGGCAATAAATGTGTTTTAAGGAACTTTCAGGGAGGGGGTTCTTTTTTTTATTGACTTGATGTGGGTCGTAAAAGGCTTTGTAATTTAATTTTTACTTTTCTTTTTTTTTATGGTGCAAGTTGTAAGCACTTTAAAACAGCACAATACTACATTACGAATCTTTTTTAGGCAAAGGGAGATTCAGTGATTGGTCCAGAATCACAGAATTTTGAGACTAGAATTTCAACCTTGTTCTCCCATGTTGAGAGAATCACAGCTCTACCTGCCACATCACATCCAGAAATGGAAGTTCAGTTTTCTACAATATACATACTCAAATATTTATACAATAGAAATTGTTGCAATGGAAAAACAGATAGACAAAACAGAATAGCTTTTGATTCACTTTAAATTTTCCTAAATGCAAGAGTTATTCTGCAATACTTGGTGAAATTAATTTTAAAGATTGCTAGTCACAGCCTAGATCAGCAATGTGACTAGACCAAAATAAATCATATCTACTGCAAAGATGCAGAAAAAGGGATAGTTTGTGCCATACTACAACCTCACAAAATGAATCATTCTTTGTAAGATGTGATTACCCGCATAAATACAACTTGACTTTCAAACTTACATAAGGAAAGGCTGGTAACCGTTAATTGTAACTAACATTTGGATAGTCAAGTGGAAAATAAATCATGCTAGAAGTGAGCCCTTTTGTTCGCAGTGGAGTTAAGAGAGCAGATTCCAGCCATCTGAACCTTACAAAATGACATGTCAAATGCCAGCTGATCTTCGGATGGATGTATGTGATTTCAAAGAAAAACGATTATATGGAATACCAATACTGAGAAACCATTTCTCCTGACCGGTTTAATGGAAATTTAAAGGATGAATGAGATTTAGCATTTCACAGAAAGCAATTCATTGAACGTCTTTTTTCTGAATTGTCCTTTGCATACTTATTTTTATGTTGTAGATGCAATGATTGCAGGTCTGACTTTTAGAAACCTTTTTGTCGGAGGTATTTATTTTAGTGCTTTACTGAATGGAACATCGGTTCGGATTTATATCTTTTACATTGTCAAACAATTACTTTGGGTGCTTTTAATTCACTGACCCCTCACAGCTCCTAAACATCCATCCGTGACCCTCTCACAGCCTCTAAAAACCATTCCTCCCGGCTCCTAAAACATTCACTACCCCTAAACTCCACCCATGCCTGACCCCGAAAAGCCCTTTCTACCACTAAACACCACCTATTACTGAACCCTAAAAAACCCTCACTGTACCTAAACTACTCCCATCCCTGATCCCTAAACTTCACCCATTCCTGAACTGTAAAAGCCCTTTCTAAGCTTATCTCCAGCAATCAAAGAACCCATAAAACCCTTCACAACCCTGAACTCCACCACCCCAAACTCCATCTATGCCTAAAACAAGAAAAACAAACCTCACCACTGTTAACCTCCACCCAGCCCGGAACCCTTAAAACCCTCTCATCTGTGAACCCTAAAACCCCTCTCCATCCCTAAACACCTATTCCTGAGCCCAAAAAAATCTTTACCACCCGTCCCTGGACCTTAGGAACCCCTCATCACCTCTAAATATCAAACATCCCTAAACCTAAAAAACCTCAGTACCCTAAACTCCACACAAGTTCAATGTCATTTCACCCTTTTCCTTTAAAGTATCTTTCCTTTAATTTTCAATTTATTGGTAGTTCCTTAAAATGGTCTTTCCTCAAAATAGTTTATTGATTGAGGTTCCTCCTATGTGTTTTTTCAGTTTTTCCATTAATTCACATACATCATCTACAGAAGTGCAGTGATAAACTTGAATAACTGAAATGCCAAACATGGCAGCATACACTTAAATTGCAGAAATTAACCGGTCCTTTCTGGAATCACAAGAGGGCTGGGCTACCCTGGCCACACACTCAGTGACGTAATGCAAAATGACGGGCTTCGTTGCTGATTGGAATAAGGTCTCCCCTGTATTAAACATCTCACAGATACTCATAGGTCTTGGGCTGAATGGGGACGCCCAGAAGGGTTAAGGCCCCCTCCCTGCGCAGCAGGGAAGGTTGTTTTGGTACACCTTTAAAAATATGTTTTTCCTGTTAATTAAAACCATTGCAATCTATAGCAAGATAATAAAATATTCAAATAAATAGTAATCTGTTCACTATGTCAATGTATACGTGCGATCGTCAAATGCGAATGCTTTTTGCATTAGCGTTACATCCCTGTATGCACTACGAAGCATGATGCTTGGTTGCAGGGTAACAGATTATGTGCCCTGCAACACACCTCGACATTTGGAATATACCAGCATGAATTTGCGTTTGACACGTTTAAACAATAAACACATGCAATAAATATACTGTGGACTCTACGGAAGACAGGGAAATGATTAAATGGAGGGAAAAAATGCTCTTATTGTGCCACAATACTTTAAAAGTATTGCAAAGAAATTAGCTGCAATACCAAAAGAACAACGTGATAGAGCGTGAAATTTGATAAACATAATATGTGAACAAAACAGAACTGACAACACTAATTCGAAAATTACACGTTGCACACACTAGATAAAAGTTTATGAAAAAGAAATGAGAGTAGTAGAAGCACCGTAAAAGAGTGCTATAAAGAGTAAATATAATAGTACATGCAAGTGTACAATTACATATAAAAAGTAATAAAAACTGCAAGATGAAACGGCCTACTGTCACTGAAGAGTATTATGGAGAAATTGCACAGCGTAAAATTCTAGGTGTTAAAGCAGGTAAACAATGAATTATAAGGTTCACACTTTGAAGACTAATATTAGGAGTAATACAGAGTATAAAAATATTGAAACGATTTAGATGACATGCAAGTAGAAAAACGTGCATCATTTAGAATGAATGTCTTTTTGCAGTAATTGAACATCTCTCGGAAAAAGTTGAATGTTATGTTGATAATTAATGAATATGTATATTGATTTTTTATAGTTATGCTTTTATCTCATTTCAGCAATGTCCTATAAAACAGTAAAATAAGTAAATGTGAAGTCAAGTTAAATGTTTCATGTTACCATGTCTGGTTTTGACCTTTATCCTACAAATTAACAATGGATTTAGTGATCTAGAATAATGTTGCATTTCATATCGCAAATTGTTCATTCTTTACTTTCGTATAACCCATACACCCATGGGAATTTCATGACTGACTTAAGACATCTGTTATTCTGTGTGTTGCTACTATGCTTCTTTTTGACAGCCGGTGTGAATTCATCAATTTAGCCATTCTCATGAGATGTATGGGAAAATTATGCCGATATTTCTTTTCTTTAGATGACTTAATGCATGTCCTCAGCTGATGGTCTTTCGATGGTGGTGTGACAGCACATGACTCGTACTTTTCATTATGAAATTATAACAGAAGAAACCCGGGAAGAGGGGCAGCGCACTCAAATTGTTTCGTTTGCATCACACAATTTTTTTTATGAGTTGCCTTTTTGGATTATTATTCGATGCTACTGTCAGTAGAAGATGGACTGAGAACTTTCTTGTAAAACCCGAACTAGAACTCTTCCCTTTACTTAAGCTATATGCTAAAATGACATGCTCCTAGAGACTTCTTTTCTCAGAATCAGAGTAGGTTACTTCACTTAGTTGAAGAATCATCCTACTATCTCATGGGTAACAGGACTTTGTAACTCTGTAAGAGGACTTAGAACTATTCCAGCACAAATGTGGAGTGCTTGTATTAAAACGGTTATATTACTAACTGAAATTATGAAGAGATTGCTTGACAAAATTTGAATCTCTAATACAATAATTTACTAAATCTAACTTGATTGAGACTCTCTTCGTGTCAAATGTTACTTCATTGATCTATGCATTGGATGGGATTTTGTCTTGGTTGAGCAATTGATAGAGATGTGTGGGACTTTCTAGAATCACCCCTTCCATCGTCAAAATGAAAACCCAAGGAGGAAGCAAGGAAGCCTACACCTCTGATTATGGTCTGAAATGTTAAAGGGCTATATCTAAAGAAGATTTTACTCAAATTGTAGGAGGGACTAGTGCAGTTTGTGTAGACTGAGGAAATGCAGATGTACTTACTTTATGTGAGGTGTAAATGGTAGGCTTAAGTTGAAAAAACAATCTCCATCAAATATAAAGGCAATGTCTCAGGGTCATCTGACGACTAAGCCATTGCCCTTAAATGCATGACTATTCCAATTTAAGCCCAATTGCCTCAGTTTATAAACATCTAGGAATATGGAGCCTGCACATTGTGATAAAACATTCACGCCTTCCAGGTTTTCACAGCTACACAAGAAGGGTAGGTGCCCACCACACAGGGGGAATAAATTAAAGTAACAAAAGTCGTCCTCTAAAAGAATTAGTCAGTGCAAGCAGAACCCAGGACAATTCAACAAATGATAGAATTTGCTTAATTGCTTGCCAACTGTTGTTCATATGGACGTAGATATTATTTTGAGCGCTCAAGAGGGCAGAATATTTTTTGGTAAGAAAACGAAACAGCACTTCACAACAGCAACCTCCTATAAACGATGCACTCAGAAAACCGATTAACAGAGTTGGAAAATACTCGGCCAGAGTGTTTGACATAAGCGGAGAAAAATGTTTGTGGGGTGGTGGGGGGTCCCAAAGGGCAACATCTCAGACTTTTTGGGAACAAGATCATGTGAAAACGGCTGAATGGAATTACATCAAATTTGGCAGAAAGTTAGATCTTGGTACAGAAAGCATACTTCTTTATTTGGTGGCTATTACAGGTCTCAGGGGCTTAGTTCCTTGTCTTAACAAAATTTAACGCAAAAAAAGGAATATGAAGGGTATACCCCTACCCTACCCCTCTAGCTTTGGTGTGTTAATTTCGCCAAGATCACCCATCAGATCCACAGAAGGATTGCGGTTGCATATTTTTTTTTCTTCTAAAGGCAGCCACTATTTAAACAAAAAATGACCCGTTTGGGGGTGGGGGCAGGGGTGAACCAGGACTCCTAGGTCAACCCCTGGGGTGAGCACAATAATAATGAAAAGGGAAGGGAGCAAGCGGCTGCCCTCCCAGAGCCAATTACGGCCTCATCGGCCCGGCACAATACTGAAGAGGAAGGGGGCACTCAGTCGCCTTCCCCAAGCCTCGAAAGGCCCTGTTGACCCTATTCCCCCGGGCAGGCTCCCTTTTGGTGTCCTGGGGTGTCCCCCCACCCCACAGGACACAGTTTGATTGCCCACCGAGGCTTGGACAGGAAAAACGTGTCTGTTCTGGCCCAATGAGAGCTACAAAAATGCTCCTGCCAGGTGAAAGCAGACCTTTGTGAAAATTAGATTACTCTCGCCTGGCAGGAGGAGAGAAAAGAGACTGATCCTGCCCAGCAGGCTCCCATTGCACCAAGGATGGGTGCGTGCAGGGGAGCCAGCGGAACTGCCAGGGTCCTAGGGCTCCCGTAGAAGCCTCCAACATTGTGTGTTATGGGTGCCCCGCATGGGGAATGGTGCACCCACATACATTAGGTCTCGGGGAATGGGATGCCCCGGCCTGCTTGACCCTTTTCATGAATGTTGATCCCCGGGCATGGTGTCCAGAGGCTTGTAAAGGTAATGCACCCACTCCCCTTAAAAGATTAGAACATGGCCCGGTCCTGGAAAGGCTCGGGAGGGGGTCAGTCACGCCCCTCTCCTTAAAAGAAATTTAAAAAAAGAATATAGCCCTGGGAATAGGGTCCCTGGGGCCTGTAAAGGCTTGGGCAGGCAGGCCGCAAGCACTAGAGCCTTCTAAGGTTCAGGGAGGTACACCTCCCTCCCATAAAACATACATAATTTGCCCAAGGATGGGGTCATCGGACCAGCAATGGTTTAAGCAGGAGGGCCACATAGCCGCATCCCCTTTAAATGGAGTTGGCCGCAGGGATGGAGTCCCCAGGCAAGTGTTTCCTTTGGGAGGGGGCCACATGCACCCTTCGTCTTTAAATACATTTCAGCCCAGGGCATGGGGCCCTGGAGCTAGTTGTTGTGTTTGGGGGGGGGGGGGGTTGTACATGCCCCCTGTCCAGGCCCTATATCCTTGGCTGTGCGCAGTTGGCTACCTGTGGTGGGCTGGACGCAGGGCCTGGCAGCAAAATTATTATTTTGGTATTGTGAGCCTTTGACAAAGCCAGTATTAATATGACACCATTTATGGTATTACATGGCATTGTCAGCTGTGCACAGAGGCGGAGAGGTTCTCTACTCACAGGAGTTTTTATGCAGGACCTGGCTGCAGGCCAGAACCTGCAGCCAACCACAAACTGCACTCGGCCAAAGGCTGGTTAAAGAGACGTTATAGTTAAGTGCAAATGTGAGTTAAAACATACAGTTTTAAAGTAACAAATCAACTGAAATTCACCAGTTATAGTTATCCCAAGTAACTATAACTCGTGCCCTAAAATAACTATAAATGGCGCCCTCACCATGCACACTAATTACCTCTCATATTACATCACTCATGACATGTTCTATGACATCACTAGTAACCTGACTGTGCAACATCTAAAATTACATCATTGATGACAAAACTGTGCATAGTGGGGGGAGGGGGGGGAGGAGTTATAGTAACTTTAGGGCACAAGTTAATGTTACTTGAGTACCCAGAGTCAACAAGTAATTATAGTTGGGACCACACTTTCATAGGAAATTGATTTTTGGGTTTGCCAATAACTGATACCATTTGACAAATCTTAAGATTTAAAACAAACAAAAAAAAAAAAAGTCTTATCCACCTCATCTCTTATGGAAAGTTTCGGAGTGATCCATAAAGTAGGGGCCAAGAAAAATGCGGGCTTCCCCATTCAATTTTCCATACAAATATTATGACACTGGTATAGTCAAAACAGCTGAACAGAATTCCACAAGATCAGAAAGCTAGATCTTGGTCAAGGAAGCATGGTGTTTGTGATTTGGCGTAAATCCGCTCAGTAGATTTTGAGAAACCAAGGTTAAAAAATAACAGATGTATCACGCAGCAACAAATCAGAGGATTCAACAGATCAAAAGATTAGATTTGATTGTCTGCCACCACATCAAGAAAGATGTGGCAGCAGCCATTTTAGGTCTTGTGCGGCCCTCTTCCCAGAGACTCTTTGAGACCCTGGGGAGCCCCATAACCCAGGGCGATAATTAGGGAAAGGCAAAGGGGGAATTGCTGCCCCTCACTATGTGCCATTGTATGGCCTCAAGGACCCCTATCTGCGGGGCCTGGATCTTGAATGGTGTCCCAGGGACCCAAATTCCTGGGACACTGTTGTTTCCCTTCCTGTGCTCTAATGTACTAGAAAACTGCTCCTGCCTGGTGGGTGGAAGAATAAAGGTGTTGCTGGCTCCTGTGTACCCCAGTTAAAATAAAAAATGTGCTGTTGACTTATTGATGTGCCACCTCTTGTGCTGCCAATTGGGCTGCTTGCGGGGATTAGACGAGGCATGGGGAACCTGTGGCTGCCCCCACGCCTTCCAACAAAAAGAAAACATATTGGTGGCCCAGGTGAGCACCAGGACCCTTAATTCCTCCCCCACAATAAATGAATAATAAATGAGCAGCAGGAGCCACACATTTAATATTCAGTGCTCCAAGCAAGAAGCACCACAAAAAGCCCTGGGAGGGCTTTTAATGATTTTTTGGAGCCTGCTTGTGCCCTAGGAGCGGCACCACCAAGCATTTTTTCAAATGTTGTGGGGGGCTCCAGGAAGTGCAGCAGCCCCCCAGCAACAATAAACAAAATCAGCACCTGGGATGGGGAGATAAATTGATAGCCGAAATCCCGCTGTGGGACAGCGACCGCCTTGGGGAGGAGAAAAAATTGCGAAACCATATAAAATTGAGTCTGTTAGGGGTGGACAGTCCGTGGGACATCTGGAGAGGGGGTTAAATACTTACTTTCACTGAGCTCCAGAGAGAATATGCCCTGGAGCAGAGGGAGATGTTTCAATACCTACAACTGAGACATGCACTGAGGTACCACCAGCCCAAGGCAGAACAACTGCCAGACTACTTGCCCATGGAGGATCGGCTGCTCCTGGATCACGCGCCAACTAAGGCTGTCTCCCTAATACACAAGGAAATGATGAACAATTTACCTGGCATTCTACGCCCACTACGAGAGGCATGGGAGGGAGATGTAGGCCCCATGGAGGATGAGGCTTGGGGGGTGGCTCTGCAGAGCTCCAGGGAGATAGCCATGAAGGCCTCCTGATGCAACTCCACATACTGTATAGATCTTATTACTCCCGCTCAAGGTTACACCGGATGGGGAGATGCGTTTCGGCCCAATGTACCCAAAGGTGCCACACGATCTCGGACTGCCCCATAATTCAGCGCTTTTGGAGGGAGGTCACGGCGGTGATGACTGCAGCTACAGGACTTATAGTCCCAATGGAGGTGAAATGGCGGATGGTGGGTATCACTAGCGAAGAGAAATAGTCTAAATACTCTACTCTGTAGCAAAGAGAAACTTAGCCAGACTGTGGGGAGCGTGTAGACCCCCAACGGTCCAGGAATAGGAAATTGATCTCGTCTGATGCCAGGATGCGAGGTTGTCACGACCACCAGTTTGCTAAGTAGTGTATGTATTCCTGCCAGCGTTGTGACTATGCATCACATTCAGTTACCCAGCTGTTATCTGTATGCTGGTTATCTGTATGACTTGGTTTTCTTTTGCTCCGTTTTATTCCTTGTCCTAATTCTGATCATCTTGTTGCCATAACTACAAACTGTACTTGACAGCTTATTCCGTAGCCAGTAGCATAAGAACTGGAGCCTGCAGACTTCACACGCGCTACGTTTTTAAATTAGGAATGCGTGTATTTCACTTTGCTTTACACGCTGGTGTTCTCTTTGGCCTGTTGCTCCTTTTTTACCCACAGACGTTTCCGTACTCATTATGGCCGCTATCGGCCGCACCCATCCGCCCCTCGCGGATTATTCCAGCGCTTCAGTTTAAGAGACATAATTACAAAGCTAATTGCGTTTGTTCTTTAAAAGGCATTCAAGGCAATTGAGACAGTATTGTTGGACCTCTTCTAGGTGCTTGAATAGAACACTGATTATTTGCCTAGGGTCTCAAGTTAATTCAGTTCAAGGTGCTTTTTTGAATTACAAAGGAAACTTAGTTCATTTAAGTCAAGAGACATTAAAGAAAAGACTTATTGACAATAATTCTTATGGATGACTAATCATTAGCGAATAAGAATAACAGTAAGAACAAGTGAACTCTTTTGATGCATGAACAATTTCATTATTAAATCAAGGTATCATACTTGGGATGCGCTCTATAAGAAATAAGTCAAAGCGCTATGAGACGTTATAAGCTCTCTCAACATAATGAGTGATTAAAGAACAGTTCATTTCATTGGACCCCAAGGCATTTTCCTTTTGCAGGTAAAAGATTGTTTCTATACTTTGTATATGTTAATTGTACTAAGAGAAAGGTGATCAAGATTCAAACTGCTGTACCATTTTCGTTCCAGATCTCCCTCCCCGCAGTACCCTCCCTAATTCCCTTCCCCTCGTCTGGCCACTTTGATCCTCTGGTGTTTCAAGTGCAGAGTCAAAGCTGCCGGAATGTGGGCTACTTGAGGGTACTGCTCCTGAGGAACTGAGAACCTGACAGAGGTCTATCAAGGGTGAGGATGCCCTCGTACATTTGCCAAGATTTGGGAGCCTGGACACAATACAGGGGGACCTAAGAATGGGATCAGGTGGGTACAAAGGGAGGATACAGGGCTGTGTGTTGTCGAATACATCCCCGGGTATATACACTACATGATAGGTACTGTGTATGCCAAGGTTAAATCAGTATTGGCCGAGGTTGATCAGTATTGAGGTGAGAAATGTACAGGCTCTCTGCGAGTGGCCCATTATGCTTGTCTTCCTTTAAATCTGTACTGCTGTGAATCTGAACTACTGCCTAATAAAAAGAGTTATTAATAAAAATGTAAAAAATCAGCAAGCCTCATGGGTCATTAAATCCATGACCTCTGGAGAGTTTGCCAAATTTTTAAAGCACACTAAGCTGCACCGGTATGCTCTTCAGCTGGGTAATAATGTTTTTTTATGCTGTATTAACAATAATGTGAGACAATAACTATCATTAAACATTGCAATGTGTCAATTAATGAAATATAAATTTGATTATAATTTGTGTTTTTTTTTTTTACTAAAGCCAAAGTTCAGCTTTATATAGGTTGATATACTGACCCCTTGGTAAGACCAATAGGCCAACTTTTTATATCTTGGTGCTCTGACCCTTTGACAAAGCCAGTAGATCTGACCTACTCAAAATGACACATATAACATTGTAATTTCACATAGTCAACCATGGGTGCCCGCAGGGTTTGGCGAAGTGTGCTAAACCCGACAAAGCGCACGGCAGTGGGTGTTGGGTGCCTGCATGGGTAGGGCCTGGCTAAAGGCCGTGTGCAGTGGGAGGGGGAGGGGCAGGGGGAGGTGGAGGGGGGCGGCAGGACGTCAGTAGGGCTTGGGTGAAAAGGTTAAACCCTGCGCTAAACCCCAAAGGCTGTGCGCAGTGGGAAAGGTTGGGTGCCAGTGGTGGGTTAGGTGCAGGGCTTGGCAGCAGGCCCAACCTCAAGCTGTGCACAGCAATCAATATATTACTTAAAAATTTTTTTAAAGCATAGAAATTAACTGAAAAACAATGGTCAAAGTTGCATTCTAGTTGGGAATAGGCAAAATCTGTTACTTTACTTTTTTTTAAACCTTCGAAATTCTATAAGTAACTTGCGCACTTGCCATGCACTGCTAATTATCTCTAAAACTGCATCATGCTTGACTTTTTCAATGACATCATTGATAAAATCACTGCAACATCTGAAATTAAATGAAAAACAACACTGCATGGTGAGGGTTTGCGAGTTATAGTCCCTCTAGGGCATGTGTTATACTTACTTGAGATAACTATAACTGCTGAATTTCAGTGGTTTTGTTTATTGACAACGGTATATATTAATTTGCCGTTTTCATTAACAAGAACGTCCCTTCAATCTTTGTTTTTTACAGTGGGGAAATACACACACACACACACACACACACACACACACACACACACAATTACATCACTCATACCATCTTCGATGACATCATCGTTAATATCATCGCAAGATTTGCTGTTGACTTATTGACGAGAAAACTGTGAATGACGGGGGCGCAAGTTGTAGTTCCCTTAGTACACGTGTTATAGTAACTTGAGATAACATCATTAGCAGTTCTAGTTCTCAATGCGGTTACTACCCACGTGCATAAAATTTAAAAACCATGCAGATAAAAGTGAACCCATAAAACAATATTGCACATGTACTCAGTATTTGGGTAGATTTTTGATTTCATTATAAAATCGTGAAAGTGCAGTGCCATGCATTATAACATCTAAAAATCTTGATACACAAACGTTCAGTAACAGCATGTTAAAACACTACCTAATCTTAGTCAGGACAGTATAAAAGTAGAGAATTCTTTCCTGGCTTAAAGTACAGCCCACAGAAATCTTGTCATATTACAACATATATTGAGGGTTGCCAGAGATTGCAGATAAAGATAATTAGGGCGACATTGTGAACAATTACGGGGTTTTAAAATAGGAAGAATTTACACAAGAGGACTACATGCATTGGTGCTCTGTGCCATCAGAGCATCACCGGGTAAGTTTGCTAATGTCACATACTAGTCATTCATTGCAGGGAAGCTGGTTAAAATTGTGGAAAATATCCATTCTTAGGTTAGTAAGAACAAATCTATGCCTAGAACTTAAAACAAGACTAAGATATGGCTGCATTCTATACATAATTAGCATAGACTTTAATACACCAGGCTTTAATATTTCATTGAACAACCTAATATTCGAAGTGCGCCATGCATTCGTTTTTCAAATCTTTTCCATCAATGATTTCCAACGATTCAGGATTCTCATACTAGTGGGGGTTACCCATATCACAGAAAAAACGTTGGATACAAAATCAACCACGGGATGCATAGCGGTAAACTCACATTGAGACAGTCCCTGATAATGGCACGGTTTAAGCCAGTATGCTCCGATGTCCAGATTCTGTGCCATAGTAAAATGGGCTGCAGTCTTATTAAATCTGGGAGGAATGGCATTCCCAGTTCCGCATGACAAGCAAAGGACGAAGAGCTCTTTGGGACGGCAAGAAGTTATTTAGAAACTCGTTCTCCACAGTCGGCAATGACCTATAATTGGTGTCCCCACACTCCAGCCACATATATGGCAACAGTCGGAGGATTCATACCCAATCTCCTAGCAAAATTCTGCAGGGCCATAGTTGATTTTTCAAAGCTAGTTTCCTGGTGGTAATAGTGAGGGTCCATGTGCCCTCTTTATCAAATAATAAGCCCTAATATGAGAAAGTCGTGTAACACTAATATTTTTGCCATTAATATTCGTCTTGACACTGCACTGTTCTTCTCCCACATTTCATTATAAACATGTTAGATTTATTAACTAGGAGTCCTAGGTCCTGCATGTAGTGGACAACATTTGTAAGGAGGTTCTGTCGGCCTATGGGAGTTCGTGCCATAAGAATGGTAACATCCACAGAGAAGGGCCGGACTATGTCCAATTCACGAAATATCCTTACAGTGGCTAGCTAGCACAGCTCCTACGCTGTTTATGTATAATGAAAAAAGAAAGTGTGCTAAAACGCAGCCCCGTCTTCTCCCTCTCTATGATGAATATTTGTGTACATTTTCCTCTAGTGCTATAAGAAACCCTATCTCTACAACCAGAATACAGTTCCCTTAAACAATGTATAAGGGGTACCTCCACCCCAGCTCTATCAAAATAGTCCACAGCTTAGCAAGTATAACAGTCAAACGCAGATGACAAATCAACAAAGACCAGATAAATGTTCCCCTATTTGAACTTTCCAATTAACATACTCAAATCCATTCCCTGCTCAATGGTCCCGATGCCAGGGCTGCAGATCTGACAAAATGTCATGAGATTCCACCCAATCCTGCAGCCTTTTCAAAATAATGCGCACAGCTATCTTTGCTAAGAAATCTAGAAGGGAGATTGGTCTATAGCAGAGGTCTTCAAACTTTTTTGCTCCAAGCCCCCTAAGCAAAATGTTTTGATGCCGGGCCCCACTCCAAAACTTTATGGCGAGATTTGAGTGAGTGGGTGGAACAAGGCTGATCGGAGGGGGTGGGAATTATGAGGTTATTTCCTGGGCTACTTTTTCTTTAGCTCAAAAATAACACTAAACATGAAACCTCTAAAAAAACACAAAATCACTAAACAGAAAATGACTAACACAAAACTACTTCCCATAATTCGGTGTTATCAATTCCTGTCACACTGCTAGGCCCCAATGCAGCTGCTGCACTAATAATGCCTATGGTTATGAGTAGCAGGCTGTCTCCTCTGCCTCCTTCACCATTTATCCACCATGCCCGACCATCACTCCAATCTTGAAATTCGCTCCGTCTCTTTCAGAAAAAAGGAACTTTCATCTCCTCTTTGCAGCACAGAAGGCCTCAGGCCTAGTACGGACAATGAAAATGAGCCACCATGCCCCTTTTGCAAAGTGAAACAGTCATAATTGTGATGAAATGGGCCAATCATCGTTCTGGGCTCGAGAGCCACTGCGCCTGCTTTACTAATTAGAAACTGTCCTTTTAATGGATTTATAAAACTGTTTAAACAGGGCACAGTCTGCTTACCTAGTATTCAAAGGTATTCTTTGAAAGCACTTCTTTTAGCCTAAACACTAAATCCTTTTGTGGCAGCCTATTTTATAATGTGGCCAACTGAATTTATGATTATATGATTCTGTGGCCACAGCGTTTTCTGCATATGCCACATAATCCATCATCCGATGCATATTCTGCAGATTTCAACAAAAAAATAATTGTTTGTAGCTCAAATGGAACAGAAGCTACTAAAAACATGGCAAATTGTGTCCTTGTGCAGTGGAAAGCCAGTCACAAAGGTTGACTGGTCAGCTTTCAATTGCATATTACTGTATTTGGGTGGTTAACTGGTGTTAATCAGGTAAAATCTTTGTCCACACAGTGCTACAATATGTAAACATTACGAACAAAATAAAATAATATTAATCACAACTAAATTTGCCGCACAAGTTGCCTTTTCTTGAGGTTTAATTCAATCAACCCTGCGATATAATTTGGTCCTTTGCTGCCACAAAATTCCAGTAGCTCTGCTTATACTGGGCTTAACACAATTTTAAATAAGGACTTTTAAATATTCACAGTGCTTGCTGTTACCTGTTGGGACTTCTTAGCACTGTATATACACAGTTCACTGTTCGGAACTGCATCAACTGGGATTCAATTCTGCGACTATGGCCTCACAGACAGACATTTGGAGTAATCGCAGTAAGCAAGTGAGATTCTAAAACATAAGATTACGGTTATGATGTAAAGTTCATTAAATTGTGTTTTACTTACCTGTGGTGTCTTCAACATTTTCTCTTACCTCACATTGGAATTCTCCTAGTTCAGTATTCTTCAGTTAAAAGGAAAACGTGTATTCTTCTCTCACAAGTTAGTACTGTGCAGTGCAGTCGCGGTTTCCTTCGGTGATCTGCACACCTAAAATTCTTCATATTCAATTCTTCATTGACCCGTTGACTTTTTTTTCTAATGCTCTGGTTGTCTTCATCACATTTCAGGTGTTTTTAAAAAATTATTTTTATAATAAGAAAAGTGTTGACAACCTGCTGAATATTTAAGTTGCTTTTAGCTTTGGTATTGGTAATTTTATTCTACCAGGGTAACTAATCACTTGTCTTGGCTTCATTTTCTAGAGATATTTTGAAATGTGTGATCCCCATTCAAATGTCATTATGCCACCTCTGTTTTTGCCTTCACCAGGTACTCCGGCTATCATATGGGAGGATTGGTTTGCAATGTTAGAGAACTATATTGTTGCTCTTGATGGTGCAAACTTTTCTCCTGCAAGGAAGAAGGCTCTACTATTAAGTGCTCTTGGAAGTGAGGGTCAACGTGTATTTAAATATCTTCCCGTTGCTTTGGGTCCAAACGGTCAACCAATGGATGACGAATACAAAGAAGCCATCAAGCGTTTAGAAACAAGGTTTGCAAAAGAAGTGAACTTAGTTATGGCTAGATACAAATTTTATACTCAACCACAGTCTGAGGATGAAAGTATAGAGGATTTTGTAGCTAGGCTACGAGAATTCTCAGTAAAGTGTCGTTTTGGGTCAATGTCTGAAGAATTAATCCGAGATCAACTTATTGTACAATGTAGAGATAAGAAGATACAAGAGACTTTGGGCTGCCAAGAATCCTTCAGTTGAAGAGGCTATTGACTTAGCAAAGGTAATTGAGGAGTCACAAAAGTGTTTAAAGGAATTAAGTAAGAGAGATAAACCTTCCAACGAGGTAGGAAACATTTAAACTAGTAAGGAAGATGAATCGGATGTAAATGCAATCACTAAAAAAAGTAGTAAGAATGTAAGTAGTTTTGGGAATGTTTCCAAATTAAAGGGTAGAGAATGTTTGAGATGTGGTAGCCAATATCACTTGGCTGACTATAAAAAATGTTTTGCTCTAGACAAGGTCTGTAGAAAATGTGGTCGTAAAGGTCATTATGCACGTATGTGTAGGTCGTCTGAAGGCATTGACAAATCCAAATCTAAGGTTAATGTTGTTCAACCTGATTTTGTTTCTAAACGCACAACAAATCGAGTGTTAGTTTTGGGAGAAAACTCTGACACTAGTTTGGTGGGGGATGACATTCAAGATGGAGGCTTACGAGGCCCACTGCTGAATTTAATGTGTGTGGTAAAAATGTTACTCTCATGGTTGATTCGGGGTCTATGTTTACTATAATACCAGAATCTCTTTTCAACACACTTTGGGAGGGCGTTCCTCTTTTGAACAAATACATAAATCCAGTTAGTTACCAGGGTGAACCGATTGACATTCTTGGATTTATGCATGGGTCAATAAGATTTGGGTCGAGATCTACTGATGGGAAGGTTTACATTGCTAAGGATGGCCCACAAATTATTGGTTGGATGCATCAGTATGATCTACACCTCATAATAAATCCAAGGTCACCTAACCAGATAATGGTTGTTGAAGAGGATGTCCAAATCGATCATATTTTGCAAAGTGCCCACAAAGTTTTGGAGGACAGATTGGGGTGTGTGAAAGGGTACTTGCATAAAATAATTCTTAAACCCAATGCTTGCCCTGTCCAACACAAGTTAAGGAAGGTACCATTGTCAGTCAGGAAAGGACTAAAAGACCTCCTTCAGGAGTTGTTAAGCTCAGGAGTTATAGAACCAGTGGAAGCTTCACCATGGGTTTCACCAGTGGTTTTGACTCTTAAATCCGATGGCCGTTTGAGGTTTTGCATTGGTTTGAGATCACTTAACCGTGATATTGTAATGGATACGTTCCCCTTGCCCAATATTAATGAGTTGTTACAGTCTGTGGGTGGTGGTAGGTACTTCTCAAAAATTGATTTGAGGAGTGCTTATCACCAAATTAAACTTCACCTAGAGTCTAGACCTCTCACAGCCTTCATTAATACCGAGAGCACTTTTCAGTTCACGCGAATGCCTTTCGGCTTGGCGTCGGCTGCGAGTGTCTTCCAAAGAATGATGAGCAATTGGTTTCAAGGCTTGTTGGGAGTGGTTTATTTTCAAAATGATATTTTAGTCTCTGGAAAGACCGTTGAAGAGCACAATGCCACACTAAGACAAGTTCTCTGGAAACTTGAAAACATTGGGTTGACAGTCAATAGAGACAAATGCAAGTTTCTAACTGAACAGGTTGAATATTTGGGGTACATTATATGCAGTGGAGGCCTGACTCCTAAACGCAACTTGTTAGAGGCTATAAAAGATGCACCTCATCCCAAAGACAAGAACCAACTTAGATCTTTTTTAGGTCTAGTCGAGTACTATTCTAAATTTGTTAGGGCATTTGCTGATGTTTCGGAGCCTTTGAGAAGTCTTTTGCATAAAGGGGCAAAGTTTGTGTGGAGCAAGGAACAAAAGGAAGCCTTTGTGAACGTCAAGAACAAGATTTGCAATGCTGGTATCTTGGCTCCTTTCGTTCCCGAATGCAAATCTATTATCTCTGTAGATGCTAGTCTCACTGGAATTGGTGTTGTGTTTTCGCAGTTTCAACGGGGTGTGGTTAGAACAATTGCATTTGCTTCTAGAACTCTAACACAAGCGGAGAGGAATTATTCTGTAATTGAGAGAGAGGCGTTAGCTGCAGCATGGGGTGTTGAGCATTTCAGAGTGTATCTTTGGGGTTCCAGATTTACGTTGAAAACGGACCACAAACCACTCTTGAAAATTTTGTCTGCGGGAGGCACCGGTAAGGGGTCTGCTCGTTTAGCTAGATTTGCTGCTAGATTACAGGAATATTCGTATGATGTTGAGTTTATTCAGGGCTGGAGGAATTCGCAAGCTGATTGTCTATCCCGGAGGTCATTGAATTGGGAAATAGTTGATAAAGATATTGTAAAGAAATTGGAGTCTGAAGAAGCTGTGGCTACAATATGTGAAGTTTCTGATTGTAGTTTGGGTGCATTTTCGAAGGCACAGTGGGTACACGAAATGCAATCGGACTCATCGTTGAAAGAACTCATGTCATTGATCAAGAAGGGGGCACCGCGTGAAATCATGGTACCCATTGCAATTAGGCCTTATTGGAAACTCTTGGACGAATTGTCTGTGTGTGGTCCTGATGTCATTATGAGAGGTGACAGGTTTGTACCTCCAAGTGGGCTTCGCTTACATATTTTTAAGCTTGCTCACGAAGGCCATTTAGGACAAGGATTGACTATTAAAAGAATTAAACAGGAATTTTGGAGGCCAGGTATGGATAATCAAATTCATGAATGGGTTGAAAATTGTTTTCTGTGCAAAGAAAGTGAAAAGAGACTTAAAGTGGGAAATCAGAAGAGCATAGGACATATCACTGACCCTGGTAAGGCTTAGCATACTATCTGCTTAGATTTTATTGGTCCACTGTCAGAATTTTCCTTAGATATGCGCTTTGCGGTGGTCATTGTCGATGTTCATTCGAGGTGGTTAGTTGTCAAATTTGTTAAGGACATTACCACTAAATCTACCATTGAAGTGTTGGAAAAATTGTTTCTGGATGAAGGTGTTCCACATGTTTTATTGACAGATAATGACACACAGTTAACTTCGGGTGAAATGCGCGGTTTCTTGGGAAAAATGTGGTACTAAGCATTCTTGTACATCTCTCTATAACCCAATGGGGAATGGTATGGTGGAGAGAGCTAATAGACTTGTGAAGGGCACTTTGCAGTTGGCGTTGGCAAATGGCCAGTCTCCGAGACGTTTGATTGAGGAAATGCTTTGGGCTTATCGTTCCATAGAGCATAGTGTTACTCATGTGTCTCCCTTTGAGAGTATGAGAGGGCGACCACCTGGTTCTAGATTAGTTCCAGCATGGCTTAAGGATTGGGTGTCAACTGATGGAGGGTCTCCTGAAGATTTTTCTGATTCTAAGTGTAGGGTCGGTGATTGGGTAAAGTTGAAGTGTGGACGAATAAAAGGTGGTCTTAGCAAATTTTCAGGTCCCTTTAGGATCATCAGTGTTGCCAAGCATTTTGTTGTTGAAGGGGGGGACAGAAATGGAATTTGCGTAGAGTTGCACTTTACCAAAGGAGGGGATCTGTAGTCAAGCATTCTGGTGATAATGAGTGTTCTGGGGCGATGTTTATGCCAGATTGTCATCTTGATTCTGGAACAGAGAAGATGGGTCAGGTTGTTGTTGAACGTGGTGTCACACAGGAGCTGGGTGGTGAACACAATAGTATTCGGGATGATGCTGGAAGTGCAGAAGCTCTTGACTGTCTTGGCCCTAGAGTCCGCAAACCTCCTTCATATTTGAAGGATTATGTTACGGTTTGATTTTTAGGTCTTTGATGTTAACTTATGTACCCAATGCAATCCAGGTACTTTGTTTTCCAGTTACTTTGTTTTTCTTTGGCCTTTCCGGTTTCTTTCTTTCCATTCCACTGTTCTCTTTTCTTTTCTTTTATTTTAAAGAAGAAGGATGTGTTATGATGTAAAGTTCATTAAATTGTGTTTTACTTACCTGTGGTATCTTCAACATTCTCTCTTACCTCACATTGGAATTCTCCTAGTTCAGTATTCTTTAGAATGTAAGGTGGATGACACTCGATCGGTGTCAGTTGCTGCTGGACCATCGAGGGTGTCGGATGCCAGGTTCCTCTTCTTCAATAAATCTTCTTTTCTTCCATCTGTGGTGTCCAGTTTCATGACGACGCTTCACAACAATTTCCTCTCCCACCATTATTTTAAATTGCATTGATTTATCACTTAAACATGTGCAAGAGTTCTGGATTACAATTGCCATGCTTGTTTTATGGAGGTAAAACGCTGAATGTAAATGAAGGTGCCCTGTAAAGGCATCAAATAATCAAAGTCTGCCTTGCAAGCCATCTTCATTTACAAGTCCTTAGAGGTATTTGAGCCCCCCCCCCCACCCCACCTGGGAACAAGGCCACGCCCCCTAGTGGGGGCATGCCCCACAGTTTGAAGACCTCTAGTCTACAGCATGCAGGATTAAGACGATCTCCCTTTTCATAAATCAGGGCAATAATTGATAATGCCCATTTTGGTAAACAAAACTGTATTACAGCATGCCCAAAATACCGGCATCAATAAGGGGCCCCACAAAGTAGTATTAGAAATCCACTGGTATAGCATCGGGGGTCAGGGGCTTTCCCACACTTGCTTGCATTTATTGCCCATTAACTTCATCCCAAACTAAAAAGCGGACTGATGGGACCTTGAAATGTGGTTTCAGTAATAGTTTTACTAGCATCCTGGTCCATTTCCAGTGTACCGAGGGGATTTGAATAGATACCAGAGAAGTGTTTTGTCCCCTCTAATTCTAGGATTGCAATCTCCATCCTAGGGTGTTCCTCTGTTCTCAATGGTGGAGAGTTAATTACCCGGCAGAAAGCATTATTGTCATTACTAATACTTGCCTAGTACAAGGTTTGCAGGCTTCATCCCTCAGGCATATTTTCCTTAGCTTCACAGCCCTTTTATAATCTGTTCTAAATGCCGGTACCTGAAATTTACATCTACGAGATTTATGTAAAGCCTCCTTGAGAGCTCTTATGGGCCTTAGAACATTCAGAGTCAAACCGCCCTTTTCTCACGTCTTGGGTGCTCTCTAGCAACAAAGAGGCCCTTTTTTATACCTCAATTAATCGCCATGTAGGCCTCAATAATGGCTTGTGGTTCAGAAGTATTACCTAGAAAAATCTCAACAGCATCTCTATCGGTCTTATTTAACTTTAAGAACCCCTCGGGCACTACCTGTGACCAGCGCAAGGATAAGTTGAATGCTTTGCGGTAAGTGATCACTTAGTGAGATGTCATGAGTAACAAAGGTATATGTGCATGCTGCGTAATTGTTAGACAATAAAACAAAATCCATAACAGTGTGAATGTCCCCGCCATTAAAACAGCTTTTACATGGAGCATAAGGGTAAGAAATTTAATTGGAAAAAGCTAGATCAAATTTATATAACAATGAAAAATTTCCTAGCTATTGTAACGGAAAGTTTCAAGTCTATGAAGGACACGGAGGTGAGGATTAGGCTTTTCATTCCTCACTTTATTTTTCTCCAGCAGCATTTTAAAACAAACCATCGTCAACCAAAAACTACGTTTCCCATGGGTCCTTGGGAAAAGAAGAGAAAAAAGTCATGCAATCAGAGGGCTGGATCATCCTATAACTGTCCTCGATGCCTCTCTACCTTCTGCTTTCTTCTTGCGACATAGCCGTATTCTGCCACTCCTGTTTATTGGAATCCGTCACTGAAAAGAAGTATGGAAATTATATCCATTATCTATTTCCAGACTGGATGACAGAAAAACATCAATGTATGACAACAAGAAAAATTAAAGGCAACAATTGATTGAACGCAAAGTAAACAATCATTTTCCAAAGATATAACTCCCAAAGCGCTGGGTGGGTTATGTGATGGATGTAGTATACAGAAATATGTATGCATACCGGCCTCTGTATTAGGTGAGCTAATCCTCTCTTCCGTGTGCTTAATAGAATTGAAACTTTCCGTTACGATAGCTAGAAAATCTTTCATTCTATGTCAGGACCCGGAGGCGAGGATTAGGTTAGTTCACAGCTTCTCCACCACTAAAGTTGACAGGTCAGACACTGGTTTAAAATAGAACCTCTGAAAGGTTGAATACGCAGCCCAGTCCGCTGCATTGAGAATTTCCTCCAGTCTGGCCGCCAAGGAAAAGGCTTTAGAAGCCATAGCTCCCCTCACTGAGTGAGCTCCAAAACGGGAGGTGTCAATACCCGTTTCTTGCATTACCGATCTGGCAATCTTAGGGGAGGAAACTGCCCTATGAGGTTTGGTAAATGCAATGAGCAGTTGTCTCTCGCTGTGAGGGCGTATTTCCACTGTTAACGCCTCATATGCCTTCAGCTTCTTAATAATAATAATAATACTGATATTTGTAAAGCGCGAACAGCTACCTCACGAGGAGGTGTCCCGGCGCTATAGACCGCTGGGGAACCCGTCCTGGCTATCCCTGTGAGATGGTCCCTTTCAGGGTATCTCCAAGGTGAAACCAGGCATCCCCAGCGTCTGTGGGGGGCCGTTGTAGAGATGAGGCAAGCTTAATGCCCAGAGTTGCCGAGTGTGTTCCTGGTTAGAGTAGGTACCGAGGCGAGAATTATCGAGTCCGTTTTGACCCTGGTCCACGACCCTGCCGCGTCGGGAATTGAACCCTGGTCCCTGGCCAATTCTCTGCTTACGGGTCTGCCGCCTCTAACCAGTGAGCCACACCTCTCTACACACACACACACAATTTGGAAACCTTACGAAATGAAACAAAAGACAATTCTTGAGTTACATTTTGTATGTCTCACGATATGAAAGGAAACCCCATCCGGGGTGAATACTCTACCCCTTATGTCCAGAGCACGGACATACGGGACCCTACGACATGAGACTAGGCATAACAACATTGTCAATTTTGCGGACAGCGGTTTCCTAGACAGATATCTGTTGGCATGCCAGGATTTAAAAAGGTGAAGAGCATTGTTCACATCCCACAATACGGATTACCTGGGTTCAGGGGGCAAAAACAATCTGATGCCCCCCAGAAGTGTACACACCAAAGGATTTTCCTCCATGAGGGACCATCCACCGGTAAGCGGCCTGGCGAAATCGCAGAACAGAAGTATTTATAAATCTGTACGCTAGACCTGAGGAAGCCAGATGCACCAGAAAATTCAAGCTACGGACAACATCTGCCCCCAAGGGGTACACTCTGAGGTGAACACACCAACCCAGCCTTCTGGGCCATGCTGAACAGCATCTCTTGGCGAGTAGGACGGCAGCTTCCCCTGAAATGCCTGGGACTTTCCACCGTTCCCAGTAACCCTCCAGGCCATAAGACGCAGAGAACCCGCTAGGATCAGCGGATGTCGATTTCCCTGGATATCCTGGAGTAGATTGGGAAAGAGGGGTTGAGGGATTGGAAAATCCCAGGAAAGTTCCATCACTGCTGGAAAGCAGGCTGAGACATCCAAATTAGGGTCACCACCACCAGATCTTCTTCCTGCCTGCGCACCTGCATTGTTAACCTCATTAACATTGCGAATGGGGGAAAGGCATACGCGGTCTTTCTGCTCCAGTCCTGAAGGAAAGCATCCGTGGCCACAGCAATGGGGTCTGGACGCCAACTGCAATATTGTTGAATTTGGTAGTCCAGTCGAGATGCAAAGAGATCTATGGAGAAGGGACCCCCATCTCTCCTGGATGTGTTAGAATAATCTGGGGTGTAGTTTCCACAGGGTGACATCTCTCCAATGACGGGAGTGCCAGTCCGCCACCTGATTGGAGTGACCCATAAGATCTTCCGCTGTTAACAACATCTGGTTGGCTAGACAGTAATACCACAGCGTGCACACCAGGTCTGATAGGGTTTCGGACTTCGTCGTCCCCGTCCTCCTCCACCCACCCAATCCCCCCCCCCCCGAGATGATTGATGTAACGGACTGCCACCACATTATCCAGCTTTAAAAGGACTGAGGACTGGACCGAGTCTTTTGTTCAACACCTGAGAGTGAATGAACCAGCCATTTATTCCAGGCAGTTTATATTCAGTGCTTGTTCAGCAGCGGACCATTTTCCTCCTGTAGCAAACTCTCTGCAACGAGCTCCCCACCCAGATCCTCAAATTTAGTTGGGAGACGAAAATTGCTGGGCCATTCCAGGCTTCCATGTGAGCAATCCATCACTGTATTCCCTCTCTCGCTTCCATCGCCAATGGCACCACGTGGGTCATCTTCATGGAGGCCCAGGGAATATGGCCTGAATGGAAGAAGAGACAAGTCCCACAACTTGAGCAAGTTGCTGTAGGGACACCTGGGGCTTAGCCAATGTCCTCCGGAGTTTGTGTTTGATCTTTGCCATCTTACGCGTGGGTCAACTGAGGCCTTGACAGTGGCCTTGACTGAGTCTATGAGAAAACCTAGAAACTGTGTGAAGTGAGCGGGAATGAGAGCCGACTTGGCTATGCTGATCACGAATCCAAGAGATTACAGCAAGTCGATAGTCATCTGCAGGGATGTAGAGAGGCATAGCAGACATTGGTTCATGATCAACATATCATCGAGATAGATGATCATCCTCAACCCTTGAGTCCATAGGTATTCGACCACCGGTCTCATCAGCTTGGTAAAATACCAAGGGGCAGAGGGCAGGCGAGAGGTGAACTCTAACACTTGAGATCTCCATTGGAATTGTAAAAATCGCTTGTGAGGGGGGAAATCTGGAATCACCAGAAAAGCATCCTTCAGATCTATTCTCACCATCCAGTCGCTCGCCAGAAGGAGATCCCTGAGAAGATGGATGCCTTCCATCTTGAAGTGGCGGTAGACCAGCTACTTGTTGAACTCACTTAAATTGATGACAGCGCGCTGGTCCCCTTCCCTCTTCTACACGAGGAAGCGATTGCTCTAAAACATTGATGTGTAAGGAGGAGCTAGCGATCGCACCTTTTTGCAGAAGTTTCAAGACCTTTAGGTTTACCAATCTGGCTTGCTATGGGGAAAAGGAAAGGGGTCTGGGTTTGTGAGCTTGAGTGGGAGAACCATAGAATTCTATCAGATAGCCTCTCACCGTTTGGAGAACCTACGCATCTGTGGAAAGAGCCTCCCATTTCTCAAAAAATGCATCACTCTGGCCCCCACCTGTAAACCTTCCGGGTTCTGTAGTCTCACCTTGTGCATTGTTGAAGTTTCCCCTGGAACTCCCACGGCCACCCCTACGCCCGGGGTAGGATCTTGTCGGTTAGAGATTTACAACTTAGAGGAGTCCTGCCACTGACCGTGGCAAGAATCGTTCCCTATACCGGAGGCTTGCTGGGAATTGCAGCCGGTCGAGCGCCCCCATCCACAACCAGCTCTGGTAAAAACACAAAGCGTAAAAATGCATTTTATCGATGTCTGGGCTTTGTCGAGGGAGGTGAATGTATTTACGAACTTGCTTAGTTCGCAGACAAGTTACCCTGAGCCACAGCACCGGCGTCTGAGGTCGTAAGCTCCCCTAATTTAGGGTCTATCTTAATGAGTAACGACCTGCACCTTTCAGTTGAAATCGCGCAGTTGGCATTCCCCAGAAAGAGGATAGCCCTCTGGGCCCACGTGGAAAGAGTGTCAGGGGAAACCATCACTCCACATGCTTTCGCATCCTCGGCCATAGCCATGATCTTAGCTAAGGGGCCTGCCACATCCAAAAGCTTATCCTGGCATGAGCGCCAGGATCTGTCAATTGCCTTATTCAGGTCGCGGACAAACTTAGCGAGAAAGGTAGCCATATTGTTGTCTATCTCCGGTGTGAGGGCAACTTTGCCCTCGAGCGAAGGTCTAGGGCTTTCTGCCTGGAGGTAATCTAAAACATACTAAAAATGGGAGAACAAAGCATTACAAGAAAGGGTGTTAGTGAGATGAATGTATACAAGAGACACTTATCTTTATGCTGCTGGAGCAGCTAAGAAAGAGGAAGGTAGAGCGGTGACGAGGACAGTCAAAGGAAGATCCAGCCCTCTGATTGGAGGACTGTTTTCTCTTCTTTTCCCCCCCAAAGACTCATTAGAAATGGACTTTCAATTTGAAAATAGTTTGTTTTAAAACTCTGCTGGAGAAAAATAAAGTGAGGACAGAAAAGCCTAATCCTCGCCTCCGGGTCTTGACATGGAATTGATTTAACTTATCCCCGTATTGGTTATTGGTAAAGTGCGATTGAAAGGCATTTCCCGAATTAGTTAGTCCACATATTTTTTCTGAAGGCATTTTACACAAATATATATTGAAATCACCCCCGATAAGACAATCAAGTTCTTACTATTTCTTGTACAAAGAGACTCCAGATCGTTATGCAGTTGTTGCAAGGTAGCAATTATATGTGACATGGAAATTTTATTATAGAAGTTACTCACTGCTAGCCAAACGGAATATCACATATAATCATTTGATAATGAAAACTATGTGTCACCATGATTTGAAGCAACTGCAGGAACATATGTTTTGAAGCCATTCACATGTATAGAGTCCATTAGCCAACTCTCCTGTAAGCAGAAAAAGTGAAAACCTGCTACAAACTCTGACCATTCTATATCGCTGGTTTTGTTTCAGAAGCCTGCCACGTTCCAAAAAAGGAAACCTGTAGATATAAAGTCAATTTAACCCTTGTTTTGTCAGTGAATTTAAGTTTTTTTAATATCCAATTATAAAAACTGTCACTATAAAATTTGTTTTTCCAGTGAATTTCATTTTTTTTATGTTAGTCTCTGTCAACATATAAAAGGCTTTTCCATTGGATTTGTCAAGGAGTGACTACTTTATTATAAAAGACAAACTGTAGGAAAGTAGGATCTGATTCTTATGGTTACCCCCACTTTTAGCTGGATATTACACTGTTTTTGACTAGTCTGACTGGGATGCTGCTAATCAGGACCCCAGTCTATCTGCTTTCTCCTGGATAGATATTTGCATGTACTTGGGTACACTCCAGATTGGATACTGGAGTACCCTTATAAGTCCCTAGTATATGGTACAATTGTACCCAGGGCATAGGTACACCAGAGGCCTCCAATGGGCTGAAGCATGTATTATGCCACCCATGGGAGGCCATGCAAACTAGAACTGGAGGTCTGCCATTGCAGCCTGTGTAAGCTGGTGCCTGCACCACTGACGATAAATATAGGTTCAATATATATATATATATATTTCACTACACTTAAAACCTATAAGTCACCCCTTTAGCAGGCCTTAATAATCCTGAAGGCAGGGTACTGGGTTTTACGTACGAGGGTGCCCCTGCATAAGCAGAGCCCCTCTGCAGCCTTCGGAGAGCATTCTCCTGGGTTGTCTGTGACTCAGCCAGACATAGGTAGAGGTGCATTACAACCTCGCAGTAAATGCTATCTCAAACGGCTGAAACAAACACATTGGAATTGTTGGACTTGGCCCTTCTGGCAAGTTCACCCCTTAAACATTTTGCATTTATCCTAGCCTTTTTCCTATGTTGAATTAGTGGTTTTAGGCCTCTAGGCGCTTTTACACTGTGTCCCAGTGGAAAGTGTGTGCGCTCTGTGTATGTTTTAGTGAGACTGACCTGCCCTCCCATAGGAATGCATGGGGATCTGAGTGACCGTGTTAAGTCCTGATGTGAGAGGAGTGCAGGGTCGAGTTTGGTATGTGCGAACTCGTGAGATTGAATGCTGCGCGATGATGTGTGCGGCGTTACTGTGTCTAGTGTAGAAGTGCCACTTCTAGAAGCTGGCATTTCTGTGTAATAAATGTGAAGTGAACTTCTGGCTTGTGATTGGCTGGTGTGCCTGGCTCCAGGAGTCAGGATGGGTCTGCCCCGGTGGGG
Organism: Triturus cristatus; assembly: GCF_964204655.1. Lineage (NCBI taxonomy): Eukaryota > Metazoa > Chordata > Amphibia > Caudata > Salamandridae > Triturus > Triturus cristatus. The sequence continues at coordinate 530,406,340 of NC_140586.1, forward strand.
AATGGAGAGATCTGCATGTTGATTGCAGGGAGGAGTACATCTGGGACCTGAATAGGGCTGTGCTTTCCCTCCACAATGCTGGCTCCACCCCCTGTGGTGTGTCTGATGTCCCTGGCCTGTCCTGTGAATAGGGCGAGGGGCTGAGCAAAACAAAGTGTTCAGGAACCAGTTGCATCTGGTTCGCCCCTTCCCTGCACCTTTGGAGACAAAGGATTTTGTGTATAAAAGAGGGGCTGTGACCCCATGAAAATGTTCTTGTTCTTGTGTTCTGACTTAAATCTACCAGGGGCGTGCTGCTGCTGGGGCCCAGGGGAAGGCTTGCCTCCCTGGACCCTTCCCAGCCCCTGGATGCCCTGGATGCTGGAGGACTTTCCTGGTTGGGACCTATTCTTTTTCTCCAGGACTTTGTTGCCCCTAGCGCCTGGGAAGCACTATCTTTCCCCCCAAGAAGGAGGGAGGAACATGTGGGCCTTGGCAGCGCTGCGCTGCATGAGGAGGAAGAGGGAATCCCCAACGTAGGGATTCCCCCCTGGATGCCGATTTAGCGGGTGCCCACCCCGCACTTTACCGAAGGAAGAATCACCACCGTCGGCCCGGGACGGAACTCAGGCAGCGTCATGCCTGTCGTGGGGAGGGACTTCCGCCTTTCCGAGGGAAGCCCGCGCCCACGGGATTGCCGGGAGACAAAGTGGTTCGGCGGGGACCCCATTTCAAAGGGAGAGCCCCGCGGTGGTGTCCGAAGTTAAGAGGAGTCCCAGGTCCCAGGAGGGGGCCCGGGTGAAGAGAAGAAGTGCAGCCGATCCCCAGCGAGGCTCTCATGAGCGAGAGAGCCCCGCCTGCTGCCCGCAGTGTCCAAAGTGAAGAGGAGCGCCTCCCCAGACCAATCCGGTGAGTGGGGGCTCCAGGGGGCACATTGTCGGTGCCGATCGCGGCACCATGACGGTAGAAGTACCGAGTCAGAACGGCCCCGGATGGCAGCAGGCCGCTCCAACAAAGGGGGCATGTTTTTGTTTACAGAGCCTACGTGGCTCCAACGATGGGGGCAAAGTTAATTATAAGCCCAGTAGGGTCCCGAGGGCACAGAGGTGCCAGGGCCCTTTTAGTTTAGGCCACCCCAGCTGCCCCGCTAGACAGAGGGTAGCTGCAACGGTTTGCGCATTGATTTTTCTAGAGCCTAGAGGGCTCCAATGATTGGCGCAGTTTGTTCTGGAGGGCTAATGAGAGCCCCCTGCCACAGTTTGACTTCACAGCTGCCCAGCAAGTAGTGGGCAGCTGCACCGTTTAGGTCTTCCTTCCTAGGGACTTTTTTTGTGAACTCAGGAGTGGCACGCACTCCTTCGCCCCAACTTTGGCATTCCACAGCTGCGCAGCACTTAGTGCCAGCTGCAGCGTTTGGGCCCTGTTCTTGTCCCCAGCTGCCCAGCAAGTAGTGGGCAGCTGCTACGTTTAGGTTCTGTTGCAACCTGGACCCTAATGTGATTTAGGTGCTATTGTGATTTATATACTAATGCTTTGGGTGTCAGGAAATGTACCATGTGTAGTATGTTTTGCGCACCCTGTGTTTTGTACCTCTAGATATGATTTCTGCATAGGAGGTTGTTTTACCTGTTTAGGTTTATGTTAGGGAGATTATACTTCCCTGTGTGATGTACGCCCCTAGTGTAATTATACTTAGGAGGTAGGGTCTAATGCGTTAGACTTGTGAGAGATTGCATAATGTGTTTATGCCCCTGTGATGTATGCAGGATAGGTTTTATACCTGATTCTATTGTGATAATGCTGAGGTCATTATTGCGCCAGTAGTTACTGGTTGTGCTCTACAGTTATAATTTGTGTTACAGTTGGTATATGTTCTACATTTACAATTGGTGATTTGTGCTAATTCTGACAGTGGTCCATGTGGCCCTGTCTTGTGTAAATAGTCCCCTGTAAAATGCTGCCCAGTGCCAGTTGGCACAGTGTAAATTATGTGATTATCATCTAATGTGTTTATTATAATACAAAGGCTATTTTTTATATATAACCTTGTGTGGAGTTTCTTTTGTGGTGGGCCTAGGGTGTGGTTGCTGTGTGCGCGCGCAAACGCTTTACACATTGCCTCCGGGATAAGCCTGACTGCTCGTGCCAAGCTACCAAGGGGGTGAGCAGGGGTTATCTTGGCGTGTAACTCCCCAGCCCTGACTTAGAGTGGTGGTCTCTGCCTCGCTTTGGCGCAAGCCTTAGCCAACCAGAGATCCCATTTCTAACAGGAATCATACCTCCACACCGGTCTTCCGGGTACCAGCCTTCTCGACCCGGACAGCACAAAATGGATGCTGCCGACCAGAGACACATTTCTGCCCTCCTGCTGAGCCAAGCTCGAGCAGAGGAAGGCAGCACAATAGGCATCCTGTCACAGGGAGGTGTGACCACCTCCCAGACAGGATTTAGTGTATTGGAGCTTGGTGGGTGAACTTCCAAAGTGCCTGAAAGTCTGCACGAGGGGCACATTTAGTCTCCCTGTGCATAGTCCAGCTCAAACCAGTTCTCCGAGCTGTTGGCTCCTGCTCTGGCGCGAAACTGGGAGGGTCTCCTGAATCTGTCCGACCCTCTCCCGTGGGTACAAAAGGGCTTACCTGGCTGTAGGACACTAGATTCGATGTGGCCAAGATTCTGAACAAGAAACCACTGACCTTCGACCGTCTGGACATTCTGGACTTCGCTGGACTTGGACTGGGCCCGACTTAGTCTCCCTCCACGTCCAAAGCATAGTCTGTGCTTGTGCACCATACAGGCTCTGTGCAGGACCTGTGGAGCATCAAGGACAACTGAAGTATCTCCCTTGGGGTGAAGGAGTCCCTCCCCTCCATTCGCATGCACCGCAACGCAACTGACCGGTCTGCTGATCCTGAGCTCCTGTGGACTCTGAAGGCTCCAGCAACACAGGAGGGGAGTTCCTGCGTCTTGGAGGTCAAGCTGCCCTCTCACCGAGTTTGAGGCCAGTAAAACTCGTGGGGACCACATAACCCAAAACTAGCGTACTTTTGCAATTGCATATGCTTATTGGTGTTCCCCAACTTCGTGCATTGGGCTGTCGATAGCCCCAACCTCTGTGCACATTTCGTACCAAGGACTTCGGCCTCCACGCACTCTGTGACCTGCAAGCGGTTTGGTGGAACTGCTAGAGGTCCCCTTGCGATTCTTGTGCCTTCGGCCTGTGGGTCCATTTGAGGCACAATCCTGATTTCCTTGGGCTCCCCTGGTTGCTCCAGCCCTGCCCTGACTCCCCTTGCTGTGGTGAGTCCTCTGGTCCTTACTGGGCCAGACCGTAACCTTTCTTGACCTTCTTTGTGGGTTGCTGTTGCCAAGGCTTGTTGGTGCTCCCACCGGACACCGACCCCTCAGCACTCGACATCCTCCGTGGGACAGCTCGTATTGGACTCCTGGTCATCCTTGACATCTCCTGGTCCCTGCAGGTGTAGAGTTAAGGTCTCCTTCTTCGCACCTGAAGCACTCAACATCGGTGGGCATTCGTCTGCCGAGCACCTGGTCAATCCTGAGTGACCCAGACTCTGTCCCCTCTGCTTTCCGGTTCCTTCCATCAAGAATCCACCTGCGGATTCCACCGGGCACTTTTCTTCTTTCCAGCAGTGGCATTTCTTTGAAGACTTCCATTGAGAACGACAGCGGTCTCCGACGCCACTTTAGTCCTATGCACCCGGCTTCCCTGGGATAGGTAACTCTGGTACTTCAGTATCCGCCGGTGGGGTGGCTCTCCAACCTGCTATGTTCCAAAGGGTTTCCTCGTAATCCACTGGGAAGGGTTCTTTAACTTTAAAAAATTGCAACCGTGACTCTCCCATTGAATTGTAAGTAGCAAGCGGTCGTGTTCTCACACTGCACTCCGTGGGGTCCCTACTTACTCACCTTGGGTAGTCCCTTGGGGTCCCAGCGATTCTACACATTATAGACATTGTCTTGACTCGAGTCGTGGTTCTTATACCACTATTTTAGTATATGGTTTGGTCTTCCCCGGGAGCCCACTGTGTATTAGTGCTACTTACGATTGTTTCTGTGCTACAGTATTGTGTGCTTTGTGTTTATCTGCGTGTAGCAGATACTGTGAGGTATTTAAGGTGTTATAACAATAAATATATATTCTTATAACTGTGTGGTTCTCCTTTCATTTAACCAATACAATAAGATTGCATTCTGGTAAAACAAGCTGCTTAACATTCCTTCAAGACTAAGCCTGAAGGCTGCTCTCCACAGCTACCACTTGGATAGCTTTCATAAGGTTATCTTTGACCTCTTAAATCACAATAAGGGTTGTTTGGCCTGGTGCAAGGTGCCCACTTTAATTAGTGGACATTATATACCAGGCAAATTTCGCACACAAACCCATTGGCTTTCTCAAGGAATCAATGGAATGTCGATCAATAAACATTAAAAAAATTAATTTGTAGCCAAAACAACATTAAAACAGATGCTTAAGTTTTTCCTTTTACACTCCTAAAGCAACATAATGCAGCCATAAGAACAAACACAAGGGTTCCCTGCAATCGGAAGCTGTATAGCAGACGTCCACCTCTGCAAATGCTTAAATATCTCATCAAAGTTCCTGGAGCCATGTTCTACAGACCTTAGGAAATACATGCTTAATTTTTTGCAAAGTATTTCTGGGGGTCTGTTGCGCTGCCTGTAGCACCATGCCTCACAGAAAAATGTAAACACGTTAGTGGTAGCCCTACATAGTCTGACACTACCATGCAGCAAAACGCATGTAAATTATCCCATGAAGGACATTGTGGGGCGCTCCTTGACAGGAGCAGTAAATAAATGAGCAATTTATTATTCTTTTCCTAGTTTTTCAGCACCAATCATGAGAGCCCAAGTAGCTGCCTCCTTTGTTCCCACTCGGCGGGAGGAGCTTTTATTCCTGCCTTGGCACAGCCGAAGCAAAGTGGTTTCCTGCTCGGAGCGGACATGAAATTAGATTTATATTCACTGCCCCCCCACCCCTCCCCCCCAGGGATAAAAGTCAATGTCCAGGGGGATGGGATCCATGAGACAATGGCTCTTTTTGGGTCCGGGATGGAGTCCCTGGGCCATCTTATGGCTCAGGTATGTGGGCCCCATGCCCCCTCCACAAATAACACATTGGGCCCGAGCGGAGGATGGTCACACAATGCCCCCTACCCATCAAAATGAAACTGGTCCCAGGAGATAGTTTCCCAGGGGCTTACCAATGGCTTAAGGGGGGGGGGGGGGGGGAACAAGCTCCCTCCACAAGAATCCCTTACGCCTTTAAATGACTCAGGAAGGGGGGCCTCACACCCCCCCATTACAAAATAAATACATAGGCCCCAAGGGATGGGGTCCCACGGGCCCTATAATGGTTCGGGGGAACACACCGTCCCTTCCCCATCAAAATGAAACTGGTACCAGGGGATGGGCTCCAAGGGGCCTTCCAGTGGCTTGGGGAGGAAGACTGCAAACCATCTCCTCAAAAATCAAAAAATAAAGGTTGCCCTGACCCCCCCAGGGCCCTGGCCAAACCCACATAGTCCCATCAGCACAAGGGCTCAGGGTACCCCTACACTGCCTCCTGTTATGTTTTTAATCGTTTTACAGGACAGAGGACTGAGTTCCCTAATCCGAATATGGCTGCTACAACATCTTAGTTGATGTTGTGGCAGCCAATCAGATCTCATCTTTTGATCGGTCAGAGAGACGGATAATCTGCTGTGTGAAATACACACATTTTCAACCTTAATTTCTCAAAAACTACTGAATTGATTTTTGTCGACATTGTGGGAGGACAATTTCAGACAATTACACTGTTTTTCTGATATTAGATGCCGAGGAGCTGGCCTGGATTCTGCATAACTTCACTGTAAGAAATTGGAGTATTAGCTGAGGGGGATGAGAACCTACAGCAAGAAATAATCATAATCCTTGTCAGTGTGAACCACAGATATATATAAATAAACCTTTTGATGTTAGACTGGCACACAGCAGTCAGGCTTAACTTAGAAGCAATGCATAAAGTATTTATGCAGTACTCAAACAGTAATAAAGTGCACAAAGCATGGAAATGAGTATATTTAAAAAACATAAAATGGTAAAAATTCAATTAGTAGAACCAGAGATCAATTGTTAAAGATTGAACAACAAATAGTTCCAAAAAGCACCAACCATGGTTATCTGTTCGAGTTAGACCAGGTCAAAGTGAAGACCGACTGCGATGGAGAGCGGGTCGGGTACAGGGACCAAGTTCGTCTGAGGGGACAGTTTCCATTCTAACTTAGACATTTTTATGGAGAAAAGGTAGTTGTTGACAAGTCTTCTGTAGGACAAGCTGCATGCTGAATCCGACAAGGGGCTCGATGACAGCGGGTTGCTGATGAGTGGGGTCCCAGTGCTGTTTTCAACAAAGATGAGAAAGTTATGACCGGGTGAAGTCAGACATCTGTGCCAAGGAAGGCTTTCATGGGTTGCTGTTTGGCGTTGGGCCCAATGAAGCTCTCTACGTTTGGACTTAAAAACTTTTCTGTAAGTCAAATCTCGTTCAGGAGCCAAACCAGACAGCTGATGCTGACCAGCAATATGATGGCAATGGCTACCGCTTCAACGGCAATCCCAGTCTCTGTCAGTTTTCAAGGCAGAAAGTTTGCAAAAAGATTTTAAGCCCCAGCTTTTGAAGTGTGTTCAGAAGGAGTGTACTTTAAGGTCAGCAAAGGGTTCCAGACATGGGGGGGTATCACTTGGGGGTTAGGACTCACGTAAACAGAGACCAGCAGCAAGGCCGAATCTGGTGCGCTGGGCAGTTGCAGGAAAAGGGTCTCTGGATGCTTCTTGTGTCCCTGTAGCTCAAACAAGAGGCCAGCCAACTGACCCTTGGAGTGACGCCGGGGCCTTGTGTTCAAGGGAAGCCGGTCCAGTCTTCCTTCGTGTTATTCAGTGCAAAGCAGTCCCTCTACTGATTCTCCACAGGTCCAGGAGTGTTCTGATTAGAGTACTGGGGCACCACAGTTATGCCTAGTGCTAGCCGGCAATTGTAAGAAACTCCAGGCCACTCTCTAACCAATAGGGTTACCCTACCCACTTTGCAGCACTTCTTGCACTTACTGTGCATTTGACTTCAAGTTATCGTACAGTACCCATTCTTCCCTAAAACCAACATGGCTGAACCCTTTTTTCCCAGATCAGAGCTCCCTGTGCCCACCCAGGGAAGTGGCTACGGAAACAGGCAGCTCCTCCCTTGTGGTCAGTCCAAACCAGTTCTGGCGCCGTTCTCCCTGGGTTTGGACCCAAGCTGACTAGAAAAAAGTAGGTAGGCAAGCCTAGGTGTAAGCTAAACCTGCCAGTGACTGGGTAGGTATCCCCTGAAGCTCAGGAAGGGACAAACACAGCCCAACAGGCCATCCTGCTCAAGGAAGAAAAGCATCTCTCCATACCCAAGCCTTTTGTCCATTGTCTAAAAACATTCAACAGTCAGGTGGCACTGGGCCTTGGTAGAAAGGCCCTTTAGGCTTAGGCAGAGAAATGTCAACTTTCTAAAAGTGTCATTTCGTAAATAATAATGTAAATTCAGACTTCGCCATTAAGTACTACTAAAATGAGTCCTAGGATCTTTATTACAACCATGATAAAGACCCGAACGCTCCCTCCCTTTTTCCCTTAGACCTCACTTTTGACTGTACCGAGGTACTCATGGCATTGACAGAAAGCCCTTCTGGGAAGGCCCCCGGTCCTGACTGCGTACCTATTGACGTTTTTAAAGCACAGTTGGACTTATGGGCCCCTTTGTTAACAAATGTCCTAAACTCTCTGAACAAAACAGGTTTTATAGACACATGGCCCGAAGCGGTCGTTGTCCCGATTTTTAAGAAAGGTGATAGGAACAACCCCTCTAATTATCGCCCTATTTCCTTGCTCGACTCCCTTATGAAAGTCGCAGGGCGCATCATTTTAAATCGGATGCATGACTGGTTGGGTGATCAAGACATAATTTCAAATTTACAATATGGTTTTAGACAGGGCAGAGGCACTATTGAACAAGGTTTGAATCTGACCCTTATTATTGCCAAATATACTCAGGCAAAAAAGGGGAACCTTTTCGTGACCTTTGTAGACCTCAGCTCTGCATTTGACTGTGTCAACCACGAGCTCCTCTGGGAATCCCTTGCCGAGATTGGTATTGAGCCCCCATTCTCGCCTTTATTAAAGAGCTCTATAGGGGAGCATCAGCCCGTGTTAGATATGGCAGACAAGGAGAGTGCTCGGACAGGTTTTACATCAAAAGAGGTGTAAGGCAGGGCTGTATTTTAGCCCCCTTACTCTTCCCTCTACATAAACTCTGTAGGCCAGTATCTTAATAGAAATTATCACGATTACCCCACTATAAATGGGAAACCCATACCCATACTACTTTACGCGGTTGACGCAGCAATTATGTCACAGACCCGCATGGGCCTCCAAAGTGCAGTAAATGATTTTACAGAATTCATGTCACACAGAGGTTTAAAAATTAATGCATCAAAGACTTTTACCATGTCTTGTGGCCTGGGAATAGGGAAGAGAAAATGCTCCATTTTTATAAATGGTAGCAAGCTTGAAAGTGTTGACAGGTTTCCCTACCTGGGTATCACCTTCGAGAAGAAGGGCTCCTGGCGGGCTGCCGCCCAAGCTAGAGGAGCTGCCTTTTCTAAAGCTATAGGAGCACTTATTAACTTCTCGAAAAAACTAGGGGGACGGCCGATCATCCCCTTATCACAGATCTACCGTGCCAAGTGTGTTTCTACTGGCATATATGGATCTGGGATTTGGGGAATAGACCAGGCAGACCTTATACAACGCTCTGAGAACCTATTCCTACGTTACCTCTTGGCCACCCCACCTGGTACTTCTGTTTTTGTTATGCATAAAGAACTTGGTTTTACCTATATTATGGACATGATAAAATCTGCGCCCATTATATTATGGCACAAAGTGTGGACTACTCCTGAAACACACTTTAACAGGGAAATCATTATGGACTGTCTCAGCTTGACCAATGCGGATCGATTTAATTGGCTGAACTATGTCAGAAATCTGCTATACGATATAGGTCACCCAGAATTTTTCACTGATCCCGCCACGCTAAACAATATCCCTAGAGTCACCTTAAAACGATTGGCCATTAGCCATCTGGCCAATCGACGCTGGATCATTGAAAATTCCAAGCATATTGTGATGGAGCATCAACTCTGCACTACTGTTGAAGGGATGCAACATTATCTTTCTTTAATTCCATCTGCATTTTCACGTATGCTTGTGACCCGCTTCCGCACTGATACTTTCTTCAGACTGTTGACATTCCCTAACCAGAACTGTTGGTCGAGAAATTTGGAGAAATGCCCGTGTGACGGTCTGTCATCACAGTCCAACATCCACTGCATTTTATTTTGTAAATGTTATCAACTGTTAAGGGTTACTTATCTGAAACCGCTGCTCAAATCCTGGGGACTACGTTCCTGTAGGGCAGCCTATCTTAAAATGAAAGCTTTAGATAGCCCATTAGCCGTCGCAGTGGTATCTTTTTACTTAAAAAAGATCATAATGACTAGGACTTCTATGCAACCATAAAAGAATAAATTGCCCTTTTATGCAATATATTTTCTATCTGCATTAACTGAAACTGATATGTTCACTATCACTCTTTTTACATTTTATCTCATCTATGATGTTTTAATGTGATTTTTATTGTACTTTTATTGTACTTTTATGATAATGTTTTTACATATCGAATAAAGGAATTTTGAATTCTTTTGAGTCCTAGAATCATTTTTCTAGCTGCTATCAACCTGAAACGAAGCATTACAAGTCGTTAAATTGTAACCCACTGTTTTCCTATAGGAGAGACAGCCTTGCTATAGTGAAAAACTTTGGGATTGTTTCACAGCCAGAACATGTAAAACATTAAATGTACATGTCCTACTTTTCAAATGCCATGCACCCTGCCCTATGGCCAATTAAAGTCTTCCTTAGGGGTGACCTAAACTAAAAAGTAAGGTTTAGGCCTGGCAAATGTTTTATTTTGCCAGGTCCAAATGATATGGAAGTTTAAAGGGGCATGCTTTACAGTGCTACTTTACTGGATTCCACAGTGAGTGCTGCAGCACACTAGTAGCATAATATTTACACGCCCTGCATACACTTGGGCTTTTAAGTAAATCAAATCTGCCAATTAGAAATATGTCAATTTTACAATGTTTAAAGGGAGAGCACAAGCATGTTAGCACTGGATTGCAGGAGTAAAGTGCACAAAGTCCTATGGCCAACAAAAAACAATTCAGCAAAAGAAGGCAAACATCTGGAGTGATCCTGCTGAAAGGGCAGATTTTCAACACTCATAGACAACACACATTGGGTACACAGAATACATAACAGGACATAACACACACCTCTCTGAGAACTGACCAACCTGAGAAAGAGGGCTAGCTGATAACTGTAAAGATTACGCGAGTAATGGCACTGGCCCCAAATGTGGCCCCTCAAGAGATTTTGATAGATTTCCACACTCTACTGGCCCAAGAACCTTGTAATCAATTTGATGCCATGGCCCACATCACCTACAACTGTCAACTGGCCACCATGGCCTTCGATATTGAAAGAACTGTTCATAGGGTGTGATGAATTTTTCTTTCGCTACCCTAAATGTTCAGCATTTGTGTGACTTATCCAAAAGCAATTTTGGCTCTTAACCTCAATCCAAGTGCGTGCTTCTGCCAATAGACTGCCCTCACTGCCCTTTCCAACCTCACGCAGGTGGGCAAAACATTTCGCAAAGACACGAGTGGCAATACAATTTCTTCTTTGCGCTGTACATTTGTGTACAGGGTCTTTCAATACATAATTATTTTAGTATATCTGCTCTACCTTGGACCTAAAGCTTAAATTAATTTAATCTCCATCTAGATAGTTTCCTTTTTGTTCTCCTTGGTTATGTGATGCACAATTAGTTGATGAGGTGGGTCATATTAAGTGGGTCATGGAGACATAAAACAGCACACTACTTGATTTTCATTCTGCTTCTTTACCATTATTGCGCGAGGGTATCAAGCAGAGATAGATTATGTCTTTCAGTCTTGAGGTGCTCATTATTTAGTACTGCGTAGGAGGACTAAAAAGAGAAAGAAAATGCCAAACTCTTTTTAATAAAACTCAATTTTCAATCCTAGCTAGCTATAGAAATTGGGATGAATACCTGACAATTTTGGCCATCTACACATTTTCAGTCACTACTTCACAGCTGTTGCATTGCATTAAAATGTTGTTTTCCAAATGAGTCGGAGTGAACAGATTACTGCACTCTTGTATACCACATCGACAACATTCAGAAACCCAGTAAGAGTAATGGACATACATACAGTAGAGGTGGAGATTGTGCGGCTTCCAGACTGTTGCATGAGAAGGGGTATGCTGTTAAGGTTGAATCTGAATGCACCTCGGAAAACAATAAACATACTGTAAAGAAAGAGAACATAAAAAGCCCTTACAAGGAGAAAATACAGCAGCTGATGCAATGCAGGTACTGGCAATATCTTTATATCAGGTTACAAGCATTTCGTTTACAACGAGAATGTAAATGAAGAGTTAAAGCTAAACACTGGAATAACATAACGGACATATTGTCTTGAGTTTGCTAGATATATTAACTAAAGTTCACGTCACCGAGAAGAGGTTTTATGGGTTTTCGCTGTTCTCATTACTTGATGCTTGTACCTGACCACTAGATTAGTCAAAGTCAGGGACACGCGATTAATTCTAGAAGCTTCTGAAATCTGGGTATAATTTATGTGCTGCCTTTCACTGGCAAGTGCCACTCCTTTGCATATAGAATAGCATTTATAAAGCGCATGGCTATCCGGAAGCATCCCAGCGCTGGTAATTGACACGGGGGGGGGGGAGAGAAGGAGCTGCGGTGGCTTAAGGAAACAGCAGGGTCTTGAGCTGCCTTCGGAAAGTCAGAAGATCAGGGATTTTGCGGAGATGTAGAGGCAGGGAGTTCCACAGTTTGGAGGCATTATATGAGAAAAGTCTCCCGTCACTCCTAGATTTCTTGATCCTAGGGATCTCGGTCAGGTACAGATGGTTGGAGCGAAGGTTCCGGTTGACTTTGTACGGCTTAATCATGGTGCGAATTACCCACCAAGTCCAAGTCTTGCCCTGTGCACTATGCACAAGGCTTTTGAATCTGACTCGTTCCTATGATATATATTCTCTGATCACAGCTGATTTTAACAAATAGGTGTTGCCGAGACAACCAAAACCATGGTACTGAAGTTACCTTTAACTAAAGCCATGGAAGAAATTGTTTCTCTAAAAGAGATTAAAATTGCAAAATGGCATTATTCGACCACAATGTGTCCTAACTTTACTTTCTTAGAAACTGGAACTTGGAGATATGGTAACTTCGGGAGAACTGCTCAATCGCCACTATTAGAAATTCCATTCCATTTGAATATTTTTTATTTGGCATATTTAAACATAGAAAATAGCACTTTACAAACACTTAAAACATGATTTATCCCAAAGGCTTTACCATAAAACAGTATACTACACAATGAAAGCCTGCTAAAATATACCATAAAAGGCCCACATATAAGAGCTCTTAGTTCATCACAAAAGCAGCAAGGAGTTGCTTATACATTAGCTATACATTTGTGCAAAATCTCACGTAGTCCCCAGATCATAGGTAAGATTGAATTTTCACCATATTTTCTTTTCAACCTATGCCATTTCCTTCAGTGACTCCTGTATAGCAATTAAAAATCTTCCTATTGCACATGCCACATTTAAAAATCTCTTATTTGTCAATAAACTAAGTGCTTGGTCTCTACTAAAACTTTTATAAACAATAAAAATAGGTTTTAAAAAGGTTTACGTTCTTCTAAAAAGCCCAAACAATCCAGCAAAATATGTTCGCTACTGCATTTTACTTGTAGGCCACAAGAGCACAGGCCTTGGTCGTTCGCCATAAGTGTTTTATCTTCCCATTAATGTTACTTGGGTTCAGGCCGACTCTAAATTTCAATATTGCATTTCTGAGCTTTGGGTTAGGCATAGCTTCTATATAGGGGAAAATATCGTCATTGACCCATCCATTTATCAGAAACCGGGCCGAAGATTTGCTCTTCAAGTAGCATAAATCTTCTTCTTGTCCCTTCGCGTTAACAATGGCCCGTAACTCCCGCTTAGGGATCTGCTGCCCTGATTTCCAATGGTCTTGCTCTAAAGTAAGTTTAACACATAACTTATCTAGTTTATTTCTTGCTTGGACCGCCCAAGTAAGATCGCTGGTCTCCATTTCTTTCTTACAAAGATATGCTATTTGGGGGGGGGGGGGGTGTCTTCTCCATTCAATCTTTTCCAGAAATTAAATGTCGCTTGCATTCCCCGATAGTTCCAGGCTGTGAGATGACATTCTACTCGCACAGCCTGTAACATAGTTGACTATGGGAGGGCGAGAAGCTGCTTCACACATTTCCCCTCCTCTTGATTCCAATCTGATATACCCCCCCATGAATAAAGCCTCTACGCCATATAAATATTGTGGTTGGACCGATGCAGTAAAAGCTGAAAGTATTGGTCGCAGCGATGGGCCTCCATACTTCTGTTTAAATTGTTTAAGGCCCCAGACTGTGGAAAGGGACCTCGCTTTTAAGGTCTGTATGTGGTCTTTCCAATTTTATCTACTATCAAACCACATGCCCAAATATTTATATTTATCTACTATTCCAATTATAACATCCCCAAGTCTCCAGTAGAAGGAACTTTTTCTTTTTCCAAATACCATTATTTTGGTCTTTTCCAGATTAACCATGAGGCTTTTCTTATTGCAGTATTCTAAAAAGGTATCCAGTTTCTTTTGTAAACCTATCTCTGTCATGTCTGTTATCACTAAATCATCCGCATATAGCAGACATGAAATATGGGTTCCCCCATCTTAGGGCTTAAACCTCCTGCTTTACTCAATGTAGTTGGTAGGTCGGATAAAAACAGAGAAAATAACAAAGGGGTTAAAAGACAGCCCTGCCTCAGACCGTTCATTATCTGAATCTTCTTAGATAGTGTCCCAAGATCATCCAGGGTTACTCTAGCCCAATTCTTAGAATGCATATCCTGGATTAATGAAAGAACTGCTTTGTTGATTCCGAGCTTTACCAACATACTCCACAATATGTTACGATCTACCAAGTCAAATGCGGCTCAGAAATCAACAAAACAGCAAAACTAGCTGCCACGCACTTCTATTGCCTTTCTTGCCAATGCCCATAAACTAAGGCAGTGATCAACAGTCAAGTGCTCTTCTTTAAATCCCCCTTGTTCTATGGGTATCAGGTCATGATGTTCTGCCCAGGCTTTCACTACCCCTAGTAATATTTTGGAGAAGACCTTCTCCCCCACATCCAGTAAGCTTATGAGGTGATAGTTCTGGGGCAACACAGCATCATCCTTTTTATAGATTGGTCTCATAATTGCTCCCTTTCAACTTTACGGGAAAGACCCCACCGCAATAATTTGTTGGAAGGTTGTTTTTAAGAAGCTGGCCCACCAATCTGTATTATTTTTCAAAATAAAAGCAGGAAGGTTTTCTGGTCCTGCAGCTTTAGTTAGCTTTAAAGATCGAATTGTTTTTTTTATATTTTGAAAGGAACAGTGCGGTTTTAATTGTTCTAGCTCCTAAGGCTTTACTTTCAGGGTATTCTTCAAATCTTTACCCCTATATAAGTTGCTCAAATGAGTAACCCAATCATCTTCACCCACCAAGCATCGCATTTCCCCTTGTACCTTGCCCTCTTTTACCAATTGCCAGAAAGACCTTATATTGTTTGTGTTTATCACTTCTAACATTGTTTGCCAATTTTTGGATTTATATTCTAGTTTCCTTTCTCTCATTTTATTTTTATATTCCAATTTCGCCACTCAAAGACTCTCCATTGTCTCCTTATCTGTTTTTTTCCTTAACTGTCTTTCCCATTTCCTTACCCTAAGTTTCAAATTTCTGCACTCATTATTAAACCAGCTCTTTAAACTGCCGTTGTTGTTAGGGGCGGGCCCTTTTTTAACTTTTAGTTTTAGGCAATTTACCACCAGCTCGCTATTCCGCTTGTACCATGTTAGAATTTTTTCTTTTTGTGGTACGTTACCAACAGCAGTATAATCGATTAACAAATTATTAACCAATTGCAGGCTTTCCTTGGTTATACGGGTGGTTATGCGTCTGAGGTATTCAGTCTGCAAGGGGATCACTCTCTCTTTCTGGTTCCTGTTCCATCTTAATTAACAATTCTAAAGGCCAATGGTCACTACCCTCACTCTGCAATACTTCAAATTGTTCCACATCCTTAAAGTGCCATGCATCAATAAAAGCGTAATCAATTGGGCAGTTGGGTTTTCTCTGTTCTCATTACTTGATGCTTGTACCTGACCATTAGATTAGCCAAAGTCAGGGACACATGATTAATTCTAGAAGCTTCTGAAATCTGGGTATAATTTGAGTGCTGCCTTTCACTGGCAAGTTCCACTCCTTTGCATATGATATATATTCTCTGATCACAGCTGATTTTAACAAATAGGTGTTGCAGAGACAACTAAAACCATATGGTACTGCAGTTTCCTTTAACTAAAGCCATGGAAGAAATTGTTTCTCTCAAAGAGATTAAAATTACAAAATGGCATTATTCGACCACAATGTGTCCTAACTTTACTTTCTTAAAAACTGGAACTTGGAGATATGGTAACTTGGGGAGAACTGCTCAATCATCACTATTAGAAATTAGTAATAAGAGTACTCTACAAATTGTGCAGGTGCTGTCTGAAGTAGGAGTAAGGTGCTACTATTAAAACATACATTTCTGCATATAGGAGCAATCATATATTGCATACATTGATGACTAGGGAATAACTGCATATGCAGCTATGCATGTTCATTATCCATAAACGCTTGCGACATAATCCTTTTTGTATCTTGGCGACCACTGGTTATTCAGTGGAGCATTTCACTATATGCTACAAACAGAACATACATGCACGCATTCCTGTAACTAAATTTACTTTTGTAAACTATTCTTTGAATAGCTAAAAAAGGCTGCCACATTTTGATTGTATATCTCCAACCTCTTTTCTTTAGTCTTCATACCGTAGGGACAACGCATAATTACTAAGTACAGGAGAAACTGTGGCAAATTATTTTCACACTATTAATGTAACTGCTTCATATAGACAGATCAGTTGACTAAGATGGCTATTGATCCATACACTTGAAGAAGAGCTGTACTGCAGCAGCACTGAGAAATAAGAGTGAGAAATTGCAATCTTCCTAGTATTACATTGAACATGGAAATACATATTACTATTATTATACTGCGCATCTGTTTCAGAAGGACAACATGGTAGGTGGAGGTTGCCTTGCATGTTAAGCAAAGATTATGAAACATTAGCACGATTGCCAGTTGGATAGACCCTAAAGAGAGGATGAAAGAATTAAATCAAGCTTAGAAAATTGATAGCTGTTGGTTCCTTTCTATCAAGGGAAATGTTAGCAAACACAGGATATCCGACAGCTTACGGACAGCTTACGGATGCCAAAAGACCTGCTTCATCTCATACAATCATCCCTTCCAACAGAATGGCATCAAGGTCAGTCTTAAAAGCCTTAAAGCTATTTCTGATGAAGAGAATGTCTTACCATTGCTCTTTATCAGAGCTCCCTCTGGGAATGCCTTCTTACCCTTACTTACCATTGTCAATGCCTCCCTCACTCAAGGCATCTTAGCAAAAGCTCTCAAGATAGACCGCTAATTTACACATAGCACACAATGCACTCTAGACCTCTCAGCTGATTTCGACTAAGTCGACCATCCAACCCTCATACGACCCTGGAGACTTGAATGGGATTCGCAGGCAACGTCCTTCACTTGCTCTTCTATCATTTACAATCAACAACAGTTTGCTTACATGGGCACTTCCAGGTCACAAAAGATTTACATCACATGTAGCATCGTGTGGCGATCTATTAAAAAATAACAGCATCAAAATTGACCAATATACAAATGATACACAAGTCTTCATAAAACTCTCCTCTCCTTCAGGCATACAACGCCTCAAACATGCTTGCACATCATCCAGACATGGTGGGGGTAAATTTAGGTTGGTGCTGGGCATTCGCATCCAAGACAGAAATTCCTGTTATTTGCCAAGAACAATAAACAAGATACAGAACAAACCTGGTTCATTGACCTGAACCCTGGCGGAATAAAACACCAACTTTCACCAAATGTTAGCTTGGCACAGAGCAGTCAGGCTTATCTCAGAGGCAATGCGTAAAGTATTTGTGCAATTCTCTAAACAGAAAAACTGTGAAAACAAATCACAAAAAGGAGCCTAACAGTTTTAGAAAAATAGTCATTATTAATAAATAAAACAATACCCAAAATGACAAAAATCCAGTTAGAAGAAATGGAGATATTGAATTTGAGTGTTTTAGTGTACATAGCGCCAAAAAGCACAAAACACCGATTAGGGAGATCTGGTTGCGCCAGACAAAGTCACAAGTTCAGGTCGACCGCGATGAAGAGCAGACCTGTTACAGGGACCCAGTCAGGCCCGCTGAACAAAGTACCTCAATTCCTGGTTGCCAAGTGTTGCATGGATCTGGGTTCAAATAGTGCCGCACAGCTAAAGTGATGTGTCTGGTTCAAGATGTGGCGAGGCTGCAATGTGAGGTCCTGTTGTGTCATTGAGGATACCGTCAAAAGTGCTGGCGATGCAAAGTCCTCGTCGGGGATGCAGCAGGCGGTGCATCAGTTCTGAGGAACTGCAAAGCTGCAATGCAGAGTCTGATGTCGTCAATAAGGCTGCTGTCGACGAGAAATGCGAGGACCTTGGATGTGGATGCACAGTGCTGCCAGGGAAATGCATCGGTCTCAAGGTCTGCGGTGGGCCTTTGCAACGGATCCAATTCACGCAGCAGCGGCGATGCATCGATTAAGCTGGGGATGCGCCACTTAACAGGGAAGATGCATTGGTTCCGCTGGCAAGCATCTTAGGCCCACTTCCAAGGGTCTGGGACAGGGGTGGCACCACTTGCCAGGGCAGACTCACTGATGGCAGAGTCCAGCTCTAGCTCCAGACTACCTACAGGCGGCATGCAAGAACCAGCCTATTCAGATATAAGTGAGGCTAGGCCCAGCTCCTCCATTCCTTCCTGGCAGTGAAGGTCACTCAGTCACACCTAGGCTCTCATTGTGTGCTACTGTGGAAATATGGATTTTTTCTGATCAGTTATGTCCCCTATCTTGGACCCCAACGGTTTCATGTATGAATCACAAGTACATGTATGTTCCCTCCAGTTCCAGTTATGAAGACGCAAACACATGTGCGTCCACCGTCAACATGTCCTCTTTCAGATCCGCCATGAATGGGCCGGATATTCCATCCCTAAGTATGAAAGGCCACCGGCTTTATATGGTTCACTTATGCCATTTTACAGTCCAGGCAAGTAGGCCCTGATTCTGTCATCAAGCTTTTCTTGCCTTCTGCCTCTGAAAGCTCCAGTCTGAGCCTGCATCTGTGACCATGAACTTTGTCTCATTCCTTGCGCGGCTCACGGTGCCTGACATCAGCCTGTTGCCTGCCAAAAACTGTATTTCACCTTCGAAATTATCTGCTCCGCTCCCTGCCCAATGCATTCCTGTCTAGTAGTTTAAGTAAACATTCTTCCAGCTACCGAGCAAAAGGCCCGGCTTCTCTGTCTTTATGCAAGTAATTCATAGCCCTATTATTATGGAAGATTTCTGCCCTCGCATCTAGTGTAGACACTTAGACGCTTGTACACGCACTCACAGTCAGTATAGAATAAGATTCTACTCTAAGAGACCTCTCTTTTGGATAACATAGTTCTTTAAACATAGGATGTTAGATATGATTTGGGATTAGGTTGACTTGACCCTCCAGACTTCTGTCGCCACATGTAGAGCTAAATGTCAAGTCCCCTTCACCCCCTAGTTGCACGTCAATCATACGCCATGCTGCTGCGCGCGCATTTCTGCCAAGTATTTCTGCTGACATTGCGAAATTCTTTCATAGAACCACCCTATTATGACATCATACCTGATGACGTTTTTTAGTTACACCCAGTTACGCCCACTTTTGCTACGCATGTATGTTTTATCTTTACTATCAATTGTTACGCCTCCTGCATTTACTTCACTGTAATGCCTATTGTATAAAAGTGATTACTTATCAATAAAGTATGTACTTCACTTCCTGAACCTCCGTGGTGATGGAACTTGGAGTCCACGATTCGAATCGTCCACTGGAATAAAGCCCATTCCGAACCTCTAATACCACGGATTTTGCCTCTTATTTTACTGAGCTATTTTTATTATTTTTCTGTATCAAATTAAGTCCCGGTAATCAAATTATTTACCACATGATTGGCGCCCGAATAGGGACACTTTCTCATCTCACGCGCCGGTGGTGCGTTGCAGGCCCGGTCTCCTGCCACAGCTGGACGGACAACAACGCGTACCAGCAGGATTTCCTGTATCTCCCTCCGGTCAAGCGGGGGCGACTGAGGCTGTGATCAACACCCAGACGAGGCGGTGAGAAGTGCGAAGTATCCCGACCAGAGCCTAGCTGAGAGAGCAAGATCCGAGGTATACAGAGGCCCACCAAGTTCCGAAGTTCCGAAGTTCCGAGGTTTCCGATGTTCCGAAGTTTCCGAAGTTTTCGAGTCGAGTCCAGTTCGGTCCAGTCCAGTTCAGTTCCGTTCCGAGGCCTTCCGTTCCGAGCTACCCGGTGAGTACCATTGCTGGGGAGGCGTTCTGACGTGCACATAGGTTGTGCCGGTCAAGACGGGTTTGGGTACACAAATCCGGTCTGCACTGTTTTAGCAGTGTATCTGTACTGTTTAGCAGTATATCTAGTATATCAAGTATATAAATTCAGAATAATTCAGTTAATGCCGAGTATTATGTTTAGTGATTAAGTTTTCTTAGATCGTCATCATCATTGTTGCTCATTTAAATGTTAAATGTTAAATGTGTTAATACGTCCTGCATATTGTGGTATGAATGACTGTTCATTATTGTGTTTATTGTATTAAGTTTGTTCAAGATCAAGTATCAGATCAGTTCTCAATATGCCGCTCTTTTCGAAACTAAGACAGATCACAACTAGAAAAGGGGTACTCGAAGAAGCTGTTCCTATTCCTCCTAGGGACACTCCAGGGTACTTCATGTATCAAAAACACGGCTTAGACGCTATATTATTTCTTGATTTATGGGTAGACTACACCAAGGAATTACCAGAAAGTCAGAGGTGGCCCGCAGCTGGGACCTGGGATGCAGAGTGCATCATGAAAGTAGAGGAAGAGTTATGGAAAAGGAAAGCCAGACAGTCACAGAAAGACGCCGTTGAGTTATGGCGTAAAGAATCTCATAGACGTACAGAAAAAGCACTCAGACAGGAGGAGAAAAATAAGGAGAATTCAAATAAAGTCCGAGAAAATCTATTAATTGAAGAAGGTACACGAGTGAAATCAGAACAAGTAGACAGACAAAGAAATGCCCTTATGAATGGTATGTATCCCCTTCTGGCCGAAGGATTACCTAAGGCTACTCCGGAGATACCAAAAGACTTGCCACCCCCATTATTTCCAATAAAAGTGCATCCTAAGGGGCATCCTAGAACCGCAGAAGATGTTTTTCTTTCCTCATATTTAGATGACGCAGCTCCCGAGTATGCTAACCCCGCCCCACATAGACCGTCTGCCGGGGAGGTTCAACGCCAAGAACCTGTATCTATACCTCTACAACAACAAATCCTGACACAAGTTCCGGCAAGCACATCTGTTTCTACATCTGTTCCTACAGCTGTTTCTACAGCTGTGTCCACACCTATAGTTGCTGTATCGCGTTCAACGAATCCTTTCACGTCCGGTACCCCAGACGGGGCTACCGGAGGTGCTACCAACATTTTTTCTACGCCACCCAGAATAAATAAACTTACTTTTCAAGAATCAGCGCATCCACGTACGCCCAAACTCATAAATTCCTGCACGCTTAAGGAACTTCTTGTAGATTGTAGATATGACCCTGTGCCCGGCAAAGAGGACGAAATGATTCTGGCATCATTACGTATCAGACGAGCTGCGGTGTATTTAGGGAAGCTACCAGGAATGACTATGCATCTAGATAATATATATCATTTTGTCCAAACAGGGCGAGATTCTGAATGTATTAACAGAGCTATGGAATACCAGAAAGTAGAGATACAGGGGGAACTGTTACGTTTCCTCATAAATTGTGTGATCAGAAATCAAGACCGACCGGGGGTAGATCCGGAAACCATGCAAACTCTTACCAGATGGAGCCAGAATATATCAGAAGGGAAACATGATAGGCAAACATGTATAATAGCCATGTGCCGAAAGATCCGTAAAGAAATAGAATGCATACACGAAGAGAGATTAGCGGTAGACCAGTTTGAACAAAACGAGGAGGAGGAAGGATCAGGACTGCCCACAGGACAGTCAGAAACCATAGCCTATGTAGGTAGAGGAAGATCTTGTAATAGTACTAGATGTTTTACTGACCCGATACGTCCGATATGTTCAGATAATAACAGGAATTTCCAAACACCTATAATAAATATAAGGTCCCCCGAGCATTCGTTCCAAGCCGCTGACAAATTACTCCGAGAACGAAGGGGTTATCATTTACTCGATTCTATGGATGAACAAGAATTAGCCAGGTCAGCCGTTCATTGGGTTGACAGTCCCGGAAAATATGGTGATGATACAGTAGCACACACATTTTTGAACCTCACCCCAGATGAACAGCGTTTAGCTGGGATTTATATGATTCAACAACTTCTTATACTATATAAAAGCCAACATTCAGATCCTGGTCCCTTACCTGATATATTGACTGAATTACTCACGAATAGATGGAGGTTCAGGTACTAAGTTAATTAGAGAAATACTAGAATCAAGAAAGCAGTACATTCTTTTTGTATGCTCAGAACATGTCTCACTGCCCATCAAGGAAAGAACGACGTATTACATGGACAGACAGAATCCCTTACGAGAAGTACACCCAATAAAAGGCGAGGACAATCAGTTTAAACGTGTATTTGTATATACGCCCATATCGAAAATAGAATTGTTAGAAATGAAGAAAGTGGTACCCAGTCATGACAAAGACCCAGCGGGTTTTCACCGAGAAATTAAAGACATGTTACTCATGGGAGAGTATACCTATCCCGACATTATGACAATATTGAAGGTATTAATGCCTGCTGGCATTTATGAAAAACTCAAGGAAAAAGAGTGGGAGGTGGGAGACCAAAAGATAGACTGGACAGCATTAGAAGCAGAAGAAAAGGCCCGAACTGCAGGAGCAGGGCTTGGGGATAAAACTAAAGCACTACCAGGTTTACTAGTACAGGTACTGCCACGTTTATTAACTACGAAAAAGGAAGACTGGGGTGCAATCTCAGCCTGTAAACAAAAGCAAGATGAAGACACTAGTGATTTCTATGCCCGATTCGAAAAATGTTTTGGTATAAATAGTGGCATAAAAGCAAGTAGCGAATCATACCCACATCTGTTTGTGACAAAATTAGTTGAAAATTCCTTGCCCCAAGTGAAGAATAGAGTATTAAAATTCGAGAGTACCTGGCAAGGTAACACCCCATCACAAATGTTACAGTATCATCACAATAGAATTAGAGAGGAACAAGAACATGAACAAAGACGCATGAAAGATACAAAAATGAAAATGCTAGTCTCCCAGACAGTTCCAGCTGAAGGTCATAAAAAGGGTACGACACAGTCCGGTGATTCAGCAGGACCTGTAAAAGGGACATGCAACTATTGTAAACAACCAGGTCATTACATACACGATTGCCCAGTCCTGAAGCGTAATATCGCCACAGGTATTACAAAAGAAAGACCACGGCCACCTAGACAGGATCAGAATGAACAAGGAGCCCCGCAGCATGCACAGTCCATGCCAGCTCCACAACAGTCTATACAGTTTGTGCCAGCTGCACCAGCGCTGCCTGGTGCTGCCACACAAACCACGACACGACAGCTGTACCAGACTGCACAGTACGACTATCCTGATTATCAACGATACGCATGAACCAGCCTAGAGAGGGAAGTTGACTTACCCCTTATCGAGGTCCCTGTAGACCAAGAAGGACCTTATGTACATAGTGAACTATTAGGCCAAGATAGAAAATTTTTACTTGATACAGGGGCAAGTCGAACAACCATAAAACGTAGTGAAGTTCCAGGGGCACCCCTCTCAGGCTCACAGAATATTTCCCTTGGTTTTTCAGGAAAACCTATTGTTAATGAAGTATCACAGCCTCTTCCACTTACGATTGGACCCTTGACCCGAACTACAGATTTATTGCTTACTAAATCATGTCCAGAAAACTTGTTAGGTATAAAAACACTGAAAGCTCTAGGAGCTATAATATGTTGTTCTCCGGAAGGAGTAAGATTGTTTTTACGTGATTTCAAAGGTCACTATGTGTCTCGAGACATGGATCCCCGACTGCAGACTTTACCTACACAGTTATGGGCACAAGGCCCTACTGATGTTGGTTGCATGAATATTACGCCATATCGAGTTACACTAAAGGCAGGAGTGGTACTACCACGAATGCGACAATACAAGTTACAACCAGATGCTGTAGTGGCTTTACTGCAAATCATTGACGAGCTCATTGCCCAAGGAGTGGTTGTGGAAACAGACTCCAATGTATGTAATTCCCCGATAATTCCGATTCTTAAACGAACAGATCCAAAGGCCCCGCCAGTATATCGATTGGTTATTGATCTGCGCGAACTGAACAAATGCATTGTGCCACAATTCCCTGTGGTCCCAGATATCTCGTCATTACTGACAGCTATTGATTCCAAAGCCACGTTCTTTACTGTAATTGATCTCAAGAATGCCTTTTTCAGCGTCCCAATAGATCCGGAAAGCCAATACCTGTTCGGATTTTGTTTAAATGGACGTAGCTTTAAATTCACACGCGCCCCTCAAGGATTTACAGAAAGCCCCAGCATCTATAGCCAAGCACTGAAACGAGAACTCGACAGTATCCACATGCCAGTCAACACTGCCCTGCTTCAATATGTCGATGATCTGCTGATCACCGCTAGAAGCGAACCTGAATGTGAAAAAGCCTCACTGACGGTTTTACAATTTCTGGCCGGAAAGGGGCACAAGGTGTCCCCTTCCAAGCTGCAATTCTGTGTCCAGCGAGTTGTTTACCTTGGTCACTCGCTGTCCAAGGAGGGAAGGCAGCTTACACCAGATCGCATCCAGCTAATTGCTAATATGCCAATACCCAAGACACAAAAGGAGGTGCGGGCTTTCATAGGCCTCACTTCATATTGTAGGCAGTGGATCCCTCAGTATGCATTTCTAGCAAAACCACTCATTCAATTGACAACACAGGAGGCAGCCACATCGACTGTTCTCCCTTGGACTCAGGAACATACACAAGCTTTTGAAAGCCTAAAGAAAGCCTTATGCCAAGCACCTGTTTTAGCAACACCATGTTACAATAAACAGTTTACACTCTTCGTTACAGAACGCGAAGGTACTGCCTTGTCAGTACTCACACAGGAACAAGCAAAATCACACAAACCATGTGCTTATTTTTCTAGTACATTAGATCCCGTAGCTCAGGCTTTGCCTGCGTGCCTAAAATCAGTGGCAGCAACAGCTTTAGCAATCAGACAAAGCGATGCCATAGTGTTAGGACATCCATTGACAGTACAAGTACCACATGCAGTAGAGGTTCTCTTGAACCGCACACAAACACAACACTTGACTATAGCACGACTTACTGGTTACGAATTAACATTGTTTCAGCCACATATAGAAATCAGACGTTGTAGTACATTGAATCCTGCCACACTGTTACCTATAAATGGAACAGACCCACTTGCACATGATTGTATTGAAGTTATCACTATCACGACGAAACCTAGACAAGATTTAACAGATGTCCCATTGTCAGACCCAGACCTGACGTTGTATGTAGATGGTTCATGTATGAGAACAGGTACAGGAGAGCTAGTGGCCGCTTATGCAGTCACAACAGACACTGAAATCATTGAAACAAATTGCATAAATACCTTGTCCGCTCAAGCAGCAGAGCTCATCGCTCTGACACAAGCCTGTATTCAAGCCACAAATAAAAAAGTCAACATATACACTGATTCACGTTATGCATTCGGAGTTGTACATGACTTCGGCGTGCTGTGGCGAGAGAGAGGTTATTTAACTTCTCACGGTGCCCACATTCAGCACGGACCCCTCATTCATGCCTTACTAGATGCAATACATCTACCCACTGCAATATCAATTATGAAATGTAAAGCTCATACGAAAGTTACTGATATCATTTCTCAAGGCAATGATCTAGCTGACAAAACAGCTAAACAGACTGCTCAAACTCAAACATCCGACATGACAAAGACAATAGTCCCGACGCCAACACATTGTATGACGGTTAAGGATCCCGCTCTTGACGTAATTGACATACAGACACATGCTACACCAGACGAAATAAAGAAATGGACTGAATTAGGAGGGATCCAAACGGATCAAGGATGGATGACGAAGGAAAAATCTGTGTGGTTCCTTCCTGATTCAATGGTCCAAGTTATAATTAATACTGTACATAGTCCAGCACATCTAGGAGAAAAAGCTATGCTAGACAGCATCCAACACATTTGGTTCAACAAACATTTACGAGCAGCAGCTAAACAAAAAGTTCGTACCTGTATGATCTGTTGTCAGTTTAACCCAGGTAAAAGCATTCCCGTAGAACAGGGTGGATTTCAGCCTCCTGATCACCCTTTTGAAGTCCTCCAGATGGATTATATCCAGATGGAACGATGTCGAGGATTCAAATATGTTCTCGTAGTTGTCTGTGCTCTTTCCCGTTGGACAGAGGCATACCCGGTTTCAGATTACACTGCCCCGACTACTGCCAAACAGTTAGTTCGAGAATTCTTCCCACGGTACGGTTTACCACGTGTTGTCTACTCAGATAACGGCCAGCCGTTTTCATCCGAACTAATGAAACACGTTTCACTTTTGTTAGGCTATCAGTGGAAATTTCACTGTGTCCGACACCCCGAGGCAGCAGGTCTCGTGGAAAGACATAATCAGACCCTGAAAATTAGATTGTCCAAAATATGCAGAGAGAAAGGTGTCGACTGGGTAGTAGCCTTACCCGTTGCACTCTTTTACATGAGAATGGTAGCACACTCTCGAACAGGGCTATCCCCTTATGAGGTGATCTTTGGCAGACCACCAAATATGTGGGGGACGCCTATACCACGCAAAATAACTGATATTGACTGTAATATGCTGACAGATTACTTGGCTTCCTTGATGTCTGCACTACAATCTTGTCGTTCACAGGTAGCTGCAGCCTTTCCTGACAACACCGAGGTGAAACCCCATGACGTAACTCCAGGGGATTTAGTTCTAGTGAGGAACTTTGATCGGAAGTCCCAACTGGATCCTAGGTGGAAGTCGCCTCAGCTCGTACTGCTAACGACGAGGACAGCCGTGAAGATCAAAGGTCGAAAAGGCTGGATACATTCAAGTCATATCAAGAAATTTCATGGACTACCGTCAGATGTAAATGACACACCTTGCGTGTCTTCACCGATTGACTCTAAACTTCCTTTGGTTGAACTGAATAGCCATGAACTATACAAACTAAAACTCAGGTCTAACAAGTCAGGCAATTTGATTGTTTAAGTCCTCTCCAAGGTGAATCGGTCGAATTTGTCTCTGACATGTATCCCTTAGACCTGTATAGAGAAAGAAACAGAAGGATAAAACTGAAACGACATGCGTACTGTAAATCACTGCGTAGTCATTGCACAGTGACGTTATTAATTTTGTTTTCCTTACGTCTTTTAATAATTACTGCAAGTATATTGTTGCACATATATTATCCTATTTCTAGACATGTTTATAATGTTACTGCTGAACATTCTTTTAGTGAATTACCTCCGCACGAGTTGTCTTATAGATTTGCGCTGCGCAATAACACGTTTATTAGTATGTTACATCATTCCCATCAGGTTAGCAATGCTACAAATTGTTGGATATGTGGCCGACTCCCTCCCTATCAGAACTATAAAGGAATTCTACCTCTTTCCATACCCGTTCACACACAACGGCTCCTGTGGAGCATGGTTTAGTTTAATTAATTCCCTAGATTCGAATTCTGCAGTTTATCAAGACAACTGGGTATGGGGAAATTTGAACTTAGTTTTACTTAAAGTCTGCTACCCTAACAAGGAGGGACTTCCCAAAAGAACAGGAACTGATCTGGAAAATGAAGTGTATGGATTAGGTAATTTTACGCTTAATCTTATGATCCTAAATGTCGAATCGGAAGCTACTCCAATTTTGCCCGCTATGTCAATATTTCCAGTAAAAGGTGAATTATGTGTAAGAAAGAATGGTTCCATACATATGGGCCATAGTAGATGCACCACTGTAATAGAATTTAGTGATCAAGGCAAGTCTACATTTAGAGCTTCCCGCCATTCCTATTTTATATGTGGTCAGACGGCATATATACGTCTGCCTCTAGATTGGGATGGTACCTGCTACATCGGATTCCTTTTGCCACCTGTTTTCCTAGCTCCTCCTGATTATCACAGAAATACTCATTTAGTACACAATAGAGAAAGGAGAGATCTCCCAATAGTCGATTACACTGAGACAGCATGGGAAAAATACACAGATTTTAATAAAGGTCTCTTTCCCTATATAGGTACCGTTACTAATAGTAAGCTGATACGTAGATTAACTAGAACCCTTGAAGCAGTGGTGAACGAAACTATTTCCGCCTTAGGCAATTTAACAGAAGAGCAGTCTGCTATGCGGATTGTTGTGCTTCAAAATCGTCTTGTCCTTGACGTCATCCTGGCCGATAGGGGCGGAGCTTGTAGGGTCATCGGATCAAGTTGTTGCATTTTCATACCAGAAAATTCGCCATCTGTATATAAAGCCATAACTCGCCTTCATAAGATTGTAAGCCAGATACACCAGAATCCAGGCACCTGGACTTGGTCCGGTTGGTTTTGGAGTGTATTATCTACCTTTGGATGGAAGGTCCTATCCTTCCTAGGTATTGGCTCTCTCATACTAATCAGTTGCTGTCTATGTCTACAATG
Organism: Triturus cristatus; assembly: GCF_964204655.1. NCBI lineage: Eukaryota > Metazoa > Chordata > Amphibia > Caudata > Salamandridae > Triturus > Triturus cristatus. Next base: position 530,434,613 of record NC_140586.1, read on the forward strand.
TGGACCAGCGATCTGTGGTCTGTGTGCCACATCGTGTATTCCACCACCAAGATTTCATTCATCCCAGAAGAAAAAAGAAGAACAAATGATGCTATATGAACAGATCAACGGATTGATGAAGATTGATATCTCTTAACGGGCAAGTAGGGGACAAGGAGGGAATGTGGAAATATGGATTTTTTCTGATCAGTTATGTCCCCTATCTTGGACCCCAACGGTTTTATGTATGAATCACAAGTACATGTATGTTCCCTCCAGTTCCAGTTATGAAGACGCAAACACATGTGCGTCCACCGTCAACATGTCCTCTTTCAGATCCGCCATGAATGGGCCGGATATTCCATCCCTAAGTATGAAAGGCCACCGGCTTTATATGGTTCACTTATGCCATTTTACAGTCCAGGCAAGTAGGCCCTGATTCTGTCATCAAGCTTTTCTTGCCTTCTGCCTCTGAAAGCTCCAGTCTGAGCCTGCATCTGTGACCATGAACTTTGTCTCATTCCTTGCGCGGCTCACGGTGCCTGACATCAGCCTGTTGCCTGCCAAAAACTGTATTTCACCTTCGAAATTATCTGCTCCGCTCCCTGCCCAATGCATTCCTGTCTAGTAGTTTAAGTAAACATTCTTCCAGCTACCGAGCAAAAGGCCCGGCTTCTCTGTCTTTATGCAAGTAATTCATAGCCCTATTATTATGGAAGATTTCTGCCCTCGCATCTAGTGTAGACACTTAGACGCTTGTACACGCACTCACAGTCAGTATAGAATAAGATTCTACTCTAAGAGACCTCTCTTTTGGATAACATAGTTCTTTAAACATAGGATGTTAGATATGATTTGGGATTAGGTTGACTTGACCCTCCAGACTTCTGTCGCCACATGTAGAGCTAAATGTCAAGTCCCCTTCACCCCCTAGTTGCACGTCAATCATACGCCATGCTGCTGCGCGCGCATTTCTGCCAAGTATTTCTGCTGACATTGCGAAATTCTTTCATAGAACCACCCTATTATGACATCATACCTGATGACGTTTTTTAGTTACACCCAGTTACGCCCACTTTTGCTTCGCATGTATGTTTTATCTTTACTATCAATTGTTACGCCTCCTGCATTTACTTCACTGTAATGCCTATTGTATAAAAGTGATTACTTATCAATAAAGTATGTACTTCACTTCCTGAACCTCCGTGGTGATGGAACTTGGAGTCCACGATTCGAATCGTCCACTGGAATAAAGCCCATTCCGAACCTCTAATACCACGGATTTTGCCTCTTATTTTACTGAGCTATTTTTATTATTTTTCTGTATCAAATTAAGTCCCGGTAATCAAATTATTTACCACACTACGGTCTAGGAGGAATACACATAGCCCAACTGCCAACTACACACAGTCAGGTGACCAGATACAGGCACAAAATGGCTAAGGCAAGAAAATGCCTACTTTCTAAAAGTAAGATTTTCAGAATTTAAATTTTAAATCTGACTTCACCATAAGTTAAGATTTTATATTTGGATTCCAGAGACACCAAACTTGAGGCAGGTATGTCTTACCATTTGGAAATTATACTTATAAAATGTAAGAAGGGAATCCAAATGTTGTCCTATGGGATATAGAGGCCTTGTAGAAAATGAAAAATTTATTTGAGAGTTTTTCATTACATGTAAAACTTAAAAGTACATGTCCTGCTTTCTAAACACATTGCACCCGGCCCTCTGAGCTGGCCAGGGCCTACAATAGGGGTGACTTATCTGTATTAAAAACCAGAAGGTTTGGGTCTGGCAAAAGGTTTATCCTGTCCGGTCGAAATGACAGTTTAAACTGCACACTCGGGGTCTGCAATGGTAGGCCTGAGACATGTTTAAAGGGCTACTTAAGTGGGTGGCGCAATCTGTGCTGCAGGCCCACATACCACATGTACTGCACTTTACTAGGAACTAATAAGTAAATCACAAATGCCAATTGGGTATGGGCTAATATTACCATGTTTAGAGGAGTGAGCACATTCACTTTGTGCACAAAGTCCTAAGGCAAGCAAAAAACGGAGGTCAGAAAAAATGGGAGAGGTAGGCATAATGTTGGGTGGAAGACCACCCCAAGGCTGACAAATGCTGCTCTAATTTAGGAAAGGCTCACATCTTTAAAGAGCACTACTTAGCAATGCATTAACAGGCTACAACCCAGTTTCCTTTATTAACCGTTAACTTTATGCTTGTCTTTGACCATGTACAATGCTAAGCTACCTTTTGACTAGGTTTGCGCTATAGATATAGCAAATACATAGAATAGTCAGAATCTTAAACACACTAACATATATTAAGGCATGTTCAAATAGCACAGGCCTTTGAAGATGGCAAGCATCTAATAAAGAACCAAAATGCAAACCTAGCTCACAGAATGTGCTGCCACAGAAAAGGAAGGTGCTGGACATAAGAACTTTCACATCCTTCAAAAAATGTTTTTGCTTGAGCTGTAAGAAGTTCTAAAGTGAGGGATGCTCTGAAAATCATTCTTTATTTACTCACATTCTATCTATATTTATTTTTCATGTTTTGGGTCATTGGAACAGTGGTTTAGCGCATCTCTCCTTGGCTGCACATCTGCTCCAGCCAGGCAGATAAGCACTCCCATCAATCAGCCCTGCTGTGCAGCAGCTGTGGTTCCCGCAGCCACTAGACCACGTCGCGGGGGAAGTGCGTGAGTGTTGGTGCAGTGTGTCGGCACGGGTAGAGAGGTGAACTGATCAGTGAGTGAGTGACTTATTTTTTTGGGCTTACTAAATTGAGAAAGTATTTTTAAGCACTAAGGTGCGGTTTCTTATTATAAAATAATATTACTAAATTTGCTTTGAATGTAGTCTTTCATACGGTGTATTTATGGGTATTTCCTTACAAAGTATGAAAAGTCATATTTACCATGCAAGAATCTGTTTGTAGGGTAAAGTGCACTTGTACAGTGATTACTTTGAAGAGTTATGATGCAATAGAGGTGCTGTTTTATACCCCCAACATTTGACGTTTCATGCGGAGATCAAAATGAAATCGAGGGAAATATTATAGCCTTACTTTCTTGGATTTCTCATGTGGTGGTTGCATAAGTAAATATTATGATGGCATCATTATAACAATAGTTTATTATAATGATGTATATTACAATTATGTACTCATTCTAGAAGCTGTTTACACTCTATAAGTGGATAAAAGTGTCCACAATGTTGCACGATTACATCGGTATCATTACCAATGTACTCTCTGAATACACACACTTTAAAGCAGTAAGTGACTTTTCACATTTAAACATGGCGACCACAGTGCGACTCTGCTTTTGAATCAAGAACACTGTCCTCTCTCTATGCGCACCTCCCGCAGCACCGTGGGCTTTTGAAAAACTGTGCCAAAGAACGCCGACACTATGTTGGACGGTGAACTCGCAGAGAGGGGAATATTACGAATCAACATACCGGTAAGGAGGAGACTTACTTTGAAGCTGGTGGATTTTCGGCACGTATAGCCGAAGAATCGCTGGATTCTGATACTGCCCTTTTTTTTCTCCTTTCTATATTTGCATATTACTCGAAGACAGGAATGGATAAGCACTCGGATATTTTCCCAGATCCGGGGTATATATGGGTTAAAGTTCATATTTAAGGATGTCCAGACTTTACTTATCAGCGTTATCGCAACGAACTAAGACTTCCGTTATGGTAAGCAGCATAAACCCTTTTTCTTTGATTATTTTTATATTGCGCGACATATTATCAAAGGGAAATGAATATTTGAGGAGATAAATGGGGAGAGGATGTAGCCTTACGGCTAGAGCAGGCGACCTCAAAGCTGGGGAACCGGGTTCGAGTCTCGGCAGCGACGCTCAACATCCTGTGATTCTGGGCAAATCACTTAATCTCCCCGTGCCTATACAAAAAAATGAATGTGTTCTTCTGTAACAAAACTGGTGCTCATGTAAAGCGCTCTGATGCCCGATGTCTCGGCCCTAGTTCGCGCTATATAAAACTCTAAAAATATATATATATATATTTCAGCATCAAAGTTGCCCACTGGCGAAGATGCACTCTGGTAGCAGCAAATCCCCAATAGACTCTGCCAAACACGGGATGCAGCCTGACGCGTTTCGAAATAAATCTTAATCATAGGCTTGGTTCCGTATGATGCACAGCGTTTTACACCACCGCTTGTCGACAAGAACAAAATCAGACCCAAGATCATAGTGAGGATTCACTGACACAAAGAACTAGGAACCTGGGAATTGACCAGGAGGCACCATGGAGTAACTTTAAACCAATCTCTCAATTCTTGCCTCAAATGCCACAAGACGCTATTGATGTCTTTTCAGACACGGTCATTAAGGACCTGGTACAACTACGGGAAAAGGACAAACGGGGAACATCAAGAAGGAACTTATCAAAAGCTCAGGAGGAAGCTCTGAACAATTTACAGAAGGATCCAACCATAATCTATAAACCCTCCGACAAAGGAGGAAATATTGTCTTGATGTCTAGAGAACAATACGTAGGGGAAGCCCTACGTCAACTAACGAATAAACATGATTATGAACCAACAAGAAAAAAATATGAAGACAGTGTAAACGATTATCATACACTGATTAAAACACGGCAAGACAAATCAATGCTGACTATGGAGGAATTTATTTTCTTGAGAACTTTGAACCCCACTATCCCCACCTACTATCATCTACCTAAGATACACAAAGACGCATTAAATCCTCCAGGCAGACCCATAGTGTCTTCATTGGGGAGCCTTACGGAAAACTTGTCTGTCTTTGTGGATTATTTTTTATTTCAAGCTGTAACACAACTATCTTCTTACATTAGAGACACGAAGGACTTTATTTCCCATATTGATGGACTACAGTGGGAGTCTTCCTTTGTCTTCATAGTTTTAGACATCACAAGTTTGTACACTTGTATAAATCATGAACACGGATTAAGGGCTGTGGAATACTTTTTGAATAAGAGGCCACTAAAAATGATGGAACATAACAAAATGTTGATTGAATGTCTAAGATTTTGTTTATTGAACAACATATTCCTATTCCAGGGGGACCTCTACAGACAGGTCTCGGGGACCGCGATGGGCACCTGCTTCGCCCCCAGTTACGCAAATTTATTTGTGGGCTGGTGGGAGGAGCAGGTGGCCTGGTCACCCCAAAATGCTGTATGGACTAATAACATCATAACCTGGCACAGATACATTGACGACCTCTTCCTTGTTTGGAGGGGGCCGGTTGAGAGTGCCAAAGAATACATCATCCATCTGAACCAGAATAATCTCAATTTGCACTTCACAGGCGAGATAAGTTCAGTGGCAGTGAACTATCTTGATCTGGAAGTAAAAATAAAAGACGAGAAAATAACAACTACCCTGTATCGAAAGCCGACAGCAGGCAATAGTACATTGCATGCCACGAGCAGTCATCCAGTAAAATTAAAAAACAGCATCCCATATGGGGAATTCTTACGTTTGAAACGTAACTGCTCAAGGGAATGCGACTTTCAGGCAACAGCTAAGGAAAGTCTTAAGAGATTTACTTCTAGAGGTTATGATTTAACATTGTTAGAGAACACATTGAAGAGAGTAAGCAAGATACCCAGGGAAAAACTGATAAGGGACAAGGAGAATGGAATAAAGAAAGAGGAGGGGAAATTCCGCCTTATTACCACTTACTCTGAAGATGTTGACTCCATAAGAAACATCTTTCGAAAAAATTGGCATATCCTGAAGACAGACACCATCATTGGTAAAGACATTCCACCGATGCCATTGATGACCTTTAAAAAAGCTAGGTCACTCAAAGATAAATTAGTCCACAGCCACCTGGATAATCCCACAGTAAGACAAGGCACTTTAAGTGAATTGAAGGGCTTTTACCCTTGCGGTAAATGCAAAGCTTGTGCATTTAGCAGACGGGTACTAAACTATGAAATCAGAGGTGTGAGAACTCGCAAAACTATCAACAAGTTCATAACATGCCATACCACTCATGTGGTTTATTGTTTGATATGTCCCTGTAAGCTGCAATATATCGGTAGCACCATACATAATGTAAAAATAAGAATTTTAGAGCACATGCGTGCAATTACAAACAGAGATATGAGCTACCCAGTGGCAAGACACTTCGCCATAAAGCACAACAGTGACAGGAACCTACTCCAATTCTTCGGGTTAGACCATGTACCACCACACATCAGAGGAGGGGACAGAGTACTCAGATTGAGAAGCTTGGAGTCGAGATATATCATTGATTTGCAAACAAAAAATCCTAATGGCATGAATAGTGGAGAGGAGCTTATAGTGCACCTGGGAAATTAGTCAAACAAACAATCACAGTGAACTCTAATATGGAATGTAGTACTGTAAAACTGTAAAAATTCTTAAACCAAAATGTATATAGATGAATTTTTTCAAAAAGCCGATATACGGCTATATGAACACACACAAGGAAGGACAATGGGCGGTTTATACAACCGCTGGTATGCCGATCCACGGCGAGATTTGTATTAATCATGGTCAGGACAATAATATTAAGGATGTGTATTGATGACAAAATAATATTTGTTAAACAACACGAATTATATCGATGAATTGACTGTAATAATGTATGTTTAACGTGGTGTCCTGCACATTGAAAGATGGCGCCCAAGAAATACGTAGGGGCGTGTCAGTCCTTCCTTGCTTGCAACCTTTTTGAAACATGTAAATTTGTATATAAAAATGGCGCCGCGCTTTTTAGATCGTTAACACACTGACGAAGGGAAACCCCGAAACGCGTCTGTGAAGCGCTAAGGAATAAAACTGGCCCTGAAAAACTGAAACCGTGAGTGCTGTTGCCTTTTTCTCCGGACGGAGTAAGGGATTTTGTGAGCTGTATATTTCACACGGGGCACCACCGTGCAACAACAGCACCCGCCAGCGAGTGATCCGTTTTCTTTGGTGCAGTGGAGCAAGTATATATATATATATATATATATATATATATATATATATATATATATATATATATATATATATATAGCCCTCCAGAAATATTTTAAAGTGGAGACGAGCAAGGGAAGTGAACTGGAATGGTTCAGAGTCACTGGATTACTCGTGAAGCAAGGTACAACTTTTTAATATAACTCCTGGCATGCACGCAATCTGCTGAACTTTAACATATTTTGCGCATAGAATTGCCACAGAAAAATGGATATTTAAATGCAACATTTGCACGAAGGGATTTTGCAAAGCTGCTGAATATATCAAAAGGGCTGAGTGATGTTCTCTGCGCAAGCGCATGTAAATGACACTCAAGACTCCACAGAAAGCTTAATTAAGGAGCCTTTAAAACACTTGGTCATTTCTGGAAGCACTAACTTGTATTTTCCCGTGAACAAGGCTTGAAAGGAAGCTGAAACACGTTGGGACAGATATTATTGCTGCATGCCAAATGAATTTACATTAAATAAAAGTGCCTGGATTCCCTGGAATTTGGCTTCGAAGTCTTTTTCTGTTCGGAGGAGGTTTTGCTGGATATATTATATATATTGATTTGGCTATTTATTAAATTTGAATTATAGGAACAGACTATATGTGGTGCATTTCCCGCACAGGGGGTTTCTTTTCCTTATGACTGAAGTTTGGCTACACAGCTTTGAGGTAGTTATATACAGGATACTTGAGGTTGAACTAATTATTATATCCTTTGGGATGGAATTATCACTGGAAGAAAAGTAGGTGCCTTATATTTAATATTACAATCCACTTCAGAAGGATACTTACCAATGGTTGATATTCTTACAGTATTATACTTTTATTTTTTTCTATTAGGTATTCTATACAGAAGATATAGGTATTTATGTTTCCTTTCCTTACAGGATATGCTTGATAATCTTAGTGGCGGGCACAGTGTGGATTGCACTCTCCACGTAGATATTGGGCTTACCCAATCATATGGGTTGTTTATCACAGATCTATATTTATAATTAAGGCTTCCTGTTTTACGTTTTGACTGATGTTTACAGATAAATACAGACAGAAAACCATTTATTTTCTTATCTGTATTTATTTTTGAATGTGGATAAAAACGGAAATTGGGTGTTATTGGAGTGATTCTAAATACACTGACAAGACTGGCAGGCCAATAACTGTGGGTTGATAGGTAAGGGGATTAAAATAAGGTATTTTAGTAGAGAGGCTTAAACAGCTGTCGATATGCACAAGGCTAATACTGAAATGTGCATATTTTCATATAAGTGCATTGATTTATCTTCTGCGTGTGTTCATATCATTAAAACTTGGCAGGCATTCAATCATGACTGCATATTTATTGGTTAAATAAATGTGGAAATAAACCAGTTTTAGCTTTATATTTTCATAAAAGCCATAATAAATCTGGATAAATACAGATAAAGCTGACAAAAAATAAATATGGATAAATACAGACGGAAATATCCCAAAAATAAATACCATAAAACCGGGAGCCCTATTTATATCACAATGCTCATCTACACCAATATTTCTTACAAGTTTTCTTTATAACGTTTTAATTTTATGTGGAATTACTAAAATTTTGGAAACTAAGTTTAGTAATGACATAACTATGCACGTGGGTTTCCACTACTTAATGTCACCAAAGTTGCATTGAATTTTTAACCTTTTGGATGTGTAGAAATGAGATTCTGATCAGTCTCACGGGTGCAGGGACACCCTTCTGTCTACGAGTTCAATAAATGAGGATCGACACTGGAGTGGGAATAAAGACAAATGTATTATATCTCATGAGATGGCGCTGTCATACAGACACTACAAGTCCCTGAGAGGGAACGAACTAGAACAGCTTGTGGCCTGCCTTTTATACATTCTGGTTATCAAAGGAGTTCATTAGAAAACCCCTTAGTCATGGTTACATCACACTTTACATAACCCTCTTGTGGCATTTTTACATAACTCTTACACAACCCCCTTACACAATGCTGTACTGTACAATCCTGATAAACCCCTACCCACGTTACTTTCATAGATAAGGGAGGTTACAGACATTGGTGGGCTAACAGTTTAGACATCTGTGCACATAGGCCCTTCGGCAGGGCAGAGCAGCTTACACTGACACGCGAATGTTATCAGTATGACCAGCTTTAAGGAACACGCAATTTCTAGCTTAGAAAGTCCCCGTAAAACACAAAATGGGGCTGGCAGGCAAAATGGCGAAGAGCAGAGGCTAAATTAACAGAATACAATATTTACAGTTTAACAGATGTTTCACTAAAGTCTCGATGAGGTGATTTAACAATAAGGAGTTCTGAGCCTTTGCTACAGTGGTTCTTTTTTCTATGTAATTTTCTCAGCCTTGAAGAAGTCGCAGGATATTGTGCACAAATTGCAACGAAACATGTGTTGGCTAAGAAACTAAAACAGCTGAACAAAAGAACAACAAAAGAAAACACAATTGTCTATACTGGCATTATAATATTATTTGGACTGTACTTTGCTGGGGACCTTGTAAGGGTATAGTGCTCTAGACTAAAAAAAAAAATCCACTTAGTAAGGGAGTAGTGAAAATGGAGTGTAGAGAAAGACTGCTATGGTGAGCTATATACATTGTAAGTAGTTAAAGTAATGATGAGTAAGTAGGAGCAACATGCCAAAACAGCAACCTTTTAGGGAAAATAGATGCTACAGGTTAATAGTTTCTGTTTGTAGTGTCACGTGGTCGCTAGGGACATTGACGACATCTTTAAGTTAGCTTGAGCCCGGTAGCCATGATACTGCTTTTGAGCACAATACTACATGTCTTTATTTTTGCAAAACTTTTTTTTATGTCTTTCACATGAGAACTCTCTGCTGTGCTTGTTCTTTGCCTGTTCCTGGAGTTTAGTCTGAACATTGTGAGCAAGGTCGATAAACACTGCCTCTTGTTATTCTGGTCTGGTCAGGCCCTAGCACTTAGACAAAACATACCAATGCCACTGTTTTTGCTGGAGACTCGTATTTTGAGATTATGGGGATGCATGTTTAGGTAAAACACACTAGGAGAGGGACCTTTCCAGGGAGAAAAGCAAACCGCACCTGTGATGTAGAAGTACGATATATGGCCTGAGGTATGGGGTCTGCTGACAAAGACCAGGGATCTTCTATTATATAATAATACTTCTGCTTAACAAGGGGAGGATGGTTAGGCCTTATAATCCTTTATCCACTGTCTTTATAAGAGGATATTTCCCTTCATAATATATGGCCTTGTTGCAATGCTAAATTTATTGATATTATGCATTTTGCTGCTGGTTGTGGCTTGTACACTGCATTTTAGAGCACGTTAGTTGAAATGTCAAACGATCTTCATGACTCAGTCAGATCTTATTGTGGCCAACTACAAGAGTGTGAGCGAAAAGGTGTGTCTTGTTACCGCGATTCCTGAGAGATCCAGGAGTGTTGTGTTCTAGGGAGTCTAATCATTGTTTTTTCCGTTTGTGAGTAGGAGAGCAAGTGAGACACTATAGCTAGTCGGTCCTGGGCTCGTGGGCACTAAGGTGGTAGGAAGGCTGAGCCCCTTTACACCAAGGTTCCATAATCCTGTGCATAGTTCTGTGTCTGTGCAGAATCCCTGTAACATGGCACCACCAACATTTGGTCTGGTACGTATTCGCGAAACCCTTGAGTAGCACTTGTGCTTGTCACAAAACTCTCTCACCAATTACCGGAGACATCCTTGGTGCAAGGGATTAACCTCCTATATCACAGATTATAGGTTTTTCAAGCTTGGATTTAAAAAAAAAAAAAAATAATAATCTTTAAATACCCAGTGTTGCACTACCATTTTCCTTCTTTTCCACTCAGTTTTGATAATGGCTATTGCTGCTCATAATCGTGCAGCACTAACTGCTCATTTGACTCAACATGGAGTCCCGGTTACGGGGACAGACATTATCTTTGTGGTAGAAGCAAATGCTGCTTTCACTTTGAGGTTTTTTTTACTCTTGGGTAAAGTTTGAGGCGGTGGATGGGAATGATAATTTCTTTCATGAATATGAACATGCTGCAGTTCGCCAGGATTATAGATCTCATCGGTTACTTGAAGTTCCGTTGTCAGCTTGGGAGCACACCATCTGGTTTAATGGCACCCTACCTCACCCGGTTACAATGGTCCGTTTAGGCCCTTTATCGGTCGACGGGGCCACATGGCCCGTTTTGGATCACACCCAAATTATCGTGGTGTTTCACACGCAGATCTGTGTCAATTACATGAATCTTTAGTTCATATACACAGAAGCGTGATACAATATATGTCTCGCACTGTATAAGCAGCTCCGGCTGATGCCCCTCCTCAGCAACCAGGACATGGAGGCATGGTAATTAGCCCAATCATGATTATTCATTAATGGGAAAGCGTCCGCAAAATAGGGATGATTTACCGTTCTGGATAGCAGAAAGATTTGAGCAACTCGAAGCTGTATTTTCCAATACTACTCCTTTGGATAAACAGAGGATACTTAAAATGAGTTTACCAAATGGTCTTATTCCCAATTTAGCAGACTGCACCACTTGGTGGAAGGTGTTTGAGGTGCTGTATTCACTATGCGTTGGCACCCCCTCCATGACAGTGCTTCCAACGGTTCTTAAAAAGGTTCAGGAGGAACACAGGGCGGAGACTTGCCTGGAGTTGGGGATGAGACTCGTTGGGGTATTCCCTATAGTCTCCGATATGATACTTGTCAATATAAAAGGGGAAGCAGTTACTTTGCAAGTGAGTCAGCGCCTTGTGGCAGTAGCTGACGTGGATAAACAACGCAAATTGCTTAAGATTATCGCTAAGGTGTATAAATCATTATGGCGTAATAATTAGGGGATTAAACGTTTTACTCAACCGCAGAATAAACTCCCTCCTGAAAAGGAGGGGAGTCCATTCTTTCCTAAGAATAATTGGAACAAGAATAAACACCACCACCACCAACAACAGTAGAAGCAAGGTTTGCGTGCTGGTTCACCGACACCTGATGCTTCAGAGCGTGTGTATGATTTGCGTGACCGCTCTAAGATTAAGACACCAGCGAGGTTTCAGGTTCCTGATCCTCGCTCTCCTCGTTCCTTGCAGAACTCGTCGGATCAACTGCCCGGTGGCGGGGAGCGTCAAGATCGTAGACAAGGCGAGACCACGCAACAACGTCTTGGTCTGCCATGCCAATTTGGCGTAAAGGCAAGAGCTTACTGGGAGATGTAAACTTTGTTTACTTCTTTTGATTCAATTGCACGAGCACAATTGACAAAGATTTACATTTGGAAAGTTCACGACTTTATGTATATTGTGCAGAGTACATGGAGCAATTTACACCCTACATGTGGCATCATTTAGCCCTAAAGAGAGGGAGATTCTGAGTGGCAGAGTGAGAGTGTGTTTTGTCCATATAAAGGATTAAAACCAAGGAGGCAAACCGTGCAATGGGTGTAAATAGTTAACTCTTGTACGTAACAATATAGTGGACTGTAAAGAGTTCAAGTATAGGAAGGTAAGAAAACAGAAGACTACAATAACCCTTTAGAAGGGATTTTTCTAGGGCATGTCCAATGGTTGAATAGACATTGCCAGTCCACTACTTCTCCACTTCAAACATAACTTCTTAGGACGATTAGCTAAATATAAAGGGAAAAGGGAACACGATTCTCCCAAGAATAAATTAAGCTTTCAACTGTCAATCAGTCTATCTAGTCAGCTATGTCTCTTTGGCGGAGACCTCCGTAAGCATGCTTGTGTGATATCTGAGCATGTGTGTGCGCTGTGTGGAAGTGCTTGTGTATATATTGTTTGTGTCTGTGTACCTCCTAATGTGGATGGAAAGAGTAGATCTGTTTGTATATGTGCTGAGGTTGCTGGATATCTGACAATCTGATGGTTTTGAGCAGGGGTGCAAATCCGTTTGCTTACTTTGATACAGTATGGGTAGATGGAGATCTGGTGTGCATGAATATTTTAGATGGATAGGCGTGTGCGTGCATGGATGTCTGCAAGTGTGTTGCTCTGTTTTCATATTTGAATTTGTGTATGATCTATGCCAGTGGGCGTATACACGTGTTGTGCCTCCCCTCTATGCATGCACCTTACAAAAAAGCCAGACCTATTAATCTTTGTCAACGCTGGTTGTTGCTATACTTAGAATGCAATGGGCACTTTTTCCTTCGGATGCAAAAGGGAGTTACACAAACAGGATAAATGAGGAAATCGGATTGCTGGGAACGAAGGCCGACTTCTGTGGAAAACAGATGAAGGCAACAGACAAGCAAGCGAGGGAGTAGGGAGTGTAGAAGATGGAGTACGGAAAAGAGCTTAAGGACCAGAGGTAACTGGATACATGGAGGGGCCGGTAAGCAGAAGAGAAGAGTGAAAGACAATTGGAGAAGAAGAGACCATTGTTTAAAGGGCGGGGTGCGGGGGGCGACAATAAGCATGGCCACTGAGAGAGTAAAAAAAAGTATGACCGTCGAAAGATATAGGATGTTGTTCACATTAATATATTAAAGGAACTATTGAACACCAACACGGTTCAGCGCTGCACAGGTACGCTCATAAAGCCGGCCCGCTGACGGTCAATAATGCACGCTATTGGCTATAAAATATGCACTAACCAGACGTAAGCGAATTGCCTTAAACGTCTTACCTTCTATATCCGTCATATTCTTTCATTATGGGGTCCCATTCTTTATACGTCCAGTCCACTTGTCTCCAAGTATCCTGGCTGCCTCTGAGGTTTCATGTCCCCAAGGCATTTTATTAACTGGTTAACTGGCTTGAATGCGTGCCCTCCGCCCTTCCTGGCTCGTGCAGGTTGACGGGTTCTCTGGGTCCAGCATTCGTGAATTTTTTTTCCAGACGGTGTTACTTTTGGCACAGGAATGGGTGTACAAGGTAGTAGGAACAGTAAACTATTAACGATAAAAAGATAATGAGTGACTCGGTGTTACAATACAGTTTTTTCACTGCATTCTTCTCGCACAGACAAATTGAAAACGAAACGATGGGCAATTTTTCTCTCTTATTGCAACCTCCCTTTTGACGCCTTTGTCATAAAAAAGGGATGGGGGGCGGAGGAATGCAGGTTTCCTTTCTTTCTGCCTTCGAATAAGTTGTTTTGTAAATATGGTTGTTGAAATGCTAATAAACGTTTGCAATGCTCGTGTGGTCATTTACTGTAGCCAGTTCTACCCGATTTAATAATGTTCCTGAACAAAAACCTTCTACTGGGAGATAAATGAGTTCGGGTATGCCTCTATCCTTTCGAAGGGAGGCGAAAACTGCGTTCCTCTGTGCATTTTTGCCTTTTATCCCAGAAAAAACGTATTTGTAACCGTAAATGAGTGTTTACGTTTGTGGTCTGATTTAATAGTAGCACGAGCTTACCTTACTATTGACACGATTAGTCTCTATAGAAGGGTCTTATCCATATCAACTTGTGGGACCCCGGCACCTAGTGGCAGGCATGAGAAATGATTTAAAAGTGGCTAAATCTGAAATGAAAGTGCGGATACTGCATATGGTGCGTTCATCTACTGTGCACGCAAGAAAGTTCCCCGTCTTATAAAACATAAAAACACATTATGATAGTCTAAGAATAACCACAAACGTAAATGTATCCTTTTCCTATATGGTCACTCTACCCCCATTCTCAGAAGCAGGAAATGTTCTCAGTACTAACAAACAAAGCCAAGCACTGGCAAAGCAAATTTGGGACCCAGTGTGTAAGCCAATGGTTTTAGCAATATGTTACTGACCATACATTTCATAGTTTACATTAAACAAGACTTTCACTTTGTTAACGCTTGTAAACTCTTTGCTTTAGAGCAATATTGTAGTGCAACTGTAATGTACTTTGCTAATTATCTGCAAACCCAAGAGGTTTTGCCTCTAAAAGGCAGAACTACTGGGTTTTCCAATGTTTGTATGCTACATGTGAGCGGAGTCTCATCTGGGTGTCCCGGTGAGTTCTGGTTGTGGAAGGGTGTTCATAATGGGGGAACGACAGCTGAAGCCAAAGCCAGTGCGAGTCAGTGGGCCACAACAGTGTTCAGAAGACACGCTCATCCAAACATTGGCTAGACTTTGCCAAAGTCTTTTTGCAATGTTGATAAGCAGCAAGGCTCCTGTGCAGTATGGCTAAAAGTTAGCAAAAATGTGCTGGCCTCTTAATAGCAACATGGTCAAGAGGCTGGTGCATGGTCAAGTGGCTGGTGGGAGGGATCGGGCCACATGGATGCCGGGAGGGTGTGGGGTGGAAGGGAAGAAACACCACCGAAAAGGAGGGGGAGGGAGGCTGAGAGGGTAAGACGCAACATGAACATATAAGAAGCAACACAATGGGAGAGGGGGTGGAAAGAAGCAACACTGATATGGGGGTAGGGGCTAAATAAGCAACACGAACATGGGGGGGAAGAAGCAATACAGACATGGAGGGCTGGGAGGGGAAAAAAAGCCTCATGGACATGGAGTGGGAGGGGAAAAAGCATCACGGACATGGGAGGGGAAGCAGCAACATAAACATGGGGACGGAGGGGGGGGGGGTCGAAGAAACATGGGCATGTGGGAGTGGGAGGGAAAAAGCAATACAGACAACGATGACAGGGGAAAAAGAAAATACCTCAAACACAGCAGGAAAAGCAGAAGGGTGGTTATTGAGATGAAGCAATCAGTGCTTGGTCCATGCTCCACACAAAGGTAGAGGAAGTGAAGCTGGTATGCGTTGTCCAATTAGGAGGCAGCAATATGCTGACAATTAAGCCAACAAACGGTAAGCAATAGGCGGCCTCCAAGCATCTTGCTTCTCACAAGATCGCTCTCAAGTGACAGCACATGCGCACGGTCTTAGACAAGACCTAAAAACCCATCTTACATGCTGAAGCACGGTGAAGGGTAGGCATCTGCGCAGAACACATGGGCATGTAACATCAAACTGCAGTTCTTAAGGGTCTGGGGGATGGCCAGCCCAACCTCTGCTAGAGCTACCAAAGGCATCGAGAGCGTCAGCGAGCCTGAAATATTAAATATCATGCTATATGATTAATCAATCATCTATTACCTCGGCCCCAACAACACTTCACTGCAACAAGGAAAACCGCCACCCTTGGTGCAAAACACAAAATGCATATACGCACTCTAATTAAATCTATTTACTCATCTTGTGCAACGCTGCCAAGTGCCACACATTGCACGACAATCTCCAGTCCTTGTGGGTATGCGAGAAAATGAATAAAATGCTTTAGGCTGACCTGGTATGCGTAGGACTTTACAAGGCTTGGGGGGGGAGGGAAGCAACATGGTTAGAGTGGGCATGGAAGCAAATGAATAGGGAGAGAACGATGAGGAAAGTTCAGTGGATGAGAGACCAACGAGAGGAAGCAAGGGAGAAGCACACAGGTAAGTGTAAAAGCACAACATGGAACACAGTGGGGGAAGAGAAGGAGAAAGTTGGAAATCACATGCACCCTTGTAGAGTGCTTAAAAAAAAAAAAAGTACAGCCAGCAGCATTGGAAGGACACAATGTGACCATGCTCGAGAAGAGGGACAAACACAAGAAGAGGAAGGAAAACCCACAAGCTAATAAATGAGAAGCAAGCAAATGAGAATGACAATCAAGATAATCAATGGCAAAACTAAACATGCATTGGCAAAGGCAATAGGTCTTGCCTATGTGAGAGCTATTGGCTTTGTCAATGTCTTTTCGCTAAGGTGCACAGCAGAGTGGTTGCTGTGCAGGATGACTACAAGTTACTTATGTGGCACAGAAGAGAGTGGTGCGGAGTGGAGTGACGTACAGTAGAGTGGCATAGGGTAGTGTAGAGTGGCATAGGGTAGAGTTGCGTAGACTGGATTGTGGTGGAACACAGTAGAGTGGCGTAGTGTGGAGTGGCATTGACTGGAGTGTGGTGGAACACAGTAGATTGGCATAGTCTGGAGGGGTGTAGAGTTCCAGAGTGTGGCTCTGTATGGAGTGGAGTAACGAGGCGTGGAGTAGAGTACAGTGGTATAGAGTACAGTGGCGCAGAGTGGAGTCATGTGGCGCAGATTGGAGTAGAGTGGCATAGAATAGAGTGATGTTGCGTACAGTGGAGTGATGTGGCGTAGGGTGAAGTAGAGGCTCGGAGTGATGGGAGGTTGAGTGGAGTAGAGTGGCATAGAGTAGGGTGTTGTGATGGTGAGTGGAGGAGAGTAGAGTGGATTGGCATAGAAGTGGAGTGGCGCAGAGTGGAGTGGCGTAGAAGTGGAGTGGCACAGAAGGGGAGTGGCACAGAAGTGGAGCAGTGACCTAGACTGGCACTGCATCGAGTAGAGTGGCTTGGAGTGGAGTGCCATAGAGTAGAGTGGCGTAGAGTAGAGTAGCATGGCGTGGAGTGGTGTAGAATAGAATTGAGTGGTGTAGAGCAGAGTAGAATGGAGTGGGGTTGAGTAGAGTGGCGTGGCATAGAGTGGTGTAAAGTGGCGTGGTGTAAAGTGGCGCGGAGTGCAGTCGCATGCGTAGTGTGTCACAGAGTGGCATGTGGTGGAATGGAGTGGCATTGTGTGCAATGGAGTGTCACAGAGCAAAATTGAGTGGCACAGAATAGAATGGAGTGGGGTAGAGTATATCAGAGAGGTGTAGAGTACAGTGAAGTAGAGTGGAGTGGCATGGAGTAGGGTGAGTGGAGTGGCAGAGAGTAGAGAGGTGTAGAGTAGAGTGACACAAAGTAGAGCGGCAAAGTGGCATTGTGTGGTTTATCTTCACTGTGTTTGTGTTGGGCATGGTGCCACTGTGCCCACTGCACAAATGTAATGTCCGGTCTGGTAAGTGTAGTTCAGAATGACCGATAGAGAGGTGTGTTGTTGGTAGTGTGCCTTGAAGCAGGGTGATAAGTTGTGGTGTTAGCAAACAATAGCTGTGAAAGAGCATACTTTGCATTTTAACATGGAGCTATGGTCCAAATGTATATTTTGGTTTAGGCAGTGTGTTGGTTCACACAGTGTGTTGTATCCCCTAGTGCAAGCAAAGGAATTGTGTTACTTGTGTCTTTTTAAAAAAGTAACCTGAAGCATTAGCATAGGTTTAAGGTTTCCATTAGTTCTTATTGTCCTGGTGTCACTGCAGTTGCTGTTTGAAAATATATCACATGTTCCTGGAAGAGCGTGTTCAAAGAACTGGGAAGAAAGAAATGGTTTGAGGTGCTTAGAAGAGCAGTGATGTTGTTCTTTGTAAAGAGCGACTTTGCCTATCTGCTTATGCTGAACTTGTCCCAGTGTGACACCGGGATACATTTAGCAGTGCCTGCACTGTTGTCTGCTTTCAATCTAAGCAGCAACATGCAGGCAGGGAGGGTGGGTGCGTTTTTATTTATTTTCACCTCCAGCTGGGCCAAAGACAAAAGGACGAAGTTAAGGGGCCTCCTTTTGTTCAAAGTTGATCCTGGCTGGTTGTGGTCTGGAGGCTTACAGCTTGTTATCACTTACAGGTGCTTAAGAGAGGCAGGTTTTTGGCTTTGTTCAGTTCCTGGTTTTAAGAGAAATGCTTGCACTGTAAGCATGTCAGATGTGTTGGTCTGACCCAGAAGTTGCACAAATAATGTAAATACCACAATTTTATTTCTTTCAGAGCGCAGAACTTACATATTATACATTGACAATAAATTATGTATGTAAATCAATGTAGAAGATGTTTGCTGCATAAAACAGTGAGGGTTACAAGGTGTAGGAGTCATATGTCCTTCACTGCTCACTGAGCTAGTTAAGAAGGAGTACAATTTATTAACTGCAAGTAAACGAATCTAGGTGTTAAAAAGCAGTAACCCACTTACCTATCTAGTTAAATAAATAAAAATCTGTCATCCGCATATTTACCTGATGTGGTATTTAAGGGTTATGTTACAGCCTCAAGTTGGAGCATAGGAGGGGCACGAGCTGGCTGCATGGGGCGAGTAATCTGCATTCCTCTTTCTTATAAACGCTCTCGCTTTGAAGTCAGTGAAAGCAAAGTAAAGTAAACCCCAAGCTCCCTCTGAAGACACAGCTTGACATTTTTCCTCTATCTTTAAATGCCCAACAAATGCGCCAAGGTAAGAACAAGATTTAAAGCAAGTTTGTGGAAGAATACAGTAAACAAGGTTTGGGCAACAGGAGGGACGAGCGCATGCTGGAAAGCCTAAAGCAAATAAAGCCATCAAATAGAAAGCCACACAATGCGAGTTACAAACCACAATGGTAAGCAATGCGCCGAATGCATTCCTAGGTCAACTTTCTGAATGTCCCCAAAATGTCTATAGCAAACAAGCCAGCTGTGCTGTCTGGTAGGCTGCAACCTACAAAATGAAGCTTTAGGAAGCTTAGGCAAGCATGTTGCACAGAAAGACAACAAAGAAAATTCAGCATTGCTCCAGGAAGAGCCCAGAAGAAGTCTGACAGAACAGGTCTTAATACTATTACCTAAGCAATCATAGTTCTGCTGGAGGGTGCTCAGACAACAAAAGGAAGTTCATAAGAGACTGTGCACCACCTGATCCGAGGATACATGAGTACCAGGCCTGTAATTTTGTTCTGCTTGGGTTTTCGGATCAGATAGAACCCGCTCATCAGAGCCTCACTAACCCAGCCAGAACGTTACCCCCTCCCTAGAACCTATTTACAATCCTGCAACCACATATATCTATCACCTAAGGACAGGGGATTCCTACTATGCATACCAAGACCTCTTATAATCGGCAGCCTCGCGATCCCATACGGATCCAGACCTCTCTGCCCATACGACAGTATCACAAGTGGCGGCCTCGCGGTCCCATACGAACCCAGACCTCTCTACCCAGATGGCAGTCTCAGCACAGTCGGCGGCCTCGCGATCCCATACGGATCCAGACCTCTCTGCCCATACGACAGTATCACAAGTGGCGGCCTCGCGATCCCATCCGGATCCAGACCTCTCTGCCCATACGACAGTATCACAAGTGGCGGCCTCGCGGTCCCATACGAACCCAGACCTCTCTACCCGGACGGCAGTCTCAGCACAATCGGCGGCCTCGCGATCCCCTACGAATCCAGACCTCTCTGCCCATACGACAGTATCACAAGTGGCGGCCTCGCGGTCCCATACGAACCCAGACCTCTCTGCCCATACGACAGTATCAGCACAATCGGCGGCCTCGCGATCCCCTACGAATCCAGACCTCTCTGCCCATACGACAGTATCACAAGTGGCGGCCTCGCGATCCCCTACGAATCCAGACCTCTCTACCTAGACGGCAGTCTCATACGACAGTTCATCCTATGATCACCATAACATACAAAAAGGGAATCAGTCTCACTATTCATCAGATCACACAAGGATTGCCAGTTCGAGCATAGCCTGTTCTCAGGTTCGAGGGGCTCCTCTTTCCCTTATTCAGTTACCACTTACCTGATCAGGGTTAACATCTGTTCATGTAGCCGCAGCTGACTAGAAGAATAGGCTACCCTCTTATACAAGAACACGCAGCACATGTTGGTTCACTACAAACTGGGTACTTTATTACTCATTACGTACACAATCACATAACATTACGATATAACACATAACCTGCAAAGAAAAGTGAAAGATTAAGTTGTACACTCTAATAAGAAAGGGTCGACATCACCTTAGTAGTATGTAGCCTGCACTCAGTGGTCATCTAGGTTCCCTTCTCGTCTGTGCCTCGGCTCGCCTGGAATCACCCTTCTCCGAGTCACTGGGACCTCTTCCTTATCGGCTACTCTCTCCTCTCTGGCTATTCTGCTAGGAAAGCATCTGTCTCTCGGTTCTTCTCCGCCTTCAAGATGGCGTCTGTCTTCCCTGGAATAAGTAGTAGCTTTACTGCTAACGGCTAGATGCCGCCTACGGACTGAACATGTAACTGCCTCAGACTTTCACTAATATAGAGGTGCGTTTCCTCATGGAAAATTCCGGCCCGTAACCTGCCGCCCACCAAATTCTTGTACCTCCCCGTACCAAGGACACGTTCCCAGCCGGCCGGCCTGATGTAGTGTCTTCGGCATGAAGAAAAATACAATCCTTCGATAAGGGCCGGCCTGAACCGGTTCTCTCCAAGCGAATAACACCTCATAACTAAAACATTACGTTTGACCTAGAAGCATCCCAAGCTGCCGGAGCAGAAAGAAAGATGGAGTCTCTCCCGTTTGAGGCCTACCAGGCCTGAATTCAGCACAGCCCTGTGAAATACCCTCACTACGGGACAGGTTATCCCTAATACTAACGAATCTATCCCCTAGGCTATGTGTGCAAGCCCTGATCTATGGGGAAGAGCACAGAATCATGTCGAAGTGCCTAGTAAATAGGCTCCATTCACTACTCTAACCCTTAGGCTTGAATGGTAAGAGACTGAAGTCACATTCAATCATTGTGCCTCACAAGAAGGCCGGGAAAATCGAGCAGAACAAATTTCTAACTTGACAACCTTACAGGCAAGTGGAGGACGACTCCCCAGGCTTATTTTAATAGGCCAAAATGGCCAACAGGTACAATTTGCAGGTGTCTACAAACACCTCTGATTAAGCCAAAAACTTAAGACAGCATGGAAGCATGTCGGTCTTTCAATTAACCAAAAGCTCTTGTACAGAGCACTGAAGCTGGAAGAGCCAGAACAATCTGAAAGTGCCAGAACGTCCTAAAAAGAGCCAAAGGGTTCCAGACGCTTCCTGGTTAGGATAAGCTGGGAAGATTTAGGTATCGATGTATCACACTTTGCCTGGCATGGTAGCTGGCGCGTTCTGTTTTCCGGCTACATAGTTGGCACCATTTTAATTCTCTATACCGATTTTGCTTTGCTTCTCTTTGGCTCCCTCGGGTGAATAGGCCAGCTCATGTTAACCCTTTCTTCCACAGATTCCGAGCTATGCTGTCATTAAGAAATCCCTGCTACAACCTCAAACACTTCAACCCATTGTGGCTCCTGGAATCTCTCGTATTGGAAGTAGGCTATAGTTTACGGTTCCTGGACTGTAGCCTGCTCATCTAGGGTCTGGTCACAGCCTCTCCGCTTCTATACCCTTGCAAATCATTTTACTGATACTCACAATATTGTACCCTGTTGTACAAAAATATATTTGGATTAACAGTAACTTGACATATATGATTATGGGAGTTACCAGTCAATCCATTGCAGACTAAGGATCCTTTTGCATGCCTTCCACCAGTATGTGCTCTAGAGGTCAACAGGCCAAGATGCTTATGAAGTGTTTGTCACTCTAACTCCCTTCCACTTTTATCTCCTGTACAGTCACTTCACTTGGGAGTTCATTACTGATCTTACTTGGCTAAAAGTGGAAGGAGTGTGATTTAGCATGGGAGTCCAATCACAAGAAAACTCCACTGGATGTGTGGAGGGGGGAACTAGAGGCATGGGGTTCTAGGAGCAGCAGCCTCCAATATTAAATGTTCATCACAAAAGAGCTGCTCCTAGTGTGATAACCCAAACGAGTTACAAGAACGTCGTGAGTGTGGGCATCTCACAAAAAGATACGGACTGGTCTCACACACCACCTGGTGTCATGCTTCATCATTGACCAGTCCTCGCCCTCCAAAACCTTCGTTTGATGGAGGACGGGCATACACTTGACGACAAGGATGCACTTCTAAGTGATGGAGTGGGGGCCCGTGACTATGTGAGTGAAGTTAAAAATCATTATAGTAGTCAGTAGCAATTCTTTAATGTGAGATGAAAACTATATGATATTAAAATATAAGTGCGACGGTGATTGGGATGTTTATTGTTCCCAACCGTCTAGTGAATGATCTCGTGGATGGTCGACATGTTTCTGCCTGGGTGGCCCCGAAGGGTCCGCGGCATTCATCAGGACCTAGATAGAAGAATAATGGGCTCCGTTCTTACCACAATTGGTAATGTGTCACCACTGCGGGAGTGTGGTATAGGTCACACTTCACCGTCTAAGGGCTGCTTCCAATAGTGAAGCCTGAAATAGAGTTTTATTAAGAAACAATGTAACTCGCTGGGTCATTTGTACCTGTAAAGAAAGAAGGAAGGAAAAAAGGACAAAACAATGCATGCATTGGGTGTCGTGCGTGACACAAGTGTGTGCGTGACTTAGTGGCACTCTATTTGTGGACACTAGTGCGAAAATGTGGTGGCAGACAATGCTGCCACCAGGCTTACCCTAATAGTTTGGACAAGTTGCCTCATGGGAGAAGAGGCGGAGAAGAAAACCACAGTTGTGTTTCCTCTGTAAGAGAAAACATGACAAAACAATTCTTCAGAAAAAGCGTTATGTTAAAAGGGGATATGTCGTCATGTTTAGCCAGACTCATGAGGTGAGTCAGTGTAGTTCCACCTTTTCACATACCCATGCTGTCTTGCTCACTCTACCATCAATCACTTCAGACACACTCTTACTGTAACTCGTGATCAGCGCGTCCTGCAACCTATGCGTCCGCTCCCGGTCCTCCCGAATGTGAGAATGTCAGGGAGCGGGCGGGGTATATAACGGTGACACCCCGGTGCTTAATTGGGTAGGGCGGAACAATTAGCGTGAATTGACTTTGCGTGGATGATTCCCGGTGTCCCCGGCTGCTGCTGCCTGGAGCAAGGATGTCGGACAGGGGCGTGTGAGAGCCTCAGGAGACGCATGTGATTCGAAGAGAGGAGGCTGGGTGTTAACGGCCAATAGTTGGCGTCGAGAGATCTGTGCAGGCGATAGTGCGCCGATGGAGAGGTGCTCTCATAGGATGCACTGTAGAGGAAATTCTAAGACCCGCTCTGATAGGAGGAACTGAGGCGGGGGGCGTGGCCGAATAACAAATGCGATGTAGCCATTGATATTTCGTTGGCATGGAAACGCACAAGTGGTGATTGCTCATGGAGTGGTGGCGCGATCCTCCCGAAGTTGGACTCGGAGTGGAGGTAGCTCTGTGCTGGGTATGTGATATCGATGCAGACGATCATTGTGAGGGTCTCATGCTGGACACGTGCGAAGCAGATTCTATACCATGCAGTTGAGTGATGACTATGCTTCATGCAGGGTCATAGGTGGCGAGCGCAACTCTTGGGTCCATAGAAATTTATATGGTCATACACAGAAGCGACCTCACGTACAGTGAACTCCTATGGTTTTTAAGGATCGCTCCCATACATACAGCAGTCAGGTGGAGCTGTGGTGAATAAAGTCTAAACAGTAGTATCTCAGTCATCATAGGTTAAGCCAGAGTGTACACGTCCCATACACACTGATGCTCACACTGGGTGTTACGTATGGGAGGGGGTGCTAGAGTGTTGTGTAAGAGTCAAGACCATGGTGTGGCATGAGTTTATAGAAACACGTATGCATCATTGGAGAATGATAGTGTATACTAAGTACATTCATCCTTCTATCCTGTCAGTTGTAGCCATGGAATATCGTCGTTAAGACCCCTCTCATGGGTACGGAGGCGGTAAACCCATCGTTGTTCTCTAAAAAGGAGGTTGGTTGTAAGGTCAGATTTCCCTTTTCTCATGACTTCAAGTACAGTCCAACTAAGGTCTGTTTCTTTATGGTTTGCTTCGGAGAAATGGCGAGTCAGCTTAGTATTGGTCTTTTTGCACCTGATAGTGCTTCGGTGTTCGTTGATACGGGTTCTTATCTTCCTAGTAGTCATACCTACATACTGGAGCATGCAAGACCACTCAGAATACAAGGAATATCTGACCCAATCCAAATTGACGAAACTGAAGAAAGATGTACTGAAATTCAGTAAGGAAACGGTCTATCCATATATAACGGATGAACATTACGATAAACCAACCCCCCAACAAACAGGGAGAAAACAACGTTTCAGACCTACCCCACAGAATTGGACATTCAGTTCAGGAGATGAAAGAAGCGATTCCAGCGGTGACGAAGGTTCAGGACCACCTTTCGGAAGACAACCCCACTATCAACCTCTGATGCAAATCCAACAACCGCAACACCCGCCTTTCGGCTACTGGCAACAACCGTATTTCCCACCAGGGTTTGGCTATCCCCCCGGCCCCCCTTCTTTTTTATTCCAGGGCAGAGGGAGAGGCCGACAAAAAAGAAGAAACGCAAGGGTCCAATGGGAAGACCAACAACAACAACCACAAGGGATGACAACCAGGAGCAGAGGGAGAACGGAGATGCCCTCAACCAGCAGGGATTAACGAATATTGTTAACATTAGTACATACACCCTCACAACCGAAGAAAAGTCCGTTCTTGAGAAGGGTCTGGGCTTTGTTCCCACACCAAGAAACGACCCCTTTGGCCTTAATATGGAATTAGCCCAATTCTTTCGCAAACTTAAACTCCGCGACTTCTTTGGCGAAACAACAGAAACCAGTGAAGACGGCAGGAAATCAACAGGGCTACGTAAAAAATCAACTTTCCAACCTCCTATGCAGAGTATCTCGTGTGAAATACTAGCATTTGAACATGCTGTGCTCAGAGACATTGAGAAAATAGATTTCCAGAGCACCAAAGGGTTTGACAATCTAACGGGGAGAGAACGTTTGGCCCTACAAAAACTCAAAAATAACCATAACATCGTTATAAAACCAGCGGACAAAGGGGGCGCCACTGTCATCCTGGATCGCTCAATGTACCATGAAGAGTGCCTACGACTGCTAGCGGATATCAACAGCTATGCTATACATCAAACAGATCCCACTAAACACATTATGAACAGAATAAAGAACATAGTGGAAGAAGGACTCAGTAACGATTGGGTTACGAGACAAGAAGCTGATTTCTTGACCAATACGGAACCTAGGATGCCAAGATTCTACATCCTCCCAAAAATCCACAAGAATCGGATGCCCCCCCCGGGGAGACCCATCGTATCAGGGATTGGATCCGTGTTGGAACCCCTATCACAATTTTGTGATTGGTTCCTGCGGCCAATTGTGAAGGAGGCCGCGTCCTATCTAAGGGATACTAAAGATGTCCTGTGCCTCCTAAGAGATCTGGAGATAGATCCCGTCAGTGACTGGCTTATAACTATGGACATCGAAGCCCTGTACACGAGCATACCTCAACAAAGAACACTGGAAGTCGTAGAAAACATCATTCTACGCAGGCAATGGGATTTCATCACCCCCCAACACTTTGTCATGGAATGTGCCGAACTGGCCCTAACAGAAAACTTTTTCCAATATGAACAAACCATCTACCATCAAATAACAGGAACTTCGATGGGGAGCACCTTTGCCCCTAGTATGGCCTGTCTGTACGTCCAACAATTTGAGGATGACTTTGTTAACAATCCGGTGAACCCGTTTCTAAGTCATCTCAAGATTTGGAAACGGTATATAGACGACGTACTGATTGTGTGGAATGGAACAGAAGAAAATGCAACCGCTTTTGTACATTGGGTAAACTCCCAAGACCGACACCTAAAGTTTACTCATTCCATCCACAAGGACCACGCTATCTTCCTGGACCTAGACATCACAATCACTGGTAGAGGGTTTTCAACCAAAGTCCATAATAAACCCACAGACAAAAACAGCTTACTTTTATATGAAAGTTACCACCCAAGAGCCCTCAGACAGAACCTTCCGGTCGGCCAGTTTCTACGGATAAGAAGAAACTGTTCTGAAAAAGAAACCTATACAGAACAAGCGAAACACCTTGAGAACAAACTCATCGCACGGAACTACCCCAGAAAAATGGTTAAGAAGGCCAACAAAAGAGCAAGCAATAACCCCAGAGAAGCCCTACTGGAAGACACCGAGCAAGTGAAAATGAACAGACAAGTGTGTGTCACTACATTTACACCAGCATCAAACTCTATACAGAAAATCATCAGAAAAAGATGGCATATACTGAACAGCGCTGGGAAACAATGGGAAGCACCTCTGTTTGCATACAAACGCAACAGAAATCTAAGGGATGAACTGGTACACGGCCAGATGACTACATTGGAGGAGACTGAACAACCTAGACTCTGGGACCAACCACGTGTAGTGGGTCATTTTGCCTGTGGCATGTGCAACTCTTGTAACCTCACAAAAAACACCAAAGAGGTTGACATAGGTACGGGAAAACCCTGGAAACTCAATACATTCAGCAATTGTAATACGGAGAATGTTGTCTATCTCCTAACTTGTCCCTGCATGCTCCAGTATGTAGGTATGACTACTAGGAAGATAAGAACCCGTATCAACGAACACCGAAGCACTATCAGGTGCAAAAAGACCAATACTAAGCTGACTCGCCATTTCTCCGAAGCAAACCATAAAGAAACAGACCTTAGTTGGACTGTACTTGAAGTCATGAGAAAAGGGAAATCTGACCTTACAACCAACCTCCTTTTTAGAGAACAACAATGGGTTTACCGCCTCCGTACCCATGAGAGGGGTCTTAACGACGATATTCCATGGCTACAACTGACACGATAGAAGGATGAATGTACTTAATATACACTATCATTCTCCAATGATGCATACGTGTTTCTATAAACTCATGCCACACCATGGTCTTGACTCTTACACAACACTCTAGCACCCCCTCCCATACGTAACACCCAGTGTGAGCATCAGTGTGTATGGGACGTGCACACTCTGGCTTAACCTATGATGACTGAGATACTACTGTTAAGACTTTATTCACCACAGCGCCACCTGACTGCTGTATGTATGGGAGCGATCCTTAAAAACCATAGGAGTTCACTGTACGTGAGGTCGCTTCTGTGTATGACCATATAAATTTCTATGGACCCAAGAGTTGCGCTCGCCACCTATGACCCTGCATGAAGCATAGTCATCACTCAACTGCATGGTATAGAATCTGCTTCGCACGTGTCCAGCATGAGACCCTCACAATGATCGTCTGCATCGATATCACATACCCAGCACAGAGCTACCTCCACTCCGAGTCCAACTTCGGGAGGATCGCGCCACCACTCCATGAGCAATCACCACTTGTGCGTTTCCATGCCAACGAAATATCAATGGCTACATCGCATTTGTTATTCGGCCACGCCCCCCGCCTCAGTTCCTCCTATCAGAGCGGGTCTTAGAATTTCCTCTACAGTGCATCCTATGAGAGCACCTCTCCATCGGCGCACTATCGCCTGCACAGATCTCTCGACGCCAACTATTGGCCGTTAACACCCAGCCTCCTCTCTTCGAATCACGTGCGTCTCCTGAGGCTCTCACACGCCCCTGTCCGACATCCTTGCTCCAGGCAGCAGCAGCCGGGGACACCGGGAATCATCCACGCGAAGTCAATTCACGCTAATTGTTCCGCCCTACCCAATTAAGCACCGGGGTGTCACCGTTATATACCCCGCCCGCTCCCTGACATTCTCACATTCGGGAGGACCGGGAGCGGACGCATAGGTTGCAGGACGTGCTGATCACGAGTTACAGTAAGAGTGTGTCTGAAGTGATTGATGGTAGAGTGAGCAAGACAGCATGGGTATGTGAAAAGGTGGAACTACACTGACTCACCTCATGAGTCTGGCTAAACATGACGACATATCCCCTTTTAACATAACGCTTTTTCTGAAGAATTGTTTTGTCATGTTTTCTCTTACAGAGGAAACACAACTGTGGTTTTCTTCTCCGCCTCTTCTCCCATGAGGCAACTTGTCCAAACTATTAGGGTAAGCCTGGTGGCAGCATTGTCTGCCACCACATTTTCGCACTAGTGTCCACAAATAGAGTGCCACTAAATCACGCACACACTTGTGTCACGCACGACACCCAATGCATGCATTGTTTTGTCCTTTTTTCCTTCCTTCTTTCTTTACAGGTACAAATGACCCAGCGAGTTACATTGTTTCTTAATAAAACTCTATTTCAGGCTTCACTATTGGAAGCAGCCCTTAGACGGTGAAGTGTGACCTATACCACACTCCCGCAGTGGTGACACATTACCAATTGTGGTAAGAACGGAGCCCATTATTCTTCTATCTAGGTCCTGATGAATGCCGCGGACCCTTCGGGGCCACCCAGGCAGAAACATGTCGACCATCCACGAGATCATTCACTAGACGGTTGGGAACAATAAACATCCCAATCACTGTCGCACTTATATTTTAATATCATATAGTTTTCATCTCACATTAAAGAATTGCTACTGACTACTATAATGATTTTTAACTTCACTCACATAGTCACGGGCCCCCACTCCATCACTTAGAAGTGCATCCTTGTCGTCGAGTGTATGCCCGTCCTCCATCAAACGAAGGTTTTGGAGGTCGAGGACTGGTCAATGATGAAGCATGACACCAGGTGGTGTGTGAGACCAGTCCGTATCTTTTTGTGAGATGCCCACACTCACGACGTTCTTGTAACTCGTTTGGGTTATCACACTAGGAGCAGCTCTTTTGTGATGAACATTTAGCATGGGAGTCCCTCACAAACGATAAACAGTTACAGAAACCCGATGTTCACACATTATCATTTGGTGGTTGCTATATACTTTTATCAGTCAAACTGTATGTTTTAGCAAATATAGTAGCCATTTGAATGGAAAACGTGCGATCTATAAATGACAATGCGCTATCCCACAATGCTATAGTTACATTCAAACATTAAAGCTAGGTAGATCATGAAAGTATATTGCTCTAAAAAGTGGGTTGTGGTTCTAAAAGGTTTGAGAACTACTTTGCTACAACCATCTTCTTACGTATGTAAAAAACTTTTCTGCTACATATGTCACTAAGTCCTGTGTCTCAGGAGTTTTATGTTTTGCTGCATGCAGGTCTAGCTGCATGCAATGTGTGTGGACATAGGAAGGAAGAAAAAAAAAAAAAAAAAGAAGTAAGCTCTCATGTTGTACTTTTCAACAAAATCTATTGTTCAAGTATGCTCAATACTGATACAAATGCCAAACCTGGGTTGAGCTGACCACTCATCGCTCCACTGAACACCGTGCCAAGAAAAGGCTTATAAGGTATTGGTAGAGGGACGAGGTTAGACACAGACTGGTTGCTGGAGAGAGGGAGGAATCATGGTATCCAGACATTGAGCCTGAAGGCACCATAATGCTGGTAGGCCACTGAATGGTTGCATATTAGCATGTTGATGTAAAATTACAACTAACTCAACAATGTCATTAAAGGCTGGTTACAGCAGTTCAGGCAAAATTGGTAGAATAGAGGCAAGGGGTGGAAAAGTATTAAGGCATTTTTGACCCTTGCACTAATATACTCATTTGTATTCCACTTTGGCCTTGTCAGAGAGTTATAGCTAGAATCCTGTGGCAGATTTAGCATGGGATCCACCTCTGTGTATGCGTGTCACACTAAGTGTGGCGTCGGCTGCAACAGCCAACAAGGTGATGGGAGGAATGCTTAAATTAATTGTGAGCCACTGCTTTTTGCTTGGGCCATATCCCACTCCATTGTATTTTGCCACTCCAGACAGAAACCAGCCACAGGCATATCAGTCTTAGTCCTGCCGAGACTACTGAAGAAATCTTAAAATTGAGGATAAAAGGCAGATATTCTCCTAGATCAGCTAGTCAAACTAATGCTGGAGGGCATTTCTCTTCTTCTGCCAGCTGAAAACACCAATCCCAGTCCCCGACTCGAAGGAGAGATATATTGGTGGAAGGTTGACAGTACCATAGGATACCTGTCCAAGCCGGATCAGCGGTCTCCACTAGACTCTTAACAGTCTTTGTTTTGGAAGAGCTATCATCAATCCTGGTGGTGCACAATATTTCTGCCCCATCAGTACAACATTAAGAGGAGATGAGATGTACCAACAGTACAATGCAAAAATCTGGGGAACTGGTACCTGAACTCAGAAGAACCTCTTAGGTAACACAGCAAAAAGAGTGATCAATATCCAATCTGGCAAATATAAAATGAAAATTAGTTCCTTACAAGTTTATGTCTCGATTCAGAGATTGTTTCAAGGTTATGTGCCTGGTTCTGGATACCTCTGTCCGGTTTTCTTGGGAAGAACAACTTCCTGCCCTAGTTCTACTCTCTATTTCATACCTACGGAACTTGGTGAGGGGAATGCAGATAGGTTGAGGTGACCCAAACTTGGATAGATGTTCTTTGAACATTTACAAACTTCCCTATGTAAAAACCTGAAATCTTTAAGATAAGTAGCAAGGGAGCCTTGTTGACTGTTGCGGTTTCCCACTGGGAAAGAATGTGGAGGTTCTCACCCCTAGATCTGGCTATATTGCAGGAATGCATTTTCACAAATAGCACAATGTCCCTCTCAGTTTTACTCCACAGGCTTGAAGATACAGCTGTTACCATTGAATCTGAAAGGCTTGGACTGCAAAGAGAAAGCATCCCCAAAGCTTGGTAGTAGAAGTAGAAGCCTCACGTCAATCCTTCTTTCTTTGTGCAATAACAGAAGCTGGCAAACATAGAAATATGAACCTACCTATTTTTTTTTTTTTTTTAAACACTTGATGGTTTCAATGAAGCATTGGGGGGGGCGGACATGGCGGCCGATTAGGCAACGCGGTCGCGGAGCTCCGGCGTTCCTAAAATACACGGATAATATATACGGATAATACAGACAGGCAATTTAAAAAAACACGGCAGAAATATCGGGCTTGCCCCTGACTCTTCAACATTGGATATTAGATGCGGCTTTTTATCAAGTACGTACTGCAATTAAACTCAACGGGAGTGCACTGAGGACAGTTTGCGGCTCATGGTGGCGCGAGTTTCTTTACCCGTTCTTGGCCCCAGTTCTGGTGTAGCAGTGGGAGTGGAGCGGGAGAATTCGGTGAATGCAGCTACGCCCGCGGCAGCGTCTGCGAGTGTCTTGGACTTCCCGTGGTGGCGAGCGGCTCGGCTGCTGAGAAGAAGCCGGCTCGCAACAGTGCGACCTCCCTTCCCCTCCCTTCCGGGTTACGGAGACGAAGCACGCAAAGAGACCTGTGGAGGAGGAGAAAGGCATAAAGCAGAGCGGGACTGGTCGCGGATACAAGGTCATAGGGGAGAGATTGTGACAGAGTGGAAAAGCGGGGGAGAGAGACTGAGAGGACAAAGGGGTGTGCTATCTAACAACCAAGTTGGATGATTGGGAACAACTAAACCCGGAATTACTCAGAATAACGGCAGAGAAGACCTTTCAGGGCATTGTGTGGGCTACCATATGACCCCCAAAAAGGGCAGAATTAACTCCAAAAAGAAAAAAACTTCCAACTCTGGCCCTGGAGAGGCGGGGGGGGGGGAGGAGGCAGAAGCCCAGATACGACAAGACAGCACAGATTGCTCAGACAGGACAGATAAGACAGTAGCTGATAAAAAAGGAAGTGAAACGACCCCTGAGATACCAGAACTGACTAACAGAATATTAGATCATGACTATACTAATGTTTCTTTTAAAGAGGGCTTCTTACATGTTGATACGAAATTGATAAAAAATACTCCTTGAGGAACGAAGAGTGCATACAGTTGTTAGCGGAGGGAGAAGAAGGGAGTATTGATAAGGATAAGGGGAGATTTGGTGACGTAGTTCCAACGCACGTTCCCCCTGTTATGGTAACATCAAAATCTTCAATCCAAAAGGACAACACACTTAAACCAAAGACGCCGATAAAATGGAATAAAAATTATATAGGGAATCCGAAAGTTACTCCATCCCTAAGATCATTTTTCAAATTGAAAGAAACAGATTCTTTAAGTACACCGACACCATTGAAGTCTCAAGCTACTAAAGTCGTTACAGGAAGTATGGCAACTATAGGGGTGGAAAAGCAGATAGTGCAAAATAGTTTAACTACCTCAAACAGATTTTCCATTCTAGAACAACATGAAAGGCAAGCGGTAGAGGACATAGGTACGCCCTTAGAGGGAAACATATCATGTGTTTCAACGGAAAGTGAGCATAGCTCAAACACCTTAAAAATTAACACATATTTAGAAGGCCCTCCGGATGGACAAACAAAAGGAAGCTCCGAAGATATAAGCTCACTTCTAACACAACTCTTTAGGGAGATAAGAGAGCAATTTGCCATATCGGAAAATAATCAAATGAGGATACAGGAGGCATGTGCGAATCTGGAAATCAAAATGGCAGATATAACAGCAAGACTGACAACAATGGAGACAGCTTTCGAGGGACTACAAGGAGGTCAAAAACAACCAAAAGGAAATCAAAACATTAAAAACTAATGAGAAAGAGATCAAGGATAAGCTGGAGGCCTTAGAAAATAACTCCAGAAGTAACAACCTAAGGCTCCTAAATGTCCCGGAAGGCATGGAGAAGGGAGATTTAAAAAATGTTGTGGTAACTATTATGAAGGAAGCCATGCCCGAATTTCAAACTTGGGACCTGGAACAAGATATACAGAGGGCACATAGAGAACCTTTTAGACGAGATCCAAAAAGGGATAAACCAAGAAAAATACTGGTGAATTTTCGTACCTATGTCATTAAAGAGGCAATTTTGTCAGCAGCCCTTAAAGCAAAGGCATTTCAAAAAGACGACTGGTCTTATTCTAGAAGGTCAGATATAGCCAATACTACATTAACTCAACAATGGGAGTTAGGAAAACACATTAAAACTCTTGAGTCATTGGGGGCAACAGCGCAATTAAAATTCCCAGCTATATTGAAAGTTATGTGGAGAAATAAAATGCATAACTTTAGGGAAGTCAACGAGTTTGAGAACTTAATAGATCATATAAAAAGCCAGAAAGACACACATTAGTCTTAAAAAAGAAAAAGGAATGCCGGGGCTCCAAGGGGGTGCAATGCGATACCCCATATGGAAGAAGGGAGGGTTCCAGCAAGAGATACGCACAGTTTCACTTGTAAATAGTAGCACTGGGTGGGGAGCATTAGGGGGAAAAAATCAATAAAAAAATTAAACTCATACAAGGCATAGTTAGACAGCAAAAGAAAGAGGTCCTAAATATCAAGAGTAAGGCCAGGGGGGCAGAAGAAAATGAATAATCTTAAAATAATATCATGGAATGTTAATGGCTTGAGAGTACATAAAAGAAGAAGAAAGATTTTAGAATTCATTAAAATGTCGGACAATGACATAACCATACTGCAAGAAACATTTAAGGGAAGAGGAATGGAAAAACATTCTTAATCAAAACAAATGGATAACACATATGGTATGTACTTCACAAATGTGTAATGTTAAGGGAGTGGCTATATTATTCAAAAATCAGGCTAATACTAAGATAGAGGATTACAAGGTAGACAAAGGGGGGAGATGGGTAATTGTGAACGTTAAAATAGATGATCTAGGTCTCACATTGGTAGGATACTATGGTCCTAATGTAGATGACCCTTCCCCTCTAAATGAATTATATAGACATTTATTAGACACTAGAAATAATATAATTATGGCAGGAGATTTTAATATCTTAATGGACCCATTACTTGATAGATCGTCCTCACAGCATATCATAAGAGCACCAAAAATGAGAAAAAGTGTTCACCAATTGATAAAGAACCTAGGTTTAGTGGATATTTGGAGGCTCACGGCAGGAAATAAAAAATAATTTACATACTATAATAAAAAATATTCACACGCCTCAAGGATTGATTTAATCTTAGTAAGTGAGAGATCAAGAGAGAAGAACATAAGGGTTACACATCAACCAGAACACTGGTCAGATCATGCTGCAGTGAGGTTAGAAATGTTAATGAGAGGTAATGCAACCGATCGGAGATGGACCTTAGATAGAACACTCTTGGGTAAACATGAAGTGGGGAATACACTAAAGAAAGAAGCGACTGAATTTTTTGAGAGCAATCTAAGATCAGCGCCACTACATATAGTTTGGGACACCTTCAAAGCCTACCTGCGGGGAAAACTGATAAGCCAGGCTGCTTTTTATAGAAAAAAACAATAAAAATATATGAAGAAAATATTAAAATAGCACAAGAAAGACTTATAAGTTGTCGAAATATAGCCAAAAGCCTAGAACTACAAGATACGTTAAATGAGGCCAAAGCACAGTTAGTAGAACATCTGGATGGGAAGATCAAAGAACGTTGGGACGCTAGTAAATTGGCCCATTACGAATATGGGGAAGGCTGTGGGAAACTCCTCGCATGGAAGGTAAAGCATGACCAGCTGAGAAACAAGATTAGGAAAATACAAGAAGGAGCCACTCACAAAATGGGCGAGGACAATGCTAGCATAGGCAAGGCATTCTGTAATTTTTTTAAAGAATTATAC
This sequence comes from Triturus cristatus, assembly GCF_964204655.1. Classification (NCBI taxonomy): domain Eukaryota; kingdom Metazoa; phylum Chordata; class Amphibia; order Caudata; family Salamandridae; genus Triturus; species Triturus cristatus. The sequence goes on from NC_140586.1 coordinate 530,469,735, forward strand.
ACGGAAGAGAAAAGAGATTCGCAATCAAACTTAGATCAGTGGCTGAGACAGGACCCTCTACCTGCTATAAATACAGAACAGCAAAAAACTCTAAATCAGGAAATCACTATGTTGGAGGTAGAAAAAGCAATCTCCAAATTAAAGAAGGGAAAAGCCGCAGGAACAGATGGTGTCCCCAATGAAATTTATACAATTATAAACAAGACATTAACCTCTTTTCTCCAAAAGCTATTTAATAACATATACATACATCATGCCCCCATCCCCCCTTCATGGTATGAGGCTGTAATTACTTTAATATTAAAACCTGGGAAAGACCCACTAAAATGTGAATCATATAGGCCAATCTCATTATTAAATAGTGATTACAAAAGTTTTACACAAATTTTGGCAACAAGGCTAGGGAAGATATTGGGGAACATTATACATCCTAATCAAAAGGGCTTCAAGAAAAATAGACAGTTAAAGGATCTGACACATGAATTAATGACAGCCATTGATATAGCTACCATCACAAAAAAGTCATTAACGGTAATAATGATAGATGCTGCTCGAATTAATCGAAGGAGATTCCCTTATTTCATGGGATGCACTTGTCTAAAAAAAAAAAAAACATACCTTGTCAAAACTTAAGTATTTTCAACTGGCAAGCTGGATCCGGAATGAACGACAGCTCAGTCCAGACTCCGAATGGGAAAGCGAATTCGTGAAAGATTATGAATTTAAAAAGTAAGTGTCCAAGGGGTACTGGATGCTAGTGGAAGCAGAGGACAGCAAATTACCAGCACCAGGGGAGTTATGGAGATCGGACATGCCAGACGCAGTTATTTACACTTTATGGCAAGTCTCATATGCAGCACTGTGGTCAAATATCCGTTCTGCACCTTTAAAAAGGAATCAACTTTTTACCCTATACAGAGCCTACTGGTCCCCTAAAAAACTAGCCAAACTGGGCGGAAGCATGAGAAGATATTGCCCTAAGAGTGAGTTGGAAAACGCAGATGACGTTCACATGTTATGGCAGTGTCCGGTAATCCAGACCTTCTGGCGTCATGTGGGTGAGTTCGCTTCCACAACATTAGGTTTTGAAGTCCAGGTAAGCCTTGATCTTATTATATTTGGCATAAGACACAAAGGTAATAAAAATTACATCGCAAACAAGCAAAAGCAGGCACATTTACTATGCGCACTGATAATCATGGCACGTAGAGAGATATGTAAAAAAATGGGTAACGCAAACACCACTATCATTAAGAGAATGGATTGCATACGTTAAAAACACCTGCAGACTAGACTGCAATAAGGGTTCAGCTAGGCGGATTAAAATGTGGAAACCAATTTGGGATATGATTGTAAGCGATGATTGGTAAAGGTAATCTAAGAAGCATACTTGTCCAAAGATTAGGGCATATTGAACACTACTGGAGTTCGGACAGACTACATATATCTCCAGATACATAGTTTACTAATGCCTTGGCTCTCTGGGAGAAGGTACAGAAAGCGATTATCTCCGTTAGTACGCACCCAGTCCCAGCCATCGGTTGTATGCCATGTATGAGGACAAAAACAAAAAAAGAGATGGTTTCACTTTCAACCTTGAATACAGTAATCGGCTACAGATCCTTTAGTTGACCCTGTAGAGGGTATGCAGAAAAATGCTACTAGATTTCAAAGTATCTTGCTGCATCATTAAGACTCTTGGTGGTGAAGTTCTTCTTTCAGTGCAACACTTTTGAAAAATTAGGGTTTTCTCGCATATCACAATAAAACATAGGTGACTGCCTTTCAATGCATTGACAATTTATTTGCGACGCAAGCATATGGCTTGGGTATATCAACAATTAATTAAGTACTGGTCCAAGGCAGATAATTCAAACATAATATTTAGATAACACCCCAGAGATCTCATTACTCCAGTTTACTCTTCATTATCCCAGACCCACATCCTCTGTCCCGCCAAGAGTTCACTTTGCTTAGCCCTTTAAGAGCTTTGGCAATTAATACAAGTGGAGTGCTAGAAGGGGGCTTCAGTTAAGGATGCAGACATAGTGTATGAGAAGCCTCACATGTAACTATGATAAAGATTAGAAAGCCTTATGCGAAAGTCTGTAGCCTCAAGAAAAGGAAAGGATCAGTAAACGGAATAGAAGTAACTTGAATACCAGCAAGTAGGCAAATATTACTAACAATATGGTCACTAGTTAAATCCCAAGCTTTAGAATGACTCATAAGACAATAATGAAGTAAATCAAGATCAGCTTTTATAAAAAGGCACCAAGGAATGAATGCACATGAAATAGGCTGCTGTACCATGCAGTTTGTCCGCTAAAGAACACACTAGTCTCTTTTTTTTTTTTAACTGTCATTATTGCTTGTTACAGGGAGAGAGGTAGGAGGATGACTTGCCATCTACCTAGCCTGACTACTTACTGCTCGTTCATACAGCACAGAGACAAAAAGCCTGCCGGGGGCCACGAGCTCGAGTAACAGACAGTGCCGCAAGGACGTCGATGAAAGGGACGGGGTCCGCAAGCCGAGGTGAGAGGCAGGCCCCGCTACAAGCATCAACTGCGGCATCCGGAGGGCAGCCCCGGAGACCCTTGGATGACAGAGACCAAAGTGATAGTTAAATCAAATCGGGGCTTACAAGATAAGCAGAGGACGGGGGCTGTTGGGAGTGGTTCCGGTTGCCGCACGGCGCTCCCCCCACCCACGGACCGTGCGGAGAGACGCATTGAGGCCTGTTCCTGCCTGCAGCCGCGGGCTCAAGTAGAGGATGGGGCCATGAGGACATAGACAAAAAAAAGGAGCCGGCAAATTAAGGTGAGAGGCGGGTCCGCTACTAGTATCAGCCGCAGCGTCCAAAAGGCCGCCCGGGGACCGCAGGGGCAGTAGGGAGAGCTCATTAAAATCAGGACAAACCAAGGCAATAAGAATATGGAGTCTGGCTGAATCATCCTGGTGGCTGCGTGGTGCTCCTGCTCACGAACCGCAATGAAGAAAAAAAAAAAAATTGCACGGGGGCCTGCTACTGCCGGCAGCTGCAGACACAAGCGGCGGAGATCGCCGAGAGTACATCATTGTAAGAGACGAGGCCCACGGGTGGAGGGGAGAAGCGGGCCCCGCTACAAGTACCAGCTGCGAAGTCCGAATGGCGGCCTTCAGACCCTGGAGCAGAGAGGGGCTGAAGAAAAGTCTTATTTAAATAAGGGTAAGCGAGGCAATAAGTATAAAGTGAACTCGACGACAAGACACTAAAAGGACAGCTGGGTAAAGCCACAATTCCGGCAAGGGGTCAACGGAACAAGCGCACAAAGCAGTAGGAGCAGATTGAACAGAAAACTAAGCACTCCTTCTGCCCACACCCAGCAGATTCCTTGCGGATAAGAAACCACTGACCCATGCTCAATATAGGTGTGGCTAGGTGATCTGAGCGGGTAGTCTCGTTAGTGCCGCAGGATACCCCCTCCACCACTAGATTACAACAGTCTAAGCTCTGATATAGAGCGGACATCGGAGAAGCTCCCTACCAACATCCGCTACATCTAACGAGAGAGCAATCCCCAAAAACAATAGAACATAACATAAGCTAACACAAGGCCACAGCCCATGGTTAATAGGCTAAAGTCCAGCCAGGGCACCCGAAGGCGGAGCAAGTGTAGAGGCGAGGGAGATCCACAGAAGGAGATCCACAGAAGGAGATACACAGAAGATCGCTCATGAATAACTAACCTGCTGGGGGATCCGACATGCCGAGCGGAGTGCACAGTGGTTGAACTTTATGGCCAGGCAGAGGGCAGTATCCTGGTGGGACGAGTCACCACGCAGGGGAAGGGTTCCCCACCTCCGCCGTCTCTGCACAAGGTGCGATGTCTGAGAATAGAGGGGCCAAGAGCACTCAGACAAAGCTCGACAAATACGCAACATTAAGGACAATGGACAAAGAGGCGGCAGCCAAAGCAGAGACAACGGAAGGATGGGGATCACAAACAGAAGACCCCACACTAAAAGATATTATGGAAGCCATCACCGGAGTGCAAGCGTCGTTAGAGTGCAGAATGGATTCGATCACGGCGGAGGGAACACTCATCAGGGCGGACCGCCAAAAGATGAACGAAAAGGTCAAAACGATGGAAGCGGCCACAAGCGACCTCCGCCAATACTACTGTAACGCCCTGAACGTCTCAGGATCGTTTAACAGACACGACAATGAGGACACAACCACTTGTGAAGGGTTAGTTCTTTTAATGAAGGCAAATAAAATACAAAGAACAAACAAAAGTTATAGTCACTGGAATCCTCCAGGCTAAGTACGTTACCAGCCCACAGCACGGATGGTCCTAACCGTCCTCTGCATATACGCCGATCCCGGCGTATGCCAACAGAGGGCAGAAATGAAATGGCCGACAATGCCAATCGGTAGGCTGTGAGGGGCACGAAGAGTGTTGGGGAGAATCGAGGAGTCAGGGAAACACCCAGCCGGGGTCTCTACCTGAAGGGAGCAGCCGCTCAACCTCTTCCTCAGAATGCACCGGGACGCGGAGTCACCTCCTGGTGATGCGTCACCGATACCCCAATCACAAGCAAGAAGACTGAACCGAGTGCAGCCGCTCGATCGATCCTGTGGACTTCCGAGTCTGTAACGCGGCAAACACCTCCTGGTGTGCGTTACAGCTGGCAGTCCCTGTGTCTCTGGTCGGGCTGGGAGTTACGACTCCAACCAGCAAAAGCGCCACTGCGCTTGGACTCAGCCGAGTCAAAAAGCGAAGCTCAATGGTTGACCGGTAGAGCTTCCGGGTCCTTCACAGGTGACGATGGGGCAAGACACGGCCCCGGGAGTAACGACTCGACCTACCTCCGTTCTTGCCTTACTGGAGCACCACTCCGGAACACTGCTCTTCACGAAGCAGGTACGTCGGTGTAAACACAATATCCGACAGCCTTGTACCTCCCGGTTCCTCCCTTTATAGGGCGTGTTTTCCTTGAGTTATGTAACAGCTCTCCTGTTTACATAAGGGCGTGTTTCCCTTGAGTTATGTAACAGCTCTCCTGTTTACATAAGGGCGTGTTTCCCTTGAGTTATGTAACAGCTCTCCTGTTTACATAAGGGCGTGTTTCCCTTGAGTTATGTAACAGCTCTCCTGTTTACATAAGGGCGTGTTTCCCTTGTATGACAGGAATTCTTGACAACTACAAAATGATGCAGCAACAGATTAAAAATCTACAGGCCACAAGCAAAGTGATGGAAATTAAACTAGATGATTATGAATGGAGTTCACGTCGCAACAACAGTATACTCGGCGTTCCTGAGCAGGCAGAGGGGCCCCATACCAGACCTCTTTGTCGAGGGACTAAATCACAAATCATCTACAACCGAGAAACCTATCCAATTTCTTCTCGGTTGAGAGAGCACATCAAGTCCCAGGTGTAACACTTAAGAGACCGAGGCATTGTGTTACAGACTACCCGCACCGCCCGCCGATCAAATTCGAAAACAGTGAGATAACTATCTTTCCCAACTTCACAGTTAATGTACAGAAACAGAGACGCTCCTTTCTGGGAACCAAAAAATTGCTTAGAGAAAAGGGGCTGAAGTACTCAATGTTGTTCCCAGCAAAATTGCGTGTGGAGTCAGAGGGAAGAACATGGTTTTTCGACACCACGGAATCAGCAAAAGAATGGCTGGACGGATGGAGACCGGCCAAAGGTAACGGCTCTCAGCATGGAAAAAGAGAAATCCCCCAGAAGAGAAAGGGGGCGAAAGCTCGAGCAAGGCAGAGAACCGTCTGTGATAACCCAAAGGATTAGAGACGAGGTGAGGGCCTAAGAGACTAAAGTACTGTACATTCAAAAGCAGAGTTACCCGACTGAAGAACATAAACGCACCGCTTCTAGAGACAACTGTTGGAACTTGACTAAGTGACTTTCAGTATTATATCCAAGTAATTGAGTGGAACATTTATGCATTTCAAGGTATATTAGCGGTAGATAAAGGTGAAGAGAATTCACCCCCTCACAACCTTTAGTATAGTTTAGAGATGGGGCGACAGGCACTCTTCATAGTTGGGGATAGGGGTAGTTTTGAGCCCAGACTGCAGGGAGGGAGAATATGGGTCATTGTTAGGTTCAGTAAGTAGTTTAGATGATATTACCTCAAAACGAAAATGGAGACTATACGATCCAGTAGCGTTTGATGCAGACTCACATGCCCTAACCCGATTCATGGTACCACCCGAAAATGACGAGAGACACTCTCTCCTATTGAGGGTAATTAGATCACATGGGGCAGAAGGCTTGAATAAGAATGGGTCCACCAGTGAAAAAAGGACTTGGGCTACTATCCTGGAATGTGAACGGTCTCGGGGGCAAGCTTAAAAGAGGAATAGTGCTCCAATACATAAAGCGACACTCACCTGATGTGGTGCTACTGCAAGAAACTCACCTAATCGGAAATACATTTAGAGCCCTTACTAGAGGAGGATACAATCTTGTGGCGCACTCCGGGTTTACTACTGGTTCCAGGGGGGTTGGAATTATGATCAGGAAAAACTTCCCAGTGGAGATCGAACGCCCCTGGAACAACATACAGGGTGGATACACGGCAGCATCGGGGAGATGGGAGGGCAGCACACTCATTAGTGTCAGCATATGTCCCCCCAGGTCTCCACACAGTAGCTTTTAAAGATCTGGGAAACCTGTTGCTATCCCTACCAGCGGGAAGGCTCCTAATAGGGGGAGATTTTTTATTTGGTTGTGTCAGGACGACTAGACCGGTATCCTCCATGTGACATACCACCCTCATGGGAATCTCTCCGTGACTTCATTGGAGCTATGGGTGTGGTGGATGCTTGGTTTATCCCCCATCCCAATGAGACTCAGTATACATTCCATTCTGAATCCTACAATAGTCTCTCAAGGGTAGACTATATACTTGCTCTGGCAGATCAGTCTGGACAGATTAAAGAGGTGTGTTAATTGGCAAAGGGTATCTCCGACCATTCACCAATATGGGCCCTAGTTGAGGTGGGGGAACCACAGATTGGAAGAGTAGCTACGATAATCCCCGGGTACCTTAAAATCCCCTCAGTAAAGGGAAAAGTAACACATGAGATTGAGCTTTATTTCTGGGAGAATGGGGGCTCGGTGTATTCTGCCCAGACGATTTGGGAGGCCTTCAAAGCAGTGGTTAGGGGCCACCCGGTCTCCTAGATCGCGGGGGCCCAAAAGGAGAAAAAGACAGTCCTAGACAGGCTAGAGATGAAATCCTACAACTGGAAGGGATGATGCACATAGACAACAGAGAAGAAACCAAACATACTGGGATTGAGAAAAAATAAAAATAAATATATGAATACATCACCCTCGCCACTGACGCAGCAAAAACTACACAGGGCTACGCTCTGTAGAGTGTATGAAGCCAGGGACAAGGCAGGGAAATTACTGGCGTGGCTTGATAGAAGAGAACAGGCAAGCCGATAGGTTACAGAATTCATAACAGAAACAAAAGAAAAGATAAGTGACCAACAAGCCATTGCAGACGAGTTTGCAAATCATTTCAGATAAATATATGAATCCCATAAAACCTCGTCAGAAGAAGATTCGGACTCCCTGTTATCTGAAATGCCCCTCCCGGACCTCTCAGCGGAGGGCCGTCGGTCTCTGGACAGTGAACTAACAAATGTAGAAGTTGAGCGAGCCATAAGGGACCTGCAGTCCGGGGAAGCGATGGGACCCAATGGCATTCCCATAGAACTGTATAAATTAGCCCTTAGTAAAATAGCTCCATTCCTCATACATATGTATTCAGAAAGCCACGAGCAAGGGAAGCTCCTTGCCGATCAAAGGTTAGCCATCATACTGCTCAACCATAAGAGCGGTAAACCTAAAAATAAATGCTCCTCGTACATACCAATATCGCTGCTCAATGCAGAGGTAAAGATGTTAGCGAAAATACTGGCCACACGTTCGATCATCACCAAATTGGTACATCCCAACCGGTCGGGATTTATGCTGGCAAGGAATACTTCACTGAACCTTCGTCACCTGCACAGGGTAATGGGGAGAATAGATACTTTAAGAGAGGACGTTGTGGTGATGTCTCTAGATGCTACCATGGCCTTTGACACAATTAAATGGCCATACTTATTCGCAGTCCTTAGGAAAATGGGATTTGATCCTAACTTTATGAGCTGGATTAAACTCTTATATGCAGGTATGCTGGCGCAGGTGGTGGTCAACAATAGAAAGACCCCATATTTGCCCTTGGCCGGGAGATGAGGCAGGGTTGCCCCGGTCTCCGTTGCTCTTTGCACCGATGCTGGAACCGTTGGCGTTGTGGTTCCGGCATGATCCAATCATAAGGGGACTCAGGTTGTCAAGGGATGGGTAGACCGGATCTCCCTATATGCAGATGACATACTGCTATACCTAGTGTCACCTAGAGCTTAAATCAGCAGAGTCCTTAATATATTAAAAAACTCTGAAAAATATTCAGGATATACAATAAACTGGACTAAGTCCAGTTATATATGTATTGAGGGGAGAGTTTCCCCCCTTCTACCCAATGGATATGGGGTGACAGAAGCACGCGAGGTATTTCAATACCTAGTCATATATGTTACTAAAGAGCCTACATTGCATTATGAACGTAATCTCTTGCCCCCACTACAACGGCTGAAGAATGATGTGAGGCACTGGAAGACCCATCCACTATCAATACTAGGCAGAGTCACATTATTTAAGATGATGTCCCTCCCACGTTTTTTATACATTCTACATAACTAACCAGGCCCAGTCCGGACCTCCTATTTCAAAGCCATCGAAAGCGAACAAAGGGAGCTCCTATTTGGGGACAGCCACCCTGCATAGCGACTCAAACTGGTAAGGATTTGGTATGACGGAGGTATAGGACTTCCAGATATTAGAAAATATTATTGGGCAGTACAGTTAGCAGCCATTAATCAGTGTATACACAGGTCTCAGAATGACCCAGAATATAAAATGGTGTGGCATACGGTTAACAAAAGCTTGGGGTGGGCAGGTCAGATCACATAAGCTACCCCCCTACGAAACACAGAACGATTAGGATCTATGAGAACAACCAAGGGCGTTTATCGCTGGGATATGATAGGAATCTCTCGGGTAGGGCACCTGTGGAAGGGGGGAGAAGTAGCTCCCTATGAGCATCTAAAAAAGTAATTTGAACTGGCAAATACAGAGAGGTTCAGGATACAGATAAGGCACGCCCTGCAATCCCTTATCCCTAAGGGTGAGCCCCCAGCGCGTTCGTTCTCTCCGCTTGAAGATAGAATCCTTGAAGAATACATGCCCAAAAAAAAAAAAACAACAGCGATCTCCATGAAATATCAAAAGCTAGTTAATAATGCACCCGACCCCCTCCTGCAACTCCACTAACATTGGGAAAGGGACATTGCAGACCTGGAGGATGGCGACTGACAGGAATCCCTGTCCTCCCCCAGAAAAGTTGCAATCTCCTCCAGACTCATGCTGGTGCAACTTAAAGTGCTACACAGAACATACTTATCAGGTTCAGCACTAATAAAAATGGGGTACAGAGATGACTCGGAGTGTAGGAGGCGGTGCAGTCAGGAGGGTACATTTATCCATATCATCTGGGAATGTGTACACATTAGAAGGTACTGGGCAGAAGTGCTCCAATGTATTGGGGAGGTGTTAAGAACAAAGATTGAGCCCGAGACGGGACTGTGCCTCCTAAACATCTGTGAACCCACTAAAATAAATAGTAAAGAGAAAACCTGGGTAACGTTGGGAATGGTGGTAGCTAAACAAAACATCGCAAAAGCATGGGGTGCACAAGAAGCGCCATCGATTACAGAAAGGAAAAAAAGACATGGACTGGTTTATGTTAATGGAAAAGACAGTGTATGAATCTCAGGGTTGTCCTAAAAAGTGGTTGCAAATATGGGACAAGTGGAATGCTTACAGAGGAAACATCCGGGCACCCACCCCCCCTCCTCCCTGACAACCCAGTTCCCCACATTGATCAGTGATTAGCAGAATACGCTAGGAGTGTAAAGTATGGATCTCTGCACTACATTGTGAAATAAGGTTGGTAAGATGTCATCATTTTTATCAATAAAAATGATCCCAAAAAAGTGGAGAGTGGAGGTTGGGAAATTGTACCTGAATTACAAGTAGCGGACCCACACTAGAGGAGAATAAACAGATGCCAGATTCTGAGGGCAGACTGAAGTGGTGCTGAGTGATGCGGAGGTGGTGGTGGTGGTGTGCTGGTGCAGAGCTGATGCTTAGGTGATGCTGAATAATACTCATGTGGAAATGAGTGATGTTGAGGTGGTGGTGCACTGGTGCTCTGATGGTGCTGGGTGATCCTGAGTTGGTGCAGTGCTGAGGTGATGCTGCACTGATGCCGAGGTGGCGCTGTGCTGTAGCGGAAGTGGGGCTGTAATAGTGGTGGTACACTGATGCAGAGGTAGTGCTGTGCTGATGCTGAGGTGGTGCTGCGCTGGGGTTGCACTGAACAAAAGAAAGGCACGGCCGCTATACTTAAAGAGGAGTGAAGAGAAGAGCAGCGTAAGGCACAAGGACAGAGTGGGGAGGAGAAAAGCAGCATGAGGCACAAGGACAGAGTGAGGAGGGGAAAAGCAGAGTGAGGCACAAGGAAGGAGAATGAGGAGGAGAAGACTGCATGAAGCACTAAGAAGGAGAGGAGCAGCGTAAGGCACAAAGAAGTAGACTGAGGAGAAGAGTAGCCTGGGGCACAAGGAGGGAGACTGAGGAGGAGAAGAGCAGCGTGAAGCAAACTGTAAGAGCCTGAAGAGAAGAGCAGCATGAGGCACATGGAAGGAGACTGAGGAGAAGAGCAGCATGAAGCAAACTGTAGGAAACTGAGGAGAAGAGCAGCGTAAGGCACTTGGAAAAAGACTGAAGAGCAGCGTGAGGCACACGGACGAAGACTGAGGAGAAGAGCAGCATGAGGCACACGGAAGGAGACTGAGAAGAACAGCGTGATGCGCATGGAAGGAGAGTGAGGAGAAGTGCAGCAGGAGGCAAAAGGATGGAGAGGTACAGGAAGGTAGCACTTATCTTCAGTGCACCCACTGTTGCTGAATTGTTGCTGGACAGAGTAGGTGAAGTCAGCACTGCACACAAGAACAACCCAGTGCGAGTTCAGAGGCAGGGTAGTCAACCGTCCACTTTCTGCAAATTTACATCATTGTTCACGATGAGCAGCTGCAGGATGCCATCTGTCCCACTTATTGGCACTCACAGGTCAAGCAAGAGGGGAAGGATTGGAGCTGCTAGGCAGGACACCTTGAATAGCCTGCAAGACTATCCAACTCACACTATTTCCGCTGCTTTATAAACTTTAAAACAGGTGCTCATCAGTGGCCGAGAGGGAAAACCTGCAGCATAAGAGGATTGTTGTACCGTGTGTTGTGGCGCGAGGCCGGTGGTCACGCCAAGTTGTAAGGGGTAATTTTAGAAAATGAATCTGATCTCCGGGATCCTGCACAATGCAGCTTTAGGAGAATATTAAACTGTAATAATGCAAATAGAGAATGACACCACCTGCTGTAAAACAGCCCTGAAGAGTGAATTAAAACCGTGCTGGGGACATGTACAGGAAATATGCATTTAGATTATATTTTGTCCATTAAGCCCGTTTCAGAGAGCTTGTGTACTGTCTGATCAGTGGCCAGAGGCACAGTGAAATAAATGGATTTGCCCAAGCTTAACAGTTTGCTACAGTAGGAGACCTGAGCCAGCAACACACTACTACTTACTGCAAACCTTAAAATTAGGACAATATATATGTACCACCATATTGCCTTTTGATCAATAAACCACTGTTCACCTCAGGGTAATAACCAGTCCAGTTTTTTTAGTTTGATCAACAAGCTTACTAGTAGTCTTAAAACATTCTAATCTAAATAACCCCTATCTCAACAAAAAAGGAAGCACAGGCATAAATTAAAAAGTGAATGATCAAGAGCACGCGATTCCTAGTAACGAGGCCAGGATTAAATATTATGCCTCCTGGTTCCACAGTTTCCAACTAACCCCCTAAATCACAACTGTTGTGAAAGTGACTACACTGGACACTTGAAAGAGAAATGAGACCGAATTGCTGGACCTGCCTAGCTATAGAAGTGTTCATTTCCAGCATAGTAGGTGTAGTTGTAAAACTGAGATTAGATGTCAAGTGCTGTACTTCCGTGGTTAAGATGCACCCACTGGACCACATCTATTTCTTCTGAGTACCCACCTTGCAATAGAGCCAGTCAATATTTGATTATTGCAGTCACTCTGTATTCAACACGTTTCTAAGTTCCCCCTATATTTTCAAATAATAAGAAAAAGGCCTGAGTAAATGTCATGTACATTTTCTTTGCGTTCTGTAGCAGTAGGTGGTTACAGAGCAGTATATGATGAAAACTGAAATTTACCATTGGTGTTTCAGAGTTTTACTATTTCACTTCAAGTGGATAACAGAGTTGTTTCTTTTGTAAAGTGATTTCGAAAATAGCATCAACAAGCAGTCATGGTTAACGCCATGTGGTAAGCATATGGCAGCCAAACACAGTATGACTTGATATTCATAAGCGATATGCCTGATATCTGTCCAAGTTACATTCTAAGATTACACGAGTAAGAGAAGGAGGTCATGCAATGAATTCAATCCAAAAATGTACCCAGCAACCCTGCCCTTAGCTCCCTAACAAATGTCAAGTGTCTCCGTGCGCATGTGTCCTGCGAAGTCATAATGGTAGATAGCATCCCCTAACTCGGAGGCTGGCATCGTGGAAAGAATTTGATGGCTTCGGGAAAGCAGGATCGTTACGTCGTTCGACTACAATAAGGCACCGTAGAATGCACCAGTCTCCATATCTCATAACAAAGGACCAAGTAAGGGCAAACACAATCATAGCTAGCTTGGAGTTGGGTTTCACTTATGTGCGTAGTCTACGTATAAAAGATATTCAATTTTGAGACTAAGTTGAATCTCACCACATCACTTAACCAATACATACAACCCTGAGCAAATCGGACTGGCCACTCACAATGACACCGGAGCCCCTGCCCACACCACACGGTCAGATTTAAATTTTCACCAAAAAGTGCTCTTGCTATCAGCCTCTGATGGGTGCAAGCTCAACCAAAAAAAGGTTTAAAAATGTGGCTTTGGAAGAGAGCTCTGAAAGTACCCCCCAAACTCAGTAATACAAAACGAGTAAGAGCACCGAAACGTAAAACGCCTAAAAATCACCTGGGTGCTCTCTTCCCAGGCCGAAGCGTTCTGCTGGGTCCAGCACATCACCAGAGGGGGTGCCAGTGTCTGCACCTGATGCAGCTTTGGGGGGTGAGTGTTCCTGTTGTGTCCACACCACTTCCCATTGTTCCGGAGTCAGGCAAGCCATTTAGGATCGGCAAGAAGTGGAAAGGCACCCCTCCACAATCTCCCAGCCACACCGTGTCTCCCATCTGCATGACTCCGCCTCCACGTGCCACTACACCACCTGGTCCAAGGAGCCCTTCAGCTTGCCAAGCCACTGATAGCCCTACCGCAGCTGGTCCGCTCTCTCCCCAGTCAAGTTCCCCGACAGTCCCTGAGACACAACCAGCTCCCAGTCCGCCTGACAGCCAAGTCTGAGTGGTAGTCACCCTCACACACCTGTCTCTCAAACAAGTGGGCCTATACTGCACATTGTTAACCCCTGACTGTGTTGCTGACCATGGAAAGGTACAGTCGCACACATTCGCTGTGCAGCTTCTCACGGACATACTCTGCACTTAGCCCTTGCCACTAGCCTTGCTGTTTTGCCCTTGCCTGTGCAGCTTCTCATGGACATACTAGCTCTGGCCACTGGCCTCGTTGTTCACTGCTGTTTTGCCCTTGCCTGTGCAGCTTCTCATGGATATACTCTGCACTTAGCCCAGGCCACTGGCCTTGCTGTTTTCCCCTTGCCTGTGCATCTTCTCATGGACATACTCTGCACTTTGCCCTGGCCACTGGCCTGGTTGTTCACTGCTGGTTTGCCCTTGCCTGTGCAGCTTCTCATGGACATACTCTGCATTTTGTGCCTTGCTCTTCTCTTCTCATGGTGCCTATCTGTGCAATATGTGAATAAAGACAGTTGCCCCTGTTGTCTATTGTGTCAGTGTCCTTACTGAATAAAGTTATTTTGCTGTGTATATGTGATTTACTGTGCCACATGGTCTGTGTGCCACGTCAACATGGTCAATGTTTTGGCTCCCTACTCAATTTTTTTTAAAGGCGTGACAGGGACCTCAGTGCTTCCTCTCCCAGATACTTGTGGGGGCAATGAGGTCAATTTAGAATGGAAAGCAGTTGTCATTTTCTTAATTTGTTCATGTTGGCTATATTGTAACCATGTCAGGCTGGGGGGGGCACTGCCAGCACAGAGTGGTATTCTATCCACAGTACTGCAGGCAGGCTGGCCAGGGTCATCATGTATGTTTATTCTTCCTTTATGTGTGCCCAGTGGTGTATGTGTGTGGTCATCTTGTGATGGCCAGTCATCCTAGTCCCATGGTTTACTTTCCATGTGTGCTCTTGGATGGTCGGGAAGTGTGCAGTGTAAAGGGGGTGAGTTTGTTGGGAGTGTTGATGTGTGCATGCCCCTGCAGTGTTAACTACACATGTCACCCAGGGGTTGTAGGCTTGTTTTGATTGTTCAGCCCTGTGGATGTGGTTGTATGCACATGTGTGAGTTGTATGTTGTGCACTGTGCAGTGTGTTGGTGTGTCCTTGCAGTTCTAGCTGACTCCTACTTGTTGTTTTTGTTACCTGTGAGTATGCTGAGTGTGTGACTGACAACGGTCGATCCAAAGTAGGATCGATCATATCCTGGTAAACCTGGAAATCTGGCACATTGTGCTAGATTTGATAGTACAAACTTGCCCTGAAAGCGACCACAACCCCTTGGTCCTCACTATGGATATTCAAGGCTTTAGTCCCACGGCTGTTGGGAATACAGTAAGTTGTTGTGCCCCGTTAGTAATGGGCAACGACTTGAGAAGGGTCAAATGGGCTAAGGTGGCACTTGATGAGACAAAGGTGTTAGAAATTAGGGCCCTGGTCTCAAGGGCCCTAGGAGAATTAAATGAGTGTAGTTCACAGGAGATTCTCAATGCTAAATTGCCATTGATCCATATGGAGCTCACTAGTAGGCTGAAGAGTTATTTTATTAATACAAAGCCTATGAGGGTTAACCAACAATCTGAACCCAATTCCTGGTACAACGAGCAATGTAGGTCTACTCATAAAGTCCTTTTGACCGCTATCAAATCTAGGAATCACCCTATAATTAAACAGGCCCGGATTCTGTATAAATCCATCTTAAGGCATGCTAAAAGAGAGTGGGACGAGGAACGTTGGAAGGACCTGCTGAAAGCATGTAAAGGCAGGAATATGACCCAATTTGGGGATTTAATAAAGTGGGGGAATGGGTATAGGTCGATAATCCCTAATAATAATGTGGACCCCCACCATTGGGTTGCCCACTTTGAAGGCCAATACCAGCAGGGCTCGGAGAGGGTGTCCTCTGTTCCATCCATATCCATAGATGCTCCTTTACGGTTTAGTACCAAGGAGGTTGAGGTGGTCCTGAAGAATATCCCGAGTGGTAAGGCACCCGGTCCTGACTGTATTCCAGCGGACCTATTTAGGCAGGATGGTGATCTTTGGGTCCCCTATATAACGAACCTGATGAACTCATTGGCGGGGGGAACTTCATTTCCCAATTCTTGGTCCAGTGCGGAAATAATCCCGATTTTTAAAAAGGGGGATCGCTCCGCACCGGGCAATTATAGGCCAATCAGCCTTATCGATGCCTTACAAAAGATCATTGCCCGTGTCATCCTAGGAAGGATCCAAAGTTGGATGGATGAAAAGCATATATTATCCAATCTTCAAGTAGTGTTTCGGGCTCACATGGGAACACTGGATCAGGTTTTTAGGTTCGTCTTACTTTATTGGAAGGAGGTCCTTTTGGGTAAGGGGCTAATTTTCGCAGCATTTGTGGACCTAAAATCCGCATTTGATCTTGTCCCCAGATCTAAACTTTGGGATGTTTTATTAGGGTTAGGGATGCCTAAGGAACTAGTGGATTTCGTGATCAAGCTTCATAGCTCCAATTATGCTCAGGTTCATTGGGGGAAACCAGGAGAGGTCACTGAAAGATTCAAAGTAGAGAAAGGAGTTCGCCAGGGGTGCGTCCTGGCCCCAACCCTGTTTTCCCTGTTTATAAACGGGGTTGTACAGTACTTTGACAACTACCCCACTGATGCTCCAAAGTTGGCTGGCCAAAGGGTGCCCCTGCTCATGTTCGCTGATGATACCCTGATATTATCTAAAACGCGGCAGGGTTTGCAGCGGGCCCTATTTCGCTTTGAGGCCTTTTGCAGCGAACATGAGCTAGAGGTTAATGTGGAGAAAACAAAATTCATGGTACTCCACGGGGCAGGTACTGTTTCGGCAAAAGTTTTTATGTGTGGGAAGCTCTTGGAGCAGGCCAAAGTCTTTACTTACCTAGGCATTACCCTTGGCGAAAAGTTGAGCTGGACTCCTCAGGTGAAGCTCCTAGCATTGAAACACTCACAGCTAGCAGGAGCCCTTTTAAGGGAGCATAGGCTCTCTCAAACTAAGCCAGTGGCTCCACCTGTTAAGCTGTACTCCCTGAAAATAGTCCCTGCTATTTTATATGGTGCTGAGATCTGGGGTTGTAGTAATCTGTCCAACTTAGTCTTGGCCCAAAATACATTTTTAAGATCATTTGTGGGCCTCCCAAGATCGACTCCACGAATCCCTCTTTTGTTCGATCTTGGTTGCAATCCCATTGAGGATATTGCACAGCTTAGAATGTTGTTCTTCTGGAGAAGGCTATGGTCTACCCCCGAATTACATCCATTCGCAAAGGCCCTGCTTGAAGTAAGGGGGTTGCACCATTCAAACAAGATCATATGGCTAAAAATTATCAAAACTCTACTTATTGATATGGGAATGAGGGATTTGTGGGTATCCCCGGAAGCGGCTGTTTTCCCAACTAAAACAGAATTTAGAGTAGCATACTGGAGCTTAGTAAAACTTAGGAGATACTCTACTCTGGTAGGCTCTCCATTGACTAGAGACTTCTGGGACTTTAAAGACGAACCATTCCTCGAATCTTATTGGGACTTAATTACTAAACCTAGAGACCGCAGGTTGTACCATCAATTCCGGGTAGAAACGCTCCCACTTAGGGAATTTACCAGCAAATGGAAAACTGGTAAGGGAGATAGGTGTCCATTTTGTCCTAATTGTATAGAAAATGTAAGCCACTTCCTCTATGTTTGTCCAGCCTATCATTCAGCTAGGAGCATGTGGCTTAAACCCCTGAGCAGAACTCTTGGTACGACATCTGCTCTGACTGCCAAAAGGTTACTGAAAAATGGTGAAAACGAAATAATTATTATAGGGGTAGCCAAATTCCTTAGCTGGTCTTGGGCTATTCGCGAAAGAAATGGCGGACTATATCCTTTTTTTTTTTTTAAAGAAATTTTAATGGATATTTAAAAAATGTTAATGTATTGTATTGGTTGTGTAAAACCTTTATATTCTGTGATATCCAATTTATGGTTGTGGTATTTCACACTGTTTTATTTGTATATTTATGTCTTTTAAGATGAATAATCGTAATAAAGACTTCTTTGAATTGAATTGAATTGACTGACAAGTCAGTGTTGTGTTTTGTTGATCATCCAGGTGTCTTATTACTGATTGTGGTGACGTTTTCTCATGCATTGCTGTCACATGGTGCCGTCTTGCCTCCAGTATGGCATGTTGTGTGTGGTGTCATCCCATCCCCTATCTGTGCTTCAGATGCCTACCCATTGTGGGTCTGCACTCCCTCTCTTTGTGTTTGGTACACTCCTGCCATGTCCCCTATTGACATGCAGTACACTTCACTTTGATGTCAGCTGTCCCCTTGGTTTACATGTGTGTGTGCCTCCCCATCACTTCATTTGTGACACTGTGCTTTGTGGTGCAGTTCTTTGGCCAGGATCAATGTGTCACTCAGGGCATTTCCCCAATGGGTTGTATGTGATGTTCTTGTGCTGTTTGGCAGTCATGGTTGCTCATATGCAGTTAAACGGTGTGTGCTGTCCAGTCCTCTGGTCAGGTTGTTTCCACCTTTGTGTCCCAGACTTGTGCACTAGTTGGTGTTGTGTTGGATGTATGTGTGTGTGTTGGCTGTGGTATTGCTTCACTTCCTGGGTGTGCTGTTGTCTTTGTGCTGTGCTGATTGGTGTTGTGTGGGTTGGTGTTCGGTCACTCGTGTCTGTGTGTAGCTGGTTTGCTTGTTGTGCACACCGCTGGTTGTGCATCCAGTACTGTGTGTGTATGTTGCCTTGTCATTGCCTCGTGTGCATCCCCTGATGTCCTACTGTGTTTGCTATGTGATTTATTTACCTGTGCATCTATTTTTTTTAATGATTTGGCTGTGTTGTTCTGTGATGGTGCACTTCCTGTGTGTGTTGTGCTATGTTGTCTGTGCATTGTTCCTGAGTGAGGAGGTTGTGCACTCCTGTTGTGTCTGTGCTCCCATTGCCTTTCCACAGTTTAGCTGCACAGGGCATGTCTGTTCTTGTTGTGGTTCTGTGTGTGTTTGTTGGGTTATGTGTTTGTCTGTTGTTTTTGTGCAGACATTTGTTCTGGCATCTGTGTGTGTGTGTGTGTGTGTGTGTGTGTGTGTTTGTGTGATGTGTGTGGCTAGCCCCAGGGTGTGTGATTGTTTAGGTGTGTATTTACTGGCAAGTATTGCCAACCTTCAGTATGTTTGGAACTGGTGTTGTGTGCTGCTGGTGTGAGGGGGGTATGTGTGTAGATTACTACTGGTGTTTGTCAGTCATCGAGTGGGTCAATAGGCCCTGCGTGTTGTGCTGCTGTTGTACTCCTGTGAAGTAGTTGTGTACATGTATGGCTGTTCACAGTTTGACTTCAGGGCCTTCCTTTCATCCTTGTGCCTATACATGGTTTGCCTTGCTGTCTCCCTGTGTTGTTGCACCGTGATGTCTGTGGTTTGACTTCACTGACTGTACCAGCCATGTGTGCTTTGATGGTCTGAGGGTGTTGTTCTCTGTTCCTTGTCTTGCACGCGATGTACACATGCTTGTTGTTTGTCTCCATGGCCTTCCATTTGTGTGCACCCCACTTTGGCTTTCCTATTTGTTGTGCGCCATTGCTGTTGGCATGTGGGATGTGTGTTAGTATGTGGTATGTATGTGTGACTATGCAGGCTGTGTGTCCATTTGGATGTTTGTTCCTTGTATGTGTTAATTTGGTGCTTGTACTCATTTTTGTTGCCCAGAGTGTGGTGTTGTTGTGGTGTGTGTGTTTCCCTGGCCCTGTACTACTCTGCTGTGTGTTCCTGTGCAGCCACTCCTGCAGTGGCTGTCTCCCTGGTTGTTTGTTGTGTGGTGCAGGGTGTGTCTTCACCCGGCTTGTTGTTGTGCATGGAGGTGCACAGGAGGGGCACATGGCATGTGCCTTCAGGGGGTGTGGTGGGTGGAGGTGTGGCCCTGTGCTTCTTGTGCCCTGCCCGGCGCTGGCCCTGCCTACTGCATTGTGCGCATGTATTCCCTTGTGTTCACCGCTGCGGTGACGTGACCAGGACATTGCTGCATGATCACGGAAGATGTGTGTCCAGGATGCAGAGGGGTGACTTGGTGGCAGATAGGTCATGTGTGGGTGCCCTTGTGGATGTGTTCCTGTCCCCACCAGGGTGTCTGATGTGGATTTGGACCCTGTGTCAGCCCATGTGTTGTGTGATTGCGTACCTGCGGCGGCGTCTGCGGCGGTCCATGAGTTGCTGGTGATGTAGCAGGTACAGCACCAGAAAAACGTGTAGAGCTGGATCCATGGCAGTCGTGACCGGGTGGTGCGGACCGGGATGCTGGTTTCGCGCTCCGCTGTCGAGCTTCTGCCGTCGCTGGTTGGGTGGTTTCTCCGATGCGGTGCGTCTGCTTGTTTGGGCCATCCTAATTTGTGGAGCGGGGCGGACGTTATTCTGCATGGCGGTGAGTCTCCATTGGCTCCCACCGCCGCGGTGGCGGGCGCACTTTGATGGCGGTGCGCGGCGCACCACGGCGGACGGGAAATGAGCTATGTTTGGCCATACTAATATGGCGGACGTGAGTACCTCTGCTCGCGGGCGGGAAAATACATTTTTCCGCACCGCCAGGACTGCGTTGGTGCTACCGCCCGACATCCTAATAGACCCCTAAGTATCAAAAATAATAACTCCTTGTCCTCAGGTGACTCCATCAATTAAAGCATAAACTAGTTTCTAAGTGCCTTTACATTTGGTGATTAGCCAATTGCACACATTTAAAAATTTTCAGGTAGCAGGCACCCTGGTGAGAATGCCTGTCTCGTCATTAGTTGTGTGTCCCTCCCTGAGCTTCACAGCACAGGAAAACTCCTCCCCACCTCAACCCTGCTCTCCCTTCACCTTCACGTAGAGGCACTTCAAGGGCCTCAATAATTGTTCAGGAATGGTTGTTTTAAGAAAAATTATGGGAATTGTTTCTGTACAAGTAAAAAGCATGGGGCATTTGGTTCTCCATTGATCCCGTCCCCTGCGACCTATGTTCACATGCACATGTCCTTCACGGTGAGTTAAGGGGGTGACAGGGTGGAAGCCAGCAGGGTCAAGTTCAGACATGTGCTCCAATTGTCCAGACCCCCTTGGGCCTCAGAGTAACGGTTCAGGAGAAAGAAGAAAGTAGTGAGATCCTTGTATAGCATCACAAAGATATTCCAGAGGAAGTGGCGCTATATAGGGGAGGAGGGGGGCTCATTTTTAGGTCTCGCCTGACCCAGCGCATGCGCTGGTCTGGCGAGACTTGATGTGAGGGCTCCAAAAAGTGCTACCACTGTAGCCTAGAGCTACAGTGCATGTGGGCGGGCGCGCGCGCCTCACTCGCTGCCGCATGGCCGCTTTGATGTTCTCTGTGAACCAGTTTTTAGGTCTCGCCTGAGTCAGCGCTTTAGCGCTGCTCTGGCAAGAGTTTTAGTAAGCGGGTTTTGGAAGCGCTAACTAGTGGCTTTTTTTCAGGCCTCCAGCTACAGTGCATGTGCGCCGGGCGCGCGCACCATTTGTCAGCCTGAGTGATCACTTTTGCGGCCGCTTTGATGATCTCCGTGAGCCGCGCGGCCACTGAGAACATCAAAGTGGCCGCGAAAGTGATCACAGTTTGCCAGCCTACGTGCCTCTCTACGCCTTAGTGCGCGCGACGTGCCCAACCCACCTCCCTTATCCCACTTCCTGCTTGTTCTCTTTTAGAGGACAAGTACGCGCTACTCCAAAATCTTATTTACTTTTTTTTAATTTTCTTTCATGCGCTTCTTCCCACTATGTGTTTCTTTCTCGCCCTCCCTCAGTTGTCGATGCTGCTTCCCCATTACCACTTACCCTTACCGTTCTTGTTTGGGTTTAGCCCTCTGCTCGGGAAACCTCTCCGCACCAACAAAAAAAAAAAATAGGTCGGCTAGGCAACTACCTCAAAGGAATCGCCCGCTTCGGAACAAATTGAACACAACGACTGGGCTATCCGGCTGGTAAACAAAATGCAGGTTGCCAGGTTCTCCTCGTTAGGAACCTGTCGAATAAATACTGCAGCGTGAGGAACTTATTTATAGGTTTTACAATAAAAACCTATAAAAAAGGGAAAAATCTAGCACGCAGTGCCGAAATACGCGCTCTCGTTCTTGCCGGCAAACCTTGGGGTTGATACCCTTTAAGGAAATGTATAGAAAACCTTGGACTGGTACCTATTAGAACATTTACTGTAACCTACTGGCAGAACATACACACAACACAATAATTGACGTGCTTTCAGAACAATTAGTTCAATTAATTCTACTTGGGTACGGACGTTTAGTTCCGCATAAAGACAAAAGAAAGACTTAAAACATCAGACTTCTTTATTTAAACAAAAACTTTATTGAAAATATCTTGTTTGGTCAGAACCCTGGAAGAAAGGCTCATGCGCACAGTTTTTAAAATCGCAAAATCTGGGCTGTACAATAATCAGGAGGGTCCCTCGCACTCTGGCGATTAGCACTCAGCAGTCTCCATGGACGTGGTTTCAGAACGTGAGCTACCGCCGACCGATGCGTTGTCACTTGTTTTTCATTGCTGAGCACGCATACAGCTCCGCCAGTGCGTCTCAATCTTAGTCTGCAGGGTGCCCTGTCCTTCCATTACTGGGACATGAAAACAGCATTGCCAATGTATCTCAATCAAGATCCACGACCCACCCTTTCTTTCCTAGAATATGCAAATGGAGCTGACAGTGCATCTCAATCCTTATTTGCATGCCATAGGTCCGACATACAATGGCTGTCCCAGGTCTCCTCAGTCAGAGCTCTGTGACTCTGCATGTCAAACCCGTCTTAGTCCTTATAACAGCACCGGGACGCACGCACAGCTCTGCCAATGCACATCAATAGGGCAGTGGCGCAGCAAGGATGCATGGCATGGGCCTTAATGCGACCATAAAAAACACCCCTCATTCCCTCGCTTGCAGTGGAAAGTTAAAGAAGGCCATAAATGGAAGGCAGCGAGCCCTCACAGCCCTGAACCCTAGCGCTTCGACCTCCAGGTACAAGCGCTGTAATTGTGCAATGCAGCCTCGTCTGCAGGTTTGGCCTGTAGACCCTAACCCTATTCTGCGGCCATCCCTCGCTATTCGATTGCTAGGACACATGCAGAACTCCGACAGTGCACCTCAGTCCTGTAGAAATAAACGATACGCACTTTTACCATTTCTCCTCAGTAATGTACTGAAACGCGCCTGCTATTTAAGAAACAAGACCCACACAACTCTGCAATCACGTTCAGTCCTGCCCTGCTCTTCTATTATAGGGGCGCGTGCAGCACTCTGCCAATACACCTCACACCTCTAAAACTGTCTATTCCATTACTGAGACCCACACAGCTCTTAGTGGTACCTCAGTCGGGCGCTCTGTTCCTCCACGCTCCAGCCCCCTCGCTTCCTAACACATTGCTGCCTCTCTGCTGTTCTGACTGCCCCCCACCCTCTGCTCCCCCCGCGCCCCTTCCCCCCCTCCGCCCCTTCCCCCCCGCGCCTCTTCCCCCCCTCCGCGCCCCTTCCCCCCCTCCGCGCCCCTTCCCTCCACTAAGTGCTTCTCCCGCACAATGGCGCATTCCGCTGATTGCATTAATTACCCGCCTCATTGTTGGCTGTCGCCGGATCCACGGCTGGTGCGGCTCGTTCCCGGAGCGGACAGGCGCCTGCTCCCCGCCGCCCTTGCGCGTGTGCAGGACAAATCCTCCCTCGGAGCGGCGGTGAAATGGAGTGTGCCGGCTTTCAAAGGCTGACACCTCGTCTCCTCCTCTGGGCTCGGGGATGCATGCGGCCCCCTCCACACATTAACTCTTTTATCCCTCCTCCCCCTGATCCCTTGCTGGCAGTTTCTTCTTCAGGTGGGCGAGAAGTACCATTTCAGTGCATATATTACATACACACACTCGTCCATATGAGGTTAGAGGTGAGAACGCAGCGCAGTAAGAGATATATTTGCTTCTGTCGACTGTGGCAGGCACCCGTGGTCGGACTGGGACTGAAAATAGGTCTGGGTACCAGGATATAAGTGGCCTCCTTTAGTAAATTAGATAGCTAAAACAAGCATTGGCATAGCCAATTGGTCTCGCCTTTGGGATCTTATAAGAGTTTAGCCATGCAATTGTTGCATGGCTACGCACTTATAAGGTCCCAAAGGTGAGACCTATTGGCTATGCCAATGCTTGTGTTTTCTCCTGTTTATTACTTCTATGTAGTAATGATGGCACCCGTGCGCCGCCATTACTACAGAGCAGTAATAAACAGAAACAAGCACTGGCATAGCCAATAGGTCTCACTTTTGGGACCTTATAAGTATTTAGTTATGCAACTGTTGCATGGCTAAACACTTATAAGATCCCAAAAGCGAGACCTATTGGCTATGCAAATGCTTGTTTTAGATTACAAGTGATAGACACAACTTCCTCAGAAAGATTCCTTGAGGAACGTGGGGAGTTTTTAGGTAGTAAAAAAAAAAAAGAAGAAGAAAAAAAAAAAAAAAGAAGGAGTTTAGTGCAGCAAGTGCAGTTGCATTGGGGCCCAGGCTCACAACACCCCAATTATGGGGCTTGGTATTTTTGGTCAATTTCTGTTTTGGTTTGTGTACTTTTATAAGTCTCACATATAGCATAGATGATTATGAACTATAGTAAAATACTCCTGAAATGATCTCCTAAATGCAGTCTCGGAGCTAACCACTGCCCCTCCCACTTTCCCTATTCTTGCCATACATTTTTTAGAGGGGTTGCCCCAACTTCAAAATATTTCGCGTAGGGGGCTCAGAGCAAAAAAGTTTGAAGACTTCTGGTCAAGAGCCATCTAAATGTATGTCCATCAGTGAAGCCTGCACGCTGCCAGAAAATCAGTCGACCTCATCAATGTGCGTCTTCAGATCAGAACACTGGTACCAATAGCTCTGCCAATACAATTCATGTTATCTAGACTTGCACAAATGACATACGTCATTGTATCTTACCCATCAAGAATAGTTGGAGCTTGGGAGGCCCTAAAGTAATCCGGGATCTCCGGCAAGATGTCACTGGCAATGTTCTAAAGGACAGGTGTGCATCACCCTTTGAGAAGTTGTCATCTGCCAGCTTAGTACTGTGGTTTATGAAACAGTCTGTTTTATAAACCACAGTACTAAGCTGGCAGAT
This sequence comes from Triturus cristatus, assembly GCF_964204655.1. Lineage (NCBI taxonomy): Eukaryota > Metazoa > Chordata > Amphibia > Caudata > Salamandridae > Triturus > Triturus cristatus. Next base: position 530,494,547 of record NC_140586.1, read on the forward strand.
GACAACATCTTTTTGCCAAAAGCATCAATTTGCCTGGGTTCTCGATCTGGGGGACTGGTATGAAATTAACCTTACTGGTCAAAAGCTGACCAATCAGATTTTTCGGGCTCGAGTGCATACTGAGGTAGTTGTGTTCCCCGGCCGCAGGCCTGTGTCACCAGTCGACTTGTCGACTGATGGGAGTACAAGCACATGGTTTCAACCATGCATACATAAGGTATTTGTATGGGTATTATTAAATTGGAGTAACTGACCTCATCAGGGCTTCTCTGTAATCCAAAACAGTGAACAATCGCTAAACACCCAATTCGCCTAGCTGCCGACTTTGGAGCTGGGGAACCAGGTTCGAGCCTCGGCATCGGCTCAACATTCTGTGATTCTGGGCATATCACTTAATCTCCCCGTGCCTCCCAATAATGAATGTGTCCTTGTGTAACGTAACTGGTGCTCATGTAAAGCGCCCCTATACCTTTGTTTGGCTCAAGTTCGTGTTATGTAAAAAAAAAAATCTACTAAACTAAAAATAAAAAATAAAAAAAAAAATAAAAAAAAATCAATAACATGATTTTAGTTAAAACCAACTAATTATATGCATTCAAGTATAGTTGAGACACTATTCAGGTGATGCCGAATTGTCACTAAACCCCAAACTTCAAAGTCTTTCGGCTACAAATGTATTTCGGGCACGAAGCAGTCACGTGTGTCAGGAATGACGAAACACCTGTTGGCTAGAATATAAAGGAACACCCTGACTCTACAAAGATTGTGATGCTTCTTTTGAGGAGTGCTTGAGGGACCAATGCTGCGCTTCTAATAGAGTTAAGGCACAAGGAATAAAACTAGATGCAATGAAAGGCTGATTTATGTGGGAAAGTTTAGAGCATAAGATAGCCTGCATCATCTTAGAAAAGTGATCCTTTTTTAACAAGTAAATGTTTGAAGGAATATTATGTCACACTTTCAAACAAGTGGTGAAATAGTTCTCTACGTCTTCAACAAGCTTGCATGGTTAGACCTACAGCACCTAAAAGTGAATTCATTAAATACTGACGCAGAACAGAAATAGCTTTGCAACCAGGTTACAAGGTTATATGGGACTTTCACCAAAAAGTGGTGGATGCCCCATCTGTCATATTTACAAGATGTAGGCCTTATATGCACTCTAATTATTGATGGATGTTCTGCATCTGTCGAACTCTAAATAAGGCTGCCTTCTAATCATTGCTGGAAGTTCAAGGGCTCACACGTCCTAATTAACATAGAAAGTAAGCTTATTTAAATGTTGTGTAGAAAGAAAACATACTTTGTCATCTCTCTTCTGGTATCTTACACAATTAAAAACCCACAAATTCAGATGAAGTTTGAATGTTAATGTTTGAAATCTCAGAGACAACTTGCCCTACGGCCAATTTTTGAGAGTGCGACGTAATTGCACTAATAAAGATGATTATTTCAGAAACGCCAAAATGCTCCAAAAAAAACTTATAGCACGAGGGTACCCAAAGAAATTGGTGAAGGGAGCATTAAAGAGAGCATGGTACACCCCGAGGGAAACACTCCTTGTACCCAAAACGAAACAGGAAAATGATCAAATGGTATGTGTCCTTACATTCAACCCTAAGGCTAATAAGATCAAGCAGATTATTCTAAGAAACCTCAAATTGGTGGAACATTTGAATATCTCTAAGCCATTATTTGCGTTCCGCAGAGGGAAGAACCTTAGAAATCATCTAGTCAAAGCCACCCGCCTTTCCGTGGTACCCACTGACCTGAGAGGAATGATGGGCCTTCCGGCACTCACCGGACATTTCCGGTGCAATGGATGCGGGGTATGCACGCAAACAAAAAATTCTAAGTGTGTGGAAATCAATAAAGCAGTGCATTCACAGCTAAGTTTTTCCAATTGCAACACCAAAAATGTGGTGTATGCAGTCACATGCCCGTGCGAAAAAACCTACATTGGACAGACGACTCAGGCCGTAAAGATGAGGATTTTACAACATAAATCCCGTATACGATGTGGAACCATAGGGGCCCCTATGGTACAACATTTCATTGAAATGAATCACAATGAAGATGAACTGTACTGGACAGTGTTAGTGGTGGTGAAAGCATCCACTAAAACAGCACTACAAAATAAACTTAATCACCTTGAGGCACGTATGATCGAACGTTATCATACATCCAGATTAGGTCTAAACGACCGCGATGAAATCTGGGCGTTGATATAAGTACCATAGTCCCGTACTACTGTCTTTTGATACTGAACCAAGTATAGGGTTAGGGGTCTTGCATTACAAGGTCCTGACTAGTGCGAATGCCCTATTACATTTCCCGTTACACACTTTAGTAATGTTTTTATCTATTCGTTTTTTAGTTTGACGGTGGGCTGTGCACTGGGTCCGTGTTGTGACATCAGTTTCGCTAGTCTGAGATATTGACACACTGGTGGTTAGTAAATAATAGTCCCTTTGCAGTGAACATTTAGATCTTCCACGGGTGTTGCATTTAGGTATTAGTCCCCGGTTCACCTTTGTGCCCCTTGGTGACGGTCACCGACCACACTCACCCCGCAGGGCGGCATGGAGAACTGCTACGACTTTGCTTGTGATTAAGTTCATGTGTAGGCAAGATGATTTATTTTGATATTTATATGTGTATATACTTCTTTTTTGTAGTGTGTGTACATTCTGTGTATTAACCCTGTCCTGAGGAGGCCGAGGAAAGTGTATGGCCGAAACGCAATTGCGTAGACCCGGTTATGAAGGAGGAGTCCTTGAAAATAAGCACAGTGTGGTTACTCACCGTTTAGTGTGCTGAGAAAGTCCGACAATAATTTGTTGAGTCGCAGCGCACTCTGTGGACTACCTCCCAGTGGTTCGTCCTGAAATTATTGGGAGGACACTAATAGAAAATTAAGTGTTTGTTTACGGGTTAACTTATTTGTGTGTACAAGTCTTTTCATGTATGTGATGTTCTGCACATGTTCAATTTATGTGTACATTTGTATTGTTGTATTTTTGCCCTGTTGCTCTCTTCAAGGTCCGTTGTCATTTTTGATGCAGGAATGTCCAAATATTTTGATAAAATCTGTCTAGATTAATAAACTAGATGTAGAGTTAATTAGTGTGCTCTTGACCAAAGTTATTTCCTTATCTCTCCCTTTTGTACCATTTTTTGTTTGCACTTTATTGTTCCTTACCCAGGTATTAAAGGGTCAATTGGGTATAACCCTGTTGTTTGCCAAATGTTTGAAAGCAAGACAATAGGGTTTTACTAGTGCTCTGCGTCTTTAGTGGCATTTCCACAATGCAGCAAGAGTACATTAACCTCATTACACTCATGCATCACAATCCAGCCATCTCATCTAGTGATCCAAGAAATACAGACTCAATAACAAGAAGGCACTGAAAAAGTCTGTAAGAGAAAACATGTATACAATGTATATAGTTATGTCGCAAAATAACACTGCTCGAAAAAAAATGTACCAACAATAAATCTTAGCAAAACAAATTCACTGGTGTTTACTTTGAACAACATTATGGCACTATATTGAAATGTTATATCAGAGGGCGTCAGGATGCCTGTATGGTGAGTACCACCAATTCACAAAAGTTTTCATCAAAGATCCTAAATTTCAGTTACCCTAGCCATATACAATTCTTATTTCATCAGTAACCCCTACCTTTCTGCTACCGCTGCAATGGTATTAATGGGAAGCGAGGTCTATCTAATATTGTCAAAGAACTGCTCAAGTTTCCATGACCAACTGCCTCAAGCTCAATAGACACAAACCAAAAATTCGTATCTGCGGTCATAGGGCACTGGACTGGTCTCCTTCTTGATGGTCCACCAAGTAGGGCTCTTCACCAGACCCTGTCTCTTCAGCCAAACATATGGACATTATCACTGACAACGCACATTTGGAGAAAAAAAAAACCACAGGTACCCAGAGCATGCTGCACTCTTCTCAAAACCATTATTCATTAATTAATTACTTCCCGCATTAAATACAGCAATTCGATCTATCTGGGGATTCCAGACAACCTCACTCATCATCAGGTCATCCAGAACTCGAGCAGTAAGTGAGTTAATAAAAAAATGTGCCAATATTCTCAAACATGTACTTATGCTTTACACATACACTTGTGGTAGAAACATGAATTAACATTCTCACGCCAAACGTAACTGCCATGCAATCGGTCCTTATATGCATTTAGCTATGCAGCACATTCGCCTGGGTACTGAAAACATCTACTGTTCTTTAACATAGAGGGAAAGTAAGAACCAAACTGCGTGACACGCCAGGTATGGGAACACAGAGAGAAATATTGACTTTCAGCTGGAAATGGTATAGTCCCAAGCTCTGTTTTTAATATAAAATCAGGGCATTCGGTGGTCATATCACTGAAAATACAAGATTTGATAAAAAATGTATTGTCTATGGGTGCCCTTGGAAGACAATTTCTATGGACTGGAATCTAGAGAATTCTAAAGTGATTCTGGTATTTTACTGACCTCTGATGGTCGTTTTCTAGCAAGAAAATTAAATAGAGGCAGTTGCCAGAAAATTAAAAAAAAGAAAGTCCCTCAGCAGAAAGTATTTTACTGACCTCTACTGGTCATTTTCTATCAAGACAGTTAAATAGAGTCAGTTGAACAGAAAGTAAAAGTGCCTAAGCGGAAGCAGACAAGTCCTAGGACTGATCTCCAAAGCCCACAAAGTACACACACATGCAAGTATATACTAAAGTATATACAAGAGGTCTCAAATGCTCGACATAAAAAACATTAAAATGTACAGTTGGTGCACATCAACACCCTCACTTGGAAGTCTACATTGACTTTAGAGGAAATCTAGGACTCAAGCATGACGAACGACAACCAGGGAAATGTGATTATGATGTAGAAGGGTGGAAGTGTGGACAAAATCTTGACATGAGGTGTACCAAGATGCTTCATTGCAGTAGGGTTTCCACAGCAAGGCAGAGTGTACTCAACAATAACATACCTATAAATGCAAAACAGCAACTCAACAAGGTCTAGAGTTCTGCCACAGAAAGACTTACCTTATGAATAAATTTGGCTTCTTTGCTGTGTGTAGTTTTAGCCGATCAGGAAGGTTTTGATACTGCTTCTTGTTGGCAATCTAAATAGAACACATTTTTTTACAATGGGTTTAAGAAATGGGCTTTGGAAACATGATTCCACTTTGAAGCAATGGCATTCGATGGCTTTTTTCTCGACACTCCTTAATTTTCCTTCCGATGTTCCTAATTATGTTAATATTGTGCATTGATTAAAAGCATAATTGAGTTTGAACTGAAAACATCAGTTTGAAAAATAGAGAAAGGAAACTAATAAAAACAATGATGTGCAACACATAACGAAATTAACAAACAGTTGGTACACGGTCACTTACACAGACACTTTGTGGCAGCTCGATAAGTGTTAGAATGGTCTACCTTAATGTTACTCATTTTCATACCATAAGAAAGGTAAATGGCCGAGGAGGTCACAGAGACTACTGCCCAGCCTGAAGATATACATTTGTGGCAAGACCCAATTATCTCGAAGATCTTACTCACTGAAGGAGAAATAGGGCAGGGGGGAGAGGTAGGCAGAAGGGAATTTTAAGATGTACTTACAGTTCCAAGCTCAGCTGGCAAATGTAAGGCAGAATCCAATATTTCCTCTGCACTCCCCACAAACGAAACAGTTATATACTGTGGCCACAACAAAGTGCAAGAGGAGGAGACAGACTTTTGTAACCAGAGAGAGCACACGTTGTTCCTCCAGTCTCACGCCACTAGGCCAGCCGATTAGCAGCCAAGCACTCAAACTGTGCGGATTCAAGCCCAAGCAAGTGTGGTGGAGCAAGTCATGCTCACTGCCCTAGTAGCTGCCCTAGCAGTACAGCAGGTCCTATGTGGGGATTGGGCTGAACTCTGCATACACATGCATGACTGAGTGCAGAGGGTGAGTCCTGGTCGCATGAAAGAGCCAAAGTGCTCCGGAGGAAAATAAAGGAGAGATTCGTAGGAAACAGTCCATGTACAGCCAAAATAAGGTCTGCCTTTTCACTTGAATTTGGTACATGTACCAGCCGCTAAATTAACCACAGTTTTAGAAGCCCTGGTCTTTCCAGGGCATTTTTTGCTCTTAGCCTCTCTTTAACCTGGCTGCCCCTTCCTGATTCCAGTTTTAGAACTCTGCATCATCAACAACAGAGTAACGTTGACAGAGGAGAGGGCAAAGACAGGAGAGCTCAAGGGATGATAATCCATTTGAATGGTCAATTTGAACTTTACTGCTTTTAAACAGATATTGGAATATGTAGCAGCCAATAACTTTACAGGATTCCCTTTAACTGGAACGCTGCCTTTTCCTGTGCCCTGTATTAGTATCTTCAACACAGTCAACAACTGAGTAACATTGAGTAGGGTGCCTCTTGTGAAGCCAACGAATTTAGAAAAGGATTAGAAATGTATTTCATTCCTGTATACTGTGGGGGAAAGACACTTACGAAATTACGGAAATCAATGTTTCTAACCATTTAAGATAAAGAACTTTTTCAAAACAAATGTGCAAAATTAATTACTTCGGCACACTGCTGCAATATGAGCGATTCAGGGAGTCCAAAATACACATTACCTCTTGAGAAGGACGCTAGTGATTGTGAGTTAATCTGTAAATAGAACAAATGATGGATGGAATGCTGAACAAATTGAACACTTCTCCCCACCCCCCCCAGTCACCAATCTGGGTGTAATCCATTGTTTTTGTTCACCACACCACCCCAGTTTGGACCCAGCCATTTGCAAATCAGTCTTGACTCTGCTCCTCATGAAAAAAATCCAGCCCGAACTGTCAGGTCAGGTCCTCCCTGGAATGGAAACAAGCATCCTGGGACAGGTTTTGAGGTATAACCCCTCAGTCAGTCTAGCTTGAATCCAGTGGCACAGTGAACACGGAACCCACATCTGGGCATACCCTTTCCACTTAGGGTGACAAAAGCAAAAAGAACAAATGATGGACGGAATGCTGAACAAATCAAACACTCACCCCCAGACACCGATCTGGGTTTAATCCATAATTGTTTTGCTCACCACGCCACCCCAGTTTAGACCCAATCATATGCAAATCAGTCTTGACCTGCTGTTAATCTGTCAAAGTCAACAGGGGTATACCCAAATAACCCTTTTATACCTGGGCAAGGGACGCAGTTTTATACAATAACAAATGGTATAAAGGAATAAATACAAAGTGATTTCTGAGTAGGGCACATTTAATTACCCTCTCCACAATTATCATTCTTGATGAATTGTATCAAAATATATTTATAATCCACATGGACAATAGCACATAATCAATGAAAAAAAACACAAAAAATGACATATCACAACCTTTTTGAAAAGGTTCTCTCTTTGGCTCCGCTTTAAAAATTGAAACTTATGCGCTTTCCTTTTATCATTTTTATTCCTATTTGAATTGTGATTGGGGAAATTATTGGGGGGCGTGGTACCTTTCCGTTTTGGGAATCAGTGTTTAAATATTAATGATTTTAACCTCCACCCGACTTGAGCTTGGGGAATATAATGGTGGCTTTTTAAACTGTGCATTATGTTCGTTTATTTGCTTTCCTGTGTTACCAGTGTTTAATTTCCTAGCTCCCTGTACTTTGAGTCCAATTTCGGCCTCAGCTGCCATTTTTCTTGTGCCGCTTGCCTTCTGCGGTCAGCGCTATAATCGCTGCACGCTGTACGCCGCCCTCAGCTCACGTCACTTAATGGCCTCTGCTCGGGCGTGCAGCTGGCGCGCTTAAGGCAAGCCCGTCTGCGGCAAGTCAGCGGCCAGGGCCAGTTATGCTGCTCGAGCTGGGCCTTATGCTGTTAATTCATGTCAATACTCTGGTGAGTTTCTGAAAACACTCCAGCCTCCCCCCTGTTCTTCACACGGAGGTGGTCCTATGCCCTTTTAGTCGGCTTGTGGTTGTCTAGAGTGTGGGTTTACATTGATGCCTGCTTCATTTCCTGGTCATCTGTCTCATGAAGCAAAAAAGCGGTGCGTATTAGCGCTACCCTGATTAATGCTAGATCTTTAAGGAAGCACTATCTAGATGTGTTTGATATGATCACCGAAAAATCCTTGGATTTGCTGTTTGTTACGGAGACTTGGCTGGACACCTCCTCTAATCCTGTTGTGGCATTGGTAACAGCCTCTGGCTACAAGCTTCATTGGGTTGACCGCGTAGCTGGCAGAGGGGGTGGCCTGGCTATTTTGTATAGGGAGTGTTGGGTGCTGCATGGTGAGGCCTCCCTGCATGGAGTGAATGTGAGGTTCTGGACTTTAGTATACAGTTCTCACCTCACTTCACTCTAGGAGGCTCTCGTATTTATCGCTCTCCAGGCCCGTCGGAGGCGTTTAAATCATGTGGGGATGCTATGGCTGAACGTGCTTTGCGTTTCTCCTGCTATCTGGTTTTGGGAGACGTTAATCTTCATCTCGATCAATCTGACGCACGAGACACGGTTGAGTTTCTTAGCTCCCTGGAGTTGGAACATCTTTCTCAACGGGTTTCCCACCCTACTCATCAGGCGGGCCATATGTTAGATCCTGTGTGCGCTAACTTCCCGATTCAGGTGGTAAAGCCCTCTCCCGTCAGACCATTTCTTCATAGGCTTTTCTTTTTTTTTTTTTTGTTGAAAATAATTTTTATTATTTTCCGTTGAACAGGACATTGTATTGTTATTCGAGTACACAATTGTCCCGCATCGTACTTCATAGGCCTTTCTTGGGAAATTACTCAGCCTGTTAGCAAGGCGGTTGACTTTTGCCCATCAACTTTCAGTAAGATAGATCCTACTCAGTTCTCTGGCTCTTTGGCTGCATCTCGGCCCTCTCCTCAGGTAGATCCTGAGGGAAACCTATCTAGGTTCACCGATTGGATTTCTGATTCCGTGTCTGCGCTTTCAACCCCTCGCCGGCTTAAGTTTGCTGGAGAGTCTCCTTCCAAACCTTGGTTCTCTTCTGAGCTCAAAGCTTTAAAACACGAATGTAAAATACTGAAGGGCCTGGCGCTCAAGTGGCTATTGCCCTCTAGCCAAACACAAACTGAGAGCTAAACAAAAAAGTTATTATACTGCCATAACTGCCGCAAAAGGCTGCTACTATACCCTACGTATTGACCAAGCGAGTAATAATTCCAAAGAAATATTCTCCATTGTGCAAAGTTTTATGTCTCCCAGTGCCCTAGCTCGATCTGTACCAGCTTCTGAGACTTGGTGCAATATTCTTGCTAAGTTTTTTTTGGACAAGATTTGCACTATACAAGCTAGCTTTTCCTCGTTTAGTATGGCAGCTACTAATGTCTTGTCGTTTTTTGAGCCTATTGAGCTGGATTGTTCTCGCAAAATTCTTAAGTCCTTGAAGTCGGGATCTCCAACTGACCCCTGTGCTGCTAGACTTTTGGCCTTGGTTGCGGATACTATTAATCCGGAAGTCAATAAAATCATTAATAGGTCTTTGCAGGAAGGCTTTGTGCCAGCTGCCTGGCAGCGGGCACAGATCCTCCCTCTTCTGAAGAAGCCATCTCTTGACCCACTGACACCGGGAAATTATCGCCACATTTCACGGTTGCCCTCTGTGAGAAGACTGTCACCAAGCAACTGACCAATTTTGTGGAGTCATCGGGTCTGTTGCACCCGGACCAATCAGGGTTTCGTGCCTTGTTTAGCACTGAGTCTGCCCTGCTTGAGGTGACGGAGGCAATCCGTGAGTGTCTGGACGCCGGTGGAAGGGCAGCATTGGTTATGCTGGATCTCTCGGCGGCGTTTGACACGGTGCCACACTCTTTGCTTCTGGATCGCCTCTCTGAGATTGGGATTTCCGGCACAGTTTGGCGATGGATTAAATCTTTCTTGGAAGAACGTTCACAGCAGATCTGGCTCCCCCCTTGTGTCTCGGCATCGCAGCGTGTAGCTACCGGCGTCCCGCAGGGGTCATCTCTTAGTCCCCTTCTTTTTAACATCTATGTTACTCCGCTGATTTATTAAGCGGAGTCACTTGGGGATAAGGTGATGGCCTATGCGGACGACACTCAGCTCCTGTTTTCTTGGGGTAAGGATAATGATTCAGTCTTGATGGCTCAACACAGTCACTCTTCAGTCTTCAGCTGGCTTGCCCGGGCACAGCTCAAATGTAATGAAGAGAAATCAGAGGTCCTCTTGTATGGTGTCTTTCCAGACAACTTTCGAGAGAGACTTTGGCCCCCTGGCCAAAGTGTCACTTCTAAGGAGGAGTCGTTGGAATTGTAGTGATTGTTTGGACACCAGCGAGAATAATTTTTTAGGGTTACTGTTTAAGCTATTGGCATTGTAAATGACAATGCCTTTTATTTATGTGTTTTTTTAAGTATCACATAAAAAAAAAAGGCCTTATCATTTTTAATACCAATAGAAAAAAAACTCTCGCAAATGCGAGACCCCTCTAATGGAGGTCATTTCCCTTTCTTTAGACGCTGCTTGCCTATTCAGGTTACAGCAAGCAGCGTCTAAGGAAAGAGGCGTGGCCAACATTAAAGTGAACGTGCGTATGGGTGCACGTTCACCGAAGGCAGACAAAAAGTTACATCGGTCCACACTGTAAATTAAATAATTAAATAAGCACGCCCATTGAACTGAAAGTGGCCTGCGTTGTAAATTAAATAAACGCGGACGCTATAGTTAAAGTGGACAGCGCTATAATTTTAATAATATAAAAGCAGGCGGCCCTGCTGCGATGTCGTGGGTGGAATAGGGGAAGATCATTAAAGAAAATAGTGCTCAGCGAGTTACAAAGCAGACCGTGTAACAACAAAGCAGACCGTGTAACAACACAAGTAAAACGATCAGTCTTTATGGGAGGTTACAAATGCATTTGTCCACAATTGGGAGCTTAGGGGGTAAACAAGAACAGGTCGCCCCCCCACTCTCATAAACTTCACCTCAACAATAGACCTGTTCCATCTTTTTGTGTGAACATATATCAATGTTCACCATATACTTTTAGAGAAGACACATAACTTTGTGTATCTCAGAAGAGAATGACGATTCTCCAATTATCATACAGAGAGAATCTTGATTTCATTAAAGACTACAGAGGCTAACATTATGCAATATACTTTTATTGCTGCCCCAACTGCAGCCCTTTAAAGAACACATTACATCATGAATGCATTACATCATGAATAACAAAGTTCCAGAAAATAATACATAGCGCCATAGCAACAGGTCAACGTCCTCTAGAGCTGCGACGGACAAACCTAGATGAACAGATGAAGAGGCGAATTTCACAAAGATGAAGAATCTGGAAGAAAAGAAAAATCTAATTGGTAGTTCCATTTGAATAACGAATACATATGGATTTCACTCTTAAAAAATCTTAAAGTATAAAGGTATCTTATGCTATAGGGAGTGAAAGAACAAGGTTAAAATTGATAAAACTTAAATAACACAAAATAGTTAGATCTCCACCAGGGAGTGGTGATTGGGATAATCGTTAGCCTCCGTAGTCTTTAATGAAATCAAGATTCTCTCTGTATGATAATTGGAGAATCATCATTTCATTACAAGACCGGAGGCTACCATTATGCAAGTTTAAAGCTTTTTAACGCTGAATTGCTCACATGCTCCACAGGTCTGAGATAAAACTGATAAAACTGATAAAAAGTGGAAACACTTGACCAATCAGCAGTTTTAAGGATATCAGTGAGAGAACCTCCTGACCAGAATATTTTACTGGCCATAGCTCCACGAGAAGAGTGAGCCCAAAATTTAGATAAGTCTATTCCTGCTTGTGACATTATAAACTTAACCCATCTGGCAATGGTAGCAGTTGAAACCGCTTTGAAAGGTTTCACAAAAGAAATTAAGTTGTTTTTCATCAATAGGTCTAAGGTTTTGCATTAAAGAATCATACGATTTCATACAGTTTCTTGGAAAGAGGGGATAAAAGATGTTTTCGGTCATAGTTTTAGTTATCTTCCAAATTTCAAAATGTACACCCTCTGGAGAATGATATCTACTAGATATATCTACGGCCTTAACGTCAGAAACCCTTTTAAATGATATTAAACAGAGTAAGGTTGCTAGTTTGGTCGTTAATTGTTTTCTTGAAAGGGAAGGATTATCTGGCAATGAAGAGAAAAGTTCAAAAATGAGGTTAACATTCCATAAAGAGTCATATCTTGACTTAGGGGGACGTTTTAGTTTAATTCCTTTCATTACTCTACGGATCAGTGGGTCTGAACCAATTGAACATTCATTAACTAAGGAGTGTCCTTACAGTTGATTGTTCTATAGCTTAGACCTGAATTAAATAATCTAGCAAGGAAATTAGCTAAATCCACAATAGGAGCATCCACGGGATCCAGATCCCGCTCCAGGCACCAACTACACCATTTTTTCCTAACCTCGATGTATCTTCTCCTTGTGCCTGGTGCCCATGATTCGTCCAAAAGTTCTTTAGCCTGTCCTGAAAGGCCTGAGTATCTTTTTGATTTCCTGAAATCTTCCAGGCAAGAAGGTTCATGTTGCCTTCTAGGAGAAGAGGATGTTCTTCTCCGTTTTGACCCTGAAGAAGACCACTCTTCCCTTGGATAAAACGTGGAATATCTATTGCTAGTTCCATTGTTCCCGGAAACCAAACTTGTGTGTTCCAGAAGGGAGTAATTAGGATTATTGTGCATTGATCTGATCTGACTTTCAGTAGAACTCTCTGAATTAGGGAAAAGGGGGGGGGGGAGGGGAAGGCATAACCGTTCTGATTCTTCCAAGATTGGGCTAGGGCATCTACTGCTTGTGCGTTGGGATCTGGTCTCCAACTGTAATAGGTTTCGATCTGAAAGGTAAGTCTGCTGGCAAAAAGGTCTACCTGAAAAGGACAACACAGGTTCTGGATCTTCCTGAAGATAAATGGGTTCAATTTCCAATCGCTCGAGTCTTTCAGGAATCTTGAGTTGCGCTCGGCCCTTGTATTCAGATGACCAGGGATAAAATCTGCTTTTAAAATAATTTTCTGGCTCCAACAGAAATACTAAATCCTTTTGGCTAGATCCGCAAGGTTTTTTGATCTTGCACCCCCCAATCGGTTGATATCAGAAACAGCTGTGAAATTGTCTAATTTGATCAGGACAACACTGTTCTTCAGGGTGGTTTTGAAACTCAAGAGCATTTAGGCAAGCTAACATCTCTAAACAATGTATGTGGAGAGAGAGTTCTTCTCTGAACCATCTCCCACCTGTTTCTAACGCACCCATCCTGGCACCCAATCCTAGATTGCTCGCGTATGATTCCACCGTGTGTTCGGGGGTGTTTCCGAAGATTGCCTTCCCATTCCAACTGTCTAGGTTGTTCCACCACCAAAGAAGATCTTCTCGAGCCTCTTCCGAAAGAGGGAGAGTATCTGAATACCATAGTCCCTTCTTTAACCCCAAGGATTTTAATCTTTGCAGGGCTCTGTAATGTAATGGGCCTGGAGAAACTGCTTGAATAGAGGAGGAGAGTAGGCCAACTATTCTGGCCAGCTCGCGTAAACTGACTAAGTTCTTGGACATCACGCAAGAAACCTCTTTCTTTATTTTGGGGAGTTTCTTTGATGGAAGTTGTAATTAGCTTATAGTTGTGTCTACTTGGAATCCCAAGAACTCTAAATTTTGAGAGGGTGTCAGAATAGATTTTTCTATATTGATAACGAACCCCAAACTTTCCAAGAGGTCTCTTGTCCAGTTCATGTGTTTCAATAAGACTTCCTTGTTTTGAGACATTAGGAGGATATCGTCTAGATAAATTATTAATCAGACTCCTTTCATTCTTAGTGCTGCCACAACTGGTCTTAACATTTTGGTGAAACACCAAGGTGCTGAGGAGAGTCCAAAGCGAAGGCTTTGAAATTGGTATGTTATACCTCTCCAGGAGAATCTTAGAAACCTCTGGGAGTCTTTGTGCATTGGAATTGTGAAATAGGCGTCTTTTAGATCCAGTTTCACAACCCAGTCCTTCTCTTGAAGGATATCGCTTAGGAGGTGAAAACCCTCCATTTTGAAATGTCAGTAAACCAGAAAAGAATTTAGTTATTTTAGGTTTATAACTGGACACCAGCCCTTGTCTTTCTTTTTTACTAAGAAAATCGTACCTAGGAAACCCTGATTTGAGTCGGATACTCTGCAGATAGCATTCGTTAATAACATCGGATTCACTTCTGTATCTACTAGGGTGGATTGTTCCTTGTCCAAAATTAATTCTCTGGGATGATGTGTTTGGAAGGGAGGGGGGGGGAGGGGGGGGGGAAATAAAATGTATTTTGAATCCTTGTGCGGTTTCTAGAACCCAAGGGTCGTTCGTTAAAGCAAGCCAATTTTGGTAAAAAAGTCGGAGTCTTCCTCCTACCTTTATATGGGAAACATGTGGATTTATAGATCTTACCTTGTTCTCCAAAGTTTTGAGATTGGTTTCTGCCTCCACCACGGGTACGGAAGTTTCTGCCTCTTTGTGGGAAGAAGTAGGGATTCACGTTGGTTTTGGAAATATGGGGACCTGTACTGTCTGCGGCTGGCAGCCAGTCCCCTCCTGCCAGCCCGTCCAAAAATTCTATTGCCTCCAAACATCCTTCTCATATTAAATTGAGCCTTACTGAAGGCCGAAAAGGTGGCAACACATTTGCCTAGAAGTTTAACAAAGTGTTCGCCAAATAGTAGTCCTTTGGTGTCACCCTGGACTTCTTTGGAAGCGAGGTCCCCCAATTTAGGGTTGATTCTCATGAGAATTCCTCTTCTACGCTCAGAAGTTAGGCCCGCGTTAGCATTTCCAAGTAAACAAAGAGCGCGTTGGCTCCAACCCCTTAAAAGATCTACATCTACTGGGGTGTCATTTAGGGATGCTTCTTCTGCCAAATCTAGAATTTTGGCTAGGGGACCAAGAATATCAAGTACCCTATCTTGGCACTGTTTGAGGCAGCGTTTGAGACCTTTTTCTAGGGTCTCTGCCTGTTTTGAAGAGAAAGGTTAAGAGTTCAGGGTCTAGGTTAGGGGTTAGTGCACACTTATTTTCTATAAAGGGTCTGGGGCACTCAGCTCTCATGAGGTTTCTGGTTTCGCTTTCAAGGGGTTTAGAAATCCAGAATTTAATTAAGTTGGATACATGGTCCAAAGGCCACCATTCAGATCCTCTTGGGTGAGTAATTAAGGTAGGGTTAAACATCTCTACCCCTGAGGGGTCTTTAATTGAATTATTCTTAGAAGCTTCTGTTAGATCTTCGTCAAGGAGGTCGAGGTCTAGATTCCCAAGGGGGTCAAAGATGTATTTGTCTTCTTCTTCGTCAAAACTATTATTAGAACAGAAATCAAAGTTATCCGTTTGCATGATGAGGTCATTTGTGCCAGGACGGTCACTATATCTTCTTGTGTCGCGAGGGGCACCTATTCCTTTTGCGCCAATAAGGCTGCTCTTTCTAATTGTGTCGCTTGGGGCACCTCTTTTTGAAGTAATTTGATCTTTGTAGTGCGTAGGCTACCTTGTAATAAAATTTCTTTTGTAGCGCTTAGGCTACCTGATGAAGAGGCTTGATCTTTGTTAGCGCATAGGCTACCATGTGGTTCCATATGTTTTGTTTTTTTAGCAACCTTGCCTCCCTTTTGGGGTTAGGGTTCGCATTCTTCAGAGAGGACGATTGAGTCTTCTTCAGTTACAAAATCTATTTTCCTTTTATTCATATTGGAATCAACAGCCTCTTTTAAGGAGGATTTAAGGTGATTTTCTAAGAAAATCATTAAATTATTCTCATTTGGGACAGTATTGTCATCTTCCTCATATTCTGAATGATTGTCCATTTTTTTCCTCTCTCTCTCTCTCTTTTTTATGTATTAGTGCTATAATTGTAATTGAAGGCTATATCTTTGTAAAATGAGGTCTTACCGGTTTTCTCCGTGTGTTTTACTATAGCCTTATAGCCCGCCGTAGCGGGCTATACCGGCTGTTAATGGCCCGCTGCAGCGTTAAAGGCCCGAGCTGAAGGCGAGGGACTTTAACAACAGCAGCGGGCCATTAACAGCGGTATAGCCCTGCTACGAAGGGCTATAAGGCTATTAGAACATTCTGCCACTAGAGGGCAGAATGTTCTACCAAAACAAAGCCCTTCAGGGAGCGCGAGGGGATTGAAATCCCCTCAGGCTCCCTGAAGTCTTTGTTCACAGCCAGAGCTGTGAACAAAGACACATTGGAATGTTGGTGCTCCGGGCTTATACCGGCCAGTATTAGCCCGGAGCGCTCCATTGTCTTCAATGGAGCTGCCAACGTTCCAATGTTCTAATGTCCGTTAATAACCTTGGTATGTGAACTGAAATTCATTAACCGCTCCCGTATCTGTCACTGCAATTAGTCAGTCGATATATCCGTGGGTGTCCAGGGACTGAGCGCTGGCCAGACACCCACGGATATTTCGACTGACTAATTGCAGTGACAGATACAAGAGCGGTTCATGAATTTCAGTTCACATACCGAGGTTGAAGGTATGCCGAAGAGGGGCAACTAACCGATAGAATAAACGGAGACAAGAGGTGCAGTGAGGACGCTGACCTAAACCTTGATGAAATGGCCACAAAATCTGTAAGGCAATGAAACATGTTGGTTTTAATTGAGCAGACACACAGCAAGGAATAAATCAATAGAGCTAGTGTGCCTAGCTCGTTTTTAAATCAAGGTACATTGGGTTTCTATGCTAGATCCCGGTCTTCCTTCAAGGGTCACCTGTAGTATTCATATCACAATTTTTGATTTTTTCCTCACTACCTTATCTTTTTTTCAAGTTGGCAGATGCTAATGATGAGAACCTGAGGATACAGGAGAGTACCAGCCTGCAACCTCCCTTGGTGTTACTCCCGTGAGGCACTGCCAACTTATCCTCACCTTTTTCACTTTTTTCCTCTTCTTGTTTCTCCTTTCTGTTCACCCGCACGTTGGTGGGGGATCACGCATAAGTAGACAGCGTACACCACAGTTAAAAGTAGCGATTTTGGTCACAGTATGGCAGAAGTAAGATTTGGATTCTCTGCTGAGACACACGAAGTTATGTGTCTTCTCTAAAAGTATATGGTGAGCATTGATATATGTTCACACAAAAAGATGGAACAGGTATATTGTTGAGGTGAAGGTTACAAATGCAGACAAGGCGGTACGAAGGAGGGACTACTAAGCCTATTCACAAATAAAAAGCAACAATTTTGGACAGTAACAGGAGCCAATTGCAAAGATTGCAAAAGCTAAATTCTGGAATTTGCTAGTGACTTGGTTCCCCCACCCAGCAAAAAACAATCCTATTAGGTAATAGGCTGGTGAGTAAGGGATCTCCTTGTCAATGACCTCTCCTATCCATAGCACTCCTTCCCAGTAGACCCGTAGGTGTGAACATGTCCGTAACATGTGTAGAACATCATACACCAGCATTTCACCGCAGCGGGGACAGGCTGCTCTCTCTACCTGAAAGTATCTGCCTATGCGTTCTGGAGTCAAGTAAGCCCTGTGAATGACGTAGTAACTTATTAGTCGTGCATTCCTGGATACCTTAGGGGTCCCGTCTAGTATACTGTCCCAATCCTTCAGTGATATCGGGGGGTGTCAAGATCTCCTTCCCATTGGTTGCGTAGTGCTTCTAGCGGGCGCAACCCATCCGCCTGGAGTGCTCTATAGTGGCAGGAGACCCCTTTAATGACGCCTGCGGAATAAAGCTGGAAAGTTTATATAGGGAGTGTTTATGCCCAAGTGCTGAAAAATGTTTATTAGAAATCTCAGATGACTAGGTATGCAAACTAACAAACAAATAAAAAATATCTTTGAAGAGGGAAGTGGGTATATAACCAACTGTATATTTACCACCTGACTCCAACTTTTTTTTTTGAGAATGGAACAATTTATACAGGAATCGTTTCTGGTTATTAAGTAATGTAATGTTGTATAACATGTAATAGTGGCATAGTGTGAAGACTCCTTAAAAAGGATGAAAAAAGCCTCACAGGAGCACCAGAAGGAAAGACTATTGTGCATGGAAAGCTTCCTAGACCTGTCATCAGTGCAAAAGTCACTCAAAGCTTCCATAAAGGTAATTCAAACTTATATTAACACACGTTAGACAAGCAACAAATTAAAGGGGGTCGGCTTCTCTTGTTTTCCTTTCCCCTCAAGCCCCGACCATTCCTCAACAGTGCTGTTGCTGCCTAATATTATCATTTACTAATCTGGCCTCACCCGCCAGCTATGTGAGGAGCAACGAAGGATCTGAATTAGGTTTCAAAGAGTGACTTGAAAAGGAGTCTGGCAATCACTTCACACTATTCATTGTGTGTCAGCACATAAGGAGCATAAAAACACAACACAGTAACTTAACTAAAAAAAATTACAAATAAAAAATAAAAAGGATTGAGCCACCCATTCAGAGCCCCAATCCTGATGGCATAGGAATTTCCTTCATCAAGGAGAACCTGGAAGGTTGGACCAGTATATTGTATGACTTTTATGAAAGTGTAATTGGAGCTTCTGGGATTCCTCTAAATGTAAGTGATCTATTCGTCAACTAATTTATAAGTTTAGTCCTAAATCAGACTATACCTTAGAAGGAACAAGGACTCCTATAAAAGAGACTTGCTCGGATGCAATCCTCTCATATAACTCATAACACTGTATTAATAGAGTATTGTGTAAATTAACATGCACCTAATTACATTTTTAGCAAGATGAAGCTTGCATACGTGTTTTACTAACAAATAACCCGAGTGAGACTTAAAATGGCTACTAACGTGGTAAACTGTACTGAGCATGCGTCAACACAGTATGTCGGTCTTTCGCTTGGAGGGAATTTTCTGCAGCTGCGCATAAGCATCTAATATGGCCGCTTGGAAGCACACATGCTAAGCATCTGCCTTGCTGAAACTAAAACATGCTATTTACTAAATGCTCATGCGGAGAGAGCGATTATAAGTAAAAGGGATCAGAGTAGAGATAGGTGGTATACAGTGAAATCATTTTATTCTCGAATTAATACGTTTCTTTTTGACTTCTCTATTAGGGCCTCCGAGTGAGACAGAAGTCTATGTCTCACGTGACCCCTCACGCAGGCGCAGTAATGACAAGTCGGGTAACCATGATATAGAACTTAAAACCCGTCCAAGGCCATCATAGCTACATGGCCTGGGAACCTAATGGACATCCTGAGAGCTGAATAGAAATTAAGATCAAAAGTATACATTTGACTGATAAAGATGTGAATACGGGTGGGAAATAAAGCTTGGGAATAAGGATAAAGGGGCGGGAACTTTAAACAAAGAAAATTATTAAAACTTAGCATGGTGTGATGATCATCCCCCCCCCACTCCCCCAATCCCCCCCGCCTGTCCAATCAGAATTAGGGCTTCCATGAAACTGAAACATTAAGGGGTGGTACATGTCATTAGAAAGGTAGAATTGAGGTAGTTTAGTTAGTTAAGCTTGTGTTGCCGAGATGCTGAGAGACCGGGATGCTGTCCGAGAGCTGAACAAATGCTGAAGAAGAATCGATTTGCAGACTTAGAATTTAAGCTAATTAATTAGAAGAACATTGCAGAAGAATCGAGGAGGGAAAATAAGGCAAATAAGTAAAAGAAGATCGCGGAAGAATCGAGGAGGAAGATAGTGTCAGAGAGGGGTGAGACGCAGGCGTCATATCTAGAAGGTCATCTTATCCTGTCCTGAAGTCGTTGTAACCTGATCTTTCCCAGGGAAACCTCCTAGCTCCTTGGCCAAGGGGTTGGTTTCCACACCATCCTAGGTAACTATAATTCTGTGTAGTATGTCATTGTACTGCTCTCTCTATCCTCTCCTTTCTGAAGTATTGTCATTGTGAAATATAAATTCAATATAGGTGACAAAGTAAAGAATTAATTGACTTTTCTTCCCTGGAGAAACAGAGTCTGTACTGTATTCTTGTTTGGCTCACATGAATTAACTAAATAAACATTTAAAACTTCTCCCGAGTCTGTAGTTATTTCAGAATGGTAAGGAATATAAATAACACTGATGTCATTTCACCATCAACTAGTTCCAACTAATAGGTCCATTGACCAGAGGAAAGAACTTTTTGATCAGTGAAAGATTAGTTACATTTGGACAGGTAACTAATCTCATAAAAATTGACCCCCAGCTGTGTTTACTAGCCTATGCGATTGTGTTTATGGGCCCAGGTGATTATATGGTGTTGGAGTACCTGAGGTTGGTAACCCGCTGGATCACCAGTTACAGTTTAATTTCTTTACCCAGTTAGGAGGAAAATATAGTCTGTTAACGGAGCTTGAAAAGTGAAACAAGAAGGTCTTTCTAACCTCAAACAGACTGACTTTCAAAAATATTTCTAAATGATTGACAATTTCATGTTTTTGTTTCTGATAGCTTTAAATAAAAGGTAACTAAAGAAACAAGCATTTGCAATGCAATCGGTCTCGCCTTTGGGACCTTTTATGTATTTAGCTATGCAGCCAGGGTGCTGAAACATTACTGAACTTTAACATGGAGGGAAAGTAAGCACCAAACTGCGTGACACTCCAGGTATGGGAACACATGGAGAGAAATATTACCTTTCAGCGGGAATTGGTATCCAAAGCTCTGTTAAATCAGGGCCTTCGGTGGTCATTTCACTGATCATACAAGATTTGAAAAAAATATTATTGTCTACAGGTGCTTGTGGAAGACAATTTCTATGGACTGGAATCTAGAGAATGCTAAAGTGAGTGTTGTTACTGGCCTCTGCTGGTCGGAAAGTCCCTTAGCAGGAAGCAATTTTGATATTTTACTGACCTCTACAGGTCGTTTTCTATCAAGACCGTTAAATAGAGGCAGTTGAACAAGCAGAAACCAATTCTGGTATTTTATTGACCTCTACAGGTCGTTTTCTATCAAGACAGTTAAACAGAGGCAGTTGAACAGAAAAAAAGTCCCTAAGCGGAAGCAGACAAGTCCTAGGGCTGATCTCCAGAGCCCACAAAGTACATACACATATAAGTATATACAAGAGGTCTTGAATGCTCGATCTAAAAAGACTTTACACCTCTTTTATGGACTACACACCTTTGATCGTGGATTTCAGGGTAGCTGTGGGCCACCCTACTTGCCTAGTGGTATCAAATAGGGACCACTATATTTTTCAATGTAACAATACATATAGGACAGGGTTAAGTTTAATTATGGATGTGGTCTATCTCCCAATATATGCAAGTAAAACATTCAAAAACATGGGTACACACATCTACCTTTGTTGTTTTCTCTTAATATGGCTGTTTTAGCGGGAGCCCATGAAAAAGCAGGCAGCCCCCAACTATCATGAGAGGGCTGAAAATAAGGAGCTTAACCTGTGGCAATGGCTTACTGTTACTGTCACATACACAACTGGTTTAGAGATGCTGTTAACCAGGCATGATTAGTACAATTACTCTAACACACTAAAGGTTAATCACAGCATAATAAAAATTAATTCTTCTGTCACCTGAATAAATTGAGATTTAAGGAGAAAATTAACAAATATAGTATTTAAGAAGCAGATTAATATTGCTATTTGGGTGTTTTCAATAATGTATTTTTCACTGAGAACATTGACTTAACTAATGTTACACATAACTGTTTAGACGGTACTGCCATGCCATCTAGATTGAAACTCCTATATGGCGGTAGAGCTACTAGAGAAGATTTGAATACTTTCAAAGTCAAACAAGCCGCAATCATATTGTATGAAGTGATAAAGTTACTGAAAACTCTATTGCTCAAACATTCTGGTGCCGATCACGATCCGGTAAAAAATGTCCCCGTACGACTCGTATCGGGTCTTTTTACCGTACGAATCGTACAAGTGCCGTACGAACTGGCAATCACGATTCGCATGGTAAAAAGTCCATACGAACCGCACTGGGAATATTTCCCCACACGTCCTCGGGTCGGAAAATGTGTCCGACACGTCCTCGTACGATTCACCGTACAAACGTGAAAGGTGAACTCCGACCGGGGAATCACGATCCATCCCGGGCGTCCGAATGTACAACCGTATGGTGAAAAGACCGTCCGCACCGAACTCCCATAACAACCATGGAGACGTCCAAACAGGTGCCCGGTACGTGCCGTACCCCCCCCAGCCCCCGTAGGTACGCGCCGACCCCCCCCAGCCCCCGTAGGTACGCGCCGACCCCCCCCCAGCCCCCGTAGGTACGCGCCGACCCCCCCCAGCCCCCGTAGGTACGCGCCGACCCCCCCCCAGCCCCCGTAGGTACGCGCCGACCCCCCCCCAGCCCCCGTAGGTACGCGCCGACCCCCCCCCAGCCCCCGTAGGTACGCGCCGACCCCCCCCAGCCCCCGTAGGTACGCGCCGACCCCCCCCAGCCCCCATAGGTACGCGCCGACCCCCCCCCAGCCCCCATAGGTACGCGCCGACCCCCCCCCAGCCCCCGTAGGTACGCGCCGACCCCCCCCAGCCCCCGTAGGTACGCGCCGACCCCCCCAGCCCCCGTAGGTACGCGCCGACCCCCCCCCAGCCCCCGTAGGTACGCGCCGACCCCCCCCCAGCCCCCGTAGGTACGCGCCGACCCCCCCCCCAGCCCCCGTAGGTACGCGCCGACCCCCCCTGTGTGTACACCCGTGTACGGTGCGTACCCCCCGTGTACGCTCGAGTCGAACCCCCCCGTGTACGCTCGAGTCGTACCCCCACCCGTGTATGTACGGTGTGTACCCCCCCGTGTACGCTCGAGTCGAACCCCCCCCGTGTACGCTCGAGTCGGACCCCCCCGTGTACGCTCGAGTCGGACCCCCCCGTGTACGCTCGAGTCGGACCCCCCCGTGTACGCTCGAGTCGAACCCCCCCCGTGTACGCTCGAGTCGAACCCCCCCCGTGTACGCTCGAGTCGAACCCCCCCCGTGTACGCTCGAGTCGAACCCCCCCGTGTACGATCGAGTCGGACCCCCCCGTGTACGCTCGAGTCGGACCCCCCCGTGTACGCTCGAGTCGGACCCCCCCCGTGTACGCTCGAGTCGAACCCCCCCCGTGTACGCTCGAGTCGAACCCCCCCGTGTACGCTCGAGTCGAACCCCCCCGTGTACGCTCGAGTCGAACCCCCCCGTGTACGCTCGAGTCGAACCCCCCCGTGTACGCTCGAGGACTCCCCGTGTACGCTCGAGTCGAACCCCCCCGTGTACGCTCGAGTCGGACCCCCCCCGTGTACGCTCGAGTCGGACCCCCCCGTGTACGCTCGAGTCGTACCCCCACCCGTGTATGTACGCGCTGGGGGTACGCACCGTACATACACGGGTGGGGGTACGACTCGAGCGTACACGGGGGGGTCCGACTCGAGCGTACACGGGGGGGTTCGACTCGAGCGTACACGGGGGGGTCCGACTCGAGCGTACACGGGGGGGTCCGACTCGAGCGTACACGGGGGGGTCCGACTCGAGCGTACACGGGGGGGTCCGACTCGAGCGTACACGGGGGGTCCGACTCGAGCGTACACGGGGGGTTCGACTCGAGCGTACACGGGGGGGTCCGACTCGAGCGTACACGGGGGGGGTTCGACTCGAGCGTACACGGGGGGGGTTCGACTCGAGCGTACACGGGGGGGGTTCGACTCGAGCGTACACGGGGGGGTTCGACTCGAGCGTACACGGGGGGTCCGACTCGAGCGTACACGGGGGGGTTCGACTCGAGCGTACACGGGGGGGTACGCACCGTACATACACGGGTGGGGGTACGACTCGAGCGTACACGGGGGGGTCCGACTCGAGCGTACACGGGGGGGTTCGACTCGAGCGTACACGGGGGGGTCCGACTCGAGCGTACACGGGGGGGTTCGACTCGAGCGTACACGGGGGTCCGACTCGAGCGTACACGGGGGGTTCCGACTCGAGCGTACACGGGGGGGTCCGACTCGAGCGTACACGGGGGGGTCCGACTCGAGCGTACACGGGGGGTACGCACCGTACACGGGTGTACACACGGGGGGGTCGGCGCGTACCTACGGGGGCTGGGGGGGGTCGGCGCGTACCTACGGGGGCTGGGGGGGGGGGGGGGGGGTCGGCGCATACCTACGGGGGCTGGGGGGGGGGGGGTCGGCGCGTACCTACGGGGGCTGGGGGGGGGGGGGGTGTCGGCGCGTACCGGGCCACCTACTCTGGTCGATTCGCGCCGTACTTCGCTTTTGCGGCACTTTTTGGGTGCCGTGAAAATATTGCCGTCCGGACTGCTGTCGGTTCGAATCGTAATTCCTGGTTCGTGAAACGCTGCCTGAAAGCGTCCCGACGTCACGTCGCAGCATTCCCGGATCACATTCGTATGTATATTTTCGTCGGTCGGTGTTTTTTACGATTCGTACGGAAATGGTGTTTCCGTGCGAATCGTAATTCCATGTTTGTAAAGTTTTACAACCGGGTACGAGTCGGACGGGGAATTCGCTCCGACCGACGGTTCGTACGCGGTTTTTAACGGATCGTAATCGGCACCTTTGTCTATCCAACAGACACACAAGCTCCTGTCTTTGAGGCAAGTGACAACCCAATTTAGAATGCCAAAGCAATTACGCTTTACAGCACTGTCTTATCAGAAATATATTACCTACTGGCGGTCGCCAGTAGGTAGTTATAGTTAGGACCCTGTTTCCATAGGAAATCCGCGACATTCTATTTGGAATAACATTGGCGCCGGTCGACGAATCCTCGCGAAATTTTCAAAATAGGTGGGGCGCTACGCTCCGCTCCTACCCTGAAAGTCTCGGGGGGATTCGTCAAGCAGGGGCCGAGAAAAAAGGGGGGTCCCAAAACGCGTTTTCCCCATGCATTTTTCCATAGGACCTTTAGACACAGCTACAGCCCGAACGGCTGAACAGAATTACTTGACATTTGGCAGAGAGGTAGCCATAAGGTCAAGGAAGTGCCTTTTGCAGGTCTGGTGTAAATCTGTTCAGTATTTCCTGAGAAAATAGCATTTAAACGCATATATATATGTGGGCGGAGCCTAACCACACATCTCATCCTGAGATCTGATTGGCTGTCAGCACTTCATCCAAGAAGTGTTGGCAGCCATCTTGGGACCAATATACATGATAGCACCTCATTAAAAAGCATTGCAGTTAATAGAAGGTTTTAAGACTTTAGTTACATTATAAATCATTTGTTGATGGTACCATACTCATTTTAGGAATTGTGGTATGTTCCAAGGTGATTTCACCATGTGAAAAAGCCTTCTGCTGGGATATCATGATTGAGAGAAAAATATTTTCTCATGCTTTTACCACAGAGGTTTGGAAGGTGATCTATAGGCTAAACTGAGAGCTTATTTTCTGTAAATTCACATTATCTTTCTCAGTCATGTGAGAATGAAGTCTGACATTCTCAGTAAAACATGTACATCCAACAAGGGCAGAGACTGTCAGTTGATTCCTTTGTGTTCTACTGCAGCTTCCCAGAGTGTTCCAAAGAACTACTAGAGCGCTAACAGTCCTACTTATGATAAACGTATGGCACACCTGAAGCCATCTTGCTTGGATTAAAGTGGTAAATGTGAATACGGGTGGGAAATAAAGCTTGGGAATAAGGATAAAGGGGCGGGAACTTTAAACAAAGAAAATTATTAAAACTTAGCATGGTGTGATGATCATCCCCCCCCCACTCCCCCAATCCCCCCCGCCTGTCCAATCAGAATTAGGGCTTCCATGAAACTGAAACATTAAGGGGTGGTACATGTCATTAGAAAGGTAGAATTGAGGTAGTTTAGTTAGTTAAGCTTGTGTTGCCGAGATGCTGAGAGACCGGGATGCTGTCCGAGAGCTGAACAAATGCTGAAGAAGAATCGATTTGCAGACTTAGAATTTAAGCTAATTAATTAGAAGAACATTGCAGAAGAATCGAGGAGGGAAAATAAGGCAAATAAGTAAAAGAAGATCGCGGAAGAATCGAGGAGGAAGATAGTGTCAGAGAGGGGTGAGACGCAGGCGTCATATCTAGAAGGTCATCTTATCCTGTCCTGAAGTCGTTGTAACCTGATCTTTCCCAGGGAAACCTCCTAGCTCCTTGGCCAAGGGGTTGGTTTCCACACCATCCTAGGTAACTATAATTCTGTGTAGTATGTCATTGTACTGCTCTCTCTATCCTCTCCTTTCTGAAGTATTGTCATTGTGAAATATAAATTCAATATAGGTGACAAAGTAAAGAATTAATTGACTTTTCTTCCCTGGAGAAACAGAGTCTGTACTGTATTCTTGTTTGGCTCACATGAATTAACTAAATAAACATTTAAAACTTCTCCCGAGTCTGTAGTTATTTCAGAATGGTAAGGAATATAAATAACACTGATGTCATTTCACCATCAACTAGTTCCAACTAATAGGTCCATTGACCAGAGGAAAGAACTTTTTGATCAGTGAAAGATTAGTTACATTTGGACAGGTAACTAATCTCATAAAAATTGACCCCCAGCTGTGTTTACTAGCCTATGCGATTGTGTTTATGGGCCCAGGTGATTATATGGTGTTGGAGTACCTGAGGTTGGTAACCCGCTGGATCACCAGTTACAGTTTAATTTCTTTACCCAGTTAGGAGGAAAATATAGTCTGTTAACGGAGCTTGAAAAGTGAAACAAGAAGGTCTTTCTAACCTCAAACAGACTGACTTTCAAAAATATTTCTAAATGATTGACAATTTCATGTTTTTGTTTCTGATAGCTTTAAATAAAAGGTAACTAAAGAAACAAGCATTTGCAATGCAATCGGTCTCGCCTTTGGGACCTTTTATGTATTTAGCTATGCAGCCAGGGTGCTGAAACATTACTGAACTTTAACATGGAGGGAAAGTAAGCACCAAACTGCGTGACACTCCAGGTATGGGAACACATGGAGAGAAATATTACCTTTCAGCGGGAATTGGTATCCAAAGCTCTGTTAAATCAGGGCCTTCGGTGGTCATTTCACTGATCATACAAGATTTGAAAAAAATATTATTGTCTACAGGTGCTTGTGGAAGACAATTTCTATGGACTGGAATCTAGAGAATGCTAAAGTGAGTGTTGTTACTGGCCTCTGCTGGTCGGAAAGTCCCTTAGCAGGAAGCAATTTTGATATTTTACTGACCTCTACAGGTCGTTTTCTATCAAGACCGTTAAATAGAGGCAGTTGAACAAGCAGAAACCAATTCTGGTATTTTATTGACCTCTACAGGTCGTTTTCTATCAAGACAGTTAAACAGAGGCAGTTGAACAGAAAAAAAGTCCCTAAGCGGAAGCAGACAAGTCCTAGGGCTGATCTCCAGAGCCCACAAAGTACATACACATATAAGTATATACAAGAGGTCTTGAATGCTCGATCTAAAAAGACTTTACACCTCTTTTATGGACTACACACCTTTGATCGTGGATTTCAGGGTAGCTGTGGGCCACCCTACTTGCCTAGTGGTATCAAATAGGGACCACTATATTTTTCAATGTAACAATACATATAGGACAGGGTTAAGTTTAATTATGGATGTGGTCTATCTCCCAATATATGCAAGTAAAACATTCAAAAACATGGGTACACACATCTACCTTTGTTGTTTTCTCTTAATATGGCTGTTTTAGCGGGAGCCCATGAAAAAGCAGGCAGCCCCCAACTATCATGAGAGGGCTGAAAATAAGGAGCTTAACCTGTGGCAATGGCTTACTGTTACTGTCACATACACAACTGGTTTAGAGATGCTGTTAACCAGGCGTGATTAGTACAATTACTCTAACACACTAAAGGTTAATCACAGCATAATAAAAATTAATTCTTCTGTCACCTGAATAAATTGAGATTTAAGGAGAAAATTAACAAATATAGTATTTAAGAAGCAGATTAATATTGCTATTTGGGTGTTTTCAATAATGTATTTTTCACTGAGAACATTGACTTAACTAATGTTACACATAACTGTTTAGACGGTACTGCCATGCCATCTAGATTGAAACTCCTATATGGCGGTAGAGCTACTAGAGAAGATTTGAATACTTTCAAAGTCAAACAAGCCGCAATCATATTGTATGAAGTGATAAAGTTA
This sequence comes from Triturus cristatus, assembly GCF_964204655.1. NCBI lineage: Eukaryota > Metazoa > Chordata > Amphibia > Caudata > Salamandridae > Triturus > Triturus cristatus. The sequence continues at coordinate 530,522,638 of NC_140586.1, forward strand.
CTGAAAACTCTATTGCTCAAACATTCTGGTGCCGATCACGATCCGGTAAAAAATGTCCCCGTACGACTCGTATCGGGTCTTTTTACCGTACGAATCGTACAAGTGCCGTACGAACTGGCAATCACGATTCGCATGGTAAAAAGTCCATACGAACCGCACTGGGAATATTTCCCCACACGTCCTCGGGTCGGAAAATGTGTCCGACACGTCCTCGTACGATTCACCGTACAAACGTGAAAGGTGAACTCCGACCGGGGAATCACGATCCATCCCGGGCGTCCGAATGTACAACCGTATGGTGAAAAGACCGTCCGCACCGAACTCCCATAACAACCATGGAGACGTCCAAACAGGTGCCCGGTACGTGCCGTACCCCCCCCAGCCCCCGTAGGTACGCGCCGACCCCCCCCAGCCCCCGTAGGTACGCGCCGACCCCCCCCCAGCCCCCGTAGGTACGCGCCGACCCCCCCCAGCCCCCGTAGGTACGCGCCGACCCCCCCCCAGCCCCCGTAGGTACGCGCCGACCCCCCCCCAGCCCCCGTAGGTACGCGCCGACCCCCCCCCAGCCCCCGTAGGTACGCGCCGACCCCCCCCAGCCCCCGTAGGTACGCGCCGACCCCCCCCAGCCCCCATAGGTACGCGCCGACCCCCCCCCAGCCCCCATAGGTACGCGCCGACCCCCCCCCAGCCCCCGTAGGTACGCGCCGACCCCCCCCAGCCCCCGTAGGTACGCGCCGACCCCCCCAGCCCCCGTAGGTACGCGCCGACCCCCCCCCAGCCCCCGTAGGTACGCGCCGACCCCCCCCCAGCCCCCGTAGGTACGCGCCGACCCCCCCCCCAGCCCCCGTAGGTACGCGCCGACCCCCCCTGTGTGTACACCCGTGTACGGTGCGTACCCCCCGTGTACGCTCGAGTCGAACCCCCCCGTGTACGCTCGAGTCGTACCCCCACCCGTGTATGTACGGTGTGTACCCCCCCGTGTACGCTCGAGTCGAACCCCCCCCGTGTACGCTCGAGTCGGACCCCCCCGTGTACGCTCGAGTCGGACCCCCCCGTGTACGCTCGAGTCGGACCCCCCCGTGTACGCTCGAGTCGAACCCCCCCCGTGTACGCTCGAGTCGAACCCCCCCCGTGTACGCTCGAGTCGAACCCCCCCCGTGTACGCTCGAGTCGAACCCCCCCGTGTACGATCGAGTCGGACCCCCCCGTGTACGCTCGAGTCGGACCCCCCCGTGTACGCTCGAGTCGGACCCCCCCCGTGTACGCTCGAGTCGAACCCCCCCCGTGTACGCTCGAGTCGAACCCCCCCGTGTACGCTCGAGTCGAACCCCCCCGTGTACGCTCGAGTCGAACCCCCCCGTGTACGCTCGAGTCGAACCCCCCCGTGTACGCTCGAGGACTCCCCGTGTACGCTCGAGTCGAACCCCCCCGTGTACGCTCGAGTCGGACCCCCCCCGTGTACGCTCGAGTCGGACCCCCCCCGTGTACGCTCGAGTCGGACCCCCCCGTGTACGCTCGAGTCGTACCCCCACCCGTGTATGTACGCGCTGGGGGTACGCACCGTACATACACGGGTGGGGGTACGACTCGAGCGTACACGGGGGGGTCCGACTCGAGCGTACACGGGGGGGTCCGACTCGAGCGTACACGGGGGGGTCCGACTCGAGCGTACACGGGGGGGTCCGACTCGAGCGTACACGGGGGGTCCGACTCGAGCGTACACGGGGGGTTCGACTCGAGCGTACACGGGGGGGTCCGACTCGAGCGTACACGGGGGGGGTTCGACTCGAGCGTACACGGGGGGGGTTCGACTCGAGCGTACACGGGGGGGTTCGACTCGAGCGTACACGGGGGGTCCGACTCGAGCGTACACGGGGGGGTTCGACTCGAGCGTACACGGGGGGGTACGCACCGTACATACACGGGTGGGGGTACGACTCGAGCGTACACGGGGGGGTCCGACTCGAGCGTACACGGGGGGGTCCGACTCGAGCGTACACGGGGGGGTTCGACTCGAGCGTACACGGGGGGGTCCGACTCGAGCGTACACGGGGGGGTTCGACTCGAGCGTACACGGGGGTCCGACTCGAGCGTACACGGGGGGTTCCGACTCGAGCGTACACGGGGGGGTCCGACTCGAGCGTACACGGGGGGGTCCGACTCGAGCGTACACGGGGGGTACGCACCGTACACGGGTGTACACACGGGGGGGTCGGCGCGTACCTACGGGGGCTGGGGGGGGTCGGCGCGTACCTACGGGGGCTGGGGGGGGGGGGGGGGGGGTCGGCGCATACCTACGGGGGCTGGGGGGGGGGGGTCGGCGCGTACCTACGGGGGCTGGGGGGGGGGGGGGTGTCGGCGCGTACCGGGCCACCTACTCTGGTCGATTCGCGCCGTACTTCGCTTTTGCGGCACTTTTTGGGTGCCGTGAAAATATTGCCGTCCGGACTGCTGTCGGTTCGAATCGTAATTCCTGGTTCGTGAAACGCTGCCTGAAAGCGTCCCGACGTCACGTCGCAGCATTCCCGGATCACATTCGTATGTATATTTTCGTCGGTCGGTGTTTTTTACGATTCGTACGGAAATGGTGTTTCCGTGCGAATCGTAATTCCATGTTTGTAAAGTTTTACAACCGGGTACGAGTCGGACGGGGAATTCGCTCCGACCGACGGTTCGTACGCGGTTTTTAACGGATCGTAATCGGCACCTTTGTCTATCCAACAGACACACAAGCTCCTGTCTTTGAGGCAAGTGACAACCCAATTTAGAATGCCAAAGCAATTACGCTTTACAGCACTGTCTTATCAGAAATATATTACCTACTGGCGGTCGCCAGTAGGTAGTTATAGTTAGGACCCTGTTTCCATAGGAAATCCGCGACATTCTATTTGGAATAACATTGGCGCCGGTCGACGAATCCTCGCGAAATTTTCAAAATAGGTGGGGCGCTACGCTCCGCTCCTACCCTGAAAGTCTCGGGGGGATTCGTCAAGCAGGGGCCGAGAAAAAAGGGGGGTCCCAAAACGCGTTTTCCCCATGCATTTTTCCATAGGACCTTTAGACACAGCTACAGCCCGAACGGCTGAACAGAATTACTTGACATTTGGCAGAGAAGTAGCCATAAGGTCAAGGAAGTGCCTTTTGCAGGTCTGGTGTAAATCTGTTCAGTATTTCCTGAGAAAATAGCATTTAAACGCATATATATATGTGGGCGGAGCCTAACCACACATCTCATCCTGAGATCTGATTGGCTGTCAGCACTTCATCCAAGAAGTGTTGGCAGCCATCTTGGGACCAATATACATGATAGCACCTCATTAAAAAGCATTGCAGTTAATAGAAGGTTTTAAGACTTTAGTTACATTATAAATCATTTGTTGATGGTACCATACTCATTTTAGGAATTGTGGTATGTTCCAAGGTGATTTCACCATGTGAAAAAGCCTTCTGCTGGGATATCATGATTGAGAGAAAAATATTTTCTCATGCTTTTACCACAGAGGTTTGGAAGGTGATCTATAGGCTAAACTGAGAGCTTATTTTCTGTAAATTCACATTATCTTTCTCAGTCATGTGAGAATGAAGTCTGACATTCTCAGTAAAACATGTACATCCAACAAGGGCAGAGACTGTCAGTTGATTCCTTTGTGTTCTACTGCAGCTTCCCAGAGTGTTCCAAAGAACTACTAGAGCGCTAACAGTCCTACTTATGATAAACGTATGGCACACCTGAAGCCATCTTGCTTGGATTAAAGTGGTAACTCTTAAAACATTTAATTTAAAAAGGAACACAATGAGGGGGTTCATTTTTCCATAAAAAGTATGATTAGTGCTGCAGAAAGAAAAATTAGGGCACATTTTGAGTGACTTCTCAAATCCTCTTCTATTTCATAAAAAAATTCTGACATGCAGACTGAAACATGCACTTTCAATACCAGCAGCAGTTTTCCCTGGTGAGCAGTAGCTTTACTACAGTGATCTAATGAGCAAAAAGAGTGCTAACATTCTGAATTTATGGCAAATGTGTGACACATTTGAATGCCTTCTTGATGGAATCAAAGTAAAAAACTGAAAGTATTTCCTACTGAGGAGACTGCAGTAAATGAGGAAATTAGGAAACTTCATAACAAATAAGTCTCCCAAGATGGCCACCAGAGACAAAAGAGCCCAAATGTAGCCCAAATATCACCCAGATGTAGCCCAAGTATAGCCCAATGACAGAATGTCCCAGAATGTTCTTAAAAACAACTAGAGCGCTTACTGTCTTCATTATGACAAAGGTATGGCACACCTGAAGCCATCTTGATTGGAATAAACTGGTAACACTTAAAACATTTAATTTAAAAAGGAACACAATGAGGAGGTTCATTTTGCCATAGAAATTATGATTAATACTGAAGAAAGAAAATGAGGGCACATTTTGAGTGACTTCTCAAATCCTCTTCAATTTCATTAAAAAATTCTGACATGCAGACTGAAACATGCACTTTTAATACCAGGAGCAGACTTCCATGGTGCAGTAGTTTTACTACAGTGATCTAATGAGCAACTAGAGTGCTAACATTCAGAATTTATGGCAAATGTGTGACATATCTGAATACCTTCATGATGGAATCAAAGTAAAAAACTGAAAGCATTTCCTACTGAGGAGACTGCAGTACATGAGGAAATTAGGAAACTTGATAACAAATAAATCTCCCAAGATGGCCACCGGAGACAAAAGAGCCCAAATGTAGCCCAAAATCACCCAGATGTAGCCCAAATATAGCCCAATGACAGAAGTGTGCAAAACACTTATTATTTTGTGTTTTTGCAGTGTTATATAGTGCAGACTTGTCAGGTATTGGAGTGCTTTACATGAGCATTGGTTACATCACACAAGAACAAATTCATTTTGGTTGTAGACATGGGGAGACTAAGTGATTTGACCAGAATCACAGAATGTCGAGCTGAAGCAGAAACTTCAACCTGGTTCCCCAGTTGCAAAGTCTGCAGTTCTGGAAGTAACACCACATCCTCTCCCCTAAGTGCAACATTTAATCAAGTGGTCAACTGGATAAAAAAACATAAAGATAACAAATAATTTAAAAGTGCTTTGTCGCTATTTGAAAACTCAGAAAATATGTCCTTATTTTAGTCTTTTAGAGCACTAACCATAATTTTGATGCCAATAAGACCCTCTCATATATGTAATTTCTAAAGGAAATGCTCTAGGTATTACAGTTTTGATTACATCAAGATGATGTCAGGCGTTCCACACTTTTGTAATAAATATAGAATGTTAGCAATCTAGTTGTTCATTAGGATACTGTTGAGAGGCAGAGGCCAGGGGCACGGACTCTGAAAATTGAAGGCAGGTAGGAGGGTGCAAAGGCAACAATTTAACCACACTGAGCAGGCAGGAAGGGCCGTGGAAGCACAACAGACTATGGAGGGCAGTGGAAAGGGGGGCAGGGGCAACAAACCAACAATACAGGACTTGCAAGAGAGGCTGTTGGAGGGAAGATCTATTACGGGTCAAGGAAGCTAGGGGCGGTCCCCAGATCCTCGGGAGCCACCACAGAACTGAGCAGGAGAGTGAGTCAGGGACAAAAGGGGCACCTTAATTTGAGCCGGGGTGCCTAGGAACGCTTGCTCCAAAAATGAAGAAAACAGACATATGAGACATGGAATTGGAGGCAGAATACAATGGCAGTTTAATGAGAAGATGCAACTTCAAAGAAACCGCAGAATAGAGACATAAAGTACAAAATACAGAATCCAGATAATCATACAGCTGTCATAATATTCTCTGTATCTCAATTAATGTACTGACAGAGAGAGAGAGAAAACACATCTATAAATGCATCATGAGAAACAAGTTACACCAAGGAAAATGTTACCTAGGAACACTCACGTTTACTCTTAGAGCAAGCATTCCTGCAATTACAATACAAAATCTTTTAAATGCAAAAGTAAAGAGAACAATGGTTAAACATAACATGACATTTCATATAGGTAAAATAGAATAAGATACTTCAAGCAAAGCAGAGCAAGACATTTTAAGCAAAGGAAGACAAGAGCTCCCAGCTCTTGGGGAAAACCAGCACTGCCTGTTAACCTACATACAGACGGCGAGGTAGTCTGTCGATATCTGTGGGTGCTCCCTTTTTATATCATTTTGTGGGCTCCTTTGCACGCTACATCTACCTACGTATGCTACCCAAAAGCTTCGTCTGCAGATTTTACCAGACATTTCGTCATTTACCCACTTAATGCTGACAATGGACTGGGTGAAAAGGTCAGTCTCTCAGGCCAATCGCTTATCGTAAGTTCCATAAAGCAAGCAGAAAATAATGGGTATTGTACGGGAATTCAATATATTCATGTATAAAATCTCCTCAGTTCTCCTAACTTGACGCTCTGCGGTTGCCACTTCCTTAAAAGCGGGAAACCTGCCCAGGAAGCAAGTACCAGTCCAGGATGCAGCCTACTGTATGTCGACAGCTTCAGGGGGATGTTGAACTTTGATACCGAGCACGGAGCACTCGGGTAGGGTGGGGGCTACTAGTTTGGATCAGAAGGCCTCGCAGACCTGCCTTCAGACTGCTATACACTAAAATTGCAGAGCTATGGTCAATTTAACAAAGAGGCCTACATATTGAACAGAAGGGCCTACACAGGGGTTTTATGCTGGCTGAGTGGTAAGGATGTCTCAGGATAATTATATAGCAACACAGGACCCGCTGGTCAATTTAATACGGCCTACAAATGCAGCTGGCAGGGCAAGGACAAGGGTCTCATACTTCAGGTGTGGACAGAACGGGCCAGGGGCCCCCTGTGATACAAAACCTACCCTCCTTCAAGGCTGTGGCAATGTAATAGACCATTGTGGGCAGAAGGAAGAGGCAATGGTAGTACAACCATACATGCCAACAGACCCGATTCAGCCAGGAAACGTCCAATGTTTTTAAGCTCAAATGGGCTTTATTTGATCTGTCTCCTGTCTACAATATCCTCTTTTTCAATGTAACTCAAAGGGGAAAATCAATACCCCAGTTTTTTTTCAAAATCTCCCTCTTACCAAGTTCAAAATGTTCGCAAGTATGGTACATTGGATCATGGAAGGAAATGGGATAGGGACATGGACTTGGATAACAGAGGACAGGAGGGACATGGAGAGGTGCACCAAACTGACCCTGCAGGGCAGGCATCAGGGTTTGCAGCAGCACAATACACCACACAGGGCATGCAGGACGGGAGTGCAGCACAACAATCCATTGAAAGCAAGAGGGAGGGGACAGGACCATGCACATAGACAACAGAGAACAGAGGGGCAAGAGGCAATGGTAGCTAGCTGACCATAATGGACAGACAGAAGAGAAAGCTGCAGCATAACAGACCATAAAGGGCAGGAGGGACGGATCAGGGGCATTACAATGGAACAGACAAGCCAGGAGGGAGGGAGTAGGGCTGGGGGCAAGGGGGCAGGGCAGGAGCAGCAAGATAGCCATGGAGGTCAGGCAGGATGGGCACTAGAAGCAAGACACACCATGAAGAGCAACAGTGAGACTGTGATGGCATACACACAGACCATGGAGGGAAGGTGGGAGGGGGTCAGGGGCAGCTAACTGACCACACAGGGAAGGTGGGAGGGGCCATGGCAGCACAGAAGACCATGCATGGCAAGTGGGAGGGTTAGTGGCAGCACAATGGCTATGATGGGCAAGAAGGAGGGTGGAGGGGCATGCACAAAGGACGATGGAGGATAGAAGGGAGGGTCAGGACCTGTGCACAGACAAGAAAGTTCAGGGGAAGGGACCTCACAACAGACCACACGGGGCAGGCAGGAGGAGCAGTTGCAGCACAACAGACCAGGGAGGGCAGAAGGGTGTGGCAGTACAATGGACCATGTAGGACAGGAGGAAGAGGATAGGGGCATGGCATGTGGACAGGCAGGGTGGAGGTGGCAGGGACAGGTTACAGTCATCTGACAATGCTAGGCAGGTGGGAGGGGAGTGGCAGCTCAACAGAACACTCAGAGTAGATAGGAGTGGCAGGTCCATGGGACATGGTGGGCAAAAAGGATGGAGCAGGGGCATGCACAAAGACATCGGAGGGCAGGGGGAAGGAGAATAGGGGCAGCAAGCTAAGCACAGAGTTTAAGCAGGAGGTCAATGATGGGGCATAGAATTGGGCAATGGAGGGCAGGAGGAGTGGACTGGTACATCATACTAAATTGAGGGCAGTGGCAGCACATCAGACCATGCATGGCAGGAGGGAGGAGGCTAGTCCATGGATTCACACAACAGAGGATAGGGAGGAAGGGGATGGGGCAGCAAGCTAACTGTTCAGAGAAGGCGGGTATTAGGAACTTTATTGTTTTTAAAACATTGTGTCTGTGCGAACTACTTAAAATATGAACAAGTATGCAGCATAATCTCACTTTTATTCGGGAAGAAGAGGACGTTTGTGACTGTGACTCCGGGCTCACTTGGCAGAAACACCCCCTGACCCTCCACCCCCTATCGCAAAATGTAATGCCCGTGAAAAGGGTAGGTGAACACAGTGTTATATAGAACATAGTCCTGAGAGCACGATTGAAAATGAAAACTAGATATAGTGTATGGTATAAACTATGCACCAAAAAGTGTGATATAAGATGAACCGGGCGTGAAATATAATATGCAATACATTGTGCGCAATGACAGATTCATTGGAGAGCGCGAGATAGCACAGGCACTAGCGCGTGCTATGCGATATGCGCCTTGGAGTGTAATATGCACAGGGCAGTGTTGTGTAACCTAACTAGTCTCTAAAGTTGTAATATAAAATATGTGCTGGGGAGTGTAACGTTGCATATGCACTGTGACAAAGATATGGATCCCAGATTGTAATATGTATGGCATAGCACTGTGCGTTATAACATAGGCATCGAGAAAGGCACGTTAGATGGGGCAATATAACCCGTGCGAAGACAAGTGTGGCATGACATATTCACGGGGTGGTGTTACAGTGCACATGGGCTAGAGAGTGTCATAGCATATGCACTAGCTAGTGGAATACAACACAGAGGTGTGTGGCACTCGGCAGGCAATGGTGGGTGTAACACAGCATTGGGCTCTGTCAGGAGCACGCTGTGACTCTCAAGTGATGTTCGTCCCCTTTCCAGAGAGTAAAATAAAAAGTATTACACATCCGGCAGTGGATGTGTGTTTTATTAACCGTGAGGGGGGTTTCTTGCATAGTTTTGGTCGAATTTTTGTCGAATCCCCTTTGAATGGCTTGGTGTGCATGTGTATTAAATGTGCCCGTCAATAGCTACCCATGTTTGTATAAATAAACGACAAGGGTGTCTACCAGGATTAGGCACGGTAGGGCATCAGACATGTCAGAGCTTCACTAGTGGTGTAAATACATTCCACGTGGATTCATTGCATGCATAGTCGCCTTTTAATGAATATCACGCAAATCGTCATGGTGATAGGTACGTACGGTTTGTCCAGCATGTCCTAGGTGTGTCTATGAATATATATTTTTTTAAAATAATAAAAAACAGTGGCCGGCCCTGGGGATTGGGGTCAAAAAAATATAATTAGGAGACTGGCCCTGGGGGATGGGGTCATCAGGGCCAATAAATTAGAAGAAGGGGAACCAAACAGCCCCCCTTCTTAAAAAACTAAAATAAATAAAAGACTGGCATCGTGCCGGAGGCCATGCCCCCTCCGTGCAGCACTCTGCAAACGCGCCCCCAACAGGCATCTCCAGTATGCGCCAGGGAGCTGCGCTGCAGCCAGGTGTTCTGAGGCCAAGCCCCTTTTTACACCTCTCTGCAACGCAGCTCTGTGGCACTTACTGGAGGTACCTAGTGGTCTAGTTTGACCCTAGGGACCCTTAGGATTCAAGGGGACTTAATCTCTCAACTTAGAACAGCCACAGGGCGTGTTTACACAGTGGTGAAGGGAGGGGACGGGGCCTGAGGTGACGTGTGCAAACATGCACTATGGCACGTTTTAAATTGGGGATATAATTTCCCTTCAATACTGAGGGCCCCTGGGGGCTAACTAGCCCACCAAGTGCTTCCAGTAAGCGCCACTGAGCTGCATTGCAGAGAGGTGGTCCAGGCCGTGCCACTTTTTACACCTCTCTGCAACGCAGCTCTGTGGCACTTACTGGAGGTACCTAGTGGGCTAGTTGGACCCTAGGGACCCTCAGGATTCAAATGAACTTAATCTCCCAACTAAAAATGGACACAGGGCGTGTTTACACAGTGGTGAATGGAGGGGACGGGGCCTGAGTTAACGTGTGCAAAAACGCCCTGTGGCCTGTTTTAAGAGGTAGTTTTAATCCCCATGCCCTATTATATACTAGGGGCTTACAGAGGAGGTCATGCTAATCACAGGGGGACCCCAACGCATAATGTTCCCTAGTGTATGTAGGTGTTTTCACTGTATTCTAAGTGTCTTTTAACATAGCACTGGCTCTAGGACTGGTTAGTCAGACTCAGTTACCACCAGTATCCGTCTGAAAAAGTTGAGGGTACAGGATGATTTTGCAACAAGGCTTCTTTCTGCTCTTCTTTTTGTTCTTTCTGCACGTTATCCTTCTTCCTGCACTTATCTTCGTATTTGAGGACTTCTGTTGCTTCTTTCTGCACTTCTTTTGTTTCTTTCTGTGCATTTTTTCTTCTTTCTTCACATGTCCTATCTCTGTAGGCATAGTTAGAAATTAGCATTTAAAAAACCTTTGAAATTCACAGAAAAAACCATAGGTTTCAGGCACGTTATAGTTAGGAATTAGCATTTAAAAAACCTCAGAAATTCACTGAAAAAACCATAGGTTTCAGGGGTGTTATAGTTAGCTGGACTTTTCACTTGTACAAAGCATTGAAATTCCCCCGTTATAGTTAGTTCAGCTAACTATAACTCGCGCGCCCGCAATGCACTGCTGATGACGTCACATATTACATCACTCATGACATGGTCAGTGACATCACTCATGACATCACTGATGACATCTCAAATGACATCACTGATGACATCACTGATGACATCATCCTTGTGATAGAGTGGCAGACCTCCTCTCACCCTAATATAACCTTTGATACACACATTCAAAAATAGAGAGTAAAATTTTCAAAACAATGGACATACCAATACCAGTTACAACAACCTCTTCAGTAATTCTAAGATCCACATACACATCCACTCATTCACCAACAGTCCTATACAGTCACTCATACATGTACTCACTCATCATATGTACTCATACACCTATACATCCTGTTACACAATGCCACTCATCCATAGTTACTCACACACATAGTCACTCATGCTAATAAAGAATCAAACATACATTTACTTGCATATACAGTTATACACACACCACCATACTTACTTCTACGGAAACTTACACATACTTAGTCTTTTAAACAATCACTTATAGAAACACATACTTATTCATACAGGAACTCTTTCAATCTCTCACTCTCACATATACTCACATATATACACCAATAGTCACATATACTAGTTTAAAACATATGTAGTTACTCATAAAGACACTATTGAGACAGTCATTCACTCACTAACACACCCATACACACACTCATCCACCCATACAGTCCTGCACACATGCTGTGTTCAACCCATACAAACAGTGAGTCACTCATTCATGCACCTATGCACTACGTAATACCCCCCACCGAACCATGCAGACACTCAGACTGATACTCAAAAAACCAACTAATAACCTATATAGACACCCATGTAGCTACTCACCAACCCATGCAGCCACTTATACACAAAGTGAGAGACTGATACAGATATTTACATATTTAAACATTACTCACTAAGCCATGTATTCACTATGATACACTTAATCAGTCAGTTACACAATCAATTTTTCAAAAACAAATCATCCATTTAGACACTTATATACCCATTTATTCTTCCATCGACCTTGAGATATACATATATAAAACATATTTAATTTTCAGAAAAACACACATTCACTGGATGATGTCATCAGTGATGTCATTTGAGATGTCATCAGTGATGTCATGAGTGATGTCACTGACCATGTCATGAGTGATGTAATATGTGACGTCATCAGCAGTGCATTGCGGGCGCGCGAGTTATAGTTAGCTGAACTAACTATAACGGGGGAATTTCAATGGTTTTGTACAAGTGAAAAGTCCAGCTAACTATAACACCCCTGAAACCTATGGTTTTTTCAGTGAATATATATATATATATATTCACTTAAAAAAACATAGGTTTCACACGTTATAGTTAGGTGGATATTTCACTCGTAAAAAACCAATGAAATTCCCCCGTTATAGTTAGTTCAGATAACTATAACTCGCGCGCCCGCAATCCTGCTCATGACGTCACATATTACATCACTCATGACATGGTCAGTGGCATCACTCATGACATCACTGATGACATCATCCTTGTGATAGAGTGGCGGTTGCGCGAGTTATAGTTATCTGAACTAACTATAACGGGGGAATTTCATTGGTTTTTTACGAGTGAAATATCCACCTAACTATAACGTGTGTGAAACCTATGTTTTTTTCAGTGAATTTGTACGGCTTTTTAAATGCTAAGTCATGTATGTATTATTTTTTTTTTATATATGTATTTTACAATAAACTACGTATTCAAATGTATTTTTTTTTTTTTATAGTTTTTCACCGTGCGAGCACGGTGCGCGCACCCCCGCGATTTTTTGAAAAAAAAATTCAAATGTTTTTTTCTGCCTTCGGGGTCCTTCAGGGACCCCCTGACAAAGGCTAGGGGGTCAGGAACTCTCTACCCTGCCCCCTTTTCAAGTTCGCCACCTTCCTTTTTCACTCTCGCACTGAAAACAAACAAAATGGCGGCCGACACTTCCTGATTTCGACCGATTCGAACGTTGACTGACATGTAACCACCAATCAGAATTACGCTCGCGTACGTTAGAGTGCACGCACGGTGCGCAGCTATAGATATGTATGTGCTTTTAACTGCAATTTTCTCAGGAACTACTGAACAGATTGACACCATATATCCAAAAGGCACATGCCTGACCTGAGGACTACCTCTCTGCCAAATTTCAAGTAATTCTGTTCAGCCGTTCGGGCTGTACCTTCGACTAAAGGTCCTATGGGAAAATGCATGGGGAAAACGCGTTTTGGGACCCCCCATTTTTCTCGGACCCCGCTTGATGAATCCCCCCCGAGACTTTCAGGGTAGGAGCTGAGCGGAGCGCCCCATTAGTTTGGAAAATTTCGTGAAGATTCGTCAACCTGCGCCAAAGTTATTCAAAATAGAATTTTGAGATTTCCTATGGAAACACGGTCCTAACTATAACTATCTACTGGCGACCGCCAGTAGATAATATATAATTCCATATGATTTCCGGTTTTCAAAGCAAAATGAATAAAGCCAATTACTGCCATGAAAACATATCCCAAATGAAATGGTTGAAAAGAATTTAGAGTTCATGCTACTTAATATAAATAGATCTTTAAAAAGCGGGAGCAAAAACCTTGGTACAGAGTGCAAAATATCAGAATGTGCAAAGTACTTTGTTTATCATACACATTATCATAGGGGCAAGCTGGAGGCAGTGAAACCAGGTACCACTCACAGGAAATGCTAAACAAAAATGTACAGTGTTCAACATAAGGCGCGTTAGATAAACCTATGCTGAGCATTATGAACACACAATAGATAAAGGTCAGAAACGTATCTTGTGTGTTTTTGTATAGCTTACGGCTACCCGTTTGGGCCTCCCAATGCGGAGGCAGGCACACCTGCTGTATCCTAGCTAATTTATATGGAGTGAACACAGCACAGATTAGAAGAGATTAGTATTTAAGAATTTCTGAAGGTGGTTTCGGAAAGATCCATTCTAAGGTTGGTAGGGAAATCATTCCATAACTTGGAGGTTAAGTGTACAAAAAATTGTCTACCATGACACCTCGCCTTTCTGACCTTGGGTACTGTCAGCAGCTTTAAGTTCCCTGATCGTAATGGCCTCCTAGTGATATAGGAGCTAAGAAGTTGCTGAATGAGGGGAGTACCCTTCCCACGCACTGCATGACCAGAAGCCAGTAAAAGGCAGCCAAGGCTCAGGCAGCTGAGTGATGTTTTAGGAGTCTATGAAGAGTCCATGCAGCTGCATTCTGGATAACTTGTAGTAGTCGTATAACATACTTGGGGCTTCCCAAGAAGAGAGCTGCCATAGTCGAGAGGAGAGTTGATCAATCCCTGTATGACTACTCTTATTGTTGGTGGGAGCCACTGAATCAATTTCCTTAGAGTTCACAAGAATCTGAAACATGCAGCTGAAACTTCTTGGCTTGGGTTTCCATTAATAATTTGTTGCCCTGCCAGAAACTTTAACTTTTCACAGCCTGGGGGTTCAGGCTACGCCTAGTTCATTCCATCTTGAGAGGTTATTGCCAACAACTCAATTTTCCCACCATTACACTTGAGGCTGCTATTTGACATTCAGTCCGTAGCCTGCTTTAGGCATGAGTTTAATTGACAGGATGTGTGCTCGGTTTCTAGAGTAAGGGCTATGATAAGCTGTGTGTCGTCAGCATAAGACACAAAGCGAGAGGCTGTGTGTCTGCACTCTCTCTACCAGAGGGAGCACATATAAATTACAAAGTGTAGGGATAAGGTAAGAGTCCTGTGGGTAGCCACAGCCGATGGAGTAAGTGGCAGAACTTTGACACATTACCATCGCAGAATGTTCCCTCGCCCCCGATTTCAGATTTTCTGTTAGCATTCCTAGAGCCTTTCGGTAATCATACAATAAATGCATCACTCATTATTTTCTAGACTCGTTGATAAACTCAGAGTGTTCAAACATCTCTGGGACCCCCCCCCCCGAAGGTACTACGGTAGGTTTTACATAATTAAGCCAGGATATGGCTTTTGTGTTATCCAATGGCATGCAATCCTAAAATAACAGTCTTGGGAAACCCGGTTTCCGATTTTGCCCAGATTGACACCCACAGAATGATCAGTTGAGCTTCTGTAAAATCAGATATATGAGGCAGATGGAATCAGGGCATGATTTCAGGAATGACCAATAGGCAACACAAAGTTATGCTCAACCCTCTGAAGGAGCTCTTTGGTTACAGAACCTCAAGTCAGTCTCTTAGGTGCCCGCAGAAATGCATTTGGAATTATACATCTCTGTCAAGACCTTAATTGATTTAGCTCCTAATTTAGTTGCAAATCGGAGCATAGATTCGGTGGAGCTAAATAGTTGTTGGGTTCTGATAATAAGCAAGTGCTTCCAGTCTATGGATGAAGCAAAAGGAATACCCAAATATGAGAACTGTGTTACGCTCCCTAGTTCTATATTAATTATATAATGGGGTCTGATCTTAGTTGCCTTAGAGCCACGCCATAACATGATTTGGTTAAATTGATGTTTAAATCCAAATCATTCATGAAAAGGAGCGAAAGCATTGAATAAAAAATGAAGTCTAGTAATTGTCCTAGAGTGTAGAGTGTAGCATGGCATCATCTGCATACAATAATACCGGAACTGGGTGTCTTCCCAACCGTGGACAATTTTCACCTCAGCTGTTTAAAACTTTTCCAACCAGCTCACATACAAGGAAAATAAAAAGGGCACCAAAACACACCCCTGTTTAACCCCTCTTGAAAGTTCAGTCACGAAAAGTGGCACAGAATACATTTGCCAGCAAACGGGATTAGATTTTAAGAAATCAGCTGGTACATCATCCTGTCATGGGAACTTACCCGACTGACTGCTTAACAGAGAACAGCTCACTTCCAGAACATTGTATTGGAAAAGTGTGCCAACCCCCCGGTTCAGCCACTACTTCCTGCGGTTCCGATACACCCTGGCACTCTCTTGGATTAAACACTTGTGAAAAGTGTTCCACCATTTATCGTCAGGGATTATAGTATCCGAAGAAGATATGTTATTGATGAAATATTGCGCTTTAACCTCAAAAAGCTACACTGTCCTTAAATTTGGCAGCAGCTTCAAGATCTTTGCGGGCACTAATCTCATCCTTCCTCTTTTTTATTGTATTATTAAAAAATATGTAAAGCCTACATTCCCTAATTTCATCCCAAGATCTTGCCACTTTTTATTAAAGAGAAGCTAAAACTTGTTTGTGGGCACTAGAGCAAGTATGATTCAAATGTCCACTTCCATCTTCCCGATGATGGTTCATAACTGTGTATTTAAGGGGAATGGCAGTACAGAGAGATTGAAACATCTCAAGATCCAAACATATCTCAAAAGTGGGTCCTTCATCACCCAATATATCAAGCAGGAACCTTGAAGATCCCTCACTTCAACCTGACACCATAATTTTCTGAACATTTAAATCGACAACCCCTTCTCCTGCTTCACACCCAAATAAATGGTCAGAGAAGATTATGGTCACTAAGGCACTCGTGTATTACTTTAAAATTTGACACTAACACACTTCTGGTTGTTAAAATCAATGGTGCTTCTTAATCCTTCCCCTGTGAATGCCGGGGTCATCAACTGCGGTGTTATCTTGGTAGGGGAAACATCAGTAATTTTTCATAATTACTTTGTTTAAAGATTCACCATATGCATCATGCCTGAAGTAGGACAACCCTAAACCATTAATATTGGTAAAACCACAATACTTTTTAGTGCAAGACCTGCAAGTCGAGACTTTAAAAGCACCCACCCACATAAATAGAGGTGGAGTTTGAAATTTTCTCAGCTGCCTGTCTATATCGAAGTCTAGGGATTTCACTACATGCACACAAGAAGGACAAAAAATATTATGATTAAAAAAATTTTTAATTGCCCCGCTGACCCCCAAGTTTAACAAGAGTACTTGATAAGAAGGCGAGGCAGATAACAGTAATGTATGAAAATCTGACTGATTGACTGACACCAACGCAGCAAACTCACCATTGGCTCTGCCCATGGTTGAGTGAACGGCATGATAACAAAGAGTTAAAACCATTAACATGGAAATCAGTATGCCCCGTTTTTTGGCAACAAATCAAGTCTTAAACACTTATGAAGGATAGACAATATTGATTAGATAACTTTGATTAAAAGATTAATGTCAACCTGAAGCACAAACGTCTTTATACGTGAGGGAACTATCATATTCTATAACCCCCTCACCACCACCACCACCCCTCACAGTATAGAATCGATAACCCGGTAATTAAAAGGTTGTAGAGAGTCAGTCGATTTCATTTACATCTTGGAGTGGTTCAAAGGCATAGCTAAGTGAAATATTAAAAACCAGCTACTTAATTGGGACTTTATCACACCCATTGGGTAAGGATTACAAAAGTAGCCTAAGGGCACAGCCTTAATAATGCTAGAAGGAGAACTCACACATTGTACCATATGAAGTCAAATTGCAACCAAGCTGAGGCTTTTAAAATGTATAACAACATAATCCCTAGGGATGTTTTAGTCCCGAAGCCAATCAAGGGTACCCTTCTGACCAGGTTGAGTTCATCATAGAAGTCTCGCAACCAGCCAGGATACATTTTACGCCAGCATGCAGCCTTAATCCTTAAATCAGACTGACCCTCCTTGAAACCATCAGCTAACGGCAGCACATTTCCAAAACAATGACGTAGGAGTACACTCGGAGGGTTATTGTAAATTGCCCACAGACTCCTCCTGAGCTGCAGTGACAACCTAACAAGTTCACCAGGAAGAAGACACATTTTGATAGACATATGATTTCCTGCCCATAACGTGCATGTGCCAGCCCTTCTACAACACACATGCAGGGAGTACAATTAAACATGCATGCACGAATTCCACGCCCACATTCATACATGATGAATGCAGGAGAAACAGGACTGTGGATGCCCAAAGCCACACAGATCCCACCTCTGCTTTCTGAATGGCCATACACTACCAGCTAAGATTATCCAACAAGCAGCAGAAGATTAAACATTTTTTTTAAATCTTACATTCAGTGCCGCTCAGATAAATCCATAAATCTATACCTGTATAATGGTGCAACTTGCTCCGCATACTGACAGTAGTGCTCAACTATGCAGAACACCAACACAGCAAAAATCGTTTGTTTTCTAAACTCAAAGGTGTAGCCATATCCCTTTGAGCCTTTCAGACGGAATCTGGAGCAAAATGTGAGAGGTTTAAACCCAGCAAGAACCCCGCTGTTAGAAACTGGGTAGTTGGTTGACTGGGGTATGAGCCCTAGTAAAGCAGTAACCACAATCCTAGTCAGGATAAGAAACACAAGCCAGATACAGAGACCCACTGAGTCCCTCTGAACAAAAGTACATTGATCCTGGCTGTGTCGACGAAGAATCGGTTGTATCCAAAGCAATGGGTCAGTATCGATCGACATGCACCAGACCTGATGCGCGCAGTGGTGACACTGTGTTAGCTCCGATGAGCTGCGATGCAGAGTTTCGTCGTCGATGATGCCATTGACAGAGATGCGGAGACCTTGTGCAGAGGTGATTTCAATGGCGATGCGTTTGGGCGTATCCATACAGCAGGGGAGCTGTGGCAGTTGTGGTCATGCAACATGAGCGATGCGCCGGCTCCAATCCACGTAACTGAGCTGATTTCGAAGAGGATGCACGGGATTCGCTGAAGCAAGGACCTTAGGACTCATTTTGCAAGGGTTCAGTACACGGCTGACACCACTTGGCAGGGCAGACTTACAGATGGCCGATTCCAGGTGCCGAAGCAGACAAGTTAGAAGTCTATTATGGCCTGAGACTTCAGGTCAGGAGGTCCGCCAGCTAGCCCTTGGAGTCACTCTGGGTTCAACTGGTGCAGGTTCAGTCCTCCTCACCCAGGCAGAGGAACAGCAGACAGCAGGGCAGGACAGCAAGGCAGGAGTCCAACAAAGTAGAAGATCAGCAGAGTGGCAGTCCTTTCAGCATAAACAACAATTGATGGACAGAATGAAGAACAATGTCATACATTCACCCCAGTACAGAGATCTGGGCCTAAATCCATCGTTTTTTTGCTCACCATGCCATTCCAGTTTGAACCCAGCCATATGCAAATCAGTCTTGACCCTGTGCCCCATGGGAACAGTCCAGCCCGAACTGCCAAGCCAGGTCCTCCCTGGACTGGAAACAAGCATCCTAGGACCGGTTTCGGGCTTTCAGCCCTCGTCAGCCAGGATAGCTTGATTCCAGTGGCATGGAGAGCAAGGGACTCACGTCTGAGCATACCCTTCCCACTCGGGGTGACAAATGCAAAAACAACAATTGATGGACAGAATGAAGAACAATGTCATACATTCACCCCAGTACAGAGATCTGGGCCTAAATCCATCGTTTTTTTGCTCACCATGCCATTCCAGTTTGAACCCAGCCATATGCAAATCAGTCTTGACCCTGTGCCCCATGGGAACAGTCCAGCCCGAACTGCCAAGCCAGGTCCTCCCTGGACTGGAAACAAGCATCCTAGGACCGGTTTCGGGCTTTCAGCCCTCGTCAGCCAGGATAGCTTGATTCCAGTGGCATGGAGAGCAAGGGACTCACGTCTGAGCATACCCTTCCCACTCGGGGTGACAAATGCAAAAACAACAATTGATGGACAGAATGAAGAACAATGTCATACATTCACCCCAGTACAGAGATCTGGGCCTAAATCCATCGTTTTTTTGCTCACCATGCCATTCCAGTTTGAACCCAGCCATATGCAAATCAGTCTTGACCCTGTGCCCCATGGGAACAGTCCAGCCCGAACTGCCAAGCCAGGTCCTCCCTGGACTGGAAACAAGCATCCTAGGACCGGTTTCGGGCTTTCAGCCCTCGTCAGCCAGGATAGCTTGATTCCAGTGGCATGGAGAGCAAGGGACTCACGTCTGAGCATACCCTTCCCACTCGGGGTGACAAATGCAAAAACAACAATTGATGGACAGAATGAAGAACAATGTCATACATTCACCCCAGTACAGAGATCTGGGCCTAAATCCATCGTTTTTTTGCTCACCATGCCATTCCAGTTTGAACCCAGCCATATGCAAATCAGTCTTGACCCTGTGCCCCATGGGAACAGTCCAGCCCGAACTGCCAAGCCAGGTCCTCCCTGGACTGGAAACAAGCATCCTAGGACCGGTTTCGGGCTTTCAGCCCTCGTCAGCCAGGATAGCTTGATTCCAGTGGCATGGAGAGCAAGGGACTCACGTCTGAGCATACCCTTCCCACTCGGGGTGACAAATGCAAAAACAACAATTGATGGACAGAATGAAGAACAATGTCATACATTCACCCCAGTACAGAGATCTGGGCCTAAATCCATCGTTTTTTTGCTCACCATGCCATTCCAGTTTGAACCCAGCCATATGCAAATCAGTCTTGACCCTGTGCCCCATGGGAACAGTCCAGCCCGAACTGCCAAGCCAGGTCCTCCCTGGACTGGAAACAAGCATCCTAGGACCGGTTTCGGGCTTTCAGCCCTCGTCAGCCAGGATAGCTTGATTCCAGTGGCATGGAGAGCAAGGGACTCACGTCTGAGCATACCCTTCCCACTCGGGGTGACAAATGCAAAAACAACAATTGATGGACAGAATGAAGAACAATGTCATACATTCACCCCAGTACAGAGATCTGGGCCTAAATCCATCGTTTTTTTGCTCACCATGCCATTCCAGTTTGAACCCAGCCATATGCAAATCAGTCTTGACCCTGTGCCCCATGGGAACAGTCCAGCCCGAACTGCCAAGCCAGGTCCTCCCTGGACTGGAAACAAGCATCCTAGGACCGGTTTCGGGCTTTCAGCCCTCGTCAGCCAGGATAGCTTGATTCCAGTGGCATGGAGAGCAAGGGACTCACGTCTGAGCATACCCTTCCCACTCGGGGTGACAAATGCAAAAACAACAATTGATGGACAGAATGAAGAACAATGTCATACATTCACCCCAGTACAGAGATCTGGGCCTAAATCCATCGTTTTTTTGCTCACCATGCCATTCCAGTTTGAACCCAGCCATATGCAAATCAGTCTTGACCCTGTGCCCCATGGGAACAGTCCAGCCCGAACTGCCAAGCCAGGTCCTCCCTGGACTGGAAACAAGCATCCTAGGACCGGTTTCGGGCTTTCAGCCCTCGTCAGCCAGGATAGCTTGATTCCAGTGGCATGGAGAGCAAGGGACTCACGTCTGAGCATACCCTTCCCACTCGGGGTGACAAATGCAAAAACAACAATTGATGGACAGAATGAAGAACAATGTCATACATTCACCCCAGTACAGAGATCTGGGCCTAAATCCATCGTTTTTTTGCTCACCATGCCATTCCAGTTTGAACCCAGCCATATGCAAATCAGTCTTGACCCTGTGCCCCATGGGAACAGTCCAGCCCGAACTGCCAAGCCAGGTCCTCCCTGGACTGGAAACAAGCATCCTAGGACCGGTTTCGGGCTGTTCACCCTATGTGGGAAGGGTATGCCCAGACGTGGGTCCCGTGCTCACTACGCCACTGGAGTCAAGCTATCCTGGCTGATGACGGCTGATAGCCAGAAACCGGTCCTAGGATGCTTGATTCCGGTCCAGGGAAGACATGGCTTGGCAGTTCGGGCTGGACTGTTCCCATGAGGCACAGGGTCAAGACTGATTTGCATATGGCCATGTCTGAACTGGGGTGGTGTGGTGAGCAAAATAACGATGGATTAAACCCAGATCTGTGACTGGGGGTGAGTGTTTTGCCATTGTGCAACATTCCGTCCATCATCTTGTGTGTTTTGCTGTTCACCCTATGTGGGAAGGGTATGCCCAGACGTGGGTCCCGTGCTCACTACGCCACTGGAGTCAAGCTATCCTGGCTGATGACGGCTGATAGCCAGAAACCGGTCCTAGGATGCTTGATTCCGGTCCAGGGAAGACATGGCTTGGCAGTTCGGGCTGGACTGTTCCCATGAGGCACAGGGTCAAGACTGATTTGCATATGGCCATGTCTGAACTGGGGTGGTGTGGTGAGCAAAATAACGATGGATTAAACCCAGATCTGTGACTGGGGGTGAGTGTTTTGCCATTGTGCAACATTCCGTCCATCATCTTGTGTGTTTTGCTGTTCACCCTATGTGGGAAGGGTATGCCCAGACGTGGGTCCCGTGCTCACTACGCCACTGGAGTCAAGCTATCCTGGCTGATGACGGCTGATAGCCAGAAACCGGTCCTAGGATGCTTGATTCCGGTCCAGGGAAGACATGGCTTGGCAGTTCGGGCTGGACTGTTCCCATGAGGCACAGGGTCAAGACTGATTTGCATATGGCCATGTCTGAACTGGGGTGGTGTGGTGAGCAAAATAACGATGGATTAAACCCAGATCTGTGACTGGGGGTGAGTGTTTTGCCATTGTGCAACATTCCGTCCATCATCTTGTGTGTTTTGCTGTTCACCCTATGTGGGAAGGGTATGCCCAGACGTGGGTCCCGTGCTCACTACGCCACTGGAGTCAAGCTATCCTGGCTGATGACGGCTGATAGCCAGAAACCGGTCCTAGGATGCTTGATTCCGGTCCAGGGAAGACATGGCTTGGCAGTTCGGGCTGGACTGTTCCCATGAGGCACAGGGTCAAGACTGATTTGCATATGGCCATGTCTGAACTGGGGTGGTGTGGTGAGCAAAATAACGATGGATTAAACCCAGATCTGTGACTGGGGGTGAGTGTTTTGCCATTGTGCAACATTCCGTCCATCATCTTGTGTGTTTTGCTGTTCACCCTATGTGGGAAGGGTATGCCCAGACGTGGGTCCCGTGCTCACTACGCCACTGGAGTCAAGCTATCCTGGCTGATGACGGCTGATAGCCAGAAACCGGTCCTAGGATGCTTGATTCCGGTCCAGGGAAGACATGGCTTGGCAGTTCGGGCTGGACTGTTCCCATGAGGCACAGGGTCAAGACTGATTTGCATATGGCCATGTCTGAACTGGGGTGGTGTGGTGAGCAAAATAACGATGGATTAAACCCAGATCTGTGACTGGGGGTGAGTGTTTTGCCATTGTGCAACATTCCGTCCATCATCTTGTGTGTTTTGCAGTCCTTTCAGCATCACAGCAGTTCTGCCTGACAAAGTGGTCACAGGTCAAGAAGTGTACTGAAGTGTTGGTGTCAGAGGTCCAGTACTTATACCCAGTTGTGCCTCTGAAGTGGAGGAGACTTCAAAGAAAGGTCTTTGAAGTGCACAGATATCCTCTCATCCTGCCCTGGCTCCAGACTAACTACAGGGGAGTAAGCAGCCCTTTGTGTGAGGCTCTGCTCAGCTCCTTCCTCCCACCTTCCCAGGAAGACCCAACAAGTCTTACCCAAGTTTCAATTGTGTGTGGCTGTCTAGAGGGAATACACAAAGCCCAGCTGTCACCCAACCGAGACAGGCAGCAGGCACCAAATGGCTAAAGTAAGGAAATGCCAGCTTTCTAAAAGTCAATAGAAATACTAGGACTACAAAGTCTCAGGGTGTGCACTACTATGCTCTTAGAGAAACGTCATACCAAAATTAACCAGTGTATTTAGTGATGAATGATACATTCGCACATTAGCAAAACATCATTTACATAGCACATGTAAAAAGATAATGATCCAACAATTATTCCAAGTTTCATCGATTCATTGCTTCATGAATCTGGATTTATTTGTTTGAATTTTCTTTTTAGCAGAGTTTCTTACAACAGGAAAATCATACGTAATGGGCGTAAGTCACTCTATACCAATGCATATCAGGTGCTGATTACACCCTTCCTCAGGGAATCTATAAACAAAGAATGACTCCAATCAGTAAATATCACAGTGCATTCTCATAAAAGCAGATAAACTTGTTACAGGCCTGCTTGTACGCGAGGTATGTTTTGAAAAATCAGTAATGTGATGCGTGTTCATGACACGCAGAAGGAGAGACATGTCCTTTAAAGAAATTGAAGCATCAGAAATAGTGGATGTGCTCGATAGGGATATACTCGACATATTCATAACCATGTGCCCCTCAGTATGTTGGACCCGGCGCAAAACAACAGTTCACCCTGCCTACATAACTCAACAGAAAAAGTGCTGAGAAACGTGCTCTTAACCAGAATAACGTTAGTCATGTGCAGAGTGAAGCTGTCAAGTTGAAAAAGTGTCTGTGCACTGTTCGTACTTCCACGCCCATTTTTCGTCAACCGACTAAGAAAGAGATTGAGTTGGTGCTCTGACTTAGAGCGATGTGCCCACAGTCCGTAAAAATATGTTATGACTGTTGAAAGCACTGACTCGAAGACCAAATTGCTTATCCCTGAATGGTTTCACAAGAATGAAAAGAGAAACCATAAGCTGCTATAATGACATGTTCGATCTGTCAACCACTGGCTACCGACAGCTAACTGCTTGTTAACTCACTAGTGTTGCAGAAAAATCCACGACTGTTCTAGGAAGCCTGTATGCAGAGTCCCAAAATTCCTATGTGTATCTCCAGCTGCAAAAAAGAACAGTGCAGCTGAAACCCTGATTATTTATTTATGCATTTTTATAAAGCGCGGACTTTACCCGAAGGTGTCAGAGCGCTGTACAATAGAACCAGTTACGTTACATGAGAGAAATGTTACAAAATAGAACGTACAAAATTAGCAGGACACAGAATCAAACACAGCAGGCAAGAGGAACACAATATCAAACACAGCAAGCAAGGAATGTACAAAAAAATAAATAAATATAACAAATTTACAATGACTAACGAACTTCGTGGCGGGGTCTGAGAATGAAGGAATTAGTTCTGAAAGTGTCTTTGGAATAGAAGAGATTTGAGGTCCGCTTTGAAGATCCGGATGGAGGTGGTGGCACGGGGCAAAGGAGGAAGCAAGTTCCAGATTCTCACCGCATTACCCGAGAATGATTGGGCCATCAATTTTTCCCTTTTGAAGGAGGGTGGCTCAAGCAGGAACTTTTCCGCATTCCGAGAAGGTCTCAAGCCTCCGGACAATTTCAGTTTATCCGCTAGATAGCGAGGGAAGGAAGAGTGCAGGGCTTTGTGGGTGATGCAAGCTGTTTTGTAAATAGCTCTAGCCTTGATGGGAAGCCATCGGAGAGAAGACAGGATAGGAGTGATGTGGTCACTTCGTTTGGACCCTGAAATGAAGCGAGCTGCTGAATGGAGGACGGATTTAAGGGGGGGGGGGGAAGGTGAGATTTGGGAAGGCCGGTCAGAAGAGAATTACAATAATCCAGTCTAGAGAGAACTAGCGATTGGACCAAGGTTTTTAGGTCTTTCTCCGGGAAGAACCGACAAATCCCCCACAGAAGGCGCAGCTGATAACGTGCGTTCTTGGCAATGGAGTTGATGTGTGAGATTAGGTTGAGTCTTTTGTCAAGTATGACACCTAGACAGGGCTCGACAAATCCACTCGACCGCTCGCATTTGCGAGGTAAATTTAATGAGGTCGAGCTATTTTTTGGTCCTACTCGCCCTTTCTGGCGAGTAGGAAAACATACTAACTTTTGTCCTCTGTCTTTGAAAACAAAGCAAATGTGACAAGATAACAAGATTTAAAGGCCTTTTTATTGCTCACAAAGCAAATGAGCAATAAAGATGCCTTTAAATCTTGTTATCTTGTCACATTTGCTCCGCTTTCAGAGACGGAGGTCAAGTAGGTTACTGTTAGGTCGAGGAGAGTTTTCAAGGTACTAGACCTGCAGGACTAGTATCATTTTTCAGATTTTTCGAGCCCTGCTAGGGATTTAGTGCAGTCGACAATGATGGGTTTACTGTTTAGTAAATTCAGCTGATCCATCCAGGATTGAACAGGAGGCGGGGAGAGAGAGGTAGAAAGGAGGAGGAATTCAGTTTTGGAGGGATTGAGAATGAGTTGGTGAACTAACATCCAGTTGTGAATAGAGTTGAGAGTAGAGTTGAGTAGTGAGAGATCTTGAGAGGAAGACACCTTGAGGTAGATTTGGGTGTCATCTGCATAGAGATGGTAGAGGATTCCAGATTTGCTTAGGAGGTTCTCTAAAGGTTCCAGATAGAGATTAAACAGAGTGGGTGCAAGGATGGAACCTTGAGGGACGCCTTGACCAATCACCAGTGGAGACGAGAGACGGT
This sequence comes from Triturus cristatus, assembly GCF_964204655.1. NCBI lineage: Eukaryota > Metazoa > Chordata > Amphibia > Caudata > Salamandridae > Triturus > Triturus cristatus. The sequence continues at coordinate 530,548,683 of NC_140586.1, forward strand.
TCGCAATCTTGATCATTTGGGATCTGTCCAAGAGGAATGAGGCAAACCATTTAAGCACTGTGCCTTCCACGCCCATTCTCTGTTGAAGAGTGTTAAGGAGGGTGTTGTGATTAACAGTGTCAAAGGCTGCAGATAGGTCATGAAGAATCAGAAGGCACGATTCCCCCGAATCGAGTATATGCAGCGCATCATCGATCACTCGCAGCAGGGCTGTTTCAGTGCTGCAATTTTGAATAAAGCCAGACTGGAACACGTCAAGGAGATTATTGTCCATAATGTATTGGGAAAGTTGTTTTGCAACACATTTTTCTGTGATCTTTGAAAGAAAAGGGAGATTGGTGATGGGGCGGAAGTTATTGAGGTTGTTCGCATCTGCGGAGGTTTTTTTTTTTTTTTAGAAGAGGGGTAACCTGTCCTATTTTGAGGACAGCTGGGAGGGATCCTTGACTGAGGAAGAGATTAACTAGCCTGGTCCAATAAGAGAGAGTATTGGTATAGAAATCAATGGCGATGACACTAGGTATGGGGTCAGAAGAATGGTTGGAGGGTTTGGTTTCGAGGATGCATTTGAGGAGGTCATCTTCCGAGATGGCGGCAAAGTTCTGCCAAGTGACTAAGGATTTTCGCTCCTCAATGGGGGTGGGGTGGAGTGGGTGACCTGATCCACCAGTGATTTGACCTTTTCATCAAAGAATATAGCGAATTCAGTTGCTTTCTTTGAAGCATCCTCAGGTTTGATGGTTTAGGGAGAACAGTTTGGGTTTTTGATGAGGTCGAAAAGTTTTTGGGGTCTGTTTTTAGCTGAGTCGAGGAGGGATCTGAAATGTGATGCTTTTTCATGGAAGATGTGCTTGTGGTATTTGGATCTTGCTGAACGTAAAAGAGAGAGATTGGAGGTGGATGGAGATTGTCTCCAATGTTTCTCCAAGGTTCTAAGGATTTTCCTTTCGTCATAGAGAGCTTTATTGAACCAAGGTGCTGAGGGGGTGGGTCTTTTCCTTTGGAGTGGAGCGACATTGTCGATTTAGACTGCAAGGATTGAGAGGCAATGGGGAGTGAGATCGTTGACATCCGCGTTAGGGTCTAGACTAGGAAGTGAACGCATAGCAGAAGCACACAGAGTCTCAAGATCAATGTTTTTAGTGTTGCGGAACCAGGTAGAAGCCCTTTTAGGTTGGCCGAGAGTTACAATGTGCGAGAGGTGAAAATGGAAGGGAATGAGGAAATGGTCTGACCAGTCTACATGGATAGGGGGAGCAATGGTAAGCTGGTCTGGTTTAGAAATAACAAGGTCCAGAATTGAGCCCTTGGCGTGTGTAATTTCCGAGCAGTGTTGGACAAGATCGTTAGCTGAGAGAAAGGTTGCAAGCTTGTTGGCAGCCGAGTCTTCCACGGAGCCCCAGTGGAGATTGAAGTCACCTAGGAAGATCTGCCTGTCGCTTTGTGAATATTGGTCACTAATGAAGTCAGTGAGTTCCTCCACGAAGGAAGAGCAGTTACCGGGTGGGTGGTAGATGGCATGGAACCTGAAGGGTGAGCCGTGATGAACTTGAAGTTCTAGGGATAGGCATTCGAATGTGCGGAAGAAGATGGTGGGAAAGACTTTAATTTGAAGGGAGTTTCTGAAGATAATCGCAAGACCTCCCCCGATCTTGTCTGTTCTGTCGTTTTTGAGGATAGAGTAGTCGGTAGGTATCAGAAGATCAAACAAGGTGTGAGAGGAGTCATTAAACCAGGTCTCAGTGAGAAAGAGCATGTCGATATTGTGGTGGGTGATAGTGTCAGAGATTTCCAGTTTGTGTTTGGTTGCAGATCTGCAGTTGTGGAGCATACAATGTAGCTCGGACGCAACTGTTTTGGTGATGGGAGTGTTTGGGCTGAAAAGGGGGATAGGGATTAGATTCTTGAATGAGGGTGCCCCTTGGGAGAGAGGCTGGTAAGTTCTGACGGAAGAGATGGTCTGAATGGTGAATTGAGTAGAAATGTTAGGAGAGGAGAGTGGAGGGGGATTGACCTGATATGCCGGAGTTAAGAGCCCTCTTGCCAACCCATTCAAACCAAACTGACGCTTCCTTTAAAAATGTATTGGGGAGAGCTCCTGTGCCGAGAGACCAAGTCTCAATTCACTCCTGTGCCGTAGGGCGAAACCAGTGCCAGTCTTCCGTGCGGTGCGTAATCCGCTGTCAGCTAAAAACTAAAGACGTGACGAAATTACCAAATAAATATTCATTCCAAATCATGTAGCAACCCATGCTTATTGTTTGGAATGAAGTACTCCCTTGACGAGTGTCCTGTAAATACTGTGCTGCTCTTCTCTAAAAGACGTGAGTTCTAACCCAAAGAAAGAACCGCCGCATTTATATCAATCCCCTCTTTCCCAGACGCATGCCCTTGTGACGCAGCGTGACCCACCACCGATAGTTAAAAATAGACAAAGGACTGCAAAAACATCTCCAATGGGCAGGAATATACAAGATGTCTGCCATAATCATACTAAGAACGTCAAAACTTGCAAAAAGAAAGCCTTCAGATTAACCAATATTGGTGTTATGTTAATACAGACAAAACATTTGGCATGTAATACAATCAACCTGAGTGGAATATACAAGATGTCTGCCAGAATCATACTAAGAACGTCGAAACTTGCAAAATGAAAGCCTTCGAATTAACCAATATTGTTGTTATGTTAATACAGACAAATCATTAGGCATGTAATATACAATCAACGAGTGGATACACTTACAAACACAATCATATTTGAATCACAAACAACATAACATAGCGTGCTGAATATGCCATTGCTACTCTATACTTACCAAATGTAATAAAGTAATCCCAATGTTATCTTAAGGGAAAGATCGGCCTTGCTGTAGTATAAAACGAATTTAAGGTTATTTCACTACCAGGACATGTAAAAGGTAAATGTACATGTCCCAACTTTCTGAATACACTGCATCCTGCCCTTGGGATGTCCAGGGCCAATGTTAGGAAGGGTTAGGCCAGCCAAGAGGTTTAACTTGCCAGGTCTATATGGTAGTTTAAAACGGCACACACAGGTTCTGCAGTGGCAGGCCTGAGACATGGTTAAGGGGCTACTTTAGTGGGTGGCACAAGAAGTGCTGCAGGCCGACTAGTAGCATTTGCATTTAATTTACAGGCCCTGGGCACATCTAGTACACTTTACTAGGGACTTATAATATAAATATGCCAATTGGGTATGAGCCAGTGTTACACTGTTTAGAGGTGAGAGTCCTATCCAAAAACTGTGGCAGCTAAATGTCGCCCATTATAATAAGGAGAATGCAGGGTTGTAAAGTCAACAAAAAAACTGTGGGACTCAGCGATAGTCAAGAAGGAGAGGGCCAAGGAACAGGTTTTTCTTGAAATAAATATTACAGTCCTACACCAGGGAGTAGGCAGCACACCTGACGGAGTTCTTAGGGAAATAAAAAATAAAATCGAAATACACAATCTTTATCCCTCAAAAGCTGCATATATGTTTTACATGCTAAAAGTCCACCATTACGAACAAGGTGAAAAACAGGGTCACCCACTGGCGGCTCAACTGAGACAGCAAGAAGCAATGATAAGCATCCCAGCCAGTATGAACAGCACTGGTGTTTAGCCCGGGAACTGCAGGCTATAGCGTAAACATTTGCTGCCTACTATGGTAAACTGCAAAGCGCAGAACTAATGCGAGATGACAAACGGGAGAATAGAGTATTTGACAACATAAAATTACCCCATCTCAATAATGAGGGACAACTTCTTTTAGAACGGGAAATAACGAAAGAGGATATAGCACTTACCATCACAAACCTTTACTACAACAAAGCCCTGGGGAAGGACAGCTACCCAGGGGGGGGTTTATAAATGGGCTATAGATGAGCTTGTAGATACTCTCTATGGAGCCTTTAAGGAAGCAGACCAGCCGGCAGCCTTGCAACTCTCTCTAACAGGGCTCTGATTGCTGATTCTGGGTTTAGGGAGAATGGCAAAGTGGGAGTTACTGTCTAATCTCCCTGCTAAATGTGAAAATTAACATATTAGCAGGTATACTGATGTCCATGATAAAACAGCTAATACCAACACTAAGTCACCACTCACAAGTGGGCTTTGTGCCTGGATGAATGTCATGTAATCACATGCACACCTTACCACATTTACTCCCAGCGCCCTCGGCACCCAGATACCCTTAGAGGTGACAGTCCTGCGCTATGCAAATGCTGACTGATTGAATTTATAGATAAGGTTGAATACTAACTGTGAAAACAGCTCGTTCAGTTAAGAATTGAGACGGGTTATATACATGTTGATTTGACAAAACAGAAAGGTCATTATTCATAGCAATTTATTTACCAAGCACCACATATGAATAATGACGAATGCTCGCTACCTTAAAGATGACTCTCATAGTAGATGATGGGCATCTAAAATTTCTGTTTAAATACATATAAAAAGAGAATTTTAAATCCAAATGGGTCGAAAGTTAACCTTTATTCGTTTGAAGACATAAACACCACAAAAACGCAGTACTTCCACTAGCCTGGCTTAACAATACCACCCTGCTGACCTTCCAGAATCAAGACATTTCCCCAAAAGTTACTTTACCTCCTTCTCAGTATTTCTCATGCATGCTGTCGCCTCTAATGCAACTCTGACTTTTAACTGATTGACAGGCTGAGGGGAGGTGCTACGATTGTATCCAGTAGCGCCTCCAAACAAAAGATTCTGACTGGCTAGAAAAGTGACCCGCCCCGAACAATACGATACTCCCATTCCCAAAAGAACCACGCAGGTGCTAACCGGAAAGCCCGCCCTCACTGTCCCGGAAGGCTTCCTCCAGTCGCGTGCAAGACGGGGTTATAGTCTTGAGTACGCTGTGTTATGATTTGCATTGTTTTTTGCACAGTGAGTGCTCTGAAGACGTACAGACATTGACATTGGTGCCACTAGTTCTGTTGTGTAATATCTCGCATCTCATCTAAAACGTATTTCTCATGCCCTTCGGCTATTTGAGTAGCTCTGCCCTATTGGACGACTGCGCTTTAGCCACGCCCATTGTATAAGACTGGAACTTTAGCAGACAGAAGCAGAAGCTCTCAGAGCTGAGGTACTCTGTCCTAATTGGGCCCTCTGCCTGCATCTCTGTTGGGCGCTGAACGGGCTGAGTTCGTTTACCTTGCTCTCGGCGCTGCTTACTTGCACCGACAGCCTCGTTCGATGTCAAATAAATGCAGAAAATATAATGCGAAGTAAAGGAGGAAAATAAGGGGAGACCGTGACTATGGAAGGAAAATACGAGCGGAAAGAAATCGACACGAGGGGAAGATAATGTAAGGGATGCAAATAAAAGATTTGAGTGAGGGGAAAAGACAATAATGCAGCGAGAAGAGAGAGAAAAGAGGTAAAGGGCGTGGGAGTAAATAATGGAAAATAATGTACACGAAGAAAACAAAAAAAGTTTGACTTTTCAATAACAATAGCTGCTTTAAGACTGCATGGATACAACATGAACAAAACCAAAACACACTTATTACTGTGTTTGCAGGGGTAGAGACAGCCCCTATTTTGTGTGACACGTCTCATTTTTAACCTACAATTTTATCGCAGGACTTGAACTATTATCTTTTAACCAGTACTGGAAATAGAAAAAAAAAACCTCCATGAACGTATACATTGGGGTCAAGTTCCCGGGTGCTCCTTCTGGCCAAGCGGTGCATAGCGATGCATTGGAAGGGGCCGGAGGGTCCTTCCCTAGCGGCATGGGTGGGAGCAGTCAAACAGAGGTGCACAGCAGAGGAAGAGGTACTCCGGTCTGAAGAGGTCAAGGGAGCCCGCAAACATCCTATATCTATGCCATGGGTTATGTTACTCCATTCCTTTGTGCAGGAAACATCAGATGCACCAGAGACCCAGGCTATCCGCTCCCCCGTGGTACAGGTGAGCCCCGCGGCAACTTAGTATAGTCCTCAGGTAGAATAGACGCTCGGTGGGTCAAGGCTGATTGCCAAGCATGGGCGATACGCGCATTACTGTTCCTGCGACACTCCAGGACCCTCCCCCCTGCGCATGCATAGTCCGAGACCTATCTCCCAGCGGATCCACTGGGAGTGTACTGCAGCCAGCAGTAAACTGGGAACCTGGGACACCGACACTTGTGCTACGCTTGGGGGGGATGCGGTCAGCCAACATAGTATGCTGCCGTCCCAACAACTGGGGTAGCAAGGTGTTTCAAACACACTGGGACACCATGGCAATAGAACATTGGCACGTCCAGTGTGTAACCAAAGTTAAACTTCAATGGCGCAGGTAATTTGTCACCGCTAGGGATGCTCCGGGCTGGCACTGTAGACAGTGCGACCTGCTCAAATCAGACAGATTCTCTAAGCTGGTATGCCTAGGGGGTTTCACCACAGAGGGAACTGAACGGGCATACTGTTGGGAACACAATGTAAGATAGCGCGAGCTGTCACGAGCGTGGATCTTTATCTAAGCTCGTGGTTAGCTCGTGTCATGTGAAGAATGTGTAGTTTCAAAAAGGGTGGAAGGTTGGGCATGCGACTGGTGGAAGGGTGGTTGACATTCTTGACCTGTAACTTGCTGAGTATAGACGTGTTATTAAACTCACGCTCTATCTTCATTTACCGACTCCTGTTTTCCTTGGATGGATTATGCTTTTCTAACACTGGCGACGAGCGGGATACATTTACAATCGAACCAGCCTGGTTATATTTTTATTTTTTTGTTTTTGTTCGTTTTCTTGGAAAAGCGGAAGAAATTCATTTTGTAACGTGACTTTTCGTGAGGACGTGAATTGCTGCGCAACAAGGAAAAAGAAACTTACGGCTATACTGGAGTGGTAGCATTAGTCCAGGAAGCTCGAGGATTACAGCCGAAGTAAGGAATATTTCCGCAGTTGGAAACCTCAACGAGTTCATATCTCGCAAGGCATCATACGTATGCTAATGCGCGTCAGACGCACGCTGACGTGTTGACGTGTGACGCGAAGGAGCAGGAGACACCATTTTGTTTCACGGTATCCTAGCAACAACTCGGATCAACGTGGAATTAACAAAAAAAGGTGCAAAGCGAAGCGTTGAAGAGGAGATTTATTGCGGTAACAGTTTCTTTCTCATTTAGAGTCTAATTCTAACCAAATAAATCGTTTAGGCTCATTTATTATTTTATTTTATATCTAACTATATGATATCAGTTTTTTTTTCATTGAACATTTCACCATGTCTGGCATTGTTCCTCCTCCTTCATTTTTATCCTCTCCTGGTGATCCTCCTATGCCGTGGGAGATTTGGGAACCTGTTTTCATGGCATATGTAGAAGTTTTGGAGGGTGAAGAATGTGAACCAGAGAGGAAACTATCCCTTCTTAAGCATTGTTTGGGCGGAATTGCTTTGAAAGAATTTAAAACTCTACCTGCCTTAGTCAATCCAGGAAATATTGATGTATATAGCTATGCCTCATCACAACTCAACCTGCGTTATGGGAAAAAGAAAAATATAGTGATGGAAAGGTATATATTTTACTCACGAAAACAACGCCCTGATGAACCTGTGGAAGATTTCGTATCAGCTCTCAGATCCTTAGCTGTTACATGTGATTTCGAGCACATATCTTATGAGCAAGTACTTAGAGACCAAATATTGATGAGAACAAATAATAAAAAGGTTCAAGAACGCCTGTGGACTACGTCTGACATGTCTTTGAACAATGCTATTGACATTGCAAAATCAATTGAACATTCAGAAAAATTTGTGAAAGAGATCAGAGGAAATGAAAAAAGTGATGTTTTTAACGTAACTAAGGATACTGATAAGCAAAGAAAGTATGTTCCACAGAGAAATGATAATTCTTCTAAAACTGATAATAAATTTAGAATGACAAAATATGAGAAGAAAAACCAACATCAACTACTTTGCTATAGATGCGGAAGCGATGGACACTTAGCGGATTTCAAGAACTGTCCAGCCATCGGGAGAACGTGCTCAAAGTGCAATAAAAAGGGTCATTTTGGGAAATTCTGTAAATCAATACCTAAAAAAGTGAATTGTATTTATGATGAAAGTGATAACGTAGAGGATGACAATGAATATGAGGTCAACACCGTCATTAATGTATGTGGTAGTGGAGGGTGCGCTAAATTTCCTTCATGTTTTATCTCTGTAGATGATGTTAAACTAGAATTCTTGGTTGATTCTTGTGCCTGGTACACCATTATTTCATTAAGTGTGTTTAATGAAAGTTGGTCTACGAAAACTTTGCTTCCACCGGATGTTTCCCCTGGTGGTTACACAGGACACAAAATTGACTTAATAGGGTTTTTTTGTGCCAATCTAGAATTTTCTGGTCGTCATACTTTTGGGAAAATATATGTGGCAAGGTCAGGATTATCATTGTTAGGGTGGCCTCACCAACATGAATTAGGAATCAAAATTGACCCTAGAGCTGTTCCTCCTGTCTATGTTGTTGAGTCCTGTGATATTTCCCACGATGACAATTCTCAAATTGTCAATAAATTAAAAGGGTTGTTTCCTGATGTCTTTAGTGGGAAATTAGGAATGTACAAAGGGTTTGAACATGTAATAAAACTACATGACAATGTTGTCCCTATCCGTCATAGAGTAAGGAATGTCCCACTCACTTACAGAAACAAATTGAAGGACATACTAAAAGAATTATGTCAAAATAATATTATTGAGCTCATTAAATCATCTCCGTGGGTTTCTCCCATTGTGATTTCCATTAAACCTTCAGGCGAACTTAGGTTGTGTGTGGACCTTCGCAGTGTGAATAATGCCATTTGGGTGGATGCCCACCCTTTACCCAATTTACATGAGATGGTTTCCACATTAGCGGGTGCACAGGTATTCTCGTGTATTGATTTGGCTAGTGCGTACCACCAAGTTGTTCTTGCTGAGGAATCAAAAAACATAACTGCATTTATTACTCCTGAAGGATTGTTCAGGTATTGTCGTATGCCTTTTGGTCTTGCTAGTGCTGCTTCAGTTTTCCAAAGACTTATGAGAGACACTTTGGAGGGACTGGAGGGCGCTATTGCATTTCAAGATGATATTCTTGTTTTTGGGAAAAACAATGAAGAACATGATTCGAATTTAGAAGGTGTTATTGCTGCTTTGTCAAAGAAGGGTCTCACTTTACGCCTTGATAAATGCAAGATGTATGTATGTATGTATGTATGTATAGATATACTTGTATAGCGCAATGACTGTCACCCAAAGGGCATCCTGGCGCTTAGACTGATGGAGAAAGAAGCCTGCATGAAAAGAAACGATCCACTGTATAAGAAAAAATTACGCCGCTCTTGGAAAAAGGTGAGTTTTCAGGGCTTTTTTGAAGGAGGGGAAATCGCCCGTACTCCTCAGTGCAAACGGCTGAGAGTTCCACAGCCTTGCTGCTGTGAATCGAAAGGACCTGCCTCCCAAACGAGTCCTTAAGATTTTTGGAACTACAACCAGACATGCCGTGGCGGAGCGGAGAGACCTACGCGGAACATACCACGAGAACATTTTCTGTAAGGGAAAAGGGCCTTGTTCATGAAGAGCTTTAAACACCAAGCAGAGGGCTTTAAATTCAATCCGCTGAGGGACAGGTAACCAATGGAGGTCCCTGAGCGCAGTAGTGGAGGAGTCCGCGCGCTGGCGTGACAGAGCCAGTTTAGCCGCCAGATTCTGCACGCGTTGAAGTTTACCCACCAGGGTCACCGGGGCTCCCAGAAGTAGTGCGTTACAGTAGTCAAGTCTACTTAGGATGGTACTCCGCACTACCTCTGGTCTTGCCTGCGCTGGGAGAAAAGGCAAGATTTTCCTTAACGTGCGAAGCAAGGCCATGCATGTGGCCACTGTTTTATTAACAGAAACATCCAGTTGAAGGTTGGAGCCAAAATAGACTCCCAAGTTCCGCACACAATTCGTTGGTAAACTGGTGCCCTGGAAGGATGAAGGCCAGAAGTTCGATGGAAAAGGCCTCAGGGTGCTGCCAGATGGGCAGTATAGGACCTCAGTTTTAGAGCTATTAAATTAGATCAAGAAAAAAGAGGTAGAATATTTAGGGCACACTATTAGTGGATTGGGGATCAAACCCAAACAAAATCACGTGGAAAGTATTGTAAATGCTCCCATACCTACCTCCAAGGAACAACTTGTGGCCTTTTTGGGTCTTATTGAATTTTACGCAAAATTCATACCGAATTTTGCTTCTAAAGTGGACCCCTTCAGAGGTCTATTGAAGAAAAATGCTAAATTTGTGTGGACCCCAGAGATGTCCAAAGCATTTGGAGTGTTGAAAGAGTTTATAGTGAATGCCCCGTGTCTTAAGCCGTTTGTTTGTGGAAAAAAGTGCATCATTATGGTAGACGCTAGTAGCACTGGGTTAGGTGGTGTTCTTTTACAGAGAGACAATGGGAGAGAGTGGATTGTAGCCTATGCTTCAAGGGCTTTGAGAGATGCTGAAAAACACTATTCTGTCATTGAGAGAGAGTTGTTAGCCTGCGTTTGGGGATCTGAACACTTTAGAACGTTTTTGTGGGGTACAAAGTTTGTCATTAAAACGGACCACAAACCTCTTGTTTTTTTAATGTCACCTGGTGGGGGGCGAACCATGTCCGCACGTCTGGCTAGACTAGTTTCCAGGTTACAGTCTTTTCAATTTCAGATTGAGTACGTTCAAGGCAAAGCCAATGTACATGCTGATTGTATGTCTAGGTTGATCTCTCCTACAGAATTTCCAGATACCAGCAGAGATGAGGAATGCGAAGTGGCTTTCACCATGGGTGATGTTAATTCAGTGTTGGGTCAGCATTCTTTCTTACAAGAGGATGTTTGGTTCACCGAAATGGGAAAGGACATAGAGTTGCTTAATGTCAAGAAGTATTTATTGCAAGGTTGGCCAGAACAAAGGAAGTTATCTGGAGAGATGATGGGTTTCTTTAAGGTGCAGGATGAACTGGCTGTTGAAAATGGTTTGATTTTAAGAGGAGACAAATTTATTCCACCGTTCTCCCTTAGAAATACTATTCTTAAAATTGCTCATGAAGGGCATTTGGGAATATCTTTTACCAGGAGACGTGTCAAGGAATCATTTTGGTGGCCAGGTATTGATAATCATGTTGATCATTTTGTTCGTTCATGTGTTCAATGTGCGGATAGTGACAAATCTGCTGTCGCTCTACGCCCGGAACCTCACCCTGTTGAATTTCCAAATGGTCCTTGGCGTAAACTCGGTTTAGACATCATTGGTCCATTTAACATTTTACCCAAGAATGAATCGTTTGGAATTGTACTTATTGATTATTTTTCAAAATGGCCTGAGGTCAAGATGGTCAAGGAGGTTACTTCTCATAGTGTGATTGAATTCTTAGATGAGATATTTTGTAGAGAAGGAATTCCGAAAGAAATTGTAACTGATAATGGACCTCAGTTTGTTAGCAAAGAAATGAATGACTTCTTTGTTAAGTGTGGAATCATCCACAGGAGGATTTCTGTGTTCCATCCAGAGGCCAATGGACAAGTTGAAAGATTTAACCGTGTTGTTAAAGAAGCTATTCAACTATCTGTTAAGGGTGGTTTAAATTGGCGTAATGCACTTCATTCTATGTTATTGGCATATAGAACTTCTCCAAATTCGGTTACCTTGGTTAGCCCTTTTGAACTTTTAAGGGGGCGAAAACCTAGCACTAAGTTAACTCCCTGGTGGATGAAAGAGAGTAGGAATGATTCAAATGATTTTTTTAGTGTGGATTATGAAGCTGTCCAACGGAGAGTTGAAGTGTACAAAAATAAAATGAAACATGATATGAAAAAGAAAATAGGCCCACCAACTAAACAGATGATTAAAGTGGGAGATTGGATTCGCATAAAGAAAAAAGAAGGTGTTGGTAAAGGGTGTCCTGTATGGTCAAGTCCGAGAAAAGTGATTGAGACATTCAAGAATGCCATCAGAATTGATGGTGGTTCGGTGTGGAATCTAAACAGAGTTTCTTTGTTCAAAGGAGTTGTTAGTGGTCAAGAAGATTATAGCAGCAATGTTTTTCTTGATTTTGAGTGTGATGACAGCCGTGAGGAAGCGTTTGTTCCTACTTGTTGTTCTGGTAATTCTAGGGTGGTACGCTCACATCGTCTTCCTGAAAAGTACAAGGATTTTGTTATGGGATAATTTAGTAATTTTCTTATTATGTATAATATTGTGTTTAGGTTCATGTGTTTTTTTTGTTTTTTGTTTTCTTTTAAGGGGGGAAGGTGTGTTGGGAACACAATGTAAGATAGCGCGAGCTGTCACGAGCGTGGATCTTTATCTAAGCTCGTGGTTAGCCCGTGTCATGTGAAGAACGTGTAGTTTCAAAAAGGGTGGAAGGTTGGGCATGCGACTGGTGGAAGGGTGGTTGACATTCTTGACCTGTAACTTGCTGAGTATAGACGTGTTATTAAACTCACGCTCTATCTTCATTTACCGACTCCTGTTTTCCTTGGATGGATTATGCTTTTCTAACACATACTTCCCATACGGAATAAGGGATACATGGCAGGGGCAGGAGGGCCCCTTGCCCATTGTCACGCACGTCTGGTTATGAGCACTCCTGTGCGTCAGGATTTGGCAAACAAAGGGACTGTTCAAAGGTTAAGTATAATCCTTCTCGCCTTTATAGCCAAAGTCGGCAGGCGGGTGGGGGAGTGGTCACCTAGCATGGGGGCTGCTGTCCCACAGATGGGGCACGCAGGGTCCAGGCACACACGGTGCTAAAAAGACGGCAGCTAGGTGAGATCAGCAAACAGATGGGGCAATGTGAACCTGCAGGAGTGTGAATAGTTCTTGGCACAACTTCTCAGGCTTGACGGGCCTTTGGTTTCATCAGACACTATCTGACCCAGGCTAGCGTCAAGGCTTTGGGATACAGATGGGGCCATCCATAACCAGTTGGGATGGTTCTCTGCATTTAGATTTGCAGGAAGCTCTAGACAGAAGAGGCTGCAGCTGTTCTGGTGGGGGGCCCTGGCGGCGACGGTGAGCCGCCTCCAGGGCTGTGGCGGAGTTACAGGGCGATCTGGAAGCAGGCCGGTACAAAGGGTACCTCTGCGCGGCACCATAGGGGGTGCCTGAGCCAAAACCGAGGAGCCTCAGGGGAGGGTCCCGAAAGCCGTGTCGGCGCCCCACTAGTCCTGCGGGCGGTTGTGGGCCGGGGGGTTTGCTATGCGACGCTCCGCCCCGAGAGGGGGGGCGTGAGTAGAAGTTACCAACGGCACGTGATCTTCGAAAAGAATCACCTGGATGGCAGCAAAGGCGGGGTTCGCTCCCTCGCTGCCTGGCTCATCAGGCGGGCAGGCGGCCCAGTTGGTTGCCTGCCCTTGGATCGCCCGTAAGATAACCCACCCATTACATATTGTAATATGTAATAAACCTGCAGCAAATTTTACCCAACTCAACAGTCTGTGTGTGTGTTATTTGGGTATGCATTTTGGGAGAGGGGGGACAGAGGGGTGCCCCTGGCGGTACTATGTTTGCAGGGGTAGAGACAGCCCCTATTTTGTGTGACACGTCTCATTTTTAACCTACAATTTTATCGCAGGACTTGTACTATTATCTTTTAACCAGTACTGGAAATAGAAAAAAAAAACCTCCATGAACGTATACATTGGGGTCAAGTTCCCGGGTGCTCCTTCTGGCCAAGCGGTGCAAAGCGATGCACTGGAAGGGGCCGGAGAGTCCTTCCCTAGCGGCATGGGTGGGAGCAGTCAAACAGAGGTGCACAGCAGAGGAAGAGGTACTCCGGTCTGAAGAGGTCAAGGGAGCCCGCAAACATCCTATATCTATGCCATGGGTTATGTTACTCCATTCCTTTGTGCAGGAAACATCAGATGCTCCAGAGACCCAGGCTATCCGCTCCCCCGTGGTACAGGTGAGCCCCGCGGCAACTTAGTATAGTCCTCAGGTAGAAAAGACGATCGGTGGGTCAAGGCTGATGGCCAAGCATGGGCGATACGCGCATTACTGTTCATGCGACACTCCAGGACCCCCCCCCCTGCGCATGCATAGTCCGAGACCTAGACATAATGCAGTAATCATACCAAGTGGTGCAATATATGACACAGTTGGAATTGGGATGAACGATCTCTGCTGGCTCAAATGTGAGGAGCTTGGTTAGTAAGGGGTATTTACCTGGCTCTCCTTCTTAGATCTTTTGGAGGGTCTAGGGGCCTCTTCTTGGTCAGAGGTATAGTCCGTGAAGGTGTGCTCATCCTCATCCTGATGCAGTTCAGTGAACGCTGCCTCTTTAGATGGGGTGACGTAGTCGTGATCACTTGTCATAGCCTAGGCTAGCTTTGCAAAACAGCAGCGTGGGGGTTTCTGACCCCTTCCCCACTGGATTTGGGACGACTGCCAGAACTGGGGAGCTAGCCCTGCCTTCTTCCATGGACCCAGAGGGTTCGTCCTCAAAGTATTCCTCCTCGTAAAAATATTCGGACATGATGGTACACTGTAGTGTAGTTGTGTGTATATATATATATATATATATATATATCTATATATATCACAGGAGATTTGTCTCCAACACGAGGGGTTAACCCACACAGAAAAAGGGCTTATATCCAGTCTAAGAGTCCAGGGGGGAGTGGAGCAACCACAGGCAAGCCAAGATTCAATGTAAACAATTATGAGGTGGAGAGAGGGTTTGCCAGTCCACTCTAGGCAAAGCCTATACACAATTATACAGCCCCACACACACTTATATGAGGGCGTCACTGGGAGCTTGAAAAACGAGCCAAGTGGGATGTTGAGCTGGTAGATGTTGCTCCCACGCTCGTTTAGCCCCGCAAATGCAAAGAAAATCAGGCAAAATGGCCGCTGCGCATGCGCGATGCAGGCCGCTTGTATTCACAGAAAGAGGACTGCGCGCCAGCCCGATGTGCTTCCTCGCTCCATTTCCTCCTTCTCCACCAAGTGACAACACGGGCGCAAGAAGCCCGGTCGGGGAGGCAGATCGCTCCCAAATCCACTCGTACCACACGGCGGTTGAAAAACGGCTATGGAATCTGAACAGTAACAAGGAAATTGATTCTGGAGTCAAAACCACAGTAAGCCAAAAACTTGATTACGAGTGCAAATAACGTCCTCAGACTGAAATTCGTGGCACGTTTGGGTTAAATGGGTGGGTTAGGGTGGATTGGGAGTTGGAGGGTTGTTCGGGAGGCATTGCCCCCATAGATACAGAACCTTGTAGGTTGGGAAGGTAGCACATAGCTATGATCGGATACATAGTAATGTGATTGACTGATGTACTTTCCAGCTTTTGTATGGCTTAATTGGTGTGCATCAACAACTATGTGGCACCATTGGTAAGACTGCACAAGATACCTGTGTTATATCCTTAGACCTATGTATAAGTACTGTATTTAATGCAGAATGTAACTCATTGCTCCTTCCTATGCAAAAACTGAATAAAAATTTGTTATAAAAAAAAAAACGAGTGCAAATAACGTTAGCTTTAAGCCACACGAATTAAAATAGATTAATCAGTCAAATATATATAAATAACATCAATACTATACATTAAAGCTAGTTACAACAACAAGCAATATCAGTATAATGGGAAAGCACTTAACTGCCTGCGGAGCAGCAAAGGAAGAGGGCACTGTTACCTTGGTCAGAGCTTATATAGGGATATACTCTATGGTTGGTCATCTGACATTAAGGTGTTCATGGGTAATGTAGTGTTTTATTAAACTTTTCTTTTATTGGCTGCTGTGAATAAACAGTAAAGAAATGAGAAGCATAATCGGAGCCTCCGGTCCTGACATTGAATCTGTGTGCAGGTTCATTCATTACAGGTTTGGCACATCATAAAATGGCATAGAGGGTTGATGTGTCTGCTGCAAAGAACAATGTCTGTATTTCTGCATCGCAGAGTTGTATTTTATGGAGCCAGTTAAGTGGGTTATTGCTTTTGTTGCAGTGATCACTGTGTGTCTTGCAGGTCATAGTAGAATCCTTGTAATATAACTTAATGCATTATAAACTGGAATTGCTGCATGCAAATTTTAAGTGTGGCATTGTAATGGGACCAACTAGAAGTGTAGACAAGCATTGGCAAAGCCAAAATATGTCGCCTTTTGGACCTTCTGGCTGCCAGTAGGTTTTAACCAGATACTGTGCATCATGACTAAAGAATACAAATTTTTAAAAAAGACTTGATGAGAGTGGCAGCGTCATTTGGTAGGAGCTCGCACCGTGCATTCAAATGCCTACAAAATGACATAGGTTCATTTTTAATCTTTAGTTACAGATGCAAGTTAGATAGGTAACTAAAAAAAATGTTAGGTTGCAAAATGGGGGATGCGAACAGGGAAGCAAAACGGGGTGGCAGCCAGGGGCGAAGAAACATGGTTGATGGAAACAATATTGGAGGGACTGAAAAGCCCACGAGACAAAGCAACACAGGGGAGCAGTGAAGCACAGAGCGAGATGGAGGATAGTAACACAGGGATAGAAACAGCATGGGAGGAGCAGAGAAGCACACAGCGAGAAAGGGCAACAGGAAGACCTGGGGGGATGGGAAGGGAAGCATAAAAACACATGGCAAGATAGAGCAACACAGAGATCAGGGTGGTGGACAAAGGCTCACATGACATGACAGAGCAGAGATTGAAAGGAGGCAGAGGAGCACGCGAGGAAGACAGCTGGAAAACACATGCATTGTTGCCGGTGCACAAGCGCATAAAGTGTAAAACCTTAACACTGGTCCACCAAGGCCTCCACAACAAGGGTCCCTTGTATTTGAATGAGGGAATCGAGGCGTACAGGCTAGGAAGAGGTGATGAGCTCTAGTAACACTGGCTTGTTAACAGTCCTTCATTTTAGAAAACAGAGGGGGGGTTGCTCCTCCACATCATGGCAGCAACCATATGGAACCAGATGCCTGGCCATCTGAGATCAATCACTAAAGAAACAACTTCTGGATGCCTGACAGAATCTGCATCTCCACACCTGTTTCTGATGCCTAGCGGTGGAACACTCATCGAGTAGCTGTGCTATATAAGAGCCACTCATTCATTCATGCATTCTTTAGAGCAGGGGTCTTCAAACTGTGGGGCGCGACCCCCAGGGGGGCCGTGGAGTGATGCAAAGGGGGTCGCGCCTTCCCAGTCACACTTCTGCCCAGGCCCAAGGGCTTCAACCCCCCCCCCCTTCCCCCGTCCTGTGTCTCAGCCCGGGCTGCTGCAGTGAAACTTGAGCTGCTGGGGGCTCAGCTGGGCAGTGTCTGGATTCCTATCTCCGGCACCCCCGTGTTTTTTCACAGGTCTTTAAAGACCATTTAACATGCCTTTGTAAACTGCTTACAGAGGCTTAGGTTTTTTTGCTGGTTCCAGTGCCCCCTGGGTCCCCACTGTGCCTATTCCTTACATTTGGATTTTACATTCACTGCTGTAGTGTGAGAATGCATTTCATGGAAAGGAATACAAAGTTGGCTTCCTGGGGGCGCCGTGAGTGAAAGTTTATTGTGCTTTTGAAGCACCTGCTGCAGCGTTTCTTTCCCGGCAATTACCAGGCCTCACATAAATGTCAAGATAACTGGTGTGATTAATTATCTTCCTGGAGAGAGATCAGAATGTTGTATAGTTGAGGTTTTGACTTGGGTGATGTTAGTGCAGAGGGTTAATATGCCTGCTGCAAAGAACGTGTACCAAGTAGATTACAGAGTGCGTATGATGTGAAGAGATCAGCAGGTTACTGCTTTCAAAAGAGACATCCTTTTGTTACATGCAATTTATAACTTAAAGTCCTAATAGAGAATAGTGAGCTATTAACTTTCATCCTAGAACAGCATGCACACTACAAAGAATACATTATTAGACCATTGATTAATGTTGCAAAAAGGGTTAATTTGGCTAGAAATCAATTCTTATTATTAAAGGAAACTCCCAACTATGCTGTTTCTTTTTCGACTCTGAGTTTGTGCTTCTCCACACCAAGCACTCTTGAACTATACTGCCTACCAGTATGGATGACATGTGACTCCTATACTTTTAGTCCTTTGGCTTATGTAACATTTCCTATACACTGATTTACACACTTATGATTGATTGTCTCTGTGTAATGTGTGTGTGATGCAAAGTGCTCGGACACCCTACACTGGTATGAGTGGCACTATATAACCAATTCAATGCATCTGAGAGTGTGGGGTTATGGAGACTTGGTCACTGTTAAAGGGTGCTAGTGAGAGAATCCGTGGTGGGGGTGGTCATTGTGGGGGGCACCAACAAACATGGTCGCACAGGGCACCACCAGCACTAAAGCCGGCCCTGGGAAGTATGCACAGATAAGCGCTGAAAATACCGCTTTAGGTGACTGGTTTTTTTTGTACCGACTGGGCCACCAAAATAATCTGCTGGCAACCCTAACCATAGGACTGGAAGTTTGTTGCAGGATCAGCACATTATTTATTTCCTTCACCCTCGATCCCCGATTAATGCTGCAATAGTTTAACTTAGATCTTAAAGTCTACGCCCCGTCAATAACATGCTGAGTTACTTCATGGGTCTGGGAATGCACCCTGCATTCAGACAACTCATTCCTCATTCTCGCCCTTCATTGTCACGCTCACCCTGCACTCACAGTGATCACAATGCACTCACACTGATCACCATGCACTTGCACCATTCACCCGCTCACCTTGCACTCACAGCGATCACAATGCACTCACACTGATCACCATGCACTTGCACCATTCACCCGCTCACCCTGCACTCACAGTGATCACTCTGCTCTCAAAATGCACTTGTCCTGCTCACACTATACCTCAACCTGCAGTCACACGAGTACACTACTCATCCTGCACTCATGTGACACTTCACTCACCTGTCCCCCTCACTACTCAATATGCAACTCACTCAAACAAGCCCATCAGTAATCATACATTCATTCATCCCATTCTGAACTTGCATCCGCACCCAAAATGAGAGAGGACAGCAAGGGAGTGTGAGAATTTGATTGAAGAGGTCAGGGATGAGGAGAAATGTGAATTGCCGAAGAGAAGTGTGGACACGCAAGAAGTGAGTGTGATCCAAAGGTGAGGGCTTCTGTTAGAACAAAGGGGAGATGTGAAAGAGGAATGGGGGGACTGGAGAGGTGTAAGATACAAATAGACAAAAATTTGAATGAAGAGACGAGGTGAATGAGAAGTGCTGAGGGGCACGGGAGGTGACAGGGCCAGAGAGGCCATGAGATAAATGTGAGAGACTGTTAGAGATGAGGGCAGTGAAAGGACAGAATGGCAAGAGGTGATTAAAGGTGAAGTGAGAGGTTGAATGGGGAGAGTTCAGAAGTTGTAAAAAGGGGTGAAAGAAAATGACCTGCAAAGTGAGAGAGGGATCCGGGGTTAGGAGAGGAGAGAGGGATGGAAGGGAGGGGTGAGAGGAAAGCTGCATGGGTAAAAGGCTTAACTCTACACAAAACCGCCAGGGTTTTAAGGGACCCCTGCTTCTTCCGGTCAGGGCCAGGTGAGCTTCTAATGTGGCAGCACGTATTGCTGCAGAGTGGAAGGCCCTTCACAAAGGTTGACTTGAAATCTTTCTGATGATAATTGCTGTATTTTGGTTATAAATGGGTACTGATTGGGTGAAATCTTTCCTCAGCGTTACTGTGTGTAACAAATATCAAAATAATGAAGCAATGCTATCCCAAAATACGCGGCATCACATAACCTTATTTACATTTTCATCCCACGCAATTTAGTCAACAGGTTTAGACATTTTTGTCAAGAGGGGGTCCTTGCGCCTCAAAATGTTGACAGGGGGGGCTCGGCATCCAAAAGTTTGAAGACCTCTGCTTTAGAGTGATTAACTACAAAGACAAAGTAGCATAAAAAAGTGTAAGTACACCGTAATGCATCCATGCTCCAGAGGAGGGACGAACTCAGAACGGGGGAAGTAAAGCCCTCACAAACTACTAAGTAATAAACTAGCAAATGAGAGGGACACTGAGACCAGCCAATGGTAAGCAATGGACAGGATCTAAACCCACTGTAAATAGTCTTGCAACAGACAGCGCATGAACTTTCTTTGGCGAGACCTAGCCATCCCATCCGTGGGAGCAGATTAGCATGGCAGCACCTCCTCCAGGCAGTGCTGGCATAGAGATGATAGCGAATGATACTTGTTCCGGAAAGGCACGAAAGTTTTCAGAGGAGAGACTGATTCCTGTCACTTTATCATCAAAACACTTGAATTCCAGAAAGATCATCTAAAAAAAGGGTTCTCGGACATTATTTAGTAATGTGTAAGCTTTAGGCAATCCCATATAAGATGCAGCAGAGTCCAGGGTGACCCGCAACCTCCTCAACAATCTGCGCTGCGCGATGGGTTACCCCATGAAGTCTTACTGGTTTGAGGTACCAGTAAGTGGCTCTTTTAGTAGCTGTCTCAATGCGGGCAGTATTGCACACTGTATGTCTTGTCCAGTAATAGATCTCTCCCCACTCTTTATGTGTTGGGCCCGCTTCAGTTCGAGCTCCCATCTCTACCGACCTGCTGTTTTAACCACCGTGTGGCCTGTTGGAGGATAGCATGGAGTTCTGTTGTAAGATGACTGTTAGTACTCCTAGTCACAAGCCACTATTTAGGTCTCGCCTAGGCAGCGCTTGACCTGTCTCTTCGAGACATGCTGTATTCAGGATATGGGCATAAATATCCGCCCACTTTCCACCCATCTTTTTAATTGGCACCTGTCCTTTGTAAATGGTGGCTTTTCATTGGTCAATAGGCTTAGTAGTACCTCTTTAGTACCCCTGTTACATGTGGTGTTACTCCCTAGGTTTTAATTACAGCCTCAAGGGACTATTTTCTTAAAAGGCAAGACACACACTCGGTCTTAAGCTAGGCTGGCATTGGTTACTTCATTCACTAGAACATCTCACATTTATATGAGACCGTCTATAAATTTCCCTTCATCAGCTCCACACAGAGTACATCCTAATCCGAAATTATTGTAATAATTCTTTTGTGACATTTCAAAGCTACTAATTGTATATATGGACGTAGATATTTGAATGTACTCGTAGTACTGTCTTGCATGCAATGCATTATTGCTAGGGTGGATATACCTTATCTCCTGCAGGGTGCAGTACCATATGGGACAAACAGAGGTCTGCAGTGCTGGTGCTTTGCTCACTAGGGACCTCTAGGAGCAGTTTGCCGTACTGTACATAGACATGCAGTGCTGGTGCCTTGCTCACTAGGGACCTCTAGGAGCACCTTGCGGTACTGCACTGAGACATTAAGTGCTGGTGCCTTGCTCACTAGGGACCTCTAGGAGCAGCTTGCTGTACTGCACCGAGACATGCAGTGCGGTTGCCTTGCTCACTAGGGACCTCTAGGAGCAGCTTGCGTACTGCACCAAGACATACAATGCTGGTGCCTTGCTCACTAGGGACCTCTAGGAGCAGCTTGAGCTACTCCACTGAGACATACAATGCTGGTTCCAGGCTCACTACGCAAGCATTTGCAATGCACTAGGTCTCACATTACTGAAAGTACGAGCTATTGGTGTTGCATTATTATTTGTAACGCCAATACCTTAAACTATCAGTAATGCAAGACATTGCATTGCGAATGCTTGTTTAAAGGGTGCAAGTGGGCACTGTGTCCCCGTACAAACGGCAGGATTGGTGACCCAATGGCGGACCTTAAAATAACACCATTGAATTGACTCCGGCAGTCCAAAGTCCTCATGGAACTGCTCAAAAGGAACAGGACCCCCGCTAGTGGAGGAAGTCAAAAACCATGAGGGAGAGTTCAGAGACCTGGAACTAGCCAGACCTGGGACCCAGATGCTAAAGAGCTGCTGGCATTCTAAACTGAGAAGCTCCGCTGCTTCAACTACTGTGAATATATGGTTCATGCCCACACTGAGCATGATAAAGCAGGGGCCATACTAGCATGCTCGCCAACCATGCATCCAGGAGCTCTTTGATCCTAGAGGTAGAATTGGAAGTAGGTGAGCGTCTCTACTGCACTCAGCACAGCAAAAATAGTAGATTTGAGGAGTACTTGACTACTCATTATGCCCCCCCCCACTCATATACTCATATTGCCCATCAGATTATTGCTGAATTCTTGGATCCAGAGGTACTTTTGATGCTTATGCGGGATAAGGCAGATGACTTAGAAGGCGAGTGTTGCACTCAAGGCCATGGCAAGAGGTGAAGTTCCTGGTACTGATGGCCTGGCAGTAGAATTTTATGCAACGTATGTTGAGGAAGTGGTACCGAAGTTAGTGGCCTTCTATGCTGCGGCCCTAGAAGTGGGCCACTTGCCTGACTCCACTAGTGAAGCTTTAGTGGTCCCACTACTAAAACCAGGCTACCCCCCTCATGATCTCATGATGTTAGAGCGTACATCCCCTTATCTATGCTTAACATGGACTATAAAATTCTTATCTGGATATTCGCCACTCTCTCTTATCTCTCAAGCCCAAGTTGATCCGTGATGTGATTAAGATGGGTTCTTTCTAGGGCATAATACAGCAATTAATTTTTGCAGGCTCCTTTCGATGCGGTGGTCCTAGACAAACACAGAGCAGCGATTGTGGCAACTGACATAAAAAAAATCCTTCGCTAGCCTACATTGGGATTTTCTATAGCGGGTGGTGTAAAATGGGTTTGGGGCGTAGATTCGTCCACTGGACTAAGCTCCTTTAGTCGGCGCCTACCTCACAAGTTCGAACCGGTAAATGTATTTCCAACCCCTATGGTGTAGGTCAGGGAACTAGACAGGGATGCCCACTTCCCCTGCTACTGTTTGCCATCGCAGTCAAACCATTTGCTAGCAGGGCACGCTCTGACGTGTCGTATTGAGGGTTAGAACTACAAAGCATTTCACACTACACTGCCTTATATGCCGACAATATGCTCTTGTTCCTGCGCGATGTGCACAAGGACCTACCAGGTGCGATAGCACTCCTGGAGCGCTTTGGAAGGGCATTAGGCCTATGTATTAATTGGCAGAAATCTAATTTATTCCTGCTCTGTGGTGATGCGCCTTAACCTCGAGATCTGCGTGGACTTGCCTGGGAAGGGACTTGCCGGAAATACCTAGGTGTTAGACTTTACCATGACCCTCATGATCTTCTGGAGGGTAACAATGGCGCAGCCCTCAGAGTGCTCCACACCAGTGTAGGCTTCCGGAAGTCCTGACCGCTCTCCATGGTGGGTAGAACCACAGTGGCAGAAAATGGTGAGACTCCCCCGGCTGCTGTATTTCTTTTCCGCATTGCCTATTGTTATTCCCCGTCAGATATTCCCGGTCCTGGGTTCTTTGATGATTGAATTTATCTGAAGGACGGGTAACGCACAGTGGCATTGTCCAAGTTGGAGCGGCCAACAGCGCAGGGGGGACTAGCGGCGCCGGATTTGATGGCCTACTATTTGTTGGCACTGCTCCATTGGCTCAACAAGTGGATTTATGCTTGGATGAACCCAGAGGGGACGCCACAACATGGTGCCAAGCCTCTATATTCTATTTCAGGTACTGCTGAATCCCAAGCAGCTACTCCGAGAGGGTCCCATGGACTTGCAGACTATTCTGTGATGCTGGCAGCGCTGCCTTCAGCGTACCCGTATCTGCACACCTTACCCACCGGATCTTCCTTACTGGGGTTGGAATAGGTGGCTCGGGTGGGGCATTGAGCGGATTTGCAGAATGGTCTGCATACAGGGTGACCCAATTAGGTGACCTCTGCAAAGATAGGGAGCTCCTAGCGTTTGATGACTTCAAATGTTCCTGTTACAGCGGACGGTGGTTGCGACACTGTGCGAACTCCCTCCTCACAAATGCTGCCAAGTTCTATGCACCAAGACTGTCCGTTTCAAGACAGTTACATGTCTATATCAGGCCTTATGGACTGATATTCTTATGCCTGCGTGGGAAATGAGAAGAGGACATTACCCTCCAAAACACAGAGGGGGAATGGGACACAATACTCGCCAAGATGCATACAGTGTATCAAAACACTGGATTTAAATTAATTAATTGGTACTTTTTGCATACGGCATATCTCACCCCAGACAAAATTATTATGATTTTCTGAGCTGCCAAGGCTTCCTGCTCCAGTTGCGGAGAACAAGGTGCAGAAATGCACCACATGGTGTGGCCCTGCTCCACTTTGGTTGACTTTTGGAGAGAGGTAGTAGAATGTATTAATAGGATTAGCCAATGGATGAACTCCTGTACTCCTAAAGCGTGCTTTCTGGGAGGTTCCCGCACCCCAATACTTATAAAATCACTACTAGATTTGTGGATGTGGCCCTGATCCTTGCGAAGCGCGAAATTACCATGCACTGGAAGCCCACTAGGGGCTCTAGATTGGTCAAATGGAGGTATGACCTTATCCAGTGGGCGGATATAAATGTGCAGTATTATTTCAAGAGTTGAGGAGGGGGCGCGGTTTAATTGATAAGGCTGGGGCGTGGAACGACTTAGTAGATTGTCTCAAGGAGCCTTAATTGGTATCCCCTGATTATTCCCCAGTACCTGTGGATGAACTAGAGGAGCAGCAGACTTAGACATGCCTGATTCCTACACCTCATGGGTTGAAAGGATCTTTGAATGTGTGGGTAAACTAGATGACCACTGGGTACAGGTGGCACATTATTTTTCACAGGACACCTAGGGCAGAGGCAAGGGTTGAGAGGGAGTGGATTGGGTTGGAGGAGACGCTGTTAGGAATGAGATGGACTGCCCCCAAAATTGTATTATGTACATTCAGTTACTATCTTTGGATGTGTCCACTGCCATTGTATGACGATTGATGGACAGCGAATACTGACGTGCGTAGTCTTGTGATATTGAGACCCGGACTGTATTGTTTGTAATGTTGAAAATTACAATAACATTTTTCTTTTAAAAACAAGTTACAGTTCAAAATTAAAGTGAAAAATATTCCTTTTGGAAGAAAGGGATTCACTGTGGAAAAGCAGACAGAAAAAAAGTTGGATTAAAGTGCAAGTTCTTCCTTGAGTAAGATTTCAACATGGCCTCATGTTTAAGTCTTTAAGAAGACAAAGATTGACTGATGCTGAAAAAGAAAAGGTTGAAAACATTCCAAAAAAGAGAACTTGCAAATGGAAGTATTGTGAGCCAGAAAGAGTCTTTGAAAGACAGTTGAATTCAGAAACTAGTGGGAGTGAATCACCAGTTGCTAAAAGATCAACTAGAAGGAGAATTCCAAATCAAAAATATGTCTTACGCGAGTGGCTGTATTTAGCCACAGTAACGGAAGAAAAAGTAGACAAAATTGAGAAGGATTATTTCCGAAAGGACAAGTTCCAATACAGTTTTGAGTGTGGTTTAGATCCTGAGACTGAAATTGGAGCAGAGACAAAAAATGTGTATTTGATTATTGTTTTAACTATATAAGAAAAAAGGAAAATATTACTGTTTCAAAGAATTGTTTTGTTTACTTTTGATTTTGCCACAAAAAGGTTTTTTGTCCCGAACGAGAAGATGGGAAACTGCAGGTACTGTATTGTACGGATGATACTTTTAATCATAACATCATCAGTATTAGTTGGCCTGTTGGTATGTTTACTGATTCTTCTGAAAAATATCTCAGATTGTATCATTTATAAACATCCTTTGGTCTGTCAACAGATACCAATGACAGAACCAGAAGGAGCAGAGGGATTGGGTTTTTGTCTAACGGTTTCAGCCCATCAATCTATTGCTGGAGTACTGATCTACCGCCCCCCTGGGCCGGCCGGAAGGTTCCTGGAATCGATAGGCAAGGCATTACGCCCATTATGTCCACATTTGGACAATGTCTGATTTTAGGGGACTTTAATATTCATTTTGACCAAGCGACAGACTCAGACACAACTAAACTCTGTGAATTATTAAACATTTTTAATTTGGCTCCATATGTAACTCTCCCTACACACGAAAAAGGTCATATTTTAGATCAAATCTTTTCGACTACTGATTTGGAACCAATTGTTCCTGAGCGTATTGTCTGGTCGGACCACTTTCTGGTAAATTTTACAATTAGTAAGACGCCGGCCAAGTCTCAGTTTCATTATAAAACTCGGCCGGAAAATTTGAGATCTTTTAACCAAATGACACCTGAAGCCATAATTCATATGCTCAGTCAACATCCCATACCAGTCAGTGACAATCTGGAGCAAGATGTGTTCGCCCTGGAAAACTGGCTTTATGTAGCATGCAGCTAGCCCCCATTAAAACATGAGTAGCCAAACAAGGCTGAAATTCGGCACCATGGTTCAATGAGTCCCTAAGGAAAAGTAAAAGTGCTTGTAAAAATCTAGAACGCCGTTGGAGAAAGAACTTTGACCCTGCTGAAAAACTCACATACAAAACGGCTCTGAAAGCTCATAATGTAAAGGTCCGTGCTGAAAAGAAACAATTATTGGGCAGAAAAATTGAACAATCAGACAACTGTGCTAAGGAATTGTTTAAGATTGTTAAGAACTTTACTGTTCCCTTAGCCTCTAAAAGCGCTTTTACTCCCACTGACACTTGGACAAATGAAATCGCACAATATTTCTATAAAAAAATTCAAATAATTCAGGACTCTTTTGGTAGTCCTTGTCAGGATGTGACTAGCAGTTTGCATAGTTCCTCACTCACAAGTCTTCCTAGTGAGAACACTTTAATGGAGTTTGTGCCTATGCCTATGGTGACCTCTCTTAAGATTATGAGAGCCCTAAAATCCGGATCGCCATCTGATCCGTGTCCGGCAAAAATATTGGCATCAATTGCTGAAGCAATAAATCCAGCAGTAAATAGAACACTCAATCTTTCTTTGTCTGAAGGAAGGATGCCCATAATCTGGAAGCACGGAAAAATTCTTCCACTTTAAAAAAAACCATCAGCAGATCCACTGGTAGTTAGCAATTATCGGACCATATCTCTCCTACCCTTTTTTTCCAAGGTGACGGAGAAATATGTGAACACAATCGTTACAGATTTTATTGAAGGAGGCAATCGGGCTTTAGAGCGAACTACAGTATGGAAACCGCTCTACTAGAAATTGTAGAGACGATTAAAAGTACCCTAGACACCGGAGGAAAGGCGGTGCTGATATTATTAGATCTATCAGCGGCTTTTGACACTGTGCCCCATGACCGGCTCCTTCATAGATTGAGGGAGAGCAGCATAGGGGGCACGGTGCTCAGATGGTTCACTTCCTTTCTGGAAAATCGTTAACAAACAGTCTGGGTCCCTCCTTTTTCTAGCCCCATCCAATCTTTGAATGTAGGGGTCCCGCAGGGTTCGGTGCTAAGTCCAACCCTTTTTAATATATATATGGCCCCTCTTGGCCCTCTTGCTGAAAAATATGAGGCAAAAATTATATCATATGCAGATGATATGCAATTGCTGTTCACCTGTGGGAAGGATGAGATGTTTAACTGAGGTGTTCAATTGGTTCAACCAAAACCAGCTACTCTGCAGTTCTGATAAACCAGAAATTA
This sequence comes from Triturus cristatus, assembly GCF_964204655.1. NCBI lineage: Eukaryota > Metazoa > Chordata > Amphibia > Caudata > Salamandridae > Triturus > Triturus cristatus. The sequence goes on from NC_140586.1 coordinate 530,576,194, forward strand.
TCTTTTTCGGGCACACCCCGGATAATGAGTGGCGCCAATGGTGACCTAAAAATCTCCCCCCCCCCCCCCCCCCCGGAGAAACCCGCCCTCACTGTGAAAAATTTAGGAGTAAAAATTGACTCTGATATGGCCATGAAGTCCCAGGTTCAATCAACTGCAGGCACCTGTTTTGGACTATTAAAAATTATGAGAAATGTTCTCCCACTTCTCCCGATCGCGCATAGGAAAACTGTGGTCCAGGCCCTGATCATGTACAGGCTGGACTACGTCAATGTGTTGTATCTGGGCCTCCCGAACTACCTATTAAATCGTTTGCAGGTGGTTCAAAATGCAGCGGCGAGGGCAGTTCTTTCTGTCGGACCTAGAGCCCATATGTCTTCCCATCTGAATACCTTGCATTTGCTACCAGTAAGACAAAGGATTTGTTCCAAATCCCTGGTTTTAACTTTTAAGGCCTTGAATAATGTTGGAGCCCCATATATTAGAAATAAAATTCAGCCCTACAAACCCTCTAGAACACTGCGTTCATCATCCCAACAACTGACAGTTGTGCCCAAATTCCACCGCTCTCATAAAGGCGGCCGCTCTTTTCAAGTGGTCGCTGCCAGATTATGGAATAGCCTCCCTCTTATCCTGCGGCAAGAATGTGACCTCCTCAACTTTAGACGAGGCTTAAAGACCTGGCTTTTCCAGAAATAGTGTGGCTGTATCTGATGGTAGCTTTTCTGTTCTGGGGTTAGGCTAGCGCCGGGACACTCTGTGGAGTAGCCGTGCGCTTAACAAATACCCTATAACATAACATATTACGTTAAGTCTCTCTCATGGGGCACTTGGTGTCATGAATCAGGCACAGCGGCGCCTACCTCACGGATTCCGAGGTAAAAACTACATTTCCCATGATGCAAATGCGGAAGTGTGCATAAAGGCGCGTTGATTGCCGGAGCCGGCGCGCGTAATTCTTCAGTCACTTCCGCCCAGGACTGTGTGGACGAAAGGGCTGTTTCGGAAAGGCTTCTGAGTAAGCCGCTCGGCGAAACCTGCGAGAACCTCAAGGGGGCCGGAGTAGAGAGGCGGCGGAATTGTGAGTACCGCAGAGGAGAGCAGTAGTCGCTCTCGCCATTGCGTGACTTGGTTCGTTAGCGCCCCCTCTTAGCAAAACCCGAGGGGCAGCGGTAGGCTATCTTGATTGGTATGGGTTAAGAGGAGGCGAAGAGACTCTTCATCCCTATTGTTATTTTGTTACAAGAGACAGCGGAGCGGCGCGGTGATTGGAACTGCACGCTACCGTGTGTCCGTTTTTTGCAGGACTTTAAAGACATCATCCCGGTATTGAATGAAACAAACTCTGGGGACACTCAAGGAGTGCAGCGGTGTAGGAACCGCTTACTGTTACAGGACCCCAAATAGGGGAAGGATATTTGGTTTGGTGAACGAACTCTTGGGGCTAATACTCAATTCCTCTGGACTAAGGAGTCGCACCGTGCACACGCACGTCCCCTATTGGATACAGAGGAGAAACTGGTGTGGGTACGTGTGGTGTAATAATCGCTGGTGCAGAGTGTATGAAGAAGGGGAAGGGGAGAACAACGCCATTAATGTTGTGATATGTTGTTGCAGAACCTAATAACACCAAAGACTGTCGAAGTTATTCTGAGAGGAGGTTTGCAGCATTTCCCATTCTCAGGAATAGCAGATGATACATAGCGAGAATACATGAGAGTAGAGTCTTTTGCAAACGTCTTATGCCCTTGTTCCTTTCTGTTTACAGGTTCTACCTTCCCTGCTGTTCCCTTCCCTACCCTTTCCCTCGCCTGATCCCCCGAATACCCTGTTTTGTTTCATCGGGGTGTTGGTGATATCAGGAGGTGGACCTTTCTCTACTACCGCTGGATCCCGTGGAGCGTATCCTGACAGAATTACGCACCCACGAATTTAGCTCTGCCCGATCCAGGGGCGGTAGAGAATGGCGTCTATGGATGATGTCCTCCAGGCGTTGTTGGCTGTACAGCAGGAATTGGCAGCCTCCAAGGCAGAGACAGCGGCGTTGAGGGATAAAGTGGAGAGGTTGTCTCGGAACCCCTTTGACGCCTCTCCGGTAGCATCACAGATACAGGTCACGGTGCCTCCTCCTATCCCTTTGGCTAGTCTGGAGAGATACGCGGGAGACCCGTTGAAGGTGCAGGTATTCTTAACACAGATAATGCTGCACTTCTCTTGCAAGCCGGCCTCGTTCCCTACACACCACTTGCGAGTCGCTTTTGCCATATCATATCTCGTAGGGGATGCGGCCAACTGGGCCGTCCCACTGGTAAGGAACAACGATGCTGTCCTTTCCGATTGGGCGGCCTTTAGAGTGGAATTCGAAAGGGTGTTCGATCGAAGGGCCACCACTTTTAGTGCTGAAAAGGAGCTCCTGGAGCTTAAACAAGGGAAGAATGAGTTGCTCTCGTATCTCACTACCTTTAACAGACTCGTGGCAGAAACGGTGTGGCCAGAGGAGAAACATATGTCCTTGTTCTATCAGGGGTTAAGGGATGAGCCCAAGGATTTGTTGGCCCAGATAGATCCTCAACCTACTACGTGCACGGACATGATCAATCTGACCTTACGATTGGATGGCCGCATGGCCGAGAGAGGGGACAGACGTAGGTGGGACAGAGGACCAGGCCGCCCGGATAGAACCCCGCGACGACTGGTTGAACCTCAGGCGCCGGGGTCGGAACCCATGGAGATAGGGGCGGTTCGAACACCTTTGACTAGGGAAGAAAGGGAAAATCGACGGGTGCAGGGGTTATGCATGTATTGCGGTAAAGGGGGTCATTATGTGAGAGAATGCCCTTCCAAACCGAAACATGCAGGGGCCTGGCCCCGGAGCAAGAATGCGGCTGCATCCTTGATGCTTCCCACCGGACAGGCGGAGGAGTCTCAGGGAGGAGGGGTGGCAGGAAAGGGTTGGAAGATCCCCTCCTTGGCTACCACGTGGTCAAAGGAAATTGAGTCTCATATAGTGCTCCACATGAACCTAGAGAGCCGGCGACAGAGCCACCCGGTGAAGGTGATGATAGACTCAGGGGTTACAGGGAACTTTATCCATGACGGTCTGGTGAAGACCCTTAATCTCTAAAGAATAGCGAAAGAGGCGCCCGAGAAAGTATTGGCGGTGGATGGTAAACCGTTAAACTCGGGGTTGATTACCGAACAAACAGAACCGGTCTGTTTGACTCTCCGAGTCCAACAGGAGAAACACCTAGATAAGTTGTCCCTGAACATCATTGAGGCACCGCAATACGAGATCATTTTAGGTATGCCTTGGTTGCGAGACCACAACCCCACCATCCATTGGAGAGCTAGGTCCATTCGGTTTCAGTCGAAGGAATGTCTAGGCCATCTGGTGCCTCTCGAGCGCTCCGCGGCTACGGAGATGACGAGTCCTCATGTAGTCGCCACAGCGGCAGAGAAAGAGACCCAGTTGCCTCCAGAATATGCCCAGTTTAGGGATGTGTTTAGCGAGATCGAAGTCGAACAACTGCCTCCGCACAGAGAGTAAGACTGCTGCATTGATCTAGTGGAGGGAGCCACGATTCCGGCATGCAGGGTGTATGCGTTGTCTGTGCCAGAGACCAAGTATCTGAGGGAATATCTGGATCACTATGTAAGGCTAGGCTTTATTAGACCGTCTAGATCCCCGGCGGCTTCTCCGCTATTTTTTATAGCCAACGGCGATCTCATGGCATGTGTGGACTACCGACAACTCAACAAAAACACGGTGAGGAATAGATATCTGTTGCCCCTCATCCCGGATTTGCTTGACCAGGTACGGGAAGCCTCTGTTTATACGAGGTTGGACCTAAGAGGAGCGTACCATTTGGTACGCGTCCGGGAGGGGGACGAATGGAAGACGGCGTTTAAAACCAGATACGGGTTGTTCGAATATACTGTTATGCTGTTCGGCCTCTGCAACGCCCCGGCGGCATTCCAGTATTTTCTAAACGACGTTTTAAAAGACTATGTGGATCTGTTTGTTGTCGTACACATAGATGACATCCTCATCTATTCCAGAAAGGTGGAGGATCATGTTAATCATGTAGGCCAGGTGTTGTCTCGATTACGTACGCATGGGCTTTTCTGTAAGTTGAGCAAATGCGAGTTTGGGGTGGAGAGTATGGAATTCCTGGGGGTGATGTTGTGTCCCGAAGGACTACACATGGCAGAGAGGAAAGTCTAGGCAGTACATTAAAGGCCAGCTCCCAAGAACATCCGGGAGGTACAATGCTTCCTGGGCTTTGCTAATTATTATAGGAGATTCATCCTTCAGTTCTCCAAACTCGCTGCCCCATCACTCGTCTCCTACGAAAAGACGCTTCATTCCACTGGTCCAAAGAAGCTGAAGAGGCTTTCCGCGCTCTGAAAACGGCGTTTACCACAGCTCCTGTGTTGGCACACCCTAGGCCAGAGCATCCGTTTATTGTGGAAGCAGATGCTTCGGAGGAAGCCATAGGGGCGGTCTTGTCACAAAGGAATCAACACACCGGACAACTGCACCCTGTGGCCTATCTGTCGAGAAAACTGAACCCGGCAGAACATAATTATACTATAGCCGAGAAAGAGCTACTGGCTATCAAAAAGGCATTTCAGGAGTGGAGACACTATCTGTGGGGGGCTAGTCATCCCACCACTATATACTCGGACCACAGGAACCTGCAAAATATGAAGACCGCCCGACACCTCTCACAGCGCCAAATGAGATGGATGCTTTTTTTCGCAGGCTATGATTTTACTATCACGTTCCGACCCGGAGTGGAGAATCGCAAGGCAGATTTGTTGTCCCGGCAAGACTCGGCGAGTAGTCCTGAACAACGCACGACTCCGGATTCCATTATAGACCCCTCCAAGGTGTTATGCGCTGTTACTATAAACAACTTCCTGGAATGCGTGCGAAAACACGCCACTAGTGAGGCTTGGCAGGAATGGGTCCAGAAGGAAGAAAGACGCACAGTGCGTGACGGGTTGCCCTTTTTTGAGAAGCGGCTCTATCTTCCCACAAAGGAACTCCGTCAGAAGGCTTTTTCATGGTGTCATGAATCTCTGTTGGCAGGACATCCCGGAATCCTGAAAACCTTGCAATTGGTCCAACGCCGTTTCTGGTGGCAGTTCTGGAACAGAGATGTGACCTTCTGGGTGACCAAGTGCGAGGATTGCGCCCGAGCCAAGACGGAAAACAGCAAGAGGAGGGGGAAGCTCATGCCCCTGCCAACCCCCAGGCTTCCATGGCACAACATTAGTCTCGACTTCATCACCGGACTACCGCCAGAGAAGGGGTATTCCGCCATTATGGTCGTGGTGGATGGGCTCACAAAAATGGGGCATTTCGTTCCTTGCGGGACTCTACCCACAGCTGGTCAGACAGCACAGTTGCTACTTAGCAACATCATCAGAGCCCACGGAATACCCGAAGTGATAGTCACCGACAGAGGACCCCAGTTCATAGCCAGGTTCTGGAGAATGTGGTGCAAGGCCTTGCACATTGAGTCCGCGTTATCCACGAGCTTCCACCCACAGACCGATGGCCAGACAGAACGCCTGAACCAAACGCTAAAGAAGTATCTCCGGTGCTATGCGAAGGGGGCACAGGAATCCTGGGTTGACCTGTTATGGATGGCGGAGCTGGCCTATAACAATGCCAAACACAGCTCTATAGGCGACTCCCCGTTCCATGCCACCTACGGCTATGATGCCCGCATCCTGCCCATCATGATCCCCGAAGAAGTGGCAAGCCAGCCATCGGTGGCGACTCAGGTGAGAAAACTGCATGCGTTACACCGCAAGATAAAGGCCCATCTGTTACGGGCCAAGCTGGCGTATAATAAATGGGAAGACAGACATCGGAGTGAGGGACCACAATACCAGGGTATGGCTCTCCACAAAGAACATCAGGTTTAAGCTGAGGAGCATATTCCATCCACGTTTCATCGGCCCCTATACCGTAGTACGACAGGTAAATCCTGTGACATACAAACTGAAGCTGCCCGGTTCCTTACGTATCCATCCAGTGTTCCATTGTCAGCTCCTGAAACCGGCTGTAGGTGCACGCAGGAGAGCACCACCACCGGTGTTGCGTGATGGGGGATGGGAATAAGAAGTCAAAGGCATTAAAGACTCCAAGTGGAGACGAGGGGCTCTATGGTATCTGGTATCATGGAAGGGATACACAGCTGAGGACGACCCATGGGAACCCCATCACAACGTTTATGCTCCCGCGGCCGTACAGGCTTTCCATTGGCGTTTTCCAGGGAAGCCCGGACCTGGAAGGCGCTAGAAAGAGGGATCTACTGTCATGAATCAGGCACAGCAGCGCCTACCTCACGGATTCCGAGGTAAACACTACATTTCCCATGATGCAAATGCGGAAGTGTGCATAAAGGCGCGTTGATTGCCGGAGCCGGCGCGCGTAATTCTTCAGTCACTTCCGCCCAAGACTGTGTGGACGAAAGGGCTGTTTCGGAAAGGCTTCTGAGTAAGCCGCTCGGCGAAACCTGCAAGAACGTCAAGGGGGCCGGAGTAGAGAGGCGGCGGAATCGTGAGTACCGCGGAGGAGAGCAGTAGTCGCTCTCGCCGTTGCGGGACTTGGTTCGTTAGCGCCCCCTCTTAGCAAAACCCGAGGGGCAGCGGCAGGCTATCTTGATTGGTATGGGTTAAGAGGAGGCGAAGAGACTCTTCATCCCTATTGTTATTTTGTTACAAGAGACAGCGGAGCGTCGCGGTGATTGGAACTGCAGGCTACCGTGTGTCCGTTTTTTGCAGGATTTTAAAGACATCATCCCGATATTGAATGAAACAAACTCTGGGGACACTCAAGGGGTGCAGCGGTGAAGGAACCGCTTACTGTTACAGGACCCCAAATAGGGGAAGGATATTTGGTTTGGTGAACGAACTCTTGGGGCTAATACTCAATTCCTCTGGACTAAGGAGTCGCACCGTGCACACGCACTTCCCCTATTGGATGCAGAGGAGAAACTGGTGTGGGTACGTGTGGTGTAATAATCGCTGGTGCAGAGTGTATGGGGAAGGGGAGAACAACGCCATTAATGTTGTGATATGTTGTTGCAGAACCTAATAACACCAAAGACTGTCGAAGGCATTCTGAGAGGAGGTTTGCAGCATTTCCCATTCTCAGGAATAGCAGACGATACATAGCGAGAATACATGAGAGTAGAGTCTTTTGCAAACGTCTTATGCCCTTGTTCCTTTTTGTTTACAGGTTCTACCTTCCCTGCTGTTCCCTTCCCTACCCTTTCCCTCGCCTGATCCCCCGAATACCCTGTTTTGTTTCATCGGGGTGTTGGAGATATCAGGAGGTGGACCTTTCTCTACTACAGCTGGATCCCATGGAGCGTATCCTGACACTTGGTGTCAATAATGTGGAATCTGACTGATAAGGGGGTGGATTTTTATAATAATGTTGTCAAGAACATCATCCTCCGATTCATGCACACCATATCCTTTCGACTCGATATTATTTCTTTTTTCCATACTTTTTCTATTGCTAATTTCTTCAGCATTTCTCACGGGAAACAAACCCTCAGTCATATTTGTGCTTCGCCATCTCCTCAATCTATCATCATGATTCTCCTGTCCATATGATCTACCAAACATATATTTGTACCTTCTGCCACTTCTCTGTCTTTCTCTGTCATGCATCTCATCTTCCCATTCTGTCAATGCTTCAAACTGTGTTGGTCTAGGTCTTGGTTCTAGATTCATCATTCTCTCTCTCAAATTTCTCAAAACCGCTAAATTAAATGAACCATGTTCCGGAAATGCCAAAACTCCATCATCTTTTGTATACTTTTCCCAATTGTCCAACCAAATACAAGTATGATATCCATATTTCGCAACCATAAAGGATGCGGGCGCTTTTGGTGGAGGAACCAACTGTCCCTCTCTAGTCACAATCGGTTTGTCCTTTTTAAATAAACTCTTGAACTTTCCAAACCTTTCTGGTGGATCGTAATACATAATTTTGTCTTCCGTGTATCGCTAGATTTTCCCTACGACTATTCTGGTGTTTTTAACCAATCGTAGCGCGACACACACTAACGCACTAATCCGGAGCGTCTATGTCACTTCTGTAATTCTCCAATCCCAGCGCGACTCACACTAACGCACCAATCAGGAGCGTCTACGTCACCCTGTAATTCTCCACTCCTAGCGCGCCTCACACTAACGCACCAATCAGGAGCGTCTATGTTTCTTACTGACTGGCCAATCCCAGCGCGGTCTTTCTGACGTCAGCTTTTCTCGCGACTCCTGCTTCTGCTGACCCCTCCTTTACAAAATTTATCGGCAAACTTTCTTACGTTCTTTCCGACTCACAAATCTGTTAGTAACGACATAAAAACGCCACCATTATCTGTTTCGCTAACAGAAGAATAGTTAATGACCTTTCTTACAAGAATTTCGTCTTTCCCGAGAGCAGCGCTTACCTCTGCCCTACTACGGAATCGTTACTTCCGTTGATAAAGTAGCACATCCCTCTACTTTACCCTTCTAGCAAGCATCAGCTAACCGTTTCTCTAGAATTAAGACACCTAGTTGGAGACGCTCTGCTCCTGAGAAATAAAACCAGAGTTTCACAATTAACCTGAATGCTATTTCATTCACGCACTTTCATACGGAAAATGTAGTTCATTCACACAGAATTCTGTCTTTCCCAAGAGCAGCGAACAGTCTGCACTACTACAGAATTATGACACTCGTTAATAAAGTAGCACTTCTCTCTACTTTATCCTTCTTACAAGCTTAGGGAACACCTATTACCTTCCCAGTGATCAGAGTGCATTTTGGGCTCCTGGTACCTAAGACCAAAATTTCACAGGTAACTTTCGCTACCATACATTTCTCTCATACAGAAAATGTACCTAATGGCAACACACGACGATGTTACCGAATCAAACCCAGACAATGCGTCGTGCAACTCCAATCGTCAGACGTTTTCCCCGTGTACCTACAGGGCAACAACAATTCCGTCTTTCCCGAGAGCAGCGCTTATCTCTGCTCTACTACGGAACCGTTACAAACTTCCGACTTCCTACATCCCAGAAGCCGTCAAACAACATAGAACTCGACGCGACTCAACATAGAGTTTTAATACATAAACCAATACTTTCCCACAATCAATAATCAATAAGCAGAGGGAGGAGCCTAGCGCGCAACCAAGATGGCCGCGTAGGTGCGAAGCTCCCGAGGACCTCCGCGACCTCCTGAATTAATCCTGATTATATCCTGTCTTTGACGAGGGGACTGTGTCTGTGTACCCGAGCTGAGGCGGCACCCGTTTTCCGTTTTCGAATCGGACCCCGGACACTGGTGGGAGCACCGATCGAAGATTGCGGCCTTCTCCGCGCCGGCCCCCCGGATTGGAGTTGTGGGGCGATCCGGGGACAAAGCGAACAACAACGGCGGGCAGGGCTGGGCGACTCGCGTACCCCGCGCTTTCACTTTCGCTTTTGCGCCCTCCTTGCCCTCAAGCGAGGTAGGGTTGCGGAGCGGGGTGCGGTGGTGTGGCCTTGCCCCTGTGCCCGGCTGACCCGCCGGCTGTGAGTTGTCCTGCGGTGCAGTGGTCAACCCCCCCCCGGAACCTGTGAACTGGTTTATCGGCCCTTTCGAGGAGATTGGCACGACTTTGGGAGTGCGACATGTCCACAAAGCAAGATGGCGACCGGGCCAAGGTGAAATCGACCCGCCGCGGCCCGGCACATCAGTCAAACAGTATGGACCGCTACACCCTCCAGAAGGGATCCCCAGAGGCACAGCGTACATCCCCCGCGGGCCCGGCTGAGGCGTCTGCTCAACCCGCAGATCTGACCCTCCGGGACGTCATGGGCGCCATTGCCGAAATGAAGGCCTCGGTGGACCAGCGCTTTGATACTCTGGCGCAGAAGATAGACTCGGCCCTGGTGGAGGTGGGCCTGGTGAGAGCCGACTTGTCTAAAACAAATGACCGGGTCGATTCCCTGGCCCACACCACCTTAAGTCTCACTACAGACGTGGCGGCCCTTCAAAAGGAGGTGCACCGGCTTGGCCAGGCGAGCGCCATGATGGACCGTCGATTGGAGGACGCCGAGGGTCGGGCCCGGAGGAACAACGTTCGTATTGTCGGGGTGCCGGAGGGACGGGAGGAGGAGGCGGCAGATTTGTTTGTGGAAGACCTGATCCTCACCCATCTCCAGCCCCGGGGGCTGAGTAAACTTTTTGCGGTGGAACGTGCTCACAGGGTCCCCGGAGGAAGACCTAAGGTCGGAGCTCCGCCGCGGCCTCTCATTGCCCGGATTTTTAACTTTCGGGACAGAGACGCTATCTTGCAGACTTCCAGGCTACAGGGACCGGTCAAGCTTGATAATATGGACGTGAATTTCTACCCTGACTTTACTCCGACGGTCCAAAAGCAGAGACTGAGTTTTCTCGGAGTTAAACGTCGCCTACGGGACATGAACCTTAAGTACTCAATGCTTTTTCCAGCTAAGCTGAGGGTGGAGGTGGATGGTCGCACGCATTTTTTTGACCGTCCCGAGGCGGCTGGGGACTGGTTGGATACTCTGCCTGGGGATCGGGGCCGGGGGGGTGGGGGGGGTGCGGTTGGCGGGGAGGGCGCACCGGATCAGAACTGAGGGGTGACTAGTAGGCCTTGCTCTGGACAACATTTTGGTTACCATTCACTGATCGTGTATGTTCCCCTCCTATGGAGGTCGTACGGGGTCCGTTGGGGGCTTTCCCTCCTCCTCTGGGGGACTAGTTAGTTTTTCATCTATGGGGCTGTGGTAAATAATTCTCCTTTACCTGGACTTAATTTGATACAGAAACATAATTAAATAGCTCAGTAAAATGAGAGGCAGAATCCGTGGTATTAGAGGTTCGGAATGGGCTTTATTCCAATGATCGATTATAATCGGTTGCTCCAAGTTCCATCACCACGGAGGTTCAGGAAGTGAAGTACATACTTTATTGACATGAAGTAACCTTTATAGTACATACATTACAATGAAGCGAATGCAATAGGCGTAACAATTGATAAGGAAAATGACGATTTGTCTGCGTAACCAAAAAATGGGTGTAATAAGGAGTAAAAAGGAACATAATTGGTTATGATGTCACCTATAGGTGGATCTATAAGATAATACTTGGCATAGATGCGCGCGCAGCAGTATGACGTGTGATTGACGTGTAACTAGGGGGTGAAGGGGACTTGACATTTAGCTCTACATGTGGAGACAAGAAGTCTGGGGGGTCAAGTCAACCTAATCCCAAATCATATCTAACATCCTATGTTTAAAGAACTATGTTATCCATAAAAGAAGGACTCTCGGACAGAATCTGTTCTATACTGACTGTGTGTGCGTGTACAAGCGTCTAAGTGTCTACACTAAATGCGAGGGGGTAGAAATATTCCATGGTAACAGGGCTATGAATTACTTGCATGAGGACAGAGAAGTCGAGCCTTTTGCTCGGTAGCTGGAAGAATGTTTACTTAAACTACTAGACAGGAATGCATCGGCTGAGGGGGAAGCAGATAACTCGAAGGCGAAATACAGTTCTTGGCAGAGAATAGGCTGATGTCAGGCTTCGTGAGCCGCGCAGAGAATGAGACAAAGTTCATGGTCACAGATGCAGGCTCGAACTGGAGTTTTCAGAGGCAGAAAGCAAGAGGAGTTTGATGACAGAATCTGGGCCTACTTGCCTGGACTGTAAAATGGCATAAGTGAACCATATAAAGCCGGTGGCCTTTCGTACTTAGGAATGGAATATCCGGCCTATTCATGGCGGATCTGACAGAGGACATGTTGACGGTGGACGCACATGTATTTGCGTCTTCATAACTGGAACTGGAGGGAACATACATGTACTTGTGACATGCACATAGAACCGTTGGGGTCCAAGATAGGGGACATAACTGATCGGGAAAATCCATATTTCCACATTCCCTCCTTGTCCCCTACTTGCCCGTTAAGAGATATCAATCTTCATCAATCCATTGATCTGTTAATATAACATCATTTGTTCTTCTTTCTTCTTCCGGGACGAACGAAATCTTGGTGGTGGAATACACGATGTGGTACACAGACCACAAATCGCTGGTCCACATTGCAGACATAGACAGCAACTGAATAGTATGAGAAGGCCAATACCTAGGAAGGATAAAACTCTCCATCCCCAGGCCGATATCACACTCCAAAACCAACTGGACCAAGTCCAAGTGCCTGGGTTCTGGTGTATCTGGTTTACAATCTTATGAAGGCGAGTGATGGCTTTATATACAGATGGCGAATTTTCTGGTATGAATACGCAGCAGCTCGATCCGATGACCCTACAAGCTCCGCCCCTATCAGCCAGGATGACGTCAAGAACAAGACGATTTTGAAGCACAACAATCCGCATAGCAGACTGCTCTTCCGTTAAATTGCCTAAGGCGGAAATAGTCTCATTCACTACTGCTTCAAGGGTTCTAGTTAGTCTACGTATCAGTTTACTATTAGTAACAGTACCTATATAAGGAAAGATGCCTTTATTGAAATCTGTGTATTTTTCCCATGCTGTTTCAGTGTAATCGACAATTGGGAGATCTCTCCGCTCTCTGTTGTGTACTAAATGAATATTTCTGTAGTAATCAGGAGGAGCTAGGAAAACAGGTGGCAAAAGGAATGCAATGTAGCAGGTACCATCCCAGTCTAGAGGTAGACGCATATATGCAGTCTGACCACATATAAAGTAGGAGTGGCGATAAGCTCTAAATGAAGATTTGCCTTGATCACTGAATTCTACTGTAGTAGTGCATTTACTATGGCCCATATGTATGGAACCAACCTTTCTTACACATAATTCACCCTTCGCTGGGAATACTGACATGGTGGGCAAGACTAGTTCAGCTTCGGATACGACATTTAGAATCATGAGATTAGGTGTAAAATTACCTAATCCATATACTTCATTTTCTAGATCAGTTCCTGTTCTCTTGGGGCGACCCTCCTTGTCAGGGTAGCAGACCTTGAGTAAAACTAGGTTCAGATTTCCCCATACCCAATGATCTTGGTAAACTGCTGTGTCTGAGTCTATGGAATTGATTAAACTAAACCATGCTCCACAGGATCCATTATGTGTAAACGGATGTGGAAAGAAAGGCAGGACTCCTTCATAATTCTGATAGGGAGGGAGTCGGCCACACACCCAACAATTAGTGGCATTACTAGTCTGATGGGAATGATGTAACATACTAATGAAAGTGTTATTGCGCAGCGCAAGTCTTTAAGACAATTCATGCGGAGGTAAGTCACTAAAAGAATGTTCAGCAGTAACATTATAAACATGTCTAGAAATAGGGTAATATATGTGCAACAATATGCTTGCAGTAATTATTAAAAGACTCAAGAAAAACAAGATTATTAATGTCACTATGCAATGGCTACGCAGTGATTTACAATACGCCTGTCGTTTCATCATTTTTCGCGACTGTCCATAATTCAGGTCTAGAGGATACATGTCAGAGACAGATTCAACCGCTTCACCTAGGAGAGGACTTAAACAATCAAATCGTCTGACGTTCTAGGCCTCAATTTAACTTTGTAGAGTTCAGTTTCAGTCTTTTCAACCAAAGGAAGTTTTGAATCAGTCTGTGAGGGAGTGCAGGGCACAATGTCTATATCCGAGGATTGTCCATGAAATTTCTTGATATGACTTGAATGAATCCAGCCCTTGCGGCCCTCGATCTTCACGGCTGTTCTTGTGGTCAGCAGAACCAACTTGGGTGTCTTCCACCTGGGCTCCAGCTGAGTCTTTCGGTCGAAATTTTTCACAAACACGAAATCACCCGGAACTACGTCATGGGGTTTCACCTCAGTGTTGTCGGGAAATGCTGCAGCAACCTGTGAACGACAAGATTGTAGTGCAGACATCAAGGAAGCCAAGTAATCTGTCAGCATATTACAGTCAATATCAGTTATTTTGCGTGGTATAGGCGTCCCCCACATATTTGGTGGTCTGCCGAAGATCACCTCATACGGGGATAGCCCTGTTCGAGAGTGTGCTACCATTCTCATGTAAAAGAGTGCAACTGGTAATGCTACTATCCAGTCGACACCTTTCTCTCTGCATATTTTGGACAGTCTGATTTTCAGTATCTGATTATGTCTTTCTACGAGACCTGCTGCCTCGGGGTGTCGAACACAGTGGAATTTCCACTGATATCCTAGCAGAAGTGAAACATGTTTCATTAATTCGGATGAGAACGGCTGGCCGTTATCTGAGTAGACAACACGTGGTAAACCGTATCGTGGGAAGAATTCTCGAACCAACTGTTTGGCAGTAGTCGGGGCAGTGTAATCTGAAACCGGGTATGCCTCCGTCCAACGGGACAGAGCGCAGACAACTACGAGAACATATTTGAATCCTCGACATCGTTCCATCTGGATATAATCCATCTGGAGGACTTCAAAAGGGTGGTCAGGAGGATGAAATCCACCCTGTTCTACGGGAACGCTTTTTCCTGGGTTGAACTGGCAACAGATCATACAGGTACGGACCTTTTGTTTGGCTGCTGCTCGTAAATGTTTATTGAACCAGGTGTGTTGAATGCTGTCTAGCATAGCTTTTTCTCCTAGATGCGCTGGACTATGTATAGTGTTAATTATAACTTGGACCATTGAATCAGGAAGGAACCATACAGACTTTTCCTTCATCATCCATCCTTGGTCCGTTTGGATCCCTCCTAATTCAGTCCATTTCTTTATTTCGTCTGGTGTAGCATGTGTCTGTATGTCAATTACGTCAAGGGTAGGATCTTTAACTGTCATACAATGTGTCGGTGTCGGGACTATTGTCTTTGTCATGTCGGGGGTTTGAGTTTGAGCAGTCTGTTTAGCTGTTCTGTCGGCTAGATCATTGCCTTGGGAAATGATATCAGTAATCTTCGTATGAGCCTTACATTTCATAATTGATATTGCAGTGGGTAGATGTATTGCATCTAATAAGGCATGAATGAGGGGTCCGTGCTGAATGTGGGCACCGTGGGAAGTTAAATAACCTCTCTCTCGCCACAGCACGCCGAAGTCATGTACAACTCCGAATGCATAACGTGAATCAGTGTATATGTTGACTTTTTTATTTGTGGCTTGAATACAGGCTTGTGTCAGAGCGATGAGCTCTGCGGCTTGAGCTGACAGAGTATTTATACGATTAGTTTCAATGACTTCAGTATCTGTGGTGACTGCGTAAGCGGCCACTAACTCTCCTGTACTTGTTCTCATACATGAACCATCTACATACAACGTCAGGTCTGGATCTGACAATGGGACATCTGTCAAGTCTTGTCTGGGTTTTGTCGTTATAGTAATAACTTCAATACAGTCATGAGCTAGTGGGTCTGTTCCGGTTACTGGCAAAAGTGTGGCAGGATTCAATGTGTTACAGCGTCTGATTTCTATATGTGGCTGAAACAATGTAAGTTCATACGCTGTAAGTCGCGCTATAGTCAAGTGTTGTGTTTGCGTTCTATTTACAAGGACCTCTACTGTGTGTGGTACTTGAACTGTCAATGGATGTCCTAACACTATGGCATCGCTTTGTCTGATTGCTAAAGCTGTTGCTGCTACTGATTTCAGGCATGCAGGCAAAGCCTGAGCTACTGGATCTAATGTACTAGAAAAATAAGCACATGGTTTGTGTGCTCCTGCTTGTTCCTGTGTGAGTACTGACAAGGCAGTACCTTCGCGTTCTGTAACAAAAAGTGTAAACTGTTTTCTGTAACATGGTGTTGCTAAAACAGGTGCTTGACATAAAGCTTTCTTTAGGCTTTCAAAAGCTTGTGTATGTTCTTGAGTCCAAGGGAGAACAGTCGATGTGGCTGCCTCCTGTGTTGTCAACTGAATGAGTGGTTTTGCTAGAAATGCGTACTGAGGGATCCACTGTCTGCAATATGAAGTGAGACCTATGAAAGCCCGTACCTCCTTTTGTGTCTTGGGTATTGGCATGTTAGCTATTAACTGAATGCGGTCGGGTGTAAGCTGCCTTCCCTCCTTGGACAGCGAGTGTCCAAGATAAACAACTCGCTGGACACAGAATTGCAGCTTAGAAGGGGACACCTTGTGCCCCTTTTCGGCTAGAAATTGTAAAACTGTCAGTGATGCTTTTTCACATTCCGGTTCGCTTCTCGCGGTGATCAGCAGATCATCGACGTATTGAAGCAGAGCAGTGTTAACTGGCATGTGGATACTATCGAGTTCTCGTTTCAGTGCTTGGCTATAGATGCTGGGGCTTTCTGTAAATCCTTGAGGTGCGCGTGAGAATTTAAAGCTACGTCCATTTAAACTAAATCCGAACAAATATTGGCTTTCCGGATCTATTGGGACGCTGAAAAAGGCATTCTTGAGATCGATTACAGTGAAGAATGTTGCTTCGGAATCAATAGCTGTCAGTAATGACGAGATATCTGGAACCACAGGGAATTGTGGCACAATGCATTTGTTTAACTCGCGCAGATCAATAACCAATCGATATACTGGCGGGGCCTTAGGATCTGTTCGTTTAAGAATCGGAATTATCGGTGAATTACATACATTGGAGTCTGTTTCCACAACTACTCCTTGGGCAATAAGCTTGTCAATGATTTGTAGTAAAGCCACTACAGCATCTGGTGGTAACTTGTATTGTCGCATTCGTGGTAGCACCACTCCTGCCTTTAATGTGACTCTATATGGTGTAATATTCATGCAACCAACATCAGTAGGGCCTTGTGCCCATAGACGTGTAGGTAAAGTCTGCAGTCGGGGATCCATGTCTCTAGACACATTGTGACCTTTAAAATCGCGTAAAAACAACCTTACTCCTTCCGGAGAACAACATATTATGGTCTCCTACCTCCCACTCTTTTTCCTTGAGTTTCTCATAAATACCAGCAGGCATCAATACCTTTAATATTGTCATAATGTCGGGATAGGTATACTCTCCCATGAGTAACATGTCTTTAATTTCTCGGTGAAAACCCGCTGGATCTTTGTCATGACTGGGTACCACTTTCTTCATTTGTAACAATTCTATTTTCGATATGGGCGTATATACAAATACGCGCTTGAACTCGTTGTCCTCGCCTTTTATTGGGTGCACTTCTCGTAAGGGATTCTGTCTATCCATGTGATACGTGGTTCTTTCCTTGACGGGCAATGAGACATGCTCTGTGCATACAAAAAGAATATACTGCTTTCTTGATTCTAGAATTTCTTTAATTAATTTAGTACCTGCACCTCTCCATTTATTCATAAGCAATTCAGTCAGTATGTCTGGTAAGGGACCAGGGTCCGAATGCTGACTTCGATATAGTATAATGAGTTGTTGAATCATATAAATCCCAGCTAACCTCTGTTCATCTGGGGTAAGATTCAAAAATGTGCGTACTACTGTATCATCACTATATTTTCCGGGACTGTCCACCCAATGGACAGCTGCCCTGGCTAAATCTTGTTCATCCATAGAATCGAGAAAATGATAACCCCTTCGTTCTCGGAGTAGTTTGTCGGCGGTTTGGAACGAATGCTCGTTAGACCTTATATTAATTATAGGTATTTGGAAATTCCTGTTATTATCTGGACATATCGGACGTATCGAGTCAGTAAGACGTCTATTATTATTACAAGATCTTCCTCTACCTACATAGGCTATGGTGTCTGACTGTCCTGTGGGCAGTCCTGACCCTTCTTCCTCGCTTTGTTCGAACTCGTCTACCTCTAATCTTTCTTCGTGTAGGCGTTCTATTTCTTTACGGATCTTTCGGCACATGGCTATTATACAATTTTGTTTATCATGTCTCCCTTCTGATATATTCTGGCTCCATCTTGTAAGAACTCGCATTGCTTCCGGGTCTACCCCCGGTCGGTCTTGATTTCTGATCACACAGTTTATGAGGAAACGTAACAGTTCCCCCTGTATCTCTACTTTCTGGTATTCCATAGCTCTGTTAATACATTCTGGATCTCGCCCTGTTTGGACAAAATGGTATATATTATCTAGATGCGCAGTCATTCCTGGTAACTTTCCTAAATACACTGCGGCTCGTCTGATACGCAATGATGCCAGGGTCATTTCGTCCTCTTTACCGGGCACAGGGTCATATCTGCAATCTATAAGAAGTTTCTTCAGCGTACGGGCACTTATGAGTTTGGGTGTACGTGAATGTGCTGACTCTTGAAAAGTAAGTTTATTTATTCTGGGTGGCGTAGAGAAGATATTGGTAGCACCTCCCGTGGCCCCATCTGGGGTGTCGGGTGTGAAAGGATTCGTCGAACGTGACACAGCAACTACAGGTGTGGACACAGCTATAGAAGTAGCTGTAGGAGCGGATGCAGAAACAGATGTGCTTGCCAGAACTTGGGACTCGATTTGTTGCTGTAGGGATACGGGTGTTGGATCTTGGCGTTGGACCTCCCCGGTATGCGGTCTATGCGGGGCGGAATTTGCATATTCGGGAGCTGCGTCATCTAAATATGAGGAAAGAAAAACATCTTCTGCGGTTCTAGGATGCCCCTTAGGATGCACCTTTATTGGGAACAATGGGGGTGGCAAGTCTTTCGGTATTTCTGGAGTAGCCTTAGGTAATCCTTCGGCCAGAAGGGGATACATACCATTCATAAGGGCGTTTCTTTGTCTGTCTACTTGTTCTGATTTCACTCGGATACCTTCCTCAATTAATAGATTTTCTCGACCTTTATTTGAACTTTCTTTATTCCTTTCTTCCTGTCTACGTGCTTTTTCTGTGCGTCTATGAGATTCTTTACGCCATAACTCAACGGCGTCTTTCTGTGACTGTCTGACTTTCCTTTTCCATAACTCTTCCTCGACTTTCATGATGCACTCTGCATCCCAGGTTCCCGCTGCGGGCCACCTCTGACTTTCCGGTAATCCCTTGGTGTAGTCTACCCATAAATCAAGAAATAATATAGCGTCTAAGCCATGTTTGTGATACATGAAATGCCCTGGAGTGTCCCTAGGAGGAATAGGGACGGCTTCTTCGAGAACCCCTTTTCTAGTAGTGATCTGTCTTAATTTCGAAAAGAGCGGCATATTGACAACTGATCCGATACTTAATCTTGAACACACTTAATACAAAAGCACAATAATGAACAACCATTCATACCACAATATGCAAGACGTTTAACACATTAAATATTAAACATTAAAACATTTTTAACCGTTAGAATAACCAACAATGATGATCGTCTGCATAACTAATCACCAAGCTTAATTCTTGACAATAACTAGATACTTCGGAATACTTGATATACTGCTAAACAGTACAGATACACTGCTAAAACAGTGCAGACCGGATTTGTGTACCCAAACCCGTCTTGACCGGCACAACCTATGTGCACGTCAGAAATGCCTCCCCAGCAATGGTACTCACCGGGTAGCTTCGGAAACGGAAGGCCTCGGTAACTTGAACTTGAACCGGACTGGACTCGACTCGACTCGTCGGACACTGGGCTTGACTTCGAGCTGGTGGGTCTCTGTATACCTCGGATCTTGCTCTCTCAGCTAGGCTCTGGTCGGGATACTTCGCACTTCTCACCGCCTCGTCTGGGTGTTGATCGCAGTCTCAGTCGCCCCCGCTTGACCGGAGGGAGATACAGGAAATCCTGCTGGTACGCGTTATTGTCCGTCCAGCTGTGGCAGGAGACCGGGCCTGCAACGCACCGCCGGCGCGTGAGATGAGAAAGTGTCCCTGTTCGGGCGCCATTCATGTGGTAAATAATTCTCCTTTACCTGGACTTAATTTGATACAGAAACATAATTAAATAGCTCAGTAAAATGAGAGGCAGAATCCGTGGTATTAGAGGTTCGGAATGGGCTTTATTCCAATGATCGATTATAATCGGTTGCTCCAAGTTCCATCACCACGGAGGTTCAGGAAGTGAAGTACATACTTTATTGACATGAAGTAACCTTTATAGTACATACATTACAATGAAGCGAATGCAATAGGCGTAACAATTGATAAGGAAAATGACGATTTGTCTGCGTAACCAAAAAATGGGTGTAATAAGGAGTAAAAAGGAACATAATTGGTTATGATGTCACCTATAGGTGGATCTATAAGATAATACTTGGCATAGATGCGCGCGCAGCAGTATGACGTGTGATTGACGTGTAACTAGGGGGTGAAGGGGACTTGACATTTAGCTCTACATGTGGAGACAAGAAGTCTGGGGGGTCAAGTCAACCTAATCCCAAATCATATCTAACATCCTATGTTTAAAGAACTATGTTATCCATAAAAGAAGGACTCTCGGACAGAATCTGTTCTATACTGACTGTGTGTGCGTGTACAAGCGTCTAAGTGTCTACACTAAATGCGAGGGGGTAGAAATATTCCATGGTAACAGGGCTATGAATTACTTGCATGAGGACAGAGAAGTCGAGCCTTTTGCTCGGTAGCTGGAAGAATGTTTACTTAAACTACTAGACAGGAATGCATCGGCTGAGGGGGAAGCAGATAACTCGAAGGCGAAATACAGTTCTTGGCAGAGAATAGGCTGATGTCAGGCTTCGTGAGCCGCGCAGAGAATGAGACAAAGTTCATGGTCACAGATGCAGGCTCGAACTGGAGTTTTCAGAGGCAGAAAGCAAGAGGAGTTTGATGACAGAATCTGGGCCTACTTGCCTGGACTGTAAAATGGCATAAGTGAACCATATAAAGCCGGTGGCCTTTCGTACTTAGGAATGGAATATCCGGCCTATTCATGGCGGATCTGACAGAGGACATGTTGACGGTGGACGCACATGTATTTGCGTCTTCATAACTGGAACTGGAGGGAACATACATGTACTTGTGACATGCACATAGAACCGTTGGGGTCCAAGATAGGGGACATAACTGATCGGGAAAATCCATATTTCCACAGGGCGACAGGCACACTGCACTTTGGGGGGGCTGTCTGGGCTCATGCAGGGGTGCAGGGAGGGGGGAGTTCTGTTGGGATGGGTGGGTGGGGGTGGAGTGTTGTTTGTTTGCACCGCAAGGCGAACCCTTTACTGTATTGTTGTTTTTGAGATGCTCTTTGGGGGACGATTGATGGCTTCCATGTATGATGGGGGGTAGGGACCTGACTGTGTTATCATGGAACGTTAACGGACTGGGGGATAGGATTAAGCGTGGTGTGGTCCTGCAGTATCTGAAACGAATTTCACCAGATGTGATCTTCCTGCAGGAGACACACCTTATAGGTAATTCCTTTCATGCCATGAATCGGAGAGGCTATCGCTTGGTGGCCCATTCGGGCTTCACCTCGGGCTCGCGGGGGGTGGGCATCATGATTAAGAACTCGCTCCCATTGGAGATTGATGAGGTGCGCCATGATGAGAGGGGACGTTACACTGTCTTGGTGGGTAGAATGGAGGGCAGAGTGGTCGTTTTTGTATCAGTGTACGTTCCGCCGGGGTTGCAATCTACCACGTTTGCGGACCTGGGGCGCCTCCTCCTTGACCTCCCGGATGGGCTTCTGGTAGTTGGGGGGGACTTCAATGCGGTGGCTTCAGGGTCTATGGATCGTCATCCCCCCAGGGACCTCCCCCGGGCACAGGCGTGGCTGTCCGGCCTCTTAGATACACTAGGATTGGTGGATTGCTGGCGACTAAAGCATCCCGCTCAGCTGCAATACACCTTCCACTCGGGTGCCCATGGTAGCCTCTCGCGGCTTGATTATATCCTTGTTCCTGCGGCCTATGCTGGGAGGGTGGGAGAGGTGCGCCATTTGGCGCGGGGTATTTCAGATCACTCCCCACTACTGCTGCATCTGGATGTCTTCCCGAGGGGGGAGGGCAGGGTGGCCCCAATTAATGCCTGGTACCTGCGCGACCCCACTATTCGAGCCGAATTGATCAAATCCTTGCAGCGGTACTTTGAGGAGAATGTGGGGTCTGTCCCTTCTGCCATCTCCCTTTGGGAGGCTTTTAAGGTAGTTCTTAGGGGGGAGGCCCTCTCCTTTATCTCCCATGCCCGGAGGCGCGAGCGGGAGGAGGTAACCCGGGTGGAGGCCGAAATTACTGAACTAGAGGGTGACCTGGGGAGCGGGGTGACGGATGCCACATTGCATGTTCTACACCTCAAGCAGGCGGCCTATAGGGCCCTCGTCACGGAGGCGGCCAGGGGCCTCAGTAGAGAGCAACAGGGGCGACTGTATGATGTGGGTGATAAGGCTGGTAAATTGATAGCGTGGTTGGATAAAAAGGAGAGAGCGAGTCGTGTGGTTCCGTTGATCGAGAGGATGGATGGTGTATGTGTCACCGAGCCGGACGCCATTGTCTCCTGCTTCGCGGATTATTTCCGCGAGGTATATTCCCCGGTTTCTCCCTGCTCGGAGGAGGATTCCCATGCCCTGCTTCGGGACATCGCGCTGCCCTCCCTTTCGGTGGAGGACAGGGATTCGCTGGACGCTCCTCCCACCTCGGACGAAATTGCCCTTGCTATCCGCTCGGTCGCATCTGGCAAGGCCATGGGCCCCAATGGCATTCCTATCGAGCTGTACAAGCTGCGACCGGATGTGCTGGCGCCCCACCTGCGCGCGATGTTCCTGGCGGCCTGCTCGCGGGGTTCCCTTCCGCCGGACCAGCGTCTGGCCACGATCGTGGTGATCCACAAGGAGGGGAGGCCCCGTGAGCGGGTCACATCCTATAGGCCTATCTCGCTCTTGAATGCGGAGCCCAAAATCCTCGCCAAGGTGCTGGCCAACCGGCTGGTCGGCGTGGTGGGCGACTTGGTCCACCAAGACCAGTCCGGCTTCATACCCCATCGTAACACGGCCCTTAATCTGCGACGCTTGCACGGGGTGCTCGCGCGTGTCCCGTTCGTGCGGGAACCGGCCATCTTGGCGTCCTTGGATGCCACCATGGCGTTTGATACGCTTGAGTGGCCATACATTTGGGCGATGCTGGCGAAGTTTGGCTTCGGACCGGGCTTCATCAGCTGGGTCAAATTGTTGTATTCCGGCCCATTGGCGCAGGTGGTGGTGAATGGACGAGTTTCGGCCCCATTCGCACTGGGACGGGGTACGCGACAGGGCTGCCCCCTGTCGCCTCTCCTGTTTGCACTGGCCCTGGAGCCCCTGGCGGAGTGGCTGCGGTGGCACCCTTCCATCCGTGGTCTCCGTTGGACCCCCGAGCATGAGGACCGTGTGTCCCTCTACGCTGATGATATCCTTCTATATCTTGCCTCCCCGCGTAAATCACTGATCGTCCTAGTTGATGTGTTGCGCTCATTCGGTCGCAACTCAGGCCTCGTCATCAACTGGGCGAAATCCTGTGTATATGTGCTTGCCGGGGAGGCTCCGGTCCTACCACGGGACTGTCCGATCCAGATCACCTCCCAGGGGTTTCGGTACCTGGGTATATATATTACTCTGGACCCGGAGGCCCGCTACGAGCGGAATTTGCTGCCCCCCCTCCAGCGCTTGAAGGAGGACGTGGTGCGTTGGCGGCGTCTGCCGCTTTCGCCGCTTGGCCGAGCGGCCTTGTTTAAAATGATGTCGTTGCCGCGCTTTCTGTACGCTCTCCAGAACACTATGGATTTGGTTCCGGCGCGCTACTTCCGAGAGGTGGAGAGTTTGCAGCGTCGCCTGTTCTGGGACGGGAGGCCACGTATCGCCTTGGCTAAATTGACGCTCCCGTGGTACGATGGGGGGGTTGTCCTCCCGGATATTAAACGGTATTACTGGGCCTCCCAGCTAGCTGCGATTAATCATGGCCTTTACGGGCCCGCCCTGAACCCGGCATTTGAAATGGACAAGATGCTCCTGCCCGGTGGCGACTACAATCGGGCGCTTTACTCTGGCGCGCCGGACCCTCGCCTGACGGGACCGACGCATGTCATGGTGCGTGTATGGCACGCGGCTAACGCAGCTATGGGGTGGAAGGACCGTTTGACCCGGGCGTCACCGCTATATGCATCGGCGAGGTTGGGCTCCTTGTGGACCTCGAAGGGCTTCTAGAAATGGGACACGATCGGCATCAGCACAGTGGGAGATCTCTGGACGAGGGGGGGATTCAAAACTTTCGAGATGCTGCAGACGGAGTTTCAGTTGCAAGGCAGTGAGTACTTCCGGTACTTACAAGTCCGCCACGCGCTGGGCTCCGTCTTCCCGGATGTCGCGTCCATTCCGGAGTCTTCCCCCCTGGAGGACAGAGTGCTGGATGGCCATGTCCCAGACAGCACGATCTCCCTCATATACAAAAAACTGATTAACGACCGATCGGGCCTGCTGACTGGCCTCCGCGAGGCCTGGGTTGCCGATGGGCTGGAGTTGGACGACGAGGACTGGATGTCCGCGGTGGCTTCTCCGAAGGAGGTGGCCATCCCGGCTCGCCTTCGCTTCGTCCAGCTTAAGATCCTCCACCGGGTCTATGTGACGGGGCCAAGGCTTCTACGTATGGGCTTAGCTGAGGATGGACTGTGTAAGCGTGGCTGTGGTGCTTTGGCAACTTTCTTGCATATTCTGTGGGAATGCCCAAAGGTGGAGCGATTCTGGCGTGGTGTGCATGAGGTCCTGCGAGTGGTTACGCGTGTCGTGCTGTTGCCTGAAGCGAGGAGATGCTTGCTGAATGTGTGGGAGCCAACTGACTACTCGGTTCCGCAGACGCGGTGGGTGACTCTGGGATACATGATCGCTAAGCGTGACATTGCTCAATTGTGGGGATCCCAGAGGCCTCCGGCGGTGTCGGCCTGGAAAGAACACATGGATTGGTGTATGTTTCGTGAAAAGGTGGTGTATGTTGCGAGGGGTAAGCCTGGGGCGTGGGTGAAAATCTGGGGCCCCTGGAACGCCTATCGCGGGGGTATTTGCGAGCCGCCGCTGCTGCCGGCTGCTTCACCAGCTCCGTCCCCCTAGCCGACCCCCTCCCCCAGCCATGGGCACGTGGTTCCCCAGTCCCTGATCTGTTCTCATTCCCCTCTTCAGAGTTTGGCGATTGGTTGGGGTCCCCCACTTAAGGAGCGCGTGCTGTCACTTGGGATTGCGGGTTGCCTTGCGGGTGTGGTTGTTTTTGTGTTGTTGTGTTTTGACAAAAGGAAACCGTATTGTTGGTTTGGAGTTATGTGGCCTGCACTACTGATATCTCCTGATTTACCCTTTTCGCACCGCCAAGAGATTTTTCTGTATGTATGTCATATGCTACTGCTACTCTAGCGGCCGGCCAGACGGTTGTAGGCCCATGCTTGTAACTATTTGAGATTGTAATAAACGGTTTCAAAAAAAAAAAAAAAAAAAAATAATCAATAAGCAATTTACAAGCAATAATCACCAAACCAAAACAATAAAAACCATAACTCTGCTACCAGAAAAACTGATCCAGCGCGAGACTGGAAGGAAATTAGGAATAACATTCACCGATACCCTCCCTGCGTCGCAGACCCGACGTCACACTAGCTCATACACACACACAGTCATTGGTGGGGCCTGTAACACCAACACTCACACGTCTCTTTCACACGAGTCTGCACACACAGGAGGGATGAGTAATTCAAGCGTTGGACATGTGGGCGGAAACCTTATAACCTATAGGGAGAGAAAAGTTATTTTACACAATATACATTAACATCCTTCACCTATAGATCCTTAATCCTAAACATCAAGGCACTCCACCCACTTGGTCAATGGACCAATTTAGTTGGATTGGTTGATGGCGATTTAGAACCAGCTAAAACACATTTTAAGACTCAGACTCCTTATAAACCACAAACTCATATTTCTGGTTAATCGATATTTGTTTATCTAAAATTTCATAATGACTTATATTTGCATTTATTTCGTCAAAGTTTAGAATCTCTAGATTAATTCACGTAAAACGCGGAACATCATATTTACCTAATCTGGCTATTTGAAGTCTTCTAATTCATTGGCTTTGCACAACCAAATTTTGTAGTAAATTGTCCGAAAAGCAGGCCAAAGCTCAAAGTTCTTTGCTCAGCACGTTACAGTCCCAATTTCTTAAAGGACCAGAAATCGTGCAAGCATCTCATAGTTCGTAGATTTAGAAAAAGTTTGCAGTCATCAAGCGGTCGGGCAGCATCTGGATCATCAGGAAAGGCGTCACGACGAACGTGGAAAAATGATGAATGGAAAAGAAAAATCTGCGCTAGTCAAAGAAGATACACTTTTTAAAATTTAGAACAGTCGTGATTGGCTGGTTGAGATCGTACGACCAATATTCCAAGATTTTCAGTACAGTTCGAGGGGTGAGGTCATTGGTTAGCGAAGTATCGGCTTGTTCCGGTTTACTGTAAGGTTGATTGTTCCCGTGTCTTGGCGAGTGTCCTGTTTCGTCTCCTTAACCGGGGACACTCTGTGCAAAGGTCGCTACGAGGTATAGGAGATTTCTTGCACATGCGCAGCTCACTCCGCGCCTCATGAGACAGTGGCCACTTCGTCGTGTGGTGACAGCGGCCATCTTGGATTTAGGCCCAAATGCCAACTCAAGCGAAACAAACACAAAAGAGTAATTAATTCATAGAAATGGTGATTCTAATGTTAACCCCTTGCTAATTTCTCTATGTGCTTGTATTTATATAGCACATAGCGACATTTAAAGCCATTATATTCACCTTTTCGATCCAATCAGGGACGCAAACATCACAAAAGCAACATATCTCATGCAGTATTTTTTTACTGCATGAGATATGCGTACAGATTTTAGTTATAAAGGTTATTTAGCCATGCAAAATGCAAATCCCATGTGTAGTTCAAGTTTTAATAATGTTGATTAGTACACATGCAATACTCGTTTAATAATATTATAATTAATAGATTATATAATTAGTATTTTCATGCAAAAATAGAGGAGGTATACAAAACTTTGCACTACCTGCTCCATCACCTGTTCCAAGCTACCCAAGGGTTGAGCGCAGGTTAATTTAAGGTTTGCTTGTGACTTCACCCTGAGAAGAATTGTGGTTGCAGCTTAAGTAGGGTATCATCCCCCCCAACCAGTAAGCCAATTTCTTAAATGTATACAATATTTCTGTCTCCATTGTTTGCTAACATCACTTGGTTACGTGGTAGTGCTTAAGGGAGCTCAACTTCCTGCCCCTAGACTTATTGATGATTTAGGATCCGATATGCATAAGTGAATAAAAAAACATTTGTTCTACAATGAGCAAACTTTGCAGTAAACTATACACATCTCAAATCATAATATGATGGGTGTAGCTCATTACATAGCAGGTAAGTCCATTGCAACTTCGCAGGTAAATTTATAACAATTTTTTATGTATTTAAGTTATGTGAATCTATATTTGTATAGACAGAGAATTAGACAGATGTGTATACAAATATATATTACACAGGCGGTGGGAGCACCAGTGTAGTTATGGTTTGGTCAAAGCTTCCCTTGAAAAGGCATTTTTTTGTTTTCTTAATATCTTTGGTGCCATTTGACGAATCTGTCTAGACCCTTACAAAAAAAAATTACATCTTGCCCAGTACTGAAGGGGGGCGGGGGAATCAACCCCATGCTCCAAGAGTGGAAACGGTGCATAGATATGTATATGGTGCCAGAAAAAGACACATACGCCAGCAGGGGCTGTCCCCGAAAGTTTCCTAAGGCGTGGGGTGGATGGATGTAATGCTACGCCCTGGAGTTATGGGGGAGGTAGGAAGTCAAAGTCATGATGGGTTGTAAGGATGTCGCTGATCTGGGATGGTGTGAAATGTCAATGATTCTATACTTTCTTGCTATTTGCAACTGTATCGCTGGTGGATGTTTGGTATGTGGGAGGAGGGTGGTGGGGGAGGTGATTTAGTTGTCTTAAGTCATTGTTTATAATGTTATTTCTGTTACATTGGGGCTGTCTACCAGATATTCTGTATGATGCCCTTATTTTTACTGATGAACCTAATGGGAAAATCAAATACAAATATTTAAAAAATGACATCCACTTTAGGTTTTTAATGCAAAAAATGGGGGGGTGGGACCCAAAGGTTAGAGTTACCATTTCAACTAGTATAGAAATATTTGATCTTCGATACAGAAAAAAATGGTTTCGTGCAAACGTACCAAACCTTGCACGAGAGTAAACATTGTTTGTGGAAGTGCCTTTGCTTTGTTTGGTGTAACATAATTCAATAGTTTTTGACAAATTAGCTTTTAAAAGGCGTCATGGAATAGGTTACATTTTAGAGATAAAAGAAGTTAAATTAAAGCAATAGCTGAACCATTAATCTGCAAATAAATGTTTGCAGAGATCGGTGGGTCAACAAAGAAAATGCTGATTTTGCTGTGGGTTCCCTGGCTGGGAACGAATGCTGCTCAAGGTTCATGGGTATGGAACAGCAAATCCACAGCAAGCTTCAGGGGTCCATGTTGGCCTATTTACAGGGTCTGCAAAAATAAAGCCAAGTTTGCTGACCCATGTGAAGGTCAAACATTGGATCATTGGTCTGTGGATCCTGTAAGATACCTGAATCGTAATTTGTTTTTTGCAACAGAGCTTGGCCACACTCCAGGGACTTTAGGTAAAACCTGTGTCCAACGGGTTTGGTGACCTGCAGTGGGTTGAGTATAAGGTCTAGCTGGAGTCCGTAGGCCATGCACAGGAAATGGCAATTTGCAAAGGGTTGGACGCAGGGCCGGACCAAAGTTCTACCCCTGTGTCCATTCCATGTGTACCATGACCAAAGGCCTTGTGAAGCTGGTGTTCACCATCCACGAAGTGTTGAGTACAGGGGCATAACACAGGCCCCCGCATCCCCCGCGGTGCGGGGGGGCCCCCGAGTTGCAGGGGGCCCCGTGATGCAGGGGGCCCCCTCAGCCCAGTACTTATGCCTAAACGCTCCGGATTAAATCCGGAGTGGGGGCCCCTGTCTGTACATTTCAGGGGGGCCCTTTAAACTTTCTGTAGAAATATAAGGAAGTCCCGTAGACAGGGTCTCGTAGTTGTAGTTTATTCCATAATCTTGTCCTTACAAGTTCTTTAGTAAGTCTTTAAATTAGCCCCACCAGGAGCAGCCTCCTGGCTACTCAGCCCATTTCTCCAACTGTCTTCTTTCAGGAACCAACATCCCCAACATTCTACATGACATCACCTGCATGGGAGAACAGCAGGGCAAGGGAAATGGACTACATTAAAAGCAGATCACTACATATCTCCCCCCTTTAAATATTAATAAAATGAAATAGAATACAATTCTATAAACACAGGACAAGAAGATAAACCTTAAGCAAGAAATACACTGTAAATATAATAATAAAATTCACAAAATGAATTATCATACAATTCTATAAGCGTAGTAAAAGGAAGATAAACATCTAGCAAGAAACCTACTGTAAATATAATAATAAGTAAGTGTAATCAAATAACAAGAAATATCGAATTCTATGTAAAAGGGGAATCCACCTCCCTTTACAAATAGCAGGACCAGGGAGTATTACATCCCCTCTACTGCATACACACTTCACCAACTGGACAGGGGGAATCCACCTCCCTATACTCTTAACCACCTCCGAACACAATGTAAAGGGGGAATCCTCCTCCCAATACAAATGGCAGGACCAGGGAGAGTATTACATGCCCTCTACTGCATACACACTTCACCAATTGGCCGGGGGGATCCTCCTCCCTACACATACCATTGCGCACAACCAATAAAATGAAAATGTTGTCCATTGCGCACTTCAACCTTATGTAACAACTAGAGATACCCATCAAACACACAGCTAACTAACAATATAAAAAGGGTAGCGAGATTGAAACACTAATGCTAGGCACAAAAGAAAACCAACTAGGGTAGAATCGGTGTAAAGGGTGTGCACTACCCACACTGTAGTTTAAAATAGAGTGTGTGAAGACCAGCTCCAATACACAAATACCCCCACAAAACCAATCAAAGCCTAGTACCCTAAAAATAACTAGATGGAGAACCTCAACAAATAACTATCTCACTTAATGAAAGTTGAATTACACTATAGAAATCAATCAGTCATTTCTTAAAATAGCAACACTTAAAATGGTGGCATTACACATATAAACACGACCAATAACTGATGGAGGACAGTTTCACTACTCTGTGCACAAACTGGTGCACTGTAAAAGTGAAATATACTAATACTTAGTAAAAAGGACATATAAATCATACTAAATGCCACAAAGACTCATGCATGTCTGAAAAATAAACAACAATAATAAACTGAACCACCATGGTGGTACTAGTGAACCTGTGCACTGCGTCAAAAATAAATCTCCCTCTTGGCTCGTTATGAAAAATAAACTTGAAACCAGTCATAACCAGCACTGGATGTTGATGCAATATCCCCAGAAGCGTTTGGGGCCGCAATTCATCTCTCATAGAAGCGCTACAGTCATGAAGTCAGTATTTTTGCGCTTCACCAAAAATTAGATAGTACCTTCAAGCGAACATTTCTCCCTCAGCAAACTGCAGAAATGAAATACCAAAGATTCTTCACACCGATTGTGCACCCCTGAAACGACTGCCCAGAAGAATTGTAGGAATAGAGATCCAACGAAAACGACACTCAGGACCAAGTCGTGTAGGAAAGCACCAGCGTTAAGACGTTGTTAGCAACATGGCTGGCTGACAACCTTAAGATGGAGGCACGCTGTTTGACGTAATTGCAGAATGGCTTTCGGTGCGTTCGAGCTGGATTGCGTCTCTTGGCAGCTGACGGAGCTTCATAGCTGCGATGACTTGGACAAAGAAGAAGAAACCAGAACAAAGTAAGAGCGCGCGCTTATGCTTCACGCGCCTCTCTTTTTAAACTTCAGCGCTGGCGTTAAACTAACAATTTGCCTCTTGGCAGTAAAGGCACGCATTAGGAAAACAGCTACTCATTCAGTACTTGCGGTAGTTTGAATCCATATATTCTATCTTGATCACGTTGTTAACATCTGAGATGAGTAGCTTGAAAAGTACTTCAGGCTGTTTACTGTTACAGACTTTTGTTTAAGTTGTTGTCACTTCAAATTATGCCAAATTAAGCAAGCTGCCTCACAAATCATTCACAGCATGCTTCAAGTTTCCATTTAAACTGGTACAAACACTTGTGAAACGGTCTTGCATTGATTTAAAATGATAAAATGCACCTTTCCTTATTTAAAAAAAATTATATCATATAATTTCCATACTTGTTGAGTTTTAATGTTGAATCCATATTCTTTTTGGGAAAACTTAAATTCCGATTTAACAGACTTGACTCAGGATGCAGTGCGCACGCACCAACAGTCATCACTAAACACTTATTTAATTAACACCGGCTCTTGACCTTGATCTTCACAGCTGAATATGGCACTCATAAGTCTTTAGGGCTCACTCTCAGTTGCCTCACGAATTATTCACAGCTTGCCACAGTTCATATTTAAATTGGTAAAACGCCAACGAATTATTCACAGCTTGCCACAGTTCATATTTAAATCGGTAAAACGCCATAACTTCTCTGCACCTTTACAATAATTAGATGAATCTGGCAATCTTAGTTTCTAGGGCGACCGATCTTGGGGTCACTGGTGAGGCAGGTGCCAGATAATTATCCCATCCCATATAATCCCATCCTCGTCGCCAATGTAGAAATATAAGGAAGTCCCGTAGACAGGGTCTCGTAGTTGTAGTTTATTCCATAATCTTGACCTTACAAGTTCTTTAGTAAGTCTTTAAATTAGCCCCACCAGGAGCAGCCTCCTGGCTACTCAGCCCATCTCTCCAACTGTCTTCTTTCAGGAACCAACATCCCCAACATTCTACATGACATCACCAGCATGGGAGAACAGCAGGGCAAGGGAAATGGACTACATTAAAAGCAGATCACTACATATTCGTTATGCCACTGGTTGAGTACAAGGTCTGGCTGAAGCACAGCTAAAGGGATGTCTGCCTGAGATGGTTGGATGCATGGCCTGACTACAGGAGCACCATTAAAGGTTTGGATGAAGGGCCTTAAGCCAGGCCGTGGAGTCATCTCCTGCTACACACAGCCTTCAGCTGTACATGGCATTTGTCGGTCACCTTCATCAGGCTGGACGCAGGGCCTGCACAAAGACCAGGCCCTGTTGCCAAGGACCTGGCATGTATAAATATATGTATAGAAAGACACTCATAGACAGAAATATACAGTTACTCACATAGTGGCCTATTCATAAAGGTACATTTAGCTTCTAGGTGAAGGAATAAGCTGCATGATTCAGCTATATATGCTGCCTCTTTCCCGCTGCAATATTGTAATCAGGTAAGATTCTAAATCCTACCAACACAACAAGGGAATAGATATAACTGAACGTCCATAAAGCACAGCCTCCTAAACATACTAATAAACCCAATAGGTGCTAGTGGTCAATGTACATAAAAAAGCAGGAGTCCGTCTCTAATAGTGACCCACAGTCAGGGAGAGATCTCCGCACATGAAAAAAACAGTGAGTAGTACTACTAAAAAATGCAGTTTGGGAATAGGCCCCATAACAAAGAACCGATCTTTTTAAAAATCTTTCTTTAAATCACGAATGTGGGTACTAAAACAATCCACTTTAGCTAAAAACTTTCTGATTTTGTTTTTTAAACATTTTATTTGGGGGGAAAACAAAACTAAATAAATCACTAATTCAGTGGCATTAGTGCTTTAAAAAGAGGGGGTAGATCATGTCAGGAATAAGCAAGGTACCTATTGATCTCGGTTTGCTCCTGGGATGCAGCAGAGAAGACTTGTAAGAGGTTTTCCACAAGATTGTAGCAGACAGGCCATGGAGATTGGGGCACAGAGACACCTAGGCCGAATAGAGGTCAAAGGGTGGGGTAATGTCAGCAGTAACAGTATTCAAAATGCTAACTGTCACTAAGAAGTGTTCTGGCTACTTATGTTGCATTTGTGCTTTCGCCTGCTGACTTTAACTAAAGTTTTGTCATTCACATTTTTTGTTTTCCCTACTAAGGTTCCCTTGATTTCTGACTATTGCCTGCTCCAAGACCTTGATTATGGACTGCGTTTTGGCTGTGTTGTTTCACTTTGCTCTGTTCCCTCTAACTACCTTAATTTCAAGTGTGCTAGCGACCTGGGCTTGTCTCATCGATGGAACCGGCTTCCTCACGCATTGTTGCACAAGTTCCCTGTGGCATGCCCATTTAAGCTGGTAAGCAAGTGTCTTGTGTGATCCACTTAATGTGTATGCATTCATGTCTATTCATAGTGCTAAAGATAGATGTGCTTTGTTTACATTTCAGTGTTCACCTAAACTGCCTGAGAACGCCCTCCTGTGAAAACCCCATTCAGAAACCGAGAGAGTTGTATGTGATAAGATTATTTATTCCTGGTTTTCACTTCTTTCTCTCACTCTCTCCCCTTTCCCCTTCCACCCAGTATTGTGTATGTTTCTCATATATATTTTACTGTGTACAAGAACCATGTTCTGCAGAGCAGAGTGGGCTGTCATAGAACTATGAGAACTGAAGAAAACGTTTTTTGCTCTACACAAATGTTAACTTTATGGCACACCACACAACAGGTCTGATTCTTTCGAAGCAGGGATCTGTGGTTTCCTTTTGGTCCTGCAACATATCTGACAACTTCTCTCCAGCAGGGATGGCATACTGTGAGGAGAAGAACTCTTTTGCTCTTTAATTTCTCAGCAGCGAGCTTTCTCATGACCATCATTAAGATGCTTATGCATGGATGATGTTCCATAGCTGTACTTGTCTCTGTGTTATCTGCTGAGTTTCTTGTCACACAGAGTATAGATAAAATACTTAAATGTAAGTTTCTTTTCACCCAATGAAATAGTGAAAAAATCCCAAACTACCGATTCCAGCAGAGCCTTGGAAACTTCGCTTTCAACAACATGGTTTTCTTCTTCCTCTTCCTGTTCCTCTTGTTCTGGATTTCAGAAATAGAAATAGTTTTGGTTACTCAAAAAACAAAACTACAGCCAACAAGCATTTGCAATGCAAACGGTCTCGCATTTGTGAAAGTGAGTTTTTTACTTATGTTTTAGTTGTTTGCAGTGGAGTAATGTAACAGGTGAAGCAGCAGACTTTGGGCCTGGTGAGCTAAGTTTAAGTTTTGAGATTAATTAACCGTCCTGTGCTTTATGTAATTGTTTTAATTAACAGGTATTGCACAGAAGGTTCAGAAAACCCAAAAAATAAATAAAGAAGCAAAACAGTGACAGTGAAGTCACTCACTTGCTGGTTAGGAAGGACAAGGGCTGCAGAGGGACATTTATGGGGGTAATGTGGTATGTGCATTGTAACATGTCGCAATGTGTGCACTTTGCGACAGGACACTAACTACACGAGAGGCGCATGCACTATAAATCTGTTGGATACAAGGGCCGCCATTCACTGACGTGCCGAGAAGCGCACTGTCGGTCAGACGTGAGTGCGGCACTCACTGCAGGGCAGGGACCAGTGAAATGAAGGAGGAGGAGGGCACATGATGCACTTCTATGACCTCCTGTTAAAAATAAAGCAAGGGACACAAATCCGGTTAGATAGTGCATGCACTGTCTATTAGGCTCCAACTAAAAAGGTATCATTAATATTGGTACTGTCATTTGTACCCAGAGGTAAGAAGAGTCACAAAAACACCCTGGTGCAAGTAACATTAGCACCAGGTTGAAGGGGTGTTTTTTACGCAACGACGAACAGTGGTAATGATCCAGCGCAAACAACAACTCGGGAAAAAGGTGAGAACACAACTGTCCTCCTTGCGTCGTAGACCCGCCGTCACACTAACTCATTCACACTCGCTTTCATTGGTGGGGCCCATAACACCAATAATCACACGTTTCTCTCTTTCACAGGTCTGCACACAGAAGGGGGAATGATGCGCCGGACATGTGGGTGGGAGTACCTTATAACCTATAGGGAAAGAAAAGTTATCTTACATCATATACATTAACCTTCGCCACCTATAGATTCCTAATCCTAAACATCAAGGCAATCCACCCACTTGGTCGATCGGACCAAATAGTTGGATTGGTTGATGGTGATTTTAGAACCAACTAAAACACATTTTGAGACTCAGAATCCTCTATTCTCTTTAAAAGAACCACAAACTAATTTTTTTCAGTTAATCAATAATTGTTTATCTAAATTTTCATTAAATTAGCATTTGTCTCTTCAACTTTTAGAATTTCTACATCAATTTAATTAAATAACAGAACACCATATTTACTGGCTAACTGGGTTTTCTCTAATTCATTGGCTCAGCATAACCGAATTTTGTCGTTAATTGTCCAAGGTTCAGGCCAGATCTCAGAGTCCGAAAGTCCTTTGCTCAGCACGTTACAGTCCCAAAGATCATCAAAGGACCAGAAATCGTGCCAGCATCTGTCATCGAAAGGTCTTGAATAGCGTAGCGAACATGAACCTCTCATCTAAACTCCTCCCTATTCTACTACTCTTTTATAATACATTTCGGGATAACATGAAACATTTTTGGGTGGAGAAGAGAGATGATTGGCCAAGAGAAATCGTCCTATTTTATATTGTCTATTTTTACAGGGTTTTTGCTGATGAGTTCTCTGGCTATGAGCACATTTCCGAATGTTGCAATTCTTAAATTCACTCATTGTTCATTTATAACAGTTCTTGTCTTCTGGGGTCTTTGGCAGCGCCCCACTAACCTATCCTTGACAGGAACGGCGTGTACAGAGGTCGTTAGGGAATTCACGGTACCATCCGAGTTTGCGCACTAGGCTTCGCGCATCACGAGACGGTGGCCACTTCTGAATCCGTACTCTGCCGCCATCTTTTATTAGGCCAAGATGTCAACTTAAGCGAAACAAACACAAAAGAGTAATTAATACAAAGAAATTATGCTTCTAATGTTATACCCTCACTAATCCCTTTTTGTATTAGTATTTTCCTAGCTTATAGCGACATTTAAAGCAGTATATTCACCTTTACGGTCCTCCACGAAGGTGCAAACGTTACAAAAGCAACATAAAGCATGTGATATCTAATTATCACATATACTACTGTTAAAATGCGTACGTACTTTAGATATTAAAGTTATTTTGCCATGCAAATAGCAAGTTCCCACGTGTAATTCATGTATGCAAGTTGGTTAATCTTAATATATCACCGCGAACGATTAGTAAATTATAATAAGTAGGTTATTCAGTTAATACTTTCATGCAAAATAGAGGAGGTATACAAAATTTTGCACTACCTGCTCCATCAATCCCCCATTTGGTGATTTTTTTAAATATCACCACACTACCTTTACATTTTTGGAGAAAAAAAATGTGTAAAAGAAATGAATTCAATACTCTTAATCTCTTGTTAGATTACATTACTGTTTCCCCTGTCTCTTCTTCTCTCGTTTTTCTATACATATTATCTTTTCACTCTTCTAATTCTACTTCTTCAAATTCTCTTTTTCTTTCTTTGTCTTTATTTCTTACAGTTTATCTTTTTATGTGTTTTTGTAATTTCTTTTTCTTGCTACATAAACATCCTAGTCTTAGAATTAATACTAAAATAATCACACATGTTACTGGAATTCATATTTTACCAATAAAGGTACTACCTAGCTTAAGTAAGAAGTCCTTAATAGTAGAAAACCTTTTCCCAATCTTTTCCCAAATACCTTCAACCTCCAGTGGAACAATTTCCTCATGCAAATCAGTTATATTCTTAATGTAAGTCTTTAAATCTTGACTTTCGTCAGGAATGTAAGTACAACAATGTTGAACTTTCAGCATTCCACAGACGCCACCCTCTTTTGCCAAAATTATATCAAGGGCAAGTCGATTTTGCATTACCATGGCACGCATGGCAACCATTTCAGTATTTACCAATAAAAATCCTCCAGCGGTGCTTGTTGACAAGCGATCCACTACTGTTGATAGTTTTCTAATTTTATGTGCATTCAGAGATATTCCCACTGCTGGTATTAACGCTCCGAAAATGTCTCCTACAATTTCTGACCAAGATTCTCTTTTCCTACGTGTTAGTTGACTACCTAACTCATGTGCACCATCTTTTCCTCTTCCCACATGGAATATCTTTGGGAAAACCAGGCCTAGATAACATGTGCCATTCCAATGGTCTGATAATCGATAATATGCTTTGTTCCCACAGATAAAATATAATCCAGGAAAAACTGGATCATTTCCTCCTTTAAATCCCCATCCTGCCATGATTCTATATGTATCATGGCAATCACTAGTACCTACAAAATAATTATCATATGTAGTTTGATTTCTTCTAATACACAACTTCCCTTTCTGAGGCCAATCTAAAGCCATTGTTGGACTAGCTTCTCCTTTCAAATGTTTTTCTCCTTCAACGTCCCAGACGTCTTTTCTTCTTTTCCCTCAGGTACTTTCCTTTGCATTTTCAATCTCCTTTCTTCAACCATATCCAAGAAAACCTTCTCCTCCTTCTTTAAACTGCAAGTTAGATTGTTTCTAAATATTGATTCTAATGTTAATTCTTTAGTTTCTAAGAAAAATTAACCTAACACTTTTGCAGGTTTAACTTTATTCAACTTGTTAATTACAGGTACTTGTGAGAATACATTATCTACATCTGAAAAATAATATTCTAATTCCCCTATTTTGTAAAACAAGCTTGATATTACACTACATGTTATTCCATATGTTACTGGAAGGTGGTGGTAAGTCACTCCCTCAGATACAGACGCTGGCAATTGCATACAGACGTAGCAATCCCTCACGTCCATCGTCTTCACATATTCGTATAGTAATTTTGAAAATACATTGTTAGAAAAATCATTTATGGACCTATCTTTATGTAAATAATTTCTATCTATTTTAGTCGGATAACTTTTCTGAGTCCTTTCTATATTAGTTTTATTCTCTCTATGTTCTTCTATTATTTCTAGTGTAACCTTAAATGAAACCATTAGAGCTAACGCACTCCACAGAAGCATTACTAATCCTGTACAACAACAACACATTTTGAACCATCTTCTAAGAAATACACATTTAGATTTTCTAATTTCTGTGTTTGCCATTTCGAAAAATGATCAGTGTCTTTTGACTTAGCCTCTTCTACTTTACAACTAGTTTTGTCTAAGCACATACTTGGTTCTTTCAGTTTTATGTCTTTTCCGGTAATTTAGTGTTTCTCCATTTTTAACACCTTTATCTTTCCAATTTGGCATTTGATCGTCTTTCACTTTTCTTTGGTAGTCTTGTTGTAGGATTTCCTGAACATCCATCTCTTCTCCGATGTCGGACAAGATAACTCTCAGGATTTCCGATTCTTCGTCTTTCTCAACCACTCCTGGTACAGTCACCTCTGGATCCCCTTGGCTATCTGCCTCTTCTTTTATTTCAGGCAATGCCACATAGGACCATTCTGGCGACTTATACTTCTGGTTAGGTTTTCTCGTTCTTTTATTCTCTTCTTCTGTCGTTTGTTTCACTTCTTTCAATTTTTCTTGGCTAGACACTTCATTTACTTGTTCAGCTCTACATGAATTCACTCGTGTCAATCGGTATCTTAATCTTTTTATCTTGTTAGGCCAAATTTCATCTCTTGCTGGCCTTTTCAATTTACTTCCTTTTTCGTTTTTCTCAGTTCTCCATGCTCTCTTTCTCAGGACTCGACCTTCTGGTACTTCTTCATCACTGTCCTCTGATTCAGTTCCAACTTGGCTTTTTCCTTCAACTGTTCTCCTTTCCCCCACTTCTGTTTTGTTCCCTACTTCTGTCCCTCCTCGTGGTTCTTCCACGCAATCTTCCTGCTGACTAATGGTGCCATTTACTTGTTCCCTGACATCAGAAGCCTTTGGGCGATAGGCACAATGTAGTTTTTGTTGTACATTCAACTCTTCACAAATCAACTTCATGATTTCATTATGAAAATGTTTTCCTCTATCTGACTCAATTGTGACTGGAAAACCGAATCTAGGAATGAACTCTCTTAGTAATAGCTTGGCTACTGTAATTCCATCACTTCTTCTCGTTGGGTATGCTTCCACCCATCGTGAAAATAGACAAACCATCACCAAAACATACCTCAACCTGTTACAGGGGGGCATTTCAATGAAGTCAATCTGCATTCTGGTGAAAGGCCCTCCCTCTTGACCTATTGTTCCCAGACTTACCACTGTTTTTCTTCCAGGATTGAATTGTTGACATAGAAGACATCTTTGACAAAGACTTTCAGCTACAAGTCTAAATTTTGCGTTATACCATGTCTGCTTAAAGAGTCTGATCATTGCGTCTCTTCCTACATGTGCTTGTCTATGATACATCGGTGCCATGGCAGACACCATGCTATCAGGCATAACTGGTCTTCCATCCCGATAAACCCACACAAGATCCCGTGGTGCACATCCTGCTTTTACCCACTGTCTCATCTCCTCATCTCCTGCTTCTTCTTGCAACTGTCTCACTTCCTCCGATGTATTCACAGTGTTAGTAAACAACAAAGGGCATGAATTAATTTCCCTCTCTCTTCCCCTATTGATCAAATTCTGATTTCGTGCGCAATATTGAGCCATATCGTTTGCGAATTGGTTACCAGCTGACACATAGTCATTAGACTTTGTGTGTGCTGCACACTTCACAACTGCCAATTGCCTAGGCAGCTGTATCGCCTCAAGCAATTTTCCAACCACTTCAGCATTCTTTATAGGAGTTCCACTTGATGTCAAAAATCCTCTTTGCGACCAGATCTGGCCAAAATCATGCACTACACCGAAGCCATATTGACTATCGGTTATTACAGTTACTCTCACATTCTTTCCCAATTTACATGCTCTTGTTAAAGCAAATAGTTCAGCAACTTGGGCTGATTTTACTCCTTTTAGACATGACGCTTCCAAAACTGTTGCTACTGTGCATACTGCATATGCTGCACTCAGAATTCCCTCATCTGTTCTCAAGCATGATCCGTCCACAAACATCACATAGTCACTTTCTGTCAAAGGTACATCTTTTATGTCAGGTCGGGGTTTGGTACAGAAATCAAGCACTTCCAAACAGTCATGATCCACATCATCTCTGACTTCCATATTCTCAGCATCAGTCAGTAACGTTGAAGGATTCACATTCAGACATCTCACCAGGCTCACATTTGTCGCCCCTAGGATAACTTTCTCATATTTAGTCAGACGACTGTGTGTCATGAACTGGGTGCGGCTCCTTGTCAAAAGGATTGCCACATCATGAGGTACAAACACTCTCTCAGGATATCCCATCACAATTCCTTCACTTTGTTCCAAACTCTTGCAAGTGGCTGCTACAGCTTTCAGACAACCTGGCAATGCTACAGCTACTGGCTCTAATATAGCTGAGAAATATGCAATTGGTCTCCTTAGTTTTCCATGTTTCTGTATTAATACAGAAAGTGCACATCCGTTTCTTTCGCTGCAATAAAGTTCAAATTCCTTTTCATAATCAGGCATACCAAGTGCTGGTGCTTCACATAGACTGTCTCTCAAGTGTTTAAAAGCTGTTAATTCCTCTTTGTTTAACTCAATGGGGTCTTTTACATCACTTCTTGTTAAGCGTACCAAAGGTTTTGCAATCAGGGAAAAGTTACTTATCCACTGACGACAGTATCCAACCATTCCAAGAAACATTCTTACTTCTCTTTGTGTCATTGGTGCTCTCATTCCTTTTATTATCTTAATTCTGTCTGCAGTTACTTTTCTCAGTCCTTTTTCGATTTTGTGGCCTAAATATTGTACTTCTTTCTGACAAAATTGCAATTTCGATGGGGATACTTTAAGTCCTCCATCAGCCAAATGATTCAACAGTGCAATGGTATCTACAACACACGCTTCTCTAGTTCTTGGAGCCACAAGCAGATCATCTATATATTGAAACAGAACTGAACTTTCAGGCATTTGTAAATCTTCTAGAGACTTTTTCAATATCTGATTGAATATTGAGGGACTCTCCGTGTACCCCTGTGGAATTCGGCACCATGCCAAGATACGTTCGCCAAATCGGAACGCAAAAATCTGTTGACTATCATGATGCAATGGTATAGAAAAGAAAGCATGACACAAGTCAATCACTGTGTACCATTCTACTTCATGAGGAATCTGATATAAAATCATGGACGGATTTGGTACAATGGGACAACATGATACTACAATTTTGTTTATTTTCCTCAGATCCTGTACTATTCTAAATGTTCCATTAGGCTTTTCTAGGCCCATAATTGGCGAATTACATGGGCTGCTCGTTATTT
Source organism: Triturus cristatus (assembly GCF_964204655.1). Taxonomy (NCBI): domain Eukaryota; kingdom Metazoa; phylum Chordata; class Amphibia; order Caudata; family Salamandridae; genus Triturus; species Triturus cristatus. The sequence continues at coordinate 530,617,395 of NC_140586.1, forward strand.
CTCTCAAAATACCTTGTTTGATCATTCTGTCTATTATAGGAGTAACTCCTTCAATTATCTCAGGCGTCAATTTGTACTGAGGAATATTTGGGTAACTTATTCCTTCTTTTACAGCAAATTTTTACGGGATCTACTTTTTTCATTAATCCCACATCTTCTCCTGTGAAATCCCAGACTTCCGCCTTTTCTGTCTTTTTCAGCTCTTGGGGTAGTTCTTCAGGGTTAAATACAGCAAATGCCTCAGTAATCTCAGGTTCCATATTAACCATAGTCATTTTATACAGTACATCTTCATCTGGAGTCTCAAATGCTATACCATCGGGAGTACAAAATATAGTGCAATTCATTTTGCACAGTAAATCTCTCCCTAGTAAATTTACAGGGCTTGAATCGCACACGACAAAGCGGTGCATTTCAGAAAATTTCCCCATGTTAACTTTTACTGGATCAGTGAGATATGTTCAAAGTTCAAAAAGTACTTTATTCGGTTAAAAAACAGTAACCATAAAAGCATCAATAATACATATACAATTAAGAAGAAGAAATAGTTCAATACATAGTTATTATTACAAGTGAAAATGTCAGGATTTCTATATCGAATTTTTAAAAATTATCTGTCCATTGATTTACGTAGTTTAAAAACATTTTTAAAAAATTCTATCAATGAAATAACTATAAATACAGTGTCCATTCTTTGCAATACTAAAAATGCTGGGCGACATCTGTTTACCTTCAACTCTTTAAGAAGTGGGACTATAAATTTCCTGCGGGGCAGGGTATAGAATCTACAAAAGAACAGTACATGAATATCAGATTGCGTGGATAATTCGTCACATGGGCATAAACACAATTCATTAGACCAAGAGTTCATTACTGGGAATGTTAGTAATCTAAAAACAATATTAAACCTAAAACGTGTAAGGCAGAACCTGTCATAGGATGGCATGGAAAGGCGTAAGTATGGTTGTAGACTAGCGCCATTTAATATCAACTGGTGGGAACACACTGTCTTTTTGTTTTTTTCCACACACAGTCTTTTTTCCCTAAGATGTTCCATACAGGCTTTTTTCAATGATTTTCTTGTGATGTGTACCATGGATAGTGGATCCTCAAAATATTGTTGAAAGCACATTTCTATTAAGGAGGTCTTCACATAATTTAACCATTTAAATGTATTTACATTTTCAAGTGATAACACATCCCGAAGTGTGGCACGATTTATAACACACTCATTAGCAGTCCAGACCCTATGCCATAGTAATATGGGCTGAATTCTTATTATGTCTGAAATGTACGGCTGCCCCAATTCCTCATGGCAATTAACGGTTGAAGTGCTATCGGGCACAGACAGCATGTACCGCATAAATTTATTTTCAATTATTTGGATAGCATCAATATTTGCATACCCCCAGAGTCCTGCTCCATAGACAGCCACCGATATACATGTTGCGTTATAAACAGTTAAAATTTCCCTAAAAGGCTTTTTTCCCAGTTTCTGTATGAAACTCTTTAAGGCCATTATTGTCTTTGAGAACAAAAGAGTTCTTGCCTTGATCGCGTTTGTCCATGAACCAGTCTCATGAAATAGGATGCCTAAATAAGAGAAGGCAGGCGTATTTTCTAAACTAACGTTATTTATTAAAATAGTTTTCATCTTGTTTTTAGATCGTGTTCCACAGTTCATGGTGAAAGTTTTACTACAGTTGATTTTTAAATCCAGAGTGTTCATGAACTTATTGAAGGATGTTAATAGGTTTTGGAGGGCATTCGGTGTTCGCGCCATTAAAACAGCGTCGTCCGCATAAAGGAGCGTAGGGATACGCCTATTACCAACAACCGGGACATCCCTGCCCTCCTGCAGTAGACGGTCTTCCAGCCCATTTATGTAAATCAGGAATAGGAAGGGGGCCAGGACACATCCCTGGCGTACTCCACGCCCTATCCCAAAAGGTCTACTGCATTCCCCCCCTTTTCCATAACGAACAGTTGCTGTAGCCCCTGAATACAACTCCTTCAAAAAACAAAGAATCGAATCGTCCACGCCCAACCTTTGCATCAATTTCCATAATTTGCTATGAGACACGCAATCAAAAGCAGAAGTTAGATCGACAAATACAAGGTATAAGCGCTCTTTTTTTATCGTTATATACTTCTGCTGAATTAAAAATAGGTTTAGGCATTGCTCTATAGTTCCTAAACCCCTTTGAAAACCAAACTGAAGGTCACTTATTACCCCGTTGTCCTCCGCCCAGTTTTGCAGTTTAACTAAAATAACTCTACCCAGGATTTTTATAGTTGAATCAAGTAGGGATATTGGCCTGTAACATGCGCAATTTTGTCTGTCTCCCTTTTTATAGATGGGAACAATAATGGATGTAAACCATGACGGGCTTAGGCCCTTGGCCAATGCTGCGTTAAAAAGCTGAACCAGAATGGGGCCCCAGAGGTCAGTGTTAGCTTTATACAGGTCGGCTGGGATCCCATCCGGTCCTGGTGCTTTTCCACCCTTTGTGGCTTTTAAGCTCAATAAAACTTCAGGCAGCGTAACCACTATTTTTTCACGGACCCCCCCTTTCTCACTAGAATCCTCCGATGGTATAACCGATACATTTTGTATATTTATCTCGTTCTCGCATAAAGACTGGGAAACCTTTTGTGGGGACTGTTCTAGGCACATATATAGGGTGGAAAAATGTGTAACCCAGTCATCCTCATTTATAGCAATTTCTATGCGAGCCTTAGTATTATCAAAAAGAAGGGGGGCATTAACCACCCTCCAAAATGCCGATAAATCTTTAGCCTGTGAGGCATCGCATAGTTGTTCCCAGGCCAAATTCTTTATGTTTTTCTTTCTTTCTTGGAGTGCAAGATTATAACGGTTCCTTAAATCTCTTATTTGGGTGGGGTTCCGTGGTTCCCGGTGTATAGCGTGTTTAAGCTCAGTCAGGGCTTTAGTACATGCATTATCGAACCATCTTCTACCATTTTTGAGTCTTTTTCTAGAAGCCACCCTCAAGTTTTCTTTAATGGTGGCTGCTATGATATAAAAATGTTCAATTATATTATCACTCTTTGAGTTTTCATCTAAACAGACTCTAAAACTATCTGTGCATATATCAACTAGTTTAGCTAAGAATTCATTCGGGACCACCTTGCTCCACTTGAGGGAATACCCATTTTGTCTCCCCATCAGCACATCCGGGGCTACCTGTCTCTGCAAGCTATTTTGTTGGCATGCTGAGAATGGGATATCGATTTCAAGGACTTGTGGGTAATGATCGCTCAGTGGTAATTCAAGAATCTTATAGTTAGAGTCCCTAAAACCAGAGGTATTTGAACAGATAATAAAATCAATGGTGGTCGATGCACCCCTCCCAATAAAGGTTGGGACAAAAGGTGTTGGGCGCGTGGCCAGTTCGTTAGCATATCCCAAATCGCAGTTGAACAGTATTTCGTTCAGCGAATCACCTGTTAGAGTATGGTCAAAATGCGTAAGGTTAATGTCTTGCTCTAACATCAAACCACAGAAACCTTTTTGACCCTTTTTGCAAAGATGACAATTAAAATCCCCCCCCCATAAAACCATTACTTCTCTTGTCTTACTGACTATCTCCCCTTGTAGATCCTCATTTAGGCTTTTCATAATCTTCTGAACAGCAGTGCATGGGATATTATTATAAAAATTAATAATGACCAAGCTGATCCCCGATTTGGTATCTATAACTACTTTATGATAGAAACTACAGTTTTGATAAAAACGGACCCTCTCATATGTTAAGGTGTTTGAAAGGTAGGTGATTATACCACCTTTCGGTCTCCCATATGTCCCTCCTACTGCAGGAGTACAGTAAGTTTTATAGCCAGTTAGATGTATTGGGTCTATGGTCCAAGTTTCTTGCACGGCCATAATATCCATGCTATCCGTGGCCGTTTTCCATGATGGGTTAGAAATTCTATTCTTTAAACCTGCCACGTTCCAGAACATCACAGAACAATTTTTGTTTTGGCTAAATATTATTGCGTCGTCTATGGGTGCATAACCTCTATCCGTCTTAGCTATTTCAACTATGGGTTCGCCCATAAGTTCTTTTCTATCATTAGTTAAGTTTTGATTACTATAATAGGGTAATCCCTTTTTACATTTTATGTCCCCATGCACCATAGGTTTAATCAGACTATTCGATTCTTGGTTTAGTGGTATAATCTTATCAGACTCATTACCATTAATCAGGTCAAAATTTTCCTTGGAAATACTGAACGCTAATAGGTTTGAAGTAGTATTTACAGATGACGACAAGTCGGGAAATTCTTCAATCCCTAGGCGTCAGTCAACCATATCCAGTGGACTGAATCTATTATAGCATGGGAGGGAGGAAGGAGCAAACTGTGTCATTTGCCAATTTCCCCAGTGTTGCAAGCCTCCCTTTTGATTTCTCCCAGCTCTTCGCTGTACTAATGTCCAGTGGTCTTCTTCCCTCCATCCTTGCCTTTTATAGGTTGGATCTCCGTAATATGTCCTCCCTTCCCTAGCACAGTTTTCATTCCTAATCCCACTCCATCTATCCTCTAGTTGTTCAATTGGAGTATAAAAATAAGATAAGGATCTTGCTGTGATCGACAAATCCTGATTCCTGGGGGACCCCTGACAGATATAGTCTACTGTTTGCGGGTCTTCAAAAGTTATAACCACACAATCGCCCTTTAGTTTCTTTCTATTATAGCCTACCCATGGAACCCTCTGGACCATTAAGATTCTACTGGCCAGACTTGAAGGTATAGGGTAATTAAAGTTTAACCAGTGAATCACCTTATTTCTGAGTGCTTCAAAGGGTTCCATGATATGGGGAGCCAATTCAGGGACCCCAGTTAATACTATCACGTAGGGACTTGCATCTGGGGGCAAATTTATAATTCTGCGCTTTCCAATTTTCTCCTGTTGTATTTTAACTGAATTAGGAGTGAGTGCAGGAGGCGGAATTGTAATAGGTGTGGTTACTTCAGGAACAGGGATTAGTGTGGGAGTATTTATGCACACTGCGGTGCCATTTGTATTTAATATAGGTTGAGATGAGGGATTCATAGGAGTGCCTTTCTTCCCTTCCAGCCGGGTATCTTTTAAAATCGTCAATTTATCCACCAATATGGTCTCATTATTGGCCTTTTTTTCCAGGGTAGGAGGATGAGTCTTTATATCCTTCTGCAATGTTTGAAGTAGCCTTTCTATACCAAATAGCCTATCTTGTATAGGGGCGAGTAAAGATTTTATTAATGTTGTCAAGGTATATATCATAGAATCCTCCCTATCTGCATGTCCATCTATACCATTAGTTATCATGCTCTCATGAAGGATATCAACTAATGATTCATCTGATATAGTAACATCCATCATGGGCAGGGAGACTTTCTTTTGGTTAACTGCTTCATTTTCAAGACTATTCCCAATTTCTCTTATCATAGGATCTTTCCTACCACCCTTCTCAGACACTTTTACTTTCATCTTAGCTTTTTTGCAGGTTGAGTTTTTATTTTTAGTACACTTTTTTGGGATTGCTCCCTGCTTTTTTCCCGTATGAGTTGGGTTTGCGATCTCAATCGCAGTATCCGAGTGAGCCGCTGGTATAGATTCTCCCGGGGGATTAGATGGATCAAGACCCATAATGGTAGAGTTTTGAGAAGGAGAATCAGTATCAACACTGTTATGTAATTGCGGATGTACTTGTAGTACAGAAGAAACAAGCAGAGTATTTTCAGGGCTACGTGCCATAGCTATGTTACCCATCGATGATCTCCTGGCAAGGGCTAGGTCTTGGGATACCCTTCTCTCCATTAGTACTATCCCTTGATCTATTAGGGTATTAGTACGTACAATGAAATCATCTAATGTTCCCGTCAGCTTGTTTCCCCCCGTCACGATTTTACTTCTGGTCTCCCTCATACTCATGCTGTACAGGCTATATGTAAGACAGGATTATCCTGACTAATACGAAATACAATACCCAAAATGTCTAGTACGCATATATCAGGATCAAAATCAATTATGTAGAACTTATGTATTGAATATAACAATTAAAAAAAAAAGAAATCATATGGGGAATACATCAGCAAAATTCCACCACAACTAACCAAGGTACACAATATATATTGTGTGCCAAACTGTCAATTGCCGGTCCTTACTCTATGGCCCGTCCCGTCCTCTTCCGTCCACTGAGGGCCACAGAGGGCCCACCCTTTGCCCGGGCTTAGCCCGGCGTGTCCCGCGCGCGTCCCGCGACGCGGGGGAAGACCTCTCAACTTTAAACGCCTCCTGGCGCGAAAAGGGATCCCCCGATGACGGCTTCCTGCCGCAAAGGTTTGTGGGTAGTGTAGTTTAGATCTCCCTCCCTCCCTCACTGCGGCCGCGCTGCTGGAAATGAACGCGGCAGCGGGGAGAGACCTTCGGCGGGACCAGAGCGGGACCCGAGCTATCAGCAATCAGGTATGATTCCTCAGAACAATGTCAAACAAGCGCCCACTCCACCGGGGAAGACCTCTCAACTTTAAACGCCTCCTGGCGCGAAAAGGGATCCCCCGATGACGGCTTCCTGCCGCAAAGGTTTGTGGGTAGTGTAGTTTAGATCTCCCTCCCTCCCTCACTGCGGCCGCGCTGCTGGAAATGGACGCGGCAGCGGGGAGAGACCTTCGGCGGGACCAGAGCGGGACCCGAGCTATCAGCAATCAGGTATGATTCCTCAGAACAATGTCAAACAAGCGCCCACTCCACCGGGGAAGACCTCTCAACTTTAAACGCCTCCTGGCGCGAAAAGGGATCCCCCGATGACGGCTTCCTGCCGCAAAGGTTTGTGGGTAGTGTAGTTTAGATCTCCCTCCCTCCCTCACTGCGGCCGCGCTGCTGGAAATGAACGCGGCAGCGGGGAGAGACCTTCGGCGGGACCAGAGCGGGACCCGAGCTATCAGCAATCAGGTATGATTCCTCAGAACAATGTCAAACAAGCGCCCACTCCACCGGGGAAGACCTCTCAACTTTAAACGCCTCCTGGCGCGAAAAGGGATCCCCCGATGACGGCTTCCTGCCGCAAAGGTTTGTGGGTAGTGTAGTTTAGATCTCCCTCCCTCCCTCACTGCGGCCGCGCTGCTGGAAATGGACGCGGCAGCGGGGAGAGACCTTCGGCGGGACCAGAGCGGGACCCGAGCTATCAGCAATCAGGTATGATTCCTCAGAACAATGTCAAACAAGCGCCCACTCCACCGGGGAAGACCTCTCAACTTTAAACGCCTCCTGGCGCGAAAAGGGATCCCCCGATGACGGCTTCCTGCCGCAAAGGTTTGTGGGTAGTGTAGTTTAGATCTCCCTCCCTCCCTCACTGCGGCCGCGCTGCTGGAAATGGACGCGGCAGCGGGGAGAGACCTTCGGCGGGACCAGAGCGGGACCCGAGCTATCAGCAATCAGGTATGATTCCTCAGAACAATGTCAAACAAGCGCAGTGAGATATGTTTTTATCTGTCTGTTGGATACTCCAACTACTTGGATTGTTTTGTCAGCGAGAGGAAGATTTTTAACATCAGCTGATCTAACAGTGGAACGAGTAGCACCTGTATCTACTAGGAAAGTAATGTTTTCGTCATTTACCTTTCCATCCACAAATGGGCTTGTCTGGTCTACTTCTAGAGTTGCGCCAAATACGCACTCCTCTTCCTCCCCTCGGCACCGTCAATAACCTTCTTCTGACTCACTCTCTTTGCGTTATAGCCAATACTGCGAAACAGCACTAGCGCACGGCAGCTTAGTTACCTGTTATTCGTTGTAGAATCCTGTCTCATTACTGTATTTTTGATGATTTACGCTCTGTGGAAAAGGCGGTTTTGGCACCTGAATCTGTTGGGGAACAACCTGCTGCTGTTGCTGCGGTTGACAACTCACCTCTTTCTGCACCTGCGGATTCAATGATGCATTATCACCATTAGTATTCGGGGGAAATTTACACTCGGATTTCCAATGTCCCATTCTTCCGCAATTATGACATGGCCATTTCTTTTTGGCTTCGTCTATATTAAATTGTCCTTTCCCTTTTCCATTATTAAATTTCCTACCCGTACCAGTTGCTTGTTCAATCAATTGAGCTTCCTGTCTTCTGCTACCTTTACCTGAGCCCACATGGCTTTCTCTTTTAATTTACGCTGCATTGCTTCAATCTCATCACTAAAATATTTTGCATGTCTCAGTACTTCGTCTATCTTTTTGTTCTGCTAATCAACTGTATGCTGTTTAATCATTTTGCTTACTTCAGGCCGTAATCCGTACACAAATCTATATACAAAATGACATAAATCCTTTTCACTTAAGTTTTCATCACCACTATACTGTTTAAAGGCAAGAATCAGCCTTTCATAGTAAGCATGTACCGATTCTTTCGCTTCTTGATGAGTTCTATCAATTTTTACCTAATCAGTTTCTTTAGGAGGTACTTTATTTTTCAAATAGTTGATTACTTGTTCATATTTTCTCATTACTTCGGGATCTGGGGCACCTGTTTTGGGATCTCTAGGGTATTCTTGTGTAGGCCAGCTGATCATTACCTTGCACTCTGTCCATAAATCTGCAGGTACTATTATGTCGAAAAGACTATTCAAATCAATCCATAGGACTTTTGATAATTTCACAAACCTGTCTACCTGCCTGTACCACTCAACTGGCTTTTCGCGCAGTCGAGGGAAATCATTGGTAAATGACAAAATATCTTGTCTAGTCCAAGGGACATGCACATATCCTCCACCTGCAATCTCTCTCATAGGACATTCAGTTACTACCTTTTCTTTCTCTCTTACTGGGTAGGCTGCAAACATTTTATCCGTTGTATCCTCTCGTTTTCGGAACCATCTACTCTTCCATTTGTCTACATCACCCCACTTTCTCAATAATATGATTGAATCTTTAATCTGAATCATTCGTCCTGTCGTGTTTAGGTTTTCAATGTCTTTTTCAGAAAAATCTACTCTATATGGTTTTTGTAATGACTTTACCTTTTCAAAATCAATACCCATTTCATTTGCCACTTCTTCTAATCCTTTGTGTTAATTCTTAGCTCTCCATGTTATGCTTTTACATAGAAACATTAATTCTTCATCCTGATAACTTTTTAATTTTTCTGTAGGAATAGTCCCTACTATTAATTCCTCTAATACTATTTTTAATTTGGACACATCTAAAGGTTTAGGCTCAGCATCTTTTTGTTGTAAACTTCTTAGCCATTCACTTAATTCATCAGAAGTAGGACCTACAGGAATCATTTAATTTTGTGTCTGTTCTAATCCTTTTGGTGATCCTGGTACTGACTCTCATCATTATTGCTCTATTTACTAAACTCTGATTTACTGTCAAATTTTTAGGAGTACTTTGTTCGTAAAATCCTACCGTCTGTCCCCACAAATTTTCTCTTGTATCTCGCCTTTGTATTTCATTTTCTCTGTTTCCATTATAAGCAATCGTCAGACAATTCTCACTATCCTTCTGTTTATCAAAAATCGGCATTACAGGACCTATTGTTACTGGAACAGTTACTGCTTCCATATTTTTAGTTAATTCTCTAATTTCCTCAGTCAATTCTAAAGTAGTTCTAGCCAATTCAGCTGAATTTTCATTAGCCATTTTACTAACTTGGGTATTTTCTGTTTCTCTAAAAGGATTATTTCTTCCTGCCTCATGTGGTACTGTTTCAAATTTTATATTCTGTGGTGATTCTTTTACTGGAGCACTCAGTGTCAATATGGAATTTGGTTGATACGGGGGTGGATTTTTATAAAACATATCCTCAAGCACATCATCCTCTGACTCATGCACACCATACTTATGACCTTCTGATCCTGTATTATTTCTCTTTTCCGTACATTTTCTGCTAGTGGTTTCCTCCACATTTCTCATAGGAAACAACCCATCAGTCATATTTGCACTTCGCCATCTCTTCATTCTATCATCATGATTTTCTTGTCCATATGATCTACCAAACATATATCTATACCTTCCGCTACTCCGTTGTCGTTCTCTGTCATACATCTCATCTTCCCATTCTGTCAATGCTTCAAACTGTGTAGGTCTAGGTCTCGGTTCTAATTTCATCATTCTTTCTCTCAGATTTCTCAAAACCGCTAAATTAAATTAATCATGTTCCGGAAATGCCTAAACTCCATCATCTTTTGTATATTTTGCCCAATTGTCTAACCAAATACATGTATGATAACCATATTTCGTAATCATAAAAGATACAGGTGATTTTGCTTGAGTGATCAACTGTCCCTCTCTAGTCACAATCGGTTTGTCCTTTTTAAATAAGTTCTTGATTTTACTGAACCAGGACTTTTTCTCCTTCTCTGGTGGATCGTAATACATCATTTTCTATTTTCTGGCTCGCTAGATTTCTCCTACGACTGTTTTGTTTTTTCTATCCAATCGCAGTGCGACTCACACTAATGCACCAATCCTGAGCGTATATATCACTTTTACAATTCTCCAATCACAGCGCGACTCACACTAACGCACCATTCCTGAGCGTTTACGTCACCCTGTCATTCTCCAATCCTAGCACGGTGCACACTAACGCACCAATCTGGAGCGTCTACGTCTCTTACTGACTGACCAATCTCAGCGCGGTCTTTCTGACGTCAGCTTTTCTCGCTGTCGCTGCTCCTGCTGACCCCTCCTTTACAAAATTTATCGGCAAACTTTTTGCATTCACTTTCTCACTAACTTCTGTTAGTAACGACATAAAAACGCCACCATTATCTGTTTTGCTAACCAAGGATAGTCTTGACCTTTTTCACAAGAATTCCGTCTTTCCCGAGAGCAGCGCTTACCTCTGCCCTACTACGGAATCGTTACTTCAGTTGATAAAGTAGCACTTCCCTCTACTTTACCCTTCTAGCAAGCATTAGCTAGCCGTTTTTCCAGAAATAAAACACCTGTTGGAGACCCACTGCTCCTGAGAATTAAAACCAGAGTTTCACAATTAACCTGAATGCCATTTCATTTACACACATTCATACGGAAAATGTAGTTCATTCACAAAGAATCCTGTCTTTCCAGAGAGCAGCGCTTACCTCTGCCCTACTACAGAATTATTTCATTTGTTAATAAAGTAGCACTTCCCTCCACTTTACCCTTCTAACAAGATTAGGGAACACCTATTACCTTTCCAGTGCTAAGTGTAATCAGAGCTCCTTTTGGACTCCTGGTACTTAAGACCAGAATTTCACAGATGACCTTTCGCTACCATACATTTCTCTCATACAGAAAATGGCCCTAACGGCAACACACGACGATGTTACCAAATCGAACCCAGACAATTCGTCGTGCAACTTCAATCGTCACACATTTCCCCGTGTACCTACAGGGCAACAACAATCCCGTCTTTCCTGAGAACAGCGCTTATCTCTGCTCTACTATGGAATCGTTGCAAACTTCCGGCTTCCTACATCCCAGAAGTCGTCAAACAACATGGAACGCAACGTGACTCAACATAGAGTGTTAATACATAAACCTATACTTATCCACAGTCAATAATCAATAAGCAATTTACAAGCAATAATCACCAAACCAATGCAATAAAACCATAACTCTGCTACCAGGGAAAACTGATCCAGCGCAAACAACAACTCGGGAAAAAGGTGAGAACACAACTGTCCTCCTTGCGTCGCAGACCCGCCATCACACTAACTCATTCACACTTGCATTCATTGGTGGGGCCCATAACACCAACACTCGCACGTTTCTCTCTTTCACATGTCTGCACACAGAAGGGGGAATGATGCGCCGGACATGTGGGTGGGAGTACCTTATAACCTATAGGGAAAGAAAAGTTATCTTACATCATATACATTAACCTTCACCACCTATAGATTCCTAATTCTAAACATCAAGGCACTCCACCCACTTGGTCGATCGGATCAAATAGTTGGATTGATTGATGGTGATTTTAGAACCAGCTAAAACACATTTTAAGACTCAGAATCCTCTATTCTCTTTAAAAGAACCACAAACTCATTTTTTTCTGTTAATCAATAATTGTTTATCTAAATTTTCATTAAATTAGCATTTGTCTCTTCAACTTTTAGAATTTCTAGATCAATTTAATTAAATCACAGAACACCATATTTGCCTATTCTGGCTAACTGGGTTTTCTCTAATTCATTGGCTCAGCATAACCAAATTTTGTCGTTAATTGCCCAAGGTTCAGGCCAGATCTCAGAGTCCGAAAGTCCTTTGCTCAGCATGTTACAGTCCCAAAGATCATCAAAGGACCAGAAATCGTGCCAACATCCGTCATCGAAAGGTCTTGAATAGCGTAGCGAACACGACCCTCTCATCTAAACTCCTCCCTATTCTACTACTCTTTTATAATAAATTTCGGGATAACATGAAACATTTTTGGGCGGAGAAGAGAGATGATTGGACAAAAGAAATCGTCCGATTTTATATTGTCTATTTTCCCTCGGCTATGAGCAAATTTCCGAATGTTGCAATTCTTAAATTCACTCATTGTTCATTTATAACAGTTCTTGTCTTCTGGGGTCTTTGGCAGAGCCCCAGTAACCTATCCTTGACAGGAACGGCGTGTACAGAGGTCTTTAGGGAATTCACAGTACCATCCGAGTTTGCGCATTAAGCTTCGCGCATCACGAGACGGTGGCCACTTCTGAATCCGCACTCTGCCGCCATCTTTTATTAGGCCAAGTTGTCAACTTAAGCAAAACAAACACAAAAGATTAATTAATACAAAGAAATGATGCTTCTAATGTTATACCCTCACTAATCCCTTTTTGTATTAGTATTTTCCTAGCTTATATCGACATTTAAAGCAGTATATTCACCTTTACGGTCCTCCACGAAGGTGCAAGCGTTACAAAACGTTATAAAGCATGTGATATCTAATTATCACATATACTACTGTTAACATGCGTACGTATTTTAGATATTAAAGTTATTTTGCCATGCAAATAGCAAGTTCCCACGTGTAATTCATGTATGCAAGTTGGTTAATCTTAATATATCACCGCAAACGATTAGTAAATTATAATAAGTAGGTAATTCAGTTAATACTTTCATGCAAAATAGAGGAGGTATACAAAATTTTGCACTACCTACTCCATCAGTAACAACATAAAACAGTTCTTACACCCCATTTGCTGGTGTTACTACACCTTGTGCTGTAGATGACTTACCAAGAACAGGTCCAGAATAATGTTTTTTTTGAGCCACAACTGTGATTTCACTTTGCCACTTAGGTATACTTCTTTGTCTCATATTCACAGTCTACCCCCTCTTTGGCCGTTTGTAGTAGCACCTTAAGGCAGCTGCGTACACACTCCTTTATGTAGCACTACCAAAGCAGAAGTAAGGAAACGCAGCTCAGTTGTCTGCAATGTCACAGTCACCAGAAATACATTTCAAGACCAAAGAGCATAACATTGTATGTTTGTTAGGAATCTCCTCCCCTATGCGAGTCGTCATTCCCTCATGTGCCAGGCACTGTAATGAGCCTTTATCTGGTCCAATACCGGTCAGGATGACGAACATGCCCTGTTCAAGCACATAACACATTGTCCACGACAAACTGCCATGTGTTCAACCAACGCCACCTGAGTGTTAGGGTCTGTTGGGAACTGCCCACGATATCTGTCGATCAAGGGACTGCTGTTGGATGTTTAAGGACCTCATCTGCCCCGCAGCTTAGGATGCGCTACAGGAGGGAGGCTAGAACTACAAGCCCCAGAACACCCTTAACTGCTTACGAGGCAGGGAGGCTCAAGCAGCACATTGGTCGGACTCTCCTTAAGGAACTCATCTCCCCTCGGCATGCGTCCGGGCATTACCAACATAGCAGACAAGCACAAGCGCAACATAATTTCTTTTTTTTTTACCAATGTAGACCTGAAAGCGCAACAGCAACACCAAACACTGGACTACCATTCATTCATTCATTTATTCACCATTGTTCGACGGCAGCAGCCAGGCCGTCCGGGCTTTTGCAGTTTACCTTCATGTGCGACATTCTTGCATGCAAAACCAACACAATTCAGCACAAAATCCTTGAGAAAATGTGTCTCCGCTCCTCCGTGCAGCTCCATCATGGTTCCCGTCTTCGTTTGTCTCAGCAAGCACTTATCAGTCAGTCAGTCAAAGTGGCTTTATTTCGATACAAAAAATATCTTTAAAAGCTTTACAGAAGTAAGATACATTACAGAATTAAAATCTATAAAAACATAGACAATAAATAGCTAAAAAGGTCAAATCACAGAAACCATAATTAAACAATTAGTAAAAGCCATTTTGTCCTAATACGCCATGCCCAGCTTAAGTATTTGGCTAAGCCACAAACAAAAAGCAGCCGAGTATCTGAACTTAAAATTCGCAGGGCCACGCTACATTGTCGAGTGCCCAGCTCCCTACACAGTGGTTTAAGCCACCTGGAGCGGGGCGCTTTATAGGCTGGGCATACAAACAAAAAATGAGGGATCAATTCTATCTCCAATGGGCAAAAGGGACAGTAAGGTGTAGTTTGGGCCGGTGGTTTCCACCGGGCGGTCAATGATCTCACCGGCAGCACACCAACTCTAAATTTAAAAAACAAAGCTCTGTCCCTGGGAATTGTAATAAAGTCCAAGTAGTGTTCCCGCAGTGCCACGTCCTTCACAAGCAGGAAATCCCTAGAGGCAAGACACAAACTGGGATCAGTATTTCTTTTGCTTGTTACCCAAGACCAATATAAGTTCTTCAAAGCTGATTTCGGAGGGGCAGACCGAGAATGCCAAGCCCCTTCAAGGCCAAGCTCGGTCAGCAAACTGTTCACATCCCTTAACCACCTTATTTTTGCCCATCCAGACAAGCCTAAAATCTCCTTTAGGCCTTCAGCATAACTGGCCAGTTCCGGGACCCTCCACAGGCGGGCCCACAATAGAAGAGGGCGCAGCCTAGCCTGATCCTGGATGGGATGGCACCCCATGTCCAGCAGAAGGGGGAGAGTAGGAGTGCTCTTGGGAAGGGACATCAAGTCCCTCAGAAAGTTGTTCTCTGAGCGCACCAACTGACTCATATTGTGGGCACCCCATAACTCTGCTCCGTAAAGTGCCGTGCTGACGGCTCTGGCAGCATAAATATCAAGCACCGGGGCGATAGGTTTCATAGAGGATGCTTTCTGCTCCTTCAGAATAGCACCCACCACCCTTTTGTGGCTTAAGATCATTTTAAGGAGATGACTGTCCCACTTCATGGTGTCAAGGAGGCGTATGGCCAAATAGTCAAATTCCTTGACCCTTTCCAAGGGAGCCATATAAAGCACTGGGGGTCGACCAAGTTTTTTAGGAGGGTTCAAGACAAGAAACTTGGTCTTATCAGTATTAATCTTTAGACCTGTTAACTTACAGAATTGGTCAAAGCCATCCAAGAGACTCTGAAGGCCAACCGGGGTCTTGGAGATTAGCAGGGTGTCATCGGTAAATAACAGGGTTGGTATCTTCCTCCCTGCCAATGATGGTGAATCAGCTTGAATTTTAAGGAGGTGGTCCACAACTCCGTTTATATAAAGTGAGAAGAGTGTGGGTGCGAGGACGCACCCCTGGCGCACACCTCTATTGGCTTTGATGCGAGCGGTCCTTTGACCCTGGGTTTCCCACCTCACCTGCGCATAGTTATTCTCGTGAAGTTTTATTATTAGGCACAGTAGGTATGAGGGCATACCTAATTTTACCAAAACCCGCCACAGGCGCTCCCGGGGTACTAGGTCAAAGGCAGTCCGCAGGTCGATAAATGCCAAATACAGACTGCCTTTGCCTATCACTACCACCTTCCAATAGATCATTAGCAGTCGAAATGACTGTTCGATGGTCCCGGTACCAGCCCTGAAGCCAGCTTGAAAGTCAGATAATATTTTATTCTCTTCAGCCCATTGGAGAACCCTACTCAAAATTACTTTCCCTGCCACTTTTTGAGACGAGTCTATCAAGCTTATGGGGCGATAATTAGATGGGTCATCCCGAGACCCTTTCTTGAAGATCGGGACGACCTCTGCACCCATCCACGACTCTGGGAGTGAAGCTCCTTGCCTAGATGCATTAAGCAGGGAAGCAATAAGAACCCCCCACTCTCCTGGATTAAGACGAAAAAGGTCCCCAGGCAAACCATCCGGCCCTGCAGCTTTCATCGGCACAAGGGATTTAATAGAATGTTCAACTTCCCTAGCTGTAAAAGGGACTTCCACCCCTGGGTCAAGACAACCAGAAGAGGGTGGAAAAAAACAATCTGGTTCATCCTCCATGTTCACAGTATAGAGGAAAAAAAAATGCTCAAACCAGGACTCCTCGGGGATGTTACAGGTAATGAGCGAATCTATGGGCCTGTGTTTAGCTCTAATTAGGTGCCAAAAACCCCTCGAATTTTTCTCTGTGCTTGCTGTTTTCAAGTCACTCTAAAACTTGTCCTCCCAGTCTTTCTTGGCGACCTGTTGGACTGACCTATACTTCTTCCGCGCAACCGATACTAATCCTCCATCCCCTATCTTCACTGCCGTGATTAGTTCTCGCTTTGCTTCCCGACAGGGGGCGGAGTACCAGCCAGGATTACCCTTTGGGCGGGGCTCCCTCCGAACGCCATCCACTCGAGTGGGTATGGAAAAAAGGTCCCCTATTAATCTAGTGGTGCTACTAAACAATGAGGAAACCTCGTCAGCATTTAATGTAGCGGCTGATAACCTTGGTGTAATATTTGACATAATTGCCCTTATGCCCATGACCTTCTCCTCATCGAGGATAAACTTGTCCCATTTTAACCGCCTCCCACAATTTGAAGGGCAGACTTCTCCGGTCATCCTTGTGACAGGAGCGATTACACTGCTAATATTCTTGCACCATAGGGGAGTAAGACTCAAAGAGAGCAGATTATGGTCGCTATCCGTGGATGCAACAACTTCCATGTCTACCAAGTGGGACCAAAGACGGAAATCTAAGAGGATATAATCTATCCTAGATGTATGTCCAATCCTATTGTAGGTATGTGCCCCTTTCTGGTCAGAGATAGATCTCCCATTGGTCGCCCTTAGGCCAAACTCCAAAGTGAGTGCATTTAGTTGGATTGCACATTGGGACCATCTCTTAATTGGACTTATATTAAGAGGTGGAATACCTCTTTGGGTGTCCTCGCCTAGGGTGTCTAGGACATCATCCCCTGCAAGTGGCTCATACGTACAGTTAAAATCCCCCATAACTAGGATGTATGAGTTCGGGTTGCACTCCCTTAGCCCATCCTCCAGGGCCACTAGTGTCGGGGAAGGCAGACCTCCTTTTGGACCTCTAGTATAGATATTAAAGATCTCCTGGGGGCTGCCACTGCGAGAACCCCTCATAGACAGTCTCATTAGGTCAGGGGAGTTAGTCTTAAGCTGCTTCACGTGTAAACCCGAGGAAAGTCTCACCCAGATAAGTAACCCACCTAACGGGCACCCCCTTCCCGTAGTAGAAATACTTGCAGCAACATAAAAGATCATATAACCCACTTTGTGCCGAGGTTCTATGGACCAAGTCTCCTGAAAGGCACAAATATCAAAGGATTCAATGAGAGAATTCCAATCAGCCAGCTCTAAGTTACGGCTTATGCCCGCCACATTCCAGCTGATCACCTTAAGGTTCTCAGTGTTAGCGGTGTGCACTTCATGGAATAGAAGGGAATCGAGGTTCGGACTGGTTGGAATGGAGATACTTCCAGCATCAGTTGTTGCCGACTCGATTCCGTTTAGGACAGTGCTGGACCCAGTAGGGGCTATTCCATTCTGACTGCTATGCAAGGGGGTCAAAAAGGGAGACGGAGAAGGATCGCTGACACAAAGAGGCTCAATATGTACTGCTACACTCAAGTCGCTGTATATAGCCCCAGCGGTCCCCAGAAAATTCAAATTGACCGCTCCATGATCATCACGTCAATAATCCTGCCACGGTAAATATGAGCGGGAGCCGGGGTTCCGAGACATGAAAATGGGTTCAAGAGTAACATAGCGGGGGTGCCAACAGTCCCTCCCCTCTCTATATGTCTGCCTAACAGGCCAGTGCGGTGGTGGAGGCCGATAAAAGTAGCCAAGATCACAAGTGCTAATGGCAGATAGGGCATGGTCGGACTCCTGGCTACAAATATGCCTAGCTGCTCTCGGGTCTCTAAAGTTGACTAAAATACAATCTCCCTTTTGATTCTTTGGCCTATTACCCACCCATCCAACCCGTCTTACATGAATAACCTGGCCATCGATGTTATCAGGTAGGGGTCTATTTTCTCTGAGCCAAAACATTGTTTTATTTTTTAGCTCAGTATAAGATTCTTTGTTGCCTGGGTTTAATGGGGGGACCCCAGTAAAAACCACCACAAATGGTTGGCAACCAGGGGGAAGACTCGGGTATGGTGCAGTTAAAATCTCTTTCTCTCCAATTTCCTGAACCTTAGGTGCTGGAGTAGAGGAAGAAGAAATTGGGAGTGTGGGACATGACCCGCCAGCAGGAGCGCTACAAGGAGTATTGATGTTCTTGGCCAAAGCTATAGTTCCCTGTTTTGCGTGATCTGTGGGCTTGATGGCAGATTTGGTAGATTTTTTTAAATTACCAGTGGTTTTGGGCTTTGTTCTGTTAACCACAGTTGAAGTCCCTGGTTCCTCCCTCCCCCCCTCTAGATGCAAGGTGGATTCACACAACATGCTTTCCCTGGTTACAACCAGTATCTTCCCTGCTATGTGTGGTGTTGAACCTGGACTCTTTGCAGGGGGCCCAGATAGCAAGTAAGGGGGTTGCCCATCCTCTCTGAGTTTAGAGTTGAGTTTAATCAGAGATTTTACCGAGAAAAAGTGGTCGAGGACTGTTTGTTCAAAAGCATCCACCCGCTCGGACAGTTTCTTTAGCTGGTCTGTGACTGGAAGTAATAGTGATTTCACTAAGCATTCAAACTTCGGGAGCAAGAAATTCTCCAATTCTCTTATCAGTAGCTGCTGCCTTTATCAAGCCCACAGGTAAAGCAAACGAGTCCTCGCTGCCGCCCAATCAGACAGCTCAGTCAATGTGGCTATTCACCTTCGGGAGCCACGGACTGGCAAGGCGAGCCTCTCTGCTACCCCAGTCCCCTCGCTTGTACCCGCGCATCTCTGCGAGCTCCTCAAATAAACACGGCTTTCACATCAGCCAGCTTGTCACATGATCCGCAGAACCACTTCAGAAGTAATAAGCACGGCAAGCCTGCTGTAGGAGAAACTCAATAAAGAAAATAGTGCTTACAAGACTAAAAACACGTACCCTGTAACAACCGAAGTAAAGGGGCCAGTGGAGGTTACAAATGAAGACAAGGCTGTACTAAGGAGGGACTAACAAGCCTATTTATAAATTAAAAGCCAGCATTTACGAAGGACAGTGACACAAGCCAATGACAAATCTGGGTGGAGAGTGGGGGGGGGGGGCTTCTATTTCATACTCCATTACAGCAAGTCTCGCAGAGCAGCGCATGCGGGCTGAATCTAGGCTCAACCTAAAAATGTATCTGTTTCCTCTGCTGCAGGATTGCGCAATGGCAAGGCCACCAATGAAGTGTGTTGGAAACTCAAGAACTATTTGTATCAGAATGAATACATGAGTTGAAAACCAATCAAACCTATGCAATCGTCCATAAGGATGCATGGGTTCTCTATGGCTCCTATGAAATAGGCCTGGGTGGATCAGGCGAAATTGGGAATGCGGTACCTGGAACTGAAAACACAATTCCCACAAGGCTTAAAACATGGAAAATTAAAATATAACTATACAGTTGTGACTTTCTCATGTATTTTTAACATGCCTATATTCAAACTATTTAGAACAATAGTATTTACTATTGTACATATTTATGGAGTTTGCATAACCTGTTTTTCATATCACTGGACTTGGAAGAGAAGTCCCACTTTCTGACATCACTGGTAGGATGACCAGAATTTTAAAGCCAAAAACCGGGACATTCACAAAAATAGAAGAAGGACTACAAGAATGACAGCGCTCCGCAGCAGAGATTTAAAGAACTGGCATTTAGAACATATATAAAATGCAATTTTTAAACCCAGTAGCTTGCCTGTTAATTAAGTGCTTTCTTGAAACAACTGCTAACTATCCCTACATTGTAAAACATTAAAGAAAACCTCCCGCCGTTTTCAGTCGCCACCTCTAAAAACCGGGACATGAGCTAAATTTCCTGAAATCTGCCGGGACAGATGGTGAAAAACCAGGACCCTCCTGGCAAATCAGGGACACCTGGTCACCATAATCACTGGGGACTGCAAAATCTCCACGAATCCGTAAGGATACAAAAAAGGAAGGAGAGATATTATTTTTTTTTTTTTTTATAAAACCTTTATTTTCAAAAATCTGGACACAGCTATTCAGCCGACAACCCGGAGGTTCGGCAGCTTCGATAAAGAGGAACAGAGACGCGTCCACAGTACAATGAAGGAGGAGTGCAAAGATTCCATTTTTTAAATAAACACAAAACACACAACAACCCCCAGCAAGGCAAGAACACTGAATGCCCATGGTGATAGCCCCCCAGGGGAGGCAGGACCCCAATCATCTACCATTTACAGTACTGTGAAAAGAGGAAGAAGGGGGACAGCAGAGGCCAAAGAAGTCCATTAACCATACTGAGCTGGAAAGAAGGTTAGGAGGAAAGCTGTTCCTCGGGGGGATCCAAATCAGGGGCAAGACAAATTCCCCCCCTGTATTGATTCCACCGCCCCCAGATGGCGTGCCACTTCCGAGGGCGGCCTCTAGCGCAATATACCGTCTTCTCCCTTAGCATACTCCAGTCCATATTTTCTTTCCACGCGGTCAATGTGGGGGGCCCCACGGATCCCCACAATCGCGCTATATCTCTCTTAGCGACCATGTTCCCCAGAGTCACCCATTGGGTCTGCGCCGCATTATGATCAGTGGGCCCCCAGACATTCAGGAGACAACACCGCGCTTCCGGCTGCATAGCAATGCCCGTCACCTCCCCCATCACTGCATGGACTCTCCTCCAGAATTCCGTGATGACACCACATTCCCAAATGATATGCAGGAAAGTACCTACCATACCACATCCCCTCCTGCATAGGCCGTCCTCCGAGAATCCCATGTGAACCAGCCTTGGCCCCGTCACATACACTCGATGCAGTATTTTAAGCTGCACCAGCCTCAGACGCGACGGGATCGCAACCTCCTTAGGAGAGGAAACAGCAGACTGCCAATCCTCGTCATCCAACTCGAGGCCATCCCTAGACCACTGGTCCCTCAACCCCAGAAGCATATCCGCCCGGACGTTGATCAGTTTCTTATAGATGAGCGAGATCGTGCTCTCGGGCATATGGCCATCAAGGACCCGGTCCTCCAAAGGAGAGGACTCAGGCACCTTCTCACCCTCTATGAGGACTGATCGGAGGGCGTGACGCACCTGAATATAGCGGAAAAACTCAGATGGCCCCAGCTCATACTCCTTCTGCAACTCTTCAAAGGACTTCACCCTCCCCTTAATCAGGACATCTCCGACCCTGGAGATGCCGATCAAGTCCCATTTGTCAAAGCCTTTTGTGTGCCAAAGCCTACCCAGTCTCTCAGATTCAAACTGCGGAGTAGCGAGGGTGAGCCTATCCTTCCAGCCCAGCGAGTCAGTTGCCATCTTCCACACACGCACCGCCACCCCCGTGGGCCCCGTGAGGGACGAGTCCAGGGACCGCGAATACAACGCCCTGTAATAGTTACCACCACGCAGCAACCACCTGTCCATGGCATACCCAGGGCTGAGGGCAGGGCCATAAAACCCATGATTAATCGCACTCAGCTGGGTGGCCCAATAGTACCGTCGGATGTCTGGAAGCGCAATACCCCCGTCATACCATGGAAGCGTCAACTTTGAAATAGCTATTCGCGGCCGCCCGTCCCACAGCAACGTTCGTTGGAGGCCTTCGACCTCCCGAAAGTAGTTGGCCGGTACCCAATCCAAAGTATTCTGCAGTGCGTAGAGGAACCGGGGAAGAGACATCATTTTGAACAGGGCCGCGCGCCCAACGAGGGAGAGCGGCAGCCTCCGCCAGCCCTCCACATCCCGCCTCAGGCGCGCTAGGGGGGGGAGCAGGTTCCTCTCATATCGCACGGCAGAGTCCATGGAGATAAAGATCCCCAGATACACGAAGCCCTGCTGAGCAACCTGGATCGAACAAGTTCGAGGGATCGGTGGAACCTCGCCACTAAGAACATATAAGTACGATTTACTCCAGTTGATAACGAGACCCGAGTTCCTACCGAAAGATGTGAGTACGTCACAGACCACTATAAGTGATTTCTTGGGTGAGGCAAGATACAACAGGATGTCATCAGCATAGAGCGATATACGGTCCTCGTGTTCAGGCGACCATCTAAGTCCCCGTATATCCGGGTGCCAGCGTATCCACGCAGCCAGCGGCTCAAGGGCGAGGGCAAACAACAATGGCGACAGGGGACAACCTTGCCGAGTACCCCTCCCAAGCTGAAACGAAGTCGACGCCCGGCCATTTACCACCACACTCGCAAGAGGGCCCTCATACAGCAACCTCACCCAGCTCACAAAACCGTGGCCAAAGCCGAACTTGGTCAACACGGCCCACAAATATGCCCATTCCACCGTGTCAAAGGCCATCGTGGCATCGAGAGACGCCACAATAGCTGGTTCACGCAGCGTGCCCGCCCTGGCGATTACACCATGAAGGCGCCGAAGATTTAACGCTGTGTTACGGTGCGGGATGAATCCGGATTGATCCGGGTGGACCAAGTCACCGAGTACCCTAATCAACCGGGCCGCCAGGATTTTAGCCAGAATTTTCGGCTCTGCGTTAAGGAGTGAGATAGGCCTATATGAGGCGCACTTATCTCGGGGTTTGCCCTCTTTGTGTATAACCACAATCGTCGCCAGTCGCTGATCCAACGGGAGGGCCCCACTCCCCCGCGCCTCCACGAACATGGCGCGCAGGTGAGGGGCAACCCTATCCGGAAACAGCTTGTACAGGTCGACCGGCAAGCCGTTCGGACCCGAGGCCTTGCCCGAGTTCAACGCGCGGATAGCCCCCGCCACCTCATCGACCGTTATGTCACCATCTAGATCGTCCCTATCTATATCAGAGAGACAGGGCAATGCGATATCACGCAGGAGGTCACGCGAGTCCTCGGGCGGCCTGTCCGACACTGAGGCATAAACCATACGGAAATAGTCCGAGAAACACTGCACAATCCTCTCAGGTTCCACAATCACCTCTCCCCCCTCTCCCGTCAACTACGGCACTACTCTATTGACCCGTTCTTTTTTGTCCAGCCAAGCCAGGAGTTTCCCGGCCTTGTCACCAACATCATACAGACGGCCCTGCTGTTCCCTACCGAGGGTCTTAGCGGCATTCGTCACCAGGTCCTTATACTCGGATTGCTTCAAGCACAGCTCATGCAGTGAGGCCTCTGTAACCTCCTCCTCCAGCGCTCCCTCCAAAGCCGCGATCTCTTCCTCAACCTGCAAAACCTCGCCATCTCTCCGCCGCTTGGCAGCCACTACAAGGGAGAGGGCTTCCCCTCGCAGCACGGTCTTAAATGCTTCCCACAGCGACACTGCCGAGTCCACGGATCCCTGATTGTCCTTGAAAAAATTATCTACTGTCTTTACCAGCGCGCTGCGCATCTTGGGGTCTCGGAAATACCAAGGGTTGATAGGGGCCACCCTTCCCCCTCCCTCTCGACCCAGATCCAGCCTGACCCACACCGGCGAATGGTCAGATATACCACGCGCCATGTGCCTGGCCTCAGACACCAATGAGGCATGCGCAGCCAGAGTGAGTAGGTAGTCAATCCTGGAAAGGCTACCATGCGCCCCGGAGTGGAAAGTGTATTGGCTCTGTGTGGGGTGCCGGAGCCTCCAGCAGTCTATCAGGCCAAGCGTATCTAGAAAGTCTGGAAGCCACTTCTGAGCCCCCCCAGTGTCTCTGGGCGGGTATCTATCCAGCAGGCCGGAGCCAACAGCGTTGAAATCACCTCCCACTACAAGCATACCCCCCGGGAGATCCAGCAGGGCCCTACCCAGATCTGTGAACGTGGAGGCCTGCAGGGCCGGCGGGACATAAACCGAAACTAAAACCAAAGTTCTTCCTTCCCACCGCCCCGCCACCGCCACAAACCTCCCCCTATCATCAACAATGGTGGAGTCCACCTCAAATGGTAGCGAGGCTCTGACTAGGATGCCCACACCCCTGGACCCAGAGGAGAATCCAGAATGAGCTATGAATTTATAACCCTTCCTATTCAGGGCATAGCACGTATTACCTATAAGATGCGTCTCCTGCAGCAGGGCAACATCCGGCAATGACCGTTTCAAGAATTGCAAAACAATCCCACGCTTAATGCGATCCCCCAAACCATTAACATTCCAGCTTATAACACTTAAACCCCTACCCCCCATCCCCAAACGTAAAGAGGCCCACCCCACACCCGAAGAGCCACCATGGAACAGTCCTGGAAATAAACACTATGCCTTGCGAAAACAAACCCCCCAACAACAAACCCAAAATCCCGGAAACCCCCCCCACCCTGCACCCCTGCTGCAGCTTACAAAGCCCCCCCAACTTGCAGTGTGCCTGTCGCCCTACCAAACCCAAAATCTACAAAAAGTACCCTAAGGGAGGAAAGAGCTCCCCTCGTCCTCCCACAACCTCCGTATTTACTGCAAGTCATTATCTAAAGTCAGTCCGAGTCAGCCCGGTTCCGAAAACATCAACCTTGTTCATCCCGGCCACTGTCCCCGTCTACGGCAGTGTCCTCTTCCGTGCGTCGTCGAGGCAGAGCGTCCAGCCATTCATCCGCCATGGCAGGCGACTCAAAGAAGAATGTTCGGTCTTCCAACACCACACGTAGTCTGGCAGGGAAGAGCATGGCGTATTTCAGTTCCCTCTCCCGAAGCCTCCTCTTCACCCCCAGGAAGCCCTGCCGCTGCCTCTGCACCTGCTGGGTGAAGTCAGGATAGAAATTCACCGACGCGTTCTGGAAAAGGACCGGGCCCGTTACCCTCGAGGCCTGCAGGATAGCGTCCCGGTCTCGAAAATGAAAGAGCCGGGCGACGATCGGCCTCGGTGTGGCTCCCACCTTGGGCCGCCCACCCGGCACTCTATGGGCCCGCTCAACTGCGAAGAACTTCCCTAGACCCTTAGGCTGCAGATGATTGAGCACCAAGTCCTCCACGAGCAGGTCCACTGAAGTCTCGTCCGAGGACTCCGGGACCCCGATAACGCGCACGTTGTTGCGCCTGGCCCGGCTCTCGAAGTCCTCCAGCCGACGGGCGGCGAGATCACTCTCGGTCCGCAACTTACGGACCTCGGTCTGCAGGTCCGAGACATCATCGGCGAGGCCCGTGGTCTTGATGTCCAGGGATTTGACCCGTTCATTTGTTTTGCCCAAATCCGCGCGGATCAGATTAACATCCACCAAGATGGTATCCACTTTGTGCGCCAGGGCATCAAACTGTCTCCCAATCGAAGTCTGCAGCCCGTCGAGTGCACCCATGACATCCTGCAGTGAGAGCTCCGGGGCCAAGGGTGAGGCAGTCTTCTGTGTGTCCGGGGACTGGCTCGGTGCACCCGGTGACCCCTTCTGCTGGGCATAGCGGTCCATGTTATTGGCTTGAGTGTAGGCTCCCCGCCTGGTGGCCTTGGGCTTCGGCCGGTCCACCTCCGCTTTGCCCGACATGGTGGGCTCAAGCAAGTCGGTTCAAACAGGACTGCCCTCTCTCAGCGAGAGAGATCAGGAGTGCTCCGTCTTACGATGGGTCGCCAGTGTGGCATGCAGAGCGTCCAAATGATAATAAAGCAGATGCGAGCACTCCCTGGGCTAGGCAGACAAAGGGCGAGAAAGTGGAAGTGAAAGGATAGGGACCTCCGTCCGGCAGTTCACACCTCGCCTGGCCGCTGTTGTTCAATTAGAGGTCGGGCATCCTGCCAACTCGAGCCCCTGGCATCCCTCGGAGATGGGCCAGGAGAGATATTATTGGTGAAACACATAAAACACCTTTCAAAAACCAACTGTTATTCATTAGAAAAAGGACCACTCCCCTTTGCTGACAACCTTTAGAATCCATAACTGCACAGAGAAGGAGATTAACAGCTGGAAAGTACAGCATCTTTTAAAACAAGCATATCCAAGAAAAACAGGCAGCAGAGCCAAGATCCAAGAGCATCTACACAAGTCAGGGAGCTTCTAACCAGCAGCATGATGAAGGTGTAGAAGTTATTTGGAGTATCCACAACTTTGATATAAAGTGAGCAGCCACAAAGGGAATCTTGGTCTGGCAATTTTGTACACATCCAAGAGGTGAAAAGAAAGTCAATGCCTTCAAGGTAACTTGCACACTTTGTGACAAGGTTCTACAAAGAGGGCATGTAGTCCCTTGGAATGACAGGGGTGATACAACGTCTTATGGCAATTTATCCCCATGAATTCTCCCATGTTGAAGTGCAAAAAAGAAGGCAAGGGCAGCAGAGGAAGATGTTGTGATGGAAACTGCAGAGTGCTATGAAGTAGAATGTGATCCGTGACTTAATCTCCTGCAAGACAGTTCAGGCATTAAAAACAAATGAGTCCTCTCAACAGAGAAGAACCAACACCTTAAGAAACACCATAAAGACTTATGTTCAAACCTAAAAAAGTAAAGTACTAAAAAGTATTATTAATGGTTGCTTGTCCTTGAGGCCATGCACTACAAGGTTTGGCCGCCTACTGGAAGTTGGTTGTAGCCCCTGCAGCCAACCCCAACCAAATGCAAGTATCAAGTTTATTTTATTTGCATATTTACTTAAAACCACTGCAATAATAACATCAAACAATAAAACATTGAATACATACGTAATATCGTTTTACACATATACAAAAAAAGCTTGTTGTACCCTTTGACATTTTCTATCTCTAGGAGCAAGTATCAAAGAAGTGAAATGCAAGAGTGCCCAAAAAAAGTTAAGTGTAAGCTTGAGGCTACAGAAAATAACAAGTGCAAGAGTTCATAAGCGTAAAGTGCTGTGTGAAAAAGTTGAGATTGGGTATCCAGAAGGATCCTTATCGGAGGCTACTACGCCTGGGATGGAGGCCAAAGACCCTCACCTAACATCCAGGCTCTGAGCCCAAGTGCAGTACGTGTAGAGTGCAGGAGGCCATAGGCCGTAATTGCAAGGTGCTAGGAGAGACTACATTGAGTCAGCATAGTGTATCCTTTGGCAATTTCTTGTGCACCAGTGCCAGGAATTTTACTAGTCGACAGATAAGCTGTGGATCTTCAGGAGCGAAGCAGGCCAGCACAGCCTGTCTCTGGGAACGGATCCCTCTTTGGTTGAAGGGACTTTTCAGCATTTGACTTGTTTCCGCCAACAGCTCTTCACAGGTGCATAGCAGGCGCGGCAGATCCTTAGTATCAGTGCCACACAAGCGGCAGATCTTTGTTATGAATTCTCTCTGCCAGTGGAGGATGGCAGCAACCCCAGATGATATTTCAGAAATTGCTCTTTGATCTAGGGAAGCCAAGGCGGAAGTATTTCTGGGGTGCTGGATCAATATAGGTGTTTAATGACTTCCAGGTGTGAGCTTCGGCTAAAATGCTGCCTTGTCTTTCCAACTAAAGAGATGAGTTTTATTGTTTTCTACTCTTTTTTTTTTTTAGCACAGAGTTGCTAGTTGGGAGTATCCCATAACTGAGTCATCCCTGTCCTGATCAGGGATTCCTTGAGATATCCTCTGGCAGGCGATAATTCCCTCTGTTGGAGTTCCTGCCATAAATAGCAATTAAGAGTGCGGGAAGCCGCTTTCCTGATTTTGCCCCAAAAGTTGACGAAAGCTCCTCGCCTCACCAGGGTATGCCTCTGCAGTCCAAACTCCAATCTGATCTGTGTTGGCGAGGTGTGCTTAGGTAGGCTGAAGATGATCCTGTAGGTTTTAACCAGGATACTGTCTAGGATTTTGGTGTCCCTGCCTCTTTGGAGTTTGCAGCTCTATGTTATTGTTGGCCGAAGTTTGGCATGCACTACCCAGAAAAAAGAATATAGCCTGTTTAGTTTTGATTTTAGATTCTTTAATGAAACTGCTAGTGCCAGGCCTTTCCTTTTTATGGTGTCCCTTTGTTGCACAAAGGTGCCTGCTTTGTCAATGGCCCCCCTAGATATTCATAGTCCGTGGCTGACTGAATTTGTGTCATGCTCCAGAGCCGGTGGATTTGTCCTGTTATTGCCAATCGTCATAGTACGTGTTTTGTCAAAGCTGATGTTCACTGCAAGCCTACCTTGGTATGGTTGACCAAAACTACATCGTCATCATCCATGCAGCTCTCCCCTGCTTCAACCCTTTGCTTGTTGGTATTCGCCTTGAGAGATGCGTTCCTTCTCCTAACTTCACCTGCACCCATGTGTCTGTATGAAGAGCGATTACCAAGTCCAGGAGCATCTGGGTAACACCCCAGCATGCCAGTGTGCTCCAGAACCTGGTCCTCTCCACATGGTAAAACGCTGCTCTGAAATCAATTAAGCATATATGAAGTGGCTTTCGCCTTGTGTTGTCATACTGGAAGATTTTTAAAACCCAGTTTGGTTGAGTGATATTAGTCCTGTTTCAGATGTCCACGTCGGGAGTTCCCCAGTAGTGTCCCTGCAAAATATTTTGCCTCGTTGATGATGAAGTAACTAGGCGATAGTTCTTTGGCATAGACAGTGCTTTAAGTGGGAAAAAAAACTGGGGGTGCTCTAAAAGGGGCGTGGTTAATGTCTTGAAGGGGCGTGGCCTATCCGAGTAGGGGCGTGGTCTAAATCAAAATAACTAGCACTGTGTGCTTAAGAAAATCATGATGTCGCATCCAGCAAAGGATAATAAAATAGGCAAAAAGGTATATTTATTAAGTATAACCCATAAAAATACCAAACACTTAAAAAAACACGCGTTGGGGTGTTGCTTTCACCAGCCCCACATAAAAACCATAAACAAAAACACCCAAGAGTAGCTTTGACCTCGCTGGCCTTTTAATGTTTGCACACATGGTGCCCAACTCTAAGAATCTAGGATTTTCCAACAAGGAAGAGCTGGCGAGAATCACCGCGGCCTGCGCATATTTTGTGTTTTATCGCCCTCTGTATATTATGCGCGATGCAACGTTTTGAAAAAAAAAACAGAAAAATACATTAAAATAATAATAATGATAGTAAGAAATATATATATATTTTATTAGCACGGGGTATTATAGTTCCAGTCATTGTAATGACGTCACGCCCATTCCCTTTTCCAAAACGCATCCCGGGCACAGCAGGGCCCAACTGAAACTGTAAAACCCGCCGCGTCGCTGTTCCAAACCCCCCGAGACCGGAAGTCTGTCCATTCGCTACTTCGACTGCATTTGACTAAATGTGTATATTTTTCAAAAGTCGGAGAAATAAACTCCGCCGTTACGGTCGCGTTTCTCTCGACCAAGTTGTACCGCTAATGTTTTTTTATTCTTACCCAAAGCCTCTTTCGCAGCCGGTATACGTCTTGCGCAAATACGAGGTTCCTCGGACCCCGGCAGGCTATTTGTACTTTACTCTGCGGATACATGTTATATACACTGTATACTGTAAATTAACACGCATATATTAATTAATGAATGGCCAAAAGACACTCTCCCTTAAATGGTAGCAGATAAGTAAGAGTAAACCATCTCGAGGGGGCTACTTCTGGCTGTTATTCTTCGAAAACGTTGCTAACAACGCTTGTCACTTTAACGTCCTGTATCCCATTAAACGTACAAGTTACCAACCGACCTACAAAAAATGTGCTCGTTCTTCTGAAGTCCTTTTGACTTCAGAAGTTTAAGGAGGATGCGCCAATGGGGGAGGGTGGTCACCCTCGAGGCTGCCCCTGGGGCGAGGGGGGTGTACGGAAGGCTACGGACGGGTTTTAGCCCAGGGCGGAACATTACAGGTAGGGCGAAGAAAAGCAATCTAGAAAGCGTGTTGTTTTCATGGAACTATGAGCTGAAAGCTGCAAGCCACGAGGGGCCGTGTGCGAGACTCGTACAGTAACGTGGGCATGGAATGCCAACCATGACAGTGCCAGGCTCCTACTTGCCTGGTGGCGCTGCGCCTACTTTTAAAAGAGTTTAAGAACCGGGCTGAAGAATGTACCTTGGCAGCAGCATGCACGAGAGAGGTTCACACTGTGCAACCTTCGCTCCAGTGCAAGACCCTTCGGGACAGAGACGCACCACAGCACATTGAAATTAGGTTCAGAAACACGTTCCTCATACCAACCTTCTTGCACCACGGCATTTAAGTGCGGGGGAAGGCACTCGTGCAAGGCACCTCGGAGAGTCGGAGCCTCGTGTGTTTATCTTTGTTGCAGGAGGGGAGACTCATTCAAGGCAGCTAGGTGCACGCCGAGGGGCCTTCTGTAGTGACGTCAGGCCGTGACCACTGAGCTGATAGGTTCCCAACAAGTTCAGCAAAGTGGAGGATGGCGAAGGGAGACGAGGTCAGGTTACCTAACAGTGCAGCAACAGTGGGCAGAGTCTGAGCACCGGCAGTTTTTTTTTGGGCCCTCAAAACGGGTCCGAAAAAAAAAAAAGAAAGAACGGACTACCTTTAGTAGCCACGAAAATAGAGCCCGATAGAGACCCGTTTCGAGGGCCCCAAAAAAAACTGCCGGTGCTCAGACCCGGACAGACCCGGCCCACTTAAAGCCCTGGGCATAGACCTGTCCCAGTTTGTGTGTATTAAAGATATGAGTGACCCTCTCCAGGAGTTTGGAATTATACAGCTGAGTCCGATTTAGAGAAAGAGTAGCTCTAGTGCTTCTGCCCAAAAATCCACATTGTGTTTAAAAATCGCCGGGGGAATGCTGTTGGGGCCTGGGGCCCGTTCTCTCCTGCCTTTGCTAATTGGGGTCCTGATTAAATTCATCCTGGGTGACCTCGGGGGATGGCTATGTCCATTTGCTGATAGAGTAGAGGCTGCCAGAGGCAATTGCTCTTCAGACAGGTGTTTGGCCAGGTACAAGTTGGTATCAGACTGACTTCTAAACTTGTGGAATCTGCCAGTGTGTGCTCTTTAAAGTGCTTCCCCAGAAACTTTGCTCAAACATATTTAGGTATGAGAGGTGATTCCCCTGTGTGAGGGCGTGTAAGCTTGTTGATTGTCCTTCAGAATCGTCCACTATCATTGTGCTTGATATCTGCGAATAGCATTACCCAAACCTCGTCCTCTCGTGCTCTGTTGATGGTCCCCTTCAGCTTCTTCACTGTTGTTTTTTGCTGCCGTAGTGATCCTTGCAGAACAAACACCTCTGGGGTGCGTTGAAGGGACCTTAGCGTGCCATTTATAGATCTTTTGAGTTGCCTGAGCTGAATCCTTTGGACTTTTTAGAATGCCTGAGCAAACTTACTTCTCTTGTAGTTGACGGTATAAATGGTGTTAGGAGATTCCTTCAACGTGTTAAATATGGGCATGATTGTTAATAAGATTGCCTCTTGAGGGCAATGGTTGCTGTCACCTAGAAGTAATTTAATGACCTGTTGGAGCAATGGGCCAGAGACAGGGGTGTAGTCTATAGTCATGCAAGTGAACGAGGAGTGGTAGGAGGCCGCTGGTGGATTATCTTCCTGAAACCTACCAATAAGAGCTCTATGATTAAGATGCGCTAGATCAGTGATACTCAAAGTATGGACGTGGGCCGCTTACGGCCCTCTTGACGTTTAAATGCGACCCCCCCTGGTGAACAGTGTCACCAGCTGCTGTTTAGTTGCTGAGCACTAATATTCAGAAAAAATGTTAAATAAACGGGCAAGCATTTATTTACCTACAAATAAATGCTGCCTGTTTATTTAACATTTTTTTAGACTTACTTACACAATCCCTGACCCACCCAGACCCTCTACTACCACCCTGCTGGCACCAGTGCAGCCCTCGGTCACACCACAGACTGTACGTTGTGGCCCTTGGGCAAATGTTTGCGAGTAACCATGCTCTAGATCGGCAAGTAGGTCTTTTCCGATATTGGTCAAGCAGCCCTTGTTGTTTCTTCCTTGCACTAATATGTCCCAGGTTGAGGTTTGAGATGCTGCGGTTTCATCTTGTGCGGCGCTCAGCTGGTTTAAGTTCAAGTCCCCGGTGAGGACGATGTAATCCACAAGCTGATCAGCCAACAGTCGAGCGGCTTTGCCTTTGTGTTTCTTGTGGATGTAAGTATTGATGATTATTATCTCAGTAGCTAGGTTCTGAGGTGGTGATTTTGACAGTGTTAATAGTTGGCATGGTTGAGTGTAAATGAGCTGCTGAGGCGATGCCAGCTATTAAAAGTTAGGTTGCCAGGCTGCCCGATAAGTGGCCATACTTTGTCTTTGTAGCTGCAGGTGTGAAAAGACACATGTATCCCTGCAAATGGTGTGGTTCAGCCAGCCATGTTTCCTGCATAAGGATGATATTGAAGGTTCTGATTTAATAGAGAAAATCATGGACTGGGATTTTGCTACCGAGACAGTTATGTTCCATGTACACATCCAAAGGCGATCTTTGCAGTGCTTGAATTTTGCTATTGTTTCCATTGCTTGTCATTGGTTGCCAGGTTGAATATTGATTGCTGTGAGCAGCAGTCAACCCATGTAGTGCATGACTAAAGGTGCTGCGGTGATTGGCCACCTGCGTTGGCTTGGGCGTAGGAGTGGACCACCCATGGCAGGTCAGGGACATGGTCTGGCCAAACACTGCAGGCCAAGGCCTGCCTGAAGTTCAATATGGGGAATATGATTTAAAAAAATCATAGAAATTCTAAAGATATTACATCATAAAATCACTAGGTTACAGAGTTAATCAAATGAAAATATTTGTCAGATATTATAGAAGGATTACAACTCTTTGACACGTATCAACAAGAATAAAAGATTAGCTTCCAAACTTCTTGGATCTTCCATCCAGTCATTCTTTAATGATTATAAAGATGACATAATCAAGTTCATTTGATCTCAGAAACCTCAAACACTGAGCTCTAAAAATTGCCTGTGGCTCATTAAGCTAAATCTAAAAACAAGTCCTAAAAGTAAAGAATAAACAGGGTTGAAATGGTAAATGGGACACAGAAATGTCAGGAAACAGTCTTTACTACAAAGTGCCTTTATAGGACAATCTCTACCACAAATAGGTCTTTACTACACATGAATTTCCCACACGTCTTTACCACCCATAATAGTAAGTATAGGTCAATTCATTTTTAATATACTTTAAATGTTTTTAATTGAAAAAATAATTTAATTACAATGTATATTTGTTTAAAATATGCAGAATGTTTTTTTTTAGAAGCGAGGTATAAGGGATCTAGGTGTGGAGAAGTGTATTAATACTCAGGTATTCATTAAAATACTAGTGTATTCCCAGCGAATGCAGGAGGTCTGCCGTAGTCTGGAGGTGGGAGACGACAGCCTGGGTCGAGCCCACCTTCAACAGCCAGTCGTCGAGCTAGGGGAAGACTGGAACCCCTGATCTGCGCAGATGAGCTGCGACCACCGCCATCACTTTTGTGAACACCCGAGGGGTGCTGGTAAGGCCAAAGGGGAGCATGGTAAACTGAAAATGCTCGTGGCTTACCGTGAACCATAGGTAACGCTGGTGGGCAGGCAAGATGGGGATGTGAAAGTACGTGTCCTGCAAGTCCAACGCTACCATATAGTCTCTAGGGTCGAGGGCAGACAAGACCTGAGCCAAGGTTAACATCTTCAACTTCTCCTTGCGGGGTAAGAGGATGCCATCCCTGAGGTCTAATATAGGCCGCAGGCATTTGTCCTTCTTCGGTACCAAGAAGTAGTGGGAGTAGCAACCATGACCGTCTTCTGGCACAGGGACACATTCGATAGTGTCAGGCCCCCACAACACTCACCGTCTGTTTGTGGAGTGATCCCGCAGGGACGACGTGGATAACCCCCTCTGGCTCCCTCCGTCTCCTAGAAAGGGCTGAGTACTAATCAAGTTGAAGAGGGGACTGGGGTAGGCAACCAAAATAGGGTGTAAACAGCGTAGAAGGATGCTGGGAGTGATCTGCCCTCCGATCCTCTTGGGGTCTCGTGGTGGACACCGCCTAAGGGACGGAACAGAAGGGTAGTACACACGCCAGACACAGGTAACAAGGAGAAACAACACAGAATAGAAGGAAAAGTGTAGTCACCTGAGACACAGCGCTTATAGAGCGGAGAAGACCAGTTAGCAGTGTTCTGGATCCCCAAAGAAGCAGCGTTGCGAACACCACTGATCCGTAAGTAGCCAAACGGCAATCTCGTGGTAGCGCTCCTGCGCTTGGGGGAGAAAC
The DNA here is from genome assembly GCF_964204655.1 of Triturus cristatus. NCBI lineage: Eukaryota > Metazoa > Chordata > Amphibia > Caudata > Salamandridae > Triturus > Triturus cristatus. Next base: position 530,651,760 of record NC_140586.1, read on the forward strand.
AAAAGTAAACGCAACTCCGTGCTTCACACGGGTCGCGTAGAGCAAAGAAAAGCGCTCCTGCGCTTGCGGGGAACAACAAACCAAGGACAGCGCTCCTGCGCTTGCGGGGAACAACAACAAAGTAGACGCGACTCCGTGCGTTTGCACGAGTCGCGTGTGTCTCTGAAAGCGCTCCTGCGCTTGCAGGAAGGTCGGAATAAGTGCGGCTCCGTGCCCTTGCATGAGTCGCGTATCCAGAGGTTCTGTAGTCGTCCTTGCGCGGTCCGGAGGAATTCCGATTGCTGTTAGGGCATTCGCTCCTGCGAAGCTCAGTACTGCAATACGAAGCACCGATTACGGCGGCTTCGATTTGGATATAGGTCCTCCCCCGGAAGTGCCGGTCAGCTGTTAGTTCAAGGCAGGTCCTGTCTAGGAAGACTAGACAGCCAACCTGCTACGGCTGCTTTCGGCAAAGGGAGCTGGCACGCACGCGCACACAACACCTCGTGCGCCAGCCATACCAGAAACAGGGAATATGACAGATAGGTCCCTTGGCCAAGACAGCCGTAACTTCCTGGTGGAGAAGGGCCAAATGATCCTCCTACATGCGATGGAGTGTTGGTGGAATGGAGGAAGGGGAAGGCTCGAAGGGGAGGGAGTAGCCCCTTTGGACTATTTGCAAAACCCACCGGTCCGACGTGATGATGCACCAGTGGGGGAGGTGATGGTGGATCCTGCCGCCTAGACTAGGTCAGACTAGTAAGGATTGGAGGCTGCTGCAGGGGGGGCATTGATGGACTGGCCTGCCCACTGGCCCCCAAACCCACAACTCTGGGTCTCACGTCCCCGGCGGCGCAGAGGGTGGGTAGTGTGTGCAGGCCTGTGGCTCTGGACAGAATGTGGTGGGATACCCCTTCTGTAGCCACAAAAGGGGTGAAAGGCAGACTGCATGGGTCGAAAGGTAGCAGCGAGGTCCAAGAATCTGGCCATAGCCTTAGAGTCCTTGAAACGCTCGAGCGCGTTGTCCGCCTTTTCACCAAACATACGACGGCCATCAAAAGACATGTCCAAAAGAGTCGATTGGACATCCCCAGAGAAGCAAGTGGACCTCAACCAGGTGTAGCGCCTCAGGGTTACTGACGTTGAAAACGTTCTACCCAGCGAGTCAGCGGTATCCAGTCCACATCGGATGGTGAACTTCGCTGTGTCTCAACCCTCTGCAACAGCACAGGTTAGCACGGCCCGGGCCTCCTCCGGGCACTGTGGCAGCACTTGCTCAACCTTGTCCCACACAGTGTGTGCGTAGCGGCCCAAGAGACATGCGGTGTTCACCGACTGCAGTCCTAAGCTGGCAGAAGAAAACATCTTGTTCCCAAGATGGTCCAGCTTCTTGGATTCCCTATCTGGAATAGGGAATGTGCCTTTTGAGGTTGAGGCTTGGACCACCAAGCTCTCAGGGTAGGGTGTTGGGAGAGGAACAGCGGGTCGCCAGTGGGCGGGTGGCGGCGTCTGGCAATCATCCTGTCCACAGGAGCCCCTTAGCTGGTCTTGGACCAAGTACACAGAAGGATGTCAGTGAGGGACTCATTAATAGGCAGCAGAGGCTGCTGCCTGCTGAAGCACCTCAGTCAGGAGGTTAGTCCTGACTGCCACCGTAGGAAGCTCAATGCCCAGGGCCTCAGCTGCCCTATGCAACACTACAGCGTAGGAGGCTCACTCCTCCGTAGCCACAGTAGGGGGAGAAAGCATACCATGGTCTGGGGAGGTATCCAGACCACTGGCATCAGCCAACTCCTCTCTCCAGTCAGGCTCATCAAGTTGGTCTGCAAGAGGGTCAACAGACCCCTCCCAGTCCTCCTCACCCTCCGACGGGCTGCCACTCAGTGCGGTAGGGAATGCCTGGGATGAACAGTGGGACAAAAGTACCCTCTGGCGCCGGTACCAACGTTCACAGACAGCAATCACAACAACACTGCGCGTGCCCCAGTCTGTCTCCCTTGAGAGGCATCTCGGCGACAATAGGTCTCGAGAGCGAGACCTAAAAAGGACTGTGTTCTTTGTGGAAACTCATTCATATTTGGATTTATTCATGTCATTTGGGTGAAAGAGCAAAAATGGGTTTTCAGCAACTGAATTGGACAATTTGGGACTTTGGAATATATTGATGCGTGAACCATTATCCACTACTGTGTTAAGTGTTGTGACTCTCTTGGAGAGTGCTTTTTTAGTTCCTTTACGCTTTTTGTTTGTTAATGTGTAGGTGTATCCTTGGGTAGTAGGGTGCCGGAACTGTAGTAGCATCTCATTTTTCTTGTTTACTTGGGGCATATTTGTGTTATGATTCCCGTGTTTTAAGAATATCTCTAGTTACTGTAGTAATACGAGGTGCAATAAATCCCCCGTTTTGGGCCACTTCTACCTCGATCTTTTATATACAAGGCTGCATTAACAGAGGCCAGCCCATCCCCAGTTTAAGCCCAACTTGGTTAAGCAACTGTCATTCAATCTGAGTTGGCCCTCAAACAGTTCAGCTTGTAGGTCCCTTCTAACCCCAGGAAAGGAGGAGGGTGGAGCAGGCATGAATGGGGGTGATCCACACAGAATGCAGTTTGCATCAGAGTCATTTTCACTCTGCTCACAAAAGTAACTGCTCAGAGGGACCCAAATATCTTTCAGCCTGCTCTTCGGGGGAAGCAAGAGGTAATATGTGTCCCGCTGTTCTTGGCAGTACATTAGGTCATGAATCCATGCTTTCACTTCGGGTGGTTTCACCCTTCCCTAGTCACATGCCAACCGCCTTTTTGCCATCTTCAGGGCAATAGATACATATTGTTGGTCTTCGCATTCAATGTCGCGTGTACGGCCTATCAATGCTAGCTTAGGCGATGGCGACAATTGTTTCCCAATCATTCCCAAAGGGGTATGAAATATTTTGACCCAATATTTGGCTATCAGTGGACAGCACCAGGCAGAATAATTAAGGCAGCCTCAGTGACTCCACATTGGATACACCTGTAGTCCGCCCTCAGGCCCCAGGCACAGAGTTGATGTGGGATACGGTACACCCGATGTAAAAATTTAAAGTGAATGAGTCAGATCCGACCATTGGGAGGCAGTGCTCTAATCTGTGTACAGCAAAACATCCATTCTCTTGGGGTGAGTAGGGCTCCCAAGTCTCTCTCTCTCATGCAGCTTTTGCCTCCACTATTAATAAGAGTGCATAGTCTGTATTGTCATTAAGAGGCGAGTAACCAAATGTCTACAGGACGTAGCTGTTAATAGGAATGTCAGTGCCTGGCACTCTAGGGTGCCGCTGGGAAGGGTGGTGTAATGCACTTTACATTGTGCATGGAACTACATATACAGAAACGAGTCTAGGGTTGCGGGCCCCTCCCTGTCTGTCACAGCAGATGCTGGCATAAAGGCACCCTCCGGGAACAAGTCTCCCATTGATTTCACCTTTAAGGTAGCCACCCGAGCCAGGGTGTGGGACCCGAAGGAACTTAGCAGCTAGGGGTAGTGTGTGAGAGCTTGATGTGGTGAGTATAATCCTCCTTCTCCATAGCATTTACAAATGCCCACCCATGCCAGCTGCGTGGTAGTCACCATGTGGATCTCCGAATGCTTGCGCTTTCGGCACTCGCCCGATGAGTGTAGGGAGCGGGTCTGGGAAGGCTGTGTCATGCTCAATAGCGGTGTGCACCATATTGGGCAGCTGGTACAGCCAGTAGTAGGCATAGAGGTAGAATAGCTCAAAATCAGGTGTCACCAGGTCAGCGGCGTCACTAGGGTGGTGCGGGGGGTGCGGACCGCACCGGGTGACACCCTTACGCGGGGTGACACCAAAGGGCCGGTCACTGTGGTGCAGACTGCAGAGCAACGCAACGACGCAACCTAACTATGCAGCGTGAGGAGCGAGGAGGTGCCTGTGCGCAGCGCGCACTGTCTCCTCCTCCGCCGCGTCTGCGCGCCTCGGCAGTGACGTCACGTCGTCACTAGAGGGGTGCAGTGATGTTGTTTTGAGTACGGGAATCCCGCATGCGCATGCGCATTGGGCCCCAAGTGCGCGTGACTTGGCATCACGAGGGACGAGGAGGAGGTCGTCCCGTCTCAGGTCGACCGTCGCCGCGCCTATAATTAAATTTTATTCCAAGCAGGACAGGAGCGGAGCCTGGTTTAAGGGGGCTAGCCGCCGAGGTAGTCCCCCCCCACCCGCTGTCTGCCACCAACTCAGGTTGGTTGAAATGCGCTGATGTTGGTAGATATGGAAATAGTAAGATATTCTCTAGTCTGTCAGCCTCAGGCTCTCACCAATTTGACCAGGTTGAAATGCGTAGATGTGGGCACCTGTTTATGAAATGTCACTCTCCGATTCAGACAAGCGGCCTTCATGGGTGCAGAGTCAATCCATGATCGGAGATTTAAGCACAGTTCCCCCCAGTTGTGTGGAGTGGAATTCTGCTCCGAAAGGCTCTTTCTACTGCTCTGGAGGTTGTTACCTCTCGCATTACCCTTAATAATATTTTATAGATCCAGGCTGCTCAGTCGGTTAATGCACATACTGCGGTCCTCTTTAATTCTGTGCTATCTTATCACCAGAGAACTGATTCACAAATACATGTTTGAAGGCGGGCCTGCTTGAATACCCGACTTTCTTCTGGAATCCGGATGGGTGTTCTGCTTTCAGAACTCCTGTTTGCACACACTTCAGTTATGATACCTGGGTGCAAATTGCACATTCCAGGATTATGTTTTCTCCGTCGATGTTTGGCAGGTGAAAGTTGGCCTATTGCCTATTCACACAAGTTTCTTGTAATTAATTCCTGCAAAGTTCTCTTCTCTGCACACGGTCAAGACAGCCGTTTGTTACTTGGTCTGAGCGCCGGCCTTATCATGATGAGTTATATATTCCCGTAACCTCAGCACTGTCAGCAGCAAGCAAGGCAGTGTCTGGCATGACTTGAAAACCCATTAAATGTAAATTTAATAGTGAGGAATCACTAACAAAGTATGAGATGTCAATATGCTTTCAATTTGTTAGGCACATATTTTTTGTACATGCACAAAGTCTCTAAAAATGTTTAACTTGCAGTGCAAAATATTGCATAGTCTTTGCCCACGGGAGAGTGCTTTGAGCAAAATATATCTTGTCTGAAGAGTAAAACTGTCATCCAAAAACCCTTTCTCCTTGAAGCAGTCTCCTGTTGATATACTGAATGATTTTTGAATGAGAGATGAATCTTCACATTCTATTTGCACGTGAAATTGCATGTGAAATTTGGTAATTTGTCCCCAGTTTAACCCTCTTCACTCTATGCTCCGTCCAAACTTTTCTTGAGGACACATTTTAAAAGATATTTGCACCTCACATACTGCAGGAATCGGTCTTTTTCTGATCTTTGAATCCCACGGTTGCCCATAGACTTCATGAGCTACACTGTCTAATATTTTATTTGTGAATTTCGCTTGTTAGCGTGAGTTCCTTCTTTCGATTTAATCTGCTCTTTCGAATTTTGGAATTCTTTCAAGCCAGGGTTATTATAATTTTCGCCCGATAGCCACAGTTTTTTCACTGTTTGGATAGTCTATCAATGAAAGCATCTGTTGAACTGAAATACAGTTGACACCGATTCACAAAATAATTTATGAGTACCGGAAGTACTATATGAGTTCTCCATTAGGTATTCAAAAAAGCATTTGTGAATTTGCCCCGAAACCTCCAACATCCTCTAATAAAAATGCAGTGAGCAGAGTCCCATCTATTTGTACTAATTTCACAAGTTTAATCCCTAAATATTCCCATAATAAATGTTTGAGCCCAATTCACACAGGCATGCAAAAGAGTGCTTCAGGAGCCCGACTCTAGTAAACCAAAAATGCCTTTGTGAATAGGTCCCGGTGCATATGTTTAGTCAGTTCTAAATTACCACTTTTCGTTTTTTTTAAATTTTTGATAGAAGAATCAAGAAGCGTATGAATAAACTATCTGATGCTGGGAAAACTGTTGCAGCACCGTGAATTGTGGAACTGTAATTACTCGCACAGCAGATGCCTATCTATTTCCCTGGTCCATTTTTAGTGGTGCATTTAGGTTATTAAGTACATATTGTTATTTTTCTGCAGAGATACTGCCCGCTGCATCCACTCCACTGTATTAGAAATAGCCCTTTTGCATTAACTGTTTCATTTTGGCTGCTGTGGCTGGTGTAGCAAGGGTCACTTCAATCAGGGCCGGCTTTAGTGCTAGTGGCGCCCTGTGCGACAATGTCTGTTGGCGCCCCCCCCAATGACCACCTCCGCCACGGATTCTCTCACTAGCACCCTTTAACAGTGACCGTCTCCATAACCACACTCTCTCAGATGCATTGAATTAGTTATATAGCGCCACTCATACCAGTGTAGGGTGTCCGAGCACTTTGCATCACACGCACATTACACAGAGACAATAAATCATATGTGTGTAAATCAGTTTATAGGAAATGTTACATAAGCCAAAGGACAATCTGGCACATGCATCAACAAAGACTTTTGCGATTCCTTAATTGCGATTTTTAAGGAATCGCAATTAAGGCATTGCAAAAGCCTATGCATGTAGGAATCGCTATAAAAATAGCGACTCCTACAAATTCCTTAATTGCGAGTCGCAAATTGCGAGTCGCAATTAAGGAATGCCGTCCCATTCATTCCTATGGGCCTCCAGGCCCATAGGAATGAATTGGAGATTGCATGAGCAATTTGCGAGTACCAGTAGGTACTCGCAAATTGCTCATGCAATTTCAAGGGTGCAAGGGTGTCAAAATGACACCCTATTGCACCCCTGAAATTGATCTGTGCACATATGTTGCACACACACATGCTCTAAGGGCATGTGTGTGCGCAACATGAAACTTTGAAAAATGCACAAAAGTGCAACTTCATGGTAATTTGCTCCCCCTATTAGCGAAATTGCTAATTTTTTAACTTTAATGCATTGCATTTAAGGAATCTCAATTTGGGATTCCTTAAATGCAATCGCAATTTAAGGAATCGCAATTTAGAGATTCCTTAAATTGCGATTTTTGCATTTGGGATGATGCATCCCAAATGCAAAAATACCGGTCGCAAAGGGGCAGATTCTGAGAATCTGCCCGTTTGCGACCGGTTTTACCTTTGATGCATGTGCCTATAAAAGTGTAGGAGTCACATGTCATCCATACTGGAAGTATAGTTTAAGAGTGCTTGGTGTGGAGAATCACAAACTCAGAGTCGAAAAAGAAACAGCATAGTTGGGAGTTTTCTTTAATAATAATCGATTTTTAGTCAAATTAACCCTTTTTGCAACATTAATCAATGTTCTAATAATGTATACTTTGCAGTGTGTATGCATTTCTAGGATGAAAGTTAATAGCTCACTATTCTAAATTAGGACTTTAAGTTATAAATTGCAAGTAACAAAAGGATGTCTCTTTTGAAAGCAGTAACCTGCTGATCTGTTTACATCATACGCACTCTGTAATCTACTTGGTACACGTTCTTTGTAGGCATATTAACCCTCTGCACTAACTTCACCTAAGTCAAAACCTCAACTATACAAAATGCAGATCTCTCTCCAGTAAGATAATTAATCACACGAGTTATCTTGACATTTATGTGAGGCTTGGTAGTTGCCGGGGAAAGAAACGCTGTAGCAGGTGCTTCAAAAGCTTAATAAACTTTCAAACACGGCGCCCCCAGGAAGCCAGCACCCGGTGCGGTGGCACCGGTCGCACCGGGGCACCGCCCTAAAGCCGGCCCTGACTTCAATCACAGTTCCATTAATTGCTTACAATCCAGGGCGATTGCCAGGCAGAGGAGCTGTGGAAATGTAAAATGAGCCAGCTGCACATTTTCTATTTGCAGTTCAATGACACCAAAAGAGCAATTTTATACCAAAGAAATGGCATCCTATTTACCTTTTTAGATAAGGCCGATATCATCGGTTTTATGTCAGAATGTGAAATACACAGTCAGGTGGCTTCCTAATGAACTCAGCCTCGGCGGGGCCTACGGTGTCCGACCAGGAGCATATTGAGAAGTTTATTCTCTTGCAAATCAAAACAACCACAACTGGAACTCACGGGGGAGTTTATGAGACCTGCAAGACTATCAACAACACGCTGGTGTGCTCATCATGCTGCAGTAAAGGCAGTGAAAGAAAAATTTGATGAATGTGTGGCGGCAATTGAAGCTCTATGTGATCCAGATGAAAATTTAGACACAAGAGGTACAGCCCGAGGTCTTTTGCCTGCTGTCTGCAATTTCACGTTTCTGTGCTACCTCTACTTTTGGTGTGATGTACTTGAAGAAGTTAATCTTACACAGCTGTACCTTCAGACTAAGGGCTTAACTCTTGACAAGGTGGTGACAAAGCTAGAGACGCTAAGACTATTTCTGTACGACGAGCAGCGCAATCATCTAGTGGAGCAGGCAATTGAACAGGCGCTTTTAAAATCAGACCAATATGGAATTTCAGTAGAGAGCAGACCCAGGTTCAAGAATAGGATGACGGGTGAGGAAACAAGAGATGCTGGACTAACTCTGCAAGAAGAAAACAAGAGGGCGATGCTTGAGTGTATTGATCGTTTCCATTCTGAACTCCAGATCAGATCAAGAGCCATCAAGGAAGTAGCAGCCATGTTTGAGGCTGTTCAAGCCAAGAGTTTGATATCTGCCACTGAAGAAGAGTTACTGGTGTCCATTCCAAAATTGTCCACTTTCTATGATGAGTTATCCGAGGGAGAGCTTTTATTAGAAATACCAAGGCTGAGAAGGCACCTGAAGGCAGCAGAGATTGATCTTGAAGAAGCCAAAGACTGGTCAGTATTTGATGTTTTAAAATTCATAGTTGAATGGGACTTCCTAGAATCTCTCCCATATCTCTCAGCGAGCCTAAAATTATTTCTTACAATCTGTGTGCCTGTAGCTTCATGTGAGAGGAGTTTTTCAAAGCTAAAGTTTATAAAGAACTATTTGCGATCTACCATGGGACAGTCAAGGCTTTCTGATCTTGCAATATTATCAATTGAAAGTGATTTGGCCAAAGGAGTTGATTTCGATGAAGTAATTAACAAGTTTGCAGCTTTAAAGGCCAGGAAAGGAAAGTTCTGATTAGTGTGACATTGTAATTTGTACTGTTGCATACTATTCTGGCAGTTGCTGATTGTGCAAACCCAATACAGAACGGTTACAACCCTATCTCCTGTAACAGTAAAATTTAAAGTTTAATGTTGAAAAAGTAACATATTTTCTATGTAGTTCTTAGTTCTTAACTTATTACAGTATTGTACCTCCGACCTTGTTGAATTCAATTTTTCTTCTATGGCCTTTGTAAATATAGGACCTACATTTACAAACGTTACTAAGGATTCTGTATGGTCCCGTTATTTGCCAACTGTGTCCACTGGCGGACTCGGACCATGCGGTAAGTCGTGAGGGGGTGACACCATGAGTTACCCGCACCGGGTGACACCAACCCTAGTGACGCCACTGCACCAGGTCTCCCTCTTAATAGGGCAGCGTAAGAGTATTCCAGCGGATCCGAGGTTGCTTACGGGCCCAGGTCAGCTAAATCACGAGCGAGATGAGTGTGATGATGAATTGCTTGTGGGGGTGGAGCTAAGGGAGCTCCCGAGACCGCCACCACTATTCAGCCGAAACCTGGTGCCCGAAGCAATTCACTGTCTGTGTGGCAGAGAAGAAGCTTAGAGCAGATACGATCGAAACGCTCCAGGAAACATAATTAATAGAGATAGCGGAGTGGCTGGAAGAGACTGAAGAGAGCTGAGGCCTACTGACTGGGGCGCGTGCGCAACCTTGGAATCGTGTATAGGTTAGACCCCCAGGCTGGCTAATAACAGCGGCTGCTAATTCGCCTGTGTCCACCGGAGCTCTCACACAGTTGGCTCAGAATCGGTGTGGACACGAGGGGTGAATGAGAGGCCAGCGGAGAGACAGCTGATATTGGACTGCCCCGGGGACTACTTGCTCCTCAGAGACAAGGTGACACTAGACTGAGGTCACACTGGCTCCAGTATCTCTGAGAGCCTCTGCCCTTTTCCCATTGATGGTTACCCAGGCGCTGTATTTGTTAGTGTTAGCAGGCACCTGGTTTCCTGGGACCATCTCACTGTCCCCTAGTGAGACGAGGGTAATATCTCAGGGATCCCCACCCTCCTGTGGGTACCCCTCCTCCCCATGCGCTACACTAGCCAACACCTTGGTCTGTCCACTGGTGGGTGGCTGGTCCCTCTTGGGGCACATGGGATACCCCCTTATGTGACCCACCTGCTTACAGGCAAAGCACGTCTGGGGGCTTGTCTCCACAGGCTTTCCTGAAGAGACCCCTTGTTTCTGATCACCTGGGGGATGGGAACTTTTACCCTGTGTAGTAGTTTGGGGCCCTTTAGATAACTCCTGTGCTTAACCCTGCCCACTGTCAGACTAACCATGCACTCTTACCTTAAGTCCGCAAGGTCGAGTTTTGCAGAGACGTTATGGGCCAACTTCCTAGTACCCTACTGTGGCAGGACCGATGGAAACACTGAGACTGGTGTGTATTGTAAGGAGGGTTTTATTGGTTTTATGACCCTTTTCCAGTACGTGGTTGGTCGATAATACGGTAGTGGGGAATCTGACTCGGGTTCCGGGGATAGCCGGCCTCTGGTAAATGGCTATCCTCTTCTGAGTCGGTCCAGGTTGGCGGCGTCTCCGCGGGAAGGGAACTCAGGACCACGGCGTGAGGGAAACAAAATAAAAGAAAAGGGAGACTGGGGTCAGTCCGGTGTTCACTTCACACTCTTATGTGAGGGAAAAGGGGTGAGGAGTCACACGGTGCTCTATTCCCTATTACTAGGTGTCGGGGTCGTGAGGGATAGGGTAAAGTGAAATCCGACTTTTAGGTTTTGGTAGTGCCTTTTTTTATCGCCCAACCCAAGATACGAGCACGTACCTGCTGGAGCCACGCTTCTCCAGAAACGTGGCGGGGCGAGTCGCAGGGTCGTTGACCTCCCGGCTCCGGCACCGTAGGGTTCTTCGTCGTGTTGGCTCCTCCGTCGTTGGACACGCAATCTCCTGTCTCCTCCGCACTCTTTCTCGTCTCGTTCTCTTCCTCCTTCGGTCTCGTACCGCCTCCCCTCTCTGCACTTCCTGGATTTGAACTCCTCCCGGTCTCTTCGTCACCGGTGTAGGCGGGGCCTGCTGTCAACTCTGCCCAGTTAAAGAAACACTGGTTGCTTTGTCCTGTAGTGGTTCGGGTGAGAGGCTCCGTTTTCCAACTCTCCGATTGCTGGAGGGATAGAGGGGAGATGTGATTGTTCATGTAGTCAATTATCAGAGGTAGACTCTTATTTTCGTCTATGGGGATCTCCTCGTCACACCTACCTTATAAACTGTGTATTCTTCAATTCATTAGGGATAGGCAATAGGGTTCAGAGAGGAGGGCAGGATACTGGACTCTTAAAGAATCTTTGTAGTTGACCTACAAGGCAACAAGAATTCACTATTAGTATGATCTATTTCTATTTATTAAGTCAGTCCCTCCCTTGAGACAAGAAAACCTCTTTGTTAATTAACCACTCCTACCTGCGAGCTAAAGTTGCTAGGCGCAGCGTCCTGGTATTCTTGTGTAGTGGATGTAGTGGATGAAGTTCTGTAGCGATGTTACTCAACGGTGTTACTCCTGTAAGCTCTTCAGGGATTGTAGTACTAGGGGAACAAACACCACAAGTTTATACTTATATAATCATTGATTCCCTAACACACTCTTACTTATCACTTTTTGCTATAATACTTACTATTAGTGTTTACACAAACGTCTTTGTCCACCACTAAATTGGGAAGTAAAATAAAAAAATAAAGAAAGAAAACAAAACAAGGCCTACAATACAAAGTCCTTAATGTATAGTTCTGTCTTTGGTATCTAGATAACAAGCTGTTTTAATTGTCTTCCTTAAATGCAAACTTTAAGAAAAACATTCCAAAAATTAGTTTGTGTTCTTCATTAAAAAACACTTACATTTTTACATGCAATTCTTTCTTGCGAAGGGTGATGTGAAAATTAAGCATGTGCACTTAGCTTTCTTTTTCTGTTCCTTGGGGTTGAAAACGAGATGGAGTCCGAAGTAGAAGTTGGATCGAAGGACCGCCGCGTCAGTTTCAGGAAGCGTCCCTGGAAAACGACTCTCCCTGACCAGAAGGCTAAACAACTTCCAGAACTGGGGTGTGGCCTTAAGTATGCCACACCCAAGATGGCCGCCACACTGACGCACGCACAGTGTAACGCGGCGTTGCTAGAGGCCATTCATTTGAGTAAGGCTACAGTGCAGATGCGCGTAATACAACCAGCTTTAGTTTATAAGCTTTTCTATTCTTTTGTTGATAAACTGTAAATCTTGATTTCTACTTATCTACAAGCCCTAATGGCCGCTCATGAAATGCTTTAAGCAATCAATCAATCAATGAGTTTGTTATAGCGCGACTACTGACCCGTGAGGGTCTCAAGGCGCTAGGGGTGCAGGTTCCAGTCCATCCAGGAGGGGGTCTGTCGAAGAGCCTGGACTTGAAGTTTCTCGTGAAGATGGCGAGCAATGTTGTCTGTCTGAGGTGGAGCGGAAGGGTGTTCCAGGCTCTGGCCGTCCCGATCTGGTCTTTCTGGTGCGGGGGACCACGGGTTAGGAGAGCTGGGCTGATCGTAGGGTCCTTTGGGGTGCGTGGAATTTGAGGAAAACGGGCAGGAAAAGGAGGAATAAGGGAGGCATATAGGAGTGCAGAAAAGAAGTGAAAATGAGGGTAAAAACGAGTGAAAAGCGGAGCGAGAGAAAGAAGACAGAGGTCCACTGGACCACCAGGGATGAAGCGCAGGTAAACCTGCGGGTGGAGGAGGGTCTCGAACACCAACACTCGAGAGTGCAGGGGCTCGGGGAGGCCTCACTTAATGGTGGAGCTGCGATGGTGGGAGAGCCATTTCACTGACAATGAGTCAGTGGTCTTGCATTAAGTACTTTAACCAAAAAACAAAATAAGAGCGATACAGAGCACAAGTTCATATAACACACAGTAATGAGAGTCATACAGTCACAACAAAGTTTTTGTATATGTAAATACTTTCAAATACACAGTCGTGCTGGTTGCAAGAGACGGGTGGGTTTTTTAGGTACATGATTCATCATTGGGAATTAACATTGCCTTTATAACCTATATGAAGCTAAACGGATAGTGTTTCCTGGCACAGCCTTACAATCTAGGTGGAACATCTGAGAAATCATGACACCCACCTTTGCCAGCTTTCTTGTGGACCCTGGTACTCACCCAGTGATCCGCCTCCATAGCAAGCTTCCTGCGGTCAGTCAGCTTACTATCAACCAAATGCTAGTGCAGCTCTGCAAAACATAGACTAGACAAGTGCTCCCATGCAATCAAATTGTATAGCCCCTGAAAATCTGTGACATTACTGTCCTTCACCCAGCCATCCATTGACCTGCAGAAAGAATCCACATATTCCAACCAAGTGCTTGCATCAGTTTTCTTACTGGACCTAAACTGATCCCTGTATTTTTCAAGAGTGAGACCATACCTGGTGAGAAGGGTGTCCTTCATGTCAATGTAGGTGAGGTTCTGCCCCTTACCCAAAGCTATCAGGCTATCTCTTGCTTCTTCTCGAAAGAGAGGCCACAACCTTGCCCCCCACTTATTCTCAGCGACCCCATTCATGTGGATAGATGCCTCATGACCCTGAAACCACCTTTGTATGTCGTCCCTCTTCTTGAATTCCTTGCCCACATTCTTGGGGATGTGCACAATTCTATCTGTCTGCACTGAAGAGTTTCTGCCACCATCAGTGTTGGATTTGTTCTTCAGCTCCAGCTCCTTGAGCCCACACTCATGGTCTAATACCATCCTCTGTGACTCCATCTTGAGCCTCTCAAGCCCTATCTCATGCCTCCTAGCTTCCCTTCTGTCCTCCAGCTCTTCTTGGGATAGACCACTGCTACCTGGCGGGACCCTCCCTCCCAAAAAAACATCCACCCTAGGGGTAGTTTCCTCCGTCTCTCCACTGAAATCTCCAGTCAGCCCACTGGCCTGTTTGGCTGCTATCCAGGCCCTCAGCGCCTTTTGTAGCTCCTCCTTCCAGGTGAGTCCTCTGATTTGGACTTTTAGGTTTTTACAAATGGCCTTCAACTCTTTGACGTTGTAGTTTCCAACCTTTCCTCCTCAAAGGCCACCTCTGAGGATGCAATGGATGATGCTGCTGTACCAGGCATGATGCAGTGCCGCCGCCGCCGCCGTGTGAAGCAAGGCGGTGCAGAGTGCAGTGCCTACAGGTCACCACGCAAGCAGCAGCTCGGAAGCGGCATCAGGTGGCATCGTCCGTGAGACCAGGGTTTCGGTGAGAAATCCAGTGGTGCCCTCTGCGGTGCTTTCAGGACACGGAGTTGGCAGTGGCGTCGTTGACGGCGTTGGGTTGCTTTTTCTTCTGTTGCAGCACAAAACACACTGTTCCCAGTGCTGGTAGCAGATGAACTTGAAGTCTTTGCTGTTCCTGAGACTTCTTGAACAGGGGCAAAGCTCTAACTCAAGCCCTTAGAGAAACTCACACAAAGAAGTTGCAGAAAGGTCAGTCCAGTCCTTTCACTGCCCAAGACAGAAGCAGCCACTGCAGGCCAACACAGCAAATCACACAGCAAAGTGGAAGCTCCTCCTCCCAGCTTCTCCAGCTCTTCTTCTAGGCAGTCTTCTTAGTCCCAAAAGACTTCTAATGTTCAGGGGTCTGGGCCCCACTTTTTATAGCACAAATTCCTTTGTTCTCTGGGGCAGAGAAGCTCTCTGCCCAGCCAAAACCAGTCTGTCCTCTCTGGTGCAGCTTCCTGACAGGAGGAGGAGACAGCATTATAAAAGGCAGACCAGGCCCATTCAGGTGTGAACGAAATCTCCTCCCCCTACTGTAAATGCAGCCCAGATCTATTCCGCCCAGCGCTGACTCACCTTGCAAAGGCAGTACACACTTCACCCCCCAAGTGGCTGTCAGAACAGAATGCACATCCCCAGCCCCTGTCACTCCAAAGCCAGACAGTCGATACACAAACCTAGCAGAGGCACACGGGATGGCTAGGCAAGAACATATCCACTTTCTAAAAGTTGTATTTTCAAACCCAGCATATAAAAATCATCCTTACTAAAAGATGCATCTTTATATTCTGAGTTGAGGCATACCAAACTCCCTTTTCCAATCTTGTTCCCATCTGCAATTATACTTATAAGATGTTTTAAGTAAACTCCCTAGTCTATCCTATGGGACAGATTGCCTTTCAACAGTGAAAAACGAAATTGGCAATATTTCACTATCAAGACATGCCACACACATCAGAGTATGTCCTCCCTTTCACATACACTGCACCCTGCCCACAGAGATACCTAGGGGTGACTCACATGTAAGAAAAGGGAAGGTTAGGGCCTGTCAAGTAGGTGCACTTGCCAGGTTGACATGGCAGTTACAAACTGCGAGCAGACACTGCAGTGGCAGGTCTGAGAACACTTACAGGGCTGCTTGTGTAGGTGGCACAACCAGTGCTGCATGCCCACCAGCAGCATTAGATTTATAGGCCCTGGCACAACCTGTGCACTTTACTAGGGACTTACCAGTAAATCAATTATGCCAATCATGGAAACACCAATCTATAACACAATTTACCACAGGAGCACTTCCACTTTAACACTGAACAGCAGTGAGAAAGTGCGCAGAGACATAAAACAGAGTCAAAAACGGGAGGTCAAAAAGCAAAAAGCCTGGGGAAACACGCCAAAAGATGCCAGATCTAACAACAGGTGAAGGTCTTTTTCATAGACCAGCAAACCCAAAGACGGTGCTCTACACAATATGTCCTTCAGAGTCCAGAATCTAGCAACATCCTCCTTATTCCAAAGGAGGGGCTCCTGAATGCCTATTCACGTCAATCTTAATAAAGATTTTGCAATTAGTGAGAAATTAGGTATCCGGTGTCGACAATAGCCTGCCATGCCCAAAGAGGCATGCACTTGCTGCTGAGTGGTGGGCTGTGGAATTTCAAGGATGGACTGAACCATTTTAGGATTCAAGCCCTGCTGGCCTTGCGAAAAAAGGGGACCCCGACTGAGCACCTCAGTTTGAGTAAATTGTATTTTGTCTGGGGACGTTATGTCGAGAGTAACTAAGAAATTCAACAGTCTGACAGTATCTATTGCGCATGTGTCACTATCCACGCCGGCCAACAGTATGTCTATATACTGAATCAAAATCACACCAGCGCTGCACTGAAACCCATCCAATTACTTTTTAACACCTGATTATATATTGAGAGACTTTCAGTGTAGCCCTTTGTAATCCTCTTAAAACAGAAGTAGCTACCCCCCAAATCGAAGGTGAAGAGATACATGATATCTTCATGAAGAGGGATAGAGAAGAAAGCGTTCAAGGACTTTTCAGGGGGCAACGTAGATGGTATATTAACAATATTAGGCACATCATGGAACTGGGGTATGACTATTTTGATAATCTCTCTCAGGTCAACTACGGACCTCCAAGAATCTCCTTTCCACTTACTGTGACCCTTTTTTTAATGCTAGAACTATGGCGCTTTAAAAAGGGCTCCCTAGTATATCTTTCACTATGTTCCCTTTTACTAAATTCCCGACTATCTTCTGACAATCTCTTCAAACTCTCCTGTGATTTTCTGTATTGGTGTATCCTGGATAAGTATGTGTGTTGTCTTTGACTTTAATTCTTCTTGTGTCGGTGGTGTGCATTGCCCACATTCTGTGGTCTATCTCCTTCAGATGCTCAGGAGGGATGTGCAATATTCCGCGTAACAGAGATCTAGTCATCATGGTCACATTATCTGAATCGCATTTCAAATAAATTCCACCTGCTGTACACCTGATGACCGCATTCAGTTTCATCAACAAATCTAGACCTAAAAGATTAAAGACACACTTGTCTGAGATCACAAATTTATGTTTGTCTATTATAGGACCAACAATCAAGGGCTGGGAGATGGAACTGGTGACTGTCACATTGGTAAACCCCGCAGTCACATTTAATTTACCGTAGAGTGGGGCATGGTCTGTTTAGTCAGTGAAGAGTTTGTGGCCCCTGTGTCTAGTAGAAATTTAACAAAGTTGTTCTCTACTGTCCCCATCACATATAGGCCGCTTAAATCTAGGGACAGCACACTTCTATTCACCAACCCTCCCAGGCTTCCTTCCTTATCTTCCCCATAGTAATCACTATAGCGTGGTATTTCATTCATCGTCACCATGGTCTCTTAGGCTTGTGGTTGTTGCATGGTGTTGAAGTAATTATTATTCTGCCTAGGGCTATTTTCTCTTGTTGCATATGACCAGAAGAAGGCGGTTGGGCTCTCCCTCTCTGTGTGCAGGGGTGTGGAAATTCTCAAACCCAATGGTCAGGACCGCCACATTTATGGCATGTACCTGGAGGAAACATGTTTCCTAGTTGAGGAGGTGTTGAACTGGTCTTCTTCTGAACCCCCCCTCGTCCTCTTCCCCAATTTTGATATTGTTGCAGCTGTTGTGTTAGTAATTTTTGTTTTAACTCCCTATTTTGCTTCTCCTTCATCTTCTCCTCCTTCTGCTCTATTTTCTCATAATGCTGAGCCAGGGTCTTTACCTCTGCTAAAGTCTTATGTCCCTTTGTAGTTTCATAAGTGTGTATGGCCGTTCTATATCGGTCCCTCAAGCCATTCACAAAACAGCTACTCAAGGCGAACTGTGCACTGTCCATATCCATCAGTATCCAAATGTGTTGTGAAAGCCTTTTGCATACATAGGCTGACACCTTCTCTTCAGGCTCCTGTTTGAATGATATAAGGGTTTGTCCCAGTTGAAGCTTCGCTTCTGTAAAGGACAAATGATCCTGACCTCCTGGGCTTGACTAAGGGAAAGCAAATATGTTTTCTCAGCAATTCCTCATAGAGAGACGATCTGAATTGATTTGTGGATGTGAATGTATCGTTGATCTACTAAAGCGCAATCTGTAGTGACTGTGACAAGTGGATTCTTTCATGTCTTTACCTGGTGAAAGCAGAGTCCATGGTTCTCCCTTTAAATGACTACTAATATACAAATGTGCAAAATCACCTGAAACACCACCTGTTTGGCCCCGCCACATTCACCTCAGTAGTAAGCAATTGTCTTCCCAACGTATAACCCTCCCAGTGTGTTCCCTGACAGTTTTGGTGACGCCTTCTTGATGCCAAGGTATATGAGGACATCTCCACCAAACAAAGAAGCATTTACTTCATATAGTTAAAAGGAAGGAACCTTGCTTGGTAGAGATTTACCTCTTTGTAGTCTTGTCTTCTCTATAAAAAGATTCATGTTATCACAGATTTATAGATGAAGATGCATGAGAAACACTAACATTGCCAAAATGCACAAAAGGTCACTGGAGACATTTCCTCGTGGGCCACTACGCAACTGTAGTGTAGAATATGTAGTAGATTTTTACCCAATAAGATAGAGCTTCCTAATTAACCAGCAGAAAGTACTCCAGTTGGGTAGACATTTTCTGCAAAGCTGTGGATTCTTGGTGGATAAAGGGGCAGGTGAGGTTCCGTTCTGGCACAGTCACTCACACAGCTACTAATACACCCATACAGTCACTCACACACCCACTCAAGACTGCCACTTCCACCTTCTGGAGACTTTTAGAGTGAGCCTGTGTTAAGTCTGGATTATTACCTTTGTGAGCATGGTACTCACTCCCGACCTAGCAGCAGCGCAGTTTTTCACATCTGACAAATCTGTTTCCTGCAGTAGTGCTATGACGGGTCGCAGGATATGTAGGTAGGTTAGTATTTTCTTCCTTCTGATAAAATGTGTCAGGCAATTAATGTTGAGCGAGAGTACATTAAGTGTATTTTGAGTAGTGGCTGAGTGCATCTACAGTCTGAAGTGGCTGGGCCTGAGATAGGTGTGTGGGGAAGAGGTTGACCGAGATGGGCACAGATTGGTGGGGGCATGACAGTGGTCAATCATCCCAGCACCTATGTGGTGTCTGTATTCACTAAGCTTTGAACAGGGTAAGACTGTACCTTGCAGGAAGTGTCTGGTTCCCAGTGGTCATCAGCATGTCTCTGGGTACATATGAATCCTAGCAGCTTAACATGGGATTGAGGTGTGTGGTCTCAGATCTAGATATCTCTCGTGGCTCCCCATGGCTATCTCAGCAGTACCAAAGGACAGAAACTATAGTGCCGTGCATCTTCTACTGTAGCGACTATCATGCATATTCTGCAGCATCATGTTGTAAGCCCTGGGAGTCGTGTTGGTGGTGTGCCAGGGTCTACTCATTGGACCTAGCCTGGGTGTACGGGCGACAGATAATGCGTGGGATATTACGTCAGAAACATCACAGTCTAATACAACCTTACTTAGGGCTTAAGCAGTCCATGATTCAACAGATTAACCAAACTACAAATGGTATGCGCGGAACTGGAATTGGTAGGTCATCCACTGGATAGTGCAGTGTGGGCCCCTCATTAATGTGGTTTTAGTGGTGATCGAGATTGTCTCAAAGTGGTTGCTGTTGAGCTTGGTGTTGAGGTTTCTTTTTCTCAGCCCACTGGTGAAAGACTTCTTCCGTCTGTTCCTTTCGGTTCTATGATGGCGGTCGGTGGCTCTGGCCTGTAGGACTTGGCCCTGAGGAGAATGCAGATGTTGTGTGCCTGTGGCGGCTATGTCCATATTGGTATCCTCCAGGTAATCCAGGAAGCCCTCCAGCTAGCCATCATATTCCAGAATTCTGTTGTCTTAGTCACCATAATGGCTGGGTCCAAAAGCCGTACCCAATGTCTAATTTTTTAAACTACGGCCGAAGGGCCAGGGACCACTTTCTATGTTGTGGTAAAAGTCTTGTGAGAAATAAATGCACATCCTTTGGTAGTGGTAGGGGCTGTGTTTCTTTGCTTTCAGAATTACTTGACGTGTTAGTGAAGGAAGCACACCAACAGTTCTTGTATTCCGGAGAAGCAGAGGTTGTCCTCTGGGCTTCAATCTGTGACTTTGCTTTGGAGGAACCAATAGTCCTGCTCCCAGTCGATGAATGATGCTGTCTTTTGCTCAACCACTTGGAGTATATCCTTCACCAACTGTTTGTGGGCGTTGAAGAAGGCAATGTCCGTTTGTGTGTTTTCAAGATTTCCTTAAGGGGGATTTTCGCCTGGAGCACTATTCTAGGCACTTAGAGCACAAGAGTACATGCAGCGATCTACACACATTAACTGTCCTGCCTGGGCGCGAAATAGACATTTTAGGGAAGAAAGAACCCTTCTTCTTCTGCCTCTTTACCTGTTACCGATCCTGGTGAAGAACACCGTGACAGTGCTTTTTCTTATCAGAATTCTCTGGTTTTGTCTCCATGCTGCATGCTGTTTAGAAAAGAGTGACTGCAGTGTTTGTATCTGAAATCTACAATTAAGCAACTGTGGTGTGACTGTAAAAGTGCACACCATTACTCCAAAATATCAAACGGGGCGAAAAAGGAGTAAACACAATTCAAGCCCATGTAGTTATTAGAAAATTACTAATTAGAATACTCACACGTCAAAGTGAATTGGCTCAAAATTCAATGTTAATTGGTGGCATTACCACACATTAAGGTCGTAATATCAGCTTTATTGTTTCTGTGTTTTGTCACTCATAGGGGATATTTTTATCGAAGTGTGAAATTCTGTGTTGCCCTGCAGCAATTTGAGTCAAAGACAAATGTCTCTACCCAACACTTTTATCATAAAGCAAACATGGCATTTTAATCGTAATGGAGGGCACTCATTTTGCCCACTGCTTTGCTCCTGGCGTGCTCCCTTTCCAGTGCCACTGGGGTTGGAAGGAATGTCTAACAATATCACTGCAGCGCCTGCTCTGCTACTGACTGAGACTGAGTATATTTATTTTACTTATGGAAAGGCCTGACAGGGCTTTTGTTTCAAAGATCCACTGATGGCCTTGGTGAGCGCGTTTGATTACCCTTTCTTGGTGAGCTTGAGGGATCACTATTTTGCCTCAATGCAAAGGTCATTTGGCCTGCTCTCCATAACGCTGTTACGATGGGCTAACACTCATGATTTCTAACTCTCATCCCAGCCATGAGTGTCTTCCAGATAGTGTCTCTAATTTCCATATTTGCCAGGTGTTGGCATTCGTCTATCTTGGTGTTTTGCAGAGTTTCATTAAAAAACATGCCCAGAGGCCACGCTTATTGGGCCACGAAATTGATGTGTCCTTTGATGTCCTCAGTTTGGGACTTAGCAAGTGACGGTGGGCTGCTGGGTGTCAGGAGGAGTCAGAGGTAAACCATTAATTAGTGTTGTTAGTACATGTTCCCAAGCATGATAATCCTCAAAAAAGGTACCCGGACACACATGTGGACATGGTATGTATGCTCTTACTTTGAGAGAATGTGCACAGTATCCAATCAGAACTCTCTGTTGGTGGTGGTCCCTAAAAAGGACAGTGGCCCTCACAGATTGAAATATGCTTCATTATAGGGGCCGCCCTTATTGTGGCTCCCAGAAGGCAGACATGAAGGCCCCCTGGAGCTCTTTTGAGAAGAGAGAGAGTTTGTAGTCTCCCTAACTGTGAGGGACATGTGACCGAAGAGGTTAAACATCTGTGAGGGATGGTTGATGGTGCAAATCCTCTTTTATACCCTCCTACCACATGAATAAAAATAGTGTGCTTAAGAGTCTGTGCAATGCAAACCACAAGTTCAACGGAAGCATGTTTCTCCCACGCAGTCCAAGACCCTACCCAGGTCCGGGGCATTCGTCAGGGTTCTGTCCCACCCAGCTTATACCTCAACCCACAGCAGTTAAGTGTTGATTGTATTATTATGTGTGGAAGAAGAAGGGAAAAGGTTTAAAGATGCAATTACACCTTTCCTGAAATGCTTCTGCTTCCGGTGCAAAGAGGTATGAGAAAGTAAAAAGAACACAGCTATTTGAACAAATTCTCCTGTGTTATAAAAGGATACAAAATACATCTTGTGTCATACCCAGTACGATGCAGCCTGTTCTTTCAATTATATAATCAATGTATTCTTTTGAGGCTTCAAAAGTTGAGGCAATTTGCTGCGAGTCCCCCGTGGTCACTGCAATACACACAGTACACCACTACAGCGCCCAACACCATGTGACCACGCACAGAAAGGGACTCTGCACACTGTTAATGCCCGCCTGAGTGGCTGCATAAATTGTCACCTGGCGTAAGCCAGTAGCAAGTTGTCCCATTAGACAAGGATGGAAAGTTAGTAAGATTAAATATGCGGCATGGTGCTCGAAAATAGCTCATGTAGCCACACAGACATGAATTGTTTAATGGAGGGCATGTAACTGGTCAGGGGGCTATATACTGCTTATGTCAGTGGGTGCTAATGTCAGTGAGGGAGGAGGATGCATTATAGCCACCATCTTGAGAGGGAAGAAGTAGAACACAACAGTTCTCATAGCACTAGTGTTTATTGTCAATGTGTGGTTGCCATCTTAAGGACAACAAATGAAAAACATTCTTCAATCTTATTGTATAAGCAGTCAAGTCAGTGTATACTAGGACAGAAAAATGACCAATACAGTCTGCCCAGTATAACTGATGCAGTCAAGAATACACCTATTGCCTGGAATGTAAATTATGAGTAGTAACTTCACGTGATGAAAGTAACTCTGCATAGTTTGCATGTCGTATTCGTCCAATAAAGGGATTAATACTGGAAAGCAAACAGACTAAATGAAATCACTGAATAAGTACAGTGTTGTGTCAAATAATATTTTCTAAAAGGATAGGGCCATAACCTCATTCTGCAAAAAAAATCGATCATAACAAGAGGCATTCTGAAACCTGTAATGTTGCTTTATCTGGTTCCACTCAAATTTCATTGTTTAGACAAAACCAAGTGAGCTGCTTGTGTTCCAGTTCAGGGAGGATCTGGCCTGGCCATTTGGACTGGGCTGATCCATTGGAGCAGGGTCACGACTGATTTGCATTTGGCTGGGTCCAAACTGAGGTGGCACGGTGTGTAAAATGACGATGTACTGGGATGCAGCCCCAATTACCAGTTGCAGAGATTTATCCAAGTATTTTTTTTTTACAGAGCTTTATATAGCCCGAACCTGACACGAATCGGGTATCAGTGCGCTTTATATAGCACGAGTTGCATTACGTGAAGACACGTTCATTTTTTTTGTTAGGCACGGGGAGATTAAGTGATTTGCCCCGAATCACAGGATGTTCAGTGTCATTGCCAAGACTCGAACCCAGGTCCCCAGATTCGAAAGCCCTAGCCGTTAGGCCAACTCCTCTCCCCTATTGCAACCATCACTTTTTTGTATAAAAACCGTAATATGCAAAGTTATGTTAACTACATAAAAATCTGTAGCACAATTTTTACCACTCTCTGACTTAGTCTAAATGAGGGCCTTACTGTCTAAGTTTCAATTATATCTAGCTTAGCATAGCCCTCATAAGTATTTTCTTTGGGTGGCCATGTTGTGATATATTATGCAAACAAACCTTTTGCCTCCTCTGAACGCGCACATCCTGTAACTCGCTATCCATAAACAAAAAGGGCAATGCTTCCAGCAGTTCCTTAAGGCCCTCCCCAATTTCCCTAGGCGGTGAAGAAGGCTCCCAATAGCACCTTCTTCACTCACAGACTCCAACGGCTTTCCGAACGTTTACCATCTAAAATATGTCTGCATTATTTAAGTCCAGCTAAACTGTTGCAGAGTCACTTCCCATATGTGTAATGCTTCTGTTGCAATGTTATTCCAAGCTGTTCTATTTTCTTCCCTTGAACAGCTTTCATCTGACATTCAGTCGATTTCGTTGCCTGTAGTTACATGTACACAATGTTCCCGAGCCCTGCATAATTTATTCATTTACAGATCAATCTCAGTATCAGCAGCCCTCCTCGTCCAAGCAAGAAAGGCCTTTAACATTCAGCATATAACAATTTATGCTCCTTATCCATGGAATGGTATTTATAATCACACTCTGTTGTGTGATTTACTAAATCTTCTCTTTCAACAGCAACATACAGACAAAGACACAAACAAACATGAAAACATAATGTTTTGTTCTTCTACATAGCGCTTGAACCCCTGGGGTTTCAAAGCGGTATTTTCTAGTCCACTGTATCAATCAATCAACCAGGATTTATAAAGTGCGGCTAATCAACCGATAGGGTATCCAGGTGCTTGCACGTACCGGAGGCTTATTCGAACAGCCAGGTCTTGAGACCTGGCTGTTCGAATAAGCCTCCGGCCATTTTGCTATTTTTTATTTACTGTTCCATAATTGCTAACAGCAATTTAAAGGCGAGACTTGTTGACTTTGCCTCAGCTTGTTTTTGTATTCTACTATGATGGCCCAAAATGCATCCACTTTTTGTTAAGCAAAATGGGTATGGCAAATGCTCCCCCGGGTTGTGAATTCCAAATCTAGTGCCAGTTAAAGTTATTCGTTTTTAGGAGCCAGTGACCAAAATATTAGTTCCTGAATACAACAAACTATTCCAAAAATGAGGTGCATTTTGAAATCATGCACTTGCCATTGGTTGTCTTTCATTTGGTAGCGATAGAGATTTAAAAAAACACTTGCCACCTTTTTCAATTTGCTACTCCTCCGTGTGTGTTATAGTCATAATTCAAAAACAGCTCAATCAATGGTAGCTTTTGACTTCCTGGCTCGTGTTTGAATACTTCTCTGGCTCTTTCTACATTCAAAACATTGAAAACAGGTACACTGAAGCATGTCTCTCGGCTGCTTGTCTGTCAAACACAGGTTGCATTATGCAAAACACAAATATCTGACCACAACTGTGAAGCTCATTACATGTTGTTGTTATTGGCATTTGTACAGTGTAATGTTTTTTCAAACATACAGTATGCAGAAAAAAATGGCAAAATATAAAAAACTGAAAAATAAAGAAGTTGCTAAGCACCTTGAGCACATCATCCTTGACTTGAAAGTGAATTGGTGGCTGTGAACACGTGGTCTGGCACAATGCCATCACTCAGAGTGCAAGATAGCCAATGAATTAAGTAGGCTGACCCACTGCCCCATGTTGTATGCTGTGGTGGGTGAGAACTAAATGTGAATTGAATTTAAAATATTCTTATATAGCGCATGGCTACCCGGAGGCATCCCAGCACTGCGGATGGGCGTCGAGGAGCAGGTGGAATTATGGGAATAGCCAAGTCTTCAGTTGTTTGCGAAATGTCTGTCGTTGGCTTCCTTGCGGATGGAGAGAGGGAGGGAGTTTCAGAGTCTAGAGGCGTTGCAGGAAAGAAGGCGACCCCCTGACCGGGCCCTCTTGATTCTGGGGACTTCCGCTAGATGGAGTTGGTCTGAGTGGAGACTTCTGGTGGCTTTGTAGGGCTTGATTAGGTTTTTGATGATGGGGGGGCCTTTATTATGAAGGCTTTTGTGTGCGATGCAAAGTGCCTTGAAGTGTATTCTTTCTTGTATAGGGAGCCAGTGGAGTGTCTTCAGGGCAGGCTTGGCTGAGCAGCGGTTATTAGTGCCTGTGAGGAGCCTAGCTGCCGAGTTTTGGACCACCAGTAGTTTGGAGATAACTGAGCTGGGCGCGCCCAGATAGAGGGCATTGCCGTAGTCCAACCTAGAAAGAATAAGCGTTGAACCAAAAGCTTTCTGGAGTGGACAGGTAGAAGAGGGAGTACTTTCCGTACGGTACGGAGCATACCATAGCAGGTGGCGGCGTTTTTTTTAGCTTGTGTCCTAAAGGTGAGATCATGGTCGAGCCAAATGCCTAGGCTCTTTATTTCCTGTTTAGGCGATGGTGCGGACCCCATGCACGGTGGCCACAGGTTGTTGGGGTTGAAACTTGCTTGATTGCCCAGTAGCATGAGCTTGGTCTTGTCACCGTTAAGCTTGACACTTGAAAAGACCAAATTGAAGAAGAGAGGTGACCAAAATCCCCTGTATATATGCAATTGTATATTTTAATTTTGAGAAAACATGATTCTGGTGAAGTGTAGCTCAGCATGCACCGCAAGAACTGATGGTGACAAAACCATGATGCTAATAATAAACTGCTCAAACATTGTTTTTTTAAATCTCTATCGCTACCAGATGAAAGACAACCAATGGCAAGTGCATGATTTCAAAATGCACCTCATTTTTGGAATAGTTTGTTGTAATTAGGAACTAATAGTTTGGTCACTGGCTCCTAAAAACGAATAACTTTGACTGGCACTAGATTTGGAATTCACAACCCCGGGGAGCATTTGCCATACCCATTTTATTTAACAAAAAGTGGATGCATTTTGGGCCATCATAGTAGAATACAAAAACAAGCAAAGGCAAAGTCAACAAGTCTCGCCTTTAAATTGCTGTTAGCCACGATGGAACAGTAAATTAAAAATAGCAAAATGGCAGACAGTGTGTCTGAATATATATGTGAGTATACATGGTGGCCATCTTGAAATGGTGAAAACATTTTTTTAACTATTCCAAGATGACCTTCGAGTGCTGTCTTACCATTTTTAACTCATTGACCCAAAACGACTCACGGCTATTTTGACAGGGTCAATTTTAAATATATGAAGGAGATGGGGAAGAACGAACAGGTAGCGGTGTGTGGGTGCGCGGCCCTCACAGAATAATAACGAACTAAATAAAAGTGTTTCACAATAAAGTGAGGGGTGAAGATCAACTATCAGTGAAATGAGCAGCTCAGCAGCAGTGTGCAGCTGCTGGGCCCCGACAAAATCAGTACAATAAAAACGAAATAATAATAACAACAAAACAGAATGTGGCAAAGTGCATTTATTGGGGCTTATAGTGAGTGGCTTGGAAGATCAGAGAAAGTGATGCACTCTCATTGAGTGCTGGAATGGAGCTTGAAAGTAGTTCCTCATGTGAGCATTGGAAGGATACATTTGAGCCAGTCAGAAGCATTGTAAAGCAGTATTGTTCCTGGAGTGAGGCAAACAAAAGAAGAGGAAGGAAAATCACTAAATAGGACGCAGTGATCTGTGATAGACATCCAATCATGAGCCACAGTGTAGATTCCATTGTTGACAATAGTTGTTTGAATACAGTCAGCTTATGCTGTCTATATACAAAACTTGGGGCCAGATGTACGACCGTTTTTAGCTGTCACAAATGGAAAATCAGGCCATTTGCGACCTCTATAAAAGGTTGTAGCATGTACAAATCCTATTTTGCAAGTCAGTAACCTATTACTGACTTGCAAAATAGAGTTTGCGAGCTGCTATTAGGAAAGGGTGTGCCCTGGGTGTCCATTCCTAATAGCGAGTCGCAGGGGGATGTATGATAGTTTTGCGACCACATTTGCAGTTGTAAAACAATCACAGTTACCACCAATTTCAAACTGGTGGTAAGCCAGTCACAAACGGGAAGGGATCCTCCGGGGACCCTTTCCTCTTTGTGTTTAGCAGCGAAAATATTTTTTAAGGAAAACAGGCTGCATTTGGAAAACAAAGTTGGTTTATCTAAAAAGCAAACAGAGACATCGTGGTTGGCTGTCCCCAGCAGGCCACCATTACTGTGTTATTGCCCATTCCCAATGGGTCGCAAATTGTGACCTACCTCATGAATATTGTTGAGGCACGTCATTTGTGACCCCAAATGTGTCTGAGACACATTAGTACATTCAATTTTGCAAGTCGCAAAAACAGAATGGTTGTACATCTGGCCTTTAATCACTTACACTTCAACAAGAAGTAGCCGGCATTCACAGTTGTTCTTAAGAGAGGCACGTGCCTGGGGTACTATATACACCTAGCATTCCGGTACTGGAAGTTGGGTCCAGACACTTTCAACCGGTCGTGTTGGGCACTCAAGACTCTGCCGTATGACCCATGGAACCTGCAAAGAGCTTTTTCAGATCCGCCTGCTCTCATCCCTCCCACACACCACAGGTCATGGACTGAATGAAACTGAGAGTCAATGTTTCTTAAGGGTGACTAATGCAGATTAACCTTTTTAATTTAAACATTCCGAATTACTTCTGTTCTGGCAGACATTGCTTATTTTTGATTTGGTGCTTGAGGGTTCATAGTCAATGTGAAAATATATTTGAGGTGATATGAGAGGGAGAGTGGGGTAACTTCTAGCCGTTGTTATTTTAGAAGTTCTTTCCTATTTCTTCATGTACAAATTAATTCTGCAGAAAGTTGGAAGGCATATTTTCCATTACTGTGAGTGGAGCGATGGGCAGGTAGCTTGTTAATTGTCCACAGTCTCCTCCTGCAACCTCCCATTTCACGAAGTGTCCCAATTACATATTCCTGCCCCACACCTGCTCATCAAATTATGGTCATTGCAATCTGGTTTCAACTCAGTCTCAGGTGCAGACTATTGTTTCATATACATCACATCAAGTTTGAGATGCTCCTCGAGTACACAAATATTTTCCACAGATCCGTGGGGTTCAAGCTATATTAAATAGTAATAACAAAATTAAAATAAGCTGGGTCTCTTCAGTCAATTGCTAGCTTTTCGTATTTATTTTTTAATTCAATGAATTGATACTTTAAGAAGTGGGCAGATTTGAAGGACTACAAGAACTCTGTTTAGATCAAAATATTTATTATCCTCACTCTACTGATGTCACTAACGCCCCAACCCTCGATTCTCTAAATATTTGTTAGTTTTCTTCTGGTCCCCCTCTGCCCAGCAGCTCCTGTTTATATTTGGGACACCACTAAGATAGTCGGGAAATCCCAGGCTTAAATCGCTAAGAAACCTAATCCTTAATAAATAAGGTCCCAGAGCCACACTGACTGCCACAAACGAAAGGTGGCGCTGTAGCAGCTACATTGTATTGTACTTGGGTTTATTTTCACCCAAATGCAAGGACGACCCACTGGTCAAATGATATAGAACAAAGCTCTTTAATTTTTCCCAGCTCAGGTTTTTGGGGACCCAAAATAGCATTAACATTTATGCATAGGAAAGCCTTTCAGACCAAAAACTGGTATGTGCTAATGGAAATTAAAATTATTGAACGTTATCTTCCTATGTGCATTTTTGTGTATATATGGTGGTACTTCTAGTTTTACTTACTTACTTATCTTTCTACTAAATGAGTCTTTGGACTGGTATATTTGTTGGGGATGTATGATGATGCAACGCAAACGAAAACAACGCATACCATAACATCGCATACCTTACATCGCGTGCACCATTACATCGCATGCATTTCCCACGCAAACCATTACATCGCACTCTGCCTTCACATGCATGCAAAAGCCCTTTACAACGCACACAAAGACCACGCATTCTATCACACCGCAAAATTCTCCCTAACGGTCCCCCAAAACACCATATGACACAAAACAGTAAAGTGTATAAACGACCCAACAGAACGACCTAATATAGCAACGTACCAAACACACTATGACCCCCTGACACTACCCTCAACCCTAAGGCGTAAACAGTAAAGCCAAAAACAGTACCATACACTACTATTAACCATAAGCCCAAACCCTAAAGCCTAAAACACTACCATATACGACTCTTAACCCTAAAGCCTAAAACACTACCATATACTACTATTAACCCTAAGCCCTAAACCCTAAGCCTAAAACACTACCATATATGACTCTTAACCCTAAGCCCTAACCCTAAAGCCTAAAACACTACCATATACTACTATTAACCCTAAAGCCTAAAACAGCCCCCTCCACTACACTCCCCATCAACTACCCTAAACCCTAAAACACTATGAGTACAGTGTCGTCCTTACCTGTCCCTCGTCGTGGTTCCAGCGTTGTCTCCCCGTCGTCCGTGTCCCGGCGCCTGCGTTGTAAAAGCGCCCGCGATGTAATGGCGCCCGCGATGTAATGTCGTGTGTAGTGAACGCACGCGACGTAAACGCATGCGATGTAACGCATGCGTTGCGATGGTCGTTCGCCATTTGTTGGTCTCTGCCTTCAACCTAATTGTCGAGAAACAAATGTAACCCTATCCTTCACGGTGGGACCTTCTGCCCTCATTCCTGTGATGGTGATACATGAAAGCAAGCAGAACAACGTTTTGGAACGGCTAGGACATCTCCTAATGGTCTCCAGCCCTTTCTACATCCATGGCTCATGGCCAAGAGCATGGGTGGCTGTTGCCCAAGGGACCTTTGCGCAGCTGGATTCTAGTTGATAATCTGGCACAGTCTCTTTCCCTGCAGGTATCTTTCTAGTTAAACATCTACCCTTCTAAATACATATATCCGTATCTGTCACTCATAGGACACAGCCTCGATGCTTGCCTAAAACACAATGGAAAAGTCTTTGGAAGTAAGACTGGGCGAACAGTAAAATCTATCAAATATTAAAAAGCATGTGTGCATTTTCAGCAGATTGATAATCGTGTCTTAGAATATCGATATGTATTTAAAGGCATGACTATTGGCCAGACACTGAATTGTGTAGCCTGACACTCCATCTGCCACGGAAGCAGATTCCTCTCTTCCACCAAGGTGTCGATGGAAAGTCTGCAAAGGGTGGCAGGGATTCGGCACCAAAGTGGACATGTTCGGCGTAGGAGGAGCCACTTTGGCAGAAAAACCAACATCAGTGAAAAATCCACCCATGCCAGCTGCTGCTGGTGAAAATGTCTTGGGCAAATGTGGCACCGAAAATACAACCAACAATTGGGAATACATCAAGTCTACTAACAATGTGGACGAAGGAGTGTTTACCATCATGTTAAGAACAATATACTCAACAGTGAAAGTGTGCCACTTTTGTACATGTCGAACCGTCTCGGAGGTATCTCCCCAGACGAGGTGGAGGATCAGCCACTCTAAATTGGGAAAATATCCCAATTTCTCGTGGTTACCTCCAAACGTAAGCTGGTTAAATGTGGATGTGCAGTCTGTAAATCTTCCCTTTTTTGCTAGGTTGTTGGGTACCAGCATCCACTAAATAAGCCCTCTGTGTACATGTAGCAATGAAAACTGCAACCTTGCTTCATTATTAGCAGAATACACCTAAGACTGCTTTCAAACCTGTACACTGGGCTGACTCTAAGCAGACAGATGAGATGGAAAATGTAATTCGCAAGATTTGTAAATAATTGAATCACAAATATTACTTTCCATAACATGAGCAATGAATGATGTCAGACAGACAACGCTGGCCTGAGGAAATCATCC
Organism: Triturus cristatus; assembly: GCF_964204655.1. Taxonomy (NCBI): domain Eukaryota; kingdom Metazoa; phylum Chordata; class Amphibia; order Caudata; family Salamandridae; genus Triturus; species Triturus cristatus. The sequence goes on from NC_140586.1 coordinate 530,682,943, forward strand.
GGTAATTGTGGTCAGACAGGAGCCATGTACTTTTTATTTGTAGAAATACATGCAGTTCTCAATGCCGAGCAGAGGCGGTGACGATTAGAGGCTGCAGTGACTGCATCAATAAATAGAAGATTTAAGAGGCCTGTGTTAAACTATGCCACAACAACCATCGCATGTTTCCACACTACTTCAATTAACGCAGCATTTTGACAATAATATTTTTCTCCAAATTTGGCCTTTAACCTGCGATACTTTATTTGTCACACCAAGACCACTTCCTGGGTGATGGATGACTCGATTGCTGATTGCCTCCAGCCATAACATGGAATATTATGCCCCTGAAATGTTGTTGTGCTGGACGAGATTAAAGCATCTTCAGCAGGACAATTCATTGTTGAGGTCAACCCTTAGGAGTCAGACCAATTAATCTGTAAAAGAGAGTATCCGGATAATGCAGAGGAAAAGATGTACTGATTATTCCCAGAGCTCTTTCAAAGTAGGTGAGAAGGTATTGAAATACTGGAGTCTAGTCAAGTCAGATATTGACTCCTTGGAAATATCAGTAATAACACGAGGAGGAACAAGGTGGCATGCTTTTCTTTTTAAGAATAAGAAAGGCTTACTCAGGCATGTGCAACCTTTGGATGGTCCAGAAAAGTACAACTGGGATCAGGCCCAACATATGATTGGGACAAAAGACCTCCGTTCTTCCCTCCATCATTAACATTAATGTCTCAGGCAGTGCTGCCAATATGGTTCAGTGTTGGCCAGATCAAGCCCTCTCCTAAAGATCACTGCTGACCTTAAACCTATGACTCAAGGTCATAGACAGATGTGTGAAATTGCAATGCAAATAAGGCATCTTATAGCTCTTACCTACTTATCTCTTTGATGACAGCTATTTGGATTCAGGCCAGGCCAATGAAGCTCTGTGAACCCCAAATAAAGAGAGATCCTGATTCTTCTGGATCTGCCCACAGCTTAGATCATGCTATTCACCTCGAAACTCTAAAGAATCACTGGGGCATTGGTGGACATGTACACTACTAGTTCTACTAGTAAGTGAACATCAGCACCTGACATTAAGACTGAGAACTACATATCTAACCCTGTCCAATCCCTTAAGGTGTTCCCAACACTCTACCACAGGCTCACTTTGCTCGTCTTTTAAGTTTGAATAGCTTGACAATTTTCTGCAAGACTCAGACAGAGCCCACTATATATATTGAAGACACCGCCTGCTCTTTTAAGGTTTCTTCGGGGTCCGATAACTCTCAACTCTATCTCTCTCTCAAATAAATAAATAAACACAAACTTGGATTTCAAAGCACCATCTCAGAATAACCCGCCCCCCCCCAAAATTAATCTATTTTCTAGAGTACTCTTCCCTACAGTGTATTTGAATCACGACAGAGTGCAAAGAAGGAATGAAGAGGTGCATTTTTTGCAAATTTCCATGTGAGACAACACAGTTGAGCTGTCTGGAAGGAAGCACATTTTTATATCCTTTATCTGGAAGAAAGGTGGAGGTAATCAGATATGACTGGAGTTACATTAAGTATGAATGAAAGTGCCTGCAGTGATAGGTTTGGCATGCTCCTGTAGGGGAACACTGTAGCGTGCATGCAAGGTCTAGAAGTGACTGGAATAACGTCATAGTAAGCTGAGTGAGGACCTCACTGTGTCTCCGGCAGGTCAGCTATAAGGAGGATTGGCTCTGCCAAGTTTGGCAACAGGGTAGAGAGTATACATCTGCCTTCAAAAAGATGCTAAAGAAAATCAGTCCCCTCTATGGAGGATGAACCTGATGCTGAGGGACATAAGGACCGAATGATCATTATTCATCCCGGAGTGACCGCTGGGCATATTCGCAGAGGGCATCCATATCAGATCCCACCCACAGGTGTCAGTCACAGAGGATTAAGAGGAGCCATTTAAACCTAGCCCAGTTGATTCTCGTACAGACAGGGAAGACCTCATTACATGTTCCTTGTTAATCCTGCAGGGAGATACAAGGGCTAGAATTAATGATTGAACGAGCGCCTTTAATTCAGCTGCTGAGAGCTTTTTATGCTTCCCCCAAGCTGTTGTATGGGCTGGGGACAGCAGTAGAACACAGCCCCCACAGCTCCAGAAAAGGCTTAAATTCGTTTGTTGCAGAATCTGGAATTATCAAGTATGGAGTTTGGGGACCCAATAATTCCGGGCCCAGATATACCATTAAACTCATAGTTGCCCTGAACAGTATCTCTCCATGGAATACTGCTCTGGGCAACCTGGAATGGAAGCCTAAGTGGCAAAAACATTCCAAGTCAATACTGTTGTGGCTACCAAACCTTTTGGTCAGACTTAGGGCACCATGTGGGATACTGATTCATTGGCAAGGGTTATGACCTGCTCATGACATGGGTTTACATTAATTCCAGAGCCCTTTCTGGATAGGAATTATTGGCAAAGCAGGCGGGCTTGGGAGAGATGGACCATACCCTTGATTGTATGTTTTCTTTGCTACCTCACTACTTGTTAGTTACAGCTCTAAAGTGTGTGTAAAGTGCTTCTGGGTTAAGAACAACTAGCATGGGAGGTGGTGCCCCACGTTGTGATGGAGGGAATGCCTGAGATGAAAAGAAGTAAAGAGATCGTATCTGATTGCTGTCCATATTCAAAAGTAGTAACCCCACTGGCCTGGCTACTTCTGTATTGACTCTCTTTGCTGTGTACAGGTTTGATTAGCAGGGTAGACTCTACTATTTTCTAACCTGTATGCATCTCTGATCTTGACTGCTTCAAACTCGCACTTAATCTGAATCGGCCAGACTTCAAAAACAAAAATTGGAGACTGAAAATAGACCTTCTCAAAGACGAATCAACCATTAAAACAATTAATGCGGATCTTGCTCTCTATTTCAACAGAATGCAAACCAGTTAATTAGATCGCATTCAATTTTGTAGAGAGGCAACGAATCTAACGAAACATAGCACCATTATTAGCATCGCTTCTGGTATTACAAAAAGAGATGAAAATGCTGGAATGCCCTCATCTTAACTTCAATAGACACATAACTTATAACAAAGGAATAGCCTCAGATATGAGTACAATAAGATTGCAGAGATGCCGGTCAATGGGAGAATTACTAACACCTCACCATATAAAAGGGGAAGAGGTACACACTTAGTCCACCATCCAAACAATACTGCACAGGACAAGGTGGCAATGAATGTTTGTTATTGTTATATTAACATCCAAGGGTGGTGGTGGTGGCATAACCTGGTTTGTGTTATGTCTACCTGTGTAATTAGCTAAAAGTATTTTTTAAGTATCCATTTAGCACAATCTGTGAAAGGAAGAACCCCTCTTGAAAGAATGAGTGAATGTCTTGATGGTATTATGTTTAATAATAAAGGGCCCCTCGAGACACTCAAACCAAACACAAGCATTTGAAATTAAATGCATTTCAATTAGCAGACTTTTTTCTTTTCAAGTTTGGCCACCCCAAATTAAAAAAAAAGAGTCAGGTTAAAGATCCTCTAAGGAGCAGTCAAGATCTGGTATCAAGTTAGGCTGTCTCTACAAATACCTTACTACAGTGACTCAGCTCCTAGTTGGGATTCTCCTGGTACTCCAGCCTGCCTCCTAGACACAATTGAAACCCCATTGCGGGAGTGTGGTATTCTTAGCTGGGGCAATTTATAGTGGACACCAAATTAATCTCATGGCAGCGACTTTCGGAGATTTCTGATGATTCAGTCTCTAAATTTAAATATTATCAACTAGTTAGTTGGGCAAATATGTTGGGAAAGGGGATACAAAGTTGGAGACCAGAATTCGCTCATGACCCCTTCTGCGGAAAGAAGTCGCAGAATGGTATTGGATGTTAATCCAGAATGGAGAAGAAGCACAAAACCCGCTGGCGGAGATCTGGAGGAGGGAACTGCCAGACCAAGACCTTGAATCATTAGGGCAAGTATCTATGTCTCATTTGTGGTCATATGTGAAATCTGCTTCACTAAGGAAGAACCATCTCTTTACTCTCTATAAGGCCTACTGGATACCACTGAAAATATCGAAGCTGGGAAGTCGAGAAGTGAAGAAGTGTCCCAAGTGTGGAGAAGACAATTTGAACGATGTCCACATGTGCTGGCAGTGCCCCTCAATCCAGATCTTTTGGCATAAAGTGGGTAAAATCATTTCGGGCATCTTGGGTCAGGACATTAAGGTGAGCTTAGCTTTGGTAATCTTTGGAGTGGTACTGAGTGAGGAGGGAAATCGGGGTCTTCTTAAGATACACAAAGCCCTAATTTGTGTTTTAACTCTCCTTGCACGTAGGGAGTTGTGTATCAAGTGGATCCTTCCCTGTCCTCCTATTTAGGCAGAATGGATCCGATCTGTACAAAAAACATTGTCTCTTGACCGGGCTAATAAACTAGTTAGGAGAACAAAATTTGGGGAACTCTGAGACGACTGGTTAAAGTCATATGATTCTAACTTAACACAATGAGCGTTGAAACTCTCCTTTCCTCCTCTGTTCCTTTTTATCCTTGCTCTTCTCCTCAGCTTCTTGTATAATGTTGGTATTTTGAAAATCTACGGTCCGATGATTAGTGATATGCTACACAGGTTGCACCAATTCCGGGGGCACCCATTCTACACCTGTAAGAGGACACAGCTCTACTGACTAGGCAGGAGGTCTTTGTTTGGCTCGGGATGTTCCTACATCCCTCCCCCGTGGAGAGACTTGGTACTCCTTGCCTTAGTTGGTTAGACTTTTTTGACACCCGAGCATAAACTGACAAATGCAGACTTAAAAAAATGCATTTAAAATAGGAACAGACCAAATAGTGAACATGCTTAATTAAATCACAGCCGGTGACCACATCACCATGTAGTAGGAGGCATTCCTTCAGAGAATTTGGGTCCTGTAAAATACATAAATATATAACAAGCATTATTCCAGATTGTTAAGATAACTACATTTATCTAAATGGTGTAATGGGAAAAATCTGGCATGGATCCGGCCCTCCAGGACTGACTTTGGAGAACCCTGATTTAAATAGTAAAGGACTCTGTGTCCTAATTACTACAAATTCCTCCCCTGCTTCCAGTGCCAGAGGGCATTCACAAACCCATGCGCAAATGCTGGGTGCGTTAAAGGCACACAAAAGAGACCCAGCAGGCTTCCGGGTTCAGTTTTAAAAAGCCTTAACTGATGGATGCGCCCTCTCCATCATGAATGGTGACAGTCATACACCAATATACAAAACTATCCACGGGTCTGAAAAATAGAAAAAGGATCTGACAAAAAGAAGAATCCACCTCACTATCAAATGGACATTAGTCAAAGTCCTCGGCAAAATTAAGAGCCCTACTTAAAAGGACGAATTCCCATCAGTCACCATTGGTGTTATCTTTAAATCATCATCTGGGTTTTCTCCTTAGCATTCTCTAAAAACTCACCCCAACAGGAAGAAAGGGGAGAAAAAGAGAGAGAACTCGTGGATACTGTCATTCGGACCTGTTGATTATGTCCTAACGAACTCACGAGTGAAGCGCCCTACAGACGTAAGCAACTTTTAAAGCATGATGGGAAAAAGATGCAGTGCATAAAATGTTTTAGTGAGTGAAATAAAATTGGGCAATGAGAGAAGAAAACTATTTAATGATATCCCTCAGTGCTCAAATCTAAAAACAGTCCAAAAGGACAGCTTTCAACAAATAACTGTCATGGTAATTTAAGGGGTCAACATGTTTCAGCAAATGAGGAAAGAATTCATCCTCCGCATTCTTCAGGACCTCGATAGTTTTGCTACTGCAACGTGCAAAATATTATAAACAAGATACAACTCAATATAATATACAGGTTGGAAAAAATCTTTTAGGGTGAGTTTTTAGAGAATGATAAGGAGAAAATCCAGATGATGATTTAAAGATAACACCAATGGTGACTGATGGGAGTTCGTTCTTTTAAGTAGGGCTCTTAATTTTGCCGAGGACTTTGACTAATGTCCATTTGATAGTGAGGTGGATTCTTCTTTTTGTCAGAATCTTTTTCTATTTTTCAGACCCGTGGATAGTTTTGTATATTGTTGTTATAGATGGGGAGTGTATCCACGCTAGGTCTCTAAATATTCCCTGAGACCCCTTCCTAACTGATGTTTTGACAGTCAGACACCAACAAATGATACAAGCCTGTGAGCATCACACAGTAGTGTGAACACCTCAAATACAGTTATAGTGATACTAGTCCAATAGTCATGCCCTCAAAACGATGTGAGTGGTTTCCATTGCGTGTCTCTATTTAAAAAACACCTTTGTAAAGTGAAAAACAAAATTGGACTTATTTTAAGACACCGCATTTGAATAGGGTTTGAAAAAGATTTTTAAAACAAATTTGTTAGTAAATGATAACATGCTTAATAATCACAGTAACTCTCACAAGCAGTACATGATTAGAGGAATCTATTATTTGATCCCCTTTGTACCCATCTCCACAGTATATAACCAGGAGCTCCATATCTGAAAAAAGCCTTGGCAAGGCCAATAGCTCTCAGTAATCCGAGAGCAACTGATGTTGTCAATGTCTTTTACCCATGTTGAATAGCTGGTATGATTGCCAAGAGTTTCCGCAGGAGCGTCAGGAATCTGGAGAGAATACCTCAGCCTTCCCCTATGGCCTTCCGACTCAATCTGACTCTAGAGTAACGGATGACACACCAGAGGAAAACAGGGAAACAAAACAAGGAAAGGCGGGAAAACTTCTGGTAGGGTTGAGGGCTCCACGTCTGGGATAGTGGAGGCTGGATGCAGCTGTAGGAAAAGAGGGGTTAAATCGAGCCTTCACATTCGTAATGCCTCCCAGATATTTAAGTGAAACCCCTTGTCACACATACCATCATTAGGTTAGTTCTATGCGGGTAGTGGATAAATGGAATAGTGTCAATGTAGAATGTCCTGTACAACAGAAGAACACAAGATTAGAAAGGGGTTTTCATTACACTTGTAAACCACATACTAGTAATGTATACCACTTACCCCCACTATGCTACGGTAGAACTGAGAGCGTATTTGGTATAAATCCACCTTGGGAAACGGTGTTTGTTCTATACCTATGCGTGGAATAATCAGCCAAATGAGTATGAGAATTAAGTAGCCCCCTTAATCACAGAATATCATGGCAAACATAGATATATATATAAACAGGGGCAGCGCAAAGCGCTGTTACCGTAATTCTGACGTGAAGAGCCTATAATGCCAAGTGGTTCACGCAAGTATCCCAGTGGAATATCCGGACAAAGACTCTTGTAGGACTGCGGGGCACCCCGGCTATGCCAGGCAAGGAGCACACAGGTGGGGAGCCGCCAACAGCGAGGATTGGACTGAGCACGAGACGATAATACAAAGGGAAGAAACGAACTGGGGAAAAATAAAGAAACAATATAGATGGGGAAGAAGCACGAGGCTAGGTTTCACACGCCTCCTATCTCCCAAGTCCAGAGTGTATGGCCAGAGCTCTGCCCGGCTGGATGAAATAGCCGAAACCCCGGTGAGACACCCGGTGGAAGGAGCCTTTAAAGGAACACCAAAATCTGCTTCGGTAACAATCTCCCGATGGAGCGGGGAGATTCAAAGAATGTATCCAGCACACAAAGTGGACTAAAAAGCCCTGCGGGATCATGCACCAATGTTGGAATCGCTAGCGAGTCAAATTCTTCCTTCGGTACTGAGAACGCTCAGAGAAACCGGAAGAACAGCAAACGGAAGTCAGGCACAGCGGAACGGACGGAAATGGGGCCAAAAGCTAGAACGCTAAGCGCGTTCGTGAGCGTTTACGCTCCTTTTATGTTCGCAATGTCTCGGGGGCAGGACTACGGGACATGACAGCACACTCCCCCCACAACGGTCCCCCAACCGTTTGGGTTTCTCTGGATGTCTCTGGTGAAAAAGGCGAACCAGACGGGGAGCGTGCACATTACAAGCTGGTTCCCAAGTGCGTTCTTCCACCCCATACCCCTTCCAATGAACAAGGTACTGGAGAGATTTCCCTACTGTACGAGAGTCCATAATGGCCTGAACCTCATATTCCTCTGTATCCTGAACAGTAACAGGAGCGGGTTTTCGGGGTATCTTGTACCCGGTACAACAGGTTTTATCAAGGAGACATGGAAAACGGGGTGGATCTTGAAGGTGGTAGGCAGTTCCAATTTGAGGGCCACCGGGTTGATCACTTTCAATACCTTGTAGGGACCAATGAACTTAGGGTTGAACTTGCGAGGACCACTCAGCGTTTTGTATTTGGTGGAAAGCCACACCTTATCCCCCGGAGCATAGATAGGTTCTAAACTCCTGTGCAGGTCCGTCCCCTCTTTATACTTCACTTTGGCCAGGTCTAAGTTCTCCCCAGTCTCTCTGTGTATATCCCTTAGTTTCAGAACCAGAGCAGCAGCTGCCGGAGTAGGGCTGTCAAGGGAAACCCCGGATGGCAATAGCTTGGGGTGAAAGCCAGAAGAGCAAAAGAAGGGTGTGTGAGAGATAGAGGAATGTGGGCTGCTGTTGTACGCTATTTCCGCTACCCACACCCACTCATTCCAATTGGAGGTGGAATGGAGGACCTGAGTTCTGATGTACTGCTCAAAACATTGGTTGACCCTCTCAGTCTGACCATCTGACTGAGGATGATGACTAGAAGACAACCTGACGTCTATCTGGAGCAAGGAACATTAATTTCTCCAAAATCGAGACACAAATTGGGTCCCCCTATCCGAAATCTAGACAGATGGGAATCCATGGAGGCGAACCACTTGATGTAAAAACACCGAAGCCAATTTAGCAGCAGTAGGTAACCCACCCAAAGGGACGAAGTGAGCGGACTTAGTGAAAAGATCCACAACCACCAACAATGTATTGTTCCTTTTCGCTGTGGTCGGCAACTCTACAATAAAATCAAGCGACACCGTATGCCAGGGACCAGGTGGGGTGGCCAGTGGTAAAAGCAGGCCCACTGGGTTTTGACGGGATACCTTGGTTTGAGCGCATACATGACAGGTTTTCACATACGTTTCTATGTCTTCCAGCATTTTAGGCCACCAAAAGCGTTCCCGAATCGCCTTGGCGGTCTTCTTGATCCCCGGATGGCCTGCCATGGGATGTGAATGATACCACTTCAGAACCTGTTCTTGCAATTCTCGGGTTGGCAACACCACTCCACCTTGAACGCAAACATACCCCTCTTTGACAGTTGTTTCATGAGAGCCCACCAGAGTCTGCATTTCCACTGCGGATTGGCCCTGTCTGATCAGATTCTGGAACCCCTTCTCGGAGAGCACCCCTCCTATGATGGCTTCTCTAGCGATTATGTTAGGCGACTCAGATGGTTCGTCCGGTTGTAAGAAACCCAGTCGGGATAAGGCATCAGCCTTGCCATTCCGTCGTCCAGGCCTGTATTGTATGGTGAAGTCATACTCACAGAAGAATTGTGAAAAGCGTAATTGACGCATTGACAAGGCTTTGGCTGATTTCAAATATTGGAGATTACGATGGTTGGTGTAAACTACAACAGGATAACGAGCGCCCAACAGATATTGCCTCCATTCCTCAAAGGCCTTCTTTACCGCAAGAAGCTCTTTGTCTCCTACCGCATAGTTGTATTCAGCGGGGGTGAACTTATAAGAAAAATAGGCCACCGGGTGACATTGACCTATGATAGGATCCACTTGACTCAATACACCTCCCACCGCTACTTGAGAGGCGTCCACCTCCACCACGAAAGGTAAGGCGGGATCCGGATGGGGTAAGACAGGAGCTTGCGTGAAAGCCCGTTTCAGCCGTTGAAAGGAGTCATCAGCCTCCTTAGACCATACGTACGGAACTCCCTTCTTCAATAGTGCGGTGAGGGGATTAGCCAATTCCGAAAAGCTCCGTATAAACCGCCTATAGAAATTGGCAAAACCCAGAAAGCTCTGCAGGTCTTTAACAGCACAGGGCGCTGGCCAGGAGAGAACAGCCTTGACTTTGTCAGGATCCATAGCAAGACCCCAGGGAGACACTACAAACCCCAAAAAGGGGACTTCTTGGGAATGAAAGGTACACTTCTCTAACTTACAATATAGGTGGTTGTCACGAAGGCGTTCCAACACCTTACGGACATGGTGGGTGTGTTCAGCCATGGAAGGTGAGAAGATCAAGAGATCGTCGATGTAGGCGATCACAAACTCGTCCAGCATGTCCCTGAGCACCTGGTTGATGAAAAATTGGAACGCTGCTGGAGCGTTACAAAGCCCAAAGGGCATTACAAGGTACTCAAACAACCCATACTTAGTGCAAAAGGCTGTTTTCCATTCGTCTCCCATCTTGACACGCACTAGGTGGTAGGCGCCCCGCAAGTCCAGCTTAGTGAAAAACTGGGCTCCACGCACTCTGTCAAGGAGGGAGGCGATGCGGGGCAAAGGATACCGATTCTTAATGGTAACAAGGTTAAGTCTTCTGTAGTCAATACAACAGCGAAGACCCCCTTCTCGCTTCGGTATGAAAAATAACGCAGAAGAGGCAGGAGAGCGTGAGGGACGAATGAATCCTTTATCTAACATGGTGTCTAAGTACTCTCTCAGGTATAGATTTTCCTTTTCTGTCAGGGCATAGACCCGGCTACAGGGAATTCTGGCTCCTGTCTCAAGGTCTATACGACAATCATACACCCTATGCGGGGGAAGAACATTGGCTTCTTTGGGATCAAAAACTGTCCTTAAATCCTGATAGCAAGAGGGTAACTCCGGAGCGGGTTCATCCTGGTCTGAATCAAGGTTTACCTGTGCTGGAGCAGAGTTTTCTTTTAGAAAATTCATGGGCTTTTGAAGCTCTGGCATGTCTATGCGTTTTATTAATTTATTAATAATTAACAATTAACTATTTGTCTTTGTGCAAGTGTGTTTTATTAATCAACCCGTTTGTCTTAACATAAGAGAAAGTTACACGAGGGTTAGCTTATTTGTGCTGTTTCTGTCTTAATAATAACGCGCAAGTTTTCATGTTTAAACGTTGCTGTGTGCTATTTATTTTGAGCACAAAACGCTGTCTGAATTAATGCTTTTTATGTCGCAAAGCTAGATAAATACATACACATAAGGGTATTAGTGGGGTTAACACTGTTTAATCATTATGCTGTAGTAATGTTTTATTTTGTCTCTTTAATTAAAGATGGTCTATTGTGGCCTATGAAGGCCTTAGCCGAGCTGACTGTATTTCGAAGCCTGGCTGTGGCATATTCTGTGATGTGGCAAGAGAGACCCCTGCTGGAAAAAGGTCGAAGACAACTGACCGTGGTCCTTATTGTATTTTTCCATGAGGACATCAGCAGTTTGGAGGATCTCCAAAAGAAATGGAAACGTCCTTGGCAAACAAAGGAGCTTCAGAAACAGACAATGAACTGTGGCTCGGCTGCCGAGGGAAGTTGAGCGAGTTGGATACTTTGATAGTTTCTTGGTTCCTGTTCCGTAGTTCACGTCTTGTGACTTTTCCTGAGCGAAGATTTTCAGATGTAGCAATGTTACATCCCTTCCTTCTCGCTCTGCTCAGTGATACAGTTTATCCTGCCAACTTTATGTGTGTTTCTATTGTATTTTTCATTATAAGAATTGTTAGCTTAGGGAGGGTTTTTGCCACTTGCCATTTTACCTTTGCTGCGTGAAGCTGCGTTGCGGAGGACCGTGCTGAGGACTTTGTCCTGAGAGACTTTACCGAGAGACTGGTCCTGACCCGTTCTGACACTTAGTTAGAATAGGTAACTATGAGAAATGATTTATTCTGATTGATTTACTTTGACTAATTTTAGATAAAGCAATATAATTTTAAACATGGTGTTGAATATTCTTTCTTGTCAATTATTGTGTATATTTTTGACTATTGTTGTATAGATTGTATAGAATATGTTTAAGGATAACCACTATAATCAGGTCCTATCGTCCTAGATATAGATGCAGGGTTTTCTTCCCACAGGTCTTATGCTGGTAGAGTATTTGAGCGTATGTTAGTGAAATGGGCCCTAGCGTATGATGAATGTATGTGCGTGTAACTGTGAAATTACTCTATCTGTGGAAGTGGGTTTATTTTAGGTACCCTGATCTCTATCAATTTCTCTGGTAGCAGAGGATGGTTATAGATGGTTGTCTTGATCTGATAAGATAAGATTGCTTGTATATTAGCTTATTGATTATTGATTTATTTTTGATGATATTGGTATATGTACTAATACTATATGTTGGAGTCGTCATGTTGAGTTATATGTAGTGCTTCTGGAATTTGGAAGCTGTTGTAGCAGTTCCGTAGTAGGGCAGAGAAAGGTGTATATGCTGCTCTCGGGAAAGACGGGATTGTAAGGAATAGCGTGTGACAATTGAAGTTGCGCGTTCACATTGTCTGGGTTCGGAATCAGTGACATTATTGTATGTTACTATTAGAAAACATTTCTGGTATATAAGGAGTGTGTATCGTAGTGAAGGTTATCTGTAAAACTCTGGTCTTAAGTCCCAGGGATCCGTAAGGATTGCCGTTAAAGCTTATTGCGGGAGGAGTAATAGGTATTCTCTGAGCTTGTTTGAGGAACTGGGCAGAGGTAAGCTGCTTAGTTGTTGTGAGTTATAATTCTGTAATAGGACAGATTGTGCGCTGTTCTCGGGAAGCAGGATTCTGTGTGCATGTACTATATTTTCTTGTATGAATGTGCGTGAATGTATATACATTTATTGATTGTAAGACTCTTTGGATACGTCCTAGAGGAAACAGTTATGAGATGTATGAAAGTTTGGTGATTCTTGAGAAATAGACTCTTTTTTACTATTCTGTGGTTAGCGAAGCAGACAATGGAGATGTTTTTATGTTGTAACTAATAGATTTTGTAGAAATTTTGACACGAAGTCTACTGAGAGTTTTTTGTAAAGGAGGGGTAGACGAGTGACAGAGACAGGAGACAGAGACTGCAGCGGCTGTTGACGTCAGAAGGTCCGCGCTCTGATTGGATAGCGCTAGGATTAGTGCGTTGGTGTGAGTCGCGCAGGGATTGGAAGAGCTGTTTAGTGACGTAGACGCTCCAGGATTGGTGCGTTAGTGTGAGTCGCGCTGCTATTGGTTGAAGACTTGTATTGTATATTTATAATACGGAAAGAGTAGAGAGTTTTAGTAAGCGCTAAAATGTATTACCAAGAAGAGAAAAAGAAAAAAACCTTCTTTGGAAAAGTTAAGAAGTGGTTTAGCAAGGATAAAGAGGTTAAAACGAGAGAGGGTGAGTTGTTACCTCCAGCGAAAACACCTGCATCCTTCATGGCTGCGAAATATGGATTACATACCTGTATATGGTTGCAGAATTGGGTTAGGTATACTAAAGAAGATGGTGTTTTAGCATTTCCAGAACATGGTTCATTTAATTTGGCAGTGTTGAGAAATTTACGGGAAAAGATGTTATGCTTGGACCCGAAGCCGAGACCTACACAGTTCGAGGCTTTAGTGGAATGGGAAGAGGAAGTTCATGAGCGAGAAAAGCAAAGATCTGGAGGGTATTACAGATACATGTTTGGGAGGAGACATGATCGTGAAACACATCATGATCGAATGAAAAGATGGCGAGATGCTAGTATGACAGAGGGATTATATCCAATGAGAACAGTTGAAGTTTCTGCTCCTTCAGAAGAAAGGGTTTCTGAGTCAGATATGAGAAGATATGGAGAGTATGAAGATGAGGTTTTAAATGACATGATTTACAAGAGACCACCTCCATATAGACCAGAACCAGATGAGAGTACACCAGTTGTTTCTCCGATAAGAGATACAGTTGAGAAAGAAAAAATGACACCTGAATCAAGAGGTAGTAGTTCTTTCAGGGAGAGAGAGAATCGAAGTAGTGAGGAAAATGCTAGAAAATTAGCAAAAACGACAACAGAATTGACTGAGAAAATTAGGGAGTTAACGAAAAATCTGGAAGCTGTTACGGTGCCTGTAACAATAGGTCCAGTTATACCTGTGTTTGACAAACAGAGAGCAGGTGAGAATGGATTGGTGATTCCATATGTTGGGAATAACCTGACAAATTCAGTTGGTCCTTCAGGAGATTCAGATAAAAGAGCAGAAAGAAGTGACCTGAGACGAACAAGACATGACACATGTAGTGAACTATTGGATGTTAGTGAACCTGGTTGTTCAGGGATGCCAATTTTAGAACCGCAGAAAAAAGTGGTTCCAGTGAGAAAAACTGCTGAAATAACAGTTGATGATTTGAATGATTGGAGGAAGGTTCTTCAGAAAAAGGATAAGGATTCACAAGTTATTGATGTGGTTAAGTTACGTATAGAATTAGAAGAACTTGTGACGGGAACAGTTCCAACAGAAATCCTGAAGAGTCATCATGATGGTGAATTAATGTTTATGTGTAAAAGCATAACATGGAGAGCAAGAAATACTCATGATAGACTAAGAGCGATAGCAAATGAGCAAGGAGTTGACATTGATAAAGTAAAGGTTTTGCAGAAAACTTACAGAATGGATTTCACAGAAAAAGACATTGAAAATTTGAATACTTCAGGTAGAACAGGACAGATTAAAGAAATGGTGGCATTATTGCGAAGATGGGGTGATGTAGAAAAGTGGAAGGATAGGTGGTATAAGAAAAGAGAGGAATCTGAAGATAGAACAACTTATTCAGCATTTCCAGTGAGAGAAAAGGAGAAACCAGTGGAGCAATATCCCATGAGAGAAATACCTGGAGGAGGATATGTACATGTTCCATGGACCAGACAGGATATTTTATCATTTACGAATGATTTCCCTCGATTGAGAGAAAAGCCCGTCGAGTGGTATAGGCAGGTAGATAGGTTTGTGAAATTGTCAAAAGTGCTGTGGGTTGACCTGAATAGTCTGTTTGATATAATTGTTCCAGCAGACTTGTGGACTGAGTGTAAAATAGTTGTGAGTTGGCCTACTGAGGAATATCCAAGAGATTCAAGAACAGGGGCACCAGATCCAGAAGTAATGAGAAAATATGATCAGGTGATGGTATACCTGAAGAGTAAAGTTCCTCCAAAAGAGACAGACTGGGTTAAGATAGGTCGAACACAACAGGAAGCAAAAGAATCAGTTCATGCTTTTTACGAAAGGTTGATACTGGCTTTTAAACAATTCAGTGGAGATGAACACCTGGGTGACAAGGATTTGAGTCATTTTGTATACAGATTTGTATATGGTTTAAGACCTGAAATTGGTGAGAGAATTCGTGAGCACACAGTGGATTGGCAAAGTAAAAAAGTAGATGAGATTCTGAGACATGCAAAATACTTCAGTGATGAAATCGAAGCAAAACAAAGAAAGCTGAAAGAGAAAGCAATGTGGGCACAGGTGAAAGTTGCAGAAAGACAGGAAGCACAGTTAGTGGAACAGGCGAATAATCCAGGAAATAATGCAGGAAATAGACCCAGATATGCAGGAAAGGGGAAAGGAAGTCTTGAGGAAGCCAAAAAGAAGTTCCCTTGTCACAACTGTGGCCAGCTGGGACATTGGAGATCTGAATGTCCTAATCCACCATTAGTGAATAATGAGGGTAAATCCTTAAATCAACAGGTGCAGAATGAAGGAAATAACCAGCAACAACAGCAACAGAAAGTTGTGAGACAGCAGAGTCAAGAGCCAAAACCGCCCTTGCCGCAGAATAGAGGGGTACAAAAGTACAATCAGGACTCGGGATTCTTCAATGATGAGCAGGTAAACAAACCAAGACGTTCTAACAAAGTACAGCAGTACTTGTTAAAGAGTGAAGGGAGTGAGTCTGAGGGTGATTATTGACGGTGCCGAAGAGAGGAGGAAGAGTGCATACTTGGTGCAACTCTAGAAATAGACCAGGCAGGACCATTTGTGGATGGGAAAATAAATGAATAAATGAGGAGAGTGTTACTTTTTTGGTAGAAACAGGTGCGACAAGATCAACTGTCAGGTCAACAGATGTTAGAAATCTTCCTCTCTCGGATGAAGCAATCCAAGTAGTTGGTGTAGCCAATACACAAATCAGAACACGTCTTACTGAACCAGTAAGAGTACAGATAGGGAAATTTTCAGACATGCACAGATTTATTGTCTGTGACACGAGTCCAGTGAACCTGTTAGGTAGGGACTTATTGTGTAAGATGAACTGCACAATCTTTTGTACACCAGATGGAATAGCTTTTGAGACACCAGATGATGATGCTTTGTACCGAATGACTCTAGAAAATAGAGAAAGTGAGTTAATTGGTGCATTTGCTGTGTTTAATCCGGAGGATTTGCCTCAAGAGTTGAGAGACACAGTGAAAAGAGCAGTTTGGGATTTTACAGGAGAGGATGTGGGATTGATGAATAATGTGGATCCAGTGAAAATTGCAGTGAAAGAGGGAATTACATATCCTAACATTCCTCAGTACAAAATGACACCAGAAATAATTGAAGGGATAACTCCTATAATTGAGAAAATGATTCAGCAAGGAGTTCTGAGAGAATTACTGAGTAGTCCGTGTAATTCACCGATAATGGGACTGAAAAAGCCCAATGGCAAATTTAGGATCGTGCAAGATCTGAGGAAAGTTAATCAAATTGTGGTGGCATGTTGTCCTATTGTGCCAAATCCATCAGTGATTCTGTATCAAATTCCACATGATGCTGAGTGGTATACAGTGATTGATTTGTGTCATGCGTTCTTTTCAATTCCATTGCATCATGACAGCCAGCCGATTTTTGCATTTAGGTTTGGCCAGCGTATCTTAGCATGGTGTCGAATCCCACAGGGGTATACAGAAAGTCCTTCGATATTTAATCAGTTATTGAAGAAATCGTTGGAGAGTTTGATTATGCCTGAAAACTCAGTGTTAGTGCAGTACATTGATGACCTACTGGTGGCATCAAAGACACGTGAAGCTTGTGAAGTGGATACCATAGCTTTACTGAATCATCTGGCAGATGGAGGGTTAAAGGTATCTCCAGCCAAATTGCAATTTTGCAAAAAAGAGGTTCATTATCTTGGACACAATATTGAAAAAGGTCTGAGAAAAGTGACTACTGACAGGATCAAAATAATCAGAGAAATGAAAGCTCCAAAAACCCAGAGAGAAGTGAGAATGTGCCTGGGTATGGTGGGATATTGTCGTCAGTGGATAATTAATTTTTCCCTGATAGCAAAGCCATTGATTAAATTGACAAAAAGTGAAATGACAGATCCATTGAATCTGGATGAAGAACAATTGGCAGCATTTGAAGAGCTCAAAAGTAAAATGTGTGAGGCTCCAGCTTTGGGTATGCCTGACTATGAGAAAGAGTTTGAATTGTACTGCAGTGAGAGAAATGGATGTGCACTTTCAGTGTTAATCCAGAAACATGGACAATTGAGAAGGCCTATTGCATACTTCTCATCGACACTTGACCCTGTAGCTGTGGGTTTACCAGGTTGTCTAAAATCTGTGGCTGCAACATGCAGAAGCCTGGAACAGAGTGAGGGGATCATAATGGGATATCCTGTAAGGGTATTTGTACCTCACAATGTGGCAATTCTTTTGACAAGAAGCAGAACTCAGCATATGTCACATAGTCGGCTGACTAAGTATGAAAAAGTGATTCTGGGAGCATCAAATGTGACTCTTGAAAGATGTGTGAATGTGAATCCAGCGACACTCTTGCCGGATATTGAAAATATGGGTATAAAGATGGAAGATGATCATGATTGTTTGGATGTGCTTGAGTATTGTACAAAACCGAGACCAGACATAAGGGATATTCCCTTACCTGAAAATGACCATGTGTTGTTTGTGGATGGATCATGCCTGAGGAATGATGATGGTGTGCTATGTGCAGCATATGCGGTGTGCAAAGTTTCAGAGGTCATGGAAGCATCACCATTGAAAGGAGTGAAGTCTGCGCAAGTTGCTGAATTAGTGGCATTGACAAAAGCTTGTGAGATTGGGAAAGATTTGAGAACAACCGTGTTGACTGATAGTCAGTATGGATTTGGAGTGGTGCATGACTTTGGCCAGTTGTGGCTGCAAAGAGGTTTCTTGACATCAGGGGGAACACCGATAAAGAATGCTGAATTGATTGGAAAATTGCTTGAGGCGATACAGCTGCCTAAGGAGTTAGCAGTTGTAAAATGTGCTGCCCATGGTCCAGGGGATGATTTTATTACTGTTGGTAACAGGTACGCCAATGATGTTGCGCAGTATTGTGCTAAGACGAACCAGTCAATTAATCGGGACAGAATAGAGGAAATGTCTTTTCTTTCTGTGATGTTTACTAATGTCCTAGAAACGTGGGATGAAGTAAAGCAGTTACAAGATGAGGCAGGAGAGGAAGAGAAACAAGATTGGGTTAAAGCAGGATGTGCTCCAAGAGAAACAGACCATGTTTGGGTCTACAGAGATGGCAGACCAGTGATGCCTAACTCTATCTTGTCGTCAATGGCAAGGATGTATCATGGCCAGGGACATCTGGGGAGGGACGCGATGGTAAGGTCGTTCAAGCAGACCTGGTACAATGCAAAGTTCAGGACAATTGCAGAGAGCATCTGTCAAAGGTGTTTAATTTGTCAGCAATTTAACACTGGGAAAAAGACAGTGGTGAGTCTGGGAACAATAGGCAGAGAAGGAGGTCCTTTTACAAGAATGCAGATTGCTTTCATTGAAATGCCCCAAGTAAACAGACTGAGGTATGTTTTGGTGGTAGTCTGTTTGTTTTCAAGGTGGGTGGAAGCTTACCCGACTAGAAGAAATGATGGATTAACAGTGGCAAAATTACTGTTGAGGGAGTTGATTCCTAGGTACGGGTTTCCAGTTACAGTTGAGTCTGATAGAGGTAGACACTTTCAAAATGAACTCATAGGTTTAATTTGTGAAGCATTGAAAATACAGCAGAAGCTACATTGTGCATACCGACCAGAGGCTTCTGGTGTGGTTGAGCAGATTAATGGCACAATCAAGAATAGAATTGGAAAGATGTGTTTAGCCACTGGCATGAAATGGCCAGATGTGTTACTTCTAGTCCTGATGACAATGAGATCTACTCCAGATAGAACTACTGGTTTGAGCCCGCACGAGATAATCATGGGACGTGCTATGCGCCATGCATTCGTGCCTGTGAATAAGTTGGTGTCAATAACTGATGATATGATTTTGGATTACTGTAAAGGCCTGGCTGACGCAGTTCATTCTGTGTTTCACCAGGTTGGAGAAGAAGCTACCACACTTGAGAAGAAGCAACCCCATGATCTGAGTCCAGGAGATTGGGTGAGGATAAAAGTTCACAGGAGAAGAAATTGCTTGATTCCAAGGTGGGGAAGGCCAAGACAAGTTATTCTGACTACAACGACTGCAGTAAAGTGTGCTGGAGTGAGGCACTGGGTACATGCAAGTCATACTCTGAGAGTTCCAAGTCCGAGAGAGGGAACTGGTGAAGAGTATTTTGAAGAGTCAGATTCTAGTGATGGTGAAGATCCTGAAGATACGGAATCAGTGAGAAAAGAAGCAGAGAGAGCTTCAAGAGAAACACTGCGAGTATCAGAAAGGAGATCAAATTCTGTTAAAGAGCCTGAAGTTTCAAGTAGCAGTGGAGGAAAAAGAAAAGAAAAGAAAAATCACACAGAGACTACTCCTGAATCAGAAGAGGAGGAGATTGAAGAACCACTTGAGATTATTCTTGAGGAAACAGGGTCAGAAGAAGAAAGAGAGGGACAGATTGCGGAAGACCCCCGAGGAGGTGTAGGGAACATTGATGAGGAGCTAGGTGAAGGGACAAGTAGACAGCAAGAAGATTGCGTGTCGGAGACCCGAGGAGGGACAGAAGTAGGGAAGTCTCAAACAGTGGTGAAGAAATCTGTGGAGAAGAAGAAAACTGCTGGGAAACGAAAACAAGAGGCTCTTGAAACAGATGATGAGGATGAACAAACAGAGGGTCGAGTTCTGAGAAAGAGAACCTCGATTGGAGAAAAGAGTGTTAAAGAATTAAGGCCGAAAAAGGTTGTGAAAGGAGACCGTTGGCCTAACAACCGAGTTAAAAGAGTGAAATACAGAGTAATAAGAGCAAATTCATCGAAAGCTGAACAAGTAAATGAAATATCAAGTCAAACTTCAAAGGCTGAAGAAGAAGAATCAAAGAAATCAAAAGAACCAGTAGAAATAAGAAGAGTTAAAAGACCCAACCAAAAGTACAGATCACCGGAATGGTCTTATGTGACACTGTCTGAAGAAGGAAATGAAGAAACAGTGACTCGAGATAATCCGGAAGTGGTCTTGAGAAAAGTGGTTGAGGAAGATACTGGTGAAATTCTGAAAGTACTCTTGACTGACATTGGAGAAGAGTCGAGTACTGAGGATTCCGACGTTGGAGATCTGATACAATTTGATGTTGAAGAAATTGAAGTGAAGAATGACAAATATCCAAACTGAATGAAAGAAGGATTCACTTGGATCAAGTGAACGAGGAGATCATTTGGATAAACTGAAAGCTGAAGAATTGTTGAAAAATTGAAGAAGTTCAAACAGTAGTGGAGTAGTAGAGGCTAAACTAAAATGGCTAACATAGAGGATAATAGAAATAGATGTGCCTTCTTTAAGAGGTGGTGTAGAATGTGCTGCTGTTGTACTGGATTATTAATGCTTCTATGGGGTATTTTAGTTTTATTAGTTACTTTTAGAGTAGAATTTGGAATGAATATAGAGAATGTGACAAATGTAGAGAAGAATTCTCAAAAAGTAGTTCCAATTGGAAGTAGTAGTTACATACACAAAGCTAGGTCAATTAATAATTTTTCTAGTAATGTTTTTTCTAAACTGTTATATGAATATGTGAAGACAATGGAAGTAAGGGATTGCTACGTCTGTATGCAATTACCTGCATCTGTCTCAGAAGGTGTTACTTATCACCATTTACCAGCTACATATGGTATTTCTTGTAGTATTTTGAGTAGTGTTTTTTATTTGTTAGGGAAAGTAGATTATAAGATGTCTAACAGAGATAGTATTTTTGGGCACTTGCCAATGAACAAAGAGCTGAATCCAGCTAAAGAAGCTAACACTTTTGGTGAGATTTTTATTGAAGAAAAAGGATTAACATTAGATTACATTTTTAAGAATAATTTAACATGCAGTTTGAAGGAAGAGGAGAGAGCTTTCCTGGATATGGTAGAAGAAAGGAGAGTGAACATGCATGAGAAAGGGGGAAAATATGAAGTGAGTGAGACAATTTAGGACATTGAGATGGGAAAAGAGTTGAAGAATGGGGCTAGTCCAACTTTAGCTCTAGATGCACCGCAAAAGGGTAAACTTTGTATTACCAGAAGGAAATCCCAGTATGATACATATTTTGTGGGAACTAGTGAGTGCCATGATACATACTTCATTGCGACA
This sequence comes from Triturus cristatus, assembly GCF_964204655.1. NCBI lineage: Eukaryota > Metazoa > Chordata > Amphibia > Caudata > Salamandridae > Triturus > Triturus cristatus. Next base: position 530,704,318 of record NC_140586.1, read on the forward strand.
GGTTGGGGTTTCAGAGGTGGAGAAGATACGATTTTTCCAGGAGTGTACTATGTTTGTGGGAACAAGGCTTATTACAAGTTGCCTGACCATTGGTATGGCACGTGTTATGTGGGCCTGGTTTTTCCTAAGATTTTTCATACAGATAAAATAAGAGATGTAGAAGATATTAATTTATTAACACGTTTTAAGAGAGAAACTTGGTCTGAAATTGTGGGTGATATTTTTGGGGTTTTGATTCCAGCAGTGGGAATTTCTTTAAATGCTTATGGAATACGGAAACTGTCCACAGTGGTTGATCGCTTATCGACAAATACCGCAGGAGGGTTTCTTTTGGTGAATACGGAATTAAGTGCCGTACGTGCCATGTCTATGCAAAATCGACTTGCCCTTGATATTCTTTTGGCCAAGGAGGGTGGAGTTTGTGGAATTTTGAAAGTTCAACATTGTTGCACTTACATTCCTGACGAAAGTAAAGACCTGAAGGTCTATATCAAAAATATTACTGATTTACATGAAGAATTAGTACCACTTGAAGCTGGGAGTTTGTGGACTAAAATAGCTAATAAAATGATAGCTGTTAAGGATTTTATTGCAAAAATAGGTAGTACTATTATAGGTAGAATATTGTTTCCTTTGTCTTGTATAATTGTGGCTTTGTTAATAATAAGATTGGTGTGTGTGTGTTGTAAAAACAGGGGAGGGAAAAAGAAATTGAATACGGAAAAGAAAAATAAGAAGTTGAAAAGAGAACCTCAAGAAATTGAACTAGAAGAATTGAGGGAGAGTGTTTACTTAGAGACAAAGAGAGATGATGAAAGAGTGACTGGTGTTTAATGTCGTGTAAGGGGAAAAGACATTTCTGATTTTCCTAAAATGGGACTAAATTTTCACTAATTTTTTTTTGGGTTTATTTGGTGATAAAATCACCAAAGGGGGGATTGCTGGAGCAGAGTTTTCTTTTAGAAAATTCATGGGCTTTTGAAGCTCTGGCATGTCTATGCGTTTTATTAATTTATTAATAATTAACAATTAACTATTTGTCTTTGTGCAAGTGTGTTTTATTAATCAACCCGTTTGTCTTAACATAAGAGAAAGTTACACGAGGGTTAGCTTATTTGTGCTGTTTCTGTCTTAATAATAACGTGCAAGTTTTCATGTTTAAACGTTGCTGTGTGCTATTTATTTTGAGCACAAAACGCTGTCTGAATTAATGCTTTTTATGTCGCAAAGCTAGATAAATACATACACATAAGGGTATTAGTGGGGTTAACACTGTTTAATCATTATGCTGTAGTAATGTTTTATTTTGTCTCTTTAATTAAAGATGGTCTATTGTGGCCTATGAAGGCCTTAGCCGAGCTGACTGTATTTCGAAGCCTGGCTGTGGCATATTCTGTGATGTGGCAAGAGAGACCCCTGCTGGAAAAAGGTCGAAGACAACTGACCGTGGTCCTTATTGTATTTTTCCATGAGGACATCAGCAGTTTGGAGGATCTCCAAAAGAAATGGAAACGTCCTTGGCAAACAAAGGAGCTTCAGAAACAGACAATGAACTGTGGCTCGGCTGCCGAGGGAAGTTGAGCGAGTTGGATACTTTGATAGTTTCTTGGTTCCTGTTCCGTAGTTCACGTCTTGTGACTTTTCCTGAGCGAAGATTTTCAGATGTAGCAATGTTACATCCCTTCCTTCTCGCTCTGCTCAGTGATACAGTTTATCCTGCCAACTTTATGTGTGTTTCTATTGTATTTTTCATTATAAGAATTGTTAGCTTAGGGAGGGTTTTTGCCACTTGCCATTTTACCTTTGCTGCGTGAAGCTGCGTTGCGGAGGACCGTGCTGAGGACTTTGTCCTGAGAGACTTTACCGAGAGACTGGTCCTGACCCGTTCTGACACTTAGTTAGAATAGGTAACTATGAGAAATGATTTATTCTGATTGATTTACTTTGACTAATTTTAGATAAAGCAATATAATTTTAAACATGGTGTTGAATATTCTTTCTTGTCAATTATTGTGTATATTTTTGACTATTGTTGTATAGATTGTATAGAATATGTTTAAGGATAACCACTATAATCAGGTCCTATCGTCCTAGATATAGATGCAGGGTTTTCTTCCCACAGGTCTTATGCTGGTAGAGTATTTGAGCGTATGTTAGTGAAATGGGCCCTAGCGTATGATGAATGTATGTGCGTGTAACTGTGAAATTACTCTATCCGTGGAAGTGGGTTTATTTTAGGTACCCTGATCTCTATCACCTGAGCGCTTGCAATCAAAGAATCCTGACCAGTGGCAGCATGAAACACCAGAGTGGATTTCTCCCAATCTATTACCGGATTATGGAACTTTAACCATGGGATGCCCAAGAGCACTGGAATTTGAGGAGACCGGATTAAGTCGAATTCGATGTCTTCGTGATGATCGGGGTCTATACTCATGTGAAGCAGAACCGTACGATGTGTTACTGGCCCTGAAACAAGGGGACTACCATCTATACATCTATAGTGGTATTTGTTCGCTGATTCTTTTCTTATGCAAGGTATTATTAGGTTCTCTCTTGCCCAATCAGAATCCATGTAGTTCCCGGAAGCCCCCGAATCTATCATGACTGCTACGTGAATACCATGTTGTTGGAAGGATAGATACGTGGATACATACAGATGTGTGGTGGGTGTGGTGTCGTACTCAGAGGAGGAGACCGTACATCCAGAACTACCCGGGATTCTTGTCTCACAGGACCCCGGGCTCTCTAGTTTCCCGACTTCAAGGTCTGAGTCGGCTTAATCGGACAGAACCGCAGAAAATGGCCAGCCTTACCACAATAAAGACAGAGTCTATTGGCTCGTCTTCTTTGCCTTTCCTCGGGCGTCAATGGACCCTTCACTACCCCTATCTGCATGGGCTAACTTTCCTCTATACCCTTAGGGGGATCGGTCTTTTTATCTCTGGTGGACACATAACGGGGTTCAAATCTTCCCTTCTCCTGTTTCCTCTCCTGTAACCTATGTTCTATCTTGACCACCAGGTCAATGAGGTCAGTACAGGACTCGGGTAGGCCGACTATTTGGGATAGTGCGTCCTTCAAATCATCACGCAGTCCCCTATAAAAAAGGGTGCTACGCTTCTCCTCAGGCCAATTAGACTCTACCACCAATCTGCGGAATGAGGTTATGTACTCTACTAAGTCGTGGTTACCCTGTTTCAGTGCCAACAACTCGGTATCAGCTGAATGCGTGTACATGTGTCTATCAAATAACTTCCGAAATTCACGTTTGAAGGCTGCATAACTGTGTAACAGAGGGTCATCTCGATCTACTAAAGGAATGGCCCAGTCAGCTACCGACCCACTAAGATATGAAATCATAAAGGCAACCCTGGAGTGATCAGACGGAAAACAAGTAGCCTTACACGAAAAATGCAACTGACATTGGCTAAGAAACGCCGCACACCTAGCGGCATCCCCAGAGAACCTCTCTGGAGGGGCTAGGGGAATAGATGGAGGGGTAGTGACGTGTATCACAGGGTTTGGAACATCTGAACTACCTCCCGCGGCCGCTACGCCTTGCTGTCTTTGGAGCGCTAAAGCCTGAGTCTCAGCCTGCAGGTTGCCAATCATACCGGCAACGTCGGCCAGTGAGACCGCTCCTAGATCCATGACCCTCGGGCAGAACACAGCACGTGGGCTTAGCGTTCTGTTATGATTGCCAAGAGTTTCCGCAGGAGCGTCAGGAATCTGGAGAGAATACCTCAGCCTTCCCCTATGGCCTTCCGACTCTATCTGACTCTAGAGTAACAGATGGCACACCAGGGGAAAACAGGGAAACAAAACAAGGAAAGGCGGGAAAACTTCTGGTAGGGTTGAGGGCTCCACGTCTGGGATAGTGGAGGCTGGATGCAGCTGTAGGAAAAGAGGGGTTAAATCGAGCCTTCACATTCGTAATGCCTCCCAGATATTTAAGTGAAACCCCTTGTCACACATACCATCATTAGGTTAGTTCTATGCGGGTAGTGGATAAATGGAATAGTGTCAATGTAGAATGTCCTGTACAACAGAAGAACACAAGATTAGAAAGGGGTTTTCATTACACTTGTAAACCACATACTAGTAATGTATACCACTTACCCCCACAATGCTACGGTAGAACTGAGAGCGTATTTGGTATAAATCCACCTTGGGTAACGGTGTTTGTTCTATACCTATGCGTGGAATAATCAGCCAAATGAGTATGAGAATTAAGTAGCCCCCTTAATCACACAATATCATGGCAAACATAGATATATATAAACAGGGGCAGCGCAAAGCGCTGTTACCGTAATTCAGACATGAAGAGCCTATAATGCCAAGTGGTTCACGCAAGTATCCCAGTGGAATATCCGGACAAAGACTCTTGTAGGACTGCGGGGCACCCCGGCTATGCCAGGCAAGGAACACACAGGTGGGGCCCCGCCAACAGCGAGGATAGGACTGAGCACGAGACGATAATACAAGGGAAGAAACGAACTGGGGAAAAATAAAGAAACAATATAGATGGGGAAGAAGCACGAGGCTAGGTTTCACACGCCTCCTATCTCCCAAGTCCAGAGCGTATGGCCAGAGCTCTGCCCGGCTGGATGAAATAGCCGAAAACCAGGTGAGACACCCGGTGGAAGGAGCCTTTAAAGGATCACCGAAATCTGCTTCGGTAACAATCTCCCGATGGAGCGGGGAGATTCAAAGAATGTATCCAGCACACGAAGTGGACTAAAAAGCCCTGCGGGATCATGCACCAACGTTGGAATCGCTAGCGAGTCAAATTCTTCCTCCGGTACTGAGAACGCTCAGAGAAACCGGAAAAAAAGCAAACGGAAGTCAGGCACAAGCGGAACGGACAGAAATGGGGCCAAAAGCTAGAACGCTAAGCGCGTTCGTGAGCGTTTACGCTCCTTTTATGCTCGCAATGTCACGGGGGCAGGACTACGGGGCATGACAATAGCAGCACGTCTGCTGTTCAGCCTGGCTGAAAGTGAAAATCAATTACTCCAGCACTTAATCAATGGAAACGAGAGAAAACATGAAGAACACACCAACCATGAATAAATCATGAGACTGTATTAAACAATTAATCACTTTTTACTTTTTACATTTTTAGTATAGAAATAACGTAGTAGGACTGTCACAGGTGATAAACAAGGATATTCTGTAAAATGGCGCAAGAATAAGTGACTGAAGTGCAAAACAGTGCTGAATGCGAATACAATATATACAGTGCTGTTGTACTGGTTTAAAATGGTTATTCAGAAGTAATCCATCCCTAAGTACATAAATCTCCAGTCCTCATAGGACTTAGTTTGCCTTTCACACGGAGTGGAGAAAGTAGGGTTTTGGATTCAGACAAGCACGTCAACGTTTCGACCCAGAAGAGTGCATGAATAGAAGATGGTCACGGTGGGCCTTCCTCAGGATGAAGGAACAGCCTACACAATTAAAAAGGGACTACTTAGTGGGTGTGTTACAGTTAGTGAGAACCAAATACGGTAGGTGGCCAAGAAACCGATGTAGATTCCACAAGCTAGATCCACCGAAGGTTGGGTCCTGGAATCTGAATAAGGTAAGAATAATTAGAGTCAGCTGATGTGGCGACCACGGGCGGAAATGAGTAGATGAGGAGGATTATTTACCAGATCGATGTTCGAGATAAATCGAAACAAGGGACGGAAACGGCACTGTTCAGTTGTTGCCAAAGGAGGGAAGAAGGTTATGGTCATCAGTGTGGCAAAGCAAAGAGACTAAGTGCCAACCATAGATGGGTGAGTGTGTGTGAACAGTCAAGACGCTCCAAGGTGAAAAATGCCCAAGTGTTGGGGGCTCACACGTGGCACCATCATGTGTAGGTCGTGCGGACAGGACACATTCAAACTGATCAACGGTGAGTGCAATTACCTCAAGAGGGATAATTTTACGGAATTACAACTGTGGTCATGCAAGTAAGGTTAAAGAAGCCGCAAAGTCAGGTGTGCGTGACAACGCGGATGAGAGTCAAGACTCCGTCTGATGGTGGGAGTGTGATTGGCATCTAAACTGATGTGCCTCTGGTAGCGTGCCACTGAAGGACTAGTAGGTAAAGTCTTAAAGTGCATCAGGTTGGCGTGTCACACCTCAATGAAGGCACCTGAAGGCACGCCCTCAGGGCGGAGGCCCATGCTTAGATGAAGGCCCGCTGTGGGGAGAGCCACAGCGCAGTCACATCAGCTGACTGCAGGTCATTGAGGCGGAAATGCCTGATGTGGAGTGATTGTCATGCAGATGAAAGTGTGGCAGACCACAGTCGCGGTAGTTTGAATGCAAGCTCTCATGGTGGATGCCTAGGTCAAGAAAGATGGCCTGCTGTAGGGAGTGATTGCCATGCAGATTTGTGCAGCTGCGAGATAATTGTAAAAGGGTGCACGCGGCTGGCATGTCCGACAGCAGTCGCAGCAGCTGACTACAGGCCCTCAGGAACGAGGCCCTTGTAAAGGAACCCCGCTAGGGAGAGTGCTATAACATGCAAGGGTAGTCCTAAATGCCTTGTGTTGACAGCAACGGATCGTCATACTGGGAGATAATTGTTAAAAGGTGCACGCGGCTGGCGTGTCAGTCCGCAGTCACTTAATTCCCAAAAGGGGTGCGCTCAGTCTTGTGACTCAAAATAAGATACATCAAGGTTAAATAAGAAAATCTTCTCCCTTTCCCCCCACATTTTAACACGCTGTTCTAGAGCACCGTCTGAATGCTCATTTCTGATGTTAATGTTTTACATGGGAACATCAGGAAAAAAGTCCAATGGAATTAATACATGCTTGGCTTAGAGGCATAGATATAGCACATGGGATCGTAGCACTTCACATTACAGACCCTCTGTTACTGTGACATCTGTCCACCTATATATCTCAGTAATCACTCCAACACAGCTGAACAGCTCATCTTAAACACTGGTCTCTGGGCCTTGTCAATATACTTGACTGTGATGTCTGCTACCGATGGCACAAGCGTTTATGAAATGAAGCCAGCTGTTCAATGCTGGTCTTGAGTAACCAGCAGTATGCTATTTGGGACAGCCTATAAACACACCAACCTTTAGGGGGTCAAAATCTAACAATTATGACCATCTGCAGGCTAATGAATATGGTACAAATAAAAGATAAGTATGGATGTACTACTCTTTCTTATCACTGAATCAATATATGAATGTGAAGTTAAACTTGCCCCCCACAAGAGCCATACTCCTACACCCACAGCACCAGCCATGCATGCATGCTTCTGTCTACAATAAAGCGGAAAGAGCTGAGCACAACAAAGCCCTGCAAAAGACAGTAGGGGCACAACAGTTTTATTACTAATGATCCCTATCCTCCTATGTTGAAAAATAAATAGTTCCTTTGTGAACTGATTTCCAAAACAAATCACACGATGTGTCCACCACTGAACAATGAGTGCATGAACACTCAAGAATGACCCAGCTGAGCAAGGCAGCAAACACAAAAGGTCCCTGGACATAAATAAATATGATATGTATGAAAACATGCACTACAAAGAGGGCATGGCCCAATGCACCAAAGCACGACAATCATATGACTGCCAATGAGGACGATACCAAAACAAACTACAACAATGCGGGAGGGGTGGGAAGGACAGGGCAAGCAATAGCATTGCCGGAGTGGGTGGGAGGGGCAAGGGCAAGCTGCAGACACATACAGTCTTATTGAGTTGTAGCCAAATAATAACCAGGAAGGAAGCACAAGCCCATCACGCTGCCTCAACCCTCAGGGGAGAAGTAACTTACTGCCAACCAGACACAGAATTTAGAACAGAGAGGCAGAAGTAAGGAGTTGCTAAGGCATTTGCCAACTCGATCTCCTAAAAGGTAAAAGCGGACTCCAACAGGCAACTTAATTCCACGGAATCGTTTACAAAATCATTGGTCTTCTAACAACTAAAACTGTTGGAGAGTTTGAGAAAAAAACACTTACTGGATTGAAAAGCCAGTAACCCATTAAGTGAAGGTTGCCAATTGGATATTTATGACGAGCAATGAAAGACAGCACACTGTTAATTTGAACAATTCCATACCACACTTTAAAAATGATTGGTGTCTATGAATAAAGCGAGTGATTCCAATATAAAATACGTTTCGCTCAGACCTCAAATTCACGAGACAGTGCCTCCCACTCACCTTTCTATGTCCCTTAAAATAGGTATGACCAGCAAGCGCCCTCCAGCCCCTGATGCTTCCGGTTCACAAACAACCTCTTCTCTTGGGGAACAGCGTGCAGCAGTTACAGGGTGTCACAATCTTTGACTACAAGCCTCACCGTCCGATCCAGCGCAAGCCACTTAAGAGCAAAGAGATGCCAGGGACACCAGAGTACCATAGAGAGTGGAATTGTCGCTCCGTACATTTAAATAAAAGAAGGACGACATGTGCGCTCTCGTTTATAAGGGAGTATTTCGGCCATTTCAGAATAGCAGCTGTACAGGAGAGTCCGACAACTGTTTTAAATAATTTGCCAAATTACTTTGTTATTTTTTTTTAAACATTTTATTGAAAAAGTACACATCGAGTCAAATCGTTCACTATTATGACAAGTACAGTTGTGTTGACATAACACACAAGGCAACATCATTATGCATAGTACATGTATCAGATCGATCATTAAATCCATCACACCAACTTAAAAGTTTGCAATTCCCCCCCCCCCCCCAAAGAGATGGCACCCCATGATGAACATATTACCAATTTTAGTCACTCAAGTCCTTCGGTGGGGGGGCACAAATGTTGCCCCTAAACTTGTTCCACTTTCCCCAGACACGCTGCCATTTTCGGGAGCAGCCCCTATTAATAAAGACCGCTCTTTCCGCAACCATGGCACCGTCTAGGTCGCAACACCACTGCTGAAGGGATCGACGGTGCCCCCCAATGTCGCGCAATATTCCTCTTTGCAAGTATGAAACCAAGGGTTGCCCAGGCTTGCTCTGCATGGTTAAGATCCGTGGGCTCCCACACATTAAGCAGACATCTCCGTGGTTCGGGGGGGAGGTCGTACCCCGATACCCAGGAGACTGTGGCCATAACCGCCCTCCAGTATTGAGTAATGCAGGGACAGTCCCAGATGGTGTGATAGAAAGTACCCTGGAGACCCCAACCCCTCAAGCAGAGCGGTGTATCTGCCCTCCCTATTTTATGTAGTGTGAGTCTTGTGTAGTATGTTCTGTGCAGTATTTTAAGTTGCACAAGCTTTAATCTGGATGGGGTTGCCACTTCCCGCGGGGACGCCAATGCCTCCTGCCAGTCCTGTTCGTCCATTTCTCCCACCTCTGCCTCCCATTTTTCCTTTCGTTTAGTTGTGGGATCCTTCTGGTTGTTAACCAGCTTCCGATATGTTAGTGAAATAGCCTTTTTGGTTAGTTGGTCTGTCAGCAAACGATCCTCAAGTGGGGAGGACTCAGGTAAGTCAGTTCCCTTAGGTATGGCCTTCGTCAGTGCATGCTGTATTTGCAGAAACCAATACTGTTCTGTCCCAGCCAGTTGGTATATCGCCTGCAACTGCGCAAAAGGGACCACCTAGCCCTTTTTCCATAGGTTGCCGACCCTGGAAATGCCTATGAGGTCCCATCTCGCGAATCCTTTACTCTTACGCAACCTGCCAAACCTGGGGGAATCCCACAGTGGCATATGTTTAGTGATCACCCCCTCCCATCCCAGTGCTCATTGCGCCGTGTACCATATTTGCACGGTGTGAGCCGTGGCGCCGCCCAGTTTGGTTTTTTGGGATTTATCGTATAGGGCGCTAAGAATTCCATCCGCACCCAAAATGAACCTGTCCATGCATAAAGTTGGTTTGTCCTGTGGGGCGTGTAGCCATTGATTAATTACAATAAGCTTAGAGGCCCAATAGTATAATCGAACGTTGGGCAGAGCAATTCCGCCGTCATACCAGCTCATCATAAGCTTACATAGAGCTATATGGTGCGGCTTACCTTCCCATAGGAGGTGGCCCACCTCCGCCTCAATGGACTTAAAATAGGAGTTCGGGACCGGAATGGGTGTATTTTGTAGTGCATATAAGAAACGAGGGAGAGCCATCATTTTAAATAACGCGGCCCTCCCCAGTAGCGTCAATGGGAGGGAGTGCCAGCTTTTGACATCGCTCCGTAGCCTCCTCAGGGGCGGGAGCAGATTGCGCTTAATGAATTGCTCAGGACTAGGCGTAATATTGATACTGAGATAACCCTCCTCGGCGATCTGTAGCATCACTCCCCTGGGCAATCGTGGTGGAGGGCCTTTTAGAATATATAGCACTGACTTCGCCCAGTTGATTGAATAGCCGGAGACCCTACCATAGGATTCGCAAATGTCGAGTAGGCAGTTAATGGACCGTCCCGGTTGTGTCATGTATAGTAATATATCGTCTGCGTACAGAGTGATACGGTCTTCCCATCCCTCTGTCCACTTCAGTCCTCTTATCACGGGGTCTCTCCGTATCCACACCGCTAGGGGCTCTAATACTAAGGCAAACAGTAGTGGGGAGAGAGAGCAGCCCTGTCTAGTCCCCCGTCCCAGCACAAAGTCCTCTGACAATCTCCCATTGACCGGCACCTGTGCTAATGGCCGTGTATAGAGTAGCTGTATCCAAGCACAGAATTTAGGCTCAAAACCAAAGTGTTGGAGTACCGCAAATAGAAACAGCCATTCCACTCTGTCAAAGACCATACTGGCATGTAGGGAGAGGATGGCTGCCTCCTCCTGGATAGAGGGCCCACTAGCCCTATGCCGTGCAGTCGTCTAAGATTCATCGCCGTGTTCCTACCGGGCATGAAGCCGGATTGGTCTGGGTGTATGAGTGTTGCTAAGTGGGGCTGCAGTCTTGCCGCTAGAACCTTTGCCAATATTTTCACTTCCGCATTCAGGAGAGACATCGGTCGGTAGGAGGTACACTCCTGGGGGGGTTTGCCCGGTTTTAGTATCGTTATCAGTGTCGCCACCCTTTGATCACGTGGCAATGATACATTCTAAGTAAATGTGGCACCACCGTATCCGCCTCCCGTTTGAACAGCTCCACTGGGACACCATTTGGCCCTACTGCCTTCCCTGACTGGAGGCCCTTAACGGCTGCAGCAACCTCCTCTGTCGTGAGGTCAGCCTCTAGTAGTTGTACGTCTTGTGGTGTCAGTCTTGGAAGTTGTAAGCCTTTTAGGAATACTAAGTTCTCCTCAATAGTTGTCGTTGCTACGGGCGAGTACACTTTTTCATAATGATTTGCAAAAGCCGCGACAATGTCGTTAGGGTCCGTCACCGTCTCCCCAGTGGGCAGTCTCAGCTGCGCAACCCAGCGGCTGGCCCTCTCTTTTTTATCTAGCCATGCCAGCAGTTTCCCTGCTTTGTCCCCTACCTCATAAATCGTGTGTTGTGTTTTCGCCATGCGCGCCCTGGCCACCTCCCATACGTGATCTCTGTAGGACTTGTTTAGCGAGGCGAAGTGCGTGGGTATTTGTGTCGTTAGAGTCTTTGGCGTGTTCGCCCTCTGCCCGGTCAACCGCCTCTTCCAGCTCTGACACCATTTGTGTCATGTCTCGTTTGTGGGCCGAGATCACTGAGGTGGTCTGTCCCTGCATAACCGTTTTGTAGGATTGCCAGAGGACAATTGGTGAGGTCACTGACCACGTGTTTTCCTGAAAGTAATGTTCCAAAGTTATATGTAGGGCTTTCCTTATGCTAGGGACTTTAAGATACCCCGGGTGGATGAGAAAAATATGTGTCCTTCCCGTGAGGTGTGATGTGTATGTTAACAGTATTGGCGAATGATCAGATATGCCTCTGGGGAGGTGTTTGACCTCCCGTATTCGATCAATGCCCGTAGGGGAAGTGAGAAAATAATCTATGCGGGAAAGACTATTATGCACGCCTGAGTGATACATATATTGATGTTCTGTGGGGTTTCGCATGCGCCAAACATCCAACAGTCCCAGTGCGTCTATAAATTCTTGTAGAGGCGATGAGAACAGTCCCTGACCTCTTGAGGGATGCCTATCCCATTCGGCGTTCATTGTGGTGTTAAATTCACCCCCTATTATGAGTTCCCCGGGGGGTAGGCCCAACAGAAACCCACCCAAAGCCAGGAAGGCAAGTGCATGTAGCGCTGGAGGGATGTATACTGTGACAAAATTAAATACGCGCCCCTCCCATTGACAAGAGACCGCTGCAAAACGTCCCTAGTCATCTGTCCATGTCCCGGTCACCACCAAGGGGCAGCTTTTCTTGATCAAAATCCCGACCCCTCTAGAACCAGATGTAAATTCGGAGTGCGTCACCATTTTGAAACCCCATCTGTCGCGTGCTCTGATGGCCGTACCCACCAGGTGAGTTTCTTGTAGGAGGGTGACCGACGGGGCGTGTCTCTTGAGGTGTTGTAACACTAGCCCTCTCTTTATCTTGTTACCCAGGCCATTCACATTCCAGGAAATCACTGCCAAGGGGGCGCCCGAAGCATGTTTGCTATCTAGTTGTGAGCCTGTGGCCTCTATGGTGGTGTTTATGGAGTGTTTGGATAATGACATAGTTTATGGTGATATCTTGTGGTGTGCCAAACATACCCCGCAGCGTTCGCGGGAACAACCACTTCCTCTGTGTGTGTACTCGCATGTGTAAAGTAAGGTAATTAACCAACAAAGAATAATAAAAAACATGAAAAACCAAAACTGAGAAACAGCCCCCCACTACCACCCCCCTCCCTGCTTCCCCGCCAGACAGATCCCAACTACCCGCCACCTCAACATAGCAGAGTGCTCCAGTCCCATTAAACAGTACTTGCGTGTGGGGGGGTAGAGAAGTCTGAGAGGCGCAGTAGTCTACCCCTTCCTCAAAGACAATCAGGCAGCCGCGGAGCGTTACGCCACAAAGTTAGTTCATGCTGCCTGGTCCTTTGTTGTTCCTCCCGGGGTGGAGATCAGACTGGCTGAGCCCCCGCCATCGTTCAGAGGTGCACCTCGTGTTGGCTCAAGCTGTACATGTGTCCCTCGGTTCTGGTCAGTCCCGACCATGCGGTGTCACCATACGTCATTTCTCGGCCCCAGTCTGCGAAGAGTTTTCTCCCTCGCGCCTTAGTCTGTGAACCCCGGAGTCGTCGTCCTCCCCGAGTTGCTGTTTGCGTCTCTCTGACCATCTGGATCCTTCCACCCGTCGCCATCCCTCGAGCCAGTCATGGGCCTCCTACGGCGTTTCGAAAAAACACGTTTTTCCATCCGCTACTACCAGCAGTTTCGCTGGAAACAGCATTGAATAGGGTAGTTCTCTGTGTTTAAGTTTTTTTTTTACCTCAAGGAAGCTCCTGCGACGCTTTGTGACTGCCGCCGTATAATCCGGAAGGAAGGAGACCACCGAGTTATGAATGCGTAGCGGTGGAGCCACCCTCGCTGTTTGTAGTATGGCATCCCTATCTCGGAAGTTAAAGATGCGGGCCAGGACGGGTCGAGGGGGGGCCCCAGGCTTGGGCTTACCCCCCGGCACCCTGGGTGCTCTTTCCACGGAGAAAAAGGTTGAGAGCCCCCTGGGTTGAAGTCTGGCTTTTATGAGGTCTTCTACGTAGAGATCCATGGCAGGGCCGCCCTTGCTTTCCGGAGTGCCCGTGATTCGTACGTTATTGTGCCAGGAGCGCCCTTCCTGGTCATCAAGCTTTGCCGCCATGAGTTTATTTTTGGCCTCTAAGTGACTGACCTTTTGGAGCAGGGTGGTATTGTCTTTAGTAAGGGTCTTCGTCACTTGTTCAACTTTAGTGACCCTGGTGGCCCTTTTTTGAAAGTCTGCCCTCAGGAAGGAGACATCAGTGGAGATCGATCCCACCGTTGATTGCACATTGGTGAGTGCGGACATAATATCCTCCAGCGTTACCTTGGCTGCTCCTTCTAGTGCAGGGGCCTTGTCGTTCAGGCAGGGCTGGAAAGTCTTTCGCGTAAGCGTATTTGTCCAGCTTGACCTGGGAGGTCGCGCGTGGGCCTCGGCCATCTGTGGCTAGGTATTGGGGCGCTGGTCGGTAATCGCTGACGCGTGATCTCCCGCCACGCGCGGCCTGTCGGTTTTCTCGCCGCTCCACTTATTCTTGAGTCGTAAGGCAGTGAGGCGGTTGGTCGTCTCTTTTTTCCCCCCGTTAGTCCTGCGGGGCTACACCGATGATGTACACTCCTTCCCCATGGGCCCTCTCTGAGTCTGGAGGCCCTCAGCTAATGGGTCCGTCCGATATTGTGCATGCGGCCTTGGGCGATTTTGTTCTTAAGAGCACTGCTGATGCGAGTGTTAGGTAGGGAGCCTCTTGGGGCAAGGGCAACTTTCCCCCCTACCTGGCTTCAATTTGGATGCACACAGGTCCGTCTGACGCCGTCCCGGGCGCCTCACAACTCCCCACGTCACTTGCTGTGCTGTCGGCGTTGCAATCTCCTGCCGTGATGGGGGCTGCGTGGGCGGGCGCTTTCCAATCCAGGCTCCATACACCTTCAGTGTCGCGCACCGCACCGCCTACTGCCCGCCGGGCCACGCACGTCTCAAGCGGGCCTTTGCATTAATTTAGTCCCCGGCTTCGGTCGCGTGACTAGGCCGCTCTTTCCTCCGCGTTCGTGCGGAGTGTCGATTTCGGCCAGATGTGGGATCGGCCAATGCTCCGCACGTTCCGCTCGCCATCTGTGTCCTTGGGGCAGGATTAATGACCGGATGATGTAGCGGATTGTTAGGGGAACGTGCGCCTTCCTCGGAACTCCGCTAGGCTGCGACCATCTTGTTCGGCCGCAAGCCACGCCCCCCCATAATTTGCCAAATTAAACACTTCAGTAAGGACATTTGTAAAATGTAAGACATGCATTTTTATACTTTCTGTACTGATTAGATTAGATTAGATTAAAAGTTTGTAAATCAACTGGTTAATCCAATCGGAGTGTCCCTGCGCTAAGAATTCTTCCTCCTTGTCAGAACCGACCCTGTCCGATTTCCTCACCACCAATCTGCCTGAGATGACCTGAAGAACCAGGTTTTTAATTTCCTGTGGAACATCACTTCCGATGGTTGCATCCTAAGATCTAGCTGCAGTTGGTTCCAAATTTTTGCTGCTAGAAAGCCAAACGATATATCTCCTAACGTGCTCTTTGCACTTTATGAACAGTCAGCCTAGCAGTGCTCGCGGATCTAAGATTCCTAATAGGTCTGTAAGGGGTAAGTGGAGGGAGTAGATAGGTGGGGCCTTTCTCGTTTAGAATTCTGTGACAGAAGCATAAAGCTTTAAAAGTCACTCTGTCCTGCTCCGGCAACCAGTGTAGTTCTACGAGAGCCACTCCCAACGGGTTCGCCTCGAGATGTTTAATAGTAGATGGGCTGTGGCTTTCTATACTCTGCAACATTCTCATTCTACCTTTGGTGACCCCTAAGTAGAGGACATTACAGTAGTTCAATTGGGAAATAATCACCGCCTGGATAATGATTTTGTTTGCTGCTTGAGGTAGCAGATCTAAACTTCCTCAGTAGGCCAAAACACGTACCTGCCAAACCTGATATATGTTCTGCAAACAACAGTGTGTTGTCAAACCACACCCCTAAGTTTTTGATCTTATGATTAGGAATCGGGGCCGAAGCTAGTTCATATGGCCAGCAGACATGAGACCAGATTGAGGGTTGTTTACCAACTACTATAATGTCAGTTTTACCTGCATTTAGTTGAAGACAGCTAAATTTCATCCAATTGGCCAGGTCAGTTAAGCAAGCTCTAAGCTTAGGAACAGCCACTGCTTCATTCTGTTCTAGCGTAATAATCAGTTGAGTGTCATCAGCATTGGACACTAGCTTCACCCCATGTTTTGTGAGTATGTCTGCTAAAGGGCACATGTAGATATTGAATAACGTCAGGCTTAGAGCAGAACCCCTTGCAGCAAGGATTGGGTTTCAGATTTGAAAGGACGCTGAAAAACTTGGACGGACTTATCTCAAAAGAAATGATTGATCCACTCCAAAGTACCACCTCCGAAATCCCACAACCGTTTCAAAAGAAGGCTGTGGGATACCATGTCAAAAGCAGCGCTCAGATCCAGCAGGCTCAGAGCTGTCGTCTTACCTTTGTCTGTGGCCATTTTCAATGATTCAGATGCCAAAAGTAGTGCTGATTCAGTGCTGTACAATGATCTGAAACCTGCTTGAGTCTCATGAAGCACATGGTTTTCTTCAATAAATTTGGTCAGTTGGAGATTGAGAAATTGTTCAGCTATTTTAGCAAAGAAGGGAAGCAGGGATGCAGGTCAAAAATGTTCTAGGAGCGCAAGGTCCAGAGAGGGTTTCTTCCCCAAAGGGACCACTTTCACATGTTTCCAGTGGCTTGGGACTTGCCCTGAACAAAAGGATGAATTCAGCAGGTTTGTAAGTACCGGAGCAGTAGCTTCCTTCCCTCGTAACAGCATGTTAATGGGGAATGGCATCTGTGGGAGAACCAGATTTAACCATTGAGAGAACATGCGGGTTTCTCTCACAGTAGGGGTTTGGAAATTAAATAGCCCTTCATGTGGTTGTTTATCCTTTGGGGATAATGAATTTAAAGTTTCTGCTGGCCTTTGGAAAAGTGGCATATATTTTCTCAATTTTTTCAGCAAAGAAACTAGCCACTTGATTACAATAATCTGTGGAAGAGGGCATCAAAGCTGTAACATACTCAAGGGAGGTGAGCTCTTTGACTATACAGAAGATATCTTTAGGAGCATCCATGGCTAATTCAATTCTCTGCACATAAAAATAATGAAGTGTTCTCCTTATCTGCTTGTGATAGTGTTTTAAAGCTTCTAGGTGACTCATTTTGTCCTCAGGTTGATGGTTCCTCCTCCAGAGATTTTCAAGACGCTTACATTCTTTTTTAAAGAGTTAATATTTCCTCCATAAACCACTCCGCTGAAGGGTTAAGGTGGGAACTCTTACAGAGTTTCATTTTTTTTTTTTTTAACTTTTTTTATTTTCATCATCACAAATGGCACTTAGATACTATGATACCAAAAAAAACATAAGAGAAAAGTTTTATATCCTCTTGATAATACATAATAGTAATAAATAATAAATCCCAAGAAAAGAAGGGAAGTTACAGAAGGAAGGAGAGCAATAATCCTATATTCAACAATATATAGACAATATTTCATACAATAAATACAATGATATGAAATTATATTATCAAAAAGACATAGGTCGCCACAATAATTCAAATTTAACTAAAGAGCGAATTCCCCTTGCTTTGGCTAGGGCAGCCTCCAGACCATAAGTTTCTTTAATTATGACCCAACAATCTTCAACCAACGGAGGTGTGGGAGAAATCCATACCCTGGCTATAGTTAATCTAGCAGAAGCCATCAAAACTGAAAAAAGACGTGCTATATTTGGATTATTCTCCTTATATCCCAACATAATTTCTGAATCAGTAAGTGGTTGTTCAAACCCAAGTTTACACTGTAACAATTGTTCCATTTTCTGCCAAAAAACCGTCAATGCTGGGCATGATATGAACATATGTAGTAAATTAGCTGCATAAAGTCCACATTTAGGGCAATATTTTTTATCGCCGATCACATTTCCTTGGGCCCATTTAGCTAGTTTAGCCGGCGTATAATACAACATACAGACCGTTCGTAGCTGCTGGAGTTGCAGATTGACAGAATGGACCGACTCTTTCAAATTCCCTAATGCTTGTTTGATCATGCTGGGTGAGACCATTGTACCCAAGATTTGACTCCAGCGTTCAGCTAATTTTTTACTGCCATCCAATTTAAAACCATGTAAGTGTGTATACATTAATCCTATTAAAGATTTGGTCTTTCTTCCATATATACATTCCCAAACATTTGACTGCGTAAACTCAATTGTCCCAAGGTTTGAAATCAAATAGTCCCTTACTTGCAGATATTTAAAAAAAAAATGTGATGGTAGATTATATCTTTGACACAAATTTTCAAATGATTGGATTTCCTTCCCATTATATATCTCACCCAAACATGTAATTCCATACTTAGCCCAAGATTTGCCAGCCTGATCCTGAAAAACCTCAGGGAAAAGAGGATTCCCCCATAATGGACATTTGTCGTGGAACATTGATAATTTACATTTATAAGACATATCTTTCCAAATATGTAACATGTCCCTTACAGTCTTAAACTTTACTCTCTTGAAGTAGTTAGGGTCATTTATTCCATACAAGAACATATCTCGTTGATTACCCAAAATGAGGTTAAAAAGTGAATCTGTCTGGTCCATACCCAGCAAACAACGGAAACGCACGGTAAATGAGGCCCAAAAATATAGTTTGAAATCCGGGAAACCTAGTCCGCCCTGTTCATATGAGGATTTAAGTAGCTCAATTGCCCTCCTAGGTTTCTTATAGCCCCATATGAAACTACTACAGATACCCTCGAGTTTTTTAAACAAAGTATTAGGAATTTTCAAAGGAATTGAACGAAATAAGTATAAGAATTTGGGGAGTATTTTCATTTTAATTAAGTTGCATCTGCCAAGCAATCCCAAAGGAAGCCTATGCCAGATTTTAAACAGCTTGCTAGTCGCCTGTAAGAGTGGTACATAAAACTCTTACAGAGTTTCAATGGCGCTAAGGAGTCCACTACTTCCGTAATCCAGGAAGTAATTTGTTTGCTAGCTATCCGTGGACAATCCTCAAGCCTGGGAGTACTTGATGTCAATTTGTCCATAAAGGCACCTGGAGCTAGTTTTGACAATTTCGGGGTCATTTTAGGCAATGTATTCTGTTTCGCCTGGCCTGAGCCCTTCCAAAATTCCATGATCTTAAATGGGAGAATGGAGTGGTCACACCATGCCACAGGCACCGGAGGCAGGGCTTTCATCTGAGGACTATTTGAAAAAATATTATCAAGGGTGTGACCCCTAATGTGCGTAGAGCATGTACTAGCTGAACCAATCCTAAATCCTCTAGTTCTGTTATGAGCTGTGAGGCCTTATGGCTATGCCTATCCTTCAAATGTAGATTCAAGTCCCCTAGGACCGCAAAAGTTAAATAACAAATGACATAAGGGGGTAGTACCTCTGCCAAAGCATTAACAAACGCCCTAGCAGGACCAGGAAGCCTATAGATTAAAAAACCTGCCACAAACCAGTCACTATTAAAAGATATAGAGAAAAATGCCGCTTCACAGCCAGAAATCGACATTTCAGTTACTTTAACTTGAAAGTCCTTCTTGAAAATCACTGCTAACCCCCCACCTCTTTGCGAAGGTCTGTCAATTTTTTTAATGACACAGCCCTCAAGTAACGCCTCCAGTATATCCAGAGCTGACTGCCCATGAAGCCAGGTTTCTACCAGGAACACCCCACTGGCTCTTGGTTCGTTAATATCTCTAAAATGTCATATTTATCCTTACTTAGGGGCCTGCAAATTAACGATAAACAGAATACAGAGCTGGTTCCAGGCCTTGAACCCTTCATGCTCCTATTCTATCTTTGGTGAGGTCTTAAAAAAAAATGGCACCTAACACAGCCGTTACCCCCAGCACTGGCCTATATAGAATGGAGACAATCCTTGCCCACTTCTGTTCTAAGTGATAGGATCTCCGAAGGTGAGTAGCAGACTGCAACCCTCCTTGGACGGGCAGGGGTCTTGGCCCCTGGCACCATCCAGGCATGGACGGGCTTGCCTTTGGCGCACCTTCGGCGCAGCCGTGCCATGATTTTGTAGCCAGCCTCTCTC
This sequence comes from Triturus cristatus, assembly GCF_964204655.1. Taxonomy (NCBI): domain Eukaryota; kingdom Metazoa; phylum Chordata; class Amphibia; order Caudata; family Salamandridae; genus Triturus; species Triturus cristatus. Next base: position 530,724,048 of record NC_140586.1, read on the forward strand.
CAAATACAGAGATCGAGAAGGCAGCCAGCTAAACGGCAGTTAGGCAAAGAGTGCCGCAATTAAAACTGCAAATGCTAAAATTAATTAAAAACTAATAAAATTAACTAAGTAAAGCAGTGAGCCCTATAGATCAGAAACAGGGGAGCCAGGCACATCCCAGAGACTAGTGTGGTACAAGGAACAAAAAGCTAGGTGTAACACGGGAGCCAGGCAACTCCCAGCGCCTAGAGCGCAACAAGGAAACCAAAATAGAAGATTGAAAGACTGGGCTAGAAAGGCTCGGGTAAGCACACACATTCTCACCACAGAGACGGAATCCTGTGACTGTTAATAATGTAATGTGTCAGCCTTCGCAGGAGCAATTCCCGGCGTGCCATTTAATAGAAGGTTCGGTAGTTTAAGAAACAAAAGAGGGACAAAAATGAACGGAGCGACTGGTGAAAGAGTGTGGGATCGGACAAATAATAGAAAACAATGTCTAGGACCGGCAGTTCCTCTTGCTTTGAAGTTAGAGAAAGAAAAGTAAACAGCTCTCTGCAAACAGTGTCTGACATTTTACCTCAGTTTTTGAATGCACAGAAGAATGGCCCTAAGAGTAAGTGCTGGTGTGAAGTGCTAAAAATCTATTTAAAAAGTAGTCCCAAGAACAGTTACATTACTGTAACCATTGGATGAATAGTAGTAATTGGTCCCTACTCTCGGGGAGGGCTAAACACACGAAGAGGTATGACACATGCAAGCTATGGACAAATGGTAGGAAGAATATAAGAGCGACGATGGAGCCAGCAAATGGGAAGCCTATGGGCGGGCTGAAGCCCACAAAGTATATACAACATGCCTCTTCAAGACAGCGCTGCCTAGCCAAGACCCATTTGGTTATCATGTTGTGAACCAATTAATGAGAATATCTGCTGTATCTCAGTTATAGCCTGTGCCCAAAACTTTCCTAACAGGCCTATTAGTCAGTAATGGGCAGAGAATATTACAGAATGACCTCCAGTTTTGTAAAGAATGGTGTTTTTTTGCTTTAAAAATAGGAGGGTCTGATTGGTGCTCATAATTAACACTATTAAACGCACCTTTGGCACACTGCTCATAGAAATGAAATAAAAAGAGGACTAATTGAAAACTATGGTCTATTACTATCTTTAAAAATCAATTGAAGGAACAAATAGTCCCCCTCCACTTTAGTTGACGATTGGAATGTGCCTTATTGAACTGATTTTCCCTCTATCTCTGCTTTAAAATGTAGAATTATTAAATGACCACCAAACATCATAAGAGGCACAGTTGAAGCGCTTTTGGTAATAGATAGAAAATCTAAAACACAACTTAAACACTCCCCACTAATGCCACTTTAGGTGAACAACAACATTACAACATTGCCCACACCTAACGACAGTATTTATAATGTAAAGCTGGTGTGATTTGTTAGTGATTTATTTATAAGGAGCATCCCCTTTTCTTTACACAACTTAAACGGAAATGCACATTTCCCAGTGTTAACATTCATATATTGTAAAGGGCATTCAAAATCCAATTTATACAGATAGGTTATTTCTCAACCATCCCTTTCAAAGAAAATCAAATTGCGAGATTTATATTATTAAACAGAGCATCATGGACAGCGGTCTAAACATTTACAGAAGGTCTTGCTGCGTCTGGTGCCTGCTGGTACCGCCTTTTCTGGCAGAGGGCACCTTTCTGTGCATGATATAATATTTGAAAAATAAATCGTTTGGTGATGAATTAGAAAAAGAAAGAATATTAATTTATGAAATCAGAATCAACCCTAAGTAAATAAATCTTGGTGTCTTCCTTGACTCTCCAGAATATTTAGGAAGCAAATGCAACCTTTTAGTTCTCGATGATCTAATCACTCTAGACTTGTAATCAATTCTCGGCAGCTGTGGGATTGACTCATCACTCTTGGTGGTTATGGGTGTTACATGATTAAATGCCAGCCCATACATTTAAACAAACTGTTTTTCATATACAGAACAGGGCCAAAACTCTGGAGAAAGATTGACCACTACCTTCAAAAAGCTCAACTGCTCTGAACTAAGTAACAATGAGCTCTATGCTGCCACCTGAATAATGCTTCACTAGAGCACATCTTGGCAAGCGATTTGCATATCACAAAGTCCTAATCCTGTTCTAGAGATGAATTTGCCACTGCTTATTTTCTCTGCTTCCCCATCTGCTCTTCTCTTTGCTGTGTTTTCTCGCTGTTATTTTCTCGCTGTTATTTTTCCTTATTTTGCCTATCGGCCCGTCGTTTGATAATCGAAGCCTATTTTGGTCAAGAACAGTTGATTAAATTTTAACAAAGTGCTTTAAATCACATGAGATTATACTAAAGAAGCTGTTTAGGTTATTTCATTTATTGGATCAATGAATCAGAATAGTCCCTCTATCAGCAGATAGTGAAGAAAAATGCAATGATGGCAGCCATCCTGCTAGACTTGAGCTCAAATTAAACACTCATGTTGATGTACACCACAGTTTTAAGTTTCTGTGCCACTGGCTCATTGTAAAGTCTATTTGCAACGGTCTATTGATTGTCAACGCCAAAATGTTGACACATCATTGCTCAGGTCCTCAAACCATTATTAAAATATTTGGATTGCTGTACCAACTTTTCCGGCTGTCAGTCAAAATGGTTGTAGGTGAACTTATTAGCAAATTGCAGAGGTCCAAATAATGTTAAAGGGGCAGATTCACAGAACTAATCTGAGATAAAATCCTAAACTTACTACTTTCGGTATTCACAGAAGGCATTTAGTAGTAGTAAAGTTAGGACTCCTAGCTTTACTACTGCTAAACTGAGACAAAATCCTAACTTTACGACTTTCGGTATTCGCCAAAGGCATTTTGTAATAGTAAAGTTAGGAGTCCTAACTATACTACTACTAAATGCCTTCTGTAAATACCAAGGGGCATATGTATCAAGCGATTTTTTACTCGCAAACGCTGCGAATCGCAAAAAACAGCGTTTGCGAACAAAAAAATCGCTAAACGGTATGTATGAGCCATGTTTCAGTGCTAATTTAAGGAATCGCTAATTTTGCGATTTCCTAACTTTTCGCAAGCATTTAAGAAATCGCAAATTGCGATTTCTTAAATGACATGTAAAAAGCACCCAAGTTGTGCGAATTATCCTTAAGAAATCGCAAATTACCACCAACTTCCAGTTGGTGGTAATTTGCGATTTCCTTTCAAAATGCACTTTTTTTAATTTTACAAAGTGCCACATGGCGCTCATACATGCCCTTAGGGCATGTATGTGCGCCATATGCACACACATGCTAATTTCAGGGGTGCATCAGGGTGTCATCATGAAATTATTCTCAAATAGCGATTAGCAAATTGCGATTCGCTATTTGAGAATTACTTCCCATTCATTCCTATGGGTCTCCTGGCCCATAGAAATGAATGGGCAGGTATTCCTTAATTGCGATTTCGCAATTTGCTAATCGCAATTAAGGAATGTTAAGAAATCGCAAAAAGTTTGCAATTTTTTAAATACATCCCGTTTTGCAATTCTCAAATAGCGATTCTTTAAAAATCGCTATTTGAGAATCGCAAATGGTGATGTTGATACATATGCCCCTATGAGTAGTAAGTTTAGGATCTTATCTCAGATTAGTTCTGTGAATCGGCCCTAAAGCTATTCATTGCACACACATACCACCAGTTCGTCTGAGGCCTGGTGTTTAATGATAGAAAACTGGGATATACCAACATGGTTTTGATACAGACACACAAAATGTGAGGCAGAGGATGTTCTTTAATTATACTGCTATATCAACAGCTCCTTGCTCACTTCGAGTCAGTATGAAAAGTCTGTGACTGCCATACACAATGTATAAATAAATGTATAGGACAATGGATCTCAATAGGGACGGTGCGATGCATGTTCATGATGTGCAAAGGAACTAAAGTATTCCCAGTCTAGGATCATTGGCTAGTACCAAGGAGCTTAGTTTCAGAATGCATCATGCACCAAGCATGTTTGGTGAAAATTAAACTAAATATGAACTTGTTTTATTTAGTGCTTGCTACCACAGACTTTGCCATTGCCTAGCACTGTAATACACGTGTTACTATCTTTCAACTAAATGTTAATTGATTTATCACTCTTTGAATTAAGAAAGGTTGAGTTCACTCTACCCGGGTCTGAAAATGTTACTTCCAAGACATACAACAATGTTACGATTATGAAGTAGCTGACCTCTATTACAAACTAAATACCATCATACAAATCCCCACCTCTTGCATTGGACTATGTATATCTATCTACAAATGTTATTTGTGATGACCAGCTATGCAAACCTGGAACAGAACATTAGAGATGGGGCACAACATGGCACACATCAAGACAAGAGATTTTGGTCTCTTTACAAAACACAGAGGTGTGGAAGAGTGAGTGGCTCCGCAGAATATATCTTTTTTTACAATATGGTGCTATCACACTATGTATCCTTGCAATTTGAGGAAGAAAATTGCCTAGACCCTGATGATGTTGACAAGCCCTTTATCATGGCAGTAGTTGTAAATGGAAGAATGACAAGAGAAAGTGTTGTAATCAGTGTTTCTAATGTAGGCCATACTGCAGGAGTTACAGAATGGACAGATTTCATAACATCTATCCAATACCTAACCCCAAAAACGATTGGGTTTAAATATTTGACTGGGGAAATGAGAGCAAGCAGTGGTACCCTAGATCACTGCGTACTCCGCTTTAATTTGCCACCCTCTTTCCTAAAGAAGACCCAGTCTTAAAATTAATCAGGCACACATAAATGGAGATGCTAACCTCCTTGTGCTATTCCTCTACTAATTACAACAATCATTGCTCCAGGTATTCAAGACTTGGGATCATATTGAGCCCACTGTGGGATGTGCTTCATTCCATCAGGGCAGCAAAGGGGTGTACTTCACTGCCCTTGTGGACTATAGCCCACCATATGTAGAGATCTCCACCTACATGTTGGGGATCTCTGTGACTTTAGAGGAGGCAGCACCAAGGCTGATCCTCTGAATTCAGAGAAGCTATCCAGTGCGAATGTCATGTGCATAGCACCCACAAAGCAATGTGTTTAGTTTTTCAAAAACACACTCCCAATGTGAGAGTTTGGTTTTGAAAATACAAAAATAAACGTTCTGGACATGCTTGGAGTTTTCTTCTAAAGTCTGGGGGTCATTTCTTTGTTTTCCAATCTGAATCCGCTAGGTGTAATATTTGCCCTAAATATGGCAGACGGTCTGACGTATTTGACAGTTTGGTAAACAGGGTAATCCAGTAGGTTTGTGGCGAAGTATCCTGTCTGCTAAGCTCTAAATCAGTGTGGAAGAGTGTTGAATTACCTGTGCACAACATTTTTCTTCATCTGTGGGTTTATGAATAGCCCTGGTGTAGGAATGATTAGAAACATAGAAATGGCGCAGAGCTGCAAAGTAAATCTGGAGTTGTTCTCCATGCCAGAGTAAATTGCAATCTTCAAATAGATCTGCTCCTTAATTGTTTAGGAGCATCTGAGTCTTAAGGACTGCAAAAAATGGCTGATAGCGTTATTGTTAGTGGCCGCCTGCAAAACCGTGTCATGGATTCTGACAGAGACACCTTGGAATGCTTGGATACCCTGACTTCTTGCTAGTCAGGACGACTCTTAGGTTACCTGTGAAAATAGTGAATTTTACTTCCTGGTAAGAAAATCATCAACATTTTTCATTAAGATATTTAATTTGAGGTGCACAAAATGGTGTTCAAGGAGTGGCCCCACTGCTCTCTGAGCTAAGGACCACCATCACTGTTCCCCCAGCCGATTTGTTCTTGTTGATGTCTTGAAGGAAGCTGGCATATTTCCCAAGTCGCTGTGTCAGCTCTTTGTGCAGCTCCAGAAGATCTTGCAGTTCTTTTTCAAAAGTGTACGACAAGTAGTCTACAGCTATCAAATGAGGGAGCCCCAGCACACAAGAGTTGGGCACCTCCTCATATAGTCTAGGAGTTTCAAGTAAGCATCCCGTTTTAAAAATACTGTTCATCTCACAGTTCTTGAAGGTAGACAAGTCATTCACTGCTAAGCCAGTCTCGAACAAACGAGTCTGTGCCGCAGTCATCCTACTTTTTGTCACCACCATCTCCTTTTCGACATTCTTTATCTTTCCGGAGAGTCCATTCATCGTGCTCCCATCGCAGAGTCAATTCTTGCAGTTTTCTTCTCTAAGGCTGCATGGAATGCACTGATTGACTTCAGCAACATGTTTTTATCTGCCGTAAGCAATGACTCCTTGAGAGGCTTGGTCTCCACATGCTCTTTCTGTCCCTTCTAGCAAACATTACTTCTGGAGTTTAAATGTTCTCTTTATGCCTCCTTTTGTCTGCCGTACTTGTACACCGTTCCTGTGTGCAACACCATGCCAAATGTTGGTGCTGTGTTTAGGTGGGTGGTTTAATCAGCCTTACACTCATGGACTTTGATTCTTTAAAAGGCCAGGGGTAGCAGAAGGGACATCATATACTTTTTCACCTTAATGTTGTCACAGAAAGTGACATCACATGACCTTTGATTCGATTAGATTTGATTTATGGATTTATAAATTGCATGAATGCCCGGGGGCGTCTAGGCGCTAAGATCAGGTGGACCAGATAAGGTTGCCGATGTGATTGTACATAACATGTTAGTTGGTGAAGAGCCAAGTTTTTAATGCCTTCCTGAAGGATGGCAGCATAGGGCTGTTCTTTACAGCGACTGGTAGTAGGTTCCATGTATTGACTGTCACTAACAGGAAGCTTCTCTTCCAGTGGATTCCCATCAATAGTTGTAAGCCCTGAAGAGTCCCGCCCATGTGCAGGGACCCTAGAGCATTAACAAAAAATATATGCATATATACCCGACTTATTCGCAGAAGCAGCAAACGCAAAATGCCATGCCTTGGTATCGTGGTACCCTCAACCAGGCTCCAGAGGGAATGCCCTGTTGATCGACTGGTCAGAGAAATGGCTTTACCCCTTTCCACCAGTCCCTCTCATTCCACTGGTGATCAGCAAGCTCTACAAATCCAGGACAGAGATGATCCTGATCGCACCAGAGTGGCCTCGCCAGTGGTGGTACACGGACCTACTACACCTCTCCAAGACACCACAGAGGAAGGAGATTGCCATGCCATCCGGATCTGCTAACCAAGTCAGGAGGGAAGGTTTTTCATCCCAACCTCCAGTCACTGAGATTGACAGTATGGCTCCTGAGTTCCTACAGTATGGTCACCTAGGCCTCTTGCAGGACTGTATGCAGATCTTGAAAGAAGCAAGAAGGCTTTCGATGAGAAAGTCATATGCTTTCAAATGGAAGCAGTTTTTATCTATGGTGTACAGCTAATGGTCATAACCCTATCATGAGTCAAGAACAGGTTATTTTGCCATATCTTTTGTACTTAGCTAAAGCGGGCTTAAAGTTATTTTCCATCAGAGTACATCTGGCAGCAAAACAGCTTATAGAATGTTTCCTACTCAGGCTTCTTTCTTTCAAATGCCAGTTGTTAAAGAATTCCTGGAAGGGCTAAAAAAGGTCTACCCACCAATTTGGTTATGCTTCCCCTGCCTGAGAACTTAATGTGGTCCTTTCTAAATGAATGGGTCCCCCCTTTGAACCCATTCACAAGGCTTCTCTACAGCACCTATCTTGGCAGGCCGTTTTTCTAGTGGCCATTACCTCTGCCCGCAGGGTAAGCGAGATTCAGGCCTTATGTTCTACAGAGCCTTATCTTGTTTTCCATGCTAATCGAGTGGTTATGAGAACTCAGCTGAGTTTCTTACCTAAAGTGATCTCGGACCTTCATATTAATCAGTCTATCGCTCTACCTACATTTTTTCCAAATCCTTCCACACCTGCTGAGAGGGCATTGCATTCACTTGATCTAAAAAGGGTGTTAAAATTCTATCTGGATAGAATGAAATATATAAGAAAGTCGATCCGTCTCTTTGTTTACTGTGGTCCAATCCACACTGGTTTTCCCTCTTCTGAAAGGTCCATCTCTCAGTGGATATTATCTTGCATCACATTAGCTTATCAGCTAGCTCACAAGCAGCTCCCTGGCAAGCCAAGGGCTCACTTTACGAGAAGTAAAGCCGCTACTCCGGCTATGCTTAAACATTTACCTATTCAAGAGATATGTAAAGCAGCTACATGGTGGTCTGTCTACACCTTTGCCCGCCTTTACTGTTTAGATTCTGATACTCAAGCGGATGCTCAGTTTGGTCAAGCATCCTTTAGGATTTTTTGGGGATAATTGTATAATTAAGAATATGTTTGATATGCAGGTATTCGTCCGCAGGGTCCAGGGATAGGCTTTCTATTCTATTCAGTACTTATGACTATTGATGAGTTTTCCCTGGAAGAGAAGGATAAGTTACTTACCTGTAATCCTAGTTCTCTTCCAGGGGTATACTCAAAGTCATAAGCAACTCTCCCTCCTCCCCGGACAAATACCTTGCCTATTACAGAATGTTTTTTCCTCATTTTATTTACACAATGTAATACGCTGTTAAAAAGACCTGACTTAACTGTCACCTGTGGGACATGATCGGAGTGTGGAGGTCCTGGAGGTCTTAAAGGCACTGCGCCAGTTTTTTACTGTGAGCGTTCTATACGCAGCCTTCTTGGCTAATCTGCCTGCTATCACCTTGCCTTTTTCTCTGAAAATAAAGGCTGTGTTCAAATAACTTGAGAGTACATTTATCTATGTCATGGAAATGTTATTTTATATGATGTTTTTCAAATGAAAAATACAATGCAACATTGGCATATTGGAGCCTAGATTTGAAAATTGGGCTGCATATTTATATACATGTGTGTATATTGTAGATATATGCGTGTGTGTTTGTGTGTGTGTATATATTTTGTCAGTGCTCTGGGGTCCCCACACGTGGGCAGGACTATCAGTGCTTATGACTTTGATGAGTATACCCCTGGAGGAGAACTAGGATTACAGGTAAGTAAGTTATCCCTCTTCCACCCCAGCGTGCTTTTTTAAATCTATGTGTTTGTAGGAGTTTACTATGTGCAGATCTTAAACTTTTTGTTGCTTAAACTTCTTGACCCTACATCATCTCAAGAAGTGATGTCACATAACCTTAATCCTGATGACATCACAATAATTAACAGTGCTGAATTTATATAATTAAAACTATATATTCTTTTAGGGAAGAACAAAAGGTGGGGGTTTCTCTTCCCTGAGAACATTTTTTTAAAAAAAAGGGTTTTACTGGTCCATTTTAATGCACAATGTTCACATAAATATGCTAACAAGCCATAGCGTTTAAAAAACACACTTACTAAATATTCAAGTCCTACTAAAATCTGGTAGTCCCCATGAGTTCACCCAATTAGGTTTTTAAAATGTCCTATGTGTGCCCCCTTATGTCAAAAATTACCTCCATTGCTAAGACCATAGTTTTGCCATTTTGGCCCCTTTTTGCCAAACATTACTTACCATGCCAGTGCCAGAATTTTCCTAATACTGATTCTCATGTACTATGGGGGTCCCTTATGTCACAGATTATGTTTAATATGTCAGGGACCATATTTTGTCTTGGATGGCTCCATGAACTTGCCACAGTTGTCTTCTCATATGCCAAGAATTTCCTCCAATGTGCCATTGCCAGCAATTTGCCACAGGTGCCAACTATGCCAAGAATTTGCCCCATGAGACCAACTCTGGCATCTTTTCATGGGTGCTCCATGCCAAAATTTACCTACAGAGTGCCAGCAGTAGCATTCTGTAGAGAATATCCCATATACAAGTATTGCCTCCAGTATTCCAGTGCTAACATTTTGTCAATGGTGCTTCTATGAGCCAAGAAGCATGCCAGGTCCTCCAGTGGATCTGAAACCATAACAGCACATGCTCACTTACATTCACTTATTCAAACTGATTCTATCATTAGAACTGACTTGCACTCATTCATTTTCGCCTAGTCTTGTGCACTCACTCTCACCCTGAATCTTTCATTCGCACTCTCTCACTCACTCTTACTCACTTATACTTACTCTTTCATTTTGGCACACACACACACACACATCCACGATCTCATATACAAACATACATGCTCACACATATACATGCTCTCTCACCCAAACTCACTCTCACCCACATGCACACACACAACATACATTAAAACCATTTTATTTTTCTTATTTAAGTTACAAGTGAAGGTCCAGATCTTGCCGCTCCACTTTTTTATTACACAAATAGTGAAAAATGAACTTTTAATGTAATATAAATTAGCAGAAAACGAGGTTAGGGCCTGACAATGCGAGACACCCCTGTGTTCTTGGCTCTGCTTTATCACCTCTGAGGCCAGGGGTCGCAAAGGCAGAGCTCGGAGTAGTAAGGAGCAAGCTAGGGGTCGGAACTGCAACCCCTAAATGATGTCCAAGCTTACACTACCATCCAGGATGTCTTTTTCAGGGTTCACAGTCATCACCTGAATTGACCCTTTCTGTCCTGCAGTTTAGGATAGGACAAGGGGTCCATCACCTTTCAGGAATTATGTGTGTCCACTTCTGGCGGGTTCCATCTGTTGTCCGCTCCTCCTCAGGGGGTCTGCCAGGAATCACCATGATCTGCACCAACCACATCTCGCTGCTCCATCTTGCCCCCAGTTTGCCTTGTAGGCTCCAGCTAGTCCCTGTCGCAGGGATGAAAGAGCCCATGGGGTCATGACGATATGCTGCATTAGGTCCAGTTCCTTCAGTACACCACTGAGTGCCGGCCACAATAGGCAGGAGAAGAGTCTGTCAAATGCAATCTGGATGCTGAAGGGTCATGCTTCACTCACCTGGTGCTATGCACGGTCTGCAATTTTGACAGCTCAGACAGGTTCTATGTCTCCCCGCCACACACTTGTTTTTTAACTTGTAATGAATGAAAAAAATAGTAAGTATCCTTAATTTTGTTTAAAGTAATTTTCAAATGAAAGATGGTCTCCCCGTAGAAGAATTTTGATTCTTAAACCAGGAATGTCCTCGCTAAAAGGTGCACTCTACGCAAATCCCCCTGATATATTGATCAGTCGTGAATACATCCATTCCAAATCATGTAGTCACCAAATTAACTTTTCAAGTTTCCAGATTCTTGATCAAGCCTTCATGTTTAATGATCAACATTTCACATTCTTCACATACTTTAATCAAATGTAGTTGATCTTCTGTTTTAAATTGACATGTCTTTTGCTGATGGGAATTCACTGAATACATTATGAGACAACTGCCTCTGCATTAGGAGTATATCTATTTCTGAATGTGTTTTGCTTTAGTTTGAGTCAGAAGGCCGGTAGCCCTGCGCTTGTTCTCCTAGTGCTGAACAGTTGTACTATCAGAGGTTAACAGCCTCATTGTACCCTAAAAATAAATATGAGTAAACGAGTGGGTACTATGGTATGCCTTGATGCACCACTAAATTGCACAGTTCGCAATATATGTATCACAAATGAATGGTACTAGCCTCATACAAACTTGTAATGTAGATTATTGATTCAATTACTTACCAGTAATCTTCATTACTCTGCATACCCTTTTTCTGGTACAACCACTTTCTATTTGTGGTGTTTAGACTCCCCCAGGCACCAAATGACTTAGCTGAAGCCAAATAAAAAGCATCAATCCAAGCCTCATCCATGCCCCTCCTACAAATGTGGTAATAAAGGAGAACGGAGCCCACAACACTTCCTTTGCCTTCCCAAGCTATATAAGGGAATTCAGGTTGTGAAGGGGAATGGGAGAGAGAATTGTAAGTATTGGTACAAAAAAAAAGTGTATTCGGAGTAATGAAGATTACTGGCAAGTAATTGAATCATTACCTCCTCAACCCATTTTCTCGTACTACTACTTAGTATTTGCGGATATACCAGAGCAATCAAAACAACCTGATTCCCTGATAATAAGTACTCCCAAATGATGCAAACAAAAAATTGTAATGCAAAGGTAGGAGATACAGTACTTTACGGAACAGCAGCCGCCAATACCCTAGTACCAAAACTCATAGACTCCGCTTTCTGCACGTCCAGGCTATAGTGGGAAACAAAAGTAAATGGTGTAATTCAGGTAGCAGCTTTGCATATATCCAAACAGAAGCCCCACCACCCTCAGCCCAGGATGCAGCTATACTGCAAGTGGCTCTGCCCTGTACTCTACCCATCAAGGCTGTCCCCTCTGGAGCATAAGCCATAGAAATGAGAGTTTGTCCATCTATTCAGTGTCTGAGTAGAAGTCCTTTCTCCATGATGGAAAACACCAAAGTTCACAAACATGTTTTCTCATTGTTTATAGTCTAGAGATCTGGACAAGTAATTTTTCACAGCTCTTGATACATCCAATGTATGTATGCGTGTTCTTCCGCAAGGTAAAATTATCTCTTGTTCTGATGAAAGGGAGTCATAACCTTAGGACAGAAACCTGGTCCTAAATTAAGTACCAATCTGTCAGGGGAAAAAATCTTAAATAAGAGGGCCTCATGCACAATTGACACAATACTCCAAGCCTACGAGCTGATGTGATGGCCATCAAACAATATATCTTCAAAGACAAATGTTTCAAATCTACCTCTAAATCAAGAAGGAGGGACAGAGAGCCGGGTTAGGAGGTCCTGCACACAGGCTCCGGGGTAAGGTTAAGAATTATAACAGAGTATGCAGCTCCTGTAAGGGGATGTGGGGAAGACAGGTCTTACACTTTGTGTCTCTAGCACACCACGATCTAAGGTTAGAGGACCTACAACTGTACCTGTTGTCCTCCTACCACTCCCTTGCAAGCTACCCGTAATCCAACCTCAGCGAGGCAACTCTAACTAAGAGTTACATCAGCACCCCACACTTTCCCCCTCCTCTCCAGTCTCTCGCCCTAGTATTCATTTAGCTCAATTCATTTTATTTCATTAGTACACTGCTTCAGCTAAACCTTTACACCACCTAGAACAAATTTCCCGTGGTCATTACACTAATCTTTGTTCCTTGGCTGTAATTTAATCTTATTTTTTTTCAATTAATTCACATTCGTTACAGTCCCTTTTGGCTTCAGTGAACACCTTACACCACCTAGGGTAATCTCTCTAGTGGTGATTACACCCCTCCCTGTTTCCTTGTCTGTCCCTACACAACAAGTGTACATCTCAATAAAGTTGCCTGGAACGCATCCTCCCAAGATGGCCGCCCAAGCGTTAGCACTCTAGCTTCTGGTACAAATACGAGCAATCCGGAAGTCTTCCCCACAGGTCCCGGAGCAAGGGTAGGACGCAGGCAAGTTTTCTCTAGAAGCCTGGAAGTATGCCTTGCATGCAGGCGCCTTCAAACTACCAGTAAGCTGCCTGAGCACTTCTTAACCCTACCTAAATATTCCTACGTCCCTTTACAGATCACCGGAGCAACAACGTGCTCTGGCCCACCCCGTCAGCCACAGACGCTCGTACTAAGGACGAGTCCATGCGAGTATCGGGAGCATGTTCACGGTTGTATGTGTATCTGTAGACGGTGTCCTTTCACTTTTGAGGGCGCACGAGAAGATGTGTTTGCTCCTGTAGTCAATTATCGAGCGCCCACCGCATCTGTGAGCTAAACGCCCCCTTGTTTTACTGCCTTACCGCCAGCTAACCGACGCCTGCATTTTGGTGTTGTTTCTATCCTTGGTTGTGTTTTGTTTTGTTAACGGTTGTTTTAACTTTTACTACTAGCCCACTTTCTTGATTGCCAACACGGCACTCGGGGGGTTTGCTTTTGCCTTAGTTCAGCGGTGCAGAACTCCTGCGTCCACGTTTTTAACATTTACAACAAAGTATTCACGTATGTCACCATGTACTTCTAGACTTATGCTACCAGCCTTGGCATAATGGTACATACGCAGGCACAGCAGGGTAATATTACGTGCGAGTTTAGTTACCATCTTGCACGTTATGTATGCACCTAACTCAGCTTGGTGGCCAATTGTCACCATTTACTGTATAGAACCTTTTTAACTGTCCAGCGGCTGCCATGACCTTAACAGTTGCATTGTCACATGTAATGCGGTTGTCACTACCTATACTTCCCTACACAGTATACTAATCCACATGCATTTATGAGAAATGATATTCCCACTTTAGTTTCAAACAAACCGTTCACTAGTGGTGAAGTCCACTCCTTTGACCCAGCTACCCTATGGTTTTACTTGTCATAATTTTATTTAATTGTTTGGATACCCAGATGTAGTATCACGCTGTATTGCTACAATTAGCAGTACCTTTCATCCAACCTGACCTTTGTCCTAATGCCCTATTGGGTTGTCCTTCCCTTCTTGCTTCTCCTTTCTCTTACAGGTCTACTGATCGCCCCAGTACACGTCTACTAGGCCGTCCTACCTCCCTAGTAATTTATGTCACTATACTGAATACCAGGTGATAGTGCACTTCTTTACACATCACCGGTCCTGACGAAGTGCCATTTGACCCGTTAGGGGCAAACCAGGCACGAAACATGTTGACCATTCACACATAACTTGACCCTTGAGGAACATTATTTTCCACACAGGGGTACACACACCATTTTTCATTAGGCGGGAGCTACCTAGCTTATTAAAATTTAACCCAATAGGACTGTTCCTTACCTATTTTAACTATCTCACTCCCTTGTGCACTACCCAGCCCCCACACCCGCACGCACCTTACAGCTTCTTCTTCAAAAGATCCCCGCCAAAGAGCCCCGGTTTCGGGAGCCCGTCAGGCATTGCAGCGCCAGCCTGACGAGGGGCAACAGCCCAATGATGAAGCATGACACCTCTCGGGGTGCGTGAGGGCATCACGAAGAAAAACCGGTCTTCCCCACCTCCCCTTACAGGAACTGCACACTCTGTTATAATTCAAATCTACCTCTCCCAGTGGTTCAAATAGAAGAAGTTGTAGAACCATAAGGACCACAAAAAAAATACCCCAAGGAGGAGTAGTAACATTAATATTGGGTTTCATTAATATAAACCCTTTCAACAACCTTGCACCTATGTAATCCATTTCAGGATTTCCCCATGGAGCTTTGATCGTCCTTATTGCTGCCCATTGTACCATTAGAGTAGTAACCGCTAAACCTTTATTTAAACCATCCTGCAAGAAATGAAGGATCCATTGTGAGTCACAGTTGGTAGGGCGCAAAGATCTTCCAGCGCATCACTTAGAGAAAGGTGACCAATGATGATTATATGATTGCCTAGTGGAAACTTTTCTAGAATGCTGAACTGAGCAAACCACAGGATTAAAGAGCCCCAGACTCTTAAAACCCCCGCCCCGCAAAAGCCTATACCATCTGACGCATTCTCCTGCATGGATCCAGAGGCAGACAGAGTGAACAAAGAGGGCTACGATCCAGTGGGATGACCCATTCCGGAGCGCTAGCCGTTAGTCTAAACAGTGGGAACCATCCCATCCTTGGCCAACAGGGGACTACTAAAACAAGGGACACATCCTCCCTCCTTACCCTGACGTTGTTCTTCCCTCAGACATAGGTAGCCATGAGCGAAAATAGATATCCCTTCACCCAGCACTCTATCTGGAACGACAGATCTGTAAGACTTTGGCACACCATGTGGAACTGCTTGTTCAAGTAAGATTTTGTGACTTTATTGTCCGTCCTGACTACAACTTGTTTTTGCAATTGTTGGGAAAAATGAAGAAGAGAGTTAAAGATAGTCTTCATCTCATTCAGTGGTGGCTGCTCCCGCGCATCATCAGTCGGCGGGAAGGAGGCGAAAGGGGGTGAGAGAAGAAAAAAATATATATATTTACTTGTCTGCCGGCCGGCTGTGTGGCCGGCCACCGCCTCTCTTCCGTCCTCTTCCTGGCTTCTGTTGGACCAGGAAGTAGGATAGGCTCCCCTAAGCCGCGTTGTGAATGGTCTGAGCGCCGTGGTTCAGCACTCAGATGTGGAATGGAAGCATGGGCATGTTCTTCACCCTGACTGTAAAGAAGCCCAGGTGGAGAACATGCAAAGTGCGCATGAATGTTTAGCCCAAACATTCATACGCACTTAGGAGGGTGTCACCACTCCTCCCCTCTGCGCAGCCTAGCCCTGCACCACAAAACTGCCCCTGCACAGAAAATAAAATGATAATAACATATCGTTATTATCATTTTATTTTTCCTTTATTGCCGTGCTGACAAAAGGCAATGGGGCAACGCTCCTCTGCCTTAGCGGAGGAGCCACCTATGATGTCCTTCCAATTCAAAGCAAGGAGACTTTTCCTCTGGGAACCTTTTTACCTGAATCAACTCACTGCCCAACGTGGCACCTCAACCCAAACTGTTTGCTTCTGTGGTTAGAATACATGGGAGTGACAAGATGAGTGAGACCGCTTTGAGTAGGTGAGTTGATTCCAATCACCACTGCATTTCTACCCAATCATTGTTTGTCACAGGCACCATTTGGTCGAGACTGTGAAGAGCTGGAGTCCAGTGCGGCAGAAAATGACGAACCAATGGTCCCAGATAAAGGCATGCCAACAGGACAACAAAGACACATGCTGTCCTAAAGAGGAAATCCAGAAAGAAATCATGTATATATCAATAGGGGAAAGATTAAGAAAAAAATATCTCCAATAACCAGATATCCTACCATGGAGATGCAGCCATTCTCTCATACACATCTCTGACTGCTATACTATTGAGCAAACCAGACTCCACATCTTCTAGGCCCTTTTCTGAGTCGAAGTGGCAATCCCCAGATTGGTCTGAAAGTGAGCTCCCTTGAACTTCAGGTCCTGAGTTGGGGAGATGTGAGACTTTTCCAGATGTATTAGCATACCAAAGTCCCCTAGAGTTCCACAAACCCCTTCAGTGTGATCCTAAAGAACTATCTTCGAAGGATCAGCCAGTTATTCAGATCTGGGTGAATCATAACTCTTTGGCTCTGAAGTTTGGGCACAATAGGTGCCAGGACCTTTGTGAAGACTCTCAGGGAAGACCTCAGGCCTAATGGAAGGATCCTGAATTGTCAGTGATTACCTCATACACAAAACCGCAGGATTTCTGATGAGGTGATCAATCAGGATGTATAAATAAGCATCCGTTAAGTCCAGAGTTGCCATTCATGATCCCGGAGTCACAAAAGGAATTATCTTCTGCAGGGTCTCCATCTTGAAGGGGGTTTTCTTGAGAAAAATGTTCAACTTCCCCGAGGTGATTGTTAATCTGTATTTCCCCGAGGACTTTTTCACCAAGAAGACTGAGGAATAAAACCCTTACCCCTTCTGGTTCATATAAAACATAACCCTTTTCCACTATCTGAAGAACCCAGAAGCGTGAAACATCGTTTTGCAACCTTTGAAGAAAAAAGGACAGGTGCCCCAGACCAGGATGAACTTAGATGATAATGGGGTCTTGTGTTGAGTAACATGCAATCGTCCCATGTCATGACACATATTGGTGCACCAGTATATATCAAAATGGTTGGTAACATGCAATCGTCCCATGTCATGACACATACTTGTACACCAGTGTATATCAAAATGGTTGTTGGGATGGGAATGTCCCCTTCATGATAGTACTGAGATACACCCCTTCTAAGTGACCCTAGCTGTAGGCACTCTTTCCCCTCTCCCAGCTATAGGTTATCTGGTATCCTGATAGTTTTGGCCCAGCACACAAAATAATCCTATTGTGCATGCCCAGACCTGGACCTTGTAACTGACCAAAAGACTCAGGACATGATTTAAAATCTGGACTGGAGCACCAAGCTCACTCTCTAATTGACATAGGAATTCCGTTCATATGCTTGGGCATATGAATTATTAGGTGATGGCAGCACATCTTTTTTTCAGATTTTTTTTTACTAAGCAGACCTTTTTAGCTGTTTTGGTTTAACTATGGTGTCTACAGGCCCCACTTGTGTAAATTTCCACTTGAATGCAATGTTCAGACCCTGCACTGACATACCTGTGTGTGTATCATGTCTTCTGTATAAATGATGACAGAGAACAGGGCTTATTAATGTGGTGAGTGTATGCTTGCATTGTCTAGCAAGATCTATTTTGGATGCCCCTAGTAAAAAATAACATAACATGGAGGGTTTGTATAGCCTTCCCTTACAGCAATAGAGTATTGCTCACAATCTAGAGTAGAAATGTGTAGCCTTTCTTCATAAGTGCCTGTTGATAATTTCTTCCTGAGCACTATCACTTGGCTGATGGAGTGTGTGGCTAAGTGAACAAGCATTTGCAATGCAATAGGTCTTGCATTATTAAAGTTGAGCTATTGGTGTTGCATTATTTAGCAATGCCAATAGCTCAAACTTAAATAATGCAAGACCTATTGCATTGCAAATGCTTGTTGATTTTTATAATGAAAGCAATACAGTGAGAATGAGTAGGGAGAAGAAAAGATTCATCTCCCGTACGTTTACTTGTTTTTACCTCTGCAATACATAAATAATGAAAGGCGCCTTTTCCCAATTTGTATTTACAAACCACCCGAGTTTCAGGATTTAATACCGGTTTCTTGAGGGAGGCGCAAATGACCACAGGTACTTAGGCGAGCGCTCTCCAAACCTCGGCGGTTATCTAGGAAAGCAGGATTGGAAAAGCCAGTTCGGCAGGCGCGACCGACCCGCCCTTTCTGTTGTAACTGAAAGTAAACTTACCCTTTCCTGCTTATATGTGAGAGCGCTGAGATTTGCAGGAAGAGCTGGCCAGGTACGTGAGCTGGTGCGAACAGACTAACCAGGCACCGGGTCGGCTCCAGAGAGCAGAGGGACCCGAGAATCCGGACGTGGGCATCCGGACTCCGGAAGCCAGCAGCGGACTGCGCCGCAACCGTACCTGAGGTAACAAGCTGTCTCCGTAGAGCTGACGGGGGGAATGGAAAGTGAAAGTGAATGAGGCTGCTGAGGACGGAAGGGGGACAGGAGATGTGCATGCTGCGTGGCTGTACACGTTGCATGCAAGCGCGTCTTCACAAGAGCGTACACAGGCTCCAATCTGCCAAAAGCCTGCGCGTGCCCATCTCCTGTCCCACTTCCGAGGCAAGTCATCAACAATAGATCTCGCTGGCGACAGCGCTTCGCGCTGTGTTCGCCAGGCGAGACCTAAAAAGGGCCTCTCTTTTATTGTCCACGGAGTGTTTTCAATGCACGGACTGCTCCGTTGTCTCTCCCCAGAGTGCTACTACAGAAGGCCGATGCCAGCCAGATGCAGAACGTGCCTGTCTATGCAAGATTTTTGGAGCTGCAAGGTTACTCTGTCAAAGCAACAAAATATCTCCCTCAACTCTGGCTACCCCACCTCGCCAGAGAATAAATCATGCACCTCTCTTCTCCCTTCAAACACCAAACCAATTTATAACTTTGATAGGCATGCGCTGCCCATGTTCGGGAATGCCCACTGGGGTGCCAAGTAGCGAGGTAGATCAGCACCAAGGAACCGGGCACCCGGGGAATAGTGTAGTTTCCAATCTCAGCATTTTGAGAATGTGGAGTCAGAAGGCAGACTCTGCATAGGCGGCTTGCAACTCCTCTCTGTAGAAACACCATCAATCACTAATGATGTCCACAGTCGGATGCCACTTGCTCAAAACTGTTACTCATCCTTGGGGTCCATGCCTTCAGGGGCATAGTCTATGTCGCAGGGTGTGGGGCTAGTCTGAGTCACTATGTTGCAAGGGGTGGTCGGGTGTCCTCTCCCCAACATGGCCTCTAAGGGGCTTTGAAGCTGATCTGGCAAAGTACTAGCCTGCTTGGGATCAGTGAAGAATTGGGGCTTGTCATTGTATTGTAATTGCATTTATATAGTACTTACTATCCCTGACAAGGGGTCGAAACGCTTTTTTGGCGAGTAGCACGCTACTCCGGTACCCATAAAGGATTACTGGTGAATTAGTATAGTGAAAATATAACAGAAATTTGAGTGGTGGATTGAACATGATGTGTAGTTTTGCAGGATACAAGAGAGCATTTGGATGTCACAAGATTGTATGTAACATCAACAAACCTCCACATGCCCCTACACTATGGCACCTCGTCTACAGATCAGATTTTTAACTCTTAACATTAGGGGCATGCACACAGCACGCCGCTGCTCCTCTGTCTACTCCTACATGAAGCAGCACAATGCACTATTAGCTTTCTTCAGGAGAATCATCGCTTCAGCGGCGGACTTAACAATGGAGGGGCACAATGTACGGAACATCATACTCCACCTATGCCTGGGGCATGTTACTCTGGATTCACCCAAGCACACCCTTCCAGACACTCAACACAGTCATCGACAAGGAGGGCTGATACGTCTTTGTAGAAGGCCGCTTAGATGGCGTTCAGGTGCATCTAGGGTGTATTTATGCTCTGAACTTGGACCAATCCAATTTCTGGCTCTCCCTGTCTAGGGTACTAGCTCAATGGGTGGACATCCCGTGGGCATTGAGTGGGGATTATATTAGCGTCCTCGATGTCCATTTACACAGGTCCCACCCACTGCTCCCCCAAGAGCATGCACATCAACACTTGGTAAAATTTGCCCGATGGATCCATCACTGGTAATTGTCAGTGTGCACAACCCACACGCCAGACACTAGTCACACTACTCGGGCCCCCAAGACTTATATGTCCACCTAGACAGTTTCCTATGCTCTGCTTCTGTTCTGCAGGGTCTGACACACTCGGACCACCTAGGGCGAGTCATCTCCGACCATGCCGCCCACATAATTGACATGGATTGGAGCGCACCCCTCCCGCCAGTTCCTACATTGCGCCTACCCCACAAAGGCCTGAACGACCTAGTCTTCCGAGACTCCCAACTTACTCATATATGCCATTATTTGGCTGAACACCATGCCACCGCCACTACGTGTGCTGTTGATTGGGATTCCTTTAAGGTAGTCATCAAGAGCATGTGTATACAGAACACAGTGGGAGTCCGCTGAGAGAGGAACAGGGACCTCAGAGACACCGAGGGAACGCCAGCAAATCTCGACAACCAAGCCCTCAATGATGCTGCCATATGCCAAGCACTGGTGGCGGCCAGAGAAGGCTATACAACTTTCATAAAGCGCCTCCGTTGTTACAACTTTACAGCCTATACAGCCCAGATAGATTCCACTGGCGACAAACCAAGCTAACTCTGCCAGGAGGCCAGTGCCTTCCCATCACTGAAATAGCCCCAGACATAGAATCCCCTGGCTCTTGCAGCAAGCCATACTACAGGCATTCTATGACTACTACTCTGCGCTTTATCAAGCATTCCCTGACGGCTCCTCGACATGGTGTGGGAGTTCTTGGCACCCATGCCGTTACCCAGCATCAACGCCATCGAGTGCAAGAAACTCATCAACTTGATCACAGTGGTTGAGGTAAAAAAAAAAAGGCTATCCACGAGTTAGCTGGTAATAAAATGCAGATCGTTACATCCAGATCCTACTCAACATCCTACATCCCAATCAAAACAGGTTTATCCCAGGGCCGCAGCTTGTCAATCAACCTCAGGAGACTATTTCACGTGATGAATATTGGATGAACATCGAGGTTTTCTCCTGCAGCGTTACTTGATCTGCAGAAGGCATTTGATATGCTGTCCTGCGACTACCTTTTCAAAATACTAAGAAAGCTTGGAATTGGCATGCATCATCTATCATAGATACAAAACTATTGTATGCTACTCCATCTTCTCGCGTACGAATCAAGGTTTAATCTCTGCTTCAGTCCTTGTGAGCCGCGGCACCTGTCAGGGCTGCCTGCTCTTCCTTATACTCTTCGCCATTGCTATGCAGCCTTTGACTCTCGGCCTCCACTAGGAGGGCATACTTTGGGGTATCACCTTCGATGCCACTACGGACGTGGTGTCGTTAAACACAGATGACCTGTTGCTCTAGCTCCGTAACACCACCGTGGGTGTCGAGGCAATATGTGCAGCCCTCCAGAATTTCGAGGCGGCGGCAGGCTTGCAGATAAACTGGGCCAAATCATGCGTCTTCCCCCTGCGCCATGACGTGCCCCCCCAAGGATTTTGGTTCAGCGGTGTGGAACTGGTTTGGGCAGAAGCAACGGTTTATTACTTAGGTGTCCGCTTATACCACTCACGGCAGGACCATTTGAGGGTAACCTGAAGCAGGCCCGACTCTAAAGTCTCATATCCAATTCAGGAAGCACCCAACTCTTACCCTCTCAGGCAAAATAACCCTTTCAAAGAGGAATGTCCTTCCCTGATTACTGTACGACATTGTCAATGTGCTGGTCTATCAGTCTGCCATTTTTTCCTGGAATTGGACTTGATGCTTATCTGTGACGACAAACAGCGACGAATAGCCCTTAGCAAATTACAACTGCCGGTGGCCACGGTGGATTGGGCGCCCGCTTCTTTGAATCATACTAACTTGCGGCCCAACTCCAATGGGTATTTCACTGCCTTGCGGGTAAGAATCTGAGACAATCACCAGTGTTGGACCCTTACCCCCGTCATCTTCCGCCAGCTCCTATTGTCCACTGTTAAACTATATCTCTCCTGGTCTCTTCACATATAGGTGGCCTGTAAGTGCCTCACCCGGATCTTTCAACTGACAATTCTATGGAGAAGTGTGGCTCAATGGTTAGAGCGGCAGACCCTGATGCAGAGGTCTGGCCCAGACCAGGGTTCAATTCCCGCCTCGGCGGGTCTTGGGCTCAATTTCCCCGGACCCGATAATTCTCGCCTCGGTGCCTATTCTAATCATGGGTCCCACTCTGTAACTCTGGGCAATAGCTTGCTTAATCTCCACAACGGCCCCAAAAGCGCTAGGATGCCTGGCTTCACCTTGGGGGTGCCCAGGAGTGGGCACTTCACAGGGAAAGGCCAGGAAGGGTTCCACAGCGGTATGTGCACAGTGCCTGAGAGACCATTTCGGGGGTGTGCGGAGCGCTATATAAATGCAAAAAACAAAGAGGAAGGTGCACTAGGTATAGATAGTCCAATTCAAACAGAAGTCCTTAAAGTTTCCTTTTTATTTTCTTCTAATGTGAAGAGATAAAAAACCAGCCAACGCGTTTCGTTCCACACTGGAACTTCTTCAAGGCACAAAAATGCGTATTTTGTTTAGTTAAAAAAACAGAGCACTTTGGTATCATCCCGTATTCATGGGAAGTTCCCGAAATCATAAGTCCACTGTATGAGTATTAGACTAGGACTGCTACACATATGACATGAAATATCAGAGTGGCCGAGTTCATCTGCTTAAATACATTGATTTTTACGCTCCATAATACGAGCAGAGGTGGAAGGAATCCCCAATTCTAGGAAGTCCCGTATGGTCCGGTAACCAGGAAATTATTCCATTCCTGCTCCTATTCATACAGTGGACTTATGATTTCGGGAACTTCCCATGAATACGGGATGATACCAAAGTGCTCTGTTTTTTTAACTAAACAAAATACGCATTTTTGTGCCTTGAAGAAGTTCCAGTGTGGAACGAAACGCGTTGGCTGGTTTTTTATCTCTTCACATTAGAAGAAAATAAAAAGGAAACTTTAAGGACTTCTGTTTGAATTGGACTATCTATACCTAGTGCACCTTTCTCTTTGTTTTTTGCATCCCTAAACTGAATCGCAGTGGAGTGGTTCTGCGACACACTCCGGAAGACTTGTGCACAGGAATTTAATAACATTGTACAAACCTAAGGATTTGAAGTGCGAAACCAGTAGTCAGTCGTAGTTGTTTGTGATAACACTATATAAATGCACTACATTTACATTTACATACAGACTGAAGACCTCTCAACCTGGCATGATAAGTCCATAGACACTGTGGGTAATTTATTCCAGGGCCTGGCACCATTGGCGTGGGTCTCCCTTCCATCTTTCGGTTTTGACTCCTCTGTGTTTGCTGGTGTTAGATGCTCTGGGCGCTGTGCCACTGCCAGTCAGTGCCACAGCGCGAATGCTCCCTATTGTAAATCGACAGTATGAATCGGTATTCCCTATAACCCTAGCTGACCCAAGGAACATGTTTGGAAAGTCGAATTTAGTATGCCTGAGCTCAGAATATTAGAGTACATCTTTTAGTGAGGATTATTTTTGTATTCGGTGTTTGAAAGTACCATGTCTAGAAAGTAGGTATTTTCTTGTCTAAGTCTTCCAGTGTGCTCTGCTGTTATGTGTATTGGCTGTCTGGTTTTGGAGGGACAGGGCAGGCTGTGCCCAACCTGGATTGAATAGAGAGATCTGCAGTTGGAGTATGGGGAGGGGTGACCCTTTGATCTGAGCTGGACTGTGCATGGCAAGGTGAATGATGGCTCCACCTCCCACTGTGCAATGGCAAACCCCCTCTTTCAGAAAGGCAGGATGCAGCCTTGTAAACAAAGTGCTCCAGGACCACACCGAACTGGTTCTGGCAGGGTTAAGTGACTTGTGACTTTTGAGAACAAAGACTTTTGAGGTATCAATATCTGTGCTAAAACCCCTACACGGTGTGTTACTTTGGGATGTCAAGACGAACCTCTGTCCGTGCAACTAGCGGGAAAGGATTTTGAAACTTTCATCCTTCTTGCTGAAGCAACTACCCACGGGCCTGATTTGAACTTGCCTCCTGCTGAAGTCTCAGGGACATTAGACTTTACCCATCAGCCTTCTGAATTCCTATTGAGGGGGATTCTGTCAAGAATTCCAGAGCCTCTGGATCTACTGCGGGGAACGCGGGATGAGAATTATCGCTATTGTGGGCCACTACAGCTGAGGAGCTGTTGCCGCTGAGAGCCCGCATTTGCCTGTGCTACGAGAATCATCGATATCGCTATTGTGGGCTGCTTCAGCTGAGGAGCTGTTGCCGCTGAGAGCCCGCATTTGTCCGTGCTACGAGAATCATCGCTATCGCTATTGTGGGCCGCTGCAGCTGAGGAGCTGATGCCGCTGAGAGCCCGCATTTGCCTGTGCTACGAGAATCATCGCTAATGTGGGCCGCTGCAGCTGAGAAGCTGTTGCCGATGAGAGCCCGCATTTGTCCGTGCTGCGAGAATCATCGCTATTGCTATAGTGGACCGCTGCAGCTTAGGTGCTGTTGCCGCTGAGAGCCCGCATTTGCCCGTGCTATGAGAATCATCGCTATCGCTATTGTGGGCCGCTGCAGCTGAGGAGCTGTTGCCGATGAGAACCCGCATTTGTCCGTGCTACGAGAATCATCGCTATCGCTATAGTGGGCCGCTGCAGCTGAGGAGCTGTTGCCGCTGAGAGCCTGCATTTGCCCGTGCTACGAGAAGCACTGCTATCGCTATTGTGGGCCGCTGCAGCTGAGGAGCTGTTGCCGCTGAGAGCCCGCATTTGTCTGTGCTACGAGAGTCATCGCTATCGCTATTGAGAGCTGCTGCAGCTGAGGAGCTGTCGCCGCTGAGACCCCGCATCTGCCTGTGCTACGAGAATCATCGCTATCGCTACTGTGGGCCGCTGTAGCTGAGGAGCTGTGCCGCTGAGTGCCCGCCTTTAATCACGTCTCAGGATCATCGTGAGTGCACGCCGCGTACCGCTGCAGCTGGGAGCTGTGGCCGCTGCGAGTCCGCCTGTCATCATTGCGGCTCACTCACGAAGCTGCGTGCCGTGTCCCTTTAAACCTCAGGTACATTGTGCATCACCGGGTCGCGTAGACCCCGGCCTCGAACTAAGTTCGTTTCACACGCTTTTGATTGCTTTTATTGCTTTTTAAGTGCATCTATATTTACGTGCATTGTGGCTTCTTGATCGCTTTTGAGCCTTGTGTTAAGCCTATATAAAGATACTAATTTTTCTATAACTATTTGTGTGGTATCCCTTTGTAGTGTCTTCACTGCGTTATTGTGTATGGTCATAAATGCTTCACGCACTGCCTGTGAGATAGGCCTGTCTGCTGGTGCTACGTTACCACAGGATTGAGCAGGGGTTATCAAAGGGTGTAGCCCCCTTACTCTGACTTAGGAAGAAGGGTCCCCATTTGGACATTGGCGCCACCCACTGCCAACTAGAGATCCCCAACCACCATCTACTTAAATTTGAACACCTGCATCAAGACTATGACATCCCTCCAGGCCAGTTTCTTCTTATCAGGCAGCTGTTGGCAACTTGCCAGCTCATGGGGCACACAGTAGATGAAGAACCCCCCACCCATGCCATCATACACACCCTATACACCATTGGCGCCACCTGATCACATGACTGTATAAAGCCACCAGGAAACATGTGGGGGCGTCCTTGATGCCTCTTCCGTAAACTTGGGAGGATGACAATGCGCGCCCACTGCATGATTCCGGAAGGAACTTGGCTCTCAATTCACCACAAAGCGTCTCTAGTAACGTGCAATTTAAAAACATACAACACAATATATATATTTTCTTTATTCGGAAGCAAAGCAACCATAAAAGATACAGTACATCATATAATAAATAAGCAAACAATTCATACTGATACGCAATAAAAATTAATAAAATACAAATGAGTAAAAACCAGCTACCCAAAAATCAATTGATTCTGGATAGTTTAGATCTATAAGCGTCCCTCAAGAAACTTAACACTGCACAGACTGTAAGAGGGTTGGGTAGCAACTGTAAATGCAAGAGGGCCACTTTGGCATGCCTAAACATCAGATTTTTTAACAAGGGCCGGAGGAAACGTTTTCTGGGGAATTAAAAATATTTACACAATAGTATAAAATGTAACATGTCCTGAGGAGATCGAAGAAAACCCACGAGGATGCTAAAAGATGATGGAGCTGGTTAAATCTAAAATGCGTAATTATAAATCTATCATGAGCACCAGTTAGGGCCAATAAGTATGGTTCGATGCCGGGAACTGGTTTTAACATTACATATGCCCTTACTGAGGGTTTACTGAGCTCAAGATTTTCACGGTTGACAGTTAAAAATTTGTGGTGTCGGTCTTATATGATGTTAACGTCCCCCTTACTTAAAGAGTCATGTGCAATAAAGATATCTGGACTGCCTATAGCCTGAAAAGACTCCTTTACGTACTATATCCAAGGTATTTTGTTACCATGCTCCAATTTCAGGCAATCCAATACAATAATGCGATTTAGATTCTTATGATCAGAAATCCATATCTTAATCCAGCACACGAAAGGTTTAATTGCCACCAGGGCCTCCAGAAAGCCAACCTCTAGCTCTTCATGCATGGACCAAACTGGCGTACCTTGGGGGACTCGTATCTGACGCAGCTAGGCTTATCTCAGAGGCAGTATGTAAAGCATTTATGACCATACACAGTAACACAGTGAAGAACACTACAAAGGGATACCACACAAGTAGTTATAAAAAATAAGTATCTTTATATATAGACTTAACACAAGACCAATAACGATAAAACGCCATAAAACTGTAAAATTGGATTACTCTTGGAATGCTGCAAAAATAGTTCAAAGTGTGCAAAAAGGAGTTCAGTTCAAAGCAGTGGTCTCTGCGACCCTTTTACTTACAAAGTACCTGGATTTCGTAGGAAATCCAGCAAAATGCCGCAAAGAAGCTGTAGCGATGATTTTCTGCACGCGAGGCCGGCGATCTGCTGATGCATGTGGGGACAAGGCGACAAACTTCTGCACGCTAGGCAGTTGATACGATGACTCCTTGCCGCGAGGGAGGAGACGAGGCGACGATCCTGTTGTGTGTGCGATCGGGTTGCGATGCGAAGAAATGGCGCTCTGCGAGGGAGCGACGATTCTGATGCGATGCGATGAAAATGGCGGACGCCCGGCGTCCGCGCTGCGATGTCGTGATGCGATGATCTCAATGCAATGATGTGTGGGGTTCGCGAGCACTTAGCAGCCCGCAAACGTGCGATGCGATGATCTTTGGATTAAGCGAGCACTTGGCAGCCCGCAAACGTGCGATGCGATGATCTTTGGTTGCGAGCACTCAGCGACAGCAGCGCAATGATTTTCCGGTGCGCTTTCAGCTGCGGCGGCTCGCAAACGTGCGTTAGTGACGATTTCAGCACTCTCTTCTCTGTAGTAGACCTAGAGTCCCTGGAACTCACAGGAGCCTCACCTGCAGATAGAAATCCTCGCTGGGAGGAATCAGGAGGCTGGTGGTGAAGTCTGATGTGCCTGAGACTTCAGCAGGAGGCTAGCTCTCTCCTAGCCCTTGGGTGATTGCTTTAGCAAGATTAATAAAAGTTCTCTCAAAGTCCTTTTCCCTCTTCTTCCAAGTCCAATGGTAACCACTGCAGGCCAATCCAAGAAACAGCACACAAGCACAAGGATAGTCACTTCCTTCAGATTCCTTCAGTTAGACGGACAGAGGTTCGTCTTGATGTCCAGGAGCAATACAAATTGTAGGGGTTTCAGCACAGATATTTATACCCCAAAAGTCTTTGTTCTCAAA
This sequence comes from Triturus cristatus, assembly GCF_964204655.1. Classification (NCBI taxonomy): domain Eukaryota; kingdom Metazoa; phylum Chordata; class Amphibia; order Caudata; family Salamandridae; genus Triturus; species Triturus cristatus. The sequence continues at coordinate 530,752,371 of NC_140586.1, forward strand.
AGCTACAAGTCACTGAACCCAGCGAGAACCAGTTCTGCTCAGTCCTGGAGCACTTTGTTTACCAGGTTGCATCCTTCCTTTCAGAAAGAGGGGGTCTGCCATCAGACGCACAGTAGGAGGTGGAGCCAGCATTCACCTTGCCAGGCACAGCCCTATTCAGGTCAAGGAGCTACCGCTGCCCATAATCCAAATGCAGGTTTATCTATTCAACCCAGGTCTGACTCAGCATGCCCTGTCCCTCCAAAACCAGACAGCCAATACACATAACAGCAGAGTGCACTGGAAGGCTTAGGCAAGAAAATACCTACTTTCTAAAAGTGGTATTTTCAAATACGGAATATAAAAATAAACTTCACTAAAAGATATATTTTAATATTCTGAGCTCAGGCATACTAAATTCGATTTTCTACCATGTTCCTTGGATCAGTTAGGATTATAGAATGTAATAATCAAAACTGCCCATTCTGGCCTGTGGGGAACAGGTAGCCTTGCAGTAGTGAAAAACGAAATTGGGTGTAATTCACTACCAGGACATGCTACACACACGAAGGCATGTCCTACCTTACACATATAATGCACCCTACCATAGGGGTGACTTACATGATGCCAAGGGAAGGTTCAGGGGCTGGGAAGTGGGTGCACTTCACAGCCAAGATGGCAGTTCTGGACTGCACACAGACTCTGCAGTGGCAGGTCTGAGACACACTTTACAAGCTGCTTCTGTGGGTGGCACAATCCAGCGCTGCAGGCCCATCAGCAGCATTTGGTTTACCAGCCCTGGGCACACACAGGCCACGCTACTAGGGACTAACAGGTAAACCAAATAAGCCAATCATGGATATACCAATTCACATGTCATATTTACACAGGGAGCATTCGTGCTGTGGCACTGAATGGCAGTGGCACAGCGCCCAGAGCATCTAACACCAGCAAAAACAGAGGAGACAACAGCGAAAAATGGAAGGGAGACCTACGCCAATGGTGCCAGGTCTAACAGTGATACCTCACCTTAGGTCACTATTGGCACGCAGTACATGATGCAATAGCCAATATTACCAAGCTTACCACACTGAATATATGGGATGCGACTGCCCTGGGAATTTAAATGCGCAGGAAGAACCACAAAGATCAGATGAGATTTGCAAACCTGGCCGTGCTGCTGGACAAGCAGATCCTCGCATCACTCTGGAGAGTTAACCAATCCCCCACCTGTTCCACAATGGGACAAGGATCTCCTCCGCTGGTGGGAAGCCGAGAGTGCCACCATACATTATGCGGAAGCCTGCCGTCTCCTCATATGGCCCATAGTGGCAGCCTGGCACACCATGCCCACTCAGTTTTAGGAACAGACACATGAGAATACCCCTCTTCATGAGCCCCACAGCTTGACTTTCTATGAAATGTGCACTGGGCCTGCTGACCCCGTCGGCAGGCCCATCATGCGTTGTGGTTCAATTTCTCTGCCATCCCTCAAAAGGTGGATCCGGTGGATCAAGCTGAAGCGCAGGAGTCTCCGCTCCAGGAAGACTCCCACCCACACATGGTCCCCCTGAGGTCACTCTCCCAGCTCTTGCTTGTGCTGCTGTTTAGTTGTCCCCCTTCCTAGCAGTTTTTCTTTTCTTTTCCTTCTTTTCTCCTCTTATCTTTTAGAGGTTTGTGTACTATGATAGGGCCGTGTTCCTCTCGACAAGTTTTGCTCTGGAACCCTTGGCCAATGAATCTTTGTTGCCTGCTGAGAAGTGTAGAGGGGAGAAATAACACTTCAATGACTGTAAAGAAACATGACTCAGAATAATTACAGACTCTGAATTCCAAGTTAGTGGGTTTATTACAAAGCCAAAAATAACTGAACATTCAGACACCTCAAAACAAGATTGTAGAACTACATTGGAACCAATAGAAATCCGAATCTGCGGGCTAGACGAAAACGCTGGATCATAAAAAGAATGACAATCTTCAGAACCAAAATGCAGGCAATGATTGCCCCCACATCAGAAATCTGCATTCATCTGGGGTGAATAAGTGAAAAGCATTAGTCTATCCCTACACTATTACTACTGTGACATCCTTACTTAGCATTCCGCAGGCAGATCAGGTAAGGTGTTCCTTTCCTCTTCATTGATCTCCCCACCTCAACTCCCAGGGCACTGTCCCTAATTCAAAATGCATAATGTAAAACACGCCCACTGCTTGCATCTCGATCACCTCATCCTGCAGGGCACTTCTCATAGGTGATTTTCCATTTAGTTTCAATACTCCCAGCTCCTGGCTCGATGACCTTGATTCCCAGGCTTCCTTCAGTGAGAAAGAACACCTCCCAATTATCAGCATTCTTGCATAAAAGTATCCTCTCCTCCCTGGGCCTAACTCCTAAATCAAAAGACCTTATTCTAACTAACAAAGACGACTTTCTCCACCTGCAACAGAAATGTGAGAACAGAACAAATCCAACATACACTTAAAATTCATCTCTTTACCCCACTATGAGAGCCGTTAGGGAGAATACATTTCAGGCCTACAGAAATCGGCCAACATAAGAATGAAGCACATAGGTCTTACGAGAATACATTTAAATTAACCGTTTTCCTTAACCCCTTCGGTGCTCATGACGGAACGGTTCCGTCATGAGCCACGGTTGAGCTGTGCTCATGACGGAACCGTTCCGTCATGACCACGCCCGCGCAAGATTCCGTCAGCACAGCGGCGGAATTTGCGCAGCATGGAAGGGGTTAACCTTTTCTAAATCATCATGTTACATAACAGGGGTGTGGAAATTTTTTGAAATAATCGACTTGTCCATGGGACAAAATGCAACACAAATCTACATGTCCTGTAAGATAATCAACTTGTCCCACCTATTCCCTAATCAATAATGTGGGATGACACAGAGCCATTAATGGATTTTTGTTTTAATATAACTGACCATTGAGATCAATGATTTGCAAAAATGTTGAAGGAAAACTTGACTTTATTGCTGAGAAAAGCTATATTCTCCTTAAGTACTGAAACACAACAATAAATGATCTTCAATAAATCAATCAAATGACACTTGTTAAAGCCCACCGCTGGTTCAAAGGTAGCATCCCAGTGCTCTAGCAGACAGAAAAGGCAGGCCAAAGTAATAAGAAACTAAACGGAGTCAAATAGGCAAGTTTTAAGTTGCCTTTAAAAGGCTGACAGAGTCAATTAACCGTAACTGAAAAGGAAGACTGTCAATAATTTTGCCGTGCGTACAGTAAAGGTGTTGCCTTCACAATGAGACTTCAGAAATTTTGGAATCCGCAGAAGGTGACTATTGTTGCCCTCTTTCGAGTATACGGAGACAGTCTATTCAGCAGATAACATGGGGCCTCACCATGATAAGTGCTGAAAGCCAACATTAGAGTTTTGAAGTTGATAGGCTATACCTCTGGAAGCCAGTGCAGATGTCTCGAATATGGAGTGATATTATGGCACCTCGGCACTCTCCTGGTTAGCCGTGCCGTTGCACTTTGAATTAGCTGAAGTCGGTGTATCAAATATGTAGGAAGACCAAGGTAGAGACTGATAAAGTAGTCCAGATGGGACAAAATTAAAAGAATGAACTACTGTTTTCCTTGTCTCTTCAGGAACAAGATCAAGAAACTGCTTTATAATTTTCATCTTCATAAGGCAGACAGACAAAATATGTTTAATTTGAGACGTAAAAGAGATGGTGGAGTCAAAGATGATGCACACATTTCTAGCAGACGTGGTATGATTAGGACAGGTGTTCGGCATGCCATCACCAGATAGAAGGTGGCAGGGGCCATTTTGGTAAAAACCAAAACTTTTGTTTTGTTAGAATTTTGTTTTAAACAATTTGCATCCATCCAAGTTGTGACTGCTCTAAGACATTCTTTGAAGTTGTGAAAAGCTTCCTCCATATTTTTTTGGAAGGATCTTCAATAACTGACTTCAGGTATGAGAGCTTGAATATACTGGTCCAAATCGTAAGCTGCAGCATATTTGCAAATCCATCCATGTTGGTTGTATGTGGAAATATCTACTGCAGAAACATCATGCTGCCAAAATATTGAGAACCAAAATATAGAGTCTGGAGTTAGGAATAGTAAATCTTTACTTACCAATTACCTTCTCCAAATGTTGACGTTCAATATTTTGTATGTAATATTCTGGTAGCACAATATTCTGAAGTCAATATTAAGGTGGAGTATCTCAGTGTTGCAGTAACAAATAAGTGGATGAGAAATGCTGTGCAGTTAGGGAGGTGCTGTCTGTCACAAAACACCTGGCCTTCTTCCAGCCTAATTAGTTCTTCCCCTTTGATCTTGCCATACTGACATACTCACTGCACATACATACAACCCAACTGCAATGACACAAGCTCCTCGGACAGACAAACACACCCACTGCACACTCAAACAACGCCATTGCACAGCCACATAGCTACACTGCAGAAGCATAGACTCATACATCACTTAATGGACAGACACACAACCCCATGCAGGACCACACCCCTAGAGACATACCCCCCGTGCAGACGTAAGCACACCTCCTATAGATAGTCCCAAACACTTCCTATTGATAGGCAGTGCCTAACAGGAAAGGTTTGCATAACATATGCCTAACTTGGCCCTGACTGGAGCAAAGATATCCATGGATTTCTAGAAAAGGCTGAAAGAAGCCACTTGTTTTCTGTTCTAAGGAAGGACATTCTACAAATGTATAAGAAATGCAAATGTATGTTGCAGAAGGGAAAGGGTTCCAAAGAAGTTTTGGATTAGGTGGCAATGATGTCCAGCATTGGTCCACTAGGTCCACAAGGGCAGGTCGGAATCTATGGCCAGACCTTCAAAATTACCACTAAATATTCAAATTAGTTCCAATGAGATTAAATTGGTATTTAATATTTTATGTGATAATCCTGAAAATATAGTATGAGTTTGGCACTCCTTAGCACATGTTGAACACCCCTAGTCTCTGGCTGTTTAGGATCTCTAGTTTGCCAATGCTTATTTCAACTTCGGTTAGCAAATAGCACAGCTTTTCAGGTTGTTATGTTCAAAGTGTAGATGTGCACATGTAAAAAGATTCACCTACACCTACCTTTTCTTGTGAATACATATTTTCTTAGGTGTGAGAAGAGGGTGTTTCAGGAGGGTATTTCAGGGTCGGTATGCCCTGGGAAGTTTATGCACACCCACAAAATGATGCATTTGGGAGTGTTCACAAATCTTTCCACAGCCCATTCTCATCATGGACATGGCCAAATATTTATTCATATCAAAGATCAAACAAAATCTGTGTCCAGGGTAAAAGTTGGAAGAAAATTCTACCTAATTTGGTGGGATTGTAGGGAAAGGTTTCACTGCTTGCTTTGTGGTTCATTTTCCAGAGAGCATTAGGAAAAATGGAGACAGTATTACTGTTGGGAAAACTACATGTGTTGACTCAGAAGTATGTCGATTTTACTCTAATGCATAATATATGATTAAATGATACAGTTTGGAGCAATGATTCTCCTGTAGAGTGCAGCTATGTGCTTTGTTAGTGCTTAGAAATGGCAGGAGGGCTGGTTAAAGCACTATATTGAACATTAATGCTTCTTTAAAAAAAAATATTCTTTCAGACCATTGAAGATCCATACTAATCATATCTGAAAAAACATATCCTGCCCTGACCCTTAACATGGCAAAGAATTTTTGAGAATTAAATCGAACATATTCAAATATTGGTTAATTGTACATTATATTCAATCCTAATATTCTGCATTGGTTTCTCAGTCAGATAGTCTCATGTTCTTTGCTTGTTTTCTTTTCAAAACATGCCCAGTTAGCTAGATTTTCCAATTCAGGGGTGTTGTGGCAGTTCTCATTGCTCAAAAGGGGTAGTTTCTGATCTGCATTTCTTTACATGTCTTCGTTATTCGGTTTACTCGTAATGAAATATCACTCGAGGTGTCCAACATTTGATAGTAGATTTTCACTCATAAGTAAACTGAAATGGAGCTGTCACCCATAGGCAATGAAGAAGAGCTAAAAGCATAACTCTTAAATTTCACATATAAAATAAGACAACGTCAAATTTAAATACCCTGAAAATTTGAAACTGTAATGCCTAAGCACACTGGAAATTTGGCAGCGCCTCTCCCGAACACAAACTCACCATTCAGCACCTGAAAGACAAGGTGTATGCCCTCCTGGCGGCCAATCAGGGTCGCTTGGAACATAAAGCACCATCCAACTCCACTGCCCTCTTTAGCACAGCCTCAGCCGACTGCTCCAACCCTAACAAAGCCGCCATGGCCAGAACAGGAGAGAATCTCAGTCAAACGGGACCCCGCACGCCGGATGAGACAGCCCTCTTCAGCGCTACCCATGCAGGACTGCTTCAGGGCGCACCAGTAGGTAAGGCTTGTAAACACAAACTCACTATCCTGCATGAGCAATTGTCACCACACTTTCCATTTGTTTGGACAACTGCACCAAAGGAAAAAGAGAAAACGGATAACGAAATGGATGGAAGAAAGAATTTACCATGGCTCAGCCCATTTTATATTACGTTCTTATTGTAAGTTAAAATAACTTTACTATGGAGTTCATTCTTGTATAATTGTGGCAATTAGTAAACAAAAAAAGACATGCAGACACTACGCGACCCCTCTCCTTGCTCATCCCGGTTTCATTCTCTTTCTTCCACCTCTTTCCCCTACTTGTGCTTGCAGAGCAAGTGTCCACTTTTCAGCACTAGCCACGCAGACATTGGCTGCTAGGAAAACAATAAAACGTGTTTTTAAAATCCTACCGACAAGGCAAATCCCGTGGCATTAGACTTGTGGCGCAGTCATAGGCAGACCATTGTTCTTGTGCGCACTCCTAATACACAAGAGCTATGCCTGCGTACAGAAGCTACAACCAGTAGTGGAAGAGAAGTTGCATCTGACAAAACACTACCGGCCCCTCACCGAGCCGATAGCTGTAGGGGCGGGGCCGAGTAGGGCCATCACCATTTACTTTGATTTATTGTCTAGTTGTCAGTCAGACAAAATAGACATTAAATCTTCTTGCCCCTGATAGAAATCAACATGTCTCGGGCGTCATGCTATATGAATTCCCCACCCCTGCATAAGCACATTGAATGCGCAAATCATTGTAAGCAGCCTATACCTTTTACACATTTAAACTAGAGTTGCCACATCTGTGTACAACTCTAATCTGGTGCACATTTATCTCTACGCATTACATCATAAATGAGCAACTTCGTTAACCAATTGCAAAATGATTACATTATTCAAAACACAGCTGCCACATTTTTCTTTACATGGCACGTAATAGTCCTAACATTTCACTTTCGCGTTATTACAAAGTACATCCTAATGACCAAATGTTAACACAACAAAGAAATAAATGTAGGTGCAGACTACTCGTGAATATGATGCACCCCTACAAATGAAAGAGCCTCATCACGCTCCATCATTCCCCCCCCTCTGATGACAAGTGTCATCACAATCAATCACACTCCCTGTACAAAATACAGACCTAAACAGATGTCGTAGCCAGTCTGCCCTGCCAAAACCTTTTAGGATTTTGTTATTCTAATAATGACTGTCCTGCAGCCTTTCCATCCTTTTACTAGTCCCAACAGGATAATCACACAAACCACCACTATGATGATGGGCTTCAAGATGTAACCAAGGATTCCTTTTCCAAGGTTAGCAAACCAACTTCCAATCTTTCCAAACCCTTTCCCAACCTTGTTCCAAACACCCTCTGTGGCCAAATCATGCACCTCATGGTGAATCTCAGTGATGTTACTTATATACCTCTTCAGATCCTTGCTATTGTCCGGTATATAAGTACAGCACTGTTGAACCCTCAATACTTCACAGAATCCACCCTCTTTTGCTAACAGGACATCTAGAGCAAGATGGTACTGCATCACAATAGCCCTTATTGACAACATCTCACCATCTAAAAGTAACAAAGACTGAGCTGTATTCGCTGACAACTTATCCACAATGGTAGACAACCTTCTAATCTTAATATCTTTCGGACCACTCCCAGGCTTGGTATCATTGCTAGAAATACATCGCCAACAATTTCCCCTGCACTCGCACCTCGCTTTTCCCTATGATGTAATACATCTTCCAAAGGCCACAAATCCTCTACATCTTATATCTTGGGGAACACTACAGCCACGTAACAAGTACCATACCAATTCATTGGCAACCTCACATAGGCAAAAAATCCCTAACACTCAAGTGTAGGGTCTAAGGGAATTAAAGACCTTATGAGGGTTCAGTCCCCAAGCTCGACAATTGTATTAAGCAAAAAAAAAAAAACAAAGGTCTATACAACTACTACTCGTCTTAAAGAAGTCAAAAATAAAGAGACTACGAATCACCAGCTACTATCAGAGGATTGCTAGATAAAGAATGAGAGAACCCTTCTGAGTGGTTGGAATCCCATCAAACACAGGAACTTGATCAGACTTATCATCTGGGTTTCCATCCTTCCATCCACATGCCCTCTTGATCATAGAGGGATCAATCAGTGGAATTCGTCAGGAAGGGGGTCTAGAAATGAGACCTAGGAAAAATTACAGATTGAATGTGGACTCAGAAAAGTCCTATCTAGTAGTGTAAAGTGGGAAAAAGTGCAGTGCAATGTGAGTGAGTGAATATAAAACAGGATGTATAGCAGAACAAAGTATTTGTATTATGGTGTCTGATATACTCCTAGATTAAAAACAGTGCATCGAGGCAGTTTCATAAATCACTGCCTGTTTATGTGGTCGACATGTTTCAGCTCTGGGGACAATTAGTCCCTAGCTTTCATCAGGACCTGTTTATACATTTGCCACTGCATATATATTGTGCATAAAAGGTGCAGCTAGTCTAAAAAAGCACATTATTTGAAAAGTTTAAAGAGAATTGGAATCAATACAACCTCACTTTCCAAATGTATATCCTCCGTATCACCAGGAAATTATTGCACCTAGAAGAGAATTGTGAGTCGTAATTCACTCATTTGGACTAAATTAAACATCTAGTAGAACATATTTGCAGTGTAGAACTCTTACACCTTCCGACAAACTAATATAATCACAGAACAACACAATCAATGTCTTGCTCACCCGTGAGATACGAGGAATAGGCCTCACCTCGCCTGGAAACAACTCAGGTGTCAGAGGCCCCGCTCTAAAAAAAGTGGAAACAAACGGGGAAAAGGAATTTGTTGTAATCCATATGAAAGAATCTTTCCCACTGCTTAAAGAGACCAACTTTAGTCAACCATTTTGTCAACAAATACAAAAAAGTAGAGCTAAAAATCTCACAACTACAATGTGTAGTATTATCTGTGCACAAAAAAGGTCCAATGTAGACAGAATCAACTCTTGTAAAAGAAAAGAAAACAGTTTATAGTAGAATTCTTAAATGGAGACAAGAAACAGTACTGGTGTGGACCTATCGTAGTTTAAATCACCAATCCACCGAGTTAAAATCACTCCTAAAGCGCAGCTACATAGCAAACCTGCGTGTACATGTGTCTATATTTGCCACACGGTTGAGAACACACTGATATCTAGCTGCAAATCAAGTGTGTCACACTCGAGGGGTCTAAATAGGTACAAAGATCGTTAGGGGAATTGCCAAAACAATCATATAGCACGCAAACAGCAAGAGTGACTCCTAAATACATCACAGAATCTTCCGTTCCTTACCTCTCCGTCGTTACCCCACGCAGTGCCTGAGCTGTGGGTGGAGGTGGAGGCAAACGCGAACGCAAGCTCTTTTATAACTGAAATACGCTGCCAGCTGAAGGCTATCGAGCGTATCAACGGCACTTTTGTCAAGCGTCATCATGGACTACAAAATGACGTCGAATAGAACTACAAAATAGCATGCTGTATATCAAGACGTCTACAACAGTGTGGAAAAAAGGTTGTAAAGTAATGGTGTTGATCGCGAAAAAGTATTTACTTTGCGGGACGATTAGCTCTATTATTAAGGCTGAAGCAAATCCAACACACTAACTTTACGACACTCTAAGATGGCGTCCAAATAGAAGATCAACGTACGCGGACAGCAAATCACGTTGTTTCTGGCGTACGAACATCTGTGAACTCCAAATATATCACAGATCAAAGCCGTCTATAACACGTAGTGTGTCACGCATACAAAGAGCGGCGATATATGTACAAATCTGTGCAGCATTGCTAATGATTACATCAATTCTTGCCCAAGTGTCACATTCAAGAATTACGAGGACAGCACAACATGTCCCCATAGATGCGCCAAACACGCTCCACAAGTTACACGTAGGACTACAAAATGACGTAAGAACGATAGGGAGTGGTAGTTCTTAACTTACAGTCTACTGAATCAAAAACGGGACAAATCTTAAAATGATGCATCTAGCAATGTATCATTATTATTAAAGGAATTTGATAAATTCTTCGATAGAATGGCAATTCAAAGAAACCACTCACAATTCTTGTTCACTCAAGAAATGTGTAGGATTGCGTACATCTACAGACAATAGCCCACCCAGATGTTAAAGCTCGGGGGCCATACCATTGATAGAAGTTATACGGAGGCAAGAATGAACATAATGTGCTCCTTCTCTGTTTTAAAATATATGCAACCTGCTAGTTATCTACGCATAGCGGTCCAAGGTATGGCTTCATTCAATCCCGAACTATCACTGTGTAATTTGAAGACCCACCTTTGTTCCTTATAAAAAATAAACTTTGTTGTATCACTCACATGTGGAGGTATATTCGGTTTTTCTAAGACTGTCCAAGAGAAGTCCTCTGCCTTGTGCTGGTACTCAAGGAAATGTTTCGTCAAAATGGTGTTAGTTTTCTTACACCTAAAGGTACTCTTATGCTCAAGCATACGTAACCTGACTTTCCTTGTCGTCATCCCTACATATTGTCTAGGGCAAGGGCAGGTGATTAAATAGATCAGGTTATCACTATTACAATTGGTAAAGTGAGTCTGTATCCAAGGCCTGTTAGTGCCTATGTCAATTGTTTTTGAATGGCACGTTTGAGGGCACATGGTACATGTCCCACAAGGGTGGTGGCCCTGAACGGCAGGTAGATTCCATAATGTTCCTACGGATCTAGGAAACATGCCCTGTGGTCGAGTGTGAACCACTCTGTCTCGTAGGTTGGTACTCCTTTTTAAGGAAAAAAGAGGGAGAAGAATCTTTTCATTGCTGATGTTAAGAATCCGCCAATGTTTGCGGACGCATTTCTGTATGCCATTTGTCAAATTACTAAATGTACTGACAAAGGTTAGTCGTTCTAGTGAAGGTTTTTCTATGGATGGTTCCAAGAGTGCCTCTCGATTGTTGTTAGTAGCACGTTTGAAAGAACATTTCACAAGTTTGCTTGGATATTTTCTGGCTAACAATTGATCTGTCAATTTGCTAGCATGTTCCTTGTACTTATCCATAGTTGAACAATTCCTACGGACCCGGAGGAATTGTCCATATGGCAGGTTATCTCGCTAAGATTTGGGATGTTGGCTATCGTAACATAATAAAGAGTTGCGAGCCATGGGTTTGCAATAAAGTTCACTTTCTAAACCTGTTGGTGTTGAAAAAATAGACAGATCCAGAAATGCTAGTTTGTTTTTATCCAGTTCCACCGTGAATTTCAAAAATTCATTCCGGGTGTTGAGCCATTGTTGGAATGCTAATATGGACGCAGGATTACCTCGCCAAATCACCAGAATATCATCAATGTATCGCTTCCACAAGCGAATATACTTGTGGAAGGGATTGTCAGGAATCAGAACGTATTGTTGTTCGAATGCATGGACGTATACATTTGCCAAACTAGGAGCACAAACACTGCCCATACTGGTACCTGAGGTCTGAAGGTATACAGTGTCTTCATACCTAAAGAAGTTTTCCTTCATGGCCAGATGGGCACAGACCATGATGAAATGCACTGGTGTTATTGAGTTGAGTTCTGTATCAGTCAAAATACCTCTGATGGTCTCTAGAGTTTCATCTTGTGGAATTGACGTATATAGTGACTCAACGTCAAAAGAGACTAAATAAGTACGTCTTTTGTATCCTGAAGATACGTGGGCATGTTCTTAACTATCTGTCTTAAAAAATAGTCTACAAAGGTAGTCAAAGGTTCTAAATTAGAACCTAGACCAGATATAATCGACCTCCCTAGAGGAGGTTGTTGGGGCTTGTGTATCTTCGGTAGACAGTAAAAATAGGGCATGATTGGATGTGCAGTTTGAAGTAAACCTGCCTCTTGGGTGGTTATTCATCCTTTGCCTAAAGCTTCTTCTACCATACTACTGATGGTTTGTTGAATCCTTTCTGTTGGATCTTGTTGCAAAGGGCTGTAAGATTTCGTGTCGGATAGTTGACGTAGGCATTCCATGCGATATGTGTCAGTGTCTAAGATAACAATAGCACCGCCTTTGTCCGCAGGCTTTATAGTGATTGATGAATCTTCAGATAGAGTTCGTATACAAATCTGTTCTTTCTTAGGTAGATTAGTATAAGTACATTTCTTGTTTTTACATAGTAATCCTATCTCCTCTTTAACTGCTCTCTTGAAAGTGAGCACCTGCGATGGAACCGTGTTGGAGGGAGGATTAAAAGTAGAGCGTTTTTTTAGGCCAGTATTGAGTTCTTCTGTAGAGATATCTGTATATACCTTTTCTCTGAAGAAAAAATGAAGCCAGATTTGTAGCTGGTGATTCGTAGTCTCTTTATTTTTTACTTCTTTAAGACGAGTAGTAGTTGTATAGACCTTTGTTTTTTTTTGTTTAATACAACCTCACATAGGCACAGAAAATACACATTTGGCACCCCCTGCACCACATCTTGCAAGAACTTCTCCGCAGTGGCCTCAATTGTGAAAATTTGATCACATACCCTCATCTCACAAAGACCGTATCATAGTATGACTGTACCTGTCGGATACAAAGCTTCCATCTCTGCTCAAAATCTAAAGCTATTGGACTGAAACTCCCCTTTCTTTGTGTGACAACTCTTCCTGGGTCCATTCAACCTTTCCTCCTCTACTATCAAGTTTTACTGTTAGTTGTCTATGTCTATCTTCCACTTGATCTATAAACTTCTCTATATCGGTAAGTATGTAGGTCAAATTATGATGATGTGCATAAGCTGTATCTAATGTAATGGTAGGTAGGAAATACTTCCCCACTCTATCTTCCTGCTTGTAGTAATCATACTTGTTCAAATGCTTATAATCTGGAACTTCTGAAATCACTGTGTCATAATTAGAGAAGTAGTATTCATAATGACCCTTACCCTAAAACATACTGAGTAACAAACTACAAGAAATACCATACGTTAAGGGAAGGTGGTGTGAACGGATACCCTCCTCCACAGATGCAGGCAGCTGCATAGACACATAACAATCTCTCACATCCATCGTGCTCACATACTCATATAGCAGCTTTGCATAAGCATTAGGCGTGTAATCCCCTTTAGATAAATCTACATGTAACATACGACTGGTATGTTCTAGCATAGCCTTTCCAGCCCCTATGACATCCTCTTTGGTGCTAGAAGTAACACCTTCAACTTCAGCTTCCTGTGAAATTTTTACAGACACAATAATAACTACTGCTATCACTATTATGAGTGTATCTATCATGCACTTAGACCTATGGCTCGAATTTTCAGACTCCATTTTAAACTGTCGGTTTAGTGCAGCAAGAGGATTAACACAAAGTCTCTTTCTCCTCCTCAGATTGCTGTTCATCTAGTTCACACACAGTTCGTTGAAGTTCTGGAAATTGATTCACAGTTCGTTGCACTTTATTTACATAGTTCAAAAAGACTTCCTTAGCCCTCTTTCTTCTTCTACGGAAAGTCCCTAAATTTGTGCTTCTTCCACTCGGGCCTAGGTTATCTTCTTTTTAAAGCAAGCTTTATTTACAATTTACAGTTCAATCAACATTCTCTTATAAGGTCAGAACCAATTTCAACAATGACACGTTGTAGAATCTCCAAACGGACAGCTGCAATTTCTTGTGCTGGTGGCTGATATCCAAAAGTTGGAAAGGACAAATCTTGTAGAATAAAAACTTGCACTCTGCTTAAGATCAACGCCCTCTCGATTTCAGTCCAAGGACTACTAGCTCAATATCAATTTTCAGTTCTGGGGTTCTGCTGATCAATCGTGAAGACCTCAGTTTTCCTGTCCCCGGCATCTGTGATCAGATAGGTCCACTCTGAGGCAGCGTACCTCTGGCAGGGCACTCTTGCTCTTCTCGACCTCCTCTGGCTTTCTTGTGCTTATTCTGCGTCACTCAGCTCCGATTCAGACATTTCAGACACTGGAGCAAGACCTCTTTCAGATGCCAGTCTCAAATTTAGCCTCCTCTGTCTCACAGGCCACGATTCACTTGCAAGCTCTGCTCTTCTTCGCTGCACCTGACCACTTTGCTCACCAGTTCCTTCAGCTGCGTCTGACTGCGTACCACTCACAATGTTACCTTCTCCCACAGAGTCATCAAAATATCAAAATATCTTTATTCGGATATAAAAACATCCAAGAAAAGAACAAAATAATTACACATATTACAGCATAATATTACATACAACTTCGCATATTAAAATTCATTAACACGGTGGAAATAATACAGAAATAGGTCGATTCTGAATGTTTTGTTCATAGTCTTGAAGACTAGATTATACAAAACGACTGGCTGGCTCTAAGTTCATCAATTGATCATTATTAAAGTGCAGGGTGCAAGAGCTATGTAGTGCAAAGAAGAAAAAGCATCGTCCAGAATAAAATATACGATCATAGAAGCTTAAAACACGTGTTATAAAAAGTTTTAACATTAAAAATACCATATAACATCCCTAATACGATAAATCATCTAGTACGTCATTTACATACTTCTTTGGGTATTATTACTGTTTTCTGCATAGTGCGGATCGAATAACATGAGGCGAGACGTCACCTCCTTTACATTGACAACGAGATAACTTATGTCTCGCATCTCGAATTCCTCAATTTTGCAGCAAGTCTTAAAAAGTTCACAGTACAAAACAGTGTAAGAGGTTCCGCAGAAAGTTTTAGATATAACAGCTACCCTGACGTGGGTAAATTTATTCGCTTTTAGGATGGGTTTTAAAAAGACATCCCGCGGGAAATCATATAGGGAACAAAACAATACAAAGTGAAGAGTGTCCTGTGGAGATACCAGATCGCAGCCACAGGGACCCTTTGAACCAATATCTTTTGTGAATCCCGCGGGAACAGCTAAAATGTGGTGTAAAAGGTCCAGTCTAAATCTGGTCATTAAAAATCTGTCATTTTTGTTATAGATTTGTGCCAAATAAGGTTCTATGCCAGCAACGGATTTCGTGAGTATATATGCACGCACTGAGCCTTTCAATAATTCACTATCTTCTCTATGGCAAGCTACCCGCCTCAAGTATTCTGCTTTTATAAGTGTTTTTGATTGGGACGTCATAGAGGTGGGTTCATCAAAACATCTTGCATAGCCCAGCCACTTCAACTTATCCTTCACGAATTTTAGCCATGGAATCTTATGACTTTTTTCCCTTCTAATACAATCTGTAATTATATCTCTGCTGAAGCTAGCATCAGGATTAGTCCAAATTTTAATCCAACACATTATTGGTTTTAGGCTTATTCTATCAGAGAAGTAAGGGAGCCCTAACTCTTCATGTATGATATAGGCCGGGATGCTTTGTGGTACTTGCAAAATCCTTCTAAGAAACTTGTTTTCCTCCTGTTGAATCGTAGAGGTGTTTCTAGTACCCCAGACCTCGCTCCCATACATAATCTTAGAACAACAGATTGAAGTGTATAAATTCAATAATTCGTTCGGGGACCAGTGGCCTAACCTCGTGGCGCGTGACATAATTGAACCCATTATATTTGTGTGCTGTTTACACTTTTCTGTAACTAGTGGCGTGAATTTTAAGTGTTTGTCAAAAATGATTCCCAGATAGTTAAAAACCTCAACCTTCTCGAGCTTATGACCCCCAATTTTGAAACTGAAATTCCTCTTTGGTCTTTTTCCAGCTTCCATGATATAGGATTTTGTTAGGTTGGGAGATAAGTCTAGGTGTGCCATGAACCCACAAAAGCAGTCAATGAGGGCCTGCAGACCCCTCCCTGTTCGTGCGAGGAGTACTGCATCGTCCGCATATAGCAGAACAGGTATACTTCTGTTGGCTACTCTAGGGCAGTCCACCCCCAATTCACCTAGGGCTTTATCCAGGCCATTTATATATATCGTGAATAAAAAGGGCGCTAAAATACAACCCTGTTTCACCCCCCCAGTGCACGCAAAATGTTCAGTTAAGTTCCCTTCATTGCTGTATCTGATCCGGGCAGTTGTGTCCCTATGTAGAGTTTTTAAAATAAAAATCAGACTAGGGTCCACCCCAAGCTACTTTAAAATCTCCCATAATTTTTCCCGGTTGACCCGATCAAAAGCTGCCGTTAGGTCCATGAAAGCAAGATAAACTGTCCCCTCATCGGCAAGAGTATACTTGGCCACCAGATTATAAAGGTTGAGACATTGATCTGAAGTAGAGCGACCCGTTCTAAAACCGTACTGGGTATCTGTAATAATCTTGTTTTCCTCAGCCCAGTCCATCAGACGGTTTAGAATTACCTTCCCTAGAACTTTTGCTGAGACATCAATTAGTGAAATCGGGCGGTAACATTGAGGATCGCTTTTATTGCCCTTTTTAAAGAGGGGAACGATAGTGGCAGTAGACCAAGACCTGGGCATACCCCTTTCCACTGCTGTATTAAAGACTCTAGTGAGTATGGGAGCCCACATGTCAACCTGGGATAAGAATAGATCAGGAGGAATCCCATCTGGGCCCGGGGCCTTATTCTTTGTCAGGGCTTGAATTCCAACTTTAATTTCGTCCACTGAGAACTGGACCCATGAACTTGACAACACGCCTGCATCAGAGATGTAATGAGTCATGGTGCTGCCCTGATTATACAATTTTTTGAAGTGGGAGACCCACGCTTCAGGCAAGATATTGCAGGAGACCTTCACACTATTTGGGGGCTGAAAACTAGGATCGTTAATCACCCTCCAAAACCGTGACATATCTCTCAATTCGGCTGCCTCCCTTAAATTCGCCCATGCTTCATAGTGGATAGATTTTTTCCTCTTTTTTATGGCCATTTTATAGTGGGCCCTACATTCCACTATCTTACTCCTGTCCTTCGGTACCTTTTTAAGTGCCTGTTTAAGTTCTTTTTGGGCTCTGGAGCATGCTTTGTCAAACCATTTCGGTGTGAGATTGGACGGTGCTTGTGATTTGATCCTCAATAGTCTGTCAATATCCCTTGCCATGCTTTCAAATGCGTTTATCAAATCTTGGCCTCTGATTTCTTGGTTTAGGCACAACCATATCCCGCTTTCTGGGTTTGCGAGAAGTTTTTTATAGAATACTTCCCCATCAGTATTAGACCAACGTAGTCGCCTGCCCTGATCAGTTGCTTCCAAATTTCCCCTTAACGTCCGAGGCATTAACTGCACGGAATCATCAGCGTCCATCAATGATAACACCAGTGAGTTATGATCACTGAAGATACTGATTTCTATGTTAAAATCTATGATCCTGCTTTTGAACTCATAAGAAATAAAATCTATAATAGTTTCTTTTCCCCTGCCTTTAAACGTGGGATTTATGATGTTCGGGAGCCTGGGCTTAATCAGGTCCACTGTAGGGACGAGATTGTGTATCCCCAGAATCATGCTTAATTCACTGCCTTCCTGCGTGTGTTCAAGGTGCCAATCACCGGTGGAAGGACAAGAATTCCATGTTCCCCCGACCCATTTCAAATATGGGCATGGGTGACAATTAAAATCGCCCACCAAAATTATATTTGGGGGATGCTTTCCCCCAGAGTGCAAGTCAGCCAGTCTATCCTTCAGGACAGCCAACCTCTGTATTGATTGGCCCGCATTATAAAAATTTATCAAAACAAATTTAGTCCCCTTTTTACTATAACTAAGACCCTGAATATATTCCGAATTCCAGCCCAAGTCTTCCCATGTCCCTTGTAGCGTCAGAGATACATACGTTATTAGTCCTCCTTTCGCTCTTCCCATCATGGATTTTTGGGCGGGCACAAAAAACATTTTGTACCCATCTAGATGGGGGGCATTACTATCCAATTCCCATGTTTCTTGTAAACAAATAATGTGAAACTTTTTGCTGTACTCCAACCATTCCTTGGTTCTTAATTTGGAAGAGATTCCGGCTATGTTCCACGATACTACCCTAAGTTCCCCGTTCCCCGGGGTAGTCACATTCCTTACATGGGAATATTGAGTTTGGAATCCCTTCTGCTGGACTACTCTGATATGCTGCGGAACTAGTCGCTAATTGAGTTGTTACAACCTCATTTTGGGGGATTTCGGGTAGAGGGCTATTACCTATGGAGCCAACATTCTCCCCAGGCCTAATATTGTCTGGAGGTGATGGATTTTCCGGTATTTCTACTTGAGTCTGTCAATCTAGTTCATCCATCACTGCCGCATCAGACAATGGATTGAACCTGTTGGAGACTGACCCCAGTCTAAATGGTCTTGATAGCGGGACTTCCACTCTACTTAGTGGCCCCTGACGCAATACTTTTGCCTGGTCCCTATAGAAAAAATTTAGAGGGAGCATTTTAATAGACGTCCCACTGGCAAAAGCCGCATAACTATAACCCAACAGTTCTTTTACCAGCTCTCGGTGTCTAAGATTGACAATGACGCAATCTCCAGCAAACTTCTTTTTTGAGGGACCAATCCAAGCTACCCTCCTTGCCATGAGAATATGCGTTCTCCACTGCTTAGATTCCTTCACATTATTATGCAACCAGTGACTGACCTTGTTTATCAAGGAAACTGTAGATTCTCCTCTTTCCCCCTTTTGAGCCGGGACCCCTGCTAAAACTATTGTGTAGGGGCAGCATGCGGGAGGCAAATCTAGCGTCGCGAGGCCCGGGGAGCTCAGCACCTGGGCATTTTGAGAACCGGTGGCTGCTAACTGGGCTTTTGTACTAGACTCTTGTTGGAGACTCAGAGGAGCCTGAACCGGGAGAGTGACACTATCATCGCTCACATTGCGATCAACCCTCTGCTTTGACCCTGCTCGTCCCGGGTAAGATACAATCTCTTGCCCATCAGGTGTCGTGATTTGTTGGGGGACTGGGAGAACGCATTTATCCATCTCCAACAGCCTATTGACCTTTTCCTCGATTTTCTTTATATCTTCCACCAAGGGGGCCAAGTGTTTAAGGAAAAGGGCTTCCAACTTGGAATCAAGTGTTTTCATTATCTCCTGTGACCAATCCATTCTGTTTACAGGGGGGCTGGAATGACCTTGTGAACAAGCTGGCCTATTGCTTTCATCCTCAACTATTTTAGGGTCTATTTTGGAACCACCTTTTTTTGCATTTATATCATTTTTATTTTTGCTTGTCCCCTTATTTTGTGGCCTGGTTGAGGACTTCAGACTCTCAATAATGGCGCTTTCTGTGGGGGGGTCTTGCGCTATTAAGGCTTTTTTTGATCGGGTAACTACTACCCTTTCTTTCTCCACTAGAGCGTTAAGATCCCTCTCACCCCCGGGAGTAATCGCATTCTGTTCTTGGACATCCACCTGTGCACCCCCAGGTCCGCTAACCTCCATTTCTACCGCGGGACCCACCACTGACGGTAGCTCGTCATCCCCGTCGCTTTGCCTATTTGTATAAACTTGTGCTACTGTAGAACCCTGGGATTTACTAGGCAAGGAGGGACCCTGACCTGCCGATGTACTCACTCCAGGTGTGACACATTCCGCTATTGTCCCCAATGAAGAGCGTTTATGTGCCAGTAAGGAATCAAGGGACAATCTACGCTCCGTCAGCTGTATCTCATGTGTCAGCAGGGATTCCGCACGTGTAATGAATGCATCTAATGTGCCCCTAACTCCCGTCCCAGGTCTAATTGGTGTTTTTCTGGTTTTCCCCATATTCTCAAAATGACGAATTGAGGCTGACCCGGGAGAGAAAGTCCACAAAGTGCTAGCTTGCCCACTACAGTGAGAGATTGCCCTACTCTGGTGACACGCAGGCAGAGACTGCAGTGAGGTATTACAAAACAGGACGGAATGTTGTGCCCCCAACTGTGGTGCCTCACACAACTGACAGTATAGAATCTGCACACCCCTCCCAGACTTATCTTAGCGTTCTCGGAAGTCTTTCAGTGGCAAAGGAACGATGAACAGCTTGACCAAACGAGCCAAAAGGGATGGCCCAGCCCAGCCTCCTCTGGCCTCGGACGGCCGCAGACGGCCCCGCCCTTGTCCCGGGCTTCTCCCGGCGCCGCCCGCGCGCGTCCCGCGGTGTACGGCGTCCGGCCGCTAAGGCTCCTGGGTAGTGTAGTCTCCCCACACAGCGGCCGCACCCTCAGGTGTCACGGGGCTGCAGGCGGCGGGGGAGACTGGCGATGAGCCCAGGGATTCTGCAACGACTCGTCCAGGGACCACAATGACCAACAAAGCAGGTAATTTCCCCGCGCTTTCTCACAGGGATGTTGACGAGGCTCCCACTCGGCCGAAGACCAGGTTTGAATTTAAGCGCCACTGAGCGCGAGCTGGCGGTGTACGGCGTCCGGCCGCTAAGGCTCCTGGGTAGTGTAGTCTCCCCACACAGCGGCCGCGCCCTCAGGTGTCACGGGGCTGCAGGCGGCGGGGGAGACTGGCGATGAGCCCAGGGATTCTGCAACGACTCGTCCAGGGACCACAATGACCAACAAAGCAGGTAATTTCCCCGCGCTTTCTCACAGGGATGTTGACGAGGCTCCCACTCGGCCGAAGACCAGGTTTGAATTTAAGCGCCACTGAGCGCGAGCTGGCGGTGTACGGCGTCCCACAGAGTCAATACCTGGGCCTTGTGTAGAATGACCCCCCTCAGTTTGCTCTGGGGGGCACCCAGCCTCATCAACACCTTGGCTCGTCCTCTCCTGTGGCATTGCAACCACAGCTGGATTATCTTCTGGGAGAGGAGCTGTTTCTTCAGAGGGTCCTGAAATTCTGCGGGTATGGTAGGCCTGAATCCAGTTCAGCAAGCATCCATACTTCACAGCAGTATTTGTCACCAGAATCACCTGATACAGACCTATCCAGCGAGCATCAAGACAGCTCTTCCTCACGTGCTTGCGCACGAGCACCCAGTCACCAGGGCACAAGTCGTAGCACAGATCCTTCGAGGTTGGTGAAGTCGCAACTTCAACCTGGTGAGACACAGAAAGGACCACATCAGTCAGTCCCGTGCAATAATCAAGGATCAAATTATCTGTGATGTTTATCAAGGATGCAGATGGCACTACTGGCAAGGCATCGCCCTTACCACCAGGATCTCATAGGGCAAGAGACCTGTCCTCCTATCGAGGATACTAATAATATTCATCAGCGCCAAGGGCAACGCATCAGGCCATTTCAGAAACGTGGACGAGCACACCTTTGTCCTTCGCATCTTGAGAGTTCCATTGATTTGCTCCACTATGCCAGATGCCTCGGGCCTGTAGCTACAATGCAGTCTCTGATCAACTTGTAATGCAGCACAAAGTAGCTTCATGATCTCACTATGGAAGTGTGTACCTCTATCTGACCCCAATGAGGTTGGAATCCTGAACCGAGGAATAAGCTCTCTAAGCAACAACTTTGCTACTGTGTGGTTATCACACCTTTGTGTTGGATAAGCTTCTACCCACCGTGAGAAAACACACACCACAACCAGAATGTACCTCAATCCATTGCACCTGGGCATCTCGATGAAATTGAGTTAGATTCTGTTAAAGGGTTCCCCGAGCTCCCAATGTGACTCAATGCAACCACAGTCTTCTTTCCAGCATTCATTTGTTAACACGTAACACATCTGTGACACACTGCTTCAGCAAATGCACTGAACCGTGGGTTAAACAACGTCTGCCTGAACACTCGCACCATGGCATCCCTTCCTATGTGAACTGCTCCATGAATCTGCCTCCCCAAAGTGCTCAGTAAATCGTCTGGTAACACTGCTCGACCATCAGGTGAAACCTAAATACCATCATCTCTTTTCGCACAACCTGCTTTGATCCAACCAGCTTATTCCTTTCCTGATACTTCTCCCTGCAGACGGTTGATCTCATCCCAAGTGTCCGCTATGGCTAACAACATGCTGAGCTATGTTCTTTCTGTGCTCTCCCCATGTATTTCCCAGTGAAAATGCATCCCTGTTCAGCACAGAAACGTGCAACGTCATCGGCATACCTGGAGAGTCACAAAGTCATTTCCCTTCACATGAGCGCCACACTTCACCACAACAATCTCTTTTAGATGCTGAAAAGTTTCCAAAAGTCGTCTTACATATTCCCCATATCTGATGGGAGATCCTGATGATGTTAGGAACCCCCTCTGAGACCATAGCTGTCCAAAGTCATGAACCACACCGAATCCGTACTGGCTATCGGTGTAGATGGTGACTTGGATTTGATGAGCAACCAGGCATGCACGTGCCAAGGCAATGATCTCAGCCACTTATGCGGATTATATTCCCTGTAAACAAGCAGCTTCCACAACTCCAGAAATGGTACATTCAGCAAACACTGCTCTCAGATGACCCACATTGTCTCTTAAGCATGAACCATCTACAAAGAAGATTTCATGAGGCAGAGGTTCATCGACAATGTCAGGTCTCGGTTTTTTGCAAAGTTCAGTCCCATCGAGACAGTCCCGGTCCTCACAATCTTCACCATCAACAATTGGAAGAGGCCTCAAAGTACCAGGATTCAATACAAAACATCTTGTCAGAGTCACATTCTCTGAGGCAAGTATGACTTGCTCATAGCGTGTGAGTCTGATATTTGTCAAATGCTGTGTCTTAGTTCTCATCATTGGAAGCTCAACTGAGTGTGGAACATAAACAGTAAGAGGATGACCCATCATAATACTTTCACACCTTTCAATACTGACACCAGTTGTAGCAACGGATTAGAGACATCTGGGCAACGCTGAAGCTACCGGATCTAAGGTAGCTGAGATATAGGCAACTGGTCTACGGACACCTCCATGAGTCTGTGTGAGTATTGAGAGCGCGCAACCTTCCTGCTCACAGCAAAACAGTGAGAAGGATTTGCTGTAATCAGCCATTCCCAGAGCCGGAGCGCGACACAAGCTTTCTCTCAGCTCCAGAAAGGCAACCAAGCAATCAATATTCCATAGTACCGGATCCCTCACATCCTTGTGTGTCAATCTCTGCAGAGGTTTCGACTTCAGAGAAAAGTTGGGAATCCAACGACAACAGTACCCAACTATTCCCAAAAACATCCTGACTTCCTTTTGTGTGGCAGGCGCAGTCATGTTCATGATCACCTCAATACGGTCCGGTGACACCTTCCTCAATGCGATGACCGAATACTGGACCTCACTCAAACAGTACTGTAGCTTGCTCAGGAACACCTTGTTTCCATTTTCTGCCAAGTGATTTAACAAGGCAACTGAATCAATTCTGCACGAGTCTTCTGTCTCAGACGTAATCAAAAGGTCATCAATGTACTACACAAGGACAGAATTCTGTAGCAGTACCAGACTCTCAAGATTCTTTTTCAAGGTCTGATTAAAGATTGATGGACTCTCTGTATACCCTTGTGGGATACAACACCATGTTAACACACAATTCTCCAGACGGAAAGTATATAAAAATTGTCTTTTCTCGTGTAAGGGTATTGAAAAGAATGCTTGGCACAAGTCAATAACAGAAAACCATTCAGCTTCTCATGGGAACTGAAATAAGATCACTGATGGATTCTGTACCACAGGACAACATGGAACTACAAATGCGTTGACCTTTCACAGGTCTTGCACAATCCTGAACTTCCCACTCGGTTTATGCAGTCCCATTATAGGGGAATTGCATAGGCTCCCTATTATCTCTTTCAGTATTCCCTGTTCAATCATGGATTCAATTACGGGCTTGATTCCTGCCACCGTTTCCGGTGTCAGATTGTTCTTGGGAACTCACCGTTTGGCTTGATCTGAATCTTAACCGGCTCAACCCCGTTGATCAAGCCTATCTCTTCCCCCGTGAAATCCCATACATCCAGAGAAACTGAGTCTCTCAGATCGATCAGTAATTCCTTAACTGTCAATACGGGATACATCTCTAGGCATAGATTCTGACTCGCCAGTTTAAATCTGACGTCATTATCATTAGTCTGCAACTTCACTCCCTTGGGCGTGCAATAGATAGTACAATTCAATTTACACAAGAGATCCCGACCCAACAAACAGACTGGACTTGAATCGCACACCACAAATTGGTGTCGATCGTGGAAAGTTCCTATTCTCATAGGTATCTCATCCGTCAGCAGATTGGTCATTTTCTTATTCGCAACTCCTACAACTTGGATCAGTTGTCCTGAGAGGGGTAGGTTTGGAACTACTGCAGATCTTACAGTAGAACGGGTAGCACCAGTATCAATCAGAAAGGTGATGGGATGACTGTCAACTTCTGCCTCCACGTACGGACCTCTCTGGTCTTCCTCCAAGACTGCTCCAAGGGTACAGTCTTCCTCCTCCCTCAGGCACCGTCATTGTAACAGGTCTGAATTGAGTTCATCGAATGTCTCAATGAATGGCATCTGCTGGTACATCTGATTTCCTCGAGGGATTCTCGGAGGTTGGAGAACTTGCACTTGGGGACTTAAACCCCCCTCAATGTACAGATCTGGGCCTTGCCACTGTATTCACAGTCTCAGGTGCCTGTATCACTTCCTCATCTTGAATCAGATTAGCTGGATTTGACCTACACTCGCACTTTCAGTGTCTGATCTTGTGACAATAATGACATGCAGTGGTTTTCTTTAGAGTACCAAAGAGAACCCCGGATTTGGGGTCTACGGGTCTCCCTCTTCCCTGACCTGATGCATTCTGAGCTCCTCCATGATTGTTTCCCTGCCTTCGCCCTAGCGTTCCTCCTTTCGACTGTGGTTGGTCCACCCTCTCCGCATTCCTCATCTGGATTAACATCAGCTTATCCTTGAGCTTCCTATGCTTTGAGTCTACTTCATCACTGCAATTGCATATCGCAGAATCTCATCCACAGATTTGTTCTGCCAACAGATCAAATGCTGTTGGATCATAAAGCTAATCTCTGGCCTTAGTCCTAAAACAAATTTGGAAACAAACTGCCCCATGTCCTTTGAATCTAGAGTTTCCAATCCACTGTACTGCTAAAAGGCTTGCAAGAGCCTTTCATAATAACTGAATCCTTGGGCCCTTGGGTAGTTCTATCTATCTTAACCTAATCAATATCTTGTGGCGAAATCTTTGATTGTAACCATGTTATTACCTGCTCAAACTTTTTCATAACTAAAGGACCATGCGTTATGGGGTCTTGTTCAGGTTCTGAAGTTGACCATTCAACAGCAAATTTACAAGCAGACCATAAATCACTGGGTACTATGATGTCAAACAAAGTATTCAAATCAATCCACAATACTTTTGAAATCTTGATAAAGCGATCAACTTGTTTGTACCACTCAACAGGCTTCTCCCTCAGCCGAGGGAAATCATTCGTAAAAGCTGCCAAATCGCCCCTGCTCCAAGGCACACGCACGTACCCTCCACTTGGTACCTCTCGCAACGGGTAAGCCTTTACTCCTGCTGTCCCTCCTCCTGAAGGTGGTGTATCTCCTATGCCCTTTTTGACACTCTTTTTCTTGGACCACCTTTCCTCCCACTTGTCAAGCATGCTCCATGCACATATCCCTACAATTAATTCTCGAATGTGGATCTTCAATTCTATGACTCTTTTCTCTTCCAATTCTTGATCACTGTAATTTAGCCTATGTCCTCCCTGTAACATTTTATTTTCGTTTTAGAAAATCCACATCATACATCTGCGCTAATTCTGGCAACTTCTCATGAGATTTTCTTGCCTTTCGTGTCACATTCTTTGCCACAAACAACAGCTCATCTTGTTTGCAAAGTTGCATCTTTTCCAGAGGCAAATTTCCACTAATCATCTCATCTGCTCTGCCTTTAACCTCACTACGTCTAGCACCTTGGTCCTTATAGCAGCTTTAATCGTTCCCTGACTCGATGTATTACTCAGCTCTCCACTTCCACTGCTCTGATTTCCGCAGTGGGTCCCTTCAGCCATATTCTGTGGGACTATTATTAACAGTCTGCAACCTGAGCAGAAAGCACAAAAGTAGAAGCACAAATAAAGTCCAAGTATCAATCTTCAGTATTATCTTCTGGCTTTATTCCAAGCTTTTAGGGTATACATCCATGTTTCAATCTTTGTGACACTTGTTTTCCAAGCCACAAACCATGCCAACACATGTTTCGTCTATACGGCTGTAAGCCATAGACTTCATCAGGGCTAGAACAAGATCAGAGCAACTAGGTTACATTTTTTATATAAAACCCAATATCTTGCCTAGGCAGTGTAATGTAACCTTAACCCATAACATCTTCGAGAATGGTGGGTATACACAAAAGGTCTCATGAGTCAGACCATTGAAGGGGCAACTTACTAAATCAGTGTGACTCATTATAGAGAAAGGAAAAAAAGATAAATAATAAGCCAAAGAAACTCACCACTAATGTGCATACGTGCTCTTAATAATTGACATTAAAAAAGGTTAATTGACATTAAAAAAGGTAAGTTAATATAAGCAGAGTTAATCAGAGTCCAACATTACCACACCACAATGTGCTCATAACAGATATTTCATACACACAAAGAAAACTCATCATAATCTCCATACTCAAAGAAAAAAATAGAGTCACAAGTATCCAGAATTATCCTGGGTGAGCAAAAGAGTAAACTCTTCAGACCTAAAGCAAATAATGGAAGAATATATCCATAGTAGCAAAAAAAATTTGTATAAGGAACTAGTTAAAACTGAGTTTATATAAAAATCGTAAAGCATCAAATCCTAACGTCAGGGTTGATTGACAGGCATAAGTGTAAGCAGCAATATAGCCATTTATTATTATGCAGACAAACTCATTGTAACAAAACGGCACATGGTATTAAAGCCACAAGCTGAGCTTGGTCAGAAAAGGCAGGAAGCGCAAAGCCATTCATATAGGTCATAATATTATTGAATAGCAAGGACCGCATATATCTCTAAACATGACTAATATTCGTAAAAATCTGCGATATCCCAAAATAATTCACTAAACTATTAATAGTCAGACAGTACCTTAAAATTTAAATGCACTCCAAAATTGTCAATCCAAGTATACGTATTTGTCGTTAGCAGAGACGTAGCTTCAAAGGAGGTCACAATAGACCATATGTCCTAACAATGAGCTAACAAACGGGATCCAGTGTTAGCACCACATAATCATAAGCTGCTAGTATAAAAAGTAATACTATGCATAATTGCTAAAAAAACATAGAGCCCTTAATAATATCACTTATACAAGTTTTATCTACTCACATTAATCACTTAATAAATATCATACAAGCCAAATCCAACCCTTAATAAATATCATGTAAGCCAAATCCAAACCATAGATATAGCTCATTACCTAAGTCCGGTATTACGAAACGGGAAAGTATTCCTTGTGTCCTCCGCGGCGTATTGCACCAGCGCCATCTTGAAGTTCCTATTTATATCCAAGCGATGTAGAAACTGAGGAGGGTCAAAGGGAGTTGTCTACGTCAGATGCATGTCCTCTTCCACAGCTAAATAAACGTGAGCCATCTTAGATGTACAGAGTAATCACTAAATATCCTTACCTGTATCAAAAACGCCAGTAGTTGCAAAAAGGGATCGTGAAAAGTAAACAACAACGCAACCTGCCACTAATTCGTAAATTTCCAATAATATTATAGAGCGAAAAAGTTAAATTACAAAAATAGAGAACATAAACGTATATCAATCCAACAAGGAATTCCGACTACAGTGACGGGAGAGAAAACTCTAAGGGACCCAGTTCGATTATCCTGACAAGGAAGCACATCTAAGAGCATGGCTGTAACCATTCAGACAGTACAATATGTGGAACTGATGAGTACATCACTATGGCATTCACTTCAGTGAAATCGCTTAATATCCAAACAAAGAGCCCATCGTCTACATTGAAGATTAGTACACAAGTAAAATAAAGGAAGAGAACATTATAGAAGAATGTTATTAATTATGCAGGGGTAAAGTGAGAGGCAGGGGTAACGTAATTCTTAAGTCAAGGCCACCAAGTCAATGGGATGCAGGACTAAGGCTTACAAAATTTTGAGGCACACATGATAGTTGTACCAAAAAGGTAAAAAACCTCTCCTATTTACATAAGTTTGGTAATAACAGTAAGAAAGCGTATAACAGCATTGCAGGAATTATTTCAAAACAGTTCAAAGACCCCACGCTAGACGCCATACCTTTCATGCTGACATATGTGCGTCAGTTAGTTAATGGATGGATGGAAAGTAGTGACACCAGCAGAATCAAATTCCTAAGAAATATTGCAATTCATTTTTGATATTGATTCTCAGTTCCACTGCATGAAGTCTAAGAATCCAACATGCTTCAGCCTGACAAACTTTCAATTCATGATTCCCTCCTCTGGAGTCAATAGGTACAGTTTCTAGCCCATGGAATTTGAATGACAATTGTTGTTTACGTTGTTCCACACATTCTTAACGCATGGTGCACAATGGGATATGTCTCATCCAGATTTTTAAGCGCTCTAAAATGTTCAGAGATACGTTCTTTTAGGCACCTAATTGTGCTCCATACATACATTTTTGAACATTTACATACCATAACATATACCACAAATTTTGTGGAGCAATCTATATGTTGATTTATGTTGCACTTTCTTGAACCATTATATTGAAAGTCAAGGCAAATTTGCACAAACTACAATTCCTGCACTTATATGACCGCAAATTACATTTATGTAGCCACGTGTGACCCCGTATGTTCATCTTGGATTAACTAGGGCTAACCATATTGCTGATAGTTTTCCCTTTGCGATTTGCAAGGCTAGGATGTTTTGTCATGTGTCTCTGTAATTGTAGGTCTGTTGTCAGTAAGTGCCAGTGACGTTTCAAAATATAAAAAACTTTATGTGACGATGGATGATAGTTAGTTATCATTCTCACTGGTGCTAGTTCCTCAGTAGCTTTAGAAGTCCGGGGCTTAAGGGTCTCGTTCCTAGCTAGTGTATGTACTCTTCTCTTAGCTTTATTGATGACCTGTTTGTCATACCCCCTAGCTATAAACCTCCGTTCTAAATCAGTGATACAGTCATGGAATTCCGAGTCTTACTACAATTCCTACGAGCCCTATAAAATTCTCCATATGGTATAGAGTTAATTTGTGTTTTGGGATGGGCACTAGCTTCATGCAGTAAAGAATTACAAGCCGTGTACTTCCTAAACTTTCTGCAGTTACTACTGTCATTTTCAACAAACAGCTCCACATCAAGAAATACAAATTTTTCAGGACTATGTGCCATTGTTAATTTCATATTGTACATATTGTTGTTCAAATATCCCAAAAAAGTTTTGCAGGTCAGTAACGCTGCCGGTCCAAATTAAAAGGCATTCGTCAATGTATCTGTCAAAATACAAAATGTAGTCGTGCCAGGCTGCCCTCGAAGGGTCCCAGATATGCGCTGCCTCGAACCACCCCATAAAGAGGCAGGCAAAAGACGGCACAAATCTAGAACCCATCACGGTCCCGCACGTTTGCTGGTACCACCAAACAGAAATACATTGTGCTCCAGTATCATTTGTGACAGTTATTATCATTTCTGAGTGCTTCAAAAGTTCCACAGGCCTTTTGTAAAGAAAATGGTGAAGTGCTGACAACCCTTGTGGATGTAAAATATTGGTGTAGAGACACCACGTCTAGTGTAACCAATATCATAGATCTATCCCATACTATATCCGTAACATGTTTGGTGTCTCTAATTGTAGAGGGCAAGTTAATCACATAAGGTTGTAAATATGTGTCAACAAATTCAAAAATTCTCTCTGTCGGACCACCTATTCCAGACACAATTGGCCTCCCTGGTGGAGCAGTGGCATTCTTGTGAATCTTGGGTAGTGAATACAGACAAGGGTATCTAGGCCTATCTATTAACAAATATCTGTATTCATCATCGTTAAGCAGGCCATTTGTATTCCATTTCCTTAGCTGGTCATTAATCAGTTTAGTAATTCCAAAGACAGGGATACTAGACAGCTTTTTATAGCACAATGTATTATTTAGTTGACTCATAATCTCCTTCTCATATGACTCTTTTTCCATAACCACAATATTGCCACCTTTGTCCCCTTCCCTTATGATAATCTTATCATTGGACATCATTTGTTTAAGCGCGGCACGTTCATTAGGTGTCAAGTTATCAACATGTGGCATTCATTTACGGTGGTTCATGGTTTCTTCAAATTTGTCAAGTTCTTTAATTACAACCTTATGAAATGCATCAATATTATTGCCACTATTCAAATGAGGTACCCATTTAGATTTGGGCTTAAGGCCACTATCTACACTCAGGTCAGTAATACACTCAAGATCTTGCAAGACCTTATGCATCGTAATAAGATCTTATTCATCTTCAGTAATTAAAAGTAGTAAGGTCGTATCTCGAATGTCTTGTATAGATAAATCACCCACAATAACATCAGATGCACGTTGTTTATAAACTGATGTACTAGAGGCAAAAAACTTTTTAAGTTTCAAGTTCCTGACAAACTTGTATAGGTCAATTTTAACATTGGTCATGTCACAATATGTAGTAGGACAAAAGTTCATTCCTTTACTTAAAACAGATATCATGTCATTGGAGAAGATGGTATTTGAGAGATTGAGAATTTGAATCTCCCTTTCTACATTGTCTATTGCTTGGCCCTGCTCCACAAGCGTGTGTTCACTCTTTCTCTTACTTTTGGATTTGCCTCTCCCCCTACTCCCTCTCTTAGTCTTCCTTGCATGTCTTCTCTCTGCCTGTTGTTTTCCTTGTTGCCAATGCGTATGCATTGGACCTCTCGTAAAAAACTATTTCCCATCGCTGCATTCGATGCTCCCTCTACTGCTGTTGGACATTTTGACTCCCAAACGCTCCCGGATCAGATTCTCCTGTCGTTCTTCCCATGGGACCTCTAACTGGGCCTTCCCACATCATCAAATCAGAACGTGAATCTGCTAACAACACTGATCTTACCGCTCTAGGTCCTCTAGAAGAGTCTGCAGTGGCTGGCAATGGAGTAGTAGCCTCAACAGGTCTCAAAAAGGGATCCCCTTTGCTCCCTGCAGTATTTCCTCCAGAACTGGTACCTTCTCCTAATGCTGACTGTATTTGACTACTATTTTCTGCCTGACTTGGTTCGTACACTAGCACTATGGGACCAATGGTGACCGGGACCAATGGCGACCGGCACCGTAAGGGCATCCGGTAACTGTGTAGCAGCGTTAACTCCATTCATTTCTGTACTCCTCGATGCTTGCATCCCTATTCCGTCCATTCCTGTTGAGATCTTTCCCACTACTCTTGCACTAGGACTCGTCTGTGGTTCTCCTATTCCCTCCATAAGCGCTCGCCTTCCCTCCTCTGAACTTGGGTGGCGGGCGCTCTGCTAGCAACCTGTCTAACAAGCTGTCATCGGTGTTACTATCATCCTCTTCCTTCCTCTTCTGAGTGTCTCCTGTTTTCACCAGCAACGGGAATAGTCTCTCCCCTTCAATAGTGTCTACCCTCTACATCTTCAACTGTGCATCCTAACGCGCATCCTGATATGCCTTCATCGCCTTTTTCATCCTTTTTCATCCTTCCTTGACTTTGCTCCCTCTTCTTTGCCTGTACTGCTCGCATCCATGCATCTAATGCCTCAAACTGTGTTGGTCTGAGTGGAGGTTGCAAAGTCATCACTGCCCTTAGCTGATACAGCACCTCTAATCTGAATGAACCATGACATGGGAAAGCCAAATCTCCCTCCTTTTTGGTAGTCTTATACCAATTTTGGAGCCAAAGTATGGTACGAAGTCCCACATTTGTGGCCATGTAATGTGCTGGAGTATCATCAGATGGTGCTTCCTCACCTTCTCGAGTTACCACTCCTCTATCTCCCCTACAAAGATCTCGTAATACCCTAAAGCATTGCATGATTGAATCAAATTCTTTTACCCACAAGATGTTTTCGCTTCTACTTCCTGATGACAATCCACCAATCCCAGCGCGGCTTTACACCAACCGACCTATCGCAGCACAGCATACTTAGACGTCACTTCTTCCTCCTCACACAGCAATTCACCCTCCTTCACAATCTCTTCCTTACGTATTTATGCACTTCATTCATAGAAAAAAGTACCTGTGTCCACCAAACGACCGGACAGTCACATATTCGACTGTCTGTCCACCAAATGACAAGACAGTCTCACAAGTAATTGTCTGTCTCACCACCGGCAACTGTCTGCGAAACGCCCGGACAGTCACCTCAGATCATCTGCCCACGAACGGCCGGACAGTCATAAACGATTTGATAGGATCCAGTCACTTAAACTCATTCACACACAGTGACCCACAACCTGCATCAGCCACTCGAATCGCTGTGGTCCGCCCCGGTGCACTATCTTTTCACACAACTCTATCAAACTCTCTCACACATGTTTCCCTATCACAAGTGGGTTGTCGATAGTGCTCCACGACTGCCACAAACCTTGATCAGACAATTACAACAGTGGTGTCTTATACACCACAAACCTATCCCAGGATCTTTGGCTACTCGTCAAGCCTGACACAAAACCAAAACAAACTACATGGACCGTGCACGTTCGTCCCAAAACCTCAATCACTCGACTCTCATCTCAACTCCGCAAGACATCACACAATCAAATCATCACCGCAATCTAACAAACACATCCCTATTCATACTCACTCCACTGTGAACTGCTGTTCCAGCCACACCGTCACTCTCGGTCGGTCTCTGCTAAACTCTGTCGTCCTCCACTCTCGATCCTCTGGGCTTTCATCCTTTGGGCTCTCTGGGCTCTATGACTAACTTTACTAACGTTCTCCCCTCACTGCAGAGGCAACCTCTTGCTACCAACTGATAGGGCCGGGTTCCTCTCTACAAGTTTAACTCTGGAACCCTTGGTCAATGAATCTTTGCTGCCTGCTGAGAAGTGTAGAGGGGAGAAATAACACATTAAGGGAGAAGAATTTCTGACTCTGAATTCCAAGTTAGTGGGTTTATTACAAAACTAAAAATAACTGGACATACAGACACCTCAAAACGAGGTAGTTAAAGTACATTGGAACTAATAGAAATCCGAATTTGCTGGCTAGACGAAAATGCTGGATCATAAAAAGAATGATAATCTACAGAACCAAAAAGCAGGCAATGATTGCCCCCACATCAAGATCAGGAAAAGATGTCAGCTCGTGACAACTTCCTAAGAAGTGTACTCACGTTGCATGGGTCAAGTAGCCAAAGCTACAGAGCTCGTTCTAAGATGCTCCTTCCCTCTTCATCGATCTCCACACCTCCTCTCATGAATCAACCTCCGGGGCACTGTCAATAAATTCAAAACATAAAAAACGCTCACTGCTTGCATCTCGATCATCTCATCCTGCGAGGCACTCATAGGTGATTTTCCATTTAGTTTCGATTTTCCCAGCTCCTGGCTAGATGACCTTGATTCACAGGCCTCCTTCAGTGAGAAAGAACACTGGCTCCCAAATATCAGCATTCTTGCATAAAAGTATCTTCTCCTCCCTGAGCCCAACTCCTAAAACAAAAGACGTTATTCTAATTAACAAAGACGACTTTCTCCACCTGCAACAGAAACGTGAAAACAGAAAATATCCAACATACACATGAAATTCGTCTCTTTACCCCACTATGAGAGCCGTCAGGCAGAATTCATTTCAGGCCTACAGAAATCGGCCAACATAAGAATGAAGCACATAGGCCTTATGAGAATACATATAAATTAACAGTTTTCC
This sequence comes from Triturus cristatus, assembly GCF_964204655.1. NCBI lineage: Eukaryota > Metazoa > Chordata > Amphibia > Caudata > Salamandridae > Triturus > Triturus cristatus. The sequence goes on from NC_140586.1 coordinate 530,786,372, forward strand.
TTAACCTTTTCTAAATCATCATGTTACATAAGCACAATGAATGGCAAATCGTTATCACCAGCCTATACCTTTTATACATTTAAACTAGAGTTGCCACATCCGTGTACAACTCTAATCTGGTGCACATATATCTCTACGCATTATATTATAAATAGGCTTTCCTGTTTTCAGTTTCTATTTTTGACAAATTCTGGTGGGGTTTTTTCAGTGTTTTCAATACCTTAAAAAACAGTGTTTATCAGTGGTTACAAATTTTCACGCCATTAACAAACAACAGAAACAGTGTTATTCCGGTATTTATGGATTTGCTTTTATTATTCCTTGCTTTCTGAACTGCATTGGTATAGACAGTGTGCATTCAGGGTGTATGAGGTTCAAATACATTTTTAAATAGCAAACTTATTGCAGTGCACCATACAATACTTCTTTAGTGAGCCTTTGGTAATGCACACTCGCTCTTTTCTTCCCATGCAAACATTTATTGGAGAAAAGGCCCTCTCAACATTGGCACTTGAAACAGGCAACACCAAAACAGTCAGTACACAATTTGCTAACTCTGGCCACTGACATAGCTTTCCATGCCAATACTGGTGTACCTGAACATTGCGATTCTCTGGGACAGGTTCTGCAAAATATGCATTAAACTGGGGGCATATGCCCTCAGTTATTGAAGAGGTTAAAAATTAAGCAGTTCTTTACAAAGTCCCTAGAGAAAATTCCCATTTACGGAAAGGATCTAGAACTTGTACAGAGTACCTCAGTGAGGCTTCATTGACTTCAAATGCCATGGTTGGTGAAGGGACATTTCTATTCATCATTGCCAGCCATTTCTTATGCACTGTAAAATGAAATTTCGTGAATTTCTCCTCAACATTTCTTTGCTTACTAAGTGGCAAGAATTCTAACATGGAACATATTGCAGTGCCAAAGTCACTAAAAGTGTCGCCTAGCCAACTCACAAGGCGATGTTCCACATCTACACTAATTACGCTGAACACTTGGTAGACATGGGCGTTTTCAGACTCAAGTTTTTTTTAAATTATGTTCACTACAGCATTCATGTTTTCCTGTAAAATTCTAAGAATGCAGTAGAGTGTTTCATATCAGAATAAAAATGCGACCAAAGATCCTCACATTTCTTGACTTTTGGCATCATCATAAGTACAAATTCTGTAAATGGTCGCCACATGGATAATATAGCATTCACGGCCTCTAGGACTGAGAATCACCAGCTAAATGACACATTTCGGATTACTCTTTCATTGATGCCACACAAAGCACAAAATGAGAAATATTCATGTTTTAGTTCCCACACATAATGAAACAGTGCACCAGAATGGACTACAAAGTCAATAACATTTTTTATTAACTCTGAAGATTGTAAAGATGCTTTCAGCATGCCATCTTGCAAATGGCAAGGATCTCTTACAGGGAAGCACTTCCGCCTAGGTATTTATTTTGACAGGTCATCACACCACTTTTTCATATACGTAGCTGTATTACTGCACATACAAACAATATCCTCCAGTCTTTGTTGAACTTGGTAAGACCTTTTAGCAGCAGCATTCCAAGTGACACTGCTTTCCATGTTCGCCAAACGTCTGCGGGTCTCATGTTTTCCCAACTATCCCAGATGCTTGGTGACAGCACATACCTGTCACTACACCTTGCATTGAATGTTTAAAGCCTAGGGTGTTTGGAAATTCACCTACTATCAACAATGACTCGCTAGAAAATAGGGCTGATGTATCAAAGGGTTTCACCCATTCTTTGTCTGTGGGTAAATGTCATTTTACAGATTGGGAAAGATTTGTATGAAACCAGCCCTTTTACCCATCAGTGAAAGAATCACATGTATTTCCTGATTCTCTACAGTTTATAAAATAATTAAATAAGACCTAAAACATGCTTCTAAATCCTGCATCATTAGACCAAAAACCACAAAACTGAAAAAAAAGGAAGAAGAAACAATATTTTAGTGACATCCCTAAACAACAAAACTCAAGCAGAATAATGCTAGCCCAGTCTTTCTTTCTGCTGCCTTATGTAACAAAGTTACATGGTATTCACCCCCTCAGGAAGAAATAAAAATGACTCCTTCACTCACCTTCTCCTTTCCTTGAATAGCATTTAGTTTGTGGTTGTGAAGGTGTTTTTTCAGTGTTTATATGTTAACACTGGTGGGGGCTATTTTCCTTTTAGTGGGGTTTTATCAGTTATTATAGGTTTAAACATAAAACTGGTGTTGCAGGGATTCTGCTCATGCACAGAACTATGCGCAGGAAACCAGGACCTCAGTGAATTGTGGTGTACCAAAAACTCACCTCAGTACCCAGAACCCCTATCCGACCAGCATCAGTGTCCCATTCGTTATCCGTATTTTCTCGGAAGTCCCAATGTATAGACAACCCAGAACAAGCGACTTAGAGTACTCTCAGGAATGGTGGGAATCAGAAATACCTGTTCGCTATTATTCTCATATCAGTCCACAACAAGAGTAATCAGAGACACGGTAAAGTTTAAAAGGTTTATTTTATAAACTACGTGTCCTAAGATGCAGTACTTTGGCTAACATAAGCAGACAAATGATTATAATTAAAACCATCAGCATTGTTACAATACCATAGAAAATGAAGGGAGAAATCATATTACAAATGACAGTGGAATACAGCCACCTTCCCTTCGCTAGTAGGCTAGTATTATTATACTAATAGGAGGTCTCTAGGCTTGAATGGGGAACCCCATACCGTAAAGATCAGCTTAGGTGAATCACATCACAGGATCAGCTTTGCTCTGCACCTGGAAATGTTCTTCTCCAGAATGTGTTTCTAACGCATGCAAACAGTAATATTAAAGGATCTCAACACCCAGGTATTTGCAGCTGTGTGCATATTATGGCTAGAGAGTGGGCCGATCAACCTGAACTCAAAAACATACATTGTCTGGCGGCTCAGAGTGTTTTGCACACAATGTTCAGACCTAGGGATGTGAACAGACAGTGCTCATGTGAAGAAAAGGCAAGCAAGCAGTTTTCAAATAATAACATGTCTCTGCAGTGTCGTGTGCAAAAGCAGCAAAAGTGTCAGGATGGCTTTTCTAACATCTAACGCGCTTATGCTAACATAGCAATGTATGTATCTAAATCGCTGCCTTCACTACACCCCCCCTTGATCGGACCACAAACAAATAGGGATACAAAAAGGAACGCAGAGTTCAAGTTCAACAGAGCGGAACCAAGTGCATGGATTGGATATCCAAATTAACAAGGAATGAAAGTTCGAAAAAAAAGTTTTAAAAAAACAAAATGAAGGGAAAAAAAGAAAATGGCAGTAAGTCAACACATCATGCAGAGGCTCAACGAGCCTAGATGTGGGAACACACAAAAAAAAATGTGTGGTTTGTGCAATGGAAGCTGGACGATAATCAAGTTAATCCATCAATGTGTAAGCACAGTAGGTAGCAACAGCTTCCAAAAGGAAGTCATTGGAACGAGTTGCAAAAGTGTCCGCCATCCAGTCTAATAAGGTAAACGAACATACATGTTCTTCGACCACTGGAGCCTCTAGCACATTCAGAGGACAACTGGCATGTTCTTCCAGATAACTACTTGCCAAGAAGTCATACGCTGCCGTTCCGATGTCCCAAATCCCTAGGACTCCATGTGCCGCACCACAGTCCATAATCCTAACACCAGAACAGTCCAACTCATGAGCCACTAGTGGACTCATCAGTCGATCATAATCCGGGGCAGGAGACACCGAGTTTGACAAGCACAAATCCAGAGCCCATTCGAAAGGACAATCTAGGCAATGAAAAACAGGTTGTACGCATGTAAAGTAGGCAAACCGGAAGGATAATCCATAGGCTATGCTCAGGGTAGCCAGTGGTAAAGTTCCATAGTATTCAAGCATCCGGTTACGAAGATGGAGCAGCCGGGACAGGCTGTCGCATGACACAAAGTGTGCAACCATTGCGCAGTACGCAGACCAACAGCAGCACGCCAGCCGTGAGGGCGAGAATCAACGGGAGCCCTCCAAAGACGCTGGAAAAAATAGAATGAAAAAAGGCCGGTATCACACCAAAAATAGTTTGGAAGGAGGTCACGAGGCTGGAGCCCACAATTTTGAAAAAATGCGCCAAGCCAGTCGTCGACGAGGCATTAAATATAGTTTGAATCAGGGCACCAAAATGAAGTGGGAGATCAGTATTTAAAAGCGCTTGCACCTCGGTATGGGTGTTGGCTATGTGAAGGACAAATGTTTCACGGGACGAAGTCAGAGCGACTTCCTTTTGAGACAATAGAGCCCTTATTCTGCTCATCTTGTTGAATTCTGCTTTCAGGGTTGGAATAGAAGGCCAGATGGATACATCCAGCCGCCCATGCGGGGGTGGGAAAAGGACATTTTTACAGCAGACTACTCTCTGTGATACAGTCACAATATAGGGAATTCCCACTAACATCCCACAGCAAGCCTCATTATTTAAAAGCAAATAACTACCGTTAGCTAACAACGTAAAAGAGGGTGTAATAGCTGGCACTGGAATCCCTTTCAGGATGCATGCTAAATTAGGCGCTTGCACATTGCACGCGCCATGCAATTGGATGTGCCTACAGACTACAGAGTGATCAGGTGTGGAAGAGCATTCCTCACCCTTCAAGTAAACTTCTTTACCTTCTCTCATGCACCTGTATGTAAATGGGAGCAACCATACTTCATGTAGGAAAGCAGTCCCCATTGGTTCATATCTGCCTAGGGCATAATGCTTCATGCACAAACTGAATTTAAACAAAGGAAATGGCAATGTGATTAACCCGTGGATAAGCCACACAGCTGAATTTAATTCGGCCACTGAGAAAGGCAAAGGTTCTAACTTTTCAAAATGCAGTAATGAGTATGTTGCATCTTTCATGGACATGAATTGTTGTTTCGCAGTTAGATTAAAAGGAAGGAATAATAATGAATTATTCATGTAGCCCCAGGGGACTTTCCCAGCTTTTAACATTTGCAAAGTCCATGCAAACTGCATTATAGAACGCAATTCATTCGGACCATGATACAAAACAGACACATCATCCTGCAGAATATCAACAACAGATGAAACAATATTATCCAATGTGTAAATTCTGGAAGAAAGGGTGTTATTGCTATTATCTATAACCGCTAGCACTTTTTCCATATTAGTTTGATCAATAGCTCTCAATCTGGAAGCAGCTTCAATTTGTGATAACTTCCAAACTTCGTTATAAATAGCATACACCCATCTTTTGGACCTGCCACCCACAGGTCCTTTAACAAAATCATTCAAATCTATTTTGTCATATAATTTAGATAAATGAACTTTAACAGATGCCAAGGTGGAATGTTGCAGCCAAGACTGGCATAACTTCCCAACTGAGTAGGTAGTAACAGAAGGAGAAGATTCAAAGCAGGGGTCTACGCGAACCTGCGTATACCCAGGCTGTAGACCCAAAAAACGATGTTGACAGGAATCTGAGCTCGTCTGCCAAGTCAACCATCCTTCCGAATTTAATTTGGAAATATTGAATGATGCGTTAGTAATGTATGACTGCAACGCATCAAGGGACAGATCTGTATGATTATCCCAATGTGGATAAGCACCCAGATCTGGAATAGAGGGGGAATTCATCTTTTTAGAAGTAGCTAATCCAAAACAGGTGGTCTGAAAAATAGTCGAATTCAAAAACAATATGTGGTTCGGGATGAGGCAGGCACGATGCATAGCTTCTGTTCCTTGTACCTGCCATGGTTTAGAACCCCAAACAGATTTAAGATCAATAGTATCTTTCCACAGATCATAACCCCAGACCGCTAAATCATCCATAAAGGATTTGGAATACAATAATTTAGTGTGTGTCAGCCTAACCTTCGAGGCAGACTCCGCTACCATTTTAAAATAAAAGGTGGCAGGTTTTAAAACACTGAAATCAGTAAAATAGGCAAATTTGTTCACCAATGTGCTGGAGCTGCCTAACATTGGCGTTGGACAATGTTCCCATTGTGTATAATTCACAAAATTACGAAACGTATTGGCTTTATGTAGGAAATGATTGCCATAATGTTGATAGCAAAACAACTCTCCGTAATTAGCAGTGTCTAAATACAAATCTTCAGCATCAAAAGCGGCATAATATTTCAAATCAGAAAACCGTGCCTCAATGGCCTGAACGTCCCAATCATCAGAACGGATGTTTTGTTTAACCACATCACCTATAGAAACAATTCAATTCAATTCAATGAAACTTTATTCGGATCGTTGAGAATCCATAAAAGTACAAAAAGACAATTATAAAATCGTACAATAAAATAAAATACTATTTGCACATGAGAAATAATCCATCTAAACTTTAAGACATAGTAGACCGGGCACGAACCGCAGTTTTTAAAAAAGAGCTCACACGAAAAACAAGTTCATCATCGTCCAAGGCCAAAATCATTGAAAATGCAAGTTCCAGGCTAATAGGTTTTGTTTTTTTAAAATACGGAGTTAAAAACCATTTAATATACTTCATATAAAATTTACAGAAGAATAAAAAATGTAGAGTTGTCTGCCTGCTCTGGGAATCACAAGGGCATGGCTCAACACATTGGTCATTAAAATTCCATAGGGGGAAGCTAAGTGCATGCTTGATGGTGCCTGCCCTAAGGCGAAATATAAGGCCTCGCTCCCAATGACTCAACGGCAGGGTTAAATATCTGGGTGTGGGATGTATTATAAAATTGCAAGCTAAATAACCAGAAACACTAGATTTCAAGGTCTCCCTTACTACCCTTTCGACATCAAATAACTTATAAAGTACTTTTTTAAATTCACATTTAGTGGGGTGCTTAGTGGTAGAGGGTTTAAGAAAAATGTCTTCAGAGTTCACGCTGCGAAAAATGCTATGCACTCCTGATAGCCAGGGAATGGTCATACCCCTGTCGCAGCGGAGGCAATCCTCAATGATGTCCCTAGTCAGTTTGGCAGCGGGGTTTTTCCAGATCGACAGCCAAAAAAGGGCTGGACGGGCACGGATAAAATCCCCTATAAAATGCAAACCCAATTCCCTATGGCATATAAAATGTGGGGAAGTAATGGGAACACAGAGAAGTTTCCTACAAAATCTATGTTCCTCAATAATTATGTCTGAGCAACTGGCAGTACCCCAAACCTCAGCGCCATAAGTGGCAACCGGGACGCATTGAGTTTTGTATATTTTTAGGATAGCAGGCAATGCCCCGGTCAGTTTTGGACGGGGGAGGCTCAAAATTGAGTTAATGGACTTTGAGAACTTACTCCTGGCGTGGGCAATATGCCCACTCCAGGAGTTGTTCGCAGCAAAGACCACTCCCAAATACGGGAAACTGCCAGTTGACCCCAGTCTTTCTGACCCACAACTATGCTGCCAATATGATGCCTCTTCGGGCCGCAAGACATTACAAAAGACTTTTTAAAATTGGTCTTCAGATCTAGGGAATCCATATGTGCAACAAAGCCATTCACCAATATACGTAGTGCATTTGGGGTGCGTCCCATAAGGACCGCGTCGTCTGCATATAGCAGTGCGGGAAGAAGGTTATCTTTTATGGACGGGACATCACCGGTTAAAGAGACCAAATGTTTGTGTAGGCCGTTTATGTATATTATAAATAAAAGGGGGGCTAGGACACATCCCTGTCTAACCCCTAGAAACACGTCTAACCTATAGAAACACGAAATACATTCGGAACATTAATAACCTCAGTGGGTCCATGAATTTGAAATTTAACAGCATCCCACCTAACACAGGCCAGGCAGTAATATTCACAAAAGTCTGTTCTCTCTTCATGATGTGTAATGAGGAGTGGGGGGGCCAAAGTTCCATCAATTAATCTAATTGTCGATCTTTCTTTTAGGTAGTGTCCGTTCACAAGACGAAAAAATACCACCACAAATCCGATGGACATAAATTAAAAAATACATATGAGCATTAGCCAAATGTAAGTCCAAGGGGGAATCAAAAAATTTCTTTTAAACCAAACAGCAAAAATAGAAACTTTTGATGGGTCCCTGGAAGTCATAGAGTTAGTATCAAAGGAGAAACGTGACTGGGTAACTGCGGTTGATTGTAAAACAGGCAATGTTACATCTGCAGGATAAGCATACTCAGTATCTTCAGGTAGACCACCAGCCGGTGGTAGCAACAAAGGATCAGTAACTGTATGCATCTCGATGGCAACATCAGGCATGGTGGTAGGAGCCGGAGCCAAAACAGAATTTCTCAGCATCGCAGGGCAAGAGACCGCTGGAGTCGTACTAAGAAGAATCGGCCACTCGCTGTAGTTTGACATTGTCAATGGAGATGTACCTGTTATCCTTGCAACCAGGAAGTGGAGGTAAAATGACTGTTTTTGTACCCTGCACGCCAAGCACTGGAACCGGGGCACGATAAGAGGGGCCAAACTCCTCTTGTTCTCCACCTTCTCACGGACCAGGTCACCAACTCGAGGTAGCCAGCCAACTACCGGAATCTGAAGTGCAGCATCAGATGTGGAGGGCATGTGTTTCTTCGCGAGACTATCTCTGGTCTCTTGTAGACTCTGTAACACAGTACAGTGATCATCTACGTCAAAGGGTGCGGCAGACACCGCCATGTCGAGACCATCAAGGTCCGGGACAAACATTTTTATGCCAAAGAGCATCATGTATGGGGTCCGCCCACCCAGAGACCTTCTAGGGAGATTATTAAGTGCACGTTCAATGTTATACAGATGGGCAAACCAGTTCCGGCCAGTGCCTAAAACCTTAGCTGTCAAGGATTGCTTTAAGTCACGGTTCATTCGCTCCACTACACTATTACCCTCATGTCTGTATGGAGATGAAAATTTGACTTGGACCCCCAAGGATTTCATGGCTTCTTTGTACGCCTTAGAGGCGAACGCAGGGCCCTGATCAGAATGAAAGGTACCACACGCAAAATTTCCCACAAAGACACGCAAATCCCTTATGACAGTGCGAGCATCAGCACTCCTTTGTGGCCATACCCAAAGAAAACGTGTGCACAAATCCACTGCAACTAAGATATACTTGTACGCAGTATCAGAGGAGAAAGGACCGCAGTGATCTAAATAAACACAGCCAAGTGGTTTATTAGATATGTACAACTGAGTTTGTGGTGGGCGCGCAGCAGTTGAAGGTTTAATCTGCTGGCAAATGTCACAATCAAGAACATAAGTGCAAGCCTGTTTATATAACCCGCGCCACCAGTAACGTTGTTGTAACAGGGTAACAGTTGCTGCAACGCCGGCATGGGCAGAGGCCATACCCTCGTGTGCCGCTGTTATCAAGGATGGTCTGCAGTCCGCGTTGGGAATCAATCTGTCACCAACGTCGTTAATTCTCACTAATGGGACGTTATCAGGACTTAAGTGATAATGGTAACAAGAAGGGAAACCTCTCGGGTAATTACTTCCCTTCTCTGTTGCAGCGATAGCTGCCAAAATGTCATCATCGATCTTACTTTTGGATCTTGTAACTGCTGCTACTAGATATGTCGCCAGTGCTGTTTTCGCTGCCTCGTCAGCCAAGCTGTTGCCGACAGCGTGGACACCAACTCGTTGATGACCAAGAGTGTGAATTACATTCACAAGAGTCAGATGTTCTTTAAGTTCTGCCACTCGAACCCAAAGCATTTTATGCTTAATTGTGCTACCTTTGGGATCACGATATTCATTTTGAGACCAAAAGACTAGATTGTTGTTAAAAGACTGAACACAGTAAAACGAGTCACTCACTATAAGAGTAGGAACCCGAGGATCAGCAAACTCAAGTGCAAGCACCAGAGCACGGAGCTCTGCCAACTGTGTGGTACAATCACCCAATGACTGGGTATGCACAACATCAGACTTGAATTATCCATTATCGAAAGTACCCGCCACAATTGCGCAGGCCGCTGAATAGGCATGCTTCGATCCCGTCGCCGGTTGTGCCGAACCGTCAGTATAAATGACACAATGATAATCTTCGAGCGGGGGCAAAGACAGAGGAGCCGGATGAACGAATTCATATTGCAAGTACTCGTGCGTCTGCAAAGAGGCATCCAAGATATAGGTGACATCTGGCGATGTCAGTGAAGTGGCCCATTGTATCCAACGTGGATGCAAAGCCTTTGAATTGGGTACACTGGCTGTCGTCACTGCCCCTAGGGCAGGATAAGGTGTGACCACCAACATGCGTTTTCCTTGCGATAGCGCTCGTTCTTTAAGAATTGCCATCTGCACCGCAGTCAAAACTTTTTCGACTGAGGAAAAGCGCACTTCAGCCGAAGTGTACAAGTGTGATTTGTGGGCAATGGGGACTGTGTCGCCCTCATTGAACGTTAAGTACGTGAAACCCACTGCGCCTGGCACAATTCTTATCACCAGGTTAGTGTGGTTATCACGTGTCAGTAAGTATTTTGAAGCAAGAAGATCAGCCTGCAAAGATTGCAAAATAGCTGAATGCTCTGGCATCCAGCTGGATTTGGAAAAAGTAGGTTGTACCAAGGCATATAGTGGCTGGATACGCTGGGCATAAATCGGGAATGTACGTAAGACCGAAGTTCAGAAAGCCCAGCAAAGACTAATGTTTTTAATGTTGTAGGAGCACGCAGACATGCGCACTTCTCCAGAAAGGGAGGAGCTAATCCTCGACCCTCATTGTTGAGCTTGTAGCCCAAAAACAACACTGTATACTCTGCAATGTGAGACTTCGCAAAATTGAATTTGTAACCGAAGTCTACAAACATAACAATAATGCGATCGCGACACAGATGCGGCCACAACTCGTCGTCCGTGAGATAGACATCATCAACATACGAGTACGCATCTGGGTCAATGCTCTCTAACAGAGAGACTACACGTGCGGCAAAGACGCCAGGGCTGTTTTTATAGCCCATGGCCAATCTTTTAAATTGTTTTTGCTTGCCGCCAGAAGTAAACGCTGTCCACTGACTACTAATAGAGGACAGGTTATGGCTGTAAAAGCCATTGGATATGTCAAGTGTGGTTTTAAACCTTTTACACACAAGATTATCAACAAGGGCAGAACTGTGGGTATTCTGTACCGCGCACGTCCGGCAATGAGAGTTTAAATGCCGGTAATCCAAAACTAGGCGGTACGACCCATCAGACTTCGTTACAGTGAATAAAGGATTATTCATTGGTGACACACATATTTCAATAACTCCCTGATATTCCAATTGCTCAAGGATGTCTGCGACGTGAGATCTAGCTTCGCGACGCATGGGATATTGGGGTTGTGGTTGAGGCATAGACCTCAAGGGAATCTCATGGCTGGGGGACAATTTATCCCAGCCTACCTGAGCACGATACAAAGCCGGTGCAAGCACCTGAGCCCACTCTTCGGCAAACCTTTCAGCGTGCTCCCTTGACACTGTGTGCGCAAAGGACGGGAGGATTACCTCCTCCCCTCTATGAGCATCCAAAATGAAAGCCGGGGGCCAGTCTGCCTCTGCCAAGAGAATGTCTTAGGAAAAGGTCAGATTATCCCAAAAAATCCCTTGTATTGTGCGTTGTATGTCACCTTCAATTAAGAGTACTATGTCATATAGTCTGTCAGGGGGAGCCACTCTAGTGTTAGCAGTTTCTACAGTAATGAACGTGTCAGTTGCTGTCACCTCCAGAAATGGACGCAGTGCTTGCCGCACTACTGTAACCTCCGCTGCGCCGTCGAGCAGCGTGAGTGCCCATGTCAGGTTCCGAAGCTGCGTCCGCACTATCTGTGGCATATCTCGCTGTTAGCGCAGCAACCTTCTTCTTCTGAAACGGGGGACGTTGACGTGCAAACTCGTTTTGCTTGCCTTTACTGTCAGCCTGACGGGGTTGCTCACGTCCTTGTTGTGCACCCCGACCCTTGCCACGTTCTCCGCCACCGGACTGTGAGGCCGATGTTTCCTGTGAAGAACGAGGAGAGCGTTGTTCAGTAACCTGAAATCTATCAGGTGACCTAATCCTAGTGCGATCGCGCAAATCGTATGTGCGTTCACTAGTCAGCTGTACAGGAGACGCAGGACGAGACCCCTGTTTCTGTTGCTGCTTTCCCGGTTTCTTTGTTCGCCAATTTTGCTTTGAAAAAGTTGGACGATCGTCTTTAACAGACGAACTCACCTTAGTGCGTTGTATTAAGTCAGGAATGACTATAGTTGGTTTAACCCCTAAACTACTGCGGCCAATAGTTCTATATGCTTCCGCAAAAAGTTTAGGCAACTCTTTGGGCTTATCGAGCTCAATGGCGCGGGCAAAGCCATTAGCAACTTGGAACTGTACCGCATCTCCCTTGAGGTTACCAAGGAAGAGAGAGGCAACTACGTTGAAAACCCCAACCAGCCGCATTCCCAACTCAACAGCCACCTCCGGACCGTGGTTATCTTGAACACGTTTATTGACGGAGGGAAGCACCGCCATAGACGGAGTGCCAAAGCACTTCGAGTAGACCGCGGCAAAAACCTTACCCCAGTTGTCACAATCGGACACTTCTGGGATCAAATCTTTCGGCAAACTAATGGTGAGGATCTTGTGTTTCTCAACAGGAGTAGAGTGCGGAAATACTGCTTCCAGTTGGTCAAATTTCTCGGCAAGCCAATAAGTCAAATCGTCCTTATTCTGGGGGTGCATGCCCATCACCAAATTAACAATGACGGGGATAATAACAACCGCGGGATGACCAGCCGGTAGCCCCGCAACAGCAGGTGCCCCCACCTGCACGTTGTGTGAAACGTATTGCACTAAAGCCTTATATACTGCAATAAGGGCTGTATGGAGTGTACGCAATTCATCCACCGCAACAGTCAAATAGCGGGGGTGAGGCGTAAATCCGGCCAGCACCGGCCATGTGGCCCCTGGAATCGACAAAGGGCCCATTCTAGCCGGTGCAACTGTATGGGGAAGGGCACCATTAAACCAAATGCTATGCTGCCAGGCTGAAAGGGGAATCTCTTGCGTCCTATATGGTGTATAATTTGCTGGGACCCGCGTGTGAGTATACGAGTGAAACGTTTTATCATCCGCATTCACAGCCGGCATTATCACCCAAGAGTAAAACAACTCGTAGGGGTGTGACGCATCGGCACTCACCACAAAAATAACGGCCATCCGATCGTCCGGCACCCCATACTGCGTCAAATGACGCCGCAGAGGCGTACGGCTATGCGCTGCAATATCGACCGTCATAAGGACACAGAGAAGAACAATGGATTTTACAGTAGCACCAGGGTTCAGAAATATTAAAAAACCTTTTTAAGTAACAAGCTTGTTAGGATACTAACAGGTAGGTGAAATCCGTCATTCCCGTTATCCGGAAACAAGAGTGAGGGTGAGGGTGTTGTGGACTAATAGAAGCACTACAAAGGCGTTTCAAATCAAAAGACCAAACGTTGGGTGCGCCATGTTGCAGGTATTCTGCTCATGCATAGAACTATGCGCAGGAAACTAGGACCTCAGTGAATTGTGGTGTACCAAAAACTCATGTCAGTACCCAGAACCCCTATCCGACCAGCATCAGTCTCCCATTCGTTATCCGTATTTTCTCGGAGGTCCCAATTTATAGGCAACCCAGAACAAGCGACTTAGAGTACTCTCAGGAATGATGGGAATCAGAAATACCTGTTCGCTATTATTCTCATTTCAGACCAGAACAAGAGTAATTGGAGACACGGAAAAGTTTAAAAGGTTTATTTTATAAACTACGTGTCCTAAGATGCAGTACTTTGGCTAACATAAGCAGACAAATGATTAAGATTAAAACCATCAGCATTGTTACAATACCATAGAAAATGAAGGGAGAAATCATATTACAAATGACAGTGGAATACAACCACATTCCCTTCAATAGTAAGCTAGTATTATTAGACTAATAGAAGGTCTCTAGATTTGAATGGGGAGCCCCATACCGTAAAGATCAGCTTAGGTGAATCACATCACAGGATCAGCTTTGCTCTGCGCCTGGAAATGTTCTTCTCCAGAATGTGTTTCTAACGCATGCAAACAGTAATATTAAAGGATCTCAACACCCAGGTATTTGCAGCTGTGTGCATATTATGGCTAGAGAGTGGGCCAATCAACCTGAACTCAAAAACATACATTGTCTGGCGGCTCAGAGTGTTTTGCACACAATGTGCAGACCAAGGTCGCAGTGCACGTCTAGGGATGTGAACAACAGACAGTTCTCAAGAAGAAAAGGCAAGCAAGCAGTTTTCAAATAATAACATGTCTCTGCAGTGTCGTGTGCAAAAGCAGCAAAAGTGTCAAGATGGCTTTTCTAACATCTAACGCGCTTATGCTAACATAGCAATGTATGTATGTATCTAAATCGCTGCCTTCCCTACACTGGACAGCCTAATTATAAATGAGCAACTTCGTTAACCAATTGCAAAATTAGTACATTATTCAAAACACAGCTGCCACGTTTTTCTTTACATATAGTCCTAACATTTCACTTTCACATATTATTACAAAGTACATCCTAATGACCAAATGTTAACACAACAAAGGAATAAAAGTAGGTGCAGACTACTAGTAAATATGATGCACCCCTACAAATGAAAGAGCGCCATCGCGCTCCATCAACTTCATTGCCTAGTGCGGGGGCCCGAGACACACTGGACACGACCTGGATGCGCATGAACAGCACCACCACATGTTATGTTTCTTGCAGAGTTTGCCTCAATGTCTCAATATGTATCCTCGAATGTTGGGCAAGTTGTTAACTGAAGAATGGGACCTTAGTCCCAACAACTTGTACCTACCGCAACTTAACTGTTTTCTCTCTATGGCTGTGTTTACTAACCAGACAGAACAAAATAATAACATTTTGCAAAAAATGATTTTAACATCATTTATTCCCTTCATATCTCCTTCCATTAGATGAGTTGGTGGATTCCTTAATCTAAAATCCTTCAAATAAGGAGCCAGATCTTGACAGGGGTACCAATGTATCACTATAATGATAACCTAGAATTTAGGGGACCCCTACTGACCAATTTCATTAACGCAAATTGCACAAGTCCGGCCTTGTTAGAAATGGGGGTCTCTAGTTGGCAGAGGTAGGTATCTCTGTCCAAATAGGGACCCTTGCTTCTAGACAGGGTAAGGGGGATACACTTCTAAAATAACCCCTGCTCACCCCCTTGGTAGCTTGGCATGAGCAGACAGACTTACCTCAGAGCCAGTGTGTAAAGCATTTGTGAACACATACAGTAATTCAGTGAAAACACTACAAATGGACACCACACCAATTTAGAAAAATACGTATTGTTTATCTAAACCAATACAAGACCAAACAGAAATCCACACTACAGTAATAAAAGAATGACTTTCAGATGGTAGAAATAGTTCAGTTCAAAGCAAATTGTAGATGCAACACTTTTCTCACAAAGTACCTGGGATGCGTCACGCAAACAAACAAAACGGGCAGCAGGGAAGGTGATGCGTCAGTTCCTTACACTCGGGGAAGGTGATGCGTCGGTTCCTTGCTACGGGGGAGGTGATGTGTCGGTTCCTTACCGGAGAGGATGTGTTGTGTTGGATTCTTACTGCGTGGGGAGGTGATGCGTCAGTGTTTTACTGCGTCCCCCAATGATGCAACAAACTTGGCGCCTCGATACGAAGCGACGATCCGGGACAATGCGTGAACTCTTGCAGCCGCACAGCACGCCTTGCGTCGAAATCAGTGCGGTGATCTCGGACTTCGGAGATCAGTGCACTCGATGTGAAGCGGCTCTGTAAATCGCCGCGGGCAGGCACTGCGATAATTTATTTGGCGATGCGTCGGAAACATGTGCGGATGCGTCTCGCTTCTTGAAGTTGCATTACTTTTTCCAGCTACCAGCGGAAAACAGTCTCTAGAGGTCCAAAACAACAGTAGGCATCTCTTTGCAGGTCAGAACTCCCAGCAAGGCAGTCCAGGGGAGCTGGTTGTGTCCCTGAGACTTCAGAACAGGAGGTAAGCTCAGTTTCAAGCCCTTGCAGATCTTCTTCAAGCAGGGAACACAGCAAACAGAAAAGTCCTTTTCTCCTTTCCTTGGCAGCAAGTAGCCACTGCAGTCCAACCCCAGACAGCAAACAGCACAGGGGCAGTATTCCTCCTCAGCTTCTCCGGCTCTTCTCCTTGGCAAAGGTTCCTCTTGATTCCCCAAAATGATCTAAAGTTTTGAGGTCTGGGCCCCAATATTTATATCACAAAATCCTTTGTTCTCTGGTGGCAGATATGCCCTGTGCTCAGTACAAACCAGTTCTGTCCTCTCTGGTGCAGCTTCCTGGCAGGAGGTGGAGACAGCATTGTCCGTGGCAGACCAGGCCCATTCAGGTGAAAGGAAATCACCTCACCCTACTCTAAATGCAGCCCAGGTCTATTCAGCCCAGCCCGACTCATCAGGCTGTCTAGAGCCACTGCTCCTCCCAGCCCCTGTCATCCAAAAGCCAGATATGCAATACACAAACCAAGCAGAGGCACACTGGAGGTCCAGTATGGATTCAGGACTGGCCTGGGCACACTGGACCAATTCCTCAACCTGTATTTGCTGGTTAGCAAATACACTGTTGCTAAGTGCAGCCCTATGTATTTGCCCTTCATTGATCTTTTCTGCACTTTAACAGTGTTTAGTGGGATAAAATCCTTCAAATGGTGGTGGAGGCAATGTTGGTATATATTCTCCATTCACTCTATTTTTACCTCTCTGCGCCTGTTTGCTGTGGGGGAGGGGGTGAGGGTGAGTGCACTGACCCTTTTTAACTTAATCAGAGTGTTTGTCAAGGGTGTGATCTTTAGCAATGGTCCTGAGGCTGCTTTAGTTGTTGGAGGGCAGGATTTGCCAGGAGTTAAGAATAAATCTGTGCCCATGTTAATGTAGGTACATGATGCTGTCCTCTTGTCTAGAACCCCTAATGGCCTTAAAATCCTTCTGGATCCCTTTGTAGATTTCATGGAGAAGGTAAAATTGGAGACCAACCACTCCAAAACTCTCCTCATGGCTTGCAGCCCAAAACACCTGAAAACGCACCAGCTAAAATTAAAGGGGAAAACAGTACAGAGGGTCAGCCAGTTCCCTTATGTGGGGGTCACCTATGATCCTTCTAGTTCTTGGGCCCCCATCATTTCAAATAGGAAGGCACTTCTCCTAAGCAGTGGGGTCTATTCTCAATTAAGCATCAAAACTAGGCCTGGGCGGAGTTCGCGAAGTTCTGCTATGCGGGACTACGCAAAGTGACAAAAAAACTCTGCCAGGCTATGGGGAGTTCTGCGAGCAGCCGAGTGCATTACCTCACGCCGTTGCACTGGTTTTTAGCACCGGGTGTTTGTCCCACACTGTAAAATACATGTGAACGGCATCACGCTCAGAGAAAGAGGGCGCAGCTTCTTTCTGCTGCTCGAGTAGAAGTTCTACTCGAGCGGCAGCGACATCCTTGACTGCCCACGTTGAGAAATCTCGATGGGAAGCAGTCTAGCGTTGGATTTCCTCACTCGCCAACTTAGTGTGCAGAGCGGAGTTTTTCAAAAACTCAACAAACCCGGCGAATGGAGCGGAGTTTACTGCCCAGGCCTAATCATAACTGTGCAAAAAACCTATACCTCCACTTCGTGAAATATACACCAGGAAATGTTTTCCAGAGTTGACCCATCTGGGGATACAGGAATGTAAGTATGCTACAGTTCAAGGAGAATAGAGTGTCTAGGAGGTTACTAGGGATTCAAGTGTCCAGTCCTCATTATGCAGCACGCAAGGAATTGGTCCAGGAGTATGTTGAGGATGAGATTAAGCTAACACATTTATACATTTCGGCATCCCTATGGCATAATGAACACGCTGTGCTCAATTAAGTGGTCATTGATGACTGCTTAGCCTGCAATTGAGGTGGGAAATTCCTTGGCTTAAATATATTCAGGATATCCATTCGTCTTGATCTCTAACTGCGTATTAAATCAGATAGGGGAAGACTGTTAGGAACTTTATGGCTACAAGGCAATGAACTGGCTGAGCGTCTCAAATCTTATATGCAGAACTACGCTATGAATTAATCCTCAGTGGATATCTGGATCTCGTCACTATCATGGGAGTGTTGACTTCTGACTAGGTTCAGATTAGGCTCGATCAGGTGGCAGCCTTGTTTCCCCCTAGGGCAATATGATAAGTCCAGCTATGCTGTTGTCCCTTCGATTAACTTTTGACCCAGATCCTTTTACATTTGTACTTTTTTTGTACACTTGACAAGACATTGTGCCATATGTTATAGGTGCCCGTTTTGAAAATGTTACATTTTAGGATGTGGAGACCGGCGCTGCTTTTTTTTTTTTAACAATCTTTAAATTGCCCCGAGGTGTGTTTTAGAGTGGGTTTGACTCTGAAACCAATAGATATCGTAATAGTCTATTATTCCGCGTCCACAGACATTGAAATGAGTTGTTTTTAAGGCATTTTCAGTTTCCTCAGACATATTAGTTGATAGATGTTAGATTTGGGGGTCTCTAGTTGGCATAGGTAGGTACCCGTGACAAATAGGGACCCTTGCGTCTAGTCAGGGTAAGGGGGGTATACTCTTAAAATAACCCCTGCTCCCCCCCTTGGTAGCTTGGCACGAGCAGACAGGCTTATCTCAGAGGCAGTGTGTAAAGCATTTGTGAACACATACAGTAATCAAGGGACAACACTACAGATGGACACCACACAGGTTGTATTATAAAAATAAGTATCTTTTATATACATTTAACACAAGACCACAAATGACAAAAATCCACAATACTGTACTTAGGATGGTAGAATTAGCTTAGTTCTTTTAAGAAGGTAAATGCGACACTCAGAGTTCAATGTACCTTAAGATGCGTAACGCAAGACAACGAAAGTGTTGCAAGGACGGTGATGCGTTGAAGATCTGGTGCAAAGAAACAAAGATGGCGCTTTCTTCTTGATGCAACACGCTTCCCGGAGATGTGGCGGCGTCTGCTGCGACGTCGATCCTCTTCGCCGGCGATGAGCCACGACAGGCCCTGCGACACGCTTCCCAGTGATGCGGCAGCATCTGCTGCAACGTCGATCCTCTCCCCTGGCGATGCGAGGTGCTTCGGTGGACCTGCGATGACTCAACGATTCTGCGGCGGCATCTGCTGCGACGTCAATCCTCTTCTCCGGCGATGCGAGGCGCTTCGTGTTGTGAAGCGGCAGCGGCAGTACAGCGACACGCTTCTTGTTCATGAGTCGCGCTTCCAGCTCCTTGCGACACGCAGTCCCTCAGAAAGCCTCGCAAAACAGCAGGCACTTCCAAAGAACTCTTGGGGAGCTGGTGGGTGAAGTTTGTTGTCCCTGAGACTTCAGTAGGAGGCAAGCTCTTTTCTCAAGCCCTTGGAGATCCTTCACAAGTTGAATAAAGTACACAAAGTTCCTTTTCTCCTCTCTTTGGCAGTCAGGTAACCACTGCAGGCCAATCCCCCAAGCAGCACTTCAGCTTAGGGATAGTCTCTCCTCAGTTTCTTCTGGTTCCACTCCTCAGCAGAGATTTCTTCTTGTTTCCCAAAGTGATCTAAAATTCTGGTGTCAGGGTCCCCTTTTTATACACAGTTTCTCTTTGTTCTCTGAAGGCAGAGTGGCCTGGTCCAAACCAGTTCTGGGGAACTTTGTTGACATGACTCCTTCTTTCCTTTCACAGTGCAGGGCAGAGACATCAGACGCACCACAGGAGTTGGAGCCAGCATTGTAGAGGGAAAGCACAGCCCTATTCAGGTCCCAGGTGCAACTCCTCCCACCCATCTACATGGAGATCTTTCTATTCAGCCCTGTGCTGACTCACCCTGTCTCAGGGAATTCCCCAGCCCCTGTCACTCAAACTTCAGACAAGGAATACACAACCTAGCAGAGGTAGGCCTGGATGGTTAGACTAGAAAATACCTACTTTCTAAAAGTGGTATTTTCAAACACAGAATATTAAAACCAACTTCACTAAAAGATGTATTTTATCATTCTGAGTTCAGGCATACTAAACTCGAATTTGTACCATGTTCCCTGAGTCAGTTAGGATTATAGGATGTAATAATCAAACTGCCCATTCCGGCCTATGGAGAACAGGCAGCCTTGCAATAGTGAAAAACGAAAATGGCTGTAATTCACTATTAGGACATGCCACACACATCAGGGCATGTCCTACCTTATACTTACAATGCACTCTGCACTTGGGCCTACAATAGGGGTGTCTGATATGAAGAAAAGGGAAGGTTTAGGGACTGGGAAGTGGGTGCACTTACCCAGTCAGCATGGCAGTACCAGAGTGCACACAGGCTCTGAAATGGCAAGCCTTAGACACACTTTAACAGGCTGCTTCTGTGGGTGGCACAACCAGTGCTGCAAGCCCACTAGCAGCATTTAGATTACCAGCCCTGGGCACTCCTGGTGCACTGTACTAGGGTCTGACAGGTAAACCAAACCAGCCAATCATGGAATCACTAATTCATACATCAATTTACGATAGGGAAAGCATATGTACTTTAACACTGGTCAGCAGTGGTAAAGTGCCCAGAGTCATAAAACAGCCAACAACAGGTCAGAAAAAATATAGGAGGAAAGCAAAAAGTTCAGGGATGACCCTGCAAAAAAGAGCCAAGTCCAACAATAGAGGTATTTATATATTTCAATGCAGTGTATTAAATAGAGGGTTTTTAACGTCTTTTTGTATGTTCATTTTTATTTGCTCTTTTATGATTGTTTTTAAACAATCGAAAAAGATTGGCAATAATAATAATACCCAGACAGTAGAGGCGCTCCCCCCCCCCCCCCTCAACTATTTTATATGGAGGGTGATTTCAATATTGTATTGAAAACTGCTCGGACATGCTGCCTACATTGTACCCTCTCTCATCTAAGTACCTGTTAGAAGACAGGGAACTAACTGGTTGATATTTGGCACCCTACACCTCACGCTTAGGGAAGGCACTTTCTATTCCATTGCACACAACACTTAGTCTTGACTAGATTACTGGCTGAGCAACAGAGATATGGATGCCAGTGGGTCTCCAAGATCTCCCACCAACCCAGAACATTTTCTGGCAAATCCCATGTCCTCCTGGCCATTCAAATTCCCGTCATTCGCCCAACAATGATGTCCTGGATGTTGCCACCTAATGCTCTGCACGATCAAGCATTTAGAGAAACACTTAGAAATGATATTGGGGACTAATCTACACATAATATGGGCTCAGTTCAGAGTCTGGGCTTGCTATGGGATGTGTTAAAAGTTGTGGTCACGTATTGTCAAGAAATTAGGTATTCTTCAGGATATAGGACGTAAGCTTGACTTGCACGAAAGAGAGATTAAGAAACATGAGATATATGGGCCTGGTAAAAAGGCAACAAGAAGAAACTAGCAAAAATATGAACACAACTTACAAAGGAGACAGCCAATAGCAGGCTCAATTTCCTTCATAGGGAGTACAAGGTGAGAAAATATGGAAAGGGAGTAAACCAAGTCTCACTCAGGCCAACTTAATAAGACACCCCTCGGAGAATGCAACGATCGCAGCACTTTATAAAGACACCAAAGACCCCATAACAGATCCCAGGGACATACTGCTGGAATTCTGCCAATTCTGCACCTCACTATATAGCACGCAGACTAATCCCTCGGAATCTGACTATGCATCTTATTTTGATACCATAGTGCTGGTGTGGCTTGACGACGCCCACCAGCAACTCCTTAGCTCCCCCATAACACCGAAGAGGTTAACTCTGTCATCAAGAGCCTTCAGAATGGCAAGACTCATGGACAAGATGGTCTAACTTTTCAACTGTTCAAAGAATACACCACCTGCTGGCTATGTATGAAGAGGTGTTTGAGAAGGGGTAACTCCCTCCGTCCCGTAGAGAGGCATTAATGGTAACCCTGCTTAGCCTAACGAGCGCCTGGCAAATGTGGACAGTTACATTTTTATCAAGATCCTCGCTAACCAAATAGTGCTGCTTCTTCCTTTGATTATTCAGCCAGCTCAGTCGAGGTGTATTCCTGGTTGCTCCACCTCACACAACCTCTACACTATGTTTAGCCTCCCACACCAACCTAAACTTCAGCTCAGAGCGGCGGTTATCCTACTTGATGCCACCAAAGCCTTCAACACATGTGATTGAGTATACCTGTTATCTCTGCTAGAACAATTGGCATTTGGCTCTATCTTCTTGTGCAGTGTTAGCTGCTCTACCAGGTCTTGTCCACCCGCAATAGACAAAATGGTTTAGTGTCTATCCTGATATCTATTGCACAGAGCGGGAGGGTTGACTGCACCCATAATATTTGCAAAGGTAGTGATGCATCTGGCTGCGCAACTAAAGTAGCAACATAGAGAAAAAGATCTTAGTTTTTAAACAGGTCATATATTGGTATCCCTATTTGCAGACGATTACCTCTACACATCAAAGACCTAGAAGACAACAACTCTGTTTAGATATGTCATCGCAGGGGCATAAAGTGTTACTGTGCTGCCTAATAATAGGAAAAGACACAAGGTGGTGTACTATACCAAACCTTAAGCGAGTAAGGACAAAACTTCCGTTAAGTATGGCTGAAAACCTTCACTCACATTTTCACAATAAAAAACAAAAGTGCTTTGTTTTGCACAATCAGGTTGTCTAGATTTTCTTGAGTGGCATAGAAAGGTCGCCTTAAGCTCTTATTTAGATATACTGGCAGCTTCGTCCGGCACTAAAAATGGATCCAGGTTAAAAAGAAGCTTATACCAGTGAAAAATATGTCTGAGCCAAGGAATGTGCAAACATTGGTCCAACCTTAGGCAGTCTCTAATTACTTTTTGGGTAAATATGGTTTCGGTTTTAGACCAAATAGATCGCCATAAGGCTAGTGGCTGTAAAGCTACAAGATCTTTAATATGATCTAGGCCCACTTCTCTGTGAATTAGCTCTGTAGAGGCTGATGCAGGGGCACACAATAGACGTCTCAAAAATGAGTTTTCGTCAAGTTGAATACGACTACCACAAAGGGTATGGTGGCCCCATACACCAGCCCCATACAAAGTAGAGGATAGACATCTGGCTTTGTAAATCAAAATCATTTCCTTAATTCTCCTATTCCCAAGCTTAGAGGCAAATCTAAATACGCCACTACTATTCCTTACCATTTTAAGGCGCACATTCTCGCACTCATTGTCCCATCTCCCATCACCAGAAAATGTGACACCAAGATAGCAAAATTTGTTAGGGGTTTGAATTTTTGCCTCATCCAGATAAAAGGTCCTTTTTACCCCGATCTTCCTCCCACAAGACATTACGAATGTTTTTTCTTTATTGATTAGCAGCTTCCTGCTGTCGATAAACCGCAGAAAGCTGTCAATCAAGCGTTGGAGGCCGATTTGAGGTCGTGACAAGAGGACGGCATCGTCCGCGTACAACAGTATTGGGATTGGATCACCATCCACTCGGGGGCATCTGCTGGGACCTGTCTAAGGATTGTGTCGATATGGTTGATAAATAAGGAGAATAACAAAGGGGCTAAAACACAACCTTGTCTAATACCTCTAGACACTCTGAAAAAGGGTGTAGATTCCCCATTAGACCCGAAACGTACTTTACTGGATAGCAGTAAGTAAGTAATTCTTTATTGTTTGATTAGTTAAAATCTTACAATATTCCAATACAAAGACATATTTAATAAATAGAATACATTTAAAAATACATTTAAAAAAAAAAAAAAAAAAAAAATTATAACCTAAGAAATTACTTTCAAAATTATTCATAAAAACGTTTTTTCTATTTTATACTCCCAGTTTTATAGATGCAATCTTTAGGAACTTTACAAAGGCGACGTTCATGACTATATCGTTTGAATGAAGACAGACTTTGAATGCCTGTCTGCAAGTCCTTGTTCCACGCAAGTTAAAATGAGGTTTCAGTAACATGCATCTTTCATATATTCTGGCCAGGAAGTGTATGATGTCTTTTGGTGCACCCATCTCCAGTAATATAGGCCATAAGATTGAGTGTTCGACCAAATCGAAAGCGCTGCTAAGGTCAGCAAAACATAAAAATAGGTTCCCTTTTTTGGCCGTGGTATATTTATTTATAATAAGGTTGAGATTCAGGCACTGCTCCATTGTACCTAGTCCCCTCCTGAACCCATACTGAACTGGCGATAGAATGGTATTGTCCTCTGCCCATATTTCTAGTCTGTTTAGGAGGATTCTGCTCAGGATTTTAATTGATGAGTCCAAGAGGGAGATCGGGCGATAGTTACGTGCCTCTGACCTGGACCCCTTTTTAAATAAGGGGACAATTATAGATTGTCCCCAGGTCAAGGGAAGGTTGCCTTCTATAGCAGCATTAAAAATACGAGTTAAGATTGGTGCCCATAAGTTCATCTCCTGTTTATACAGGTCCACGGGAACACCGTCAGGACCCGGGGCTTTTCCCCCGCTACTCTTAGACAGCCCCAGATAAACCTCTTCCAAGCTAATGAATAGAGGTGACGATAGCCATACAGAGTTGTGATTCGTTACAAAATCTAAAACCAAACTATCTGGGTTAAAAATATTAGTAAAATGGTCTATCCAGGCATTGCAGTTTACGTGCGATGTTAGTTCAGGAATGTTTTCATTCTTTAGGAAGGTGCAGTTAATGGTCTCCCAAAATAGTCTAGTGTTGTTTGTATCTGCCGCCAGACTAAGTTTATGCCATAACTCCTCTTGTATTTCTTTTTTCCGAACTAGCAGGAAAGTCTTATAATTGAGGCGTTCGGCCTTAATACGTATGGTATCTCTGGGTTTAGCGGCCAAGACGGCCTTTAATTTAGACAAGGCCTGAGTACAATTACTATCAAACCAGCCAACTAGCCTAGTTTTCATTGGCCTACTTCTGCCTGTCAATAAGCCCTCAATAGCAGTGTTAATTTTATAAAATTTAGAGAGCAGTGTGGCGGGTACTATCTCGTAACTTAAACAATAATCAATTTCTGTTGTGCATTTAGTTATAATCTCATTCAAAAGCACAACAGGATTAACATTGGCCCACTTGATTCTTGCCCCATTAGGTCTCACTGCAACTATATCTCTGACACAGCTGCTGGGGTCTAAATGTATATACCCCCAGGTCAGTAATGTTACAGAGATACTGTTGTGGTCGCTTACTGCCTGCTCTGTTATCCATAGATCGGAATACGCAGTATTACAGGAGACAAGAATATGATCGATGTTAGAGTGGGCGTCCCTACCTTTGAAGGTTGGGCAATTAATATTGCCCTTTTTCATGGAGCAGTCAAGTAGTTCTAGGTCCAGTTTGGCTATCAAGTTATTAAGTGCAGTTCCATAATCATTATGTGGAAAATGAATATATGGAATACTAACGTTAAGGTCTGGTTCCCCTAAAAAAACACATGTCCTGTATTTTGCATGTGGGCAGGGCTGAATATTAAAATCTCCTGCCAATAGGAGGACCGGTTGGCTCCCAGATAGGGCCAACATCTTATCAATCTCTCTCCCAATTTCATATACTATAGGACCCCTGCGTGCATCGAAGATATTATTATAATAATTAATTATAATTAAGTCCTTGCCCATAACATGCTCCAGGCGTAATAACTGGGCATAGGGGGCCACCTCATGATAAGTGCTTAATTTGAACTTAATTAGCTTGGTTGATGTTAAAATTAAAAGGCCACCTTTCGCCCTTCCAACTGCGGAGTTCGTTGCCAATACCCAATGGGATGTATAACCTTCCACATAGATTGGCTCTTTATACCAAGTCTCTTGAAGACATATAATGTCGGACCCTTGCAAAATGAAATCGTTCCAAAAAGGGGTATTCAACTTCGCACTGAAACCGGCTATATTCCAGGTCGTGATGGTAAGCCCTGCCTCTGGTAATATAGCATTCTGAGATATGATTTGACTAGTTGTCGCATTGACAACACCTACCTCAGGAATGTCTGGTTCTACTGCTAATAACCTCAGGGGTATTTCAGTGGCCTCCGCCGCAGGGATGCTTTGTTCTATATGGGGTTTTCTAAAAGTTGCACTCATTCTAACCCCTAATAGTGCTTCCCTGTTAGTGATAGAACTATTATGGACGCCAGTTGCCCTTGGTAAAATAAATGTATTATCAGATATACAGCAACCTAGGAAGGGCAGGGAACTACTTAATTGACAGTCAAGTCAAGTGTCCTAAAACAAAATCTGATTTCACCTAGCACCTCTGGTGGAGAAAGAATTGGAGAAACTTAAGAGCATGGATGTCACAGAGAAAGGGGGGTCAGGTCAAACCCTTGGGCTTTCCCAATGTTGGCCACCACAACCAGGGCCATCTGCATCAGCATGTGTCCCTCTAATTAAGCCATTAAGTGTGAAAGACAGATCCTGGATGAAAATGCTTGGCCCCCAAAACCAGGTGCAGAATATATAATTATAAATAGGAGTCTCAGCTACATTTAGTCTGCTGCTGCCCCAGCCTGCTACAACAACGTCAGAAGCTGTTAAAAATGATATGTCTATCTAAAGGAGTTTGTACATGCAAAGATGAGGTAACAGCTCTGTTCGCCTGCACTACACCAACAGATTTGGCCCAATTTTGAAAATATAAGGCTGAGTTGCATGTGAGACTCTCTGACAAAGAAGGTTCCGTTGTCATCTGAAGAGCTCTCACGGTAGTGTAGTGAGGAAATGGGGTTAACAGCAGACATTGCTAAGTTAGCATGAGTAGTATAAGCTTGGCTGCCATTCTGCTGCTTTTGCACACGACACTACATGGCTCTGGTCTCGTGAAATACTTTGCTGGCGCTGCTTCACATAAGAACTGTCTACTGTTCACATATCCAGCAGGGAGTCAAGGTCGAATAACAATGTATGCTGTTGATTCACTTTGGTCAGTCCCATGCACATTGAAATTACATGAAGCACAGCGGCCCAACTAAAACTCGGGCGCTTTTAATATGGCATTACATGCATGTGAAGGCACTTGGAGAAAATCTTTCCAACATAGAAGAGCTGTGCTGATCTTGAGATGTAATTCACTGCATCTGATCTCGTAGGTATGGGGTCTCGCTGACAAAGCCCATAGGTCTTCTATAATTATTCTAAAATACCTCATGAGCACGGGGAGGGTGGTAAAAGGAGCTATATTCCTGTTTCCACTGTCATTATAATAGGATTTCCTCCTTTGTGCTTTATGGAATTGTAACAATGCTAATTATATTGTTTTTATGCATTATGCTGCTCGTATTGGCTAGAGTACTGCACCTTAGAGCACGTTAGTTAAAAATAAACATTTTAAACTATACAGTGTCTCGGTTTACTCACGTTGTGGACAAGTATGAGTGTGAACGAAAGAGTTTTCTTCTTTCCCCCTATTCCTGAGAGTTTACTAAGTCGCATGTTCTAGGTTGTCTAATCATTGGTAGCTTCGCTGTAGTACGGAGAACGAATGAGACACTAATGCTAGTCGGATTGGGGTTCTGGGCACGGAGGTGGCTTTTTTGGTACACAACAATACACCGAGGTCCTGGTTTCCTGCGCATAGTTCTGTGCATGAGCAGAATCCCTGGAACAGTAGCAAAGTAAAGAAAACAGGAAATAGACTTTGGTGAACATGGCCGTTTTTGCAGGGTTATCCCCCAAACTTTTTGCTTCTTCCTCCTATTTTTTCCTGACCTGTTTTTGTTGGTTTTAGGACTCCGGGCACTTTACCACTGCAAATCAGTGCTAAAGTGCATATGCTCTCTGGGTAAATTGATATTATGATTGGTTCTCCCTGATTGGTAGATTTCATTTACTGATCAGTCCCTAGTAAAGTGCACTAAGTATGCCGGGCTGGTAAATCAAATGCTACTAGTGGGCCTGCAGAACTGATTGTGTCACCCACATGAGTAGCCCTCAAAAGATGGCTCAGGCCTGCCACCACGTCGCCTGTGCGTAGTGTGTTAACTGCCATGCTGACTAGGCAAGAGCACCCATTTGCCAGGCTCTAACCTTCCATTTTCTTACATATAGGGCACCCCTATGGTAGGCCCAAGGTACCCCCCTCCATCCCCGGGCAGGGTGCAGTGTATGTGAAACGTAGGACATGTACTGGAGTGTGTAACATGTCCTGATAGTGAAATACTGCTAATTCCATTTTTCACTATTGAAAGGCTATCTTGCCCCATAGGGCAGAATGGGGAATGCTTTGTAACATTTTACAAGCATATCTTCCCATAGGGATACGATACAAATGGAGTTTGGTATCCCTGAACTCAGGATTTAATACCACACCTTTAAGTTACAATGGTTTTTAAATTGTAAGTTTGAAAATGCCACATTTTTAGAAAGTAGGCATTTTCTTGTTTAACCATTCTGTCTGTGTGCCTCTGCCTGTTTGTGTATTGTCTGGTTTTGGAATTACAGTGGCCGGGGAGGTGCATTCTCTCAGACAGCCACCGAGGGGGGGGTTGGTAGGGGTAGATGTGTGTCCTGCCTTTCCTGAATGAGTCAGGGCAGGGCTGAGTAAACCTGGACTGCATTCAGAGTAGGGGAAGGAGTTCTCACTAGCACCTGAATAGGCCCGGTCTGCATTTAGAGTGGTGGGAGGAGATTTACCTTGCACCTGAATAGGGCCTGTCTGCCTTCCACAATGCTCCTGCCAGGCAGCTACGCAAGAGAGGACAGAACTGGTTTGGACTGGGCTCAGAGACCCTTGCACAAAGAGAATAAAGACATTTTGGGGTATATTTATTAGACCTAAAACCCCTGAACTTTAGACTACTTCTGGACTCAAGAGAAACCTTTGCCAAGGAGAAGAGCTGGAGAAACTGAGGAGAGGTACTGCCCTTGCTGTGTGTCTGGGGTTGGCCTACAGTTGCTGTTTCTGCCATGGAAAGGAGAAGGACTTGGCTGTGTGCTGTGTCCCCTGCTTGAGGAAAGTCTCCAAGGGCTTGAGTAGAGCTTGCCTCCTGTTTTGAAGTCTCAGGAACACAAAGACTTCACCCCGAGCTCCCCTGAAATTCCTTGCTGGGAGTTCTGACCTGCCAGGAGTGCCTGTGGCTGTGTGTGGCCTCTGGAGGTTGTTTCTGCTACTGGGAGCTAGAAAGCAACGCAACAAGAAAATCGATGCATCGCTCTTCCTGCGACACAATGCTGTGGTGCGAGAAGAATCTCCCCGCCCGCAGTGCCGCTGCTAAAACCGACGCAGCGCCTGCCGGCGCTGCAAGAATCAATGCATTGAGGGATCCCGGATGAACAAATCGGCGCAGCGCCACTTGATGCAGCCACATCGTTCGCTGACGCAATCGGATTTCCACGCATCGTTCCTAGCGGCAAGTTTTCCCTGACGCATCACCCCTGGATCGGAGTTGTCTCTGAATCGACGCATCACTTCCCCCTACAGACCGGACCCGAAGCACCGCTCCCCTGTGTCCAGCGTAACTGTCGCATCGCATCCACGAAGGTCTCAGGAATCAACGCATCTCTTTGTTTTTTTACGCTTCCCATCGCTGCGGCTGTTTGGTTTGGTGAATTTTTTTGCAACGACAGGCAAGAAATCACGCATCCATAGTTTTCTATGGACTCAGTTGCCAAAACCATTTGAAAGTCATTTTTCTTCATACTTGTATGTTGGATTTTTGTTGTTTTGGTCTTGTTAAGTTTAGATAAAGATACCTTTTTTTCTAAACTGGTGTGGTGTTCATTTGTGGTTTTCACTGTGTTACTGTGAGTGTTGGCACAAATACTTTACACATTGCCTTTGGGATAAGCCTGTCTGCTCGTGCCAAGCTACCAAGGGGGTGAGCAGGGGTTATCTAGAGTGTGTATCCCCCTTACCCTGACTAGAAGCAAGGCTCCCTATTTGGACAAAGGTACCTACCTCTGCCAACTAGAGACCCCCATTTCTAACAGACTTGCTTTCAAATTTTAACATCAAACTTTCACATGACACAAGGCACTTAGGGGCCGATTACGATGTTGGAAGGACCGCCACCGCCAGCCATGCAGTGGTGGTCCTTCCGCCATCGGACCACGATTTTGCCCCCGCCACATTAGGATGGCAGGGGGATCCAGACTGCGACCATGGCAGACAGAAAGACTGTCCGCCACGGAACCGCCACAGGCAATCGGACCGATTGCCTGGCGGAGCGGTCTGCATGCATAAAATGGTGGCGGTGCCTAGCAGGCACCGTTCACAATATTATGATGCAGTCTGTGAGCCAGCCTTTCCATGACGGTGACACCGTCATGAACAGGCTGGTGGAGATCCTGTTCAGGGGCCCGTTGCAGGCCCCCAATGGGGGGGGGGGGGTGTATGTGCACTAGGGGGTACCCATGGTACCCCCCTACATTTCAGTGCACTAAGTGGCAGGCACCGTGAGGTGCCTGCCACGTAGTGCACTGAAATGCACAACATCCATTTTCAACATGTTAAGAATGCAAGTTGGGAGTCGCATCCTAATGTGGTATGTGGAACCGCCGCATGTATTGCGGACAGTCCCGGTCACCACCATGATAGCGGACAGACTCCAGTCCGTTCGCAATCGTAATCGGCCCCTTAGATGTGACTACTGTTCTTCACTTCTGCTGCCCGATGGCTTCAAAACACTGAATTGGACTTTCATTTCTTCATTGCTGCTAAAATAACTACTTTTTTTAAAGACAAACAAGCATTTTTTAAACAATTTTACTACGGCATTTGGTTTGCTTTTATATTCATGTTTTCTATTTAAAAATTTAAGAAATATTGCAAATGGTTTTAATTAATTGTGCAATACATTTTTCATTCATTCAGATTAAACTAACTACAGATAACATCATTGCAGATCTCAAGGGCACACAATTGTTCTCAAAATCTCAATCTAAATGCCAGTAACCACCAACTCCTTCTAGACCTCGGTAGCAATTACATTACTACCTTCTCAACAGATGTGGGACTCCGATAGTATATAAGCTTGTGAATTTGAGCATCTCTTTGGCTATCGAAGTATTGTAAAATGCCACTAGTGAAGCTATATCAGGACTAGGAGTCATCAATGGAAGTGATGAAATCCTGAATTTCACCAAGATGGTAGACGAGCAACACCATAGAGTGAGTGCCATGCTGAAGAAAATATCAGATGAAGGACTCACCCACCACTAAGACAAGTGCAAATCCATCAAGAACCATGTCCAATTCTTTGGCTACATATTCACAAATAAAGCAATCAGTGTTAACCCAAAGAAATATGACGACATACGTTAGTGCCCCAGTTCCAACATCTTCCACAGAAGTGAGGAGCTGCTTATCCAAAGCAAACTATTTTGGGAACTTCATACCAGACCTAGGCACACTGAAAGAGCCATTGAGAGCTCTCATGTGTCAGATCACAGACTGGAAAACCACTAACCTTAGGAGCCAGAAACAGCAGGAGCGATGCACAAAGTTATGGAGCGTCCTGAGAGAAAATATCATATGCTCACACAGGAAACACCATTTGGGGGGGGAAAGGGAAAAAAGGGACAAAAGAAACAATAAAGATGCGGCAGTGGAAACATATGATGAGGAAACTGCTGAGAGCTGTAGGTTTCAGTCCTATCCTCTCTTCTCCAGCTGTCTAGCCCCATGTTCCCTGAAGCAAAACACAAGAACAACACATTTGTAACATCTGCAGTGATTATACGGGTGAAACTGAATTAAAGGTATGTGTAAGCACTTACGTCAGTATTGCCGCATTCAGCCTCAAATAAAAACAGAAAAATCCCAAAATAAACCAAGGAAAATAAAGAAGCGTACATTCACTTGATAATACAGCACTGGCACCTTTAGTCTTTTAAAGTATTTATCCCACAGAAATGGAAACCAATTATACTTAGCTGTTTTGCTGTGTTCACTGTGCCAAAGGAAGGGGGTAACACTACTGCGCACCCATCAATAAGGAAACAAGGTGCTACCGTTCCTTAGTGTCACTTTAGGGTGCTTGGTGAATACGTGCCCCAGCGCGTCTGCCAGGGAAACCAAACAAAGCAAGAAGAACAAGCCTCTCACCGGCTCTCTAACGCGCTCCAGCGCGTCTCTGTGTAGTTCAACGATAAGCTGTAGCAAGCCTCTCAAAGGCTCTCACACGTTCTCCAGCGCGTCTTCAGGATAAATCCAAGAAAGGCTGCACGACCCTCACGCGTGCTCCAGCGCATCTTCAATTGATATTGACAGTAGGAGGGGAGTGAGGTAAGGAAGCCCCGACGCCAACAAGCCCCGAGCTTGCTCAAGCACGACGTGTGCAGACAGAATCTCAAACAGGCTGACATCTAGTGATTGACAAGCACCAGGCTGTTTGCAGGCAGTGCTTATATAGACTGCGTACTGCTATAACCATGTGATCCTCCCACCAGGTGTTCTGGGAGATGTAGTCCTAACACACACACACACACACACACACACACACACACACACACACACACTCCTTATACCGGTATACAATGTGATGTATGCGTTTCCCCATGCTATCTGCACATGAACGTGACATTATGAAAGCACAAGCCAAATGAGAATGTTCCACAGTGCACAAAGACATGGTCTAGAACACCAAGAACACCTTACTCCACAATATCACAATAACGTATTTTATCACCTAAAAGAACAACTAGTTTTAGCACATTGGAATGTTGAGAGCTTTATTGAAGGCAAGCAGTGGCTTATATGAACTGGTATAGGCATAGGCCTGATGCCCTCAAAATTCAATGTCCTAATACACAACATATGCCTTTTACTTTTCGATGTCTCTCGAAAATATATTATTTAGGCAGAGGAAAGCGAAAGGCAGAGGCCATGGGGGGTGTCACACACAGCCTTCACAGTTCCCTCCTCCTGAAGCTCAGTGGTACTAGGGTTTCAAATGGAGTGAGGGGTGAATGCTGCTCGGCTCCTGAGTCTCCCTGGCTTGGCTGAACTACAAAAAGCAGTTCAGCCAAGTTGGGGAGAACCAGGGGATGACTTCAGCCCCCTTTCAAAGCTCTTATGGTGAAATTTTAACGGCTAACAGCTGTGGCCTTGCATTTGCTGTTGGCTGTAGAACATTCACAGCAAGATCTCTGTAACAAAGGCTACGGAGCCCACGGGGAATTTCAACCTCCTCGGGTTCCAAGAGGCCTTTGTGTTTTTTTATTTTAATATTCTGCCCTTATGGGGCGGAATGTTCTAATAGCTTTAAAGCCCGCCATAGCTGGGCTATACTAGCCATTAAAGGCCTGCTCCCTTGTTAAAGTCCCTCGCCTTGGACCTTCAATGCTGAAGCGGGCCTTTAAGAACTGGTATAGCCTGCTACAGCAGGCTATAAAGCTATAGTGGACATGGGGGGCATTGACGAGCCAGCTAACATGGTGGGCGTGCATCGCTAGTGCTCTGTCCGGTGGCCCGCATATATTCAAGTATCCTGGCAAATGGGAGCCCGTGGTGACCGCTGGGGGAAGTGCTGACTGACCTGATGTCCCCCGGTGTCCTGCAGCTGCACTTCGGAATGATCCTCCATGGCGGAGCTTGCTGGGGGGACCCTAGACCTGGGTCTTGCCACCTTGGCACACCTCCAGCTACCTGCCTATAGTGGATGAGACCCCCCCCAACCGAGGTGCACGGTGGGGCCGAATGACTCATTTACCTTTCAGACCTAAGGATAGGGCGGGCCCACCACTTGAATGCTGACTCTCACAACTCAACACTATATATTAGTTGCTGTTGGTGGTTTTCTGAGGCTTCCAGGCCCACACATTTGATCCTTCCTGTGGTTGCAGTGTGCTCCGCCACCTCAGCGCTCAGATAAGGGTTTGTGGCGGGGGTGCACCGGGAGACTCCCATTGAGGAAATCTTACATCTGCCCCTCAACAACGATGTGGTTCTCCCTAGCCGGTCCTATGGGCGTTGCCCACCCGCCGCCTCGGGTGGACGCTATTCCACTTGACACTGCACACTACTTAAGTCACCCACCCTCACACATGCCCAGGAAGCAGACTGCCATGGCGTCCCACGGCATAGGCAGACTTCGATCAGACGCACCGGCCACATCGGCCCCATCTCAGATATCAGGCCTTCCATTGAGTGCTGTCCCCAACACCCTTCAGTGTGGCCCCTCTCAACCAGCAGCTCCCAGCGACAAACTAGACCAAGTGCTAGCAGCCATAAAGCATTCGTGCATCACGATGGAAGCACGCTTCAATGCTTTGACCACTCACCTCAGTTTATCTGCATAATGACCACTACAAGCTCTCTGACAAAGTGTCTGATATGGAGAAACAGCTGGCCACCCTCCATTCTATCGTGACTGACAACCAACACAGTCTGTGAATTATGGGGCCAGGTCTGCCAACTACAGGAGAGGGCAGAACATATAGAGGGCAGCTCGTGCAGGAGCAACGTGGGCATTTTGGGTTTACTGGAGGGTGTTGAAGGACGTGACCCTATCCAATATCTCAAGACTTGGTTCAAATCCTTCACTCCAACAGTGGAACGTACCCCTTTCTTAGCATGAAAGAGCACATCATGTGCCGACACGCCGCAGATTGTTTTGGACTGGAGTGGGACGGATTGTTTTGGAATAGAGTGGGGCAGATTGCTTATGTTCGGGGAGAAGCAGACTATTTCGGGTTGAAGTGGGCAGATTGTTTTGGATTGGAGTAAGGCAGATTGTTCTGGACTGGAGTGGGACATATTGGACTGGAGTGGGGCAGACTATTTTAGATTGGAGTGGGGCAGATTGCTTTGGATTGGAGTGGGGCAGATTGAAGGTGACAAGATTGTTTTGGACATGGAG
The DNA here is from genome assembly GCF_964204655.1 of Triturus cristatus. NCBI lineage: Eukaryota > Metazoa > Chordata > Amphibia > Caudata > Salamandridae > Triturus > Triturus cristatus. Next base: position 530,821,120 of record NC_140586.1, read on the forward strand.
TAAGGCAGATCTTCTGAGTTGGAGAGGGGGGTTGTTTTAGATTGGAGTGGGGCAGATTGGATTGAATGGGGCAGATTATTTTGGATTGGAGTGAGGCAGATTGCCTTGGACTGGAATGTGGCAGATTTCTTTGTATTGGAGTGGGGCAGATTGCTTTGGATTGGAGTCGAGCAGATTGCTTTGGGTTGGAGTGGGAAAGACTGCTTTGGATTGGAGTGGGGCAGATTGTTTTGGATTGGTGTAGGGCAGATTCGAGTGAGGTGAGCCGGACTGGATTGAGGTAGATTGGATTGATCTGGATTGAATTGGCGTGGGGTGGATTGGATTGGAGGGGGTGAATTGGGATGGAGTGAGTGGGATCGGAGTTAGGTGAATTGGAAAGGGACACATTGGAGTGGGCTGATTCATGTGGGCAGATTGTTTTGGATTGGAGTGGGGCAGATTGTTTGGACTGGAGTGGCCAGATTGTTTTGGATTCCTGGATTGGAGTGGGATATATTGCTTTGGTTTAGATCAGGGCAATTTTTTTTAAATAGAGTGGGGCAGATTGTTTTGTTTTGGGGTGGGGCAGATTGATGTGGGACAGATTGTTGTTGATTGAAGTAGGGCAGAATGCTTTCGATTGGGGTAGGGCAGAATGTTTCGATTGGAGTGGGGTCAAATTGGAGTGGGGCATATTGCTCTGAATAGGGATGGGACAGATTAGAGTAGAGCAGATTGTTTTTGACTGGAGTGGGGCAGATTGTTTTAGATTGCTGGGGGTAGATTGGAGTGGGGAAGATTGTTTGGGATTAGGGTGAAGCAGATTGTTTTGGATTGGAGTGGGGTGGATTGCTTTGGATTGCTGGATTGGAGTGGGGTGAGTTGGAATGATAGGAGTGTGGCGCAGTGGATTGGGGTGAGTGGTTTGGATTTCAATGGGGTGAACTGGTTTGGTATACGGCGGATTGGATTGAGTGGGGTGGATTGGAGTGGGTACTGCACTGTATACTTTCAAAAATTACACATAAGAAAGAAACAATGTCACTTTGCAAGAATTGGCAAAATAAAAATAATTTAACTATAGAAATTAAAAGTTTCCAATTTGTTTTGTCCTGCTAGTCATTTTTTGCCAGTCACATGCCTTGTGTTTTCAGGGCACTGGAAGTTAAAAAGAACAAAACAGTACCTCAATCACGTTGGGAGCAGTGGACGGGCACCAATTAAGTTGAATCAATCAGTGCTTTGTACCTGCTCCACACAAAGAAACAGAAATTATGGTAGGCAGCAGTGACCAGTTACGAGACTATAAAGAAGAGTGCCATGCAAGCCAACAAATTGTAAGCAACATGGCGGGCTCCAAGCCTGTTTTGTTAACAACAGCGCCTTGCACGCAATACTCATGTGCTAGTGAATGCTATCGCAGGCTAGACTCTAAAAAAACGGATAAGCCGTTTGGAACAGTACAATTCCTGCATAAGCGCTATCTAGCAGTTTCCTTATTGAAGACATCATATGCCATTAAGGCGAGTCAGTCAACAAAATGTGATCCATGGAAATCAGTAAATCAATATGAACAACCAGAAATTATAATAGTCATACTACGTGCCACTGTTTTTTAGCTCATCTGTGCAGTTACAAAAGGGTACCAACCACGTGGAAATCAGCCTTAGGCCTCCCTCAAAGGGATCAGGGCGATCCCCCCATTTGAATGGGAACACTAATTACTTCAGGTTATTACTTCTTTAACCTCACAGCACTAAAGCTGCACCCCTCTGATGAGGCCCAATAGAGCTCAAACCAGGCTGGAGATGTCTGTGTTCCTATTCAGTGGGAAAGTGGCCTAATAATCTGGACAGGACTATCTTTTTGGGGGCAGAGAGGTGCTTGACTTGCATGTGGTGGGTCTCTGTAACGGTACAGACAAAGGAAAATCAGTGAAATAGGATGTGTCTCAGAATGACTACTAGTGGCTGAGAATAATTCAAGCATTCCACCAACCATTATTGTGCTGTCTAGCGCTTGATATTATAGCACTAGCCATTGACCTTTAGTCTGTACATTGTGAAACTGTGGTAAGAACCACTAAAGCCTTTAATGCAGCACCTTGGTATGTTATTTTCCTTCAACCATTTAACCACCAGGTGGGCACATGATGACAGGGGATTGATGCTACCAGAGGTGCCCATGAGATGGAACAGTTGGATTTGTGGGTTGGGGAGGGAGGGGGTTTCAAGTTGGTAATTTCAGAGTGCAACGTGTTAAGATTTCCATGTATGAGGCTGGATGCACTGGCCTTGAGAATTGTTAATACACAATGTAGTGAACTGTATGTTGATGTTTTCAACAAGAAAATAACCAATAAAAACTGTTTTTTTTAAAGCATTCAACCACCTGGATGGGTAGATCAGCCTTCTCTTAAACTTTTATGATATTCTACCTGGAGTCACTCTGTTTTCTTGTTCTATTGTGTTCCTCTTACTTGTTACTATATTCCTAGGTGTAGAATCCTCTCAATAACAAGCTGCTCGGCAAACACTATAAAATTGAAATATAAATACAAAAATTGTGAGTTGACTTACTGGGCCTTCAGAATAGACCAATTATTCTTTGACTGTATAGTACTAATTGTTAAGTCTCACCTGTAGTTTCCGCAGGAGCGATGATCAAGTTCAGAAGAAAAGGTCCCAAATTCCCCTACCCACAAAGTAATGCCCAACAGCATCAAAGCAAAACTGGTGAAATGGGGGGAGAGGGGATACAAAATGTTCCACAACGTATCAAGTGAAGAGGTTAAGGTTCAATGCAGTCATATGTATTCCCTGTATGGAAACAGCAGAACATGTTTGTTAGTGTATGTGCTAATTTATTGTATTAATTACAATGCTCCCTAAAAGTATATGTTCTGTAATGGCCAGGCTGTCTGCCCTCTTCCACTTATAAATCAATCACAATTTATACTAGAACAGTGTGCAATCTATAGGAGAGAATAGAGACATAGTTTGTAATCGCAGCAGTAAAACACCCACCTACAATTAGGATGTAGCAGTGAGTTAAGTATAGCCCAAAGTGTCATGAATTTATGAGAGAATCGAAAAGTAAGCATAAACAACAGGAAGAATTCCCATGACGTAAATAAAAGAAAATATGCTCAAATATGCAGGTTATCTCATACGTCTCCTTAGCTTCAGGAGATACTAATGCACTATTTTTATACTACAGCTTCCTCAGAATGCACAGACAGAAAACAGGATTTCCAAAACTGTGGAGACAACAATCAGATAAGTAACTAATAAATATATTTTGCCAGCGCAGATCACTTTACTGCATTACAGCCGCTCTCAGTACTTTAAAGGATTTCTTTCTCTTTCTTTTGCCTTTGCAGGAGAATCCAAGGATAGGTATTGAAGCATCATGAGGAGCACACAAACAGGAGCCAGAAAGAGAGCCGCCAAACTGCAGCCCAATGAGAAATGCCAACCACAACGTGATGCTATGACCCAGAAGAAACAAGGTATGTGAAACAGACGCAGAAGAGCTGCATGCGATCACTCAACCCCCTCCAGGCGGCGAATCGTCTCACCCCACTCCCCTTGCCCGTTTACACCAACTGCGCGCTTTTACCTTAAATCACCACTGACAACTTTCTTGGGTGCCTGAAAAGGTCGCAGTTTATTCAACAAACACAACTTTATACATTTCGATTGTTCATGGTCATAGACACATTTATTGTCCATGTTATTTATTTATCTTATTACTCCTTAAACTTTTTCTTGCATTATGGACCCAGCCTCCTCAATAACCTGGGAGGGGAGGAGCCCCCTTTTCTGAGCTTCAGATTCACGGGTCTAGGCTTCAGCTTGCTACCGATTTAGAGGGTGTCCATCTGGACCTGCCCGGGCCGCAAGTGCCGTCCCGCTCACCGTGTAACCCTTTCATGGGCTCTCCCTTCTCCCGGGGGTCCCTGCCGTGTGGCATCCCAAGGACCGTACTTTAGCATCTACTCTACCTTTCTTGAGGCTGAGTCCTTGCCATCTTCTCCCTCTGTACCCCTGCCGTGAGGCATCCCAAGTGTCCTGCCGGAGCATCACATCTCCTCTTTATATGGCGGCATGCCGCCCCTTGGCTCCCTCAGTGCCCCTGCCATGAGGCATCCCAAGGACACTGTGAGCGCCTTCCATCTACCTTCTAGTAAGTTTTCTCTTTTTACTACTTTTTGTTGAGTTTTTTCCGCCACGCTACCTACGGTTTCTCGATCGGAGGGAGCTCCCCCCTAACCCGGCCTCCTTCGTTTCATTGGAAGCACCTCTGCTCTAGTACCCCCATGATGTTCAGTAGGAACATGTCCATACCCACTCCTGTGAGGTGTACCCCATCTTCCAGGTGGTACCCCGGGGACCTCAGGTTTATGAACCTGTGCCTCACGAACCCCCACTCATTGGCCCTGCACACTTTGGCCATGGTGATATTAAGTTTCCTTCTGGATTTCCCCACGGCCCCCAGGTCCATTGCCCCCCGCCAGGCCTTCCGTACTATGATCTCTGAAAAAATTACTTCTGCGGGGCGTATCAGTCGTGCCAAAGTCGTGGGGATTCTCTGCATCCCTTCCAGTAGCGCCCGCCGTCCCAATGCTGCCAAGTCATTGCCGCCCAGGTGGACCACTACCGCGTCCGGTCTGCCACCTTGTTGTAATGCTTCCCGAACCGTGGGTAGCAGTTGTTCCCACTTCATTCCCAAGCGTCCCCACCAGTCTATTTCAGTTTCCCGCAGCCATACTCTGCCGAAATTGCGTCTGGCTGCTGCCCATCGTTGGTCCCACTTCACGTAGGAGTGCCCCATGATCCACACCTTCTTCCGTGAAGTGGTCGGACCTAGAAAAGGGGGCGGGATAAGTCGGGCTCAGTACATCGTGAAGCGTATGTAGCGCTTAAATGCGCTGGACGCCCAGTACCCTATCCCCTTGATCAACCCACTTTCCAATCCTAGCCCCGCTGCCGTGGTGGCTGCCCCTATTCTACAAGAATGTGATCCATACTCGTGCGCGGGGAGCCCCATTGCTTCCAGGGCTTATCTCATCACTGCTATGAACTGAAAGCGGCTGAGAAAAGACCCGTTCATGTGTTTGAACAGCGGCCCATTGTCTCCTTCCCCTTCTCCCAGGTGTTCTCGCATTAGGCACACCGGGCAGCAGGTTGCGTCCTTAATGCAGTGTATCCTGGTCCATTTCCCTTTGCCTGCCTGGTCTGTCTTGGACCGCCGCAGCAGTATGTCCATGCAGACTTCATGTATTTCTACATTCCCTCTGTGTATGCATGCTGATCCTGGGTCTACCACTGATGGGGCTACCAATTCGCTGACCCTGTACACCCCACAGAATGCCATTGTGAAGGCTGCCCGGAATAATGCTTCCTCATGCCTTGAGGAGCATATCCCTGCTAAAGCCCCAGCATTCCGCGCAGTATGCTGAAATGGATGGGGCGCCTTGAGTCCTTTTTTGCCTGCTGTATTCTACCCCAGCCCTTCATGGCCATTCTGCATCTGAAAGCCTTGGTTGGGTCTTCTCGTCCTGTCATTTTTGTGTAATATGCCACCGCAATTAAGTGTACCTGGGCCCAGGTTTTCTTTTTTCCTGCCATGAAGGCCCACTCGATGAAGTCTTGGACCTCTTCCTGCGTGCCCCTGAATGTTTCCCAGCACTTACTGCAGCGGGTGCTTGTCTTTGGGGCCAGTGCATTGTTCAGTAAGGACTTCAACCCGGCTCCACCCATGACCACGCTTCCTCTGGCATTGGGGTAATCCTTTTGTCTACGTCTGGGGCAAGCTGCCTGAATTTCTCCCACTGAAAACGAGAAATGGCATCCACAACTGAGTTGTCTACTCCCGGAATGTGTCTCGCCCTAAGCGCGATGTTGCCTTTTAACTGGCAGCCAACCAGTCTCCGCAGCAGGGTTGAAACTGCAGCGCATTGTGCAGATCCTGTGTTAATCGCTTGTACTACTGCGTGATTGTCAGACCATAGCGTAATTTGCCCATTCGTCAGCTGTGGGGCTCAGATGTGGAACTCTACCATTATGGGGAACAACTCTAGAAAGAATACGTTTGCTGTTAGCCCTGCGTCGTGCCATGCTGACGGCCATTCCCCCGCTGACCATGCGGTCCCTAGGACTGCTCCAAAGCCGTACCCCCATGCTGAGTCAGTGTAAAGCTCCAGCTCGCTTGCCTGCACCCAAGGTTCTCGCCATATCAGGGTGCCGTTGAAGTCTGCCAGGAAACTCTCCAATTGCCTCAGGTCCTCTTTCACCCCTTGTGTGATGCGGACTCTGTGGTGCTTTTGTGTCATGCCCCTCTTTAGCCATGCTAATCGCCTTGCGAATGTGCGCCCTGCGGGGATCACTTGTGTGGCAAAGTTCAGTTTTCCTAGCAGCTGCTGTATTTCCCCCGGTGTTGCCTTTCTTTGGTGCCAAAACCTCCTTATATCGTCCAGTAGCTCGGCTACCTATTCCGGCGGCAGCTTGCATGTCCTGGCTACTGAGTCCAACTCTATTCCAAAAAAGGCCAGTCTAGTAGTGGGACCCTCTGTTTTGTCCTGCGCCAGTGGGATGCCTAACTACTGGGCCATCTTTATGAAATTGTTTAGGAACTTGACACAATCCTCTGTGCTGTTGTGAGGGTTTAGGGGTGCCAGTGGACGTTGCTAAGTTAGCATTAGTTCGTGCTTTGCATCACCGCCATCTTGCCGCTTATGCACACGACACTACATGCCTTGGTTCCCGTAAACACTCTTGCTCGTGCTGCTTCACTTGGGAACTGTCTGCCTTTCACTATTTCGGCTGTGCTTTGTGTTCTAGACTGTACACTGTGTTCAAGGACAGAAAACAACTTCACTGGTTAATCGGCTTTCGCCTGTCCCACACACATATAGACATAACATTGAACACAGCTGCGCTACTGACTTTTCGGGTGTTTTTAATATGGCACGAGATGCAAGTTAAGACACTTGGGAGAAAACCTTTCAAGAGGAAGAGCTGTGCTTGTCTGAAGATGTAAATCCTATCATCTAAGACTTGAGGTAGGGGGATCCGCTGTCCAAGCCCAGAGGTCTTCCACTCATACAATAAACATAGCTTGTAGCACGGGGAGGGTGGTAAAGTGATAGAAGGCTTCATCCACTGTCATTATAATATGCTGTCCCTGTTCATATTATATGGAATTGTAACTATGCTGATTATACTATTTTTATGCATTTCTTTGCTAATGCTGGAGCAGGGTTTTCTATTGAAACTTGAACTTCAGTTTATGTTTTATATGTCATAATTAAAATTACTAATAATTAATTACTAGATATTAATTATGTTAAGTTTCTGACTAATCAACCTTACTAAAATGAAAGAATTACACGCGGGATTGCAATTGCATGGCTTAATTAATACGTGAATTAGGTTGGTGAGCAAATTAATTAAATATGTGTGACTAAAGTGTTATTTGTTATGTGTTTGCGCTTTGAAATAATACGCTTTTAATGCTTCTTTATGTTGCAGGTGGCTAGATAATTACATACACATAAGGGTATTAGTGGGGATTAACACTGTATAATCATTACGATGTAGTAACGTTGTTTGTGTTTCTTTTAATTAAGATGGTCCATTTTGGCCTACTGAAAGATGGCCGATATTTACAGCCTACATTTGAGTAGATGAAATACGAAGAGAGGCCTCGCTGAATGTGGTTGAAAACCTGACCTCGGCCTCTGATGACTGTATTAAAAGTTTCCGTGAGGACAGCAGCTCTGGGCTCGACTCCAGCTATCCTTGGGAAGGAACAGTAGCCACAATGAACATTTGATAATCTTGCAGTGGCTTCACTATATTCCGGAGAAGAGCATCCATGAATGTTGCGTTTTTTAGTTTGTGCTTCCTTCTTCCGTGTTTTTATTTTTGAGATATTCGAGAGCGGAGGTTTTTTCTAAATGTTGCGAGTCAACATCCTTTCCTGCTCGCTCTGCTCAACGGACGCTTGGAGCTTGTTTGTAACTTTTAATGTGTAAGTTTTACTATAAATATTGTTAGACTAGGGAGGCTCTGAGGCCACTTCTTCCTGAACCTATGCTCGAGAGGATCGGCGCTGATCGAGAGGACGGCGACTCGGGAGACTCTTTGAGAGACCTGTCCTGACATTTAGCTAGAATAGGTAACTATGAGAATAATGATTTGCTATTGGTTAACTTTCATTTGAACTAATTTAGATAAAATAACCTTTTGTTTGAATCACAGTGTCGGGTGGTTATTTCTTTGTCATTTATTGAGTTTCCAAATATGTTCTTATTGTTTAAATCATGACTCAAGACTGATCAATTAGGTCACATTGGGCCTCATGTAGGTAGCATACAAGTTACCACTTCTTAAATACCGAACGTTACCGAATCGGTATTTAAGAAGTGGTAACTTGTATGTAGGTAATCCGTCGGTAAATATTACCGAATCGGTAATATTCGGTAATTACCGAATCGGTATTTACCGATTCGGTAATGAGGCATACCTTCCCATTGATGGGAAGGTATGCCTCATTACCGAATCGGTAAATACCGATTCGGTAATGGGGGGAAAACATGCAAGGGTGGCAGGGTGTCACATTGACACCCTGTTGCACCCCTGATTCGGCCATGTGTGCACATGTGGCACACATACATGCCCTAAGGGCATGTATGTCTGCCACATTGCACACGTCTAAGCGCTTTAAAATGCGTAAACACATACATTCATTATTTACCACCAACTATTAGTTGGTGGTAAATACCGACTCCTAAAAACACACACACACTCCCCCTACATATCATTTTTGTATTCGGAATTTACCGAATCGGTAAAATTACCGATTCGGTAATTTTACCGATTCGGTAAATTACCGAATACAAAAATGATCCCCCTACATACCAAAAGCCAAAATACCGGTCGGTAACGGTATAATTACCGAAAATCGGCCGTTACCGACCGGTATTTGGCTTCCTACATGAGGCCCATTGACCTCATTTTAGATGCAGATTGATTTAGGGCTTCTCTCGTATATTCAGTGTGGATAGAGTAATAGTATGAATGTAGGTATGATGGGCCCTAGCGTATGATGAGTGTATGTGTGTATGACTGTGGAATTACTCTGTCCGTGGAAGTAGGGAGAATTTATATGCTCCGATCTGCAGCAGTTTCCTGGTAGCAGTATGATGGTTTTTATTATTGTCTTGATCTGATAGATTGCTTGTACATAGGCTTTTGGATTTATTGGATTATCGATTGATGTTGATACATGTATTAACATGTATTAACACTATATGTTGAAGTCGTCGTATTGAGTTATATGTAGTGTGTACGGCTTCTGGAACGTAGGGAGCTGGTGACGGTTCCGTAGTAGGGCAGAGGGAAGTGAGTGCTGCTCTCGGGAAAAACGGGATTGTTGGCCCTGTACGTATGCAGGGAAAAACGTGTGACAATTGAAGTTGCGCGTCGCATTGTCTGGTTTCGGAATCAGTGACATCGTCGTGTGTTAGAGATATATTTTCAGTATAAAAGGAGTGTGTATGGTAGCGAAGGTTATCTGTGAAACTCTGGTCTTAAGTCCCAGGGATCCGTAAGGTTTGCCGTTAAAGCTTACTGCTGGAGAGGTAATAGGTATTCTCTGAGCTTGTTTGAAGGACTGAGCAGAGGTAAGAGCTGCTTGGTTAACGTGTGTTATAATTCTGTAGTGGGACAGACTGATCGCTGTTCTCGGGAAAGGCAGGATTCTGTGTAGATGTGCTATATTTTCTAGTGTGAAAGTGCGTGAATGTATGAGCATTTAGTTAATTGTGAGACTCTTTGGAGCATTCCTGGAGGAAACAGTTATTGGATGCATGTTAGAAGGGCAGAGTAGAGGGATGTGCTACTGTGTCAACGAAAGTAATAATTCCGTAGTGGAGCAGAGGTAAGCGCTGTTCTAGAAAGAAGCGGGATTCTTGTGAGAAAGACCTTTCTTTACTATTCTGTGGTTAGCGAAGCAGACAATGGAGATGTTTATATGTTGTAACTAATAGATTTTGTAGAATTTGAAACAGAGTCTACTGAGAAGGTTTTGTAACGGAGGGGTAGACGGGTGACAGGAGACTAGAGTAGAAGCGACTGCAGCGACTATTGACGTCAGAAAGACCGCGCTGTAATTGGACAGTGGATTAGAACAGTGCTCGCGCTGTGATTGGTGCGTTGGTGTGAGTCGCACAGGGATTGGAAGGAGTACAGGGTGACGTAGACGCTCCAGGATTGGTGCGTTAGTGTGAGTCGCGCTGTTATTGGACAAAAGATCGTACAGTTGCGGAAGGGACTAGCGGATAGTGGTAAAAGCAAAAATGTATTACCAAACGGAGGAAAAGAAGAAAAAATCCTTGTTCGGTAAAATTAAAAAGTGGTTCGACAAGGATAAGAACATAATAACTAGAGAAGGTGAATTGCTACCTCCGACAAGAACTCCTGCATCCTTTATGGTTGCGAAATATGGATATCATACCTGTATTTGGTTAGACAATTGGGCTAAGTACACTAAAGAAGATGGTGTTTTAGCATTCCCAGAACATGGTTCATTTAATCTGGCCGTGTTGAGAAATTTACGGGAAAAGATGATGTGTCTAGAGCCTAGACCAAGGCCGACACAGTTCGAGGCATTGGTAGAATGGGAAGATGAGGTGCATGAGCGAGAAAAGCAGAGGAGTGGAGGTAATTATAGGTATATTTTTGGGAGGAAATAGGATCGTGAAACTCATCATGATCGAATGAGGAGATGGCGAGATGCTAGTATGACAGAGGGACTATATCCTATGAGAACTGTTGAAGAGACGGAAGGGAGGAAAGGTACGGAAAAGGTACCTGATGCAGAAGTGAGAAGGTATGGGGCTAATGATTATGAAGATGAAGTCTTGGATGACATGATCTACAAGAGACCACCACCATATAGACCAGAACCAGAAGAGAGAACGCCAGTTGCCACTCCCATAAGAGATACTTTGCGAATTGTTAAAACAGAAGTTGTGACACCTGATCTGAAAAGTGGTAGCTCTTTCACAGAAAGGGAGAGAGAGAGAGAGAGCGAGAGAGAGAAAATCAAATTGGGGATGAGAAAACAAGAGAATTAGCCAGAACGACATCTGAGTTGACTGAGAAAATTAGAGCGCTAACAAAGAATCTAGAAGCTGTTACAGTGCCTGTAACCATAGGTCCGGTTATGCCTATTTTTGATAAACAAAGAATGGGTGAAAATGGTTTGATAGTTCCCTATGTAGGAAATGGTTTGGTTGGTTCTTTGGAGGAATCAGGAATGAGGACGGAAGAAAATAATTTGAGACGGTTGAGACATGACACATGTGGTGGAGAGTTAAATGTACAGCCTAATTCAGGATTGAATACTGGTTGTTTAGGAGGATCAATTTTGGAACCACAGAGGATTGCAGAACAAGTGGGTGCAGTGAAAAGGTCTACAGAAATAACAGCTGAGGATTTGAATGATTGGTTGAAGGTTCTTCAAAAGACAGATAAAGATTCACAGGCAATTGATGTAGCTAGGTTGCACATAGAATTGGAGGAGCTTATTGCGTGAACAATTCCTACAGAAATGTTGAAAAATCATCATGATGGAGAGTTGTTATTCATGTGCAAGAGTATCACCTGGAGAGTTAAGAGTACACATGACAGGTTAAAAGGAATAGCGAGTGAACTGGGAGTTGATATGGATAAGGTGAAAGCTTTGCAGAAGCCTTACAGGGTGGATTTTTCTGACAAGGACATCGAGAATCTAAATGATGTTGGCAGAACAGGGCAGATAAAGGAAATGATTTCCTTATTGCGAAAATGGGGTGATGTGGAAAAATGGAAGGATAGGTGGTACAAGAAAAGAGAAGATTCAGTGGACAGGACTTACTCAGCATTTCCCATGAGAGAAAAGGAAAAAACAGTGGAAGCCTATCCTATGAGGGAGATTCCTGGAGGAGGATATGTACATGTCCCATGGACTAGACAGGATATTTTGTCATTTACGAATTAATTCCCTCGGCTGAGAGAAAAGCCCGTCGAGTGGTATAGGCAGGTAGACAGGTTTGTGAAATTGTCAAAAGTGCTGTGGATCGACCTGAATAGTCTGTTTGATATAATTGTTCCAGCAGACTTGTGGGCAGAGTGTAAAATAGTTGTAGATTGGCCTGCTAAGGAGTATCCAAGAGATCAGAAAACAGGAGCACCAGATCCGGAGGTTATGAGGAAGTACGAGCAGGTTATTGTGTTCCTAAAGAATAAGGTACCCCCTAAAGAGACAGACTGGGTTAAGATAGATCGGACACATCAAGAAGCAAAAGAATCAGTTCATGCTTTCTATGAAAGGTTGATACTGGCTTTTAAACAGTTCAGCGGAGATGAACACCTGGGTGATAAGGATTTGAGTCATTTTGTATACTGATTTGTATATGGTTTGAGACCTGAAATCAGTGAAAGGATTCGTGAGCATACAGTCGATTGGCAGAGTAAAAAGAATGATGAAATCTTGAGACATGCGAAATACTTCAGTGATGAAATTGAGGCAAAACAAAGAAAGCTGAAGGAGAAAGCAATGTGGGCACAGGTGAAGGTTGCAGAAAGACAAGAAGCACAGCTGGTTGAACAAGCAAATAATTCAGGAAATAGGCCCAGATATGGTACAGGAAAAGGAAAGGGGAATTTAGAAGAGGCAAAAAAAAGTTCCCATGTCACAACTGTGGACAATTGGGGCATTGGAGATCCGAGTGTACGAATCCACCATTAGTGAGTAATGAGAATAAATCATTGAATCAACAGGTGCAGAACGAGGGGTGTAATCATCATCAGCAGCAGCAGAAGGTTGTCAGACAGCAGAGTCAAGAGCCAAAACCGCCCTTGCCGCAGAATAGAGGGTCTCAGAAATATAACCAGGACTCAGGATTCTACAATGATGAGCAGGTAAACAAACCGAGACGTTCAAACCCGGTACAGCAGTACTGGTTAAAGAATGAGGGGAGTGAGTCTGAAGGGGACTACTGACGGTGCCGAGGAGAGGAGGAAGAGTGCATACTTGGAGCAACTCTAGAAATAGACCAGGCAGGACCATTTGTAGATGGGAAAATAAATGGGGAAAGTGTTACTTTTTTAGTAGACACAGGAGCGACGAGATCAACTGTCAGGTCAGCAGATATAAGAAATCTTCCTCTCTCGGACGAAGCAATCCAAGTGGTTGGTGTAGCCAATACACAGATTAAGACTCGTCTTACTGAACCAGTAAGGGTAAGGATAGGGAAATTTTCAGATATGCACAGATTTGTGGTCTGTGATACTAGTCCAGTGAATTTGTTAGGTAGGGACTTATTGTGTAAAATGAATTGCACAATTTTTTGTACTCCGGATGGAATAGCTTTTGAGACACCAGATGAGGATGTCTTGTACAGGATGACTCTAGATAATAGAGAAAGTGAGATTGTTGGAACATATGCTGTGTTTAATACAGAGGATTTGCCTCAAGAGTTGAGACACACAGTGAAGGCGGCAGTTTGGGATTTTACTGGAGAGGATGTGGGATTGATGAATAATGTAGATCCAGTAAAGATTACAGTGAAAGAGGGAATCACTTACCCTAATATCCCACAGTACAGATTGACACCAGAAATAATTGAAGGGATAACACCTATCATAGATAAGATGATTCAGCAAGGTGTTTTGAGAGAGTTACTGAGTAGCCCGTGTAATTCACCGATAATGGGGCTGAAGAAACCTAATGGGAAGTTCAGGATTGTACAAGATTTGAGAAAGGTTAACAAGATTGTGGTATCATGTTGTCCCATTGTGCCAAATCCATCTGTGATTTGGTCAGATTCCTCATGATGCTGAATGGTACACGGTAATTGATTTGTGTCATGCTTTCTTTTCAATCCCATTGCATCATGACAGCCAGCCGATTTTTGCATTTCGATTTGGACAGCGTATTTTGGCATGGTGTCGTATCCCTCAGGGGTATACAAAGAGTCCTTCAATATTTAATCAGTTACTGAAGAAATCATTGGAGAGTTTGATCATGCCTGAAAGCTCAGTACTAGTACAGTATATCGATGATCTACTTGTGGCATCGAAGACACGTGAAGCTTGTGAAGTAGATACCATAGCTTTACTGAATCATCTGGCAGATTGAGGGTTAAAAGGTATCTCCGGCCAAATTGCAGTTTTGCAAGAAAGAGGTACATTATCTTGGACACAATATTGAAAAAGGTCTGAGAAAGGTGACCAATGACAGAATTAAAATTATCAGAGGAATGAGAGCCCCAATGACCCAGAGAGAGGTGAAGATGTTTCTGGGAATGGTGGGTTATTGTCGTCAGTTGATAAGTAATTTTTCCCTGATAGCAAAGCCACTGATTAAATTGACTAAAAGTGAGGTGAGAGACCCATTGGAACTGAATGCAGAACAAATGGCAGCATTTGAAGAATTGAAGAGCAGAATGTGTGAAGCTCCTGCTTTGGGAATGCCAGACTATGAGAAGGAGTTTGAATTGTACTGTAGTGAGAGAAATGGATGTGCACTTTCAGTGTTAATCCAGAAACATGGACGATTGAGAAGGCCGATTGCGTATTTCTCATCAACACTTGACCCAGTAGCTGTGGGTTTGCCAGGTTGCCTGAAAGCAGTAGCTGCTACATGCAGAAGCTTGGAACAGAGTGAGGGTATAATAATGGGATATCCTGTAAGGGTGTTCGTACCTCATGATGTGGCAATTCTTTTGACAAGAAGCAGGACTCAATATATGTCACATAGTCGGCTGACTAAGTATGAGAAAATCATTCTGGGAGCATCAAATGTGACTCTTGAGAGATGTGTGAATGTGAATCCAGCAACTCTGTTGCCAGATGCTGAAAATGTGAATGTGGGAGATGATGTTGATCATGATTGTTTGGATGTGCTTGATTACTGCACAAAACCCAGACCAGACATAAGAGATCTGCCACTACCTGAGAGTGATCATGTGCTGTTTGTGGATGGATCATGTTTGAGGACTGAAGATGGTGTGCTGAATGCAGCATATGCGGTGTGCAAGGTTTCAGAAGTTATGGAAGCTTCGCCTTTGAAAGGAGTTAGATCTGCTCAAGTAGCTGAATTGGTGGCATTGACAAAAGCTTGCAAGATTGGGAAGAGTTTGAGAGTGACTGTGATGACTGATAGTCAATATGGATTTGGAGTGGTTCATGATTTTGGCCAACTTTGGCTGCAGAGAGGTTTCTTGACGTCGAGTGGGACTCCTATAAAGAATGCTGAAGTGATTGGAAAGTTGCTTGAGGTGATACAGCTGCCTAAGGAATTAGCAGTTGTAAAGTGTGCTGCTCATGGACAAGGAGATGATTTTGTTACCCTTGGTAATCGCGTTGCAAATGATATAGCACAGTATTGTGCAAAGAACAATCATTCGATTAACCGGGGAAGAGAAAGGGAAATGTCTTTTTGTTCTGTGATGTTTACTAATGTCCTGGAAACATGGGATGAAGTAAAACAGTTGCAGGATGAAGCAGGAGATGAAGAAATGAGAGATTGGATCAAGGCAGGTTGTGCCCCAAGAGAGAAAGATCATGTTTGGATCTATAGGGATGGAAGACCAGTCATGCCTAATTCAATGCTATCCACAATGGCAAGAATGTATCATGGCCAGGGACACCTGGGGAGCGACGCTATGATTAGGTCCTTTAAACAAACCTGGTACAATGCAAAGTTTAGGCTGATTGCAGAGAGCATCTGTCAAGGATGTTTGATTTGTCAGCAATTCAATACTGGAAAGAAGACAGTGGTGAGCCTAGGAACAATAGGCAGAGAGGGAGGTCCTTTTACCAGAATGCAAATAGATTTCATTGAAATGCCACAGGTCAATAGATTGAGGTATGTTCTAGTGGTAGTCTGTTTGTTCTCAAGGTGGGTGGAAGCCTATCCGACTAGGAGAAATGATGGAATAACAGTGGCCAAATTACTGTTGAGAGAGTTGATTCCTAGGTACGGGTTCCCAGTGACAATTGAGTCAGACAGAGGTGGACACTTCTACAATGAGCTCATGGGTTTGATTTGTGAAGCATTAAGCATACAGCAGAAGCTACACTGTGCATACAGACCAGAGGCTTCTGGTGTTGTTGAGCAGATGAACGGCACAATCAAAAATAGAATTGGTAAGATGTGTTTAGCCACTGGAATGAAATGGCCCGATGTCTTGCCTCTAGTGCTAATGACTATTAGGTCTACACCAGATAGAACCACAGGTTTGAGTCCACATGAAATATTGATGGGACAAGCAATGAGACATGCATTCGTGCCTCTCAACAAATTGATGACAATAACTGATGACATGATTTTGGATTACTGTAAAGGCCTGGCTGATGCAGTTCATTCTGTGTTTCACCAGGTTGGAGAAGACGCCACCACATTTGAAAAGAAACAAGCCCATGATCTAAGTCCAGGGGACTGGGTGAGAATAAAAGTGCACAGAAGAAGAAATTGCTTGGTTCCAAGGTGGGGAAGGCCAAGACAAGTCATTCTGACTACGACAACTGCTGTAAAGTGTGCTGGTGTGAAAAACTGGGTGCATGCAAGTCATACTCTGAGAGTTCCGAATCCAAAGGATGGGACTGGTAGAGAGTACTTTGAAGAGTCAGATTCCAGTGATGATGCGGACACTGAACCAGTGAGAAGAAAAAAGAATCCTGAAAGGGGGGGGGAAGGAGAAAGAGAGTCAGGTGATTATTTTTTCTTACCAAGAGAGGCTTCGAGAGGAACATTGAGGACCTCAGGAGAAAGTTCAGATTCTGGAAAAGTGCCTGAATTCCAACGAGCAGTGAAAGAGAAAAAGAGAAAGAAAGAAAAGAAAAGAGCAATTCCACAGAGACTACGCCGGAGTCAGATGAAGAGATTGAGAATCCACTTGAGATTACTCCTGAAGAAGTAGGGTCAGAAGAAGATAGAGAGGGACAGATTGCGGAAGACCCCCGAGGAGGTGTAGGGAACATTCCTGATAAGCTAGGTGAAGGGACAAGTAGACAGCAAGAAGATTGCGTGTCGGAGACCAGAGGAGGGACAGTAGTAGGAAAATCTCAATCAGTGGAGAAGAAGTCTGTGGAGCAAAAGAAAATCGTTGATGAACCAGAGGCAAATGAAACAGAATCGGATGAGAGTGAGAATGAGAAACCAGAGGGTCGAGTTCTGAGAAAGAGAACTTGGATTGGAGAAAGAAATAATAAAGAAGTGAGACAGAAAAGGAGCGTAAGAGGAGACCTTTGGCCTAACAAGATAAAGAGGCTGAGGTACAGACTGACACGAGCAAGTTCATCGAAAGCTGAACAGGTGAACGAGGTGTCGAGTCAGAATCAAGCAAAGGGTGAAAAACAAAAGGAATCAAAGGAACCAGAGGAAATCAAGAGAATCAGAAAGCCCAACCAGAAGTATAGGTCACCGGAATGGACGTATGTGGCACTGTCTGAAGAAGAAGAGGCAGAAAGTCAAGGAAATCCAGAGGGGGCCTTACGGGAAGTGGTTGAGGAGGAGAAGACTGTTGGAATCCTGAAAGTTATTTTGACTGACATCGGAGAAGAGTCAGATGCTCAGGATATTGAAGATTTGATACAATTTGATGTTGCTGAAAAAGAAGTGAAAAGTGATGAAAATCCAAATTGAGTGAGCTAAGGGAGTCACTTGGAGAAGAGTGATAAAGAATTCCAAAATTAGCAGATTGAAATAATTTAGTGTTTTAGAAATTCAGTAGTGGTGTGATAGAGGCTAAGCCAAAAGACACTGTCAAAGTAATAAGATGGCTAACACAGAAAATAATCAAAATAGATGTACCTTCTTGAAAAGATGGTGTAGAATGTGCTGCTGTTGTACAGGATTATTAATGCTGCTATGGGGTGTACTTGCTTTACTAGTTACTTTTAGAGTTACAATAGATACCTTTGGAATACATACTGAGAATATGACTACCGTAGAGAAGAGTTCACAGAAAGTAGTTCCTACTAGAATTAGTAATATTTACATACATAAAGATAGGTCAATTAATGATTTTTCTAGTAATGTTTTTTCAAAATTGTTGTACGAATACGTAAAGACAATGGAAGTGAGGGATTGCTACGTCTGTATGCAATTGCCTGCATCCGTTTCAGAGGGAGATACTTATCACCATCTTCCAGCTACGTATGGGATTTCCTGTAGTGTGTTAAGTAGTATTTTTTATTTGTTAGGGAAAATAGATTATGAGATGTCTAATAAGGATAACATTTTTGGGCAATTGCCTATGAGTAAAAAACTGAATCCGGCTAAAGAAGCTAACATTTTTGGTGAGATTTTTATTTGGACAGAAGAATGAACATTAGATTACATTTTTAGAAACAATCTAACCTGCAGTTTGAAAGAAGAAGAAAAGGCTTTCCTAGATATGGTAGAGAAAAGGAGAGTGAGCATGCATGAAAAGGCAGGAGAATATAAAATGAGTGAGACAGTGTGGGACATTGAGATGGGAAAGGAGTTGAAGAAAGGGGCCAGTCCAACTTTGGCTTTGGATGCACCACAGAAGGGTAAACTATGCATTACCAGAAAGAAATCCCAATATGATAGCTATTTTGTTGGGACTAGTGAGTGCCATGATACATACTTTATTGCAACAGGATAGGGATTCAAGGGAGGAGAAGATCCAGTTTTCCCGGGAGTGTATTATATTTGTGGGAATAAGGCTTATTACAGGTTGCCTGACCATTGGTATGGCACATGTTATGTTGGCCTGGTCTTTCCAAAGATTTTCCATATAGATAAGATAGAAGATGCAGAACAGATTAATCTACTAACACGCTTTAAAAGAGAAACTTGGCCAGAAATTGTAGGAGATATTTTTGGAGCTTTGATTCCAGCAGTGGGAATTTCATTAAATGCATATGGTATTCGGAAACTGTCAACAGTGGTGGATCGCTTATCGACAAGTACCGCTGGAGGGTTTCTTTTGGTAAATACGGAGATGGTTGCCTT
Organism: Triturus cristatus; assembly: GCF_964204655.1. Classification (NCBI taxonomy): domain Eukaryota; kingdom Metazoa; phylum Chordata; class Amphibia; order Caudata; family Salamandridae; genus Triturus; species Triturus cristatus. The sequence continues at coordinate 530,840,143 of NC_140586.1, forward strand.
GCGCGCCATGTCTATGCAAAATCGACTTGCCCTTGATATTCTATTGGCCAAAGAGGGTGGAGTCTGTGGAATGCTGAAAGTCCAACATTGTTGCACTTACATTCCTGACGAAAGCAGAGATCTAAAGGTCTATATCAAAAATATTACTGATTTGCATGAAGAATTAGTACCACTGGAAGCTGAAAGTATCTGGACTAAAATGGCTAATACGATGATTGCTGTTAAGAACTTTATTGCTAAGATAGGTAGTACAATAATTGGTAAGATATTGTTTCCATTGACATGCGTGATTGTTGCTTTATTGATACTTAGATTAGGGTGTTTGTGTTGTAAAAACAGGGTAGGGAAAAAGAAAATAATAAGAGAAAATACTGAAAAGAAACATAAGAGGTCAAAGAGAGACCCACAAGAAATAGAATTAGAAATATTTAGGGAGAGTGTGTACCTGGAATCGAGAAGAGATGATGAAAGAGAGACTGGTGTGTAATGTTGTACAAAAAGACATTTGAATTTCTCCTAAAAAATGGGGACTACATTTTTTTTTTGGGTTGGTTTTTGTGGTGATAATATATCACCAAAGGGGGGATTGCTGGAGCAGGGTTTTCTATTGAAACTTGAACTTCAGTTTATGTTTTATATGTCATAATTAAAATTACTAATAATTAATTACTAGATATTAATTATGTTAAGTTTCTGACTAATCAACCTTACTAAAATGAAAGAATTACACGCGGGATTGCAATTGCATGGCTTAATTAATACGTGAATTAGGTTGGTGAGCAAATTAATTAAATATGTGTGACTAAAGTGTTATTTGTTATGTGTTTGCGCTTTGAAATAATACGCTTTTAATGCTTCTTTATGTTGCAGGTGGCTAGATAATTACATACACATAAGGGTATTAGTGGGGATTAACACTGTATAATCATTACGATGTAGTAACGTTGTTTGTGTTTCTTTTAATTAAGATGGTCCATTTTGGCCTACTGAAAGATGGCCGATATTTACAGCCTACATTTGAGTAGATGAAATACGAAGAGAGGCCTCGCTGAATGTGGTTGAAAACCTGACCTCGGCCTCTGATGACTGTATTAAAAGTTTCCGTGAGGACAGCAGCTCTGGGCTCGACTCCAGCTATCCTTGGGAAGGAACAGTAGCCACAATGAACATTTGATAATCTTGCAGTGGCTTCACTATATTCCGGAGAAGAGCATCCATGAATGTTGCGTTTTTTAGTTTGTGCTTCCTTCTTCCGTGTTTTTATTTTTGAGATATTCGAGAGCGGAGGTTTTTTCTAAATGTTGCGAGTCAACATCCTTTCCTGCTCGCTCTGCTCAACGGACGCTTGGAGCTTGTTTGTAACTTTTAATGTGTACGTTTTACTATAAATATTGTTAGACTAGGGAGGGTCTGAGGCCACTTCTTCCTGAACCTATGCTCGAGAGGATCGGCGCTGATCGAGAGGACGGCGACTCGGGAGACTCTTTGAGAGACCTGTCCTGACATTTAGCTAGAATAGGTAACTATGAGAATAATGATTTGCTATTGGTTAACTTTCATTTGAACTAATTTAGATAAAATAACCTTTTGTTTGAATCACAGTGTCGGGTGGTTATTTCTTTGTCATTTATTGAGTTTCCAAATATGTTCTTATTGTTTAAATCATGACTCAAGACTGATCAATTAGGTCACATTGACCTCATTTTAGATGCAGATTGATTTAGGGTTTCTCTCGTATATTCAGTGTGGATAGAGTAATAGTATGAATGTAGGTATGATGGGCCCTAGCGTATGATGAGTGTATGTGTGTATGACTGTGGAATTACTCTGTCCGTGGAAGTAGGGAGAATTTATATGCTCCGATCTGCAGCAATAGCACTGCATTACAGAGCATGTTAGTTGAAATAAACATTTTAAACTATACAGTGTTTCTGATTACTCCCATTTTGAACAAGTATGAGTATCTAAGTGAAAGAGTGTCTTGTTCCCATGAATTCTGAGAGGCCCCGAGTCGCTTGTTCTAGGATATCCAATCTTGGTAGCTCCGCTGTAGTACGGAGAATGAATGGGATACTATAGCTAGCCGAATAGGGGTTCTGGGCACTGAGGCATGTTTTTGGTACACCACAATACACCAGAGTCCTGGTTTCCTGTGCATAGTTCTGTGTATGTGCAGAATCCCTGCAACAGTGCCTGCTCTACCAATGAAGAGGAAGTCATATCTAGGTAGTGGACACGTCCACATTTTGGGGCGCGCTTTCCCAATTCCCACTCCAGAAAACTACTGAACGCCTCGAAGTGTGCGCATGATATCAAGCACCCCATAGGTAAGCATTTGTCGTAGTACTAATTTCCTACAAATTTAAAGCCTAACAGGTGGTAGCTGTCTGGGTGCACTGGCAACAGTCTGAAAGCTGATTCTATGTCTGATTTTGCCATCAGGGCCCCCTTCCCTTCCTCCCTAATCAGGTCCGCCGCATCGGCTACAAAGGCGTAGGCCACTGTGCAAGCTCCCTGTTCCAGCCAGTCGTTAATTGACTCGCCTACGGGGTGGGATAGGTGGTGAATCAGCTGGAATTTCCCTGGCTCCTTTTTGGGCACTACGCCGGGTGGTGATATCACCATGTCCTCCAATGGTGGAAGAGGCCGGCTACCTGGCCCAGCAGTAATTTCTTCTCCACCTTCTGCTTTGCTACCTCGGGGTTGTCTCTAACTGATTTTAGGTTTAAGCTCTCTCGTGCGCCTTTGGGCCCCTTGTATTAGATTGGAAAACCTTGCGTGAAACCTTCTAGCCAAGGGTTTGTCATTTATCCCTACTACTCCACCAAATGCTTTTAATATCAAGTTGGAGCTGCAACAGTTCTTCCGAAAGATCATGCTTAAATACTTTTTCGTGAAAAATGACCAGTACTCCAGAAAATCTGCAGCGACAGATTTCTGCCCTGTATCCACTTTCACTCCAGCTTCATACTTGATGAGTGAAAAGATCCTAGTCTACGAGAAAATAGTGATGACTGAAGTCATGGAACTTTTGGGAAACACAAAATACATTAAACACAATATCTGTAAGGAAGAAAGACAAGCCTTACAATCCTTATGTAACAACAGACACATCGTAATAAAGACTGCGGACAAAGGGGGTGCGGCTGTTGTCCAAAACACTGAAGACTGCATAAAGGAAAATCGATCAACAACTAAATTGTGAGACAAGTTACACTCACATCAACAAAGACCCCACGAAAGAAATATCAAAACTCATACACAACCTTACAAGCAAAGGACTCACAGAAGGCTTCCTCTCAGAACCCGAATTCAAGTTCCTCAACAAAACCGATCCTAGGATCCCAACTATATATACCATCCCAAAGGTACACAAAAACTTACAAAAGCCCCCTGGGAGACCGATCGTCTCGGGATGTGGATCCATCTTGGAGCCACTTAATCAATAAATAGATAGCTTCCTACAGCCATTTGTTGTAGAAACAAGGTCCTTCCTTTGTGACACTATGCACACTATCCAATTGAATGAGAATCAGCCCTTTGACAAATCATCACAGTTCCTCGTGACACTCAACGTATGCTCTCTTTACACCAGCATACCACAAGATGAAGCAATGAGGTCATCAAGAACATCCTCGAGAAGCGCCCATCACCATGTTGGATCCCGACTGACTTTATATTATAACTTCTACAGATTGCCATGACCAAAAACTATTTCATTTTCAGAAACACGTTCTTTTACCGATGCAAAGGAGTTGCAACGGGAGCTGGGTTCGCCCCGAGTCTGGTGAATCTGTTTATGGACAGCATTGAAGACCGTAACATCTATCCCGACTTGAATCCCTTCATTAATAATATCACTATATGGAAGCGCTATATAGACGATATCCTGATGACATGGACAGGCACTGAAAATCACCTCACTGATTTTGTAACATGGCTGAATGCACGCTCACAAGATATCCAATTCACAATGTCCTATAATAAGGACTCAATACCCTTCTTGGACCTTACACTTGAAATCGAAGAAGACAAAATTGTGATGAACCTGTATAAAAAAAAAAAACCGCCCGCAACACCCTCCTTAAATATGACTCACATCACCCAAGAAATCTTAGAGACAATTTGCCCTACGGGCAATTTTTCACGATTGCGCCGTAATTCCTCTAGACGTGGTGATTTCTTTAAGGAAACTGACATTTTAATCACCAAAATGAGAGAAAGAGGATATCTGAAGGGACTGCTCAACAGGGCAAGGAAAATGGCATGGTACTGACCCCGAGAATCCCTCCTGGAAGTACAAACACGAGATGAAAAAATGGACAAACTAATATGCGTGACCACCTTCAATACCGAAGTCATGATATCAAAAAAGTAATAAAAAAATACTGGAATCTTGTGGGAATCGAAATCAACATGACTGAAGAACCAATGTTTTCCTTTAAATGTGCCAAGAATGTCAAGGACTATGTCGTCTCATCGTATCTAGAAACGCCACTTGCACCAGATATCAGACAGCAATTGTGCTTACCTCCAGTGATTGGCCACCATAAATGCAGCCATTGCAAAGCGTGCAAACTCACTTTAACTGGATTCTCATTTTCACATGGAAAAAATACAACCACACACAATTCACGAACTGCAATAGTCAGAATGTCATTTATGCAATCAGATGACCCTGCCAAAAAATCTACGTTGGACAGACCACACAAAAAGTTAAAAACAGGACTTTGCAACATGTCAGCAGAATCAAATGCAAAGTCCAGGGAGCCCCATTGGTCGGACACTATTTGAGTGCAGGACATACTGCTGACAATCTAGAATGGTGGGTCCTGGAAAAATCACCATACACCCCAGGGGTGGCTTTATTTCCACCTCTTTGAATTACAAAGAGTGCCGTTGGATCCACATCCTAGATGCAGTGAACCGAGGCCTCAACGAACATGAGGAAACATGTAAACAGATGGGCAGTCTATAACCTAATCCTGAATCCAGCATTAATATAATGCCATCTACCAGACCATGCACTTAACTTTTCCTTACTAGATGCTTACAAAAGTCTTTATGATCAAGTATATGACCAATATGTATGTCTACACCTGTATTCCTGAAATGTCATATATATGTCCTACTCCTCTGGAATCATTTGGCAATGATCAATAATTCCAACAATGATGGTTTACTGCATGTATATAATAGCACGATTATGTTATCATATAATGTATCTGTACCAGGCATACTATACATAAGAATACACTGAAATGAGACAGAGGTTATCTGTAAGAATGTATTCCAATGTCTGTACACACAGTATATGACCAATATGCATGTCTACACCTGTATTCCTGAAATGCCGTATATATATCCCAACCATCTGGGAGTATTGGGCAATGTTCACTAATTCCAACAATAATGATTTACTGCATCTATATAACAGAACGATGATGTCATCATACAATGTATCTCTACCAGACAGATTACCTGAACATATATAAGGAAACACTGATATGAGACAAAGGTTGCCTGTAAGAATGTATTCCAATGTCTGTAAACAGATTCATGTTCGAAGGGTAAATGCAGTACTCTCGCTAGTAGAGGAACTATCCATTCCTTGAATTCCTAGTCAGATTTTGCAGCTTTCCGTATAACAACACACTATAGCTGCTGCACCTGCTAGCATGCTTACTCAGGGACGTACGCGGTCACATGTGAAACTGTAAAATACTGCCAGCCTCACAGGCCACCAGCGCATAACTGAGCAGACTACGGACGGATGAGGACTCCAGAGTAAATCTTTTGAAAAGTAAGTTTCCATACCTTTCTAGATTTTTTCGCTTTACCCGCAGTGTTAGCCTTGCAATTAGGAATGTGAAAGCCACACTCGTAGGCTCTCCCTATTCGCTTTTAATCAAACCGGGATATTTTACAAACCGATGTACGCATATCCGGGCCCGCCTACTACAGCGTAAGGGTCTTAGCTGCATCCGTTCTTCAGTATACACGTTTTTAACATTCTGCCTATATGCAATAAGCGGTGGAAATTCCTTTCTCTCTTTCACACGGCCCTTCCATTTGAATATAACACATGTAAAGCGCATAGTTGTATCCGATCTTTCCGGGTACTCACAATAACTCTTCCATTCGCTTGTAATGTTGTTTCCACAAGGCATTCCATGACAACAAGCGCAAGGCTCACATGCTTGGTTTAAATATAACAATTAGCGCATCACTTTCTAAAAGGTGGCTGCTTAACTTGGGCTTTCGCATATAGTGCATCTTCTATGGTTCCGCGTAGGTTTAGGCACAATGACTTGTATCGATACAGTATCATCTTCCGTTAGTGGTCCAGATAGTGTACTGATCCCCCCCCTTTATTTTGTCCCCGCAACATACTGATCGCTGTGACGGCTTCTAACCAAATTACTTCCACCGGCTGGTGAAGGCAAGTATCTAGCTTTCAACGGGGTATGTAGGAAATTAAATAAACCATCACGTATCTGCACTGTGGAACACAGGACTCTGTACCACTATTGATTAATGCTCCATATTGTTTGCAGACCACAATCTACTGATGTGAGTCGTAGGTGTCGGCTGACACCTCTCGGAACATTGTTCACAAATGGATGGATATTCGTATTAGGACCCAAAATCGTTGGTAAGCATGTTGTTGCTACTGCACCTCTTGCTTTTGTCACACCAGGTACACACACCCCTCCTGATCTTTAATGTTCGTTATTCAACGGGCTATCAAGTTCCTTCCCCCCTGTCCTGATGAAGACCCGCCTCTGATGCCTAATCAGCTGCACAACAGTTTAGGGTCGAAACGTCGACATTATTGTCTCAATTAGTCCACGCAATTTCCCTGACTTGAAAAGGAAATTATAACTACCGTTGGGATTTATGCTTTGAATCTTGGACTTGCAATTTAAACTTTTTTACGCTTTCTACATGTTATTTAAGTCACCTTTGCACAACACTATGTCACGTTTCACTATCAGTCACTAATTGTACACTGCCGGTATTTGTTTTTTCGCCACATGTGTTTCATGTCACAGACAGCCATCTATAACTAGGATTTGTTTATATATAAATATAAAGTAAAGAAATTCAATTCCTTATCTTAAATAATTTGTTTTCCCTGGTGTGTTGCTTGGATATATGACTGAGACATATTTTCTTCACTGTATCAAATACCTAGTGCAAATCAGTTGAGCTACCCGACAGAACCACTTTTTTCCTTTATAGCAGCTGTCTGTCTACTGGTTTGTGAAAGTTTTGTAACAGGTGTAACAGTCTGCCTGTTTTTATGGGTGTTGGTAGCGTCTGCCCTCCGCCCCTTTCCCCACTGTCCCCGCCTGTCGGGCCTGTGCCTCATTTCTTGGGGGCTGTCTTGGCTTTGTCTGCCCCTGGCCGCGTGGCCCGACGGCATCGAATGGTAGGGTGGTTTCCCCCGCATGACCCACATGCGTGTTTGAACCTGCATGATGCTCCCCATTTACATTTATCCTTGTCAAATTTCCAGCATGGCTTGTTTGATTTGTTACCAGCCTGGCTTTCCCTTTGAATTCTTTACACTGTCCATCGAATTTGCCCTTACTCCCGTAGGGACGAAAATTGCTCTCCTTTGCGTCGACCCCTTCCCTGGCTCCCACCATGTGTTTTGAGTAACCCTCCATGTCCTGGCAGTCCCAGCTTATTATCGGCCACACTTGCATCTTCTCCCTAAAACCCTCATCGTATTGCAGCCATGCATCGCCCTCATACTGTTGCTGTGCCTCGTGCACCTTTTGTTCATAAAGGATCAATGCCGCCGTGCTTTGGGGGAATTTTTCAATGAGCATGCATGCTAGTGTCCTGAATGCCTTCAGCCAATTTTCTGTTGATCTTTCCACCCTGGGTTTCCTCAGGGTTCTCCTGTCCTCGTCTTTTTTATCCTGCGCTGTTAGGTCTAAGTCTGCCTGGCGCACTTCCAGCAGGGAAAAAATGTCTATAAATTCTTTTCTCCAAATCCTTTCCTTTACTGTAAGTGGGATGAGGTTGGCCGGCCCTAACATTTTTGGTGTTGTGGGTGGGTGGCTTGGGGAGGGGCGCAGGTACTCGTTGGCTGGCTTCCCATTACTGCCTTGTCCCTCGCCCATTTTGTTTGTATCTGTGCTCTCCCCCCAGAGGCCCCTGTACCCCCTTGTGTGGCCGCCTCACTTCCTGCCTTCTCGCCCTGTCGCACCTGGCTTGCCACTACTGGCTCCTTGTTCGATGCCCCTTTTTCGTGGCCCCCCTTGTCTGCCCTCTTGTTTGGCGCCAGGCTGCTCCCTTGCCCCCCTGTGCCCCATGCTGTGTTCCCAGGGAATGGAGCCCCCATCCCTGGCCATTGCCACCAGGGCATCCATGTGGTCGGCTGCGCTGCCCCCTCGGTCCAGGCCTCCCATTGGAAATCTGGTCACCCTTAGCCTATTCCTCCCTGCCATGGTAGGTGCATGGGCTATGCCCCTTGTATCGCCACATTGCTCCCCCCCAGTTGGGTTCCCATATTGACGTTCTGCCCCAGGCTGCTTTGGGCCCTTTGCCCCCCCCTTGCGCCCATGCTCGCTTCTCAGCGTGCCATGCTTATCCTGTCCCGGAATGGCTGCGCCACTCTGTCTCTTGTGTCTCTCCTGAGGGGACACCGTGCTGGCCACAGACCCCTCCCCGCCGCTGCTGTCTTCCGACTCCGAGCTAGACACTAGCTCCGGCGTCGTCGCTTTTCTGTTCCTGGCGTTTGGGGTGCCCTTTTCTTTGTTGCCTGCCCCTGCTCCGCTCTTTCTAGGGCCGCCGTTTTGGCTGCAGACCCCTTCTTTGCCCCCTTCTTAGGGGGCGGCGGTGTTGGGGATGCCCGCCGCTGCCTCTTTTCTTTTCCCTGGGCCCGTTCCTTGATTTGCTGTTCCATCCAGCACCATCCCTTCAGCGCAACCAGTGCCCTGGCTTGCTCCAGCATGGCCTGCAGGTCATCATCCAGGTCGAGTCCTGATCCCTCGCCGCGTCTTTTCTGTCCCTTCTTCGGCGTTGTTAGCCTTTCCTGGGTCTCTCTGAACTGGACCAGGGGCTCCTCCTCCTAGCCGCTCTCTTCCTGCTGGCCATCCTTTATCCCTCCTGTGTTGCTTGCACGCCGAAAACCCTGTGCCCCAGGTGCGGCTCCTGTGGTGCCCTAGTTCTGCTGTTCTGTTTCTTTCAGGGCTTGGTTGTTAGGGCAGAAAGTTAGGGTAATCCCGGTTTTCCTTTGTGCCTCCACGTAGGGCTTGTTTGTTAGGGCAGAAAGTTAGGGCAATCCCGGTTTTCCCTTGTGCCTCCACGTTTTGGTTCTTAAAGCACTCTCTGTCCCTTTAAGAGAGGCGAGTGCTCTCTTGTCTGGCGCCGCCCCATGGCTCCGTTTCGAGTTAGTGGAGCTTGCGGTGCTCCCGAGTAGAGGCGCAAGGAGCCGTTCTGCTGCCCCCCACGACCTCGTTGCCCGGGGAAAGTGCGTGTGGAGCTGGTCGGCTCGGTTTCTGAGACAAAGGAAGGCGGGGTGGAGGCTCTTATCACGCTGCCCGCGCCACGCCCCGGCCGTTTGACGGTGAGCCCACGGTGTCCAGTGGGGGTGTGGGCTCAGGCAAATGCCGTCAAGTCCAGGCGGCTCGGTCGCTGCCCAAGGCGGCGGGGGTGGAGGCTCCGTTCACGCTGCCTCCGCCGAACCCCGGCCAGTTGTAGGTGAGGGGGTGTAGGTTCCGGTCACACCGCTCCTACCGCCGCTGAGATCCGGTCGAGAGATTGCCGCTCCGGTGACTTCCCGCCTCTGCAGATAAGGCGGAGGCTGCCCGCTGGGGATGGCTCTGTCCACGCTGCTCGGGGTCCTGCTGATCGCCGCTCCGGTGACTTCCCGCTGCAAATGCCGCTGCTGCCACTAAGGCGGATGTGGAGGCTGTTTACACGCTGCCTCCCCGACACAGGCTGCACGCTGGGCACGTCACTGCTCATGCTGCCCAGGGTCCTGCAGATCGCCGCTGGAAGTGGTGACAAAGCCCCAGGCCTCGCTGCTTCGGCGAAAAAAGGAAAAGGGCACGAACCCAGCAGGCCGTCTTCTGGTCCGTGATCGTATCGTCCTCAGCAGCGTCGTTCTTCTCCTTCCTATTGCGAGGCGGGGATGTATGTGCTTACTCGGGCTGTTGGCTCCTTTTTATCCCCCCCTCGCCCTAGCTAACTCGCCCCCTGATTGGGGGGACTCGCCTTGCCTGAGGGGGCCAATCCTGGCCCCTGCTGGCCTAGCCGGCATGCAAATGGGGGGGGGGGGGGGGGAGGGCCTCCGGATGGCGTTTTACCCGGGCCTCCATCGGGTCCGGCTTCGCCTACCCAGCCCGGGTTCAAACATGAAGCGCCCTTTCACTTTCACAGAGCCTCTTTATGCCTGCGCCACGGCACAGGCCGGAGGCGGAGCACTACTGACACTAATATATAGAAGAAAAGAAAGTGTCTCTGAATGATTTTATACTTCAAACATCTATAGATTGCAGTGTTTGTGCTAGTCCAGTAAGAAGTGTCCTCACCTCCAGAGAATCGAGAAGGCACACTAAAACTCAGCGTGAGAAAATAGAGTTTTTTGTCTGAGCAAAGAGAGATTTAGATAAAAACAGTCAATGACAGCATGTGACACTGCTCCCTGTCAGACCTTTCCCAAACCCATTGTGGAACGTTCTCGCTTGACTATATTTTAGTTTTACCAGCATTATTTAGGCTGTATAGCCATTTCTAAAATAGGTATATCAAGGTGCATTGAGCCCTCACACTAGGCAAACTTGCAAAGCTTGCAAGACTCAGCATTCCACGGTCACCCTTCATCATGATACTGTGGGCATACCATATGAGATTGTGTTACTTTAAGTGGAGCACTTCTACCAAATAAAAGGAGAGGGAGAGAGAGAGAAAAAGACAGGGAGAGAGAGAGAGAGAAAGAGAGAGAGATGTGTTTCTTTGTGTCAGTCAAAGTAAGAAGGGACAAAGATGTTGCATTTTGAGCTGTTAAAGTTGGAAAAAAATTGACAGAAGATAAACTGGAAAAATATGAGATTTGAATAGTGGGATTTGAATAGCAGACGGTTGAAAGCCCAAAAAAGGGTGTTGGGTGGAATTCGCCCTTCAAACATACCTTGCGGCCTTTACTGCCATCTATCTCCCATTCAAGAACAAATGTATATGTTTCGTCAACCACAGAATCCACGCTTGAAATGTCATGTCATCTGCATACTATCTGCACACAAGATACCCCAGCCAAGAGTGCCGGGAGGTATTCATGCAAACTTCTTTTGAAAAGGGTGCAATAGTTTTCTCGTCCCCTTTCTCCTCCCCTACCCCTGGTTTTATTTCCAGTGAAAGCTAGCAATACATACTCCAGCCATCTCCGCTTCAAAACATCAAGCAAAGCTGAGGAACCGTGACAAAAGTCATGCTGCTGCCTACCAAATGCATTTTCTGAAACGTCTCTTTGATGAAGTAGGCCCCACACACTTTTCGGTGCACACAACAAAATGGCAATCCATTCCACAAATGAGAACGATGGCCACCAAAATGAAAGTATTTCAATAAACTTGTTTCTCTGGGAAGAGTGTTTAGAATAGGATGGATGAGAAATGCTTTCCCTCTTTCTTGCCGCGTATAGACCAGTGTTGGCTATTTCCATTCCAACCTGTTCACAGAAACGCAATTGAAAAACAATGTTCTGTCCCTTTTTGCTCAAGTCCCAGAAATGGCTAACTTTTTTCCCTCTCACAGACTCGAAGTAATTAACTATACCAACATGGCTGATGCAGTTCCACAGCATAGTCCATGATTGAGTGTGAGGTTAGATACAAGTGATAGGCTGAACGTGATAGCTGAATTTTCATATTGGAAGTCCCAAGCTATTATCGGTTTTGATGGTGAAACCCGGCAATTTTAGAATTGATAGGATGCGTTTGTCACATTGTATATTAGTACATTGCTGCTGAATTGAAAAGATAATTATATAATCCACCCTCAGTTTCTAAGTGACTGAAATCGAGACACATATAAAGAAATGGGGGTTGATACCTATGGGAGCTGAGGATGCTCATAGTGTGCGTCTGTCATGGGATGCAGGTGCGTGAGCATGAGTAAAATGAAAGCACTGGCGGAGTCAACACACCCTGGTTTAAGGCACTGATGACTTGAAAATTAAAATAGAAAGTGTGGTGGGATGATGGAGTTAAGCAACACAGAGGGTACAGAGGGGAAGTGCCTCTGCCCTTGAAGAAACATCTCCACTGCTCCAAAGGAACAGCGTGATGCGATTGCCAGTATTCTAATTATTCCTGTATGTCAATGTGCCACAGGGGAAGACCTCAGACATACATGTTTGAAATGCGTGTAGCCTTAGGGCAGAGGACAAAATAAAATCTTGTCAGCGGATGAATAGGTATACTTGGGCTATGGGCTACTGATAAGAAAAACAGAAGAACACCAAGAAATGGCATGCAACAAATAGGGGCAAGCACATAAACGAATGAAAAGTAAGGGCGGGATGTATGCTTCTTTTAAGATTTATATTAAATACAATATAGTTTGCAAGCGCTGTGCAGGCGGAACCGAAAAAAGGCTTTGTCAATTTGGAATGCCTTTGAAATATAATGCATAGCAGTCATATCTGCAATGCATATGGCACCAAAGAGTAATAGGTTGTTGTTACTATCCCCTAGGTGCTACTTGATCCATCACATAAGTATCAGCTTAAAATATATTTGGGAAATTCCCTCATTTTTCAACAAACATAAGCTTAACAGGTCTGAAAATACACGCATTTTCGTCTCAGATCCGCACCTTTCCATTTTTGTATACATATTAATTCAGCCAAGCAAAAGCTTCTAATTTAGTACACACGAGAGCTACTTACAGATAGCTACCAGAGGCTCACGACCTACTCGTTTGAGAAGCCTGAGTTTGCTTTCTCTCAGTGAGAGAATAGCCTGCCTCGCCGGCTTATGAGCAGCTGGGCGACGCCTTCCGGGGCAGCAGGCGGTATCTTTACATGCACTGGGGGCGTTTTCTTCAAGAACGAGTGGCCCGTCTTTTTCTGGGCGGCTCATTTTTCTATCCAATCGCAAGGGTTACTAGGGAAAGTGCGTCTGAAAGACCGTCCTAAGCACCGCCCCTACTCTGTCAATCACTTTGAACTCTGCTTCTGGTGACCTCCCCTCACCTCGGTTTATAAGATGTTCTGACAGGAGACGAGAGGTAAGACTCGTTGTCTGGATTCTTCAGCTAGGCTTGGGTGGGTTGCGTACAGTTGTCCTGGAGGAACATGTTAATGTACAGTGTCGTGATCTTCCCGTCACGTGTTGTCTTCATTAAGCTGTGTTTATTCTCTTCTTCACGTCCGTCTTCATTATCGCTCCCGTTATTTTACGTTTTTTTCCTTCAGCCTGGTCCATATGTCTGTCGACTATTTCCTTTTATCCTTTCCGTCCTTTGCCCGATGTTTACTCCCCTCCTCAAAACAGGGTATGGGTTTACAGGTTTTCGCCCTTTCCTGTTCCTTTCGTTTCAACTCCACGTTAGGGGTAGTAAGCGCTATATAAAGGCAATCACAAAACAACCCCTTCTTTGTTCGCCTCTCTCTACGCGTTAATACTGTGTGTTTGTGATCGCTCACTCAGGGTTTTTGATTGTTTTAGTCATTTCATGATTAATTGCATGTTTTCTCTCCCATTTTATACGCTTATCTTCCACCCATTTGCTTTGTTCATGTTTCCTCATTTCCCACTGTTTCGCTACCCCATTTCCCCTCTGTTTCCTAGTCGTTTGCAGGTTTATTTATAGAAATACCACTAACTACCGACGGCTGCTGGACTTCCTACGTCTGGATCTGTGAGCCCCACTGGCTTGATCTTTCTTTTGAGTTATTCCTCCAGTTGGTTTCTTATGGTGCCATTCCTTTTTAAACCCCCCCCCCCCCTTTGTGTTTCTCCTGCCCATCTTTATGATTCTTGGACCTGTCTCTCATTTCCCTATTTCAAACGATCATCTTCAATAACCAGTGCTGCCACCACGTAATTACAAACTACCTTCACGGTATTCAGTTCTTTGGATAGTGCGAACTGAAATATTGTATGATTAGCTATACATCTGCTATACTACAGTCTTTACCTAACATTTTTTGTATTTCTTATTGAGGAGATTCTTTCATTCATTGGCATTTCAGACAATATTATTTTGGGATAGAGGAAGACAAACCTATTTCACTAGTTGACAGAAAATAGGTTTCCAAAATAGCGAGTCCTGCACCATGGGAATAGTAAGCAACCTGAGTGAGTGTCAGGTTGCATGGTATTTCTTGCTCCATTTTGGAACCCCCCCCTCATTTGTACTTGTATCATGGGAATTTATTTGTAGTGTCAACATTGCTAGTGACTGACAAAGTTCTGTACATTTTGATAAAGAGAAAAACACGTTTACTATAATCACTGGCGTTTTTAAGTGCGGTCTATGGCGTAGGATATGACAGGCTCTTTGAAGAGGTGGAACTTTCACACCTGGAGAAATAATTGATGAAGTCAGATTTGCGGGGCATTGTTTTTTTCTGTTCTTCTCCTTTTAGCATCTCTTGGTTTGCAATTGGTTAAATCAGTTGCTACATGTGTTGTGTTGGCAGTTAACGATGTTGTTTTTGTTTTCCTACCAAAGGGTGATTTGATGGAATGTACTGTATGTAGTGAAGCGAGCCAAGTATTGAAAGTGATATGGGTTGGGAGGGGAGCCAATCAAGTTTTTTCATGGTGGAGGCGATGTGCTTGCACTTCGATCTCTTAATGAGTCTTGGTTCTGCCCCTTAGACACTCTTCAGTAGGGCTGAAGTCTGAGTTTGCTGTTAGGAGGCCATTGCCACCTTTCAGATGCGAATGGGGCTAGGTTTGAATGCTTGTTCTAAATTCTGTTTAAATAAAGTATGGTTTTCTTTTTCTTTTTTGCAGTAGAGACTGCTGGTATCATTCGTTCACTATTTTTATTGGATATGTGTGTCCTCAAGGAGAGACTTTTGGTAATGATAAACCAAGTTATTTGGAGTTATTATATAAATGCTATTGGACGAAGCCTTCCTGGTTCATCCTATCTAAATACTACTAGGAGTAGCTTTCCTGGTTCATCTTGGGAGAGGATCTTGAATCTAGTCTCTGGGGATACCTCACACATTACGCACCTGCACAGATCTGGAGATATTCGTATGTACTTGTTGGTGTCTGTTAGGTTGGACCATTGAAACGTCCTCATGTTTTGAAGGGGTTTTAACAGAGCTTGATGGAACAAATTGTTGGAGGAAGCTGATGCAAGTAGAAGGTCCATCAGACAAGCATTGTCACTGGGGGTAATATTTGAGATATTGCCATTCACCTAAATGTTTGTTGGTTCAGTCCTGCTTTATGGTCTGAAGTCTTTATTTTTGATACCAAACAGATTGTGCTCTCTAGATTATTGGGAGCCTTTAGACGGTTCCAAGAGCCCAGAAGCCTTATCTTCAGCACCATTCTGTATTTGTGCTAAGTTTAAGGTTAGGTAGGTCCAACATGCTTGAGTTTTTCCCAGACCTAACCATCCATGTATCAGTTGAGTTCAGTATTCTTGAATCTTTCCTTACGATCCATACACTACTCAGTCACAGAATTGGTCAGTAACCACAACACCTCAAGGTGTTAAGTTGTTGTACATGCAAATGTACTTCCTGCAACCTCTCCAAGGTTACTTCATGTTGCCAGAGAAGGCCACTCCATGTTTCCATTGAAAGCTATATTGTGTGTCCTAAGAAAGATACCAGTGCTTCTAAACAAGTTAACCCTATCAGATCTTAGACTGCAACCTTATTGATATTCCCCCCAAGCAGGCAAGCACAAGCATTAGTACTTATTTTTCGAATTGGGTTCCTGTCACCTTGACAAGCACATAGCATAGTGGGTGTATCCCATTTATATTCTGGGCCACCCAGTATGGCTACTAGTTTTTGCCGGAACACCAACTCTCCTTAGTTTTCACATGGTTTGCATTTGAGTTGATGCACGACGCTGGTTTTGTCTATTCTCAGAAGAACACTAGGTCTCACGCCCTTTTATGTGCATCTAGAGCATACATGTGGCCCTCCCACAAACCCTGTATTGGGAGCATTACTGAAATAGGATCTTTGTAGAGAGGGATAAGATGGGCAGGTATTCTGCAGGTGAATGGTCAGGGTTCAGATACTAAGGTATGGTATAGAAGTCAAGAAAAAGTAGCTTCTTTTAGTGGTACTATCTATCAAAATCTCAGATGCCTTGAAAGTGTTACCCATGTGTAATTTTTAACAAAAAAAGTACATTAGATCACTTCCCAAAGCTATTGAACATTTTCGGAAGGATACTTTTAAGGAGACTTGAAGACTCGACTACTGAGGCTAAAGCTCTGTTATTTAATTAAATGAGTCTATTTGAGGGAATGTCCACAACGCACCGTATAGTGGCAATGACATCTCGGGCTAGTAGTATTTGTGTTAATAAGATGGCATATCATACTGTGCCTTTATCAACTATTCCATGTCCTTCGACACAGTAAACTGAGTTAAATTGGGAGTGGAGACACTATCTGCCTAGGTGATCAGAGAATTGGTTGTGCTATTGAATGAGTTGCTTTATAACACTGGTGGTTACATTTGTCTGCATAAAAAAGAATGCTGAATGTTATATTGATGTGTGGCTGGGTTGTAAGACAAGGATATATATTTGCACCTCTTTTTTAAATGTATATATCCATGACATGAATATTGAGTTGTCTAAAATCAATCTGTTTGCGCCAAATTGTGGCACAGAAATATTTCAATGTTAGCTGTATATGCTGATGATTTTTTTGTTTGACAGAATTCCAGTTAGTCTGCAACAGCGGACTATTAGATACTGTATTGTCACATGCAGAGCACAGCTTATTGATCATTACCCTTACGAGACACAGGTCATGTGCTTAAGCAAAACCCTTGAAACTGAATTGGTATCTTGGAAGCACTAAATTGCAGAACGTTTGTGATTATAAGTGGGTGTGAATAATAGTGAGTGCAAACTGAACTTGTGCTTGGATTATTTATTCATAAAGGACAGTGTGATGGCTAGTCAAATGCCCAAAGTACGCTTGACAGGAGACTGAAATTACTTTCCACGGCTTCTCCTGAAAACATATAGTCTGAAATATGTATCAACTATTATGTATGGAGCTTTGGGGTGGTTATTTGACAGTTTTCTATAGTTAAATAGGTATCCTTTATTTTTCAACAGTGTTTCTGCTTTACCAATTCCTTTCTGAGGGAGACCATGAGAGCTGAATTTACGGTGTCTTTCCCTTGAACAAGTGAAAATATTCTGTTTTAAAGATAGAAGGACCTCTGACAATTCACTTCTTGGCTTGGTTTATTATTGTCCGAATCAACTATGCAATGCAGAGCTAATCTAAATTGTTATGCATATGACTCGTAATTGCCCTGTTATTTTTCCCAATCTTAAGAACAATTATATGGAAATTGAAGTGCAATGTTGGCAGAGAAGCAAACCATTGCTCTGACCCACTCAAATGTTTTGTTTTCCTCTAAAAGGAGCAATGAAAGGACTGTCAGAATATATGACCATTTCTATTGACTCAAAGGAGTATTTGTGATACCTTCAAATTTAAATGGGTCATCGGGAAAAGCATATTGAGCTTTATTGGATGAGTGGGTGTTCTATACAAGGATAAAGTCTGCTGATTTTGTAGGGAACTGAAAGTAGAGTCACAATTGTACATCCTAATCTTCTGAAAGTAAATTAAATTGCATTTCAAACCCATATTTAGCTTGACGTTTGTTGGTTATTACAACTTCGATCATATTTGGACAGAACTAATGAGCGTTCATAGTAAGTCACTAATAAAGTTCATATGTTACTACTGGGATCACTTCCATAAAGAAAAATATGGTGTCGAAGTCCTAGAAATACCAGACAAGATCAGTTGTTGAACTTGAATACGCTAAAGCATTTGGTTAACCTCGTTTTGACCCATATTACCCACCATTTGAATTGATGCAGATTATATTGTAAATGTATGGTTATTATTTTGAAACACCATTATAATATAAAAGCCTTCCTCGGTCTTTGTAATAATATGCTCAACAAATTATTATAATTTTATGTTTAAATCAATGCATGAGGAATCAGTTGTGTATTCCTAATCATCATTAGTTTTTTTTTAACAACAAATTTTATTTGTCATTTGTACATTATACGCAGGGCTCTGTACCCCGAGGGCCACTGCAGCATCCAGTTACAAAGCAATAACACAGCAAAGGACATTTTCAATTTTTAAGAAAGGGAACCACAAAGAAAAAACAAAGCAAACACATTCTTTGATCTAAAGTGGAATCTCGGATCACCCCCCTTCAAGTTGTGCTCTACCCACTGAGAACCGCTCACCCGCCCGCACCCATAATCCACTGAGAGGAATAGAAATGACGGCCTACTCGCTCTAATAGAGGCCCGTCCCACCCGAAACACCCCTGCACCGCCCGCCACCCCCCTACCCCCACATTGCAGGTCCCCCCCTCTAGCCCTGCCCTAATCCCACTGGGAGATCTTCTGTCCCTGCCGGTGGTTCCAGCCACAAGCACCGATAATCCGCCCACCGCTTCCATATCTTAAAATGTTTACACGGACAACCCCGAGCCACAAAGATAGGTTGTTCCAGCCCCATACAAAAGTCCAGGCCATTTTTCCAGGCGACCACTGAGGGGGCCCGCTCATCTTTCCACATCCTGGCAATATCACGTTTCGCCAGCGTAAGACCAAGCAGCATGAGGTGCCGTTTATAAATATTGCCTCCGATGCCATCCATAACGTGTAGCAACGCGAGCTGCGGCGTGCGCGGGAGCAGCCATCCCAGGACCTCAGACAAACAGGAAAAGATCCCCCTCCAGAACCGATCCAGCGACGAACAATGCCAGACCGTATGTAGGAATGTGCCCTCCTCCCTACCACACGTGAGGCATTCCGGGGAAGCTATCAAGCCCGCTCGGTGCAGTCGCACCCGAGTATAGTATACCCGGTGTAGGTATTTGAATTGAACCAGGCGGAGGCGCATCGCAATGGCTGCTCCCCTGGGGGCGGCCAGGGCCTCCCTCCAATCCTCCTCTTCCAACGAGCCAACATCCTCCTCCCACACCCTCCGCAGTTTGTCCAAGGTGGGCGCACTATGGGTGACCAGGGACTGATAGATCCGAGATATCTTTTTGGTGACCAGTTCACCCATAAAGACTTTCGCCTCCAATGGGCTAAAGTCGGGAATGTCAACAAGACCCTCCAGGCTAGGGGAAAGTGCATGGCGGAGCTGGAGGTAGCGAAAAAACTGTGTCCGGGGCATACCAAATTCTTGCTGTAGATCCCGAAACGATTTAAGGGACCCATTCCTCATCACGTTGCCCAGGGTGGATATACCAATGTCATCCCACCCGCCAAACCCCTGCAGCGCCGCCAATTCCGGCAGTCGTCCATTGTGCCATAGCGGAGTCTCCCCCGTCAGTGTGTTCCACCACCCCAGTCGCCTCAGGGACTGCCGCCAAATCTGAAAGACCACTCTGGACACCGGCGGCAGCGCATTCTGCAGCGCTGCTGAGTATAGGATTGTGTGGAGAGTATGTCGCCCCATGAGGTGTCTGTCTAGAGCATATGCCGGGTCCCCTCTGTCCCCATACCACCACTCGTTGAGGACCAGCAGGTGCGATGCCTGATAATACGAGAGCATGTCGGAGGTCGCCAGCCCTCCACAATAGGTGGAGAGAAAGCACGTGCGCAACGCCACCCGCACCGCCCCCGGACCCCACAGAAACTGGCCTAACACCGAATTCACTAGTCGGAACCAGCGAGGCGCAATCGGGAACGGGTGATTCTGAAGTTGATTCACTAGGCGGGGAAGTGCCACCATCTTAAAGATCGCCGATCTACCGTATATCGTCAGCGGCATTCGGGACCAGGTCGCAACGTCTTCCCGGACGCCTTCCCAGACCGGCGCCACATTTCGTTCCCACGATACCTCCGGTACCTCCGACAGGAAGACCCCCAAATATTTGAGTCCTCCATCTGCCGTTTGCAGCGCAGACGCCCACTGTCCCACTCCCACCCGGTCGCCCAAGACCCACAAAGTGAACTTACGAGGATTCATATATAATCCAGATGTTTCCCCGAAGATTCGCATTATCTCCAGTATGCGTGGTCCCGACCTATCTAATGCTGTTAGGAAAAATAAAACGTCATCGGCATATAGGGCTATTCTGTCCGACAGTCCAGGGGCCCATTCAAAACCCCGCAGCTGCGCATCTATACGCACCCATGCCGCCAATGGCTCCATGGCGATAGCGAATAAATAGGGCGACAGGGGGCACCCCTGTCTAGTACCCCGACAAATAGGGAAACCAGGGGAGACCACGCCTACCACGCGGACCGAAGCCGTCAGGTCAGTATACAGAAGCTTCACATATGACAGGAACCGAGGGCCAAGATTAATCCGGCGAAGTAGTGCAAACAGGTAGACCCAGCTTAAAGAATCAAATGCCCTGTCCATATCTGCCAGTAAAA
This sequence comes from Triturus cristatus, assembly GCF_964204655.1. Classification (NCBI taxonomy): domain Eukaryota; kingdom Metazoa; phylum Chordata; class Amphibia; order Caudata; family Salamandridae; genus Triturus; species Triturus cristatus. Next base: position 530,860,767 of record NC_140586.1, read on the forward strand.
GCGCCGCCGGCTCCCCTGTCCCTCGCACCGCCGCCAACGCAGCATGAGCCCTCGGAATATTGTGCCGCTTGGCTCTATGAGGCATGAATCCGGCCTGGTCCGGATTAACCAGGGTCGAGTTATAGGGCAGACGGCGATTAGCCAGGGCCTTGGCCAGGACCTTGGACTCAACGTTTAGGAGAGAGATGGGGCGATAGGACGCATGTTGCTCCGAAGGCCAACGAGGCTTATGGAATACCACCACCTCCGCATGTCGCCAGTCTCGCGGGAGCTTGCCGGTCTCCCTGGCCTCCTCAACCACTGCACGGTAATATGGTGCCAATTGTAAGTGGTGGTGACGAAAAAACTCGCTTGGGAACCCATTTGGTCCCGGCGCCTTCCCGGAATTGAGTTCCCCTAAGGCCTTACCCAACTCCTCCTCCGAGAGGGCGAGTTCCAGCTGGTGGCGCGTCTCGTCGGGTACCGCCCTAGGCGGGAGGTCTTCTAGGAATTTGACCACTGTTGCCTCCTCAAGGCATTCTTTTGGGGCATAGAGATCCGCATAGTAGGCGGCGAAGCTTTCTGCTATGATCAACGGGTCAATAATCAACACACCTCTCTCATCTAGCACCCCCGGCAGGACCTGTGGAGCAAACGCCCCCTGCCAGAGCCGATGTAGCATCTTGCTCGACTTGTCGCCCCATTGATAAATTCTACTGCGTGTCGCTAGCCACACCTGGCGAGCTTCATCCAGCAGGAGGGAGGCATAAGACTGTCGTGCCAGCAGCAGCTGTCGCACCGCCAGCCCGCTATCTGTCCCCCGACTCCGACGCTCAAGTCCCTCCACCTCCGCCCGAACCAACGCTTCCCGACGCTCTCTACGTGCCGCCACGCACCATGCAATGTCGACCCCACGAAGGGTGGGCTTCATGGCTTCCCAAAGTATTACCGCGTTGGGGGCTGACCCCGCGTTGGCGACAAGGTAATCCGCGAGCGCCTCCCTCATACATCTCTCATACGCTGGATTGTGCAAGTTCCACACCGCTAGCCGCCAACGAAACGGCGGCCGCCCCCTACCCCACCGCAACGCAACCGACACCGGAGAGTGATCTGACAGTCCTCTAGGAAGGATCGCTGCAGATAGTACCCGTGTCGCGATCGCCCGGGGTACGAAGATATAATCCAACCGCGAAAAGGACTTGTGTACTGCGGAGAGGTATGTATATTACCTCCGATCGCCATGCACATGTCGCCAGGCGTCTATCCAATCGAGACTACGCACCATGGAAAGTAGTTTTGTGGACTGGGTGCCCCCCAGACCTCCCCCCGCCCTGTCCCTGTCCGTTCCCAGATCCATGACGTCATTCCAATCCCCCCCCAACAACTGTAGCCACGTCTGGCATTGCCGCCCACAAAGAGAGCAGCCGCTCCACCATGGACCACTGTAAGGGAGGGGGAGTATATACGCAGCCAAGTACAATAGATTCGTCTCCAATCTTACCCTGAAGAAATAAGTACCGCCCCTGCGGGTCAAGCCACTGTTGTGTATGCACATAAGGGACCCTACGATGTATCAATACCACTACCCCCCTGGATCCCTGTACGAACCCAGCGTGATAGACCTGCTGGAAGCCATAGCGCTGCAGGCACAGGGCCTTAGAGCCCATCAAATGCGTTTCCTGCAAGAGGAGAATATCAGCCCCGATCCTTTTGGCCTGACGCAGAACTGCACCTCGCTTAATTTTGTCCAGAACCCCCCGTACATTCCATCTCACAATGCGGAGGATGCCCGAGGGCCCCCCTATCCCTACGTTCCCCACAGCCATGGGGCGTTCAGCTGACATAAGACACAAAAACATAGTTCCCACTGCGGGTGAGTATGGCGATATGAGCACAATGTAAGAGCACAACTCGTCCCCTTAACTAAACCCCTACCCCAAAACAAGCCCCCACCCCATACCTCAAAAACACTGAAGTACCTGTCGCGGCGTGTGCGCCTCCGGACCCCCAACGGGGAGGCGTGGACCGCACCCGCCAATGGATCCCCAACGCACAACCCATCTCGCCCAGACCCACCCCCCACCACCCTGACCAGGTAGGGACACAGCCCTCTTTAGGAGCTCCCTCGTGACCCAAAGAAGCGAACAGTCACAGAGTCCAAGGGAGGCGGCAGCACGGCATCACCCTCCTCACGCGCATTCAGGACCCAATGGATGGGGCTGGGTGGCAGCATCTCCCGAAGCCAGGGCCCCCCGAGACGCAGAGCGCCTCCGGGAGCGCAATCAACCATGTCCTCTCCGACGGCGGCCCGAGCAGTCTTGGATGGTCCCTCACTTAAGGATGAGTCGGAGAGCCGCACAGGCGGCATATGCGCCCGCACAGTTTCATCGGTCCACTTAAATACCTCTTCAGGGGAGTCGAAGAAGTGAGTGCGGGACTGGAAAACCACTCTCAGGCGGGCTGGGAAAAGAAGAGCATATGGGAAATTCAGTTCTCTGAGCCTAGCCTTAGCCGCCATGAACGACTGGCGTTGCTGCTGTACCAGTCGGGTATAGTCCGGAAACAACAGGATGCGGTGGTTATCATATAGCAAGGGTTCTTTGCCGCGGGCCTGTTTCAGCACAGTGTCTCGGTCCAGGTAATTCAAAAGTCTCGCAATCACTGGTCTTGGACGGGCCCCCACCGGGGGTTTCTGCAGGAGCGCTCTATGGGCCCGCTCCACGACGAAGCACCTGGAGATTGCCTCAGGCGGGATCCAGCTCTCCAGCCACCGTGTAAGGAATCGCTCCATCCCACCATCTTCGCATCCTTCCGGGAAGCCCACGAAGCGCAGGTTGTTCCTCCGGACCCATCCCTCCGCATCCTCGACCCGGAGCGCCAGTCCCTTCTGAATGCTCTCCAAGCCCGCCACCTTCTGTTTAAGGACACCGACATCATCTTCCACCCCAGATATGCGAGTTTCCGCCTCCGTGATACGGGACACTGCATTGCAGAGATCCTGCCGCAGTAGCATAACATCCGCGCCCACAGAGCCAATTTTGGCATCGAGCATATCACGGAATTGGGTGATCGCCGCCATCAGGGCAGCATTGTCCGGTATGGCAGCCTGGGAGGACCCAGCAGCCCCACTCGTCTCCCCCGGGCCCGTGAACTTATCTATCGGCCCCTGCTTCGTGGAGCCCCCGCCGCCCTTGTCCCTCGTCATGGTGAGCTGCCACGAGCCTGCGGCGCCTCCCGGAGTCGGTGGATAGGACGCCCGCCCCAGTGACTCCTCTTAAGCGGCACACTGTCGACAAAGTCTCTGCCCGGCCCACACCCACGGAGCAGCGCAATGAGCAGAGGATAAATGAGGAGACAGTCCCGACCCCGGGCCTGCAGTCCGCCGGCGTGAGCCACGACACTACACCTGCACTTCAGCCGCACCCTGGTTCGCCCATCAAAATCGACTAGCACCTAGGTCGCTAGGCCCGGCCAATGGGCCACGAGCTCACCTGGGGCGCGACCCGATACTACCCCCGACCGTAGGCCCCAGCAGCTCGCTCCGGATCCAGGACCACCGCTCCCCACCGGCCAATCCACCAGTGATTGCACCCCGGGCTCACGCAGCACCCACAAGTTCTTCGGGTATACCCCCGGGTCCCTGCGGTCCCACCGCTCCGTCCGGCCTTTATTTCACCTCGTGGTCGTTGTAGGGGATCCCCGACGGGGCACCCCCTCTGCCCGGCGGACACCGCAGCGACCCAGGGCACCCCCAAGGCCGGAGCACCTCCAAGTCCGATGGCTGTTCTCACCCCCGGACTCAAATCACCCAGGATCCGTTGAACAGCACTCGCGTGGGACCACTGCCCGCCCTTAAAAAAAAAATGTTGTATCTTCCATTTTGCAAATGGTTACCACTACTCTTGAGGTATGTCACAGTACAAGGGAAGGTGAGCAGCTGTAAGTAACAAAAAAAAAAACACTCCGTGGGGCTTTTGAAGGGCAGTTGGTTGTTTTATTGTGGGTTGACAGTCAAGTTAGGGAAAGGAAATGTCTGTTTTCCAGAAAGTGTCCAGTTGTTTTTGTTGCAGAGGGGAAGCTCCTTACTCCACTCGCCTCATACCACCTCCGGCGTGAACTCTTAACTTCAGGGTTCCTGGACGGGATCCGGGCGGCCGTCGCAGTTACCGGGGAAAAGAAAGAAAAGAGAACCAAGGGTCAAAACGGCTGCTTCACTGGTAAAACGTGGGGAGGGGAAGACAGGTCTTGAAGGAGACACTGCAACTACAGAGAGTGGAGCCCAAATGAGGAAGTAGCAGCAGTGACCACCCCTGCCCAACCGTTCCCTCCTGGTGTGGTTACAAACACCCGGAGACGCCCCCGTACCTTTTCCAGCCACCCTCCTCCTGGGGGGTGGCGGGCGATGGCGCAGTGTCGGTCTTCGCCAATACTTTTTCCAATCCGTAGAACGACAGCGCTGCTCTCCGATCTCTCTCCCGCTGTAGCTTCCCGTCACCGCCACACGCTAGGGATTCCTCCTTTTGCGCCGATTCTGATGTCTTTTCCGCGTCTTTCATGTAGGTCGTCCCGCCTTCCCGCTCCTCCTCGCCTCCTGAAAGGTCACTGAAGCGCGACGTCACCACCTTCAGCTCCGCCTCCTCCTGGCTTCGGACTGCGTTAAAGGGACCGGCCTCGTCCCGCACCTGTATAGCCATGACATGGAGGTCAGAGGGGGATTCTGGGTCCGGTATGCCCAGCTACTCCCGACAAGGTACCAGTAAAAAAATGAGTGTTTTGCGACCGTAAGTTGGTCGCAAAACATTCATACATATCACTGCGAATCGGTAATAGAAAGGGACACCCTAAACATGCCCCTTCTAAATACTGATTTGCAAAACCAAATTGCAATTTGATAACAGGTTACAGTATCGTAATTTGGTTTTCGTACATTTTAAAAACCTTTCTTGCGGTCACAAATGACCCGATTCTACAAATTGGGCTGTTTGCGACCTCAAAAAAGGTTTTGTACGTATGGCCATATATTACTGAAACATAATGTGGAAGCACACTGTCATTTACGACAGTAAATTTCCCATAGAAATTACCTTAAATTTTCCCACAAACATGCAGTTTTAATGATCTAACTATAAAGTGTATAAACGATAATGTGTAAAGCACATTTATCATTTGCACATCAACAACTAAAGTGTTCTGATGTGTTTACATCCTATTAAAATATTTTGTTCATCACACTGAATTACAAAAAGAGGGCTATCGTAGTTTGAAATGTTTGTTCAGTTCACAGTTCGCTTATTAGCTATTTAAATGTGTGTTAGAAAAAAAAGTGACACTCTAAAGCCTTGAATTTCATTCTCTTTGTACAGCACTTCAGACAGTTTACTGGAACTCTACAGTCAGAGGAAGAAAAGTAATTGTAAGAAGATGTAAATATTATGCTATGTTGCAGGTTTTATAACACACAGTATAATTAACAAGGGAACCCGATCAGGTAGCTTAAGGACCTCGGGTGATTACTTATTTTGAAGAACAAAGGTCCTTAGCATAAGGATAGATAATGAAAAACATTTCGACATAGACTACAATGAGCGCTATGGAAAGTCTTCCAATGTCCAGCCGGACAGAGGAACATTTATTCAGAACAATGCACAGGGATTGAACAGAGTAAAGGAAGCAACAAAGGGTTAAACATGGGCACAATCCTGTACCGAGCTTAAAAGGAAAGGAATTGAAAAGGAATTTGAAAAAATGAAAAGAAGACAAAATAGTAGGCAAGAACTTTGGGAGCGAATGGTGGCTTACAGTACAAAACAATCTTAAGTAAGCTCAAACCAACAGTGACCACAATATAATTTACACAATGGATAAATTGCGGTGCTGTTAGAAAAGTCGACGTTTCGATCCCTAGCTCCTAATACAATGGGATCATCTTCAGAACTAGATAATAAACAGTTGCCTGATATAATTTAGACGCCTGTGGGATTAAAAAAGGAGAAAAATGAAGAGGGAAAAAGGAAAAAGAAAACATAATAAGGTCCACCATTGAAGGTAGCGTATCAACAACAATGCAAGTTTGTAAGGAATCTATGTGCACCAAGTGACTGAGAAATTGGTAGCATAGACAAAAAGTGAAGTGAGCAGGACAAAGTGATGCATGCAATAGCGATAAGGTGCAGCGAATGCATCACGCGCTGAACAGAGTAAGGGTGAAATGAGAAAACGCTGTTGTTACAGAGAGCTATAACAAGCTATCTATATAGAGAAAATTGACGGCGCAGTGAAGGTTTGGCACAATAAAGGGAAAGCAAAAGGGGAAGGTGCACCAGTAAGAAGTTTTTGCTTTCTGTCCGTTACTGTGACGCTTCCCCGGGATACTTCGGGGACACAGGATTTCCAAGAATATTGAAATCCATTTTGTGCTCGTATCAAGGAGCCGACACCCTGGTTGCCCGTAACTCAAAGCCATTTATCCTGTCTTTGGTGACCTTCTCGCTATGAATCTTACAAGCTAAATCAATTACTCATTGAATACTGGAATTCCTCTTGTGTTCGTACCAAGGAGCCGACACCGTGGTCGCCTGTATTTTTAAGCTATTTATCCGGTCTTGGTGACCTTGTTGTTTTGAATATCACAAGCCAAACCAATTAACCTTTGATATTCCTTGCATCAGAACATTGACTGTGGATAACTATTCATGTACGCGGGATATCATTATATTGTACCCCGTTTTGCTGTTTCGCCTTGAAGAAGTTCCAGTGTGGAACGAAACGCGTTGGCTGTGGGTCTCTTACGAGAAAATTAAAAGGAAATATCCAAGATATTGTTTGGACTTGGACTTCTTACTGGTGCACCTTCCCCTTTTGCTTTCCCTTTATTGAACTGGTCTACAGTAGAGTCGACCTACGGCGTACTCTGGAAGATTGTGCACAGGAATTGAACTTTACAAATATTTGGATTTGAAGTGCATAACTTATGGTCAGCCGTATTGTTTGCTTTTTCTTTTAAGGTTTGGCACAATAATAACATGTCGCGTGTCTACTTTATGAAATGGTAAGAGATCGGAGTGGCGCTGTTCATGTTGCAAGCGAGCCAAGTGGGACCATGTCCATTGAAGCCAGGAGAGCAGCGCAAGCGGTGAGGAGACGGAAATCTACTCAGCGATAAACAGTTGCGGCGCTGTTAAAGTGAAGATCTACTAAGCGATAGCCAGTTGCGGCAATGTTAAAGTGATTACGGAATGTCAAGTGTTGATTAAAAACGGCACAGTGACGGTGTAACATGCGAGTGAGTAGTAGATAACGGCTAACCTTAAGGGAGGCTCTTGGGGTGCCCACATACAAGAGGCACGTGGGTGTCACATGGAACCGCTAAAGGCAAAAAGTTTAGGGGAGAGCGATTTAGTAAGAACTGATATGTTACCTTGAATAAGGGTGTAAGGATCCTGGTCTGGTAGATATCGAACTTCGGTGCCTGGCTAGGCGAAGCGTCTGCGAGATTGGCGCAGGGAGTGAAGCAACGGGCAATGGCTGCTGGTAAAACGGGAGCTGTGGAAGGCCTGTATTCCCCGCTCCTACATATAGGACTTGCCGGGTTCCCGAGTCTATTCCAGCTATCATGCCTTAAGGGATAGAAGACCGCATGCTCCCGCCGGCTTCCTGAGACTCCTTTGAGGTAAGCCAACGCGACCGATCCCTCCTTACATGGCTCTTCCATAGCCCTCTGCCCTTCCATCTCAACACCCTTTCCCGCTCCCACAGCTCCCGTTTTACCAGCAGCCGTTGTCCGTTGCTTCACTCCCTGCGCCAATCTCGCAGACGCTTGGCCTAGCCAGGCACCGAAGTTCGTTATCTACCAGACCAGGATCCTTACACCCTTATTCAAGGTAACATACCGCCCGCCTCCGCTAATTCCTTGCCATGGGCCTACGGAGTTCTTACTAAATCGCTCTCCCCTAACCTTTTTGCCTTTAGGGGTTCCATGTGACACCCACGTGCCTCTTGTATTTGGGCACCCCAAGAGCCTCCCTTAAGGTTAGCCGTTATCCACTACACACTCACATGTTACACCGTCACTGCGCCGTTTTTAATCAACACTTGACATTCCGTAATCACTTTAACATTGCCGCAACTGGCTATCGCTTAGTAGATCTTCACTTTAACAGCGCCGCAACTGGCTATCGCTGAGTAGATTTCCGTCTCCTCACTGCTTGCGCTGCTCTCCTGGCTTCAATGGACATGGTCCCACTTGGCTCGCTTGCAACATTAACAGCGCCACTCCGATCTCTTACCATTTCATAAAGTACACACGCGACATGTTATTATTGTGCCAAACCTTCACTGCGCCGTCAATTTTCTCTATATAGATAGCTTGTTATAGCTCTCTGTAACAACAGTGTTTTCTCATTTCACCCTTACTCTGTTCGGCGCGTGATGCATTCGCTGCACTTTATCACTATTACATGCATCACTTTGTCCTGCTCACTTCACTTTTTGTCTATGCTACCAATTTCTCAGTCACTTGGTGCACATAGGTTCCTTACAAACTTGCATTGTTGTTGATACGCTACCTTGATAATCAATGGTGGACCTTATGTTTTCTTTTTCCCTCTTCGTTTTTCTCCTGTTTTAATCCCACAGGCGTCTAAATTATATCAGGCAACTGTTTATTATCTAGTCCTGAAGATGATCCCATTGTATTAGGAGCTAGGGATCGAAACGTCGACTTTTCTAACAGCACCGCAATTTATCCATTGTGTAAATTATATTGTGGTCACTGTTGGTTTGAGCTTACTTAAGATTGTTTTGTACTGTAAGCCACCATTTGCTCCCAAAGTTCTTGCCTACTATTTTGTCTTCTTTTCATTTTTTCAAATTCCTTTTCAATTCCTTTCCTTTTAAGCTCGGTACACGATTGTGCCCATGTTTAACCCTTTGTTGCTTCCTTTACTCTGTTTAATCCCTGTGCATTGTTCTGAATAAATGTTCCTCTGTCCGGCTGGACATTGGAAGACTTTCCATAGCGCTCATTGTAGTCTATGTCGAAATGTTTTTCATTATCTATCCTTATGCTAAGGACCTTTGTTCTTCAAAATAAGCAGGTTTTATAAAGCACACATCTGCCCCAGCAAAGGGGTGTCCCAGTGCTAACATAGCAGAAGATTGAGGGATACTGAAGGATAGCAGGGCCTATAATAAAGGAAAAAGAGAAGTTTTAATGGCTTTGTGAAAAACTAACTTCTGACTTCTGTCTCTGAACACAGGGCAAATGTGACAAGATAAAAACAAGGTTTAAAGGCATTGTTGTGGCCCCTTCACTTTCTGAGCGAACAGAACACCTGTTCTTTGTCAGCTTGCCATAACCACTAGGTCAAGTAGGTCCTAAATATAGCTCGCCCTGATAAAATGTGACTCGCCATAGCGAGTGGGTGTGTAGATTTCTCGAGGCCTGAATTGATTTTGGTCACAGACCCACACAATTTCTGCTTTTGCTGCCTTGACTACAAATTCGACCGAAATACTTCCCACAAAAGCTCCCTGATTGAGCTGAAGCCATCAAGGAGCTTTGTCTTAGGCCTTGAAGCCCCTACTCCATCCTAAGGCTAGGGAGTGTGAAGCCAAGCTCTGTGTTGCCGAGCATTAGAAGCATGGTGGTCCCATTGAAGGTCTTGAGCCGGTCCAAGTTGCTGTTCCCGGGTAATTAAAATACACAGTCAAAACATACATCTTTTTGAAAGCATAAGAAAGCCAAATGGGGCTCAACTCTCCCTGTCCCTTATGCTGCTCCCACTCCAGAGAGTAGTTGTGCCATCGGGACTCAAAAGTTACTACTCCCCACTGTTGTCTGGCTCTGATCCAATTGTGAGATTGAAGCTGATAGATCGCAAATTTCCCTGGCATTTGTCAGCTTTGCAACTGAGGGACTTTTGCAGTTATTCTAGATTGTTCCAGGTTCTTCTTGCTTGCCTTTTGGCTTCACAGACTCGATGGGGCCTCTAGTTGGGCTTCTACACCTCTCCTGTAGAAAACAGATGATGGTCATGGACCTACACAGTGTCTGTCTTCGGTGCATTTGCTCTAAACATGAGTCAAAAGCCTGTGATAAATGCTCTTTGGTGTATCCCAAGTCCATCAGGGAGCATTTGTTGAAGGCTTTCATGACCATTATTCATCTGAAGGGCATCAGGAAGCTGAAATTCAAGTTCTACGTTGCAGAACATAACCAGCGGGGCCAGACACCCCTTCAAGAGCTCAAGCCTATTCCCACTCCTATTCCTGATCCAGTTCGCCATCCTTGGGTAAGTCCAAGATGATGTGGAAAGACAAAGCTTGATGACAGCATCAGAGGTTCAAGTGGGTCTCGACCTTACTCGCCGCTTTTACGGGAAAAGTTACACAGTCAGCACTCAAAGGCTTCGACTACAGCAGCGGCATCCAACTCTGTCCTAATTCCAAAATTTAAGTGGATATGCTCTGAATTTCCCAGGGTAGCAACACCACAACAGAAGTTGCCCTTAAGGGAGGCAATGCTGCGATGATTCTGGACTGTTCATGTCCCTCTGGCACTCCTTCTGGCCCTGTGGATCTGCGGAGTCTCCAGTTGGACTTCCACCGGCGGATCTTTTCCTGGCATCAACTGACTCCGTTCAGCCTCAGCTTGACCATGGGTCAGCGCCAGGCAGCACTTCTAAACCTTTGCAGCATGTCCCTCCAGTAGTGGTCAACCAGATCTCGACCTAAGTAGCTCTGTGATATAATTAAAGTGCCACCTGTAACTTTGGATGATTCCCTTACCATTCTCTTTCCTTGACCCTCCTATTATGGGCAGTTAGAAGCCATTGTAGGTTCTGACTCTTGCACAGTTCAGGGTCTCATACAGGTTCCCTGCAATAAAGGTGACTATGAGAAGGCAGATAATGTATCCCCTTCTGCCTTATTATACTGATGGCTGGCTTCTACCTCGACCTCCTTAATGCTGGTGGTCTGGACCCTGCACCTGTAATTGGCTTGGGTGCACCATTGGTCCCTACTACTAAGGAGAATACTTCCTGTTTGATCGTTGTTTGCAGAGCCACTGAGGACTAGGATTTACAGAATCCCATGGTTGAAACCAAAGCATACTTATTGACTGAAATTTTGCAGCCTAAGCCATCATCTATAGAGCCCATACTGTCATTTAACAATGCACTGACTGAGATCACGAGGCTACGTAGTATCAACCTTGTTCAGTCCCCTCCTGTTAGCCACAAATTGCTTGGTACCACAAGCCTGCTTCTGTTGACCCATCCTTTGTAAAGAAAAAACTCTGAAGTCTTGTTATTCAGGTATGGCGAGCAAGGTGAACCCTACTGCTTTTCCCACTGTTCCTCTGGATAGAGAATCCAAGAAGATTGGTGTGTTACGCAAAAGAGTATTTTCTTATGCCCATTTGGCATTACATTCATGAAATACTGCTTGAATCTTAGGCATTTACAGACTCACACTTTGAAACAGGGTGAGTGAGATCCTGCTTGCTCCCCCTGAGGACTGCAGGGCTTCATTTTCTCAAACTGTACATGATAGTCAGGATGTAGTCAGATACATCCTTAGGGCTGGCCTGAACGCTACGGACTGAATTGACCGGACCCTGTGCATTGGCGTTGTTAGACGGCATGTCTGGATGCGTGCTGCCAGGCTTTCTGACTTTGATTGATATGTTCTTTGGCAGAGCCAGGCTCTTAGGAGTGAAAGAAAAGCTGACAATGGAACACTCCATGGGGAGAGCCAGGTTAGGACACGCTCTCTGTGATTACTTCCCCTAACTCGCCAATTCCAACAACATTAATGGAAATTCCAGGGGTACTTGAGGGGCCTTGCTTGTCGAAAGAGGCAGTATTCTGAGCCTGTCCATCAGCCTGTCCAACATTTTTGTGTCTCCAGAGGGACAAGTGGGGGCAGTGGCCGAGGCCAAAAGCAAATGAAGTGCATATCTTCTTTTTCATCCACTGTAGCTGACGCCTATCTGCTTTAGTTTCTCTCCACGAGTCTTATGGAACTGGTGGGGAGCGGGATGGGATTTCTTTCGGCCCTGTTGAGGTGCAGTTATCATGGGTCCTTTAAATTGCTGCTTGTCAAGTGTGTTATTGAATTGGTGCCTGAGGTGGAGAAGGGCACAGGATGTTACTCCCTGTACTGCTTCTCCAAAAAGGACGAGGGCCTGAGGTCAGTATTGGATCTCAAGCTTCTGAATGCCAGACGAAGTTCAAAATGCTAATGTTAGCTTAATTCCTGGTGGCCTCGGATCCTGGAGACAGATGATGTCCTTGGATGTGCAGGACTTGTACTTTCATGTACCAATCCTGCAGTCCCAGAAGCATTTTCTCTAGATTGTCAAGGTAGCACGATAGCAATCACTTCCAGTTCCTTGTTCCTTGTTCCGACCTTTGGTTTTACCTAGATCCCCACATGTATTTTCATACTTTACAATTGTCTGCTAAAGGCGGGCTGACCTCAACCAGTCTCGGACCTCTTGAAAGTGATGGTTTCATTCTTGACCATGCTGAAGTTTTCCATCAACAAGCTGAAAACTTTCAGCCTGTGATGAGGATTCCCTCTGTAGGAGTCATCTTGGGCTAGGTGTGTTTGAAGGATTTTCCTCCTCTGTAACAAGGGTGGGACTTTCAGGCTATGATGCCGATGTTTCAGGCTTGTGCATTGGTTACAAGCCAGATGGGCATGACGCTTCTTGATCTCCTAGTCTCTTGCATAATGCTTGTGATCATGTCTGCTCACACATGTGGGCTGTGGAGTTGAACCTTGTACTTCAATGGGCCCAACGCTGTGGATGCCTCTTGGACAACATCCACATATCGGAAATGTCAGCTCAATACCTCCAATGGTGGTTAAAGCATGCCAATCAGACATGCAACAGACCGTTCTGCCTGCCCCTTCCAGAGCTGACAGTAAATACTGACGCAGAAATTCAGGGTTATGGAAGTCACCTGGATGATGTGGAAATCAGAAATTCTGGTCTCAGGTAGTTCAGTGTCATCACACCAACCTTCTGAAGCTGTGCACCATAAGCCTAGCCCTCAAGGTCTTTCTGCCTTCAATCAATTACAGGGTACTTTAGGACCTGGTGTATCAACTACTGCCATATGGTACTGCAGCAAGTAGGGTGGAGTGGGGTTACAAATCCCCTGTCGTGAGGCTGTGACTGCTCCTACACACGGCGCTCGCAGCCCAGTCCCCGCCAGAAGGTGAGGCACAAAAGAGACTTAACAAGGTAGCGAGTTGGGGCCTAACTCCAGGGAAAAGGCTACCCCCCACACATAAAGGGGCGTGGTGAACAACAAAGAACAATCTACGAGCTGTCAGGGTGATTTACGACCCTATGAGTTGCAAATGAGCAAAAAGACAAACCAGTGATTTATGGCCAGCCAATGATTTATGGCTGATGATTTATGATGCTCATGCAGAATGATTTATGACAGCGGAATGATGACCGATTGTGACAGAATGATTTATGACATACCGATGATTTATGACCCATGATTTATGGCTGATGATTTATGATGCTCATGCAAAATGATTTATGACAACGAAATTATGATGGCTTATGACAGAATGATTTATGACATACCGATGATTTATCACCCATGATTTATGGTTGCTGATTTAGGGTGATCAGGCAGAGTGATTTATGGCAACAAAGTAAGGGCCAATTGTGGCAGAATGATTTATGGCCCACGATTTATGATGTCCAGCTGACAATGCGTGACATCACATTGGTAATAATGTGTGACAATGATTTATGACCCCGGCCTCCAAGGGGGTGTCCGGGGGAGTTGTATAAGTGTGACTATGTAATAAGTAATAAAAACTGCGGCCAACAATTACCCACATCCGTGAACGTCAGTCATCTGGCGGCTTCCCTGCATGTCAGTGCGCCACCTTGCCATTTAGGTTTGACGCCTACTTCTAGAGATGGCTAAGGGCGTCTTTGTGCAGTATAGCGTGCCCTCAGTAGATATGTTTATTGGCACAGAGAATGCTCAATGACAAGCCGTTTGCATCCTGGAGTTCCCTTCATGAGGCTGTCTAGAAAACATGTTCTGCCTTTGATAGAACTCGGGTCACCCTTACGCATTCCTGTCTCTGCCATTGATCTTACGGATCCTGAAGAAGGTCAGGAAGAGCAGAGTCCAGCTCATTTTGACATCCCAGGATTGGGCTCGGAGAAGTTGTTACCCATATATGGGGGATCTGAACATCTGCTACTTTAGCTGCCTCTTTGGGTGTATCTGCTGTCTCAGTCCCCACAAATCCCCACAAGCTGCACCTCAATGCATGAGGATTGAGTGGAACCAACTGTATCGCTTCTACTTCCTTCTGGTGGGGGGGGGGGGGGGGGCTTTGATCTTTGCCACCCATCAAAAAAGCCCACCTACTCTGGCACCTCATCTACATTTGTCACCCTGTGTGAGGACAGACTGTTTAATGTTCTTTGAATAAAAATGCCTGATATTCTTTTGTTTAGTCTTTGATCCTGCAGATTTTTGCTGTTGTGGGCACAGTTGAGGTTTGTTTATCAACTTTTTCAGCCTTTCTTTATTTGCCTGATCAACCTTCGTTGTTCAAGTCACTTGTTGTGATGAATTTTCTTGAAAGGTCTTCCGTATGTTTCCCCTGCAGTTTTCATACTGCAGTAAAGGAGCCATAAGTTGGTTGTTGCCTTTTTAATGTGTGCACTGTTTCAGTCATGCACAGTTGCATCCTAATATTTTTGTATAATTCTAGGAGAACTGGCTATATAGGAAGTGCTCCTAAGGTATGTTTGTACATGGGAAACACATTTGTGTATTTTAGAAGACCCTCACTCACCAACCTAGTTGGTGACATGCTTCATCATCGGGTCCCACCCAAGGTACCGAGTGTACCTCGGGTGTGCTTCGACGCTTGGATACAGCTGAGCAGGTTTTGTGCAGTGAGTGTGCAGTGAGGAGTGAAAGAGTGAAGGTTAAAAAAACTGTCCAATGGGTCCCAAGTAGTTAGAAAAATTATTTTAATATTTGGGCCCTTAGCAGTGATTAAAAAACGAGATACGGATATTAGTGGAGGTCTTTAGTAACTCTGATATCCTTATTGGTCAACATGCTCCGCTGTATCCAGGTGTCGAAGCATACCCGAGGTACACTCAGAACCTTGGGTGGGACCCGATGAATGAAGCATGTCACCAACTAGGTTGGTGAGTGAGGGTCTTCTAAAAAATACAAATGTGTTTCCCATGTACAAACATACCTTAGAAGCACTTCCTATATTGCCAGTTCTCCTTGATTTAAACATACATACACGGGGAAGTGAACTGGCCTCAGTACCTTTCCTCACTCTCCCTCTTGATACTTGCTATCCTGATATTTTTGACACTACACAGTTTTTCTCATGGCCATCACTTCTGCATGTGTTACGTCTGCATGTCGCACCATTGAATTACCGGCATTATATGTTCAGCTGCAGTACACTACCTTTTTACCTGACATCCTGGTGTAAGTCCACTCCTCAAACAGGATCAAACTGGGCCTATAAATAGGCCCGGACCCAAAATAAAAGGTGGCTCCGTTAGCGAACCGGAAATCTTATAAAGTGGCCCACATTTTCAAATCTGGCAAGGTATTGAGCTTGTAAAGACAGACTGTATGGGTATTTTGTAAAGTATGGAAGGCTGCAAGTATTTGTGTTTGCTGCAGGCTATGTTTGGGGTAATATTAGGGAAATCAACAATAAAAACAACTGCCTACCTGGCCATAAAACAGGCCTACAAACTGCTAAAAAAAACGGCCCACTGTCTTATCTGTCAGACCAGCCCATCAGGCACTGGCTGATTTCCCTGTAGGCCAGTCCGACCCTGTCCTCAGACCTACCACGTTTTGAAGGGTAATTTTTGCTATTGATTCAAAAAGTGTGGAATCCATACGAAGACAAAGCTACTTACCTTCAATAACGTACTTTCTGGTGGCTATATGTTACAGATTCCTCATTGACTCTCCTTTTCCTTGTTCTGTGGAGTGGACTTCTGGTAGGTAATAAGGTCCTAAAATAAAGATAGCACACTGCCAGATTTCTAATAGGTCTGCTGCTCTGTATCTGAGACCTGAAAAATATGGGTCAATAAACTGACTTCTATGCACAGGAATAGCACCTATATGTGGGTCCATGTCTTAATTTCTGGAGGGGGGTCAGAACTACAACATAGTCCGATGACACCACTTACTCGTGTATGAAAACTATTGCAGAAAACGTTTCTGGATCCAGTCTGGTGCCTGGGAGGATTCAAAAGGTGGTTAGATAGAGCATCCACCAGAAAAAAAATCATTACCAAATGTAAGTAACTTGTTCAGTGGAATCAACATTGTTAAAAGGAAGCTTAGTGGATAAAGGGGCCCAGTAGCTGCGGGGGAAAGGAAAACTGCCTTTAATGAAAAACGATAGCTCAGTTGTGACTGACTGGATGCAGTAAGACAGAATCTGGCAGTTTGTCTCAGTGAATGATTGCATATTCATAAATATATTTGAAAATGACATGGCTGTGTCTTGGAATATAGAATTAATCTGTTCACTAAGTAATTGCTTTACCCAACAGAACACTGGACTGAGCAAGCTTCTAGCTAGATTGAAGATGCTTGTCTTCCTCATTTGGACCTCCAATGTTGGGACTTTGGAACTGTTTTAGAGATCCATATTCCCCGTAAGATAGTCAACAAGTTGCATCCAGCGAGGGCTATGCTAGATAGGATAGGCCTTGTGGCAGAGGTGTACAAAATGTTTTGGAAGAACTTGAAATAGTCTGACCCATACAAGAAAGTGTGTTGATCTGACAAGGGCACACACTTGTTGGATAACTACTTATGGCTGTCTGATGGCCTCTGGAACCTGCTGATGTGTAGCTATTATCTTAAAAAACAGGCGTTTTAGAGGAAAGTAAATATCCTAGATGTTCTTTTTTTCAGCAAACATTCAAGGTAGGCCTTAATGATGACAGCCCATTTTAAATGAAGTAGTTGGGGGGACTCCCTGGGATGTTAATAGCCCCCACAAATATGTTCTACCAGGCCAGTTAACTGGTAATCTGAACAGTTGCAACATGTTCCCTCCATTGCAGTATTGTTTTCATCTCACCTCAGTTAATACATCCCACAACAATACCCATTATTCTGCTGCAGATCAGCTCTTGCTACACTAATGGTGCCAGTCCAAACTACATTTCCTATACATAAGCTGAATGGAAATCTTCAAGCAAGTAATTTTGGATACAAAGGCCTCTCACTAAACAAAGTTGTTTCAAAGTTCCAGCTGAATTTAGAAACGTACTTCCTCAAATGATAGCTAAACCCTTGGAACAGAAGTTCAGGTGAAAAGCAGGGACCACATTTCCAGTGTTCCTCCGTAGGTACATTTTTCATAGACTGGACGTTTTGCTTTCTTGTCCAGTTTCTAATCTCTAGCTAAGGAAAAGTAGCTAAGCAGGGGTATGATAAAGCAAATTTCAAAGGATATTCCACCATGTCTTTACCTCCCCTTTTCTTTTTGTATTTATGTTTTGGAGTTACAGACGTATGGTATATACAGACATACAGTGCAGCTTGTAACCATAAGGAAGTACAAAATAACAGAAAGTACAAGGGTGACTGTGGGTTTTATGTCATCGACTGTCAAAGGGAGAAGGAGCATAGATCACCCACCCCAGTTGAACAGCTAGAAAAAAACAATTTTGTTTCTGAGGAGCTGGAAGGAAAGCCAGGCCAGCACAAACCAAATCTCTGCAATACCGTAGATGTAGCCTGAGCCTCCATCGTGGCATCCTTCCTCTTTTCTAGTATTGTGATTATTTTCCGGTTTTGGTAGAGTGTTCGTTAGTAACTAAATATTTCAGAACCGGGGCGTGGCTTGGTCGGGAATCGTAATGGCCGTGGTGTAGCTGTTTTCCTGCACATTTGGAGCATAACCCAGTGATCCGACCAAAATCTGCTGGAGAAACTGAGTACAAGGCTGCGGAAACCCATGTGATTAAGTTCAAAAGCTGACGGGCCCGTAGTGTGGTCGGTAGAGAGTCTACTTGGCACAAACCACAGTAAGGATACTGGTGAGCGTGGGCGGACCTGTCGGTGCCATTGCCAAAGGCCACAAATCGCAACCAGGCAGAAGCCAGAACATATCCGAGATCTGAAACTGAAGGCGGCTGGGGCTGGCCAGTGAGGGCTGCCGAGGGGGCGAAGGAAGTCCCAAGCAACACATGAATGAGGCTGGCAGTCCCCGGGATATGTATCGAGAAAGGGCCACACGCAGAGGGTGTAGCTGAGGCCCAGAGCGATTGCGAGCGACACATCCAGCCGCAGACCACAGTCCCACGAGTCAAGGGGCCAGCCCGAGAGAGCGGCGGTTGGGCCTGCGCCGGCTTTGTAGCCGAACTACATCCGGAAGTGGTGGGTGCCCCAAAATTAGCTCGCAAAGTACGGCGAGGCCCTAGAGGGCCCAGAGCCTGGTTTCATAAATCGGAGACAGTGAGCCGCCTCCGCACTTGACTCCACGTGTCGGTCCCTGATACCGTATCGAGTAGTGAGGTGAAAGAGGCCCGAACAAGGAGGTGAGGGTTGATCAGCATTGTAATAAAGTCCGCCTCATTTATTGATTGCTCCTGCGGGCTCCAGACCAGCCTGCCTCCACGAGGGGCCTCCATGGATATAATGTGGACCGGGCGGGGGCCAGTAGAGGAAGTGAAGAAGTCACTGGAAGAAAGAGGTAGTCTACCGACTTTCACAGAGACTTCAGAGGGGAAGGCACTACCAACAGAGTCCCCTGTAACCTACCAATCAGAACCTACTTCGGCAATCAACAACTTTTGCGCTTGGGGTAGACTGTCCAAAAGAAACTCCATTGAACACTGGGGATGTAGCTGGGTGACACTGCGCCCCACCCGTATTCCTCCAGTTGGCTGTGCTGTCCCCTGGTTGCTGGTCTCTCCAGCTGGCCGGCCAAGACACACACACAACAGGTTGTCAGAGCTACTAGCTCCAATACTATGATGGTGAAACCTAAGGGTCCAATGGTTCACCAGTCAAACAAGATAGACAGCTAAGCTATACCAAAACCCCCTCAAATAGGAGGAGAGGGTGCAGATGAGCCATACCTGGGAGCCATAATGGCAGCCTTAATAGATTTAAAGGGCACACTGGAACCAAAAATAGACTCAGTGTCCTTAGAAGTCCGCCTAATCAGAACGGACATGTCAAAGCTGAGAGAGAAAGTCACAGTGATTGAAATGCATATCGCCCAATTCCAAGCCACTACAAAACGGCTTGAGTCTCAGGTTCAAGCGCTAACCCAATGAACCACGACCATGGCTGCCAAACTCAAAGACCAAGAAGGGAGAGCAAGGAGGAACAATATTAGGGTGGTGGGAGTCCCGGAAGGGGTGGAGAGCCCTAGTGTGGACCTATTCTTGGAGGACTTAATTCTAAACACACTGCGACCCAAGAGACTATCCAATTTCTTTTCTGTCGATAGCGCCCACAGGGCGCCGATTCCTCCTCCCAAACCAGGGGCACCACCGAGGACTATCATTGCGAGAATTCTTAATTACCGAGATGCTATCCTATTAAACTGCCAGAGTGAAAGGTGACATACAGTATAAGAATGTGTAGATCAGTTTCTTTCTGGATTTCACCCTGCTCGTACAAAGGCAAAGAAGAAGCTTTGAGTCAATAAAAAAAGAACTCTGCAACCGAAATATTAAATACATGACGCTGTTCCCCGCTAAACTCAGAATAATGGCAGAAGGAAAGACATGGCACTTCACCTCCCCGGACGAAGTATGGGGGTGACTAGAGGGATGGTGCACTAACAGCCGAAGCGGCAGGAGGAGAGCTGGTCCCGGACGAGGGAACCCAGATTGCAACCAAAGGAGCGGAGAGCAATCAGACCATGAGCAATCCGACGAACCAACGGCAATTGAGCCAGCAACAGATAGTCAGAAAACAACCTAAAGGTCCAGAAGCACCACCCAGAAAGGATTGTAGAGCTATCTACGGTAATAACAATGTGAGACTGTATGTAATGTAAGTAGAGGAGGGGGGCAGCTGCCAGAGAAACATGTCATTGAAACTTCTCCATTGAACCGTTGATTAAAGGGGTTGGATACAAGGGCGGGCGAGACGACTCCTGGGCGCGGCTGAACACCCCATCAGTGTTAGAAGAGTTTATCAAAGGGGCAACAGGCACTCTGCAAGTAGACAAGTTGGGGTATGTTCTGTCTAATTAGCAAGGTAGCTGGGAGGGAGAGGGGGATTTAAGTTGGGGTAAACTGTTTTGTTATTACAGTTTTCAATTATCAGACGCTCAGGGGTGTATCAAGGAACACAAATGTCTTACAAGTACTAAAGAGTCAGATATGGGCAAGAATACTGGGAGACAGTGAGGAACGAGGGGGTGGGCGGAGAACCAAAGTCAAAATGGTGTACCCTGGTGCCGCTTAAAAATCGGTATAGATATGGTCATGGAATGTCATGGGCCTCAACAATGGGGTGAAACGTGCCACTATGTTGCAATTCATCAAACAACACTCCCGATATTGTCCTGTTACAAGAGACCCATCTCATGGGGATCAAATGTAAAGCCCTGAATAAATTTGGCTACACCCTGCTTTCACACTCTGGGTGCATGTCAGGTTCCAGAGTTACCGGTATATTGGGCAAGAACTCTCTCTCCTTCATCAAAAGCAAATAATGGACCAAACCTTTAGGGAGATTTAAAGTGATAAGTGGTTTATGGGAGGGAAAGAGACAGAATCTATGTTCATTATATGCCCCCCTCCTCCCGGTCTTCAATCAGCTGCTCTGGATGCGCTGGGCCGGCTACTACTGGAACTACCGGAGGGCCGGTGGGTAATTGGGGGGGATTTGAATGACGTTGTCTCGGTTGAACTGGATGTCCGGGGGGGGGGGGGGAGTGTCAGTTGGACGATGAACATACCAGTTGAAACAATTCCTCCATACCTTTGGTCTTAGTGACATATGGAGACATCAACATCCACATATTAAACAATATACATATAGCGCCACCTCACGTAAAAGTCTCTCCAGACTGAACTACATACTAACATAGACGCACAGCCTTGGGGAGTTCCACAGAGCAACACATATAGCATAAGGGGTATCAGACCACTTCCCGGTAGAGGTAGTACTGGAGGGACCCCGGAGCGACGAGACCTTACCCCTGAAAATAGACCCCTGCCATCTCAGTGATCCCACAATCAAACTAGCCGTTAGGAAAGGGTCCAGGTTTTTTTTTAATGGAAAATGTGGGCTCAGTGGCTTCGGCGGTAACACTCTGGGAAGCCTTTAAGGCGGTAATTAGAGGCCAGACTCAGGCACAAATCGGAGCAACAAAGAAGTAGAAAAAGTTGCAGTGCCTCGCCTTCGAGGCTGACATTTCCCAGTTAGAAACCCAAGTTGTGGTAAATGAGGTGAGGGATGTAGACCTGAAACACCAACTGAATCTCCTACAGAGAGAGTTGAAGGATATAGAGGAGGATAGGGTCAGGTTACAGGCGACTCCGTCACAACATAGACTCTACGAAGTGGGTGACAAAGCAGCTAGACTCCTAGCCTGGTTAGACAAGAGGAGAACTGACCACAACTGGGTACCTAGCATAATAGACGATAAAGACCTGAGTCATGAAACAGGCAGTGAGATAGCTGAAGCATTTGCCTCCTACTACGAGTCCCTATACTACACTCTGATCAGGAAGTCGGTGGCAGAGTGCACCGAATTCCTCCGAGACATTCAACTGCCAAGGCTATCTACTGAGGACTGTGCGATGCTGGAGGAGGACCTCTCTGTGGAGGAAATTAAAAAAGCAACTCGATCATTGCAAACAAGAAAGGCGGTGGGGCCTAACGGCCTACCGGTAGAATTAGTTAATTGCACACTTGACCAAATAGCCGAGCACCTCCTTAACATGTTCACCGAGGGAAGGGGGTACTTCCCCAGAACCGAAGAACGGCAGTGATCGTTGTAATACCTAAAGAGGGCAAACCCTGACCAAATGTGGGTCATATAGACGATATCACTATTAAACTACGAAGCCAAAGTCCTAGCCAAAGCCCTATCAATCCGGCTCTGTAAAGTCATAACCTTCCTTATTCACCCAGATCAGGCAGTGTTAATGCCCAATAGAAGCACAAGGCTTAATCTGCGCCTGCTGTTTGAGGTCCTCCATATAATGTCAGAACAAACAACGCATCCAGCGGCGTTGTTATCATTGGATGCCAGAATGGCCTTTGACAGTGTAAAATGGGAATATCTTTTTTCAGTCCTGTGCCGCTTGGGCCTTGGACCTAACTTTGTTAGCTGGGTGAAGCTCCTCTACCATAAACCATTGACGAGGGTGCGAGTCAATGCTACGGTGTCACAAGAATTGGAGCTGCAGAAAGGAACTAGACAAGGTTGTCCACTATCCCCCCTCCTGTTTGCTCTGGCCCTGGAGCCACTTGCAGCATGGGTACTGCGGGACCCCGTGATCTGGGGCATCCCGGTTGGAGATGAATGGGAGGAAATCATCTCCCTTTATGCAGATGACGTTCTGCTATATGTCAAAAGACCAAAGCAATCAATAGACAGAATACTGCAGATCTTCTGGATCTAAGGAGATTATTCTGGTTACCGTATCAATTGGGGCAAATTGCTACTATTCCTACTGGTGGGGGGCACGTCCACTCTCACCTCCAGATGTGAGGTTCCCGTAGAGACGACTTGCTTTAAATACCTGGGGATACACATAACTAGGAAGCCACTCTAATTTTATCAGAAAAACTCAGAGACACAGCAAGATTCTCTATAGATGCCGGGCGCTGGCGCTCTCTTCCTCTCACATTAATGGGCCGTGTGGCGCTATTCAAGATGTTGATGTTCCCGCGGCTACTATATACAATTCAGTACACACCCAATGAGATTTCCAGGCTATTTTGTAAAAAGAATTGCCTCTGAATTGAGGGCGCTCTTATGGAATGGGTGTGCACCGCGTATAGCCCTAAGTATACTACAAAAAGGAGTTTACCAGGGGGGGACTGACTATACCGGATGTCCGGACCTACTACTGGGCCTCTTAGATTGTGTGCATCAATGTCTGGGTTTTCACCAACCGATCAGAACCAGCATACAGGGGATACAGCGCAGCAGTGGTACCACGGGGTTATCCCTCCCCGCTATACAGGAAAGCGAACACGAGAGGTCTACTGCCTCACACACAAACAGCTTTGAGGGCGTGGCGTGCAACTTCTAAGTTCCTAGGGTTGAAAGGGAAACTAACTGGGATGACCCCACTTTGATATAGTGACCAACTGGCAGGAGTTGGCCAACGTGGTAACTTCGAAAAGTGGAAGCTGCTGAGCCTAGACAGACTGGGGGACATCTGGAGAGGACAGGCGTATATCACATACATGACACTACAACAGGAATATAAAATGGGACGGGGAGTGGCTCAGATATATCCAATTGGGACATGCCCTAAGACATTATATACATGAGGGAGAGGACCTAGAGGACGCATCCCCGTTAGAAAACAGACTACTGACCAACCCCCTGACCGGAAAGGCAATCTCACTAATTTACAAAAAAATCCTCAACAACTCCACCGAACCACTTGTGACACTAAAGACCACCTGGGAGGGTGATGTAGGCCATCTAGACAAAGAAGAATGGACAGAGTCCCTCCAGGGCCCTCGGGAGGTAGCTATCCGTGCCAGATTCCGCTTGATCCAGTTAAAAGTCCTACATTGAGTTTACTACCTCAGGCTGCTACTCTACAGACTGGGTCGAGCAGCAAGTGGGCTTTGCCAGAGAAGCTGCGGTAAAGAGGGGAACTTCCTGCATATACTGTGGAAATGCCCGAGGATACTAAGTTATTGGACTGAAATAGGAGATACTATGTCAAGGGTGGTATGAGCGGGAGCCCCGCTGGAACCCAAATGGTTCGTATTAATGATTTCAGGAGACGAGGAGTGGCCTAGCTATATGAAACTATGGCTGACTCTGGCAGCAGTAGTCGCTAAGTGCGACCTTGCAAAGCACTGGGGAGCAAGCCAACCCCCCAAAGTATCAGACTGGAAAACTCACCTAAATATGTGCCAACAAGCAGAGCAGACTATTTATAAGTCTTGGGGATGCCTTCGGCACGGGGAGAAAATGTGGGGTCCCTGGCGGGTATTCCGAGGTTTGTATGAATAGGGGTGGGGGGATATTTATTAACTATGTCTTCAGCTGTTGTATTGCCTATACCTCAACTGGTAACCAATGTGTGACTGAGTAATTTGATATGTACAATGTATCTACCAAGTTGTTTACTGAGCACCAAACAATAAAAAGAGGTTAAAAAAAAAATAAAACATTCTGAAGCAATTGAAAAAGTGAAATCAAACTTGGTGGATTTTCCAAAAAGGTAGATTAAGTGTTTTCACAACCTGTAGCCTCACTTCCTTACTTCCATAAAAAACAAACCTACCTTTCTAGCGAATTAAGTCAACCTTCCACTCCCAGTGAAATTAAAATTACCAGACAGGAATATGTGCTGCATCCACTTTGCCTTTGAGGGCCATCTCCATAAAAAGAATCTCAACAGAATGCCCATCATCAGGTTTCCACTCAAAGCAAACTAATCACCAACAACTCTGCCCCTTCATCCTTCCCTTTGTGCTGGGACTCTTTGATTTTTTTCGTCTGCCAATGTTCACTACAGGGCAGTCGGATTTGCCTTCAGCCCCGCAAACTTAATTGTTAGACATGTCAGCTTTTGGGTGGTCTTCCCCCAAACCTTTTCCCTTACTCATCCATATTGTTCTGGTGTCGTTTTTATTGACCTTAAGGCTCTGTGCACTTTACCACTGCTAACCAGTGCTAAAGTGTGTGTGCTCACTCCTTAAAACACGGTAACATTAGCTTGTCCTCAATTGACATATTTCATTTACTAAGAAGTCCCTAGTGAAGTGGTACTACATGTATTCTGTTCCTGTAAGTTAAATACTACTAGTGAGCCTGCAGCACTTATTGTGTCACCCACTTAAATAGTCCCTTAACGATGTTTCAGGACCACCAGTTTGAGCCTGTGTGTGCAGTTTTAAACTGCCATTTCGAACTAGCAAAATAAACATTTTGCTAGGCTAAAACCTGTCTTTTTAATGCATATAAATCACCCCTTGCTTATAGGTAAATATGTAGGGGCCAAAGGTGGTAAACTTCATCTAGTCTACGTGGATTTGAGTTCCGCATTCGATTGCGTAATCCACTCCAAGCTTTGGGCGATTTTGAAAAATCTGGGCATAGATCCTGCACTGCTGAATTTTCTCCGAGAGCTATACTCGGATGCAAAAGCATGCGTGAGATATGGTATTAAAGGGGAGCTTACGGAATCCTTCAATATTGAAAAAGGTGTAAGGCAGGGATGCGTCCTTGCTCCATTCCTATTTAACATCTATACTAACGGACTGGAGCAAGCGATGTTGGTTGACAGCAAAGATCTACCCTGCATAAGCTCCCGCCCTATTCCTGCATTATTGTATGCAGATGATTCAGTCATCTTAGCTAGGACACCTAATCAACTCCAGATCCAACTAGATAAATACTGTGAATTTATGTCTTCTCTTGGTCTTAAAGTCAATAAATCTAAGACTTTTGTTATGAACATCGGGAAAAGAGCCCAAAAATGTAAATCTCTCTTTATCGAGAAGACCAGATTAGAAACTGCCACCACCTATCCTTATCTAGGTATCCTTATTGACAATCACCTGTCCTGGAAACCTGCTATATCTAGTAAAAAACTGCAGTTTCAACGTACAACATCTGCACTGACCTCGTTTTCCAGGAAATTGGGTAAGCCCGCTCCTACTGTGCTCTTGCAGATTTACCAAGCCAAGTGTATGAGTGTGGCAACATACGGTGCAGGAGTCTGGGGCTATGTGCCTGCTGACGACCTACAAATTACAGAAAACTCCTTTCTGAAATATATACTAGCCCTCCCTCGTAGTGCTCCTACCTTCGGCACCCATGTGGAACTCGGTCGGGAGTATCTGACTGATATCATTAGCTACCAACCGATTCTACTTTGGCACCGTATATGGACCCAGGAGCAATGTCATCTAACTAGGTCACTAATATCTGACTGTCTCACTTTGTCCTACTGGAAAAAGATTCCCTGGCTGCTATATGTATCGAGATTTTTGTCAGATTTGAATCACTCTGCATATTTTACTGATCCCGAATCCTTAGTGGACATATCTAGAAAATCTTTGAAAAAGCTATGTGCTGACCACTTGAGTGATCTTCGTTTGTGTTCTGAACTTGTGAAAAAATCAAACGTTCATTTAACGATGGTCCAATTTCCTCATGGCATTCAATTTTATCTGTCATTTTTTCTGTCAAATTATGAGAGATATGTTTTAACCAGATTTCGGTTTGATCTATTTTATCGTCTTGTTTCATTGCCTGTGCCCTTAGACTGGTCACGGGAACTACCAAACTGTCCCTGTGACGGTCTTATTCGCCAGTCAACTTTGCATGTAACCTTTTTCTGCGGTTTCTATAAGTCCCCGCGGAAACGTTGGCTGGTTCCTCTGCTTCGACATATAGGGCTGAGAAGATGCAGACCGGCTCTTCTGGCACTTCAAAATCTAGATACCCCGTATGTAGCCAAAACTGTAGCCTGCTTTCTTAAAGCCTGCTTGAAAATTCATTTTCAACTATCGGCAAATGTTTCTTAGGATTTTACCGCTTATTCGGTTATTATTCCTGTATATAGAGTGTTAGTGTTTACTCCTAAATGTCTGCTTCCCTCAACAGCCATTACCAAACTGAATTTTTACTGATTATTTGCGCTATTATTGTTGTTCTTAGAGTGTCAGTGTTTTTATGTAAATTGCCTCCCTTTTTAAGCAGTCAGTGGGCAAACTGATTTTTATTTTTATAATGTTGTAAAGCTTCAAATGAACTTTTTATGATTGTAAATTCAATCGAAATAAAGTATTTTACTACTACTACACCCCTAGAGTAGGTCCTCAACAGCCCACAGGGAGGGTACAATGCGTTAAAAAAGTTGGACATGTAATTTTAAGTTTTACATGTCCTGGTTGTGAAAATCTCCTACATTTGTTTTTCAGCATTACAAGGCCTACCTGTCCAATAGGATAATGTTGGAGGCAGCTTATTACATTTAATAAGCTGTAATTTCCCAATGGAAACAGGTGAAGCTTCTTTCACTTCAAAGGAGGCACCAGGCATAAATATTGGACCTTAGACACCAACTCTTCAGTACATTTCTGGACCTGTGGAACACTGCCCAGAAGAAGGACTGCTGTGCTGCTGGAAAGACTGCCCCTCTGCTGAACTGCTGCCCTGAAGAACTGCTACCTGCCGTTTTGACCTGCTGCCCCCTTGCCTGGATGAGAAGGACTGGACCTGTAACCTAAACCTAGGACCACCAGAGTGACTCCAAGGGCTAGTGTCCTCTAAGTGGTGCTTTACCCAATGGTTCCTCCCCAGTCCTGGACTTTTGGAAGTGGGCTTGAAGGTTCCCTGCCATCCTCTCTGGGGATTTAGCAGAACCTACGCATCACCTCTGCTGTGCAGCACAAGCCCTAACAAAATCAAAGCATCGCCTCTTCTGCAATGGTTTTTCCAGCGAAAGGACCCAGCATCAAACCCGCAGCTGCATCGGAAACGCTGCTGCATGATGCATCCCTGACCCAGGACTTTGCATCACAAACCTCTCGTCGACAGCAGCCTCGGCGAATTTGCAATACTTAGTATCGCAAGTCCAGCAGTCTCCTCGGAACGAGCCAGTGTGCAATGCATCCTTGATGCAGGACTTCGCATTGCTAAGCTTCCCTCGTCGATGTCTCCTTGACTACGATGCAGGACCTCACATCACAGCCTCTCAGCTCCCTGGAACCAACTCATTGCCTCAGCTGCGCAACGCATCATCTACGTGGGACCTCACAACACTCGACAACCAGGATTTAAGGTACTCTTGTTCAGAGAGCCTAACTGGGTCCCTGTAGCTGGCCCGCGCTTGATTGCAGTCGGCCTGTACTTGTGACTTTGCCTGTGTCTGGCGCAACAAGATAGCTATAGTTGAGGGTTTGTGCTTTTTGGCGCTATTGTGACTTCAATCTTTAAAATTGCATATCTCTAGTTCTCCTGATCGTTTTTTGTCATTTTGGTCTTGATTCATTTATTAAAATGTACTCTATTTTTCTTATTTGGTGTGTGATCCTTTTTGTTTCGTGTTTTCATTTGATTACTATTTGAAGTATTGCACAAATACTTTACACTTTACCTCTGAGTCAAGCTTCACTGCTCTCTGCCATGCTACTTAGGCCTGGGCGTAGTTCGCAGAGTTTTGCTACGCGGAACTTCGCGAAGTTACAAGAAACCTCCGAAAGGTCCACGAGTGGCAGAGTGCAGTGCGAACTGCGGTTTGTGCTGGTATTCCTGCAGCTCGGGTAGAAATTCTACCCGAGCGGCAGCTCGCGCTTGCGAACTTACCGTTCGCAATCACAAACTTACTGTTCGCAAAGCGGAGTTTTCTGCACTCCGCGAGCTCTGCGGAGTGCAGAAAACTCCGCGAATGGAGTGAAGTTCACCGCTCAGGCCTAGCTACCATAGGGTTGAGCACAGGTTAATCTAGAGGTTTCTGGTTGTATCACCCTGAAAAGGATTGTGATTCCTGCTTGAGTTTCACCACCATCAACCAGTAACCCAATTTCTTTATTAAGTATCCTTGCTTTTCTTCCCTGGCTACAAAACACCTCAAAACCAGGCCATGCATCAAAAAGTGAAACATATGTTCCAAATCTGGCTTTCGTGTTTGTGGTTCTGACAGTACAGTGAAAAAAAATAATTGCTGCCACTCAATATAATGTAGAGCTTGATATCTGGGAATTTATGGTAGCAGGTTGACAGCCTGCAGGGCAGTATTTTATGTAATATTCAACTAATAGTGTTGGGGTTGCACCAAAGGTGATGGGAAGTGTCATTTTAAAACTAGTGTAGCCAGCCGCAGGCCATAGGTGACATAAAAAAACAACCATTGGCATAGCCAATAGGTCTCGCCTTTGGGACCTTATAAGTGTTTAGCCATGCAACAGTTGCATAACTAAATACTTATAAGGTCCCAAAAGTGAGACCTATTGGCTATGCCAAGCGGCCGTGTGGCCGCAAAAGTGATCGCAATCGCGATCAAACATCAAAGCGGCCGCGAAAGTGAAAGTAATCGCGGTAGAGCGCGGCGCCCGCGCACATGCACTGTAGCGCTAGGCTGGCCTGGTAGCACTTTTTGGAGCCCTCTCAAAAGTCTCGCCAGACCAGCGCATGCGCTGGGTCAGGCGAGACCTAACCAGGGGCTACTCCAGTGTGGATGTAATTTTCTTAAAGGAGCAACAATGTACTGAGGGACAGGTCACCGCATACAGTTCATTCAGGAGCATGTTAGTCAGAAGTGTAGTCAGGCTATACATCTCCTTTATTTTCACAGTGCAGTAGGGTATGCAACATGAAATGCACGTCTTGCATGAGGTCCTCAAGCTGATTCTTTTTTCCAGAACTAAATCCAGAAAACCCACGGTGAAAGAATATGCTATTGGTGTCCAGCCCTCAGACAAAAAGAGAACATAATTATTAGAAAACATGCAATCCGTAAACATTTATAAATATGTTAAATGAACAACACACATCATGGGTCACACACTAGTTCTCAACTTCACCGATTTTCTATGCAGTCCATCTGACAGCACACTCAAGAGTATTGAGGCTTGAAGACTTTTACTGATATTCTAACTTTCCAGCTTGACGTCCACTTTTCAACAGTTCATAACCTATTATCGTCACACAGCTGAATAAACATCTGACTTTCATAACACAACATCGCACTGTGGTGGGTAGGATGCCTGATAACATGTCTGACTCTGAAAAATGCTCGGAAGACCTGCATGATAAAATAACAAGGCCACTAGTAAGATCTGTCATCACTTCTAAAAGGTAGAAAATGGTTCAAAAAGAACAGGGCAATTAAATAAGTTCTTACAGAATGTAAATTCGACTTATGTCCTAATAACTACAACTCCTCAGTGGTTGAGTAACATTGTAAGACCTACAATATATTTTTGAGTCCAAAGTAACAAAAATTAAGATTCCACTTCACAAGTAGCCCATTCACATCATCAGTGCTTCTTTCTCCACAGATTCAAGACAGTTGTTTTTTTCTGAGCCATGAAGATGCCAAATATAATCTGAGTTTCCAGCTGAACTACAAAATCTTTTCTAACTACATCTGTCAACTATATCTACCATCACTTGCTCCTGACGTGGCAAATCCCATCAGCATGTCCCAACTCAGCTGGGGGAAAGGTGGCTGAAAAACGCCGTTGTTACTGGTCCTTAGAAAATCTGCTGCCCTCAGAGTCTTAACTTTGTGATCAAAAGTCCCAGGCACAGTTCTCCTGTGTCAGTATCCCTTTGCCATCCCGTTCTCGTTTTTATCTTCTGCCCTATCTAGTATCTTTACCTGCTGTGGGAAAGCTTCTTTTCAAGTACCCTGAGAAGGAGTTACAATTGTTTTTGAGTAGAGCCTGCGTCCCAGCAGGGTTGCAGAGTGTTACACTCTGCTGGAGGAGGGTTTGCATCTAAAGTTCTCCTCTACTTCTCATTGGAGCGACTGTAACATTAGTTATACATATAATGTTAGTAAAATCAAAAGGTCTTGGCTAATGGGAGACCTAAACCAAAGCAGCAAATATAAAATGTACATAGAAGCAACTTTTTCTGTTTGTGTCTGTTATGTGATATCCTTCTGTTTAGTATTTTTGCTATATCGTTTAAAACAAAATATGTACCTGTCTAGACTGGAACAACTATAGTCAACATTCATCTATAAGCTTAACCGCTTCATTGCTGCTGTTGATACTTTTCTGACCGCTGCACTACCTTTAGAGTGCGGCTATATATAATCACAAAAATGAACATTTAAATACAATAAGAATGGAAATTCACCACTTATAGTTTACTGAGTAGGCTATAACGTGCACCCCTGCCATGCACTGCTTATGACCTAACACATTACTTCACTCATAACATGTTAAATGACATCATTCATGATGTTACTGATTACATCTCAAATGACATTCATGACATCACTAATAACATCACAGTTATATACAGCAGAGAGACCCATTTGCACTCTGGTCCTCCAGACTTTTCAGTCGTGCATCTTGGTGAAAGGCTCTGCTAAGTCTGGGCTTCTCCATTGAGTCCTCGTTTTTATTCCCTTCTGGATTAGATCTATTGTCTGTGTCCAGTAAAGAGAAGGAGTTGCACCTCCCACCTAAAGTACTTTGGTTTTTATTCTCTATCCTGGTGGGAGTACACTGGGATTTTCATGCTCTTTTCAGAAATGCTTCTCTTGGTTGTTCAAAAGCACTTGGATTTGCGTGCTCGTTTTAGAAACATTTCCCTCAGTCATTCAAAAGCGCCTCCAGTAGCTGAGGCTATTTCGCCTTGCTATATCCGTTAGGTGCCAAAGCCCCTGCAGTCCTGTGGGTCCCTAGGTTCTTCCCTCAATGGCAGATTTGTGCTCAGTGAAGCTGTTAGGAGCAGGGGCTTCCTTCACAGTGGCTCTGGTATTTTGGTGTCTCCTTGCTGTACAATGATGTCTGTGGCCTATGATAGACCCTCCCCAATGGGGAAAAAGCATTGCTCGCAGTACACCTCTTACAAGACGTCTTCTTTCCGGGCCTCTGTCATTGTGATCAGGGTGACGATATCTATGAGCTGGATGAATCGAGCATTTTCCGGTTGAAAACTGCCCGATTCACAGAATCGGGCCCTTTGTGGCCGTAAAAATGCATTTTGGTATGTATCGTTCCCAAAGCCCAAATCGCGATTCAGCAACATACTACCGAATCGCAGTTTGGAATTGTGAATACATACCGATTTGGTATTAGGAAGGGGCGTGTTTACGGTGTCCCTGCCTAATATCGAATCGCAGTGGTATGTAAGAAGGTTTAGTGACTGAAATGCGGTCGCTAAGCATTCGCATTTTACCACCTACTTCAAGTAGGTGGTAACCCATTTGCAAACAGGTTGAGGTTCCCAA
Organism: Triturus cristatus; assembly: GCF_964204655.1. Lineage (NCBI taxonomy): Eukaryota > Metazoa > Chordata > Amphibia > Caudata > Salamandridae > Triturus > Triturus cristatus. The sequence goes on from NC_140586.1 coordinate 530,892,910, forward strand.
GGGACCCCTTCCCTTTTGTGAATGTTTGTAGAATCATTTTTTAGGAGTAGGCTGTGGTGCGTGGGACCACAGCCTACTCTTAAAAAAGAGCCTACTCTTAAAAAATGAAACTTAAATACTTTGTTTTTGTTTTTGAAACGCATCCTGTTTTACTTAAAGGAAAATGAGCTGAATTTAATAAAAAAAAGAAAGATTGCATTATTTAAAAGCTGTCACATTCATGCTGGTATGCTGACCCCAGCATGCCACCATCCCTGTGATTTTAGTAATTCCCAATGCGTCGCAAAGCGAGACCTACCTCATTAATATTCTCGGTTAGGTCAATGTAGCCACCCGGCCATCCTGGAAATGTGGGTTAGTGAAAACTAAAGTGTTCCTTTATTCTTGGCAGGCACAGTAGGTTTAGAAAAGTAAAATAATAACAACTGTTCCTCTCGAGCACTGGCTCTTTCTAAGTGGCTCCTTTTGGCTCCTAGTAGTCTTCTTTCTTCATGTGTCTCTTGGTTCTGCATTCAAGTCTCAGGAAGAGAAGACTTGTTGCTACCCTCAGCAATAACCAAAGAGGGAATATCATAAGTAGGCTATACATAGACTATGTCCTTTCCCCTCACCGTTCTTGAACTTCTAGCCCCACAAGTCGGAACACCATGACTCCATTTAGTGGCAGTATTGGATTTTTTTTTTTAGTGTTCTGCTGTGCTATGCCATCTTCACTTAGTCCGCTGCTTACCTTTGGTTGGCAATAACGCCATGATCTTCATATTGCCCCAAATCACTTCTTAGTGGAACTTGACATGGCCCCTTAGCTGCTTCATCTCAAGCATGATATACTGTGTCTCCTCTCCATGCAGTCTTCCATTCCATTCGTTGTAATCACCTCTGAAGGATAGTTGTGCTTCCAAAATTTGTCCCAGAAAATATAAGATACTTTTATCAGGATTCTCTGTATCCTGAAAAGCATCTGCAGAAATCAGTCCTTGCACCTACTAATTACTAGAAATGTTTTAAATTCTCATTGGAATTTAAATCAATAAAACAGTCAAACATCATTGGACATGCAAGAGCTACAGTACCAGGTTGTAACAAAACTACTACAACCATGACCAGCATACAGTACATAATCAGGATTTTGCTTATTTTGCTTCTTCAAAGCTCAACAGACATGTTCATATTTCAGTCCATCCACCCACTTCCCGGTAGTTCCCAAGTCCATTGTTTGTTAGACCTGATCTCTGTAGTCCCACCAATTATCCCATATTGTGTTAAATCTTTGAAGGCATCATCTACTCTTATGTATAGTTTCTACAACATACATGCACCAGTCAACATTTTGCATCCACTTCGCCACTTTCAAAGGAAGCTTGCTATCCCACAGCTGCACCATATCCATAAGAGCTGTTCTGCAGAAGAGAAGATGATATTGAGAGAAGGTTTGTTCTCAAAACGGCCATGGTGTAATATCTGTCTCAGTCTCCAAGACCCTTGAAGAGCTCCTCTGTAACCCGTCCCAAGTGGGCCTAATATGCGGGCAGATCCACAGTGTGTGCAGCAAGGATCCCTTTTGTGCACAGTGACGTAAGCATGTATCTTGCAGTGGTTCTCCTAATCTTGTATAATCTAGTTCTCTTGAAATATGCCCTATGGATTATCATAAATCGTATCAATCTGAAATTTGCCCTAATGTCGGCCACTCATAGGTATTAGCAAGCCTCTGACCAGTCCTACCGCTCTTTCAGAACAGTCGGGCTGTCTACTCTTATTGATTAGTGTTCTGTATATTTGGGAGACCGAATGCTTTCGAAGTGGGTGGGCCAGGATTTTGCGTTCCCAGGGGGATTTATTTGCTATGTGATCAAGATGGGTTTGATGCTTAGATACTGCAGGGTTGAACTGGACATATCAAACTGTTCCTACTTAATAATACAAGACACTGGAATCAGGGACTGGGTTGTTTATTTGTATTTGTTCAATACTTCTTTGGGGGCATTTTTGGTTATATCAAAACCAAAGGAGATGCGCCTTGTCTTTGGGCTTTAGTCAGTTCAGTTCAGTTACTTTATTCAGGTAATTTAATACCCATAAAAGCACAACATCTTAACAAAAAATGAATAGCAGAATGGAAGATTGACAATACACAATTATCAAACATTTATAACAATATAACTATAGCGATTGGTACATTTGGTGGCATATTAAAAAGGAGCTTCATTGGTAATAAATAGATACATTTCTGTTAATATAGCCTTATAGCCTGCCGTAGCGGGCTATACCGGCTGTTAAAGGCCCGCTGCAGCGTTAAAGGCCGAGCCGAAGGCGAGGGACTTTAACAACAGCAGCGGGACTTTAAAAGCCGGTATAGCCCTGCTACGAAGGGCTATAAGGCTATTAGAACATTCTGCCACTAGAGGGCAGAATGTTCTAACAAAACGAAGCCTTCAGGGAACGCGAGGGGATTCAAATCCCCTCCGGCTCCCTGAAGTCTTTGTTCACAGCCAGAGCTGTGAACAAAGACACATTGGAATGTTGGCGCTCCGGGCTTATACCAGCCATTATAAGCCCGGAGCACTCCATTGTTTTCAATGGAGCTCCCAACATTTCAATGTTCTAATAAAACAATATATCAGCTAACAATTGCACAAAGATAGTCAGTCAGGTAAAGGCTCAGAGGTTGGGCATAGTCTTACGTGCTCTAGTGGCAATTCTCAAAAAAGTGCTTATGCGAAGGGTCAGCTCTTCATCAACCAGGGAAACTAAGCATGTATATGCATTATCCAGACTAATAGGTCTTCTCTTTTTAAAAAATGGATTTAAAAGCCACTTTGTATATTTTATATAATACTTACAAAAAAAATAAAAAATGTAAAATTGATTGGCCACTCACCCCATCACAAGGGCGTGGTACATGATCAAGATTATGATGATAGCCGAGAGGGAAGCATAATGCAAATCTAGCAGTTCCTGCTCTAAGGCGGAATAATAGGCTCCTTTCCCAGTGGCTCATGCGTAGGGTGAGATATATAGGTAGGGAGTGATGGTCCTGTTTGATGGACATGTAACTAAGAACAGAAGATTTCTTAGATTCCAGGCCAATCCTTTCTGTGTTATATAAAAAATAGAGCGCATCTCTAAGCTCCTTTTTTGGCACAGTGTCAGCTATATTTGGATTTAAGAAAATACTTTCTTTATTGACACTGCACAGGCTTTGGTGTACTCCACTCAGCCAGGGGATTTCCATCCCTATGTCACACAAAAGGCAATCGTTAATAATCTCTCTAGTGAGGAAGGCAGCCTTATTCTTCCATACCGATAGCCAAAAAAGGGCAGGACGAGCGCGTATAAAATCCGATATAAAATTAAGATTAAGTTCTCTGTGGCAAATGTATTGTGGGGTAGAGATTGGGATGCCCAAAAGATTCCTACAAAACCTATTTTCTTCCTGCTGGATGCAGGAACAATTTACGATACCCCAAATCTCAGCCCCATAAGTAGCCACAGGGACATACTGTAATTTAATTTTTTTTAGAATGGCTGGTATAGCGCCGGTGGTCTTTGGGCGGGGAAGACTGAGGATTGAGTTGGTGGCCTTTGAGAACTTGCTCCTGGAGTGAGCAAGATGCTCAGTCCAGGAGCCGTTCGCAGCAAAGACCAAACCAAGATAGGGAAATGTACATGTGCTTGTCAATTTCTGACTACCCACTACAATGGAACTAAACTGTCGCTTCCCAGGACCACAGGACATTAAAAATGATTTATTAAAATTGACACATATGTCCAAGCTATCCATGTACTCAACAAAAGTCCGTACTAACGTACGCAGGGAATTCGGAGTACGGCCTATGAGGACCGCATCATCTGCGTATAATAGCACGGGAAGAGTTTTACCATTAATCATGGGGACGTCATGGGTCGAGGTCTTAAGCAGACTGTTCAGCCCGTTAATATAAATAATGAAAAGGAGGGGGGCCAAGACACAACCCTGTCTGACCCCCCTTCCTACCTTGATGGCCCCCGAAACCTCGCCACTCATGCCGATCCGCACCTGCGCCTGGAGGTCTTTATGGAGGTACGCTAGGAAATGTACCAAAGGTTCGTCCAAACCATATGCCAAAAGAATTGCCCAGAGCTTCGACCTATTGACAAGGTCGAACGCTGAGGACAGGTCCATAAAGGCCATATAGACTGGAGATTTCCGTGCAATGGTGTATTTCCCAATAACCAAATTGAGATTGAGACATTGCCCGTTGGTGCCCACCTTGCTACGGAAGCCTAGCTGACAGTGATCTAAGATACTATTTTCCTCTGTCCAGGTTAAGATTTTATTATACAGGACTCTTCCCAATATTTTTAGGGTGTTATCAATTAATGAGATCGGCCTACAGTTACTAGGCTGAGACCGATCTCCCTTTTTAAAAATTGGGACTATGATACTCTTAGCCCATATGTCTGGTAACGTAGCATGTGTTAAACTATTAAAAACATTTAAAAGTAGTGGTGCCCAAAAGTCTGGTTTCCATTTTATTAGATCAATTGGTAGCCCATCTGGGCCAGGTGCTTTGTTCCCAAAGCTCTGTTGGATAGCCTCTTCTATATCGGAAATAGTTAACTCAATAGTGGTAAAAGTGCCATAATCATATTGGTCAGGCTCTGGTTGCGGAGTAGCATAGATTTTTGAGAAATGATTTTCCCAGGTCTCGCTTGAAATATTGCAACTAATGGGAGTTAGTAACTGACCCATCGATCGAAGCTCCCTTACTGCGGACCATAAAATGTTGCCCTTTTTTGTACTTGCAGCCTGGGATAGGGTTTCCCAGCGTTCATTTAGGAGGGTTCCCTTCCTTTTCCGGATTGCTATATTATATTCCCTCCTTGCCGATTGTACATCTGTAACACACCTCGGGTTGAATGACAGTGCCCTACGAAGATTCCTATTGGCCCATGTACACTCACGGTCGAACCATCTGGGATTGTTCTCTGCCAATGAGGCAGGTTTCGATAGGAGTGTTTTGATAGGCACAGTTTCGAAAAATCTTGAACTACCTCAGTATGTGCAATATGTAGTGAAAAGCAGGAATTAATAAGATGCATGTTGCCTCTAACTAATGTTTCAAAAAGTTTGCTGCTATCAACGCCCTTCCAAACTAATCTCAAGTTATTAGTTGAAGGTATGAGATTTTTTGCCCCACATTCAAAGGAAAACACAGGCCGAGGTGCTGAGCTCAGCACTATTTTAATGGGGTTATGGTCTCCATAATCCGTTACAATTACTTCAGCGGCCATTAGTTGATCTTCAAGGCAGGGAGAAATAAAAATAAAATCATTGGTTGACGAGCAACCCCTTCCCCTAAATGTTGGTAACTTTTTATTAGTGGTATTAGGGCTGCTCACCAAATCCATAACATTAGTCAAGTTGTTTGATTTTAGAAACAAATTTAACTCTGCTCCCCTACGGGACGAGGGCCCAGGATTACTTGTTCCTTTACCATGCACCACACCATTAATTATATCATTAAAATCTCCTCCCAAAAGAATCCCAGTAGGTCCCTCCATGTTTCGCTGACTATCTAAGTTAGAAATAAAATCAAAAAGCCAAATGAAGTTCCTGTTAGGGACAGAGTAAAAATCATTGTTATAAAAATTTACCAAATATAAACATACCTTCCTTTTAAAAAAAACAACTTGATAGTTTCTACTATTAGTTGGGAGAACCTTAAAACTACCGCCAGCAGCCACATTAATCCAAATGAATAGCCCCCCTGATGGTCTTCCCAATTTAGGGCTGGGGGCTAGTATACTAAAGCAATGGAACCCTTCGATATGAATATCGTCGGTGGCCCGGGTCTCCTGGAACATGACTACATCTTGTTCCTCTACTATGCACAACCAATCTTGTTCTCCAAGCCTGGATTGAAGACCCGCCACGTTCCAACTTAGGACGCTCAGGTTGGCTCCCATGTTAACCATAGTTGAAGCCAATTTATCATTAGAAGATGGGAGTACGATATCTAAATGATCCTCCTCATAGACCTGTAAATTAGTCGACAATGATGGTTGTCAGTCCTGAGCGTCCCAGTTGGAAAGTGCATGGAACCTATTAGCTGCCAAAGGTATTACATGAGCATCCCTAAACGATGTAACTGGTGGTTTGTAAAGATAACCTAAGGGGAGTGCGCAAATGTCGGTATATTGTGAAAAAGATTGTTCTTGGGTACTAAGTAAATGACGAGCCGTGAATGGTCTACGAAAATTGAGGACAATGCAGTCACCGTTGATGTTCTTATCCGAGTGGCCAACCCACCCTACTCTCCTCGCCATAATGATTTCATTCATTGAAGAGGGGTGGATACCTTTATGTTTACGTAGCCAATCTACAGATTTGTTGCGGAGTTCTGACCAGGATTCCCTCTGTCCGTCAGCAAGGTTGGGAACACCAGCCAATACTAACACATAGGGACTAGAAGCCCTATGGGGCAGTCGAATTGATTTCAGAATTGGCTGCCTATGGTTTCCACCTCACCAACTCTGGAGCCACACACATCAAAGGCCACTTGCTCGACCCGGTGTTTACTAACATCCCCACCCTCAAAGCCAAAGAGTCCCTCCCCCTCCCGTGGACGGACCACTTCATGGTCCCTCTTCAATTACCAGGAGCCTTTAAGAAACCCCACAAACCCAGGACCTATACCAGGGACAGGGCTTGGTCCAGACTCTCCGCGGAGGCATGGTCCACAACCCTGAACTCTACTACCCCCACCCCTTCCGAAGATCCGGTCACCGCAGATAGTAAATTCAGGGAGTGGATTTCCACATCACTGGACTCCATCCTCCCCATAAAATCCAGTGAGGACAAAAACGGGAAACTAGGTTCAGCCCCCTGGTACACCCCGGAACTACGGTCTCTCCGCAAGAACTGCAAAAAAGCAGAGCGACTATGGAGGAAAGACTGGCTGCACGCCAGCAAGGAAGCCTATCAGAGGTCAGTGAGACTTTACAAGTCAACTCTGAAAATCACTAAAACCTCGCACTACGACACCAGAATAAAAAATTCCACCAACTCGGCAAGAGAATCTTTTCTCATCGCCAAAGAGCTCTTCAAAATACCATCCCCCCCTCCTCCAACACACTCCCAGCGGATAGAAGTGACGAACTGGCAACCTACTTCAATTCCAAAATCGCCCAGATCCTAGCCTCCCTCCCCCCTCCCTGCCTGCTGAACCCCATGGACCATGATGCATCTACCAACCTTACAGGAAACAACAGGCATCCTCAGCTGACCGCTTTCAGGGCAGTAACTTTGGACGAAGTAGGCTCAACCATGGCCAAAATGAAAAGCGGCTCCCCACTGGATCCCGCCCCCATTAGATTCCTGAAAACAGTAGCCCCTGCCATCGTGCCCACGATCACGGAACTAATAAACATCTCGCTCTCTCAAGGCTCGGTCCCCCCTAGTTGGAAGAGCGCAGTAGTTAAGGCACTTTTAAAAAAACCTCTTCTGGACCCCGCCGACATGGCAAACTACCGACCAATCTCACTCCTTCCATGCGTCAGCAAAATGGCAGAGAAACTGGTCAATGGGCAACTGTCTCAGTTTCTAGAATCGAACAACCTTCTGCGGCAGTCCCAAACTGGGTTCCGCCCGGGCCACGGCACAGATACCGCCCTTCTCGCTGTCATCGAAGAGGCAGGGTGCATTCTGGATTCAGGAGGGTCAGTGGCAGTGATCCTCCTGGACCTCAGCGCAGCCTTTGACACGGTTAACCACCGTGTCCTTCTCCATCGGCTGGCCGTGGCAGGGCTCGCAGGCTCCGCGATTACTTGGATAGAATCCTTCCTTTCAGGGCGCTCGTTCCAGGTATGGGATGGCAATTCACACTCTGCCTCCCTCCCCCTCCTGAGCGGAGTCCCCCAGGGGTCCTCATTAAGCCCCACTTTGTTTAATGCTTACATGGCCCCCCTTGAGGATGTCGTCGCCCCCTTCGGGATCAAGATAGTAAGTTATGCGGACGACACGCAATTGGTCGTCTCTCTCTCACACCTTGACAAACACCCAGACAACCTACTGAATTGCCTCCAGGAAATTCACCACTGGATGTGCGAGTCATCGCTCAAGCTAAACGGCTCAAAGACAGAAGTCATGCTTCTGGGCAAGCAATGGACATCCATCCCAAATGAAGTTCCTGTTAGGGACAGAGTAAAAATCATTGTTATAAAAATTTACCAAATATAAACATACCTTCCTTTTAAAAAAAACAACTTGATAGTTTCTACTATTAGTTGGGAGAACCTTAAAACTACCGCCAGCAGCCACATTAATCCAAATGAATAGCCCCCCTGATGGTCTTCCCAATTTAGGGCTGGGGGCTAGTATACTAAAGCAATGGAACCCTTCGATATGAATATCGTCGGTGGCCCGGGTCTCCTGGAACATGACTACATCTTGTTCCTCTACTATGCACAACCAATCTTGTTCTCCAAGCCTGGATTGAAGACCCGCCACGTTCCAACTTAGGACGCTCAGGTTGGCTCCCATGTTAACCATAGTTGAAGCCAATTTATCATTAGAAGATGGGAGTACGATATCTAAATGATCCTCCTCATAGACCTGTAAATTAGTCGACAATGATGGTTGTCAGTCCTGAGCGTCCCAGTTGGAAAGTGCATGGAACCTATTAGCTGCCAAAGGTATTACATGAGCATCCCTAAACGATGTAACTGGTGGTTTGTAAAGATAACCTAAGGGGAGTGCGCAAATGTCGGTATATTGTGAAAAAGATTGTTCTTGGGTACTAAGTAAATGACGAGCCGTGAATGGTCTACGAAAATTGAGGACAATGCAGTCACCGTTGATGTTCTTATCCGAGTGGCCAACCCACCCTACTCTCCTCGCCATAATGATTTCATTCATTGAAGAGGGGTGGATACCTTTATGTTTACGTAGCCAATCTACAGATTTGTTGCGGAGTTCTGACCAGGATTCCCTCTGTCCGTCAGCAAGGTTGGGAACACCAGCCAATACTAACACATAGGGACTAGAAGCCCTATGGGGCAGTCGAATTGATTTCAGAATTGGCTGCCTATGGTCTCCACCTCACCAACTCTGGAGCCACACACATCAAAGGCCACTTGCTCGACCCGGTGTTTACTAACATCCCCACCCTCAAAGCCAAAGAGTCCCTCCCCCTCCCGTGGACGGACCACTTCATGGTCCCTCTTCAATTACCAGGAGCCTTTAAGAAACCCCACAAACCCAGGACCTATACCAGGGACAGGGCTTGGTCCAGACTCTCCGCGGAGGCATGGTCCACAACCCTGAACTCTACTACCCCCACCCCTTCCGAAGATCCGGTCACCGCAGATAGTAAATTCAGGGAGTGGATTTCCACATCACTGGACTCCATCCTCCCCATAAAATCCAGTGAGGACAAAAACGGGAAACTAGGTTCAGCCCCCTGGTACACCCCGGAACTACGGTCTCTCCGCAAGAACTGCAAAAAAGCAGAGCGACTATGGAGGAAAGACTGGCTGCACGCCAGCAAGGAAGCCTATCAGAGGTCAGTGAGACTTTACAAGTCAACTCTGAAAATCACTAAAACCTCGCACTACGACACCAGAATAAAAAATTCCACCAACTCGGCAAGAGAATCTTTTCTCATCGCCAAAGAGCTCTTCAAAATACCATCCCCCCCTCCTCCAACACACTCCCAGCGGATAGAAGTGACGAACTGGCAACCTACTTCAATTCCAAAATCGCCCAGATCCTAGCCTCCCTCCCCCCTCCCTGCCTGCTGAACCCCATGGACCATGATGCATCTACCAACCTTACAGGAAACAACAGGCATCCTCAGCTGACCGCTTTCAGGGCAGTAACTTTGGACGAAGTAGGCTCAACCATGGCCAAAATGAAAAGCGGCTCCCCACTGGATCCCGCCCCCATTAGATTCCTGAAAACAGTAGCCCCTGCCATCGTGCCCACGATCACGGAACTAATAAACATCTCGCTCTCTCAAGGCTCGGTCCCCCCTAGTTGGAAGAGCGCAGTAGTTAAGGCACTTTTAAAAAAACCTCTTCTGGACCCCGCCGACATGGCAAACTACCGACCAATCTCACTCCTTCCATGCGTCAGCAAAATGGCAGAGAAACTGGTCAATGGGCAACTGTCTCAGTTTCTAGAATCGAACAACCTTCTGCGGCAGTCCCAAACTGGGTTCCGCCCGGGCCACGGCACAGATACCGCCCTTCTCGCTGTCATCGAAGAGGCAGGGTGCATTCTGGATTCAGGAGGGTCAGTGGCAGTGATCCTCCTGGACCTCAGCGCAGCCTTTGACACGGTTAACCACCGTGTCCTTCTCCATCGGCTGGCCGTGGCAGGGCTCGCAGGCTCCGCGATTACTTGGATAGAATCCTTCCTTTCAGGGCGCTCGTTCCAGGTATGGGATGGCAATTCACACTCTGCCTCCCTCCCCCTCCTGAGCGGAGTCCCCCAGGGGTCCTCATTAAGCCCCACTTTGTTTAATGCTTACATGGCCCCCCTTGAGGATGTCGTCGCCCCCTTCGGGATCAAGATAGTAAGTTATGCGGACGACACGCAATTGGTCGTCTCTCTCTCACACCTTGACAAACACCCAGACAACCTACTGAATTGCCTTCAGGAAATTCACCACTGGATGTGCGAGTCATCGCTCAAGCTAAACGGCTCAAAGACAGAAGTCATGCTTCTGGGCAAGCAATGGACATCCATCCCCTCATCGGTCTGGCCAGATGTTTTCTGGGAAGTTCCCACCCCGAAACAAGAAATCAAGACCTTAGGAGTCTGGCTGGAACCCGAGCTGTCGCTGAAAACTCAAGCAGTCAAAACAGCAGGCATCTGTTTCGGGCTCATGCGCTCCATCCGCAAGATCCTTCCACTACTTCCGCCCCTATCTAGGAAACTCCTGGTCCAAGGTCTGATCCTGGCGTGGCTAGACTACAGTAACATGGTCTACCTAGGAGCTCCGGAAGCCACCATGGCAAAACTTCAGCGCACGCAAAATGCAGCTGCCCGGCTCCTTTTGAATCTCCCTTCCAGAGCCTCAGCCAGACCAGCGATCAAGGCCCTCCACTGGCTCCCTATTCGACAAAGGGTAGAATTTAAGGCCCTGTGCACCGCACACAAACTTCTCAATGGTCTTGGCCCTGCTATCCTGAGAGACCTGGTCACCCCTTACAAAGCCCCCAGATCCCTACGCTCGGACAATGAGCGGCTGGCCAACGTCCCTAGATACAGGAAGGCACGCACCGGCGGCCGTCGCTTTTCTGTAAAAGTCTCCTCCGGATGGAATTCACTTCCTCGCCCTCTGAGGACGGAACCCAGCCATCTCCTGTTCCGGAAAAAATTAAAAACGTTGCTGTTCCCAAAATAAGGTCGCCTGTCCCCTCTGGTCTCTACAATGTTAAAGCGCGGGGATGCCTTCGGGTCACCAGGCGCTCTACAAATCGCTAAAAAAAAAAAAAAAAAAGCCGGTGGCAGGCTCAGCACATCTGTGTTAGGACTTGAGTGTGTGTCTCTAAGGTGGTCCGCAGCAACATTATTTGGGTCAGCCTCAATAGTTCCCTGCTGAGGCAAATTACAATTCACACTACCTAGTGTCACATTGAGATCATTTGGGTTACATATTTGAGATGTACCCAAGCTTCCCCTCTGCATAGCAATAGGATTTGACACAGGTAAGTTGTTTTGATTACAACGCGAAACACTGGGATTGACGACGGAGGGTGTAACCTGGGAGGGGAGAGCGACGCCCATCAATTGCGTAACAGGCCCATATTTGTTAGCCACTGATGGTATGGTGTTCCCTCGTCCCACTTCATCAAGAACTTTGTACAACCTCCCACCGCTTAAGTTGTCCACAATACGGTCCAATTGATTACATTTCCCCCACAGCAGTTCAACATTTTTATCAATAACATCCTTGAGGGTAACCAACATAGTCTCAAGAGCTTCCATTGCAAACCCTGTTTGTGTGGTTCCCCTCGCAACACCTATGTTGGCCTTTTTGCACATGGATTCAAAAATACTATCTGTCTGGGTTGCTACTGAATTTGTAATGGCGACCACGACAATGTTTGGGTTCCCAACCGGTTGGCGGCCTTTAACGTGGATTTGGCAGAGGCGACATACTTTTTTTTAGTAGATTGACCACTTAATTTAATGTTCCTTTGTGCCTTAGCGGCATTAGCCCTAGTATTAATACAGGATACGTCTAAAACAGACACATTAGGGAAGTCTCCAAATGGCAAAAGTAGGTTAGGGGAAACAGAAACAGGTCTTGCTGGAGATATGTTTGGTGTGTTTGGACAAGTTGTGTTGACATTAGCAGAACCACCCAGCGACAAACGAGATTGTAGCGTGGCAGGTTCCAGAGACAACCGTCTTTCAGTCAGATGGATTTCATGAGTTAGAAGTGATTCAGCCCTTACGATAAATGCGTCCAGGGTCCCGGCTACACCTTTTAGTTTACTCATTTTGCAACACAAAGTGATGTAGTAGCCCAATTACACAATTGTGGACCCACCAAACAACAGCTAATACAATGGGCAGTAAGCGGCTTCACAGTACCTTAACACCGGATATCCGTAGATGGGGGGACAAGACAACATTGACTGCCTCTGCTGGGGCCAAATAACGTGGCCCAGCCCAGCCTCCTTCGGCCTCGGACGGGCCCGTCCTTGGCCCGGGCTTGGCAAGGCGCGCGTCCCGCGAAGCGGGAGCCGCACTGTGCTTTATGCGCCTCCGGGCACGGTAGAGTGGCAGCAGCGCCTCCTAGCAGCAAAGCAATGTGGGGTCAGTAGTCCTCCCCTCTCGCGGCGATTTTACAGCGGTTCCCGCGAAGCGGGAGCCGCACTGTGCTTTATGCGCCTCCGGGCTCAGTAGAGTGGCGGCAGCGCCTCCTAGCAGCAAAGCAATGTGGGGTCAGTAGTCCTCCCCTCTCGCTGCGATTTTACAGCGGTTCCCGCGAAGCGGGAGCCGCACTGTGCTTTATGCACCTCCGGGCACGGTAGAGAGGCGGCTGCGCCTCCTAGCAGCAAAGCAATGTGGGGTCAGTAGTCCTCCGCTCTCGCGGCGATTTTACAGTGGTTCCCGCGAGGCGGGAGCCGCACTGTGCTTTATGCGCCTCTGGGCGCGGTAGAGTGGCGGCAGCGCCTCCTAGCAGCAAAGCAGTGTGGGGTCAGTATTCCTCCCCTCTCGCGGCGATTTTACAGCGGGTTTTAGTCTCTATCCTGGGCGTCAAGTGAACAGAGGGAAAAGTCAGACGAAGTTGCTGTCGTCCTGTCTCTTACTCCTGTTGTCCACGGCGTTGGGATTGTCTCCTCACGAGGGAACAGGAAAAACAAAACAAAACGGGGTCAAGTAGGCAAACTAAAATCCAAAATAGGGGGAGAGGGGGTTATTCTGGACCCTTTAGCAGTGCCCTGTCCTGTGTCGTGCCTAAGTGAAGGAGTACAGTTGTGACACTAAGGCGATGCGGCCCGTAAACCTGCCCACCAGCCCTTCAGTGAAAGTAAATGTGTGAAGGGCACTTGCCTGAACCCACGACCATACAAGGCCGTGGGGATGTGTCAGAACCAGCTCTTCTCTTGCTGGCCGTTGACACGGGAGCAGAATGACGCAAGCTCCCAATTCCTCCTCCAAACTCCCCGGCCTCCACACAATCTAAATGCGTAGCCAGAAGAGCCCCAAGGGGGAAAGGGGAATTGGACAGAGAAGAGAATGCACACACTGGTGGACTTCCTTTCTTCTTCTTCTTATGTAGTCTATCTTTTCTCTGGCTCTTGCTGTTGCTCGTGAGCTGTAAATAAACAATTACATGTAAAACACCTTCTACTTCCTTTCTCTTCCTACTTTCATCTTTCCTTATTCTCTATTGTACCCACCCTGGTGCTGTGTGCCTTTGCTTCTCTTCTAAGCTACTCGTTCTTCTGTTCTTAATGTTTTTTCACTGTAAGATAATAAACTTGTGTTATTATGTTTCTTTCTTCCTTCCTGACCTCTTTTGTTTTTTCCTCTAGACTCACTTACTGGACAGAGAACGGAAGCCTTGGTTCATTTCTTATTCTTCTTCACCTTTTATACGTTTTTTTTATTCTCTAACCACTGTTGCTTCACTGTAGTTTTTGTCCCATACTATTCTGTGTCATTTGTGTTCTGCCCTCAAGAGTTTCACTCCCAAAGGTGTTTATTGTCAGGAATCGAAATTGTCTCGGAACTGCTATTGTGTAAATTAAACCTTTATATTCAAGACTTGAGCTGACTCTAACTCGTACTGATAGCTGGCGCTACTCCTGTACTTGAGCTGACTTCTTCTTTGAACGCTGCGCACTCGTTCACTAGAACCGGTGCTTCTGCCAAACTCACGCTGTTGCTAAGTTCGGAACTTTTTCTCTGGTAGAAATTGGAACAGTCTTACTTGGGTTTGCTGGCTGCCTTCGAACTCAAATATTCTCCTCAGAATTCTCGCAACGCGTAGCTTCTTTTTCCTGACTAACGCGACGCGATGAAGTAACCTCCTACTCCTCTCACAGTTCAGGTGAAGTGCGCAGCTCTCCGCGCGCCTCACTTGTATCACGCAAATCTGCCAAATCAACTAGAGCGCTAACCCGTTTCTGATTAAGGAACGCTCTGCCGCCATATTGCATTCGACCTTGCACCAAATGCTGTTTACACAGTTTTGACAACACGGCCACCATCATTCCTTTCTTGACATGTGACCTCCTTGTTGGGGACCTGACAGTACCCTCCCTCAAAGATCTTCCTTCCTTCTGGATCTTGTTTGGAAATCTTCTGTGGAATTCTGCTACTAGTTGTGGAGCTTTAACTTCAGACTCTGGCTCCCAGGATCTTTCCACCGGACCATAACCCTTCCAAACTAGTAAGTAATACAACCTTCCATCTTGCAGTTTAGAGTCTAAAATCTGTTTAACTTCAAACTCATCTCCCTTCTCAGTTTGAATTGGCTTTGGGGTCTTACTCAATCTCACTTCTGGTTCTGCCTTCTTTAATAAAGAAACATGAAAGACTGGGTGTATACGTAACCTCTTAGGTAATTTTAGCTGATAATTTAAGGTGCTGAGTTTTTTCGCAATTGGATAAGGTCCAATATATCGTGGTTGGAATTTCCTAACCCCTTTTAATCTGATATTTTTTGTATTTAACCAAACCTTATCTCCCACTAACAATTCTGGTTCTTTTCTTCTCTTTTTGTCTGCGTAGTGTTTGTATTTTGCCTTCGCTACTGTTAGATTTTTGATAGCTCTACTATGGACTTGTGTCAATTGTTCTACCCAATTGGATACTGCCGGAACACCCACTTCTTGGAAGTTTAAGGAATGTTGTGGATGTCTACCAGTATTCAGAAAGAATGGAGTGTAACCAGTCGAAGCATTTGTAGTGTTATTATGTGCAAATTCTGCTGCCCATAAATAATCGGGCCAGTCTCCCTCCTGTTCTAAAAGACACAATCTCAGATATTGCTCCAGTTCCTGATTCGTGCGTTCTGTTTGTCCATCTGACTCTGGGTGGAAACTAGTGGTGTAATGATTCTCTATGTTTAAACGCTTGGTGAATGCCTTCCAGAAATGAGACAGAAACTGAGAGCCCCTATCTGACACCAAAATCTTAGGTATGCCATGTGCACGAACTACATGCTGGCTGAAAGCATCCGCTAAAACCTTGGCAGATGGTACTCCCTTTAAGGGCACAAAATGCGCCATTTTTGTAAAGGCGTCCACACACACTAGAATGGAATCATAACCATGACTAGAGGGTAAATCTACTATGAGATCTAAGGTCACTGTGTGCCAGGGAAAAGGAGGGGTGGGCAAGGGCTGTAACAGGCCTTGTGGACGTTTCCTTTCTGATTTTCCCCTAGCACAAGTCTCACAAGTCGCTACATACTGATGGATATCCTTGATCATATTTGGCCACCAGAATCGTCTGCGCACCAATTCCTTTGTCTTGTTAATTACCTTGTGTCCTGATAAGATGCTATCATGACATTCTTTTAAAGCCTTGAATTGCATCTCTGGAGTGGGCGAGTATAATGCTCCATGGTGATAGGGTAGTCCTTCTCGCATTTCTCTTTTGGAATCTTCTTTTAACCAACTCCTCATCTCTTCGCAACTCAAGGGATCTTCTTTCTCTTGATTCTCAACGGTTTCTTGTAAAACAGCATTGATCACTTTTTCCGCTGGAATTATTGCCTGATCCAAAACCTTTTCCGTGACTCCTTCCGTCTCTAATCTAGATAGGGCATCCGCCTTTCCATTCTGGGTTCCAGGTCGAAAAGTAATTACAAAATCGTATTCAGAGAAATACAAGGACCAGCGTAGCTGTCTGGGAGTTAAAGTTCGGGCTGATTTTAAAAACTTCAAATTTCGGTGATCTGTATACACTGTTACTACATGCCGAGCTCCCATCAAATAATGCCTCCACTCCTTGAAAGCATCCTTAATGGCCAGTAATTCTTTTTCAGTGATTGTATAATTGATTTCTGGAGGTGTTAATTTTCGAGAGCGGAAGGCCACTGGATGGAGCTGGCCCGTAGTTTTGTGTCTCTGCGATAACACTCCTCCCAAGGCCAAATTCGACGCATCCGTTTCAACAAAGAATGGTTCTGCAGGATCTGGATGCAACAAAATTGGCGCTGTGGTGAAATCCTTCTTCAATTGTACAAATGCTGCCTCTGCTTCAACATCCCACTGGAAAGGAACTCCCTTCTTCAATAAACGTGTGATTGGGATTAACTTTTTTGAGAAATCCTGAATAAATCTCCTATAGAAGTTGGCAAATCCTATGAAACTTTGGATTTCTTTAACTGAGGTAGGGGATTTCCACTCAGTCACAGCCTTTATCTTATGTTCATCCATGGTGATTCCTCCAGGAGCAAGTACAAATCCCAAGAACTCGACTGTGGTTACATCAAATGCACATTTGTCCAATTTGACAAATAGCCCATTCTCACGAAGTCTTTGTAGTACCTTCTTGACATGTTCTTCATGTGTCTCTACTTCTGTCGAGTAAATCAGTATGTCGTCAATATATACGATTGCTATTTGATCTATGCAATCCTTCAAAACATCATTTATAAAATGTTGAAATGCAGCTGGTGCGTTGCATAGCCCATATGGCATCACCTGGTATTCGAATAAACCTTGCTTAGTTATAAATGCCGTCTTCCACTCATCACCTTCTCTGATTCGGACCAGGTGATAAGCTCCTCGCAGATCTAGCTTGGTATAGATTTTAGCTTCTTTCACCTGGTCCAGAAGAGTGGAACATATTACCAGGAGGACAAAGTTCCTGCGGGCAGGTACAAAAAGTCACCTGAGCCCTTAAAAATAAATGAGGAGTGAAAGAGTTCCTAGTTTGAAGAACCACACAGGTAAGTGGAGGACCACTCTATGTCCTCTGTTGCCCTCACACACCCCGAAAGGTGTCATGCTTCATCATCGGGCGGTTGCTCCTCGTAGGGCCGGCGCTGCAATTCCCTACGGGCCCCCGAAGGGTCACTTTTTCGGAGATCTTTTTTGGAACCGCCGGATGGTGCATGTGGGTATGTGGAAAGTGGGTTCTGTATAGAGGGTAAAAAAGGTGCGTGCAAGTGAGTGAAAAACATGGTGGGTCATCATGCAGCAACTTGTATAGATGTACCCTGAGCAGAATTAAACTGCTAAAAAATTGAGACCCTGAAGGCACAATCTGCCCATGGATCAGGGATCAAAGGCCAACATGTTTCGCGCCTCTATCGCCTGAGAGGTCGGTGGCGCTTCGTCAGGACCAAATTCTTAACAATAAGTGCACGTGAAAAATAAGTAAATCAAGTTAAAATACCCTCAATATCGGTCTGGGCAAACGCCTGTACACTCTCAGTGCGGTAACAGGTCAGCGATGAAGGAATCGCTCCAGGTCAATATCTAGGAAAGGAGAAGAGAAGAAAAAGGCCACAGGGATGTGTATCAGAAAAACTTAATACAACATAAGTGTGCCACAGTCGTGTGCACATCAACCCCAAGCCAACGCCAGGACACAAGGCCTGGATATATAGAGGGGCACCAACACCAAGCACGGCATCTAACAGAATTACCCACCCAACAGTGGTCGTATCATGGCATGTCAAAAATGTAAACCGATCATCCATATGTAGGGCCAAGGAAACATAATCTCACCAAATATGACACATTCCTTATCCCAAAAGGGGGAAAGCTCGCCCCTCGTGACAGAAATAGAAGCTATATTGACAGGGTTAAGACCTTACCTAACCGGTATATTATACAAAAACCAACAGCTAGGCGTGTGGAATTCCTGCAGATTATTGGGAATTCAGCTCGGGTCATTACACCGCTGTACCGCCCCCATCCATGCGGCTGCCAGTAATGATCTGCCCACGGCAGCACTTGCCTCTTAAATAGGTCACGGGAACTCGCCAAAAGGTGATTCCTTTCACCGGGTCAATTCTATTTCCGGGTCCCGGGCTTGCAACAAAGCACAGTTGCGCATGCGTATAGCATTCTTGATAGTGCGCGTGCGTGTGAAAGGGAAACTAATCCCCTGTGCCCCGATACGGGCATTCCATGGTTATTTAAAATATGTCACTCAAACGCAATATCCGAAATTAGCGTAATGAAGATATCATGTGCAACCATAGGTGAAGATGGTATGTTGCAAAATTTCCTAGATATTGACCTGGAGCGATTCCTTCATCGCTGACCTGTTACCGCACTGAGGGTGTACAGGCGTTTGCCCAGACCGATATTGAGGGTATTTTAACTTGATTTACTTATTTTTCACGTGCACTTATTGTTAAGAATTTGGTCCTGACGAAGCGCCACCGACCTCTCAGGCGATAGAGGCGCGAAACATGTTGGCCTTTGATCCCTGATCCATGGGCAGATTGTGCCTTCAGGGTCACAATTTTTTAGCAGTTTAATTCTGCTCAGGGTACATCTATACAAGTTGCTGCATGATGACCCACCATGTTTTTCACTCACTTGCACGCACCTTTTTTACCCTCCATACAGAACCCACTTTCCACATACCCACATGCACCATCCGGCGGTTCCAAAAAAGATCTCCGAAAAAGTGACCCTTCGGGGGCCCGTAGGGAATTGCAGCGCCGGCCCTACGAGGAGCAACCGCCCGATGATGAAGCATGACACCTTTCGGGGTGTGTGAGGGCAACAGAGGACATAGAGTGGTCCTCCACTTACCTGTGTGGTTCTTCAAACTAGGAACTCTTTCACTCCTCATTTATTTTTAAGGGCTCAGGTGACTTTTTGCACCTGCCCGCAGGAACTTTGTCCTCCTGGTAATATGTACCTAGTCTTGGGAGCATGGACACTGGACCTTTTTGTAGCTCCTAGATCCCCCCCTCTTTTTGTGTTTGATATATTGAGTACGGCGGTGTAGCCGTAGGATCATTTATCTTTAGTTCCTTTTCTAGGGGTACACAATCCTTCACAACCACAACCTTGATTTGGGTAATGCACGAGTTGTCCCTTGACAAGGGTTTGGCACTACTTGTTCTACTCACACCCTACTGTGTTTCATATGGCAGCAATCTTGTTGGGGTTGGTCCTTTAGGGGCATTCACAATGTAAACAAATCTCATTCCTTATTACTCGCCCCCCTTTCCATTGGTTAGAAGCTATAGTGCATTCCAACCTTTCATGTGGTGTGCTGGCTGTTAATCACCAATATACATTAATGATATTGCGTTTGAGTGACATATTTTAAATAACCATGGTATGCCCGTATCGGGGCACAGGGGATTAGTTTCCCTTTCACACGCACGCGCACTATCAAGAATGCTATACGCATGCGCAACTGTGCTTTGTTGCAAGCCCGGGACCCGGAAATAGAATTGACCCGGTGAAAGGAATCACCTTTTGACGAGTTCCCGTGACCTATTTAAGAGGCAAGTGCTGCCGTGGGCAGATCATTACTGGCAGCCGCATGGATGGGGGCGGTACAGCGGTGTAATGACCCGAGCTGAATTCCCAATAATCTGCAGGAATTCCACACGCCTAGCTATTGGTTTTTGTATAATGAACCGGTTGGGTAAGGTCTTAACCCTGTCAATATAGCTTCTATTTCTGTCACGAGGGGCGAGCTTTCCCCCTTTTGGGATAAGGAATGTGTCATATTTGGTGAGATTATGTTTCCTTGGCCCTACATATGGATGACCGGTAAACATTTTTGACATGCCATGATACGACCACTGTTGGGTGGGTAATTCTGTTAGATGCCGTGCTTGGTGTTGGTGCCCCTCTATATATCCAGGCCTTGTGTCCTGGCGTTGGCTTGGGGTTGATGTGCACACGACTGTGGCACACTTATGTTGTATTAAGTTTTTCTGATACACATCCCTGTGGCCTTTTTCTTCTCTTCTCCTTTCCTAGATATTGACCTGGAGCGATTTCTTCATCGCTGACCTGTTACCGCACTGAGGGTGTACAGGCGTTTGCCCAGACCGATATTGAGGGTATTTTAACTTGATTTACTTATTTTTCACGTGCACTTATTGTTAAGAATTTGGTCCTGACGAAGCGCCACCGACCTCTCAGGCGATAGAGGCGCGAAACATGTTGGCCTTTGATCCCTGATCCATGGGCAGATTGTGCCTTCAGGGTCACAATTTTTTAGCAGTTTAATTCTGCTCAGGGTACATCTGTACAAGTTGCTGCATGATGACCCACCATGTTTTTCACTCACTTGCACGCACCTTTTTTACCCTCCATACAGAACCCACTTTCCACATACCCACATGCACCATCCGGCGGTTCCAAAAAAGATCTCCGAAAAAGTGACCCTTCGGGGGCCCGTAGGGAATTGCAGCGCCGGCCCTACGAGGAGCAACCGCCCGATGATGAAGCATGACACCTTTCGGGGTGTGTGAGGGCAACAGAGGACATAGAGTGGTCCTCCACTTACCTGTGTGGTTCTTCAAACTAGGAACTCTTTCACTCCTCATTTATTTTTAAGGGCTCAGGTGACTTTTTGCACCTGCCCGCAGGAACTTTGTCCTCCTGGTAATATGTACCTAGTCTTGGGAGCATGGACACTGGACCTTTTTGTAGCTCCTAGATCCCCCCCTCTTTTTGTGTTTGATATATTGAGTACGGCGGTGTAGCCGTGGGATCATTTATCTTTAGTTCCTTTTCTAGGGGTACACAATCCTTCACAACCACAACCTTGATTTGGGTAATGCACGAGTTGTCCCTTGACAAGGGTTTGGCACTACTTGTTCTACTCACACCCTACTGTGTTTCATATGGCAGCAATCTTGTTGGGGTTGGTCCTTTAGGGGCATTCACAATGTAAACAAATCTCATTCCTTATTACTCGCCCCCCTTTCCATTGGTTAGAAGCTATAGTGCATTCCAACCTTTCATGTGGTGTGCTGGCTGTTAATCACCAATATACATTAATGATATTGCGTTTGAGTGACATATTTTAAATAACCATGGTATGCCCGTATCGGGGCACAGGGGATTAGTTTCCCTTTCACACGCACGCGCACTATCAAGAATGCTATACGCATGCGCAACTGTGCTTTGTTGCAAGCCCGGGACCCGGAAATAGAATTGACCCGGTGAAAGGAATCACCTTTTGACGAGTTCCCGTGACCTATTTAAGAGGCAAGTGCTGCCGTGGGCAGATCATTACTGGCAGCCGCATGGATGGGGGCGGTACAGCGGTGTAATGACCCGAGCTGAATTCCCAATAATCTGCAGGAATTCCACACGCCTAGCTGTTGGTTTTTGTATAATGAACCGGTTAGGTAAGGTCTTAACCCTGTCAATATAGCTTCTATTTCTGTCACGAGGGGCGAGCTTTCCCCCTTTTGGGATAAGGAATGTGTCATATTTGGTGAGATTATTTTTCCTTGGCCCTACATATGGATGACTGGTTTACATTTGTGACATGCCATGATACGACCACTGTTGGGTGGGTAATTCTGTTAGATGCCGTGCTTGGTGTTGGTGCCCCCTCTATATATCCAGGCCTTGTGTCCTGGCGTTGGCTTGGGGTTGATGTGCACACGACTGTGGCACACTTATGTTGTATTAAGTTTTTCTGATACACATCCCTGTGGCCTTTTTCTTCTCTTCTCCTTTCCTAGATATTGACCTGGAGCGATTCCTTCATCGCTGACCTGTTACCGCACTGAGGGTGTACAGGCGTTTGCCCAGACCGATATTGAGGGTATTTTAACTTGATTTACTTATTTTTCACGTGCACTTATTGTTAAGAATTTGGTCCTGACGAAGCGCCACCGACCTCTCAGGCGATAGAGGCGCGAAACATGTTGGCCTTTGATCCCTGATCCATGGGCAGATTGTGCCTTCAGGGTCACAATTTTTTAGCAGTTTAATTCTGCTCAGGGTACATCTATACAAGTTGCTGCATGATGACCCACCATGTTTTTCACTCACTTGCACGCACCTTTTTTACCCTCCATACAGAACCCACTTTCCACATACCCACATGCACCATCCGGCGGTTCCAAAAAAGATCTCCGAAAAAGTGACCCTTCGGGGGCCCGTAGGGAATTGCAGCGCCGGCCCTACGAGGAGCAACCGCCCGATGATGAAGCATGACACCTTTCGGGGTGTGTGAGGGCAACAGAGGACATAGAGTGGTCCTCCACTTACCTGTGTGGTTCTTCAAACTAAGAACTCTTTCACTCCTCATTTATTTTTAAGGGCTCAGGTGACTTTTTGCACCTGCCCGCAGGAACTTTGTCCTCCTGGTAATATGTACCTAGTCTTGGGAGCATGGACACTGGACCTTTTTGTAGCTCCTAGATCCCCCCCTCTTTTTGTGTTTGATACCAGAAGAGTGGAAATCAGAGGTAAAGGGTAACGGTTCTTGATTGTTATTCGATTTATTGCCCTGTAGTCTATGCACATGCGTAATTCTCCATTTTTCTTTGGAATGAAAAACAAAGGGGAAGATACTGGAGACTGCGAAGGTCGAATGAATCCATTCTCTAGGTATTCCGCCAGATACTTCTTTAAATGTTTATCTTCTTGTTCGGTCAAGGCATAGATTCTACTGCAGGGTAAGTTCACTCCAGGTTCCAAGTCTATTTTACAATCATACTCCCTGTGAGGAGGTAATTTCTTTGCTTCAACTTCATTAAAGACATCCTGATATTCTCTATATTTTTCGGGTAAAGTTACTGTGTCTATCAAACAAACTGAATTTTCGTTTTCACTTAAATGATAAGCAGGAGATTTTTTTATTCTACTTTTGCAGTCTTTGAAACAATTTTCCTTGCAGTAATCCGAGTTCAAGGTTATCGTTCTTGCTGCCCAATCTATGGTGGGGTTATGCTCCGTGAGCCAAGGTAACCCTAAGATCAATTGGAACTGTGGGGCGTCTATTAGATTGAATTGTAATATTTCACGATGACCTTCTGTGGTTTCTAGATGCACTGGTTCTGTGTGACTCACAATGGGGCCTGATGACAGATTGGTACCGTCTACTGCTCTGACGGGCTCACTCTTCTCCTTTTGGATTGCTTGTAATCCAATTCTCCCTGCGAATTGTAAATCGCAGAAATTACCTGTCGCTCCCGAGTCTATCATTACTGCTATCTGACTCCTTTTCTGTTCTCGATAGCTCAGAGTGACAGATATCACCAAATGAGGAGTGGCTGCTTGCAAAGTATTTGCCAAAGCATGATTCTTTGGAGCTGAATTCGTTTCTGCAACCACCAGTCCAACTCCAGCTACTGGTGGCGCGTGGCGTTTTCCGCCGACTGCGTCTTGGGCCTTTTGGGGCAATCTCGAACAAAATGCTCACTTCCTCCACAATAGAGACACAATTTATTGTTCCGCCTTTTCTCCTTCTCCTCCTTTGTAAGAGGTCCACGGATAGTTCCTATTTGCATGGGCTCAATTCCGCGATTTGTATCATGCTCCTTATGTGGCTCATATCTGGCTCTATCAAAACGCGGTACACTGGGTCGAAATTCTCGTTTCTTCTCACCCCTTCTCTCGCTCTGACGAAAATCAATCTCCAAAACTAGATCCACCAAAGCGGAGATGTCTGTTGGACGATTGGGAACTTGCGCTAAGGCATCTTTTAATTCATCCTTTAGCCCCCGATAAAATACTGCTGCTCGTTTGTTCTCTGGCCATTCCGTTTCTAACACCAACTTGTTGAATTGTGCCAAGTATGCAACTAACTCTCTGTTTCCTTGTCGGATCTCTAAAAGTTCAT
Organism: Triturus cristatus; assembly: GCF_964204655.1. Taxonomy (NCBI): domain Eukaryota; kingdom Metazoa; phylum Chordata; class Amphibia; order Caudata; family Salamandridae; genus Triturus; species Triturus cristatus. The sequence goes on from NC_140586.1 coordinate 530,917,172, forward strand.
TGTCGGTAGCTTGAGACACCTTCCGACGGTCAAAAATTCGCATGAACTCTTTCTTGAAGTCTTCTAAATTGAATAGCACAGGGTCGTTTCTGGTGACCAAAGGCATTGACCAAGCTGCAGCATCCCCACTTAGGTAGGACAGGATAAATGCCACTCGAGACTGTGCATCTGGAAACAATGCTGGTCTGCACATAAAGTGCAAAGAACATTGTGTTAAAAAGACTTGGGCCTTCTGGGGGTCTCCACTAAAGCGTTCTGGGGGTGCTAGGGGAATCACCGGGGATAGGGAATGTATTACTTGTGTGTTTACCCTTGACTGGGACGGAGCTGCTTCCTCAAATGAACCCAAAACTGGGGAAGATATCTTATACTCATCTTCCGCAACCAAACTCCCTATTCTTTGCGCCAATTCTGTGGTGTCCTTCTTGAGTTCCCTGTTTTCTTCTCTAACGGTAATTAATTCTCTTTGTATCTCATCCAAAATGTTCCCCAGCTTCTTTAAATCCAAACCTTCCGCCATTCTGCTCAGGTGCCTTATACCTCGTGGGCACTTCACTCTGTCAGAACCAGCTCTTCTCTTGCTGGCCGTTGACAAGGGAGCAGAATGACGCAAGCTCCCAATTCCTCCTCCGAACTCCCCGGCCTCCACACAATCTAAATGCGTAGCCAGAAGAGCCCCAAGGGGGAAAGGGGAATTGGACAGAGAAGAGAATGCACACACTGGAGGACTTCCTTTCTTCTTCTTCTTATGTAGTCTATCTTTTCTCTGGCTCTTGCTGTTGCTCGTGAGCTGTAAATAAACAATTACATGTAAAACACCTTCTACTTCCTTTCTCTTCCTACTTTCATCTTTCCTTATTCTCTATTGTACCCACCCTGGTGCTGTGTGCCTTTGCTTCTCTTCTAAGCTACTCGTTCTTCTGTTCTTAATGTTTTTTCACTGTAAGATAATAAACTTGTGTTATTAAGTTTCTTTCTTCCTTCCTGACCTCTCTTTTGTTTTTTCCTCTAGACTCACTTACTGGACAGAGAACGGAAGCCTTGGTTAATTTCTTATTCTTCTTCACCTTTTATACGTTTTTTTTATTCTCTAACCACTGTTGCTTCACTGTAGTTTTTGTCCCATACTATTCTGTGTCATTTGTGTTCTGCCCTCAAGAGTTTCACTCCCAAAGGTGTTTATTGTCAGGAATCGGAATTCTCTCGGAACTGCTATTGTGTAACTTAAACCTTTATATTCAAGACTTGAGCTGACTCTAACTCGTACTGATAGCTGGCGCTACTCCTGTACTTGAGCTGACTTCTTCTTTGAACGCTGCGCACTCGTTCACTAGAACCGGTGCTTCTGCCAAACTCACGCTGTTGCTAAGTTCGGAACTTTTTCTCTGGTAGAAATTGGAACAGTCTTACTTGGGTTTGCTGGCTGCCTTCGAACTCAAATATTCTCCTCAGAATTCTCGCGACGCGTAGCTTCTTTTCCCTGACTAACGCAACGCGATGAAGTAACCTCCTACTCCTCTCACAGTTCAGGTGAAGTGCGCAGCTCTCCGCGCGCCTCACTTGTATCACGCAAATCTGCGAAATCAACTAGAGCGCTAACCCGTTTCTGATTAAGGAACGCTCTGCCGCCATATTGCATTCGACCTTGCACCAAATGCTGTTTACACAGTTTTGACAACACGGCCACCATCATTCCTTTCTTGACATGTGACCTCCTTGTTGGGGACCTGACAGGATGGGAGTTGCAGCCTCCACTTCCCTCTTGGGAGTACTGGACTCCAGCGTGTTGCTCCCTGAGCGGTTTCCTCCAGCGCAGTCCTCCTCCTCGCGGGAAACGGTTCCGTCATCTCTCAGCACGCTTGGTCCTTCCCATAATCGTTCCACTCCTCTGCTACCTCAGGGATTCCGCTTCTCCGTCGACTCGTCCGTCTTCTTTTCCTCTCCCCCTTCTCTATTGGCGGCATCCCCTCATCAGCTGTAGCTCTGCCCTCCTGCACTCGAGTTGCTGGAAACTACCTCTGGGCTTGCAGGGTTTTGTGGAACACTACCTCTACTTCTGGGACAGGGTAGCGCGGGCGCCATGGTGGAGTTCTCTGGACAGTTACCCGTAACTGTCTCGGATTGCTCACACGGCCTTCCCTCCAGAATGGAAGTGACGGCCATTTGGAAACAGGGTAGCGAGAAACGAAATCCACATTTGATTGCAGCTTACCCGGAATGTGCAAGGTCTGATAGGTGAATGGCTGTAAGGCAAGGAACCAGCGCAGTATTTTAGAAATGGAGTCCTTATGCAGGGAAAGCCAGGTTAAAGGGTCATGGTCTGTAAATAGCAGGAAGGGGCGAGCCAAGAGATAATACAGAAGGGCTTCCAGGGCCCATTTAATGGCCAGGCATTCTTTCTCTATTGTCGCATTCCAGGTCTCTCTAGGGAAGAGCTTCCTGTTGGGGAAAAGAATGGGACGTAGATCCCCTTTACAGTCAGGTTGGGATAAGATAACACCGAGGCCCCTGTCAAAGGCATCGGTCTGCAGAATAAAGGTTTTCTGGTAATCCGGGCAGGTGAGGATAGGAGTGCTACTTAAGGATTCTTTTAGTTGGCAAAAACTGTTTTCCAGAGTACTGAACCAGTGAAAGGGCTTTCCTGTCATTGATTTGGTCAAAAGGTCTGTGAGAGGACTGGCTATGTCTGAGAAATGAGTGGCGACCCTTGACCCTACCTGGTAGGTCGCTCCCCCGCCGCACAGCGCCGCCTGTGTGTCTGCCGCTGCTGCTGCTGAGTTAGGTTGGTCACTGCATTGTCTGTACTGCTTGTTCTTTGTTGTGCCCGTAACTGCTCTTTCTCTGTCCTCCCCCGCCACCTGTACTTGCTCTGTGCCTGTTTTTTTGCCTCTGTTCCCCCCGCTTCTCTGTGCCCGTTCCCGCCTCTGTTCCCCTCGCTGCCCCACGTCTCTGTGCCCGTTCTCGCCTCTGTTCCCCCCGCTGCCCCGCGTCTCGGTGCCCGTTCTCCCATCTGTTCCCCTCGCTGCCCCGTATCTCCATAACTGCCTTGCCTTGCCTTCTGTATCTTCGTTGCCCCCCTTCCCTGTGCCTCTTTGCCTTCTGTACCCTTCGTCATCCTGCTCCGCTCCCGCCGCTGGCTCCCCTGTGGCGCCGCCCCCCCTGACTGCTCATTCGCTGCCCACCACCCAGCTGCGCCTCCCTCCCACTTCACCATATATGCCGGCCGCTGCACGGTGAGGTGAGCGACCCTTGACCCTACCTGGTAGGTCGCTCCCCCACCGCACAGCGCCGCCTGTGTGTCTGCCGCTGCTGAGTTAGGTTGGTCACTGCATTGTCTATACTGCTTGTTCTTTTTTGTGCCCGTAACTGCTCTTTCTCTGTCCTGCCCTGCCACCTTTACTTGCTCTGTGCCTGTTTTTTTGACTCTGTTCCCCCGCTGCCCTGCGTCTCTGTGCCCGTTCCCGCCTCTGTTACCCTCGCTGCCCCGCGTCTCTGTGCCCGTTCTCGCCTCTGTTCCCCCCGCTGCCCGCGTCTCTGTGCCCGTTCTTGCCTCTGTTCCCCTCGCTGCCCCGTATCTCCATAACTGCCTTGCCTTGCCTTCTGTATCTTCATTGCCCCCTTACCTGTGCCTCTTTGCCTTCTGTACCCTTCGTCGTCCCGCTCCGCTCCCGCCGCTGCCTTCCCTGCGGCCCCGCCCTCCTGACTGTCCATTTGCTGCCCCACCTCCCACCTCCCAGCTGCTCCTCCCTCCCACCTCCCCATATATGCCGGCCGCTGCGTGGTGAGGAGAGAGACCCTTTGTAGAAGGGGACCTCAGCTAGGCCTACTAGTGCAAGGGGTTCACCCTTCTCTGCACAGAGTCCTCAGACCAATAGGAAGAAGTTGGCACAGAAACTGGAATAGAAAATACAAAGTTTAATAAACCTCATGAGGTGGAACTACATTCACACACCACCCTTCGGTAATGAATGAAGTAGCATACCGAACAGAAGGAGCATGGTCCTTTTATACCCACACAGGGGCACAAAAGAAGGCTGTACAAGTACAGAAGAAGGTTTTAAGTACATATATGGTCATATAGAAATGCACAGTCGACAAGTAGGAGGAGTTAACAGTTTGCCAATGCTAGTAAACACATCCTGACAGTTACATACTACTAACAGCTGCAAGGACAGCTGCAAACTCAACTGGGCATGTGCGAAGGTGGAAGATGCTAAATATAGTTAGTTTCTAGGCAGATTACAAGAGCAGTCAACACTGAGGGAGGACAGAGCACATGGGGAGCACGTGGCAGCACATGGCAAACAAAATGGCTGCCAGAAATACAAAATGGAGGATGACGCTGCTGCGGGACTGAGGGGCTCCCATCTGTAGCAGTGGCCCACCTAGCCTGCTCCTCTCTGACCCCGGACTGGCCACCGGCAACCGAAGATTCGCTGATTCTCAGCTGACTCGCAGCCCGCCACCGACTGCCCTCGTGGAATAGGGCAGTCTCGGGACAGGCGCCGCAGCTCTGAGATCTGGCCTCTCGGCGTCTCTCGCTCGCTGGAGGACCAGTAGGCGGTGCAGGCTGACACAGCAAGCACTCGGTGGGCAGCGGGAGTCGGCAGGAAAGTGATCGGCGTCCAGGCACCACGCCGTCTCGAACCGCACAAAGACCCGAAAGTGCACAGAAACCTGGAAAACCTGGGTCCTGGAACCTGCAGCCTGCTCGATCCAGTATGACTGTGTTGTCCCAGGAAAGAAAGAGTGTGGCAGAGCCACAGAAATGATTCTCAAATAGGGGAAGTCCGTTCTGTGGGCACCACTGCTGTTGCTCGCCAGGAGGGGGGAGCGGACCAAGGACTACAGGTCCAATGCAAAGAAAAACTAAAACACAATGTTAAACCTCCTATAAGAGGGAAAAAGGGGCAGGAAGTGGACATGGAAAAGGGCAACCAAGGGGGGAATAACACTGAGGCCAGGTCAGAATCCACTAATGACCAGCCCATGTGGGTTTCACTGCTGGTGACGAATCTCCAGCAGCAAATAAGAACTATCGTTAAAGAAGAATTAATTCCTGTATTGGCAATGCTAGATGGGCTGTCAGCAAAGTGGAACGAATGGGCAAAAAATAAAGAGACGTTTAAAGATATAACTAATATAGTCAGAATGCCGTGTGCTCAGGCCACCATGAGCAACGTGCAAAGTGGGCCCCCCATAATTACAAATGAATCTTGCAACTTGATAATTCAAGAAAAATCCTTGCATGATAGGGGAAAAAATGATATCTCTGCGGGGCAATGCCCAGTGACTACAAATTTGGCTCATCAGGCCCGCCCTCGGTTGGCAGGGAGAGGGGTACTAGAGAACATCCCCAGGCGGGGGGCGATTGATATATCCCCAAATCAGGACTGTAGCGATTTAGATCGTAAAAATCAAACATACTGCCCCCCAATTATAAATCTACTGCCGGAGTCAGCCCCATACGTATTGGTACTTGCAGGGGCCCCAGAATTAAGAAAGGGATTAATGGAAACACATCAAGAGCTAAAACACAAAACCATTCATTGGTTAGCAAATCGTAGTGATTTTGGTTATGAGAACACCCACGAGATACTAACTACAAGAAGGGTAGGATGGATAGGCGAGCACCACAAGGATATTTATGGAGATTGCGTAGTAATTAATTTTAGAAACCCAAGCATTATTGAACAAATCTTAGCAACAGAATATGGCAGGAACAGGGGGAGTATTATGCTACTCCCTTTAGGATATTTTTATCCCCCAACAAGGCCTTACCAGCAAGATTATTCCGATCAGTTGAGAAGGAGATTTCCCCCTAAAAGAGCGGTATTTCCAAACCCAGGCCAGCTGCTGCATAATCTTCCAATTTTTAATATTTCAACTGGTAATAGGTTCAGTCCCCTTGAGGGAGTGGACTGACTGGAGGGACCCAATACAACTAATAATGAGGAATAGCCTCAATAACACTAGACCTAGAGAGTCAGGGTAGCCCTATAGGGCCAAAACTTGAGTTTGAGGACGGATTGGCTAGAGGGAGCATGAGCGGCTCCCAAAATCTAAACCGCCCTCTCTCTGGGTTTAACCATTCCGAAAACTCTGAACAAATATTGGATCTAGAGCCAAAGCCCCCAGATGCTATTGGATCAATAAATGTCTCCCCAAAACAGCCAATATTGGTGCCCCCAAATAAGAACCTATTGAACACCCAGGTAACAAGGGTTTTGTCTTGGAAAATTGCAAGTTTAAATAGTAAACTAGATGACCCTGAATGGGGAACTTTTATTGATTATTTTGAGATCTGCATGTTCCAAGAAACCTGGGCAAGAAGAGAGGTTTCCAAATTAGGCTATGCTAGTTTTAACACTCCAGCAACCTCGGGGGGAATAGGGAGACCATCCGGGGGCCTTACAACCTGGGTGGGATCACATCTGGGGTGTACAGCTGTTCAAATCGACACAGGGTCAAGTGACATTTTAAGCGTCTTGTTACAGTTTCCTTTAAAGCCCCCTGTTGTCTTAATAAATGTATATTCACGACCCACTCTTAATGGCAATGAATCCAATACAGTGGAAGAGTTAACTACTTTCCTAGGTTCTATTGACAATAATCAGATGATTATAGTAGGTGGGGACTTCAATTGTCAGTTTGAGCCGCTAGAGGGGTTACCTCCTGATAGCTTATTTGATGAGGACCATTTTTTGAAAATCCCGGAGTCAGGATGTCCAAAAGTCAAAAAATGGTCCCCACTGGTGATTCAGATGAGCTGTCTCACTTTGAGACACTCCCTTCGAGCTTGTAATGGGAGATCCCTATCCGAATCATCGAATGGTTATACATTCTACAGCAAAAATCGTGGATTTATTTTAGACTATATTTTTATTAATTCACACTTCTGGGATAGGATGATGGATTTTAAAATAATCCCACGTCTAGATAGCGACCATTCTGCACTAGTAGTAGAACTTAAAGCATTGAACACGGGTAGTCTGTCAGTTACAGATAACCCTATTGATTCTAGGGTGGTTGTTTCGAACTGCAGGAAAAGAGTGAAATGGTCAAATTTTAGCCAATCCGAAGACAGATTGGGCAGCTTATGCGATGCCTTGTTACCGGTTCTTACAGACGCGTCCAATTTATGTAGACTGAGAAAGGAGAGTATAGATTTACAGCAGGCCCAATTGAATCATGTCAAATTAGGAAAAGTCACTTTTGAATTTTTTTATCCAAATAAAATCTTGAAACAGGACAAGTTGCCGTCCCACCCTTGGTATAATACTTCTTGCCGTAAGGCTAAAAAGGCACTAGTAACATCCATCAAAGCCAAAGATAGCCTCTCAATACGGTCGGCAAGAGCAAACTATAAAGCAGTTACACAAGAAGCTAAGCAAAGGTGGGAAGAAGAAAATTGGGCCACAATGAAAACTGCTTTAGGGGATAGAGACATGAGGACATTTTGGGGACTTGCTAATTCTGGTACAACCACCCCCCGAAGTGCAGTTGAACCAAACCTAGACGAACAGGTTTGGCGGGAGCACTTCGAAACCCTGTATGCTAAGGAGCGATTGCCCCGTGGTGATTCTGTTTATGGCTGTGACCCATCAGTCGTTTGTCCTGCAGTTAATTGGGATTCAATTCCCTTGACTGATGGAGATGTGGGCCTGAGTATAAGCATAAAAGAAATAAAGGTCGCACTAGCAATAATAGCTCCGGGCAAAGCCCCAGGTCTGGACAAGATACCTGGAGACCTCTTTAAGAGTGAACCCGCTATTTGGGCTCCATATCTTTGGATGCTTTTTAATTCAATTATGCAAGGTATGAAGATTCCTCCAATCTGGCTTGGTGCGGAAATAATTCTGATTTTTAAAAAGGGCTCCCCACTCCTCCCAACTAACTACAGACCCATAAGTTTAATAGACATTTCTCAGAAAGTTTTTGCGCGAGTCTTACTCCTTAGATTGCAGTCGTGAATGGAAGAGAGGAAGGTCCTGTCCGCCCTGCAGGCCGGGTTCAGGGAAAAGTTGTCGACCCTGGACCAAGTACTAAGACTACAATTGCTGTACTGGAAGACTGTAAGCGTTCAGGGGGGTAGTCTCTTCTTAATCTTTGTAGATTTGAGATCTGCATTTGATTTAGTACCTAGGGAGAAATTATGGTTAGTTTTGGGTGAGATGGAGGTCCCCGAATATTTAATCCGACTTTTTAAACGTTTACATGAATGCAATTATGCGCAAATTAGGTATGGTAAGGACGGTAATCTCACAGCCCCTATACCCATTAACCGTGGCGTACGCCAGGGGTGCGTGCTTGCGCCAACCTTATTTAGCCTCTATATTAATGGCCTGATTGACGTCTTGCTTGCAGAAAAAGACCTTGATGCCCCCAAGTTAGCCTCCCGCAGAATCTCGGCAATGATGTTTGCAGACGACATCCTACTGGTAGCTAAATCGCCTATGGGGATGCAAAGGGTTTTGGATAAATTTGAGATGTTCTGTAGAGATAGAGGCCTAGAAATAAACCTACAGAAAACCAAATTTATGGCATTCAATTGCCTAAAAAAGTACACGCCCTAACCCGTCTTTAAATGGTAAACCCCTTGAGAGAGTGTCATCCTTCGTGTATTTAGGCATTACAATCTCCGAGTCTATGGAATGGGGGGCGCACATCACAAAATCTACGCTAAAATTAGCACAATCTTCAGGTGGCATCATGAAGGTCTTTAATAAGTCTAGCAAAAGAATTGTCAGCCCAGCAATAGAAATCTATAGGGCTCAGGCGAGAGGCGGGGCTCTATATGGCGCAGAGCTATGGGGCCACCTAAACTTGAAGAAACTAACACAGGTGGAGAACCAATGCTTAAGACAGTTATTTAGACTACCACGTAGCACCCCGTTGGTCCCGCTACGTCTTGATATGGGTATAATTCCAATAGCTAAAGTAGTGAGTCTTAAACCTATAATGTACTGGCGTCGCCTGTGGACCACCCCCGAACTCATATCCTACAGGGAGGAATTACTAGAGGTATTGAGGGCACGGGGTGCTGCAAAGATACCGTGGTTTGACCACATTAAATCTCTGCTAATTAGCATGGGTTTGGGGGATTGTTGGTCTGAACCTGAGTCAGCCTGTTTGCTAACATCTAAGGATTACATGAAAGCATGTTATAAAGAGTACAGACCGACTCAACTTCATACCTTTTCCAGAACTGGGAAACTCACCAGTGGTTTTCTAGAAATAAAAGATTTTCCTTGCTTTGAGCCGGCAATAGATCTCATAACTCCATCAGCGGCTAGGAAGCTCTATTTAAGATACAGATATGGGGTGCTTCCACTTCGCTGCTTTACATCTAAGTGGAGAGATCAACAAATGATTCAGTGCCCGGCATGTGACCACCCTGAGGAAACTGAGCTCCATGTTTTTTTTAGCTGTCCAGGCTATCAGAAGGCAAGGAGACGTTGGTTGGTCCAGATTTGTAGGAATCTTGGCAACAGGCGCTGTCTCGAAGTTTTCAGGATATTGAAATCTGATTCTAGCATCCCAATAGTATATTCGGTCGCAGGTTTCCTGTTTTCAATGTGGTGCACTAGAAAGGTTTACCTGAGATTTTGAAATGTTGCATCGATTGCCCTGCCCTGTGGTGTAGCAATTGTGATAGTATAGTAAACGCTCTAATTATTTTGTATATCATGTATAGTTTTAAATTCAAGAGCTTTTGCTTTTTTTATACACTTTTTTTTAGCTTATTTATCGAAATTAATTGTGTAAGCTTTGCCTATTCTTATATCTCAAAAATCCAATGTGCTCTAATATGAAAATGTGTGTACAATTACCATTGTTTTTATTTTTTTTTAATCATGACTGACAGCATGATGCAATTTCAGACGTAAATGTTTGCTGTTGTTGCACTTTTTAGGCCATTTTGACCGAAATAAAGTCTTTTGAATTGAAATTGAAAATGGATTCCACAAAATGGACAAGATAGCCTCTGAATACAAGATGGCTTCCTCTAATGCTAACCCAATCGCTGCCAATTTACAACACCTTGACCCTACCTGGTAGGTCGCTCCCCCGCCGCACAGCGCCGCCTGTGTGTCTGCCGCTGCTGAGTTAGGTTGGTCACTGCATTGTCGGAACTGCTTGTTCTTTGTTGTGCCCGTAACTGCTCTTTCTCTGTCCTCCCCCGCCGCCTGTACTTGCTCTGTGCCTGTTTTTTTGCCTCTGTTTCCCCCGCTGCCCCGCGTCTCTGTGCCCGTTCCCGCCTCTGTTCCCCTCGCTGCCCCACGTCTCTGTGCCCGTTCTCGCCTCTGTTCCCCTCGCTGCCCCACGTCTCTGTGCCCGTTCTCGCCTCTGTTCCCCTCGCTGCCCCGTATCTCCATAACTGCCTTGCCTTCTGTATCTTCGTTGCCCCCCTTACCTGTGCCTCTTTGCCTTCTGTACCCTTTGTTGTCCCGCTCCGCTCCCGCCGCTGCCTCCCCTGCTGCCACTCCCCCCTCACTGCCCATTCGCTGCCCTACCGCCCACCTCCCAGCTGCTCCTCCCTCCCACCTCCCCATATATGCCGGCTGAAGGCGCGCCTAATTCAAGCCCGTCTGCGCCTGTACACGCCTGGACCGCGCCCAGCGCCAGAACCCTTGGTCGCCGCACCCGCCACATGGAACGCCGCCACTACGATGCCAGCACTCAACCCCGGACTGACCCACACCTGCTACAAGGCCGCCCCGAAATGCACACACGGCCCCTTCACCTGCCGAAACTGCAGCTACACCATCCTCAGAACCGACGAACCACCGGCCAAAGACCCCAACCACCTCCAATGCATACTTCTGAACACCCGCTCCGCACGCAAACACGCTGTCGAGCTCTGGGACCTGCTCGACACAACATCCCCGGACGTCGCCTTCCTGACAGAGACGTGGATGAACGACTCATCCGCACCCGACATCGACATAGCCATCCCAGACGGCTACAAGATCACCTACAGAGACAGCACCAACGGAGTCGGAGAAGGAATCGCCATTGTCCACAAGAACAGCATCAGGGTCTCGACTAGCACCGACGACACTCTCAGCACTGCCGAACACATGCATTTCCAGATCCACACAGACCCCAACTCCACCCTCAGAGGCACCCTCGTCTACCGACCGCCCGGACCATGCCCACAGTTCAGCGACTCCATCACCTACTTCATCAGCACGCACGCCCTGACCTCCACCGACTAAATCCACCTCTGAGACCTGAACTTTCACCTTGAGAACAACAACGACAGCAACACCACAACCCTGATCGATAACCTCGCCAACCTCGGACTGAGGCAACTCATCACCACACCCACCCACTCTGCCGGCCACACGCTCGACCCCATCTTCTCCTCAAGCCCGCACGTCTCCTTCAACCACACCACCGAACTCCCCTGGACCGACCACCGCTGCATCCACTTCACCTTCCAGAAACCCACCACACACCACCGCACCCAACAGATACCCCGCCACTGCTGGAGCAAAATCACCGAAGATCAACTTCATTCAAACCTCGCTCTCAGCCCACCCACCGAACCCTCCAACGCCGATTACGCTGCCCACAGCCTCAGACGCTGGATCGAGGACTGCGCCAACACCCTCGCCCGGCTGAAGAAACCCCCCCACAGAGACACCAGCAAGAGGGCCAGCTGGATCACCCCAGAACTCCTAGCCTCCAAGCAAGCCTGCCGGAAGCTAGAGAAGAAACAGCACAACGAACAGTCCCCGGACAGCCTCACAGCACGCAAGGATGCCATCCGCAACCACCACCACCTCATCAAGGCTGCCAAGAGGACATCCTTCAAAGACCGCCTCGACAACAACGCACACGACAGCAAGGAGCTTTTCAACATCGTGAAGGAACTCTCCAACACCAACGACATCCCGCCGTCACAAGCCCTGTGCGACTTCCTCGCCCCTTTCTTCCACCGAAAGATAGCAGACATCCACGACAGCTTCAACACCCAGACCGCCCCAACATACAGCAACACAACAGACTCTCCTCACATCATCGACTACGACCCCCTGCTAGCCTGGGCCAGCGTGAGCATCGATGACACCATCAAGACCATGAGCACAATCCACTCCGGCTCTCCGTCAGACCAATTCCCGCACCGCGTCTTCAAGAAAGTAATCAGCTCCATCGCACCCCACCTGCCCAACGTCATCAACCTCTCCCTCGAGACCGCAACCTTCCCAGAGAGCTGGAAACACGCCGAGATCAACGCTCTTCTCAAAAAACCCAAGGCAGACCCAAGAGACATCAAGAACTTCCGGCCCATCTCTCTGCTCCCGTTCCCGGCCAAGGTCATCGAGAAGATCATCAACAAACTGCTAACCCAATACCTCAAAGAAAACAGAATCCTGGACCCTTCTCAGGCAGGGTTCCGCAGCAACCACAGCACCGAGACCGCCCTCATCGCCGCCACCGACGACATCAGGACCCTAATGGACAACGGTGAGACCTCTCCGCCGCCTTCGACACCGTCTGCCACCGCACACTACGCGCACGACTCCACGCCGCAGGGATCCGAGACAAGGCTCTGGAATGGACCACATCCTTCCTCTCAGGCACAACCCAGAGCGTCCGCCTCCCCCCCCCATTCTGATCCGAAGCCTCCGAGATCATCTGCGGCGTACCCCAGGGCTACTCCATCATCCCGACACTGTTCAACATCTACATGGCCCCGCTTGCATACGTCGCTCGACAGCACGACCTCAACATAATCTCCTACGCCGACGACACCCAGCTGATCCTCTCACTCACCAAGGACCACATTACCGCCAAAGCCAACCTCCACGAAGGAATGAGGGCCGTCGCCGACTGGATGAGGGCCAGCCGCCTGAAGCTGAACTTGGACAAGACGGAGGTCCTCATCCTCTGCTCTCCAACCCTTCAGCCTGGGATGACTCCTGGTGGCCGACGGCACTAGGGACAGCCCCGACACCCACAGACCACGCACGCAACCTGGGAATCATCCTCGACTCAACGCTCACAATGACCAAGCAAGTCAACGCCGTCTACTCCTCCTGCTTCAACACCCTCCGCATGCTCCGTAAAATCTACAAATGGATCCCAACGGACACAAGAAAGACAGTCACCCAAGCCCTCGTCAGCAGCAGACTCGACTACGGAAACGCCCTCTACACGGGAGCCCCTACCAAACTCATCAAACAACTACAACGCATCCAAAACGCCTCGGCACGACTGATCCTCGACATACCACGCCACAGCCACATCACCCCCACCTGAGAAACCTGCACTGGCTCCCCGTCAACAAGAGGATATCCTTCAAGCTCCTCATCCACGCACACAAGGCACTCCATAAGACCGGCTCTGCCCACCCCAACAGTCGACTCTCCTTCTACATCCCCAACTGCCAGCTACGATCCGCCGACCTCGCACTTGCCACCGTACCGCGCATCTGAAGAACTACCACCGGCGGGAGATCCTTCTCCCACCTCACCGCCAAAACATGGAACACCCTACCGCTGAGCCTACGACAGACCCAAGACCTGCTGACCTTCAGGAGAATACTCAAGACCTGGCTCTTCGATCAGTACCAGCCTCCCCCCCCCCCCCCGACCCCCATTACCTTGAGACCCTCGCGGGTATGTAGTGCGCTTTACAAATGTTTGATCGATTGATTGATTGATTGATAATAACCCACAAGACCTAAAAAGGAACGGACGTCTTTTCTGGTAGTGAGTCGAGGGATTTTGGTAATGGCTTCTAGCTTGTTTATTTGTGGTCTGAAATGTCCTCCCTGAATATCATAACCCAGATACTCTATGTGATCTGTGCCAAATGTGTTTTTTTGGGGGTTTATAGTGAGGCCTGCTTGTTGAAGTGCGTACAGGATTTCCCTTAGATGGAGGAGGTGCGTTTTCCAGTCTGGGCTGTACACGGCTATGTCATCCAGATAGGCGACAGCATATTTCTGATGGGAATGTAAAAGAACATCCATTAATCTCTGGAATGTGGCGGGGGCACCGTGAAGGCCAAAGGGAAGAACTTTGAATTGGTAAAGGACAAAAGGGGTGGAAAAGGCTGTCTTTTCTTTGGCTTCAGGCGAGAATGAAATTTGACAATACCCCTTGGTCAGATAGATCGTGGACATCACCCTGGCGTCTCCCAATCTCTCTATTAATTCATCAACTCTGGGCATGGGGTATGCATCAAATTTGGAAATGGCGTTCAGTTAACGGAAGCCATAGAAGAATCTTATGCTTACATTGGGTTTCGGTACAAGGACGATTGGGGAGGACCAGGCACTGTGGGAGGGGTCTATGATGTCTAGTTCCAACATGGATTTTATTTCTAGGTCTATGGCCTGTCTCCTTGCGGCCGGAATACGGTAGGGTCTTAACGTTACTTGACCGGCCCCTCCTGTGACAATCTTACGCTCGACTAAGGTCGGGCATCGAGGTTTTCCAGAGACTACGGTGGAGAAGGAGTCACATAGGTCGTGTAGCTGGTGTTTCTGTTCCTCTGTTAGCTGTTGCCCGAAGTGTACAGGCTCACTTTTTGTGGGGTATTTGGAGACTAAAGAAATCTCTAGGGATTTTTTGAGTGATACCTGGTGTATGTGTACTCCTTTACAATGAGATACAGGTAGGGGCCCCTCCCAGGCTTTCAGAAGGTTCACATGATAGGCCTGGCCTGTCTTGTTTTTTGTGGGGGACGGATATGCGGTACGTGACAGGAGTGATCCTCTCTAAAACCCAATAGGGGCCCTGCCATGTGGCTAGCAGTTTCTTCTCCGTACTGGGTAGGAGGATCGGTACATAGTCTCCCACCGTAAGCTCCTGTTGTTTGGTTTTTTGGTCGTACAGTCGCTTTTGTTGGGCTTGGGCCGTCTCCATATTAGTGTGAACCTCCTCCCAAAGTGTACCTAGGGTGTCTTTTAGAGACGCGTTGTACTGTAACAGAGGTTTGCTTTTATCTTCCTCCTCGACCCATTGTTCGACTGCCATGTTGAGGAGTGTGCGGGGTTTTGTTCCGAACAGTAGTTCGAATGGTGAGAGCCCTGTGAACTTCTGTTCGTGTGTACGATGGCAAATAATACTAAAGGCAGTTGGCGGTCCCAACCCTTTCCTGCCTTGTTTATGGTCTTTTTGAGCATTTTTCTTGATAGTCTTGTTATACCTCTCGAGGAGGCCGTCAGTCTGAGGGTGCTATATTGCTGTACGTATCTATTTGATCCCTAGGATATCACATATTTGTTTAATTAATCTGGATACAAACAGGTTACCTTGATCAGTTAATATTTCTTGGGGGAAACCAACACGGGGAAAGAAAGATACCATGGCTTGTGCTACAGCTGAGGTGGTGGTACTGGCTAAGGGTATCGCCTCCGGATACCGTGTAGCATAGTCTACCAACACCAGAATATACTGGTGTCCACGGCCAGAGGTAAGCAACGGGCCCACGAGGTCCATACCTACCCTCTTAAACGGAACATCTATGATAGGAAGTGCTTGTAAAGGAGTATGGGGAAGAGACGGTGCATTGACTAACTGACATCTAACACAGGAAGCACAAAATCTGGCCACTTCCTGATATACCCTGGCCAGTGGAATCTGTCTAACAGTTTCTTCAAGGTATGTTCCTTACCGTAATGACAACCCCCTGTTTGGCTGTGGGCTAGGTCTAACACTTGTCCCTGAAATGCTCTCAGGACCAACGACTGTTCCTTGGTGTTGTTATTCTCACAGGTTATCCTATACAACAGGCCTCTTTTCTCGCAAAAGAAGGGGCCTGCCTTCTCTGGGTGGTCCTCTTGGGCTTGGTCCGAGGCGTGCTACAACGTACCATGGTCCCTCCGGGCTGTTCATAAGCTCCGACACGATGTTTGAGGCACATCTGGGGAAACAGGGACATGGGTAGGCAAGATACGACAGGTTTTACAATACAAGGCTTGTTTTTTCCATTCTCCCTCCGGGATTTCGGGGTTTTGGGGAAGGATCCACTTATCTCTTCCCCGGCGAACGGGGCGTTTTCCAACCAACCCACCATAGGGGAAGGTTGAGTGAATGATGAAAGGTATTTGTGGAATTTAGGAAGCTCTGTACCTAACAGGACAGTCTCGGGGAGCGAGGGTACCACTTCAACCTTTCGCAACTGTGGTTCCCCGTCAATCTCTAGTAGAACTTCCGCGAGGGGATACATTTTCTTCTCCCCGTGTACACAGGTGACCTGTATATATTCCCTTCCTAAGAGCAGGGTATCTGGTACAAGTTCCTTGCTTACAACCGTGTGGTGACACCCGGTGTCCAGAAGGGCTACTACTGGTTTTCCCATTAATGTGTACCTTCTATTTGTATCTCTCGAGGGGTTCTCCTACCACTAATACCCGCCCACAAGTGTATCCTACTTCCATGGGTTCCTGGAGAGGAGAGGGGTACGCACAGGACAATGATGAGCCATGTGTCCCCACTCAGCACAGTGGAAACACTGGGGTCCCTGTACAGGTCAAGTTCCTGGGGTAGGTCTGGGAGGATGTTTAAGTAAGGGTGGAATTTTATTCTCCGTGGGTGGAGTTGGGGCCCTACTTCCAGGTCTGGGGAGGCTGATGGGGAGATGGTGGGGTTGAGCCTTAAACTCGGTGGACCGGCGATAGGCACAGGCGAGGTCGACTGCCATAGTGACCGCTTGGTTGGGGTGTTGCTTGATCCATGACCTGGTACTGGGGGGGAGTGCTACTAAATATTGTTCCAAGTAGACCTGCTCAGTGAGGTCATCTATAGAGGAAGACGAGAGTTGTAACCAACGGTTCCCTAGGTCCCGTATCCGGGAATATAGGGCCCTGAGATTTTCTCCTGTAGTCCATTTTTTCTTCCGGAAACGGCTGCGATAATAATCATGGGCGCAACCTAATCGCTCCAAAATAGGCTTTTTTATGTCCAGATAGGCATTTGTCCCCGCAGGATTAGCTGACTGATAAGCGGCTTCAAGTTCACCCGACAATAAGGGGGCTATGTGTTGTCCCCACCTTTCTGGTGGCCATGCAGCTGTGGTGGCGACCCGTTCAAAGTTTACGAAGAAGAAATCGGGGTCGTCTCCCTCATCCTAGAGCAGTAAATGAGTGAAACTGTCCACTCTGCGGAAGAAACTCTTCAGGATCTCATATGGCAAATTCTGTAATACTTAGAGAAATGTAGGCGCATGATCATTTTGAAGAGGGCCTGTAAAGGCACTCAAATCTCCAGTGATGTGGATCCCAAGGCATCTGAAGCTGCCCGTTCCAGGGTGTGCTACCAATTCCTCGATGGCTTCCAAGGCGTAAGGTGAAATACCCCAGTATAGTGGCCAAAGAGCCTCACCATTTCCAGAATTCTGGGAACTGACCAGTCTGGATCAAAGAGGTTAAGGAGTACATCATCTGCATATAAAGACACAACATCCTCCCTGTCCATCCCCCATTGATGTCCACTTATCGGCGCATCGCAGCTCACCCAGTCTGCAAGGGGCTCCATCGCCAATACGAGTCACAGAGGGGATAGTGGGCACCCCCAACTCTTCTCTTGATCCAGGAGGAAGTCGCCCAATAGGACATCATTAACCCTAACTCTCACCAATGAACTGTATATAGGAGATGGATCCAGCTGTGGAATTGTAGGCCGAAACCCACCTTTTGGAAGACTGCCATTAAATAAGGCCATTCCAGAGAATCAAATGCCTTTTTAGCGTCGAGTGACATCAGTACGTCCGGCTCCCTCAAAGTCAACCGCGGCATCAGAACACAGTAGAGGCAGCAGAGATTATGGATCTGTGCGGCATGGAGATCTGTGCGGCATGGACTCCGATTGGTGAGGGTGAATCAACTGGTTGATCACCTGGTATAGGCGATTCGCCAACACCTTGGCCAGGACTTTGACCTCTGTGTTCTATAAGGATATGGGCCTATACGAACAGGAGGCATTAGGGAATTTTTCCTGTTTATGGATAAGAATGATATTAGCCACTCTGAGGTCCCGAGAGTGCCCGCCACTTGCCTTCGCCTCAATGAACATATGTGTGAGCAGCTTTCCTATGCTTTCTCTCACGCATATAACGAATTCCATGGAAAGACCATTAGACCCTGGCATCTTCCTACTGTGCAGTTGTCTAATTGTCTGCACAACCTCTTGCTCTCAAGGGTATCCAGCTGTTTGGAATCATCAGTAGACAACCTGGGCTTGGGAATGTCATGGATAAAACCTTTAGGGTCTTCTTTCCGACCAGTGGATCTGGATCTATAAATATGTTTTAAGAACCTCACTAAACGTTGCACAATCTCTGTGACTACTTTTACTACCTGCTCATGTTCGTTCCTGAGTTCCCTGACCCACCTTTCCTCTATATGGGTAAGCCAGGCAAGTAATTTAACCGCCTTGTTGCCCACATCATACACTCAATGCTGTTTGGCATGTAGCCGGGCCGGTGCTTCCTCCTTTTGGATTTGCCTATATTCTTCCCTAACCAACTCTATGTCATGACTCTTGTACCCCTATGGATATTCTATATATTCCCCTTCCATATGGGTCAATCCTTCCTCTTTCTCTTGCAGTTTTTAAATCTTTACTTTATTTTGACCTGCTGCAATTGCAATAAACTGACCTGGCACTACTGTTTTGCAGGATTAGCAAAGAGGTTCCACCCTGTCCACCAAGTTTTTGTTTTCTTTAAAGTAATGTAGAGTAGTGTGTAGTACTTGCTTATTGACATCCCAATTGTGAAGATACCAGGGATCGAGCATCCACCCCATCCCAGTTTCCTTTATGTGTGTGTAGAAGACTGTGCTAAGTGGGGAGTGAACCGAGATCCCGAGTCGTAGGCATTGATTGCCCGCAAATCTAATTTCCTGAGATTTCGGTGTCGGAAAGTAGTACAGAAACCAGACACCCAGAAACGCATGAGTATTGTCTGGTCGTGGGATGCTCAGTTTTTGAGAGATCCATCAGGCCTAGTGCCTTCATAAAGGTGTACTGTCATCGATGCCGGTTGTTCAGCAGCAGCGACCCTGTCAGTGCATGCCTGCAGTGTGAAATTTAAATCTTCCCCTATCACCATTATAGCCTCCGGAGAATAGGCTATCCATTGTCCCAGGTTATCCAACCTCTTATTATTATTGGGGGGTGGGGGGGGGGGTGGGGGGGGAGTACACGGACATGACCACAGGTTGCTACATTTCCAGTCTCCCTGAATCACAGCATAACAGCCCTCTGTATCTACCCATACATGCTTCAGTGCCAGGGAATGTTTTTCCAATATTCCAGTACCTCTTCACCCGCGATGTAGCCTGAGTGGGCCACACCCTGTACTTTCCTCTCCGAAGAAACCCACACTTGTTACCCAAGAGGTGGGTCTCCTGAAGTAAGACTAGATCGGGGTCATGCCTATTTGGAAATTAAGGCACAATACCTCTTTTCACTTTACTTCCCAGGCCTTTTACATTCCATGTCATTATTTTGAGTTTAAGCTTATTCAATCCCATCATCACTGGTAGTTTGTGTAATTTGAGGCCTCATTGCAGATGTAGTTTCCAGTGTAACACCCCAGTAGTGCCAAAACTTCCCACCCCGCTAACTATAACTCCATTTCCCTACAGTCTCATGTCCGGAGCCTTAGTACTGGTCCCCACCCCAGTGCTTGAGGTGTCTGTCGCTGCCCTATGAACCGCAATGAAACTTAAACTTTAATTGTCAGAACTAAGCTGCGATATCACACCGTCTCACTCTCTGGCAAGCTGATCGATGAGTACATTTTGGAAAGCACACCTTCTCATACACAAGCACTCCCCAACCCCACATTTTTAGGATTTACTGTTACCAGTCCAAAGTCATTGCATCATGCCACCATTGTCGCTCCATCCTTGTCATCCTGCATATGTTGGTCTCTCGGCAGGTCAGTGGTCATGGAGGAACAATCGGTGGTCCGCACTCTTGCTCACTACCCTCTAGTCCATTTAAGTTTTGTTGGTTGCCAACCTTAGAGCCACTCCCACGCCACTTCCGGAATAATAAAAATGTGATCTTCCCTCTGCGACAATCCACGGTTTTGCCGGAAAAGTCATCATGTATTAGATGTTGTGTTGTTGTAGTTTCAATTTGACTTTGTCAAAAGAGTGTGTCCTTGTTAGCACTTCTTGCATGCAAACCGGGAGAACCATGACTGTTTAGTTCTCTAAAAGAGCAAACACAAGGAGATGATTGACAGAGCGCTGAAACTTTTCATGCACTCACCCCCAATTAAAGATCTGGGTTGAATCCATCATCATTCTTTAGCTCACTTCGCCACCCCAGTTCAGACCCAGCCATTTGCAAATCAGTCTTGGCCAGGTGTCTGGTGTACATGCTAACATTTTCAGTTAAATGGTCTCTTCAGAAATAACTCTTAAGTGGGAAAGAGAAAAATGTAAACTCTTACATTGTGATGTATATGTTCGCCATACATTTTCTAGTACAAAGCCCTTGTTCACAGATCAAGTGACCTGTGGGACTTTCGTGGTCTATATTTAAGGGACTGATATTTAAGATGGGATCTGTAGTCATTTTGAGGTCTCCATTTAAAATAAGATTAGTGCTGCCAAGAAATGATTCCAGTTTCTGCTGAATACCTCTGAAGAAATCCTCTGACTCTGTAAGGTAAATGTTTGTGGTCCAGAAGGATTCATCTGAACTTTGGAAGTGGATTAAAAACCTTTGGTCTCCGCATCCCAAGACTATATCTTAATAGTAATACATTTGTGTGTAAGTGCCACCAATGTTTTTTTTTTCTTTTGTATGGATTCAGAAAAGAAAGCTATGTCAGCTGGTGCTTGCTTTTATTTTTTTATATTCTTTCTCTAGACCTCTACCTACTTGAAAGAAGTTAATATTGCTGTTAGGAATGTTACAGAAATATTGTATCGTTTTCTTTTTCTACATATGAATGTGACCTTTAACCTTATATGCTATAATCTTGAGTTTATTCACAAATTCTGCACTTGAATTTGATTATGACTGTGCCCTAAGATTAATAACTTTATTGAAAGTCTACTTACATAGTTCCCATTACATAGCACGAATATTCAGTGTCCTGCTGCACAGTCCAAAGGTACCCAACCTTCACCAGGAATGTGAAGTAAAGATATAATAGATAAGAAACAGTGAGAGGCGGGGGAGTAAAGTATAAAAGAAAAGAAAAAAGGAGAGAGAGCGAGAGCAACAGGTTAAAGCATGAAACAGCAGACAAAAGGGCTTACAACCTTACCAGCAGAACTGACCAAATCTTCTCATCCACACCCTACTCTTCCTTAGGTGACCCGTCAGGTCTTTGTGCATCTATCCAAGGCCCTCATGCAAACTTCCAGCACCCCTCTCCCGAGACATACTCTAATTCCTATGAAGAAAGTGGCTTTATTTAGGTAATGAAGAGTGCCGGATTGTTTGCCTTATACCGCAATGCTGTTAAATTGCCACTGTTGATTTGATTAGTTCATCATCATCAACTTTATTTCGGTTCATTACAAAACCATAAAAATAACAGCATAATAAAATAACAGTTGATAAAAACAATTCATAAGAACAATTAGATTGATGATCATTGGTTCGTTAAACATGAGTCCTAAACATCTGACCAATCTTGCGATTTAACAAGTGTCAACTTTAACACCTAACATTACAATTTAAGGCATTTTTTCACCATAAACTTCTTAATCGTAGTCGGCTACAACATCATTCTAAAATTCCATTGTGTAGTGTATCTTAAAATACACTTCTAGATAGGACAAGTTTCATGTATTCATAATAAAGACAAAGTGTAGATCTGGATACACTTAAGCTACTGTAAATGTCCAGGGTATTCATTTCCAAAAGGTTCATTCACAGTTGTATTCACTTGGTCATTATTATACAGTCTACTCTCCTGATATAAATTTAAGGGTTTGTACCTGATACATCATTGTAGTGCTGTGGACCAAGGACTATTTCCAGGGAGAGTTACAAGGGCATTAAGGTGTTACCAGTGCTCTTAGAGGAGTCAGAAGTGCTCTTAATTAGGCCTTAGTCCTGAATATGTGTATACATGAATGCTATAACACCATAATCGGAAACAATTTTAGAAGTGAGCCACTAATGTTGGATGCATCCGACCTTTGCACAAATCTCAAATCCGAATGCATCAGAAGACGCTCCATAAGACTGCACTGATCTCACTAGGTCTGGCCCTTTGCTCCAAACCTTTAGAAAATTCATCAAGATCTTGTTGTTCTGCCACCCAAGTCGCAGTTAACACAAGACTGCCACTCAGAGCTGCCACAGTACTCCGACTAGCATACAGTGCTGTCTGTGCTCCACTTTCTCATTAAGCGTTCTGGCTCCCATCCCATTCTAAATCCCTCCATAATCTTCCTATCTAATGTGTCCGTGTCATCTCTGCTGATATGTTTCGGCTGTCTTGTACCGTGTGCTGTTTGTGTCTTTGAGCCTCAAAGCAATTCAGTTTGTTGTATAAACGCAACAAATATGTTTTTTTCTGAGTTGGAAAAATGTTTGGTGGCAGTAAAACCTTTAGCCTTTTTCTAAGGATTCAGGAAATCTAAAGGAACAGTAGTCGGCAGTGGTTATTATTAGCACTTTCTACTCAACGAGAGAAAGCGTTTTTAACAAATTCAATGTTCTTCTGTGAAACGTGTAGAAATTAAAGTATTATTATTTTCTTATGTTGGAAATTCTTTATAATGAATTGCAGAGATGTTTTGCAAAGAAGCCATGATGGATGTGAATGAAAATAAATTTGACGGGTGGTGGTTGCAATGGGATCATCTATTTAGTGTAAGAAGACACCAAGGTAACGTAGAAATTTCTTCTGAATGGCCAGATCAATGCAGGGAAATACCTGGTGAGGCCATTGGAGCAGTAAACATCCCATGCTGAAAAGTTCTTTGCAATCATTATCATATTACCTAATGGACTAAGCAGCCCGCTGTTCTTAATTCATGGATTTTTAAATATGTCCTATTCTGTTGCTTCGTTAGAGAGGGAGCAGGATTCAGTGGCCTGCTGCAGTCTAATTTGATGGGAGTTTTATTTAATGTGTATACATGTCCCTTTTAGTTCTGGCTTAGAGACAGTTTTAGTTTTTTCTCATGCCTCATATAATTCAAAAACAAGGAATACATATAAAGTTACAAAGAGGGGCTTTAGTTTAGCCGCGTCATCCTTTTTAGTTGATTATTTACTGAGAGTTTTATAAAACGTGTACTTGACCTGGGGTTATCAGAGCGCTGTATGGTGTAAAGAAGCAGCAACAGGTAACAAGGAAAGACAGTTCACCAGATCATATGAGATGAGGAAGCACAGCCAGTGTCTGATAATCAGAAATTGACAAGACAATAATACTGTCCCCAAATGATATAATATAAAGAAAAAAATGGAGCCAGCAAATCCCCACCATGGGACTCCCGAATTGCTCGCATTGTACAAACACGGCGGCTCGTCGATTAGATATCTTTCAAACAAAAAAAGATTTAACACCCTTCTTTAAGGCCACAGAGGATGGGTGTGTGCTCTGAAATAGACTATCTCCTGAACGGGTGAGTTTCCGGTCCATTGGTTAGTTCAGCTGCTGTGAGAAAGTGGCTCTGTATATACTGTACCTTAATAGGTACAGGGTGCACAGAGTCCACAGTCCCCCAGGGTTTGACAGAGGTTAAAGTTAGATATAACCTTACTCTCTAAAGTGGTAGCTTGGTCGAGCAGTAAGGCAGTATCAGAGTACAGTGTAAAGCATTTGTTGTACACACTCAGTCAGCAAATGGTCTCACACACTCAATAACTGAACTCTAGGCCAATGGTTTATATATAAAAAATATATGCTTGTTTTATTTTAGAACCAACACTTGGATTTAAAATAAACTTTCTCAGGATGAAATGTTTCATATAAATACTTTTGCAATACGCAATTGGCTTTTGTAAACAGTTACAAGTGGTTGCAATAGGCAACTCTATTTTAAACACAACAATGCATTGAGCTCAATGATAAATGCAAGTTATTTGTAACAGATTACTTTTTAGATTACTTTTGGAATTCCAGGACTGGATCCTAGATTCAGTCCTGGGTCAGTACTCAGAATCAAGTGATGAAAGTCGACTTAAGTACTGTAATGATTTTTAAACAATATTTAGCTATTTTAAAAGTTGACAAAATATTTCAAGGAAAACAGTCAATGATTCCCTATGGAAGAAAATTCAAGTTGCAGGTACAGTATGTTCTAGTTACTTTTGTAATCCAGTACTGGGTGCCTAGACTCAGTACTGGGACCTTTATCCAAAACAGGTAAGTAATTACGTTTTCAGATAATATACGATTTTTGAAGAATATTCAAAGATTGCAGAAATCGAGACTTAGAAGAAATTTCACACAAAAACAGTCAATGGTTTCCTATGGAAGAAAATTGGGTTACAGGTAAGTACAGTTGTAAGTATTTTTCAGAGTCAGTGCTGGGCACCAAGATCCAGCACTGGGAGCTCACCTAAGAGCAGGTGAGTAATTTCGTTTTCGTTACTCGGCTGATTTTTGGTGAATATTTTAAGATTTGAAAAGTCCACACTTATTTCAGGAAAAAGCCAGTCAATGTTACCCTATGAGGAAAATAGAGTTATCGGTTTAAGGGTAAGTACTCGACTGGCAGAGTTGAGGTTCTGGGCATAGACTCAGGGGTCCCCCAGGGTCAGGTAGGTGCAGTTGGTTCACCCTCAGCGACTCTAGGGCGGCGGGTGCAGAGAGAGTTAGGCCCAATGTTATCCTATGAGGGATAGGGGGGCCTTGGTTGGTGGCTGCTGACTGGAAAGCCACGCGGCTGTGGGAGCTGGGCTCCTGGTCACTTACTCAGGGCAAGTGGGGAAGTAGGTAGGTGTAGAGTTTTCACTGCCAGGGCCACTCGGGTGGCTGGGTGCAGGGTGCTTTTGAGCCTTCGGGCGCTCAATTGATTTGAATGGGAAATCTCCGCTTTAGAAAAAGACTGCAAGCTCGGGGACGAGGACTCTTTAGGTGCCACCACCACTTCGAGAGGTAAGTTGGGTAGTTGGAGGTTATGTAGGTACCCCGGGATTGGGCACAGGGGGCCGCAGGGCGCCGCGTGCAGGGGTGCCTTTTGGTGTCGGGAAATCTTACCCTCTGTTGATCGCGGTAGGGGGGACACCTTGTTCTGAGGCTGCAGGCTTCTTCAGGAGTGTCGAGGGAGGTCCTTGGGTGCCGGACTCGGGTCACAGTCGCCGTGGGGTTATCCTCGGGGTCATTGTTTACTCCGGCACTGGCCAGGCTTGGCTGGTGCAGAGTGTGCTGGGTTCGCGGTTCCGGGCTGCTGCCAGCGATTAGAGGTAGGTTTTGAGTAGAACCTCTACTAATGGGAGTCCCAGGGGCTTAGAGCCAAAAGGTAGCCAGGTCCTCCGGGGTTGGTGAGGTTGCTGGCCACAAGAGATGCCGGGGTGGAGCAGGTTCGAGGGTCGACAGGCCGGTAGGGCTGGGGCCAAAGCAGTTGGTGTCTTCCTCCTTTTTAGCAGCTGCAGGGCAGGTCTTCTTTCTTCTTTCTCTTCTTTGTAGTTTTGAATCTGGAATCTGGGAAAGGAAGGTTCAGGGTGCCTCTAAATACTAGATTTAGGGGCGTTACAGGTAGGTGAAGGGCAGGGACCAATGGGTCCCTGTCCTGGGGTGGGTACACCCCCTATCCTGCCTCTCTCCTGTGGGAGGGTGGCAGTAGCCTAGTCCTGATAGGGTAGGGCTCCCCATCTTCAAGATGGCGAGAGCCCGGAGATGTGCTTCACCTCGTCTCCCCCACCTGAGGGGTGGGGTTGGCAGGCTGGTACATCCCCTGTCCTTATTTGGGGTTTCCGGCCAAAGCTTCCCGCCAGAGTGGGGGGTTGCAGTGGCCTGGGGAAGCTCACAGAGGCGGCATGCCTTTGAAGCTTCCCCCTGTCCATCCTGGGGGAGGAGATCTAGCACCTCGCCCAGGATGTGCATTGTTGCAGGCCCAGGAGAGCAGGGGCTCTCCTACCCAGGGGTCCAGCAACATGTCTGCTGGGTGGCAGCCTCAGAGCAGACGTGGATTGTAGGTTAGGTTTAAGGGGGCACCTCTAAGATGCCCTCTGGGGTGCTGGGTACATTAAATCCCACACTGGCATCAGTGTGGGTTTAATGTGCTGAGAAGTTTGATACCAAACTTCTCAGTCTTTAGTGTTGCCATTATGATGCTGTGGAGCTCGTGTTTGACGAGCTCTCAGCACCATGTACTCTTAAATGGCAGCACTGCACATACAGTGTTCAGGAATGGACCTGGGCACTGTAGGGGCACAGGGCTCCTGCGCCCACACCATTGGCATAAGGCACCCAGCTAGAGGGGTGGCTGATGTATGCCATGGCAGTGTAGGTGATGGGCATGGCACATAAGGATGTGTGCCATGTCGACTTTGTTTTTGTCTTGCACCCAAACACTCAGCCTGCAAAGTGTGTGTGTGTAAGGGTACAGGGCCTCTAAGGGTGGCACAATGAGTGCTGCAGCCCTTAGAGACCTTCCCTGGTCACAAGGCCCTGGGTACCTAGGGTACCATTTACCAGGGGCTGACATGTGGCCAGGGTTTGCCAATTTGGGTTTGGTTTGTTTTAGGGAAGGAACATAGGCCCTGGGCACCTGATTGGCAGGAGCCCAGGGCACACTCAGTCAAAGTACATTCAGCAATTCAGCAAAAAGTGGGGGCATACCATGCAAGAAAGATGGCACTTTCTCACAGCTGCCATTCACATTTTGCTTGTGCCCGCAACAGGGTAGATAATGTGTCATTAGGTCAGGCCACTTCAGCCATTGGATGGATCTCTTGCTCTGTGAGTGACGGCATTTGTACTGATCTACACGCATCGTTTCTTTGCACCTGTAAGAATAATATTTCCCCTGTGAGTGCATTAAAGTTACAAAGAACTGCTCGACTTACACCTGCCTGCCAGGAAGCATGGATATTGTTCTACTACAATTATATGTGATGGTTAATTTAAAAAATGTAAATGTAATATTTTATTGCAAGCCTACAATCGCCAGGTTTAGATAGGAGCACGCGTTCTGTTTTTTCTTCTGTTCATGTTTTTTATGGTATAGGCTTGCAATAAAAAACATCAGTCACACCTGCTTGTTAGAGTCTTTGCTTGCGTCTGTTTACTCTGTGTTATGGCTTCTTGATTCTTATCAATTCATATGATTTCATTTACATATCATTTCAGCTACTTCAAGATGACTGAAGCACTTTCTTGTTAGCAAATAGGCAAATACAGAGATGCGGTGCCCACGAAATTTTAAAAGGTGTAGACCACCTGATTGAAGACGTGCGTACAATTCCATCGTTCATCCAGTGCCGTGAGTACACAAATGTGTTGAATGTTATTTACGTAAATGGTCCCTATATTTGTATTGGCTGAAGGTTGCTCAATGCAGAGTTTGATAAATAATGAGAAGCTTAAAAAAATCTGAGCTGAGGGTCAGCTTCAAAAGCCGTTGCTAATCAAACAATCCGCACTTTACATTTTCTGCAAATTAAACAAAAGTTAACAAAGCTGATGGTGTACTTCTTGGGCCTCACTTCATCAATGAGGCCAAGAAGTCAGAAACAGATCTCGGGGTTTGTTCTCGTTCAGGGGAGCATGGCCTAGCAGTTTAGGAAGGTCTGTTCTTATTTCAGCAGCGATAAGTTAGATTTACATATGGTTGGTCTCTGGCCGTAATGACACAGCAAGCAAACAGTAATGGGGGGTGGATTGCAGCCTGGAATGAAAGGTTGGGCATTCCACCCATGCCCCCAAGAAGCTTTAAAAAAGTATGCATTAAAAAAAGCATTGTTGTAAACCGTTCCTCTGTTAGCGTTAGGCAAAAATAACCTCTTTGCGTTTAGTTTGATTTGATCTATTTATATAACGGGAGTTGTTTACTTCTACTACTTTTTGAAATTGAACTTAAAGATCACAGAGACAACAGCGTTGATGGATTGGTTGGAGCCTGCACTGGTTGTTTGCTGCTCGTTTTACTGCTTGTTACTTATGTGAACTGTCTCTTGTATTACTGCTCACTGCCTGTGTGGCTGCTTTTTTAACCCCTGTGATTTAGCCAATCTGCTATGTGCAAGTAAAGTGAATATGCCTCTCTAGCCTGGCTTGTTTTTCTAGGCTCTTCTTTTGCTTGCTTTTAATCTTTATTAGCATACTTGATCTTATCCTTAACAATTATTCATTTGTTGATCACAACTACTATGCTGCTGATTTCCTATGGAGGTCATGTTCCTCAACTAGTTATTCTTCTCTGGTTGTAACTCTCGAATATGCCACTGTTCTCTTGCCTCCTACTTGTCTCTTACTTCGCCCACCTGTAAAGCGCACTCATACCCGCACCAGTCATGTACGGGCTATATAAAACTTTATTAATAAAAATAAATAAATCATAAGTGAGTCTTGCACCTGAAAATTCAATAAAGATAATTAAAAAATGTGTTAGGTCCTAAAGTAATAAACCAGCATATGGTTGTTGCAGGGATTTGCACATACACAGAACTATGTGCTGGAAAATGGGACCTCAGTATATAGAGGCTAAGCCTTTCCACCACCTTAGTGCCCACAAACCCAGAACCGACTAGCTATAGTGTCTCACTCGCTCGCCTACACACTCATGAAGAAGCAAATGATTAGACACCCCAGAGCACAACACTCCTGGATCTCTCAGGATCATACCTGTCCACAATAGAACTGACCGAAGCACAAATATAGATGAAAATGTTAATTGTAACTATCATGCTCTAAAACGCAATTATACAAGCCACAACGAGCAGAAAAATGCATAAAACTAACAGAGCATCGCAACAAGGCCATTTATCATAAAGGGATATGTCATCATATAAAGACAGTGGATAAAGGACTATAAGGCCGTGGATAAAGGACTATAAGGCCTAACCACCATCCCCTTGGTGAGAAGAAGTAATATTATATAATAGAAGATCTCTGGGCTTTGTCAGCAGACCCCATACCTTAGTGCCTAGATGGTATATCTACATCATCGGAACCGCATTGCTCTTCTCCCTGGAAAGCTCCCTCTCTAAGTGTGTGCTACCTAAACATGCATCCTCATACTATCAAAGTACAAGTTTCCAGCAGCAGCTGCATTAGCATGTTTTGTCTAGGTGCTAGGTACTGACCAGAACAGAATAACAAGTATTGTTTATCAACCTTGCTCACAGTGTTCAGACTAAACTCCAGGAACAGGCAGAAAACGAACAAAGCAGACGGTTCTCATGTGAAAGGCATACACAGAGTCTTGCAAAAAAAAAAAAAAGCCATGTAGTAACGTGCGCAAAAGCAGCATCATGGCTGCTGGGCTCATGCTAACTTAGCGATGTTGAACCCATCGGCCATGTGACATGGTTGCATTAAATATATCCAGATATTTCAAAACATGATTTTCTCTTGTGGGGCTGCCGACTCATAGGATAAAAGTAAGGCTTGAGCTCCATCATCTGATATATATTTAAGATGTTTACGTGTTCGATTTTGTCTATTTGTTAGAGGCATGGCTATCCGTTTTAGCTTGATTTGGATATCATGTACTGATTCTTGAATAAGCTTGATTTTAGAGTGCGTATTTTCTGTGAAGTGTATAATTTTCTTCATTTCATGTAGAGCATTTTGAATGTCCTGGGATACACTGTCGGGTTGTTATTTGAGTATCTTGATTTACCCTTTTGTGTATGGAGATAGACGGGAGGTGCACACAAGCCCTGTGTGTGGTTTGCTTAATAAATCAAGATCCAAGAAATTAGGACCAGTGTTTTTTTCAGCGTTAGTTTTGCCCCTATTCAGTAGGGTGACTGAGGATCCTTTGTGGATACTATGCATTGAGCTTCGGTTGGCATGGTAACTAGTTATCGTACTTGCAAGACAAGAAATTTGTATAGGTGCTAATTCTGTTGATAATGCTGTAGTGGGAGGTTAAAATGGAGGGTTAATCTCCTTTCTCCAATTGGCTGCTAAGAGATTGCTACCATGTGGCTTGTGAGTGGGAATGATCGTATGCAGGTGTAAAGGGATTTACCTTTCCAGGGGGATTGGTGTTGAGTAGATATTGGTGAGGAGTAACGATTTGTCTTGTATGTACTGTGAACTATTATTTTGGGTGTTGGTGTTTATTGAGGTAGGGTTTGCCTGCTGAGAATCTTTTACGATCGAGAGGTCTGTCCTAGTTGAGTGCCTGCTGTACCGTGCATCCTCTTGTGTAACAATGTATTGTTGGGATCTTGTGATAAAGAAAGGTGTTACATAGGTGATTTTTTTTTTTATTTACCTTTATTGAAAATTCGTATGGTACATTAGTGTGATAAACAACCATCCTATCTTAGTATACATAGGTACATATGCATATAACACCTTCCCGTACCAGCATAACCATGGTTATAACCCCCCCCCCCTCTCAATAACGTTGATGCAGGCCGGAATCTCTTTATACAGTTCAATCTTTAGCAGTCCCGTATATTAACATATGATGCAGTTCACTTTTTACCACAGAATGTGCGAGTGCGAGTCATAATGCTATACACAATTACCTCAGGCATAACATCTCCCCAGTCAGACCACCCCAGCTCTAACCCTGACATACATTTTAGAAAGATTCAAACCTCGTTCCCAGTGTCTCCTCCCCGGCCTCGCACAGAGCCCCTCCTCAATTTTCCCCCCGCAAGGTGCCAGATCGGGGCGCAGATATCTCCACATTGCTTGTCCCCCGAGCACCCACACTTTCCTCTTCCCCGATCCCCGCTGCCTGTTCAAGCAGATATGAAGTGAGCGGGCCCCAAATGTCTTTCGGGCGTGACTTAGTGAGTAAAAGTTCTGCATAGTCTTGCATGTGTCCCTGCCATGTAGTCATTGAATGAATCCACTCTTTAAACTTAGGGGAGCGGCCCCTTCCCCATCGGCACGCCACTTGTCTTTTGGCTAACAGCAATCCCATTGCTAAGAATTTTTTGTATCGTGTGATAACCTTTTGCGTCAGACCCAGAAGGGCTAGGAGTGGACAGGGTGGCACTCGGACCCCTATCATACTCGAGATGCCTTCGAACACTTGCCCCCAGTATTCCGCCACCGGGGGACAGCTCCAGGCCAGGTGAAAGAAATCTGCTCCTTCCTGCCCACAGCGCACACAGAGATCACTTTCCCTAAGTTTGAACCTGTAAAGTTTGGCTGGAGAAGAATACAATCGGTGCGAAAATTTAAAGTGTAGAAGTCCTAATCTACTGTTGCCTGTGATGGCCTCTGTCTGTGTGCAGCTAAGTTCCCACTGTTCCTCAGTCAATGGGGCAACCAAGTCCCTATCCCACTCAGTACGTGCTCGAGTATAGAGGGTTAGCTTGGCTTGCAGCGTGTGTCTATAGAGGAGAGATATAGCATGCTAGGGGGTGCCGCCTGTAAGAATGCATGTAAGGGAGCTGCAGAGCCTGGGCTCTGCAGGAAACTCCGGGGTTACCGCCTTAACACTTTGACGGAGCCGCGTATACAGAAATGTATCCATGACCGTGGGTATGCGTGTACCGAAGAATTGCTCCTGTGAGCAGAACTGCCCCGCTATGTAAAGGCTAGCCAACCTCCTATAACATATTCCCTCCTCCGTGACGCGTAGCAGAGGGTTTTGCAGCAGGGGCATTTTGGGAGAGTATAGCATAGGATTTCCCAGCTTGCGAGCTATCCGATGCCAAGCCAATATAGTACAGTCCACTGTGGATGGGTCTCGCGTGCGTTCCTTAACTGCTGTAAAAAGGTACCCTGACGGAGGGGTCAGGGCCATATAGCCGTCCTCCACTGCCAAATGGGCCATGAACGGTGGTGGATGAAACCAATAAGTTGCGAAATGTGCCTGCGCACAGTAGTAATAAAATTTCAAATCAGGAACCTCAAACCCCCCCTGATAATAGGGCAACATGAGCGTGGCTAGGTTAAGGCGCGCCTGTTTCCCTCCCCATATAATTCGCGTGAGTTGCGCCCTATGTGTACTAAAGAAAAAGCACCCTGGATGATATGGTATGTTGACAAACAGGTACAAGAGCTTCGGCAGCAGTACCATCTTAATTAGTGATATCCTTCCCACCATAGAGAGGGGAGGGCGCAGCCATTTAGTGACATCATCAGTTATCTTGTCCATGGCTGTTCCATAGTTGACCCTCATTAACGCTTCCTTGTCCCTAGTAATACGGATGCCCAAATATTTCAATTCATCAGATTCCCATATGAGAGGGTAGTCCAGCTGGTATGGCTGGGTATTTTCCGTGAGGGGGAATACCGCAGATTTAGACCAGTTGATTTGCACGCCAGATATAGCTCCAAATTTATTTATCTCTCGCAATATGGGGTACAAATTATCACGGGGATTCCTCACATATAATGTCATATCGTCAGCATATAACGAGATTAGTAATTGCCTAGTGGGATAAATTAGCGCCTTGTCATTGTGATGCTGTCGGAGCTTCGCAGCTAAGGGTTCTATAGCAAGAGCAAACAGAACCGGAGATAGGGAGCATCCCTGGCGCGTGCCTCTGGCGAATGGGGAGGATCTGGCTCCATTTAAGAGGACGGAGGCCACTGGCCGGCTGTAAAGCAAACGTATCCAATTGAGGAAAGTAAAGGGCATCCCCATGCGTTCCAAAACCCCAAGTAAGTAGTTTCATTCCAGGGAATCGAACGCCTTAGTGGCGTCTAGAAATACCGCCACCGCCGAGCAATGAGGGTCAATATCTTGCAGCACCACAGCGAGAGTGCGGAGATTATGCGACGTAGCGCGCTTGGGAATGAACCCCGCCTGGTCAGGGAGTACCAGCCTCTGCATTAGCAATCCGAGTCGGGTCGCCAATACTTTAGCAAGTATCTTAGTGTTTAGCAAAGATAGGAGGCGATACGATCGCAGGAGAGGGGGGACTTCCTAGACTTTAACGAGGTGATTAATGCTTCACGCATAGTACCAGGCAAGCCACCCTCCTCGAGTGCCACATAAAATACCTCTTTCAGAATGGGGGCGAGAATCCCCACATAAGTTTTGTAAAATTCTATGGGTAACCCGTCCGACCCCGGAGCCCGACCAGACTGCATCTGCATAATAGCCTATGTAATTTCGTCAACCTCTAATTCCAGGTTTAATAATTTTTGCTGATTCTCTCCCAACCAGGCGAGCGCCGTATCCTCGAAATATCCAGGCAGGTCGAGGCAGGTGCCTCTCTGCGACGAATACAGAGTTTTGTAGAACTCGCTGAAAGTGGACAATCGTGTTGGAAGATCTCTGTATATATTGCCCTGCGCATCCCTTATCTCTGACACATAATTAGAGAATCGAGGGGGTTTGATTGCCGCAGCCAGCACCTTCCCCGGTCTATCACCCTCCCCATATCTTCTGGCCGTATGAGATTTCCCCCGAAATTTACATTCCCTGTCCGCCAACTCACCATATTCGGTTAGCTTGCTACGCATGGTAGCCCTAAGTGCATTACCGTCAGCGCTGGTCGCAATATCCTGCTCTAATGTTTTAAGCTCCCCTTCCAGCTTGGAGAGATTCCTACGCAATGTTTTCAGGATGCCTCCCCCTTTGGATATACACCATCCGCGAACCGTAACCTTAAATGCCTCCCACACTACAGTTATACTGGGAACTGAGTCAACATTGCGCTGAAAAAAATCACGCATGTCTTGTTCCAGCTCCTCTCTAAACACCGTGTCATGCAAGTGTGACGGGTTAAGACGCCAGTTACTGTATGGGGTGTGCTGCAGCGGGGGATGAAGTTCCGCCACAACTGGAGAGTGGTCCGAATATGTTCAAGCCAAGTGAGACGCATTGTGCAGCCAGTGCGCCATACCAATTGACATAAACAGGTAATCCAACCTAGCCCAGGATAAATGAACCGCTGAGTAATGCGTACCCTCCAGTACCTGTGGATGCCCATGGCGCCACGAGTCAAGTAAACGATTATCAGTTATTATATCTTTCAATGTTCTATGGGTGAGCGTAGAGTGGGCCGAGGTAACTAGATCTGTCCAGCCGCGGTTGCATTATCGTATTAAAGCCCCCCCCCCCCCCAGATAACATAAGTAGTGCCCATTTCTTGAATCTTATTCCATAATTGTAGGAGTGCTTGAAGGTAGTCGGTGTTGGGGCCATAATAGTTAGCAATCGTCACATCATAAGAGTGGAGTTTCCCCCAGACCAGGCAATGCCTACCGCCCGCGTCAATGTCTGACCCGTTAGGCACAAAAGGCATCCCTCTTCTGATTAAGATAGCAACACCACGAGAATAACTGGAGTAGCAAGCGAAGCAGCCGTGGGAGGCCCATCTGGACGCGAACAGAGGTGCAACGCTAGGGCCAAGGTGCGTTTCCTGAAACAGAGCTATGGAGATCCGGTGTCTGTCCAAATACCCAAGTATCTGCCTCTTCTTTCTGGGGTTGTTCAAGCCTCGCACATTCCACGTAGCAATCTGAATCCCAATGACATCACGTGTGGTTCCTGCCATTATGGCTGCTAATACTGTCAGTACTCAGCCCTGCATCAAGAACTAGCATAGTGTGTACAGTCCAAAAAACTACTGCCATGCTCCTCCCTCCCACACCGGCTTCCCCAACATGCCGGTTACGCTAACCCTCCCCGTCCAAGTAAACAGCAACATCTCACACTTACTACCCTACGGTACTACAGAAATGGGGGCTTGCCCTCGTGTGGAAGCGCCAAGAGCCAACGACCTGTCCTCTCCCTCCTTATTCTCACCCACCCACCGCTCCGCTTGTAGGTGGGCAGTTACCACGGGACAGAGAGGAGATGCCGAGCAGGACAGTCCACCCCAAAAAATGTGAAATGGTTATACATCACCAACTACGAGTCGTTCAGCAAAAGTATGTCCCAATCAGAGTCTCATGGGAACCAACGTCTATTGCGAGGCTTAATCCGAATCAGACAACGGAGAGTTAGACCTGGAGCGCCGTCGTGCCCCCAGCTCCCCGGACGCCGCCCGTCGCTGTTGTTTAAGGTAATCCTCAGACTGCTGTGGGGTCTGGAAGAAATGCTGCTTACCCTGGTGCGTAATCTTCAACCGCGCCGGGTACAACATGGAATAGGAAATGTCCTGCGACTGAGTTTTTTCTTGACAACAGTGAACTCACGCCTGGCGTCTTGAACTGCTTGTGTAAAGTCCGGATAGAAGGCCAACGTGGTGTTTTCATAGTGCACCTTTTTTTTCCCCAGGCCAGACGCAAAACCGCATCCCTGTCACGATAGCTCAAAAAGCGGGCTATCACCGGTCTTGGTTGCGACCCCGGAGGAGGGCGGGCCCCCAGCGATCTGTGTGCTCTCTCCACCGTGAGAGGTGCAGAAAAGGAGTCTCGACCAAAAAGATCAACCACCATACGACCCACATTGGTGGATTCCGCCAGGCCAAGGATACGGACATTATTTCTTCGGGAGCGCGCTTCTAAATCTTCATTTTTATGAGCTATAATTTTGAGCAGCTTGTCCATCTGTGATAAGTGCCCCTTACTGGAAGCAGCTCCATCTTCGAGATCCGAGACTCTGGCCTCGGCCTCCTTCATTCGCTGCTCATGCTGGTCCAGCAATTAAATACGGAGGCTCCTTCACTACCTCCGTGAGCGCCAATCCCTCGGCTCCTTCGCAAGCGGCAGCACAGCTCAGGCCCCTCGCTCCGTAGCGCCGCTCGTCCCGCGGCTGCAGCACCCGGGGCGGAGAATCCACACCGCACCCTCGCTGGTTAATGGCAGTGCCAAGATCCGCACGCATCCTTGCTCAAGCACCCACCTCCTTGTGACAGCGGTCTGGCGTGCATTCCAGCAGATGCCCGGTATCAACGGCCAGCCCGTGAAAGTGTGTGTTTACCGCACCCGTGGCCTCGGGCTCCACCAGCGCGGTCGGCCGCCTCCGGGTCCCAGAGCACAGCGCAACGCCCCGCCTGCTGGATTCCGCGTCACTCCCCAGGCAGTTTTTGGGCTCAATCTACAAACATGGTATCCCCAGACTCAGCGGGACATCAGTCAGCTTCCAGTGATGTCTGAGCGTTATTTCAGCAATGAGGGATTAGGTAAAAGTATATTTTCCTGTTCGGCTGGACTGGAACCTCACAGGCGTACTGCCATCGCGGTCGTGCGCCACCTAGCGCCCCCCCACATAGGTGATCTTTTAGGGTGGCAAAATGTTAATTGAGTTTCTTCAAATCATTATTGGTTGCTTGAATAAGTCTGATACCATTCTTTTAGTTAGTTATATATAGTTCAGCTCTTAATCTTTGTGAGGGGACGACCGATAACTTAGTACCATATGGAATATTTCTTATATCTTGGTCATAGTGTGGAAATGAGCCTTTTTAGGGGCTCACCGGTGCAGGGGTTCACCCTTATCTGTCCACTGGTCATTAAACCAACAAAATAGAGTTTGGCACGGAACCTGGAATATCAAATAACAAGTTTATTAATCACTCATGAGTGGGACTACATCAATACAACACCCTCAGGCGCTGTAGGAAGTAGTACATGGAATACAGAAACCATGGGGCTTATATACCCAGTTTGTTGCACAGTAAGCATGGAGACTCAAATAGACAGCAGAAGCATACACGAAAATAGCTATCGACTAACATGGACAGATAGAAATCACTTAGTCAGCAGAGTGAGAGGGGAGACAGAACTGCTTACATCAGTTGGAACAGCCTGACAGTTACACTCTAAGACAGGTGCATTCTAGCAGCTACAGGCCTTTCTGAGCTTACACATTGCTCTGGCTCAGTAGTGAAGGAGTTAACTACAGTTGATGACTCAAGCAGAATAGAAAGACAAGCAACAGTGAAGACGGAAGAATCACGTGGCTAATGCCACAACAAAATTGATTCAGCTCATGCTAACTGCAATTTCTGTCGATTCCCACAATAGCAGTGCGTCATTTTGCAATCTTTCTCATGAAATAAATCCAGTTATTCACAATAATGCCTTTTTTATGTTGAAGGTTGGATCCGAGATCAGTGTTTCTGGGCTTTTCTAAGTAATTTGTGTTTGAAGTTTCTGGCTGCCTTCCTGGATAGGTTAAAGGGGTATATTATAGTATAGGAGTTACTTCTTGCTGATTTCAAACTGATTCCGGACTTACTTATATAAGCGTTTTATAGTCACTCAATGGGTGACCTTGCATAGGTGCCAAAATACGTGAGTAATCCTTTGATTTGATAGTTATTCACCCAGAACCCAATCTCTAGTCAAGTCTTTCAAAACTGAGAGCCCTAGCAGGGCTTCCAATAGAAGCCTTCACTTTCAATTAATTACACATACCCCGTGATCATTAAAATAGATACATTCAGCGGTAAATCTAACTAAAAAATTGCCTAGAGAGTAATATTTGTACACTTGCCTATAAATTAGACTGAAGCCATCAATTAGTTTGGCGAAATCGATAGATGTTCAAAGCCGTTCCAAGATGCCAGCCTATTGGCAGAATAATGCTCAGCTTAACAATGCTGTCCATTATTTATTTCCATGTGCAAGAAAAATTGTGGTCCTCTCTCCATTGCTATTGTTTGATGAACTACTCAGGCATCCGCCATTTTGTCAATGAGTAGCAGAGGAGATAGAAATATAGCCGGGGCAATAAAACTAAAGATAAAGCCGCCACGCAGCTTCATTCCAAGAATCCCCACGGACCCCGAGCAAAGGGCACTTCAAGATAACGCAAAAGAAAAAAGCTTACATATGAGAGGCCAACTCCCAACTAGATCGCCATCACTGGAGTCCGTCGTGGACCTCTCTTCTCTGATAGGTGAGCGGACAGTGCCTCAGATCAAGGACGATGCACCTCCTTATAGAAACTGCACCATTCTACCACCATGCGGTGGTGGGAGAATGGGGCCTCCGTCTCCGTCTCAGGGCCTCCACAAACCCTCTGTCCCAGTAGCGGTGGCAGACGAGGCAGCGGCCGGGCTACCTCTAGACCATAATGGGTCTCCCTTTGCCACCCAGCTTACGGATCAGCAGACTGCCTCTCAAACCAGGAGATGATCCACTAGTCCGGCCAGTTTCTGCAGTTTCTCCGATTTGGCTACAATGTACCATGACCCTACCAGGCAGATGCTCGCCTGCAATCCCGAGAACTTACCTCTTTGTTGTAGATGCAGTGTCAGTGATTGGATCAGATCCAGACAAGGCCGTCCTGAATGATACTCTGGTCCGATCTGCCTTTAGTTAGCCATATCTCAATTCAGACCTAAACCATTTCCTTCCATTCTGAGGTTATTATTCTGATGTTTTTCTATGGTCTTCAGTGTTCATTTTAAATGTTGTCATTCTGATGTTCCAGTGTTTTGTGGCTATCGATGGATGTTAGGGCAAACACTGGACTTTCGCACTAATGCGATCCCCAGCTTTGGAACTCCTTTCTCGAGTTCCTCACCAGTCGGTGGCCATCCTGTAATTCCCTTAGTTGTTTCATGGTTTGGGAAAACTTAAGACTATGAAAGTAAAGTTGCAATTAATGAAGATGTCCGTCCTGTTGCTCAGAGACATAGATGAATTGTCTTGTCTTGATATAATTAAAGGCTATCATCAGTTGGAACTGAAAAAAGGTTGTAGGTACATGACAAACTCATGTTGGGCGGTTTTGATACAAGAGACTCAGTTTTTGTATTGATACAAGAGTCTCAGTTTTTGTGTGTCATCAACTACAAACCTTTTCTAAGACGTCATCCGACGTGTCATGCAGCCTGTTGTGAATGCATTCAATTATAGCGATGCCATATCAATTTTCAGAGCTACACAGAAGGAGCATAAAAAAGCTCTCACACAAGTTTGTCGTTTGCTTACTAATGCAGGTTTGACTTTGAATGGATACAAATGTGAGTTCCACAAGACAAGGTAAAGTTCTTTGGCCATATCTTTTCAGATGGGGGTATGACACATGATCCAGCAAAAGTACAAGCACTGCTGAATGCTGATCTCCACACAAGAGATTTCTATGATACATTCATTTCTTGGCATGGCCAGTTACTGTTTAAGATACATACACGTCTTTGCTACTATAAGCGCTCAACTACGAGAGTTAATGAAGAAAAATGTTTCATTTAAGTGGTAACAAGAATGTGGGAGAATTTTTGAGAAAATCAAACAAGCCATTGAAACTGCTCCTGAAATGGCCTACTTCAATCCAAAGCTTCATACAGAGGTTGTTGTTTGCGCAAGCCCAGTCAGGTTAGGCACTATCCCCTTACACAGCAGGTGCCCAAATGTCCGAAGCGATATTGGGGCATATGCCAGGAGAAGTTTGTCCCAGACAAAATGTGCTTACTCACAACCTGTGAAGGAGAGTTTAGCTGTGCTATAGGCTGTGAACATTTCCATGTATTCCTGTAGGGAAAGCCTTTAATGCTGGCAACTGATCATCAAGCTTTACTGACTATCTTTGCCAATACAAAAGCCAAGATGCTTGTTCGCATTGAACGGTGGGGACTATGATTACAAGAGTACAATTATACCATTGTGCATCGTCCAGGGAAGAATCAAAACCCTCATGAAACCGACACACTCGACCTCTCACCAATGATGGTGAATATATAAAAAAATGTCAGAAATGAACTGTCCATAGCTCAGGAAGGAGTTAAACTGCGAGAGTCGAGAATCCTGATTCAGGAGAGTCTGCAACAGAAAATAATTGAAGTATCTCACAGAGGACATTGTGGTATTGTTGTCACAAAAAGAGCTCTCCGAGGTTGAGTTTGGTTCCCATACTTAGATGCGAGGGTTGAAAAGGAGCTCAAGGTTTGTTGTCCGTGCAACTGTCTTTCTACCAATATTACTCAACATGCTCTTAACATGTCAGGACTCCCTAAGAATGCATGGGAGAGAACATCCATTGGTTTCTTTGGTCCATTCGATATTGAACATCATCTAATGATATTCGTGGAGGAATACTCACGCTTTCCATTAATAGAAGATCTCTCATCCAGAATTCACGAGCGAGCCATTGGATCCATAGAGCTGTGATGTAGGTGTCAGAGTGGAATGCAGTGAAAGCTCGTTTTAGAATGTTGGGTTTGCAGTTACACACACATGAATAAAGAAGTGTAATACTGAGCTCCTGTGTGTGGCATAGTTTTTGGCCATTAGCCATTCTGTAGAACACGCTACAGTCACTATATTTTGTAAGGGGATATTTTAGTTGTAGGCAGGTAAATTATTGACTGTCTGTTCATATTGTTGCTGTAAACCCATGAATGTGAAATGTTGAAGGCGGTTTCGTCTGTGAAGCTGGTGGGCCATATGGTCAGAGTGGTTCCTTGGTCGAAATGGGGAGTTGTGTTGCGAGGTCTGTCTGGTTCAGTTAGGGGTTAAAATTGTAGTAGATGGTAGTTATCTTTCTGCAGATGTGGTGTGAAAGCTTTTTGAAATGATCGTTTAAGGAGTGATGCTGTTGGATGTGGCCGCTGGGGCAGTGAAATCTTTCACTATGCCAAAGACGTCTTTCCTGCTGTTGGTGTCAATGTGGCTTGCGAGCACAGAGTGTTTGGCAGGTTGAATCTTCTTGTGGTAGCATCCAATGGTGGATTTCTAGTTGTTTCTATTCGCACTCCAGTTGTTTGCAGTGGCGGTTTGTCAACCCCGAGTTGCTCCGTATACCAACTGGCTTGTGGTCTGGATCTTGTGGCTTTGTTGGGCTGGAGGAGAGCCAGGGTATCAAATTCTTGAGGTTTGTCATTGAAATGGGTAGGTTGTTGCTGTGTTTTGGTATGATCGTCTAGACTTCCTTTGGGATGCTGTTTCAGATTTGGCAAAAGACACACAATTGATGGACGGAATGCCGAACAAATCAAAACTTTCATCCCTAGTCAAAGGATCTGGGTTAAATCCATCATTCTTTTTCTCACCATGCCACCCCAGTTTAGACCTGGCCATATGCAAATCAGTCTTGACCCTGTGCCTCATGGGAACAGTCCAGCCCAAACTGCCAAGCCAGGTCTTCCCTGGACCGGAAACACGCATCCTAGGGCCAGTTTCCTTGATTCCAGTAGCACAGTGAGCCCAGGACCCACGTCTGGGTTTACCTGGCGCACTTAGGGCGCAAAAGCAAAAGACACACAATTGATGTTTCAGATTTGGCAGGCTGGCCTGGCAGTGGTTGTTCTGCTTTGATGCTGGAAGGAAATGATCAGCTGTGGGCAATCCAAGGGATTGACACAGGCTTGCCAACCAAGATGTCGTTGAAGGTGGTGAAAATGGGGTCCAGGAGGTGAACGGTCGAGTGAGTGGATCCTGCCACATGTTGGGTGAGGCTGAGGTTACCTAGGTTGTCCAGTAGGTTGGTGTGATGTTGGCCTGTTTAACTATCATTCATCTGGACAACTCAGACTTGCCTAATTAGACATTGTTCTTTTGTGTATAGTCCAGGAGTAAGAAGACCGGGCTTTTTGCAACTGTCCCCCCACTTTTTGCCCCAATGTTGACTAGATGCTAGTTTTCGACTCTGACAGTGCACCGGAGCTTGTTAACCAGGCCCCAATGCCGGTGCTCTCTCCCTAAAACTGTTATGTGTAAATTGGCATCCCCAATTGACAAGGACGTTACCCCCCTTAAATGTCCCAAGTAGATGGTACCAGTGGTGCCCAGGGCATGGGTGGTAAAGGGGGCCCAAAGGGCTTGTAGCACTGTTTGTGGCACCCTGAGTGACCCAACTAAACTACTGACAACAGACCTGCCATTGCAGACTGGAGGAACAGTGTTTACCGCTCTATTTCGACTTTGCCCACTCCATGTGTGGCAGAGCCCATACATTGCCTTCAGTATATGTCAGACACCCCTAAGGAAGGCCTCATAAACCCCAGGAGGCAGTGTGCCTTATATTAAAGGTATGTACATGTATGTGCAAGCTAATATGTCCCTAGAGTGTCCTTTTCCATTAAAGCACCCTATAAGTGATAGGCGGTCCATAGGATAATATCCTGCACCTGGGCCACCCCAGGAATGCTGTCCCCAATATGGTATCGCCTAAGCCTGTTGAGTTTGGTATCGAATACCTGAAAGAGACACGTTAGTGATAGATTCCTTACCTTAGAATATCCCCAGGCGTCAGACTGGATCCGGAAAGTTTTCGTCAGCAGTACCCCTGCGCATCGGAAGGTGGCGTTGTGCGGCTCCGCGTCCGTCGCTGGCATCGTAAGCGCTGAGATGACTTCACGGAGACTACTTAGGCACCACCCATGCGCACTGACGTTAGTTCTTTCTTTTTCTGTGCCAGCAAGCGCAGATCCGGTTAGAGCACGTACCCTAGTCACTTTTTGACTAAACTTTTGAGACTTTTTGTCTTCCATTTTTGAGTCTTTGACTCCTGGTGCCATGTAGGGATGCCTGGATTTGAATCCTGCGGGGCCTGTCGCAGTACGATGTCGGTGGCCGACCCCCATGGCATCTGTCTCTACTGTCTGGAGCGCGACCATGACTACCGGTCATGTCTGGCCATGGCTCCGAAGCCCTTGCGGGAGCGGTCCCGTAAGCTACTGGCGGCCCGGCAGTCGTTTCCGTGCCGTTCGAGGTCCAGGGGTCACTCGAGAAATCGCTCGCGGAGCCATCGTCATCGCTCCCCGGGGTCAAAGTCTTCCCACTCGGATTCGGGTAAGAGACGTCATTCGAAGAAGTCAAAGAAGCGTTTCCGCTCTCCGACGTCCCCTCGTCGGTCTCCGGACGCGGTCGAGAGAGCCGGGGGTACCATCTCTGCGGCTCCTTTGGAGCCTGTGAGTCCCACGACCTACCTACCTTATCCGGGTCCGTCTGCGACTCCTGCCCAGCTGCAAGATTTTCTTGCAGCCATGGACTGCCTCTTCAGGCCTCTGGCTACCGCCTGCGCGCCTTCGGGCCCCACGGTCCCAGTTGAGGGCCTTCCCTTGCGTCGAGCTCCTACCGGCATTTCCCGCGCCTACTTCCCCCAAGGCAGGATTCTGACCTCTGCGAGGCAGTGTGATCAATCCCAGGATTCAGGAACAAAGGCTTGGGGCAGGAAGGAGGTCAAAGCCTTCCTCCTCCCAACCAGGCTAGTAAAGTGGCACATCAAGGCAGTGAGCTTCAAATTGCTACACCGCCTCTGATATGCGTCAGGACTAACTCCCAGTGAGGGAAACTGCCCTTCTCTGCCCCAGGCACATTTGCACCCGGACTGGTGGAAAATTAGTTAGTTAAGGAGGTGTACACCCCCAGAAGGCTAATCATACCTCCAGGGTGAGCATCCCAGTCTGTACACCAGATTTAGATTTCTGGCATCTTTAGAAGTGACAGAATAGAGGGTTCTGGGTAATAAAGGGGATCCAAATCAGGGGCGGATAGCTGCAAAGATTAGCTGCCCATTGGCTACTAGCTCCCACACCCAAACTCCCCATAATCTAGGATTTAAGGAACCCCCAGACACCAGAACCTTAGTTCTGATCCAACTTGCATCAAAGAGGACACAGAAGGGACCCATGACATTGACAACAGGAGCTTGCACAAACAAAGAGAAGGATATTCTGAACCTGTGGCAACACTTCTTGGAATTGTATGAGCGAGGCTTGTCCTAGGCTAAAGGTCAGTTCCCCCAGACTGAGGGACCCCTAAGAGAGCCAGAAGCAAACTCAGACTCTCTTGAACTAGTGGGACTAGGCCCCTGCAAACTGAAGGTAATACGACACTCAGGAACTGAAGAATCACTGGCCATTGGGCCCTCCGGGCGATCGCTTGAATCCAGATGGACTAGTGCATTGCGGGAACTGTAGTCTGGACTTCCACAAAGTTTCAAGACGCTACCATACTTCCCTGGAACTCCAGACGTCACAGAAACTCCCAGTAGATCTTACTGCTGCCAGGGCTTGTTGGTCGCCAGTCTGGTAACCAACCCCTTAACTTGACGCTGCATCAAGAGAGCATTTCACTAGACCTGCGACTGATGTCGGCAACAACTCCGCTCTTGTGTTTTTGCATCTTGTTTCCACAGCAAAGTGTAAAGCAGTGAAACGAGCTCTTACGCTACTCCTGTTGAGCACCATGTATAACCAGGACAACTCGGCACCTGGGCTCCACGGGCCAGGTAAAATTTAACTGACTGGTGTGGTTTGATCCTAGGATCCTCTTCAACTTTACCCTGCAAGGGTACAACTCAGCTCGCCCTACAAGTGACCTTTTGTCACTAGTGTTTTTTCCCATTAAGTGCAATGTTCCACTGTTTTATTTTGCATTGATTTTTATTGCATCAGAAATCTATAACTCCGGTTATATGTAAGCTATTCCTTTCATTTTGGTGTCGAAATAATATACAAATTCACTATTATTATAAATTTGTTTTGGATTTTTCTTGAGTCATGTCAATTGCT
Source organism: Triturus cristatus (assembly GCF_964204655.1). NCBI lineage: Eukaryota > Metazoa > Chordata > Amphibia > Caudata > Salamandridae > Triturus > Triturus cristatus. Next base: position 530,961,577 of record NC_140586.1, read on the forward strand.
TGTAGTCCATGTTAGTATTCTGAAATGCTTAACACATGTTCCTCTAGTAAAGCCCCACTGCCACTCTACCAGGACTGAGCCAAAGATTTATTAGTGTGAATCCAAGGGCCATCTTTGGGGTATTGTGATAATATTACATGGTAAGGTTACCCAGCCATGCCACATAATATTCTACTTTCCTACATTCCATATTTCTTTTTTCGAAGAGCTGCCCATATATCAGCCTTCCCTAAATATCTTGTCAAGTAGCATGACATAAAACTCTGTGGCAATGTGCATCTTCTTTAACCTATAGACTTTGCAGTGTATTTGTCCGCTACTCCTCTCACACATGTTAACAATTTCTTGCCTGGCGTACTTCAAGAGCATCCACCTGAAGCCTGCTGCACATACGTCCTCACAACCTCAGAGGGCTCAAAGTCTTGCATGCATCTAATAATTATTTGGTTAAATCTCTGGCTGCATCCTTATTGCAGTAAAATCCTTGCACTGTTTTCCCAACCACAACACCCAGCAGACGTCAGTCTCCTATGTCAGACCAACAGATCACATAAAGACTTAGAACCAGACTATGTCTACTGAATGTTTACTTTACCGGTCAACCAGAGGCCCAAGGTTAACATCCCTGGAGTCAGCATGGAAAATGTGATAAAATTGGTACGAGGGAAGCACTATGCTTTCCCAAACCTTTTCACCTCTCCATTGAACAGAGCCATACCACTTGAAATTCGGACAAACGTAAAAACTCCTGTTACACTGCACCAAGACACTTCTATGACCTCTGACAAGACCCCTTTTGAGATCAGTTTCAAAGAATTAATGGTTTTCAGTCTCCCTCCTTATACTTTTGCTATACTGATAACGGCTTAATGTTGTTTGGGTGCTCTCCAAGTCCCACGAATAGGTATATGTACAAAATGGACAAGCAGTTGAACAGCATAGTGCTCTACAGTCACCAAGAAAGTATTACTGCCAATGTATTGAGAGAGTGTTGTTGATAATGGAATAAATAATAAGTTCCACTGCATAAAAATAATATCTCCTGTTCATTATTTATTTTTTTCATTATGTTTTTTTTGTTTATCGCAGAACATTTACAAATAGGGGCTGAATTAGAGTCTGGCCCAGCATACTGTTTTCAGTCATTTGAAATGGCTAGCACTGTGCAGTCATTTAGAGAGTATTACTGCCAATGCCTTAAATGTCGTTGATAATTGAAGGAATTCAAGTCAATACTATCATTATTAAGTTCAACTGTCAACAAAGTGAAGAATTCAAAAGCACATTTAGATTGTTTGGTCTGTGTAGATTAGTTGTCAAATTGCTTATTATGAATTGGTATCAGTTGAGTCTTACATTGGTAAGTACACATCTAAAGATTACGCTGGTCAAAAGTTAACCAGTCTGTCAAAAAGGGGATGTAAGTAGGGCAGCTTCACCAAAATAACTTGTCCCTGCTTATTTCAAAGTCATGGACGAATACATAGTTGTGAATTAGTTAGAGATGATTTTGGACAGAATGTAAAGAATCTGCTCTGAAATACAAATGTCTATACTATAAACTGTATTCTGACTTCTAGGACAGTAATAATTATTGTATTTTTCATGTTCTAGGCTCAAGGGAAGAACATGATTACAGTAACCGAACTTCGATACCTGGCAGACACTACAGCATCTTATCACATACTAAAGCCATGGTGGGATGTCTTCTGGTATTATATCACAATGGTAATGCTCATGATTGCTGTTTTGGCAGGTGCTCTCCAGTTAACACAAAGTAAAATGCTCTGCCTACCTTGTAAGGCTGAATTGGACGATCAGTGTGTCATGCCTTTGGATGTAGCGAGAATCAACACAAGTATCTTATTAAATTCAGCAGGGAAGATAACTCCCACGACTGGTATCCGCAATGATCTTCACCGCCAGCAGTATGCTTATATTGATGCTGTCTGTTATGAGAAGCAACTTCATTGGTTTGTTAAATATTTCCCTTACCTTGTGTTTTTACATACTCTAATTTTTGCAGTATGTAGTAATTTTTGGTTTCACTATCCTAGCACAAGTTCAAGACTTGAACACTTTGTAGCAATTCTTTATAAATGTTTTGATTCGCCATGGACAACTAGAGCTCTTTCCGAGACTGTTGCTGAACAAAGTGTAATGCGGTTGCCCAGTAACAGTTCCAGGTTTTTTATTTCTTCTGCATCAGCAACTGAAGAGCAAGAGTCTGGAAGGCAATTATTGCAGCCTGCAGTAGAATCAACTGGGATAGAAGATGCAAATTCAAGTGTCTTAGGCAAAAGAGAAGGCGAGCAAGCCAAGGCTTTATTTGAAAAAGTAAAGCGATTCCGAATACACGTTGAAGAGAAAGATATTATTTATAGATTATATATGAAGCAAATTATTGTCAAAGTAATCACATTGCTGATAATTATTATTTATGTCTCCTACTTTCTAACTCGCATAACTTTCGAAGTTGACTGCATGGTAGATATTCAAGCTTTCACTGGATATAAACGATACCAATGTGTTTATTCACTTTCAGCCATTTTTCAAGTACTGGCTTCTTTTTATGTTATTTTGGTAATATTCTATGGAGTCACAAGTTGTTATGGTTTATGGTGGATGCTGAGAAGTTCCCTAAAACAATATTCATTTGAAGCTGTGAGAGAGAAAAGCAATTATAGTGATATCCCTGATGTAAAGAATGACTTTGCTTTTATCCTCCACCTCGCAGATCAGTATGACCCTCTTTACGCAAAAAGGTTCTCAATTTTCTTGTCAGAGGTGAGTGAAAATAAACTAAAACAGATTAACTTAAACAATGAATGGTCTGTGGAGAAACTAAAGAATAAACTCACAAAAACATCCCAGGACAAGGTGCAGCTCCATCTTTTTATGTTAAGCGGACTCCCAGACAACGTATTTGAATTGAATGAGATAGAAGTTCTGGTCTTGGAGCTTATACCTGATGCCAAACTTACTCCAACCATAAGTCAATTGATCAATCTTACGGAACTTCACGTTTACCATTCTTCACTCACTGTGGACCTCCAAGCACTCAGCTTTCTTGCAGAAAATTTAAAAGTGATGCATTTGAAGTTTATTACAATGGAAAAGATTCCAGGTTGGGTTTTTCATCTAAAAAACTTAAAGGAACTATACTTATCAGGATGTCTTTTGCTAAACAACGACACTTCTGTATATATTGAAGGACTTCAAGAGCTCAGAAATTTAACAACCCTTTATTTAAAGAGCAGCCTTTCACGTATTCCTCCGGTGGTCACTGATATGTTACCAGCTCTACAAAAATTATCAATCGACAATGAAGGAAATAGACTGATGGTACTTGCCAGTCTCAAGAAGATGGCAAGCCTTCGATGCTTAGAACTCATTAATTGTGACTTGGAGCGCATTCCACATGCTATTTTCAGCCTAACTGATTTACGTGAACTGGATCTTAAGGGTAATAACTTGAAAACAGTAGAAGAAATAATTAGCTTTCAGCACCTACAGAAGCTTACTTCTTTGAAACTGTGGCACAATAATATTGCCTATATACCTGTACAAGTAGGAATATTGGCAAATCTAGAACAGCTCTACTTAAATCGCAACAACATTGAAAGTGTGCCCTTGCAACTGTTCCTTTGTACCAAGCTTCGTCATTTGGATCTCGGCTATAACAATCTCACCTTCATTCCAGAAGAAATTCAGTTTTTGAACTCACTGCAATATTTTTCAGTCACAAACAATGATGTAAGTATATTCCCTTTGATTTTGTAGCACTGTCATTTTTCAATAAATAGGCTGTTAGTGACTATGATGCATTGGTGGAGGAAGGAATGTGCCATTTACCATGTTACTTGACTTTGAGTGGGCTAATAAGTCAGCAAATCTCTAGCATTTAATATGGTTTGACTTGACATGCTAGTTTGTCTTGTTTTTAACTACTGTCCTTGGCAACATATATTTTAAAAAGCTACATAAAATTCACACTGTGTATCTTCCCTATTCTAAGTGGTTACAGATCAGACTATTATGCTATCACTATTATGATACTAAAATGTTACCTTGGCAATGGAGTAAAACATACAATTCTGTTTTCTTTGAATAATTAGTCATAATCATTGTTTCATTATGCAGAGTTATCTTACAGAGATAAGAAAGCAAGTTAGAAATGAATGGACTGTTGGTGTTTTAATTAACAAAATAATATTTTATTTTTCCATTTATCTTAATGTTGTTCTAACATTGTGAAGTTGAGCTAAGATAGCAATAGGATGGAAAAACAGTCTACCCAAAATGCTAATACAAGTTCATCAAAATAAACACCTTTGAATTTCAGAGGACAAGCATTTGCCGAGCCTAATTCTAAAAATCAACTGCAATTCAAATTAATTGTATATAATGTTATAATAAGGGAAGAAAGAAAATGTAAATAAAAGATTTACATAATTCTTTTTTATTTAAATATTTTAATTGAAATTGTCATGCAACAATGAAGCATAAAAAGGCAGTGCAGCGCAATTACATGGCCAGTGAAGAGCCTTACATTGTTAGATCAATCCATGAGGCATATTTGGAATTTAAAGTCATTAAGGGCACCGAGTAATTACAACTGTACATAATTCTTAAGCAGTGTAATCTCCAAAGACGTTGTTTTGCCTTTGACCAAATCACTCATTTCAGAGGTTGAGCCTGTTCCCTCCAACGCTTCAGTACCCATTCATTAGTATTGGGGGTACTTGGGATCAATGCTTTGGTAACTAAAATCTCAGCTGTTAAAAAGCACCTTAAAAATGGAAGTAATGGAGGCTTATAGATCAAAATCAGTTAGTAATAATAAGTTTAGGAAAGAGAAGAGCCCGAGAAATAGATGGACTTGTACTGGTTGAATTGGGCCTTATTGCTGAACAATCAGTTTGAGTTTCAGAACATTCAGTTTTGCGGGGTATAATCAACCTGCTTTGCATGTAAGTAAGGAAGTGATAACTATGTTCTCCGATGTGGAATTTGAGTTGAAGTGTTTCTCTGTGCCTCCTGACCAACTATTCAGTACTTATCAATTTTTGATGATTTGGCTTCTCCTAATTTAGATCATTCTGACGAAGACGCTAGTCCTACTCTTCTTCTGAATTTTAATTAAACTCTGTTTTTTAATCTGTGAACAAGGCTCAGACTTGTAGATTCTGTTTACCAGAATACTGTTAATTAGAGTCTTTCTTTTCCTTTGTTAACCTCTTGAGTACCTCCTGTTGCAAGGGACGTTGCAACCTCTCCAGTGTCGGTTTTTCTTGAAAAAGGTGTGGAGCATCCATATCAGTTGGCAGTATTAACAGTAAACCATATTGACATATAGTCCGTTTTCTTCTACCAGTTCTTATAGAGGTTAGCTCTGCAGTTAAAGGACAGGATCTAAACACTATTCCCAAATCTGCTGCTCCATAGTCTCAACTAGTTGCAAAGCCAAACATTTTGCCTTATGCCAGTGAACCATCTCAGCTTTTTTCACCAAAGGGACAAATGGTAACACCTGGTGTGGATTCTCTGGATACTGATATTGAAGGAGAGCCTTTTTACACCATTAAACATTTAATACAGTGATGTAGAAGACAGTGAAGCCATTACATTAGCTACCATTTTCTAAACTGATTTTCCCAGCCTCCTCCAGTTTCAAGGCAGCCTTTTCTGTTCCTTTAGACAGCTTTAATGGATGCTTCCAACCCTGTCCTGTGCTGCTCAGTGTTTATTCTGAGGCGTACACAGCAATCTTTTTGATTTCAAAGTGTAGAACTCGCATCAATCAATCATTCCTACTTATTTATATATTCCTGTTCAATCTGCAGTAGAAGCTGAAATTCTGGCTTGTCAAGTTTAAGAAATACTGGGTATTTTGGTTGACCCTCATTTGCACAGAACAGCAAGTTCAGATTTTATGATTCAGCTTGAGAGTAGGTAGGGAAAGTTTTACCATGTCTTGGAGGCCTAGTATACTTTGCACTGTCTTTAGATTTCTCAATATATTGCATTACTCATCAGGAGCCCGACGTACTACTGTTTATAGCAGTCGCAAGCGGACAATCGGGCCATTTACAACTGCTAAAAATGGTTTTAGCATGTGCAATCCCTATTTTGCGAGTCGGTAACCTATTACCTACTCGCAAAATAGGGTGTGCGAGTCGTTATTAGGAAGGGGCGTGTTAAGGGCATTGCTTCTTAATAACAAGTCCCAGGGGGTTGCGCGATTGTTTTGCGACCGCATATGGGGGCGCACAACAATCACAGTTACTACCAATTTCAAATTGGTGGTAAGCCGGTTGCAAACAGGAAGGGGTCCCCAGCAGACCCCTTCCCCTTTGTGTTTGGCATCGAAAATATTTTTTAAGAGCAGCCAGTGGTCTCACAGACCACTGCTTGCTTTCAAAAAATTTAAAGAAAACTTTTAATTTTTTTCTTTTAAACCCATCCCGTTTTCCTTTAAGGAAAACTGGCTGCATTCGAAAAAAAAAATTGCTTTATTAAAAAAAGAAACACAGACATGGTGTTCTGCTGTCCCCAGCAGGCCACCATCCCAGTGATTGTAGCTCATTCCCAGTGGGTTGCAAAGTGCGACCTGCCTCGTGAATATTAATGACGCAAGTCATTTGAGACCCCACTGGAAGTCGCCAAATGTGTTTGAGACACATTAGTACATTCTGTTTTGTGAGTCGCATATTACGATTCGCAAAAAATCGCAATTTGCGATCTGAAAAAAGGAATGGTCATACATCTGGCCCCAGGTCTGTTAAGCATTGCATAATTTTTCTTAAAGGAAATCGTTGCTGTGCATATGCCTCTGCACTTAAGTTTAAATCTGCTTTTGCATGTGCCCTAACTCATAAGAGGTTGATCATCTCGACATGCTCATAAAAAAATTGTGCTCAAATGCTGGAATACCCACTCCCCAAACATGGTATAGAAATTAGTGACCATTTGAACAATTGTAAATCTTATTTGTTTCCTGAACACAGTTTGCTGAGCTCTATTGTGTTACTGCAGTGGGCTTGCCTTTCAGCTTAGGTATCACTTTGTCTGTCCTTCAATCAATTAATCAGGTCGGGTTCTTGTCTGCTTTAGGCAAAGAGGCTCAGACTGGCACAGCCAGGGTAAACTGTCTTACTGAGACTTCATGGCTTGCTCTGCTCCAGGTCAATTCAGCTTCTGTTTTAGCTCCTTTAAAATGTGAAAGATTTTGAATGTGCAGAATTTCCACTTCAAGATGCAGCAGTGTAATTTCTTCTATGGTATTTTTGGTTTCAGTAGGTATTGAGGCATCCATACAACAAATTAAGGTTGATAAGGGTCTGGTCAATGTGATGGCCATTGCCATCAGTGGATCTTTCTGTATAAAAATATGGATTTGTTTTTATCTAATCCAGGCTAGAAGATATCCAGGGCAAGTTTATGAATGTATCATTTGATTGTAACACTTTGGTATTTTGTCAGTGGATGTAGTGCTGGCTAAAACCCTCTCAGGCTTCTAAAGTTCAAAAGACCAAGCAGTTCTTCAAAGGGAAACAATATGTGTTGATGCTTACTGCTCCATGGCTGCTAAAGTCTCCTCAAAAACGTTAAGCTGACTTTCCTGGGGAGTAAGGTGCTCCGATATACAGTATGGAGCATGAATTTTCTATAGGAGGAAGATTATTGCCTTTTAATCATCAAAGGACAAAAATACCTCTTGACAGACAGTGTCAAAGATAATTACGCTTCACACTGTGCATCAATGCGTCTTTCTTCCTAGACTTCAGAGGTCCTTTCAAGAGCTTCTGGTTGAAATATAAATCCTTACAATTGAGGGGCTTTAGATGTGATTCTAGACTACAAAAAGGATCTGGGTTATCACTTTATCACTCAGGCTTCTTTGTACAAAATAAAATGAATAAAACTACTTTTTCGTAGTAGATATCATTCACATGGTCACTCTGGCTTTGGTCAGGGAGAGGGCCCAGTTGGGTGACCGGCCCTCTAAGATGCATACTTTCACATTTGCAAAAATGAGAAGAATAGAGTTTCAAGGTTTGACATAGTGGTGGCCCCTCTGTAACGTCTCTGTAGTTAGATGATTGGCTGGTTAAACCCCAGTCCCCCACTTTTTGTCAAGAGCCTTCAAGCTATTTGTGGCTCATTGTTCAATCTGGGACTTTACAGCAATGAACAACTGTCTCACCAGCTGGCCGACTTAATTTAATAAGAGCAGTTAGAGGGCTCTTTCATTTCCTGTTCCGAGCTTATGGTGTCTTTGATACAGGGAGTGGCGCATTATCCGGGCCATCTTAGACTTTGGTATGGTGGATCCGGAGAATCTTGAGAGCATTATTGACTTGCATAGGTGTTGATTAAATGGCTCAGATTTGGATGGGGGTTCCTCGGCATCTGGCCCAAAACTGAAATCAGTCTTGTGTGTCTCAGTTCAGTAGAATTTTCATTTATAATTGTTTCATTTTCTTCATTGGTGGGCTTTAGAGTCCACCATCTGTATAGAGTTGATTTTTCGGGCTCAAACTCTCAATGCCACACTGACCAAGGTTTCTGCTCAGTATGGCTGAGGAGCTCATTACAAGAACCTATCAGGATTCCAAACCAGCTTGTGAGTAGCTGTGGAGGCGGGGAAAAAAGGCGTATGGCAAGAGAGAAACAGCACTGCGTTCAGCAGGTTACCCCTCATACACTTCAGAATAGCAGAAAGGATGGGGCAAATTGCATGAGCATCTAGTACACAAAGTCTGCTAAAATAGTGTTGAGTTGCCCTGACTTATCCTCAAGCTATCAGGATTCAGACAGTTAATAAAGCAGGATGAAGACAAGTGGTATTTGGAAACTCTGAAACGGAGTTCTGCTGCTAGGCTGCCACGTCAGATGAGGAGAGAATCCTGTATCTTAAGAAACACACAGACCGGAAAGCTCTAGGTTTGAAGAAAAGGTAAAAGACACGCTATCTTAATGAAGGAAGCCATCTCATGTAGAACAAAACAAACGTGCTTGGTGCACAACGGTGCAAACTAATTGAAGTGCAATAAAAGTCCACCAACTTCTGTTGTCAGGTATTAAGCCCAGGCAAAGTGAGTCTTCTTAGCCTGTTTTTACATTTCTTTTTCCTCAGAACACCTTATGTGTCTAGCCTGGAAGTGATTAGCTTCAGCTTCCTGTGAACCACCTCAGTGCTGAACACTAGCACTGCCGCTTCTCTGCTTCCACAATTGCCATTTTAAAAATGTGTTCGTACTTCAGTATAACTAGTGAAGGGATGCGTACACCGATCTACAACTCAAGTTCCTGACACCAACATCCTCATGGCCTCTGGAATATCTAGCACAGGAATGTGCATATCAACCATGAATAATTTGTGGCTGATTTCCAGGCATTAAATCATTCCTTTCTCTCCCGCGGTGAAAGTTGTTCCAGTCCTCATGAATAATATCAGTGCAATGTTTGATTTAAATAATCACATGTGAGGTGGCTTAGTCCCTTCCTCCTATGATTCAGATTTGAGTTTGTTCTCTTGATATTCTTACAAGTACAATGTTTTCTTATTGTGTTGATCCACAGAGCAATACGTACATCATTCAAAACTTCATGACGTCATTTTAGTACAAAAATGCATAGGATTAAAAGGAATTAAAAAAGGTTATAACAAATGTAACACTATCTGAATTGTACCTTAATCACATATGTTGGTGTTTCTAACAGACTAAAAATTCTATATCTTGGCACACTAAGAACAGGACAAATAAATGAAACAAGCAATTACCTCTTGGGCGAAACTATTACATAAGTAACATGGACTGGGTTTGTCGGACCTAATTAAATAAAGCCCTGAGACTATGAGCCTAACATTATATTGAAAACACAACAATGGGGGAGGGTCCAAGGGAGAAAAGTTTATAAACCTGCAAGATAATAATACCCCAATCAAGTTTACTACAAAACACAAAGAACTATCTTGGGTCTAAGAGTGAACAATGATCACAAGTGACAGAGGTTAGTTACGGTAAACTCCCACTAGGAAAAATCCCTTCATAGGACCGGAACCCTCACTCACCCTAGGTGACATGCTTCATCATTGGGTTCTTTCTCCCGATGGAAAAACCTAGTTCCACCGAGGGGTACAACCCCCTCACTGTGAGGGAGGAGTCCAGGGATGTTATATGTAAAGATGAGGCTGTATACAAAGGAGATCCTTTTTAGTCCCTTATGCGGTGAGTGGAGTGAGAAAACAGCAGCGCAAACAATACGCTAATTTAGGAAAAAGAGTGTGGTGAAGTTAAAACTGAGTGGTGAGAACCAAAATATTTTTATTTTGTAGGTTTCACCATCAGAATTAAAAAGCAGTGCAAATAGAGCAGTATAGAGCTTTAAACTGGTCGATGTAAAAGGTCAACATGTTTCAGCCCTATTGATCTATAGAGAAGTATCCGGGCTTTCTTCAGGACCGTGTGTAAACAATAAGCTGCTGCTATTTGGTGCTTAGACAAACAAACAATACATTTTGATACTACACCAGTAATCAGTTCATATGTCTTCAGTATTACTGGGTATATCTAAAAGAATAACGTAAACAAAATCTCTGTCAGAAAAGTGTCAAAAGTTCGTACAACACTGTTGTAGTATATATTTACTACTAATAAACCAATTAGAAATAATTGGAAGCCAGTGCTGTGGGCAAGGCACTTACCCAAATAGTTTGATATCCACCCTCACCTCAACCTGGTAACAACTCAGGGAAGGGGGGCCCCGCTCTAAGAAGAATAAAAAATCCCTTTGTCAGACCGTGGAGAAACCTACTTGCTGACAAATTGGTCCATTCCTCAAAATATTCTTAAGTGTCACAGAGAGACACATCAGCAAACAAACCAACTTTAAGACTATGTATGAATATTAGGTAGACTGGCCTTCAGTCAAAAGAGCAATAAATGATGGAATTTAAGTAAGGTTGTCTGGTGAGATACAACTATTGAGCAAAAAAAGGGGTTTGGGAATGCCAATCAGACAGTATGTGAAAATATATCTGATGGAGCTCATTCTCCCAACACACTCTCTTTGTAATGCTAGTTTCAAGATCAACGAGAATCAGAGGGTAACAAAATAATAAAGAAAAAGAGTAGGGGACATAATCTAAACAGTTTCTGAACCAAAGTTACTATTCTGCTCATGCAAGCCCTTACCTCTCCGTCGGTTACCCCGGACGGTCGTTGAGCTGGAACCGGAGGTACCGACTGGAGACTCACCCACTCTGTTAAATAGTGCCTGTGATCAAGGTTGACTGCCGGCAGCTGTGGTGGACCCAGAAGGTGCCTCCGAGTGTGCCTGATTGGGAAAACGGTAGTTCCACGTACTGAGCATGTTCAAAGAGGCAGCTACTAACCTAACGCAGTGTTCCATGAACCGAGCATGCCCAGCAGAAGGACGGTGGTTCTACGTACTGAGCATGCTCAATGGGGCAGCCGCTAACATAATGTAGTGTCCTATCAATCGAGCATGCGCAATTGAAAGGGAACACATACAAAGAATTTATTAGAATATTCCAGTGTTTAAATGAAACTCTATGCACGAAATGTTAATTAAATCAATGTTTTTAACAAAAGAATGAATACAGTAGGTTATTTGTAAACTTGATGAACTGTTTAAGCATAACACCCAATATTAGAGAAGCAAAATTTTATCCGTGTTTATGACACATGCGCAGGAAGTGCAACATGTAAATGGTTCATCAAATTTGTTTAACAAAGTAAACACCCAAATAGTACCATCAATAGTCCTAGCTGGTGACTAGGTCAACAAAGAATGCCAGTACCTATGGTATTTACCTAACTGAAAAAGCTTATGAGAAACTCACATTAAAGGATGCAGCACATGATGAGAAGGGCCATTAATGTGAACAGAGTGGGTGAGCCGCCAGTCGGTACCTCTGGTTCCAGCTCAACGACCGTCCGGGGTTCCTACAGACATCGGGGACTTCCCTGGGCAGTGTTTTTGCAGTGTTTTTGCCCCCAGCCTGGCAAATCTTTACGTGCAAACTTTTGAACAGACAGGTTCTCCAGCAATCCAATCCCTTCAGACACCACATACTGACCTGGAAGAGGTACATAGATGACATCTTTGTGATCTGGAAAGGGACACCGGCCTCAGTCATAGCCTTCCACAGCTGGCTCAACATAAGAAATTAGTACTTACGATTCACATATGAACTCTCTCAATTCAGCCTTCCTTTTCTTGATGTCAGGATCTATCCGGAGAACGGTTTGCTTGCAACTGAACTCTATCGCAAGCCGATGGCACGTAATTTGTTGTTATCCTAAAATAGCTTCCACCCAAAAGCCCTGCGGGACAATCTTCCATTTGGGCAATTTCTACGTCTCCGTCGGAACTGTTCCAGTATGGAGAAATACACAGAACATGCTAGATCTCTTTCTGCACAGCTTAAAGAAAGGCAATATCCTGGTAACATCATTCGTAGGTGCAGAAAGAGGGCTTCGAATAACCATCGTAGAGCCCTCAATGAAAAAGCACCAGCCAAAGAAGCATTACAGAGACTTACCTGTGTTAACACGTTCTGTGGTTATTCTAATAAAATCAAGAATACCATTCTGAAACATTGGCGTATTCTCAATGTTGGAGCCACATCTTTACCATCTCCCCTGTTTGCTTTTAAGCGTAGCAGCAATATAAAAGACATGTTGGTGCACACTCGCCCTCACTCCAAAAAACCACTCAACCAAGTATCCCTTTGGGGTTTGCCCCCCGTTAAGGGACACTTTCTGTGCGGCTCGTGTGCGGTCTGTACACAAACTACGCACACTACTGAGATTGATATAGGCACGGATAGACCATGGCGTCTCTCTAAACACACTAACTGCAATAGTGAAAAACTGATCTATATGATCACGTGCCCCTGCAATATGCGATATGTTGGGATGACTACAAGGAAAATAAAAACACGAATCCTTGAACACAAAAGCACTGTCAGGTGTAAAAAGAGTTCCACTAAAATGACTAACCATTTCATTAATTATGATCATACGGAGCGGGATATTAAATGGGTAGTGTTGGAGCAACCCTTTATTCCCCCACATGTGACAGATATTCAGAAGTTTCTCTTCATTCGAGAACAGCGTTGGGTGCACAAATTGCATACTGACACCATGGGGTTAAAAGACGATATACCATGGCTATCGCTTTAGAACTAGCCATGAGTAAAGATCAGTAGTCTGCTTTTTCCTGATACAAGTTCATGATTGTGACATATTGCTCTGTTCACATTAATGGCCCTTCTCATCATGTGTTGCATCCTTTAATGTGAGTTTCTCATAAGCTTTCTCAGTTAGGTAAATACCATCGGTACTGGCATCCTTCTTGACCTAGTCACCAGCTAGGACTCTTGATGGTACTATTTGGGTGTTTACTTTGTTATACAAATTTGATGAACCATTTACATGTTGCACTTCCTGCGCATGTGTCATAAACACGGATAAAATTTTGCTTCTCTAATATTGGGTGTTATGCTTAAACAGTTCATCAAGTTTACAAATAACCTACTGTATTCATTCTTTTGTTAAAAACATTGATTTAATTAACATTTCGTGCATAGAGTTTCATTTAAACACTGTGGAATATTCTAATAAATTCTTTGTATGTGTTCCCTTTCAATTGCGCATGCTCGATTGATGGGACACTACATTATGTTAGCGGCTGCCCCATTGAGCATGCTCAGTACGTAGAACCACCGCCCTTCTACTGGGCATGCTCGGTTCATGGGACACTGCATTAGGTTAGTAGCTGCCTCTTTGAACATGCTCAGTATGTGGAACTACCGTTTTCCCAATCAGGCACACTCGGAGGCACCTTCTGGGTCCACCACAGCGGCCGGCAGTCAACCTTGATCACAGGCACTATTTAACAGAGTGGGTGAGTCTCCAGTCGGTACCTCCGGTTCCAGCTCAACGACCGTCCGGGGTACCGACGGAGAGGTAAGGGCTTGCATGAGTAGAATAGTAACTTTGGTTCAGAAACTGTTTAGATTATGTCCCCTACTCTTTTTCTTTATTATTTTGTTACCCTCTGATTCTCTTTGATCTCGAAACTAGCATTACAAAGAGAGTGTGTGTGGGAGAATGAGCTCCATCAGATATATTTTCACATACTGTCTGATTGGCATTCCCAAACCCCTTTTTATGCTCAATAGTTGTATGTCACCAGACAACCTTACTTATTCCATCATGTATTCCTCTTTTGACTGAAGGCCAGTCTACTTAATATTCATACTTAGTCTTAAAGTTGGTGTGTTTGCTGATGTGTCTCTCTGTGACACTTAAGAATATTTTGAGGAATAGACCAATTTGTCAGCAAGTAGGTTTCTCCACGGTCTGACAGAGGGATTTTTTATTCTTCTTAGAGCGGGCCCCCCTTCCCTGAGTTGTTACCAGGTTGGGTAAGTGCCTTGCCCACAGCACGGGCTTCCAATTATTTCTAATTGGTTTATTAGTAGTAAATATATACTACAATAGCGTTGTATGAACTTTTGACACTTTTCTGACAGATTTTGTTTACGTTATTCTTTTAGATATACCCAGTAATACCGAAGACATATGAACTGATTACTGGTGTAGTATCAAAATGTATTGTTTGTTTGTCTAAGCACCAAATAGCAGCAGCTTATTGTTTACACACGGTCCTGAAGAAAGCCCGGATACTTCTCTATAGATCAATAGGGCTGAAACATGTTGACCTTTTACATCGAGCAGTTTAAAGCTCTATACTGCTCTATTTGCACTGCTTTTTAATTCTGATGGTGAAACCTACAAAATAAAAATATTTTGGTTCTCACCACTCAGTTTTAACTTCACCACACTCTTTTTCCTAAATTAGCTTATTGTTTGCGCTGCTGTTTTCTCACTCCACTCACCGCATAAGGGACTAAAAAGGATCTCCTTTGTATACAGCCTCATCTTTACATATAACATCCCTGGACTCCTCCCTCACAGTGAGGGGGTTGTAGCCCTCGGTGGAACTAGGTTTTTCCATCGGGAGAAAGAACCCAATGATGAAGCATGTCACCTAGGGTGAGTGAGGGTTCCAGTCCTATAAAGGGATTTTTCCTAGTGGGAGTTTACCGTAACTAACCTCTGTCACTTGTGATCATTGTTCACTCTTAGACCCAAGATAGTTCTTCGTGTTTTGTACCTAACATCATACCCACATTGACCTTCAAGTAAAACCGAATTTTACCCATTTCTGTTGTGCATCATACCTGAGTCAGTCTGTTTATATTTAATGTGACAGGTAAATTTCATAGCTTTTAACAAGAAAAACTGTTAAAATAATGTATGTAGTTCTAATAAGAGAAGGTGTTTTAATATTCCTTTCAAGGCATTCTAAATATTGTGTCAGAAATGGACTAATTGGGCATATCACTGATAACTCCACCAGCTCTAAATCAAATTGAACCTAAACGTTCTCACAAGTTAAGAGTGCAACTCAGTTTAATGTCCTTAACGGCTTTTGTACCAAAAAGTCTCAGGTGGGCATGGTGGATTAGCCTGAACTTCTCAGTTTATCTCATCCTCAGGTGCAATTAAGCCCGCAGTTAAGTGTTGGTGATCAACTGCCTTCTGGACAGTGCTGCAGTTGTGGATAGCATTTCAGCCCTCGTGGTGTGGACTCTTCCGTTGTAGATCACCGCAGCACCTCTTCAAGCAGGATGACCTTTACAGGACTGGCTGTCAGGGCAAGCTAATGCAGCTGCACTATTCATCAGTTGCAGTGGCCCTCCAGCGTTGGCTGCAGACCAGTACTTGAGCTTGTGAAAGTTGCAGCCATCAGGAAGTCTTCTTCCGGGTGGCATTTGCAGTCCGTGGGTCGCCCTGCTTCAACCGTGGTTCAATTTTCTTACTGCAACTCCCTGAACGACTTTTTCCGTGATAAGATCTTAACGATTAAGCAGAACATCTCCACACTCCCATCATCCGCCCCAGTGGATGACATCTATCTCAATCCCTCAACCTTACATTCCTATCCCCTTATTGATTTGAAAACTTTCTTGACATTATTGTCTAGAGTCAAATCAGGATCCCCTATGGATGTCTGTCCCCCCCATATCATGAAAGAAATTGGTCGAGCTATGCCCAACAGCATGATATCCCTACTCAACGACTCTCTCACGTCAGGGACAGTACCTAGCAGCTTCAAACAGGCCTTACTGATTCCCCTCACCAAGAAGCCTGGCATCGACCCGCTCGACCTTACGAACTATCGGCCCATATCTTTGCTACCTTTTCTATCGAAAATGCTGGAGGCGCACGTCACCAACTGCCTCTCTAACTTCGTGGAGGAAACAGAATATCTCCAACCCAACCAAGCAGGCTTCCGACCTGGTCACTCCACTGAGGCAGTAATATTGGCAGTCCAGAACACCTTGAGGTCCAACGCTGATAACAACCTTCATCAAGCCTTAGTACTTCTCGACTTGTCCGCGGCATTCGACACGGTTGACTATTCCATTCTGGTCAACCGTGTCGAACAGGCGGGTCTCAGAGACTCTGCCCTAGCCTGGTTAAAATCGTTCATCTCCGAACGCACCCAATCGGTTCGCTTAGGCTCCTTTTCTGCCGCCAAGGTCAAGTCTTTCTGTGGGGTGCCCCAGGGCTCCTCACTATCCCCCTTGTTGTTCAACCTGTACATGCGGCCCCTCCTCTTTGCCCTGAGTAAGCACAAAGTCACTGTATATAACTATGCAGATGACTTACAGCTTATCTTTGTTCTCAATTCCCCTAACGCGGTGGAGGACTTCCAAGCCACCATGACCCTAATCCAGAGCTGGATGTCCTCAAATCACCTCAAGTTAAACCCAGGGAAAACTGAGTTGATTCTGCCCGGCAAGAGCGAAATCAGTTGGAGCCCTAACTTCTGGCCGTCGGACATGGGTCTTCCCCCTAAGAAATCTTCCACTGTAAAAAGCCTGGGGATAACCATCAACGGGGACCTCTCGCTAAAATCCCAAATTGGTACCGTGGTCTCCTCTGGATTTTTCCAACTAAGGAAAATCAGGAAAATCGCCCATTTCCTCACTCCCTCCGCCTTAATCCAGGTAGTCATGGCCTTAGTCCTCTCCCACATTGACTTTTCTAATAGCCTATACCTAGGCCTACCTGCAGGACAACTTAAAAGACTACAGTACCTGCAGAATCAGGCCGCTAGGCTGATCTGCAAAGTACCCAAATGGGAACCTATCAAACCAGGCCTGGAGAGTTTGCACTGGCTACCTGTGGCTCAAAGAGCCGAATTCAAAGCCGGGTGCATTATCTTTAAGGCTCTGCAAGGCAAGGGACCCCTATTTATCAGACAGCTGATCGGTAGATATGTCCCCTCACGGAACCTAAGATCCGCCCACAAAGACCTTTTAGAAGTTCCTCGTTTCAAGAAAAAACGACAAGGCGGCAGCAGCTTCCACTTCCTGGCAGCCACCCTATGGAACTCTTTACCACTAGCCCTCAGACAGAGTAAAGACCTCCTTGCCTTTAGAAAGGCTTTTAAAACTCACCTCTTCACAAAAGCTTATCCGAAATAACTCTTCCGGCAGACTCACCTCTTGTTATGTTTTTTATCTTACCAGCGCCAAGAAGCCCTTGGGCGTACGCGCGCTTTATAAATTTTTAATAACATAACATAACATACTGTCGGCAGTGGCAGCACCAGTCACATGACCGGTCGCAATCTGCCAGGTGATGGATAATGCGATACCAAAGGGATAATGACATGATCTAGTACAGTCTTTTTTAACAGCTACTCAAGAATTGTGCAGTGAAACTGAGGGACCTCTTCACAGCACAAGTCACTCTTGGATCACTTTCTTGAAACTA
Organism: Triturus cristatus; assembly: GCF_964204655.1. Taxonomy (NCBI): domain Eukaryota; kingdom Metazoa; phylum Chordata; class Amphibia; order Caudata; family Salamandridae; genus Triturus; species Triturus cristatus. The sequence goes on from NC_140586.1 coordinate 530,979,471, forward strand.
CCAGCTTCCTCTGAGTTCTTCTCAAGCTGGGAACATGCTGGGCCCTGTCCTCCTTGACACCCTCTCTTTCTGCAGGACAAGCACACTCCTCTCTCACTCTCAGCAAGCTGGCAAGAATGATGATGGATTAAACCCAGATCAGTTGACTGGGGGTGAGTGTTTGATTTGCTCAAGCGCTCCGTCCATCATCCCCTTTGGTATCGCTTTGTTCACCCTAAGTTGGCAGGGTATGCCCAGACGTGGGACCCATGCCCACTTTGCCACTGGATTCAAGATAGCCTGGCTGATGAGGGTTATGACCCCGAAACCGGTCCCAGGATGCTTCTTTCCGGTCCAGGGAAGACATGGCTTGGCAGTTCGGGCTGGACTGGTCCCATGAGGCACAGGGTCAAACTGATTTGCATATGTCCATGTCTGAACTGGGGTGGTGGAGTGAGCTAAAGAATGATGATGGATTAAACCCAGATCAGTTGACTGGGGGTGAATGTTTGATTTGCTCAAGCGCTCCGTCCATCATCCCCTTTGGTATCGCTTTGTTCGCCCTAAGTTGGCAGGGTATGCCCAGATGTGGGTCCCTTGCTCACTTTGCCACTGGATTCAAGATAGCCTGGCTGATGAGGGTTATGAACCCGAAACCGGTCCCAGGATGCTTGTTTCCGGTCCAGGGAAGACATGGCTTGGCAGTTCGGGCTGGACTGTTCCCATGAGGCACAAGGTCAGACTGATTTGCATATGGCCATGTCTGAACTTGGGCGATGGAGTGAGCTAAAGAATAATGATGGATTAAACCCAGATCAGTTGACTGGGGGTGAGTGTTTGATTTGCTCAAGCGCTCCGTCCATCATCCCCTTTGGTATCGCCAAGCTTCTAGGCTCTTCAGGCAGGCATGTGAATCCAATATTTCATGATTGAGTTGGTTCACATGCAAATGGCATTCTCAGGCTGCTCTACAGACACAGCTGTGGTGCAAAGTGATATGTCTCACAACAAGTAGCAACGGGACTGGCTCCAAGCAAGCGTACCCATAACAGAAGCAAAATGAAGTGTGAAAGCTCTGCACCTGCCTGCCACCAGCCTTCCAGAAGCAGTAATGAGGAGCAGTCAAAATGCAGACCCTGCCTAAACACTTCCTCACCTTGTAAAACAGAAAAAGCATTCCTATCAATCACCCTACCATCTAGCAAATGGCACTGCTGAGAAAGAATTAATCAAGAGCCCCTTAATAACAAAGTCTTTCTGGTACTTCTAAAGGCAGCCTTGTGTCCATTCTCCTCACTTCAGCTTCAGGATTTTCACCCACCAGCTACAGGCAAGCAGGCAATATTCTCCCACTGTCTGGTAAAACGATCCTCACCCACCATCATGTGTCTTGCTACAACAAATAGCATCTAAAACAGCAGTCTTTTTTAGATTACTTTTAATCTATTGTTCCAAGATGGTGAATTTTAATCATGGAATAATAATGTTTATATAGAAATCTGTAAAACTGCATCAGATGGAAGGAACAGCCCAGTAGCAAGTAGCAGCTGCAAAGCCCCCTAAAAATGAAAAACAATAACCTTTTTCATTTTTTTTTATTATTGTTTAAAAAAGGAAACCGCAACTGGAGGGTTGATGAATCAAGGGGTCGCAGCATGAAGCAGGCAAAAAGGATTTTGGGGGACCAACAGAGGGGCAAGGAGAGAAACAAAGAAAAAATCACTAACAAAAAGACATAAAAAGAGCAGTGGTGAAAGCCACTGATGAGTTGGAGGGAGCAAGAGGGAACAAAATGGAGAGCACGGTGTGGGAGATCGGGTGTTTGAGTGGTGAAACAGCATGAGTGAGAGCAAAACAACATATTTACTCTTATAGACTGGTGAAAAAAAGGTATTTGCCTGAATTTGAGCAGTGTAGTTATCCAGTCAAAAGGATGGAAATCAGCTATGCTCCAGAGAAAAGACATATGCATGATAAATAGGGAAATCAATGAAATATAAAGCACACAAATGAGATTGACAAAATCATTGTTAAGCAGTGGACTGACGTAAACCTCAGTTTATGTTTTGGTTTTGTTTTCACAATACATCTTCGACAACAGATAACTATAAACTGACAAATACCCTTATGTCAGCAGTGTGACATGCAGTTACTCAAAATTCACCAAAGAAAGCCCACAGTTTGCAGTGTACAGTGGGATCAAAAACAGGAACAGCTACAATCTGACCATACATTTGTATGGAATGTTAATACTATTGTAGATTTTATTTCAGACAGTTTACAGTAGTTGATTTGCTATAATATAGATCAGGGAGTCAGAAAGAATATAACTGAAAGAGTAATGGAATGAATTAGATAAATCTATATGGTAAGCATGCTACATTATATAATTAATAATTCTAAGTCACAGAGACGTTGGAGCAGAGGAATCGACTTACTGGAAGTCCTTAATATAGAGAAAGTGTCTCTGTAGTATGGCTGTTACTGTGAACATATAGTAATTGCAAAAGTGCCTTTAAATTTTTTGGTGGAACCTTAAAAGAACATCTTATTGGTTCCAAATACCCTGATTATTCGTTCACCGGCATTAAAAGAAATGTGCTTTGTATTTGTTGACATTTTTTAAGCTTGGTTCAAAAGTATTTAACAAGGGCTTGAGTTATGTTTGCTTATTAAGAGTCTGCAAAAAAACTAGATTATATTTAATAGATTTTGATAAATAAAATATAAATGCAGCTACCGCGCAACTAAACTAACATAGTAGATTGTGATCTTTTTACACACAAGAATTACTATACTAAGATATTCGTAAAATGTACATAAAAAAAGAAAACAGTGCAGTACTTCTTCAAGTAAACCTTAACTACACTCTGTTAGAAATGCATGACAACATCACACAGTTTTTAAATAATTTAATTCAGTGTACACCATCTTAAAGGCCATGGTACTCCACCTCCATCTTATATCTATCCTCACAATCAACATCATACCAAAACAATCGCACCTTAACATGCTAACACACCCATCTTAATAGGTCCATGTAGTCACCATCACATCTAAATACACTTACCATTATACACAAAACAATCGCCATCATACCTACTTTCATGCTTTCAAACAACCACCATAGTACACAACTACCTTATTAGGAAGACACACCAGTACATAGCAACACAATGACTATCATACCATACTCCTACATCGCTACTATTCAATAATTTTGTATAGTGTCACTTAAAGTAATTGATACACTCAATCTTTTTACATACATAAGAACATACTGAACAATTATCTCAAACAAATCATATTTCAAGGTTTCTCGGGTAATACAAATGACACCGCCAAAATCATATATTAACACAACCATAATTATACACCAATACAACTACTTCCATAAATTGAAAATACCCATCATTGCACATGCAGACAATAAAAAAATACACTGGCCACCCGTTACATTTTATACTTATGCATCAAAACTTAAACACCCAAATCGCAAACATTAACAGTCTTATACACTGTCATAGTAGTAGCTTCTTTATACAACAGTTAACAAACCTATAAACATTAATTACTCTCTTAAGCAGAGCTCATTTCGAGCTTTATATAGTAATAACAGGTTTGGAAGTTTAGAATGGATTAGTACAGTGAAGTTGGGACACAAGCCTTTTACACTTTTTTATATTTATTTTTTGTTCTCTTCCAGGGGATCCTCATCAATAGTCATAAGCACTGGATATTCCCGCCCATGTGCGGGGACCCCGGAAATAATAAAAATTATATATGAAAAACACATATATATACAGCTCTGTATATGTATAAACATATATTATTTTTTCCAAACCAATGCAGCCCCCATAGTAGGCTAGACAATGTAGATATAATATGCAAATAAACACTATAGGTATACAAATACACCTAAATCTTTTTTTTTTTTTTTTAATGAGGTAAAACTCATGAGAAAGAAAAGAAAAACTCTGTGCCAAACACAGATCAAGAAACATTGTTAGCCTGCAGGCTGCATTGCAATACAATACTATAGAGACTGCAAAGCCTTGGTAAAAACTGGCACCGTGCCTTTAAGGCAGCTCTGATTCCAATATCCCATCATGCCTCAGGGGTGACAGTTAGGTCAGTTGTTCTTTCCGGCTCCTTCTGGCAGGACCCTGGAATTCAGCTCTCTTCATTTTTGACTTTCTAGTCAAGAATTTGCCAGTTGTTGGTGATTTTTGTGCTTATTCTTAATTATACTCCTGTTTGGTGAAGCATTTACTGTTTTTTCTGACAGATTTTCTAAACTTTTTTCTGTCAGAAAATGCCTTCCTTGTTCATGCCCTGTCCATCCTGTGGCAAAAAGAAGGCTTCTTCGGATACTCATGATGTGTGTATCATTTGTCTACCTGACACACATTCTCCTGCTTCCTGTCGCCATTGTAAGAACCTTTCAAAGAGGACTTTGAAGGAAAGAGAAAGGATTAGGCTTTATGGCCTTTCTGAGAAGCGGTCGACGTTGAAGCAGTTGATTCCTGTGTGTTCTCCATCGGCGTCGGGCTCGGCGTCGAAGATTCCAGCGGCGGGATCATCGTTGAGAGATGAGACCAGGGAGAGTCACGCTTCCAAGAAAAGAAAATCAACGTCGATGCAAGATCCGGCGGCGAAACGCAGACGTTCGTCGTCGTCAAAAACTTCGCCGTCGAGTAAGCATCGCTCGGCGTCGAAGGAGAAGCATCACCGCTCGGCGTCGAAGTCAACATCTAGGCGAAAGTCGACGTCGAGGGAACGGTACAGACGGTCGCCGTCGAAATCTACAGCGACGTCGAGAAGAAGATCGTCGTCAAAAGAACACAGGCGATCGCCGTTGGAGACCTCATCGACGTCGAGAGTTAGATCGCCGTCGAGAGAAAGGCGCAGGCGCTCGTCGTCAAAGACATTAACGGCGTCGAAGCGGAGATCGTCGTCGGAGCATGGATCGACGTCGAGGCGGACGCCTCCGTCGGTATCGACGTCGAGGCAGGCGCCTCCGTCATCAAAGGTTTCCATGACGTCGACGAGGATACAGACGTCGAGGCGAAGTTCCCAATCGGGTTCTAAGCCTCCGTCCAGGTTAAGCCCCCCGTTGACGACAAGGCTCTCGACGTCGAGGCATGACTCATCGCCGGTTGTCCACTCGGCGTCGAAGTCCAGATCTCCGGCGATAGGCTTATCGCCGTCGAGACAGCCCACCGCTGTGGGGCTTCAGGAGAAGAGGTCAGCGTCGAGACGGAAGTCTCCGCTTCGAGAGAGATATATACTGGATGTGACATCGGAGCAGGGTTCAGCCTCTAGGTCTCCGCCTATTTCCATTTCACCATCGGCCTCAGCAGGATCAGGATCTCCACTATCTCCTTCAAGATCCAGATCTCCAGAAGTCATAAATTCTTCTCCAGCTCCTCTTTCCCCAGTAGACGATCCTCGTAATCAAGTCCTCAATTGAGAGCGTCACCGACACTCCAAAGGCAGGAAGAGGGACAGCCTCCGAGACAAAGTCCTACCAGAGTGCTACCTCAGTCCATACCACCACGTATGCCTGCCATGGCACATGCAGTAAGCATTTCCTTGGCCAGATTGAGGAACCTTGTCCAGCCTGGGAGACCAGCAAGTTCCCATTGTCGGGAAAGAGAGTATGAACGGCGTTCTCGTTCACGTTCGGCCAGGAGAAGGTTGAGATCCACCTCTCGCAGGAGTCGGTGCGATCTGAGAGACGAAGGCATAGATCTCCTACATCCTCTTCATCAAGTCGTTCTTCCAAAAGAGATTACTCTCCCACACTGACAGATACGCCTCCATCTCGAGTTTCTCCAGTGGATGACATCAGCACTTTTCAAGACGTTTTGTGCAGGGGAGTGGCAAAGTTGAACATTCCGATGCCTGTTCAGGAAACCACTTCCTCAGTCATCTTTGAGACACTTCATGAAAGAACGGCGACTCGTCCACTGTTGCCTCTGGTCCCTGGCTTGCTTAAACCAGTGATGGACGTCTTCCTCACGCCGGCTACCATCAAGTCGGCTCCGGCGCGAATCCTTAAGAAATATCGTCCCACTCCGGAGGATCCTCTGTTTCTCAAGGCAGACCCTCCACCTGACTCTGTGATCACGGCGGCCGCTAGGAAGGCCCACTCAGTGGCATTGTCGTCCACAGTCCCTCCGGACAAGGAGAGCAAGACGCAAGACTCTTGGGGTAGAAGAGCATGCGGATCGGCCGCTTCGGGTTTAAAGCTTGCCAGTGCCTCAGCGCTCTTGGGGCGCTACGACAGAGCGCTTTGGGATTCTCTTCAAAGATTCGTAGACAGACTTCCTCAGGAGGAAAGAAAGGATTTTGAGGAGATCCTGCAGGAGGGCAGTTTGGTTTCTAATCAGGTGATAAGTGCGGCAGCAGATGGAGCTACGCAACAAACATATCAAAAAAGAGAAGTTTCGCATGTTAGCGCTCCACCAAATATATCCACATCTCCGTCGAGGCGATTGGATGTGTTCGCTGGACCTGCAAGACGCGTATTTTCATATACCCATCTGCCAGCGTCATCGAAAATTCCTGAGATTTGTGGTCGGAAACTCCCAATAGCAGTTCAAGGTTCTACCATTTGGCCTGAAATCAGCACCCCGAGTGTTCACAAAGTGCATGGCGGTGGTAGCTGCTGCCCTGAGGCGCGCAGGAGTCTTCATCTATCCCTATCTAGACGATTGGTTACTAAAAGGTCCATCGCCCCAGAGTGTAAGTTCACAGCTGACACGCTGCCTGAATCTGTGTCACCAATTGGTGCTTCGAGTGAATTACAAGAAATCCACCTTCACACCAACGCAAAGGATACACTACCTGGGAGCAATTCTGGATTCCGAGCTAGGAAAAGTGTTTCCTTCGGAGGAGAGACAGTTATCCCTCGCTCAAAAAGGCAAGCGGGTAATGGTCAACAATCTGTCTACAGCGCGACAGGTATCATCCCTGCTAGTGGCCATGGCATCTTGCATATTCCTAGTGCCCAACGCCAGGTTGCGAATGCGTCCTCTCCAACAGGATCTAGAGGACAAATGGGACCAGAAGACTTCTCTTTGGGAGGACAAAGTATGTCTTTCGACTACAGCCAGACAGTCGATCAAGTGGTGGATGAGGCCGATCAATCTACAAGTTGGAATTCCTTTCCATCAGGAACCCCCATCGCAAACATTGATCACGGACGCATCGCTCCAAGGCTGGGGCACACATCTGGGGACACTACAGACCCAGGGGCACTGGTCCAGCAGCGAGCAGCTATATCACATCAACATGCTAGAGCTCAGGGCAGTACATCTCGCCCTCAAGGCTTTCCTGCCCTCAATCAGCACGAGTTCCATTTTAGTACAAACGGACAACACCACCACGATGTACTACCTAAACAAGCAGGGAGGTACTCGTTCCAGGACTCTATCGCTGGAAGCTCAATCCCTGTGGCACTGGATCCTGGCAAGGAACATTTCCATAATGGCGGTACACATGCCAGGCGAGCTCAACGTTCAAGCGGACTCACTCAGTCGGCACTTTCAAGATCCAGAGGACTGGGTCCTCAACTACGAGGTGCTAGAGGACATTTTCGAGGAGTGGGGCCGTCCACAAATAGACCTCTTCGCGGACGAAAGCAACACAAAATGCCGAGGCTTCGCCTCAAGGTACTATCGACCTGGGTCAGTGGGGAATGCCCTTTTGATCGACTGGTCAATGACATTTGTGTACGCTTATCCGCCTCTTCCACTAATCCCGAAAGTGGTGACCAAGCTGCAACACTCTGCCACCAAGATGATCTTGATAGCACCGTATTGGCCGAGGCAGTGGTGGTACCCAGATCTCCTTCACCTATCGATCCGGCCGCACAAGCGTCTGCCATGCAGGCCGGACTTGCTAACCAAGATGCAGGGGAGGATTTACCATCCCAACCTTCCCTCACTGAGCTTAACAGCATGGCTCCTGAAGTCCTCCAGTATGGCCATTTAAACCTCCCTCAGGAATGTATGACCATATTGAAGGAAGCTAGGAGGCCTTCTACAAGACACTCATATTTTTGTAAGTGGAAGAGATTTTACATATGGTGTATTCAAAATCATTATATCCCTATGAACTGTCAAGAGGAAGTGATTTTACCTCATCTACTCCACTTAGCCCGGGTGGGATTGAAATTTTCCTCCATCAAAGTGCACCTGGCGGCCATTACGGCCTATAGGTGCTCTCCCTCTCGGCAGTCTTTCTTTAAACTGCAAGTGGTGAAATATTTTTTGCAGGGACTCAAGAAGGTTTACCCCCCAATAAGGCCTCCCTCGCCTCCTTGGGAGTTGAACCTGGTTCTCTCGAAGCTTATGAGTCCTCCTTTCGAACCCATACATAAGGCTACTTTACAGCACCTTACGTGGAAAACAGCCTTCTTGGTAGCTATTACCTCTGCACGTAGGGTGAGTGAGATTCAAGCCCTTTGCTCGAAAGAACCCTACACGGTTTTTCACCTTAATAGAGTGGTTATGAGGACTCACCCATCTTTTTTACCCAAAGTGGTGTCCGATTTTCATGTAAATCAGAATATCTCGCTACCAACATTCTTTCCCAACCCTTCCTCGGCAGCTGAGAGGGCGTTGCATTCTTTGGATATTAAGTGAGTTCTCAAATTCTACCTAGATAGAACTAAGGCTATCAGAAAGTCTGACCAATTGTTTGTAAACTATGGTGCTGTCCGTACAGGTTATGCAGCATCTAAACGTTCTATTGCCCGATGTATTGTTTCAAGCATTAAATTGGCTTACCAACTAGCTCGAAAACCGTTGTGGCCTCTACCTAAGGCACATTCCACAAGAGAAAAAGCGGCTACTGCTGCGATTCTCAATAATGTCCCACTCTCCGAGATCTGTAAAGCAGCAACTTGGAAATCTGTCCATACATTCACCAGACATTATTGTCTGGACTCGGACACCAGAGCAGACACTCAAATAGGGCAAGCCTCCTTGAGGAATCTGTTCAACAACTGACTATCTCGGTTGTTGTCTTCAATTTTTAGTGCAGTTCTCATTTGCCTGCAGGTGGAAGGTAGGCTTGCTATTCTATTCAGTGCTTATGACTATTGATGAGGATCCCCTGGAAGAGAAGGATAAGTTACTTACCTGTAATCCTAGTTCTCTTCCAGGGGTATCCTCATCAAAGTCATAAGCAACCCACCTGCCTCCCCAGGCAAATGAGACAATTGTATTATAAATATGGAAGAAGTATATCTTTGTGTTTTAGACCTGCGGGTCCCGCAAAGAACAACTGACTTAACTGTCACCCCTGAGGCATGATGGGATATTGGAATCAGAGCTGCCTTAAAGGCACGGTGCCAGTTTTTACCTGTACAAGGCTTTTCAGTCTCTATGGTATTGTATTGCAATGCAGCCTGCAGGCTAACAATGTTTCTTGATCTGTGTTTGACACAGTGTTTTTCTTTTCTTTCTCATGAGTTTTACCTCATTAAAAAAAAAAAAAAGAAAGAAAAGATTTAGGTGTATTTGTATACCTATAGTGTTTATTTGCATATTATATCTACATTGTCTAGCCTACTATGGGGGCTGCATTGGTTTGGAAAAAATAATATATGTTTATACATATACAGAGCTGTATATATATATGTGTTTTTCATATATAATGTTTATTATTTCCGGGGTCCCCGCACATGGGCAGGAATATTCAGTGCTTATGACTTTGATGAGGATACCCCTGGAAGAGAACTAGGATTACAGGTAAGTAACTTATCCTTTTTGTTTTTTTGGCAAAGCTTCTGTTAACACATTAGTGAATCTTATCTCCCTTTCAAGTTTCTTTTTTAAGGAACATTTTATTATTTTTAATATTTGTATGAACTTTCTTACACATTGTCTTGAATACATGAATGATATCCAGGGGCAAATTTGATGCATAATTTATGGCAGATAAAGGTGTGTGGTGCACATGGTGTTGAACTGCCCTGTTACTTTAGAACTATATTTGCCAAGTAATTCTTGATATCATTGATAGCCGAATTTCCAGTATTATTAAGACAATTGAGGTACTCTGAGATAGGACTATTACATGTTTCTTTTTTTTATAAATCTTTTTATTAACTTTGCTCACAATCAACATAATATAGCCATCATTACAATGCATAGTGACTAATACCTGTGCATGATATCCATCCCAATCCCCATGATAAACCAAGGACTTACACATCACGTACCCCCGTCCACCCCACCCCCCGAGCACCCCGAAACCTCTTCCATGGACCCCACACCTTTTGCCACTTTTTTGCGCAGCCCCTAGCCTTATATATGGTCTCTTCCGCCCTCTGACACCAATCCAAGTCCCGCAGCCACTGATCCCACTGCGGCGGCTCCCCAACAACTGGCGATGTTACGTTTTGCCACTCCGGCCACCAATGCAAGCCAGATTTCGTGAGATCTGGACCAGTCTGTGGGACCTTTAATCATAAGAAGAAGCCATTTGGGCTCCACCGGGACCTGCGAACCCACCATGATCGACATCGTCCGAGCTACCTTTGTCCAAAAGGGTACTGTGTTCGGGCATTCCCAGAGGATATGACAGAACGACCCCTCCTCTGACAACCCCGTGCGCATAATGGGGACAAGATCTTACCCCAGGCGAAGAGGTGAGTACGCGGGTAATACACCCGGTGTAGGATTTTGAGCTGTACGAGGCGAACCTTACCCGCATGGCCACCCCACGCGGGCTCTGCAAAGCATCCTGACAATCTTCATTGTCAAGGCGTCCTAGGTCCACCTCCCACCTCTCCCGCAAGGACACCAACGGATCAGGCATATTATTTATGAGTTTACGATAAATTGTAGTGGTAGGCCTACCTATGATAGGAACCAACAAAAGCCTGTCCTCCATGGGAGCATACTCTGGAATAGAGGCATCCGAGCGCACTTGGGACCGCAAGGCATGCGTAAGGCGAAGATAATGAAACCGCTGGGACTCATGCATGCGGAATTCCCGTTGGAGGTACTCAAAGGATCTGGGGGTCTCTCCTTTCCAGACATCCCCCAAATACCGTATTCCAATCAACCTCCAGCCCTTAAAACCCACGAGTCCCTTAACGTCTGGCAGGGAATCCCCCACCCACAGAGGGGTCCTCCCGGTCACGATTCGCTTCCCGCCAACACTGCAGCACCACCCGTATGAGAAGGCAGGGCTCCACGCCACCGGCGCGAGTATAGGAGCGGCTCGCAGGAGCCTCCCGGCATGACATACCTGTCAACCCGATAGGCAGGTTCTGAAACCGGTGCGTACACCCACTCATTCACCACCTGCAGCTGGGAGGCCCAATAGTATAGTTAGACATCCGGGAGGGCCAATCCCACATCGTACACTCCTCGTGTGAGTTTACGCATCGCTATTCTCGGGCTGCCCCCCTCCCAAAGTAACGTGCAGATCAATCGAGATATGCGCTTGAACACTCCGCTCGGGATTGGGTACGGCGTGTTACCCAGGACATACAGGAACCACGGCAGAGCCAGCATTTTAAAAAGGGCGGCCCGCCCAGCAATGGTGAGAGGCAGGTACCGCCAGTTGGCCACATCTGAGGCGAGCCTCGCTAAATGCGGTTCAATGTTTTCGGCAAGGAATTCTACACTATCTCTGGTGAAATAAATCCCCAAGTACCTGAAGCCCCTGGTCTCTATTGACGCCGAGCATCCTGACGGGACTCTCGGCGGCGGGTCAGAGAGGGGATAAATGAGCGGCTTGGACGAATTGATGGAGAAGCCAGAGTAGCTCCCGAACAACTGGAAAAGATGTGACGCCTGAGCGATCGAGTGGTAGGGGCGGGCCATGTACAGGACAATATCATCCACGTATAGGGATATACGCTCTTCCCAATCGTCATTAAGGGCCAGGCCCCAGAAAGATCTGTCCCGCCTAATCCAATGTGCCAATGGCTCGAGAGCGAGGGCGAAAAGCAGCGGGGACAAAGGGCACCCCTGTCTGGTCCCCCTCCTCAGATTAAACGTTTGGGACAGTGCCCCGTTCACCCGCACCCTTGCTACCGGCTGCTCGTACAGTAGCCTCACCCAGTTACAGAAGATCGGGCCAAAGCCTAGCTTCTGGAGGACCATGAATAGATAGGGCCACTCGATGCTATCGAAGGCCATTGATGCGTCTAAGGACATCAGGGCCGTTTGAGTCTCGCCCACCGCCTCCGTCATATACAGGACTCCATACAGCCTTCGCAGATTATGCCGGGTGCTCCTATGGGGCATGAAACCTGACTGGTCAACATGAACAAGGTCCGGTAGAACCGACAATAATCTCGTTGCCAAGGCCTTGGCCAATACTTTTGCCTCCATGTTTAAGAGCGAGATGTGCCGGTACGACGAGCAAAGGTCCGCCGGTTTCCCAGCCTTATGGATGACAACTATCGTGGCTGCACGCTGATCCGGCGGAAGCCTACCCACTTCACGTGCCTCAAGGAGCATGTTCCGCAGTGGGTCAATAATCACACTCGCGTGGCTCCTATACAATTCCACCGGAATCCCATTAGGCCCCGGTGCCTTCCCTGCCTACAGGGAATTAAGGGCTTCCCCAAGCTCCGTCCCCGTTAGGACGGAATCCAAACGTCCTGTCTGTTCCTGTGAGAGAGACGGTAGTGCAAAATCTCTCAAGAACTCTTCACAGTCCCGTTCCGACCTGGTGCAGATTTGTGACTAGACCCCTTCGTAGTAGGAAGCAAACGCTTCGGCTATCTCCACACCCGTGTTCACCAAAGACACCGAAGTGTCCCGCACCCCCGCCACCCAGGATCTCTCTCGATCCCGGCGCTCGAGCCATGCCAGCAATCTCATGCTCTTGTCCCCCGCATCATAGAGCCTACGCTGTGTGGCCAGAGAGTAGGCCCGTGCCTCACCCACGGCTAACGACCTGAGTTCCCGCTGCTTGAGGGCCAGGGTGTGTGCCTGGTCTATCGAGGGGGTCCCGCCTGTCCTGCCGGGATTCCTCCTTCTTTTGGATTCCGATCAGCGCCTGGGCTTGGCCTCTAAGGACCGTTTTGTACGCTTCCCACACGGTAAGCTGAGAGTCGACCGATCCTTGATTAACAGCAAAGTACTGCCGGGAGCATTCCCGCAGTTTATCCCTCGTGAGGTCGTCTCGAAGGCGCCATGGGTCAAGCCTGGGAAAGGCTGCCCGGACGGTTGCTGCCCCCGATAGGACCGCCTCCACTGGGGAGTGGTCCGAGATTCCCCGGGCCAGAATGCTAGAGTCCACAAAGTCACTCAAATGGACCTCCCGAGCAAAAATATGATCCAGTCTAGAAAAGGATCCGTGCCTGGCTGAATAGAACGTGTATTGCCGCAGGGATGAATGAAGCGAGCGCCAAACGTCGCCAAGGCCCATTGCCACGGTGAAGTCCCGCAACCCCATTTCCCCTCTACTGCCCCCCGCGCCCCTGAACGATCCAGGTCAGCGTCCATGACCGCATTGGTGTCACCCCCGAGCACCAAGAAGCCCTGAGGCAGGCCCAGCAGGTGTGCCCCCAGCTTCTGAAACGTCAAAGCCTGAAGGCCGGGCGGAACGTAACACGAACAGAGAACTAGGAACCTCCCTTCCCGTTTACCTGCGACTGACACCATGCACCCTGAGTCCTCCGTCCATACCCTATTAATGATCAGGGGCAGTGAGACTCGGACAAGAATCCCCACCCCCCTGGAACCCGACGTGAATCCCGAATAATCCACCAACTTATAGCCAAAGCGGTCTAAGGCCTTGCACTTATTGCCCCGAAGGTGCGTCTCTTGAAGGAGCACCACATCCGGAGAATGGCGCTTCACGTGTTGTAGTACCAATGTTCTCTTGATCTTGTTGCCCAACCCATTTACATTTACATTCCACGTCCAAATGCGACAGTTGCGATGGATCACCGCGTCCCATACCAGGCCCCATGAGTGAACGAGATCGTCCTCCCACCTCCCCTGCCCCGCCTACAACTCAGCCATGCATTGTAGTGTGAGCAACCGTGAGCTAACCAGAAACAATCCCCCAACCCCATCCAACCCCACCCACGCCAAACCCCCCTCCCTGCCTCCCTGCTAAGTGGGACCCCAACCACCCACCCTGAAAACTCGCAGAGTGCCTGTCGCCCCATCACCCCGGTGTCCACAAAACTAGGGAACGTAAGCCTACAGTCCGCAGAAAATGTCATACTGCATTGACGGAGTGCCCACCCCAATGACAACTCAACACAATGGACCCCACCGGACCCTAGCAAACTCCCTCTTCCACCCCTAAGTGACCGACCCAACCACCAGCCCAGACGCATCAATTAATCACCGGCCTATGAGTATAGCCCCCCTCCAAGCGTCCCGCCTCCAGGTCGCTCCCCAGTGCCCAGAGAGGGAACCAGGTCACAGGCCACACTCCACACCCCTAATCTCCCGCCTGTCTGTGCACCGTGCCACCCCAGCGCACAATGGTCACTTTAAAGGAGTCTGATTGTCCACATCAAACTCCCGCGGCGGCGTATGCTGTGTCCGGTCTTCCCTTCCAGCACCTCCAGAGGGTGGCCCCCGCGGGCCCCCCCGACGGCCCACTGCGCGCCACCCCTCCATCCAATCGCTGGCATCTGCCGGAGAGTCAAAAAAGTAAGCCTTTTCACCGTCCATAATCTTGAGGCGCGCCGGGAATAGCATCATATATTTCAGCCCAAGTTCGCGAAGGACTTTTTTGACCCCATCGAAGGACCTGTGGAGGCGCTGAACGTGCAGCGTAAAGTCGGGGGAAAAAGCGCACAGTGGCATTCTCCAATCGCAAGTCCCCCTTCACCCGCGATGCCTGTAGGATGGCGTCACGATCCCTATAGTTCAGGATCCGGGCTATTATGGTGCGCAGAGGTGCCCCAGGCTTAGGCCTCCCCCCAGCGCACGGTGAGCCCTTTCAACCGAGAAGAAATTAGAGAGCCGTTTCGGCTTAAGGTGGTTTAGGATCAAGTCCTCCACAAAGCAGTCCACCGACGGACCTTCCAATCCCTCCGGAACCCCCACAATGCGGAGGTTGTTGCGTCGAGCACGCCCTTCCTGGTCCTCCAGGCGGGCCATCACGCTTGTCTGGTTTCTGGTGAGAGAGGCGACTTCATCCTCCATTCTCTTCATCTAGCCTGTAACCCCCCAATACCGCTCTCCGCCGCCGCCACCTTCTCGGACATCTTGCGGAAATCCGCTCGAAGCAAGTTGACCTCCTCCGTGACTGAATCAAGCTTTGGCTCCATCGTGCCACGCATCTCTTTAATCGCCAGCATTATGTCCCGGAGCGAGGGTTTTGGGGAGTCGTCCTCCACCCCACTGCGCTGGCTCGCGCCCTGCTGGCCCTCGTCCCTGCCCATAGCCACCGTGTACTTATCGATTTGATTGGCCTGGGCCTGCGCCGCTGGCTTGTTACGACCCATGTCAAAGGTCCCACAGGAGCAATCCTCTCCAGATAGCAGGTGCCCAGGACCACTGTCAGAGGCCCAAGTCAGACCCCAAACAGCCTCGGAGGAGGCAGCGGCCCCACTACACCACCGACAAGGCAGCCGGCCTGTACCGACCCGTCGCCCCCGGGGCCCACCACTTCAGTACCTGCCGTCCCTCAGGTGCCACCTCTCGCCTCCGCCGCCCCTCCCGGTGCAGCGGCTATCCAAGCTGCGAAGAGACCACAGGGATCCAGAAACGCCCAGCCGCCAGGCCACCTCCAAGACAGCGAAGCGCCAGGGCCCTCGGCACAGGAGCGTCACAAAGACCGCAGCTCAGCGTCCGCCACCTCCGTGCTCTCCTTCCCCCGAGCGCCACCTCTCACCTCCACCGCCGATGTCAGACCAGGCCTACGCAGCCTCCAGTCGCAGCAGCAGTCCAGGCCGAAGAAACCTTGCAGGGACCCAGGAGCTCCCAGCCGCCAGGCCACCCCTAGGACAACCTAGCGCGAGGGCCCCCGGCACAGGACCACCACCGAATCTGTAACGCTGCACCCGCCCCTGGTGGCGGGCGGAGAAACCAGGACCGCTGACGCCCGGTGGAAGGACGCAGGGACCCAGCGCAAGTCCACCTCGCCGTGCTCGTCTGCCTCGCCTCAGCTCCCTCCTGATGCTGCGCGGACGACCAGCACACCACCCTCTCTAGCTCCGGGTGCCTCAGCACACAGGGTTGCTACAGGCCTCCAGCCGCCATGCCACCTGGGCCCGACCGGCCCCCGAGCATCTCCCGTCTCCCCTCAGGCTGATTCCTCCAGGCCCTCCACTACGCCAGGCCCACGGGCGCCTCCTCAGGCCCGCCACCGCAGGCCTCGGCAGACCGCCTCCAGCGCCGCTCAAGGGACCTCCCGCAGGCACCCCCCAGCGCCTCACGAGGCCGGGCCTCCTCCGCCGATATTCATGCGCGATCCAGCCTCAGATGCCTAAGCAGCCCAGCCACAACAGCCTTCTCAGTCGTTGAGGGGGAGCGCCCGCTCCTCGTCTTCTACTGGGCCAGCTGCCGCTCACCACCCGGCACAGACGCGCAGCCGAGCCGGTTACCTCCCAGTTCACTGCCGGGCGGCGAGCGCCATTTTCTGTCTGGTCGGCGTCTGCGCGGATACCACTCCTCCGCCGTCAGACGTTTTCGGGAAACTTTGGACCGGCCAACCTCTGCCCGTTGCTGCACCTTCGCCTTGCTAGCCGGTGGGTGTCCAATAATGTACGGATAATTACGGATGTGGGGCGAAATGTTGCAGTCTGCTAGCGCAGCTTACTTAGAGTGCGGCCATTTTCAGTGGCTGCCGGCCACGCCCCCCTCTATTACATGTTTTGTGATGCTCATATCGTTCATATACTGTACATGATTAAGCTTATTGTAACCACTGATTGTTACATTATATAATTATTTTAATTGCCAAATTGGCATAGCAAGAAGTGAAAACACTTCTGGAGCTTAGTCATTCATGACATTTTGTTTTAATCAAGTTAACAGTGATACACTACAGCAATATTAGGTTGTAGGGTTATTTCTAATTGTGCAAGTATATGCAATTTTAGTCTCTTGTTTGGGCTTGTTTGAATTGTGTTTGTGCTAGATACATTTAACTGCAGATTCCTCGCCCTGTGAATTCCCAGAGGCACAAGACTGACTCAGAACCTATCATTATAATTGGTCCACTGTGCCAACAGGTAGCATTTTCGGACCCTGCAGCAACCTCACCACCTCCAGAATTGATGGCACAGAGCCGTACGCAGACCCCACTTCTGCATTCAGATGTCAGTTAAACTCTTCTGCGACCATCAACGTGTATCACAAGCTGCAATCCCACTTTTGTCAGTGTTTCACCACCCCAAAATCATTTTTTCCAATGTACTAAGGATAATATCTATCCCGAAACACTCCTCAATCCGCACTGCAACTGCCAAAAATCATTCAAGGTTCGGCACAGCGTCTTCCTGTGGTTTCTACGGTGAAAGCACAACTTGAAGTCCTGAGACAAATGCTCCTTGATGCCCCCAAAAGCCAACAGTGAGTGGGAAGCAAAAGTGTATGTTGCAGAATACAAGAAAAGGGACAGGTGGTCGTCCTCAAGGCAGTGGACCTACTTCCCCTCCAAGTAGAAGGACCACTCCATCTTCAAGTCACTGCTCTTTGGTAAGTCTAAGATGAAGATTGAGGGAGAAGTCTTGCCTTAAACTCAAGAAGTCCAAGCGGGATGCATCTACGTCGCATCACTCCTGCTCAATGCTCTCATTATCTGAATCAGAGTGTGTTCCAAGGATGTTGCCAGCTTTCCGGAGTTCCTCAGGCCCTTCAACCCCACAGCAGAGAGAGGCCTTCAGGGCAGCAATACTGCAATTTTTTCAGACCGTGCTGGCTCCCTCTGGAGTATCTTTGAGACTCATGGAGGTGCAGGAGCACCCAGTCATGCTTTAGGTGGTTGGGCCCATCCAGGCTCCCACTGACGCATGTTGGACCTCCACCTGGCTCATGCTTCCACTCCCATGCTGGTGGCTCCATCAGTTCTAACTACTGTAGTGTCGGTCTGAAGTCCAGTGGCTCCTATTTTAGATCTGACCCCTACAGCTGTTTCCGGTCTGGAGTCAATGTCAGTCTGCACAATGCCTATTTTAGTTAACAGATTACCAAGATGCATCCCCCTTCTTTATAGAAATCCCAGCCTCTCCCCTAAAACCAGTATGACTGGGGGCTGGAAGCCTTGTTCGAATTCTGATGCTGTTCTAGGTATTCAAAATGTTCTGCTTGACCTGGATGATGAGGTCCAAGCATTTCTCCTCATTACACAGATTCTGGCCTATATTTAGATCTACAGAAAACCAGCAGCCTGGAAACCTCTGGACGTTCATGTGCCAACGATAGAAACTATAGCAATTTTACTGATGGAAAACATGCAGCCTAGACCTACTGCTTCAGAGCCCTGGTGCCCTTTAATGAGGCTTTGGTAGAAAACATTAATGAGGACCTAGTCATATCTGTGTTTGATTCCCTTAGTAAGTTGTTCGGAGGCTAGACGTCAAAGGCATGCCCCTAGGTACGTGGGGTCTCTGACTCAGCACCCAACTCCTATGAACTTGGTTGTTCAAGCTTCCACAATCAAAATGAATCCCAATGCATTCCCTTCTGCACTGCCCAGTAGGTAGTCAGAGGGCACTGATGTATTCAAGAAAACAGAGTCTTCTCTTTTAGTTTCGCTTTGAAGTCCCTGAGTGTCATCTGCCTGGTGGGACACTGCACTCATGCCCTTTGGAATATGGCTAATGACATTTGTTGGCCATTCTTGACCAATAATTGAATGCTTTTGCTCCGTCGATCTAATACTGACAGGTCGTAGCTATGCATGTATTGAGGGCAAGTCTCGACATAACCAACTGTGTAGGGCATAACATGAGCAATAGTGTTGTGATCAGTTGTCATGCCTGTATACCTACCACAGGATTTCCTGGGGACATGCAGTAATCTGTTATGGATATGGCATTTGATGTTTCAGTACTTTTTGATGAAAGTGCTGACTCTTCTTTAGAGCACTTCAAAGACAGCCAAGCTGTGCTATCTCCTACTTTTGGGAAACCTAATTCTACCATCAGTACTACCACCAGTACTAAATATTTAGATGTTACTTTGCCAGAGACGGCCACTCAACCCTTAAAATAGCCAGCACAGCCTTTTTGTAGCTGCAGCGGATGTGGTGGTAACAAAAACATTTACCACCAGTGTGGACAGCAGTATTCCTCCTCACTTTCTATGACTTCTGCCAAGCAGCTTTGATTCCCCCTCCCATGTCCATTTAAGGCTGGTAGGGGGCAGTATTCATTTTTTCCTGCCTGGCGTTCAATTACCTCAAGGTTCTGCATAGTTAATCCCTCCCATTTTACATCTTCCCCCTCATGTTCTAACTGTGTTTGGTCAGACCTCGGAAGATCATGCCTTCATTCGTGCCCATGAAGTTCAGTCTCTGCTGATCAAAGCGGCCATAGACGGGGTCCTGGAGGCAGAGAAGAAAAGAGGAAGGACTCGGGCCCTATACTAGACCACTGACTTCTGAACATCTTTCTTCAGAACAATAAGTACATGATTTCCACATTCTTTCTGCCCTGGATCCAAAGGACTGGATGATATACTTGGATTTTCAGGAGGCATACTTACGTGTAGCCATCCTACAGTCCCACTGGTGCTTTCTTCGGTTCAGGTGAGTTTTTTGTGGTATTTGAATAGCACAAACCAAAAATACTCTTTCCTAAATTGGAGCAATGTTGATGAAGTCCAAACAGTTGTTCCAGAACCTGGGTGTAATAATGAAAAAGTTGCCATGTTGTTTTTCTTTTTGACACGTCTTAGTCTTCAATCTGATGGTGGTCTTACTGCTAGTGTGCACTGACCAACCAGAGACAGTGAGCTTGTATGCAAGATTAGTGGGGGTGCTGGTCATGATGTCTTTGTAAATGATGATGGATTTTAAGCTCGAAAGGGAGCCAGTGATGTCCCATAAGGATGTGTGGGGGGGAGGGGGGGATGTGAACCTTATTTCCTCTCAGATTCTTATAAGGTCCCATGTTAAATATTACATACAGTCACATCTGTCATGGCCGATCCACATCTGAGGTCACGGAAGATTTACAAAGAAATGGATATATGTGCACAGGGGTGGCCCCGATATGCCTCTCTGTGCTGTCACATCTGAAGGTGGTGAGTTTGCTGTGGAGCTCATTGGCACTACTTTTTAAGTGTACAGGAGCAATTGCCATGAAGACTTTCAGAACCAATGTGGCATGTAGGGGAATTCACAAAGTGAGGAAACAGTGGTTAGATAGATTCTCCACCACTGAAGGTAATTATCTAGTTCTTCCTTTCTTTGTAGAAAAATAGGTAAAGCACAAGCTCTGGTGCTGGGCAACAAAGAGGATTAGGGAAAAGAGCACTGTGGTGTCTTATGAAAACCCTACCCTATACAACAGAACTCATCAATCAGCAAAAACACTGGTGCCAAAAAAGGAGTGGAGAGAATCACAGTGTCAGTGTGCCAGCTAGAGGTGACCTTTGCACTGTGTTCCTAGAAACTGCTGTTGATATTTTCGATTCTGGGGTAAATAGTAGGATTAGTGTTATGCTTGTTATTTCAAAATTATTTATTCAGCACACATACAGAGTTTTTATTGGAATAATAGTAATTTACATAACCATCTTAATATTATATTAAAAATTCTACAAAAGGATCCTTGACCCAGAGCATATACAGACATACATACAGAGGACCAATTAATATTAAAAATACATTTTTTGGTAATTTCCTGAACTACAGATTCTGTTGCAAATTAAGATTGTGTGGAAGTTTGTCCACTCCTTTGTTGCACCTTTTGGAATTTCGAATAATGACTATTTTAAATTTATTCAAATTAATTCTATTTTAGGGTCCAATACCATCCCTCTTGAAACTGTCCCATTTATGGATGGCATTGTTAGAAATTCTACTCGGATTGGAACTATATATGGTATTCTCCAGGAGAAGCTTCCAAGCGATCTAGATAGTGTTGAATCTTCATGGGTCGAAAAACTGCGTAATCCCAATATCGATATTGACATGAGTTTGGTTTTAATATCTCAACTGCTTTTATCCTCAAATCTGAAAGCACAATTATACAAGACAATTTTTAATCTTTATTTTACTCCTGCCAAGTTGTTTTTATGGGGTAAAAGAACAGACGATTCCTGCCCGAGATGCGGGATAGGGCCGGCTACTCTTCCTCATATGTTTTCAGATTGTCGTACACTAATACCACTTAAAAATATGGTGTTAAGATTCTGGGAGGAGGTATTTGGACATAAGATGGCTTATTCTAGCACACTTTTTATTCTCGGATATGATAACACCTTAGGTTTCAGTCGTGAAGAAGAGGCATGTCTTTTTATAGGGACAACTGTTTTTAGAATCCTATTAGCAGCACAATGGAAAGATCCGCATCCGCCTAGCTTTCAGATGTGGTTAGCCAGATTTTTGGGGGTGTATAACCAAGAGAAAGCCATCTTTGCTACTAGAGCAATGCGGTCTAGAATTCTGGGGGAAAAAATCTGGGCACCAATTGCAGCTTGGGCGAATGGAGCTCGGCAATATTAAGAAGTTTGTGAATTTTCCAGCTTGAACCGTTCTCTCTTTATACGGCTTTGTATATTTCTTTTATGTATTCTTATTGTCATCATTGAGTATGTATTAATGTGTTTTACAAAGCTGCTATATTTATTGCTCGGTTTACTTGCTTATTTGTATTTATTGGAATTGCTAATAAGAAAATAAAAAAAATACATAACCATCTTAATATTATATTAAAAATTCTACAAAAGGATCCTTGACCCAGAACATATACAGACATACATACAGAGGACCAATTAATATTAAAAATACATTTTTTGATAATTTCCTGAACTACAGATTCTGTTGCAAATTAAGATTGTGTGGAAGCTTGTCCACTCCTTTGTTGCACCTACTGATAAAGCTTAATTTGCAAACGTTTTTGTCCTGGTTTTTTCTCTCGGAGTAGAGACTTCTGTGCCAAAGACTGTATTTGACTATGATGATAAAATTTAAATTTGGCTACCCAGAAATCTGGAGTCTCAGACTAGTCTACGTTTTATACTGGGCTCCTTTGCTTGTACTAGAATCCTCTGTTTCCCTAGTCAACCAAGGCAGGGATCACTGACAGAATATTGAGGGCAAAAATATTGTGTGGACAGAATATCATGTCAAAAATTACAGAAGGTAAGTGCTGATAGGTAAGTCTAGATTTTCTATTCTTAACTCCACTTCTAAGTACCTTGAAGATACATATAGTCAAGGTACATATATGTGGCTTTAATTGTAGTAAAACTTTGCATACCCATAGAAACTTACCTTCACGATAATCTTGTCCTCGATATTCTTCACATGATATTTTGTCCACACAACATTTTTGACTCAATATTTTGTCCAAACACCCATGGCTGGGATCTAAGTGGAAGTGTGATGTGTTCCCTTGTGGACCGACCATTGATAAGTCTGGTTGTGGCATTTTTTACTAATAGTAGTCCAAAATGCTGATGTTTGTATAGTGTCTCTATTTAGACATTTCCATAGTCTAGTCGATATTGAAATAACACATTTTCCACTGGCATGTGCTATTTTGCCTGAATGATTTAACGATTTCCATGTTCTCTACAGACTTTGCTGGTGTTAAGCGCAAGTCCATTATCTGCGGCCAGACTACCTTCCAAATGTTGAAATCCTTACTAGTTAGTTCAATTGTTGTATGATTAAGCGTTAAGGAATTTTTGGCCTTCCACCGCGAATCAGTCATAAAATCAGCTAGGCTGTTATTCTCTTAGCTCCTTTTTTTCTCCAGGCTATGTTTAACGAGACAGAAAGTTAGCTGGATGTTGTCAGCATACATGTCTAAAGTGAAGTGGTTTAGCTCTGGGACATATGTAGAAATTTAAAACGAAAGTAGAAAGGATTGTTCCAAGAGAGGCACCACAGCTGCTTTCATAGGTCTGGTAAGTAAATGGAGGCAAAATTGGAATTTATTTATTTGTAGTTTATTTTGAGGGTTTTATATAGCATGAACATGACCCGAGGGTATCGGAGCACTTTACATGGTACTTGTTTCAGATACATAGCTTACTACATGTAGAGATATAAAATACGAAGGTCCCTATAGGTCTCAATATTGAGGAAGACCTACATGTGCATTTATAATTACTTTTCTATTCAATTGAACTGAGCTTGTAAACCAATCCTTTTTGCATAGTATGTATAATTAATTGTAGTTATAGTTTTTAACTTTGAGCACAGGGCACTTACATTGAGTAAGTGGATCGAGGTAATGATGGGGAGACACAGACAACGAGCACATTGCACTGTGTGGGCACTTGCCCTTCAATGGGAGAAATACTTGAACTAAGCTTACAGCACTTTATTATCAGCAAGATTGAGTATCTAGCTAGGGTTCGACATAGTAGCTCCGCACGTAGCACTTTACTGTTAATGAGTTTGCATTGTTGCACTTTGCACTTTATCCTTTTCTTCAAAATCTTTTATTGGTTTTTAAAGACATTGAGATACACAAATATGCAGAGAAAAAGAAAACATGTAGGGGAAGAAGACCCCAATGACCAACATCATCCGACCAGTACAGATTGCTAATAGATTGTATTCAGTTTGTGAACTAGGAATCGGTGATTACCGAACAATTTTAGCTGGCATCTTATGCCTCTCCCCCCTCCTCCTCAAAAAAGAAAAAAACTGAGATCTCAAACTAAGGTGTCACGGTCAGTAAAGAAAATAATTCTAACACTCGCTGCCAAAGGTTATTGCCTAGGGAGTGAGGAACCCCTCCGACTTAAATTTCCTGCTCATAACTGCAGGACGTTAGTGACGGATCTAGATGTGGAAGAGGTGCAAAGCTCGTAATCTCTGGCCGCTTGCAAATAGAGGCAGTCCCTTGGACAAATATTCCACCAGGGGGGCCCACACATAGTCAAATCCCTTGCGGGTGTCCTCTACAATGTCTGCCATTCTCTCCATCGCCAGTGCCCGCCACAATCTGGCATATCATTGCGTGAGAGAAGGGGCTTCCGTTTTCTTCCAGGCTGCGGCAACCACCATCTTCGCCGCCCCAAGGCAGAGCCACATTACCAAGCGGTCCCCTTGCGTCTGGCGCTTCAACTTGGTGTCCCGGATCCCCAGGAGTGTGTGTTCTATCGTGTCTGGAATCGGGTACCCCAAGATCTGCTTGATTTGTGCTAGGGCCTCCTTCCAGGAGGGTTTGATGTGAGGGCAATCCCACCAGATATGCCTAAAGTCCCCCAGCAGGCCACAACCCCTCCAGCACCTGTCCGAGGAGTTAGGGAAGATGGCATGCACCCTCTGATGATGTAGATACTAGTTGTACATCATTTTGTAATGAGCCTCTTGCAAGAACATAGAACGGTTAAACTTGGGAATATCCCTATATAGTGAGGACCACTGTGTCTTCTGTAGTGGGGTATCTAGTAGTGTATCCCAGAACCCATGATGTCTAGGGGTGTGTGGGGAGCCCCGCGTTTGTAGAAGGGAGTAGAGAAAGTAGATGGTACCCTTCAAGGAGGCCCCGGATTGGGCACATTTCTCAATGGGAAGTAACTCTCTGGTGGCGGCCCTCTGTACCTGCGGTTACAGAGCTCAGTGTTTAAGCTGTAAATAGCGAAATTCCTCAGTAGGTGGGAGCCGAAATGCCTTGGAGCATTCCGGGAAGGAGAGCAGTTTCCCATGCTCAAACAAAAGGGAGAGTGCAAGTCAACCCCCTCCCGCCAAGCGTCGAAGGGACCTTCCTTTAATGCCGGGGGGGAATTCTGGATTGAAGTGTATGGGAGTGTATGGGGAAGGGAAGGTGGTGAGAGGAGTGGTTCTATTCAAAGCATCCCGGACCCCTAAGGTGGTCACCATAGGCGTGCTGATATAAGCGTTACGTGGCCGGTGCTGTTTGGGTTTCCACAAGAGGTCCCAGATCGTTCTCCCAGTTACCCGTCTATCCATATGGAGCCAGAGTCTATCTGATTCACGCAGTGACTACTCCGTGATCACCTGCAGTTGGGCTGCTCTACAGTAGCCCAGGAAGTCCGGAAGGACTAGCCCTCCTTCCCCCCTCGGCCGCATCAACACTCGGTTGGAGAGTCTAGCCCTCTGCCCCTGCCACATAAACTTGGTGATCATTGTCTTTAATTCAGTGAACGCTCTATCCACCAGGATCGGGAGACCCTGTAAGAAATAAAGCAGGGGCAGGCGCCTCGATACTCAGGATAGACGCTGTCTCCTCCAAGGTCGTGCAGTGGTAGTTTATGTTGTCGAGGGTAAAAGCCAGACCAAAGGGATAAGTCCATCTGTACTTTATCTTGCGGTCTCGTAGGGCAGTCGTGGCCGGTTGGAACAGCTGACGTCGGGCAAGGATGGCGTGGCGATGTCCTGGTAGAGAGTGCACGTTGCGTCCTTGAAAGAGACCTTGTCGAGGGTCCATGCCTTCCGAAGGACCAGTTCTTTAGTTTTGAAAGAGCTGAACTTGGCTAACACATCCCTGGGCCTCCGGGCATCTCCTGGAGCACACGGCCCCACTCGGTGGACCCTCTCCAGACGAACTTCTGGTTCAGCGTCTCCCAGGACTGTCGAGAAAAGCCCCACCATGAAGGCCTCAAGATCCGGGCCCTTGCAGCCCTCCTCCAGGCCTCTCACACGTATGTTTTACTGGCGGGAGCGATTCTCAAGGTCTTCACACCGGAGGACCGTGGTGTTAAGCTGAGCGCGTAAGTCACAAGAGTGAGCTTCCAGCGGCTTAACCTGGTCCTCCAATTCTTGATATTTTGCTTCAAGGTCTAGGGCACGTGCTCCAACCGAATCTTCATCTGCCTGTAGGGCCACCAATCAGCCCCCCATCTCAGCCTAGAACGCCTCCAAGGAGGCCCCAATATCTGCTTTGAGATCAGCTCTGAGTTCTTGTTTGAATTCACATAAGGAGGCCATGAGATCTTCTTGCGTGAGGGTCATGGCGTCCAGTCTCGTTTCTTCCTATCTGCCTGACCCCTTGGTAGCGTGGGCGAAGAAGTTAGTGACCTTTGCGGGCTGCGCCTTTTTGGGTGGCATGAAGAGACTGGCCTGAAGTGGATGGTAAGTATACAGTGGTAGTGGCGGTAGGCACCTCCTGGGTCCCAGGATGTCCCGCTGATGAGAAGCTCTCCGGTTGCAGATGATCCGCCGACCCCTGCGAGAGGCCTCCTGTAGCACCGCCCGAGGGAGCGGCGCATTCCACCCTCAGTACCACGTGTAGGCCCGCGCTGATCACCAATCCAGTGGAGCCCTTCACTGAATGGTCATCTCTCCAATAAACCTGCTGCGTCTCCACCAGGGGCTTCCTTCAGCCCAGCTGCAGTGTGTCATAGGGCTTCTTGGAGACTCTCTTGGTTGGCACTTTACTCTGCAACTCTGGACCGCCCCATTCAGAGGTGAGCCAAATGGGGGATCGATGGGCAGGAGCTGCATTCAGGTGTCCACAGTCACTCCAGGTGGCCATCTGGTATCAGGGGCACCTAAGGGATTCAGTTACAGCTCCCGCGGCCTCCTCATGCAGTCACGATGTGCCTGACCTCCGCCATCTTGAGGTCAGGCACCGTGTTGCCTCCAGCACTCCCAGGGAGCACTGTTCCCAATAAGGTGCGCGCGCGCGCGCGCACCATGCTCACCCGGAGCGCGCAGTGTCCGCGATTTAGTGCGCACACTGCCCCTAAGAGACCGTTCGCGCCGCCAGTTTTAAAACGCGAGCGGCGCGAAATACGGTCATTTCCTGGTTGCGGGAGGCAGGAAGAGACAATGGTGACATGGCGGAGCGGCAGGTAAGAGTCTCCCTTACCGCCTGTGGGGTTAGGGAGGGCTGGCATTCACTTGCAGCATTAATTTTTCTAATGGTGCGCGGCTGTGGGGCTGGTGTGGGCCTTTGAGGTAGTATCCGTGTTAATTGCAGCGCCTTTGTGTGCTGCAATTAACATGAATACTATCTCAAAGGCCCACATCAGCGCCACAGCCGCGCACCATTAGGAACATTAATGCAGAAAGTTAACGAACACGACGTGTGCTTTCAGGATTCTGAAAACACACGTCGTGTTGATTAACTTTCTGCATTTCTATTTAGAGAGAAAGTAAACGCGAGTCCTTTTCATTGTGTTGCTGTTGCGTTTGCAGCAGCAAAGAATATTTTAGACCGGTATGCGGCAGCGGCGTTGCTTTTATCCCTCTGTAAGCCGGCTAGGTCGCAGTGTCGGATTCCGTCTATTTCGGTCGGTAATTCGCCACCCCCTTCCCTCCCTTTGGAATTTTCCCGGTGAAAAAACATTATACTGCGCGGACTTCTCACTCGGAAATCGTTTGTTCTCCTTCAATCGCGGACGAGTCTCGAAATCATGGAGGACAGGGCTGTTCCTCACGACTACCCCATGAGCGCAGAATACGAGTTCGCCAACCCCAGCAAGATTTACGAGCAGAACTTTGGGGACGGTAAGTGCGCGTGAGGAGGCTTGAAATTATTGGGTTCTTCTTGTACCTGTTTTTTTAATATATGAGCAAGAGGCATACATTCAGTTCTGGTTTCTCCACTTGGCCAAATTGTGTGATCCTGGGCCAATCGGATCATTTGACTGCGTCTTAATTCTTGTTGCCTTCTAACAGTTCTGTTGCCTGAAAAATATTAAGAGGGCCAAGAAGCAGACTTCTCGCTGATAGCAATTTTATTCCACTCCTTCACACTTCCCTTTGTGAGGTTCCCTGTCACCACTTTGTTGAATTACTGATTGCTGATTGTGTTAATAGTCTTTGAGCTAAATGAAGTATTGTCGAATTGAATCATGCCCTACTGAGCTGGGGATGAAAGTGGTATGACCCACTCGCACATAATTATAATCTATTGTTAATTTTATTTATGTTCCACTGATTTGAGGATAACAGTGGGATAATATACTCAACACAATACGCCCCCACCCCTACACAGTAATAGCGTTAAAAGTCACAGAGGATCCCAGGACGTGACTGAGTATAATTATACAGGAAAACATTTGAAACCTGTGGTGGCCCTGTACACCCTTTACTATATTCTAGGCGGAGGACGTGTTGACATACTACTCCAAAAATTATACAGTCTGATGTAGTCGCTAAGCACCTCGCTTTATTACGTCAACAGCTCCCTCTTTTTAATACTCACTGGTACCTTCCCATTGGCTATTACTCCCAGCCCTCTAATTTATTCATTTGATTTCTCTGTCTCTTTTGTTATGGCGCTTTTCCTGAAGCGTAATGTTTTTTTAGAGGCAGAAAATGAGGATATTTCACTTTGACTTGGAACTGCAGGGAGATCACCCAGGCATGTTTGTTTACAAGTACGCTATGCCTTGTACAGTTACAATGTTTGAATGTGTGATGCAATAGATGGGAAGAACTTCTTGACCCATCAACTTTCCTTCATCGTGTGATGTCACACCACATGAGACGTCCATTTTAGACCTTTCAGCTGCCCATTCGTTTGCGCCAGATTTTCATTGTGTGATTATCATAATACATGTAAAGATTATTTTGCTAAAATGCCTGTCCTTGATTATATGACCTCATAAAAGATGTCATGGATTTCTATGCATAGTCAGTGACTGATGCATACTATTTACTCATCTCTCCCTCCCAATCCCCCATCTCTCCCTCAGAATCCCCCCATCTCTCCCTCCCACTACCCCTCTTATCTCTGCCTCACACTCACACTACCCCTCTCCCTCCCACTTCCCCATCTATCCCTGCCACTCCCCCTCATCTCTCCCTCCCACTCCCCCTCTCATCTCTCCCTCCCACTCCGCCTCTCATCTCTCCCTTCCACTCTACCCTCATCTCTCCCTCCCACTCCCCCTCCCTCCCCCTCCCACTAACTCCCTCCCACTCCCCCCTCATCTCTCCCTCCCACTCCCCCTCCTATCTCTCCCTCACACTCCCACTCCCCCTCCTCTCATCTCTCCCTGCCACTCCCCCTCATCTCTCCCTCCCACTCCCACTCCCCCTCTCATCTCTCCCTCCCACTCCCATCTCTCCCTCCCACTCCCCCCTCATCTCTCCCTCCCTCCCACTCTCCCTCCTCTCTCCCTCCCACTCCCACTAACTCCCTCATCTCTCCCTCCCATTCCCCCCTCATCTATCCCTCCCACTACCCCTCTTATCTCTCCCTCACACTCCCCCTCCTCTCATCTCTCCCTGCCACTCCCCCCTTATCTCTCCCTCCCACTCCCGCTCTCAACACTCTCATGCACTGTTCTCGCCTCTCTCATATCATTAACTTCAGCTTTTCGAACAAAGTTTCTTTCCCGTACATTTTCAACATTTCCGTCTCTCAAACCCACGCTCTCCTCCTCTTTTTTGGGTGTCTCTTGCGTACACAAGCGCACCCTCTTTATACGTCTGTCACCTGCTCTCCTCTTCTTTCTGTCTTTCTCACTCACTCCTTCTGCTCCTCTGTCCGGAGTTCATTCACCACTTCCTGCACAAACTACTTATCCCTATCTATCTCCCTTTCTATCTAGTCTGTAAATAGTCTGTAAAGCTCTCACCCCTATCTATTCACCATGCCACATAATTCCAGTACACAAATACACTGTCCAACACACAATTCAACATCACACAATTCCACAACTAACAATTCAAATACTACCCACATAATTCCACTCCACACCACATGCATCCACTCCACTCTAAACCAAAAAACATGGGTAAAGGCATTGTCATTTACTTTTTATTTTTTTATTTTTTTTATTTTGAGCAATTCAGTGAGGTCACAAATAATTCATCAAGATTCATATTATACAGGAAGAGAAAAAAAAAAAAAAAAAACTTAGATCGGGAACATATACAGACAGAGAGCCATAATCCAACATAGACAATCCATAATTAGCAGACATATAACTAATAATAATCGTTAAGATACATTACTATACCCAGTTACCTATCGGCTCCCATATTGCAGCCCCCAGTTTTTTTCTTGCCCTACCTTTTAATTTGTATAGGGCGGTTTCCAAATTATAAATTGAGATGACCTTAGCCCTCCAGTTAGCAAATGACGGGGTTCAGGATCGAGCCACTGAGAGGTTATGCATAACCTCAGAACCGCCATACACATGAACTTTAGACCTCTATGGGGTGCCAATTTCCTCCCCGAGTCCATACCAAATTCTATCCCGAACAAAACCAAAGGTGCAGTCACAGACATCGATATACCCAGAGACCCTAACATAAAACATTCAATATCCGATAAGAGTTGATGAAGCGATGGACAGGAAAAAAACATATGTATCGAATCTGCCCCATAGAGACCACATCTGGCACATCTCGTCCCCCTTCCCGCCTTCCACTTTGCAATCTTTGCTGGCGTATAATATAAATTAAACATGGCCATATAAGCTTGACTTCTTAGACTGCCAGAAAGCAAAATAGAGCTAGCGGTCCTCAATACCAACTGAAGATCCAGATTGGTTAATGACAATTTTGCCTCCCACGCTGCTTCAAATCTACGGATATCATCAAGTTCTTTTAAGATAATTTCCTTGTATATTTGACCTATTTTAGATTTCCCTTTTAACAACTCCAATGTTCGGATCTGAGACACCTGACAGTTCCCCCTCGAAATTGCAGCCTGCAAGAAACTTCTAAGTTGAAGATATTTAAAAAAATCAGACCTACCAACCCCAAATTTCTCTTGAAGTGTTAAAAAGGAGAGAATATCACCCTTCTCTAGTAAGTCCCCAATTACTCTAATACCATGCTGTGACCACCTCCTCATAACCGAATCATGACATACGGTAGATGATAAAGCATACAAATCTAAAGGTGTGTACCACGTAATACAAGGAATAGCTAGTTGTTTCCTGAGCCTCTTCCATACTACGTATGCTGCCTGAATAATCTTAAACCGAGTCTTTTTATAGTAACTTGGCTCCAGGATTTTAAGTAGTAACCCTCGCGCCGATTCTTCCAAACACCATTCATAGATAGATGGGGAAAAAGCGGGATCCAGAACCACAGTGTTCCCAGATACCAACACACACATAAATTGGAGCAGCGTAGCGCTATAGTAAACATAAAAGTTAGGGAGGGCCAGACCTCCCCGCTCTACCGGCAGATATAACCATTTCATCGCCCTTCTAGAGCGACGAAACCCCCAAAGAAACCGTGAACACATTCGCTCTATTCTCTTAAAAATGATATTGGGAAACATGATTGGAATAGCCCGAAACAGATACAGGAATTTCGGGAAAATTGACATTTTTAGGACATTACCCCTTCCATATAGAGATAGATGCAGCCTATTTAATCGCTCCAGAGTATTATTTGATGATACAATCAGTGATTCGACATTAATCCTTGGTATATCTTGGATTTTAGTAGAGATAAGCACACCTAGATACATTGCCTCTGTGGCTACCTCCATCTCTAATGGTAATCCAGCCTCCGTATGTAACACCTGTGTCTTATCCAGATTTAATTTATAGCCAGACACTGTACCAAAATTGTTTGTAATGACCACAATTCTTTCCATAGCCTTATTCATATCCGCAGAAAGCACCGCAAGGTCGTCAGCATATGCCAAGACTTTCACTGAATATATATGCGCTTTTACCGGACAAATTTCCATATCAGCCTCCAACCTATTTATGAGGGGGTCTATAAACAGAGCGAAGAGAGGTGGGGAGCAGGGGCACCCCTGCCGCGTGCCCCTGCTAACCATAAACCTCTGTGACTCTTCTCCCCCTAGCCGTACTATTGCATTCGGCATAAGATACATAGACTGTATTGCTCGTATAAAGTCATTAGGAAAGGACTTCCATCTCATCACTGCCCATAAAAACTCCCAGGAGACCCTGTCGAATGCCTTTTCGGCATCCAACAGGGCCACCCCAACAGGAACCCCCGTTGCCTGTGCCCAATCAAAGACAGATATAAGTCGCCTGACGTGATCCGTGGTCCCTCTCCCAGCTATGAATCCATGTTGTCGTGGTGAAACTAAAGGGGTAATAATCCCCCCCAATCTCCTTGCCAAGCATTTCGAGTATATTTTGTTGTCGGCATTTATAAGGGAGATTGGGCGGTATGAAGAGAGCTCACAGGGATCCTTTCCCTTCTTCCTGAAGATTATTATAACTGTTTCCGACCAAGAGGCAGGGGGGGCCTCCTTAAACGCAGCCTGGAAAACCGAGGTCAATAGCCCAGCTAGACTCTTCCTGAACTTAGTATAAAACTCTAAGGGGATTGAGTCTGACCCCATCGCCTTCCCTGAGGCTAGTGACAGCATAGCAATTTCGATCTCTTCCCAAGAAATCCTTTCTACTAGTGCATCTTTATCCACCTCCTCTAATCCGACAGAGCCCATTTCCTCTAAATATTGTTGCGTTCCTCTAACCGGTTCTGCCGTATATAGTTTTTCATAATATTTTTTAAAAGAATCATGAATCAAGGAGGGGGTCTCTACTAGGTTCCCATCCATATCCTTGATCTTGAGAATCCTAGAGTAAGCCTCCTTTTGTCGTAGCCTTTTAGCCAGAACACTCCCAACCTTTTCTCCATATTCATAGAACTCGCTTCTATGTACTTGATACTTGGCGGCTGCTTCATCTGCATACCCTTGATATATAGTTGAACGAAAAGCAGCAACTTCCGCATGAACCTCCCTGACCCTCCCAGCACACTTTATCTCAGAGACTAGTTTTTGCTCCAGCATAGAGTGGGCCACCAGATCATTTACAGATTTCAGACGGTCCTTTTTCCGCTTCCTTGCTACAAACCTTACTGTCTCGCCTCTTATGCGAGCCTTGAAAGCGTCCCAAACAATCTCCGTCCTGGCAGATCCAATATTCAGCTGAATAAACTCAGGGATCCATTTTTCCATCCACCTACAGTAATCATGATTCATCAATAACTTCCTATCAAAAGTCCATTTTCTCCCCTTAGCCATTAACCCAGTACATTCAAACTCTAACACTACTGGGCTGTGATCAGATATTATCTTAGGGGGTACATTTATAGAGGCCCTTGATAGTATAACATCAGAGACCAAAAAAAGATCCAGTCGTGCCATCTTCTTGTGTGGGGCAGAAAAATACGTAAACCCATCTTGCCCTGGTTTTAACTCCTCCCAAACATCATACAGGCCTTGATCTTGCACCAACGCCTGCAGACTCCTAAAAGCTCTCGGTTTCCTGCCCGTATAAGATTTGGCTGTCCTCATATTTAACTGCGAATAGATATGTATGTTTAGGTCACCACAGACCAACATAGGCTGAGGATATAGAGATAGCTCTGTATTAATTACTTGAAAGAAGTCTGGATCGTCCACATTTGGTGCGTATATTGAGCACAGTGTCATGACTTGCTGTGAGATTACTACCTCCATCACAACCCACCTACCAAATTTATCCGCTTTATGTTTTTTGACCTCCAAAAACCCCCTTTTAGCCAGGATTGCAACTCCTTTCTGGTTAACTGTCTGAGAAGTACAGGCCAACAGTTCAAGCCCTAGAGAGCCAAGCCAGGCCCTATTGGACCACGCTATATGCGTCTCCTGTAAAAAAAGCAGATCCCATGAGCTTGAATATATAATTCTGGCTAAGACGCGCCTTTTCTTAAAGTCATTCAGACCACAGATATTCAGTGTACAACAAGTTATTTTCATCATTCAAAATCATAATTATTCTTACATAGAACAGCATTAAAGGGTTCCCCCCGCCCTACAATTTCGACAGCTACCTTACTTAGTTTAGATCTGATACACCCAACACTTTTGAAAGACAATGTATAATCCTTATACCTCACTGAATTGATTACAACCCATCCCCACCACCACCATCCCCCACCCCCACCCCCTCCAACCCCACCCCCAACCCACCCTGAACCTCCCTCCACTCCACTTTAAACCAAAAAACATGGGTAAAGGCATTGTCATTTACAATGCCAATAGCTCTAACCCTCGCAAAAGGTCAGAAGAATCATAACAAGCATTGGCATAGCCAATAGGTCTCGCCTTTGGGACCTTATAAGTGTTTAGCCATGCAACAGTTGTTGTTGCACCAAGGATATTATACTGCATAACTAAATACTTATAAGGTCTCAAAGGTGAGACCTATTGGCTATGCCAATGCTTGTCTGTTTTGCCCTAAATCCTGTGCAGCTGGTGGTTTGACTCATGGCTTGTGCCAACCGCTGAAAGGGGTTGAATGCTGAGGCCAGAACTCATACCTCAAAGTTCTAACCTGAAACTCAATTAGAGCCCTAACAGAAGGCAACATACTGTGTTGCTAGTGCTTAATTTGAACCAGTGGTTGCAGGAGAAGTCTAGGGATTAAAACGTACTGGAGTGGTTAGGGTTGTCTATACTAATAAGAATGTATTTCCACCCAAACCAACCCTTTTTACCAGCATTAGTATAGTGAAAGATAAGGAAAAAAACATAACTTTAACCTATACCATGCAGATTGCAAGCAGCTCTTTGACACGTCATACACATTTTTGAAACAGCCATAATAACCCTCTGTACTACTTTATGATGAATCAAAACTGCAACTAGGCAAACAACTCTCTCCAGCAGAAATATTAATCACGGGAAACCTCCTTTACCTCGCAGTGTCAACGATGTCAACTAGCCTTTGCAAAGCATTCACTACCCCGACTGCGACTTTACCACAAGTTACTTTAACTCAGAAGTTGTTACGACTTGCTGTAGGGGGCTCGTTTTTGGACTGGTGACAAACTATCTCTGACGGGAAAGCCAGACATTACTCCGTAGCTTGCACATCAAATTGTAAATATGTTATGTAATTGTGTATATATGTGATCTTGTATAGGCTCCCAACATTCCCCGCCCTATGAACAGTGCTCGAGTTGAGGATCTTTAGTAAAATCGTATTACGGTACCACCATTGGAGTCCTGTGCTTTTCTAAACCCAAAGTGTACTTGCCTGTGTAACCAATTCATGTCATTGCGTGTATTTCTAAATTGAAAACCTGCTTTAAGACACTTCATATGGCGCTACATGTGTGGAAATGCACTCTCTTTTCACTTTTTTAAGTAAAAGTTTGGAGTGATATTTGGCGCTGCACCCACACGCGCGGTCTGGTTCCCGGCGCACATAGCCTCAGGTGCAGCGCACAGAGACCTTATACTGCCGCACACAGAGGAAATAAATTAGAGGGAACATTGCCAGGGATCCACTACTTCATAGAGGGGCGCCTCCCCGCTTTCCTTCGTACCTGTCCCTGAGGGGGGTAGGCGGTGTTCACGGCTGTCTTCTGCTCCGGGGACGCTGCCCCGCTAGCATGGAGCCCGTCAGGTGAAACGGCCTGTCCGCCGTGATTAGCTCTCCCCGGGCGCTGTCAGCAATCAATCAGGAGCAGTCCTCTGGGCCAGGGGGCAAGGGCGACGAGATTTCCTTCTGCCCCAGCAGGTGCGCTGTTTATCCACGGTCCTGGGGCTGTCGCGACTGGCTCAGCGGTCCAACTCCGTGTAATCCGCCATTTTGGATCGTGCCGCCTGCACTCGTAGGCGAGCCCTCCGCCAGCAAGTATCTCCTGCAGCTCTCCACGAGGCACTGGAGGGATCTCACCTCTACAGGTGACCCATAGGATTGGGCGGTCCGGGTTTGGAGACCGCCAATGCTTGTGGAACCGAAGGTAAGTCTGGGCCTGGCACGGAGCCGAATGGATTTATGTCTGGTCGGCCATGATGGTTGGCCACGCCCTCCCCACTTTATCCTTTTAATCAACCCCACAATGGGAAGGAGGTATATTAAAGTGTTTTCTTAAGAGAGTCAGGCTGTAGTAATATGGGTCGATATCCAAGAATGGAGATTGCGGTGTGCCATACTTCTTAGTTCTATGATAGTGCGTACAATCCAGGTGCATGAGATCTAGTGGTGTGATTGTCGGATGTGGGATAGAGCGGTAAATAGATGAAAGTGATTCGAAAGAGCTTCGTAAAGTTAAAGCACTGGCTCAAAATTTTATCTTGAAACCCATGTTTGAAGGATAATGGGGGGAAGAAGATCAAAGCAGTAGGCACTTGATAGAGAGGAATGTCAGGAGTACTAACATTGTATCAATATTTGAGTGGTAATAGAACTAAGAACCCTGATGCATAGACAAATTAAAAAGTTAGAAGAATTGCATTTTATGGCGATCAAGCGTAACTGAGCCACTCTGGTACTGAAGGTGCTGAAGAAGTAACAGCTCGTTTATAGCCCCGATAACGATCTCCAAGGTCTTACTTTAAAGACGAGGGAGCGAAATACTCATGGTGGTGCGAGTCACGTAATATAGACATTTGAAAGTAAATGTTAAGCTCAATGTTTTCCATGAGTAAGCAGTGCGATTTAATGTGCTGAAGGGTTACCGGAGAACAAGAACGTTTTGTGATGTTGTATTAATGGTCAGAAAAAGAGAGAAAACGTTATTGAACATTTTGACTGTAAAACTTTATTGTTCTGTAATGCTATGGAGAATACCTGCAGTTACTTTGAATGGTGGGGATAGTATTTAATGCACAAAATGCATTATGGCACTGTTGAGAAAAAGACCGCTTGGACGGTTGAAACGCTTTACCAGTTGCCATAATAAACTGATGAAATCAACCCAACATGCTGAGACCTGTTTTTTAAGGAGGAACGGGCTGTTGGAATATATATATATATATATATATATATATATATATATATATATATATATATATATATATATATATATATATATATGAGTACTGCTCTGGGGAAGGTTTGTGCGTAGATCTTGCTTTTGTTGAATCTTGGAGGGTTTGAGTAATAGAGAATTTGTGCTCCATATGTGTGGTTGCCTCCCATGGTGGAGTGGGACTGTGCTAGGTGTTCTGGTGTTTCAAATTGTACTGCCTTATATGCCATGTATGCGTTCATGAGTGAGCTTCTGGCTTCAATGGGTAGCCATTGTAGTAGTACTAAGAAGGGTGCGATATGGTTGAATTCTGCATTGAGCATCACCTTGTGCGAGGCTAAGGGACCTTTTGGTGTTCCAATTAGGGTAGCCATGCCATAGTCAATTCTAGTTAACACCAGGGCTAGTACTACATTCTTGAAGTCAGGTGGGGAAATTTATGGTTTTACCTGTTTTTAGTTGACTGAGTTAGCCTTGCGCTTTTCTGATAACTTCGCTGATGTCGCCTGGTATTTAGAATTTCTTGTCTGGTGGGATCTCGAGGGGTTTCATGGTGTTGATTGCTATGACATACAGTAGAGCATGTTCAGGTGATTCATCCAGGTATGTATTGGGTTACGGTTGTGGGGCAGGAAAAAACAGGTTGTTTGCAGGGAAGAAGAGATTGTGGGGCAGGGGAGAAGTGGAGAATGTATTGCTTCAGTGTGTTGAGCTTGAGGTTGTTCTTTGTAAGCCAGTTCTGGACCAGTGAGTTTTTTTTTTGTTAATTTGGATTATGTTCTCTTACAGGAGATTTTAAGGTACATTTGTGTTTCATCTGCGTACATGTGGTATTCTAGTTTTGAGTGTTGCAGGATTTTTGTTAGTGGTTCCATGTATAGGTTGAAGAGAGTGGGTGACAGTATGGAGCCTTGTGGCACTCCCATCTTTACCCCGGATGGTTTTGACTTATATTCCTCCAGTTTGATTGGTTGTGATAGGTTATTATAGTATAAGGTGAAACACATGAGTACCTTCCATGTCAACGCCATCCTTTCTTTCAATGGTTTTTCTAGAGTAATGTGGTTGACTGACTCCAAGGCTGAGGACAGGTCTAGTAGGATGGGAAGACGCAAGTTGTTTTGCTCCATTATTTTGAGCGCATCATCCATGATGTGTAGTATAACCATCTATGTGATGTGTTCTGGTCTGAAACTGGATTGACGGCTGTCGAGTAGTTCACATTTTTTGATATGCTGCCTGAGTTGGTTTGGAACACATTTTTCTTGGACTTTCGCCACAAACGCTGGCTGAAAGTTGTTTAGATTGTTTCCGCAGTTGTGTTATTTGTCCAGTCTTCAGATTGTCTGGGATGATGCCTTGGGTTAGGGAGACAATCTGAAAGAAACACGTTAGTTAGATTCCTCACCTTAGAATATCCCCAGGCGTCAGGCTGGATCCGGAAAGATTTTTGTAGCAATACCCCTTGCGCGTCGGTAGGCATCGTCTGTGGCTCCGCGTCCGTCGTCGGCGTCGTGCGCCGGAATGACGTCGTCGGAGTACTTAGACGCCGCCCTCGCGCGCTGACGTCAGTTCTTCTTTTTTTCCGCACCAGTAAGCGCCGATCCGGGAAGAGCTTACCCCTAGTCATTTTTTGACTAACTTTTTTGACTTCTTTCGGTCTATCGACTCGACTCTGGTGCCGGTAGGATGCCTGGTTTCAAGGCCTGTGACGCCTGTCATCGCCTGATGTCGGTGACGGATCACCATCGCCGGTGCCTGTATTGCCTGGGGCCCGACCATGACGCGGAGTCGTGCCTCGATTGCCAGGCCTTGACGTCGAAAGCTAGGCGGGAGCGGTCCCGTAAGCTTCTCGAGCTTAGGCACTCGGTTCCGCGTCGCTCTCGGTCCCGGAGGAGGTCCAAGGACCGATCGCGGAGCCGCAGCCATCGTCATCGCTCGTCGGGGTCTTCGGGTAAGTCGAAGCACTCCAAGAAGTCCAAGAGACAACATCGCTCTTCGGACTCCCCTCGCCGGTCGCGCGACTCGGCTGAGGGTCAGGGTGGTTCCACGCCCGCGGCTCCGCAGGAGCCGCGTCCGTCCCCATACCCGCCAGTCCCTGGGACTGACGCAACTCCGGCGGAGGTCAGTGCCTTCCTCTCGACCTCGCGTGCCGGCGGCTCCGGCCCCGGCGCCGTCGACGGCTCCGGCCCCGACGCCGCAGGTCCCCGAGGGATCCAGGCCTGGATCTCGGTCGACACCGTTTCCCGGTTCAGCCCCTGTCCGGACCCGACGCCAGTACGGCGCCGTCCGGCACCACACCCGACGTCGATGGATGACCATTTCATCTACTGTCCGGCTCCGATCGTTCCTCCTGTTTATCAGGAATCGGATGACAGGGGCGACTGGGAGGGGTCTGAGGACCCTATGGCCCTCCAGGGTCAACTTGCACAGGCCTGGGCAGATGAACTGGGGGATGCCAGTGGTCTAGACACTTCGCCGGACGCTGGCTTCATCTCTCCTCCGACTGTGGCCTCGGAGGAGGGTGCAGCTTTTTCAGTGGTGCTGCGCAAGGCGGCCGAAGCCCTAGGGCTGGAGTTTCTTGCTGTGGCCGTGAGGACTAACGTCCTCACAGAGGTCCTTCAACCGACAGCAAGCTCCACTGAACCTCTGCTGCAGTTTAATGAGGCCCTCATAGACGTTCTGCAGGGCACTTGGTCCAAGCCCTCCACAGTTCCTCCTGTGGACCGGAACGTTGCCCGGCGCCACCGCCCTGCTCCGGGCGACCCCAGTTTCCTCTCCCAACACCCCACCCCCGAGAGTCTGGTTATCCAGGCCTCACCCTCCCAATCCTCCTTCCCGTCTGCTCCTCCGGATCGGGAATCCAAGAGGTTGGAACAGTTTGGCAAGAAACTGTTCTCGTCCCTGAGTTTGGGGCTGCGGTCTTTAAATACTGCTTGCCTTTTGGACCGTTATTCCCACTCTCTGTGGGATACGGTGGAGGACGTGCTGCCCTTGTGCCCGGTGGAGGCCCGGGCACGACTCACTCAAGCACTTGCTGACGGTCGAGATGCAGCACTGCACGCCATACGGTGTGGACTTGACACCACGGACTCGCTGGGTCGGGCGATTTCCACCACGGTGGCGCTTCGGCGTCACGCCTGGCTGAGGTCCACGTCATTTTCAGTGGATGTCCAGAGTTCCCTCATAGACATGCCCTTTGATGGCACTCGCCTTTTTGGTGAGAAGGCGGACAGTGCGCTGGCTCGGTTCAAGGACTCCCGGGCTACGGCCAAGTCCTTGGGTCTTTCGGCCCCGCGGCCGCAAACTTCTGCCTTTCGTCCCTTTCGTGGCCAAGGAAGGGGCGCCTCCTCACGTCCGCCCAGCCACCGGCCACAGAACCAACCTGCACGCGGACGTGGATTCCGCCGTGGCGGTACTGGAGGTCAACGTGCCGGTCAGTCCACATCCACCCCGGCAGCATCCGCCTCAAAGCCCTCCTTCAGGCCCATTCAACGCCAGTGGGCGGCAGAGTTCGCCATCACCTGCTCCACTGGCGCTCCATCACGTTGGACAGGTGGGTGCTGCAAATCGTCCAAAGGTCCCTTTCGAGACGACCCCTCCAGCCATGCCACCGCTGAACCACCGTATGTCGGGGGATCATTTGCATCTTCTAGGAGAGGAAGTTTCGGCCCTCTTGGCCAAAGAGGCCGTCGAGCGCGTTCCTGGTCCGGAAGTAGGTCGTGGTTGTTATTCCCACTACTTTCTGGTTCCCAAGAAGGGCAAAGGGGGCCTGCGCCCGATCTTGGACCTCAGGAGCGTGAACTCCTTCCTCCGGAAGGACCGTTTCAAGATGCTCACTTTAGCCCAGGTTCTGGCTGCCCTAGACCCTGGAGACTGGATGGTAGCGTTGGACTTGCAGGATGCTTATTTCCACATCCCCGTCCTGCCGGCCCACCGGCGTTACCTGCGGTTCAAGGTGGGTCAGGAGCACTTTCAGTTCACCGTGCTCCCCTTCGGCCTCACCAGTGCCCCTCGGGTGTTCACGAAAGTGATGGTGGTGGTCGCAGCTCATCTGCGCCGATCAGGGGTTCCAGTCTTCCCCTATCTCGACGACTGGCTGTTATAGGCGGGCTCGCCCCAGCAAGTTGTCTCCCACCTCCAGACTACTGATGAATACAGGCCCCAGCTAGGCCCGCAGGACACAAGGGTTCGCTCTCCTGAAATGGAATCTATAAGGAAGTTGGCACGGAAACTGCAAAGTACAAAGACAAAGTTTATTAACCCTTAAGGGTGGTCCTACAATCCATACAACACCCTTCGGTATTGCATAGAGTAGCACAAAGAACTTGCGTACACGGTCCCCTTTTATACACAACAGAGGGGCTCATAAGTGGGAGGATACAACCTGAGGCAAGGAATGTTACCTTTTATGGACATTTTCGATACAAGATCAATATGTGGGCGGAGCTGACATACTCCTTGAGCCCGCGAAAACATGGTCAAGCAAGGACTAACTGATAACAGATGTGGTCAAGCCTGGGCATGCGCCAGGCGAACAAAGGAACTATTTATAGACTGTTACTAGGCAGATTACAAGAGCAACTAACACGAAGATAGGACTCTTCTCGTGTTAAGCACGTGGAGACATGACAATACAAAATGGAGTCCAGACTTTAGTCAACATAACGAAAGAGACCTGTTCTAAGGGAGGAGAATTCATGTCTTTAGTAAATGCTTAATCACATCGTGGTTTCAATTTACAACAGACGACCCTTTCAGCATTTACTGAAGACATCCGGTTTATTAGGATAATCATCGTATATGTCAATTGCCATCATTTCTTCTACTTCTTTAGCTAAACGTTTCTGATAGGTGACATTGGCAATAGCTTTCTTATCAGGAATACAGAATGATACACATAAGGAACAGAGCAAAGGACCACATTAGACACAGATGCAACAAGAAAACAGAACTGCTATAATTATACAGAGACCAGTTAAAACCTTCCAACCCCAAGCAGTGATCAATGCCCAAAACCATCCAGAAAAGGACCAAGTGCCGTTTTCTGTATGGATTTCAGCTGCAATTTTATGCAACCTGTTGATTGCATTATAGACTGACGGCGTGTGGTCAGGGATAAACACACAGCAACTACTTCCGATAATTTTACAAGCTCCACCTCGGTCAGCTAACATAACATCTAACACCATACGATTCTGCAATGCAACAATTCTGGTAATCTGCAATTCTTCCGTAAGATTCCCAAGAGCAGCAGCGGTTTGGTTTGTCACAGCCTCTACCACTCTTGTTAACCTTCGAACTTTCCTACTATTTAGGGCAGCTCCAACGAAGAAAAACAATCCTAAATTAAAATCAATGTACTGCTGCAGACTGGTGTCAGTCTGATCCACATCATCAATTGATAGAGTACGTTTATACCTATTTACAGTCACATTATTTAACAACTTCAAATCCTTATGATAGGATGCAGGTGCCAAAAATACAGGAGGCAATAGGAAGGCTACATAACATACTCCGGACCAACCGGCTGGCAAACGGTAATAACCTTTATTTCCACATACGAAGTATGTATTATGGGATGCTAAGAAGGTACTGTTATTCA
Organism: Triturus cristatus; assembly: GCF_964204655.1. Classification (NCBI taxonomy): domain Eukaryota; kingdom Metazoa; phylum Chordata; class Amphibia; order Caudata; family Salamandridae; genus Triturus; species Triturus cristatus. The sequence continues at coordinate 531,021,811 of NC_140586.1, forward strand.
ACCCATCGATGTTTAATATGGTAATACAATCACTAACACCAACAGGAATATAACCCACACTCTGGACACACAGGTCCGCTTGAGCTTGAGCCACTTGAATCACAAATCTGTCTTTTCCCACAGTGTCTCTGGTGTTCGTAAAAATATAAGGAATCGATTCATTGTCTGGTCGATACTCTTTCCATTCCCAAATTGTCCCATTCGCTTGCGGATATCCATCTTTATCCTGATGACATTCTTTATTGAGTCTGAAGAGTAATCGTCCCACTGTGGGTTTCCGGGTGGCAAAAAGCAAAGTGTACCATGCTCTACAAGAGCCATTATGAGAGAAAGGAAGAGGTATGAATGGCGTTCCTCCTTTCTTCTGATGAGCTGGCATCATACCACATATCCAACAGTTCGTAGCATTCGTGGCAACGTGGGTATGATGCAACATCTGGATGAAAGTGTTATTCAAATAAGACTGACGATGCTTCAATTCTTGATACGGAAGGGTATAGAAATAGTGCTCCTCAGGCACTGGAGTGGTCAACACAAGTAACTCTCGAGCAGGAGTCACATCCTCCACAAACCATGTGGTTATCCCAACAATAGCTACTGTGAGCATAAAACCTGTTGCACAAAGAATTTTCTTTTTCTCCATGTCAGAATAAAGAATCAATATCTTCCTGAAACTAAAGGCTTGTCAGAACTCTTCCCCTTGGGCAGCGGTCGATTTCTTCACCAACGGGCCAAGACGGGTGTCGCTACACTAATGCAGGGCTGATCCCCCCCCCTTGCCTCATTGGCTCTCCGTTTCACTAACCCAAGGGCCGTTCTGACAACATGTCCCGATACTGAAGAGTTCACTTCCTTGGCCTGAGATGATATCGCTTTCCTCCAGGAGTCACGTGGTCCGGAAAGAGCTCCTCAGCGTCGTTCGATTCCACAGCACGGCCTTTCTCTGTGGTCAGAATCTCTCGTTGATCGGTCAATACAGCAGGCTCCACCAATCCGGGCGGTACTTTGCGGCAGTGCAGGGAATGGATCCAATTCTTTCTGTTGGAAACTCGCACAGCCGTCCTCGTTGCAAGTAGGACTTGCTCAGGACCAACCCATCTCGGCTCCAGGCTGTTCGTCCTGTCAAAGATTTTTATCATGACATAGTCGCCAGGCCGGAGACTATGTCCTTCACCGGTGGACCGATCAGGGAGCGCCTCCCGGACCTGTTGATGAATATAAACCAAGTTATCCGTTAACTGTGCCAGATAATCATTCATCATTACACAAGGTACATCATACACAGTCTTAGGTTTTGGTGGACCCCAAATATTCATTGGACGTCCAAAGACAATCTCGTACGGTGTAAGACCGGTTCGAGAGTGCGGTACCGACCTAATTGACAATAACGCCAGTGGTAAAGCATCTGGCCAAGTCAAAGATGTCGAAGCTTGGATTTTAGCGATCTTGAGCTTCAGTGTACCATTATACTTCTCGACTAGTCCTGCAGATTGAGGGTGAAACACTGCGTGGAACTTCTGGGTGATGCCCAGACCCTTCAAAACATACTTTATAACATCCGCTATAAAGTGGGGTCCGTTATCACTCCACAGAAGTCTACAAACGCCATATCGAGGGAAGAACTCCTTCAACAGCATCTTGGCGGTAGTCATTGCAGTATTGTCTTTCGCAGGGTATGCCTCAACCCATTTGCTAAAGGCACAAACCACTACTAGAACATACTTCAAATTGTTACAGCGCTCAAGCTGGATGTAATCCATCTGCAAAACCTCAAAGGGTGCAGTGGGCGTTACAAATCCTCCTGCTGGAGTTCGAGTACCCTTTCCTGGGTTGTACCTCAGGCAGATCATACAGGTCTGCACCACTCTCTTTGCCGTGCTAGCAATCTCTGGATGCTCCCAGACTTGGGTAAGCAATTTTACAATTGCGGAAGCTCCAACATGTGCTAGCCCATGTGCCATCTGAACCATAGGTTGTACAAAAGCCGTGGGTAATTTCCATCTATCCATCTGCTTATTTCTCCAGCAACCCTCATCATCCAATTCTCCCTCACCGGACCATTGCTCCCGTTCTTTATCAGAAGCGGTCCTCTGTATTTCTCGCACTTCTTCCTTCGCATCGTGCCATCTTTCTACTTGCGACTTCACTACATACATGGCAGTAGCACCAGGCTGCATCGCAGTCTCCCGTGCCACCCGGTCTGCTAACGCATTCCCCTCTCCAACTTTATCGACTACTTTCCTATGGGCGCTACATTTAACGATGGCAATTTTCTTCGGATATGTCAATGCAGTTAAAAGATTATGAACGAACTCCCCATGCATTATTTGTACTCCATGTGACGTTAAAAACCCTCTCTCCTTCCAGAGCAGGCCGAAATCGTGCGCTACTCCGAAGGCATACCGGCTATCTGTATAAACATTCACACACAATCCTGTACTGAGCTCACATGCTCGTGTTAATGCTATCAGTTCCGCTGCTTGAGCTGATTTCTGTGGTATGCGTGCTGTCTCCACTATTGTTTGCAATGTGGTAATTGCATACGCTGCTGAAGTCGTACCATCTGGTAGCTTCAGGCATGACCCGTCCACCCACAGTTCTCCATCTACATCTGGAAAGGGCGTATCCTGGAGATCAATACGACCCTTTGTTTGTTCCTCAGTCACAAGAATACAATCATGTGCTTTCCGTGCCTCAGACTGAGTCTCGGGGTACGGCAACAATGTGGCCGGATTTAACGTTACGCACCTCTTTAACGTAATATGAGGAGCCAAAAGCGTCAGCTCATATCCCGTTAAACGGGCACTGGTCAAATGCTGCGTCTTTGTCTGATTAAGCAGGGCATCAACAGCATGGGGGACTAATACCAACAGCTTATGAGATAACACAATTCCCTCGCTTTGGCGTATTGACACAGCTGTCGCAGCAACCGAGCGAAAACAACCAGGCAATGCTCGGGCAACAGGATCAAGTACAGCCGAAAAATATGCACAAGGGCGCTGCTTGTCGCCGTGCATCTGCACTAAAACTGATAATGCACATCCATCTTTCTCATGCACATACAGCGAAAAAGGTTTGGTATAATCAGGAGTCCCTAACACTGGTGCTGAACAGAGGGCCTGTCGCAATTTCTGAAAGGCAGTGTCACACTCATTCGTCCAAGGAAGCGGGATAGGTGTGTCTTTTGTCAAAAGGGCTAACAATGGCTTAGCTATGTGTGAAAACCCTAGTATCCATTGCCTACAAAACGACACAAGACCCAAAAATGCACGCACGTCCTTCTGCGTGGACGGCGTCGGCGTGTCCAGAATTACTTGGACACGATCTGGTGTGAGTGCACGCCCCTCCTTAGACAAAAGGTGACCCAGATAAGTCAACTTTGGTCTACAGAACTGTAACTTTTTCCGAGATACTTTGTGATTGTGGGATGCCAAAAAGGAAAGTAAAGACAACGTACTCGTTTCACACAACTCCGGAGTGTCGGCCGCCAGCAAGATGTCATCGTCATATTGAATGAGGGCGACACCCTCGGGCAGAACAAAGGAGTCCAATTGTCTTTTCAAAGCTTGACTGTAAATGCTAGGGCTTTCCGTGTAACCCTGAGGGATTCTACAAAATCGGTAAGACCTATTATTTAGAGTGAAACCAAAGAGGTATCGACTATCGGGATGAATAGGAATTGAAAAGAAGGCATTTTTCAAATCAATAACTGAAAACGTGGTCGCCGTAGGCGGGACCAAAGTAAGCAACGTCGTGATATCAGAAACAACTGGGTACTGAGGTATCACGATCTTGTTCACTTCCCTCAAGTCAATTATAAACCGATAGACTTTAGCATCCGTATCCTTTTTCAAAATGGGTAGAATCGGGCTATTACAGACGTTGTAGGGAACTTCCTCCACTACTCCCACCTTAATCAAATCCTGCACAATCTGTATAAGAGCCTCTTCCCCCTCCTGCGAAATACGATACTGTGGAAGGCGTGGTAACACCGCCCCCTCCTGGACACTAATGTGAACAGGCGGAATCACCATCTGTCCCACATCAGTATCCGAGGTGGCCCACAAAGCACAAGGGAGGGTAGCTAACACAGCATCTTCTGCAACCACACACATCCGTTCAGACAGGGGGTAATTGTCATTTAATATCACCCGCACTCCAGCAGGGGAGCAGCGGATCGTAGCTCTGAAGTGCTTCAACATATCAAGGCCCATAATATTGTCCGGCGTCTTCGGGGCAAGCAGAAACGGACAGGGTGCAGAAAAAGAATCAACCTGAAATGTGAGGGGCCGCGAAAGAGGGCTTCGGGAGAGTGTACCATCAAACCCTACCGATGTAACCATTAAGCCAGATGGGGGAGCCCTCGGAACCAATTGTTTAGACAGCGCACTACGAGTTGCTCCTGTATCCACTAGGAACTGATCAGTAGAACCCAAAACCTCAGCAGATACGTAAGGACCCTTCTGATCAACCGGCACCTCAACTGATTCTAACCCCCATCCAACGCATTCCTATGCATGCTGAGAATCATGGTACCCAGAACGGTCAATCCCCGACACTTGATACTGGTTTTGTCGATCGAAAACATTAGGCCTATCTCGTTGCTGCCCGGCAGGGTCAAAACGAGCGTGATCGGTAGAATTCCCTCTAAAATTCGAGAAACCTCCTCTACCTCTCGGGCCACCCTGATTGTGTCCCTGACGCGAAGCATGCAACGCCGGGCAATCTCTGGCCCAGTGTCCCAATTGCTTACAATACGCACATTGATTCCTGTTCAAATCAGATCGGCCCGAGGGAGGACCATAAAATCCTCCCCTACCTCTATTTACACCCCGGCGGGGCGGACCATATACTTGCGCTAACATCACCTTCGTTTTTAAATCCTTCGATTTCTTCTCCTCCTGCCCCTTCGCTTCTTGCTCCTGGCGCTCATAGTACTGAGCTATAGTCAGGAGGGCTGTCGGGGTCGCAGTGGACCAAGAACTTTCACTCGCTTTTAGGCGGGCTGCGATCGCCGGTAGTAAATTCGCCACATATTTATCAGCAAAAAGGTGTCGACCCGTATCATCCGTAAGTGACTGACCACTAAAATCATGAAACGTCTCCTCAAAGCGCGTAAAGAAATCTGCAACTGATTCATCAACTTTCTGCTTACACGAGGCTAGCATATTCCAGTCAATCTTTTTAGGGGGAATGATTGTCTTCAACTTAGTCAGAATAGCAGCAGGGAGATCTAAGATAAGCTGAGGTGGTTTCTGCGCGGGCTTCCTCTCCCTATCCTCATCCTCAAGCTCAGACCACCGAGCCTTAAAAGCGGCAACATCGTCCACCTTCCGCACAGATCGCCACATATCTGGTGGTAAAATAAGCCCAAAGAACAAATCTATATCTGCTAAGGTCATAGTACAAGAATTCAAGGCCCCCTCGACTTCTTCGTAAAAGGCCGCTGGATTCTTGCGGGGATCAGGCAACGCATTCTTTAAGGCCATGAACGTCAGCCCTGTGCCAGGGAGTATAAACCCAATTATACACAAAATATCCCTTAGCATCGGCGGAGGTAATATCCGAGCTAGTCCCCGCTCCTTTAGGAGGAACATACAAAGGCGCCGCCTCTCGCATTGGTTTAGCATGCACTAGGTCGCTCTTATCTGACTGAGAGGTGGATGAGTGGCCATCTCCGGTATGCGAATCCGACTGCTTCTCCTCCTCAACTTGTTGGCGTGCTTTCTCTTTAAGGTCCCTCACCGCGTCCCGCAACGCAAACAGTCGCCGAACCGCATCAGGCGCCTTAGAGGGAGAGAAAACACCATTACGCAATGCTTTAGCATCTAATACCACATCGTCAGGCTAAAAGACACTGGAATATTTCCGGAAAGCAGTAATCACTTCCTCAGAAAAGTGGCCCAGAAAATACAACTTTTCTCTATCCTGCCACAACTCCCAGGAATTCAACAACTCAGCAAGGGATAACTTGCCCTTGAGTGCACGATAGGAAACTTGCCGAAGCTCACCCATTCGGTCAGCCGATAACATGGACCGCGTGTCTACCTTACCCGAACCCGATCCAGAATCTTGTGGCCTCGGGGCAGACGCGCCGACATAAGGAGGCGGAGAACGATCTAATAAATAAAAATCATCGTCATGATTATCAAGGACAGGATAAAGTGACTGACGAACAGCATATTGACCCGAGACTTGTAACCTACGCTCTTTCTCTTGCCTCTCCGTCTGTTCTCGCTCCTCCCGACGCTTTGCTTCCTGTGCTCTCACATGATCATTCTTCCGTTGCTCTTTATCAAACAGCGCTTTCTCACGTTTCTCTCGCTCACGCACTTCCTTCACCCATAATCGCACACATTCAAACATATCTTGCCGAGCACGCCGCTTACACATACACTGTTCCACATACTCAATCTTACGCATATCAAACGACCCATACAACGGCCACCGTAACTCAGGATCCTTTCTGGTATATTTCCTCCATACTGTGCTGTACATTATGGAGGAAAGACCATGCTTCACATACATATCCCTATTAGGAGTCCCCTCTGGGGGAGCTGGAGCAGATTCCTCGAGGTTTAACCGGTTTCCAAAACAGCAGCACCACTTACGGAGTGCGCTAAAAGCAGGCATGCTCAAAAATAATGCAAAATATGCAGTATTATCAAAAATGGCACTTAAACGTTGTGCCGTTCAAAGTTACACAATTCCGGAGAAATATCTCCACATTACCTGCCTATATGTGTTGCAACGCATATATTCTCACAATAGCCAATACAAGATATGACCGGTCATCACAAATCAAAGTCAAATAGCCAAACCAGGCTTCAAAAACTCGGAGCAAGTACCGTACAACGGTTCTTACCAATCAAGAGTCCAGATTCCAACTGCCAAGCTCCAAAATTCGCCCAAACGGCTGTCACGGCAGGACCGACAGAAGAGGTCTCAGTCGAGGACCGGCGCCACCCAGATGGTCAGCTCGGAAGGGAAGGAAGAAAAACCTCGGGATGCCAGGACTAAAGTGCCTCTGGCAGTGATCACATCCCCGGCCAAATTCCTCACCTTCATCGCGACCAATCCTTCGAGCATCCGAGTCGCCGATGAGCCCCACGTGACGGGCGCCAATTGATGAATACAGGCCCCAGCTAGGCCCGCAGGACACAAGGGTTCGCTCTCCTGAAATGGAATCTATAAGGAAGTTGGCACGGAAACTGCAAAGTACAAAGACAAAGTTTATTAACCCTTAAGGGTGGTCCTACAATCCATACAACACCCTTCGGTATTGCATAGAGTAGCACAAAGAACTTGCGTACACGGTCCCCTTTTATACACAACAGAGGGGCTCATAAGTGGGAGGATACAACATGAGGCAAGGAATGTTACCTTTTATGGACATTTTCGATACAAGATCAATATGTGGGCGGAGCTGACATACTCCTTGAGCCCGCGAAAACATGGTCAAGCAAGGACTAACTGATAACAGATGTGGTCAAGCCTGGGCATGCGCCAGGCGAACAAAGGAACTATTTATAGACTGTTACTAGGCAGATTACAAGAGCAACTAACACGAAGATAGGACTCTTCTCGTGTTAAGCACGTGGAGACATGACAATACAAAATGGAGTCCAGACTTTAGTCAACATAACGAAAGAGACATGTTCTAAGGGAGGAGAATTCATGTCTTTAGTAAATGCTTAATCACATCGTGGTTTCAATTTACAACACTACGGCCGACCTCCTGCACTCGCTGGGGTTATCCATCATTGTGCCGAAGTCGCACCGGAGTCCCTCCCAAAAGCTCCTTTTCATTGGGGCGGTTCTCGATTCGCCGTAGTTCCGGGTCTATCCGCCGGAACAGCGGGTCCGGGACATTCAGGCCCTGATTTCCATCTTCCGGCCTCTGTCCTGGGTTTCGGTCAGGTTGGTGCTGCGGCTTCTGGGGCTGATGGCCTCCTGCATCCTGTTGGTACCTCACGCCAGGTGGCGGATGCGGGCTCTGCAGTGGGACCTGAAGTTTCAGTGGGCCCAGCATCGAGCAACCTGTCCGACCATGTCTTGATCTCGGAGGGCACTGCGAACCAGCTGCAGTGGTGGCTCATGAATCGCGATTGGGTCAGCGGCAGATCCCTCTCCCTACCCCAACCGGAGCATGTCGTAGTGACGGATGCGTCCCTCCTGGGATGGGGGGGCCATATGGGAGAGGCGGAGATCAGAGGACTCTGGTCTCCGGCGGAGACTCTGCTCCATATCAACCTCTTGGAGCTGAGGGTGATCCGGCTTGCAATAAAAGCCTTCCTTCCCTCTGTCCGGGGAAGTGTCGTGCAGGTGTTCACGGACAACACCACCGCCATGTGGTATTGCAACAAACAGGGCGGGGTGGGGTCGTGGACCCTTTGTCAGGAGGCTCTGCGCCTCTGGACATGGCTGGAACATCAGGGCATCACCCTGGTGGTTCAACATCTGGCGGGCTCTCTGAACGCCAGAGCAGACGAACTCAGCCGGCGGTGCATGATGGATCACGAATGGCGTCTGAACTCCGAAGTGGCGCAAGGTCTCTTTCTGCAGTGGGGAGAGCCTTGGTTAGATCTATTCGCCACCGAAGAGAACGCGCAATGTCAGCAGTTCTGCGCATTGGAATTTCCAAGGCGGCACTCGCTCGGAGACGCTTTTCGTCGCGAGTGGAGTTGCGGTCTGTTGTACGCCTTTCTGCCTATACCACTTCTGCCCAGAGTGCTGAAGAAGATCAGGCGCGACGGGCCCAAGTCATCTTGGTGGCTCCAGATTGGGCACGAAGGTACTGGTAGCCCGAGCTACTCAGTATGTCCATCGATCCCCCGATACGACTGCCTCTTCAGGAGGACCTTCTGTCGCAGCAGCAGGGGATGGTCCTCCACCCAAACCTGTCCAGCCTCCACCTCCATGCATGGAGATTGAGCGGCGACAGTTGATGCCATTTGACTTGCCTCCTGAAGTCTGTGATGTCATTCTGGCAGCCAGGCGTTCCTCCACAAAGACGGTATACGCCTGCCGGTGGAACAAATTTGTGGCATGGTGCACAGCAAAGGCTGTGGATCCCCTTTCTGCCCCTCTTTCTGAGGTTCTCCTCTTTCTTCTTTCTTTGGCCCAGCAGGGCTCTGCTCTGGGCACCTTGAAGGGTTATCTTGCTGCAATCTCTGCTTTCTTAAGGCTTCCTGATCAGCCTTCTCTTTTCAAGTCCCCTGTTGTCTCCCGTTTTCATATGTTCCCTCCTGTTCCATTCGTAATGCCTCAGTGGGACTTGAACCTTGTTCTCACTTTTCTGATGTGCGCTCCCTTTGAGCCCCTTCACAACTGTCCAATTCGTCTACTGACTCTGAAAACTGCCTTCTTGGTGGCTATCACCTCCGCTAGGCGGGTGAGTGAGCTCCAGGCTCTGTCAGCTAAGCCTCCCTTCCTTTCGGTTCATCTGGATAAGGTTGTCCTCCGGACACGTCCTTCTTCTCTTCCTAAAGTCGTGACTCCCTTTCACATCTGGCAATCTGTCACGCTGCCCACCTTCTTTCTGCCTCCACATCCTTCAAAAGATGAAGAGAGGCTCCACCGTCTGGACCCAAAACATGCGCGGTCCTTTTATTTGGACCGCACAAAACAGTTCCGGGTGGACGACCAACTTTTTGTTGGACATGTAGGTGCTAAGAAGGGTAAAGCTGTGCACAAGCGGACCATCTCGCGATGGGTCGTGTTGTGTATTAAACTCTGCTATTCCTTGGCGAAAAAGGTCCCTCCTGTTGGGCTGAGAGCCCATTCCACCCGGGCCACAGCGGCGACAACTGCCCTGGGACGGGGAGTCCCCTTGCAGGACATCTGTCAGGCGGCGACGTGGGCTTCACTGCACACGTTTGCCAAGCACTATTGCCTGGACAGCCAAGTCCAGAGAGATGGCCACTTTGGCCGTTCAGTTCTCCAGGACTTTCTGGTGTGATCTTGGTTCGCAGGCCCACCTCCGGGGTTGGTATTGCTGGGGTATCTATTCTAAGGTGAGGAATCTAACTAACGTGGTTCTTTCAGATGAACAAGTTACTTACCTTCGGTAACGATGTATCTGTACGAAACATTAGTTAGTTAGATTCCTCACCGACCCACCCAGCCTCCCCATTCTGCGAACCGACATCTAGGGTTAAGGTTCTCCCTTTCAGGGCCCTAGATTTTTTGGCACCAGTGTCGGTCTCTTGCATGGCTCAGTGTCCCTGGCGCGGAAAGCTATGTATAAGAACTGACGTCAGCGCGCGAGGGCTGCGTCTAAGTACTCCAACGACGTCAGTCCGGCGCACGACGCCGACGACGGACGCGGAGCCGCAGACGACGCCTACCGACGCGCAAGGGGTATTGCTACAAAAATCTTTCCGGATCCAGCCTGACGCCTGGGGATATTCTAAGGTGAGGAATCTAACTAATGTTTCTTACAGATACATCGTTACCGAAGGTAAGTAACTTGTTCTTTACAATCTCTGTCCAAAATGGTGCCAGCATGTGACTGAGGAATTTAGCGAGGTTTGCTGGTATTGGGTCTGTGACATTGGATGTGGGTTTGAGGGTCCTTATTATTTTCCTTACGTCTTCTTCACTGACTGCTCTGAGTTCGCTCCACTGAGTTGTTTTTTAAGATGGTGGGAGGGTTGGATATTATGTAGGATGGTTTGACTTTCTCATTTTTGATGTGCTGTTGGTGTTTGTTGCTGCATTCAAGTTTATCCTCCTTTTGTTAGTGATAGATTCTTCAATCCTTTTCATCTTCTGTTTGCTGAAATTTGCAAACTTCTCACCTGTTTCGGAAGAGTGTTCTGTCTTCATGGGATTCTTCAAGCTTTATGTATTTTCTCTCTATCTTCTCTTTGAAGACATTTGCAAATTATTCACACGTTTCGGGGAGTGGTATGTCTTTGTGGTGGTGCCTAGTTCCATTTGTTGTTTGGTGATTTCAAACAGTTTGGCTTGTCTGTTTCTTTCTTTGTCAAGTTATTCTCTTAAAAATGTGGCTTTTGTCTCGCATATTAGTTACTTGTAGGAGTTTCTCATCTCTCTGAGTTGGATTAGGTATAGGGTGGAGTGTTCCTGCCTCTATCTCCTCTCTAAGTTTTCATTTTTCTATGTTAATATTTTGGCTTTACCAAGGGTGAGATTGGTTTGTTCTCTTTTGAGCCATTTTGGTGCGACTTCATCCATGATGCCTGTCATAGTGGGGTTATACTGGTTTATTAAGTCTTGCATAGCTTGCATTTTAGTCTGTGTGGTGGGTCTTCCCCTACACAGTGTAGCTAGATTTGTCTGTGTTCTGTGTAGATGGGCTATGAGGATGAATCAGATTTGGTGATGGTATAACCAGTACGTTGATAGAACAGATTCTATGTTCCATGCTCCTTCTGTGGGTATGATAGTGTCCAGCATTGCTCCTCCTGCATGTGTTGGGGGTGCAAGCTCATCTCAGTTCGTGACTTGTGAGGAAGTCTCTCAGTATTGCTGCTTGTGGATCGCCATCATCCTTCCATATATCTTCTTGGTGTGATAGTAACCTGTCCAGGCCTGCAGTGCTCACTTCAGTTAGTCTGTTTAACACAATGGTATGAGGGATGTTGTGGAAGGCTGCCGCTAGATCTTTTAAAACTAGAACCTGGATGCCACCTTCTTTCACTCATGGAAGTCATCCAGTACTGACAGTGCATCCAATTATGTATTATGCCCTGCTCAAACGCTGGCTTGGAATAGGTCTATAGGGACATTTTCATTGGGAAAGAATTGCATTTTGCCTGTACCACCTTTTTCCAATAATTACTGGTGATCACCTACCATTGCCTTCGTCAATTTGGCTCCCAGCAGATTATCGTTTAAGAGTACCAACTGATTAAACTTCTATATGTAAGAAAAAGTTGTTGTAAGGTAGTCAACAGGAACAACTGAACATGTCTCACAAAGCTCAACAGATAGAGGGGATGAAAGATGAGGCCTTTGGGAAAATGCCCAGTGGCAAACATACCTATTTTATAAATGACTGCACAGGAAATCAAGTCATAAGTCACAATAAACAAAGGGACTTTGCCCCGTTGCGGATGGGTCCCTTGGTAAATTTGGTGGACAGTTGAATTTGCATTTGCACAAATAGTTGAAAAAGTAGAAATCATTATATTTTACACAGTTAACAAAGTTTTCGTTTACTGCATTTGTGGTGGAACACTGAGCATTGTATTGTTGTTACATATGTAAAGATACTTGTGGAGGGCACTGCTTTTATTACCATTTATGTTGGAAGATTACAATATTTGCAAAATGTGCTATCTGCCATTCTGATTGATTTTTTTTTTTAAAACAGACTTTTATTAATTTTCATGTGAAAAGCAAACACGTCTCCGTCGCCCAATGCCTGGACGATAACAAGGATCAAAAAGACATATCATCAGCAGTTCAACAATCGCAGCCTAGCCCCTTATCTACCATTCCATACAATAGCTACATTATCCTTCCGCCCACCATACATGTATCTTCCAATACACCAGAGTGGAACAGCAATCCCCCCACCCACTCCCCCCTCTTATTCAAAAACATCCCCAACAATACCACCCACCCAAGCATGTCGCCAGCTACCAAACTATTCACTAAGCCAGATGCGCCTCGTAGTCCATCTCCCACGTTCTCTACCACACGGGACACCACAGTGAGTCAGGCAAGAACATCGGGAAAACTCATCTCTCCTGATCCCACGAGCCAGGTACCTCCCCACGTCCCACCCCCGCTCTTGCGGTGAAGTGTCGCTCAAGTGTCCCCTGCCACATCCCTCTCCTCCATTCCTCCGCACCGTCACCCGGCGGGTGTTTTAGCAACTCCAGAAGTGCCACCCATGCCTGCTCCATTTCCTGAGACTTCTCACTGCCACTACACCGGGCCAGCTGTAGCCTATAATTCCCTTCACTCCCAGCCCACTTCACCATCTCCCTGTTCCACCTCACCAAACTAGGAGCCTGCCTCGCCTTCCAATGGGATGTAATTTCTCGCTTAGCCAGGATCAACCCCAGATCTGTAAACCGACTAGTAACCTTGGTCTTAGCGGTGTGCGGAAACCAATGCAGCAAGCAGAGCCCAGGCGACATCACTAACTCCCTTTCCGTCACAGTCAGCAGGGCAGTCATCACCTCCCGCCAAAAGTCTATCTGCCATTCTGATTGATAGGCAATGTAGAATTATTTCATTATAAGACTGTTTTACAATCATATCCTGTCCATATTACCTCTTTGTACTAAAGACAGTGGCTTGATTCCATTAGTTCAGACAAGCTTCGTTAATACTCAACCTTAGATTAAAGCACCAGAGGACTTGGCAACGCATGCAATAGTGGATAGTGATAGTATTAGACCATACAATAATTTGCTGGAAATGAGAGCCAAGCGCTACGAATTGAGACATAATATAAAGAAGTTTTCAGGCAGGATTCTGGACTTAGAGTGTAAGCTTACATGATGACAATCAGTGTCATAGTGTTACTTAAGAGTCCTGTTTTAAATAGGACATTTTCCCTTGTTTGGTGCCTGTTCCCAAAGGGATTGATTGCTGCTTATTAAGAAAAATTACAAAGCTGTACCTATTATAATCTTATGTGTCTCTAACACTTAGTTGCCTGTGGCCATGTCGACATTGATAGCTGTCTTTAGCGTAAGGGCCCATTTAACATTCTATGTATTTCTTTTGACATATGTTCTGGTGTAAACTCTCCTTCATTTCTAACAGATTGACATTTTGATCTGTTCAACAACTGATTCGGTGTGTCACAGGGCGTACTGCAGTTTAGAGCAGCGCTTACTTCATGCATAACATGGGGGCAGAGCTACTTTTCCCACACTCCTAAGTCTGCCATTGCTTCGGTTTACCTCACTTACCAGCATCGGAGCCAAGAAAGGAGTCGATGATGTGTCCCTTACCCACGTGCCGCATCTTTGGCTTTGACATTGGGCTCAATGTTTACCTCAAGCATGAAGCATACCATCAGCCACGATTGGCCAAATATTTTCAGGTGAAATAGTCACAGACATTTCTGTGTTAGAAAATTCTTTACTTAAATAAGTTCTCCCGCTTGATGGCTCTGTATAATTTTCTTTCAAGGTGGGGCCCAGCCGCTTTTGGCAGTATGTTGCTCACTTCATGCCATCAATTATTGACACTGAACAACCACGCATCGCTAAATATTTCACTTCTGTCACATATTAACTAATTGAGCATTGAGATACCAAAGCCTATGGAAGAGCTTCCCACTTGGACAGTATTTATTAACTGCAGCTCGGTAAATGTAAGATTATCAGTTAAGCATGCCTAACACCAGGGCTGGCTTTAGCCCTGGTGGCGCCTTGCTCGACAATGTTTATTGGCGCCCCCCAGTGACGACCTCCTCTACTTATTCCCTCACTACCACCCTCCAACAGTGCCCCTTAAGTCTTCATTACCACTCTCTCTCACATGCATTTCTCTTGTTTTATAGCGCTGCTCAACCAGTGTAGCCACTTACTGCACCTCTGAGGCGGAAGCCGGAGGCATTATTCACTCGTTTTTTTAATATTTTCTTTTTGTGTCACACTGCTTTTAAAATAACTTGCCTAATCGCCCCTGAGATTGTGAGCACTTAGAACCAGCAGACACCCCACGAGCAGCGGAGCTAGCGCTGCTTCGCGGAACAGCTGGTGGAAAGGCCGCCATCGCGGCATCCGTGAGGCCACGCCCACCTCGTTGGCCACGCCCACTCCCCCTCCTATAACTAGCGCTGAGTAAAAGCGCCGGAAGCCACTTACTGCACCTCTGAGGCGGAAGCCGGAGGCATTATTCACTCGTTTTTTTAATATTTTCTTTTTGTGTCACACTGCTTTTAAAATAACTTGCCTTATCGCCCCTGAGATTGTGAGCACTTAGAACCAGCAGACACCCCACGAGCAGCGGAGCTAGCGCTGCTTCGCGGAACAGCTGGTGGAAAGGCCGCCATCGCGGCATCCGTGAGGCCACGCCCACCTCGTTGGCCACGCCCACTCCCCCGCCTAAATGTGCCAACCACGCAAGCGCAGCGGACGAGCGCAGCGTGAGCGCCGTTTGCGCGCCGAAGGCGCGCCTAAGGCAAGCCAGTCTGCGCCCGTCCGCGACCTGCAGCGACCCAGGCCCCGTCCCCCTGTCCAAACCATCTCAGAACAACGTGGAATTCTAATCTACACTAGGCAGGCGCTACTACAGTTGAATAAGAGGCTGCCGCCAGAATGTGAACATATGCTACAGGTGGAAAAATGGCCCCTGAAGTGTGTGGGATGTGGACATACATTCTTCAAAGACCAAGCGACGAATAAGGAAGGTAACGAATTATCTGCCTTATTACTTAACTGCCGCTCGATGAAACGCCATAGCTTGAACATTTATGACCTACTGTTAGATGACAAACCCGACCTAGTCTTCTTGACAGAGACATGGCTGGATGATCAATCCATCCCTGATATCCTAGAGGCCCTTCCTCCCGGCTTCAATATTCTTCACATTAACAGAGGAGATCAAAGAGGGGGTGGGATAGCCATTATTCACAATAGTGACTTACCAGTCTCTCTTGAACCGACTTCCATCAATAAATGCGAAGCGGGACTTTTCTCTATCACGGTGAGCCCCAACTGCACCATTAAGGGCTACCTTATTTATCGTCCTCCGGGTGTAGCTACTGCGTTCATTGAAAGCCTCCTGGAAGCTCTAATGCAATCTGCTTTACGCCACAATAAATTTATGATTGTAGGAGACCTCAATGTGCACTTGGACGATGTCAATTGCAGAGAGGCCGCTTCCTTAATTAATGAACTTAGAACCCTTATGCTTGTTTTAGCTGACAATAGAGCCACTCATCAAGCAGGACATTTGCTGGACCCAATTTTCACTAACTGGAAAGACATAAGTGTCTCTGCTCCGATTAAGATTCTGTGGTCAGATCACTATGTGATCCCATTTAAATTGAGGAAACTACCCAACAGGAGGCCCATACAGAAACCTCCCGTCATTAGACGCAGGGACTGGAGAAAATTCAGCCACAATGCTTTCAGTCAAGCCCTTGAACAGAATCCTCCAAAGCTCAGCGACAATTTGGTAGAGGCGTATAAGATATATGAAGATTGGGTGCAAGGTGCGCTGGATAATGTAGCCCCTTGGACTCATAAAGCCATGGCTCGGAGCACGAAATCTGCTCCTTGGTTCACCGCTGAGCTGCGCGCCGCAAAAACCAAGTGCAAAACCGTGGAGCGTAGATGGAGAGTGGAATATGCCCCCTCACTACGCGAAGCCTATAAGAGTGAACTAAGGCTCTACCACAAACAGATCAGGAAAGCTAAAAGAGAGTACTATAATAAACGGATAGACTGTGCGGAGAACACATCTAAAGAACTTTTTATGATTCTAAAGGAACTCTCAGCCCCTCCTGCGAGTTCAGGGGAAGCCCCCCCCACGACTGAGTCATGCAATGACATCGCAGACTTCTTTATAGGGAAGGTAGAAAAAATCTATGCATCGTTTCAGACTAATTCTGAAGCTATAAATCCCGACCCTAACTGCGGAAAGAAGGTCAGGGAAGAACTTAGGAAATTTGTGGTTCCTCAAACTGAGGAACTTATCAATATCCTATCGAACATTCACTCAGGCTCTCCCCTTGATGCAGTACCAGCGAGAATTCTTCGAAATCATATCCCGCTGGTAGCGAAGCATATAGGTAACTTGGCTTCAATGTCTTTCCATGAATGTTTAGTTCCGGATAGCTGGAAACTGGCCCAAGTCGTCCCAATTAAAAAGAAAGCCCATATAAGCATCACGCAATTAGACAACCTGAGACCAATCTCCCTCCTTCCCTAC
This sequence comes from Triturus cristatus, assembly GCF_964204655.1. Classification (NCBI taxonomy): domain Eukaryota; kingdom Metazoa; phylum Chordata; class Amphibia; order Caudata; family Salamandridae; genus Triturus; species Triturus cristatus. The sequence continues at coordinate 531,038,686 of NC_140586.1, forward strand.
TGTGCGAAGGTAGTAGAAAAATTGGTCAACAGACAGCTGGTGAGCTTTGTGGAGGAAAACATGCTCCTTCACACGTCTCAATCGGGATTCAGAGCCAGACACTCGACAGAGACTGCCCTCCTCCTATCGACAGAACTGCTGCGAAGTAAGGCGGACGAGGGTCACACGGCTGCACTGGTCCTATTGGACTTAAGTGCGGCGTTTGATACCGTATCTCACCCCGTATTACTGGACCGCCTAAATGAAAAGGGAATAACCGGTCCTGCACATGAGTGGCTGGTCTCCTTCCTCAACAACAGGAGATTTCAAGTGCACTGCCCACCATATAAATCCAGTGTAAGATGTCTCAGGCAAGGGGTTCCTCAGGGATCGATCCTGAGCCCCACTCTATTTAATCTGTACATGGAACCCCTTGCCAAGTTGGTGGAGTCATATGGTGTCGCAATAGTCTCCTATGCAGACGACACACAACTGGTGATCAATCTATCCCGTGATCCAGTTGTGGACGCTGAGAATTTCTCGGCCTGCTTGGTAGCACTTGACGGCTGGATGAAACAGAACTGTCTCCGCCTCAATGGCAACAAGACGGAAGTTCTTATCGTAGGCCCCTGCCCTTCCATTTGGACCTCTGCCTGGTGGCCCACGGAACTGGGCTTGGTCCCGGCCCCAGTAGACACAGTCAAAAACCTTGGCTTCCTCCTCGACTCTAAGCTAGCATACACCAACCATGTTGGGAAGGTTGCCGGAAAATGCTATGGACTCCTGAAGGTCCTGAGGAAAGTCCTGGACCTTTTGCCCCCCAGCTCCAGAAAAACTATGGTACATGCCTTGGTCACCTCCCACCTAGACTATGGGAATTCCCTTCTATGCGGACTCAGCAAAAAAGGCCTAGCTCAGTTACAACGCGTCCAGAACGCAGCTGCTAGGCTGGTCCTTAACCTCCCTAGGAGAGCCTCTGGGAAACATGCATTACGCTCCCTCCATTGGCTCCCAATAAAGGAACGAATCAAATTTAAAACCATGTGTATAACCCACCGTATAGCTCACAAAAAAGCACCTCCATATCTCCAGGACCTGCTTCCTGTCTATCGCCCCTCACGTCCCCTGAGGTCGATGGGCAGCATGCTTTTAGTGGCGCCTCGGATATATAGAGCTAGGATGGGAGGTCGTTCCTTTAGACACCATGCCAGCAATGACTGGAATAACCTACCCATCGACTTGAGGATGGAGCTGTCTGAAACCAGGTTCAGACAGAGGCTGAAAACCCACCTTTTCCCCAAACTCAGTTCAGCATAGCAGGCCAAGCACTCCTTCTGTGATCCAGCTGATGAGATGTAGATAGGGCTGTCAGCGCGGGGACGCACTGTTCTCTGTGCAACCATGCGCTTAACAAATGTCATTAACCTACCCTAACCTAACCGTAGGGTGTCAGAGCCCTTTACATCATACAGACATACAGAGACAATGAATCATACGTGTGTAAATCAGTGCATAGGAAATGTTACATGAGACAAAGAGGACTACAATGTGCTGGAGCTGCACGTCATAATACTGGTAGGCAGGATAATTTAAGAGTGGTCTGGAGACGCACAAACTCTGAATTTAAAATGTAACACCATGGTTGGGGGTTGACCTTACTCATAGGAATTGATTTCTACCCAAATGAACCCTTTTTAGTAATATTAGCATATTGAAATATATGGGGAAAAATCATAATGCTCTAACGTACACCCAGGGCCACTGGAATTATGCAATTGTGAGGCTGAGGCGTTTTATGCATTATCATTATCACTATTCAAGTTCATCTAATGTAGTTCGTGTTTATGACTGTGCTCAGATGAGATGGATGTGATGTAATCATTTTGTAGATGCAACTAAAAGCTTGGTGCTATGTGATCTACAAGTGCTGTTGTATGTGGTTCTTGGTGTCAGAGGGGTTGCTGCATAGGCTGTTAGGGCTAAGGTTCTGATTGGCTAGTAGGCCTAGGGTTTCCGATTAGACTTAGGAATTAGGGCTTTGGCTTTGATTGGCTGTTAGGGCTAGGGCTTTTATTGGTTAAAAGGGCCAGGTCGTCCATTGGTTCTAGGGTTTAGGTCTAGGGTTCCATTGGCCAATAGGGCAATTTTAAGCACAGGGCTCAGGGCATCTCAGACTAAGTGTTGAGGCTAAGGGCGGAGGGGACCAGGGCAGTTGCCTGTTTGGGCTGAGCGGACAGGACAAGGGCAAATGCCTGTTTGGGTCTGGCATGGAGTCAGAGATGCTGCCTAGTTTTCACTTAAGAGCTACCACCTTAAGTCCTCTACATCCGCCAACATCCAAACACAATATTAGTAAAGGCATTCTACTCATGCAGCACAAACAAACCTTATACAGATTTCAATGTGTATTGAACCACTACAAAACCCCACAAACTACACCTACACACAATTCTACCCCAACTACAACACTTTGGCATCTGCATCGTCACACAAAACACAACTCTGTCCTCTACCAGTGACACATCACGAAAATAATACAAAGCCTCATTATACATAATTTTAATGCATCCAGATACACTCCCTGTGCAAACAAAACACCAACTCTGTCCTATACTTGCACCTAACAGATCCCCTTTTATCATGACAAAACCTATACTGAGCCTTCCATTACACCATCCACCAACGCCGCCTCCTCTTTTCACCAATTACACACAACCATACAATCCTTACACTCCACTCCACCACATACATTACCTATTCCAGTTATCAAATCTAACACAAACACATATACCTTTTGTCCATCCCCTCTTACCCTCCACATATTCTTCTCTAAAACACATCACCACCCCTTTACTATTCAAATACCACTCACCTGCAGTACTGCATATACAAATCATTCACAGAAAACCACTACATCAATAGCTCCTCTCACTAATCCTCAAAAACAAAACACACAAATCTCAATATATTTATATTAGTTACACACATTTCCTTACTATGTAATCATTTAGCTATATATTTATTATTTTAGTTCTATTGTACAAAAAACCCAAAATTCTAAGCTTTACTCTGTTCTACCACCTCCCTACACCTCTATCGATGTATCCTCTATCGTCACTCACTCAAATGCTTTCTACTACTGTGATCTCCAGAATAACCCTTCCTAGACTCCTCCCTCCTCTACACCTCCTGACTCACCCCAAACATCAGTTTACTACTAAGATCTCCCAAACAACACTACTAAATTCGTCCTCATGCTATCTCCCCTCTGTCTTGTCCCAAACATAATTTTTCTACTGATTCATTCTCCCTAATCCCTTCCTACAGGTTCCTCCCTCCTCCATATCTCTTTTACTCATCCCAGTACTATTATCTCCCAATTTACAGTTCTGATTTTCTTCCCTCTTCCATCCCTCCATTACTCTAGCGAACCAATCCAAAGAACAGACTCTCATGTCCTCCGCTGAGATTAACTTGTATCTCCTTATACTAATTCTATTCTCATATTTCCCTATACTAATCCTTTTGGGTTTCAGAGTAGCGTGCTACTTGCCGAAAAGCACGTTGACGCTTTTTCAGGGTTAGTAAGCGCTATATAAATACATTTACAAAAGATTTGCTGCATTTGCCACATATTCTGCAGTTTTAACAAAAAATAGTTTCACCTTAAACAGTTCCAACGTTACTAAAAACTCAGCAGCGTGTGATGCTGCGCAGTGGACAGTCGTTTGCAAAGGTTGAGTGGCCACCTTTTTGTTGATTATTGCTGTAATTGAGTGTTGAACTGGTACTATTGAGGTACAAACAATGCCCAGACAGTATTAAAAAATGTAAAAATAACAAAATAAAGGAAGAAATACCATCATATTATGTGCCATATTACGCTGCATAATTTGCCTTTCTTTGCCACACAATTTGCTTAACTATGCCGCATAATTTGTCCCTCCCATGCGGCACAATTCCAGAGGCCGTGCAGTTTGCATGCAGTTCTTTGATGATATTTAATTACTGACTATGCTGTAATAGGATTGAAACTTATAAACTGCAAATAACAAAGCATTTCTCTGGCAAAGGCAGCAACCCATTGAACTTTTTACTTAAATGCACGTTTGTGATCTTCATGGTGTAGTGCTTTGCAGCTGGCATATTAACCGTCTGCGCTACTTTATGATGAGTCAAAACTTCCAGTAGACAAAACTTCGATCTCTCATCAGCAGGTTCATTAATTAATGCCTGAAGATTGCTTAAGGCAAGGTACTCTGCAGCAGGTGGTTTGATATCCAAGATTAAGTTAAAAACTAGGCATCTCCGGAGGTGAGCACCTGGCGTGGTGGCACCGGTCGCACTGCCCTAAAGCCGGTCCTGCCTAACACATATGTCATCACATTGTGGATCACAAAATAGATATATTCTTTCTGACAGAAACCTAACTGACTCAAGACATGATTATAAAATGGACGTGTATTTGCCTCCATATTATAGCACTTTTAGAGAAGGTCACCCTCCATAAAAGGGAGGAAGGAAGGGATACCAAATATCACCGGGCAAAAGTTCTACTGTGCTGTAGTGAAAACTGCTACATCTTGTTTTTAACTCCAAGGACTCTCCTAACAATCTTCAACGTGCTCAGTTCTGGAACTGGTAGTTGATTATTGTGCCCTGAGCATGATGCTTTATTTCAAGTTGTATTGTATGAGCACCTTGCTGATTTCCTCGTGGGCAATTTATCTTTTTATTGATAGGTTTTGTTATAAAGTACATTTTCTAAACACTACAGATGTATCTTGGTACTATCAAAAAGAAATATCAGTGCCTGTTGGGAGGAGAATTAGAAAAGGTCAGTGTCAATCAACCATGTTTTCAGGCTCTCGGAGACCTTTTACTGAGAAAGTTCGCTATGGATCTCCAGAGATATAGAGCTGCATTAGAGGGTTTCTTGCACCACCCAACGTCTTCATCATGATTTTCGGACCGGCAGAAAAGAGGCATATATGTAGCTTTAAAGTCAGTACACCTACTGACAGGGAACCAGTGAAGCTGTTTAACCTTGTAAGTGCAGCCATCGACTGCACTCCTTCACTAGTGCGTTTCATCAGGGTGCTCGGGATGAGCTTCCGGAGCACACTGATTGTTAATTGTCATACTGACTTACAATAAACTGAAAGTAAAACGAGCCAATGGGGTTGTTTTCCTTTCAGTGAATCAGTGCTCAGAGGCATATCTCAGCCCCCGAGCACTGATTCTCTTGGTAGAGATATTGTTGGAAAGGGAATGGTACCTCTGCCCAGTGGCTCCCTTGTTGGGGATCTCCACAGGAAAGCGATCCCCAAGCAGGGATCTGCCCACTTGCCACCAGGGATAGGGGAGTAGCTCCTTAGGCAAGGGTTTGTGCTGTCCTGGCAAATTTATTATTTCAGTCTACCTGCCCCTCTGCGGGGGGGGCGGGGGGGGATGGGGGCAATTACTCCCGATCAGCCCCCAGGGAGACAGAAGGCCCACTAGATAGCACTGACTTTAAAAAAAAAATAAAGACTTGGAGATGGGGGCTTCTCAGCATGGGTATTTCCGTGCCCCTCCCCAAATAAATGAGGCAACAGTCTTTCTGCCCTACATGGGGGGGGGGGGAAGAAAACCCACTAGATGCCAGGGAAAGTTTTTAATTTTTTTTAATATAGGGGTAAGGGCTGCCCACCATGGGCATGGTTATGCCGCCCACCCATCTAAATGGGGCAGTAGTCTTTCTGATCCCCCTCGGGAGCAGATGGGGTAAATATCCCCGATCTGACCCCGGGGGACATAAAGCCCACTATAAGCCAGGAAAGGTTTTTTTTCTTTTAAATATAGGCTAGGAGCTGCACGGTATGGGCATGGCCATGCACCCACCCCAAGTAATTGGGGCAACACTCTTTCTGCCCCTGGAGGGGCATATGAGAGTAATTATTCCTGATCTGCTCCCCGGGGGGGCGGAAAACCCATTAGGTGCTAGAGAAAGTTTTTTTTAAAGAAATAATGGGATGGGGCAGTTCACCATGGGCATGGCTATGTTCCCACCCCAGCTACTTGGGAAAACAGTTTTTCTGCCCCCAGTGCTGGATGGGGTAATTACCCCAGATCTGCACCACAAGGAGGGGGGTGGCTGAAAGCCCACTAGATACCAGAGATGTTTTCAATAAAAAATATATGGGTGGGGCTACCCGGCATGGGCATGGCCATGCCCCCGCACCAAGTAAATGGGGCAACATTATTTTGTTAAATATCCCCGATATGCCCCCCTCATGTGGGCTGAAAGTCCAGTAGATGCCAATATTTTTTTTAACTAAATGGGGCAACATTCTTTCTGCCTGCACCCCCTTGGGGGCAGATGGGGTAAGTACCACCAATGGGGGGTGCAGATAGCCCACTATTTTTCTTTTTTATTTAATATTGGGTGGGGGCTGCCCACCCCAACCTGCCTCCCTGTACCATTTGTCAGAAACCCGAAGAGACACAAGGGATTTCAAAATGGCGCCAAACAAAAGGATGGGGTGGCTTACCCTGGCATCGAGCCATACCTCTCCCCCAGTGGGGTCAATAGTGTCTTTGGGCCCGATTCACAGAACTAACTTAAGACAAAATCCTAAACTTACTATCATTTTGGTATTCAGAGAAGGCACTTACTCATTTCGGTATTCACAGAAGTTAGGAGTCCTAACTTTAGGACTCCTAAATGTCTTCTTTGAATACCGAAAGTCTTAAAGTTAGGATTTTTCTCAGTTTAGGAGTAGTAAAGTTAGGACCCCTAACTTTAGGACTCCTAAATGCCTTCTATGAATACCGAAAGTCTTAAAGTTGGGATTTTTCTCAGTTTAGGAGTAGTAAAGTTAGGACTCCTGATTGAGAGGGTATCTGAGTGAGCGATATTATACTTAAGTCCACAAGACTTGGCAATGGAGCACTTTGCAATGGTCTTGTGATTAGAGTTCCTTCCTGTGATTGTGATTAGAATCCTTCCAGATTATACGCTAAAAGTGCAAAGGTAAAGCTTTAGAACGGCGAAAAGTAGTCTCAAAGATCTGGGTCTCAAATATTTGCTTCTATTCCAGACAAAGTTAAGGATAGTCATCCGGCACCAGGCGCCTTGGCTCTCAATAAACAAAAAAAAAACATTGAATTACAAACAAAGGCTTAAAATTAAATCAGAATCCAAAGAAAGCATCTTTTTAAACGAGGCAGGTGAGCCAAAGTCCTGCAACTCTCAAAGTCTTTTAAAGATCACGTAACTTCCTGTAATTGTAATTATGTTTATATAGCACTTACTACCCCTGATGAGGCGTTGAAGTACTCTACTCTGGAACCCAATATTAATGGTTATGCCAGTGGGTTTTGTTAATTATTGTGATTAGTCAGGAGTGTTCAACCAAAGATTATATGCATTTACTCCAGTTACTTTGTGATAGATCATATTAATGCCTCTTAGGTGTGATCATTAGATAGAGCTAGGTGGTTTCAGATTAATGTTTGGTAAGAAAGATAGGGTGGTGGAGATTAGGTAATGATAGATTACAGGAATAGGGTTTTAAAGATAGTTTAAATGTTTTTCATTTGGACTGCGAGGGTAAGACACGAGCTGTCACCAGACCATCCCCAGACTGATGGAATCCTGAGAGTCTAGGGCTTGCTAGGGTATACTTATAATCTATGTTCTTAAGTTTTGATTAGTTGGTTGATGATTGCGTGGTAGTAAATATGATATTGTATATTTTAAACAGACCCATGTAACTATGAAGTTAACCAGAATTCAAGTACAGCTGCGCCATCTAAACAGATAAAACAATTAAATATTGTTGAGTGTGTGCTGCTGCCAAATGCCTTGTGGCTCCTAAGTGTGGTGAATGACAACCAGGCTTCTTCTCAGTAGTACTCACAGTGTGATCAGCATCCAGAAAATGAAAGGCTGAGCCTGCCTCGATGTGATAAATTCTGTAATCCATGAATAACTTCTATGTAGAAGGTTGTTAAGCACTCATCTATCTTCATCTTGAGGGCACACAGCAAAGTCAACTGACAGGGAGGAGCCACTTTGGAGCAGCTGAATTTCCTTTGAATTCTGCTGCACCCGCCTATCCTCCAACCCGGATGGGATCTGCTGCCAATTCCGGGTGGAGAGTGTGATGATGTACAGTGGCTTGCTCCACTAATGCATTCCACATGGCGCTAATGCATTCCACATGGCCCGGAGAAGACAGTCAACCACTGTCAGGGTCTGACAGTTTGCAGGGGGGCATGTCGTGGTCCTCACATGTCTCTTATCCAAACAGCTCCTGGCTTTCTCATGGTGACCCCAAAATCTCCCAAGAATGGCTCCTATGATAGTTGTAGTTCATTGGGTTGTAGCATTTGTATGGTGCTCACTACCCCTTTGTGGAGCGCTGAAGCGCTTGCACACATTGCCAGCATCTAAATCATGTAGGGTGTGTGGTTGGAAAGGTGTTGTTTTTAGGTTGTTATCGTACAGAGGGCATAGAGGCCTACCATTGGTTGGCTTCACTGTCACTTTCATTTGCTTGCTCCGTATTCATTAGCCTTTCTTATGTTTGTCTCCCTGGATCATTGATGCATTACTACGTCCTTCCAAGGCTCAGTTTTCAGGTGCTAATCCTTTCTTTTGGTTTAATCACGCTACAATTGTGAGTGCGTTTTCCTTTGCTTCTCTGTTCCCCCATCCACCACGCTCCATGTTCCTCTCTTTTGCTGTGTGCTTCTCCATTATGTTGCCTTCCCACTCATATGCTTTCTTCCTAACAACTTAACGCCCCTGTGTTGCTTCTTGCTCGGCAATTTTGCTTCCCCTCCCATTTTAAAAACCCACAATTCAACTCGCACCTCGTGCTGCTTTCAACCCCAACCTGTGACCCCCATTTGCTTCCCCTCCAGTTAAAAAAGAATGCTGCAACACTTTTTTTCTTTTTAGTTACAATCCAACTGTGATCTATGTAAAAAGTAAAAAATGTAGTGCGTCATTTTGGTCAATAGGGAAAGTTTTTAAGAGTGCAAAATGGGATTTTCTCTAAAGTGAAAGGTCAACTTCAACTACAATTGTGAATCTCAAATATATAATATATATACAGAAGTATAAACGGTTTTCTTTTGAGCTGAGAAATCTAAATAAGCATTATGATTTTATGTACGTTGGTTTATATTTTATAAATAGGATCCCAATTGTGGCGCTCGTTTGGAAATCTGTAGAGCAGAATTAACCTGTGGTTTTCAGCGAAAAGTCCACCCTACAGAACTGCAAGCGTGTCTCCTCATCCATTATTTCCAGGAACAAAAGCACAGCTGGAGACACTTCACTCGTTATTTCTGGATGCAGAAATAGAAAATCCAAATAGAAGTTGCTGCTATGGCTAACTCAGGTGGGCAGTCAGCACTAAAAATAATGGGCCTCATTTAGAGTTTGGTGGAGGGAAACTCTGTGATAGATATCCTGTCCCCCTTAAGTGCAGTAGAATATAATGTGCTTATAATAAGGCGTATAGGATATCCGTCACGGTTATGACAAAGTACCGACGCCAAACTCTAAATCAGGCCAAGTGTTTTATAATACTAGCCCACATCATAGTCGGCCACATGAATGCTTCCAACATTACCAACACAGATGAGCCCTGTTTGTAAATCATAGCACTAAAAATGCTCACTACAAAGTCACATGCATCCAAAGAACACCATTGGTGAATCACAGGCCCAAAATCACTTCCTGCTCCAGTAGGTCCTACTGCTGGTCATGCAAGTGCGATTGCAGGTGTGGGTGCAGCACCACGTCCAACAGCAGAGGACCTAGGGTCGCTCTAGCTGGAGAGGACCTTGGTTTTAATATTTTTAAATCAACCTTCACATGGATCCCCGCTATATGGTACCCCTTTTGATTGTAACATGTGCCTCTGCACATTGATTCAAAGGACCTTCTAGGTTTAACATTAAACACTCTAAAGGGGTAAAGCTATATAACATTAACAATTGTAGCACTTCACGAAACACCAAGTCTGCTACATTGGGTCTCCTAGAGTCCTATTTAGAGGATGATTCTGCTAATTGCCTTCTAATAATTGCAGGAGAATTAAATGGCACATTTGATCCTATAGAAGATGTAAATATTATAACGGAACTAGAAGATGATAAGCTTGGCCTACCCGTACTTGACATTTAGACAATCAAGGCCAAGACGGCTACAGTCATTTTTATAAGCTGCACTGACTTTGAAATACAGCCTCAGATCCTGTAACGGTCTGACAAAATCTGATACACCTGGTGCCCACGCTTATAAAAGACTCCATCTTGGAGTAGGATTGATTATACATTGCTTGACACACAGCTACTGTTTCCTTTGAGGGGAAATGATACTAAACAAAGAGTAGATAGTGACTGCAATGCCCTCTCCTTAAGCTTGAATTGTCGTACGGTTCCTACTAATTCAGTAAGACTGTGCTTTTGGGCAACATAAGCATCAAAACTATAGGGACAGACTGAGTCCTCTCATACCGTCAGAAAATGTTGACCTAGTTCCTGGCTTGCTTACAGTGCACCATCTGCACCACTAAACCTTACAGGGTACCTAATGGTGTCTGCAACCTCTGAACATGACAACCCTAATTCCCCCAAGGAAATGTTGAAAACACATCTAACCTTTTGTTGTCAACTCAGGCATGTCTAAAGGGAGACACAAGAGGTACACAGATTGGCATTTCAACCATTAATTGAAGCAATGAATTCCTGTGTAAAATATGTGTGCTGCAATTATTAGTGGAGGAAAACAGTATAGTAACCAGTATTATAAGAATGGTGCAAAAGAATAATAATTCAACCATTTATAATAGTTGCATTGATTATATGAATACATATTATCCCCTTCGACGTGCATGACGGAGCGGTTCCGTCATGCACGTCGGTTGCGCTGTGCGCATGACGGCACCGCTCCGTCATGGCCCCGCCCACGCACAGAACCTTCAGCGCGGCGCGGAAATCCGCGCCACGCTGAAGGGGTTATTGTACTCCTACCTAGCACTGCCTACTCTGGAGGGCATAGGGTGAATGTGATTCTGACAAATACCTTATAGTGGTTTAACTCCCCATTTTCGTGCATGTGTGTAATCTGGTAGCCAGTTTCGGTGTAAAGCTGGCTGCCATCTCTCTCAGGATAGTGATGGGAGTTGGCTGGGCTAGATTTCAGGCATGGGGCGACCGCGACAACCCATCAATATGCTCCTCCGCCGAACTAAGGCTTGGTGCAGTTTATATAATAGCATTCTTTCTGTGCCTGAGTTCTAGTCCAGCTGTCATTGTTGATTCTACCCTTCCAGTGCTGTCGCCGAACAGACAACAACAAATAAGGCCAGTTTGTGAAGTGTACCCAGTCCTTGGACAGATTGGTTTAAGGTATGATAACGTGCCTATGAAGAAATGTATTGTAAGGAAACCTTTTCTAAATACACTATCTCATGCGGGCACGCAAATAAATGTGTGCTAAAAATAATTGTTAAAAAGATGCCAACTTTAAATGTGAACATGTAAAATGGATGTGTTGTGGACAGAGCCTATTAACCTCACAACGGAATGGTGTTGCCCACTTTCTGCTGGGTTTGGCCAAGTATGATGGACCCACAATTGGGATTGGCCAATAATAAAAGGTAAATTAAATGGGCACAAATTAGTCAAATTCCTAAAGACATTAACATTCTTTTACAGGGCAGTTTCAGATGGAGTGGAACTTTTACTACATGATATTATTATCTCACTGAGTTTCTTGAGCAATTCATCCATAATTGATGTTCATAAAATCCTAGGCTGATCACATCACTCTGTCACTCCTCTTAGGTGACCGCTTCTCAGAAATTACTCAGAAAGTTGTAGCCTTGCTCAGCCTAGCTAAGAAAACTAGAAACAAAAAAGTATGGACTGGGGAGAAACCTATACTCCTCCCGACCCCCCTACTCAATATACCCAATACCTGCGCTGCCCGTTTTGGGGACTGAATCTTTTCAATGAAAGTGGATGTAGGGTAGAAGCCTTCACCAAGAAGTCAGAAAACAGCTGAAGAAATTATTCAACCAGTAACTTTCTGACCTTGATCAAACTTTCTTATGATCTCCTGATGGTTTTTATCTAGGATATCTCAAAAACAAATGGGGAAGTTTGAGGAAAAAGAAGTGGACTCATCTTCCAAAATAAATGTAAATAACCAAAAGGAGTCCCTCCAGGGAGAAAAGATCAAAAAGGAGAGCACAACAACCTCTTTGTAGAGAGGAAAGACCTTTTCCTTTCAATTAACTCTCACCCACCAGGGTTACCCCTTGGTGGCATGCTTCATCATAGGGTTCATCCCTAACCTGCTACAGAAAGAGATATGCTACGACCAGGAAGACGTGTGAGCACTAATTGTTTGACGTTCCTGTACACCTATGCTGATTGAATAGTCTTGGAGTGGGTTTTCAATGATCATAAAAAGAGGATTCAAAATATCTAGCTAGTGAATAAAGGTTAGTTTAGTCACTCCCCTAGCTGACATGATTAAAATATGGGGATGTTGGGAAATGCCAAAGGTATATGACCTACCGTTTCCCTGGTCTACTAGTTTCAAGCCCTATCCAAAGGCTTTTCTTCAGGACCTAGGGGAGTTGCTCCCACTCCTAATGTCTAACAATCTCTAAATTATCACAAATAAAGAAAGTAAACAGCACCTAGTTGGTCTGTTCGAAATGTCTAAAATCTCCACAGAGGTTTCGGTAGAAAAGAGAGTCATCAAAAATATGCACGGCCCATTGGCCATTTAAACGATTTGTTCTTCATGCGTTTAGTGAGTAGTGATATATTTCTCAAAACACGTGAGCACATTGTGAAATGAAATTATTAAGTGCAGAAAAAATACACAAAAGAAGAAAAAAATACACACTGTATACACACACTGCACTGGATCCCAAATGGGACCATATTGTCCATCGAAAAAATGATTATTATTACACACATGAAAATGGACCCTATTAGGCCTCATGATTCCAAATCGAGGAAGGAGGGACGCTTGTAGTCAGACCCTGGGGGTTAAGGAACAGAGTTTCCCCCAAAGAAGTTAGATGCAGTAGAAGAAAATTCCTCCACCGTCTTGGGAGGTACAAGAGGACCAGGTAAGATTACTAACACTTACTTCATCAAGGCTACTCCCTCACTGGGGAAGAGACCCATTCGCCCGTGGCTCCGGAGATGCCGGAGGGGCATGGCAGGTAGCTTCATATATGCGGGAGTCAGTTGACTGTAAGACCACTAACCTGTTCCGGAGGAGAAATACTCACTTCCTATTTAGGAGGTGTGCCAAAGCGGTCTTGGTGCGTCATTATGGCGTGTGCCGGTAAGGCAGCTAAAGCTGCTTATGGAGAGCAATACTAATTTCCTGTATTGGAGGTGTGCCCAAGAGGGCCTGGTTGCGTGCCTAAGCTATCATTATCGCACATTCCAAGGGTGATCATTAATCTGGGAAAAGCAAAATAGATACAAAAGACACAACGGGCTGTGCACTTGCCAGAAGTGCAAAAAATGGTGGTTATGAAAGGCTCACAAAGTCACAATGTCTATTGAACTGATACGAGAAAAACTTTTTGGAAAAAAAGCCTTCCTGCATGGTGTCATGAGTGTGTGAAGAGAAACTGGGATATTCTCAAAATCTTTAGATATTACACCCTGGGGCACACGCCGGACGGTGGAAGTAGGTTCCCTCTGTGAAACAAGCACACATTGTTGTCAGTGTCCCTTTTGGGATGGAATCGAGATATGTCCCCATCTAGTTAATGATGGGGGTACTGGTTGGCAAATACCAGGAGTGTTATAAAAGCACTTGGGTGGATCGCAGATGCTCTACAGTCAGTCAGGGTGACCTATCAAGAACTACTGGGAATATCACAAACAAAGCATGGGTTGGGTATCCTTGGATGATCATACAAAATGGCCCCATGGACGATCATACAAATTGGCCCCATGGGATGTTCTCGTTCAACCCCACTTCATGTGACTTCAATCAGTAAACCAAACATTGTTCATTTTCGAACAAATGGGATTAGTTGTTCACTTGCTCGATTACTGTCTACCGTAGACCATCAGTTGTGTGTTGTTCTATGTAGTGGGTGGCCATTTTAGTAGTTGCTCTTTGGCATCTTAGATTGCTCCGATGCTCCCACATTCTGTTCTTGATTTTTCTTGACGTCATATCTATGTAATGTAGGTTACAATGGCAGGTGTTCATGTAGATCACCCGTTCAGTGTTGTAGTTGATGAATCTTCTCATTTCCCATGTGTTTAAAGGTGATAGTTTTTCTGGTTTTTGTCAGGTGACACACGCTGCAGTTACCAGATGAGTGGTGTCCGCAGATGAGAGTAATGAAACTTTGGCCTGTAAACCTGTCACTAGGGATGCGTGTTCCAGCATTTCTCTGAGGTTACGACCTCTCCTGTTGGAGAACACTGGTTTAGGTAATGGGGTGCCACTGCCATCCAGAACACGCCAATGTTTGTTGATAACCTTGTTCACTGTATTGGATGCCCAGTTGTAAGTGGTAATACAAATTGGGAGAACCTATTTTTCTTTCAGTGTGAAGAGCTCTAAAAGGGCTTCCCTGTTGTTGTTCTTAGCCCTCTTCATCAATTTTGTCACGATGCTGGGCGGATATTTGCGTGCTCTTAGCTTGGAACCAGATCTGTAGCTTGTGATTTGTAGTCACTGAGTTCCGAACAGTTGCGTCTCAGACTTAAAAATTGTCTGAAAGGTAAGTTTTCTCTCAGATGTCTAGGATGGAAACTGTTAAAGAGTATTAGGCAGTTTTTGGCTGTGGGTTTGAAATGTGTAGTGGTGTCAAGGCCCCCCTTCTGTGAGAAAATGTTCAGATCTAGGAAGACCATGCCTGATCTGAAAATGTTGTGAGTAAATTTTAGGAACTAATTTTGCCTATTCAGCCATTGTAAAAAATCATTAGCTGTGCCTTCATCCCCATTCCATATGACCAAAATATCATCTATATATCTTTTCAAAAGGCTGATGTTGGTAAGGTAGGGGTTTTGTACTGCTAAGATCTTTTGCTTTTCGAGGTGGTGTACATATGGTCTAGCCACACTAGGAGCGAAAGTGCTTCCCATGCTGGTACCATGCGTCTGTAAGTATAGGGTATCGTCAAACCTGAAGAAGTTTTCAGTCAGGGTTAGCTTGCAATACTCCATCACTAGATTACATGGGGTCTGATACTTCCACTCTGTTTTGAACAAGACCTCCTCTAGAATGTATAGTGACTCAGTGTGTGGGAGACTAGCATAGAGGCTTTCTATGTCCAGACCAAACATTAGTTGTTTCTGGGGATCAAAGAGCAAGACCTGTAGGGTTCGTAGGACATCCTTAGTATCTTCATGTAGGTTTCGGTGCTTTGAATGATTGATCTCCGAAAGGTGTCTGCAATTCTAGAGAGAGCTTTCAGGATCGACCCCATGCCGGAGACAATGGGGCGTCCCGGTGGTTGGTGCAGATTTTTGTGTATTTTGAGACCAGGATAGAAATAGGGGGTTACTGGACATTTGTTGGTCAAAAATTTACTTTCCTTCTTTGAAATCCAATCATGGGCCTGGGCTTCTTCTATGTAAATGTAAATGTAAATGTTGTAGACTTGTAAAGCGCACAGCTACCCCAGCAACGGGGTGTCCCGGCGCTGTAGACCGCTGGGGAACCCGTCCTGGCTATCCCTGTGAGATGGTCCCTTTCTGGGTATCTCCAAGGTGAAACCAGGCATCCCCGGCGTCTGTGGGGGGCCGTTGTAGAGATGAGGCAAGCTTAATGCCCAGAGTTGCCGAGTGTGTTCCTGGTTAGAGTAGGTACCGAGGCGAGAATTATCGAGTCCGTTTTGACCCTGGTCCACGACCCTGCCGCGTCGGGAATTGAACCCTGGTCCCTGGCCGATTCTCTGCTTACGGGTCTGCCGCCTCTAACTAGTGAGCCACACCTCTCCACTATCATGCTCCCAATAAGAATTCTTATTCTCTCTGTGGGGCCTCTGGTGAGAAGTTCATGGTTACGGGGGTCTCTCAGCTGGCGGAGGCCTTCTGTCTGACATGCCACTTTGGTTTGAAAAGCTATGGCTCCTCCCTTGTGTCAGAAATGGGGGTCTCTAGTTGGCAGAGGTAGGTACCTTTGTCCAAATAGGGACCCTTGCTTGTAGTCAGGGTAAGGGGGATACACTTCTAAAATAGCCCCTGCTCACCCCCTTGGTAGCTTGGTACGAGCAGACAGGCTTATCTCAGAGGCAGTGTGTAAAGAATTTGTGAACACATACAGTAACACAGTGAAAACACTACAAATGGACACCACATCAGTTTAGAAAAATAAGTAATCTTTATCTAAACCAAAACAAGACCAAACGACAAAAATCCACAATACAGTAATCCAAATATGACTTTCAGATGGTAGAAATAGTCCAGTTCAAAGCAAATTGCAAATGCAACACTTTTCATACAAAGTACCTGGGATGTGTCACGCAAACAAACAAAACGGGCCGCAGGGAAGGTGATGTGTCGGTTCCTTACACTCAAGGAAGGTGAAGCGTCGGTTCCTTGCTCCGGGGGAGGTGATGCGTCTGTTCCTTACTGCTGCACAGGGGATGTGATGCATCGGTTCCTTACTGGAGAGGAGGTGATGCGTCGGTTTCTTACTGCCTGAGGAGGTGATGCACCGGTTTCTTACAGCACCCCTCAAAGGTGCGACAAACTTGGCGCCTCGATGCGATGTGATGACCCGGGACGATGCGTGGATTCTTCCAGCTCCCAGCAGAAAACAGTCTCTAGAGGTCCAAAACAACAGCAGGCACCTCTTTGCAGGTCAGAACTCTCAGCAAGGAAGTTCGGGGGAGCTGGTGGTGAAGTCTTTGTGTCCCTGAGACTTCAGAACACGAGGCAAGCTCAGTTTCAAGCCCTTGGAAATCTTCCTTAAGCAGGGGACACAGCAAACAGCAAAGTCCTTTTCTCCTTTCCTTGGCAGCAAGTAGCCACTGCAGGCCAACCCCAGACAACAAACAGCACAGAGCAGTATTCCTCCTTGTTAGAGTCGGGGATCTCTGGTTGGCGCAAGGTTGCCCTTGTGTCAAGCAGGAACCCTCTCCTCCACGTCAGGGCGCAGGATAACCCCTCGCGAATGACCCTTGCTCACCCTCTAGGTGCGTGGCGTGAGCAGCCAAGGCGATTCCTCAGGCGTTGTTGGTTAAGCACTTACAATCGTACACACAGTAAATACATCAATCCCCCCAGAAACGGACACCAGACTTGGATATATATAAAAATACGATCCTTTATGTAAAAATAAGGTATATATATCTCAACAGACTTATCACAAGACCAATAACGTTTTCGCTAGGCCGCCAGGTTATACCGCAGGCAAATGTTCTGGGTTCGTAGTTTCAAATGGATACTTTGTAGTCTCTTTACTTGTAGTTCCAGTACTCACAGAGATCGACTCCTGCGAACGGGGAAATAAGGCGTTGCGGGCCCCGAGCCCGATGCTGGAACTTCTTTCCTGATGTGGAGAGTTCGGCACAGGTCGGTGCGACTCTCAGCTTGGGAAGTGTTCTTGGGTCCTCAATCAGCAGGTGTGGGCACGTAGGCAGGCGCGGCCAGCGACCCTGTAGCACGGCGGTGCAGGAGGGTCTCCACAGCGGGGGCGGCGCGGCCTGAGATGTCCGGGGATAGCGAAGCGGGGTCACAGGGCACAGTCAGTGCAGCTGGATGACCCGGCGTAGATCACAGTCGTCGGACGGCTTCCGGCAGGAGGGGTGATAGCGCGTTCAGCGCACTCCAATGGCAGGCGGTGACCGGGATGCAGGCGGCCTGGCCCGGGAACAGAGAGCGGCTCGGGACGGAGCGGGGCTCTCACGGGTTGGAGGCAGGCGAGCTTCTGAGTGTCACGGCCCTAGGAGTGGCGATGAGGGGCGCAGTCTCTTTTCCAGCGGGATGCACACACGGCTCGAATTGGAGGACGAGCAAGAAGCACAGAGAACCCACTGTTCCTGGGGTTCAGTTCAGGGGGCAAGCTCAGATCAAGCCCTTGGAGAATGTTCAAGCACAAAGTAGCAAAGTCTTTTCAGTAAGTCTCTTCCTCTCCTTTCTCAGCAAGGCAGGCAGCAGGCCAGCTCCTCCAGCGTCTCCTTCTCCTTCTAGTCGGGCAGAGGTTCTTTGTGGTAAACAGGATTCTGATTTCTTAGGAGCCAGGCTCCTACTTTTATACCATGATTCTTTTGTTCTTTAGCGCCAGGGGGCCTAGGCCTGGCTCAGTCCAGTTCTGGAGCACTTTGTTATGGTGACTCTGCTCTTTCCTTTCAGCAGCAGGGCAGAGACATCAGCCGCCCCACAGGGGGTGGCGCCGGCTTTGTGGTGGCAGAGCACAGGTCTATTCAAGAGTCAAGGTGTACTCCTCCCACCCATCCAGGTGTAATCTCTCTACCCACCACCTGGCAGCCAACCTGTCTCTGGGGATTCCCCAACCCTGCTCCTTACTGTTGCCAGGCAGAACACATACACACAGCAGAGGCGGACTGAGATGGTCAGGTCAGTAAATACTAACTTTCTAAAAGTAGTATTTACAAACCCAGGATATTAAAATAAACTTGACTACAAGAAGTATTTTATTATTCTGAGTTCAGGCATACTAAACTTGACATTCTACCATGCTCTCTGAGTCCACTGGGGTCACAGCGTTGGCGTGATCCCGGCAGCCCATTCTGGCCTATGGAGAGCAGGTAGCCTTCAATAGTGAAGAACGAAAAGGGCTGTAATTCACTACTAAGACATGCCACACACATCAGGGCATGTCCTACCTTATGCCTACAATGCACCCTGCCCTTGGGCCTACCAGAGGGGTGGCTAATATGTAGGTAAGGGAAGGTTTAGGGACTGGCAAGTGGGGGCACTTGCGCAGTCAGCGCGACGGTCCCGGACCGCGCACAGGGTCTGCGGTGGCAGACCCTAGACACACTTTACACGGCCGCTTCCGTGGGTGGCGCAACCAGCGCTGCAAACCCACCAGCAGCATTGGCATTCACAAGCCCTGGCACCCCTGGTGCACTTTACTGGGGACTGACAGTGAATCCAATAAACCAATCATGGACATCAATTACAGGTACACTTTACTTAGGGAGCACTTGCACTGCGGCACGGATTAGCCGTGGCGCAGTGCCCTGAGCGGACAACACCAGCAAAACAGTCGAGGCACACCATCAAAAAGTGGGAGGGAAACTCACGCCAAGGTGCCAGGTCTAACACGTGTCCCCTCCAGCTGAAATGTGGGGAGAACTACCCTTGTCCAGGGGGTTCCTCGTCACTAAGGCGGAAATACCTGGACAGACCGTCAGCGTTGGCGTGATCTGTACCAGGACGGTGTTCCACCGTAAAGTCCATCCCCTGTAGGGAGATGGACCACCTCAACAGCTTCGGGTTCTCACCCCTCATTTGCATCAACCATCTGAGGGGCCTGTGGTCCGTCTGAACCCGGAAGTGAGACCCAAACAAGTAGGGTCTTAGCTTCTTCAGCGCCCAGACCACAGCAAATGCTTCTCGCTCAATTGCACTCCACCTACTTTCCCGTGGAAGTAACCTCCTACTGATGAAGGCTACGGGTTGGTCCCAGCCCTCCTCAGTCATCTGTGAGAGAACAGCCCCTACACCATGCTCTGAAGCGTCTGTCTGTACTAGGAATTCCTTGGAGAAGTCAGGGGCCAAGAGCACGGGCGCCGTGCACATGGCAGTCTTCAGGGTGTCGAAAGCTTTCTGACAGGTGTCAGTCCAAATCACGTTCCTGGGCTGCTTCTTGGAAGTCAGCTCTGTCAAGGGGGCAACGATCGTTCCATAGCCCTTGACAAACCTCCTGTAGTACCCAGTGAGCCCCAGGAAGGCCCTCACTGCGGTCTGCGTCTTGGGGGGTTCCCAAGCCAGGATGGTCTCGATTTTGGGTTGCAAGGGTGCCACCTTGCCACTCCCCACCTGGTGTCCCAAGTACACCACGGAACCCTGCCCAATCTGGCACTTGCTTGCCTTGATCGTGAGGCCTGCTCGGCGCAGAGCCATCAACACTTCCCAGAGGTGGCGCAGGTGTTCGGGCCAGGTGGCACTGAACACTGCGATGTCATCCAGGTAGGCGGCACTGAACGCATCCAGCCCAACCAGTACCTGGTTGACCAACCTCTGAAAGGTGGCAGGGGCATTCTTCATCCCAAATGGCATGACTCGGAACTGGAAGTGCCCATCTGGGGTAGAGAATGCGGACCTCTCTTTGGCCCCATCGGTCAAGGCGATCTGCCAGTACCCAGACGTTAAATCAAACGTACTGAGGAACCGGGCAGCCCCCAGCCGATCAATGAGCTCATCAGCTCTGGGGATGGGGTGCGCGTCAGTCTTCGTGACTGAATTGAGTCCTCTGTAGTCCACACAGAACCGGAGTTCAGGTGTGGCTCCCGGCGCAGCAGCCTTTGGGACCAAGACCACGGGGCTGGACCAAGGACTGCTGGAGGATTCAACCACCCCTAGCGCAAGCATCTTGGAGACCTCCTCCTTAATGCAAGCTCTGACCCTGTCAGTTACCCTGTAAGCCTTGTGCTTCACAGGTAAGCTGTCTCCTGTGTCCACATCATGGACGCACCAATCTGTGACACCAGGAACCAGGGAGAATCGGTCGGAAAATTGCCCCAGCAAGTGGCGGCAGTCTTCCTGTTGTTCGGGCGTCAGGGTGGGTGAGAGGTTTACTCCATCCACTGACCCATCTTTCTCAGAGGCCACTAAGAGGTCAGGAAGAGGCTCGGTCTCCTCTTCCATTCCATCATCAGTGGCCAGCAGCATGCCCACTTCGGTCCTCTCTAAGTGGGGCTTAAGGCGGTTAACATGTAGGACCCTCAAAGGGTTCCTGGGAGTCTGCATGTCCACCAAGTAGGTGATAGGACTTTTGCGCTCCACAACCTCAAATGGACCTGTCCACTTATCCTGAAGTGCACACGGCTCCACTGGGGCCAAGACCCACACCTTCTGTCCAGGTTGAAGCTCTACCAGAGTGGCATTCCGGTCGTACCACCGCTTCATCTCCTCCTGGCTGGCTTCCAGATTTGCCTCAGCAAGTTGCCTGAAACGCCGAGTCTGGTTTCGGAAGGCCAGCATGTAACTATATACATTCTGGGGAGGTTTCCTGGGAGATTGCTCCCAGCCTTCCTTTACCAAACTCAGAGGTCCTCTTACCGGGTGACCATACAGAAGCTCAAAGGGGCTGAACCCTAGAGACTTCTGCGGCACCTCTCGGTAAGCGAAGAGCAGGCATGGCAAGAGGACGTCCCACTTACGCCTCATTGGACCGTCCAGGCCCATGATCATGCCTTTGAGGGTTCGGTTGAATCTCTCAACCAACCCATTTCCTTGGGGGTGGTAAGGAGTGGTGAACTTGTAAGTTACCCCACACTCCTTCCACAGGGATTTCATATATGTGGATATGAAATTGGTCCCCCTGTCGCTCACCACCTCTAGAGGGAATCCCACTCGGGAGAAAATTCCCATCAGTGCCCGTCCCACCATGGGGGCCGTCACTGTCCTCAGAGGGATGGCTTCAGGGTACCGGGTGGCATGGTCCACCAAGACCAGGATGAACCTGTTGCCCAGGGCTGTCTTGGGGTCCAGAGGCCCCACAATATCAATACCCACTCGTTGGAATGGCGTACCGACCACAGGGAAAGGTTGCAGAGGAGCCTTGTGCTTCCCTCCGCTCTTACCACTTGCCTGGCAAGTCTGACAGGTTCTGCAGTAGGAATCTGAATTCTTATGCATTTGGGGCCAGTAAAAGTGGGTGACAAGCCTGTCATAGGTCTTGTCCATCCCCAAATGTCCTGCTAAAGGCACATCGTGAGCCAGCCCCAGTAGGAAGGTTCTGAACTTCTGGGGTACCACCAGCACACGGGCTGACCCAGGTTCAGCAGCCTTAGGCTCGGAATACAGGAGGTCACTCTCCCAGTACACGTAGTGTGTTTTGGCCTGAACACCGTTGGCCTGGTCTGCAGCCTGTTGCCGCATACCTACGAGAGAAGGGCATTCTTTCTGCTCCCTGCAGAATTCCTCCCTGGAGGGACCTCCTTCTTGCTGCCAATGGGTCAGCTCAGGCAGATCTCCCAGTTCGGCAATCTGTTCCCCGGTAGGCTCCAGAGTATCCCCCTCAGGGTCTACTTCCTCCTGGGCCGTGGGAACTTCGGGGGCCGGTTTCCCGCGCCTCCTGCGCCTTCTCCCTAAGGCCGGTTCCTGGACCTCTCCCTCAGGCTCCAGGACCCTCTCAACACCCCTACTGGCTGCCATGGACCGGGTGGTCACGCACGCCCAGTCGGGTAGACCCACCATCCTCAGATGCGTGGTCTTCTCCACCTTTTCCCAAGGGGAACTCTCCAGGTCGTTCCCTAGCAGACAGTCTACAGGCATGTCAGTTCTCACAGCGACTTGTAGAGTACCAGAGACCTCCCCCCACTCAAAGGGAACTTGAGCCATTGGACAACGACTCTCTACGTTGTCAGCATTGACAACCCTACAGTAGGCATTGGGTACAATTTGCTCTTGAGACACCAGGTGTTGCCTCACCGAGGTCACGCTGGCTCCTGTATCTCTAAGAGCCTCAACCTTCTTTCCATTGATGGTCACCACTTGCCCATATTTCTTAGTGTTAGAGGGCAGGTAGGTTACAGGGACCATCTCACTGTCTCCTAGCAAGACTAGGGTCATCTGCCCGGGACCCCCACCCTCCTGGACTGCTACCTCCTCCCCAAAGTTAACACTCGCTACTTGCCGGGGTGGAGCACCAGTGGGTGCGGTCTTACCAAACAGGCGACACTTAGGATCAGAGGCAATGTGACCCGGGTCACCACACTTATAACAATTGAAGGGCCCCTTTGGAACAGGTCTACCTGTCGGGGCCCCGTTCTGCTGCGGGGGTGGGGGAGGCTGAGAACCCTTCTGCTGGTTCCCTTGGGAATTACTTTGGGGGCCTTTTTGGAACCCCTTCTGTTTACCCTTGTCCCCCCCACTCTTCTGCTGGGGACCCTGCCCACCTTTGGCGGAGTCTCCCACTTGACCCTTGTGGACCCTGGTGCTGAGCCAGCGGTCCGCCTCCTCAGCAAGCTTCCTCGGGTTGGACAGCCTGCTATCGATCAGGTGCTGGCGTAGCTCAGGAAAACATTGACTGGACAAGTGCTCCCATGCAATTAAATCAAGCAGCCCTTGATAATCATTCGCTTTGCTACCCTTCACCCAACCATCCAGCGCTCTGCAGAAAAAGGTCACATATTCCACATACGTACTCTCAGGGATCTTCTTGGTCTCCCTGAACCTCTGTCTATATAGCTCAGGAGTTAACCCATACCTGGTCATTAAAGCTTCCTTCATATGGGGGTATGAGGTTTGGAGATCTAAGGGTAAATCTAACAGTGTGTCACGCCCTTCAGCAAGGAACCTTCCCCACAACCCCGCTCCCCAGTCTTTCTCAGGGACCCGGTGTGAGGACATGGCCACCTCGTAGGCCCTAAACCACTGCCCTATGTCATCCTTTCTGAAATACTCCTTTACTACATCTTTGGGGATGTACACCTTGGACTCTACCTGCGCTGGTGGAGTGCTGCCACCAGAAGGAGCGGTGTCCAAACTTTTCGCCTTCAGCTCCAACTCCTTCAATCTGATATCATGATCCATTTGGCGTTGTTGTGCCTCCAGGGCCAACTTCTGCTTTTCCATTTCCATTTGTCCTGCCAACTTTGCCATCTCCATTGCATGCGCCCTGTCGGCTGCCCTGTCTGCCAGCTCCTCTGGCGACCGGACTCTGCTGGGCTCCTCAAGGTTGTCGGGTGGAACGATGTCCCCTGCATTCCGTAGGTCTCGTGACTCCTTCCAGGCTCTCAACGCCTTGGTGTACTGGGGCTTCCTCTTGCATCCAGCATGGGGGACTCTGAATTGTACACTGTAGCCTTTCAATTGCTCCATCGTGTAGCCTTCCAGTCTCTCCCAATCCACCTCATCTATTCCAGAAATCACAGAGAGTGCTCTTCCAGCGGAGTGCGAGCCAGGCATGGTTGCAGTAATGGCAGATGTCTCAACAAAGTTCAACAATTACAAACCTGTGGCTGCGTTATTTGGTCTGCTCTCACTATCTGGTGATTAATAATTCACTGTATGCAAATTATAAGTGCAAATCCGAAATCCCAACCGCTGCCACCAATGTTAGAGTCGGGGATCTCTGGTTGGCGCAAGGTTGCCCTTGTGTCAAGCAGGAACCCTCTCCTCCACGTCAGGGCGCAGGATAACCCCTCGCGAATGACCCTTGCTCACCCTCTAGGTGCGTGGCGTGAGCAGCCAAGGCGATTCCTCAGGCGTTGTTGGTTAAGCACTTACAATCGTACACACAGTAAATACATCAATCCCCCCAGAAACGGACACCAGACTTGGATATATATAAAAATACGATCCTTTATGTAAAAATAAGGTATATATATCTCAACAGACTTATCACAAGACCAATAACGTTTTCGCTAGACCGCCAGGTTATACCGCAGGCAAATGTTTTGGGTTCGTAGTTTCAAATGGATACTTTACTTGTAGTTCCAGTACTCACAGAGATCGACTCCTGCGAACGGGGAAATAAGGCGTTGCGGGCCCCGAGCCCGATGCTGGAACTTCTTTCCTGATGTGGAGAGTTCGGCACAGGTCGGTGCGACTCTCAGCTTGGGAAGTGTTCTTGGGTCCTCAATCAGCAGGTGTGGGCACGTAGGCAGGCGCGGCCAGCGACCCTGTAGCACGGCGGTGCAGGAGGGTCTCCACAGCGGGGGCGGCGCGGCCTGAGATGTCCGGGGATAGCGAAGCGGGGTCACAGGGCACAGTCAGTGCAGCTGGATGACCCGGCGTAGATCACAGTCGTCGGACGGCTTCCGGCAGGAGGGGTGATAGCGCGTTCAGCGCACTCCAATGGCAGGCGGTGACAGGGATGCAGGCGGCCTGGCCCGGGAACAGAGAGCGGCTCGGGACGGAGCGGGGCTCTCACGGGTTGGAGGCAGGCGAGCTTCTGAGTGTCACGGCCCTAGGAGTGGCGATGAGGGGCGCAGTCTCTTTTCCAGCGGGATGCACACACGGCTCGAATTGGAGGACGAGCAAGAAGCACAGAGAACCCACTGTTCCTGGGGTTCAGTTCAGGGGGCAAGCTCAGATCAAGCCCTTGGAGAATGTTCAAGCACAAAGTAGCAAAGTCTTTTCAGTAAGTCTCTTCCTCTCCTTTCTCAGCAAGGCAGGCAGCAGGCCAGCTCCTCCAGCGTCTCCTTCTCCTTCTAGTCGGGCAGAGGTTCTTTGTGGTAAACAGGATTCTGATTTCTTAGGAGCCAGGCTCCTACTTTTATACCATGATTCTTTTGTTCTTTAGCGCCAGGGGGCCTAGGCCTGGCTCAGTCCAGTTCTGGAGCACTTTGTTATGGTGACTCTGCTCTTTCCTTTCAGCAGCAGGGCAGAGACATCAGCCGCCCCACAGGGGGTGGCGCCGGCTTTGTGGTGGCAGAGCACAGGTCTATTCAAGAGTCAAGGTGTACTCCTCCCACCCATCCAGGTGTAATCTCTCTACCCACCACCTGGCAGCCAACCTGTCTCTGGGGATTCCCCAACCCTGCTCCTTACTGTTGCCAGGCAGAACACATACACACAGCAGAGGCGGACTGAGATGGTCAGGTCAGTAAATACTAACTTTCTAAAAGTAGTATTTACAAACCCAGGATATTAAAATAAACTTGACTACAAGAAGTATTTTATTATTCTGAGTTCAGGCATACTAAACTTGACATTCTACCATGCTCTCTGAGTCCACTGGGGTCACAGCGTTGGCGTGATCCCGGCAGCCCATTCTGGCCTATGGAGAGCAGGTAGCCTTCAATAGTGAAGAACGAAAAGGGCTGTAATTCACTACTAAGACATGCCACACACATCAGGGCATGTCCTACCTTATGCCTACAATGCACCCTGCCCTTGGGCCTACCAGAGGGGTGGCTAATATGTAGGTAAGGGAAGGTTTAGGGACTGGCAAGTGGGGGCACTTGCGCAGTCAGCGCGACGGTCCCGGACCGCGCACAGGGTCTGCGGTGGCAGACCCTAGACACACTTTACACGGCCGCTTCCGTGGGTGACGCAACCAGCGCTGCAAACCCACCAGCAGCATTGGCATTCACAAGCCCTGGCACCCCTGGTGCACTTTACTGGGGACTGACAGTGAATCCAATAAACCAATCATGGACATCAATTACAGGTACACTTTACTTAGGGAGCACTTGCACTGCGGCACGGATTAGCCGTGGCGCAGTGCCCTGAGCGGACAACACCAGCAAAACAGTCGAGGCACACCATCAAAAAGTGGGAGGGAAACTCACGCCAAGGTGCCAGGTCTAACACTCCTCAGCTTCTCCGGCTCTTCTCATTGGCAAAGGTTCCTCTTGATTTCCCAGAAGTGATCTAAAAGACTGGGCCCCTCTTTTTATACACCAAAATCCTGTACTCTGAAGGCAGAGAGTGTCTGTACCCAGCCAAAACCAGTTCTGTGGGACTCTTTGCAAGTGCACAACAACCACCTTTTTAAGTGTGAACCATTGCTCCAGACACAACACAGGGGGGCGGAGCCGTCATTGTGGAAGGCAGGCACAGCCCTATTCAGGGGATGGTGCTACTCCTCCCACCACTCCAAATGCAGACCAGGCCTATTCAGCCCAGCCCTGATTCATCAGACTTCTGAGCCGCTGCCCTTCTCCAGCCCCTGTCATCCAAAAGCCAGACATGCAATACACAAACCTAGCAGAGACACACTGGATGGTTAGGCAAAAAAATACCTGCTTCCTAAAAGTGGTATTTTCAAACACAGAATGTCAAAATCACCCTCAATAAAAGATGCATCTTAACATTCTGAGTTCAGCCATACTAAACTTTAATTTTCTATCTTGTTCCCAGGGTCGGTTATGTTTATAAGATGTTATAAACAAACTCCCCATTCCGTCCTGTGGGAACAGACAACCTTGCATTAGTGAAAAATTAAATTAGCAGTATTTCACTATCAGGACATGCCACACACATCAGGGCATGTCCTACCTTTGACATACAATGCACCCTGCCCACAGCGACACCTTGGGCCTACCTTAGGGGTGATTAATATGTAGGGAAGGGTTAGGGACTAGCAAGTGTGTGGACTTGTCAGGTCGACATGGCAGTCCCAGACTGCACACAGGCTCTACAATGGGAGGCCTGAGTCACATTTCACAAGCTGCTTCTGTGGTGGCACAATCAGTGCTGCAAGCCCACCAGCAGCATTTGATGTACAGTCCCTGGGCACACATAGTGCACTGTACTAGGGTTTAACAAGTAATTCAAATAAGCCAATCATGGAATCACTAATCCATAACAATATTTAAAAAAAGGGAGCACTTGCACTTTGGCACTCAACCGCAGTGGCAAAGTGTCCAAAGCATGTAGAACAGAGAAAATGGAGTCTAACGCACAGCAAAACACAGGACGTAGAGGCAAAAAATGGAAGGGAGACCCACGCCAATGGTGCCAGGTCTAACACGTGTCCCCTCCAGGTGAAATGTGGAGAGAACTACCCACACTCTTGGGAGTTCTCTTCACTAAGGCGGAAAAATCTGGACAGACCATCTGCATTGGCGTGTTCTGTACCAGGGCGGTGTTCTACTGTAAAGTCCATCCCCTGAAGGGAAATGGACCACCTCAACAGCTTCGGATTCTCACCCCTCATTTGCATCAAACATCTGAGGGGCCTGTGGTCTGTCTGAACCCGGAAGTGAGTCCCCAACAAGTATGGTGTCAGCTTCTTCAGCACCCAGACCACAGCAAATGTCTCACTCTCAATCGCACTCCACCTCTGTTCATGTGGAAGTAACCTCCTACTAATGAAGATTAGAGGTTGGTCTAGGCCCTCCTCATTTAGCTGCGAGAGCACAGCACCCACACCATGCTCTGAAGCATCTGTCTGCACAATGAATTATCGTGAGAGGTTAGGCGCCTAAAGCACGGGCGCTGTGCTCATTGCAGATTTCAGGGCATCAAAAGCCTTTTGACAGGCCTCAGTCCAGTTAACTTTCCTGGGCTGCTTCCTGGAAGTCAGCTCTGTCAAGGGGGCAACAATGGTGCCATACCCCTTGACAAACCTCCTGTAATACCCTATGAGTCCTAAAAGACCCTCACCTCTGTCTGAGTCTTGGGGAGGTTCCCAAGACAGAATGGTATCAATCTTTAGCTGTAGGGGCACCACCTGACCGCTTCCTACCTTGTGTCCTAAGTACACCACTGAACCCTGCCCGATCTGGCTCTTGATTGCCTTGATTGTGAGGCCTGCCCTCCGCAGCACCTTCAACACTTCCCAGAGGTGGTGCAGATGTTCCTCCCAAGTGGCGCTGAGCACTGCAATGTTCTCCAGGTAGGTGGCTCTGAAATCTTCCAGCCCAACCAACACCTGGTTGATCAGCCTCTGAAAGGTGGCAGGGGCATTCTTCATCCCAAAGTGCATCACCCGGAATTGGTGCCCATCTGGTGTGGAGAATGCTGACCTCTCTCTCGCCCCATCAGTCAAGGCGATCTGCCAGTACCCAGATGTTAAGTCCAACGTACTGAGGTACCGGGCAGCCCCCAGCCGATCGATCAGCTCATCAGCTCTGGGGATGGGGTGCGCGTCAGTCCTGGTGACTGAATTGAGCCCTCGGTAGTCCACACAGAACCGAAGTTCTGGTGTGGCACCGGGTGTGGCAGCCTTTGGGACCAAGACCTCTGGGCTGGCCCCAGGGCTGTCTGAGGGCTCAATCACCCCTAGCGCTAACATCTTGGAGACCTCCTCGTTGATGCAAGAAGCTCTGACCCTGTCAGTCACTCGGTAAATCTTATGTTTTATTGGAGTACTGTCCCAAGTGTCCACATCATGGGCGCACCAGAGTGACACCGGGAGTCAGGGAGAACAGGTCAGAAAACTGTCCCAACATTTGGCGACAGTCACTCTGCTGCTTAGGGGTCAGGGCAGTAGAGCGGTTCACACCGTCCACTGACCCATCGTGCTCCTTTGCAGACAGGAGGTCAGGAAGAGGCTCGGTCTCCTCTTCCATCCCAGCATCTGTTGCTAGGAGCATGCCCACTTCGGACCTCTCCAAGTGGGGCTTCAGGCGGTTCACATGCAGGACCCGCAAAGTAGGTGACGTTGCTCTTGCACTCAGCCACCTCAAATGGTCCGGTCCACTTATCCTGAAGCGCACAAGGCTCTACTGGGGCCATGACCCAAACCTTTTGTCCAGGTTGAAACTTGATCAGAGTGGCATTCTGATCATCCTGACTGGCTTCCAGGTTCGCCTGAGCGAGTTGCCTGAAGGGTGAGTCTGGTTTCTGAAGGCCAGTATGTAGCTATATATATCCTGGGGAGGTTTACTGTGAGCTTTCTCCCAGCCTTCTTTCACCAGACTCAGAGGTCCTCTTACAGGATGGCCATACAGCAGCTCAAAGGGACTGAACCCTAAGGACTTCTGGGGCACCTGACCACAGGGAAAGGTTGGAGAGGAGCCTTGCCCTTCCTCCCACTCCTACCACTTGCCTGGCAAATCTGGCAAGACCTACGGTGAGCATCAGAATGCTTACACATTTGGGGCCAGTAAAAGTGGGTGACAAGCCTTTCAAAGGCCTTGTCTTGCCCCAAATGCCCTACCACCAGCACACGGGCTGACCCAGGCTTAGCAACCTTAGGCTCGCTATACAGGAGACCATTCTCCCAGTATATCCAATGTGATCCGGACTGATCACTTGCTGCCTCAAATCACTGAGAGAAGGGCACGTCTGCTACTCCTGGCAGAACTCCTCCCTGGTGGGCCCTCCTTCTTGCTGCCAATGTGTCCTCCAGTTCAGCTACTTGTTCCCCTGTAGGCTCCAGGGCATCCACCTGAGGGTCTATGTCCTCCTGGACCGTGGAAACTCCGGGGAGCAGTTTCCCGCGCCCCCTGCCTCTTCTCTTCCCTGGCAGGCACCTGGGCCACTCTTTCAGGCTCCTGGTCCTCTTGAATGCCCTTACCGGCTGCCATTGTCCGAGTGGTCAAACATGCCCACTCAGGCAGACCCAACATCTCCAAATGAGACTGTCGCCCAAGGGAATCTCTCAAAATCATTGCCTAACAGACAGTCAACAGGCATGGCTGGCCTCACAGCTACTCTCAAGGTACCTGAGACCCACCCCCCCACTCAAAGGAAATCTATGCCACTTAACAGAGGCACTTCGAGTTGTCAGCGGCAACTACTGTGTAGAATGTGTTGGGGACCACCTGCACTTCAGACACCAGCTGACAACAGAGAGCTGTCACACTGGCTCCGGTGTCTCTCAGAGCCTCCACACTGTGGCCATTGATGGTCACCCACTGCCTGTACTTTGTGGTGTTATCAGGCAGATAAGTCCTTTGGACCATCTCACTGTCTCCTAAAGAGACTAGGGAAATCTCTGCAGGACCCTACCCACCTTGGGCACCTGACTCCTCTCCCAAGGCTACACTAGCCAGTTTCCAGGGCTGTGCACCAGTGGGTGCAGTGGTAACCAGTTTGGGACACTAAGGATCCCCATGAAGTGGCCCAACTGACCACAGCTAAAACAGGTCTTGGGACCCTTCTGCACAGCTTTACCTGGCGGGACCCATGGTTTCTTTTCAGCGGGAGGCTGGGAACCCTTACCTTCGTTCCCTTGGGGATTACTTTGGGGCCCTTTTTGGAACTCCTTTTGTTTACCCTTGTCCCCCCCACTCTTCTGCTGTGGACCCTGCCCACCTTTGGCGGAGTCTCCCACAAGAAGTGGACCATGGTACTGACCCAGCGGTCCGCCACCACAGCAAGCTTCCTGGGGTCAGTCAGCTTACTATCAATCAGGTGCTGGCGTAGCTCTGGAAAACAACTACGGAACAAGTGCTCCCATGCAACCAAATCATAGAGCCCCTGCAAGTCAGTTACCTTGCTACCCTTCACTCATCCATCCAGTGCTCTGCAAAAGTAAGATACATACTCCACCCAAGTACTTGACTCCAGCTTCTAGGTCAACCCATACCTGGCTATCAAGGCTTCCTTCATGGGGGCATAGGACATTTGATCCTCAGTGGGCAAAGCTAGCAAGGTTTCCCTCCCCTCACCTTTGAAGTGGCCCCACAACCCCGCTCCCCAATCTCTCTCAGGGACCTGGTGGGACTTCATCGCTAATTCATAGGCCTTAAACCATTGCCCAATGTCCTCATGCTTAATGAAATCTTTGATCACATCTTTGAGGATGTATACTTTTCCTTCCCCAGGCACTGATGGTGTGCTGCCACCAGAGGGAGTGATCTCTAGGCTCTTCGCTTTCAGCTCTAGCTCCCTCAACACTCTCTCATGTTCTAAAAGCATCTTCTTTTCTTCCATGGCCAATTTCTTGCTCGCCAACTCCAATCTCTTATTCTCTCAGTCACCATGGCTCCCCAGCTTCAGCTTAGCAAGCTCAATTTCATGCACTCTGCTTTTCTCCCTGTCCTCCATCTCTTCTGGAGACAGACCCCTTGAAGATACTCTGCTGCCTTCCCTGGGAGGCTCTCCCCCCTCCAGTTAGACCCACTAGCCCATCCTGCTGCCCTTCTAAATTCTCCCCTCCACCATAGGCTCCTCGGTCTGCCCACTGGCATTCGTTGTTTCCAACCAGGCCCTCAGCGCCTTTTGGAATCCCTCCTTTCTGGTGAGGCCTTTCATGGAGATTTAATTTTTTTTTGCAGATGGCCTTAAGTTGTGGCACAGTGTAGGTATCAACCCTCTCCTCTTCAAATTCAATATCCACAGATGCACGTGCTGCTGCTTTGCTCATGGTGAAAATTGGCGGTTCTCAAGATACAAAAAATTCCAAGGATAAACTCAACCAAAATCTATGTGGTTGCGTAATGGTCTGCCCTCACTAGTAGTGTACACCAACCACTATATGCAAGTCCCGGATCCTCTCCGCTGACCACCAATGTTAGAAATGGGGTCTCTAGTTGGCAGAGGTAGGTACCTTTGTCCAAATAGGGACCCTTGCTTCTAGTCACGGTAAGGGGGATACACTTCTAAAATAACTGCTCACCCCCTTGGTAGCTTGGCACGAGCAGACAGGCTTATCTTGGAGGCAGTGTGTAAAGCATTTGTGAACACATAGAGTAACACAGTGAAAACACTACAAATGGACACCACACCAGTTTTGAAAAATAAGTAATCTTTATCTAAACCAAAACAAGACCAAACAACAAAAATCTACAATACATTAATAAAAATATGACTTTCAGATGGTAAAAATAGTCCAGTTCAATGCAAATTGCAGATGCAACACTTTCACATAAAGTACTTGGGATGCGTCGCGCAAACAAACAAAAGGGGCCGTAAGGAAGGTAATGCGTCGGTTCTTTACACTCAGGGAAGGTGATGCGTCGGTTCCTTGCTGCGGGGGAGGTGATGCGTCGGTTCCATACTGCGGGGGAGGTGATGCGTCGGTTCCATACTGCTTCGCAGGGGAGGTGATGTGTCGGTTCCTGACCAGAGAGGAGGTGATGCGTCGGTTTCTTACTGCCTGGGGAGGTGATGCACCAGTTTCTTACTGCGTCCCCCAAAGATGCGACAAACTTGGCACCTCGTTGTGATGCGACGATGTATGGATTCTTCCAGCTCCTGGCGGAAATCAGTCCTAGAGGTCCAAAACAACAGCAGGCACCTCTTTGCAGGTCAGAACTCACAGCAAGGAAGTTCAGGGGAGCTGGTGATGATGTCTTTATGTCCCTGAGACTTCAGAACAGGAGGCAAGCTCAGTTTCAAGCCCTTGGAGGGGACACAGCAAACAGCAAAGTCCTTTTCTCCTTTGCTTGGCAGCAAGTAGCTACGGCAGGCCAACCCCAGGCAGCAAACAGCACAGGGGCAATATTCCTCCTCAGCTTCTCCGGCTCTTCTCCTTGGCAAAGGTTCCTCTTCATTTCCCAGAAGTGATCTAAAAGTCTGGGGTTTGTGCCCCTCTTTTTATACATCAAAATCGTTTGTCCTCTGAAGGCAGAGAGTGTCTTTACCCAGTCAAAACCAGGTCTGTGGGGCACTTTGCAAGTGCACAACAACCTCCTTTGTCATTGTGAGCCCTAGCTCCAGACCCACCACAGGGGGGCGGAGCCATCATTGTGAAGGCAGGCACAGCCTTATTCAGGTGAAAGTGCTACTCCTCCCACCACTCCAAATGCAGACCAAGTCTATTCAGCCCAGCCCTGACTCATCAGACTTCTTGAGCCGCTGCCCTTCTACAGCCCGTCATGCAAAAGCCAGACATGCAATACACAAACCTAGCAGAGGCACACTGGATGGTTATGCAAGAAAATACCTACTTTCTAAAAGTGGTATTTTCAAACACAGAATGTAAAAATCACCCTCACTAAAAGGTGCATCTTAACATTTCTGAGTTCAGGCATACTAAACTTTATTTTCCTATCTTGTTCCCAGTGTCAGTTATGTTTATAAGATGTTATAAACAAACTCCCCATTCTGCCCTATCGAAACAGACAGCCTTGCAATAGTGAAAAACGAAATTGGCAGTATTTCACTATCAGGACATGCCATACACATCAGGGCATTTCCTACCGTTCACATACAATGCACCCTTCCCACAGGGGTACCTTGGGCCTACCTTAGCGTTGACTAATATGTAGAAAAGGGAAGGTTTAGGGACTGGAAAGTGTGTGCACTTGCCAAGTCGACATGGCAGTCTCAGACTGCACACAGGCTCTGCAATGGCAGGCCTGAGTCACATTTTACATCTGCTTTCAAATAATCCAATCATGGAATCACTGATCCATAACAATATTTTACAAAAGGGAGCACTTGCACTTTGGCACTGAACCGCAGTGGCAAAGTGCCAAAAGCATCTAGACCAGAAAAAATGGAGTCCAACACACAGCAAAACACAGGAAGTAGAGGCACAAAATGGAAGGGAGACCCGCGCCAATGGTGCCAGGTCTAAAACCTTGTCTGCTGGTTTTATGACTAAGTTGTCATTTTCTGAGAGTTGTTTTATTGCCTGTATTTAATCCCTTGATGCATTGTCAAAAGTCTTGTTGTTATTAGAGTTTAGTTCCCCTATTTCTTTCAAAACAGCCTTTTCGAAAGCCAGGATCTCAACTGAAATGGAAGTGGCCTGGGGGTTGAATGATGACTTGTTCTTGAGTCCTGTTTCCCCCTCCGAGTCAACTGGTTTTCCTGCGAAAAAAGCCCTAAGTTTAAATTTCCTTCTAAACTCATTAACTTTGCAGCTTAGTTAGAAATTGTCTAATTTTGCTGTGGGTACAAAACCTAAACCCTTTTCCAGGACCCATTTCTGGCAGGGACTCAAGGGGGTTTCAGCTAGGTTAACCACTAGGCTCGTCGATTGTTGTGCGAGGTTGTCATACTCCAGGTCAACACCCTGGTTGCCTCCTGATCAGTCGACCATTGGACCTGGTTCCGCTTCCTCGTTCTCCCTCTTGGCCGGCCTGATCCTAAAAAAGATACGTACTGGTTTTCGGATATGGTATAAAGTGTCCCGTTTGTGCTCCCCATGGGTTGAAAGGGGGCTAATGTGGTGGTGGACTGTAGAGGTGTGGTGCCGGGTACATTTGTGGTCCCTAGAATGTTCCCCAATTGCCCTGGTGACCATTGTTATACCTCTTCTGTGGAATTGTCTGCCCCTGGTTGGGTCTAGGATAGCCTTCCCAACCTTTACTTTTCCTCCAGTTCTACCAGTCCACTACCTCTGATCTTTAGGTAGTGATTTTAAACCTATCTTGTGTTCCAATAGAGCCATGGCGCTTTTCAGTCAAGTGCTTTATTAGGGTAATTGGACATCCCAGATTTGCCCGGACAGTCCCTGCTTTTTAGGTCTCGCCTGGCGTTAGCAGCGCGCATGCGCTGCGCTCGCCAGGCAAGTGCCTTTTGTAATCGATACAGATTCTGACTTAAAGCCATGCCCTTGTTTTCAATTGGCGCGCGTCATCGTTTATGTTAAACGCTGATGCGTGATTGAAAACCGGGCTTTCAGGTTAACGCCTTGTCCACTTTAAGAATGGCCCATGTGGACAAGCTCACGCCATCTTGTTTTGTAAACGGAGGCGTAGGCGATAAGGACTTTGGAAGCTTGTGGAAATAGCTCTGTATTGTCATGGAAACCAAGTTGTGCTACTTTTTTTTTTAATTCACATTTGTTGACACATGCAGCATAACTTTCTATTATGTAATGTTTCTTCAAAGGCACTGCCCGCACTTTTATAACACAGGGTATGAATCTGGAAAAAGCACCGTATAAGATGGTGTATTGGTATTTATTTCGCGCTGGCTTAACTTATGATGTGCTGCCCTCTAGTGGACTCATGACAAGCTTCAGGGCAGCAGCACCTGACTTAGGGGCATATGTATCAAACGATTTTGTATTCGCAAACGCTGCGATTCGCAAAAAAACAGCGTTTGCGAATACAAAATCGCAAAACGCGATGTATGAGCCATTTTCACATCGCATTATTAAGAAATCGCTAATTTTGCGATTCCTTAATTTTGCGTAAGCATTTAAGAATCGCAAATTGCGATTCCTTAAATGCTATGTAACAAGCACCCAAGTTGTGCGATTTCTCCTTAAGAAATCGCAAATTACCACCAACTTCAAGTTGGTGGTAATTTGCGATTTCTTTGAAAAATGCACATTTTGGCATTTTTCAAAGTGCCATGTGGTGCACATACATGGCCTTAGGGCATGTATGTGTGCCATATGCACACACTGCTAATTACAGGAAGGCATCAGGGTGTCCTTATGACACCCTTGAAATTATTCATAATTTGCGATTCTCTAATTGCGAATCGCAAATTGAGAATGACTTACCATTCATTCCTATGGGCCTCCTGGCCCATAGGAATGAATGGGAAGGTATTCCTTAATTGCGATTTCGCAATTTGCTAATCGCAATTAAGGAATAACAAGAAATCGCAAAATATTTGCGAATTTTTAAATACATCCCGTTTTGCGATTCTCAAATAGCGATTCTAAAAAATCGCTATTTGAGAATCGCAATAACAGATTTTGATACATATGCCCCTAAGTCAACAACATTTTCAATGTTCTGTCTCTTCTCCTGTTTCTTCCTTCTTGTCTGTGTCTCCCTGTTCTCATTATCTGCCTCTTTCTCTGATCCTTTGCCTCCCAATCTTCCTATCTACTCTCCCTTTCAACAGCTGTCAATGTCTCCATTCTTTCCCTTTCGTGTCCGTGTCTCCTCCCTTCACCCTTTCTCTGCTTTTGCTTGTCCGGCGCTATCGCATCTTTCTTAACCTTCCCCTCTCACTTGGACTCTCTCTTCCATGGTCTCCTGCCCCCCTTCGGGATCTCAGCGTTCCCAAGTCTCTGTCTTCCTCTCTCAATAACCACTCCATTCTTGCCCTGCTGGTGGGTCTCCCTCTCCGTGACTCCAGCATCTGTCGCCTCCCCTCTTCCCGTCCTTCATCAGCTGCCGCTCTCTCGTCCCTGCAACGCTGTATTATTCCCCGCATTGAAAATACAATAGGTCTCACCTTTCATTCAGTTAAAGCAGTTTGCTTTGCTATACAATAGCAAAGCAAATGGCTTTAACTTAATCAAAGGCGAGACCTATTGCATTTTCAATGCTTGTTTAAAGACTGTCTTTGCATCCCAACACTTTTGTCTAAAACAAATACATGACCCATTTTTTTAAGAGATGGTGAGGTGAACCTGCACATTAATCACAGTATTGTACTAGCTCACATTCCAGCTGACCCGCTCTCAAAAACCAGGGACAGAAATTCACTTGTTTAGCCTGCCACCAGCAGCCTGACCCCGGAGCTGTTCACACAAAGGGGAAAGAATGTTTCTACAGGTTTCAGGGATGTTATAGATAGTTGGATATTTCACTCGTACAAAACCAGAGTAATTCGTCCGTTCCAGTTAGTTGAGCTAACTATAACTCACGCCCCCGCAATGCCCTGCTGATGACGTCACATATTATATCACTCATGACATGATCAGTGACATCACTGATGACATCTGAAATGACATCACTGATGACATCATCCAGTGACTGAGTGTTTCTAAAAAGTTTCAGAATGTTATATATATATATATATATACACGTGTGTGTGTATTACCTACTGGCGGTCGCCAGTAGGTAGTTATAGTTAGGACCACGTTTCCATAGGAAATCCGCAACATTCTATTTTGAATAACTTTGGCGCCGGTTGACGAATCCTCGCGAATTTTTCAAAATAGGTGGGGCGCTACGCTCCGCTCCTACCCTGAAAGTCTCGGGGGGATTCGTCAAGCGGGGGCTGAGATAAAAGGGGAGTCCCAAAACGCGTTTTTCCCATGCATTTTTCCATAGGACCTTTAGACACAGCTACAGCCCGAACGGCTGAACAGAATTACTTGAAATTTGGCAGAGAGGTAGCCATAAGGTCAAGGAAGTGCCTTTTGCAGGTCTGGTGTAAATCTGTTCAGTATTTCCGGAGAAAATAGCATTTAAAAGCATATATATATCTATATGCGCGCAGGGTGCGCGCACCGTGCGAGCACCGTGCGAGCACCCTAACGTGCGCGAGCGTAATTCTGATTGGTGGTTACATGTTAGTCAACGTTCGAATCGGTCGAAATCAGGAAGTGTCGGCCGCCATTTTGTTTTTGTTTTCAGTGCGAGAGTGAAAAAGGAAGGTGGCGAACGTGAAAAGGGGGCAGGGTAGAGAGTTCCTGACCCCCTAGCCTTTGTTAGGGGGTCCCTGAAGGACCCCGAAGGCAAAAAAAAATGTATTTATTTTTAAAAATCGTGGGGGTGCGCGCACAGTGCGCGCACCCTGAAAAACACAAAAAAAAATTATTTTTTTTACAAAAAAAAAAAAAAAAAATTCGCAGGGTGAAAACCCAAAAAAAAAATAATAATACTTTTTAATACGTAGTTTATTGTAAAATAAATATATAAAAAAAATAATACATAAATAAATTAGCATTTAAAAAACCGTACAAATTCATTGAAAAAACCATAGGTTTCACACACGTTATAGTTAGGAATTAACATTTAAAAAACCTTGCAAATTCACTTAAAAAACCATAGGTTTCACACATGTTATAGTTAGCTGGACATTTCACTCATAAAAAACCAATGAAATTCCCCCGTTATAGTTACTGCAGGCAACTATAACTCACGCGACCGCAATCCTCTGCTGATGACGTCAGATATTACATCACTGATGACATATGTGTCTTTCTGAAAAATAAATATTTGTAATATATGTATAGCTAAAGATTAATGGAAGAAGACATGGGTAAATAAGTGTCTAAATACAGTATTAGCATCAGCAGAGGATTACGGTCGCGTGAGTTATAGTTGCCTGCAGTAACTATAACGGGGGAATTTCATTGGTTTTTTATGAGTGAAATGTCCAGCTAACTATAACATATGTGAAACCTGTGGTTTTTTAAGTGAATATATATATATATATATATATATATATATATATATATATATATATTCAGTGAAAAAAACCATAGGTTTCACACATGTTATAGTTAGCTGGACATTTTACTCGTAAAAAACCAATGAAATTGCCCCGTTATAGTTAGTTCAGCTAACTATAACTCGCACGCGCCCGCAATGCACTGCTGATGACGTCACATATTACATCACTCATGACATGGTCAGTGACATCACTCATGACATCACTGATGACATCTCAAATGACATCACTGATGACATCATCCAGTGAATGTGTGTTTTTCTGAAAATTAAATATGTTTTATATATGTATATCTCAAGGTTGATGGAAGAATAAATGGGTATATAAGTGTCTAAATGGATGATTTGTTTTTTAAAAATTGATTGTGTAACTGACTGATTAAGTGTATCATAGTGAATACATGGCTTAGTGAGTAATGTTTAAATATGTAAATATCTGTATCAGTCTCTCACTTGTATAAGTGGCTGCATGGGTTGGTGAGTAGCTACATGGGTGTCTATATAGGTTATTAGTTGGTTTTTTGAGTGTCAGTCTGAGTATCTGCATGGTTCGGTGGGGGGTATTATGTAGTGCATAGGAACATGAATGAGTCACTCACTGTTTGTATGTGTTGAAGACAGCATGTGTGCAGGACTATATGGGTGGATGAGTGTGTGTATGGCTGTGTTAGTGAGTGAATGACTGTCTCAATAGTGACTTTATGAGTAACTACATATGTTTTAAACTAGTATATGTGACTATTGGTGTATATAAGTGAGTATATGTGAGAGTGAGAGATTGAAAGAGTTCCTGTATGAATAAGTATGTGTTTCTATAAGTGATTGATTAAATGACTAAGTATGTTTAAGTTTCTGTAGAAGTAAGTGTGGTGGTGTGTGTATAACTGTGTATGCAAGTAAATGTATGTTTGATTCTTTATTAGCATGAGTGACTATGTGTGTGAGTAACTCTATGGATGAGTGGCATTGTGTAACAGGATGTATAGGTGTATGAGTACATATGATGAGTGAGTACATGTATGAGTGACTGTATAGGACTGTTGGTGAATGAGTGGATGTGTATGTGGATCTTAGAATTACTGAAGAGGTTGTTGTAACTGGTATTGGTATGTCCATTGTTTTAAAAATTTTAGTCTCTATTATTCAATGTGTGTATCAAAGGTTATATTAGGGTGAGAGGAGGTCTGCCACTCTATCACAAGGATGATGTCATCAGTGATGTCATTTGAGATGTCATCAGTGATGTCATGAGTGATGTCACTGACCATGTCATGAGTGATGTAATATGTGACGTCATCAGCAGTGCATTGCGGGCGCGTGCGAGTTATAGTTAGCTGAACTAACTATAACGGGGCAATTTCATTGGTTTTTTACGAGTAAAATGTCCAGCTAACTATAACATGTGTGAAACCTATGGTTTTTTCACTGAATTTCTAAGGTTTTTTAAATGCTAATTCCTAACTATAACGTGTGTGAAACCCATGGTTTTTTCAGTGAATTTGCAAGGTTTTTTAAATGCTAATTCCTAACTATAACGTGTGTGAAACCTATGGTTTTTTCAGTGAATTTGCAAGGTTTTTTAAATGCTAATCCCTAAATATTTCGTTTTTGAAACCTATGTTTTTTTCTGAGAATTTGTATGGTTTTTTATATGCTAAGTTATGAATTTTTAATTAAAGATATTTTTTTTTATTTAAATAAAATTACTTTATATTCATTTATATATTATCTGTATTTTTTTATAAATTATTTTTTTAAATAATTCAATTTGGATATTTTTTTTTTATTATTTTTTTAATTATTTAATGTCCTCTTTTTTTTTTTTATTTATAATTTCTTGGGGTGCGCGCTCTGAGCGCGCACCTAGTACTATTTCGTATGTTTTTTATGAATTCCAGCGTACGTTATTTACGTACGCAAATATACTTGTTGGTGCGCGCTGGGAGCGCGCACCCAGTACGTATGCGTACGTACGTACGCACGCATGCGTCCTACGCCCTCGACGCGGTTTACTTCCGCATACGCTAAAATTACGCGCAATAACGGTCGCGTATACGCGTGTTAAACGTATGCGCGCTAGGTGCGCGTATATGACGTATGCACCTGCGCGTTTACGCGTTCGTGCATACGTCATCACGGGGTGCGCGCTCGGAGCTTGCTCAGTGCGCGCACCTCGGGTTTATACATAAGAAAACAACATTTCTTATTGGTTATCATTACTTTCAGTTTCTAATTGTTTCAATACCACACCCAATCCCCTCATGGCAAGTCATGTGATCAAGAATCATCACTTTTGATTGGTTTGAAGTACTTTCTGTTCCAGATTCTTCCCAAACCACACCTACTCCCCTCATTATTAGTTCTGATTCCTTTGGAGAAGGAGCTATTCTGTTGTTGAGAGACAATGGCTGAACAGCAACCTACTTCAGACAGTGACCAGGACACTCTTGAGAGGCAGAGGAACAGGAAGCAGAAAGACAGCTTTATATGGCAGTTTTTCACTTTTCCAGAGAATGAGAAAAAGGTAAATGCACCAAAAGTTACATGTGTACTTTGTAACAAAGTCTTATCTCGTGGGAATCCTAACAAGAAATATTCTTTTAGCATTCACACTATGTTAAGACATGTTGACAAAATGCACCCAGTATCTTTTCGTCGAGCTTCTGAAGAAAACTCTCCACCTGCTCAGCCGACGACATCAGCAGCAGCT
Organism: Triturus cristatus; assembly: GCF_964204655.1. NCBI lineage: Eukaryota > Metazoa > Chordata > Amphibia > Caudata > Salamandridae > Triturus > Triturus cristatus. The sequence goes on from NC_140586.1 coordinate 531,079,969, forward strand.
CAGCCGAGCACATCTTCGGCAGCTCAGGGGAGCACTTCAGCTGCGATGGTGCCTTCACCTGTTTCTTTACCTCTTGTTGGTCCACCTTGTTTGGCGAGGTTGTCTACACGGTGCACTGATTGCGGTTCACTTATTTCTGTGGGGGAGACCAGTCTTGATCTCCTTCAGAGAAAATTTGATGCGCATTCATGCACTAGGCCATAGATTTTTTTTCATTTTTTGCGTTTTTCTCTTCCTGTTTCCCTCCATTAACTCAAGGGCTCTTTTAAGAGCCACTTATAAACTTAACCAAAAAAATTTTTGTTTTGAAATTTTTTTGGGAAATTTTTTTGAGGTGCGCGCACCCAAGGTTTTTTTAATTTTTTTTTTTTTTTTTTTTTTGAGAGACTCCCCCTTTTTCCTACTAATGCAACTGTGAAATCACCAGAGGAAAACGCAACAAATCTCTTCCTGTAATTCCTATTTGCACACAGAGTCATGTTTTCACATTAGTCACAAAACGAAAAATCTTTGCCAATTTGAATGCACACTTACTGCTCTTTTTTGTTGGCAAGTGAAAATTACTTTTACAGACTGACACATTATGAATCCACTTTTCAGATTTTTTTAAATGCACATGTCCAGACTGCATTTTCAGACCACAAACCATGTGTATGCTGGGTGACTGCCTACACTCCAGCAAGGGCAACCAGCCTTAGTGATGCTGAATGTATTTGCATTACAGACTGAAACCTCACAACCCCACAGCACATTATCAGAGCCAGGACCTTTGTTCTCTACACCTCTCTCCACTCAGCAGAACCAGATAATGGCAATCTTTCCCTCTATTTTTCCACACATATAGATGTTAATTTCAAATCACACTGCTTCCCCCTTTTTTTCAAATGTAATCACACATTTCTATTGCTTGAAAACCAACCCTTTTCCAAATGTACCCTTCCCCCAACTTGACTTCTGCCTAGTACCCTTCCCCCAACTTGACTTCTGCCTGCTACCATAGCAACAGCTCATGGAACACTGCTGTGTGGAGTTAGGTCAGAAGTTCGCCACACAATGTTTCAATTCCACAGAGCAAGAGTGCTTGACTTTTCAAACCTTACAGCAAATCCATAGTACTGTTCTTTGGTAACACATTTTTCTGAACCAATACAAAACATGCTTCTATTAATTTACACATACAGCCTAGTTTTTAGTGTAGAATGGTATGAAACAGCCAATCAGTTCTTTTTTTTTAATAAAAAATATGTATGCCTCCATTTCCAAACTGTCTTTCATTTCTTTTTACCATTCTACTGAATTACACCTCCTGAGTGCATCCAGATCTCCTTTGAAGATGTTCACAGTGTGGATTGTAGGACACAGCTATGTCTTCTGGAGTGAAAAATTTGCAGAGAAAAGAGGTATGGTGAGAGACCTTGCTTTGCCAAATGTAGACATCAAGTGGATTGGTCAGAGAGGGTTAAAGTGGCACCAATTAATGCCTTTGGTGAAAACCTTTCTACATCTCCCACAGCCTAACCTTATTATTGTGCACTGTGGTGGTAATGATCTAGGCACTTTAACTGGGGTAGGTTTGGAAATGCTTATTAAGGACACCTTTGTGCAATTAATGTCGCTTTTTCCTCAATCTGCCTTTGTATATTCTAACATATGCCAAAGGCAAAAGTGGAACTGGTCCAACCAATTTTGTCCGCAGATTGACAAAGCAAGGAAGCACGTCAACAAATCTGTTTCTGCTTTCCTCCGTGACTATGGTATGGGTTCCATTTACCACAACAACTTGCGTTACGACATGCAAGACATTTATAGAGGAGATGGTGTGCACTTCAATGATGAAGGGAACAGAGTGTTCCTCTTGAACCTCAGACTCTGCGTTGGTACTTACTTGTAGGTACCGAAAAACAAACAATAAACACAAGGGCTCTTTTTAGAGCCACCTTATATCTAAACACTTAAATGCAATTTTTTTTAAATTTCTTTTATTATTTTTTTTTCCGGGTGCGCGCAGGGTGCGCGCACTCGGCGATATTTTTTTTCAAAATATTATTCTTTTTTTTTGCCCTACAAGGTCCTACTTTGACCCCCTTACAATGCCTACTGGGTCTATTTCTACCCACTCTGCCCCCTTTTCAAGTGCTCCCCCTTTGTTTATCACCCCCTCTTTATGCGATAGACAAAATGGCGGCCGCCGCTTCCTGACTTCCACCGATTCGAATGTTTACTAAGATCTAACAACCAATCAGAATTGCGCTCGCGCACGGCAAGGTGCGCGCACCCAGCGCGCACTCTGCGCGCATACAGATATATATATTGATTCAAAGGCTATTTTCTCAGAATCTACTGAACAGATTTACACCAAACCTACAAAAGGCACTTCCTTGACCTAGGGACTACCTCTCTGCCAAATTTTGAGTAATTCTGTTCAGCCGTTCGGGCTGTAGCTCGTTCTAAAGGTCCTATGGAAAAATGCATGGGAAAAATGCGTTTTGGGACCCCCCTTTTATCTCAGCCCCCGCTTGACGAATCCCCCCGAGACTTTCAGGGTAGGAGCGGAGCGTAGCGCCCCACCTATTTTGAAAAATTCGCGAGGATTCGTCGACCGGCGCCAAAGTTATTCAAAATAGAATGTTGAGGTTTTCCTATGGAAACGTGGTCCTAACTATAACTACCTACTGGCGACCGCCAGTAGGTAATATATATATATATATATATATATATATATATATATACACACACACACACACCAAGGTGTATTGAAGAATGAGTGGGTGTATGAGTGTCTGAGTGGATGGTTTAGTGGGTGCATTACTGACTGTATAAGCGAGTGATTAAACGTGTCTTAGTGAAGGCATGGGTGAATGAATAATCTGTGTGAATGTCTGTATCAGTCTGTCAGTTAGTATGTAAGTGTCTGCATGGGACGGTGAGTAGCTACATGAGTGTCTATATGGGTTAATGATTGGTTGTCTGAGTACCTGTATGGGTGCCTGAGTGTCTGTGTGGGTGGGTTGGGAGTGTAACTCCCTGCATGGATATGTGAGTGGGTGATTCAGTGGGTGTATGGGTTCATGAGTGCGTCTGTGAGGGGCTGTATGGGTGAGTGAGTGTGCATTTGGCTGTGTTGGTGAGTGAATGAATGTCTCAGTGGTATATGTGTGAATAACTACATATGGGAAAGGCAGTATATGTGAATATTGGAGTATATAACTGACTATATGTGAGAGTGAATGATTGTGAGAGTGGCTGTATGGAGGAGTGTGTGCTTGTGTCAGTGATTGTATAAGAGAATAAGTATGTGTTAGTATCTGTATGAATAAGTGAGGTGGTGTGTGTATAACTGTAGTGGTAAGTAAATGGCATCGTGATTGAGTCTTTGGGTGACTGACTACGTGTGTGAGTATCTCTGTGGATGAGTGGCAGTAGGTGAGTGTATGGGTGTATGAGTGCATATATCAGAGGCTATATTGATGAGTGACTGCGTGTATGAGTCTCTATCGGTGAGTGAGTAGATGTGTGTAGACCTATGAATCAGTGAGTGGGTATGTACCAACTGGTATTGGTGTGTTTATGGTTTCAAGAATGGTAGTCTGTATTTCAGAATGGGTGTATGAAAGGTTATATTAGGGTGTGCGGAGTTGCCTCAGATATTAAGCGGATGGTATCATCAGTGATGTAATTTGAGATGTCATCAGTGATGTCACTGACCATGTCGTGAGTGATGTAATATGTGACGTCATCAGCAGTGCATTTCAGGGGCGCGAGTTATTGCTTGCTCAACTAATTATAACGGCCGAATTTCTCTGGTTTTGTACGAGTCAAATGTCAAACTAACTACAACGTCTCTTAAACCTGTGTTTTTACTGTGAATTTCTAGGTTTTTTAAATGCTAGTTCCCTAACAATAATGTCCCTGAAACCTTTGGTTTTTTCAGTGAATTTCAAAGGTTTTTTAAATGCTGATTACTAACTATAACAAACCTATGGTTTTTTCAGTGAATTTCTTAGGTTTTTTAAAATGCTAATTTCTAATTATAACGTCCCTGAAACCTATGGTTTTTTCAGTGAATTTCTAAGGTTTTTTAAATTGCTAATTTATGACTATAACGTAGTAGTTGCGTTTGCAGAGTGGTGCAGAAATTGGACTGGGCCTCCGACCAGCGCTCAGGAATTCCGCTGCTTAGGACTTACAGGAGGTACCAGGAGGGCTTCTTGGCCTCCAAAGTCCCTCTCGAGTAAAGTGGACTTCATCCCCCATCCAAGAGTGTGCCAGGAGGCGCATTTGCAGAGTGGTGGAGAAAGGGGGCGTGGCCTCCGAAGATCTCTTAGCAATACCAAGGACGTCCTTGAGGGCCAACTACCCCTCCTATTACCTCCAGTAAGGCCCACACAGCAGCATTGGTAGGTTCTCAGGCTACGCCCCCTTTGCCCGCCATTCTGCAAACACGCTCCCTGCCACGCTTTTGGATGGGGATTAAAGTCCCCTTCGATGATGGGGATCTTTATGGGCCAACTAGCCTACCTGACACCTCCAGTAAGCCCCAGATAGTGGGATTGCTGAGAAGTGCACATAGGCCACGTCCCCTTTCTGCACCACTTTCAAATGCGCCTCTTGGTGCACTCTTGGTTGGGTTATGAAGTCCCCTTGCCTCCTGAGGGTCCCTGGGGGCCAACTAGCCCTCCTGTTATCTCTAGTAAGCCCCACACAGCTGGATTGCTGAGAGTGGTCCGAGGCCATGCCCCCTTTTTACACCGCTCTGCAAACGTGCCTCCTGGCGGACTGCTGCTTGGGGGATGAAGTCCAGTTTAGTCCCGAGGTCCTCAGGACACATGTGGACATCATCGCCCCACCAGCAGTGCTCCAAGAGGCGTGTTTTCAGAGTGGTGTAAAAAGGGCGTGGCCTCGGACCACCTCTCAGCAGTCCCACTGTGTGGGGCTTACTGGAGGTACCAGGGGGGCTAGTTGGCCCCTAAAGGCCCTTAAGATTCTAGGGGACTTGATCCCCCAATCCAGGGGGCGCGTTTGCAGAATGGTGCAGGGAGAGGGCGGACCTCTGGCGAGATTCTGTTTTTTTCCCGGTTTTTTTTGCTTAAAAGGGGAGATGTGTGGCCCCCCTTCTCTTAATATTTTGTGGGCCCTGGGGACCCCATTCCCCAGTGCCTGAGATATTTTATGTTTTAATTTTTTACAAAATGGGAAGGGGGCCGCGCGGCCCCCCTCCCAAAGCCGATTTCGGCCCGGGGCATAGCCACCTATTTATTATTTATTTTTTGATTCCTTTTACAGGGGGGTCCGCGCGGCTTCCCTCCTGAGGCAATTTTTGTCCCGGCGACCCCATGCCCTGGGGCTTTGCCTCTTTGTAATTCTTTTTACAACTTTTTTATTACTGGAGGGGGGCCTCGTGGCCCCCCATCCGGGGGCCACTTCTGGCCCCAGAGACCCCATCCCCTGGGGCCTGGCCTCACGTTGGGGACCGCAGGTGAGCCCCAATGCCCCCACGGTCCCAGCCAGCTACCCGCCTCCTGTGGGAGCCAGAATTGCTTTTGGGCAAAGGGAGCTGCTGACATGCAGCTCCCTTTGCCCAAAAGCAATCTGCTTCGCTTCCATGAAGCAAAATAGTGTTTACTATGTCGAATCTTGCCCTGTCATAGCAAACTGCTATGGGTGGCAGAGAGCCACTGAGGTGGAGGCTGTAGCCCACAGCTAAGACGGTTGTTGGCTGGTGTCAAGGGCAGCATGTGGCACCCACCCAGCGGAGGGAGAAAGGACTTATGTCAATTTGGCGCGTTAAATGTCATGGGGGGTTGCAGCCAAGTGTCTCTTGTGGGTTTAGGGGCGTCAGACTCCTGTATCTCCTCGCAGAACTATGTGAGCATAGTGTGCCACACTGCTGCTATGGGTTGCTTGCGGAGGCAGCATGCCTCTTTGTGGTGGAAGTAAAGCTATTATCATAAGGAGGAAAGAGCAAATAAAGACATTGTTGTTAACAAGGGATGGGTAGAGGTTCATTTTCATTCATTCATTTAATCTTTATTTCGGTAAAACGAACCATAAAAGGTTTACAAAAAAAAAAAAAGAAAAACACAAGAATTTCCACAATACATCGTATTGAGCATAGGATACAATACTATTAATTTAACTGAATTCTACATGGAATAAACAACCAATTTTGAGATGTTACAACAAGTATATCAATTTTTGCAATTTTACAGTTATTAAAAAGTTAATAAAAAACAGGTTTGAGGAATAAACATATCAGGACATTAAAAATAATTAGACTGTACAGTTAAATAAATTCCTCTAAACTAGTATATTAAAACTTACATCAATACATTTTTTTTTTTAAACTGGTGTATAAGTCAATATATAATTCATGTTGTAATCATAAAGTGCAAGTGCCAAGTTATTTATGATTTTACACTTTTCAGCCTAGAGTTTCAAGCCTTCCCTTTTCCTTACCAAGCTTACACCAAACAAATACCTACTAACACTAAAAACCACTGTTTGCGTGGTATCGGATCGTAATAATCTTTCTGCTTCGTGGTAGGATCTGATACCAAGCAGACGACAAATGGGTTTAATCCATTTCTTCCTACATCGCGAATAGGCTGGACAAAAAAACAATAGGTGTAATTCATTCTCTATTGCACCTGAATCGCATAATACACATCTGCCCTCCTCCTCTTCGCCTGACACCCATTTCACGGTATTTCCCTTTATCTGTAAAATACCATAACGATATTTAAGGTATAAGGATTTAGCTAGCTGCGGCTGTATTTCATCTAGGAAGGGCTCATATTTCCAAACTGTTTTAATATAGAGGAACCGTGATGTCAATGATCCCACAGTAGAAGAATAGGATGAAAAGTTGTGTATAAAAGACCAGTAGGTCTCCTTTAACAGCTATTTTGAGGTCGTAGTCAGGCCAGACGGCTTATCCCAAAATTGCCTAAGTCCCAGTTTCAAAAACCAGTTGTGTGTGTGCTTTAGCCAGGTCAGGCCTATAACTTTATTAAGACCTAGGATTACCTCAAGCCCCACTCTATAATATGCAAGCTCATCCGTGCACCACAGGCGAACCCAGAACAGCAATGGTCTTAGGTTAGCCTGGTCATCCACACGGTGAAAGAATAAATCCATCAGAACAGGGGTCAGAGATGTACGTATCGGGAGGCTTAGTACTTTCCTGAGAAACTTGTTTTCACCCACCTTGAATGTATCATTCGTCTGGGGGCCCCACAGCGCTGCCCCGTACAGTGAAGCCGATTCGACCTTGTATTTGTATACTTCGAGAGCGGGTGAAACTGCTTTGGATAAACTACTTTCTATTTTCCTAATTAATGGGAAAGTGTTCTGGAGTAGTAAAGTTTTACTTTTTTCTAGCTGTGGTCTCCAAGTCATTTTTGAATCCAAAGTGATACCTAAGTAGTTAAAATCAAGCACATACTCGATCTTCTGGTTATTCACAGTTAAGTTTTCCCTAAAGGTTTTATGTGGGATGAAAAGTTGTGTATAAAAGACCAGTAGGTCTCCTTTAACAGCTATTTTGAGGTCGTAGTCAGGCCAGACGGCTTATCCCAAAATTGCCTAAGTCCCAGTTTCAAAAACCAGTTGTGTGTGTGCTTTAGCCAGGTCAGGCCTATAACTTTATTAAGACCTAGGATTACCTCAAGCCCCACTCTATAATATGCAAGCTCATCCGTGCACCACAGGCGAACCCAGAACAGCAATGGTCTTAGGTTAGCCTGGTCATCCACACGGTGAAAGATTAAATCCATCAGAACAGGGGTCAGAGATGTACGTATCGGGAGGCTTAGTACTTTCCTGAGAAACTTGTTTTCACCCACCTTGAATGTATCATTCGTCTGGGGGCCCCACAGCTCTGCCCCGTACAGTGAAGCCGATTCGACCTTGTATTTGTATACTTCGAGAGCGGGTGAAACTGCTTTGGATAAACTACTTTCTATTTTCCTAATTAATGGGAAAGTGTTCTGGAGTAGTAAAGTTTTACTTTTTTCTAGCTGTGGTCTCCAAGTCATTTTTGAATCCAAAGTGATACCTAAGTAGTTAAAATCAAGCACATACTCAATCTTCTGGTTATTCACAGTTAAGTTTTCCCTAAAGGTTTTATGTGGGTTGACTGCCATATATTTGGTTTTACTAGAATGTATTCCTAGCCCCTTGGCTTTGCAGTATATCCCAAATAGATTTATTACATTTTGCAATCTTTTCGGTGTTTGTGAAATTAAAATCGTGTCGTAGGCAAAGAGGAGTGCCGGCACAGGCACCCCCCCTAGCCTGGGGGAATCATGATGGGACGTACAATGAAAATAGAGTGGGAGCTAAATCGCATCCCTGTCTTACACCCCTATTAACCTTAATTGGTTCAGTTAATTCACCTATTGGGCCCCATCTAACACTTGCCCAGTTGTCTTCATGTAACCTTATTATTTGTAGAAGAATTTCCCCCGGAACCCCCTGATTATTTAGGGACTTCCACAGGAGATTTCTGGGAATAAGGTCGAACGCTGCTTTTAGGTCCACAAAGGCGATATACAAGTGACCCTTCCTAAATTTTATATATTTCCAGGCTATGCAAAGAAATCTAAAAACCTGGTCAATCATGCCGGTCTTTGCTCTAAAACCTGCCTGATATTGTGATAAAATATTGTATTCCTCAATCCCATTGATCAATTTATTTAAAATTTGCCTGGCGTATATCTTCTGTAAAACATCAATAAGACTAATTGGTCGATAGTGTGAGGGATTATGGCGATCGCCCTTCTTAAAAATGGTGGTAATCTCTGCTCCTTTCCAAGACTCTGGTAGGGGTGCACCCGAGGCAACAGTTATACAACAGATTAATATAGGGGCCCCAAACACCTTTATCATGTTTCCATAGGTCTCCAGGTATTTTGTCAGGACCAGGAGCCTTTCCTGGTTTTATTGTATCTATATCTGCCAGTGTTTCCTTCAAGCTAAAAGATAATTGGGCTACAATTGGGGTAATTTCATAATTTTGCGAGCAACAATCAATATCATTTGCGGAAGTGGGGTTGAGACCGGAGAAGTGTTTTACCCAGGTATTTGCATCTAGGAAAAGGTCTTTGCTACATCTTCCTTTCTTGTTACCCTTTGATATCCAACGCCAAAATCCAATTTGGTCTTTTGCTTTGGCTACTACAAGTAATTCTGCCCAAATGTTATCCTCCCATTCTTTCCTAGTCAAGGCTAGTAACAGCCCTTTTTTCCTTAAGGCCACTATATTTTTTGTTTTAGAAGCCAAGATAAGCTCATTTTTTTCAATACGGCATTCTTTATTATACCATGGGCTTTTCAACTCCGTGGCAGCTGTGATCCCATTTTTACATTTTTGAGGGCTTTTACTCAATATGGGTAACAGGTCTTTGACGAATTTACAGTGAATTTCCACAATCGGAATTTCTGAAACAGGTCGATCTACATACAGGGAGACCCTATCTGCAAACGTTTCATAGATCTGCCTAATTGCCGCTTCATTTCCCCCTATCGAGGGCCATTTTAGAGCTCTCCGGTTATTACTTAAGAGAGGATCAATATTAGAACCCTACACTTCTCTGGGCCTTGGGGTTATCGACTGGAAAAGATGGGCCGCCAATGTCAGGCATAAAGGGTAATGGTCACTCTCTGTTATATCATCGACTACTAAGTCAAGGGCCATCGACCACAACTCGATCGAAATTAATATGTAGCCTATGTGGCTCTTTAGATCACCTCTAGTAAATGTGGGGGCTTTTGAACTATCAGAGGGCAAGCGGCCGATACAGGCTCGTAAGCAGTACCCCGAGACAAGTCTTAATAGCTGTGCAACTGCTATTGTACAGGGCACTGCCGGGATGCTTTCCAAAGGCGGGATATTATTGGCCAGATCTTCTTCCTCAAAGATATTTTCTAGACCAACCATAGGTTCATATTTACGGTTAAAATCGCCCACCACAATTATCAGGGCCCTTGGTTCGGTCGAGCTTAAAAAACTGTCCAGCTGCTCAATGACCTTTGATTCCTTGCTTGTGGGATATGGTCTGGAATATATATTTAATATTTAAACTCCCTTTTTGTCCGGTGTGTAAAATTTTTCTCCCAAAATGTCCTGCGAGCAAGTTTCGAGTAGTTTAACATCAATGCCTAAAGTCACCTTTACCCAGATAGAGAGGCCTCCTGAGGGCCTTCCTCTAGCTGAGGAGATAGCATCTTTACTAAAGGTTTTGTAGCCTACTTTATAAAAGGGCTCTAAGGCCCAAGTTTCTTGAAGCATGATTATGTCATTCTGCCCTATGTATTCCTGCCACACAACATCTTCTACGTTCTTTCTATGCGCTGCAATGTTCCAGGAGATCAATTTTATCTCTCCCACGCAGCTCACCTCACTTTGTTCCTTACATCCGTTTTTTTACCAAAATTGTTCTTAATATGATGGTTTCTAATGTCCCTTCTGTTATTCTTTGGTGGGTCTCCATGATTGGTATTCAATTTAATGCCATTGACCAGAACAAGCCCCTTCTCTTGAGCTTGTAACCCAGCTGCCAGTGATCCTGATACTTGAGGTATAAATGATTGTCAGTCTTGGCCGTCCAAGTCTGACAATGAGTGGTATCTATTTGTCAGTGGCACAGGATACTGCCTAGTATTTGAATACCATGGCTGTGGTCTATAAAAAAACCCTAATGGAAGTGTACAGATGTTGGTATTCGTCAAGTGTGTTATCTCAGTTTTATTCAAAATGTGGCGAACCAACTGGGGCCTACGAAAATTTACCACTATACAATCTCCATTTATATTTTTACTGGAGTAACATATCCAGCCTACCCTACGGACCATTAGTATCTCCTTAGTATCTGCTAGCTGAAAACAATTGTATTTGGCTAGCCAATCTATAGTTTTGTTCCGTAGGTCTTCCTAACTTTCTCTCTCAGTCATTCTAAGAGCGGGGACACCAGCTAATATTAGCGTATATGGGCATGAAGCAGGGGGCAGGTTTAAGATGTCCAAATTGGGCTTTAGTTGATCATTAATGGCAGTTTTGCTAGAGTTATAGATCGTCCTAGGGGTCTGTATGTCTTGCCCCCTGTCTGCATTAGAGCGTACTATACAATTGCTCTGTGTGCCTAAGGGATTGAACCAATTGGTGCCTCCTGGGACCTATCTCCCATACTAACATGCGTTGGTTCAATGGATTTACCACCTTGTGCTTCCCTATTGTTGTGTGTGGTTTTGTCCTCCCTCTCATAAATTCCCCTGTTTAGCTCTTCCACCATCCTGCCCTCCTTACTATGGCTTAAGTTTTTTATTGCTTCTTCCAGAAGGTTCAATTTGTCCCAAAGCTGTGTGAAGCCCTTCTTAAAAGAGTCTTGAACATCATTGACCATTACACCAGCAGTTGCACTATTGATGGTGGCATCGATTCCTGTAGCAACTTCTCTGGTGTTACCCCAGCTATGATCATGGAACACATGAACCGTGTCTGTCTGTGTGCCAACGGAAATACTTTTGGTTTGATATATAATTACATTGTGTTCTATATCTAACCTGTCCGTTGCTTGGGGGGCCTTTGCAAATTTAGATTTCTTTGTAGGTGGTCCCCGTTTTCTTTTTGCAGGCAAAACTTCGGTTTTTCGTGCTACCACATTTTTCGATACCCTAGTCCTCTGCCCACCACCACTTTTGGCGCTGGTTCTAGGGTTGAAGCAAAAAAAGGAGAGTGGGACGGGGATAAAGCATTAATGGGGGACTTTGTAAACAAGCCATCATCCACTCTAACACCCATGCCAACATCCTGAGTGTCCGCTGAATGGTTACCTCTTTGGGTTAATGGATCCAAAGAAAGACGTCGCTTAGTTAGTTCAATCTTGTGAATCAATAGTGATTCTGCCCTTACCAAGAAGGCATCTAATGTCCCCACTGCTCCCTTACGTTTCTCCATTCCTCAGTTATTAATACGTATGACAAGAGACAACAGGGACAGAGCAACAGTATATATAGGATCCTGAATTTACAGTACCTTCCTGCACCTGGAAGTGTCCGATCCGTAGTTCCCAAGACAGAGTGTTAAGGGATTAGCCCAGCCCAGCCTCTTCCGGGCTAGGACGGGCCCTCCCGCGCTCCGGGAGACCTAGCCTGTTCTTATGCGCCTCCTGGCGCGTAGCATGTCGTCAGCGGCAGGCGTGCCGCACAGAATGCTGGGAAGTGTAGTCCCCCAACTCACGATGGGCAGTGGTCGGCACCCAGCAACAACAGAGTGCCCCCTGGTTCACCAGTAAGGCTTATAACAAGTGGCAAGTTCCAAGAGCTCCCCCAGTCTCCTCTGAGGAGCCCTGACCAACAACAACCCCTCTCAAGGTCCAAGCTCCAGTCAAAATAGCGAAGTTAGGAGAGCTCACCACCCAGTCCCAAGGTCGCCAGCACTCAGATTCAGGGCAAGAATGCGGCGGGTGACAGGTGGCTGTCAATAGGCCAGTTAGTAGGCCAATGGCAAAACCAGTCCAAATTCGTCTCTTCCAGGAATTGGGGTATGTTGTGGATTTGGCAGCTTAATGGCCAATTAGATTTCCAAGCGGAGGTCAGGCGGGCCTTGCAACTCTGTGGCAAGAAATCAGAAGTCAGAAGAGGCACCCACGGCACCCGCAAATTAGCGGTTCCCGGTTCCTGTGGTTCCTGTGCGGCAACCATGACTCCTTGCGAGAAATCAGGCGGGGCACTCGCGGCACCCTCGAATTCGCGGCACCCGCGAATTCGAGGCACTCGCGGCACCCGCAAATTCGCTGCATCTCCGCGAATTCGAGGCACTCGCGGCACCCGCAAATTCGCTGCACCTGCGGCTCGCGGTCTCTGTAGTCTCCGCGGCTTGAGCGGCGCTCAGTTGTGGTACGTGAGCCGCTGAAGCCGGAGCCGAAGTTGCCACCTCTCTCCTCCTCTCCTTCTCGTGCTCACTGTTCCCGTTTGCTGCTCTCTGCTACCCCCTCCTGAGCCGCCAATGGGTAGAGGTAGAATGTCTTCAGTGTAGCCTTCATAACATTACACATGATAATGGCTAATTGTATTATTGGCACATGGAGTTTTGTTGATAAGTTTGCAAATGGAATGTGGCAGGATTAATGACACAAATATTAATATGCACTTATGATTAGTGACAAATGGTGAAAATCACAACCTGTCCAAATGATTGCTGAGTGATGGTGCAAGTCTGAACATGCACTAGGATTAATAAGTGCTTGCAAAATCTGAACATGCATTAAGGATAAGTGAGTATGTCAAATTTAAATGGTGGTAAAGGTAACTCTTGACATGGTATTGGCACAGTGATCCCCACTCCTGCTGAATGTTTGCACTGGCAGAGCAGTGGATATTCTTGACTTAAGCTTTGTTGGAACGAAGGTGCCCACTCTTAGGAGAAAGTTTTCACTAGCATAATGTTGATAATTCTTTATACATCTTACCGGCAGACATTCTTTGTTTGCATTCTTTCTATTTTACTATCCATCCATATGTGAGATCACCATCTATCAGTGCACTCAGTCCCTCATTCATGCATCCATGTGTTCATTCAGCTAATCCTTGGCTCAATATCGAATTCAGAACACAGAGAGTGAATGAAAGTGCAGGAGCATTGCCTTTCCCTGCATTGATGAATGTTCTCACCCAGGTCCCTTACTCTGATTGACTTAACCATATTGATAGCCTGCCAAGGTTAGCAGATAAGGGGATGCATTAGACGCCTGTGTGGGACAGAGTGTAAGCTGAGAGTCAGCCACTCCCTCTACTCGGTATCTTTCACTATCTTCTCCCTTTCACCAAAGGCCTATACAGCTGCCTTGTGGACTCTGATGATACTGGTGTTTGTGTGGGCTCCAAGATATAGGGAACCATAGCGTTCTGTATAATGGAGTCTCAAGGCAAACCCAAGGCTAGGCCTGCATTGGGGTTGTTAGTCTTTTATGTCACGGTCCATACCTGGCGTTGGGCCTGCTACGGAGCTTAGGGGACATTTATCTCTATGCCTTTCCGCAGACCAAGTGCCATGAGACTCCCGTTCCTCAAGCACTCGCTTCCTTGATTCAAGCAAAATAGTGAAAAAGTGTGGATGCTGCCATACTGCCAACTAGGTTTGGAGGCAAGAGATAGGAAATGCAAAAGAGAAAGAGCCTGAAAGGGGCAGCCGCTTTTCCTTCTTTCACTCAGTGCAGTTGGGTTCTGCTCTTTTGGCAAGGCATGGTTATCTTGAATCCTGAATAATTTAACACACAGATTGTTCATTGGTTTGGCAGTATTAGCAGGGTGCTACCTGTGCCCACTTGGTACTAGTAAGTTCAATAGGTAGTGCTGGGCCTGTGGCTGTTTATACTGTTTAAAACAATCAGCTGTGACCAGCTAGCTGTTCGGTAATCCTAGTTTCTGAAAAGGGAAACTTCCATTGGTGTGCCAATGTTACAGGTGCCAAAGGCAAGGTAACAGTCTGCCCCACGGTATCGGATGCCATGCTAAACAATCACTGGGACGAGCTGGGAATTTCTGGCCTCTGAAACTGTGTCCGGTAACCGGGTGCTACCAGCACTCCCTGTGAACTTTTCAGGCATCAGGTTTTTTAAGCACTCCAGAAGCTGCAGCAACATTCTGTTATTGCATTGTATTATCTATTATTCTGACTGCCCTGCCGTTCCTATTTGCAAATAATGACCCATTCTATGTATGAGGGTAAGTAATTTATTTGCATAGTTAATACAAGCATTGGCATAGCCAATAGGTCTCGCTTTTGGGACCTTATAAGTATTTAGTTATGCAGCACAATATCCTTATCAACTGTTGCATGGGGGGGCGAGGGGGGTGGGGGGGGTGACTAGGAGGCAAGTCTGTAACAGGACTGGACCTGAAAGGGTCCAGGGTGTCGCATCAACTACATCTCACCATTTGGTAAACCGTCACCCATGGTAATATCGCACTTTTTACGAAAGCGAGCACATCTCCTGGCAATGGGAACGTGAAGTGATGAAACACCCAAAGCAGCAATGCCAGGCGACCTATATAAGAAACAAATCTAGAAAAAAATAATTGGATCTCCTGGCCATCAAATACCCACCAGCTAGTCTATTTGGTTTGGCATTGCTGCTCTTCCCTACACCTGGACATGTATGCACCTTTGGAACAAGCAGTTGGGCTATGAGATACTCAGAACATGGGAGCTAAAAGTATATAATCACGCTGACACGTGCGTTAATATTTCACAGGGACATCGTATGACAAAGTCGTACTGCTTACCTAACGATTGCAGTCTTGGTTCCCGATAGAAACACAGGCATCGTCTACAGTACAACGTGATCTTCTGCTATGACTACTGCAAACACGATCACGCATTACCTGATGTAAATGTGGACGCTAACGCTCTGAGGTCATCAGGGTGAGGCTGTGGACAACTTTTAATATAACGTTACGTACAACAGCCTGCAATGGGACATCCGTTTTCACGTAAGTGACTTGGTTGCGAGTGGAGACAGAGTCCACTGCACTGAAATACCACTGAAGGTGGAAAGCCTACTTCACTTGTCGAAAATGAAAATGGAGTGGTGGAACGGAACCAGGGGGATTATCAACAGGAAACAGCCTTACACTACACGCTTCTAGAAAAGTGTAGCAGTGGCCAGTGTCTAGAGACGTGCTGTTTGCTTACAGCGCAAGCGTTAATCTGCCTTAACTCCTGTCTTTAAGCTAAGTGCAGTACACACTACCACGGTCTCAATATCCGTGCTGACTACTGCTGCATCTTTAAACACACTACCAACAATCCCGTGCAATAGGCGATACTTCAAAAGCCACATTAATACCTCAGAACTGCAGCCCAGTACCCTAGGATAGTACAGGCACTCGCATGATTGCGGCATCTGTCCTAACATGCCAGTGCCGGTACTAGAGAACTAAACAAGAACACATCACTGATGGTATCAAAGACAACAGTACCAGTAGTAATTGTATTACGCGCAGACACCATTACCAATATTAGTTTAGCATTTCACGCTCAGTGACAACTGGGACTCGTTATGTGGCCTAAACGTCGGAGCTGCCGACTTTGGAAGTGGGGAACCTGGTGAGAGTCAGGGCACCGGCTCATCGTGCGCTTGAAGTCTAATCTCCCAGTGCATAAAAAAATAACCGCGTAATGCAATCCGATTTGTGCCGACTGTAGCACTAAGGCAGTGCTCTGCACTGGTTATTTAATGTATTTTCCCATATGTTTCTGAATGGAGCGGGTTATGGCGGGGATGACCTCAGAAATAGCTTTTGTAATGACCGGTGACATGGAATTGTGACGGGCAGAACGAAGACCTTGCATATTCAGGGCATTATTGTGAATAGCCGCGGTCGACATCAAAGACTAAACGTTTACTCGCTTGTTATTTTTGGCAGATTCAATTTTTGACGTGGCTGTGCTTTGTTTTATTCCGTGCGTTTGATCTCGGTAAAAAACAAGCATTGGCCGCGCGGCAGTAAAAGTAACGCCGCGCGGCCATAAAAGCGAAAGTGATCGCGATCGCTCTGAAAGCGAAAGTGATCGCAATCGCGATGACACGCTAAAGCACAGTTTTCAAAGTGCTACTGGCGTCGGGCTGCGCGCGTGCACGATCGCGTGAACGCAAGCGCTAGGCCAGCCAGCAGCACTTTGAAAATCCCACATACAAAATGTCTCTCTGAGCCAGCGCGATTGCGCTGGGCTCAGCGAGACCTAAAAAACCATTGAAATACCAAACATTAAAATTTAAAACAATTCTGCGTACAATGTTAAAAACATTATTCCATAATATACATCTTTTATCTATATAAAATCATTTCTAAAGTTTAAACTTTTAAACGTCCATAAATAGAAGTGCTGTTTGTGTTATGATACTATCTTATAATAATTATGAATCTGGTTTTGGCATTTTCTTTTCCACCAACCTCATGAACTTCATCAGACTACAGTTCAGCTGTGGGTCATTAGGTGCAAAGCAGGCAAGCCCATCACCATCTCCTGGACTGAGCCTTTACTTCTCTGCCTGGCTATTCTTGGAAAGTTGAGAGTACAAACGAGTACTTGTTCTTCAGTTAAAATGCAGTAGCATTAAACAGTGAGTACTGTTGTTTTTCAGTAGGTGAACAGCACTGCACCCCACAGATACTACTGAGTCCTCTGCCTGGTCGAGGATCCAGAGAAATGCTTCACAATAACTTGGAGACAATTGGTGTGGTTCGACATTTAGAGCCAGTAAACAAATACAGCTTTAATGGCCAAAATCAAAAAGGTAGAAATATTTAATAACTAAATTAAGCAATGCACTTTAAGCATCTCTGTCGCCCCAGGAACCCAGTTGTTTGATAACAAATCAAGTAAAGGACTCATGATACCACAGATTTCATTCTTCTGTTCTAAAAATAGGGCATGCCGTGCCTTGTGGTACTGTCATTTATCTGATAGTGCTCTAACAAATGCATTAGGTAATGGGACGTTTTTAATCATCTTGCCATTTTTTCTGCGAGCGAGCATAAATAAATGCCTCTTGTTTTATTTCCTTTTCAGATTGAAACTCTGCCAGATGGGTTATTTCAGTGTACAAAGCTGCAGTGTTTACTTCTGGGACATAACAGCCTGACGAGCCTGTCCCCTCTGGTAGGTGAACTGCTGAACCTAGTGAAGTTGGAGCTCATCGGAAACCAGCTCGAAAGACTTCCTGCTGAACTGGGAGCATGTCAGTCCCTGAAACTGAGCAGCCTCATCGTGGAGGAAAACCTGCTGGACACGCTTCCTCCTTCTGTAAAGGAACGTCTGTAGCTGTCAGAGAAATAATGCACTTATGACAGTGCCCACGGAGGCGCACACGTCCTCTTCTCCGGCAAATAATTTAATTGGAACTTATAGCCATGGTTTTCGTCCTCTTTTGACCCCTCAAGGTTATTAGATACAAAGTGAAAAAGAAGCTATTTTGACCAAACTATACCATAATTCGTACATATTCGTTTGCATTCCAATGATTCCTTCAGGACTTAGATACACTTCTTGTTGTTTTTGGTCTTTAAATGAACCTTGACAATGGAGCATTTCCTTCCAAGATCTGACTTTTATGATATCAGATTTTTAGTATCAGAAAATACTACTTTCATACAGACTTTTTATGAAAAATAGTGCTAAGTATTGTTTAATTTGCAATACTGTAAAGAGAATTGTGTGCTACGTTTTTATCAAATACTGTATTTCGTGGGTTCTGCTGATGCATATTTCAGGTATACTTACTGGACCTCCTTGTGGTTCTGCTAGTATCCCTGAACCTAAGAATTGTTCTGCCATGTAACCAAAGGAAGACAAAATATTCTGCCGGAAGTGTCAGAACAGTGGATCACTGTGTAAACCTCCAACAATATTTGAGCAAAATTAGTTCAATATTTTTCCCCAGTAGGGACTGGGAATTGGAAACACAAAGAATCTGTTTGCCACGGCTTAATGCGGTTTCATTTAGTTTCTTTTCTGTATTTATCTATTTGTCTTAAAGTTGCCTGCTGATTTTGTGGTTGCCATCTAATGGTCTTACTCTAAAGCTAGACTCACCCAGTTAAACTATTGTTATATCAATGTGATTTAAGATCCAACATCAAAGAAGTCTGGTACCTGTCAACTGCTGGCTTGCTGAGTGAAACGTACTGTCTTCAGGTGCTTAGCGTGATTCTCCATAATGGCTGATCACTTTTATAAATAATACTAAATGCAGTTTCTGCATTATACATTTCTGAAGGTTTTTAGAAACCGCCATAATCGTCAAATCACTATTGCAGAGTCACGTGGGTCAGTATAAGCCTTTCCAAATATTTTATGAGCAGTATTGCAGGGTTGGAAGTTGGGGTCTGCCTCTTTGTGGCACAACTGCAACATATTAACAAATAAGAATGTGCACACATTTGACAACTAAGATGCAATGCATCTAAGTGTGCAGATATGCATTCGGAACAGTGAAAGCCTGGAGTCCATTTAAGGATATGGCAGTGGGTATCAGAATCCATGACACTGGAGAGTGATATATTGTTTACTGTACCGCATTTCCCAATGTTCATAAATCTGGTGGGAAAGCATTGTCAAGACCCACAATATGTTTTGGTGCCTTCGGAGCGGTTTAGTTGCATTACTACTATTGGTGAGGTGTCACCTAAATAATTGTGCTCAGGTAACCAAACTTAAAAAGTTTAGCCACTGAATAGTAACAGTGTTGTGAGAGCTATGATAAACCTAGAGACTGGTCTCTAGGAATAGTGTCTATAGGGTTACTACTATGTATGTATTATGTGTATATATGGACAGCCCAGATGGTCCAGGTTGTCCTAAATGTCTGTAAATATCTTTGGTAAGGATGGGATCAGTGTTATTGGCAGTTGTCTCAAAAATTAAGTCATGATAATGGAGTATCTTTTGACCCACTTGACCACTTTTTCAGGAGATACGATGCTTTGACCAGGAAGATGAACTACTATTTTAGAACTGAGTCAGTATCTGCCCCTAAGGTGAAGGTATTTTACGGCTAGTCATGAAGGCAAATATGTAATGTTTAGGTGAGAGAACGATAGGTAAAGGACCTGCCAATGTAATTGATGTAGTCTCATTAGGTCAGGTGCATATGACATGGACAGTTTGTTATTGGCTGACAAGAAACTTAGCAATTCAAAACGTTTTGTAGTATTAGAATGCTAAGCTTATAGCTGCACCTTGTACACAGTAGCTTTACTCTTTACACAAGGGCTTAATTATTATTAACCCAGAAACTTGGGTTTAGTTCTGGTGCCGACTTAATTCTTTTGGTGGTTGTTAGCACTTTGAGTGGGGCCTATATTCTAGCTCCAGGCTCAATGGTAAAACTGAAAAATAAGGAGACGTTGAATCCCAATAGTGGGACACATTCAAAACACGTAAAACAAGACAAAACATTAATCTAATGTATCTGATCAAAGTCAAGCACCACCAAAATTCTTTCCACCAATGGTTTATAGACTTTATGGTGGTGCTTGACTTTGATCAGATACATTAGATTAATGTTTTGTCTTGTTTTACGTGTTTTGAATGTGTCAGTGGTGGAAAGACTTTATGGTGGTGCTTGACTTTGATCAGATACATTAGATGAATTTTTTGTCTTGTTTTACTTGTTTTGAATGTGTCCCACTGTGACAATTCCTTACTGTACCACTATTCACCCGAGTCCAGTGGTTTTTTTCGGGTTGCCCCATTGACACATAACTCTGTTGAATCCCAATAGGACAGCTCTTTCTTTGAGCAATATTGCATACGTTCGAATAAGGTAAGTTCTTTTACAGTGAGTTACAGCCAGCATGACTTAGAATTGCTGGGACAGAATCATACATGTACCATTTAAACATGACTAGTTATTGAGGAGGATACCCCCTTAGGAATTTCCACAGCTCACAGTAGTTTTTTGAGCATGTGGGATCGATTAGCCTCTCTGGGTCTGGTTGGTTACATTTCTTTAATCATGTTATGGCCCCTGGGGCAGTGTGTATCTTGCCTCAGTTTAATGGTGAGGTGCCGGAACACGATAACAAAAACAGAAAACTGTGGATTTGGGTTCATGGTATCTACTCTTACTCAGTTTGCTTGAAGATTGAGCTACACAGACATTTCTTCAGAGGCACAGTAAACAAACAACACCTTGGAAACAGGAAGTAAAAATAAATATTCAAAATGATAATATTTTGAAAAAGAAGAGGTTAATCTAAAACTAGTTAAACATAAAGGATTAGGTAATGATTGAATAATCATAGGGGATCCTACATTACTGTTACACTCTGTTATAGTTATTTCAGCAGTGATAGGGACCTTGAAAAATTAATTGGGGCTTCGTTACGAGTTGCCTGATTTTAGTGTGATAAAACTAGACTCAGTAAATAATATCAATGGGTGCGGTACTTACGGAGTGCAGTATTACTGCACTATTCAGAGTTTCGCATGTTTGAATGAGGCATAGAATGTGAGGTATCGGAGTCTGCTCTCACAATTAGTACAGCCTGTTTTGTTTCTTCCCGACCATTTTTTCTCAGACAAATGTCACCAGTCTTTTTCCTGGTGAAATATTACTTGGAAATATTGTTGATTTTCACAAATTACACCAAACCACGGAACCTCGATGTAAAGTGCAAACTCCAGTGTGTGCCCAAATCGAGATTGCCATGAGACTCTGAATTATACCCTTAGTCTGCTACATTCTATCTCACAAGGGATTTTGGCGTTGATAGGATTCAAACTCTTGACTTGCATATCAGTAGATGTTAGCTGTGCCAGCTTAACTCACCGAGCTGTAAGCTCACTGAGCTCTGCAAACATTCTTTACATGGTCTTTACCTAAGCTAAACAAAAGTGTTCATTAAAAATCACATGCATATGACATGAAAGTAAATGTCTGTTGAAATCCTGCCATTATTTATTGAACAATAAACTTCAGAGGTTCATCAACTTGTTTGAGGACTTGTTTGTGTGTCACAGCTTTTGCTTACGAAAGTGACCCTAGTCACAAGGTTACTTTCAAAATGCTGTTGAGCCGCAAATAGTCTGTCAACATTTCAGCCACATGAGCATGGCTGTAAAGACTTCCATATCAAAAACTTGTAAAGAAATAGATCATACCATACTTATAATGTCTCTACTTTCAGTGCCACCAGCCACTCATGACGCTGATTATGTATCTGAACAATGAAGTATGTCACAGAATGTTAAGGCCAGAACTTGTTTGGTACCTAACTGATGTCAAAGCACTCTTTCTCTACTTTTGCCCGATTTACCTCTTTTAACAATAGTTACTTGGTTATGAAAGTTTTGTGTCAGTATTTTCGTTGCGTAAAGGCACCACATCCATCACCCCATTGGCTCTCAGCAGCTTTGATTACAGGAACTATGCATATAACATCTTGAAGGCCCTGGAAAGCCAATTACCAGGTTTTAGTCCTGTCAACGTGCCTGGGCTGCTTCATGTATATCAGTTAAGACAGTGATATGTAGTTATTCCATGCTCCTATACAAGTCTCTTGGAGAACATCTTTCATTGTCTTGGTTAGGATGGGCCTTATATCTCTTAGTTGGCAACAAAGACCAGTTCGGGATCCCCTGTCTGTGTGGTATATGCTTATCATTAGGGTCAGAATGGCTGGTCATTTTACTTTCTTGGTTCAGAGGTGTTTTTGCCAGCTATCTGTGAAGATCAGCTATGTTATTTCTCACCGACTAAAACTCAGTTCATCGACTCTCTGGAAGGTGGCTGTGGCATTTGTAACGGGAAAGTTGCACCCACAATGGTTTATAGGCATTGATAGACCCACTACAGAAAATCAAAGAATCCTTTAGCCATTTTATTTTTCCAGTATAACCGCTTAACAATTTTTCCAACATTAACAGAATAAAGTTCACACTTGGCTCTCACCATCTTTCTTCCTCCTTGCTACTTGTTTTCCGTCTTGTTACTGTATGTCGATTACTCTTGCCTGTGCATTCCCAGGGCTTGAATTCCTATTTTCAACCCCATTGTTAATTAAGGCCCAGCCTTTGTCTTGAATTTTGTACTGTTTGGAATTCTCAGACACACAGTCTTCAGTGTTGATATACTTGGTACACCAATTTGTCAGACCTGGAGTCAAAGACCAAAAGTTGTTGTATGTTTGCAGAACTTGCCAGTAAAGTACATGGCTCCCAGAAATCCATATTTTTCCTCAGGCAGGGTGTATGTGTTACACTGTGTGAGCCATTGTTTTGCCCCACTTCCCACCCTCCTCTGAATATAAAGTTGAAATGTTTGAACCCTTCTGGGTTCAAACTTTGTAATCTTCCGTTCAGATCCCAAAAACAATAATGCAAATTAGTTCACATGTAGCTATGCTTAAGCCGATTCACACAGAAGACCCTTCAATTTTGTTTTGATGTCAGCAAATATACTAGTTTCCTGGCAACTTTGTATGGGTCTGTTCACATAGTTTCAGTGGTCCAGCCTTCGCAGTAATGATGGGCTGGACTTCTCCTGTCATTTTGACATTCTGGCCATCCCAGTGTTTGACTGCTACATGTCTGGGTTAATGATTGCCCTTCAAACTACTTTTTAAAGTACTTTGGCATCTTTTTTCCTTCATACTCTTGTGAAGTGAGGAGCAG
This sequence comes from Triturus cristatus, assembly GCF_964204655.1. NCBI lineage: Eukaryota > Metazoa > Chordata > Amphibia > Caudata > Salamandridae > Triturus > Triturus cristatus. The sequence continues at coordinate 531,103,151 of NC_140586.1, forward strand.
AGATTTCTTTTCCAGCCCTCCTTTACATGATATGGAGATTCTCTGAGTGGGTGGTCACATATCAATGCAAATGAGTTATGAAACATCCTGGTAGTCACACAGGCATGGTTGAAGGACATTACATCTACGCAAATGTGTTGCCTACCCTGCTAGAATTTCAGTGATAGTCTTATTAATTCACGTCACAAGCTCATTTGTTTCAGACTGAAAAGATAATAAAAACATCTACTTAATCTGTCCCCTTATCATACATGGCCATTATTCAGGATAATGTGAAGTGGATCCCTGTTTCAGAGATGAATTCCTCCTGGAGCCCCCATAATTCTGAAGATTCTCATTGTGGCCCTGACAAGCATAGGAATAGTACTGGCCCTGAAGGGTACTCCTTCCTAGTACCCAATGACGAATAAACTCATGATCAATTAGGAAACAATGAAATGGCTGAGCAGCTAAGGAAATATAGGCACACAAATCTCCAATTCCAAATAATCAATACCACAATCTGTATATAGATTCCCTCAATGCACCATCTCTGTCGTGTTGTGGAGGTCCTGAAGGATACTCCTTCCTAGTACCCAATGACAAATAAACACCTGAACAATTAGGAAACAATGAGATGGCTAGGCAGCTAAGGAAATATAGGCACACACTCTTCAGTTCCAAATAATCAATACTACAATCTGTACATAGATTCCCACAATGCACCATCTTTGTCATGTTATGGAGGTCAAGCACAACCAGAGGCACACTCTACTGAACAGTACATGACCCCTCAACTTCCCTTGCTGGTTCACTTTGTCAAGAAGCAGGACTTAGAACTGCATTTCCAAGCACATTTGATCTCTTGGGAGTTCAGTCTTGTAACTTCAATCAGTTTCTTCAGGGCACAGTCCCCTGCAGTAGTCTTCCTTTGGAGTTAGAAGTCTTCATGATAGAGAGGTCAAATTCATCGGAGAGTAGAAGCTACACCCTTCCGAGACTCCCGCTGATTCCACTGTACAACTGACTAGAATGCTAATTTCTACTGTTCATCTGCTCAGACCCATGAGGCAGCTTATGTCTTCCCTGGTGCAGCTCCTACTGACTGCAGTGGAGGTTCTGACGCTCAAGATCAGACTTTGACACACGTCCCCTGATTTTGCTAGCTTCACAATTTATGACATAGGTTTCTCACTGCAGTCCATTTTGCACCTGCTTTTCCTTGTGGAGTGGAGGAGTTATCTGAGGATCTGCTTGCCGGTTGCTCTCTCTGCAAAAAGGGCCACCTTGCAGAGCCCAAAACTAACACCAGCTAGGGGACAAGGTTCAGTAAACATGAGAACCTGGATAGGACCGGATGCTACCGTTCGGTCATGGCCACACTATTGGAAGGACTGTCCATTGTTAAACCAGTACCGTCAATAGGGTGTTATGAGATTATGTATTGATGGCCACATGTGCAGCCACACAAGACCAGACCTAGCCATAGACCCTCATGCCCACAAGCAGACCCATGAGGTGTAGTAGTAGCCCTCCGTCAATCCTCAGATTTTTCAACTATTGGATACCAAGAATTGGTCTGTCAGTGAATTTTCAGTCTTTGTTTCTAGGAATTTCACAGCTCATTCTGTGATGGCAGGACAAAACAAACTTAACAAATGTCAGTTCAAGTACTCTTTAGTGAGAACAGGTTTACTACATCAGCATTTGCTACATCCCCCGAATTGTCGAATATCACCAGTCCCTTGTGATCATGTTGTGATATGTTATGATAGCTTTCAGAAAGCATTTTGATTGCCAGTACTACTTTCCAAGCTCAGATTGGATTGAAATTTAACCTAATAAGTCATCCGTTGTTGCTTCACTCTTGATTTGTGACATATTGTGCACAGCTAATGCAGGCCACCTCTAACTCAATAAAATATTTACCATGGCTAATTATAACAACTGGTAGCTGTGAGAAGTTGGCCTGATATGTAGTGCTCACTATTCTAGTGATCACTGTGTATCATTCCAAACGACCCTTATTGATGATTGGTTGTAAGTCAACCTTTTAGACCAACTATCCTAGTAGCGTGGATACGAGCAGTCTTTAGGCTAAACTCTAGAGGGCGTGTTAAGCCAGCTGTTTACCATCACATATACCCCTTGAACGTCAAGTGAAAGGACACCACACAAGTTGTTATGAAAATAAAAGATATTTATTTATAACACGACTACCCTGGCTCTTTATGAGTCAGGGAGCTAAGCACTCTACAAAACTCTTATGAAAATACTTCAGTTGCACAATTTACACAAATGCCCGAAGGGCACGAGAAACCATCTACGCTAACAGTGAAATGCGAGTGGTTAGAGTCTGGAGTTACTGATTCCGGAGTGATCCGATCAGTGGGACTAAACGAAAAAGGAACTGGACACTTGTAGAGCGAACCTGCGATGGAGCACCGAAATGCTCGAGTTACCTAGTCCAGAGGCTGCGGCTGCGTGAGGTTCGGCAAGATGTCGGGAGTCCTCGTTGTAGTCTCAGGAGCCTGAAAGAAGAAGTTGCTGGCAGGCGACCAGTGTCGATGTTTCGGCGAGATCCAAGCCTGGATCGGTGTTGAAGGAAACCTGAAAGCAGAGGGGACTCAGTTCTCAACCGCTAGCCAGCGATCGTGTGGGTACCAGGAAGGTACCGGCTGAAGTCACCTCGACCAGGTGAGTGGATGACGTCGGACTCAGCTGTTCCTCAGACCAGGAGGCGCGGCGGCGACCAGGATGGAGGGCGAGCTGTCCCACGAAGGTGTCTGCTGTCGATGATGCTGGGCCCAGGAGTGGGGCAGCAGGTCTTGGCAGTGACAAACCCACGCGGTGGAGTCAAGAGGGCGTCTGGAGTGGACCAGGAGGGTCCGAGGTACTCCTCTGTTGAAGGGGAGCAAGGGCCAGTCTGGGGCAACCAGACCAGTGATGAAAACAAACTATCGTGGTGCGTCGTGAAGAGGGCCACAAGCCGGTCGGCGAGTGGTCGGACAACGCGGTGAACAGCAAGGAGCAGAAGGGCCCCCATGCAGATCTCGTGGATGCTGGGGAGGCGGACTTCGGTGCTGGAGCCGCTCAGGGTTAGGGCTTCTCAAACCCTAGGTACACTCACTCGAGGGTCCCTCGGTGGGCGTGTTAGATAAGCGTCGTGCAGGTTCTGAAGATGGCCGGTCCCGCAGGTCTCGTCACACCTACGAATCTCAGCTGGGCTGACGATGTAGGTAGAGGTCAGAGATGGCAGGGAACCCGGGTCTCGTCGAGCTGAGCAGTCTTGATCCGTGGGAGAGACGTACAGCAAACCACAAGCGCTTAGTTGGTGCCTGCTGGTGCAGGGTGGCTACTCCTTAGCCACAAGGGAGAGTCTTCAGAAAAGTCAAGAGTTCCTTTCGTGGAAAGTAGTTCAAGATTCAGAATTATCCAATTTGGGAAGGGGACCCGCTCCCACCTTTATTCTAGGAAAAAGGGGCTGGCCTGTGACTAGGTCCTACCTATGGGTGGGACCAGGAGGGGGGGTGGTTACACCCCTATCCTTTGTCCGGCTTCGCCCCAGCTCAGGGGCTGGTGTGCCCCCGAAACTGGTTTGAGCCGAGCTATGCACAGTGAGCACCGGGGTGCCACTTGCAATCACCTTCCTTTCAGCCCAGCCTACCTGGGATACACAAACCCTGTCTGGGATGGTGCTAACACCGCCCTCGACAGGAAACCCTTTGTCTAAGCCCCCTTCGCTGGAAGGTCTCCCAGCAGCAGGAGGTCAGACTTGTGTCTGGTGGCAGCATCCATTTTGTGATGCTGAGGCTTGAGTCAACTTTAACCGGGGTTCAAGGTTACTTCCATGTCGTGTCCCTCTAGAAGGGTGGAATGCTAACCCCGTCGCCAGAACTGGCGAGGGGTTCGTATTCCAATTCGTATGACACCTTACTCGACATGTGTAGGTGATGCGATGCCAAAGTTAGCAAATAACCGCAAGGATTATAATGCATTTTAAGGTAGTTGGCCCGCGTCACCATGGAACGGCTATTTAGGACTTGGTTCCGCAAGCCGTCGACGGGCTCAGCTCGCGCCAGAGCACCGTCCCACATGATCCCCAGCACTCTGCCTTCAGGATTGATAAGGCCTGCCATAGGAGTGACTGATAGGAATCCATGTGTCCATTTTAGGGTTAGGTATAGGAATACTACACCTACAGCAACGGGTGATTACACCACCTTGCCCCAGCTGTCGTGCAGCCAGTTGTGTCAAATTTGGGCGGCCATCCAGGGGTGGCATAATACATGCTGCAGCCCCTGGTAGGCCCTGGGTACACCGATGCCCTGGATACCTGTGGTATGCTGAGACAGGGACTGACAAGGCGGCCCAGTTCCAATTAGTGGATGCACCTAATGTACATGTGTATTAATTTCGAGAGAGAACAGCTAGGCTGTGGGTCTGATTGGCAGGCCCACAGCCAGGGAAAGTCGTAAACCAATGAAGCAAAAGCAAAAAATCTGGGCGATCATAGGATTGCAGACCCTACTCTCCTACAGTAGCTGTCCCTGGAAATCTTACCTTCAGGTTGGCTTGCGAAAACTAGCTGCTGAAGAGATTTGGGTGACGGAGCTGCTTTGTAAAATAAACATCACAAATTGCTCTCTGCCCGGTGGGATCTAGAGGAACTGAATAAAAAATCCCATGCCAATTAAGCCATACCCCTCTACAATTTGCCTCTCATACTACAACAACAACAATACTTAACAGAACCAATTGCACTTGGAAAAAAGAGATAGTTGATGAGATTTAGATTGGGCCTGATTTCCCTCAGAGCTTATCGGTATGGAAGAATGTGGAACATCGCTGATCTATCCTGCAGGCTATGGACTGCCCCTTCGAAGTCCCTCCTTCACATTTGCCCCAAACTGTTGCCACTCTGAAAATGTTAGTTATAACCCCAGTGGTGGCTGCTATTAATGACAAGTGGTGTGTCGCGAGGTGGGGGTAAATAAATCTTTTCTTAAAACTACTTACCTGCCGCTGCTGGTGTAATCTCAGTGTTCTTTTGCTCCGGTCCCAACTCCTGATTCCCCATGGGCTGGTGCACACTGCGCGGGCACCCAGGCACCAATCAAGACGTTGCTCTCATGCTGTTAATACTATTTACCAGCATGAGAGCAGCGCCATGATTGGCCTCAGTGGGCTGGTTTAGCACTCACTCAGGGCCCGGGAGCCTGTGCCTCTTCTCCACCCGGCTGTACAGCACAGCTCGGGTGCAGAGATCTAAACGCGCATGTCGGTTTGGCCGTCCTTAGCCAGCCAAACCAACATGCGCACTTACAGTGCACACTACTCCACCTCCCCTTGCTGTCATCATGGCCCCACCCTGCCCTAGACTCAGCTTACTATAGCACTGTAAGAAAAATAAAATAATAATAAAACAGTTTTATCATTTTATTTTTCATGTTTAACTCTGGTGGGGGGCGACCCTCCTCCGCCATAACAGAGGAGCCACCACTGATCCCTTTATCAGACTTTAAATATCCGCTCCTGCAAGGCGGCAGTGGAAATGTGTTCAAGAGGTGATTGCAGCCAGTTGACAGCTCATTTTAAAAAGTTCATGAAGCAGGCAACCGAAAAGTTGAGTAGGGCGTTCCTGGCAGGCTCTTAATTGAGCTCCAGCTGCCCGTCTCCATGGAGGTTAACACCAGACAATGGCAGAGGATATAATGGAAGGTAGACTTTTCCCAATCATGGTTTGAATGACTAATTGCCCGACCAGACATTAGTTAAAGATGTATCTAAACCTAATTTTATTCACAATGATCAGAGATCACTTTGGTTTATAGGCGGGGCCAGAGCAATTTTGAACAGACGCTTGGCACCCCAGAAAAACACTATCTAGTGGTGTGGAGATAATGAGAATTTTAAGTGCTAAGTTAATTTATTTACATTCCATATTTTACCTTAATATATATATTCGTATTGGTCTATTTTTTAGGCAGTAATCTCTGTCTTTTAAATATCTTTTACCAATTGGTCGTGTTAGCTAAACATTTATTCTTTCAGAGTTTGCAAGAATTATAATTGTAATAATCTTAATTATTTACTCAATAAAAGTATCTTATCTTGGGGAAAATAGAGCTACATGGACAGCTGTATTAAATGTGGACATACCAAGCATCTTTAACATACTGAAAAGTGTGGATGGAGCAGTGCTGATGTATCACCATTATAAGTCGAAGGTCCTGGGCCAGAGTCTGCTGCTACCTGAAGCTATTGCAGCATATTTCTTTTTCTATGTTTTAGATCCATAGTGCCAACTATATTCCTGATATTGGTAAGGAAACGTACTGAGTGTCACAAGTGCATAAAAATAACCGCATATTTAGCAATTGGTTCAGAGCACGGAAGCAATCACATAGCATGCATCAACTCACCTGTGGACATGGCGGGGCTCTGGATAAAGCATCCCAGGTATGCACTGTGTTCCTCTTAAAGTTGACTAAAAATTCCCGTTGTACTCATGGCTATTAACCAATCCTTAATTCTACAACCTCATAATCCACAACAATTCTGCACAGTTGTACCCACTTTTACACATTGGACCCCATTTTGCATGCTTTAGAAATATTGAATTTGACTCCCATACCAATGGTGGTGCATGGATGTAAACCCTGCAACTAGCATGCCAGATCATGGAAATGAGCTGTATGGACTACAACCTGGGAAGTTAATTCCATGTCCCTTTGCTGAGTGCGGAGTACTCTGACCCCAACAGTAATAAGAGGATGAACCCACCAACCCATCTGTACTCCATGATGAAGATTAAGGCAATCGCATGATGGATGAGGTTAGCAGCAACTTCTTTAAAAGTATGTCAACATATATGACTGCAGCACAATTATCCTACCACTTCCCTCGTTCATACACAGCAAAATAAACATCTCTCTCATCTCTACCCCAACACACCCTACTGGCATATCCTTTAACCCAACAAATTTAAAAAGAGCATGCCCCAGTGTTCCGCCTTTTCCCTGACCCCATACGATCCAGTAACTATTGCTATGCTATCCTTTCCTTAACACAACACACTTCAATCAACTTTTATCATCATCCCTTTCCCACCCTAACCTAAAGAGAATAAACACAGTTCATCTATGTACATATCATCTTTCTCCAGCAGCAGATGATCTAGGTGTTGACATATGTGACAACTGTCTTATGATACTTGATAAGGGCCGCTGAGACACTGGAGGTGAGAATGATGATGATAACCTAAAAGATTTAGATCTGCCCCCACCACACGCACCCCATAGGAACAGAGCCATCTGATTACTTCTGTTATTTTAAGTTCATCACCTGGGCAAGTGTGACTGTATTGTTTTTGGCTCCATGGTGGATGATTTTGACTTTGGAGGCTGCCTGATATGTTGTGACGCACTTCATAGAGTGTACCTCTTATCTATCTAGATGCCTATCCACCTGATGCCATTTTCCATCTTCCTGCAGGCTGCTACTTATGTTCTCGGCTGCCTTCAAAGCAGGTAGTAATATTGCACTTGTTCACACCAGTTGGTTTTTTTTACTGGACGTTTGCAGGGGAATTGGGTAACCGTTGAGCCCAGCGCCACGTTATCATTTTGCAGAATGGAATCTTCAACATTGAGGTCTTGCAGCACTTCTCTAGCCAGAATGTGTTGAAACCTGTTCATGTCCTCATTGATGCAAGTGAATAATCCTGGGATGGCTCCCATTTGGCTCATTGGTTGCTCTCTGTTGGATGGCTTCTTGATGGACAGGTGGAAGATGGCTACCTGCATTCCAAATGAGTGCCAGCTTCTTGGTTGACGTGCGTTCAGCATCCTGTTGGTGGGTTGCTCGCTGACTGCCATATTTGTCTCCTCATCCCACCTTTAGTGGCTTTGAAGCACTGGCTGGTTGCATGGCTTCAGAAGGCTCCTCTAGGTTATGCTAGTGTAGCCCAGCAACACTATGTGTATTACTTTTCACTTTTAATGAGTGTATGCTCACAGACAAACCAGCATCTGTTAGTGCATGTGTGTGTTTCCTACAAGAGGCTGTGCTACAAAGACAATATTGTTTCGGTCACTGTATTATTATGCTTGAGCTTTCACCTTTACCTTATCTAGTAGAGAGAACCAGGACTACAGCATGACCACCCCGTGGCTCTAGAAAGGTTAGTTGTTTGGACTGACTGTCCTTTAGATATATCTCTTCAAATTGCAGACCTCATCATAAACAGCAGCATAGATATTTTCCTTGATGGCCACCTGTAGTATCAGTTTTTGTAGGTGTAGGTGTACTGGCCACCATTCCATCAGACACAGTCAATTTTTTTTAATAACATATTTTATTAGTTTTAGTCAAAGAACAATACACCAGACTTGCACCGAGATAATCCTGATATCCAACATAAGTCTTCCATATCAACTGAGCATGAGGGTATAAGTTGCTGAAGAACCATTGCCTAATATCCCAACGAGAAAAACTACCCCCACTTTGATCATAGCACGGCCTTAAAGTTCACTTTGTTCCGACCCTGTTCCCGCTTGTGCCCCTTGTTTCATTGTACCCTGGTAAGACCGAATGTCATCGTTCACTGTGTCCCACATGTTCGCAGTCCTTTGAAAGGCTATGCCCCAATACTCTCCCCAGACATCCCATATCTTGTGGTGTTTAAGCGAGCAGCCTTGTGCCATATATATGGGGATCTCCAGGCTCATGCAATGATCCATCTCAGTTTTCCACCTCTCCAGTGATGGGGTGGCAGTATCTTTCCAAGCCCTAGCGATGTCACTTTTAGCTACCACTAGGCCTAAATATAGTCGTGTTGTGCGGTACCTATCTGTATCGATCTTCTCAGTGACATGATGGAGGGCGAGTTTGGGGTCGTGGGGTAGCGTCCAACCTAGTACCTGTTCTAGGCACTCCATCACCCCTTTCTGAAATGGGGTCAGCTTCTTACACGACGGGACCGTATGTTGAAAGTTGCCTTGTTCGACCATGCATTGCAAGTAGGTCGATGAGGCCACGACCCCCATGTTCCACAACCTATCTGGTGTGTAGTATGCCCTGTGGAGGTATTTCCATTGTATTAGGTGGAACTTTGAGGCAAACGCAGTCTTGCGAGGCAAGGCAAAAGCCTCCCTCCAGTCATCATCAGTAAGTTGCCTCAGGTCCCCCGTCCATGCCTCCTGGAGACGGTGGATGGAGGCCAGTGTGTTAATCACTAAGGAACGGTATACTTGTGAAAGTTTGTCTAGTTAGCTCTTCTATGACGATTTTTGCCTCAAGAGGCCTATGTTGTGGCAGGTCCATGAGCTCTCTGATGTATAGAGAGAGAGACTAATGCAGTTGTAGGTATTGAAAAAATTGTGAGCAGTCTAAATCGTGGAAGGATTTCACTGAGAAGTCCGACAGGATGTCTCCCAACTTTGAGATACCTATTACATCCCAGGGTCTGATACCTTGCAAGGACGCCACTTGAGGCATCCACTCTGTGTGCCACAGTGGTGCTTCCCGCATTATGCTTCTCGTCCATCCGAGGGCCTTCTAAGTTTCTCCAGACCCGCAAGGTCACAGTTGTGGCAATTAGGACGTTGCCGGGAGGAACCCCGCTGTATAGCTAATGCAACAGGCGGGTCCCCTGCAATGCTGATTTTTCAGTGGCGAAGCCAAGGTCAGCTGTGGAATCGAACCACCATTCATAGATGATGATGAGGTGGGATGCGTGTAATATGAGCATAAGTCTGGGGTTGCAATGCCTCCATCATACATGGACTTGTGGCACTTGGAGAGGGCTGCTCATGGGGAACCCTGCTGCCACAGAAAGTCCCGCAGCAAGGCATCCAACCTCTTGAAGAAGGAGTGGAGGAAGGGGAAGGGTAGTTCTGCAGCTGGTAGAACAGGCGGGACAAAACTACCATTTTATATATGGCTGAATGCCCTAGGATCGAGAGAGGTAGGGTCATCTAGAACCACCCCGTCGTGAGATACACGCTCCAGTTGGGGCAAGAAGTTTCGTTGCCAGACTCGCTCAGGGTCCTCCGTCACATAAACTCCCAAGTATTGAAATCCCTCCTAGAGAACCCTGAGGCCGTCCACCCAGTACAGTGTGTATGGGGGCATTGTATCCGAGCTGTGGACAATTTGTACCTACTCATAAAAAACCTGTAGTATGCTCCGAAAATCTCCAGGATCTGCCGGGCTTGGGGCCCTGACTCAGAGGGGTTGTCCAAAAAAATTAAGAGATCGCCTGCGTATAACGCAATCCTATCCACAAGTCCAGGTGCCAATTCGAAGCCTCAGACCAGCGCATCAATTTGCAGCCATCCTGTCAAGTGCTTAATTACTAGATTGAATAACAAGGGTAAGAGTGGGCAACCCGACAGGAGCTTGGGGTGACACACGCCAGCACTCAGCAAAGCCCGGGGAAGGCTCCCTGCTGGCCCAAATCCTGCCCGTTCTTTGCTCCACTATGGGTCCAGGTACACTGACCCACTACCTCTTCCGGTGCCCCACCAGCTCACAGCGGTGCCAGCCCCCCAACCCCAGGGTCTTGACCAGAAGGCAGCAGTCTGCAATCTCTGCTCTCTGGCATGACCAAGCTGCAAGGGCATGGAGACAGCCTGGCAACCGCTCATCCTTACTGTCAGCCGGGGCACCGCTAGCGGCTCAGCGTGGTCTCATCTGGTGCCCAGGATCCCTGATCACCGCTCCATACCTCATCATGAAATGGATTTGCATTGCGTGGCGGCGGAGCTCATAAAAAACCGGCCGCCATGTTCGGAACCCAGGCCTCACCCCCTGTAAGTCCCCTGTCAGACAATTAAGGCATTATTCAATATTACAAGTTTGCAGCTCAAAGAATTCTTGTTTTCATTTCCATCTATCAGGACTGGTGCTGATGCTGGGTCATAAGCCCGATGTCTAGAACTAAAGGTTGGGAACATTGTTTTATAGCCTGCACCATCCACCCAGGCTCTTCACTGCCCACATAACCAGAATCCTACTGTACAGCGGGGCACTCAGCATCAACTTGCACCATTTCAGGCACTTCTGCCAAGCTCTCTGTAAGGGTCAAAATCCTTCCAGAAAAGAAATCAAGTTCCTGCGGGGGACAATGATCCAATGAGAACAGGAAAACCACACCTGGACCTCGAGGCCTTGCTAGGCAATTGAGTTCTGTGCATGGCCGTTCTGATCAGCTGGCCAGAAGGACGCTATGAGCAGTTCATATCGTCCTTTTGGCTTGCCGCTTATCACTATTCCTAGTGACCTTCCAGAACAAGTCATGAAAATCAAGACTCGCCAAATCAGGCCCGCAGCTCCTCACCGTTACTCCTGGGGTTTCCAGCAGCCGCTGTCTCCTGGCGCCTCCGTTTAGGGCTAATCGATTTCCCAACAGCGATCTCCTTCAAGCGCAGCTCCGAGGGCGCGGTGCGTTCCGCAGCCTTTTTGCAGGCCCCTCTCCGCTTGTATGCGATGCTCACCAGCAAATCTCAGTCGCGACTCGCCTTCTGTGATGATGCCTCAGGCCCGTCCGGCCTGGCTGATCCTCCGCGCGGTCACACCTTAGCGCGGGCCTCGGGACCACGAGGCTGTGTCACGCGGCTCGCCGCGGTCTACGATCCCGTCTCTGGCATCAAACTGCTTCGCTTCAGGTCAGTCGTCTGTTCCCATTAGCTAAACTCGTGGATGGGTGGTAGTAACGCGGATAAATGCCGACCGGCAGAGCCACTTTAGCAAGCGGCCATCTTGCTGCACGGCTCGGCTACACCCCCAATCAGGCTTAACTTAGAGGCAATCTGTAAAGTATTTATGCAGCACTTCAAATGGTAATAAAGTGAAAACTCCAAGGAATATCACAGACCAACTTAAACAATAGAGTTAAATTTAATACATTATTTGAGTCCAAAGTGACACAAATCTAATTAGTAGAACAGGAGATATGCAATTTCAAACATTTAAGCAGAAATAGTGCATAAAAGCACAAAGGCTGGCAGCTGTGAGGAGATGGTATGCAAGGCCGGACGTTGGTTCGGATGAAGCTTGTAGCTGTGCGGCAATGCTTTGCGGGGCTTCACTTCCTTTCACAACAGATTTGATAAGACCACAGCGGGGCTGCCGAAGCATTTCTATACCCACTTCCAAGGGTCCATGACTGGAGAGGCACCACTTGGGGGGTAAGGACTCACAGCAGACAGAGTCCTGATGCAGGGTTCAAGAGAGTTGGAGCCTTTCTGTCCCTGAGGCTCTTAGAGGCCAACCAACTAGCTCTTGGAGTCACTTTGATGGTCCTGCATTCAAGATGCAGGTCCAGTCCTTTTCACTAGGGCAGTAGAGCAGCAGAGTAGAAGGGCATCCGAGTAGCAGTCCTTCTTGCAGCAGAGCAGCACAGCAATCCTCTGAGTCTTTCACAGGTCGAGAGGGGTACTGAAGTTTTGGGTCTGAAGGTCCAATATTTATACCGGGTTCCAGCTTTGATGTAGGAGATGTTTCTGGAGGTTCCCACCATAGCGATGTCTGGAATTCCCTGCGTCCCATCCATGGCCTCTGCTTGTCTAGGGGCACAAAAGACTTGTGTCCAATCCTTTGTGAGTATTCTAATCCAGAGCCTTTGTGATGTGTTAGTGTGGTAGGTGACAGCTCTACCTCCTTATCAAGCCAGAGTTGGCCCATCCTGCCAACACCTACTTCCACTTTGTCTCACTGTCTGGGAGCAATGCACAAAGACCAACTGTCAGCTACACCTAGACATGTGGCCAGGATAAAGGCTGCAGGCACCAATGGTTGGGAGAAGAAAATGCCAACTTTCTAAAAGTGTCATCTTCAGAATTGTGACTACAAATATGAATTTACCATTAAAGTGGGTTTTAAATTGCAATTCTAGACACCAAACTTAATATTCTCACCTACACCTAATTGAAAGTTATCATTTATTAAATGTAATAAGGCAACCCAATGTTATACTATGGGAGAGGTAGACCTTGCAGTAGTGAAAAATGAATTTAAGAATGTTTCACTACCCTGACACGTAAAAGTTAAAGGTATATGTGCAATTTTTTGAATAAGCAGCACCATGCACTATGGTCTGTTTAGGGCCTACCCTGCTCGCCTCATCTCCCTTCCTCCCACCCCTAACTTTGAACTACGTACCCTCCTTTGACTTATTTTTTTTTTTGCATTCATTTTATGCTCCTTGGTTCGCATCTATGGACTTTTACCCTGCCCGCCATTTTGTTGCTGATCACCTCGATTCCCTGGACCCGGACCCACCATCTTGTTTAATCTATGTCCTTTCCCCCCTTCCCCTCCGTTTCTCCCCCTGATGATCCTGAAATGTATTTCTCCCTCTTTCTGGTCTGCCTTACCCGACCCCCCCCCCCCCCCCGGCTCCCTCCTATGCCCGCAACCTCTCTCATAACACTATTTTTGTCCCCCTCTACCTTCCCCCTTTTGATTTTTCCACTATCCTTGTTAACTCCCTGCTACTCGATATTCAATTACTGTACCTTGTTAATCGCTATGATTCCTTAACTCTTGAGTCAAACGTTTTTCTCTTTTCGCCTGTTCTGCCTCTTCTCCCCCTCCCCCTCAGGTTCCCTTTCCCCCTCCCCCACCTATCCTCTCACTCATATTTCTTGTCCCCCCTTTATCTCTCTGCCTCCCTTGATTTGTTCATTCACTCTGACATTTTCAGTGAAAAATGTTTAAATTATTTTTGTTGTAACTCGCTCTTGTTCCTTATGTAAAGCGCTCTGATACCTTCGGGTCTAGCCAGCGCTATATAAAACTCAATAAATAAAAATAAAAATACAAGACCTATATGTATTAAAAAAGAAGGGTTAGGCCTAGCAAAAGCTGTATTTTGCTAGGTCAAAATGGCAGGCTACAATGATGAGCCTGAGACATGTTTAACCCCTTCAGTGCCCATGACGAGCTGGACTCGTCATGGGCTGCGGTGGCGCTGTGCCCATGACGAGTCCAGCTCGTCATGAACTCCGCCCGCTAATACAAAGCGCGGCACTGGGCGGGGAAAGGGGTTAAAAGGCACAATGAGTGCTGCAAGCCCACTAGTAGCATTTAATTTACAGGCCCTGGGTACATATAGTACCACTTTACCAGAAACTTGCAAGTAAATTAAATGTGCCAATTGGGTGTAAGCTAATTTTATCATGTTTAAAGGAGAGAGTACAATCACTTTAGCACTGGTTAGCAGTGATTAAGAACTGACAGTCCAAAAAGCCAACAAAAATGGGCACAGAAAACAGGAGGGTGAAGGCAAAAAGTATGGGAATGACCCTACAAAAAAGTCCAAATCCAACAATGTGTCTACGTGTATTCAGTCTGTGCAACCTGTAGACACACACTCAACCACAGATCATCCCCTTATACAAGTACAAGTATGAACACTGCAAGAACACATAGACATCCCAGTTATTGCAGATGATTTGATTTGATTTGAATAAAAATTTATAGAGCGCACGCATGCCCATAGGCGTCATGGCTCTGTAACAGAAACAAGAACTACCGGAGAGTATCTTGGCTAGGTCTAAATGGAAGTAAACATCCAGGTTTTTAACTCTTTCCTGAATGACAGGATAGAGGGAATGTTTTTGATTGAGGTTGGGAGAAGAGTCCAGGTCCTTGCCGCGTGTAAAAGAAAACTTCTCCCTCCCCACCTAACCTGTTTGAATCTTGGGATCTGAATTAGTTTTGCTTGGCTAGAGCGAAGATTCCGGGAAGGCTCATATAATTTTAGATGAGTTTTTAGAAACTGAGGTCCACTCCCGTGCAGGGCCTTAAAGGCCAGGCAGACAGATTTGAACTTTATTCTTTTGTCTATTGGAAGCCAGTGTAGGGATCTTAATTTATGTGTAATCGGCTCGGACCTGGGAATATCAAGAATCAGTCTTGCTGCTGCGTTCTGCAGGCGTTGTAGTTTGGCTAGATGTTGAGCCTGCATCCCTGCATACAGAGCATTTCCGTAGTCCAGCCTGGATAAGGCAAGAGCTGTTACCACCGTTTTACGAGAATCAAATGGGATGTAAGGCAGGAGCTTCCTAATTATTTTCAAAATGTACCACATAGTTGATGCCAATTTGTTAGACTGGGCTTCAAACGTCAATTTGTTGTCTAGAATAAAACCCAGATTTTTCACTTTATTTACTGGTTGTGGGCAGTGGCCTAGATTGGGCGGCCACCATTCAGGAGACCAGGTATCAATATCGGTGCCCAGCAGCATAACTTCACTTTTGTCTCCGTTTAGCTTTAGACAATTATTCTGCATCCATTGGTTGACTTGACTCATGCAATTTTGAAAATTTTCTGCTGTTTCACCGATATTATTATTTTTAATTGACACCACTATTTGGGTGTCATCAGCATATGAGACAGGTGTAAAACCACAGTTCCTGATGATAGCAGCGAGGGGCTTAACATACAAATTAAAAAGAGTGGGGCTTAGAGAAGACCCCTGGGGTACACCACATGGCGAGCTGAAAGGTCGTGATTTTGCTTCCCAAAGCTCTACCATAAATGTTCTGTTGGACAGATAGGAAGCAAACAGAGATCGGGCCGATGAATCCACTCCGGCTTCCTCTAGACGCGTGAGCAGTGTATAATGATTCACCGTGTCGAAGGCCGCCGAGAGATCCAATAGAATCAAGGCGGCCTTCCCTCCGGCGTCTAGGATCATCCTAAGTTCTTCGACTGCCGAGATCAGTGCTGTTTCCGTCCCATGTCCTTCTCGGAAGCCAAATTGCGAGTGGTCTAGGGCGTGAGTGTCCGAGAGGTACAAGGACAGTTGCTTATTCAATAGTTTCTCAAGAACCTTAGCAGCAAAAGGAATTCTTGCAATGGGTCTATAGTTTGCAGGAATCTGTGGATCCAGATTTGTTTTTTTTTAAAGAGGCAATACAGAAGTGGTTTTCCATGTATCAGGGAAGTGACTGGATTGTACTATGTGAGAGAAAAGAATGAATAGTTGTTCGCTCGCTAACTCCGGAAAGAGATGCATAACCTTCGGGGGCCAGGGGTCCGTTAGACTCCCGGATTTAGTCATCTTAATTGTATGAAGGATTTGTTCCGCGGAAGGTGGGACAAAATGAAAACATGGGATCTGCTCTAGTGGGTGTGCAACGACTTTGGGCACTGTGTGTAACTGTGTGAGAGAGACCTTATCGGACGATTTGAAGGATTCGTACACTGCGGTCACTTTATCTACGAAAAATTGGCCCAAAGTGTCACAGAAATCAGAGCTAACTGTTACCTGTTTGTCACTGTCAATTTTAGTCAGTTTTTTAACAGTAGCAAATAGTTCTTTATTCGAGTTCCTTGCCTCGTCTATTTTTTGAACAAAACATTTACTTTTTTCTTCTAGTATTGATTTTTTGTAGACGGCCAGAGAGGTTTTAGAGGAACTAGTTCCTTAATGGCTTCCTTTATCCAGCTCGAGATTTGACAGGTAGCATTGTTACTATCAGGTGTCAGCTCAGGAGTGGTGAGAGTAAGCTGGTTATTTAGTTTAATGGAGTCTAGCCTGCCCAATCATAATATGATGTACTTCTGGTAGGGTGAGCGACTAAGTTAGGGGTTTTTCTGACATTAATAGTAAATAGTATAACCTTATGGTCCGACCAAGGGACCGGTAGGATGTCTGAAAGTTTAATGTCTGGACTAGAGGTGAAAATCCCGTCGAGAGTATGCCCTGCTGTATGGGTGCCTTGATTAACAATCTGAACCATAGCTAAGTTAGCCATCGCCTCACGCAGTGTAGCTGTACCTGAATCCACACTTTTCTCCAGATGTAGGTTAAAGTCTCCCAAAATGGAGAAATCAGAGCCTTTCACACTAGATTCCAAGAATGGGCTGAGTAGTTGTGTCAGAGGTGTTCTCGCCTTAGGTGGCCTATAAATCAGAAGGCCCTTAAATGTTTAGTTTGTAGTGATATTAATCTAGAAGAAAAGAGTTTCGCAGTCAGAATTACTGCCCTGGTCTGAGCCCATGGTCCTTAGTTCGTTCCTAGAGATAATGGCTAGGCCACTACCCCGTTTCCCCTTCCTGTCTGACCTCGTGATAGAGTATCCCTCTGGGATTGCTAGTGATAAGTCTGTATCTGAGGCGTCATCAGCCCAAGTCTCGGTGATGAAAATAAGGTCTAGTTTTTTAATTTCTATTAGAGTGGCCATTTCTGTGTTGTGTTTGACTAAGGAACGTGCGTTGATTAACCCGGCATTAAACGTTTGATAAGTTTGATTAATTGGGCGGTTATAGAGCGGTGTTGCTCTTCTACTGTGTGAATAATCGAAGGTGAGTAAACATCTAGGGCATTACTTGGTTTCTTTTATTGCAGCTAAAGTGTGACAGCGGGGTTTGGGTCTGAGCCGAAACAATTCCCCACTAGTGTAACTTATGCTCCTGGGGACTGATGGTATTTGAGTATATGTGGTGGCCCTGGGCTCAGTCGAGGCGCGGACGGGCGCAGACAGGCTTGCCTTTAGGGCAAATTCGGCGCGCTGGCGGCGCGCCCGCTGCGCGCGTCCACTGCGCGCTCGGTGGGCCATTGAGTTGAAATAGACAAGGGGCGTTGAGCAACTAGACCGCTCAGCGCCGGAAATGCCCCCAGCCCGGAAGTGTGTCTGCTCTCGCCTCCTCTGCACCCTCCGTTCAACCGGCACTTGCCGTGACAGAACGGGGTGCTTGGGGCTGAAACTAACACCGGGGAAGGAACAGGCAATGTGCAAAATAACGCAATACAGGTAGGAGATAGCACTGTTAAAAATGTTTTAAAACAAAGTTTGTAATAGCAGCTGAAATACTATGTCCGATTAATGAAGAGCCACCGCACTTCTACGAGTAGCCAAGCCGCGTAGTCTGTGTCGTCTGACTCGCGCTTGCTATGACCACCGTTTTAAAGTGAGGGGCGCTGAGCAACTAGACCGCTCAGCGCCGGAAATGCCCCCAGCCCGGAAGTGTGTCCGCTCTCGCCTCCTCTGCACCCTCCGTTCAACCGGCACTTGCCGTGACGGACCGGGGTGCCAGGGGCTGAAACTAACACCGGGGAAGGAACAGGCAATGTGCAAAATAACGCAATACAGGTAGGAGATAGCACTGTTAAAAATGTTTTAAAACAAAGTTTGTAATAGCAGCTGAAATACTATGTCCGATTAATGAAGAGCCACCGCACTTCTACGAGTAGCCAAGCCGCGTAGTCTGTGTCGTCGGGCACAAACGTTAGAATTGTGCATAAACGTTTTGATGTGATTTTTCGTAAATTATCAACTTGAGTTTGTACATAGACATTGTGAATAGAATGCCATGTCACCTAGGAAATGGTGCTAAATCCTGTTTGGAAACCTGTGTTTCCATTCTGTCATCAAATCCTGTCTTCTCAAAGAAAGTGGATAGCTCACAAACCCACCTCAGAAATATAACCATGTTGCAAACCTTTCCAAAAGAAGACTCAGGGGCAATATTTGTATCTCCTTTCATGTGGCTTCAAGCTAAAGTGAGTGAAACTCGCAATGGTTGAGTAATTACACTGCCTTTGATCTTGGTTTATTATAGTACAGAATGTTATGATTGTTTTCAGCAACACAGCACAATGTCACCCGTTGCATGCCACTACTGATCTCATCTTGCTTTTTACCTGTGTCTGAGCACGTGGGTTCCACCACAAAAATAGGAACTATCACATTTGTTTAAGTCTCTGGCTCCACTTCTTTCATGCATGTCAGACCTTTGGTAGCTGCAAAGCGCTATGGTTTAGGATCTACTGCCAGGCGTTCTTATCCTAACTCACTGCTCCGTATGAATTTCTAGTCTACCTGATGCAGGGCAGAGACAACTTCAGAGCCGGAGAATGGGAGTTTAAACTTAACAGCCGATCATGTTTTCAGGAAAGTGTCTTTGTGGTCAATGGATATGTGTGTTTGGTCGAAACAGACATGCAAATGGACATCAATTGATGTCCTTTAGTGCCAGAGGCTGATGAAATATCTGATAACTCCAGGCACTTTCATTAGCACCGAAGGGTTTTGGCTAAGAGATATCACTTGGGGTGGTTAAGGCTCAGATGACTCTAAGGGCTTGTTCCTCTAATAACTTAACGCATTTACTGTTGCTAAATTGACTCACAACACTTCTGGTCATAGCACACAAATGATGTGTTCCTTCCAGAAGCAGTCTTGAAAGAGTTCCCTTAAACCTTTGTGTCTTGTTTGTGGAAGAACCAGTTGATGGGCCTCCAGTCAAATATTTCCATGCGCTAACTCTCTCTACCACATATACATATAGGTATCTTAGATTTCCAGGAAGCAGACATGTAGGGCCTTATTTAGACTCTGGTGTACAGGATACTCCACCACTAACATGGCAGATGTCCCGTCTGCTGTATTACAATTGCATTGTATCCTATGGCACAAAAACCTCAATTCTACTCAGTCTTTCCGCGACTTTCAAAAGTCTCTGAAGCCATTCTAATTGAGGAGCGATATGAGGGAGAGACTCACTGCGCTTTAGCTAGTTTTAGTCTTTTCTCTCAGGTCGCTCTCCAGCGATCTCACAAGCTTCTTTCGCTGCCTCCTTCAAGCTCCTCTCCTGTTGAGCGTTATAAGGTTCAGAACTCAGGCCTCCTTTGCTTCATATTTACATTGCTACCAGGGCAATTTCAAAAAGTGCCTTTCGAGCACTACATTACTTATTCTGGTTTCACAGAGAACATAGGCTTGCCCTACCAGTTGTAACAACTCATAATCTATGCTTTATATTTGATGCACGCCCCCCTGCTTAATACCCAGGTAAATAAAGTTACTTCCACCTTCTATTTCTTGTGGAAAACATTCACCAAAATTAAACCTTAACTACCCTAGTAATTTTATAAAACCATAAATCAAACCCTATTCCCTCGCCAATAGATTATTGGAATTAATTGAACAATGGTTTACCAAAATACTTGTTATCTAGTCAGTGATCGGTTAAAAATGGCGCACGTGGTGTCTCTTCATTGGCTTGTAATCACCAAGCGCCTAACTTTAAAACTGCTCTTGTTTCTTCCACAAAGCTCTAAACAGCACCTGTCCAGCTTTTCTAAATCACTGATTTAGTAAATACCATCCTATGTAAGCTATTTATTCATCCAATTCTAACTTATTAGTGGTGCAGCATGCACAGTTTACCCTGTCTAGCTCAGAAATACATCAGTTCATTGGAATTAGCGATATCAAAAAGTGCCTCAGGTTCCTTAAAGCTCTGACAGTTAAAAGAATGTTTTAGAAGATTCAAGGAGTATCTATCTACAGGTCAATGTAAACACAGTTAACGGTAGACGGCCAAAGCGGATTTAATATGTAGGCTCTTTGTGGCAGTTCCAGTTAATTCATCACACGCCGAGGAAGTTGTAGAGGAAGACCAGGAGAACTGTCAGAGTTCAAGTTCTATTATTGATAGAAGATCCCATCAATCCATTAACCGCTCTACCTCGAACTGTCACTTTTCTCCACCAGAGTCCAAGAGCCACATTCCATCACCTGGGCAACCTACAGCCGGTAAAATCATAGTGCCCATGCTCACAGCTGTGCTAAACAGGGCACACAGAGCACAGTTGTGAGTATGACACTCTTGCCCAGCAGATGTTTAATACAGTCCATATACTATTCAAATTTTGGTACTTAGTTGAACAGCAGGAAAGCTTAAGTCAGTTTTCCTAAATGTGCATTTTTTCACATAAATCCTTTCTCTATAAACTGATTGTTTTCAGTTAGAACGAAATATCATAAGGCCTAATGCTACACAACAATTATGAATATATTTGGACCAACCTAAAATGTCAGCCCTTTACATGGATAATACATCCTGCACTGCAGCTCTATATGAAGTTAGTTCTTTAATACTCCAAATGCGGACCATATTTTCAACCTAATAAAAACCAATGGAAGAAAGACATCTTGAAAAAGTTTTTTTGCGAATACTTGTAAGTTCCAGAAAAATATTGCATTCATTCTTTTAAGCTTTACAAAATATCATATTTTAGTTTTACTGTCAGCGACGTATGCACATCATGCGACAGCATATACACATTCATCATTTCATGATGACAGAAAGCATGCCCTTTTGTTGTAAAGTGTAAGTTCAGAGGCATCATCCAAAAACAATATATATAGTTCTTAAATTTTGTGCCCATAAATCATGGACACTTTGTATCAAGTATGAAGAGTCATTGGTGTTCATTTAGGTCCACTTTAGTGATTCAGAGAGGGCTTATTCAGTACTCGGTTTGAAGTCAATGTCTCTCTCCTACAATAGTAACACCTCCTTATTTAGTGATACATTGGAGAGAAATATGGAGGTACGTTCCCTAAGAAATGCTACTTGTTATTTTATGGATTTGTCTAAAACAAAGACACTCTCCACAATACTGAACCTGCCCTCGGTGCTGTCTAAAGCACAATACACATTTTCATCCTGGAAGTAAACAGATCATCATTATGTTTGTAGTTTAATAATGGTGTAAGGGGTTGTTTCTTGGTTATATTGCCCAATGCATTAAACTGAATTACATTCTTGCATTGATCTTGATTCCTGTGTGGGTGTGGCCCTAGTACCAAGGATAAATAGCATAGGTGAAAGAGAACAGCCAAGCAACACTAGAAGTTATTTTAGATGAAATGTGTTCTTTGTAATAACGATGAGAGTGATCATAGTTCCACTATTGAAATATTATTGTTATGTTCTTGAAGAAGGTAGTCCGGTCTAATAGTAAGGTTAAAGGTAGATTTATTCCAATAAAAGAGTACAGCACCAAGGAGCCTCACAAAGCGTCTCTCATCATCAGCCTCCAGTAGGTTAACTGCTCCACTGGAGCTTCCAAGATAATAACATTCTACAGTGCAATGCAATCAGAGTTGAAAGATGCAACAAGGAGGTACTACATAATCAGTGCAAACATAAGGATATAACACACCTTCCCCCTTCAAACAAAAACAAAAATAATATGAAGAAAAACATAACCTTCAATGAACATGAAAAATTACAATGCAAGAGAACATTACGTGATATAATATTCAAGATATTTGGGCTTGAACTTTTGTCTTGTGCATGACATTTCCATAATATTTGAACAACCATGTACAGAAGAATCTTCAAACCTACTTGTAGTTTCTTCAGTTAATGTTTTTTTGGTTAAACCTGACTTTGAATCTCTTTCCTGCAAAACATTTTCCTGCACATTTACCTGCTCAGAGACAGCAGAAAAAACATCTGTAGACTTAGAAAAATCATAGTTATTCTGAACATCCATTTGTGAACAGTCATTGTTTTGAACAAACTCAGAATCTACTGTTACATTCACATCCATAGGAAAATTAGTCCTTCCTTTGACACCGTATGTGGAATTCTCATTATGGAGAGATTCGGTAGAATTGACAAGGCTATCTTCTACTTTAGCAACGCTCCATTTACTCTACCACTTGCCACCCAAGACCATGACTGCATGTTTACTAATTTTAACAATTTCAGTCTCAGGATAACATTTTTAACCCCTTTTTTTAAAAGGTCTCCTTACATGGACACATTCACCCACGGTGAAACATTCTTCCTTAACACGTTTGGCTTCGTCATACCTGATTTTAGATTTGGCTTGTCTCTCCTAATCTTACCTGATCATGGTCAGGAACATGATCATGAATACCAGCATTAGCAATGACCCATTAAGGAGATAGTTCATTAAAGGACTGTCTACCCCTCAACATGGCAAAGGGAGTAACGCCTGTAGTGGAGTGCGGGGTATTGTTGTAGGACCAAACTTTATCACTCACCACATCTTGTATATGTAGTCCAGAGGAAGAAGCAAGTTGAATGGAATCTTTCAAAATACGGTTTACCCTCTCCACTAAACCATTTCCTTGTGGACTATAGAGGGCAGTAGTGAGATGTTTAACCCCAAGGTTGTTTAAAGAACTTTTCATATTGTGTGAAACAAATTGTACTTCGTTATCCGACACTAAAAATGCAGGTATACCTTCAGAACGAAATAGCTGTCTCAAAAATGTAATCACATTTTCAGTGTTGGGTTCTCACAGAAACTTGTATGAGACCCACTTTAAAAAATAATCCACAAGTGTCACAATATATCAAAATCCATCATTCAATCCACTGATGGGACCAACAAAGTCAAGATAGTTTCTCCCAAGGTCTCTGGGGAAGATTGACAGGGCATAAGGGAGAGTTATGAGTACGAAGGGTTTTCTCTGCATGTCCACACTCGCTGCAATTACTTAAAATGGTTTCAACCAAAATATCCATTCCAGGCCACCAGTAATCTTTTTTTCATTCCTGTGATGCCTACATGTCCTTTATGTGCCAAATTAATGAGTTTATTTCTTAAATTAGCAGGGGGAACAAGTGAAGAACTTGCCTTCTACACTTAACTCATCTTTAACCTTAAAGTAAGAAATGAACTCCTTTACAATTTGAGCTTCTCTGGGCCAACTGCTACAAATACATTTTTTAAGAGTAACTTGGCATATGTCAGATGTAGATGCTCGTTCTCAGTCAAGGTGAGAAATAACCTCTTTGGCCAAAATGAGACCATCCAATAAACCAACAACAGCTTCCTTCTAATCAGCAATGAGATCATCATCAGTAGTATTAGAAGGGCATCTGGAAAGAAAATCTGCTTTAAAATGTTTCCCTCTTGGAATATGTCTCAGAGAGAAATTGTAATCATACAATTTGGAAAATAAACGTATCAATCTAGGACTAGCATTTCTTAATCCATTGTTGTTCCAAATGAAAACTAAAGGTTTGTGATCAGAAACGAGAACAAACTCTCTTCCCCACAAATATGTAGCAAAATGTTCGACACAAGCAAGTGCTTCCTTTTTAATGGTGTTATAATTTTTTTCCGCTGTAGAGAAGGGAAGAGGTGTGGCACTGCGGCTAGGGCGACTGACGCCGGAATCTGGGGATCACGGTTCGATCCCCGGCGGCAGATTAGCCCAGCACCATGTGACTCTGGGTAGTAGCTTGCTTAATCTTTCCGATGGCCCCCAGTGCCTAGAGACCCTTACGGGTGATTGTTTGCGCTTTACAAATGTGGCTTCTTCTTCTTCTTATTAATGCAACTGTATTCTCAACACCATCAACCATTTGACCTAGAATAGCACCGAGACCTAAATTGCTTGCATCTACTGTGACATTAGACATAGCATTCTCAGCATAAGGTTTAAGAGCAGGTGCATTTATAATTAAATCTTTTACATTTTTAAAATGATCTTGTTGTTCATCTCCCCAAATGAATTTCACATTACTTTTGACAAATTTTCTCAAGGGTTCACCAGCAAATGCAAAATTCTGAACAAAACGAGAATACTAGTCACTTAGACCTAAGAAAGATCTTAATTGATCTTTGTCAGATGGCTGGGCACAGTCACAAATCGCTTTAAGTAGATCTTGTTTGG
The DNA here is from genome assembly GCF_964204655.1 of Triturus cristatus. Lineage (NCBI taxonomy): Eukaryota > Metazoa > Chordata > Amphibia > Caudata > Salamandridae > Triturus > Triturus cristatus. The sequence continues at coordinate 531,127,600 of NC_140586.1, forward strand.
GTCTAATGCCAGTAGCAGAAATTACATGACCTAAATATTCGACTTCACTCAATACAAATTAGCATTTTTGTTTTTTGACTGTCGTCCCATGTTTTTCCAAAATCTCCAGGACTTGATTTAATTTAACAAAGATGCTCTTGAACATTGTTAGTAGATATTAAGATGTCATTTTGATAGGCAAGTACATCCTTGATGTTACCTAATAATTGGAACATTGGAACATAAGTTTTTGAAAAACTGATGCTGCGGACGCAAGTCCCAAGGGCATTCTAAGGAAACAAAAAGCACCAAATGAAGTATTAAAAGCAGTCAAATCTCTAGAATCCATGTGTAATTCTATTTGAAGATACACCACCCTTAAATCAATAGTAGAGAAAATGTTAGTGCCCTTTAATTGAGCTAACATGTCTTGAATACAAGGTAATGGAAAGCAATCAACTGGAATATTCTTATTCAAGGATTTCAAATCAATGCAGAGCCTAAGTTCATCACAAATCTTTTTAAGGCTACGACAATGGGAGAAATCCATAATGAAGAATCAATGGGTTCTATAACTCCATCAGAACACAATATTTGGAAGTGTTCTTTCAACCTTTCTCTGATACTAAAGGGAACATGTCTTACTTTGTGTATTACTGGAATGGCATCAGGTTTGAGAACAATTTTATGTTGAAATACTTTGACTGAACCAAGGTTATCTTAAAAAACAGTTTGATGATTATTAATAACTTGATCTAAAGAAGTAGCATCAACATGTATGGCATCAACTAAAGAAATAGGAACATACGTACCAGGTCTCAAAACCATTCCAAATTTCCCTTGATCTCTCCAACCAAGGATATTGTAACCTTTCTTGGCTACATAAACTTTTGAATGAATTAATCTATCCTAGAACATGAAATCATCAGTGAAATAACCCATCATGTAAATCTCCCGACCTCCAAATGCTACTGTGAGAATGTCAGGAGGAAGTAATTTAATGTCTGTCCATTCTTTTAAAAATAATGTATCTGAAAGGATAGTAACTGGAGAACCTGAATCAACTGTGACTTTGGTGAGAATATTGCCAATTTTAATGTCACAAACAGGATCACCTTTCTCAGAATGTGTAGGAGAGTGTAACATATCAACAGACAACAGAATTTTGTTAACCTGAAAATTGTTAGTATCTATATCTGAAGAGACATTCAAATCTTGAGTGTCTAAACTCATTCCCTTGGATTTATTTTTGCAAACCTTCGCAAAATGTCCAGACTTTTTACAATTAGTACACATTTTTCCAATGGCTGGACAATTAGGCGCATTGCCTAAATGAGGTTTAGAACCACATCTAAACACTGAGTGATTCTGTCTGACTTCTTTATATCAGACTTTTTAGAAGAAGGTTTCTTATACTGAGAAGAATTTAAAGTAGGTTTTTGTGAGATTTTGCTTACTGCTTCAGTGACAATATTTTTAGATTTAACTAGTTCTTTAGAAGCTAACACTGAACGTTCAATCCCTCTGGCTATTTCTAAAGTTTCTGCTAAGGATGGATTTCTACCACACAGAGTTCTTTCTTGAACTTTGGAGTCAAAACAGTTTACAACAATTTGATCCCTTTAGTATTGTTCTAAGGGACCCTCAAATTCACAAGAAGAAGCTAGTACGCTTAGTTCAGCTACAAAATTGTCAATGTTCTTGTGTTCATGTTGTTTACGGGTGTAAAATGTATGTCTTTCTACAATAATGCTGGGTTTGTCCTTGAAATGTTTTTCTAATCTGCTAACGGCTTCAGTAAATTCATTCCAATCATCTGAAGGAGGAAGAACAATGGGGGGTTGATGATCAAAAATTCTCTGACCCTCAGATCCTAAGCAATTGTATAACATAGCATTTGTTCTGACAGCTGAGAATTTCACCCCATCAATGGCTATTAAGTAGCTATTAAAGGATTTGTACCACTGGCTCCGAAAGGAAAGGAGACGGAAGAATAGCCGTTTGAAGAGCCATATCTGAAAAGAATTGGTTAAACATACAGTCTGGTAAAACAGTGTAAGGTAATGATCATACAGAAGTATGCAAATAAAAAAGTTGTTCTGAAAAATACATATGATCACACTATAAATATGAAAAATAATAGTACTGCAATGAAAATAATAAGATCAGGTTATTGCACTAGAGATCAGGTATTCGCATCTCCGCGCTTAAAGTACTTGCACTTGTGAATGAAGTCTACACGTAAAATGAGGCGTGCGCGTCACCGCACTGAAAGTACTCACAAAATTAAGTTCTTCAAGAGAAGCCTCCTCACATGTAGAATCAATGGAAGGTAGAAGAAAACCAATTTTGAGGAGGTGTGCGCATCACCGCGCAAAATGCAGAAAAGAAAAATGATTTTTTTTCTTTTTCTTGAAAATGTAGCGTTGCTAGGAAGCTTTGAATGGTGTGCGCATCACAGCGCAAAATGTAGAATCAGAATGGAGGTCGTATCGTTGCTAGGAAACACAGCTCATACGCAGCAAGTTCATGCGACATGCACAACATGTAGTTGATGTGCTTAACGTGTGACGTCAGCAAGTAGCATAGAATAATAGAATGAACAATCCAGGAGAAGAGAACGCCGAAGATATGGTCCTCAAAGTTCCAGGAATTCATGGTAAGAAAATGTCGAACGCAGAGTAGATTTAAAGAATGCTGAATTTGTTGGTGAAGATTCGCAATACAACTTCCAAATGAATTGGGACTGAAGATCGTCGAGTCGAAATACCTGTGAAAAACTCACAGAGACAATGTGAAGGAGCACAGAACACGACAGCAAATGCAGTCAAATACTCACAAATAAATTGTAGCTCGACCAAAGTCCTCGATAATAGCAATGAAATGAAAGTAAAACGAAGGATGATGCCCCCTCCACGATGAAAGTAAATGTCCAATTGAACTCTAGGCATAAAAGGCAGGGTCCGTTCCATGTATAAAATAGATGAGCCAGCCAAGTCTTAAAACGGTATGCCAGTTAAGTTCAAAGTAAGGCGTAGAGGAGTCCCATGCAAAATGGATGATAAGGGATTCAGTAATGGTGGATAGAAATTGCTGAAATTTTTATGAGGTACTGAAGTAGAGATCCAGTAGTTGAAGACTTCAGAAGAAATGCACACAGAAAAGGGTTCTTGTGCCCTCTGCCCGCTCGTCGCCAATTTATGTTATGTTCTTGAAGAAGGTAGTCCAGTCCAATAGTAAGGTTAAAGGTAGATTTATTCCAATATTAGAGTACAGCACCAAGGAGCCTCACAAAGCGTCTCTCATCATCAGCCTCCAGCAGGGTAAATGTTCCACTGGAGCTTCCAAGAGAATAACATTCTACAGTGCTAGGCAACTATCAGAGTTGAAAGACGCAACAAGGAAGTACTACATAATCAGTGCAAACATAAGGATATAACAATTATTTCTAATATTTATGTATGAAGCATTGATTCTGCCAACTTTTCAGTTTCCAAACCACAAGGATTGGTTCTTTTTGAACTATTTTAACCGTTATGATGTCAACATTAGATGGTATGTCATTCACACCCGAATGCAAGTTGAGTGGGGATTTCTCAAGGTGTATGGTTGCCATACCATCTGTGGTGCTGTCCAGAATACTCACATTATGTTGCATTTTTCAAATGCAGAACATATTAAGCATGGTCATCAACAATCTGTCTGTTAACTGGTGAACAGATATACATCTTGGCAATGGTACTGAAGAGCTGCTGTGTAAAGGTCTCTCTCAAATTTGCCTGTCTTTCACAGAGTTCAAGTTGTTTTATTGATAGAAGATCCCATTCATCCATTAACCCTTCTCCCTCCAACTGCCACTTTTCTCCCCCAGCATCCAACAGCCACATTCCATCACCTGGGCAACCTACAGCTGGTGACATCATAGTGCCCATGCTCAAAGCTGTGCTAAACAGGGCACACAGAGCACAGTTATGATTACATCACATCTCCCCCCTTGAACAATTAACCAAAAACAAAACAGCGAGAATGTATAAACATTACGTAAAAAGAATAAGAAAGTGCATAGAACAGCAATTCCAATAAGTGAAGATAACAGCTATGCACTCCAGCAGATATTAGACAAAATCCTCCAAGTACTTTAATTTCCTCACCACCCTGCTGGACCTTCGTGCTTCCAAGTATTCATTTGCAGATGAAAGAGCCTTGCTGTCGCCAGGCAAACCCTTAAACAGGACAACTCTGTTCAGATTCCAATTACGATGGGCCTGGGTTCAAACAGCATTGTTGAAAGTCTTAACCACTTGAATAGGTTTATAAAAACTTTCCTACACATCCCAATCTAGAACTCTTTACCGCAACATGTTCCCCCACCTGTATTTCCAACTTCTTTACAGATTTCTTAACATCAAAGTACTCTTTCCTCTGCAGTACTTTCTTTTCTTCTCTCAAGTGCCAACTTACATCATCTAACTCCTTGCCCACCTCGGCCTCATGATTGATGACCCAGGATGGCTCCACAAGAGTGTTAGGGAGCCTACCTCTAAACAACTGAAACTGAGTTTTACCTGTGGTGCAATGAGGCATGATCCTATACGTTTCAATTTATCATATTAATTCCTCCCTCCAATTAAGAGAATTAGATTTGCCCATGGCGATGGTCTCCTTAATCACCCTATTTAACCTTTCTACCAAGAACACTTCTTTCTTTCAATTGTCCTTTCCAACAGTCGGTCGGAAGAACCCGTTTTGTTCCCCTGAAAAGCAAGCCCTTGTTGGTACGCAACTCATCCTTAATGGTCCAAAATGTTTGACAATCAGCAGAACTCTTCCTTTTATCACTCCACCAACTTTCTAAAAAATGCATGACTTTCCCCAGAACTTCATCCTCAGATAGTTCTTCATGCCACCTTTCTGCTGAAATGGCTTTACATTCAACCTGGCACACAAAACCAGCCTCCTCATCAGGCCATGCATCAATCTCCAATGTGTCCACCCCTGCCGGCACCAACCTTGGAAGGGTGTTGGCAACAGTGTTCTTCACGCCAGATAAATATTACATTTTAAAATTGAATTCCTGCAGCACAATCACTTATTTGGTTATCCTACTGGAAACTATATCCACACCTTTCTTTGTGAATACCTCAATAAGGGGCTTATGATCTGTCTGCACAACAAAGTTTGATCCCCACAAACCTTTTTCCAACTTCTTTATGGCCCAGAACACTGCCAGGGCCACCCTCTCAATTACTGAGTATCTGGTCTCTGCATCCTTCAAACCACGCAAGACAAACATGATGGTGTTCACACCATTACCACAACATGTTGCAAAACTGCACCAAGTCCTTTCACACTAGCATCCGTAGTTACAACAGATAACTTCTTGGGATCAAAGTTTTTGAGCTTAGGAGCAGCACTGAGAAGTTTCTTTAAACTCACGAACTCCTCCTCACACGCATCATCCCAGGTAAATGCAACACCTTTCCTTAGATGACACTTCATGTTACCACTCCTGTCAGGAAGATTTCTGACAAATTTCCCATAAAACCACCATGCCCAAAAATGTCATCAATTCCTCCCGTGAGCTGGGTGAACTCATGCAAATAATGGGGTTTCGACTAACTCCACCTTGGGAAACATCCCCTCCCCAGAAATGGTATGACCCAAGTAGTCAACAGTTCTCATACCAAACTTGCATTTCTCTGCTTGATTAATAAGGTTGGCATCAGTTAGTCTACTCAAAACTTCTCTCAGACAATTTTCATGATCTACCTCACCTTTCCAAAGACCAAGATGTCATCCTGGTACACACAGACACTGTGAGCCCCTTTAAGGACTCTTTCCATTATCCTTTGAAAGATGGAGGCCGCAGAGACCAGACCCAAAGGAAGCCTGACAAATCTGAACGTGCCAAAGGGAGTCAGAAATGCGATCAAATCTCTGGAGGACTCCTTCAATTTAATCTGGTGATACGCTGATGTGAGATCTATGCTGCTAAAGACAGTTGCTCCACTCAGCAGCAGAACCAGTTCCGTTATATTAGATAAGGGGTACCTATCCACAATAACACATTTATTGAGATGCCTCAAATCCACACATAAGCACAGGTTACCATAGGCCTTTCTAGCAGCAATTGTAGCGTCAAGCCACCCTGTACCTTCCACTTCCTCTATATTGCCACTCTTCTTGAGTGTCTCAATTTCCTCTTGCATTTCCCCATATACCACAATTGGTATACTCTTCACCTTACAGCACATGTGTTGTGCATGAGTCACCAAACGTATTTCACGCTCATGGTCTACTAAACAACCCAACTCTTCCTTAAACACCTGAGGAAATTTGCCTCTCATTTTCTCAACCAACTTAACTTTTCCCACTAAAGTCACAGAACATAATGTTCCTCTTTCTTTCATAAAAATGGGATTGGGCCCACTGGGGTCCAGCAGAACTCCCAATTCACCTTGATGTAACCAACTGATGACACTATCACCTTTCTTTGATACATAAATCTCTCCTGAAGCCAACAGCTGTTTGTACTCAATCATACCCTACATTTTTTTTAGCGTTATGGGTTCCTCACCATAGGCACATAACCTGATATCAGACTTGCTCAAGGTTATATGGTTCAGTAGATTGTTTTGATAAAATGTGTTGGGGACAATAGTTATTCTTGCCCCAGAATCAAATAGAACATTTGTCTATTGCACCATACATAGGGATGGTATCTACTGGTGAACTCTTCACCTTACCCTCTCCATTCACCTGTAAAACTATCTGACCACAGACAAAGTCAGAACTTCCATCCTCCTGGACACACTCCAAGTCCACACTTACATCCTTAACTCTAGGTCTAGCAGTTTTCGCTTTGCAGGCAATGTCGAAGTGTCCTTTCTTCTTACACTTAGTGCAAACTGCCTTAAGAGCTGAGTAACCTTTGTCATTAGCCAAATGCCCCCTTTATCACATCTATAACAGTTCCTTGCCCCCAATTTTCCATTACTGCTCTCTTCATCAGTCTTTCCCACACCCTCTTTACCTTTCTCTTTCACTACCTGTACACTGAGATCCTTCTCTTTTTCCTTCTTGATGACCCCGACACATTCCATGGAATGCTCCACAAGTTTTGGATGACTAACACTTCATCTAATGTGGGTTCATCTTTCAACCAAAACACATCTCACACTTTTTCAATCACACATCCAACCATGAACTGATCACAGATGTGCTCCTCCATCATGCCCCCAAAGTTGCAAGAAGATGCAAGCCTGTGCAAGTCTGTGACATACGTTTCAATAGACTCCCTCTCACTCTGGAACCTCCTGGCAAAGTGATACCGTTCCAGGATAGTGCTAACTTTTGGAAGATAGTGTTTGTCAGGTTTTTTGATACACAACTCATATTCATTTAAGTCTTCAATATCTGCTTGTGAGGGTTGTGGTAAGTGGTCATAAACATCCTGAACCTCAGCGCCTAAACAGTGCATGAGGAGAGCAGTTTTACGTTCCACACTTAATGTTGCACAGCACACCCATGCGTATCTTTCAAAAACTTTTTTCCACTCCTGCCACTTAATAGGATGTGAACCATGACTGACCCTGACAAATACTGGTGCCGGAATGTTTAACACAGAAGAGTTTACCTCAACAATCCCTTTTTGTGGATGCACCAATCCCTTACCAAAGATTTAAATAAACTAAGTGGAAAAAATAAAATGTTGAGGGTGTTAGACAGGAGGAATTATCCTCTGAGGATATTATCCAAGATAATGTACACAAAATGCTCCATAAAGTTAAAAAAGATTCAAAGAAAAAAAATGACATTGAAGTGTTATGAAGTGCAATGAGGTGTAAAACATCACAAACTCCACATGAACAATAAAGTTAGAACAATAACCGTTCTTTTAAAAAAAAAAATCCTTGTGGTACCAAAATAAACCAGTAGAGGGCTCAACTCAAGGCAAGTATCATTGAAGAGACAGTTTGGCCACAACGTGAGCAGGAAAACTTCCAAGAATTAACTTGAAAGCGGAGTGAAATAAACGCAGAAAGGTTTGCTGTGCCTATCAGCGAACAGGCGGAAATTATGCAAGTCGGAAACCACCAGAGCAGCCTACTACAACCTAAGCAGACTGACGAAGCTGTGCCTATCGACGCAAATCAAGACAGGCGTGTCTCTTGAAGGCAGAAGGAGACCGTTTGAACCAACAGAGCAGCCTACCACAACCCGGGCAAACCGAGGAAGCTGTGCCTATCAGCGCAAATCAAGACAGGCGTGTCTGCTGAAGGCAGGAGGAGACAGTCTGGATCACGCATAAGCAGGCAATGGTGGAAAGCTGGAACTCAGTCTACCACACACCAGGGCAAACAGAACGAAGCAGTGCCTATCAGCGCAAGACACAGCAGGCGTGTCGCTGAAGGAAGCAGCAGTGGAGCAGCGAGGCAGCGAGCTGTGCGTGTCAGCTTGAGAGCACCTCCTTGAAGGTAACTGAGCAGTGCTGCGATTCAAAGTTGGCTGCAAAGCGAAAGGCTGCACAAGCCAAACAGTCATGTAAAGCAGGGTTCACCCAAAGCTGAGTCCATCAGCGAAACACCCAGGCTACTCCAAAAAGCAAGGGAAACTATGAGGAGATAGCAAACAGGTGGTGCTCCTAATTAAAATACAACCACTTTCCTGTGGCGATGCAACGCAGAGCACAATGGAAAGTTGAGCATGTCAGCAGAGTGCACAAGCCGATCCACCCCCCATGAAAACTGTGGCGTGACACAGAATGGGCTGTGCCTGTCAGCGTGTACGCTCAGGCTTGACAGCAGTTCTTGATTTGAATGTAACCGCTTCCTTGGCAGTCTCTGCACAACAGCAGGAGACCGCTCAGAACTTTACAAAAAGATGCAACCAGCGGGGAAAAGCTCTGGTTACAACTGCCACGTCAGAAAATGAAATAGATCTGTTTTAGAATTGAATGTCTGCCAGAGAAGGGAAAACGGACTCAGCTGTAGACATGTTGAGCAGGGTAGTTGTAAGAACAAAACGATCTCAACCACAGCTGCTCCTTGGTGTTTAGATCCTCTAACTGCTGACTACGTCAGTGTGGCAGTTCAAGTTAATTCATCAAACGCCAAAGAAGTTGTAGAGGAAGCCCATGAGAACTGCCAGAGTTCAAGTTCTTTTATTGATAGAAAATCCCATCCATTCATTAACCACACTCCCCCCAACTGTCACTTTTCTCCCCCAGAGTCCAAGAGCCACATTCCATCACCTGGGAAACCTACAGCCGGTGACATCATAGAGTCCATGCTTCCAGCTGTGCTAAACAGGGCACACAGAGCACAGTTGTGATTACCACACTCTTGCCCAGCAGATGTTTAAAACAGTCAATATAACATTCAAATTCTGGTACTTACTTGACCAGCAGGAAAGCTTATGTCAGTTTTCCTAAATGTGCATTTCTTTACATGAATTCTTTCTTTATGAACCGATCTAAGGAGCCTAGCTGTGCCGCAATTGATCGTTTTCAGTTAGAATGAAACATCTACAAGGCTTAATGCAACTCAAGAATTATGAACATATTTTAACCAACCTAAATTGTCAGCTCTTTACATGGATTAAACATACTGCACTGCGGCTCTATATGAAGTTAGTTCTTTATTACTCCAAATGCGGGCCATATTTTCAACCTAATGAAAACCAATGGAAGAAAGACATATTGAAAACTTTTTATTCAAATTCTTGTAATTCCAGAAAAATATAGCATGAATTATTTTACGCTTCACAAAATACAAAATATCATATTTTAGTTTTACTTTCAGCGAAGTATGCACATCAATGCGACAGCATATACACATTCATCATTTGATGATGACAGAAAGCATGACCTTTTGTTGTTATGCGTAAGTTCAGTGGCATCATCTAAAAACAATATAAATATTTCCTAAATTTTGTGACAGTAAATCATGGACACTTTGTATCAAGTATGAAGAGTCATTGGTGTTAATTTAGGTTCACTTGAGTGATTCAGAGAGGGCTTATTCAGTACTCAATTTGAAGTCAATGCCTATCTCCTACAATAGTTACGCCACCTCATTCAGTAATAAATTGAGAAATATGGAGGTACATTCCCTAAAAAATGTTTATTGTTATTTTATGGATTGTCTAAAACAAGGGCACCCTCCCCAATACTGAACATGCACTCGGTGATGTCTATAGCCCAATTTACATTTTCCTCCTGGATGTAAACAGATCATCATTTTGTTTGTAGTTTAATAGGACAGTAAGGGGATGTTTCTTTTCTTTTTTTTAATATATTTTTTATTATTTGACAAACAAAAAACAAACATTAGCAGTTGCATGATCATACAGGAGGGGCAGACCAATGGGCATCAGCGGTGCAGAAGGCAATACACAAAATACAATTGTGCATGGTGGAAGGTCTAGGGCGAAGGGGGATCGTCACATGCAGGGGTTAAGGGGGGCTGACAAATATCTCCTCGATAGGAGTTAAGGGGTTGTTTCTTGGTTATATTGCCCAATACATGAAACTGAAGTACATTCTTACATTGATCTTAATGCATGTGTGGGTGTGGCCCCAGTACCAAGGACAAATAGTATAGCTGAAAGAAAACAGTCAAGTAACACTAGAAGTTATTTTAGATAAAATAGGTGTTCTTTGTAATAACGATGAGAGTGATCATAGTTCCACTATTGAAATATTATTGTTATGTTCTTGAAGAAGGTAGTCCGGTCTAATAGTAAGGTTATTATTTCTAATATTTATGCATGAAGCATTTAATATGCCAACTTTTCAGTTTCCAAAACATAAGGATTGTTTCTTTTGAACTATTTTAACCGTTATGTTGTCAACGTTAGATGATATGTGATTCACACCCAAATACAAGTTGAGCGAAGAGGCATATGGTTGCCATACAAACTGTGGTGCTGTCCAGAATACACAGATTATGTAGGATTTTTAAAATACAGTACATATTAAGCATGGTCATCAACTATCTGTTTGATTGACTGGTGAACAGATGTACACCTTGGAAATGGTACTGAAGAGCTGCTGTGTAAAGGTCTCTCTCAAATTTGCCTGGCTTTCACATTCAGAGAGTAGACATGGTGCTGCAAAACCATATCGTAGAATATATTTTCTTTCTTTGATATTGGTACTGTACCGAGAAAATTAAAGGAAGCTGGTGTTCTCCATTGTTGAAAAAGCATTACTGAATAACACATTTGTGGGTGAAAGTATGGTTGTCATCATTGTGGTTAAGATTAGTGATACACGTAATTCCGTTTTGGTTGCAATCCAGATTAGTATGTATTTTAGTTTGACTTCTGTGATCCATTGTTCTTGTCATAGAATGTGCTCTATCCAAATCTATACATTTAGATGTTGTGATAGGCCGTGTCTACTCTAAATCCCATTGAAGTCCCCTTCAGTTGAAGAAAGAAGCTTTTGTCATCACGGAAAATGTTATGATAGAAGGTGAAATGCTGCAGTTCAGGAGAAATGCTGATAAAGTGTCTTGTGGGGGATTTTTCAATAAGGTCCATTCCACTGCTCCAATGCTACCCTTGTGTGGCAAAGACGTATATAACGAACGAACATCCATGGCACTTAAAATGTATTGTTCTTCTGTGGACATTTTGTATGGCTTGTAGTTTTTTTTGTTTTTAGAAAATCGAGGAAGGTATGCATTGAACTCTACGTTGAAGAAAAAAATCCATAACTATGCCCATGGGTTGGTGGATAGAGTCCACGGCTGATATGATGGGACACATGAGAGGAATGTATGGACCGTTGTGTATTTTTGGCAGCAGTGTGGAGTTCTGGGATACTCTGGGATTTAAAAAAATGTAAAATGTTTTCTGCAATCCATTATAGATCTTTAGCTTTCCCCAGAATGGTCTGTAATGTTTTGAGGTAGGTGAGTGAATTTTTTAGATGTACTTTCAACTTAGAAGAGTAGAAGTCGGTGTCCATGATAAATACAGCACCAATTTTATCTGCCATTTTGATGATTATATTCAGGTTGTCAGCTAGTTTTTGTAAAGCCTTAATTTCTTTGTTGGTAAGATTACTTTTTATAGGGTTGTGCTTGAGGTTTATAGTGTTGATGTCTTACAACACCAATTCTTCAAAAGCATCAATAACTTTGTGACTAGTTGGTGGCATGCATTTAGATTGTTTCTTAAATTCCACTGGTTTATTTCTTTTACTGCCAGATGGCGTTTCTTAAGTTTAAACAGCTTTATTGAAGCAAATAAGAACATAGGTACAGTAAGAAATTGCAAAAAATAACAAGCAAAATGTATAGCGAGGTAGAATGAGAACTTAAAATAACTACCATTGTCAAAAAACTAAAACCAAAAAATGAAAGCAATAGTGAAAGGTTGTACCTTAAAACAAGATAGCATTTTCCAATTTTTTCGAAATGGAAAGAAAGAAAGAGAGAGAGAAAAGAAGAGCAGAAGAAAAAAAAAAGGCAAGAAAGGAAACGAAAAGACTAACCAAAAAGACCAAAAGAAATCAACATCCTTACCAGATATCGTATGTAAGACTATCAAGGTACAATCACTATACAATTTCTGAAAACAGAATAAGAACCATACATTGACCTATAGGAACTATATAAAAGAAATGGAACATAATACTCATGGCGGCTGAAAACCAAAGGAACTGTCTTCGTTACCTAATGCAGAGGAGGATAAATAGTTGGTGAGTGGAGACCAGAAGGCTTTCTTTCGAAGAAGTTGCTGAGATGTGATGGCAGAGGCTCTATCCAGCCTGTGGTGATAGCAAAGAAAGTTCCACCAAGCAGAAAAAGAGACCTTAATGGCATCCTTCAAATTAGAGGTAATTACCTGAAAGGCAATAGCAATTAACACATCCACAAAAATGCCTACCCTGTGGGATCCAAACCAATTTGCAGAATTACTACCCAAGAATATGGAGTAGATATCAAAGGGAAAGTTGATAGAGCAAATGGAGGAGATTGATTCACATGCCTTGGTCCAAAATGAGATAATTCTAGAGCAAAGAAAAAAGGAGTTTATAAATGTGCTGGGTATGTTTTTACAAGACCAGCAGTTCAGGGATAAATCAGAACTATACTTGGAGAGAGATAATGGAGTTAAAAACAACCTCTGATAGAAGTAATAAAGAGTTTGGGTGGTACTGGCAAGACAGGAGGTATGGTGTATGCGTGCCCAAATAGAGTTCCATGTGTGAATAGAGAGGGCACGCTGCAAATCACATTCCCATAGAAGTTCAACTTTACTCGTGGGGCAACTGGGAGAAAACAAATGAAGATATTTTTAGATATGAGAGGCCCGAAAGGAAAGAGAGGTGGATAAAGGTTCTAAAATTGGGTCTGATGTGGAGTGGGAAGATCCAGAGAGGAGAAAAAACTGGTTAGTTAAAAGCAATCTTAAAGAGTCGTACCTAAGAAGTGAGGAGGCAGGCAGGCAAAACTTAGATTGAACTTCCTGAGGATAAAGAAAAAGCGAACCATGTAGTATATGTTTAACCTGGAAGATCCCCTCAGCCGCCCAATCTTTCCAGAAAATAGTACGATTGGAAAGTTTAATGGATTTGTTATGCCAAAGAGGTGAGTCTAGGAACATTTGTAGAGGTGTATGGGATTTGCACATGACTGGATAGAAGGTTGAAATAAATTGTGAAATGGTTGGGGAATTAAATGAATGAGGAGGATGGGTGAAATTGGCTAACAAGAAAAAAGGGAAAGGGTGAATCAAGGATTCCCCCAATGTATGCCAAACCGATGTGGGGGGTTCTTCCGAAGAGAACAAGTAAGGTAACGCTTGACGGATTAAAAAAGAAGAGTGATACTGGCGAAAATTAGGAAAATGGGCACCTCCCCGATCCTTAGAGCAGATAGGAAAGATAGAGAGATATGAGCTTTCCAACTATTCCAGAGAAATTTACTAAAAACACCATTACGAGTTTAAAACAATTTTAATGGAAATTTCACTGGTAACATGGACAGATAGAAGTTGATAACAGGGAGCATCATCATTTTGATTGTGTGCAATCTACCCCACCATGACAGAAATAAGAGGGACCATTTTCCTGCCATGTTATTCACTTTTAATAGAACATTTTCCAAATTAAGCTGAACCGTTCTCACAATTGAAGAATAATATTTAATTCCCAGACAAGTGATACTATTGATGTTCCATTTGAAATCAGTCCCATCAAACATGCTTTTTAAACAATATTTGTTTAATGGAAGCACTTCGGATTTAGAAAAATGTAACTTGTATTCAGACAAGGCGGCGTAAGAAGATAAGAGATCTGCAAAGGCGGGCAAAGAGGTAGGGGGATCGGACATGTATAGCATAATATCATCCGCATAAGCTGTAAATTTGATTTCAATTGCCTTGTGCTTAAATCCATGAGTGTGTCATGATTCACTCCCTGTGCTCTTGTTCCCACCACCAGGGGGCCGAATTGTGGGGCTTTCCAGTATTCTAATGTGCTTCCAGACACTCCCCTGAATGCATATCCCGATTTCCAGGCATTTGGACATCATTTAGGAATTGACATCTATTCTCAATCCATGCCGGGTTTGTGGAAGCCAGTCTGCTCATGCTGGAAACCCTATTACATATAATCCCCTGCTCACTGATTTGTCTCCACCCCTGCAGGCCAAGGATGGGTGGAGGAATTCAGCCCACCTGTGGCTGGCTGCTGCTAGCCTGCTCACACCTGATGCGCATGAATACTGTGAGCTCTTTTAAGCCCCAGCTTCCTTCAGCCCAGGGTTGGTCATTGTAGCTGATTTCCGGTGAGACCGATCCTTGTTTCCTAAGCTTTTGATATTCCTTGATTCCTGAGCTATAGTTAATCCTTGTTCCTTGATTCTTGAGCTATAGCTATTCCTTGAGCCTGAATTAGCACTGCCTGTAGTGCTACCTTGTTTCCTGAGTTCCTGAGCTATAGCTATTCCTTGTACCTGTTCCTGGGATTCAGCTATTTCTTGTTCCGGATTTGCACTGCTTGCAGTGCTCTCTTGACCCCTTGTTCCCTGAGCTGTAGCTATTTCCTGTTTCCTTGAACTAGTACTGCCTGCAGTGCTACTTTGACTCCTGAAGCTTTAGTAATTCCCTGTTCCTGATCTAGCACTGCCTGCAGTGCTACCTTGACTCCTGAAGCTTTAGTAATTCCCTGTTCCTGAACCAGCACTGTCTGCAGTGCTACCTTGACTCCTGATCCTTAGCTCAATTCTTGTTCCTACCCCAGCACTGCCTTCTATGCTACTTTGTTTTCTTGATTCCTGAACCTCCACTTTTCTAGTATATCCTTGTAGCCTCCCCTTCTGTATATCCTTTTCCAGTCCCTGCCTTTCTTCCCATTTCCTTGGTTTCAGTTTTAGTTTCCCGTCTTTCTATTCTGCTCTCTTGCTTCTGTTACTTTGTATGTTTGTACCTGGTTTCTGCCAAGTGTGCCCTGTGATTTCCTTCCTTTCCTGTTAAGCACTCCTCCTTGCTAGCTCCTTGTCTATTGTGCTTGTGTTTAGTTCTACCCCTTTGCTGTTACTGCTATGCGTGTTCCTGTTTGATCTCCAGGATCCGTGGGCACAGCTGACTACCTAGGTGGTGTTTCTTGTTCACTGTGAGTATTGTCTTTGAGTTACAGTTATAACATAACATCACAATAGGTATAATAAGCTCCACAGACCCTGCCTTTGCATACATCCTATATGTGGGTATTTTCAGTCAGTATCTGTAACAGCAATTGTGGGTGAGGAACTTACTGAGCTTCAGTCTTTCCGGTTGGAGCTCCTGAGTGCTTTACCCCACATTCCCTTTTATTGTTAATGTTGTATTATATATATGTCTTGCACGTCCATCCTGGGTGTAGTTAGTCTGAATGCTAAATATCCTTCTGAGTGCCCTACCTTTCTGAGTCTTAGCCATCTTGTACAGGCTTCCCCTTTGGATCCCTTTTTCTCCTCTGACTCCTTGTGTGATCCTGGGCAGCGCTGTACTACTCTTTCTGTGCACGGTACGTTTTCTACCCATTCCCCAGTCCTTGCTCAAGTCCCTGACTGTATTCCCGACATAGTCCCGGACAGTCTCTGACAGAGTGACGCAGAGAGTGAAGAAAAGGTTCAAGAGAGAGGATAAAGAGCAAGGGAGAGAGAGGGCAACCTTGACGGGTACCTCGTTGTAAAGTGAAATAAGAAGATTGAGATTTATTAACAAAAACTAAAGTGGTTGGGGAGGAATATAACAAATTGATAAGAGACAAGATAGAGGGACCAAAACTATGCCACTTGAGGGCACGCATCATTAAAAGCCAGTGAATGCGGTCAAAAGCTTTCTCCTCGTCAAGAGTTATGGCTGCAACGAGGGGGGAACTCTTGGATGCTAGATGAATAATATTAAGAAAAGTTCTGGAATTATCATTTAACGTCCTTCCTTTAACAAACCCCGTCTGTTCAGAACCAATCAATTCTGGAAGTACCTGGTTGAAACGGAGGGCCTACACCTTAGCAAATATTTTACAAACTAAATTGATTAATGAAATGGGGCGATAATTGGCACACAAAAGGGATCCTTAGTTTTTTTTGGAATTAAACAAATCATGGCTTCAAGAAAAGAGCCATAAGCCTCATTGTGAGAAATAAAATACTGAAAAAGAGATACAAAATAGGTCAAAAGGATCTGTGAGAAGCAGGAATAAAATTCGGTGGTAAAGCAGTCCGGCCAGGGGCCTTATCCTTAGGGAACTTAGCTAAGGCTAACTTAATCACAGAAAGGGACACGTCTTTATCTAATATAGAGCAATCAGGGGAGGGGAAAGAGCGGGGAGGCTACGAATCAAAAAAATGCATCCAAGGCAGCATCAGAAGGGGAAGATTCGGGGGGGTGTATAAGGTCTTATAAAAGTCTGTAAAGCATTTCAATATCTCCTCATCTTTTAAGCAATAAACACTGCTATCATCAATGATATTAACTATTCTAGATCTTTGAGATTTGACCTTCAAATAGTTCGCCAGCAATTTACCGGCTCTATTCCGCCATGAAATTTGGAATTCATTTTTAGTAACGTCCCGGAAGCTTCCTCCGTCGATTTCCTATTAAAATTCAATTTTGCTTGGACCAAGTACTTAAGAGTAACCTCATCAGTGGAAGAAAAATAGGCGTGTTCCAGTTGCTTAGTGGAAGATAAAATGGAGGCAGACTCCTTAAGATATTGTTTCTTTTTAACAGCCACATGGTCAATGTTAAAGCCTCTGGCTGTCACTTTAAAAGTGTCCCAAATAGTATGAGACGGCGAATCCGGACTAGCATTAAAGAGAAAGAATTCTGACACAAAATGTTCGAAGCGCCCAATGAAAGTAGGATCTTTGAGAAGATAGTTATTAAAGCGCCATATACAGGATTTGGAAGGTACCGAGGGAAGATCTAAATTGATAAAGACAGGAGCGTGATCAGAAATAAGTATGGATCCAATTTTAGCATCATGTAAATTGGAGAGATGATGTGGCTTCAAAAAAATATAATCAATTCTAGATGTAGAATAATGAGTACGAGAATAAAAGGTGAATTCCAAACAGTCGGGATTATATATCCTCCAGGCATCTACCAATTCTCTGGAACGTTTTGTGCTCGCAAAGGTTTTTTGCATTCTACTGGGAATATACCTAGAAGCGGATTTCCTATCGGTAAAAGGGTCCATGACCTGATTGCAATCCCCACCCACTATGAGATTATAGTCAGAACATGAGTGAAGAGTATGTGACATGGATTGCCAGAACTGTAAATCAATGCCCATGGGAACATAAATGTTGAGGAGAGAAATGGGTATCCATTTATGAGTGTATGAAGAAGAAGCCATCATCCATCTATATCCTTTTCCTCCTTTTCTATATTAAGGGAGAGGGACTTATGGAATAGTATCACCACTCCATTTTTCCTACCTTTTGCTGGGGAACAATACTCATAGCCAACACATTGTTTTTTAAGAGAGTTAATATCATTGTCATTAAGATGCGTTTCTTGTAACATCGCAATCTTACACTGTAATCTAGAAAGATGTGTAAGTACCCTTTGTTTCTTGACAGGATTACATAGACCCTTTAAATTCCAGGAGACAATGCGAACACTATCAGTCATTGCAAGGGGGAAAGGGCATTAAACAACACCATGAGTATTTTAAAAATGAAGAAAGATGAAACCTCAACATGCAAAAATTTGCAGTCAACAAATAAGTAACTTTGAAGTAAAAATGCAAAGGAAAAAATGATGTGAAAGGGATGAAAATTAGGAGTCGAAGGTGATAAATTAGAGAAAGAAAAAGCAGGAAAGGAGCTGGAAGACAAATAGAAAGAAACAGAAAAAGGGAAACAAGAGTGGAAGAGAAAAAGAAAGAAGAAAAGGAAGAGAATATAAATGATAGACAAAGAGAAGTTGACAAGAAGCCAAGAGATTTCAGCCAAGAAAGACGGAATACATATCCATACTGGAGAGGATATCATGAGGAAGCGGGGAGCCGCAATAGGAAGGCAGATGGCAAAGCCAACGAGGACAACAAGAAACGTCAGGAACCACTAGATAGAATAGAAAAAAGATGAACCTAGAAAGAAGCGGCAACCAGGGAAATTCCGATAACATATAAAACATAAAATTATAAATGTACAACAAGCAAACAGCTGTAACAAGGGAACTTGATGAAGGAATTAACACTTACCACACATGAGGAGTAACTATGCACATTAGGAGCGGGATGAACACAAATAAAAAATTATATCAATTTATTCTTCTGATTAAAAACAAATACATGCACATATATTATCTGCAGTTAAAAAAATAGATTAAAAATTAATAAATGGACTTTAGGAAATATTATAATTTCAAAATATGCACAATGTCAATAAATCACTACAAAATCTTTCTTGATGCTACCTCAGGCAACACAGAGGGAATATATCACTAGGTAGTTCATAAACAGAGACAAATATCAAACATGCGTGGGAGAGTACACCCAAAAGACAATACAATTTGTCATAGAAAGATACACATCCTTGTAAAACACATTAAAAACTGGAACTCGAGGTATCCTATTAGTTATCTGTGGTTCCAGTTGTTACACAGATTGAATTATTAGAATTAATCAAAAGGAAGCTTATTTCTTCTCAGTGATTATTTGAACCCTATTCCTTTGGTGTATAAGGGGTCCCTCTCTGTTTTTTTTCCTATTATCTGTGGAAAGAAACCAAATAGGAAATAGCCTCCGGAGAAGGCAGACAGACTTCAGCAACCAGCAGTTAAAACAACAGGCAACAACGAACAACAACAAAAGAGGGCGAATATCACAAGAGACAGTAGATTGGGAGAAGTTCAGCCAGAGAAACTAAAACAGAGCGGAGGAGTCTGTGCTCAGGCCCCCTCCAAAGTCCATCTCTTCTCCTTTGTGACAAAAAATGAATTGTCATAGATCTTCAGGACAATCAAATGAGTAGGTCCTTTCTTTGTGAGTGACTTTAAAAAAGCAAGGGTGCACCAGACAGTATCTAGCATTCATGGATCGAAGGACAGGGCGAAAAGAAAGGAACTCCTTGTGGTGAGCAGCAGTAGCACGGGTCACATCCTGAGAGAGAAAAATCTTTGATCAGACCACAACATCTGCTTTCTTTGCTTTGCCACCAAGTGAACCATTAACAATTCGGTGTACTCCAGAAATAGAACAATTATCCCTCTGGGGCGGTTGACTGACGAAGTAGAAGATGAATCTCCAGGCTTAGGTCCAATGCGATGGGCACGTTGCAGATTAAGAGTGGTGCCGTTCATTGAGACCAACAATTTTAGGAATGTGTGTTTTTAAAAAGGCGGGCATGTCCTCCCCCTCCTCCCCCTCAGGAATACCATAAATTTTAAGGTTATTACGCCTATTGCGATAGTCCAATATTGTGTTTCTGTTTTTTCTGGAAAGAACCTGATATATAATTTTCACTCTTCATCAAACCTCTCAGCAAAGAGCTATTAGATCTCTCTAATAACAGGCCGATTCCATCCTCCAACATTGACATGGCCATACTTTGGGTGCAGACCTGCCTGGACACTATAATCGGGCAGTTAGCTGCCCCACACACTGTTGTCTTTCTGCTGGGTGCACACGTTTCCCCACGTCTCATGACTGGGCAAGATGCAATGTCTGGCTTCCTCTTCAAGAACGAGCACACTCTACATCCTCGGACACAGTCCTCTTGCCAGGATTAACACATGGTAAGCTTGACTAACGCACTGTGGTTTGCAAATTTCTGACTGGAAATCCTCCATCATTTCATTGTCTACGAATCGTCTCATCAAGTTATTTAACTGTGCTGCATCCATAATATCATCCTCTTTGACATTAACAGACTAAGTGTATAATTTTTGTTTTTATTTATTCATGTTAGATTAATAAAGACCTTTGCATGACTAAGAACTGTACTATACTTTTTTGCTTAAAATAAAACGATGCCTGCTACAATAGGAATAGAGTTTCAAAAATGTAAAAACGATGCTGACTATAATATTTCATCAGTATAAAAAGAGTTAAATCTAACCCTACATTATTAAAATAAAAACAGTACCAAAGATTTTACAGATAATGAGGTAAAGTGCAATATGCCGTGCGTGAGCTAATAGAACCACCTGCTGGTAGGACTGGGGTTACTAACATTTTGATACTCCAGAATGCTTGTGTAGAGCAGATGATCCTGATTTCTGGATTGACAACACCCATAACCCAATGCCACATGACCATGGAGAATACTACATATGTCCCTTGAATTTGTCAGTTCCAGTTGGTGGCTCTCCTAAGAGTTAGCTCCTGGATGCTGTTCTGGGTTATATGGCCAGTGGTTATTGTCCTCGCTTAAATGAGTGAAGAACGAATAAAACATGTAAATTTCCCCAGTCTTGCTAAATTTCTTGGTATTTTCAGTAAAGCACATATCCGATGCCTCCTTGCCGCACTTAACCCCTTTTGAGCGACATAGCAGGAGGAGCAGGCGGTGCCGTTTCTCTGACAATTTAGGACAACAGCACAACAGATGGAGCCAGGATTCTTTTCGGTAGTTACATAACCTGAATGAGATGACCTCATCCTGTCGAGCCCAACCAGGATTAAAATCTGAAATTGGCAATGCAATTAGCCTCATAAAAATAATTTTCGGGCCTGGATTGAGAGCGCTTGTTTGAAATATGTGACTGTGCCTTCCCAGAGATATAGGATGCATTGAGCACCTCGGTCAGGGTGCTAGGTTGAAGACTGCTTTCAAGCAGAGTAAGGAATTTGTTGTAGATGCAGGCTGTCTGTCCGGATTTTCAGAGCACTGATTGCTGTTGCTAGCTGTAGCTGCTAGGGAGATCCTGCTGCGTCGAAAATGGCTTTCAAGTGATATTTAAGCGAGGACTCTGGGGCCTGCAAGACCCTGAGATAGAACTTAATTAGATCCCCCTGGCCCACGGGCAGTGCTTAATTTTTGCCGGTGGTTTCCGGTGTTTTTTTCCCCCATAGTTTTATATAGCCCAAACTTGAATGGAAGGGATCAGGTATCAGAGTGCTTTAAATGAGCGCCAGTTGCGTTACACACGGACACATTAATATTTGTTAGGCATGGGAAGATTAAGTGATTTGCCCAGAATCACAGGATGTTGAGCTTCATTGCCGAGACTCGAACCCGGTTCCCCAGATTTGAGATCGACTGTCTTAGCCGTTAGGCTTCATCCTCTCCCCGTGCTTAGCACCGGCACTTATTTAACAGGGCTGGGGCTACTGAATTTTTCTTCCCTAAGCGACGGGCCCAATAATTATTAAAAACAAATGTACCTCCCTGTCCTGTCCTCTTCTTTCAGTTCCGATGCATGTCTGTCTGGTGGTATGTCTTCAGAGGATGGCCCACCCAGGTCCGGGCATGATGACTGCATCCTGTCAGTAGTACATGCCTGCATTTCAAAGATCAATGCACTCGCATTTGTTAATTGTTACGTTTGAAGGCGGGCTGATGGGTGAGCTGGAGGCGAGGTACTGAGGCAGGCTGGGTCCTGGAAAGTTAGGGTCGCAAGAAACTTAATGCGACGTTATTGAAGAAATTAAAAAGTGAGTAGCTGCTTACTGTTTTAACAGCTTGCACGACGCATACACAGAACTGAATCAAGCTGAAGGACAAGCGGGCCATAAATGGTTAATTTTGGCTTTTCTTTTGCATGTTGATGCTCGTGGCTTGGGTCCACAAAAACACAGTGTAGGCCCTGTCAGACCCCGCCTATGTTTGGTGTGCACAGCACTGCAGAACCGGCACTGAATTGCGGTGTTGCGTGACCCTGCCAGTGGCAGCAGCATTAGGGAGCAACTGGGTAGCAGGCATAGTAAGCCAAGCAGAACTTTAGACGCCCGCCTGCCTGGCCTGCACTGTACAGAAGATTAGAGTGCAACAGTGACCAGCCAACATGACATGATTGCTACATGCATGTAATCATGTCATGATGGTGCATGCTGCGTTGCGCGTGCCGCTGCGTGGTCTTTTGGGTGGGGCAGGACGGGATGTAATTGTATTGTTTGTGTCATGCGCAGTGTAAACTGCACATGCTGCGCATATTGGGCCATAATTGCACAGCGGTCTACTGCTGCCAGTGCCACTGAAACTGCGAGTTGTAGATAAAATAGCACTCTAACAAGTCGCTACAATAAATATTATATATAATTGTATCACAAATAATCACATCTTGTCCTCAGGGGTGGGGCCGGGGCTACTACAGTATTGGGACCAAGGGTTACAAGACATTACTTTAGGCTATTGTATCTGAGAGGCTGTGGTCCTGCGAGTGCATTAAATTGATTGATGCATGCATGCTTCTTTATTGGAGGGTCTGGTCTGGTCACTGCAAGGGAGAGAGGGAGAGTGACAGGCAGTGGCGTAGCTAAGGTGGGGTGGTGGGGGCGGTCCGCCCCAGGCGGCACTATTTTGGGGGCGGACAAAGGAATTCAGATAAGGCTCGGCTTGCTTTCGTGGACGTTCGGGGACGGGCAGAGAAGGAATAGGACTCGGGCAATGTCCTCTTCTTTTTTGTGCTGGCAGCTGTCCCCCCCTCTCTTCCTATTATTGCTTCTCTTTCTGTCTTGCTCCTCACTTACTGAAAACCGTAACTTGAAGAAACTGTTCACAAACTCTCTTTCCTTCTTTCATTTAGTTGCTTCCCTGTGAAATGGATCCAAAAAAGAAAAACACTCTTGCGAGAAATGCCCTTTTTCTCACATTTTTCTATTCGAAAGTGCAGCAGGATGGAGAGGAATAGAAGGTTTTAAATATGAAAAATAAATACATAACTAAATAAAGCAAGACAGAGTAGTTGCAAAGTGGCTAGATTGGTTTTATTTACACCCAACTACATCAGCATCACTTTACAGAGTTTGCCAGTGAAGTGCTACTTTTGTTTTCTCGTCTTTCTTTGAACAGCATTGTTGTTCCCAGGTGGGAAAGTGTACCATTCCTGGAGCTACTGCAATACCTGGTTGATGGGTGGATTGGAAAACAAAATGTGTACCATGGCTCTGTGTTTATGGATGTGGTCTTTTTAAAGCATACTGCTTACGTTTTGTAAGGACATAAGCAATGGACATTGAAACGGTTCCCTTCAGGGCCCTCTAGTCATGTCCTTAACTTTTCAGGTAAAACCACTCGCTGATTTCTGAATAGTGAGTGAGAGATCGTTAATGTGACCATGTTTTTTCTGCTTACATTTCACATGCTTTACTTAATCTTGCATTCCCTATGAACCTTGAGCAGGTTAGGGCGATGCGAACGGTGTGACCGCACTGGGTTCCTATTTCGGGTGGGTGCGTAGCGTTTGCAAGTATATTATGGTTTAAAAATAACTTGCTGCCTCCTTCCTGGCCTCCAGCAGTTTTCAGAAACAATAAAAATGTCATGATAGCTTCAGTGATTAATGTTCTTCCTAGAGAGAGATCTGAGTTTTGTCTAGTGGAAGGGTTGACTCCTGGAAAGGTAGCACAGAGGGTTAATGTGCCTGCTGCAAAGAACATGTACCATGCAGATCACAAAGTGCACTGCTTTAATGGGGGGACCATGATAAATGATCATTTAATGTCAGCTGTAGATGATGGATCCCTGAACAGTGTCATGTATGTGCATGTTTGCATTGTGAGAGATCGTTAAGGTGACCATGGTAATTATTCACGCAGCTCTCTGATGGATGTCACATGCGTTTTTTCTGAGTCCCCAGATAGATCATGCAGTCTGTGTGTTCTCTTTTGTACTGCCAGTCACCGGTGTATTCAACTGTGTAGCCTTGGACCGTGTCATGTATGTGCATGTAACATGCATGATTGTGGTAACTATTGGCGGCGATACTATGTGTCTCTCGGACCTCTTTAAAGTGCTCGCCATCCTTTTTCCCCAGCAACTCCCCCCTCCCCAGGGGCGGCAATTTGAGGGATAGCCCCGGGCGCCACAAGCTCTAGCTACGCTTCAGGTGACAGGCCTGGGGTTTCCATGGGGATCAGGGGTCAAGTCTGGAAGGGCTGGGGCAGGGATGTGACTAAATGACATTCCAGAAGGAGCATCAGAAAGGGACAGCAGGGCAGGACTTACCTGGGTCCGCTCGCTGCCAGCACTGGACTCCAGACGGGAGCCCTGCCCTTCACACGGCTCTCCACCCACTATCTCCTCCCAGGATCAGGCCTGGGCACCTGCAGGGGCTCTGCAAGTCAGATTCTTACAGCCTGTGTAAAGTGCGTATACAGCAGCTAATGGGGCCTTTTTTCCTGCTCTCTTCCTTTGAGTGCGGCCTCTGACTCACATCCCACCCATCTGTGGTCGGTATGTTGTTCCCCCTTCCTACCTCAGTAATCTTTTGGTTTATTTATTCAATCCCTCCTGCATGCTCTTCCATTGCTCTCTAGCTCCTCCTTGCACCCTGTTGCTCCCTATAATGGGAAGCATTTACTGGCTCCAAGCCCCAAACCTGCTCCACTATGGCTCGCACTCCCCGCCCAACATATTTTTATTTTTACCTGGAGGGACAAGCAGCTGCAATTTGCTGTCATGCTCCCCAGTTCTAAGTAAGGCACCTACACATACTTTGTGTGTTTTTTATTTCCTCATCCAAGAGCAGCATATGGTTATGGTTACCACCGTGCTATGATGTATACATGCACATGTTGATGACACATCCATGTGTATAATTCACCATGTTGGTGCCAGCATAGCATCATGAATCAACGGTGAGCATGCATGGTAACATATGCATCATTGCGCTGTTTGTTTTGCCAGTCCTTGTTTTCTACAGGGGGTGAACTGTAATATAAGCCTTTACGTCACATCTCATGCTTATTGCAATATGTATACTGGTATCGTTTTATACACAAGAATATCCCAAAGACAGGATAGAATTGAAGAGGTTTTTTTATCTAAGCCTATAATATAAAATATTTGAACGATCGGTACGAGGCAGATGCTTCATTCACATTTCAGGCCCTTCTCCTTCGTTTGCAGATCTCCAGAATAACACATTTGGGTATTTAAACCTTTAAACCACACCTACACACACACACATACTCTGGCTCTTGAAGGAAGTCCCCCAAACACCTTTAGTTAAGAAAATGTATTTTTTTTATTTACTTCTATGGACAAATATTTTTCAACCTTCTTCTAATATAAATAGAACCATCTTCTTGTCATGCTGCTACATTTATCAGAAAGCAGGCTTTACCTTAGGACCAATACTCATTTTAACCTCTTGCAGCATCTCCATGGCAGTGATGCCTGGGACATGCAATGGATGTTGTACGTGTTTTTTGGCACCCACAGTTTTCTTTACATGCACTGCCACTACACCTGGCTTTTAGTAGTGTCAGTTGAGGATGTGGTTGGAGCCAATAGAGTAAGTGGGTGAAGCCAGTGGAGGTGGTGGGTGGGGCTGGGGTCGTAGGTGTGGCCTCCTAAAAATATTTGAGAACCTGTACTTAATATTTTACGAATTAAGCACTGCCCACGAGGTCAAGGCACCCAAGGCCTAGCTCCATCCTCAACCTTGTTCTTCTTGCTTGTCGAGGGGCAAGTAGAATTCTCTTGTGCGCCTTAATCTGGGAATTTATTAAAAATGTGTCAAAGGCCTCGGGGAACGCCAAGTGACCATAGTTGAGGGTCGGGATGAGTTTTGCTTTCAAAACAGTCAACATGGGCTCTGCAGTTGGGCTTTGTAGACGGTTACTCAGGCGCTTCAGTAAATGGATAACAGTAGTAGTCATTGTTCTAAGATGCTTTAAGTGGAGCGCTGGTTTGGCGCTTTCAGAAAGTCATACTCCAAGAGAGTTGTAGGGTGAGGTTGTTGTAATTTGAGATCTTCCATCTGCCATTGAAGTTGTTTTTGCACGGGAATTTACCAAATATGACAACCTTAGTTTTTCCCTGGTTCACCTGAAGATTGTTAGCCTGGTTGTAATAATGAAGTGCTTTGAGGGCTCGCTGCAGGCCGACTCTGGTGTGATCCAGGATGGCAGTATCGTCAGCGTACTGTAGGATGGGAAGGTGCAAACTTCCCTGCCTTGGTGTTACTAATTCGTATCCTTCCAGAGCTGCTCCCATATCTGCAGTATAAAGATTGAAAAGGAGGGGATCCTGCACACAGCCCTGTTTAAGCTCGTTATTGGTAGGGACACGGGTGGTGACAGTGTTGGCTCCTGTTTTAACAAGGATCCATGTTCCCCGATACAATGATATGATTGCTCTGAGAAGCGGGAGCCAGATCTCCCAGGTAGCCCACTTCCCCCATAGCTTGCCCCAGTTAGCAGATTAAGAGGGACATGTGCATTTTCTAACCTTCAACTGTAGACCAGATTCTAAACTTTCAACAATGGGCATATTTCCAGTTCTGGTGTTTACTGTTGTTTTTATGGTTTTCAAAAGTGTTTTTCTTTCTCGGCCCTAAGCCCTGGAATACTCTGCCACTCACACTGAGCGCTTGCCACTCACTCTCTACCTTTTGCAGATCTCTTAAAACTTGGATGTTCCAAATCCTTTAATTCTCTAGACCCTCCTTTCTTTCTGGACATCATTCTGGTCTGACCCATGTTTTGTGATGAGCCAACGCTGGGAAACCTATCTTATGTAGCCATGCTCCTTATAAATCATGCTTAAAAATAATAATAATAATAACATGGTTGTGGCTATAGTTCAAGGAGTTTTTAACATACTTCTAGTAAAAGACAATTCATGATTGTTTGAACCGATTGGGTTAGGGGACTTTTGAGCATCTATCTGTTACAGGGTAATTTATGATGGATCATAGGAAGCAGTCAACATTTGATTTGGCGTACAAAACATGAGCACACCAGGTATTAATAATTTATTTTCTGCTTCACCAGTTTTTTTTAATTTTGTTGTTTCCTCCACAAAATCTATGAAAAAAGAGCATAAATAATTTCCTCCTTGAAGAAGAGTTGTGGCTTGAAATGTATTGAGAAATGTATGATAAAAGTTATTAATATGAAAAAGAATTTGGAAAGTTTGAATACACTGCAAAGACCCTGACAACATATTGAAAAGTAACTAATAAACAATGTATGCACTATAATTCTTAAGTTTGTTCTGTTGTTATTATAACCTAAGTAAAGCCCACAGGCACCTATTGAGTGGTGCCATGCCTGTGAACAGTGTACTCTGAAGAATTTTTGGGTCCACGTCCAAACAGATTGTTAGGTTCCCTGTTTTGAAAAACTACATTTTATTGCATATTTTCTACTAATCCAAGCCTGCATGTATCTGACAGTGGAGGTGAGAAGCACAGTATCCTCCCACAATAAATGAGACTGGGCAGGTAAAAGTTTTTTTTGTTGTTCCAATATCTTTATTATTTTAAGAAACACAAGTTAATTCAATTATAATAAAATGCAATACAACTTAGAATTGTGAACCATAAATAGCTAAGCATTTCTTCAATACAAATATAATATATGTAAATAAATATTATATGTAAAAGATCATCAAATCTGGATAAAAACTAGTTGCATTGCTTAGATAAGTAAGACAACCCAATAAAAGAAAGAATAGACAAAGAAAAAGAAAGAGTGGAGAATAGGAAGCAGGAAGAAAGAGAAAATAGAGGAGGAGAAGAGAGGACGAGTGATAGATGGGGACAGCTGCTTCATTGAGGGAGACAAGTTAAGAGGTAGACACCAAAGGATACTGAGCCACCAACCCTTGTGAAGCCAAGCTCATGTATTTATCCAATGACCTCCAAACAGTGTTAGAAATGGAAGGTGTATAGTGCTTCTCCTCAACAAAGGTATGAGCCCCACAAAGATACGATACCCATGCCCACCAAGTATGATATGATAATGAATTGAAGGATTTCCACTCTGTTAATATAACTTTAACAGCGATTGATATAAGAAGATCCAACAGTTGGATATCCGTGCCATCAAGGGGTAAATAATTTGGTGCAGCCCATGGACCCAATAAGATTATAGGTAATGAGAGCTCAATTGCAATACCAAAGATTAGTGGTAAGTGTTTCTGAACCAACTCCCAAAAGGTATGTAGCAGTGAGCATTCGAAAAACATATGTTGATGGGTGCCAGAGACCAAATTGCAATTCCAACAAAGAACATTATCTCTAAGCTTCAGTTTATGCAAACGAGCAGGGGTCCAATGCAGAAGATTCAATGTAAAAAATGTAGATTGAATAAGAGAAGGAGCAATCTTATTCTGTAGAGAAAACTTCCCAATCAACTGCCAGATCTCTTGTGAAATATGTTTAAAAATGTCTTGTTCAAAATGATGAGACCATTTATCCTGTGTGATCGTAGATTGCGAAGGCAATGGAGCGGATAAGAACTTATATATTCTGGAGGCAGTATGACCTGACCGAGACCACATAGAAAGGAGAGAAATAGTAGTTGAGTCTGGACAAAAGGGTATTTTAGAAAGGGCAACCTTTAATTTCAGAAAGGAATTCAAATCCATATTATTAAGATTATACTGTCTAGCTAAAGAGGAAAAGGGAATAGGATCATGATTGGAATCATAGAGATCTTTGACCAACGTATTACATTTATTAGCCCAGGAAGACCTGGTAACCGGATCGATATCAGACACAATTTTAGGATCATACCATAATGAGGACCATCTGGATTTATGAATGGGTTTGGAAACCTTTTTGTCTATATATTTTAATGCATTAATTGTGTCTGGAATAATACGGCCTGAATATGGTAGAACCAGCTAAGAAGCGGTTAAGAAAGAAGAGGTAGATAGAGGAAAGCAAAACTCACGTTCGATATAGATCCACGGGAGGGTATGAAGGAAATCCGAAACAAACCAAAGAGCACCTTGAGACGCCAAAAAAGCGATCTGATACAAGTTCAAGTCCGGAAGATTACAACCCCCCAGAACATATGGCTTTCTAAGATGTTTATATGCGATTCTAGCACGCTTATCACTCCACAAATTTTTTGAAGTGAGTACCTCAATCTCATGGAAAAAACACTGAGGAAAGCTTTATAGGCAGCATAGAAAACAAGAAATTAACAATCGGAGTTATCATCATTTTAAGAGTTTGAAATCATCTCCACCAGGAGATATATTTAGGAGTACACGCGGTCAGCAGATCTTTAACCTTTGCTGTTATATGAGATTGATTATAAGAGATAGTATCAGAAAGGTTAACCAATTCCTAGATATTTAATACGAGTGGATTGCCATTTAAAACCTACATTACCCATGTGAGAAGGGAAACACAACGCATTAAGAGGAAACATTTCCGTCTTATCCTTATTCAGAGTATACCCTGAGACTAGCGTGAATTCTTCAATAGTAATGGAAATGGCAGGAATAGCAGTAGCAATATCCTCAGAAAAAATGAGAACGTCATCCGCATAAGCGGACGTTTTAATTTTCTGTGAACCAAATTGAAAGCCTTTGATAGCCTGATTCAAGTTGAGTAACCGAAGGAGTGGATCTATAGACAGTGGTATAAGAAGGGGTGATAACGGACATCCTTGTCTGGTGCCCTGACAGAGATTAAAAAAAGAAGACGTAGCCCCATTAATTCTAATATTAGCTTTATGATGTGCATACAAGGACATTACCATACTGATAAAAGAATCTCCTAGGTTGTGAGACTGAAGCACTGCTTGTAAAAAAGGCCAAGAGACCTTATCAAAAGCCTTTTCGGCATCAAGGGCAATCGCTGCCGAAGGCAAATCTGAAAGTTTTGCTTTCTCCAAAATATGACAACAAGTTTGGATATTATATCTAGCCAGTCTTCCCTTAACAAAACCAGTCTGCGAGGTATGGCTAAGACTAGGGATATGGCCCTCTAAAAGTTTAGCCAGAATTTTGGCAAAGATTTTAGCTTCCATATCTAAAACTGAAATTGGACAAAAAATGTTAAGGTCAGAGTGGTCTTTGCCCTCCTTAGGAATCACAACAATAGTAGAATCAGCAGCTGAACCAGAGACCTTACCTGTCATGACAAAATTATCAAAAACCTCCTTGAGGTAGTTTATTATTGAGGATAAAAATGTCTTATAAAAAGCAATAGAGTACCCATCAGGCCCTGGTGCCTTCCCCGACCGAGTAGCCCTAATGGCCTGAATTATCTCTTCAGAATCAATCGGATTCCCCAAAGCTACCATATCTGAATCAGAGATAGTGTTTGTAGGGATCGAGGCCAAGAATTGTTGACATTTAGCGATATTACACTGATCTTTGGGAGTATATAGCTTTTTATAAAAATCACGAAAAACTTCAAGAATTTCTTCAGTATGGAATTTCCTAGAGCCAGAATTATCATTGATAAAGGAGATCTGAGCAGTTTTAACATTTGTGTTCTGATATTTTAAGGTAGCAGCTAACATCTTACCTGCTCTATTTCGTAACAACAATTGTCTAGATTTTTAAGCATGAACACCAATATATAAGCTCTTGATGTCTTGTAGGAGTGACTTATCATTAGAGCTTCTTTATAAATTCTCTTTACGTTTAATATCATCCCCCAAAGATTTGAGTGACTTCCTAATATACGCATTCCTTTTCACCATTTGTTTGATAATATGGCCACTAATAGTACATTTAAAGGCATCACTCAAGACTACTGGGGAACTCACCGAAGACTCATTATCTTTAAAGAAGTTGCCAATTTATTCGGTTAGTTGTTTAACTTCATCGTTATCATCCAAAATCTCTGTATTAAGGCGCCAAGTACGCGGTCCACTTTTATCCGTAAGATTAAGGAGAGTGAATGAGACTGCTGCATGATCAGAAACAACTATTGGATGAATCGTAACATTTGTAGTATGCTTTAAAAGCCCCGCGTCCACTAGGAGATAGCCAATACGAGAAAAACTAGAATGTGGAGAGGAGAAAAAGGTGAAATCACTACCCGTAGGATTATGCATTCTCCAAACGTCAATAAGCTGATGAGAAGAACACATATTAAGCAATTGTTTATGCGCCCTAGGAGGACAAAATGTAAAAGCAGAGTGTTGGACTTGGCCCTTTTCCCTGAATTTTTTCACTTTTATGGGAACCCACATGCTATGTGAAAGCGTGTTAAACGCCAATGTTAAATGCTGTGCACTGGTGTACGCACCGTTATCTCCCCCATGGTAGAGAAATGTATAGGCCATGTGTGGTGTGAGATGTCATAAGATGTGCTGTGCAATGGCGTGCGCAGACTGAGTTTCCCTATTTAAACAAGTAACTTTTAAAATTGGATGCCATGGCTGTGTGGTTGTGCCGCCTGACTGAGCTGGGTTACCAGTCTAGTTGTTATTTCCCAGCAACCCCAGCTTTTGGAGGGAAGCCTGGCACCCAGGGTGCTGGACACCTCCCCCTGTGCCAGTTAGAACCAGTTTCCCCAGACGCTTCTAGAAGCTTCTGGCACTGTCTGGTAGGTGGGGTGAGGGGCATATACAAAGCGGAGCTGGGCTGCCATGTGCTCAGTCAGAGCGTGGACCTGAGAGAGAGGGGACCTGCTGCCAGAGGATACCGCCACATGGGCCTGTGTGCTGGGCCCTGAGCCTATCTGCACCCCTCTGCTGTCCACAGGGCCAGGGAGAGCCATAGCTAGTGCACCACTGGACATGGGGAACCTCTATTGGCGTATAGGCGGTTGGAGCTAGGAGGAGACGACACTACTGTGGCTGACTGAGCTGAGGCTCTGCTGTCCCCAAGCTAGCCGAGTAATCCTGCCTGCCTGTCTGACCTTGCCCATGGGAGGGGAACCAGGGAGGCCAACTCCCAAGTGCCTGCTGCTCTGCTGACTAGCGTCTGTGGAAGACGAGCGCTACATTGGACTGGCCTGCATTCCCTGCCTGCGCCCTAGCGCCTCGTGGGACCCTGACCGCGTGCCCTGCGCAAGGTGAGCGCTATATTTGGTGGGCGCTACTCTGGAGTGACTGTACCCTGCCTGCTATCTAGCGCCTGGTGTGGGTAGCGCTATGTGCTGAGTGCCCAGGAGAAGAGGAGCATCATCTTCTGCCCCTGGAGCTGATGGGGCTGCCTAGAGCCTGTGAAGCGCTTTACCTAATGACCCAGTAGCGCTGTGTGGAGAGAAGAACTGGCTCATACTATAATTATTTCCAATGTGCCTTCTGCTAATGATGCCTTCATGTTCCAGGTGGTACCATGTATGCCCGGCTGATGTTAAGTAGGATGTACCGTTGCTGATGGACCTTATTCCTGACTAGCGTTCATGTTTAATGCATCTACGCCAACGAGGTCGCCTAGTGCGGGATGTGTGGTTTACGGCCTAAGATACTGCCAGGAGGCTTACCTTTTATGCCTAATGCTTATGGTTTCTTTTCCCCTAAACTTACAGCATTGGTGTTCTGCATAATTTGTTTTTCATGCGAAGTAGGCCTTATGTTCACATGTTGATGCCTACAGGTTCAAGTTGGAGAATAATGCCTTTATGCCTACTATTGGATGCCTGCTATGTTTGTGCCCTCAGGTGGATGCCTAATGTTTTCCCCTTACAGCTATCCTGCCTCAGGGGTTAGTCATGTTGTTTCCGCTTATGGTGATGCCATGATGTTTTCATTACAGGTGTTCCGGCTTAATGCCGAATGTTACGCCCTGATGTGTTTCTTATTGCAGGATTGAGGCTGATGGACTTATCTTTATTGTCGCCAGGGTTCTGGCAGGGGCCCGATTGGCCCTTCCATGTATATACTATCCCCTATAAATATTGACCTGGCGTCGGTTGGCGCAGTATAGAGATTACTGAAATTTACCCTGTGTGCTACAATACAAAAGTTATTCTTACACAATTTTGTGTAGCGTCTCATTTTGGAGTGTGCCTTGTGTGTTGCCTGTGTATACTGCGTGGATGCTTTGCACATTTCCTCCGGAGTTTGGCCCACCCGCTCTGCACCATGCTATCCGTTTCCAACACAGAGTGTCGGTCCATAGGTAAATTGAAATCACCACCAACAATTGTTTTAGCATTTTGAGGAATGTCAGAAAGCTTTTTACTTATAGAACGCCAAAAAAGATGATCATCGATGTTAGGGGCATAGATTTTCATAATATATATGTCAACCAAGCAATTCGACAAGCGAGAAAGCAACCATCTACCCTCAGAATCATGCTCTGAAGTAATAATAGATAGACCAGAGTTTTTGGAAATCAACGACGTCTAGAAGGATCATTCCAAAGTCATTTTTTTTTCTCTGCAAAGTCGAATGCTCCAATAGCCATATTGACGTGGGCAGTAGTGTCCCTCCCCAAAATGAACCCATGCTGTCTTTCAGAAACTAATCCCGGCATAAGCGGAGCTAGACGAGTCGCCAAGATCTTTGAAAATATCTTGCCGTCCATATTAATAAGAGAGATTGGCCGGTATGATCCACATTCTGTTAGTGGTTTACCCTTTTTTTAAAAGAACACAATCTGTGTCGTATTCCACAATTCCGGTACCTCCCCACTAGTGGCCACAAATTGTATTACCCTGGTAAGGGGCAGAAGCAAAATCTTTTTAAAAGATTTATAAAATTCTAATGGCAGTGAATCGTCTCGAGCCGCTTTCCGCATTGGCAATTCTGATAATGCCAACTCCACTTCTTCTATCGAGACTATCTCATCTAAAATAGCAGCTTTCTCGACATCTGCTACTGGAAGACTGCTATTATCAATATAACATAGTATCTCATCTCGATGCGGTGCCCAAGTGAGAGAATAAAGCTGTTGATAAAACAGCAAGAATTGTTCTAAGATGACTGAAGATTCGGTATGCAGAAGCCCATCTACACCCTTAATAGAATTTATCCTAGTTTTCGCCTTCGCCTCTGCAGTCTGATAAGCCAATATGTGTCCTATGTGCTCCCCATATTCATATTTTTCTAAACGATGTTTACTATAGCTAGCTGCCATTTTATCCCTTAACCTCTTCAGTGCCCATGACGAGATAGTCTCGTCATGGAGCACGGTTGCGCTGTGCCCATGACGAGACTATCTCGTCATGAACCCCACCCGCTAATAAAACGCCCGGCACAGGAGGGGGAAAGGGCGTGGCACAGAAGGGGTTAAAAACTTTGTCACTGAGGTTCTTGCATCTATTAACGACAGAAGCATAGTATTTTGAGCCATTGAATCTTTCTTTACTAACTCCACATGTTGTTTCTCAATGTTACGTAAAGTATGCACCAGTATCTCCATTTCATTTTTACGCTTTTTATTCTGTAAGAAAATATGTTTTTTGTGTAATACCACGGACATACGCTTTCATTGTGTCCCAGACAATTAATGGGGATGCTGACTCCTCCAGTTGCTGAGCCATATTAACCAAGTATTCGCTGTCCGTCAACAGATACCTAGGGAAGGAAAATGGCCGAACTTCCTTCTTCTCGGCTTCAACCCGAAAATACTCTAGAATCTTGGCCCTCTTAACTGGGTGATTTAGGCCACGCGCATTAAGTGAAAGCACATTCAGACCAGACATAAATAGACGTAAACCAACATAAATAAAAATATTTGATGCAGGAGAAAAGGAAACCAATCTAACATTACATCAGGTATAGAGGTAGGTGACAGATAAAAAGGACTTAAAGAATAAGCAGAAGCAGGAGTCCCCAGAGAGGAATGGATATAAAAAGAGAAAGAAAAAACTGAAAAGAAGAGAAGAGAAGGAAAAGAATTTACAAGGAAAACTGAACACAAAAGAAGAACCCCACCAGGGGATGTCTGTAATAGACAAAATACATGGGAGGAATAAAGTGGAGGAGCAACCACAGAGGCCAGCACACACGGCGCAGACCGCTCAAAAAAGATAATGCATTGAGCAACGGAACATTATAAATGAAAGTACTATATTCTACAATCTCAGTAGTCGATCGCTACAGTAAAGCAATAAAGGTTCCAAAACCTATACATATCATATTTAAAGAATGACCTACACATTTCATGTCTATAAAATAAATATCAAGTTAAAACTTTATAAATAACAATAATAAGTAATTTAAGGAATCGCCTAAGGCGTAATAAATACATATAAATAGTATAATAAATAGCAAATTGATGGATTATAAATATTAAACAATCATTAAAATTACAAACCATTAATGAGACAAACACTATGGAAATTGATAGCATCCAGGAAAGAGTGCTCAATTCAATGAACGGGCAGGAAGTAAATAGTAAATACCTCTATATGATTAAAAGAGAAAAAGTTTTATAAGATATATCCTATTTAATAAGTGAGCAACAATAATCTAAGAATCAATCCTAAGGCATATGAACAATGAGGAAGTAGCTAAAAAAAGCCACCCAAAACATAGTTCATTAATACTATGATCTTTCCCTGCTGTGAGTATGAAAGCTCACAGCAGGCAAAGATCAAGGTAATATATAAATTCATATACAGCAGAGAGTGAGAAGAGTGGAGAAGAAAAGTCTATCAGCCTTCGCACCAATGTTACCCATATTTAAACAATTAATAGCACACATGAATAAAATACTGGAATCTATGATATAGGGGCCGATTCCGATCCCGGGTCGGACAGCTCTCCGAGAGCTGTCCGTAGCCTTACCGTGTGACCGACACGTACCCGTAGCCGGTCCGTCCTGCAGAGGAAGTACGATGCGCATAACTGTCAAAAACACGACCGACACGTAGGCTGTGATTCAAGCTCCATTCTCCGTCCGAGCCTTAACTCCTAAAGCTGTATCCATAGCCCGGAAGCAGTATCCATAGCAGTTTCCGGCCTGACAAGTACGCTGCGTACTTCCTACGCTCCGGACGGGTCGCCATGTACGGCACGTCATGGCATCCGGAAAACAAGCATATCAGCTACGATCCGTGCCACAACACAATCCACGCTACGAGACGGACCAGCTTGCAGTGGGTATGAGACGGAGCAACAAGCAGCGTGTACGACACGAACACATCATGAATCCCATCGCGCAGGTCATACCAGTACTCTACATCTACGACCGGATCAGGAACGGACGCCGACGGCGCAGGCGGTAAGTCAGACACCTACCACACAAACAAATGAAACGTACCCGCAAAATGGCACACACACACAGGGGATCCACATCCTGGCCACTAACAACAGGCCACCATAGGGGTTGTATGGCCAGCACCACTACCACCCCCACCCATAGGGCTTATGTTCCCCATCACCCCTGCCACCCCCACTCATAGGGGACCTGGTGCCCATCACCTCTGCCACCCCCACTCATAGGGCTTATGTTGCCCATCACCCCTGCCACCCCCAACCATAGGGCATATGTTGCCCATCACTACTGCCACCCCCACTCATAGGGGACCTGTTGCCCATCACCCCTGCCACCCCCGCTCACAGAGGACCTGGTGCCCATCACTACTGCCACCCCCAGCCATAGGTGACCTGTTGCCCATCACCCCTGCCACCCCCACTCATAGGGGACCTGGTGCCCATCACTACTGCCACCCCCAGCCATAGGTGACCTGTTGCCCATCACCCCTGCCACCACCAGCCATAGGGCATATTTTGCCCATCACCCCTGCCACCCCCAGCCATAGGGGACCTGTTGCCCATCACTACTGCCACCCCCACCCATAGGGCTTATGTTGCCCAGCACTCCTGCCACCCCCAGCCATAGGGGACCTGGTGCCCATCAATACTGCCACCCCCAGCCATAGGGGACCTGTTGCCCATCACTACTGCCACCCCCACTCATAGGATGGGTGATGCGCCACACTTCCATCATACTCCAATATTATGTATGTCAGCAAAATACACCCCCCCTAACATCATGACAACAGTCTGTAGTCTGTGACAAATGCCCACAACAGTGATTATGACTTCGAACATACAATGTAACTAACAGCACATGTGTGACCAATAAATGAGTGTGCCCTACACAAGGCAAGCATCACCATAGCACTGTGTCAATGTAAAAAGAACACCCCCTGTGTGGGCTTACAAACTGCAGCAGATGTTGAGCATTGTGGTGATGGGGTCTAAACCCCCCCTCATCACAGTGACCAAAAGGTAAGTGTCATCATGGTCAAAGCTACAAATTACAAACAGCATGTATGATCCCTGCTCCCAACACATTAAACACTTCTGGGGCAAAGTAGTGGTTGTGTCCCATTCGCCACAGAGATGTGGTGAGGCTAACGGTGCTGTGAAAACAGAACACACTCTCGGCCATGTGCAGACAGGCACCACACATGGGGGCTGACAATGCATACAGTGTACAATGACACAAGCGCAGAAGTGACCATCACAAAGCCTACACACATCTCGAAAATAGACACACTAATCAAAACAACCTGTGTAGACTGTAGGTGTCAGCTCACAAACTCCCATTCCATGCCAGCAATGGCACCTAACAACCAGGATGAATGTGCACAATGATGTGATATGACTCACAGGGACAGCAGGGAAAATCACAGAAACAGCATCCAGACAATGGCCCACAACAGCAATACCAATGCACTGATGCAGATGCACAATCACAAACAGGCCACCTCACACTGCACTTCTGACACAACATGTGTGTGTGTGTGTGTCTCAGTATCCCCAGGCAACTACAGAACGCATGAGGGGGGTTGAACCACAGTGACACAGATGTGGACACAGTGCCATACAAAAGTAAACCATCATTGGGACACCCTTAGTGAGCAATCAGGCATTGTGAGATGAGAGGGAGCACAACAGACACATGTGACACAAGCTGGAATGAACACCAACTAACACCGCAAGAGACTGACACACAACAGCACTACCCCCGGTGACCGGACATTGGCGTGACACAAGCATGCATGACACCTCCACTCTGATGACAAAGGCAGATGTCGTACAAACTGGGAAACCCAAACATGTGTCCTGTTCCACAAACGTACATCACACATACACAAACACAAATCACTCAGCATGGCCCCTCATCCATGGACAAACGGGAGCTAGGGGACCATCCATGCAAACATTTACATCAGTCCACCCTCAACACCACACACCCTGAACTGCAACAATGTGCATCTGTGAAGCCCACATGGACAGGTGACATTGCACATGCACCCATGACAAACACAGGAATGTTGGGAGGAACTAAGTGCACAGACTCATCACACAAGGACAGTTTACAACCCTGGGAAATAACAGACATACTGCACAGTGTTGCAGGGATTCTGCTTATACACAGAACTATGCGTAGAACCCCAGGACCTCAGTGAATTGTGGTGTACCAGAAACTCACCTCAGAACCCAGAACCCAGTATCCGGCTAGCATAAGTGTCCCATTCGTTATCCGAGATTTAGCTCGGCGATCCCAATGAAAAGACAACCCAGAACAAGCGACTCAGTATACTCTCAGTAATGGTGGGAATCGGAAATACCTGTTCGTATATTATTCTCACATCAGTCCACAACAATAATCAACAGAGACACGGTGAAAATAAAAAGAGTTTATTTTTATAGACCACGTGTCCTAAGATGCAGTACTTTGGCTAATACAAGCAGACAAATGATTAAAATCAAAACCATCAACATCGGTACAATTCCATAGAATATAAAAGGGGTGATCATGTTATAATGACAGTGGATACTACCACCTTCCCTTTACTAAGAAGCTAATATTATTATTAGACTAACAGAAGGTCTCTTAGGCTTGAATAGGGGACCCCATACCTCAAAGATCAGCTTAGTGAAATCACATCACAGGAGCATCAGGAGTCTTCTCGCAGGAAGGCTCGTCTTCGGTCTGAATAATACACATGATGTCTGTGAGATTAAAAGCACCAACTTTCAGGTATTTGCAGCTGCTCGTGTGTTATGACTAAATAGTGGGTCGATCAACCTAGAGTGGAAAACATGCATTGTCTAACAACTCAGACTGTTTGTCACATCGTGTGCAGACCAAGGTCGCTGCGCAGAGCTCGGGATGGTAACAACAGATTGCTCTCGTGTGAGGCAAAACTCGAGTCAGCAGTTTGTTTAAGCAATAACATGTGAACGCAGTGTCGTGCGCAAAAGCAGCAAGATGGCTTTCTAACCTCTAACGTGGTTATGCTAACTTAACAATGTATGTACGTATTAAGGGAGTCCTTACTACATGCCCCCTTGATCGAAGCACTACTTAGTATGCAAGAAAAGAAAGAACGCAGAGTTCAAGTGCGACTGAGCAGAACAAGGCGTATACAATTTAAAAAACAATGGGCAGTTCAGGCAAAGTCCGAGTATGAAAACACCAAAAGTGGAAAGAAAAAACAAAAAACCTCAAACGTGCAGTCGGGGGTGAGAAAAAAAAAGGAAAAAACGCCTCACCGGGCAGAAGTGCAGACGCACAGAGACTGTTCAAGACACGCGAGGAAAACACAGTGGACGATAGTTCACTCAATCCATGAAAGTATATGCAGCATATGTGGCCACTGCTTCCAGCAGAAAATCATTGGCACGGCCACTGAAGGTTTCAGCCATCCAGTTAATCAAAGAAAAGGAACATACATGTTCTTCCATTAGCGGAGCCTCTAGCACCATCCGAGGGCAACCAGCGTGTACTTCCAAATAACTCATATCCAAGAAGTCATATGCCGCTCTCGCGATGTCCCAATTACCCAGGATACCATGCGCCGCACCGCAGGCCATAATCCGAACACCAGAACAGGCGAACTCGTGAGACACTAAGGGCCTCATCAGTCGATCATAATCCGGGTCCGGAGACACCATGTTGGTTAAGCACAAATCCATAGGCCATTCAAAGGGACAATCTAGGCAGTGGAAGACAGGTTGCACGCAGGTGAAGTAGGAATACCGGAAGGATAATCCATATGCCAGGCTCAAAGTCGCCAATGGCAGGACACCATAGTATTCAAGCATCCTGTCACGAAGAAGCTGCAGACGGGACAGGCTGTCGTGTGGCACAGAAAGAGCAGCCATTCCGTAAGATGAAAAGTAAAAGTAGCACACCTGCCACTAGCGCCAGAAGTAAAGGGACACCTCCAAAGACGCTCGAGAAAATAGAATGAAAAAATGCCGGAATCACACCAAAAATAGTTTGGAAAGAGGTCACGAGGCCCGAGCCCACAAGTTTAAAAAAATGAGCCAGGCCAGTCGTGGACGAGGCATTGAAAATTGTTTGGATCAAAGCTCCAAAATGCAGGGGGAGGTCAGTATTCAAAAGCGCCTGTACCTAAGTGCGCGTATTTGCTACGTGAAGGACAAACGTTTCCCGGGAGGAAGTCAATGGCACCTCCTTTTGGGACAATAGCGCTCTTATTCTGCTCATCTTGTTGAACTCTGCTTTCAAGGTTTGAATCGAAGGCCAGATGGAAGCATCCAGCCTCCCATGCGGGGGAGGAAACAGAACGTTATTGCAGCAGACAACCCTCTGCGATACCGTTACTATATATGGGATCCCCACTAACATCCCGCAACAAGCTTCATTATTTAAAATCAAATAACTACCGTTTGCAAGCAGCGTGAAAGATGGCGTAATCACTGGTACCGGGATACCTTTGAGGACGCAGGCCAAATTCGGGGCGTGTACATTGCAAGCTCCGTGCAACTGAATGTGCCTACATACAACAGAATGATCAGGTGACGTTGTACATTCCTCACCCTTCAGATAAACCTCAGTACCGTCCCTTGTACATCTATACCTAAAGGGGAGGGACCAGACCTCATGTATGAAAGCGGTACCCAGCTGTTCATATCTACCCAGAGCATAGTGTTTCATACAAGAGGTAAACTTAAAAAGTGCGAACGGGAGAGTTATCAATCCGTGTAAGAGCCACACTGCTGAATCTACTTCCGCTACAGAGAAAGGTAACGGCTCCAATTTTTCAATAGGTAGCAAGGAATATGAAGCATCTTTCATGGACATGAACTGCTGTTTGTCAGTAAGGTTAAAGGGAAGAAATAACAATGTTGTATTCAGATAGTCCCAAGGGACCTTCCCTGCCTTCAATGTTTGTAATGTCCATGCAAACTGCATAACAGAACGCAACTGGTTTTGACCATGATACAATACAGACATATCATCCTGCACAATATCCACAATTGAAGAAACAATATTATCTAATGTATAAATGCGAGAAGAAAGAGTGCTAATGCTGTTGTCAATAACTGCTAATACTTTTTCCATATTAGCCTGATCAATAGCTCTCAATCGTGAAGCTGCCTCAATTTGCGACAGTTTCCATACTTTGTTGTAAATAGCATACGCCCATCTCTTGGATCTGCCACCCACAGGACCTTTAACAAAATCATTCAAATCTATTTTGTCATGTAATTTTGATAAATGATCTTTGACAGATGCCAAGGTGGAATGTCGCAGCCAGGACTGACATAATTTCCCTACAGAGTATGTAGTTACTGTATGTGACGGCTCAAACCGTGGGTCTACGCGTTCCTGAGTATACCCCGGTTTCAGTCCTAGAAAACGACGTTGACAGGTATCAGAACTGCTTTGCCAAATTAACCATCCCTCATTACTAAATTTCGAAATATTGAAAGATGAATTAGAAACTAATAACTGCAAAGCAGGAAGGGACAGATCTGTGTGGTTATCCCAATTTGGGTAAGCGCCCAGATCCGGCACAGAAGGCGAATTTAGTTTTTTAGAAGTGGCCAATCCGAAACAGGTGGTTTGGAAGATGGTTGAATTTAAAAACAACATATGATTTGGTACTAGACAGGCACGGTGTAAAGCTTCAGTTCCCTGAACCTGCCACGGTTTGGAACCCCAAACCGACTTAAGATCAATAGTAGCCTTCCATAGATCATAACCTTTGATTGACAACTCATCCATAAAGGACTTAGAATAAAGCAATTTTGTGTGTGTCAGTCTAACATTGGAGGCAGACTCAGGCTTAACTTTAAAATAAAAGGATGCCGGGGCTGAAACACTGAAATCAGTAAAATAAGTAAACTTATCAACTAATGTATGTGAACTGCCAAACGAGGGGGTGGGACAGTGTTCCCATTGGGTAAAATTTACAAAATTTCTAAATGTATTTGCTTTATGCAGGAAGTGATTGCCATAATGTTGAAAACAATACTGTTCTGCATAATTAGCCGCTTTTTCATACAAATCCTCAGCATCAAAAGCGGCATAATATTTCAAATCTGAAAACAGTGCCTCAATGGCGTGTACATCCCAATCATCAGAACGTATGTTCTGTTTAACTACATCACCCATAGAAACACGAAATACATTAGACACATTAATGACCTCTGTAGGCCCATGAATTTGAAATTTAACTGCATCCCATGCGATTCCATCCATGACGGGCCAGGCAGTAATATTCACAAAAGTCTGGTCCCTTTTCATGATGTGGGACGAGGAGTGGGGGGCCAAAGTTCCATCGATAAGTCTAATTGTCGATCTCTCTTTGAGATAGTGGCCATCCACCAAACGGAAAAAAACTATAACAAATCCAATGGACATAAACAAAAAAATACTGAAAAGCAGCAACCAGATGTATGTCCAAGGGGCTATCAAAAAATGTCTCTTAAACCAGCTTACAAAAACAGCAATGTTCGATGGGGGAGTTGAGGGCAAAGAGTTAGTGTCAAAGGAGAAACGGGACTGGCCAAGTGCTGTAGATTGTAAAACAGGCGAGGGTCCACGTGTAGGATAAGCATACTCAGTTTCTTCGGGCAAACCACCAGCCGGTGGTATCAGCAAGGGATCAGTAACTGAATGCATCTCGATGGCAACATCAGACAAGGTGTTAGAAGCAGGAACCAACATTGAATTTCTTTGCATTGTCTGGCATGAAACTGCCGGAGTCATACTAAGAAGTATCGGCCACTCGCTGAAGTTTGACATTGTCAATAGAGATGTACCTGTTTTCTTTGCGACCAGGAAATGGAGGTAAAATGACTGTTCTTGTACCCTGCACTCCAAGCACTGGAACTGGTGCACGATAAGAGGGGCCAAACTCCTTCTTGTTCTCCACCTTCTCACGGACCAGATCTCCAACTCGGGGTAGCCAGCCGACTACCGGAATCTGAACCTCAGCTTCAGATGTGGAGGGCAAGTGTTCTTTCGAAAGAGAGTCTCTGGCTTCTTGTAGAGTCTGCAAAACAGCACAGTGATCATCTACGTCAAAGGGTGCGGTCGACGCCGCAATGTCTAGACCATCAAGGTCTGGAACAAACATTCTGATTCCGAAGAGCATCATGTACGGGGTCCGCCCACCCAGAGACCTTCTAGGGAGATTATTAAGTGCACGTTGGACGTTATACAAATGGGCTAGCCAGTTCCGGCCTGTGCCTAAAACACGTGCTGTCAA
Organism: Triturus cristatus; assembly: GCF_964204655.1. Lineage (NCBI taxonomy): Eukaryota > Metazoa > Chordata > Amphibia > Caudata > Salamandridae > Triturus > Triturus cristatus. Next base: position 531,171,343 of record NC_140586.1, read on the forward strand.
TGATTGCTTTAAGTCACGGTTCATTCGCTCCACCACACTATTACCCTCAGGTCGGTAGGGGGACGAAAATTTGACTAGGACCCCCAAATTTCTCATAGCCTCCTTGTAAGCCTTTGAGGCGAACGCAGGGCCCTGATCAGAATGGAAGGTACCACACGCAAAAGTTCCCACAAAGACACGCAAATCCCTGATGACAGTCCGCGAGTCAGCACTCCTTTGTGGCCATACCCAAAGAAAACGTGTGCACGAATCCACTGCAACCAAGATATACTTGTACGCAGTATCAGAAGAAAAAGGACCGCAGTGATCTAAATAAACACAACCAAATGGCTTATTAGAGATGTACAGCTGTGTCTGTGGTGGGCGCGCAACAGTAGAAGGTTTAATCTGTTTGCAAATGTCACAATCAAGAACATATGCGCGCGCTTGTTTATATAAACCAAACCACCAGTAACGTTGTTGTAGCAGAGATATTGTAGCTGACACACCGGCGTGTGCTGACGCCAACCCCTCGTGCGCAGCTAGGATCAGTGCTGGTCTGCAGTCCGCGTTGGGAATAATTCTGTCACCAACGTCGTTAATCCTCACTAATGGGACGTTATCAGGACTTAAATGATAAATATAACGAGAGGGAAAACCCTTCGGGTAATCACCTCCCTTCTCTGTAGCAGCAATAGCTGCCAAGATGTCATCATCAATCTTACTTTTGGATCTTGTAACTGCTGCCACTAAGTATGTAGCCACTGCTGTTTTTGCTGCCTCGTCAGCTAAGCTGTTGCCGACAGCATGGACACCAAGTCGTTGGTGACCAAGAGTGTGAATAACACTCACGAGAGGGAGACGTTCTTTAAAGTCTGCCACTCGAACCCAAAGCGTTTTATGCTTAATTGTGCTACCTTTCGTGTCTCGATAATCATTCTGAGACCAGAAGTGTAAATTGTCATTGTAGGACTGGACACAGTAGAAGGAGTCGCTCACTATAAGAGTAGTGACTCGGGGATCAGCAAACTCCAGTGCAAGCACCAGAGCCCGAAGCTCCGCTAATTGCGCAGTACAATCACCCAATGACTGCGTATGCACTGCATCAGATTGGAATTCACCATTTACGAATGTACCTACGACAATTGCGCAAGCCGCTGAATAAGCGTGCTTTGATCCAATTGCGGGCTGCGCAGACCCGTCAGTGTATATGACACAATGGTATTCTTCGAGCGGGCGCAAAGACAGAGGTGCCGGATGAACGAATTCATACTGCAAGTACTCTTGAGTCTGTAATGATGCATCAAAGATGTAAGTGACATCTGGCGACGTCAGTGTTGTGGCCCATTGTATCCACCGTGGATGCAAAGCTTTAGAATTTGGTACACTTGCCTTAGTCACTGCCTCTAAGGCAGGATATGGTGTTACAACCAGAATCTGTTTCCCATGCGACAGTGCGCGTTCCTTGAGGATCGCCATCTGCACAGCAGTCAGAACTTTTTCGACCGTGGAAAAACGTAATTCAGCAGAGGTGTACAAGTGGGATTTGTACGCAATGGGGACTGTATCGCCCTCATTAAACGTCAAATACGTGAACCCCACGGCGCCTGGCACTATTCGTATTACCAGGTTAGTGCGGTTATCACGTGTCAGCAAGTATTGTGAAGCAAGAAGGTCAGCCTGTAAAGACTGTAAAATTGCAGAGTGTTCTAGCTGCCAGCTAGACCTCGAAAACGAAGGTTGTACCAAGGCGTAAAGCGGCTTGATACGCTGGGCATAATCAGGAATGTACGTACGGCCGAAATTCAGAAAGCCCAGCAGAGATTGTAATTTCTTCAGTGTCGTAGGAGCACTTAAGCGTGCACACTTCTCCAGAAAGTGGGGGGCTAACCCCTTACCTTCATTGTTGAGCTCGTAGCCCAAAAACAACACTGTATATTCTGCGATGTGAGACTTCGCAAAATTGAATTTGTAGCCATAGTCAGCAAAACTCACGATAATATTGTCGACTCGAGACAGATGTGGCATCAGCTCATCATCCGTAAGATAGATATCGTCAACATAGGAGTATGCGTCGGGGTCTATTCTTTCTAAGAGAGAAACCACGCGAGCAGAAAAGACGCCAGGGCTATTTTTGTAACCCATGGCTAATCTTGTAAACTGTTTTTGTTTGCCGCCCGAAGTAAACGCCGTCCACTGGCTACTCAGTGTGGACAGGTTGTGGCTAAAAAAGCCATTGGAAATGTCAAGTGTCGTTTTAGACCTTTTACGCACGAGACTGTCGACTAAAGCCGAGTTTTGTGTATTTTGTACCGCGCAGGTCCGGCAATGGGAGTTTAGGTGCCGGTAATCCAAAACTAAACGGTACGAGCCGTCAGGCTTCGTTACAGTGAATAAAGGGTTATTCATAGGGGACACACATGTTTCAATAACACCCTGATATTCCAATTGTTCAAGGATTGCTGCGACGTGGGGTCTAGCTTCACGACGCATGGGATATTGAGGTTGAGGCTGGGGCATAGACCGCAATGGAATCTCATGGCAGGGGGACAATCGGTCCCATCCCACTTGAGTACGATACACCGCCGGCGCAAGCGCAAGCGCCCACTCCCCAGCATACACTTCAGCTTGGTCCTTAGGCACTGTGTGCGCAAAGGACGGGAGGATTACTTCCTCCCCTCTAGGAGCCTCTAAAATGAACGCCGGAGGCCAATCTGCCTCCGCTAGGAGGATATCATAGGTGGTGGTCAGATTATCCCAAAAAATCCCTTTTATTGTACGTTGTATGTCACCCTCAATTAATAAGACTATTTCATAGAGTCTGTCAGGGGGAGCCACTCTGGTGTCAGCTGTTTCAACAGTAACCGATATATCAGTTGCTGTCACCGCCAGAAATGGACGCAGAGCTTGACGGACTATGGTAATTTCCGCTGCGCTGTCCAGTAGCGTCAGCGCCCATGTCCGGTTCCGAAGCTGTGTCCGCACTATCTGAGGCATACCTTGCCGTCAGAGCCGCCACTTTCTTCTTCTGAAACGGGGGTCTTTGTCGTGCAAATTCGTCCTGCTTGCCTTTACCCTCAGTCTGTCGGGGTTGGTCACGCTGTTGTGGAGCACCCCGACCCTTGCCACCGCCTCCGCCACCGGACTGTGTAGCCGATGTTTCCTGTGAAGAACGAGGAGAACGCTGTTCAGAAACCTGAAATCTATCAGGAGACTTAATAGTAGCACGATCGCGCAGATCATAAGTGCGTTCACTACTTGACTGTACGGGAGAGGCAGGCCGAGAGCCCTGTTTCTGTTGCTGCTGCTTTCCCTGTTGTTTAAACCGCCAATTTTGTTTTGGAAAACTTGGTCGGTCGTCCTTACCAGAGGTTTCTGCCTTACCCTGCTGTTTTAGATCGGGATTTTTGATTACAGGCTTAACTCCTAAAGAGCTACGACCCAAATCCCGGTATGCTTCCGCGATTATTTTCGCAAATTCCTGCGGTTTGTCCTCTTCAGCAACTCGCTTCAGTTCATTACGAACCTGGAAATGCAAAGCATCACCCTTAAGGTTTCCCATTATCATGGTAGCCACCAGGTCAAATTGTCCGAGGAGCCGCATCCCTAATTCTATCGCAGACTCCGCACCATGGTTCTCTTGAACTCGTTTGATAACGGAGGGCAGCTGCAACATAGACGGAGTGCCAAAGCACTGCGCGTACGTCGCTGCAAAGACCTTGCCCCAATTTACACAATCATCTATGTGGGGGACCAAGTCTTTAGGCAAACTAATGGTGAGGATCCTGTGTTTCTCCACAGGAGATGTATTCGGGTATACCGCCTCTATTTGGTCAAATTTTTCAGCAAGCCAAAAGGGGAAATCATCCCTAGTTTGGGGGCGCTTGCCCATAACAGAATTAACCATGACAGGACTAATGACCACCGCGTGGTGATCAGTAGGCTGCCCCGCAACAGCAGGTGCCCCTGCCTGCACATTGCGCGACACGTACTGCACTAACGCCCTATGTACCGTAATTAGGGCAGTGTGCAGTACACGCAACTCAGCCACCGTCACCGTGAGGTAACGGGGATGAGGCGTAAATCCGGCTAGTACCGGCCAAGTGGCCCCTGCAATTGATAAAGGGCCCATTCTTGGCGGTATAACCACATGGGGAAGGGCACCATTAAACCAAATAAGATGCTGCCAAGCAGATATTGGTATTTCTTGTGTCCTATACGGCGTATAGTTCGCTGGCACGGCAGCGGCAGTGTAAGAATGAAAGGTATTATCATCCTCACTTACCGCCGGAATCGTCACCCAAGAGTAGAACAACTCATAGGGATGAGCCGCATCGGCTACCACCACAAAGATGACGTTCATACCAGTGTCCGGCACCCCATACTGCGTCAAATGACGTTTCAGAGCTGCACGGCTATGCGCCGCAATATCCACCGACATTAGGACAACACACACTCGAAACTATCAGTAGCACAAGGGTTCAATAACCTTTTTAATGATCAAGCTTGAAGGAACCTATATCAATAGACCTAGGTAGGTTTAAATCCGTCAGACTTGTTATCCGGAAACAAGGATGAGGGTGTTGTGGACAAATACAAGCACTACTAAGGCGTTTCAACTCATAGACCAAACGTTAGGTGCGCCATGTTGCAGGGATTCTGCTTATACACAGAACTATGCGTAGAACCCCAGGACCTCAGTGAATTGTGGTGTACCAGAAACTCACCTCAGAACCCAGAACCCAGTATCCGGCTAGCATAAGTGTCCCATTCGTTATCCGAGATTTAGCGATCCCAATGAAAAGACAACCCAGAACAAGCGACTCAGTATACTCTCAGTAATGGTGGGAATCGGAAATACCTGTTCGTATATTATTCTCACATCAGTCCACAACAATAATCAACAGAGACACGGTGAAAATAAAAAGAGTTTATTTTTATAGACCACGTGTCCTAAGATGCAGTACTTTGGCTAATACAAGCAGACAAATGATTAAAATCAAAACCATCAACATCGTTACAATTCCATAGAATATAAAAGGGGTGATCATGTTATAATGACAGTGGATACTACCACCTTCCCCTTACTAAGAAGCTAATATTATTATTAGACTAACAGAAGGTCTCTTAGGCTTGAATAGGGGACCCCATACCTCAAAGATCAGCTTAGTGAAATCACATCACAGGAGCATCAGGAGTCTTCTCGCAGGAAGGCTCGTCTTCGGTCTGAATAATACACATGATGTCTGTGATATTAAAAGCACCAACTTTCAGGTATTTGCAGCTGCTCGTGTGTTATGACTAAATAGTGGGTCGATCAACCTAGAGTGGAAAACATGCATTGTCTAACAACTCAGACTGTTTGTCACATCGTGTGCAGACCAAGGTCGCTGCGCAGAGCTCGGGATGGTAACAACAGATTGCTCTCGTGTGAGGCAAAACTCGAGTCAGCAGTTTGTTTAAGCAATAACATGTGAACGCAGTGTCGTGCGCAAAAGCAGCAAGATGGCTTTCTAACCTCTAACGTGGTTATGCTAACTTAACAATGTATGTACGTATTAAGGGAGTCCTTACTACAACAGTATGCGGTACATGGCCATGACGTCAAAGCTCACGTAACCTTCAGAATACCTGCCACAGTCCCAGGACAATGCAGAAGCCAAGGAGAACCACAAGGCACACATGCTGACACCTGCCAACATTGCAGCCCTGAACCCGACAAGTGGGAGCAGTCACACACACATACACATGTCTCAATCACTGAAAGGTACCACCTAGGGACAACTACATGACATTGCAAATAAACAAGTGCCTTGGGGAACCCTGACTGTGTCCCATCTGTGTCTGACAACATCATCACCACTCAGGACTGACAAATCCCAATGATGATACGTCAATTAACAGTAGTGTGTCATGCACCCGCACATCTGGTAGCCCATCGCAAAGTAGTGGGATGAACCCAGTACCACTCAGCAAGCATCAACAACAGGAACATATCAAGGGAACACTGCCTGTGTATGAAAAGGGATGTGGACACACACACATGCTCATACAACACACACCATGGGCCCAGGCTACGTCACGGGACAACACACTTACTTGAGGGGACCCAACTCCTGTGGAAGCCCAGCTGTGCCAAACATATTCACAGCACGTCTCACTCATGTCAGCAGAACACTTGGTCAGTCAGCAATCAGTTACCACACAATGAAGGCTCTGGTCACAACAGCCTGGGTACGTGAGTCTCCCCTAAGTTATCTGCACATACTCAATACATATGTACAGCAAGTTGCACAGAGAACCCAGTTGCTCCTATACCAATGATGCCCACACCTGTAGGTCCAGTGGTGATGCACACAAAGTCTGTGAAATTGACAAACTGGACAATGGGAAGAACATCATATGTGCATGGGTGCAAGCCAGAGATGTGACCATGCAAATGAAATGTTCACAGAGATGTCCACAAATAGTTGCTCATGACACACCCAGTTAGCTGCAAAGGATGACATGGATACCCACCAGAATAGGATACATATCTCATGGACCACATGGAGTATCTCACATCAACACATCAGTATTCTACATTGGAAACCAAGCATTACAGGTGCAAGGGTATGTTAAACATCATCAACATAATACACAGCTAAATCAAGTGCACAGGGTTAAAGAAAAAAGCTTTATTCAGCATATTAAAAGTTAAACGTCCGTTCAAACAAAAGGCCAATAGCCAGTCCATGTCCAAATGCCAAGGAGTGAACTAGAGTGACAACTGTCACACATTGCTTGCCTGCACTGCTAAGGACCGGGGTCATCCCCTCGGAGGGGCATACATGGGGGCAGGCCAGGCACCGCAGGGACAGGATCAGGGCGCAGCAGAAGGAGGCAGTGATGAGGTGGTGGATGCAGGCGAGACACTTGCAATTGCAGTGGAGCTGACTGAAGTGGTGGGTGCAGTCACAACTGTGGGGCACAAGTCAGATGGGGTGGGTGCCGGCACAACTCCAGTGGGCAGGTCAGATGGAGTGGATTGGGTTCCCACTGCAGTGCCCAAGTCAGACGGGGTGGTTGTGGACTCCACTGCAGTGCCTATATCCATGTGAGCGGAATGGGGTGCAGGTGAGGTGGGCAGGACAGGGGGGACACGGACCCCACATCAGTGGCACTAACCGTCTGACCAGGTGTGGAGGAGCAAGTGGTAGGGGGGGAGGGCCTTAGCATTTTGGGGATGGTGTATCTGTGGGTGGGGGAACCTCTGGAGTGGTGGCCTGGGGAATGGAGGACGGAGACTTTGCTTTAGAGCTGCGTGGTGGCGGGGGGTGTCTTGCTCTTCCGGCTCCGGGGCGACTTGCGGGTGGGGGTCTCAGTCTGACTGCGCCTGGGGGCGGGTGTCCGGGTGTGAGGGGCACTCCCCTCTGTGTGTGGGGACTTCCTCTTCCCCTTGTAATCAGGATCGGCTGGGTCGATGGGGAAGAGGCCAAGGCCACAGAGGAAGAGCTTCTGGGGAGATGGGGTTGCAGTTGAGGCAAGGGAAGGGGGCTGGGAGGGAGAGGTTCCGGAGGACTGCGGAGTGGTTGTGGATGACTGTGTATGTGTCTGCAAACCAGCCCCTGTGAGTGGGGTATCAGTCCCCTGCGCTTGCTTGTGTGCACATCTAGACCCTGGTTTGGGTATTTGTGTGCTTGGGACAGGTAGGCTGCTAGGAATCGTGGGTGGTGCAGGGGTAGGAGGGGTGCGGGACTGTTGGAGGAGGGACACTGCTGTCGTCAGGGAGGAGGCCATGGACTGATTGGTCCTCTGTAGGGCAGACATGCCAGATGAAATGCCCTCCATGAACGACACCAATTGTGTCAACAGACTTGTGTGTGCATGGAGGACCTTCAGCATCGACGTCTACCCTACATGGATCTGTCTAAGTAAGTCCACAGACTCCTCACTCAGGGCAGCAGGGGACACAGGGGCAGGGGTGCGGTGCCTGGCACAAAGGAGACATGCTCACGAACACGTGAGCCTACAAGGACCTCTGGGATGGAAGCCGATGGGAGGGTGGTGATGGTGGTGGTGGTGGCGTTGGCGGGCACAGCCTCACTAGCTGGGGTTTGGTGGCTACTGACACCCGCCTCCACAAGGGAGTCATCCTCAGAGCTGCTGTGGCCCTCAGCTGGGGGGGTGGTGCTGACGACTCCTCTGTGTGGCTCCACTCGCCCTCCGTGCCACTGGGTCCCCCGACTCCTCTCCTTCTGTCCCTGTCAGGCTCTGTGGCTCCTCCTGGTCCATGGAGCTGTCCCCTCCTGTGGCCGTGGATGTATCTGGATAGGAATAGGAAGTAAGAGAACAACATCAGTCACCTGAACCGACTGCACACACTACAGTGAGTACATCACATCACAGGGCAAGCCCTGGCATCATCAGCTGAACACAGCTCAAAGTGCCAACACTGTTTAGAATAAGCCAATTGTCATTCTCAACATCAACCATGGCACACATATCCCTCCTTGACTTGCACACATATGTCTGTTGCATGTTGGATGCTAATACCCCAATGTGCCGACATGCACCACCCACATATTATTTGGACATGCAAGTGAACATGTAGGAGTATGTCACTATACACACAGCACATCTCTTGCTACTGACTCAGTACAGGTGTCCGGATGAAGGGATGGGCAGAGACTCATTTCACATGTTTGTGATGCATGCCAGCAACACACACTATGATGTTCTCATGTCCTGATGGACAATGCCACAATGGTGTGCATGGTGCACACTTGAACACAAAGCAGGATCACTCATAGCAAGTTAAATGCCATGGCACTGGGATGCCCTGAAAGTCAGTCAACACTGTATCCTGTCACAGGGGCAGGGCATCCAGACAACAACAATATGCACTGACTCACAATCCTAGCTCAGGGGTAAAGCTAACTCTGCAGATGACCGGCGCACTTGCCCATTCCCTGCAAACAACATATCCAGGACCCAGAAGACCCCACATCATGCAAATCATACATATGAGTCTCTGCAAACACAAATCCCTGTATATTAACACATCACAGTCTGCCATGCATGTAACCCAGCTGCATGAAGGACACAGTTGCATATACCATTGTGTGCTGTCAGATGATCACACACCTATATGTCACACAGGTCTTGTCTCTCACAGTCACATCTCAGGTCCTGCTGACCCCCTGAATCATGGACACCCCAGTTGTACGTAACAACAAGTCACACCCTAATGACACAGAGGCAGACAACTGAGGGCACATGTCACTAAGTATAACCTCTAATTTAATACACAGGAGTGGGATTACAGAGTGTTTCTAAATGCCCTTGAGGAGGCATGACTGCCCAGGTCTCCATGAAACAGTGTTTGGCCCTGGACAGTAGTCAGGTGGCTAAGCAAGTGTGACATACTTGATATACATACTCCTGAGGCCCCAGAATTGGAGTGCCCTGCTGCATGGGTTTGTTTGGAATACCCCAGCCACATGTGGCGAGTCAGACTAGCAATTGGAACACATCTCAAGGGCACACACAGATCACATGTCAGATCACAGGCATTGGGCAAACAATTGACCCACCCATGAAACACACAACAGAGTCACGGGAACAGATGCTGTCCGGTAGATGAAGCATAGCTGACTGCAGGGACACAGTGCCCTAGTGACACAAGCAACAGACTGTAGGGGCCACACCTGTGGAACAGATGAGGAGGGTGCATCACACAATTGAGGGACCTGAGTATTGGACTACAAGACCTACGTAATGTGTTAGTGTGACCAGGCCAAAAGACTGCAATTAGCATGTCAGACATAGTACACAGATTAGACATGGACTTACCCCCTTCCTGCTGCTGTCTGGCCTTCAGCTGCCTATCCAGGTCTGGGAAGACCACCGCCAGTATCCGGAGCATGTGGGGGGCCAGGGTCCGGTGTCCGCCCCTCCTGCATGGAGGTGACAGCTTCAGCTGGACTCTAGCTATCCTCCGGGTCCAGCCCCGAAGGTCCTGCCAACTCTTCTGGCAGTTGCGGATCCGGCACTTGTAGACCCCCACTGATCGAACTGCCCGGGCTAGGGTCAGCCATATCTCCTGCTTCTGGTGGGCATCCACCTGTGAGGATGACAAAGTTAAAAGTACATTAACACACATGCACCAGATTTGTGCTGCACACATTTGGATATACATGTCATCATCACAAAGGGAAATGAGTTACACAGGTAGTGCAACCCTGGGGAAGGACAAATCACCTGCATGTCTGACATGTTAACAATGCCTGGATAGTTTACGCTTGCACTAATGCACTTTAGCAGCAGGACACCTGTCCATTACCTACACACTTTGGGGGATGAAAGTAGTCAGTGAGAATGCTTGTCACTGGTGTACACACTGCTAGTACTGCTAGTCAGACAACATGCATAATTAGGAAGGCAGTGGACTGCACACTCACCTGCTCCCCTGGTTTCCCATAGAGCTTGCTGTACTGTGGAAGGAGCCCTTCCAGCAGGGCCTGGTTCTCCTCCTCAGTGAAGGCTGGGGCCCTCTCCAGAGTACGTGCCATAGCAGGAGCCAGAGGATGCAGAGACAGCAGCTGTGGTAGCAGGGATGTGGTCCAGTAGCATGTAGTGCAGGCAAGTGAGCTCCCTGGGGTCCAGCCAGCCTTATATCTGTGCTGCAGAGGCAGAATCTGTGCCATGTGTCCCAAGTGATATGTCCAACAAGGTTGCATTCTATGAATCTGGCCAATCCATGGAACTGTACGACTCGTACACGCCTTCCGCATCGTTCAAATCTTCACCTTCATGAAACACTTGAAATTGCAACATTGTTGTAGGCATCCAACTGAATTTCCAGTGCACAACTCGTACAACTTTTGAAGCCGCATCCGTCTCCATGACAGTCCAGAGCCAATGGGTGCGCCCGGCTCGGTCAACTGACTGTACAACTCTTATTTTGAAAATACCCATGCACCCGTCTCCATACGATTCAATGGCCAGGGCGTACACCTGTGTCGGAGCATGCCTGCCCGACGCGTATGCATGATAGTCACCCGCGTCGGACCTCATTGTAGTCAATGACAAAGCGTGCGCACAGCTCGGTCATGAACCGTGCAATGCGTACGCATTGTCACCCACGTCGGACCTCATTGCATTCAATGGCAAAGCGTACGCACGGCTCGGTCATGAACCGTGCAATGCGTACACATTGTCACCCGCGACGGACCTCATTACATTCAATGGCAAAGCGTACGCACGGCTCGGTCATGAACCATGCAATGCGTATGCATTGTCACCCGCGTCAGACCTCATTGCATTTAATGGCAAAGCGTACGCACAGCTCGATCATGAACCGTGCAATGCGTATGCATTGTCACCCGCGTCGGACCTCATTGGTGTGATTATTCTACGGATTCAACACACAATTACTAGCCAGGGACACCTGTGCACACCTACCACACTACAGCATTGGCCACACAGAGTCCCATGGCATGTAAGGCTGCATTCCCTGGGTGTTTGGGGGGGCCACATTTGGTTTGTTGGGTGGCACGTTTGTGCAGGCACTCCCAGGCTGTGCACGTTTACATGGGGGCAGAATCCTTTGTGTGTCGTGCACATTACCACTGTTATGTGGAATTGTACAGTAATGGGCATGAGTCACGGACACAGTTTCATGTTGGATATGTTTGGGGCATGTCACATACACCCTGAGTCCAGGGGGTGATGGCATGTACGTCACAGTGAGACCTGTACCCACAATACTGATGTGTACCCACAGTCTGTGTGCATGTTGTGTCTCAGATGTGTCTGATCAAATGTGCCCAATGGGTGACAGTCTCCACATCCATGTGGTATATGCATCAACCTTGATGGTGTGTGTGTGTGTGTCTAAGAGACGTTCATGTAGGGCCTGCAGGAACAACAGTGGCCACTACCTGTGGGACTTACGCTTGCCTTGTGGTGTGTACGTGATATGCTATGTCCATGCCAGTGTCGATGTGGCAATACAGGGACCCTGGGTTTCTGCATGGCAAACATCTGTGATGCCGGGGAGACATCATGCCTCACTTGTCACTGTAGTGTGTGTTTGTAACGTCACAGCAGTACATAGGTTGGTTGACACAGCCAGATGATTGGCCATTGCACTACATGGGACTCATGTGGACATGTGGAATTGAGATGTGAGGTGATGGTCATGTAGGTGACATATGTGTCCATGCCCAACAGCACACATCTCAGTACATTGTGTAATGTCATGATCTATCATGTGATATTGAGCCTGGTCATGGCCACATGGGTGGATGAACTGACAATCTTCCTTTGTGCATCTCTGTACTGCAGAGCACCAGCTGTCCATAGACCATTCCCAGAGCTAGCGACCATGCAGGAACGCGACTGCATCAGACGGTACCGCTTCACCAGGCCACTGATTGAGGAGTTGGCGGAGCAGTTGGCGCCACATCTGCTACCTGGCCGGACATACCCTACAGCACTGACATAAAGGATGCCTTTTATACACTGGGGAGGATGCCGAACGTCATCGGATCTATTGATGGGACACATGTGGCCCTGATACCACCACAGGCACATGATCAGGCATACCGGAACAGGAAGCACTACCACTCCATCAATGCTCTGGTGGTGTGTCTTGCTGACATGTCTATCACACGTGTGTGCACGGTTCCCTGGTTCGGCGCACGATGCCTACATAATGAGGAGTAGTCGCATTGCAACGCTGATGTCACAGATGCCAGCTCAGCATGCCTGGCTTGTCGGTGTGTACTGACTGTTTCTCATTGTGTGTGTTTGGCAATGTTGTATTCCGCACTCCTACAAAACTAAGCTACTTGTTCATTTTTGTGTGTGTAGGTGACTCCGGATACCCCAACATGCCATGGTTGCTGACACCCCTCCGGAACCCTGTGACACCAGCTGAGATGCGCTACAATGAGGCACATGGTCGGAGCAGGAGGGTGATTGAGCGGACTTTCGGCCTCCTGAAAATCCGCTTTCGCTGCCTGGACAAGACCGGAGGGGCCCTCCCATATGAGCCTCCAAAGGTGTGCAAAATAATCCTTGTATGCTGCATGCTACACAACATGGCAGTGCGGAAGGAGTTGCCTCTCATCCAGGATGATGATGACCAACCTCCGGCACCTGTTTAGGATCCCGGCCTGGGCCAAGATGCCAGTGATGATGAGGATGAGGGTGACGTCCGCTCACAGCTCATCAACAACTTCTTCACCTGAATGTGAGTTTCCAGGGTTGTTATGTCAATGCATGGAGGAAGCCTGGAATGTGTTGTGGCTGCTCTGTTGCTGTCTAAGTGTGTCTGTGTGCCACTTGACTGGATGCGTGCAGTGATGTGTCTATTCAGGTGGTGTGTACTCCACAATGGGATAGTACTGCTAACTTGTTTTTGTGTAGGTTTCTTGCGACATGTTTTGTGCATGTGTATTGCATTTCTCTCCTGTTCTGCTGTGCTTTTGACTGTGTCATGTGTCTGTCCTTCCCAGGGTACTTTGCCTGTTGTTTGGTCAACACTGACCCCCAACACCCAGAATTCAACACCAGTGTGGAAGTTGTCAATTCCCATCAACTGATGTACCACACATCCCTGGACTTCAATTCTCCAACACTTTGTGAGCGTGTGTCCACTGTTACGTAGAATTACCATGCAACTATTGTGGAATAAACATGTTGCTGATGTGTAATGAACCTGTGCTACGATTTGTTATGTGCGTTGTCTGTCTTCCCACATCTGACTGACATCTGCTTACCTCACCTGTGGACTTGTTACCACTGACTGGGGTTGGTGTTGTGTCTGTGCATGCCAATGTGTTTCAGGTCAACATCATTGTGTGGGATGAGTAACATGGCCATGGTGAGTATGTGTTGTGCTGCCGTAGTGGTGTGTCTCCCTCACATGTGTCACATCACCATGACTCACGTTACGTTGGTCACATTGTTGCAGTATTTGGCATGCACTGTGTTGTGTAGCAGATCCACATCTCCATAACACATGAGAAGTTGGAATCACGACAGAGGCAAGTATGGTGTACTGGTGAGTTTATTTTCAAACATGTGTGAGGAAAGTGCACAGGATGGTGGGTGCTGTACATTGGTTTTGGAATCCAAAGTTCACATTAGAGTTGGATGTGCTGGTAGATGAAATGTCCAGAGTAAAGTCCACAGTCATCTTCTACATTGGTCCAACATGAACCCTCCATGTCATGTGGGCGAGTTGTGTGCGATTGGACAAGGTGAACGGGTTGCGCACAAAGAACATTGTCCAGAACAGGTTTAGAGGCCCTGGGGGATGTGCTGGGACATCTGCCTCTCACATGTCCTTCTTCAGACGACCCCTCTTCTTCCTGGGGGGGGGGGGATCCTCAGGTGCAGGCCTCTGCGGTGCAGGGGACTCTCCGCCAGAGTCCTCTTCCCTCCCTGTGGCGCTGGCAGATGGTGTTGCAACAGATGTTGTGGCCACACAGGGAGGTGTGGACAGGTTTGTGTTGATCTGGCGGAGGCATTGGAGTATCTCCCGATGCACCGCAGTAAGGGCATCCCACTTGGCCTCCATGCGAGCATAGTGGGCAGCCTGCTCCTGTTGCATGTCCTTGAGGATCCCCACTACCTGGCCAAATCCTCCGGTGCTATCCTGGTACGCATCTATGATACGTGCCAGGTGGGAGTCATCCTGCAGTCCAGACCCCTCTGAAAGGCGCGCCCTCTGCCTCCCACCCCTCCCAGCACCCCTATCCACATGGGCAGGACCAGCGGCGTGCCGCACAGGTGACACTGGGACCCCTTGGGTGGTGTTTCTGGTGGTGTTTGCTGTATCTTCCGGGGGGTCCTGTGTCCCTGTGCTGTGGGTGTTCAGTGGCCTTGGTCTGTCCGTGTTGGCGGGGGTGCCCTGTCTGTTTCCAGATGCTGGAGGCGTGGGTACAGGGGGTGCAGATGTTGATGCTGCTGGTGCTCCATTATGACTCACAGCGGAGGGGCCAGGTTGGTCGTCGTCATCCGAAGAGGACAGAGACAGAGTCAAACCAGAGAGCTCAGTGTCCGCCAGAGTCTGGGACTGGGAATCCTCTTCATTTGGTGCTGGGTGCCCAGCACCACCTGTGTTTGGAAGAGACACACGATGTGAGTTATGTTTCTACATTCATCGATGGTTCACAAACATGACATTTTCTACTTTACAAACAGATGCCTGCCTGTACACTGCTTTTTCCCAGCTTGTCACGGACAGAGTTTGATATTGTTGTTGCTCATTTCCCAGCATGGCCTTGAGCTCCCCACAACAGAGCCCAGTGTCAGACATCCTGTCAGTCCCTTCCCAATCCCTGTGGGGCGAGTATGGTTCAATTAGAACTCGCTGGGCCATGTGGGTGGGTGTAGATTGTCTGTGACTGCAACTCCCATCATGCTCCTGGCTACACCCCCCTTCCCAGCATGCCCATACTTCCTTCCTATTGACTCTGCTTCCCTGTGAGGGGGTGTGACAGCAATGGCAAGATGGCTGACTGTGTAGTCCGGGTGTTTGTTTGGCTACATGTCCAAAGAGAGCCCCTGTGCTTCATACAGCAGCACCCAGTATGGTGTATCTTTTGCTGATATTTCACAGAGGTGTGGGTCAATGCATTCTACCCGGTGAGTTGTGTGGAGTTTGTGTTGAGGGGTGTGTGTGTCTCCACATGCTGGGTCCTTCCCACCCGGCCAGACATCCCACCATGAAACATGCTTCCATTGTGGGGCGTGCAAGTTGTCTTTCAGGATGTCAGTCAGTGGTGTCCTGCTTCTGATTTGTGCACATGCCCTAGCAGGGCCTTGTGCTCCCCACAGCAGGAGCCAGTGTCAGCCATCTTGTTAGTCATTTTCCACTCCCTGTGATGTGGGCATGTTTCAGAGAGGTCTTGATGGGCCAATCAGGAGGGGGGGCATTATCTGTGACTACATGCCCCATCATGCTTTTGGATACACTCACTTCACCTGCATCCCCACTATTCCTTCCTGTTAGTCAGCTGCACTGTGAGGTAGTGTGTTTGTGGTGGCAAACTGTCTGGCAGTGTCTATTAAGCTTTGTGCCAGTGCCTTGCTCTATTTGTTTGTAGGTTGGTGTCTGTGATGACACAGTTCCAAGTCACTATGAGATGGCAGGTATTGTGTTTGTCTGACTGGCATACACATCTTGGTATGATTATCTATTGGTTAGTGTAGCTTTGCTTGCGGTGCAAGGTTTCACTGTCCCCTTGCCACACAATCTTGGGTATGTTGTTTGTGTACTCACCAGGCTCTGGTATGACTGTTAGCCCATGGACGCTCTCTGGTGGTAGGATGTCCCGCACCTTCTCCTCCCAGGTCCTGAAGTAGACTGGTTTGGCAGGAGGGCCACCACCGGTGAACCGACTCAGGGCGTGATCTTTTTCGATGAGTTTCTTGACCCTCCTGCGCACATCATACCACCTGTTCTGGATATCGTCCTTTGTGCGCCTTGCTGGTGCTTGAGCGTTCACCTTGTCCACAATTCTCGTCCACATCTTGGTTTTCTGTGACATGGGGGTCCTTTGGACCAATGTACTAAACAAATGTGGCTCTACTCTGATGATCTCGTCTGCCAGCATTTCTAACTCACTATCTGTGAACTTTGGATTCTTCTTTGGGGGCATGGTGATGGGTGGTGGTGGTGAGGGATGTGTGTGTGAGGGTGCAAGTGAGGGTGGGTTGGTGTTGGTTTTGCTGGCTGTATGTGTGTGTGCTTTTAGATGAGGTGCTGATGGTGTGTGGGTTGTGTGATGGGTGAGTTGTGAGTGTGTCTGTGGATGCTGTGTAATGGTGTTTGCTGCTGGCTGTGTCTCCTTTTTACAAGGGATGATGGTAGTGATTGTAGCCCTTTATACAGTTGGAGGTGTGGGTGTGTCTTTGTCCCAGTTTTTTTTATTTGATATTTATTGGCTTTGTCATTGCTTGTTTGGTCCTTTTTTTGTCTTTTTTCCTTTGGGTTTTGTAGGCATGAAGGAGATGTTCATCTGACGGAAACGGACGCTGATGTTGTCTCGTGCGGGCTTCTCCGCCTCGTTCACGCTGCCTATCTTCTGTGTTTCATACGCGTCGGTCGTGAAGGTCTCTATTGCTTGTGGGCCCGGTTGTCTGTGCGTGTCGGTTGTGCGGCTTGGTCTCCGTGCGAGTCGGTCTTGTTTTACACGCATTGCATCGTACTGCGCGGATTGGACGTCGCGGGTACAGGTCGGTCGGGTTCATTCCGGGTTCGTGTCGGCCGGTGAAATTCGCGTCGGTTTTCCAGCCGGATCACTATTTTCCCTGCGGCTCGGTCGTATGGCTTGTATTCCGTACGTGTCGGTTGTATTCCACACGCGTTGCATCGTACTGCACGGGTCGTATGGCGCTGGTCCGTGTCGGTCGGTATCCAATCCGGGTCCATGTCGGTCGGTTCGTTTTGCGGCCGGAATCGGAATCGGCCCCATAGTAGGAAATAAATAGCAAGTAGCAATAAATAGTAGATATATTATAAAGGTGGTTAATTTGATGAGTACCCAACATACAGTCTACTAAAAACCAGAATTAATGTATGTGGTAAAATAAAAGATAAATAGCATATTACACATAAAATGTATTACATGACTTAGCCTATAAATATCAGAAACCAGGCACAAACCCGATAATGGTAATGGTAATGGTGAAGAAATAGAAAATATAGAAACAAACAAAGAGTTAATAAGTAATAAACACCCAGGAAAAGATTAATCGCCAACAATTAGTCAACGAACAGTAGAAAAACCGTACAATGAGAGGTAGACATACAAGAGAGACTAGGACCAACAAGAGCTAGTGTAAAGAAAGAAGAGATACGAGCTGTAGAAAATGAAATATATCAAGAAAGAACACAAATAGAAAGACCCAGCATAGAAAAGAAAGAATGTGAAAAGGAGAAACGAAAGACACAATTACCACTCATATGTAGCCAGCTAATACCAAGATAATACTACCAGCTTGAGAATAAAAGCAAAAAATAAATAGCATAAAGCTAATAACCCTGACAGTAGATAAACATCTTAAGAACAAGAAACCCGAGGAAACACCAATATCCACAGACTAGTGGAGAGGCACCAAAAGTAATGAACCAACCCATCTGGAAAAGAAAAAGATTAAGAATTGGAGGTGCCAGGAGGAGTTTCGGAATCTATCTGAGACTCGGACTGATTATCCCAAAAAGTGGACAAGTCTGAGGGTTCAAAGAATATCTGGGTGCGACCTCTGTAAGTTATTCTGAAGCGTGAGGGACCTGCAAAGGAGAATGGAATGTTCATCTCTAGAAGCCTTCTACGTAGATTCAGAAAACCTTCCCGACGAATGACAGTGTCTCTGGCAAAATCTTGTGAAATAGCAATTTTATGACCTTCCCAATGCAAAGATTTGATTTTCCTCATTTGAGCTCAAATCTGTTCAGTATGTTGGTGCCGCAGGGGTTTAAAAATCACCGATCGTGGAGAGGCCAAGGATTTTGGTTTAAAGGTGGGCACTCTATGAGCACCTTCTATTTCAATGTCTTTTTGAAAAGAGATGTTTAACACAGTAGGAATCCAAGTAAGCAAAAAATCTAATACTGATGAAGCAGATTTTTCGCAATCCTCCGGTAAACCAAAAATACAGAGGTTACTCCTACGATTCCTGTCTTCCTGTTCAGTGAGATCTCTCCGCAGTGAAAGCAAAGAGCGCTCCATACTTTGCATACGTTTAGCTTGCCTATTTGTAGAATCTTCAACGTTATTTATGCAGATTTCTGCATTGGAGACACACAGAGAGAGATTTTTAAGATCATTCCGGATTACTGCCACCTCAACCTGAAATAAATCTGTGTTCGTTTTGGTACTCTGTGTAATATAATGGACTGAATTAAGTCTGAGAAGGATAGTGTCCAGTGTAGCGACGGAATCCTGATTGACCTTAGATGTTAAGTCCAGAGTGGGGGAAGTTTGTTTCGATCTCTTCAAATTCCCCTTAGAATCCTCTGTCTTTTGAGGAGACACCCATGCCTTCTGCCATTGGAACCAAGCCAGTTGATAAACCAGATCGTAAAAATAGCATAACTCTGCACAGTCAAGCCCAGCTAGAAATAGGCAACCGCACTTAATGCCACACCAACAGACTGATGATCAAACAGAAATATATCTTCCTTGCTATGGACCTACAAGATTCCTGTCAGCAGATATCGTAATGTGCTTGAAGTAATGACAGCAAAAGTATTCCAATACATGACACCCCTTTAGCCACTGCAACGTCTAAAATCAGTCAGAACACCCCTTCCTTGTGTGCAGGACGCACAGAAATCACATCACCAACATGAATATTGCAGCGCAGAGGCAGGAATAGAGAGCGCTGGCACCATACCTCATGTAGAGTAATATATGAGGAACCAGGGTACACCGACCGATAAACTCACGCTTTCGGTCCAAGGATCAACAAAACCTTTGTAGTTGCCGCAATTTTGAAGCCCCAGCTATTATGAGAAAAACTGCGCGATGGCCATAATGCCAGAAGACGAACCCAGATGTCAGAAATTCAGGCCATGGGTTCCTGAACCATTCCGATGCCCATTTCCGCTGTATGGTGAACAAAAATTCACCCAAGTAGCATTCAGCTTGAGCTTCTGCGTCGGCGGCTCGACGGAGCTCAAGACAGCGCGGCCATCTTGGTTGCGCTCGAAACAATGCCCCCAGGGCAGGTAAAAGCTGTGAACATATTGTAACCGTCAATTTTTGGCAGATGTCCCATAAGTGTCCTACTCCGATCAAGGTCCTTAAATGTTCCGGATCACACTAATAAAGTTAATGTAGATAAGTCCTGTCCTCCACCCAGTCCTAGAATGAAGTCAACCCGCAAGAGGAAGCACTGAAGACTTTTTGGGATGCCACTCAACAGGGAAAATGTAAACGGGATTCATATTTCGGATTCCCTAGAGCCTAGGAAGCTATTCAATTGTAATGTTTGTCTTTTTCTGCAAAACATTAAATACAATATCCAGCTTTGATATGTAGTGTTTCTATTGTGGTTAGCAAGAATAACCTCTGTTAACACGAATGACTGTGATTTCTTTTAAGTATGCTGCAAGTGGAGGTCACAGAGGCATGCTTAACACAAATGTTTGCTAACCGTGTAACTGCTAAATGTATAACAGTGGTTCCATGGAGAACACAAAGTTTAGATTGCAATCAGAACATCAAAAGTCAGACTCTGCCAACACAGCACAGCAGTAGAACACGATGCACCTCAGGTGTCGTATTTCCTTGAAAAGAACTGTAAGGACATCTCAAGAGACCCACTCATGGTGGAGAAACACAGGCCCTCCTCAACAGAGCAGAATGCCTCTGGATCCTTAAATGCGACAGTACCAACTCTATGGAGGAGTGTAACTCTGTAAGAAAGACCTGATGATTTATTTTCTCCAGTATGCAATTCTGTCTTTATCTTTCCATAGACAGTTTTATACTGCTTTAAAATGTATCTTAAATGGATACCTGTTTTGCCTTTTATTGAAATTACACTTCAAAATCTATCCTGCCATGTGGTTCCCTTGGGGAACTACCTTTACAACGCAACTTTTACAACGCTATGCTATTACAACGCATTTTTTACAACGCAAAAACTTTTACAACGCATGCTTTTACAACGCATGCTATTATATGGTAAGTACTTTTACAACGCATATACCTTTACAACGCATTCTTTGAAAATGCCTTTACAACGCATGCATTTACAACGCATGCATTTACAACGCATGATGTTATATGGTAAGTACTTTTACAACGCATATACTATTACAACGCATTTTTTAATGTTGGTATTTTAATTTAAATAAATATATATATCGTATAATTAATTTTTATTAAATAAAATATAATTTTTAAAAAGTGAGTAGTTTAACAAAATATTAATTCTTGAGTATTTTGTCTAATAGAAATGTTGTTTTTGGATAGTTAAAATAATACTAGAGTATTTCTCTAAATAGAAAGAGTATTTTTAAATTTAATTTGATACATATTAGAGTTAATAGTGAGTTTTTTAAAGTTAAATTAATACTTGAGAATTATTCTAAATAGAAAGAGTATTTAATATTTAAAAAAAAAAAATAAGAGTGAGTAACTAAATATTAATACTTGAATAGTGAGTTGTTTTTCAAAATATTAATAATTGAGTATTTTGACTAATAGAAATGTTTTTTAGGATAGTTAAATTAATACTTGAGTATTTCTCTAAATAGAAAGATTTTTTTTTAATTTAATTTGAAACATATTAGAGTTAATAGTGAGTTTGTAAAAAGTTAAATTAATACTTGAGAATTATTCTAAATAGAAAGAGTATTTAATATTTTTTTTTTAAAAAAAGAGTGAGTAACTAAATATTAATACTTGAGTATTTTTCACATTTTAATGTGTATTTTTTACATTATGTTATTACTTGAGTTTTTTTTTGAGAAAAAAAATATATTATAAATTTAATAAAAAAAAATAAGAGTACTTAATCAGTAATAAGAATGATTAATACTAGAGTATTTTTAAGTTTCAAAAATAAAGTATAATTATTATCTATAAAATGGAAGAGTACTTTTTGACTTTTTTAAAAAATATTAAGAGAATTTTTAAAAATAATATTTCAAATATTAAAATATTTTTAATATTTAAAGACTAATAAAAAATGCATTTTAAAAATAATATTAGATTAAAAAAAAGAGAAGAAAAAAAAGTACTTACTTTTAAAAAAAAATTCCCACGGTTTTGCATTGAAGTCTATGAGCTTATTTGTCCTTCATTTATTTTGGCAGCTTCTGAATATACAACCCGCGGAACAAGAAAAGAAGGATCAGAAAGAGAAGAAAGAGGAAGTTTTGAAGGGAAAAGACAAAAGAGTCGAGGTAAGGAACATATTTAGTAAATTTACATATAAATAGTTACAATTTTGAAGATTTAATCACTTTTTAATAAATAATAACAGCAAACAATTTTTGTTTTGAAAATATTTATTTATACAAAAATAAGGAAAAAATAAACCATATTTTTATTTAATTTTGCAATGTAAGTAACATTTTCCAAAAAACATATTAATATTTTATTTACATTTATAAACATTTATTAACAGATTAGTTAAATAAAGTAGTCCGTTGAATATTTTGATGCACTCGATGACGTAATGACGTGAGCGTCGACGTAATGCGCCATTTTGCAGAGCATCGGAGGAGGAAGCAGCAGGAAGCTGATCTGCGGTCAGGTAGGAAATACTTTCATTTGATATTATAGATTAAACCTTTAAAAGGGGTACATATATAGTGAGGAAAGAATAAGGAGAGGTTGCGGGAAAACTAATTGATGTCTTAAATGTTTGTAAACATGTCCACATTAATGTCATTAATGTATGCCTAAGTCGGGTCGCGAAAACTTATTTTTTTATTTTAAAAAAGTTTGTAACTGTAAAAGAATTTAAAGTTACTGTTCAGAAAGTTGATTTGTTTACTTAGGAAGTAACAAAAGTAATGTCGATCTTCATTTCGAATTGGAAAAAAATAGCGCACTTGTAAATTTTGGAAAATAAAGATAGATTGAAAAATGGTGATTAAGCAGCAAAGTGCAATTTTGAAAAAGGTTTGACGTGTAGAATTTAGATATGTTTGAATTTTGGTGATTTCTTAGGACGGAAATTATAATGGAAGTTATCGGTAATTATAGTAATGGCGTTCCGATTTAGAAAAATTGTACAAATACTGTGGGACAGTAAATTTGAAAACATTGGAATTTTTTTCTTGAAATGAAGATTTGTTTAAAAAAAAAAAAGGACCCGACTTGTTTGTTTGTAAAAGTTTATAGAAAAAAAAATTGTATGCCAATTGTAATTTGAAAAATATTAAATTTTAAAGCAAAGCAGGAAAGTAAGTTAATACATTATTTTAGAAAGAAAGAATGTTAGAAAGATTTTCCAGGTAGTCTATAGCCACACACAACGAAAATTGTTGTAGAATTGCCAATAGTCTCTCAGACATTTCCCTTGTTTTGACTGTTACTCGTGGGTTTAGACTACCTGCGAGTGTTTGGGCTATTCTCATTTCCTGAAAACTTTGCTCCTTCTTCAAAGTTTCCAAAAAAGAGTAGAAGTTTGGATGTGGTTTGCCAATTGTGTGGTTGAAGGAGCTATGCCATCCCTCAATGGCATTGTTTGTTTTTGCTTCTCCCTCTAAACAACTCGTGTAGCAGTTCCACCACTCCACATGGAATCGTGGCTTCCTCCTGCGACCCGATCTGCTTAGGTGTCCAATCCATGTGTCCTCAAAATAATTTAGAATGGGTGCCAATTTTTCTTCGTTACTCGTATAATAAACAGATTCTATAATTGCAGTGTAGTACTCGTCCACACTATCGGGAGGAACAAAACAAAGTGCAGTTAATTTTTTAAGTTCAAATTGTAGTTTGCTATCCCGAGAATATTCTGCAACTAGGGATGTTTTCTGTAATTTACGCCAAAATGCCTGCGAAAAATGAAAAAAACATCCCTGAATTTGGGTATCCGTGTACGTTTTAGTGATCACATTGATCATGCTCAATTCAAAATCAATAATTATTTTTCGAGGACTAGAAGATGTTTTACTTTTAATCACTGATAAAAGTTCAGTGTATGTTGCAGAAGTCTTATCAGGTAGCAAACTATAAACTAAGGGAATAACACTATTGTTAATTTTAGCATGTATAGTGTAAATTTGAGTGAAAGGATGGGGTGTACTTTTAAACGTCCCATCCATCATCCAAATTTCACTACTTTCTAACTGAGCAAGGTTACGTGGGGTACTAAAAATGAGAATTCGTTTCTGAGGGTTTTCGTTGTCATGCAGAAGGAAAGGTTCATCAGAAAAAGAAATAGAAAGATCATGAGGAATTCTAATGTCAGAGAAAGAATGTGGTGTAGATAATTGAATGTTACTTGCCTGCTTTTGTCTCTGAATAATTCTTCTCAAATTAGGAATTATAGGCATGTTACTAGCAACATGACTGGGGACATGCTGTGCAACCTCTCTTAAAATGGATCCTGTAGAATCATTGGAGGTGCTTGCAATAGCTTTCATTTCGTTTATTGTTTCTCTAATTTCTACCTCCATTGCAGAGGCAGAGTGGTTATGTTCAGTGGTTTTCACAACTAAATTATCAACAGTAACCGCTCTGCCACTGCAATGGGTAGTGTAGTATTGCACACACCTCCAATGATTTCTAGTTAAACTTATTCTTTCCTTACTATATATGTATCCACCATGGTTTAATAAATTTTTGCCCTTCTTGGATTTAATAAACTTTGCAGCTTCCAGACTAGACATTATCTGAAAAGAGAAGAGAAGAAAAAAAAATTAGCCTGACAAAATAAATGAAATAACATTTACACCATCCAACACTTTCCCTACTGCTGCACCTTCCTGGAGTTGGAATAGTAAATTGCACCCCTACACCATCCAACACTTTCCCTACTGCTGCACCTTCCTGGAGTTAGAATAGTAATTTGCACCCCTACACCATCCATCACTTTCCCTTCTGCTGCACCTTCCTGGAGTTAGAATAGTAAATTGCACCCCTACACCATCCATCACTTTCCCTACTGCTGCACCTTCCTGGAGTTGGAATAGTAAATTGCACCCCTACACCATCCATCACTTTCCCTACTGCTGCACCTTCCTGGAGTTGGAATAGTAAATTGCACCCCTACACCATCCATCACTTTCCCTAATGCTGCACCTTCCTGGAGTTAGAATAGTAAATTGCACCCCTACACCATCCAACACTTTCCCTACTGATGCACCTTCCTGGAGTTAGAATAGTAAATTGCACCCCTACACCATCCATCATTTTCCCTACTGCTGCACCTTCCTGGAGTTGGAATAGTAAATTGCACCCCTACACCATCCAACACTTTCCCTACTGCTGCACCTTCCTGGAGTTGGAATAGTAAATTGCACCCCTACACCATCCATCACTTTCCCTACTTCTGCACCTTATAATGTTGTTTAAAAATACCTTGTTTTTTTGAAATTGGTTTCCTTGCAGAGTCTTCAACAGTGGGAATGGCCTGTAGGCTGGAGTAGACACTTGAGTATTGATTGGAAATGTAAAACAAAAACAATTGTCTGCAAAAGTGATAAATGAAAAAAATGAGAAAAATGAACGTTGTAGAGAAATGCTAATTTACAATAACTTTTTGCAAAAATTAAATTCATTTTAACATATAGTACATAACACTTTCCCTACTGCTGCACCTTCCTGGAGTTGGAATAGTAAATTGCACCCCTACACCATCCATCCCTTTCCCTAATGCTGCACCTTCCTGGAGTTGGAATAGTAAATTGCACCCCTACACCATCCATCACTTTCACTACTGATGCACCTTCCTGGAGTTAGAATAGTAAATTGCACCCCTACACCATCCATCACTTTCCCTACTGCTGCACCTTCCTGGAGTTGGAATAGTAAATTGCACCCCTACACCATCCAACACTTTCCCTACTGCTGCACCTTCCTGGAGTTAGAATAGTAAATTGCACCCCTACACCATCCATCACTTTCCCTACTGCTGCACCTTCCTGGAGTTGGAATAGTAAATTGCACCCCTACACCATCCATCACTTTCCCTACTGCTGCACCTTCCTGGAGTTGGAATAGTAAATTGCACCCCTACACCATCCATCACTTTCCCTACTGCTGCACCTTCCTGGAGTTGGAATAGTAAATTGCACCCCTACACCATCCAACACTTTCCCTACTGATGCACCTTCCTGGAGTTGGAATAGTAAATTGCACCCCTACACCATCCATCACTTTCCCTACTGCTGCACCTTATAATGTTGTTTAGAAATACCTTTTTTTTTAGAAATTGGTTTCCTTGTTGAGTCTTCTTCAGTGGGAATGGCCTGTAGGCTGGAGTAGACACTTGTGTATTGATTGGAAAAGTAAAACAAAAACAATTGTCTGCAAAAGTGAAAAATTGAAAAAATGAGAAAAATTAACGTTGTAGAGAAATGCAAATTTACAATAACTTTTTGCAAAAATTAAATTCATTTTAACATATAGTACATAACACTTTCCCTACTGCTGCACCTTCCTGGAGTTGGAATAGTAAATTGTACCTTTGCACCATCCAACACTTTCCCTACTGCTGCACCTTCCTGGAGTTGGAATAGTAAATTGCACCCTTACACCATCCAACACTTTCCCTACTGCTGCACCTTCCTGGAGTTAGAATAGTAAATTGCACCCCTACACCATCCATCACTTTCCTTTCTGCTGCACCTTCCTGGAGTTGGAATAGTAAAATGCACCCCTACACCATCCATCACTTTCCCTACTGCTGCACCTTCCTGGAGTTGGAATAGTAAATTGCACCCCTACACCATCCAACACTTTCCCTACTGATGCACCTTCCTGGAGTTGGAATAGTAAATTGCACCCCTACACCATCCATCACTTTCCCTACTGCTGCACCTTCCTGGAGTTGGAATAGTAAATTGTACCTTTGCACTATCCATCAGTTATCCTATTTCTGCACTTTAGTGGAGTAACAATAGCAAAAGGAATGAGTATTAAATTGTTGAAATTATAACACTCAGAATGTAAAATACCTTTGTCAGTTGTTGTTTGTTTTCGTGCCTTTAAGGTAATGCTTGCTGCAGGATAGTTATATTTTTTGTAACCGATTTACTGTGGAAAAAAAAAAAAAATATAAAAATTAATGTTACTTAGTCAACGTTGGTTAAAAAAAAAAAACATTTTTGAAAAGTATGATATTTGACAAATGAGTATGTGTCAAAATTGGTTAAGCAAAACATAATACACATTGAATGCATTTTAAAATAAGAGTAATAATGGATACACCTACACTATCACTCAATTACTCTACTGCTGAACATTCTGGGACTTAGAATACTAATCGTTACCTCAGTAACTTGGTACGCTTTTTCAGGTGTTGTACCTAACTGAAGTCTTATTAGTAATTGTTACCTCTGCACCATGGTATAATTTCGTTTATGATGTAGTGAGAATGAGGAAAGAAAAAAAATCACCTTTGCCATTACAACACTTTAGCTAATGTTTAAAATATATTTTTAAACTAAAATAATTTAAATTAAATTATATTTACCTTCACTATACTAAAGGTGAGTCGTTTATGTGGAGGCGATGCAAAATTAGGTACACCAATTTTTGATTCTCAATGTATTGCAAGTTTCTGTTTTTGGAAAAGAAAGTAGTTGTTTTTAGTTGGTATATATTTTTAGTCATAACAAATTAGAAACAGTACATTTTAAAAGTTAATGTTAAAAATTTAAAAATATATTTTGTATGGAAAGTAGACATATTTTACGCAAAACTATGGTTTAAAAATATTTTACTGACTTACTAGTAGTTGTCTACTAACAATGGTTTTCCGAAGAAATTCAGTGCTCTCTCTGAGGAGGTCGCAGTTGAGGTGACAGAGGGTCAGGTTTTGACGTCTGGTCTCTCTGGTAGTTGATAATCAACTGATTGCAAAATGGTGTCTTCCTGGTATTTATAAGTTTTACTCTGTGTCACTATTAATTTTTAAAAAAACTGCGTTCGATGTGTTTTTTTTTGTACTTTATTTTACTGTGGAAAATGATAATTTAAAAATGCATTTTAAAATGTATTGTTTTCACTCATTTGCTCCGTTTTGGCATCCATTTTGGAACATGTCTTTTGGTATTGTTTTCATAGAAAGTGTTGTAGGACAAGTTTTACAAGTGAGATGGTGAAAATGGCGCCTATGTGTATGTGTGTTTTACTCTGTTTACTTACTTTCCGATTTAATCATGATAAAAATGTGTTAGTACTGTTGTTTTAACTATCGTTCTTTTTGTTAATCTTTGAAATGTGTGAAAATGGAATTTTATTGGGGATTTTGAGTATTAATTTTAATACTCAAGTATTAATTTTAATACTCGAGTATTAATTTGGTAATGGATTTCAGTAGATTTACGCACAGTTGTTCTCCACATTTTAATACACTTCCCCACCCTAAAACCCCTAATTTCCCTGCATCCCGTGCCAGATTTTATTGTACTTTTAAATAATAAAAAAAAAAAATCGCGTTGTAATGGTATGCGTTATAATAGATTTCGTTGTAACAGCACTTTTCAGTATTTAAATAGGTTTTGCGTTGTAAAAGTGTTCGTTGTAAAGTAATGCGTTGTAGTAGTACTTGCGTTGTAAAAAATGCGTTGTAAAGGTATGCGTTGTAATAGCATGCGTTGTAACGTCATACATCCGGTTCCCTTCCCTGACAGAACTATCTGTTCTGTTAAGGGATTTAGTCCATTATTTAAATTTATATTTCTTCTAGTCCTTCAATTTTTCTAGCCTGTCCAGTCGATAAGTCCAAGTCTTTCCCAGTTTTTTCTATTTTTGATTGATTCCTTATGTTTTTACGTCGAGCCTGGGTAGCGCGTGGGCTCCTCTGCGAGGCATCATGTATTGAGGTATGGCATAGAAGCTCTGCCCGTTTCTCGCCCATCTTTTCAATTGGCTCCTGTGAATGTCCTTTTGAAATAGTTACTTTTTATTCGTGAATAGGTTTAGCAGTCCCTCCTTGGTACCGCCTTGTCTTCAATGGTAACCATCCATGAGGACTGGACCTTTTACTGGTGCTGTTACACGGTCACCTTTATCTAGTTGGTGAGCACTACTTGCTTAAACTACTTTCTCCTACCAGCTGTTGTAGGCAGGACACTCTCTCCCGCAACTGCGTTTTTAAAAAAAATACCAGCGGGCACGCCTTATGTTTTACAGCTTCCAACATGCAAAAGAAGCGGTAGGACGCGAGGGGCCATTGTGTAGCTAAAACATTTTACTTGTTTTTACAAAGCGCACACTGTGCTTTATCTTTAACACGGCGCCTTTTTTTTAAAAAAAAACATTTTATTTTACCCAGAACACTTACCGTGCTTTATCTATAACACAGGCGCACACTTTTAACTTTGGTGGCCGTGGCTAACAGCCCGTCACCCCATTACGCCCCTGGGCTTAATGTTTCAGCATGGTGCCCGCTTATACTTTCACATTGGCCGTGCTCCTTTCTTGTTGTGTGAGCATGCAGCCAATCATGCCGTGCACCTTTTATTTGAAAACATGCGATTCATTCTTGTATAATATTTGAGGCCTGGGGATGTGTGTTTTTTTTAATTTCCCTTTTTTTTGGATGAAAAAGGATGTGGCAGCTCTCAGCCCACGATCTGGAGAGCCAAGAAGACTTTTAGACCGAAGCCCAGGTGCCTCCAGTGGCCAACGGACAGGTAAGGAAATATAGGAGTAGGGAAGTTTACACAATTGAGTTTTCCGTTCGTGACTAGCAATGCAGAGCATTATAATCCTGTTTGCCATGTTTCAAATGTGAGATGGATTACAATGCTAGCATGTTAATTAATAAAAATGAAACCAACCCACACTGAACAGAGCTGGTTCTAATACTGTCAGGCTGCATGTTTGCTCATCAACCCGACCCCACCGCCACTATCCTAGTGAAAACAAGCATTTGCAATGCAATAGGTCTTGCATTTTCAAAACATTTACCTATTGGTATTGTAAATGACAATGCCTTTTATTATTGCTGGTTTTTAAACACATAAACAAAAGGCATCGTGGTTTACAATGTCAATAGCTCAGAATCTACCAATTGTAAGACCTGTTGCATTGCAAATGCTTGTTATTATTATTATTTTTTATTTTTACCAATTTTTTGTTTGTAGATACTGTCTAGTGCTACTCGGATGGTTTTTTGTCCATTCCTCTATTTGCAATTGCATTCTTTTGTTTGCAAGTATTGCTTTTATGTAGCTCTATATGCGACATGAGGCGGCCATTTTGTAACTTTTCCGATGCTCCTCGTGAGTACTCAGATTTTTTAAGTTTTGCATGACACTCCAACTGATGCGTACACCCAACAGAAGCTGACTTTGGCAGCTTACAAGTAAAGAAATGCATCCTGAGAAGACGTTGTCATTTCTTGTGTTTCACAATTGTTTTAAGTTTTCCATATCCCTTTGTAGGTGGTCAATCCTTACCTCTGATATGACAGGCATTACTTTCCCAGGCCTTTCATTCAACATGTATGTGTTTTTTTCGACCTTTTTACTATTACCGTTCATGGTTCACTTATCACTTGGCACTGGGTTCTGGTACATCGCCATGCTTCAAACTATATATTGTTTTATTCTTTTTAAATTGTTGACTTGATATTGTGCATCTTTGTTTTAACAGATTGCAATAAGAAATTCTCCCCGGAGTGTGAGTACCCTATATAAATCATTTTTCTTTTGGTTTAGATTAAGTCCCCTTTATTTATTCTTGTGCCCACTTTTTTACTTTTTATTTTTTACTTTCATGTCGCCAGGTTTCTTGTACTCTCCCACCTAATATACATGTGTCCTGATAATGACCCGTCTATTTAATTGGGTCGAAGTACTGTCTACACTCCTGCCAATTGGAAAATGATAAAATCTATATCATGAAAATATATTAAATAATATTTCCTACCAAATAATTGAAATGTATCAATGTTGTTTCTGATCTTATTAAACATTGTGAATTGTCTAAATTGTAATTCACGGTGTGACACCTGAGCACCTAGCATATATACACCCCCTTTTTTTAACAATATGAAAATATCCCACATTTTTGCGTAACTATCGAGAGGGCCTTTTTTCATTCATTATTACTGACTGATTTTAAATATGTCTTAATTTGCATTCACATAGTGGGGCAGCCTGCATAAAACAACATTGTTTGCTTTGCAATATAACCATGTACACAACACCGAAATACAAGTATTTATGTAGACAGTACACTTATTAATTAGGTGTTCCAACAGGTCCGATGCTGTCATGATGCAGCAGACAACAGAGGCCAAACACACCTTGGGGATCGACAAACATATATAGACATATCAAATGCTTCTCAACTAGCTCCAGGAGAGCGCCACCAGTTGCCGAGGAGAACCGCTATATCCTAACCACAGCATACAAAGGAGGCACCGGAGGTGGGGTGAAGTGACCTGGGGGCAGGGCACTAGAACCCTGCAAAGAATGAGATGGACACCGAAGGAACCGGAAACCACATCCGGTCAAGGGTGTGGGAGGGGGCATTGCAGAGAGAGGGCAAGAGGTGGGCAGACGTGCGTGGGCACGGCAGAACATCGTGTAACGAAATAAAGAGTTAAAGAGCCTTACCTGTCTCCTGTGACTTTGTGCATGTGAAGACACGACATGGGGGAGGGGAGAAACAGGGTAGGTACATGGGACACATGGGATGAGTCGGGGACCGAGCCTCAACTCTTCTTTCTCTGTATTTTCCCCACTCATTTGAGGACTGCCTGCCCTACTCGATGATCCCCCAGCTTGTCCATTAATTTAAGCACATTTGCATCCCATAGCGTGACAGCCCCAGCACTGCCCGATCGATGCAAACCATGGGACATGCCATTGGCTTCCACCACTGCCCACTTATGTACCATCCTGGGCCAGCTCAGCTCTATGGGGGGTGGGTTCAGCAGCCTTCCAGGACCTCTCTATCTCGTGCTTGAATAAGATCATAGCTAAGTTCACCAGTTTCATGAAATGTTTAGTTTAGTTTTTTTGTCCTCTTTGTTATCCCCAGTGGACAAAGCAAGAGGCCGGGGGTCAACCGGACATCAATAACCTCCGAGACAAGCTCCACCACCACACCTGTGCTAGCACCGGGCATTCCCACACCATATGCAAGAACGTTGTGTCAGGGTGTTCGCAGTACAGGCACACCGTAGACGAGCCCGTGAACATACTATGTATCCGGTGCGGCATGAGGTAGTTCTGGTGCAGGTAATTATATTACGTGAACTTCATATGGGCATTACAGGAGGCACGCTTAACATGCTATCCCCCACGGTTTATCCGAAAGGACCACGTCCACGGGTGTTTCCAACTTGGGTTCACTATGCAGTGCTTGGTCCTTGCACGTAGCAAGCAATGCACCATGCAGCATCGTGACTGCCTTTCCACCATCCCATGAGTCAGACACATTGCAATCTTTCATGTAGCTCCAGCTCTCCATGGCCCACTCCCCAGGTGTCCCGCACCACTAGCATAAATTCTCTGTGTGCTAGACAGAGGCCTGCCCCCAGGTCATGGGTGGATTGCAGATCCTGAAAGAGATGTAGTTCTCCCTCCGCTTATAAGTCACTTACTTGATTCACGCCCGCCTCCCCATTGAGTCAGGTCATGAGCGGCCAACACGTCCCTCACACTCAGCATACTCCATAGTGGCAACTGCAAGGCCTAGGGCACCCAATGGCACCTGGGCTGGATATACCTGTTCCAACAGAGCTTGGCTGCCTGGCCAATCTGCACAATCCTCTCAGTGAGGCGCACGGATCCATCAACCGGTCCAGCACCTTGACGCCCAGAAGTTCGTCTCAGACCACCACACTCTCCGCCATCATACTGCCGGCCATTCATTGCATTGGCCATTGGAGCTGTGCTGTGGAATAGTAAAGCTCAAGGTCTGGCACCCCCAGGTCACTCGTCACAAGTGGCCTCTGAAGCGGGATGATCGACACACTTTACTGAACACCCCCAGTTGAAATCCGTTATCGTTCCCCCTAGGTCCTTAAAGAAGGACCGAGTGGGCACCACTAGCAGGGCAGTGATTAAGTACAGAAAACGTAGCAGGACTAACCTCTTCACTATGGACGTATGTCCCATTGGAAGGAGACAGGGGCAGGCACATCCAGAAATTCAGGGACTGGCGCACAGCCTTTAGTGCCCTACCGAGATTATCATCTAGGAGTTCTCTGTCTGAGAGTTAGATATTGACCCCGAAATACCGGAACGTCTCTGGACACCAGGGTAACCTCTCGGTCTCTAGCACTGCCCTCTCTGCCTGCCCTATTCTTTGGAGGGGGAGCAGGCAAAATTTTCCCCAGTTTATCCTGAGGCCCGTCATCTCACTAAAAACCTCCAGTAACTTAAATATGGTCACCAATATCCGCCAATGATCACTTATGTATATAAGGGCATTGTCGGTGTACAGGGATATGATATGCCAATTTACCCCTACAGCCACTCCCCAGTCAGGGTGCACAGCAGGCCCAATACACACTATTCAACCTGCACTCAAAATACACTTTGCTCGCCCTGCAGAGACTGAACACTTTCTTATTCTCGCACAGGCCCACTGCTGATCCTACATTCACACAGTTCACCCTTCACTTATACCGACAATCACTTTACTATGCACTTCTGATTACTCTCACTCCTTCCAGCATGCACTATACACATCACTAACCCTGCACTTACTGTAAACTCACAAAGTTGCATCCCTCACCCTACACCCAAACAGGTATACTGCTCATCTTGCCCTCAAACATGCACACTGCTCAATTGTGCAAAGGAGCAACTCTCACCCTACACTAATACAGACATACCCATATCCCTGTACTAACAGAGGCACACAACTCACCGTGCACCCAGTCAGAGACATTAGGGAGAACTAGACACAGAACAGCTCCTGCAAAACCCAACCTGTAGGAGTAGGAGGACAGCTGTCAAGGATAATTCAATCTCACCCCTTTCCCCATCCTTGATAGACTTAGATGAGTGCAGGATATTTGGAATTAAAACATAAAATAAAATCCTTTGTAGGTAAATGAAAGTATAGAGCATATTTAATATTATAGGCAGTAATGGAGGACAACATCAGTGAGTCATGCAGGTAATTAGAAGTAAACCTAGCACACTATGGGAAGATAACATTAGAAAAAAAGACACTGCACGGAGGGGGATTCCCTGGTGGGTCGCTGGTAATTGAAGGAATTGGGGCTGAGAGAGCTGTGCAGAGAAGAAAAGAGCCTGCGCAGGGTGTATAACTGTTGCAGCAGACTGCAGTGATGGAGAACAGAAGATAAGAGAGCCTTAATTGAGAGAGACTGTTGCGCAAAGATAATGAGACCGCAATGAAAGAAACAGTGCAAGAGAAGTAGCAGTGAGAGAGAGGGAAAAAGAGCTGAGATAGCTGTAACTATGGGACACAGCTGTGCAAAGAAGAAAACACTACTCAGAGTTGGTGACCAGGAAAGACAGCTACTGGCTGCAAAATAAGAGGATTGGGACAGTATTTATTGAGAGGTACTTCTGTGCAGAACTTCCCAGCTCAGCAGTTTAAGAACTATCCCACAACAATTAATTAGCAGTGCAGAGCACAATACTGAGTAAATATAGGGAGCAGGTGCCTATTTATACATTTTTTTGGGTGTTTTATAAACTGCAAATTGTTACATTTTGATGACTTTGAAGCCCTTTTAAAAAAAGACTAAAGGCATTGGTTTAAGATTCTGATGAATTCCTAGTGGCTGTAGCATATTGTTAGGGTTGTGCCCCACCATTGGCAGGCTTCTTTACCATGTAGAGCATCGAAAACTGAAGGTCGTTTGGGGGTTACACGTGATCCCATCAGATTAGAAACTGCCTGATCTGATGAGAGAAAGAAAGAGATAGCATGAAATTGTAATGTCTATGAGATTTCAATTCAAGCATTGCTCAAAAGATCGATTGAATGAATTCGGAGAGAGCAGGTTAGGCAGTAAGCCTCGGAACCTCTCTGCGGTTCTAGCACCCATTACCCTTTGCACTGAAAGATATACAAAGGTAAAACATATGTCAATTAACTGGACTACCCTGTCGTGTATTCAACACTTGTGTTCTTTGTCTTTTAAAAATGTATGTTTCTCTACATTGTATTGTAAAGAAACTGTAATTATTAGGAGCAATTTGGAGAAATCGCATATTTGTGTAAAAGAACAGGAGGGCAGCTTTCAAATGCGCACAGAGAAGAATGTAATATCTTAACTGTTTCAACAAAGTTCGATTTACCTTAAAAATGGAAGTAGGGAAATGTCTGTTCTTGAGGTGGAGAACAGCATGTTTGAGATGCAGATTATTTTATAGCAGCAATTTTCAACCAAGCTCATTATTTTTCCAGCTCAGCATTTCTCTAACTCCCTAATTGAATTAAGTTGAACATCACACTATTTTCTTGGAACAGTCGGGGCTTTTGCAGTAGCAAGATCTCTCAAATACAAGCATGTAAATAAAACAGCTTGTGCTTTTATTTAAAAGATTGTAGTACCCGCACAAACATGTTCCTTATTTTCACACTTGCAAAGTGTGTAAATCTTGTGTCTGCTATTGCAGTTTCAAGAACAGTTTTTTACTTTGTTTTCCTCTGAGAATGGCGAAAGCGGGGCAGGGGAGTCACACCTTGAACAATCCAGAGTCAGGAAGAAAAATATCACCCTTCCTCCACGTTCATTTGCAAGCCATCAACAGCGCTTCTGTCAGCATGGGTTTCCTTTGTTTTATGTGCTGCTAAAGGCCCCCTGCGCTGTGAAAATGACACTGTGCGCTGCTGCCCAGGCACGCTGCTTAGAGGGAACATAGGTTCTAAGTAACCCTAAGGGCAGGGTGCTATATAAGTAAAAGGGCGGACATGTACCTTTATGGTGTACGTGTCCTGGTAGTGGCAAACAGCCTATTTTATTTTTCATTACTGTGAGGCCTACCCCTCTCACAGGCCAGCATTGGGAATTCCTTAATATACTTTTAAGTGGTAATTCCTGATCAGAGAGGAGTAGGTTTTACATGTCTGGTATGTTTGGAATGGTCATGATAAATTCTTCTTACTGGTGAAGTTGGATTTTACATTACTGTTTTAGAAATGCCATGTCCAATTTCTCTGTGCCTACTTATTTGCGCATGATAGGTTGTCTCCAATACAAGTCTGGGTTTGGTGACAGCTACACTTGAATTCTTTTGAAGTCACCGCTTACATCAAAGACACTTTTGGGTATAAGTACTTGGTATCTGAGCCCCTCAAATAAGGCACTTCTTGATCTTGAACTGAACCTCTGTCAGAAGGACTGCTGAGCTGCTTAAAGTACTCAACTGGACTGCTTTTCTGAAAGAACTGCTTTTCTGTGTGGTGCCCTGCTACCTGTTGCTCCCTGATTCACCTGGAAGGAGAGCTGGGCTCTGCCTTCACTCCAAGTGATCTCCAAGGGCTTGCTGACTTGCATCCTGTTATCTGAAGTTTCAGGGACACAAAAGACTTCCTACAATTCTGCTGGTGCTGCTGGACTCTGCCTTCTGTGAGTCCTACCCTTGCCTGAGGTGCCTCCTCCAATATCTGGGCCTCAGAAGTGGGTTGTGCGGCTGCCTTAATCACTTGCAGCTCTTGGGCCCCTGAAATCAAGCTTTTGGGCTCTTTGCGACTGCAAACGGCCCGTTCTTACTGGGACTGTACCGCTTGCTGGAAGGATCAGCGCGAGCTGCCTCAGTATTGTCTCCTCGCATAGCAAGCATCGCTGCCTGCGACCGCGAGGCCCCATCTGCATCCACAATGCCCGGTTGACTCTCTGCGACCTCAGATCATCGCTAACGACGCTCTACTTGCTCCCAGTGACCATCTCCCGAGGCGAACGGGGCTCTTGGCACAGCTTGATAAGGTAAAACTGCAGCTGGATTTGTTTGGAACTGTATCTGACCCATGCTCCATCATGGGTAGCCTGAACTGTGGATTTACCCTGGTGTAGCGTGACCTAAAGTAACCTTTTAGCACTACTGACGTCAAAGCACTGTTTTTGGTTTATTCTTTAAACATTCATAACTCTGGTTCTATCTATTGGAGTTCTGTAGTTTTGGTCTTGTTCTATTCATACAAATATAAACTTTATTTCCTGCCAACATATTCTACTAGTTGTACAGCTTTTTCAAACTGAAACTACTAAAGACGCACGCTAGTCTCTATGAAAAAAATGTATCTGAATGGGACTATTCCAGACTATAACTAGTATAAGTAACGATTGTCCCATTGATCACTCATTTCTTCGCACATTGTGGTAACATGTTGTGGTCTTGATGCTCTCCATAGTGGGCGTAGGCTTTTCTATATATGTCTTCAGTACCCTGATGTAGGCATATAATGACTGAACACACCCTTTTAAAACAGGAAAAAAGGTATAGTCATATTAAAAATTCTCAAACTTCAGTACTCTAACACCACCACTTAATGTGACTTACCCAGGGCGTGGAAAGTAGTCCTATGTCCACATTGGGAGTGCTTTGGTTGCCTCTCCAGGTAACAGTGCAAGATCTGGCTCTCGCATTAGCAGGTACTGGCCTAGGCCTCTGAGCACACACTATATTAGGGTGGCACTATGGTCAAAGAAAAAGTCGGGATACCAGTTTCAAATGGAGTCTGCCTCTTCAGTACATGTCTGTCCCCACAACAGTAGTTCAGAATATGTTCTGAGTCACGTTTCATAATTTTCACATAACTCTGCAATATAAGGGTGTGTGTACCAACCTTCAAAAAGTTATCATTATATGAAAAAAGATTTATCTTTGTCTATTAAGTAAACCCATTCAA
Source organism: Triturus cristatus (assembly GCF_964204655.1). Lineage (NCBI taxonomy): Eukaryota > Metazoa > Chordata > Amphibia > Caudata > Salamandridae > Triturus > Triturus cristatus. Next base: position 531,208,815 of record NC_140586.1, read on the forward strand.
TACAAACCACACTATTGTAACTTTGTCTAAGACTTGCAAAGGAAAGATAAAAAAGCACATTCAGATTTTTCCAGTCGTAATAACAAGATGACGTCCTGCATTTTTGCATGCCCACTTTCCATCTCATCAGGAGCTTGTGCGATTCTAAATTTCTACATTTTGAGACATTTTATGGTGAAAATAATTTTGAAAAAACTATTGAGGGTCCAGAAAAACGAAAAACAAAGGGCCTCATTGATATGGCCCCTTGCGCTGCCGGAACGTCACTTTTTTGTTCTGGTGTCAACATGGGCTTCTATGGGAATTCTCTGCGGCATATCATCAAGCCCATTATCGCCGCTTTAGCGGCAGTTTTCTGCCGCTAAAGCGGCGATCATTTTAACGCCGTTTCTTGATAATATGCCCCTTGGAGACTCTAGACTACTCTATCTCTTATCTTACTTCTAGCTCAAACCATAGACAAGGAGCGCAATAATTAATGGCAGTGTAAGACAGTTGTAAACAGTGTGTAATCATCCCTTTGGCTTGTGCTGCAGCTGGCCAAATATAACAACTAATCCTATCTGCCAAATGCACCTGCGCAGTGTGCAAACCCCCCACATGTTCCCTTCACAAACAGTCAGGATGTTGTTAAAAGGCTTCAGCAATAAATCAGAGTTTCTGCTGCCTGGTGTGCCCCCTCACAAAATGAATGAACCTTTCACCGAAAGTCTATTAGATGCAAACTAACTCAAATGTAATACTTGAATAAAACTAGTGCACTCATTAATTGTGAAATAGAAACAACTCATTAGAAAGACTTGCACCTAGGGGCATACATTTATAGGATGTAGAGGGATATCTTTTGTTTTAGCTACCAAAAAGGCATTCGAGTCGGAAATTAATGCACCGCATAGATGCTGTCATGTTCGAGAACAAGTTATAAGAATTCAATTTAAATCTGTGTGAAAATGTTAATATTTGTTCAGGTAACCGTTGGGCATGCTTCAATGCAAGCTTGACAGCGCCTTTTCCAGTAAACATAATGCTAACAATTCTTTAAAATATGCATAGCGTCGACTTTAACTCCAACTATATGAGTATGGCTCTCTAACCTCATGCTTTACATTAGTTACTTTATCATTCCATTGTTAATATTGAACCGTAAATTGTGATTAGTGAATAAAAAATTGCAATTCGGTAAATGAAATATACCATTAAGTACATGTTCTAAATAGTGATTTCTAAAGATGTACTTTCCCAAAATACCGAATAAACAAAAAACAATTTGTTTATTTTCGCAAATTTAAAACTTTGCGCAGACACACAGTGATGACATCATAATCAGGAAATACACTGCTACAATCACACTGAAAAACACAGGAGTTGCCACGAATCACACGCTGGAGAAACTATCTCTTGAAATCTTCAAGAATGGTGTCAAGAATGGTGTCAGGAAGGCCAGCAAGAGGAGTAAGGAACAAAAAGGAAGCACAAATTATCAGATGTCGAAATTGAGATATTTGTAGAGAAATGTGACAAACCATGAGCAACTTTTTGTAAAATCTTTTTTAACTGTTCCTGATGGAACAAAAAAAAAGAATCTGGAGCAGAATGCACAAGCACATTCATGCAGTGAGAGTAACAACGTGCCGTGTGGCACAAATTAGAACAAGCACTGCCAAAGCCAATGGGTCTGGCATTAGCCTCCAACCTTTGGGTTTGGCAATTTTTATTTTATTCTCTCGTGCAGAACTTTGCCAAACGTTATCGTTGGGGAAGCTACTGAGCCCTCCCCAGTCTAAGAAAAACATTGATTGACCAAAGACTCAAAAAAGCACACGTTTCCATAGTAGTCCCGGGCACTGAAGGGAACTACTGTGAGTGTAGATGTGTTCCTAGTAAAAGGGAAGCATGTCGTACCTCATAGTGTAGTCCTATGATCCATACTGAAGAGAGTGGAAGAACAATATGAATGACACACAGACTAATTGATGAAGTCTGGCTGAAAACCCCTATAACTAACTATGTTATGTACATAATTTTATTAAAACATAAAGGTCTTTGCTAATGCCATACCTTATAAAAGCCAGCCAGATTGGCATTGGCTGATACCCTCTTACATTTGCTAATTCCTTTTATGTAATGTTTTTATACATGTTTATTACAAATGGAAAGACAGTGTTTAAAGTCAAATATATAAATAGGCTTACAAAGACAAACAGCGAGGGTTGTATAGATAGATCGATAGATAGATAGATAGATTGATAGATAGACAGATAGATAGATAGATAGATAGATAGATAGATAGATAGATAGATAGATAGATAGATAGATAGATAGATAGATAGATAGATAGATAGATAGATAGATAGATAGATAGATAGATAGATAGATAGATAGATAGATAGATAGATAGCCCTAAAGTGTGAAAGAGCAAAATGGAGTCACTCAAAGTGAAGTTATCCAGTGGCTGAAGTAGGCTGACCCATAGAACCATTGCTGAATGCTGTAGTGGGCCGAAGCAAAATGTAAATGACATAGCAACCGACCAATGGAGGAAGAGAGATGTCTAAAAGCCTTTTGAGTGAATTTATTTTAGTAAAATCAAAAGGCCTTGGCTAACGCCAGACCTTAAACAACAGCTGAAAAACGACACATTCCTGAATCTTTACACTACCCCTAACAGATTCTTGCACTGTCTCTCGACATGAATCACTTACTCTCTGTATGACCTAAACTATGCAGAACATTGCTACATCTATCTTTCTATTTTCCTAAATGCCTGGACTATTATGGTACACTTGGAACCACCTTGTTTTTCAATCCTATGCTACTTATATCTTGCCAAATGTTTTCTACTTAAACAATTTCTTTATTTCTTGACTTATGTTTTTCGTGCAGCCCGATTCCAGCGTATTTCATATACTGATTTGTAAAGTGGTTTAACAACCTTGTTGTATTATGTCAGCAATATAGTAAAATCTGTATAAAATAATTAAATAAATAAGTACTTAAATAAATGGGGGTTCTCTACTATAAGCATCAATGTGCAGTTGTGAGGATTCTCGCTAGTGAGCAAATCTATTTTTTCACAACGTAATTTTTTGTTGACAGCCGGTACATGTGTAGTGCCATGGGGGACGCCAGTAATACGTAAACATTTTCACAAGTAGTGATGTCAACATTTCCAATGTTACTGTAGTATCTTTTATAGAATAAACACAATGCTTAATAACTTTTTATAAAAACCAACAATAGTGCCGCATTATATCTGCAGAAGAAGCAAACAAATCTTTTATACATGGGTCCAAGCCATTCATAACTATAGCTAATATCTGTAGTGTTTAAGTCCCAGCTCAGTACAGTCATGTCAACTGTTCTCCAATAGTAGAAACGGGGGGAGTGGGTTCCAAATACAACCCTCTGTAATCTGCCCACCTTTTCCAGATTTTAAAATGTTTCTGGGAGCACCCTCTCGCCTTAAAGACAGGGATTTCCAGGCCAATGATGAAGTCTAAGTCCTTATTCCATAATGCCACTGACAGTGGGGATTCATACTTCCATGCCCTGGCGGTATCTCTCTTTGCCAGGGTGAGGCCAAGGAATAACAAGTGACATTTGTAGCTGTTGCCGCCCAGGTCCTCAGTGACATGCAACATAACCAGTCGTGGAGAAAGCTGGATATCCCACCCCAACACCTCTGAAACATGTGGTCACTCCTCTCCAAAACCTTAACATTGTTGTACACTGCCACACTGTATGTAGAAATGTGCCATCTGCTGTCCCACATCGCAAGCAGTGCGGAGATGTGATCAGGTCGGCACGCCATAGTCTGTGTCTGGTGTAGTAGGCCCGATGTAAATATTTGTATAGGATTAGTCGCAGGCGGGCCACAATCGCCGCACTGCGTGGGCACTCCAGTGTCTCCACCCAATCATCCTCATCCAGGGAACCCAGGTCCTGGTGCCATGCATCTCTAGTTTTGTGTAATGTTGTAGGTGCTTGATCTTGTCAATAAGGCCATTAGTGTTCCAGCTAATGAACCGAAGGTCCCGGCGTCTAACCCCCATCAAGCCCAGCGTTATGGCTGACATTGAGACATATGGACAAATATTTATACTTGAATGGCAAAGGCAACCCAATGATTGCATATGCAGATGAAAACAGTGGCACTTATAAAACACAAAACCTCCCCAAATATTCCCCATACACCCCCCCACCCCAATATCTCATAAACGCAGAAGTATCTGTTGCAGCATGTGACTGCAGCCCCCAATGGGGGGCAACGGTGACAAGCAGCTAATGGATCCCCAGTTTGAGTCCCCTACACATAGTAAAGGCTAGTGACCGGGTAACCGTTGTATAACTAGAGCCTGAATGTTCATGGTATCCAGATTGCACATGGTTCATATCACTGGCTTGACGAAAATTGAGAGGGCCTCCCTGCACGGTACAAAGCGGGGCCCCCTCCAGCCTCAATCAGGAGCTCTCTGGCCTGGAGTTTGGGGCCCCCCACACTGTGGGGGCTGCGGGGGCCTGTGTTACACCCCTGGTTCATATAGTTACAGATCTCAGTGGCGCATAAGTTAGGAGGCCGCAGGTTCCAGCTGATCGTCCGACAGTCGGCTCTGGGATTTGCTGCAAGTTTTTGATCGCTTCTTGGAGCACGATCGGCGCAGCTGCTTGCCATCTGCTTCGGGTGATCCATGTCCAGTTTCCCCAGATGAGGAGTGTTAGACCCGGCCTCGTAGCCTGGCTCTTCCTGTCCTCGCACTACCTAACCTGGTACCTGGGACCCCAAGCACACGGCCCAGCCGATCCTTCCCACCAGAACACACACACGCGACCCGGGCATCCCCGTCCATGGCCTCTCTCCTTTCGGCCACCCCGGGCACGCGTGCCCACTTCATGCACCAAGATGGCCGCCCGGCCCCAGCACAACCCGGGCCTGGAGGCGCCACTCCGGCTGGAAGACATCACGCTTCCAGGGGATGAGAGAGGGAGGAGCAGTTTCTATCGCACCTCTGAACTCCCCTGGGACGATGGGTTTCGATCGGCCCTCCGGCCTCCCTGAGAGCTGGCTCCACGCCTGCTGGGTGTCTGGGACTCCTCCCGACCCGGCCCTGAAAGGATCAAAAGACAATGGCAGGAAACCTCGACAAGCGACCCCCAGGTGACAAGACCCCTGCCTGCACAGACTCCGGACATCAAAGAGGGGTCGACCTATAACAAGGGGTGCTCTGGAACTGTCCGGCAGATTCGCCTTGGAACATCTGAGCCCTGCTGAGTGACTCACGGCTCCCTGAAGATTGTAAGACCTCCGAACTTGTGCTTGAGCCCTGCTGAGTGACTCGCGGCTCCCTGAAGATCGTAAGACCTCCGAACTTGTGCTTGAGCCCTGCTGAGTGACTCGCGGCTCCCTGAAGATCGTAAGACCTCCGAACTTGAGCCTGAGCCTGCTGAGTGACTCGCGGCTCCCTGAAGATCGTAAGACCTCCGAACTTGTGCTTGAGACTGCTGAGTGACTCGCGGCTCCCCCAGACTCTCTTTGGGTCCCGCCGGACCCCCCGACGACAAGCGTATCCCCCAGCTCGAGGATTGTGAGCTGTGCGCCGGGTACGCTCCTGCATTTGATCCATATCCCCCCAAAGACTGTCCCGCTACCCCTGACCCCCGCCAAGACTCTGTGAGCCCACGCTCTGCTTGTAAATATCTACCTTGCTGATCATAAAGATCCTACCACTTCGATTTGATAAAGCTTGAATCCTAAGAACCCTCGGTGTGGTGTCTCTTTGTCGTGTGGTGCCGAGTGTACGATCCTAGATACGAGATTCCTCCCCTGCGGAGTCTCCCGCCAGTGCCCGGCTATGATACTTTGAGGGTGGGTCTCAGGACAGTCAGGGCCCCCTCCGGGCCCCTCTGAGGTCGCCTTCTAACATTGGTGGCAAGCGACAGGATTCGGGCCCATAACCTAGAGATCGTACCGTGAACGACGGACGCACTACCGACAAAAATGGCAGAAGGAAGCGCCATGAGCCCCGCAGAAACCAACACCAACAGGGTGTTCCAGGTGGAACAACTAGAAGAATACACGCACAAAGAACTGAAGCAATTCTGCAAAGAACTTAAAATCGCTACCACCGGTCTCAATACCAAAGAAGATTTGCAGAAAGGGATGGGGGAGCGACACGACAAAGCAGAACCCCCCCAAGGCGAAAGCAGCAGCAATCAGGTGCGAGGCTTCGTGCCAGACGGGGGCCTTTCCCCGGAAGAACTCGCAGACAGAGAGAGAAGTCGCAATCACGAACTCGAGTTAGCCAAACTCAAAATTGAAGGCGAATTGAAATTAGCGGAAAAAAGCTAGCAGTAGAACAAATGCGCGTACAAGGCGAATTGGAAGAGAAGAAGCTCCAACGGGAGCACGAAGGAAGGAAGCTCCAACTAGAGCACGAACGCAGCTTGAAGGAGATCGAGCTCAAAGTCAGAAACGAGGAAGGGAGGCCCCCGGGGAACCGAGAGGCGGCCTCCCCGGCGGAACAGAAGGTCCACATCCCCAAGGACGTGGTCAAAGAATATTATAAAAATGATGACATTCAACAATGGTTCAGGGCCTACGAGGTCGCCATGACCTCTCATCGGGTCCCGCAGAAGGACTGGGGGGCAGGGCTGTGGGGACGGTTTCTGAGCGAAGGAAGGGACACCCTGCTCGACCTACCCCTCTCCCTGCAGACCTCCTACAGCCACATGAAAGAGGCTCTCCTCACCAGGTATGGCCTCACCCCAGAGATGTACCGTCAGCGATTCCGGGACTGCAGGAAGATCCCGGGCACCACCTGGGTGGAGTATGTAAACTTTTTCAGTCGGGCCTTCGATGGGTGGATCAAGGGCAGCAAGGTCACCACCCTCGAGGAACTCACCGACCTCATGTTGTGGGAACACCTGGCTGCGAACTGCTTTGTGGAACTACGCCAGCATCTGCTCGACAGCAAACTCACCGATCCCCGGGAAGCTGGCTGTGGAAGCAGACCGCTGGACCAACACCCGGGTCCCCCGGAGCATTGTAGGAGAATAACCCCGAGCCAGTCAGGGACCACCCCACCAGAGAGGGGGAGGGAACCAGGGAGGGCAGAGAGAGTCCCAGTCGAGTCCCCCGAAGACCCAACCTCCACCTTTCCCGGCGCCCCCCCCCACCAGTCTCCGGACCCCCGGGAGACGGGGGCACCGGGTAACCATCACTTGTTTCCGTTGTCAGAGGCCCGGGCACTACGCCAATGACCCGGAGTGCCCCATGGCCCCCCAGGTCCCCCCCTGCTGCAAACCCTGCTAGACAGATAGCCAACGTAGCCCTGGGGGAGGAGGTTGAGGACACCGGGGAGTGGGAACCCGCAGCTATGGCCCTAGTATCCCTGGGAGATAGAGAGATGGTCCCTGGTAGCCTCCTGCCCTCCAACACGAAGAAGTACGGGCAGCTCGTCAAGATCAATGGCCACCAAATAGAAGCCCTGCGAGACACCGGGGCCAGCATCACCGGTGTCCTCAGGCACTTAGTCCCCGAGGAGCAGATCCTACCCAACGTCTTTTGCCCCGTAATTTCCGCAGATAATAGAGAGAGTATGTGTCAGGTAGCCCTGGTGCCGTTTGAGTGGGGAGGGGTGATAGGTAAACTGAGGGTTGCCGTAAGAACCTCCCAGTCGGTCGACTGCCTCTTAGGGAACGACCTGGAGAGTTCTCCCTGGAAGTACGTCGAGCGCAAGGCCCACCTAGGAATGATGGGACTCCCCGAGTGGGTGTGCGCCACCACCCGATCTATGTCCGCCCGACTCACCCCCCTGGGGGAAGTCGAGGACACCCCGACCGAGGGAGTCAGAGCAGTCCCCGCCGAGGGTCCTCCCGTCCCCCCATCGGGAGGGTCGGTCGCCAGCGACGAACCCTCACCGTCCGACACCACCCCGGTCCCCGAGTTAGGCGATCTGGCCGAATTGGCCCCGTGGCGCCACGAGGGCGGGCCCACCCCCACCCGGGAGGAGTTCTGCCGGGAGCAAGCCACCTGTCCTTCCCTGGTCGGACTGCGGCACCAGGCCGAGGGCCAAGCCGCAGGCGACCAAACCGGAACGCACCGAGTTTATTGGGAGAATAACCTCTTGTACAGTGAGCAGAAGTCGGTGGAGCTAGGATCCGGCCGGGTGCTGGTGGTACCCCTACGCTTCCGAGACTTCCTCCTGGGCTTGGCCCACGACGTCCCCCTCGCCGGCCACCTGGGTCAAGACAAAACCTACAGCCGTCTCGTGACTCACTTTTACTGGCCTAGGATGAAAGCAGCTGTAGAAGCCCACTGCAAGTCCTGTCCCACGTGCCAGGCTAGTGGGAAGAGTGGGGGGAAGCGCAAGGCTCCCCTCCAACCCTTCCCGGTCGTCAGTACCCCATTCGAACGAGTCGGGATCGACATCGTGGGGCCCCTGGATCCCCCCACCTCCCAAGGTCACCGTTTCATCCTGGTCCTAGTGGATCACGCCACCCGATACCCTGAGGCGATCCCCCTACGCACCGTCACGGCTCCCGTGGTGGGCCGAGCCCTGATGGGGATCTTTTCCCGGGTGGGTTTTCCCCGCGAGGTCGTGAGCGATTGCGGCACTAATTTTATCTCAAAATACATGACGTCCCTGTGGCAACAATGTGGAGTGTCCTATAAGTTCACCACCCCGTACCATCCCCAAGGGAACGGCCTAGTAGAAAGGTTTAACCGGACTCTGAAAGGGATGATCAACGGCCTAGAAGAACCCCTCCGGCGTAAGTGGGACGTCCTGCTCCCCTGCCTCCTGTTCGCTTACCGGGAAGTCCCACAGAAGTCCTTGGGGTTCAGCCCGTTTGAATTACTATATGGACACCCCGTCCGAGGTCCCCTCAGCTTGGTTAAGGAAGGGTGGGAGGCAGCACCCCAGACCACCCCACGAGATGTGTTCCAATACGTTCTGGCCCTCCGGAACCAGACCAGGAAGTTCCGAGAGCTGGCCGAGGCCAACCTGGAGGCAAGCCAAGAAGAGATGAAGCGCTGGTACGACCAGAATGCCACTCTGGTCGAGTTCCAGCCGGGCCAGCAGGTATGGGTCATGGCCCCCGTGAAGCCTGGCGCCCTCCAGGACAAGTGGACTGGGCCCTTCAAAGTGATTGAGCGGAAGAGTCCAGTCACGTACTTGGTGGACGTCCAGTCGCCCCGGGATCCCCTGCGGGTCCTACACGTGAACCGCCTCAAGCCTCACTTCGTGCGGACAGAACTGAGCCTCCTGCTGGCCACCGATGACGGGGCCGAAGATGAGTCCGATCCCCTCCCGGACCTCCTGTGTGTCAAGGAGAAGGATGGCTCCGTGGAAGGAGTGAACCTCTCCCCATCCCTCACTGACCAGCAACAAGCGGACTGTCGCCAGCTCCTAGGACAATTCTCCGACCTCTTCTCCCTCATCCCCCGAGTCACCGACTGGTGTGTCCATGACGTGGACACCGGGGACAGCCCGCCAGTAAGACACCGAGCCTACCGAGTCCCTGACCGGGTCCGGTCCTGCATTCAAGCTGAAGTCTCAAAGATGTTGACCCTGGGGGTGATCGAGCCATCCGATAGTCCCTGGGCCAGCCCCGTGGTCCTAGTTCCGAAGGCAGCGGCCCCCGGTGTCGCCCCCGAGCTCCGATTCTGCGTGGACTACCGGGGGCTCAATGACGTCACCCGGGCCGATGCCCACCCCATTCCCCGAGCCGACGAGCTCATTGACCGACTCGGGGCGGCCCGGTTCCTCAGCACATTCGACCTCACCTGCGGATACTGGCAGATTGCGCTCACAGAGGAAGCCAAGGAGCGGTCCGCCTTCTCCACCCCAGATGGGCATTATCGCTTCCGCGTAATGCCCTTCGGAATGAAAAATGCACCGGCCACCTTCCAGCGACTGGTGAATAGGGTCCTGGCCGGGATGGAACAGTTCAGTGCGGCCTATCTAGACGACATCGCCGTTTTCAGTTCCGGATGGAGTGAGCACCTCCAGCACCTCCGGAGAGTGCTAACCGCCCTGCGCCAGGCAGGCCTCACAGTAAAAGCCAGCAAGTGCCAGATTGGGCAAGGATCAGTAGTCTACCTGGGGCACCAGGTCGGGAGCGGTCAGGTCGCCCCTCTACAGCCGAAGATCGACGCCATCCTAGCCTGGGAACCACCCACCACCCAAACGGAGGTCCGAGCCTTCCTGGGCCTCACTGGCTACTACCGAAGATTCATCCGGGGGTATGGCAGCCTGGTTGGCCCCCTCACCGAACTCACATCCAAAAAACAGCCCAAGAGGGTGCAGTGGACGACTGCCTGCCAGGAAGCGTTCGATGCCCTAAAGAAGGCCATGTGTACTGCCCCCGTCCTCCAGGCTCCCGACTACTCCAAGGAGTTTGTAGTCCAGACCGATGCCTCCGAGCATGGCATTGGAGCCGTCCTGTCCCAGGTGAATGACCAAGGCCTAGACCAGCCCATCGCCTTCCTCAGCCGGCGGCTGTTGACCAGAGAACAGAGGTGGAGCACCATTGAGCGCGAAGCATTTGCCGTAGTCTGGGCCCTCAAGAAGCTGCGCCCTTACCTGTTTGGCACCCATTTCAAAGTCCAAACCGACCATCGGCCCTTGCGATGGCTCATGCAGATGCGAGGAGAAAACCCCAAGCTACTGCGGTGGTCAATCTCCCTCCAGGGGATGGATTTCACCGTAGAACATCGCCCTGGTACGGACCACGCCAACGCTGATGGCCTCTCCCGGTTCTTCCGCCTCAGCGAAGAGAACCCCCCAAGATGATGGGTAGTTCTCTCCGGCTTTCAGCTGGGGGGGACGCGTGTTAGACCCGGCCTCGTAGCCTGGCTCTTCCTGTCCTCGCACTACCTAACCTGGTACCTGGGACCCCAAGCACACGGCCCAGCTGATCCTTCCCACCAGAACACACACACGCGACCTGGGCATCCCCGTCCATGGCCTCTCTCCTTTCGGCCACCCCGGGCACGCGTGCCCACTTCATGCACCAAGATGGCCGCCCGGCCCCAGCACAACCCGGGCCTGGAGGCGCCACTCCGGCTGGAAGACATCACGCTTCCAGGGGATGAGAGAGGGAGGAGCAGTTTCTATCGCACCTCTGAACTCCCCTGGGACGATGGGTTTCGATCGGCCCTCCGGCCTCCCTGAGAGCTGGCTCCACGCCTGCTGGGTGTCTGGGACTCCTCCCGACCCGGCCCTGAAAGGATCAAAAGACAATGGCAGGAAACCTCGACAAGCGACCCCCAGGTGACAAGACCCCTGCCTGCACAGACTCCGGACATCAAAGAGGGGTCGACCTATAACAAGGGGTGCTCTGGAACTGTCAGGCAGATTCGCCTTGGAACATCTGAGCCCTGCTGAGTGACTCGCGGCTCCCTGAAGATCGTAAGACCTCCGAACTTGTGCTTGAGCCCTGCTGAGTGACTCGCGGCTCCCTGAAGATCGTAAGACCTCCGAACTTGTGCTTGAGCCCTGCTGAGTGACTCGCGGCTCCCTGAAGATCGTAAGACCTCCGAACTTGTGCCTGAGCCTGCTGAGTGACTCGCGGCTCCCTGAAGATCGTAAGACCTCCGAACTTGTGCTTGAGCCTGCTGAGTGACTCGCGGCTCCCCCAGACTCTCTTTGGGTCCCGCCGGACCCCCCGACGACAAGCGTATCCCCCAGCTCGAGGATTGTGAGCTGTGCGCCGGGTACGCTCCTGCATTTGATCCATATCCCCCAAAGACTGTCCCGCTACCCCTGACCCCCGCCAAGACTCTGTGAGCCCACGCTCTGCTTGTAAATATCTACCTTGCTGATCATAAAGATCCTACCACTTCGATTTGATAAAGCTTGAATCCTAAGAACCCTCGGTGTGGTGTCTCTTTGTCGTGTGGTGCCGAGTGTACGATCCTAGATACGAGATTCCTCCCCTGCAGAGTCTCCTGCCAGTGCCCGGCTACGATACTTTGAGGGTGGGTCTCAGGACAGTCAGGGCCCCCTCCGGGCCCCTCTGAGGTCGCCTTCTAACAAGGAGTCCTAGTCTAGTTGGGGCAGAGTATGAGGTTTGATCTTCACAGTTTTGCCCATCCAGCGAAATACCTCCTCCGGGGTCTCGAAGAAATGTGTACGTGACTGGTAAGCCACTCGCAGACTAGCCGGATACAACAAGGAGTATTGGAGCTTAAGACCACAGAGCCTTGGCCTCAACAAATGACTGTCGGCGCTGTTGTAAAAGCCTAGTATAGTCCGGAAATATCATGATGTGCTGGGAGTCGTAGGTAAGGGTATCCTTCACTCTGGCTTGCTGCAAAATAACGTCCCTGTCTTTGTAGTTGACAAGTCGTGCTATTATTGGGCAAGGACGAGCTCACGGTGGTGGCCTCCGTAGTAGCGCCCGATGGGCACGCTCAATTATGAAACACAGAGAAAGTACATCAGGTGGGAGCCATTCCCTGAGCCACTTAACAAGAAAGTCCTCTTTCTCTTGCATCCCTCAGGAAAGCCAACGAAGCAGAGATTTTTTCTGTGGGCGTGCCCTTCCGCATCCTCTACTTGCGCTGCCAGGCCTTTTGTGAGTGTCTCTAGAGTAGTTACTTTTTTCTGGAGCGTGCCCACCCTGTCTTCCACCGTCGAGATCCAAGATTCTCTTTCCCTAATGTGCTGCACTGCATTCCTAAGGTCTTGCCGGAACAACATTACGTCTCAGCCTACAGCGCCAATATTGGCCTCCAGCATTTCCCTAGATTGCGTAATCGTAGCCAACAATGCCGCATTGTTGCTTAGAGGAAGCTACAGGCAGCTTGTCTTTCGCCATTATGGATCATGATAGGATAGGAGGCGGCCCAGAGGTGGGGCGGAAATTTTCCAGCTGTGTCACATACAGGTAGGTCGTTATCGTTGGGTGTCTGATTCAATGGGTTCCAATGGAGGACTCGGCCAGGGGGGTCGCTGCACCAAACCTCGTCTGACCGCTTCCGTGAGCAGGGCACCCGCACCTCCCCTAGTGGGCGCCAAACCACAACTCTCAGCTCTCATGTATCAAACGGGCAGGCTGTCCAGAATAAGCCCCAACTCGAGAATCCCTCTCTGCCACTAACAGGTGCCTCACTTTAGGCCCAGTCAGTTTCACACGTTGCCCCACATTTATGACCAGGGGAAGGGGGGCACATCTGCGCCACGCCGCGATCCGACTGCTGAGGTCCTGATAAGTTTTTAGCATTTTCCCCCTCCTTTTCCACCCTTGTTATGTAGGGTCTCAAATATGGCAAGCACTTGTGTCCCAGCACGGCCGCAGAGGATGGGTCATCTTCGCACTTTCTTAGCCGAGGCCGCAAGCCTGCACAACCTCAGCACCATTGCAGCCAGATGGACCACCGAGAAAAAAATTGGAAGTAGGGCTCGGTGCAGGCCTCTCGCCCCTGCCCCCCCCCACTTCACAACAGCCACTTTGTCCGATCGGGCGCAGCATAAGGCAGCGGTCCCAACCCCACCTCACAGGGACTCACACCCCTGCAGCGCACTGGGCTAATCCAGGGGAATATAGTGCCACACCAGTCCCCTACACCGCGGTCCAACCCGACTGGCGAAATAGCGATCACGCTGCCTCAAGTATCCTCAGCCTCACACAGTCAACTAAGGCCAGGCACCATTCAGCTGTATTGCAGGCGCCGAGTCCCCTGCCAGCACGACCTCATCACCGTTGCGGCCCGATGGACCGCCGAAAATATGCATGTAGGGCTTAATGCAGGTCCCTCTCCTCTGCGCTCCCACTCCTCAGCAGCACCGCGTCCAGTCGGACACAATACAAAGCAGTGGCCTCAACTCCGCCTCATGGCCAGGCTAGCCTCCACAATTTCCGGGGATGGTCTGGGGGAGCCCCGGTGGAACCGACCTGGCGTGGCTGGGCCAAGAGGCCTACGATACCCACACAAGTCTCTTTCACCGTGGTCCGAGCTGACTGCCGAGCCTCTAACTGCACCAACCCAAGCACCCGCGGCCCCACACAGCCCGCCGAGGCCGGGCACCATTCAGAAGCTCCCAGGCCCAGATCAATAAATGGCATACCCAAGGCCCCGCACCGTGACCCAGTCTGGCCGCTGAAGTCCTGACGGCCCAAGTCCAGCACCCTTGGCCACTCACTACCGGACCAAGTCCTCGATGGACTCTCCTTGTGGAGCACCACCGCTCCTACAGCACACTGTTGCATAGGCTTCTGGGAAGGCCAGCAGCGCGCCTCGTCCCAAGCCGCCTGATACGGAGCCGGGCCTCTGCCATCAAATCTCGGCTATACAGCTATCGGAGCCCACTGGCAGCTGTACAAGAGTATCACCGGGCACCACCAAGTCTCTGGATGTTGAAAAGGATAGGTAGGATACAGGATTAATGACAGATTATTTTCAGGCTACGGGAGCCTTGATAAGGCGCGTCTGCCATGTTGGACCTCCAAGCCATGCCCCCTATGGAGCACATTTGCACTAAGATTTTTATTTGAAGAATTAATGTGCTTAATGAGAAGTGATATAATGCCAGGCAGAAGCTAGTGCTATCACACTGTACTGTACTGAACAGCATACAGTACCAGTAAAAGCAAATTTCACCTCTGGAAATGTATTGTATTGCCAGCACACTACTCAATTGATGCACACCCCCCTCGAACTTTACACACTTGAGGCAGGAGCACAATTCAGTCAAACTAGTACCACGACAGTATAGTAACCTTAAAGTTTTAATGAAATATTTCATAAACACCATCCACAGATTACTTCTTCAATTCACACAAATTGGATATACATTTTCCAAGAAGAGCCCGAAGCTCTCTATCGTGAAAGAAAACTACCCGACCACCACTTCGTCGCCGCATTTAAGGTTACCATATTGTTGGAGTACTAGTTTGACTATCGGATTGTTCTCCTGCCAATTTCTGAAATTTACCATAAAATTGCATGGTGTGATGTTTTATGGGATTTTCCATCCATTGTAATTAATGTTCTCTTTTAAGTTCAACATTATTACTTACTTGTCTATATGAAAACATCCATTATACATATATTTAAAAAATAGGTCCTGTTCAAATCTTTAATGAAGCATTAAATGTGTTACCTTTAAAAATTGAAGCATACATTGCGCATAGATATCCTTTTTTAATATAAATTTGGCAGATAAACACCAATCAACATAATTTATGTTATTCTTACATTCTTTCTCTACAGATATTTAGGCAAACACATCTGAGGGCCATGAGGAAGAAAATCAGAATGAGGTAGAGGATCAAAATAGCTCCATCATTGATCTCTCTACACCAATGACATTACAAGTCCTATTACAGTTTGTGAATGAAGAGTGGCTCCCAGAAGACAAACATCTAGACCTTCTACACATATGCGTCCACTTACACGATGTAGAACAAATTTCTACATCCAAAGATTTAGAAGGCAAAGATTATTACAATTAAGATCACAGCCTGCTCAAACACACTATGAGGTCGTTGCAACACCCTCAGGAGTCACATTTGTGCTAATTGAAAAATCAATGTTGGATGTACAAAACCCAGAATTGGACACTATGCTTATGATTTCTGGAAACATGAATGAAGGATTATCTTCCATTATGAATACCATTTATAATGTAAATGAAAGCATGAATTTATGTGGGGCAATTTGAGAGGAGACTCAACAAAAGAATAAAAGATATTGCCATGTAGTTGTTTAGAATGCATACTATGATAAGAATATTGAGAACTGTTCTACTGCTACGGGGGTGCTTAACACAAAAAACCATACATCTCCAACAAGAAATGGCACGCTGTAGCAAGTATGTAACTAAGGCCTGGGGTCAGCTTACATCACCATTGGAACGCGTTCTAGTGATCAAGCAATCTGTGCTCTAGAGAATGAGAAGGCTTCCATCCACAGTAGTTTGTCTGTGTCTGTTGTGATAGGATGTAGATGTACTCGTAGTCAGACTGCTGAAACAGAAGTGGACATTCCTGAAACAAATATTGATAGGCCAACTCCTATCAAGTTAAGAAAGAGATATTAAAAGGTGTTTGTGAAAATAAAGACATGTTTTTTTATTTTTATCTTACATTTAGAAGAGAAGAATGTTTTTCCAAAAAGAAATCCTGTATCTTTCCCTATTTTGTGACTTCCACTTTCCAGTGAATACACATGAAAAGGAAAATTACTTATCTATAGTTTGACTTTATGTGCTTATTATTGTACATTATACAGCGCTTAAAATGCACTTAATACACTTACCTTAGACATAATTGTTTGGTATTTATATTCTGCGATCCCTTCCATCAGCAACCTTGTGGCATTATGAACTGAGTTTTGTGGAGGTAGTTCTTCCTTCTCCTCAGACCTGTCTAATTGGATAGGAAGGTCCTTTCTGGTTAAAATATTGCACAACACTGCAGAAGCTGCTATTATTTTACAGACCACTTCAATCCAGTGTTGCAGAGCACCACCACTTTTGTGTTTGCAGCTAAATCTACCCTTAAAAAGTCCACAAGTGTGCATCGTTACTGCCCTGGTTCGTTTGTCCACAACATTTTACTTTTTGTGGCTAATTGCTATAATATTCAAGTATGGGGTCATGATCCAATTAAAGAGGGCATATGCACAGTCTCCAAGCACAAACATAATCATACAGTTTAAAGCAGTGCAAATGTAAATGTTAAAAAAACTTGGAAATAAATAACTAAAAGAAAAATATCACCAAAGTATCCCCTTGAAAGGTGGTTTTATATGTCACAGTGTTTGAAGATGTATGAATCATGTGTTGACCCAGTAATTTCACTACATGGCCTGTTGTTAAACGGTCTGCATTGCATACAGTTTGTATGTTTACAGCGTGCTGGTTTTTCCCATTTTGATTCAAATATTCTGTGGCACATTGAGGACAAATTAAAACATACATTTCATATCACATTTTATTGATGGTTTTGGTCAATAAAAACCGTTACACACTCATTCATTAATTTCATAAAAGTTGATCATAACTTATGTGCCCTCTGCAACATATAACCTAAGGAAAATGAGCTGTATGCAAAAAGCAAATTTTGTTTCCCGCAAATCTTGTGGAGTGTTAGGAAATGCAATGTGTCTGTTGATTTTCATCAGCAATGCATCAAACAAATTGTGAAAAAACATAAAACTGAACTTTGTGAAACATCTCCTGCTGTGGCTACTACTCCCCTAGAGCTCTCTGAGGTTAAAGGGGAAGCCAACAAAGTACCTGAATATGTGCAGAGATAGAGATACTCCTATGTGTGTTCCTATACCAGCCTTTCCCAAACTATGGGTCGTGACTCACTGGTGGGTAGGGTGCTGATTTTTGGTGGGTTGGCAAAGTCGAAGCAAACAATAAAGATGCCTTTAAATTCTGTTTTTATCTTGGTACATTTGCTGCACTTCAAAGATTGAGATCAAATGTTAGGCTATGTCTTCTGACAAATTTGCTGCTTTTCCAACACGGGGATTGGTGTTTACTTTTCTTTCTCTGATTGCAAAGTGAGAGGAGTTATTTAGGCAATTATATGACAGTCTTACTGACGTACAGGGAGTGTGAAAGGAAAGGCTCAAGAATGCTGTTTTTTGCACCATACTACAATAGTAGATGCCTGTAAATGAACTGCATGCATTCAACTGGTAGGAAAGCAACAATGAAATACATTTTTCTGTAATTTGTATGCTGGAAATAAAGATTTTAATAGGTTAAAAACAAATCAAGAAATTTTACTTGGTGATGCAAAAGTGATAAATATTCACAGAACCCTGATTTCCACATGTTATCATTTGTGTTCTATGTAGCTTTATCAGTGAAACTATGGGCCTCATTATGATGTCTGTCGGAGTTGCCTCCGACCGACATCGTCTCGGTCTCAGGACCAACCATCCTCTGGTCAGTGGTCCCAACACCGCAATTTGATGCAACTGCACATGGAGCGGTTGCAAGCTCCCATTTCTCTATGGGAGTTTGTGCTGTGATCGGAAACTGAGAGTTTCTGTTAATCCCTGCACCGCGTGGCAGGCGGTGCAGGGATTAATAGGGGGCGCCAAAAGTGCCCCCCAGGCTTTCAACTGGAGGCCGCTGAGGCATGGGGGCCCTGCTAGTGGCCCCTACAGTTGCTTTCCGACAGGCTTTTCATGTCTGAAAGCCCAACATGAAAAGCATGTCGGAAACCGACATCATAATCCCCACGGCGGAAAAGCCGTCCATAGGGGATCATGTCCAGCCTCTGACTGACCGACGGGCTCTTTAAGCCCATCCGAAGCCAGTCGGTCTTGCTGGCCAGTTTAAACTCTGACCGCCTATATTGTAATTAGGCTGTTGGGCTTTAAACCTACAATGTCGGTCAGTGAGCCTCTGACAAGCTGTTGGAGGCTCACCGACCGGCATCGTAATAGGCCCCTATATGTCTGTGCAAGGATGACAATGTGCTGCCACACAATGCTTTAGTTACATTCAAAAGTCAACCTCTTCATATCCATTAAAGGTAGGGGAGTCGCAAAAGCTTGTCGTTCTAACAAGTGGATCATGGTGGGTAAGTTTGGGTAACACTGCCTGAGACAATATTGGGTTTAATTTAGCTATGAGAGCTAATATAACATTGCTGCTTTGCTTATACTCATCATAAACCTTCTCCTCAGTCTGCTGGAATAAAGTCACTCTGACTCTGAAAATGCGCTTGTGTCTTTGTTTTCTCCTATGCTGGTGTGGAGCAAAAAACCTCATCCTTCTTGCCATAGCATATAGGGCAGCTATTGTGAGAAATGGTCTTTGCTCTCCTTTTATAGTCTGCACCTTAATGCCACCTGCTCCTTCTTAATGCTAATTTGTGAATGCAAAAAGGTAATCGCTATTTCCAGTTGCAAGAGTAGCGAGTTGGCAAGATTCAGTTCGTATCACTATGTTTGCGAATGAAACCGAAAACCACTATGATATATTTCACACATATCTATTCGGAGTAGCAAGCATATTTGCGACCAATTTATGAGTCGCAAACCCTTTGTACATCTGGCACTTTATTCCGAGATATTACCTGGATACAACAATCTTTTACCTGGGATATACTTTAAAAAATGGCTACAAGGTGCAAAGTGCATTCTATAACATTGGCAAATAAAGATGGCGACTGGTGAAAAGCTCAAGGAATGAGCTCTGCCGGCTAGGGATCGTAACTTGCTAAAATATCCCTGACAGCCCGAGCGAGACTGTCGCCCCAAAGCACCGTTACAAAGGCAGGTGTCACGGATCCTAGCGCTCTGCCACGGAAAGATTTTTGCCCCTGTGGAGGATCGATTATCTGCCGGAGATGGTCCTTTTGATGCCTACAATCGAAAGAGCCCAGACACTGTTGGTGAAGAACTTCTCCTTTCACTGAGTTCTCCCGCAGCGTCAGTGAATGACTGAGGGCCCCCGTGAATGCGCTGTGGGAAGACATACCTGCAGCTACAAGTCACGGGATTTCACCATCAGAGGTTTCTTCCCGGCGCACTAGCTCCATGACGGCCTGGAGGCGCACCAAGGGTCCCGGTAAGAGCGTCACCATGGCTGAGAACCATGGTGTGCAGCGCCAGCGATCTGAGCTAAGGTTAGATTGTTGGGTGCTGCTCCCCCTGCCTACGACCCCCCTCAGACTCAGAAACAGACCCTAAACCCGCGGGAGTCACCGCGTTGAGATCGCTACCGTCTGGACTAGCCTTCCCTCCCTCTCATTGGGTGCGAGCACCCAGGGTCTGAGCTCTCGGCGGAAAACACAAGGGACTTGTCCCGGGTCTGCAACTCGCTGACTTCTGGCTGCTTTCTTCCCGATTCTAGGGGACTAAGACACGCTTTGCTTACAATTTTATGACAAGACCGGAGGCTCCTATTATGCTTTCTATTTTTGCATTTATTAGCACAGCAGCAAGATAAGCGCTAGAACTACAGTTCCCAGAGGGCCAAGCAGGACGTAGGCCAATGGGAACTAAAGAAACATCAACCTTACAACCAATGGGCACTGCACCCAGGCGATAACATCACATGTGACCACGAGCAGTCCTCTTTTCTTACTGCTCGCAGTCAGATAAGTGCTTTATCTTACTCGCTATGTTCATTTATTGAATTAATTATTGCCCAAAGTTGTTTTTTCAAGGTTTCTTGTGTCAAATAACATTGGTGGGTCTCGCCGAGCTTACCGCTCGCTTTTGCCTGTGTGCCGGTCTGTTTCTCTGCAGCTCGGTCCTTTACCCCGCCGCGCGTGCATTTAGTGTTCGTTTTTAGCGCGTCTCGCGGCAGCGGTTGTTTCCTCAGGAGTCTCCGGTGTGCGCTCCTCGCGTCTTCTGCCTGCCGGTTGAGAATTTCTTGGGCTTTGTCTTCCCGCCCCTAGGGGAGTGGCTTTGTCAGACCCTCCCTCTCCTCTCCTTCATTCAGTGCAACCTTAACCCTTGCCTGCTTGTTTGTTCCCAGGGTTATTATTATTATGGAATTAGACAGCTCACCTGCCTCTGAGCACCAGCTTGACGATATTGAAGCATTTAAATCTGATTTAAAAAAGTTTATTAATGATTCTGTGGAGTCAGCTGTGGAGGCGTCTATGAAAACGCCTGTCCAACACATCGAGAATTCCATGGTTAGTCTGCTGTCACAAGCTTTGGCCCATTCTGCGGGGGATAGCAGAAAACGGAAGGTGGCATCCTCTGCCTCTTTACCTATGCCTAAATCTGATTCTCGTTTGGCTAGCGAGATTTCCTCGTACTTAACTGAGGAGCCTGTTCCTCCCAGGCCTCCTATAAATGAGGGGTTACTTTCTTCTGAAGGCAAGCGTAAAGGCAAGACAAAACACGTAGAAGTTTCTCAGAAACTTCTAATTTCCACCATTTATGACACAGAAGATGACATGGGTGATCCTAATGACCTTTCAGATATTTTGATGTCCCTGACCCTTCTTCTCCTCCTGCTAAGAAACTTAATTCAGACTCTTTTGATTCTTCCCCTGTGCTGGACTCTGAGGGGGTTCCTATGTTCGACACTACTTCCATTCGCCATCTCAACTCTACTGAATGGTTTCCTGCCCAGCATGTAGGGGAATATATTTCTGCCAGGCTGCGTTTGCCCCTTGACAAGTCTGCCAGAGCTAAGTTGAAGTCTGAGTGTCCCAAGCCTTCCTTGGCAGCTAACATTACGGTGGTTCCTATGATTGATCAGCCCATTTTAACTTTTTTCTCCAAGTTTGGCAAGGATCCCCGCAAGGGGGTTGATAAAGCCTGGTCTACTTGCCAAGACAAATTACTAGACGTTGTGGGTCCTTTGGCTCGCATCTTTCACCTGGCGGAGGAAGCCCGCCTTGAGGGTTCTTTTTTTTTATTTATTTTTTTAAATTTCAAAAACCTTTATTCAGCATATGATAGCAGTACACAGCATAATGCCTACAACCACAAGTGGCCGGCAGCGTGTTATAAGAAGTGAAAGGCGGAGGTGTACACAGCGGTTCCGGCCGCGTCACAGTGATCGTACATGTACAATGTAATAGCCCGCCAGGAATTGCAGCATTAACAACTGAACAAAACAACCTAACTAAACCCCGCCTCGCTAACCTCACAGTGAGAGTAATCCAAAAGAAAGTCAACATTCCTCATCGCCTCCTTAAGCGTCTAGAGTGCTAGAGCCCAGTCCTAGCCGTGGGGGAAAGGGAGGGCAGGCTCGCCCGGCAGCAGCGGGTTCGACAGCAAGTATGACTTCAAGGGACCGCATATGTCCCTGGGCCGGGATGCCGATGGCAGGAGATCAGAGTACAGGGCAAGCTGGTCCTGCCAAAGAATCATTGTCTGCAACCAATCCTTGAATTTCGGCGCCCTCCCTCTGCCCCACCGGCAAGCCACCCTCCATTTGGCAAGAAGGAAACAGATAGAGGCAAACCTCCTATAGGCCACGGGGAGCTTCTCAGTGTAACCCAATACGCCCATCAGTGGAGACAGCGGCAGTGGGGTCCCCATCATCTTCCCCACGGCATCAAAGACCTGTATCCAATAATCGTGTAGGGCCGGGCAACTCCAGGCCAGATGCAGCACGTCGGACCCGTCCGCTCAGCACCTGTCGCACCTGGCATCAGCCCGCAGCCCAAACCGATTCAGACGAGCAGGCGTATAATAGTATCTCTGCACGTATTTGAAGTGCGTGATGCGCAGCCGGGCACTCACGGACACCCTCTCCGTCTGCGCACAACAATAGTGCCACTCCTGGTCCGAGATTTCCTGTCCCAGGTCCTGGGACCAACGAGCTCGGGCAGCACCCTGTGGCGTGCTAATTTCAGCGTATAGCGACTTATAAAGAGTGGAGACCAAGTGGGACGCAGTCTGTGCCCCCAAGAGGAGATGGATCTGGGGAGCACCGGCGGCTCCTGCGGGTACCCCGTGGTGCAGGCTCGTATTCCCTCCCGCAGGCGTGCATATAAGAAGGTTTCCATAGCATCAGGGGGAGGTTCTTGACATAGCTGCTGGAGGGTGACAAACGTCCCGTTAGGGTAGATGTCTCCCCATGTGCTGATCCACCGCCGTTTCTGAAGTTTGTGGAAGATGCCCTCCCGAAGGAGGGACAACTGGGGGTGATATACCAGCGGCATCCGGGGGGAATAGATCACTGGGGCCTGCAGTTTATTCGCAATCCAACCCCAAGCCTGCACCGTACAGTCTATGGTTGTGGGTTCCCGCACTCGCGTCGAGGTGCGCTGCAGGAGCGCCCCCTCCAGCGGGACAGGGTCAGCCAGCCAGTGCTCCACAGCTATGTGGGCCGTGTATTTCGGTCCCTTGAACCAGTAATGGGCATAGTGCGCCTGAGCGCACATATAATACAATTCAAAGTTAGGCAGTTCGAGGCCCCCGTCCGAGTACGGACTGGCCAAGGCGTCTCACCGTAACCGTGGCTGTTTGCCGCCCCACATAAGGCGCAAGAGAGCCGTGTATAGCGTAGAAAAGAAAGGGCGACCCGGGAAATAGGGTATGTTCAGGAAGAAGTAAAGGAATTTGGGTAATACCACCATCTTAACTAACGATATCCGGTCCGCGATTGAGAGAGGCATGGCTATCCATCGAGTGATCGTGTCAGAGAGCGAGTCCATGGCACGCCCATAGTTGTCACGAAACACTTCCTCTCGGTCCAGAGCAACATTCACCCCAAGGTATCGGACAGTGTCAGTGCACTATTCCAGCGGAAAGTCCAGCTCAAAGGGTACCACCGCCGGAGTGAGCGGGAGTATTTGAGACTTCGCCCAGTTGATCCGTACGCCAGACAGCCCACCAAAGCGGACGAACTCCCGCAACAGCGGGTTCAGATTATGTTTCGGGTCCTTGACATAGAGGGTGACATCATCGGCATAAAGCGAGATTAAGATGGGGCGCAGCAGGCATCGCAGCGCCTTTTCCTGATGGTATTGGCGCACCTTCGCAGCTAGCGGCTCCATCGCCAGAGCGAACAACAGCGGCGATAACGGGCAGCCTTGCCTAGTGCCGCGTGTCAGCAGGAAGGGTCTAGAGACAAGACCGTTGATTTGTACCCTAGTCGCCGGGGCAGCGTAGAGAAGTTGTATCCAAGCCGAGAAACCCACCGGGAATCCCATGTTGCGCAGGACGGCGTGCAAGTATGCCCACTCTATAGAGTCAAACGCCTTGGTGGCGTCCAGAAATACAGCCGCCAGGGGCAACTGCGGGTCCACCTGCTGTATGATCGAGAAGAGGGAACGAAGGCTGTGGGACGTAGACCTCCCGGGAATGAATCCCGTTTGGTCTAGCAGGATCAGTCTATCCATCAGGAGGTTTAACCGATTGGCTAGCAGCTTGGTAAGTATTTTGCTGTCCACGTTTATAAGGGACAGGGGCCGATACGAGTCGCATCTGTTGGGCAGCTTGCCCGGCTTCAGGATTGATATAATTAGGGCTTCTCTCATTGTAGGCGGTAGCTCCTGTGTCTCCAGAGCCTCCGCATAAACCGCCTGCAGGATGGGGCCAAGCAGATCAAAATACTGCTTATAAAAGTCGCTCGGGAGGCCATCGGGCCCGGGCTCCTTCCCGGATCTCAACTGGAAAACAGCTTTCCTCAGTTCATCATTGGTGAATGGCGCACAAAGGAATTCTCTCTGGTGATCAGCTAGATACCCCAGAGTAATGTCGCTAAAAAAAGGGGGGAGGTCCGCTTCGTTGATGCCTTTGGAGCGATATAGGTCAGCATAGAAATCGGTGAAGGTCTGTAGAATCAAGTCCCCATCTTTATGGGTGTTGCCCTCCCTATCCTCCACCTCCAGAACGTGGGTGGCATGTCTCGGCAGTCGGATGTCCTGCGCCAAGGCCCTGCCGGGCCTGCCGCCCTCCCCGTAACGCCTCGCCTGAGCATACTTCCCCCTGAACGTCATCTCCCTGTCAGCTGTATCAGCGTATTCTGTCATCAGATCCCTCAGTTTGGCTCTCCCCTCCCCATCGCCCCGCCGCCAGACATCTGCTTCCAACCTCTTAAGGTCATCCTCCAGTCGACGGAGCCGTCGACGGATATCCCTCAGCACCCCAAAGGTCTTGGCCATACAGACGCCCCGTATGGTCACTTTGAATGCTTCCCAAAGCGTGCCTACTCGCTGCACCGTCCCCTTGTTCCTGTCAAAGAAGTCGGTTATAGCTTACCCCAGTTCTGTCTTAAAGACCTCGTCTAGTAGTGCTTCCGGCGCTAGTCGCCAACTTCTGGAGCCCGCCAAAGAGCCCGGGATAGTCAGAGTGAGGCACACCGGAGAGTGGTCAGATAGTGTGCGGGCCAGGTGATCCATCGCCCGCACCCAGGTGCAGACCCCCCTAGACCCCAGCCAGTAATCCAACCTTGACCATGAGGCATGTATGGTTGAGTGGAAGGTCCCCTCCCTTGTCGCTGCATGCCTGTGTCTCCACAAATCCACTAGTCCCTCGCCTTCAATTAGACCCCGCAGCGCCCCCTGGCTACGCATGTAATGGTGGAGCAAGTGTGTAGACCGGTCATTGGCAGGATCACTGACAGTGTTAAAATCTCCCGCCCATAGCACATGAGTGGCGCCCACCTCCAATATCTTCCCCCACAAAGCGTTCAGGACGTCAGGGCTGTACGTGTTGGGGCCGTAATAGCTAACAATGATCACAGAGCGCGTTCCCAGAGTGCCCCACATCATGCAGTATCTGCCTTCACCATCGCTCCTCATCCCACCACATCTGAAGGGCGTCCCTCGCTTGATCAGGATGGCCGTGCCTCTTGCGTATGTGGAATATGCCGAAAACACCCGGTGGGCAGCCCACTTGTTCCCAAAGGCCGGGGGGCAGCGGGGATCAGTGTGCATTTCCTGGAGGGCAGCTATACTAATGTCATGTCTATCAAGGTAAGAAAGGATCTGTCTTTTCTTCCTGGGATCGCGCAGCCCCCGCACATTCCATGACAGAAGCTTGATCACAGCTCTATGAGTCTCTCCCATAAGGCATGAGACACTGCAAAGATGAATGACTCCCCAGACCACGACCATCGCAGAGCAACCACCCGGGCCCAGTAGTGAAAGACGGACTTGATGTCAGCAGTGTAGCGTAGCTTATACCCACATACATTTCAGGGCTCTGCACAACAGACAACTCTCGATTCCCCGTGAGGTCTTCCCAGCGGTAACCCCCCTCCCACCCCTTCCACAGCAGCGCCCCAATCGCGCCGGAATCCCAGAACCATCCCTCCTCCCTTATAATCTTAAACATATACGACCTTGAAACAGATCAAGTACCAAACTCTTGTAACCTTATTATACGTGGGTACAGGGGACCGCCCTTAGGGGGGCGCTGGCGTGCCTCTCAAACCCTCACGTCCCGCCGAACCGCGGAACTTCCTAGGCCTCTCCTGTGGATCTGTGGTGGAGGAGACCCAGGGTGGAGGGTGCCCAACCTGAAGAGGAAAGACCCCTGCAAGCTCACTCCAAGGGTGCCCGTAGGTCTGGGCAGCAAAACCATTAATAGTAAAGGCCGCACACTAGCGCAGCAGCAACCAGACCCACACACATCACACAGTTCGACATCAGGCATAGTCACTTATCTGACGGTGGCAGCACAGGCACAGGAGCGTCTCCCCTCCGCCGCAGGCGCAACGTGCAGCAGGAGCAGCGCCATCTTCGGACATGATCAGGCCATCAAAGCATGTCCAAGGGGCTGTCCATCCCAGCAGCGCAACAGTGTGCCAACAGCCCTCCTCAAGACGTGCTGTCGCCACCCGCGGCAGCGGGCAGCATTGGTCAGTCGTCCCCCGGGGGAGACCGTGGGCCAACGCGGGACCCCTTGTTGGCATGATCAGGGGAGGTACGGCGGAGAGATCCCAGGAACTCCTCAGCCTGCTGTGGCTTTGTGCAGAGTATCGTGCGGTTGCGGTGTTTGATCCGTAGCTTAGCTGGGTAGAGCAGGGCGTATTCAATGTTTTCTTTGCGCAACTTTTGCTTCACCTGGATGTATTTCCGCCTTGCTTCTTGCACCGCCATGGTGAAGTCGGGATAAATGGAGAATGAGTTGCCTTCGTATTGCAAGTCCGGGATGTCTCGAGCCCTCCTCAAGGCTGCGTCGCAGTCGCGATAATTCAGCAGTCTGGCAACGATGGGTCTAGGCGGAGCACCCACTGGTGGTCGAGGACCCAACGATCTATGCGCGCGTTCTACTATTAGGTGCGCCGAGAAGGTGGATGCCCCTAGAGTGGAGGTCAGCAGCCGCTCAACGTAGTCCTCCATGCGCCCCGTGGCCGTGGTCTCCGGAATACCGATCAGGCGAATGTTATTCCTGCGACTGCGCGCTTCTAAGTCCTCGTTTTTGGCGGCAATCACTTTTAGCAGCGTGTCCATTCGCGACACCTGAGTGGCCATCGCGGCAGAGGTATCCTCAGTGGCCGAGATCCGTTTCTCCGCCTTCTTGAGCTGCTCCTCGTGTTTGTCCACCTTCAGCACCAAGAAGTCGAGCCGGGTGTTCATAGTGTCCATTTTCCCGGAGAGGGCGTTGAGGCTCTGTTGCATCGCTATGAGCATAGTTTTTAGTTCGTCGCTGGGGTTGGGCTCAGACGGAGTCGTCTGCGACGGACCAGGCTCGCCCGCCTCGTCAGTGGAGGAGCAAGTGGCCGCCTTCTTTTGTTCGAAGAGCAGTTTAGACTGCCGCGCGTCTGTCTTCCCCATAGCGCCACTCCACCGTGGATCCACAAAGCACAGGTAACTCACAGTCACCGCCCAGCAGCCAGTCGCCACCGAAGCACCAGCAGCCCGCCAGCAGCAACACTCGTGTATTCCAGCGTCATCAGCATCCGCCGTTCCACATGCCAAGGGCAGACTCCCAGGCAATGGTCCATCGGACCTGCAGGGCGCAGGGGCCGGCGGTCCGGCGCGGCGAAGCAACCACCGGAGACAGACCAGATAATCCGTGCATTCCTCGATAGCGCCACAGACAGGCCTCTGGTCACATCCCCCAGCCTGCCCGCTGCGCGCACAGGGGGACCGAATGGCAGTTCGTCCTCAACTGGTGCGCGACCCCACAGCCGCGGTCAAGCGCTCACTACACCACCTGGACACCACGCCGTTCTCCGCTTCACAGCGCCTCTAGGCCACATCAATTAGCCGGCACACCGGGACACCCCATCCAGCGTCGTATCCGCGAGCCCTCGCTCCGCGGGTGCAGCAGCGCCGATCCGGTAAGGGCGACCCCAGGAACCTCCCCGGAGGGGGACGGGAATCACCAGGCACCCGGGCGGCTCCGCCGCAGCTCCCGCTCACGATAGGGCCCGCCCGGGACAGCAGGCATGTGCAAGGCTCCTCACCCGACAGGCATCCGGGAGTGCCGGCTCGCTCTCTCCACCCCCGCTCCAGCGAGATCAGTCTGCCATACGCCCAGCAGAGCTCCGGGCCCAGCACCTCGTGGGCGACCTGGGGCTCAAGTAGTCTCCGCAGCCGTCACGGGCCTCCAGCAGGAAGGGCCGCTCCGCTCCCCGGCCACAGCCAGCGCAATATCTTCAGAGGGGGTGTAGAAATCGGCGCGAAACTCGCGTCGAGTGTTCAGCCTGGCATCAGCAATGCATACGCGGGCTCACAAGCAGAGAGCGAGGGGTCCGTAGGCAAATAATTAATGTGCAAGCAGGTCGGGCAGCCGGAGCCTCACAACAGCGCGGCCATCTTGGTCCGGCGCCACCTAGCGCCCCCCCCGCCTTGAGGGTTCTGACTTAAATGCAGAAGATATTTCCCTGTGGGTTCAACGTGCTTTTTGTTTGTTGGGTAATGCCAACGCCGCTATCATCCATGAGCGCCGCAATGGTCTCTTGATTAAACTCAACCCCAAACTAGCTAATTTGGCGTCTCAGGATCCGGGTCTTAAGGCTGAGGGTCATCTTTTTGGTGATTCGTTAGTCAAAGATCTTAGTAGATTTGTCACCACGTTCGCCTCTTTGGACAAGGCGCAACAGTCTATCAAGAAAGTGTTTCCCTCTCGGGTTTTTGGACATGCCGGCAGAGGCAGGGGTTGCTCTTCCGGCCGCTCATATGTGAATCTAGGCTCCAGAGGTTCCTTCACCTCCAACTCTCAAGACTACAAACCACAGTTCTACCCTCAGAGAGGTCGTGGGTTCCGTGGCAGAAGTCAAAAGAATTTCCGCAACTACAACAACCAACAAGGTAGGTCTCCCATTTCCTCCTTGGGGGTCGTTTAAAGTTTTTCCTGCAAAATTGGCGCACACTCAGCGCAGACCCTTGGGTCCTAGATACTGTGCAAGGTTATCTTATAGAGCTTTACGCTCCGCCTTTCCAACATGGGTTCCCTCCTCCTCTGGTTGTTTCAACAGAAGTTTCTCATCTCGTTACTCTGGAACTCCAATCCCTTCTCCAAAAACGGGCCATCCAAGCAGCTCCCTTAGATCCAACAGGGTTTCTCAGTACTCTTTTCCTTGTCCAGTTATAAATCTGAAGTGGTTCAATCGGTTTGTGGTATATCGCCACTTCAAAATGGAAACGATCATCCACTTACGAGATACCCTCGTCCGAACGACTGGATGGTGCGGTTGGATTTACAAGACGCATATCTCACCGTTCCGATTCATCCCTCGCACTCCTTCCTTCAGTTTCAACGGTTAGGAGTCACTTATCTTTTCACTTCCCTTCCTTTTGGCATCTCCTCAGCACATTGGTGCTTTACAAAACTCATGAAACCTGTAGTATCTTACCTTTGCTCTTTGGGT
The DNA here is from genome assembly GCF_964204655.1 of Triturus cristatus. NCBI lineage: Eukaryota > Metazoa > Chordata > Amphibia > Caudata > Salamandridae > Triturus > Triturus cristatus. The sequence continues at coordinate 531,238,037 of NC_140586.1, forward strand.
ATCCGGCTGATTATTTACCTGGACGACATTCTGCTCATGAATTCGGTCAAACAGAACCTTCTGATGGATCTGAGCACCACTCAATCCCTTCTCTTGGATCTAGGTTTCCTGATCAACTCCTAAAAGTCAATGCTTCTTCCCTCTCAAAGCATCGAGTTCTTGGTCTTTCTCGTGGACTCTTCCACAGCGTCTCTTCTTCTTCCCCAATCAAAAGTTGCGGCCATCAAGTCGGAGATTTCCCAGGTTCTTCGCACCTCTCTTATATCTCTCCGCTTCCTCTGTTTCCCATGATCAACAGAGTGTTGTCCTAGGTCCGTCGCCAGTTGACCTCCCTGGTCCTAGTGGTCCCCTTTTGGCAATCCCAGATTTGCTTCCCGTCCCTTCTGGAAATGGCAGTGGATTTTCCGGTTCTCCTCCCTGTGCGCAAGGACTTACTCCAGAATCCCTTAGGCCAGCCGCACAGTCTCATTCTGGACAACACTCTGGTTCTGTCTGCTTGGAAGGTTTCCAGCCTCTCCCTCCTGACCTCCTCATTTCACAGGAGGCTTCTCTCTTCATCAGTAAAGCCCCAGGCACCTCCAAATCTTACAAGTCTGGTCTTTATGGGCAAGCTGGTGTCTGGAGAGACATCTCGATCCCTTTTCAGCCCCTGTGAATTCTGTGATTAATTTTTTGGCCTCAGAGGCCAGTGCAGGTAAGTCCTATAGGACAATTAATTTGTATCGATCAGACATTTCTCCAAACCATACCCCGATTGATGGCAGACCCATTGGCGCACTCCTTGGTTTGCAGACTGCTGCTAGGAGTTCGTTTTTCCAAACCTCCGTTGGCTAAGTATTCTACTTTATGGGATGTTAATGTGGTGCTTAACTTGTTTTCTGATTGGCCTGATAATTCTGTTCTCGCTCTCAAAATGTTGTCTGCCAAGCTTACCATGCTTTTGTGTTTAGTTTCCATTAAACGTGTTTCAGATGTCAAAGTCTTGGATATCTCTTCTTGTCAGTTTTCCCCTTCGGGGGTTTTGTTTCATATAAGTAGACGAACAAAGACAAATTTGAATTCAGTGTTTTACCCTTATTTTCCTTCCCATTCTAAATTATGTGTAGGCCAATGCCTTAAGGTCTATGAACAAAGAACACGGGATCTCAGGACGTCCTCTAATTCTCAACTTCTCATTTCCTTCCGCAAACCTCACCTTCCAGTTTCCTCTGCTACCTTAGCCCGTTGGGTCCGTTGGGTTATGTCCCTGGCTGGCATCGATACCTCTGTTTTCAGAGCCCATTCCTCCAGGGGAGCCATGGCCTCCAAGGCCTTTTGGGCTGGCTCTCGTTTAGAGGACATTCTGAGATCCGCAGACCGGTCTAATGACAATGTGTTTCGCATGTTTTATTGTAAACCTGTTGTTACTGCTTCTTCTTTAGTTATTGATATGCTTTAAACAAGTATAATAGGAGCCTCCGGTCTTGCCATAAAATGTAGATTTTCCTAGTATATTATGACGGAAAGTCTTAATTTTATTAAAGACACAGAGGCGAGTATTATCCCGCAGCTACACTTCTAACATGTGTGCTTTCCCTCCCTACAGCGGCTCCAGCGTTGCCTCCCGCGTCTTCGTGATGACAGCAGTTCTCTGGTTCTCACTCCGATTCCTGGCGTTTTGGACTCTTCCTGTTCTACTTCCACTGGATCCCCTGTGGTTCGAGAGACTTGGCTAAATTTTGGTCAACATGTTTTTTCTTGGACTTTAGCTGTTTCTATTGTTTTCTCAATTGTTTCTTTATACATGGACTCTATCTGATCTGCTCGCAAGCGAAAAGAGGACTGCTCGTGGTCAGATGTGACGTTATCGTCTGGGTGCAGTGCCCATTGCTTGTAAGGTTGATGTTTCTTTAGTTCCCATTGGCGTGCGTCCTGCTTGGCCCTCTGGGAACTGTAGTTCTAGCGCTTATCTTGCTGCTGTGCTAATAAATGAAAGAATAGAAAGCATAATACTCGCCTCCGTGTCTTTAATAAAATTAAGACTTTCCTTCATAATATACTAGGAAAATCTACATTGCATGGCACTAGAGCGCTGACCTGTGTAATGAGCAACCAATCCTGCTTGGCAGTATTCCGAAGACCTTGGGGTCTTGATCGAACGCTCTTGTACATCACTGTGTATTTTATGCTGAGTGCCTCACTTTCTCGGTGGTCACCTGGATGGCCCGTTTACCAGTACAAGGCATCCATTTTGTACCCCAAGGTATAATTCACCAGCAGTGCCTCCCCTCAAAATGGCATTCATAATTACCTATTTGTAAACAGAACTACCTAATCCACATTAACGCATGGGAATAGAAGTAGGTCTACCATGATCAATGTACAACTAAACAGAAAGAAAGGACCAACTATTCCAATGATCGCTCTAGAAAGAGAAAAAGGACTATACACAGTGTTACTTGATTCATGGAAAGAGCGATAGGACAACAACCCCGAACTTACTATGGAATCAAGTAAGAAGCCATCTTAGAATGACTTTTATATCACCTAATTTACCCTCTGTATGCTCATGATTTCACCCTATGACATCCTACACCCCTTTTATAAAGCTACACGTATACAATGGAACTCACGGGCCTACACACCTATGCCATTAAATACCCTCCCAACCTTACAAAAAAAGCAGCAAAAAGCCACAAACATAGCCTTTTAAAATCACACCCAGAAACCCCAATCTGACCCTTACTACTCCAATAACAAAGGGCATTTAACGAATGACATCATCCTCTATACCAAAATAAGAGCCCAATGGCGGAAAGCCTTCCTTGCCCTATTTTTGATTGCATCCTCCAAAAAAACAGCACATGGATTTACATTATCCATCATTCCCTCCCCGTTTTACAACGCGGCGGCTGCAATTACCATCTATCATAATGGGATCATACTCATGCAAGCATCAGACCAGAACCTAAAGCTACTAGACAACATTTTTCCACTCATCAAAACCAAGGCAGCAACACACTAGCCCGCCTCCCCATCAAGCTGCTCCCCATCTCCCCATCTCCCCACCCGATTCTCCAGCTGACTCCTCACCTAGACACTCTCCCTCCAACACTCCCTTCCGATCCATCCCCAGCAATCCCATCACAAACTTTGCACCTGCCCCACCACACCCCTATACCCGATCGATCAATGGTACCACCCTCTCCTTCCCCCCTCACGTTGAATATCACTGTCCGCCCACCCACAGTTCACACCAATTCTCCCCCGCCTCCCTTCTCTACTCCCCCTTGCCACGGATTACACCGCAATAAAATTTCCTCATAACCAACCGGTTCACCCCACGTCACAGGACCCCACACTAATAATAACCTGTGTGGGATCTCCTCCTCACCTAATTACAGCCCAGGATATGGACACGATAGCTCTGACCCCGGACCCTAGATTAGATGAAATAGTACTATCTCTACAGCAAATCAAAGAGGATATTCAAACACTCCATGACCTAATCCGGCAACAACCCAAGACACATTAGAAAATCACACACAGCGTTGAGGTAACTCCCCGCCACAGAAGTTCGACAGATGGAAAACACTACCTCTCCCCAATGCCTCATACCTCCCAATCAGAAGTACTAACCCACTCTCAGCGAAGGATCTAACTTCCCTACTACTTTCTTACAAGCCCCCGACCCAACCCTCCCCTCATTTTGCACTCACGGATAACACACAGATATCATCCCTAATTCAACCTATCCCTCCCAATGCCTCTAGAGCTATAAGACATATTTCCAGAGGTATTATAGAAAGTAATCTCAAGAGAGTACTCATCTTAGATGATCACAACACTACTCCTACCAAGACCAGTCTAAAATGTATCCTACTAAACTGTAGGTCGGCCGCACCCCATGCCGCAGAAATAGCTGACCTCATACTAACCAATGAACCTGACCTCATAATCTTAACGGAAACTTGGCTTAATGAAGCATTCACACCTATCCTAGACATTCTAGTTCCCCCAAACTATCACATCACAAGACTAGATAGAATTGATAGGCTAGGCGGGGGCATCGCCTGCATTCACCGAAACTACCTCGCTGTGACCCGCTCCAACTCACCCGTCCTCTCGTCCTGCGAATACCTACGTTTAGATGTCACTAACCATAACAAGCCAATATGTTCACTACATGCATTTTACCATCCACCAGGCAATAACCTGACCTTCATTAAACACATAATGGATATCCTAGCGACTAATGATGGACAACAGAACTCTCCGATTTTCCTGGGTGACTTCAACCTCCACTGGAACGACGTTGATGACCTAGAGGTAAATAGCCTCAAAGCATTCCTTTCCGACTTTAACCTGTCCCAAATTTGTGATAATCCCAACCATGAAAAAGGTTCAACCTTGGATCTAGTAATTTCCAAAACAGACTCCATCTAGCTGGAATCGATCCTCCCTTGTGACTGGTCTGACCATTACATCATCACCTTCCATATCAATGTAGCTATTAAACCTCTCTCTGTACAACCCACGAGATCGAAAATCTGGAAGAGAAATCTAAATAACGTAAATCCTGCCTCACTCTTAACCGCCTGTCCAAACCTCTTGTCCCCACCTGTTGAATTAGAGGATGTTCAGGATATGACTAATCACTACTTCCACGCTATGAACTTGGCATTAGACAATCTAGCTCCCCTAAAATTGAAAATAGTCACCTCTAAAGTAACAAACACCTGGTATGATTGGTAGATGCAGGTCACGGCCTCAGTTGCGCTACGACATACAGGGATGTTGACCACAGTTTGATTTGGAGCAGTCTGCCGCCCGGGGCAGCCACTTGTGCACTATTGTCAATCGTGACGTCGTGCCGAAATGCGAGTTAGCACGCAAACTGTTCTCCTATCATGGAGAGGCAGTCTGCAGTCCGCTTTGCTGACATCGAGGCAGGGTGGGATGCTCCGCGCTGGTGAGAGATGCGAAGTGCAGAGCACAATGTCGTGACTGTTTTTCCCATGCCAGTTCCTCCATTTTCCCATGCTTTTGCTCCAGTCTCAGTTGGAGGCTGGGTCAGTTGCCTCCTGAGTCAAGAGCGCTGCAAAGTTTTGGTGGCAATTTGTGGACCATGTCTACCAATGGCTAGGCAGTTGAGAATTGAATGGTAATTACATTGTAGATGCCCATGCACATCAGTGTTTTGCTGTGCTCGAGCCCTCTATTGCTCTGCCATTTTGCCTGTTTTTGCTCCTGCTTTCTACTAGGAATCAAAATGGCTGAGCCAGCTAGTCCAATCTATTGAAGCAAAATAGAAAGATTTCTTCACCCCTGAAGCAGAAACAAATAAGGGACTTTCTACCAACACCCCTAGATCAGAAACAAAAGAGGTCCTCACTAAGAATCAAAATGGCCGAACTAGCTAGCCTGATCTATTGAAGTAAAATAGAAAGAGGTCTTCACCCCTGAAGCAGAAACAAATAAAGGATTTTCTACCAACACCCCTAGATCAGAAACAAAAGAGGTCCTCACTAAGAATCAAAATGGCCAAACCAGCTTGTCCGATCTATTGAAGCGAAATTAGGTCGAAATGGCCGCCTCTGTGGACATCTGACACACTAATTTTCTAATAATGGCCACCATGCGTGGGCCCCTTTTCTTTTTTTTTTTTTTTTTTTTTTTTTTTTGAAAAAGTTTTTATTGAACAATAATTCGGTTACAAGTATGGGCCTACAACCACCCGGGCCGGCCGCTAGGTACATAAGGAAATATACACATATCAAGGCTGCAGTCAGTTCCCAGGGCACTGCCCCGCAGTGGCTCAAGATAGTTCTCGAAGAACAGCAAGTGTCAGTCCAACAAAAACAGAAACAAAAGGAAAAACAATAAAAACAAAAGGCGAGTTACGAGGGATACCAGTGCGGTTCAGGCTCCCCCCGGGAAACTCCAGTCAGAACATTTGAGCAATCCGCTAAAGAGAGGAGTACCGGGAGGCCGGGGACGGAGGGGGGGGGGAAGGGGGTCAAGGGAGATGAACGTCCATATGTAGTTGTTACAAAAAGCGCCAGGAGCCGTCAAGGGTCAGGGGGACATGGCGATATCGGTGTCTACCAGGGGGGGCGTACAGATGCCTCCGCGATACGCATTCCATTGACCCCAAATTCTACCCCATGCCCCCGGCTTGCCACGGGCCACATACACTGTCTTCTCCCGAAACATACACCAGTCCATATTCTCCTTCCATACTGACACGGTGGGCGGCCGTTGAGCGCCCCAAAGTTGCGCTATATCCCTCTTGGCAATCATGTTCCCTAGGGCCGCCCACCGAGTCTGAGCCGCGTTGTAGTCATTGGGCTCCCACACATTCAGGACACAGCGACGCACCTCCGGCAGCAGCACAACCCCGGTGACCTGTCCCATAACCGTGTGGACCCGGCGCCAGTAGTCCGCCACCTCGCGGCACTCCCAAAGGATATGAAGAAAGGTGGCGTTGAGCCCGCAGCCTCGTTTACAGAGCCCGTCGTCGGAAAATCCCATCGCGACCAAGCGCGGACCCGTAACATACACCCGGTGGAGAATCTTGAGCTGTACCAACCGGAGACGAGCCGGAATGGCAACCTCCTTGGGGGACGACAGTGCAGACTGCCAGTCTTCGTCGTCCAATTCGACCCCATCCCCAGTCCAAGCCTCCCGAAGGCGCACCAGGAGATCCGCCCGGTGATTAATCAATTTTTTATAAATTAAAGAAATAGTACTATCAGGGACATGTCCGTCAAGTACGCGGTCCTCGAGGGGCGAGGAAACAGGGATCTTGGTCCCCTCCCCGAAGACCGAGAGCAGGGCGTGTCGAACCTGGGCGTAGCGGAAGAACTCCCTGTCGGTCAGCTCGTATTCGGCCTGGAGCACCGCGAAAGTCTTGACCGCGCCCTTGTGCCACAGGTCTCCCACTGTGCTAATACCAATCGTGTCCCACTGGTCAAACCCCTTGGTGGTCCACAAGCTGCCCAGGCGGTCGGAGGCAAACAAGGGAGTAGCACATGTCATTCGCTCACTCCAGCCCATGGCCGCAGTGGCAGCCCTCCAGGTCCGCACAGCAATCTTAGTAGGACCCGTAAGGGTCCGGTCAGCCAGGCGGGAATAAAGTGCCCTGTTGTAGTTCCCGCCGGGAAGCAGGAACTTGTCCATCTCATACGCCGGATTCAAGCCGGGCGCATACGTGGCGTGGTTAATGGCAGATAGCTGCGAGGCCCAATAGTACCTGCGAATGTCAGGAAGCGCGATGCCCCCGTCATACCAGGGGAGAGTGAGCTTGGCAAGAGCAATACGCGCCCGGCCGTTCCACACCAGTCTCCTCTGCAGGCTCTCCACCTCCCGAAAGTAGGCCACTGGGATAACGTCGAAGGAGTTCTGGAGTGCATAGAGGAACCTGGGAAGGGACATCATTTTAAACAGCGCGGCCCGACCCAGCGGGGACAGGGGCAGCCTGCACCACCGGGCCGTGTCCTCACGCAGTCGCCGAAGTGGACGCAGAAGATTCTGCTCGTAGCGAGCCACCGGGTCCAGCGAAACGTATATCCCCAGGTACTTAAAGCCGCTCAGAGATATTTGAATCGGGAGCCGAGGCGGCAGGAGAGGAGGACCACCAGCGATGGGATAAACGCAGGATTTAGACCAATTGATCGTGAGACCCGAATTGTTCCCAAAGGAGGTCAGAACGTCAAAGAGGACGTTGAGTGACTGCCGCGGTGAGGTAAGATACAGGAGAATGTCGTCCGCATACAGCGAGACCCGATCTTCAAAGCCCGGGCCCCACCGGATCCCTCTAAGCGAGGGCTCCCAACGGAGCCAGGCAGCGAGTGGCTCCAGGGCGAGAGCAAAAAGCAACGGGGACAACGGGCACCCCTGCCTCGTGCCCCTGCCGAGGGCAAAGGGCCGAGAGACCCGCCCATTCACCACCACTTGAGCCATGGGTCCCGTGTAAAGGAGCCTCACCCAGCCAATAAATCCCTCTCCAAAGCCGAATTTATCCAAGACGGCCCAGAGGAATGGCCACTCAATAGTGTCAAATGCCATCGTGGCATCCAAAGAAACCAGCACGGCCGGTTCGGTGAGGAGCTCCGCCCTGGCGAGGACCCCGTGCAGACGCCGCAAGTTAAGAGCGGTGTTGCGGTGCGGGATAAAGCCGCATTGGTCCGGATGAATAAGGTCGCACACGACACTCAACAATCGATTGGCCAGGACTTTCGCCAGGATTTTAGGCTCCGCATTGAGCAGTGAAATAGGCCGGTAAGAGGTACAGCGGTCACGCGGCTTGCCCTCCTTGGGGAGAACGACTATAGTGGCCAAGCGCTGGTCGGCCGGGAGGGAACCCGCCGCAAGAGAGTCGCGGAACATGCGGCTGAGGAAGGGCGCAAGCTTATCAGGACGCAATTTGTATAGTTCAATGGGCAGACCATTAGGACCCATAGCCTTGCCCGAGCGAAGGGAACGAATCGCGGTCGCTATTTCATCCGACGATAAGGGGGCGTCCAGCCGCTCCCGGTCCTCAACGGACAGGCCGGGCAGAGCAATATCTCTCAGTAGGAGGCGAGAGTCATCCTCGTCCCTGTCAGTCACCGGGGAGTACACCGCCCGGAGGTGGTCAGCGAAGCATTCCACAATCTCATCCGGCTCAGTCACACACACACCATCCGCAGCACGCAACTCGGGGACCACACGATTCACTCTCTCCTTTTTGTCCAGCCATGCAATCAACTTTCCCGCCTTGTCCCCCGCGTCATACAATCGGCCCTGCTGCTCCCTATACATAGTTTTGGCCGCGTCAGTGACCAGGGACCTATATTCGAACTGTTTCAGGCTAAGGGCATGTAGCCCGTCCGGAGTAACATTCGCCTCCAAGGCCGACTCCAGCCCCGAGATGTCAGTCTCCAGCTTCACCACCGCCTCGCTCCTAACCTTCTTGGCCACCACTATCTGGGCGAGGGCGTGTCCACGTATAACAGTTTTAAAGGCTTCCCAAAGGGACAACGCAGACGACACCGACCCCTCGTTTTCACTGAAGTATTGGTCCATGGCCTTAACCAGGCTGTCACGAAACACAGGGTCCCGCAGGTACCAGGGGTTAATGGGAGCTATCCGCCCTGCGGACCGCGACCCGGTGTCAAAGACAAGCCACAGCGGAGAATGGTCGGAGATACCACGCGCCAGGTGTCTGACCTCTCGAATCCGACCAGTCTGCGCCGCGGGCATAAGGAAGTAGTCTAACCTGGAGAGACTCCCATGCGCCCCCGAATGAAAGGTGAACTGGCACTGGGTCGGATGCATTAGTCTCCAACTATCCACCAAGCCGAAGGTCTCCAACATCCCACCCAGCCATGACTGGGCAGCGGGGAGGGTCCTCGGTGGGTGACGATCCAGTTCACCCGAAACCACAGAATTAAAGTCCCCGCCCATGAGCAGGAGGCCGTCCGGGAGGTCAAGCAGCATTCGACCCAAGTCAGTAAAGGTGGAGTTCTGGAGGCCCGGGGGGACGTAGACTGAAACCAGGGTAAGGGGCTGCCCCTCCCACCTCCCAATCAGACACACATAGCGCCCTCTGTCATCCGAGACTATCCTCGTGATCTCCACCGGAAGGGAGGCTCGCAGGAGAATGCCCACCCCCCTGGAGCCAGTTGTGAAACCAGAATGGGCTACGAGGCGGTATCCCCCCCTGTTCATCGCATGGCAGACATTGCCGACCAAATGCGTCTCCTGGAGAAACACCACATCAGGAGTCAAACGACGCAAATATTGCAGTACAACACCCCGCTTAATGCGGTCCCCCAACCCATTGACGTTCCACGACATAAGCCTCAACCCGTCTCCCCCCATCCCCTCCAATGGGTCAAGAGGCCCCCAGCCCGCAGCACCGCTCCCAAATATGGATAAAAATCAATACCTCGCCCTGTAAACAAAAAACACACAACTAAACAACCCCTCTTCCCCCCCAACCCCACCCCAAGTCCAACGCCCCCCACCCTGCACCCCTGCGGGCCAAAGACCCCCCCCAACTTGCAGTGTGCCTGTCGCCCCACTAACCCCATTCTACAAAAAGACCCCGGAGGAGGAAAGGGACCCGAACCCGCCCGCACCCCTCACGGGTCCTGGTAAAACACAGTATGCAAAAGAAGTAAGACCCAACTGTACAGTGCAAAACCGCAAAAGCAAGGACCAAAGGTCAGTCTAAGGGGACCCGTCACCTGCGGTGCCCCCAGAGGGCCCGGGCCGGCCACCCCCGTCCGGCAGCGAGTCCAGCCAGTCACTTGCGGCCACAGGAGTGTCAAAAAAGGCTGTCCGCTCTCCATGCTCCACTCGAAGTTTCGCCGGGTAGAGCATCGAATACTTCAGGCCTAGCTCGCGGAGACGGCGCTTCACCCCCTGGAATCCCATCCGCTGTTTCTGGACCAGTTGCGTGAAGTCCGGGTAAAAGTTGATGGTCGAGTTCTCGTAGCGGACCGGGCCACGGGTCCGTGAAGCCTGCAGAATAGCATCGCGGTCCCTGTAGTGGAACAGTTTAGCCACGATAGGCCTCGGGAGGGCCCCCGGCCGCGGCCGGCCGCCCGGAACTCGATGGGCCCGCTCCACAGCGAAGAATTTGCTTAGGCCAACCGGGGACAACTGTTGCAGGATAAGTTCCTCGACCACGAGGTCCACCGGGCGGCTGTCGGAGGACTCCGGTACCCCAATGATGCGGATATTGTTGCGTCGGGCCCGTCCCTCGAAGTCCTCAAGCCGCCGGGCCATATGGTCGTTGACCACTCTAATGTCCCCAAGCGCGGCCCGCAGATCCGACACCTCCGCACCCAGGGTGGAGGTCCGTGTATCAAGGGCCTGGACCTTCTCGTTGGTTTTAGAGAGGTCGGCCCGAATCAGGGTGACGTCGATCGCGACAGTGTCGATCTTACGGGCCAGGGCCTCATATTGCGTCGCGATAGTTTCCCTGATGCCCTCGATGGCACCCATAATGTCCTGTAGGGAAGGTTCCGCAGCGACGGTCGTGCCTCCCCCCGCAGCATCCGGGGAAAGGCCAGCAGCGCCAGGGGACCCCCTGCCCTGGGTATAGCGGTCCATGTTGTTGCTCTGGACCGCTCCCCCGCGCAGTGAAGCCTTGGTCTTGCGCCCCTCCGGACCCCCTTTGCCCGCCATGTGAGCGCAGTCACTCAATGGGACCTCCGATCAAGGGGTGCGCGGGTGCCCGCGAAAGGACCACAAACTGTCGGTGTAGGGGTCGGAGGCGTCAGACCCGCCAGTAGCAGATGGAAGCAAACCTCGGGCAGAGGCCCAGGAGGCACCTCGCCACCTCGAGCACGCACGCCAGCTGATCTCCTGAAGGCCAAAACCGAAACCGAAAGTGCTGAATCGGTAACTGGCACCGCGCTGAGGCCGCTGTTGTTCAATTGCAGCCCGGCCCCACGGGTCACCTTCACCCCGGCCACCTCCGTCGAGTGGGTCCCAAAAGTTCCGGCGACGATAACTCAGGATTCCCAGGTCCGATTAGAGTTTTGAAAAGAGATATATAGTCAGCTGGTCTTCATCTCTCAGATTCCATACACCAAATCAGGATATTCTCAGGATTTATTCCGAGGAGCAGAAAGGGTCCGGGGAGCCCTGTGCTCACGCGACCATCTTGGATGCGCGCTAGGCTCCTCCCCCGCCCCTTTTCAAAGCACTCCAGCATTTATGCCCTCGTGTCTCAGAGACCCCTCTGAGAGAGTTCACAGCGACAAGGGAGTATCACACAGTGGAGGCCTGGGCTTTTACCCCATTACTGCTTGGAGCACAGCACCTTACACCGTGACCGGCGCGCTCAGTGGAACTTTTTGGACTATGGCCCCCTAGGCAGAAACTATAACCTTTCTGTATGTACTACGGTGCCCGAGCAACCTTTGGCCGATGACCGGTGGAGCTGTCCCACGCAGCTATAGAGGAGTTTGGCTCTGGTTCGCCCCTCGGCCGTCACCTACCCAGCCGGATCTCGGACACTATTTTTCCTCATCTCCCCTTTGTGCCTCCTATACAATACCCCTCCTCTTTCCTCCCCTATTCCTTCCCTCTCTCCCCTATTCTTCTCTCCCCTTGCCTATTTTTGCCTCATGTCTATGCTATGCTTTTGTACTCATGTAATTCCTGTAACTAAGCTCCAGTAACTGATGTAACTGTGCAACCATGTTCTGAAACAATGTTTCTTCCTCATGTAAAGCGCTCTGATACCTCCGGGTCCAGCCAGCGCTATAGAAAACTCAATAAATAAAAATAAATAAATATGATGGTAAGCTAAATGAAGACAGAAGATCACTTAGAGCAATTGAACGACAATGGAGAGCTGCACCATCCTCCGACCACCTCAAAATACTAAGAAGCAAGAGAAACTCCTAGTACAGAAAGATCAGACAATCTAAAACTGACTTTATTAGCAAACAATTAGACCAGGCCAAGAATCGTCCCAAAAGATTATTCGAAATAATCAAATCTCAATCTTAGGGCTTCGCCCACTCCCCCCAAATCGATTCAGAAACTCTCCTCAATTGTGAAGAATTTGCCTCCTTTTTCACAACCAAGACCGACAACATAAAGACTGAACTCCTTAACGATCCACTATCCCATACTGACCCATCCATGCCAACATCATTGACATCAATGACGACCTTGCTTACTTGTCCCGCAAAGCATGACCTCAAAAACAATGCCTCATGGATCGCCTACAACCTCTACAGCGAAGAAAATATCCTAAAAACACTCATGTCTCTGAATCCCACCAATCACTTTATTGACCCTCTCCCTGCAACCCACCGAAAATACTTCATTCCAATGTTAGTCCCCCTTTGGACTAGGATCATAAACACTTCCCTTTTTCAAGGAGCCATCCCAGATATCCTCAAAACTGGAGAGGTTTCCCACTCCTGAAGAAACCCTCGGCGGACCCATCTGACCTGAATAACTACTGCCCTATATCCAACATCCCTACCCTGGCCAAACTATTAGAAAAGTGTGTTCACAACCAGCTTAGCAACTACATAGAACACTTCAACCTGCTTGATCAAGTCCAATCTGGTTTTCGGTCCGGACACAGTACCGAATCAGCTATGACACATATTATAGATGACGCATTACAAATATTGGACGAAAACAAAGCCTATTTGCTAATCCTCCTTGACCTATTCTCAGCCTTTGATACCGTCAAACACGAAAACCTACTAGACCTCCTGAATCATAGAGTGGGACTATCTGGAACAGTTCTAAATTGGTTCACTTCCTTCCTCCAAAACAGAACACAAAAAATCAAGATCAATCAATCTCTATCCAAGCCCACCCCTGTCACTCTAGGGGGACCCTAGGGTTCTTCCCTCTCTCTGACACTCTTCAATCTGTTTATGGAACCCCTCACCATGCTTCTCAGTGCCTCAAATGTCCATATCACATGTACGCAGATGACACACAACTCTACATTAAGGTCCACTCATTGGAAGACATCAAATCCCTTAACTCGACGCTACAGAAAACACAGACCTGTCTCGCCAAAAACCACTTAAATCTAAACACCCTCAAAACAGAATTCCTCCTAATTGCCCCCCCGCTGCCAAACAAACACCATCCGCGAGTGGATGAAGCATCTAACTGCATTCGACGGCCAACCCCGAATTATAGACTCTTTGAAATCACTAGGAATAACTTTGGATGATAAGCTTAATATGCAGAATCACATCAGCGCAGCAACGAAAGGAGCAAATTTCCAGATGAATACGCTGAGAAGATTGAAACCCTTTATACCCGCAAATGACATTAAACAGGCAGTTCAGATTCTTGCAATTCCCAGAGTGGACTACGGGAGTGTCGCTCTCTGCGGCCTTCCCAGATCTATTACCGCCCTTCCTAGAGCCTCAATCAACGCAGACGCTAGACTCACCACAGGCTCCAAAAGAAATTCTCACATTTCCCCTGACCTTCATGCCCTCAAATGGCTACCTATCGAAACCAGAATCCATTTGAAAATTGCCTGCATGACACACAAGGCACTGCACCACAAAACCCCAAGATATCTAGCGGAGAAATTGGTTCCATCGGGTGGTACCAGAACTACCAGGAGTTCCAATAACCTTCTATTGAAACCACAACGATTTACCAAGAAGAAAACATATAACCGTACCTTCTCAGGACTGGCCCCCAGGATTTGGAACGCCTTGCCTCCTGACACAAGAAGGAACCCCTCCACGAAATGTTTCAAAAAAGAAGTGAAAGCCATCTTTTTGGCCAAATTCACCTGAACTATTTTGTATTCATGTATATATGAGTTTATTTATATTTGATACCATTTATGTATCTATCTAATTCACAGTTTTTTACGCCTATGTCTACCTCCTATATCTGCCTTGTAAAGCACTCTGATACCCAAAAGGGTCTTGTTCGCGTTATACAAAACACTCAAAAATAAATAAATATATATCAGAAAAAATGAGAGAAGCACGGACTAAGATAATTAGTTTGGTGAATGCAGCAAAACACAGTCACAGCTTCAGACATAACCACGGGTAACAATTTTAGGATGTGGACAAAAAATGATACTGTTATTGCTTTATAATGAGGTTCAAAGAAGAAAACAATTGTTGGTGTTCGAAGCATAATGTATAATAGGTTCAAGAAATCATATTTTAAGTTCAGAGTCTCCCTGTGAAAAACGTTTTACCTTAATCATCTTACCTCTGCTTTAGTTCGATCACTCCCATCACTTGCATCTCATTCATAAAATAGCATTATATTTAGCTTTGCGAAATATTAGGATTTGTTCAGTGTTATTGTCACCACTCTTTATTTATGCTCTTTAGATCTCACATACAAACAGCTATAGCTGTCTGTTGGAGACCTCAGGTTACCAACACAGTAGAATTTCCACACAGCATACAGTACAGAGAAAGTGGGCTTTTGAGCTATTCTTTCAACCATTGGTTCTTGGCATTTTTACGACTTGTCATTGGTTGAGTGGGCAGTGCATAGTGATGTGGCATTTTATGGAAGGTTACAGAGAGTTGCCATTATTATTCCCATAGACTTTTGTGAAAGATGGGGCTTAAAGCAGTTCCCTGTGGATAAGGCAGATCATGCTTCTCTCCCTTGCTGTCTCTGTGGGCCCCAAGAAGGATGTGGTCCGTCTGCTGCCTACTACATTTCATGATATTGACTTTGCCAGTGCTTGCTGAATTGTGCAACATGCATTAGCAAAGGCAAAAGCATCATCTGGGCATCTTGGAGTGTTTGTTACATATTTATACTTCTAAGATGGCAGTCATGTTGCATCATGCAATGTGATAACCATCTTGGAAGTATAAATCTTGAAAGTACAACAAAATATCAAGATCTTTATGCAATCTGCATCACGTCATGCGACCACCCTTTTTTGAATAAAAAAAAAAATAACACTTCAAGATGTCCATTACGTTATATCTTTAGGCACTGTGGCGGACATCTATCTTAAAGTGTTTTTATACTTCCAAGAAGGTTGTCACGTTTCTCATTATACTACGTGACACTGATGGAGCAAGGATTCAAGAAAAAAAACTCATTAACAGTACTAATTGTTAGAAATGTTAAAGAAAACAAAATTAATGCACACGCACAACATTTACATGTGGGAAAAGAGCTTTACGCGTGCTTTATTAATGAAAATAAAATGCAACGCGACTAAAACCCGCTTTAAACTGGAAAACGTTTTTGCGCATGTGAGAATTAGAATTACGTAGATAGTAACGTGACTAACCTGTTTTGAGAGGGAAAAACTCTCACGCATGCGCAAGAGTTACTAATATTAGGTCTTGAGGCACTGCGTGCCTGGGATATACTTACCTGAATTTAAAGAGAGCTATTGCTGCTAATGCCTTTGCTTAACGAAAAAGATAATAACATGAGATGGAGTAGAAGTGGGTGGTAATCAGTGAAAATCACATATTTGAGAAATTAACATTTGCTTATGATTCCTTTATTAACCTCTTCAGCGCTGCGCGGATTCCCGCGCGGTGCTGAAAGATCTGAGCGCGGGCGGGGCCATGACGGAACGGTTCCATCATAAGCACAGCCCAACCGACGTGCATGACGGAACCGTTCCGTCATCGGCGTCGAAGAGGTTAACAGTGTACGTTTGGGCCTGTTTTAACATGCAAGAGAAAAAGCTGGCGGGGGAATGGAAACAAACTGCGCGTGCGCAGAAAAATCATGATGTGACCTGCTGACCGTGTCACTGACAGGCTGCCAAGAGCCAAGGACGAAAAAAGGTGTGAAACCTCTTCTCAACTGTGGAACTACATTCAGAGTGTTATTTTGATTTGCAACATTCAATATATGGGAAAGGAAATAAGACAGAATAATGAATGAGCTAAAGGGGAAGGGTTTGTTAGACAAAAGATGATTATTAAATTGAACATGACAGCATGAGGTGAATGAGAACTCCCCTGTCCCTGCCCAATCAGAGTTCGTATTACATCAATATTTCTAACTTTTGAGAGTGGGAAATGCAGAAAAGACTATAACTAGTGTGACTTAAGGGGTATTGAAAAATCTCGATTCGATCGATCAACATTGCTGAGAGAGAGAGAGAGGCGAGAGCTGCTGCTGATGAGGAAAAGAGAGAACAGACTGGGAAGATTCATACCTGAATGACAACCTGATTAGATTGAAGATTCCGGAAGAATATCGAGGAGGGAGAGAGTGTGAGTGAGGGATGCGCCCCGGTGCGTCAGGTCTGTAGAGAAGTTATAGTAAGTATTGTCCTGTCCTGAGCCTGCCCTATAGTCTTTGTCTTCTGATTCTTAATCAGGAGACCTCCGCCAGCCCTTTTTGACCAGAGAGTTGGTTTTCCGTTATCACCATTGGGTAAATATTATTCTGTCTCAAATTTGCATAACTTTTGCAAATGTATGATTTATTATGCCTTCTGTCTCTTCATCTATCCACTCTTAATGCATCAATTTGTTGAATGAGCCTGTGAATTGAATGTATTTGTTAAATGAATTTTCTCTCCCATGAAAGTTAGTGGTGTTTGCACTGTGAATTTCTATTAATGAGCGTTCATTTATGACTGAGATTTAGATAAAATTCATTGAATCTTACCTGGAGTCTGTGGTTATTTCACTAAGATCAGTAAGTTAGTTTGTTAATTGTTCATATCACCATCAACTACTCAACTAATGGTCCATCGACCAAAGGAAGAGTGTTGATCTGTGAAGATTAGTTAGACAGATCAAAAGTTTGGGCGTTTGGCTAGATAAATCTCTTAATTTTAATAGCCAAGCAATCAAGTTAGCCGCATCCTGTTTTAGCATTATTAGAATGCTGCAGAAAATCCTCCCACTGCTCCCGGTTCCGGCACGAAGAGTTATTGTACAGGCATTGGTGCTCTCGTGATTAGATTATGGGAACTTCCTTTACACAAAGGACACTATAGGGAAACAACAGGTGATACAGAATTGTGCAGCCAGGCTGCTGTATTACACTCCCTATCGGCAATCAGTTAAGCCGGTCCTAAAAAAACTTCGCTGGCTGCCAATAAACGAACGGATTAAGTTCAAAGCTTTGTGCATAGCGCATAAAACACTTTGGAGGACAGGTCCCAAGATAAACCACTCTCTTATGGCCTTCTACCATCCAACAAGATGTCTCCGGTCAGCCAGTTTCTGGCAGTGATACCAAAAATTAAGAGAGCACGATCAGGCAGTCACACATTTTCTTACAAAGCTGCCAAACTATGGAATACTCTTCCCGTCCAGCTGCGTGCAACTATTCACCATCTTTCCTTCCGGAGGCAGCTGAAGACTTGGCTCTTTCAGAGTCTGCCTTAATCAGTTCATCTTCTTGGTGCTCTGCTTGTCACTGATAGCGCGGTGATGCCTAAGGGTAGCCAGGTGCTCTATAAATATTAATAATAATAAAAATAATAATAATTGAAGAAATCTCGCAAATAATATTGGGTCTACAAGTGAGTTAACTAATCACAGATTGAAGTGAAATTACAAAACTTGACCTCCAGCAAAACAGCCAGGAAATCTGATTGTGTATATGGCCCCATTGAATTTTTCATTTGATTGGAAGGTGTTCGTCCTTGGCCTTTCGCTGTTGGATAAGTTTTTCTTGTAGCAGAGCGATGGTTATTATTGATTAGTTTGCTGATGAATGATTATTGAATATTGATTTCTGGATATTAACTATATGTTTACCACCAAGAGTTAGTGTTGTGTTCTATGTTGTCTGGAAGTACAGGTACAGAGATACCTGGGAATCCCGGGAATGGAATTTAGAAGAGTGTGGTACGGAAATCACACTGCAGAAAGGTTGCTTGTCTGTTGTCATAATACTAAAAGCTGCGCAGGGCTGTAGGTGTTATATTAGAAACTATATTGTATAAGAGTAGAGTGTGAATGATAGCAAAGGGCCCGCCTGTCTAACTTTGGCCTTACCCAAAGGAGGAGTATCCCTAGAGGAGTAACATGTCCTCCCCGAGCTTAAGTGATGGGTACACAGTGGTTTTTACTCGTAGTGACAGGAAGTATTTTCTCTTTGAAGCGAGTGAAGGAACTATCTTTGGTTTAGCGGAGCAGACAGAGTAGCACTGTTTTTATGTTTTTACTAACCGAAATTTTAATAGATTAAAAGGATCAAGAATTTCTTTAAAAAGGATAAGCGTATAGTAACTAGGGAGGGAATTCTTATGCCACCTCCTAATACGCCAGCTTCCTACATTATGATGGAAAGTGAATATCATACGTGTGTATGGTTGGGAATACGAAAGGTGATGGTGTTCTAGCTTTTCCAGAACATCTTCGTAGAGTGTGGGGTGCCCAGAGGGGGGGAAGGAGGGATAACAGGATGTGATAGCACGGTAAACTGACTTTTATTGTAGTCTGACTTCAAGTCTTCTCTGTGGGAAACTACTAGACTTAACAACCGTCCCGGCATTCAGTACTCAGAGACAAGTCAAAACAAAAAGAACAAAATAAAGATGGCGATGATCTCCCCCTTTTCTTCCTCAGGGGTCTTCTCCCACTCCTCAGGGTTGTGTGGTGTCTCTGGGCCTCTCGCTCTCTTTCTCTCTTGGGCAGGGGTGTGGAAAGGGAGAGAAAACAGGTCGGGGTAAAAACCGGGCTCTCTGGGTTTTTTATCTACTCTGTGCTACCGTCACCAGTCACCACGTGGTGGGGAAAGGGGAACAGTGAGGGATCAGTGCGTGTTTGGGAAAACCACCTGCGTGCTTTAGCTCCCAGTGTTTCCCCACCACCCCCACCAAAACATCCCCCTGAGCGTTACTCACCTAAAGCCACGAACCGTATCCAGGGCTGTGGCGTAGGGACCCGGGGCGTCTTCTCCCTTCAGCAGCCCACCAGGTTTGAGCGTTGTACAGCAGATGCTCCTTGGGTTCCATGCTGCTCCGCTCTGCTCGTCCTCGCCGTCGTCCTTCTTGCCACTCGCTTCCACCTTCTCCGTCTGCTTCCTCCTTCTCTCCTTCTCTTTCGACTCTGCTGGTAGCCACCTGGTTTATCCCCTTCCACTGACATCATAGGCCCCTCCCCGCTGGCTTCGGTTGAGACTAGACCGCTCATCGATTCAGGCTTAGGGGGAGGGTTTGGCTCGTCCATCTGCCGTATCCGGGTTGTGTCGGCACGGTCCTCCTCACAATGGTACATTTAATGTAAGGATTCTTTAGAATTTAAGAAACAGGATGAATTCATTAGAACCAAATCCTGGGTTAACCCCTTCAGTGCCACGCCCTTTCCCCCTCCTGTGCCGGGCGTTGCACTAGTGGGTGGGGTTCATGACGAGATAGTCTCGTCATGGGCACAGCCCAACCGTGCTCCATGACGAGACTATCTCGTCATGGGCACTGAAGAGGTTAACACAGTGTGAGGCTTTGGAAGAATGAGAAATTGAAGCATTTGAACAAGAGAAATACAGAGGAGGCAGAAGAATAAATAGAGGATTTTTACCCAGGTACCAATTTGACACCCGAGGAGATCAAATGAAAAGGTGGAGAAGGGCTGTTGTAACGGAGGGTTTATATCCAGTATTAATGGCTGAGGATCAAGAAGGGAGAAAATGCAAGGAAAAAACAAAACACATAGGTGTGACAGGAATAGGGTGTGATGAGTCTGATGATGAGTTGTTGGAAGATATTCTAGTCAAAAGACCTCCGCCTGATCAAGAAAGTGCTAGTAATACAACTCCAAGTGCCGCAAGTTCTTTATGATCCAACAGTCATCTGAGCATCACAAGAAAAGGAAAGGGATGCATTGAATAAAACAAAGAAGAGATAATTCCGAAAATAAATCAGTTAGGCTTGAATGCTGAAGCATTGACAGTGCCAGTAACTATTGGTCCTGTTATTCCATTGTATGGTGAGAAACGTGGTGCACCAAAACCATAAAATGTGACGGTTTCACAGAATGGTGCTAGGAGAGAGATAGTGATGCTAGAAGACAAAACTAGTGAGAGCGATTCAAATGTTTCATTAATAGATCTCCCAAATCTTGAGACTATGACTGAGACCCCAAAAAGAATTACACCCATAGATACAAGGAGGAAAGTAACAACTGTTACCCCAGTGACAGGAAATTCTACTGGATTCTCACCTAAAGAGCTAGAAGAATGGGCAAAAGGATTAGAGAAGAAATAACCCCAACCAAAAAATATAGATGTAAGCAAGCTGAGATTGGATTTGGAGGAAATGATTATTGGTACAATAAGGCCAGACAGATTGGGTTTGTATGGAGTTGAAGAATTGTTGTTTTTGTGCACAAGTATAACATTGGAGAACAAAGAATATTCACAAGAAGATATTGGAAGCAGCTTTAGAATTCGGAATAGATGTGGAAAAGTCAAAAATATTACAAAAACCCTATAGATCAGAATTTAATGAAAAGGATTTAAAGAGTTTGAATGCGTCAGGAAGGAGATTGCAAATAAAGGAATTAATGCATATATTAAAGAAATGAGGAGACGTAGATCAATGGGGAAGTAGATGGTCAAAAAGGAAAGATGAAGCAGCTAGTAAAAGAAGCATCCTCATTTCCGTTGAGAGAAGTAGAAAGGATTGAAAGGATGTGTCCAATGAGAGAAGTTCCAGGTGATGGATATGTTCATGTTCCATGGAGTAGACAGGATATTTTGTCCTTTACGAATGACTTCCCTAGATTGAGAAAAAAACCTATTGAATGGTAGAAGCAGGTAGAGAGATTTGTTATGGTTTCAAAGGTTTTATTGAAAGATTTTGATGGTCTGTTTGATATAGTGGTACCAACTGATTTGTGGACAGAATGTAAAATTACAGTTGATTGGCCAACTGAAGAGTATCCTATAGACTCAAAGACAGGTGCACCTTCAGAGGACATAATGAATAATTACAATCAAGTGATTACTTTTCTAAAAGGGAAAATTCCCCCTAAAGAAACAAATTGGGTTAAGATAGACAGAACAACTCAAGAACCTAAAGAGTCAGTACATGCATACTACGAAAGGTTATTACAAGTGTTTAAGCAGTATAGTGGATTTGAGAACATTGGTGATAAAGATATGAGACATTTTGTTTATAGGTTTGTGTAAGGTCAGAAATTAGTCAGATGATTCAACAGCATATGCTTTGCTGGCAGAGTAAGCCGATTGACGATATTTTAAAGTAGGCATAGTATTGCAGTGATGACATTGTCCTAAACGCAAAAAGTTAAAAGATAATTTTTTTGTGGGCACAAGTGAAGTTGGCAGAACACCAAGAGGCAACTTCTGGTTCTCAAATTGATAACCAGATGAGTGGGCAGAATCAGAATAGTCAAATGACAAATGGGAATAAGGGAAAAGGAAGAATGAGTAGAGAAGAAGCGAAAATGAAATATCCTTGTCATGGATGCGGAAAGCTTGGATATTGGAAGAACTAGTGTAGAACCATTCAACAGAATAATGGGGTAAATCAAATTTTAAATCCACAGATGCAGAATGAGGTGGTTGTGAACCAACAACAACAGCAACAGGTAGTTGCTCCTCAGTTGCAGGTGCCACAAGCCCCTATGCCTAACAGTGTGCGCGCTCAGGTGCAGAGGTACAGTGTGAACACCGGATTTCGTGGAGAAAGTGGTAAGAATACAAAGACGGTTCAACAATATTGGATGCAAAGTAATGAGAGTGATTCGGAAATGTCCCAATGACGGTGTCTGAGGGGGGAGGAAGAGTGCGTGCTTGGCGCATCCTTGGTGGTAAATCAGTCAGGTCCATTTGTTGATGGCGAGGTTGAAGGAAATACAGTTAGGAACAAAGAGGATCCCTGGGCATTATCATGTAAGGAGAGGAAGACAGGGAACAATTGAACAATAACAACAACAAAAACTCTCCTTAACATTCAATTACTAGGCGGGTAAAACCTCCATCATCAAGAAATATATTGTCCCACTAGTTGGATCGATTATTCATCTTTTTATTTTTCACAAAACATTTTGTTTTATTTTTTTTTAAATTATATCTTTAAGATCATTAATTCAAAATGTAATACAAAATCAAACCATATATATTTATAGCCCAAAGAACAAGCAATTGATTTAAATATCTCACAAATGCACTCACTCATCAACAGACGACCAACTAACAATCATAACACAACACAATCATACTCAGAAATATAACTTAACATGTAAATACACTTTATAATTCATTTCATAATTCATTTCATCCGTACATACAATAAAAACAGAAAAAGATAGAAAAGCTCCGACGAGTGTTTCAGGGTGGAGTGGATTCCCCACCAATCCTTCGTCAGGGCGCAGAGCATCAATTATTCATGGAGAGGACCATCCAAATGCTTTTTCAAATGCGGTGCAATAAGGGCTTTATATACCAATGATTTAGAATTTTATATAAAACTATATTTCCAGTGGGAAAGCGTCTACTACGCAGAATTATTTCAGGGTCCAATCAACTAGAAGTATATCCTTTAAGTATTATTTATTCAGGGGAAAGAAAGACGCGTGTCCCTATAATACTCCATGACATTAAGTCAGAGGTTTGATATCATTTCAATTAAAAAGATATGGCTGCAGCATAACCAATACTCGGGTCAAACGCTGAGTAGATGCTCAGGTCTATTTAAGAGAAGTCACTATAATATGTAGAGGGATATATCCAAGGTATAGTCCATAAGGTTTGTGGTCCCGCCCCACATAAGCAACATTTGCAGATAAAGTTGACAACACACTGTTGAAGATTTTCAATACTGCAGGCGGGAAGTAGCCTCCATCGCGTACGATACCCAGCGTAAATTGGTTTGATTTTGAATAAGGTTGAAGGAAATTACATCACTTTTCTAGTGGATACTGGCGCTACCCGTTCTACTGTGAGAGCAGCAGAAATTCCAAACCTACCCCTCTCGGCAGAAACTAACCAAGCTGTAGGAGTCTCAAATAAACAAATAAGAACCCCAGTGATAAACCCAATAGATGTAAATGTTTATAAATTCAGAGACATGCATCGGTTTGTGGTATGTAATTCAAGTCCAGTGAATTTGTTAGGCAGGGACTTGCTTTGTAAGATGAACTGTACCTTCTTCTGTACGCCTGATGGTGTTGCTTTCCAAACACCTGATGAAGACGTCGCTTTTAAGATGATGTTAGCGAAACAGGGAACAGAAGTGGATCAGATGTTTCCACTTCTTACTGAAAATGATTTGCCTGATGAATTAAAAACAACCGTGAGGTCAGATGTGTGGGATTTTATAGGGAAAGAAATTGGTCTAATGACAAATGTAGACCCAGTTAAAATTGTAGTGAAAGAAGGTGCGATATATCCAAACACCCCACAATACAGAATGAGTCCTGAAGTAAAAGCAGGAGTCGCCCCAATAATTGATCAAATGATTGAACAAGGTATTCTAAAAGAAATATTGAGCAGTCCTTGTAATTCGCCAATCATGGGACTTAAAAAGCCTAGTGGAAAATATAGAATAGTAAAAGCTTTGAGGAAAATCAATAAAATAGTAGTGTCCTGTTGTCCAGTAGTATCGAATCCAGCAGTGATTCTCTACCAGATACTGTGGGATGCCCATTGGTACACTGTGATTGATTTGTGCCAAGCATTCTTTTCAATTCCATTGCATCAAGATAGCCAATATTTTTTGCATTTCGGTTAGAAGACCGTGTTTTGGCATGGTGCTGAGTTCCTCAAGGGTACACAGAGAGTCCCTTGATTTTCAATCAGAGTCTGAAAAAATGTTTGGAGACTCTGATTTTGTCAGGAAATTCGGTCTTGGTTCAGTATATTGATGACCTATTGGTGGCATCAAAGACACGCAAAGCTTGTGTCATTGACACAATAGCTTTATTGAACCACTTAGCAGAAGGAGGACACAAAGTGTCGCCAGAAAAATTACAGTTTTGCCGACAAGAAGTTCAATATTTAGGACACAAGATAGAAAGAGGATTCAGAAAAGTGACGTCTGAAAGAATAAAAGTGATTCGAAAAATGAGTTTGCCGAGAACCAAGAAAGAAGTGCGAATGTTTTTAGGAGTGGTGGGATACTGTTGCCAATGGATCAGTGGATATTCACTGCTTGCAAAGCCTTTGATAAGGTTGGCACGGAAAGATGTGATGGATCCGATTGAATGGGATGATGAAAGTGAAGAAGCATTTATAAAACTGAAAAGTTGTTTGTGTCAAGCATCAGCATTGGGAATGCCAGATTATACGAAAGAGTTTACTTTGTTCTGTTGTGAAAGGGAAGGTTGTGCACTTTCAGTGTTAACACAAAGACAAAGATTGTCCCGACGTCCAGTAGCATACTTTTCTGCTACTCTGGATCCAGTGGCTGCAGCATTGCCTGGCTGCTTAAAAGCAGTAGCTGCTACTTGCAACTGTCTGGAACAGAATGAATCGATTGTGATGGGACATCCTATCAAGGTGTATGTGCTACATTCTGTCGAGATCCTTTTAACAAGGATTCGTACTCAGCATTTGAACCCTAGACGGCTGACTAAGTATGAGAGAGTGTTATTGGGTGCTGAAAATGCAAGTGTGACAAGATGCACAATGATGAATTCAGCAACCTTGTTGCCTGATTCATATTGTGAGGAAGTGAAAGAGGAAGTTGATCATGATTGTTTGGATGTGACAGAAATGTGTACAAAGCCCTGACCCAACATCCTTGACGTCCCCTTGGAAGAGTCAGACTATGTAATGTTTGTTGATGGGTCATGCTTGAGGAAGGAAAATGGAGAATTGAGTTCTGCTTATGCTGTCTGTACTGTGTCAGGTACTCTAGAAGCTTCATGTTTAAGAGGAGTGAAGTCTACACAAATAGCCAAATTGTTCGCTTTAACCAAAGCCTGCAAAATTCGGAGGAAATTGAGAGTTACCATATTTACGGATAGTCAATATGGTTTTGGGGTTGTGCACGACTTTGGCCAATTGTGGCTACAGAGGGGATTTCTGACCTCTTCAGGATCTCCTATCAGAAATGGGAAAAATGTCAAACAACTATTGGAAGCATTGCAATTGCCAAAAGAAATTGCTGTGGTCAACTGTGCCGCACATAAGTCAGGAAATGATTATGTGACACTGGGTAATCGGTACGCTGACCAAGTTGCACAATTTTGTGCTCAACATACAATGTCTTTGAACAGAGGGTTGGAAAAAGAAGTTACCAATTGCCAACTAATGTTTTTCTCTGCTTTTGTAACGTGGGACGAAGTTAGACAGTTGCAGGATGAGGCAGACATGAAAGAAAAGGAACAATGGATCAAATCAGGTTGCACAAGGAGAGCAGATGATGACGTGTGGGTGTGTCCAGATGGTAGGCCAATAATGCCAGATAGCTTGTTGTCACAAATGGCCAGGGTATATCATGGAACTACTCACATTGGAAGGGGCGCCATGATTAGACATTTCAGACAGACATGGTTTAATCCCAGGTTTAGGGTAATTGCAGAGAGTCTCTGCCAGAGGTGTTTGAGTTGCCAACAGCAAAACCCAGGTAGGAAAATAGTTGCCAGTTGGGGAAAAATTGGAAAAGCAGAGGGACCATTCACAAGATTGCAACTTGATTTTATTGAGTTGCCATCGTGCAACGGTTTGAAGTATGTCCTTGTCATTGTATGTCTGTTTTCTTGATGGGTAGAAGCCTATCCCACGAGAAGGAATAACAGTCTCACGGTTGCCAAACTGCTGTTGAGAGAGCTCATTCCTCGATTCGGATTTCCAGTCACTTTGGAATCAGATAGAGGACCTCATTTTAATAATGAGGTAATCAAACTGATTTGTACAGCTTTCAAAATTGAGCAGAAATTACATTGTGCCTCTCGAGTACTTGAGCAGCTCAATGGCACAAAAAAATCCAGGTTAGGGAAGGTGTGTGCATCCATATCACTGAAATGGCCTGATGCTTTGCCCCTTGTATTGATGAGCCTTAGAAGCATTCCTGATCGAAGAACAGGATTAAGTCCACATGAGATTCTCATGAGAAGAGCAATGAGACAAGCATTTGTACCTGGAAACAAATTGATGACTATAACTGATGATCTAGTGTTGGACTATTGTAAAAGACAAGTTGATCTGGTACATTCTGTGTCTCACCAGGTTGGAAAAGATGCAACGACAGCACAGCCGAATCAAGCTCATGAGTTGTGTCCTGGAGACTGGGTTGTATCAAATCATATTGGTCACGACAACAGCAGTGAAATGTGCTGACTTGCCAAATTGGATTCATGCCAGCCATACCAAAAGAGTCCCAAGTCCACCTAAACGGCAAGAGCAGCAACTAGTAGAACAAAATAAAGAACCAGAAGCTAAGAGTTATGAAATCAAAGAAGTAAGAGAAACAGACTCTGAAGAACACATTGACGAAGAACAACCAAGTACAAGTCAAGTAGAGTGGGCACCACTTACTGGGACTGAAGAGAATGCTGTAGAGACTGAGGAAGAACCAGAGCTTGAAAGACCAGAACAGAGTGAGCAAAGCATAGAAGAATCTACTTTAGAAAATGCAGATCAAGCTCAGTCAGAAGAAGAAAAAGAAAGACCCGATGTTCCAGAACAAATACAGACAACAGAAGAAGAAGCAGAAAGTTCAGAACAAGTCCAACAAAGGGAAAGAGAAAATAAAAGCACACTTGAAATAGGTGAAGAAGGTGAAAAGGCAGTACTGACAAAAAGGGTTAGACAAGGAGCTCAATGGCCGACTGGAGTAAAAAGACTGAGATACTTTTTAAGAAGGAAAACAGGGAAAGAATTATAGCAAGTAAATGAGGTGTCAAGTCACGTTGAGCAAGAACATTCAAGAAGAAGATCATTGAGGTCATCCAAAAGAGTGAGGTTTCCGGGTAGGAAATACAAGGCTCCAGAGTGGACGTACATTATCCTCGAAGATTTTGAAAATCTTGATCTAAATGAAGAACCAAAAAGAGACGCTATTGAAAGATCTGATAAAAGGAAATTAAGACCACCTTAAAGAACGACTTTTGTTTTACACAAAAGGTGGATATTATTGAGAAGATTATCAAACAAAAAGAAGAAAAGAAACAAAGGAAAAGGGATCATAAAGACAGAAATCCTTTGAAGTGTGGGATCACACAAAGATTTCAATTTACATTCTTTTATTAGAAAATAATATTAGATATTAAAAGATTTTTTATATTATTTTTAGATATTAAAATGGCTGAATTAAATGTGACTGAACATCCAAAATCTAGTCTAAAACGAAGATGTGTTAAATGTTGTTTGTATAGTATTTCAATGTTAATGTTGATGTGGTTATTACTAACGGTCATAGTACCTGTTCTAATGGTAACTAACAGTCGAAATAATACAAATGCTAGTAAAAGAATGAATGCAGTTACTAAGAAAACTACTACAGATCTAGAACAAATGGATAAGAGCATATATCATTATGACAAATCAAATAGTGATTTGTCGTTAAATGTATTTACTAAACTTCTGTATCAATATGTTGACAAAATGGATGTGAGTGACTTTTATGTCTGCATGAAACTACCTACTTCTGTCTCAGAAGGTGTGACATATCGGCATCTTCTATTAACTTATGGTGTGTCCTGTAGTGTTGTGTCTGGTTTGTTCTATGTTGCTGGCAAGTTGCAATACTATTATTCTAATATGGATTTTTGTCTTTTCTTCTATTAACTTATGGTGTGTCCTGTAGTGTTGTGTCTGGTTTGTTCTATGTTGCTGGCAAGTTGCAATACTATTATTCTAATATGGATTTGGTCTTTTCAGAAATCTCTATTAGAAGAAACGTGAATCCAGTGCTTAGTAGTATAAATGCGGAATTTATGGGTGAATTTTTCCCAGAAATGAATCCCATAGATATAACACATGCTCATAGAAATAACCTAACATGTCTTTTGCGGGATGAAGAGAAAGATTTTCTAAATTTAGTAGAGGAAAGAAGGTAGGATTTCCAAAAGAAAGCTGTTGAGCAGAAGTCACATGTACCTGGCTACTCAGGAGGGGGACTATAAGAAAGGCGCGACTCATGCTGCAATGTCCCTAGACTTGTCAAAATTGGGGTAGTTATGTCTACATAGACTAAAAACTGAATATAATAGCATTTCATTGGTACTAGTGAATGTGAACATACCTTCCTAATCATGGGGGGATGGGGACTAAAAGGGGGAACTGATCCTGTTTTCCCAGGTATTTATTACGTGTGCGGTAAAAATGCCTATGATAGGTTGCCCGCACGATGGTATAGTAGTTGCTACTTTGGCATCGTATTCCCGAAGGTATATCACATAACTAAGAACAATGAAATGTATGTAATAAGTAAAGGACTAAAAAGAGCAAGTTTTCCAGAAATTGTAGGTGACATATTTGGTGCACTGATACCGTCAGTTGGAGTCGTATTGAACTCATATAAAATACATCAATTATCAACAGTCGTTGATCGTTTATCAACAGATACTGCTGGAGGATTCTTAATGATCAATACTGAAATGATTGCAATCAGATCTATTTTTTTTTGCAAAATAGACTTGCCCTTGATATTTTATTGGCAAAAGAGGGTAGAGTTTGTGCCATGTTGAGAGTCCAACACTGCTGTACATATATCCCAGACAAAAGTAAAGGTATTGAGGGATATATTAAAACGTCCTGGGAGGAAGAGTTAAGTAAGGTAAGTAAGGCAAGGAGGGCAGGAGTAGATAGAGAGGGAAGTAAAGGGGGGTGCTCTTTCTGGCTGTTTCTGGCTGTTGTAATAACAGATTGAACTAATACCTAACTTACTAGATGAAAGTTGGAGTCAAACCCATCAGGATTTAAACCTGTGTCCACGGGCTGTGCACAGATATCTGGGGAAAGAACTTAAATCATGTAAAGTTATAGGCCGGCTCAACAGACTACACCAAAATTATACATTTCTAAAATAAAAATGAAAAAGGATCATCTGCGAACAGTGGAAAAATCATTTCAGATGCTGATGCTTTAAGGTGGAACATTTAAGGGCTCCACAAGATGCAATATTTAAAATAACACAAGCACTCCTACTGTTGTGCTCATGCATTGAAGAAAGGAGTGCTTGCTCACACTCTCCTAACAAACTTCCAGCTGCTCTTGCGAGCCCATACAGGATGAGCTCTTCCTGTAGCTCTACTTGTAGGTGGGTGTATCCAGGGCTTGCTTTTGGAATGGGCCAGCTGGGCTCAGGCCCAGGGTGCCAATCATCATAGGAGCGAAAATAACTGTCTGCATAAAGGTCCTGCACACAGCAGTGCATGTCTTTTAGGCCGGCCGTCTTGTGACGGCCACCCAGACATGCGCATTTTAAACCTCTCTAACCAGCATAGGGCTCCAGAGTCCTCAGGAGTGCCTAAGGAGGCCACTCCTTCCAATCCTGCAGTTTCTTTCATGCTGCATGAGAGCAGTGCCAGGATTGGTCACTTCAGTTTTCTGGGTCCTACCTGCCTGCCTGTAGAAGACCGGAGCGCAGAGGACATCGCGCCAGGAAGGTAAGTGTAATTATTTATTTTTTAACTTATTTTTTACTTTGATTTTTGTTGCCCCTGCCCTGCCACCCTCCTTACATGCCAGCTGCCACTACTAACAAGTGAAATAACTTGAGGCAATGACAGTTCACTCAGGAACTGGCCTCAGCCCAACTTGCACCCTGCCCCTCCGGCTATTACTACACTTGCAGTATCTTACCAGCTCTCTGAAGCACTTGCCCTGGTTAGGGCAGCAGGATCACGGAGGAGAGGTCATCTCTAGAAGAAAGAGCTGGTGTGGCCATGATGTCACCATGAAAAATACACCCAAGAACCCTCAATGAAATGCTGTAAGCTTTAAGGGCCTAGGTGTTGCCACTGCTCCACTCACACGGCACTTCTAGAGGAACAGAGCATGCGATATACAAAATGTTTTAGGGCACCATCGGCTCCTGCTTATACCTAGGTTTTCTGAAGCAGTGCACCACTTCTGACAATTTACAGGACACCTTGTGACCGATACATACAATCGTATATTAATTCAGGCAGCATTAATAGGGGGTACTCTTTATGTACCCTTACATGAAGTACCAGCTCTTTTTAGGTCTCGGCTAGCATGGCTGCGCACATGCGCAGCTCCCTCGGCGAGATTTAATGTCTTTGAGGAGTTTCAGTAAAGGGTGTTAAGCCCCGCCCCTCTTTTCCATTGGCTGGCGTCACCGTTTATGCTAAACGGTGGTCAGCCATTGGAAAAAAGCTCTGTATGTTGCCTCCCTTTGGCTTTTTTGGACGGCCCACTTGTACGGGCTCTCCTGCTTTCCTTCTGGCGTAAAAGGTTTCTTATCTTTATGGGGCCATGTGTTTAAACATATGGCCCCATAAAGACAAGAGATCCTCTTTCACTTTCGGGACTGCGCCGCGCTTGTTTTGAGTTTGAATTGAAGGTAGGGGGGGGGGGTTCATCTGCCGTCTCTCTAAGCTGTGGCACAAAGAGCGTCTGTAATGATTCCATACCAAACCATGGGTGGATGCACACCTCCTGTGACCTTGGCTAGGTTAGACATATACGGATATTTACAGATATTCAATGCTAAAAACATTCAAAATTACACATAAATGCCTCTGGTTCATGCGACCTCAAAAGAAAAGACAGGGTTCAAGGTGAACAATATGAAAGTTAGAAAACGAGCTGTGTCAGCTGCTCACCACTGAGTACTGAATACTGCCCAGCCCCCACTTCCATCTGTAACGCCTGGTCTCACCCATACTCTGCCCCTCTACCCCAGTCCTACAACCGAATTTCCTTGAAGTCATATTGCCTGTATTCCAAAATGATATTGGTCCTACAATCACTGGAGAAACTCCGGTTACCCTTACGGCTGGTACCCTGGATCCCATTATTAATCTTTCTGACTATACACTATCATTAGAGGAAAGGATGATTCTTGCCAAAGGACTGACATTTGTTCCTACAAACGCGCCTGATTCCTTCAATGTTAAAGTTGAACTACAACGTTTTTTCAGGAAAATACGTTTGAAATATTATTTCAGCAAAAATGTCTATGTTCCAACAATGGCTGCCACACCATTCAAACCTCCCTCCTCTTTCACTCCAAGTGCCTACATGATGAGTGATAAAATACTGGCATATGAAAGAATTGTTCTTGAAGAAATCATGGCCTTGATGGAAAAGAAGAAATACATAAGACACAATATCAGTAAGCAAGAAAGATTGGCCTTATCTACGTTAGGAACCAACAAGGCAATTGTCATCAAAGCCGCCGATAAGGGCGGGGCGGTGGTTCTGCAGAACACACAAGACTATGTTGCCGAAATTGAGCTGCAATTGGGAGCCAGGGACAGTTACTGTCCTATACCGAGGGAACCGATGCCAGAGGTCAAATCATTGATTGAGAAAATTACCATGGATGGAGTCACAATGGGTTTCCTGAGCCAACTAGAATGTGACTTTTTAAACAAACGGGAAGGCAGAATTCCAACCATGTACACCCTTCCTAAGATACATAAGCGCTTAGTGAAACCACCAGGGAGACCAATCGTTTCTGGTTGTGGTTCGATTTTGGAACCACTTAATCAGTTTATAGATTACTTTCTACAACCATTGATACCAGAGACCAAATCATATGTGCGAGACACAATGCACATTATCCAACTTCTGGAAGGACAACCATTCGACATCGAAACTCAATTACTCGTCACTCTGGACGTATCCTCGCTCTACACCTCTATTCCCCAGGTTGAGGCGCTTGAGGTTGTTAGAACTAGTCTAGATAGGAGGATAAGACCACATTGGATACCAACTGATTTCCTAATTGGTCTCTTGGAAATCGCGATGAAGTACAACTACTTCATTTTTATGAAACAGTTCTACTATCAATGCAAAGGCGTTGCGATGGGGGCTACCTATGCGCCCAGCTTGGCTAATATCTACATGGATGCATATGAAGAAGAACACCTTTACAGCCATCAAAATCCCTTTATCAACCAGATAACCGTCTGGAAACGTTACATAGATGACGTTATAATGATCTGGTCTGGCACTGAGGTTGAACTGGGGCGGTTTTATGAATGGCTTAATCTAAGATCTGGCGATATTCAATTCACCATGGTGAATAACTCTAAAACAATTGACTTCCTGGATTTAACATTTAAAGTTGAAGATGGATTGTTATTCTGTGACTTGTATCGTAAACCCACAGAGAGGAATACCCTCCTCAAGTATGATTCCCACCACCCACGCAGCCTGAGAGACAATCTCCCGTATGGTCAATATCTCAGATTGAGAAGAAATTGTACACGACGGGTTGATTTCTGTAAGGAAACTGATATTCTTACTAATCGTCTAAAAGAGAGGGGATACCCTGTGGGGCTGCTTAAACGTGCACGTAAACGCGCTTGGTATTGTCCTAGGGACCAACTCTTAGAAGTTAAGAAAAGAACACCGAGAATTGAGAACATTGTATGTGTAACCACGTTCCATACTAAAAGTAACGAGATGAAGAAGATTATGAAAAAATACTGGAATCTCGTGGCCAGTGAACTTCCAACCACTGAGGAACCACAGTTCGCCTTTAAACGGGGCAGGAACATAAAAGACAACGTGGTCACAGCATATCTTGAGCCTCCAAAACCCCTGGGACTCAGAGACCAACTAGGTCTGGCTCCAATTATAGGCCACCACAGATGCAGCTGCTGCAAAGCCTGTCCTTTGACAGTGGAGGGCTCCTCCTTCACTTATCACAATAGAACATACAAATCATTGTGCTTTACAAATTGTAACAGTGTCAATCTAATTTATGCAATAAGTTGTCCATGCGACTTATTATACGTGGGTCAAACCACAAAAAAGGTAAAAGCTAGAATACTCCAACACATGAGCCGCATTAGATGCAAAACACAAGGAGCCCCTTTGGTAGATCACTTTCTCTCCAAAAACCATCAGCCACAAGACATCAGATGGTGGGTGCTAGAGAAAATAAGTCCCGCTCCAAGAGGGGGTTCCATTATACCAATTTTGAAGAGAAAGGAGTGTAGGTGGATACATTCTTTGAATACTGTTCAACATGGTTTGAATGAGTTTGAAGAGATTTCCAAACAGATGGGCCAATTGTGATTCATTACTGTTAAATCTAACGTTCTCCGAGGTCCATAAGTCTATTGGTACCACACTAATATGGACAGCTTTTGTTTTGGTAATCTCTATACACTATATAACTTACCTTGATATACTTGGAGCATTGATCATGTTAGGTTCACATGGAGTATACGTATATAGGCTCTGTGCATTGTAATACGCTATGTACCCTTGAGACCTTATCAAAGTAGTTGCTCTGGATTCCATGTGTCTTTCTGTCCAGGGGTATACAATGTACAATTTTACGTGTCCCTATTTGGTCAGTTTCCAATGTTCAGCTATGTTTGAATCAAATTGTTGAAACAAATTGTTTTTACCAATGTTTGATAGCATAACTTGATTGATGTTACCAATGCTTTATCAATGTTTGACAGCATGACTTGTCTCTGCCTGCATGTTGAAACTTTATTGGAATGATCTTTGCTCGCTGGGCTCATTTATTGTCTAAATACTTGAACAACATATATAAGGTCTCTTTCACCTGAACGTTCGAATCAAATTGTTTTTACCAATGTTTGACAGCATAATGTGTTTTTGCCTGGATTTTGAAACTTTATTGGAACGACTTATTGTTTAAATCCTTGTCCATCTTATATAAGATCTATAACATACTGTAGTTTAAAGTTTTCTATGATGACTCGTATTGTCATCATTATCACGGAATCCTTATTTGAACGATTTTGTTCGTAGTGCCACTTAGCTCATTAAGTGTTTGCCTGACTCCATTAGGATTTATAACACAGTTGACCTTTTTCGCTTAAGCTTCACACTGCCATGATGACTCGATCGGAGTCTTTGGTTTGCGTGTCAGGCTCTGTTGCTAGGTAACGGATACAGCGCTCTTCCGGGTAACACGCCCTACGTTGCGTTCCGTTGTGCTGGCTGATACGTCAGTTCACCACTGCCTGGCTCACATTACAACCAGTACGGGGCCTCGCACGTTTCACGTTAATCATGTACGTGCTTACGGTTACCAATCACATTTGACCGACAGGTTTAAGCGGTTATCAAACGCGGCGGCGATACACTCAGGAAAGGGAGTTCTACGGCAGGATTCATTACTGCTCTCTCGTTTTGACCGTTATTCATTCCGGTTGCCATTTCATTAAGGTGAGCTATTTAGCTGCTTTTTTTCCCCTGGCTCCCCACAACTTTGTCCTCCAACACGAGTAGCTAAGCCTGTATCTTGGCTTTTTGTTATAGACGCTGACCAGAGGACCTAAACAAAATTCCTTATATCAAGTCTAACGCTGATGTATGGCTGTCATAAATTAAGGTGAGCCTTTGACTACCTCCCTTACCTGTTGCCTGCCAGTATTTTACTTTATAGTACGCCCTCTTAAGCTTGCGTGCTGGGTCTTTTTGTTGTAGACGCCTACAGGAGGAGTCCTCTTTAAAATCCAGATTGACGCTGACTTCGCTCCCAACTGAGCTTTTTAGCCAGTCCTCGATATTTACCTTTAAGGTGAGCTCCCTATATATACTTACTATGTCCCGTATGACAGTGTCCAATTGAACGCTTCCACTACTAGACCATTTCATTGTGGCCTTGTTGATTGACCAGCACCGTCACGTTGGGGTTAGAGCCAGAGTGGTGGTCTGTGCCCCTTGACTAAGTGCGAAACAACCTTTTGAGTTTATCGTTGTCTGCATGCATGTAGCGCTCGCATGGTCGAGTCCGCTAGAGATGTCGTCATCTGGTTAGCACTTTTAATACATGTTTAGTGTGTCATTACGTACCGCATAATCTGTGGGAGTTGGATCATTAACCACTGTCTGATATCGAGTATTTGCACAGAGGGCAATTGATCAGACAATTTATTCCATCCCAACTTTTTCTGTAGAATTCGATCGGACGAGCGATTTCTTCCGCACTGTGCCAATTCAAGGCCGACCTATACTGCCCGTTAGGTGAGTCATGGTCATCCAACCTTGCTCCCATATTTTGGTGGCTTGTGGAACACATGTTATTTTAATAGAGGAATACTTTTGATATGTGCCTCATTTGCATTTTCAGGTTGCCATTGTGTAGCTTTAGTCCTGATGAAGACCCGCATGATGATCTAGGATCGCTTTTATAGGGTTGAAACGTCGACATTTCTGAGGCCCAGTCCAAGACCTTGTTTCATAACGAATTGAATTGACCTTTGGAAACATTGTCATTTGTTTATCCTTACACTGGCCTGTTTTACTATGTACATATATTTTCTCTAATCACTGTGTATATATTACGCACTATTTGTGTCACATATGTCACTATGTCACTTTTTCACGAATTCACTATAATGCTTACATCCTTGGCAGCCTTCCTTTGCTAAAAAAGAAATATATGGGTGTGAATATAAATGATGCAATTTATGTATAAAGAATATCTTACCACCCGACATATCTGACTCCACGCAAGTTTATGCGTTTTTGTCTGTTTTTTATGTGTTTTGTCCAAATATAATTTATTTTTTCGTCAATTTATATATGTAGCTTTCTGTTAAAAGTATTTGTTAAGCAAAGTAATTGTGTGGTCTCACCCGTCAGAACCACTGTATTTCATATAACTTATACCCAGGTTCTGAGGGACACAGGGTCACCCCATTGTTTATGAAACCTCTTCCCTTGGGGGCTGTTTGCAGCATGGTGGCTGCACACGCCAGACAGCTGTCCCACAGATGGGCCCCTACAAATCAAGTGCGCCGCCAGACTCCCACCGCCTTGGCCCCTCAATCCTAATGTTCCCACATCCCCAAAGCCCCAGACTGGGCCTCTCGTGAGACATTAAAGGTTTTTGGGGGCCTGGGATTTGTTCGCATAGGACCCCTTCTGTGCATTTCACAAGACTAGAGACCTTTGTTCAAAAGAGCGCCTTGTTTAAAGACGGCGAATTCTGTGCATCTGCCGCCCCTCTGCGGGTCCCTTTGAAGTCCAGAACGTGCAGATCATTTGCGGAGGGGGGGGGTAATGATCACAGGGCACGGGGTTAATGACGCGGCCGTTGGTACAGGCCGCTAATTAATTTGTCGCACGCGTAACCCTCCTCCCCCCAGTTGGACGACCTACCCGCCCCCGCCTAATTCAGATACTCTCTGTCCCCAGAGATGGAGCGCCAAAGTCCTACCCAATGTCTTGTAGCGCTTATGCAGTGTGTGTGTGTGATGTATGTATATGTGTGCTTGCAGTTGAGGTGCGTGTCTGTGCATATGCAGGTTTGTGTATACACGAAAAATCTACAAAGAGAGAATTATTGCGCGTTTTACCAAAAATGAGAACAGTTCATGTTTTTCTGATGAAATAGAGAAAGAACGGCTGGCAGCTGGCAGTTGCAGAGACAGCAGGGAGAAAAGAGAGAGACAAGGGGTGGCTGACAGAGACAGGGAGAGGAGAGACTGGCAGAGTGAGGGAGAGACAACAGAGTCAGAGATAGAGATGGAGAGAGTGAAGGGGACAGGGAGAGTGGATTACAAGGCGATACAGACAGAGAGGGGAGAGAGATTAGAGAGAGTCACAGAAAGCTTCCAGGAGGGACTGACAGAACAATGCCATAGGGGATGGGGGCAAAAGGGAAAGAACAGACAAGTGACATTGAATGTAGGTTGTTTCATTGCCATCTTTCATTTCACCATTGGCCATTTTCTCTATTTTCAGGTTTCTTTACTCCATGTATTCTGTTCCCTCTTCCCTCGCTCTTCACCTGCTTCATGTCGAGGCCGCACATCCATTTTATCTGCGTTCAGTTTCTCTTCCAGCCTCTATCCTCCTTTCCGTTTACTTCTTCTTCCTCTTTTTCGTAACCTCTCACCATCCCTACTCCCATTTTTAGGTCTCGGCTGGCGTTGGAGCACGCATGCGCTCCTCGCCTCGAGACTTATAGTAAACAAGTTACTTTTGAGAAGGGGACTCAAGCCATGCCCCTCCTTTCCATTGGGTAGCATCAGCGTTTATGGTAAACGCTGGCTTCCCATTGGAAAGGAGGGTTTGTAGTTGCCTCCCTTTGGCTCTCTACTACTCACTCTCAACTACTCTCTACTACTCACTCTCTGCTACTCACTCTACTACTCTCTACTACTCACTCTCTACTACTCACTCTCTACTACTCTCTACTACTCTCTCTACTACTCTCTACTCCTCACTCTACTATTCTACTACTCTCTACTCTCTACTACTCTCTACTCTACTACTCACTCTCTACTACTCACTCTCTGCTACTCTCTACTACTCTTTACTACTCACTCTCGACTACTCTCTACTACTCACTCTGTACTACTCACTCTCTACTATTCTCTACTACTCACTCTCTACTACTCACTCTCTACTACTCTCTACTCTCTGCTAATCACTCTCTACTACTCACTCTACTACTCTCTACTACTCACTCTCTACTACTCTCTACCACTCACTCTACTCTCTACTACTCACTCTCTACTCTCTACTACTCACTCTCTACTCTTTACCTCTCTACCTCTTACCTCTCTTTTCCTCTCGCGCTACCTCTCGCTCTACCTCTCTCTCAGCCTCTCTTTCAACTACTCTCTACTCTCTACCTCTAGCTCTCTACCTCTACCTCTCTCTACCTCTCTACGCACACACACACATATATATATATATATATATATATATATATATTCACTGAAAAAACCATAGGTTTCACACACGTTATAGTTAGGAATTAGCATTTAAAAAACATTGCAAATTCACTGAAAAACCCAGAGGTTTCACACATGTTATAGTTAGCTGGACATTTCACTCGTACAAAACCATTGAAATTCCCCCGTTATAGTTAGTTCAGCTAACTATAACTCGCGCGCCCGCAATCCACTGCTGATGATGTCACATATTATATCACTCATGACATGGTCAGTGACATCACTCATGACATCACTGATGACATCTCAAATGACCTATGGTTTTTTCAGTGAATTTGCAAGGTTTTTTAAATGCTAATTCCTAACTATAACGTGTGTGAAACCTATGGTTTTTTCAGTGATTTTGCAAGGTTTTTTAAATCCTTTTTTTTTTTTTTCTTTTGAGTTTTTTTTAAACAATATGCTACCTATGTATATAATCATTGATTTACTGTATCCTGCAATATAGAATGGTTCACCTTTTTTAAATAAATGGTTAGATATAGTTGAATAACATAGTTAATATCTTCTACAAACCTTTATTTTATTTTTTTTTAGGATTTTTTACCGTGCGCGTACGGTAAGCTTACGGTACACTTTATGTATGGTGCGCATACGTAATATTTATGCTCCGTGTGCGCATGCATATGCGATTTACATACGCGTCCGTACTTCGCTTCCGACGCGTCAGCGCTTGTTTCCTACACGTACGCGCCGCGCACGTTACGCGGAACCGCCGTACGTGCGTGCGCGCATGCCTCTAATGCGCATGCGCGCGTGCTTCTAATGCGCATGCGCGCGTGCACGCGTCTTACGTACGCGCATGCGTACTTTTACCGTGCGCATTCGGTAAGCGTACGGAGCGCAGCAGTCCTCTTCTGGGAGTGAGCAGGACAGCATTATTAGACAGAGAAGGAGGAAACAGAAGAATTCTTTTGTCTGGGAATATTTCACATTTCCAGAGGGGTAGAAAAAAGTCAATGCTCCATTAGTCACCTGCAGACTTTGTGGGCGTGTCTTATCTAGAGGAAATCCAAGGAAGAAGTATTCTTTTGGAATTTTCTCTATGTTTAGACACATTAGGGACGTACATCCCAAGACATACTGAAGCAACCCCTCCAGTAAGTCAGCCGAGCACATCCGCAGAAGCTCAGCCGAGTACATCTTCAGCAGCTCAGCCGAGCACTTCCTCTGCGGTGGGAGTATCACCCTCTTCTGCTCCTCTGGACATCTACCCTCGGTTTCAGAGAGTACATATAAGGTGCAACACTTGTTACTCTCTTATTGCTATGGGGGAGACTAGTATTCCTCTAATAGACAATAAGATTGAGCAGCACAGGTGCGGTACCTTTTAATATTCCCATACTTTCTTTCCTCTGTCCCTGTATTAACATAAGGGCTCTTTTAAGAGCCACCCTACCTCACATTTTTTTAAAATTTATTTTATCACTTTTTTTAAAAACATTTTTTTTTACCGTGCGCACCTTTTAAAAAAATATATATATATTTATTTCACCCTTCAATGTACTTGAGGGACCACAAGGGAAATGAGAAAAGCAGAGTGAGGAGAAGTGAAAGCAAGGGAGTACGAAAGTAAATGTGTGATAAATACAGACATTTCAAACTTACCTGACCAACAAAATAACTTAATTATCAATAACTAAAAAAAAGTATTAATTTTCCTAAATTTTCTTTCTCAATCTGTAAAAAAAGAAAAAAAGTATTAATATTTAACAATACATTTTACAATACAGTACACATATTTTCTTATTTAAAAAAAACAATATTTTGCCCTTTTTTTGCTGTTTTCAGAATATATTGAATTTCACTGTAAATCGTGAAACCAATTGCATTCATCACTTAACAGCGGGCAAAAAAATTAACAATCTGAAAGATTGTTTAAAAAAAGCCCTGAATCTCTTCTCAGTAAAACATACCTTTATAGAAATGTTACATATTTAATAAAAACATTATCTAAAAACAACAAATATTTGCAATAAATATCGTCTGTAAATCTTGTTGCTTAAGCACATACACCAAAATAATATCTGTCAAAGAAGTCCACAAGAGAAATTTTTACCTTTCCATGAGGCCAACTGGTAATTTTTAAATTCTTTTTTGAAGAAATATCCAATGGTAATCCAATAAAATCGCAAAAATGATTTGTTCAGATGTTGCAATTTGTATCTAAAATTGTGGTTTTAGAAAAATTAAATAGGAATTTGGTAATTCTGCAGGCAAACGTTGCTTGAAAATCAATTGAGAATCATTACACAGTGTCCAGCCTTTTTCACATTTAAGATAAACTGTGTAATGACCAGAAGTTATCGAATGTCCATCATGGAAAATTATTGCAACTGCAACAAAAGTTTTTCCAGATATTGATAATTGATGTCCTGTAAACTTTCTTTATTAAAGTGTCTAATTTTGAACCATCAGCTCTACAACATTGCATCATTAAAATTACATACTGTCCATATTTCTTTAAAAATAATGTTGAAAACATGTCTGATTTACATTTAGAACATTCCATGCTGTGATTGGCATCTTTAACTAATTTACTAAAAGTGACTGATTGACTCTCTGGTAATGTTAAATATATGAACTTTTCTAAATCAACATTAGAGCTGCATGTGTTGAAACAGTTTTCACAACTATGTTCCCATTTATAAGAGAGACCAAACATATTTTCTATTTCTACCCCTTCTTCTTCCAGTACCATAAGGATATACATCAAGAATTCCTGTGCATCTTGCTGGACATTTTGAGTAAACTGTGTACTTCCTGAACATACATCTAAAAGTTTTCTAACATCAGAAGCACTTTCTATTTAGTTTTATCATTACTCAGCTTCTCAAAAAGAAAACTCAGCAGAGAACAGAATCTTTTTTCATGATTTAGTATTATCTGCTCTTGCAAACTTTCAAGATAAAATACAACATTCAGCACTACATTAGCGTAGCAGTTGACACCAGAGCTATTTTCAAAATGACTCCCAACAACCTCTTGAACACTGTCCTTTTTCTTTTTGCTTGCAATCACATCACTCTCCTTTTGTTTTCTCTTCTGTACATCCTCATTACAGATATTCTCAATTCTCCTTTTCCGAGAAACAACATGTTTTTCAAACACAGGATACTGACCTAAATGAGGAGCATAGGTTCTTCTTAATCTATTATACTCCTTTACACAATTTGCATCAGCACTAACTTTTGAGTCATCAAAGTCTATCATGAATAGACCAGATAATGTTTTCACTCGTGACAA
Organism: Triturus cristatus; assembly: GCF_964204655.1. Taxonomy (NCBI): domain Eukaryota; kingdom Metazoa; phylum Chordata; class Amphibia; order Caudata; family Salamandridae; genus Triturus; species Triturus cristatus. The sequence continues at coordinate 531,279,526 of NC_140586.1, forward strand.
AGCAACATATGCCATACCTTCTTTGAACACAGTAGAACCAATGTTTACAAAAGCACTATCTACAGTTAATCCTTGAGATTTGTGAATAGTTACAGCATATGCTAGAGAAAACGGAAACTGCTTCCTACGTACATATAAGTCTTTCACAAGCAAGAAACGAACTGAACAACGACAAATGTCTTTAACCTCTTCAATCTGATCAAATTTTATTTTTAAAAATTCAATCCCATCTTTTTTCTGGTATTTCACAAAACCCACAACTTTACCCATAGCTCCATTCACTAAACCTTTTTCTACATCCAAATTTCTTCTTAAAAATACTCGACAGTTCATACAAACATAAAGATTTTTTTCTAATCCAGCTGTTTTCGAAATGTTCTTCTCTAGAGAATCCAATTTATTTTTCAATTTGCCTGTTAATGTAATAGTAATTCCTTCATGCTGAATTTTGTCCACTGCTTCCATTTTCTTAATCTCTTCCTTTTCCAATTTCAAAAGTTCCTCATTGAATATCGAGCATTCATGTAGTGTTGGCATTAAGCAGATTACAGTATTTTTTTCTGCAATGTTCTGGTATATTTTCTCTGCAACTATTTCTTCATTTGGAAATAAATTATGTAGCAACCGACTCTGTAATGCTTCTCTGCCAACTTCTGTGAGTAGTCCAATTCTGATATCTTTCAGAATACTTGCATAATCTTCATCGTTTGCTTGCCTCATATTGGTAGTGAGTTCTTTGTACTCAAAGAATGACCAAATATTCGCATTACCAATACTTCCTAATGACTTCTTTGTGTCTTCATGTGTCACAGTATTAAACACTGGCTGTCCTTTAACTGGAGTGAGCTGCAGAAGATCCCCAAAAACTATAACATGTTTTCCTCCAAATAACACGTCATAGTCTCTCTTTAGAATTTGCTGCATTCTTAAATGCACAAAGGCAAGCATTAAGTTTGATACCATGCTTACCTCATCAATAATGAGAACTTGCATCTTCTTCAACACTCTTGAAACTTCGAAGCATGCTTCTCCTGTTAGCTTGTGATATTCTATTTTGTTCTCATGCTCCACTGGTAACATAAGCAAGCGATGTAAGGTAATTCCTTTTATGTTATATGCTGCTAACCCAGTTGGAGCAGTAACAACACAAGACAAAGTTGAATCTGTTTTTTGCTGTAGGTAGCTTCGGATGACTTTAATAAAGAAACTTTTTCCAGTTCCAGCTTGTCCACTCACATACATCCTGATTGGTTCAAATGATGCACATGAGCACTCTTTCTTTTCATGTAGTAATCCATGATCAATTTATTTTGTGACTTCTTCATAAATATGTTTTTGTTCTTCATTCAGTTGCTGTTCCAAATTTGGTAAGTCTATTAAATCTTCCTGAGCTTGATTCATAGCTGTTTCCACTTCAGTCATTTCTATTGCAGCTTCATTTTCTACGATTGGTTGTCCTAGGGCATCTTGACTGAGTGTTCCAGAACTTTGGCTGTCTTGAGAACTGTCTCTAGCTACTTCAGCTGCAATTGTAGCTTCCTGTTCAATTTCTTCATTTAACATTTGCACATAATTTGTGAAAGTACTGTATTCAATCGTATCTTTACATGCATTAAAGGAATCTTCATAGCTGTGAAAATCTCCAAGTAATTCATCCTCTGAACGCCATGGTTTAAACAGCTGTAAAAGTGCTAAGTAGTAAAATTCCTTTTTGTCAGGAGTGTCGCAACTCAGCTTCCTGTGATTAATCAAACTTCCTTTTGTTTGCTTCACCAAACATCCTTCCTCACCAATGACTTTATATTTTCCATTGTTGATGTCTTCTGTGGCTTTCCGTGTAAAAATGTAGTTCTTCAGCACTTCATAGAGACACATGTTCTCAAGATTACGACTTCTTTTTGGGTAATATGTGTCCAACATGTTTGATTTCAAAATATCTGTACTTTCCGGGTCATTCTCTGCCAAATATTCAATTTCTCCAACAGATTTCAGTACCCGATTTCGCATTCCTGCAAGGCCTAAACTTACCCACATTATTCTTCTGGATTTGGAGTACAGACTTGCAGATGATAACCTATCTGAGCATTCGTAGGATCCAATTTCTCGATGTGATAACATCTTTAAACTGAAACTGTATAGCTTTTTACTGACAGTCTTCTCGTGAGAAATCTCTTCCCACATTTCCTTCAATTCCGTTTTCTCAGATTTAGTGATGTAAGATGTGACATACCGAGCAACAGCAATAGAATTGTCAGCTACATACTGAATATCCATGTTAGCATTCCACATGGATAAAATGACTGGGTTGTAGTCATTTATATATTTTGACTCTTCTTTTCTACTTAGGTTGTAGGTATTTTTAGGCGATTTTCTTGTAATGATATGTCGCACAGCTGACATAAAACTGTTGACTCTTCCTTTTGAAAGAACAGGTCGTGGAAATCCAAATCGACATTTTGTGTAGAATTTTTCTTTACTCTTGTACTTTCGTCGACAGTATTTTCCACACCGATGACTTTGGAAACGTAAGACTTGCTCTTTTAAGTTTTTCTTTTCTGTGCTTTTAGGTATAGCACATGTTGCATATCCTTCGATGAAACTTAAAACTGCATCATCAGAATCTGTTCCAAATTTTGGGGCATCCTTGATCCACAACAGCATATGAATATGAGGAGCACCTCTTGCTTGGTACTCTTTTCTCCAAAAGAAATCCACAACTTCTCCAAGAGGTGGACTTTTTTTTATTGCAGATGAAGGACATCATAGCCTCAAATCTATGATTGAAATATCGGCAAACATTAACCGGATCCAATGAGCACAATTCTCCTGCTGTCTTGTATTGGATGTTTTCAACATTTGAATTTGCCTCTCGAAGAAAATCCAGAAGATCATCCCAAGCGTACTCAGCACAGCTTAGGGTGAGAAACCTTGTAGGAGTTCCTAAATTCCGTAACATACACTTCAATTCTCCATGGCGTCGGTACCAATATTCATTTGTCCCACGCTGACAAGCCATTAGATTAATCAATTGAGATTCCAAATGATCATCTCACTGTTGCACTTTGTTCATAAAATCCTTTGCAGACACATTACGTAGATGTACTCCAGTTTTCAAAATGTGATTTACTGCATAAGATAGTGCTAACAAGTCACTTTCAAATAAAAGATGGAACAAATAAGGAATACTTTGACGAAATCTGGGAACTTCTGCATATAATCTTGTAGTCCGATACTCAGAAGCAGGAATCTGTACTAGACGTTCATCATATCGTCCACATTTTCCTGTAGGAAACAGCTGGGGAAAACAACGAGCTTCCAAGCTCTCCTCCCATAAACTCACGGGAGTTCCTTGTGCTTTTTTCATCAGAAACAGATCAATAGTGTTTGCCATAACTTCTTTTGAATGAAGAGGATGTATGCTGAAATGTTCATAAATTTCTTCTTTTTTTGACTTATCCACTTTTTCAATTTGCCCAGCTGGTATTCCTGAGTCTGGTAGTAAAACTTCTTCATATTCATCCATATAAATTGTTTCATACCATTTATTATTTCTTTTCAAATATAAATGTGCTCTTTGTACTTTTCGTACATCTACCAGCTCCTGCCAAATTTTCTTATTCTTTGTTGGTACTCCATTAACCAAAATAACTAATGGTTCAGTTTCCAATCTATCTGCATCAATAGTTTCCATATTTTTTTTCAAATCCAATGGCAAATAGACAACTCTTCCTTTTAAACCTCTTTGTAAATCCGAAGGAGGTAATGTGCCTGTTTTGGGCTCCATACGAACTATAGTCTGAAAAGGATGGACACATTGAATGAGTATAGACTCATACGTATTTAAATCACTAAGTTCTGCAGGAGTTTCAACCAATTCTAAATTATTATGTACAGCTCTTGCTGGCATTTTATTTTCTTCTAACTTGTTATAACAGTATTTACAAATACGGTGATATTCACCCAAATCAAAACAATTTTCCAGAAATAAATATATAGCAAAATCCAACCACTTAGTATTATTTTCTTTTTCACTTTTTTTATAGAGATCAACATACCTTGTTTGATTTTTATAATGGCTTCTCCGGCAACAAATACAAGTAATATTTGGTCTTTCATTAGAGATGATAGTAAATTTTGTCATTTGATCTTCAAAATTTTTACTAACAGTGGGTTCTACATTCTCTTCCACATTTTCTTCAATAACTGTGTCATTACCTGCACTTTCTTGTTCCGGACCAAAGTAACAAAACTGAATTTCATCAGTAACCTTCTCTACATCTGATACAGATCCACGGAACAGAGCCCTATTCAACTCATTTAACCTTAGTGCTGGACTTTTAGCAAAATACAATCTTCTCACAAACTTTCTCATTTCAGTATGATGAACTGCCAGCATCCTAAAATGGTGAAAAACACTTTGGCAAACTTTCCTAGAAAGACAAGCCAGAGAATGTCCTTGCAAACCAGTATTCTCTCTCACTCTACATAAATCTAGTCTTTGAAGCACCTTAATCTTCTGTTTAACACCTTTTTTACTATATTCTCTTAGAAACTCACGTAATTTATCAATAGATTCCTGTCGTACAGTACAAATACTACTACAATTCCAAGTGTACACTGGGGCTTTACGACATCTCCCCATAACCTCATCAGCTATCACTTCTTCCTCATTTCTTGGAACCATTTTCTCCTTTTCCATTATACAACCATCTTTCACTTCATAAGCGCGACCTCTGGTGTCAACTGCATGCAGCAAACTATTACTTTGACGATAACTCTCTTCATTAAAAAATGGTTCAGTACTTGAACTATGCATCCATTCTCCTAAAAACACTTTACAAAAGTTATTTCTTTTCACTACTCTTTTCGTTTTGCTTTGTGACTTCATTACGTTGACCATTTTATCTAATATACGGATCCTGTTCAAAATTAAAATGAATAGTTTTCTTTTTAAATCTAAAGCCTTAGCTACAATTGATTCAATATCTTTATTTCGCTTATAAAATTTCGCTTTCTTCTTATATTTTTTCACATCCTTTAGCAAATTGGACATCACTCTTCTCTGAAACATTTTTCTACGAATGTCTTTAAATGCTGTTTTTCTTTTTAAGTCAATCTTTATTGCTTCTAATTGTACATTAGCATTTTGTAATTTCTCACTTGTGTCCTGTTGTTTTCTACTTGAAACTCTATTTGCAGTGGGGACATTTTTCAAATTTGTTCTTTTTTTGAAGATATTTTTTAAAAAAATCCTTAGTTTGCTTACCAGAAGACTTTTTTTTTTTCCAAAATGAGGATCTTCAACTAATTTGGGTCCTCCAGTTGTCTTCAAATATAAATGTTTTTTCTGTTCTTTTCTCTTCCTTGATTTTATAGGCATCTTTAATTTATTTCACTGTTGGTCAGCAATATCTGAAAGAAACTAAAAAAAAGAATACCTTTATGTAATTTAAATTTATTACTATATTTTTTTTGTGCTTTTCAAATCTTATAATACTATCTACCCCTTTCCTACAAGTGAAAACCACAATAAAACCAACACGAATTATAGCTTCCCCTTTGCTACGAATGTAATTCTAAAAGAACCAGAGTACCACAAATTAAATCTCTGACAACAATTCCTGTGTGCGCACAGACTCATGGTGTGATTCTAGATAGAAAACAAAATTTAATTTGCAATTTGAAAGCACACTTACTACTGTGGTAGAGCAAGTGAAAGTTACTGTAACAGTCTGACACATTTTCATTATTTTTTTCAGAAACAGAAAAGAGCACATGCCCAAACTGCTTTTTGAGACCATGAACATGTGCAACCTGAATGGCGTACTACACGCTAGCAAAGGAAATGAGCCTTGGTGATGTTCAATGTATTAGCGTTACTCACTGCTATCTGAAACACCACACAGCGCTGAATAGTAAGCATGACTGTACATGAGAAACAGCTTGCTCTCTGCTAAGAGTGTGCTTCTGGAGACTGTCTACTGTCAAGTGCAAGAGAGATCTGCATGGACGCTTGCGCAACTGCATAAACATTGGAGACATGTATGTAACACTACATGGTGGTAAGGGTTAATTGGACTTTTGAACATGTACAAACTACATGACCCATTGCAGGAGTGGAAGAAAAATCTACCATGTTGATGTCAAATGTGTTTGCATTGCCCTCTCATTTGTGACATATTAATTTGGGCTCAATGGTAGCCATCACAGTTCAATAAAACAAGCTTCCCCTTTCCTACGAATGCAATTCTGAAAGAACCAGAGTAACACGAATTGAATCTCTGAGAACAATTCCTGTGTGCGCACAGACTCATGGTGTGATTCTAGGCAGAAATTGAAATTTGATTTACAATTTGAAAGCACACTTACTACTGTGGTAGAGCAAGTGATAATTACTCTAACAGTCTGACACATTTTCATTATTTGTTTCAGAAACAGAAAACAGCACTTGCCAAACAGTTTTTTGAGACCATGAACATGTGAAACCTGAATGACGTACTACACTCTAGCAAAGGAAATGAGCCTTGGTGATGTTCAATGTATTAGCGTTACTCACTGCTATCTGAAACACCACACAGCGCTGAATAGTAAGCATGACTGTACATGACAAACACCTTGCTCTCTGCTAAGACTGTGCTTCTGGAGAGGTGGAAAAGAGATCTGCATGGACGCTTGCGCAACTGCATAAGCATTGGAGACATATATGTAACACTACATGTGTGGTAAGGGTTAATTGGACTTTTGAACATGTACAAACTACATGACCCATTGCAGGAGTTGAAGGAAAATCTACCATGTTGATGTCAAATGTGTTTGCATTGCCCTCTCGTTTGTGACATATTAATTTGGGCTCAATGGTAGCCATCACAGTTCAATAAAACAAGCTGCCCCTTTCCTACGAATGCAATTCTGAAAGAACCAGAGTAACACAAATTGAATCTCTGAGAACAATTCCTGTGTGCGCACAGACTCATGGTGTGATTCTAGGCATAAAACGAAATTTGATTTGCAATTTGAAAGCACACTTACTACTGTGGTAGAGCAGGTGATAATTACTGTAACTGTCTGACACATTTTCATTATATTTTTCAGAAACAGAAAACAGCACATGCCCAAACTGCTTTTTGAGACCATGAACATCTGCAACCTGAATGACGTACTACACTCTAGCAAAGGAAATGAGCCTTGGTGATGTTCAATGTATTAGCATTAGTCACTGCTATCTGAAATACGACACAGCGCTGAATAGTAAGCATGACTGTACATGAGAAACAGCTTGCTCTCTGCTAAGACTGTGCTTCTGGAAACTGTCTACTGTCAGGTGCAAAAGAGATCTGCATGGACGGTTGCGCAACTGCATAAACATTGGAGACATGTATGTAACACTACATGGTGGTAAGGGTTAATTGGACCTTTGAACATGTACAAACTACATGACCCATTGCAGGAGTGGAAGGAAAATCTACCATGTTGATGTCAAATGTGTTTGCATTGCCCTCTCATTTGTGACATTAATTTGGGCTCAATGGTAGCCATCACAGTTCAATAAAACAAGCTGCCCCTTTCCTACGAATGCAATTCTGAAAGAACCAGAGTAACACGAATTGAATCTCTGAGAACAATTCCTGTGTGCGCACAGACTCATGGTGTGATTCTAGACATAAAACGAAATTTGATTTGCAATTTGAATGCACACTTACTACTGTGGTAGAGCAAGTGATAATTACTCTAACAGTCTGACACATTTTCATTATATTTTTCAGAAACAGAAAATAGCACATGCCCAAACAGCTTTTTTATACTGAATACAAACCATCACAGTTCTAAAAAACAAGCTGCGCCTTTCCTACGAATGCCATTCTTACAGAACCAGACCAACACAAATTAATTCTCTGACAACAATTCCTTTGTGCACACAGACTCATAGTGTGATTCTAGGCAGAAAACAGTATTCCTGGGTGATACCAGTACACCTTAACTTCTAGAGAAGACATACTCCATAATATCTTACAAGTTCAAGGCACTTAAATATCTTCCTTACCTTAAAATAAAAAACACAACTTTAAAAGTGGAAGGAAAATGTTCCATGTTAATTTCAAATGTGTTAGCATTTGCCTCTCATTTGTGAGAAAGTGATTTCTGCTGAATGCTAACCATCACAGTTCAAGAAAACAAACTGCCCCTTTCCTGCGAGTGCAAGGCTAACAGAGCAAGAGCAACACAAATTAAATCTCTGATAACAATTCCTGTGTGCACACAGACTCATGGTGTGATTCTAGGCAGAAAACATTATTCCTGGGTGATACCAGTACACCTTAACTTATGGTGAAGACATACTCAATAATATCTCACAAGTTCAAGACAGTTAAATATCTCCCAAAACACAAAATGTGAAAAACAACTTTAAAACAAGAATCACATTTCTATTATTTATATCAAAATGCACCACATACATTCCCTCTCAAATTCATGACTCACCTTTAAAAGTAGTTAGTTCAGAAAGAAATGTGGCACTCAAACAGCAGATTATCAGAGCCAGAATCTCTGAGCTGTACACCTCTCTCCTCTCACCAGAACCAGTTAATGGCAATGTTTCCATCTCATTTTCCACACATATACATGTTAACTCCAAATCACAGTGCTTCCCACATTTTTTTCAAATGGAAACACACATTTCTATTGGTTGCAAATTTCAACCCTTTCCAAATGATCCCTTCCCCCAACATGACTTCTGCCTGCTACCATAGCAACAGGTCATGGAACACTGCTGTGAGCAGAGAGGTCATAAATTCAGCACACAATGTTTCTAATCCTTAGAGCAAGAGTGCTTGACTTTTCAAACCTAACAGCAAATCCAAAGTAATGTTCTGTGGGTACACATTTTTCTGAGCCAATACGAAACATCTAAACATACAGCCTAGTTTTAACTGTAAAATGGTTTGAATCAGCCAATCAGTTTTTTTTTTTAAAAAGAGTATGTTAGCCTCCATTTTACAACTATCTTTCTTTTCATATTGCCATTCTACTGAAAGACACCTTCTGAGTGCATCCAGATCTCCTTGAAAGATGTTCACAGTGTGGATTGTAGGTCACAACTATGTCTTCTGGAGTGAAAAGTTTGCAGAAAAAAGAGGTATTGTGAAAGACCTTGCTTTGCCAAATGTAGACATTAAATGGATTGGTCAGAGAGGGTTAAAGTGGCACCAATTAATGCCTTTGGTGAAAACCTTTCTACATCTCCCACAGCCTAACCTTATTATTGTGCACTGTGGTGGAAATGACCTAGGCACTTTAACTGGGGTAGTTCTGGAAATGCTTGTTAAGGACACCTTTTTGCAATTGATGTCACTTTTTCCACAAACTGCCTTTGTATATTCTAATATATGCCAAAGGCAAAAGTGGAACTGGTCCAACCAATTTTGTCCGCAGATTGACAAAGCAAGAAAGCACGTCAATAAGTCTGTTTCTGCTTTCCTCAGAGACTATGGTATGGGTTCTATATACCACAACAACTTGCGTTACAACATGCAAGACATTTATAGAGGAGACGGTGTACATTTCAATGATGAAGGGAACAGAGTCTTCCTTTTGAACTTTAGACTCTGCATCGGTACTTACTTGTAGGTACCAAAAAAACACTCAATAAACACAACGGCTCTTTTTAGAGCCAACCAACATCTAAACATTTAATTTTGATTCTATTTTTTTTTACCGCCGTATGCGTACCGTACGCGCACGGTACGCGTACGCCGCGATTTTTTTAAAAAAAATAAAAATTTATTTTTCACACTTCTGGGTCCTTTTTGGACCCCCTGACAAAGGCTAGGGGGTCTGCAACTCTCTACCTTGCCCCTTTTTCACGTTCTTTACCTTTGTTTTTCAGTGTGAGACACACAAAATGGCGGCCGACACTTTCTGATTTCGACCGACTGGAATGTTTACTATCATGCAACCACCAATCAGAATTACGCTCGCGCACGGCACCGTGCGCTTACGGTACGCGTACGGTGCGCGCCTATAGATATGTATGTACATTTAACTGTAATTTTCTCAGGAACTACTGAACACATTGACTCCAGATATTCAAAAGGCACATCCCTGACCTGAGGACTACCTCTTTCCCAAATTTCAAATAATTCTGTTCAGCCGTTCGGGCTGTACCCTGGACTAAAGGTCCCTATGGAAAAATGCATGGCGAAAACGCGTTTTGGGACCCCCCTTTTGTCTCAGCCCCCGCTTGACGAATCCCCCCGAGACTTTCAGGGTAGGAGCAGAGCGGAGCACCCCACCTATTTTGAAAATTTTGCAAGGATTCGTCAACCGGCGCCAAAGTTATTCAAAATAGAATTTTCAGATTTCCCATGGAAACACGGTCCTAACTATAACTATCTACTGGCGACCGCCAGTAGATAATATATATATATATATATATATATATATATCTATATATTCACTGAAAAAACCATAGGTTTCAGGCACGTTATAGTTAGGAATTAGCATTTAAAAAACCTTAGAAATTTGAGATGTCATCAGTGATGTCATCAGTGATGTCACTGACCATGTCATGAGTGATGTAATATGTGACGTCATCAGCAGTGCATTGCGGGGGCGCGAGTTATAGTTAGCTGAACTAACTATAACAGGGGAATTTCTAGGGTTTTGTACGAGGGAAATGTCCAGCTAACTATAACGCCCCTGAAACCTATGGTTTTTTCAGTGAATTTCTAAGGTTTTTTAAATGCTAATTCCTAGCTATAACGTGCCTGAAACCTATGGTTTTTTAAGTGAATTTCAAAGGTTTTTTAAATGCCAATTCCTAACTATAACGTGCATGAAACCTATGGTTTTTTCAGTGAATTTCAAAGGTTTTTTAAATGCTAATTCCTATCTATAACTTATATCTAAAGATATCATGAAAAGCATTATTTTTTAAAAGTAGGGTGCACATTAGTTTTGTGGAAAAGCATCTTTGTGATTGGTTAAGAAAAAGCAGTTTCAACGTGGAGTACATATCATAGGATACAATTTGCTCAGCTCAACCACACCTGCTACTTGCATTTGGAAGGCACTGTTCAAACTTAAAACAATCGTCAACTTTTAACCTGCACGTGTCGTTAAATGTTCAAGAAAATGTTACAAAAAAATATCGTTAAGTTTTAAAAAATTGATGAACTTTTAACCTGCAGGTGTTGTAGAATGTTCTAGAAAGTGTGTTGATAGAATACGTTGCACTTCTGACTTCTATGTGTTGTTGAATATTAAAAAAACGGTTCATATGGAAAATTAAAAAGAAACCAATAGAGAAGTTTTGAAACCTTAAAAGAATCAAGGAACTATTCTAATTTATTCTTTACATGTATTTATGCGTGCAGCTACAAAATTATAGGCACAACAGCACTAGGAAGAGGAAGAAGCAGGGAGTGGGGGGAGGGGGGGAGATGGGCAGAATGGCACACTTGCACAATTAAGTACAACACACATATAGACTAACAATGGCCAAAATGAAACACACCAACAAGTAGCACAAGTCACACAACCCGCCAACATCACACCACTGAACGAGCATAGAAATGAAAACCATGCTGCATTCATACAGGATGTGTACAAAGGCCAGTCGTTGGTGTTGTGGGATGTCTGCGACCGTGGTCATCATGGATGAGATGCCCAGCATGTGGCACATGGTTGAGTTCACTGTGTGTTATGTTGCCAAACGGCTGCTCCTCCCTCCCACAAGCCCCCACACTTTTGTACGGTGCGCTGTTGTATCTCGTGCACTCGTACGGCACACCATTGTAATGCCTATTTGCGCATGTCCTGCTACATTCCAACTACAACATCACAGTGCCGTTTGGCGGTGGTGCCTGCCACTTTACAACATCGACTGCTGCGGCTCTTGTAGCAGGTTACACCAGAACACAGAGACACACTTACCGCACTTCCTGTACACGGACATGTCTGAGACACCCCATTCCCCTTGCCGGATAGGCACACCCCTGCACTGAACTGTGAATATCAGACCAGCACACGCCAGTTGTGCATGCAGGAGGATGTGTGCGTAGCTACATATCCAGGCTCACTGCCAACGCTGAGGTGACATCACACTGTGATGTTGCAGGGCTCGTGCCTATCATGCTAAGACAATGACCACAGGGACACACTTACTAAGATGTGGGTTTGGGGGGCATTGGCGGTCCTGGAGTTGTTGAGATGAGTCTTCTGGCCCTCATGGGTATCCCTGTATCATGCTCATTGACTCTATGGCACCTGTGGGTGTTGTGGTGTGGCTCTTGGCTGTGTTCCCTTTCATGGTGCAGGTAGTTGTCCTGCTTAACACCAGCAGAAAGCAGGTATAAAATCCCTGGTGCTAACGGGTCTTATCGCCGGAATTTGTTTCGCATTGCAATTGGTGTGAAAGTTGTGATGTGATTTTTTTCGTGTGCAGAACAATATACGAACTGAGCAGTGTATCTCGTCAAGATCCAGCACCTGACGCACTATTCCCAATCAATATAAATAAAATGAGATTTCTTGATAGATTTTGTGTGTACACTGTAAGTGCAGCCAATACCTCAGTGCAATTCAATACAGGATTTTAGTATTTAGAATAAATCGGAAAGGTGCACCTTGTGTCTTTTTGCACGGGAACGGCTTCTCTCCATTTCATTATCAGCACTTTAATGGAAGTAAAGTTGAGATAAATCTAACACACTATTCAGAAGTTGGTGCAAACTGCAGATATCACCAGTATTCCAGCGATAAGTGCCCCAAAATTTAACACCATGGTGGACTCCATCAAATAACAGTAATAAGTACAAGAAAGAGTCACACAGCAGTTAAGAGAACAACCAAAAACGTTATTAATTTTTGTTTCAAACTTTATTTTTTATTATAATAAATATCTAAACGATAAACTATTTTCAAACTTTATTTTTTTATTAACATATATATATATACACAATAAACTAATAAACAAAATGTAACAACAATAAAACAAAACAACAAGGAGGAACACTCCTGTGGGGACCATGGATGTCGACGACAGACCTGGAAAATCAGAAAGATTGTTGAAAAAAAACCAACATAGTATTCTCAACAAAATACCACAAGAAACAAATCACAGATATATAAAATGCATACGGCTAACAAAATTTTATAAGTTTAACTTACAAAAACTGTAAATGTTGCTGCTTTAAAATATTTACCGAATCTGAGGAAATTTTTTTGCAGAAGGCACCACGCCCACAACGTTTTTCTTCAGTGGTGAGGACATTTTTTACTTTTCCCAAGGGCAAACAAAGACCAATGCCACCTTCGTCACTTGCAAGATTTGCCAAAGAGTTCTGTTACGAGGGGATCCTAACAAAAAATTCTCATGTGGCACAGCAAGTATGATGAAATACCTAAGGACCCTTCATCCAAACAATCTTGCACGAGAAGAGTGCAAACAGATGAGAAACACTCCTGTTCTGTATCTGTAAAAAAGAGTCACAAATAAATGTATATTAATAACTTTCAAATTTATACTATTCCATTACTGTACAAACACATTTTATATAAAAACTGACTAAGAAACTATAGCCCTGAACCACAAGTGTGACGATCGTTAAAACACTACATGCATAGTGCATACTACTTTGAAGCAGTTCATGCCCTAAAGCCTACCTCACTAAAAGACTACATGCTAACTGACTAAATGATTACAGTACTATAAGGAGACACACTGGGTGAGTGACAGGGTGTTTGCTAGAAGAGTATGAATACTAACTAGGGAATAGAAGGTGTGAAACACAACTGTGTAGGTGATTAGAGGACTGCATCCATACTGCATAGGCATTTAAAGCAGTCCATGTGCTAAGGCCTGGCTCACTGCTTGACTACTTGGTTACTGACTGAATGATTAGAGTACAGCAAGGAGAGTGCCTAGCTGAATTTATAAGTGCTAGGCTTTTCGCACAGGGAATGGATTAGTACTTGGGACTGAATGGGTCACTAGAGGAGTGCAAAGGCAGTGACAAGTGCTGGACTGTATGGATACTGACTAGGAAATTGAAAGTGTGAAAGACAAGTGTGTAGGTGGTTAGAAGACTGCATGCATAGTGCATAGGGGTTTGAAGCAGTCCATGTGCTAAGGCCTGGCTCAGTGTATGAATACTTAGGAACTGACTGAATGATTAGAGTACTGCAAAGATAGTATCTTGGTGAATTTATAAGTGTTTGGGTTTTAGCACAGTGAATGGATTAGTACATGGTGCTGAATGGGTCACTAGAGGACTGCAAAGGGAGTGACAGGGTATTTCCTGGAAGTGTATGGATACTGACTAGGGAATTGAAGGTGTGAAAGACAATTGTGTAGGTGGTTAGAGGACTGCATGCATAGTGGATAAGGGTTTGAAGCAGTCCATATACTAAGGCCTGGGTCACTGGATGAGTACTTGGGTACTGACTGAATGATTAGAGTACTGCAAGGAGAGTGCCTGGGTGAATTTATTAGGGTTTGGCGCAGTGAATGGATTAGTACATGATGCTGAATGGGTCACTAGAGGAGTGCAACAGCAGTAACAGGGTGTTTGCTGGAAGTGAACAGATACTGACTGGGTATTGAAGGTGTGAAAGACAAGTGTGTAGGTGGTTAGAGGACTGCATGCATAGTTGATAGGGGTTTGAAGAAGTCCATGTGCTAAGACCTGGCTCAGTGCATGAATACTTAGGCATTGACTGAATCATTAGAGTACTGGAAAGAGAGTGTCTTGGTGAATTTATAAGTGTTTGGGTTTTGGCACAGTGAATGGATTAGTACATGCTGTTGAATGGGTCTCTAGAGGACTGCAAAGGAAGTGACAGGATGTTTCCTGGAAGTGTATGGATACTGACTAGGGAATTGAAGGTGTAAAAGACAAGTGTATAGTATGTTAGAACACTACATGCATACTGCATAGACATTTGAAGCAATCTATGTGGTACTTAGAAACTGACTAAATAATCAGACTACTTCTAGAACAGTGCTTAGGTAAAACTTTTAAATTTTCAGTTCTGCCACAGTGAACAGAATAGTACATGGTACTGCACCTTAGTGTCAAACCCTGACTCATTTTATCAACGCATAAGCAAAGACTAGCTTCTAATGCTACTAAAACTTGACAACATGAGAGGTTTTAAATTAGTTATCTGTCAGCAAATACACGATGTTACCAAATGCTTCTCTCACAGCGGTTCCCAAATGCACACAGACTCACAGTGTGATTCTAGACAACAACCACAATACCTAGGAGTTTACCAAAAATCATTTACTACTGTGGAAGTGGTAAGGGAACTGCACACAATCTTCATATTTCAGGACTGCACTTATATGTCAAAGCCTGACTCATATAATCAAAGCATAAGCAAAGACTGGCTTCTAATGCTACTAAAACTTGACAACATGACCGGTTTTAAAACAGTTATCTGTCAGCAAATACACGATGTTACCAAATGCTTCTCTCACAATCCTTACCCAAATGCACCCAGACTCACAGTGTGATTTTAGACAAGCAACACTATCCTAGGAGTTTACCAAAACTCATTCACTAGTCTGGAAGAGTTAAAGGTACTGCACACAATCTACATATTTAAGTGCACCACATCAGTGTCAAAGCATTACTCATTTAATCAACGCATAAGCAAAGACTGGATTCTAATGCTACTACAACTTCACAACATGACAGGTTTTAAAACAGTTAGCTGTCAGCAAATACATGATGTTACCAAATGCTTCTCTCACAGTGATCCCAAATACACACTAACTCACAGTGTGATTCTAGACAACCACCACTATCCCTATGAGTTTACCAAAACTCATTCACTACAGTGCAAGTGGTAAGGGAACTGCACACAATCTACATATTTCACAACTGCAATTTCCTGTCAATGCCTGACTCATATCATGAAAGCATTAGCCATAACTGTCTTCTAATGCTACTAAAACTTGACAACATGACAGGTTTTAAAATTGTTATCTGTCAGCAAATACACAATGTTACCAAATGCTTCTCTCACAGTGGTTCCGAAATGCACACACACTCACAGTGTGATTCTAGACAACAACCACTATACCCAAGAGTTTACCAAAAATCATTCACTACTGTGGAAGTGGTAAGGGAACTGCACACAATCTTCATATTTCAGGACTGCACTTTTGTGTCAAAGCCTGACTCATTTAATCAAAGCATAAGCAAAGACTGGCTTTTAATGCTACTAAAACTTGACAACATGACCGGTTTTAAAACAGTTATCTGTCAGCAAATACACAATGTTACCAAACACTTCTCTCACAGTGGTTCCCAAATGCACACAGACTCACAGTGTGATTCTAGACAAACAACACTATCCCTAGCAGATTACCAAAACTCAATCACTACAGTGGAAGTGGTAAGGGAACGGCACACAATCTACATATTTCACGACTGCACTTTAGTGTCAATGCCTGATTTATTTAATCAACGCATAAGCAATGATTAGCTTCTAATGCTACTAAAACTTGACAACATGACAGGTTTTAAAATAGTTATCTGTCAGCAAATACACAATGTTACCAAATGCTTCTCTCACAGTGGTTCCGAAATGCACACAGACTCACAGTGTGATTCTAGACAACAACCACTATACCCAAGAGTTTACCAAAAATCATTCACTACTGTGGAAGTGGTAAGGGAACTGCACACAATCTTCATATTTCAGGACTGCACTTTTGTGTCAAAGCCTGACTCATTTAATCAAAGCATAAGCAAAGACTGGCTTTTAATGCTACTAAAACTTGACAACATGACCGGTTTTAAAACAGTTATCTGTCAGCAAATACACGATGTTACCAAATGCTTCTCTCACAATCCTTACCCAAATGCACACAGACTCACAGTGTGATTTTAGACAAGCAACACTATCCTAGGAGTTTACCAAAACTCATTCACTAGTCTGGAATAGTTAATGGTACTGCACACAATCTACATATTTAAGTACAGCACATCAGTGTCAAAGCATGACTCATTTAATCAACGCATAAGCAAAGACTGGATTCTAATGCTACTAAAACTTCACAACATGACAGGTTTTAAAACAGTTATCTATCAGCAAATACATGATGTTACCAAATGCTTCTCTCACACTGATCCCAAATACACACTAACTCACACTGTATTTCTAGACAAGCGCCACTATCCCTAGGAGTTTACCAAAACTCATTCACTAAAGTGCAAGTGGTAAGGGAACTGCACACAATCTACATATTTCACGACTGCAATTTACTGTCAATGCCTGACTCATTTAATGAAAGCTTAACCCATAACTGTCTTCTAATGCTACTAAAACTTGACAACATGACAAGTTAAAACAGTTATCTGTCAGCAAATACACGATGTTACCAAATGCTTCTCTCACAGTGGTTCCCAAATGCACACAGACTCACTGTGTGATTCTAGACAAACAACACTATCCCTTGCACTATACCAAAACACATTTCTTCATCTAGAAGTAGTACTACATTTTAGTATAGAAACATAACATAACTTATTTCACAAATTCATAAACAATGACTGGTTTCTAATTCTACCAAAATATAAAAACAGCACAGTTATCTGTCTACAAACACATGAAAAACACAAATGCATATCACAGAATGGTTTCTACATGCACACACTTTGTAGAGAAAAAAAGTACTCCCTACACTTTAGCATGAGAAATACATTAGTCTGATTAAAATCAAAATAGTCTACATACATCCCCTCACAATTAAATAACTCATCTTTCAAGTTCTTTTGTAGATTAAGAAGTATATCAATCACTCACCATATTTTCTTTTACAGAATCTCTGCACTGTGCACCTCTCAGCAAAAACAAACAATGGAAAAGTTTCCCTTTCATTTTCCACACATATACATGTAAACATCAAATCACAATCCTTCACACATAAACTCAAAAGCAAACACACATTTCTATTGGTTAAACATTTCAACCCTTTCCAACTGAAATACATTTCAACCCTTCCCCCAATCTGCCTTCTGCCTGTTACCATAGAAACAGGTCATGGAACACTGCACTGAGCTCACTGGTCACAAGTTCAGCACACAATGTTACTAAACAAGACAGGAAGTGTGCTTGACTTTTCAACATATCAGCTTATCATATATAATGTTCCTTACAATCTATTTTTGTTAACCAATAACAATCATACCTTTAAAAAACAGAAATATACACCCTACCTTTCAGTGTAGAAAGTAGTCATACAACCAATGATTTCTTGTCTTTTTTCAAAAAACATTGCCGTGGATCCGCGCACCCAACACGTGAGAATCTGTGCACCCAACGCGTTAAGATGCGCACACCGTGCGCGTATTTCGCCGTTTTGTAAAAAATTTTTAAAGGGGGCCTCAGGGGGTCCTTCTGGGACCCCCTAAGCACCTCTAGAGGGTCAGAGTATTTCCACTCTGCCCCCTTTATATGTTTTACACACTTATTCCCCTTGCTTCTTCAACCTCGCTTCAACCGAGGCAGAAAATGGCCGCCAACAGTTCCTGGTTTCGAGACACTCGACAGCCAATTAGCATTCAGCGCACGATCGGGAGGGTGCGCGCTCGGTTCGGGGAGGGTGCGCTTACGGTGCGGGTAGGGTCAGCGGATCCTTCCCGGCCATAGATATCACTAACTTTTTTACCCTAATTTTCTCAGGAGCTACTGAACAGATTCACACCATTTATGCAAAAGGCACGAGTCTGAACTGAGGACTACCTCTTTGCCAAATTTGGTGTCATTCCGTTCAGCGGTTCGGGCTGTAGCTGCGACAACAGATCCTATGGGAAATTGCATGGGGAAAATGCGTTTTGGGACCCCCCTTTTTCTCGGCCCCCGCTTGACGAATCACCACAAAACTTTCAGGGTAGGAGCGGAGCGGAGCTGGCCAAAAGTGTGGAAAATTTTGCGAGGATTCGTCAACCGGCGCCAGACTTATTGGGAATAGAATGTTGCGGATTTCCTTTGGAAAATAGGTCCTAACTATAACTATCTACTGGCGATCGCCAGTAGATAATATATATATATATATATATATATATATATATATATATATATATATATCAAACAAGTCCTGAACTCCCAATCCGAGCAGGGGAGTCTAGAAAACAGGTACGGACCTCGAACCATACACGTTGCTGTTGTCCAAAGAAAGTATGCCAAGCGGTTTAAAGTTTCATTTCTGATTTATTCCATTAGTCAGACAAGTGTCCGCCTCAGACGCGTTTCGATCGCCTCTGCGATCTTGATCACATGACGCACTGAGACCGGACCTTCCTTAAAAAGATAGTAACACCCAATCAATTCTCTCGTGCTCAATAAACATAAACAAAATACCAGAGAACCGAGAAATCATCATGAAACTTTCGTGAGTTCATTTCAAAGAGTTCAACACTCCAACAAATCACAAAAAATAGTACAAATCATAATACTGAGCATACATTAACTGTACAACAAATATCTGGCAAGTGCCCCAGAATTAATTGAATACAGTAATACATCTCAATCAAAAATGTACTAAATCACAGAATCCATGGTTCATTGATTAATAATAACATAGTTTCATGCTCATATTCTCTGAATAAAAAATTAAAGTAATCAATAATTTCTTTAAATCAAAAAAACATAAAAATATTAAAGAATAAAAGAGAGTCAAATTTATATAAAGCGGTGAAAAGAAAGGAAAAAGAAAATGAGGTAAAGCAAAAGACAAAGAAATAAAAATATTCCTGAAAAATAGAATTGATATGAAGACTACCAAAAAAGCATAAAACAACTAGATGTGTAAGTGACTAATCAAAAAGTTTCTTTGCACATCAGCATAGAAAAACATCCAAAGGATCAGATACAAATTCTATAAAGAATTTACAAGAAATTATGCAGGTCCTCACTCGTATTCATCCCATTTGGCATTTTAGTGTCAAGTAATAGGATGAAGGAGTATTCTAGCTGACGAAGTTGTTTCTCTCTGTTGCCCCCACGGATTGAAGGGGGCACTGCCCCAATGACAAAATATTTCAAGTCACTGATTTTGTTGGAATGGATGGCTTTAAAATGTCGGGCAACGGGATATGTGGAATCCGAGTTAACAATCGCACGAAGATGTTGCAAAATGCGATTGAAAACCGGTAATTTGGTGCTGCCCACATACTTAAGATGACAAGTGCATTCAAGCACATAAACTGCATAGTCTGTACGACAAGTGTAATGATGTTTTATTTGTACTGGAATGTTACTGAACGCTGTAGTGTATTCAGAAACATTTGTTCCAAATTTACAGGCACGGCATGAAGTGCATTTAAAAAAGCCAAACCGTGATAACCAAGTGACTGTTTCCGTGATTTCAGGGTTAGATTTAACTAAGGCATCCCTCATAGAGGGTGCTCTCCTGAATGTGATGTTAGGCAAATCAGGCAACAAAAATTTGAGGGTCATGTCAGTCAGAACAATGGGCCAATGTTTGTAGATGATACCACGGAAATGTTTATGTTGTTTGCAAAAAGTGGTAATTAGTCTTGTAGGTTGCATAACCTCATTCGTTGTTTCACTCCCAAAAGATGTGGTATGGGGTTGTTCAGTGGGAAGGCAGGATTCACGTGAGCAAAGATTGGCTTTATCAAGTGCTCTTTTGAGGTTAAGTTGATTATAACCTCGGGCAAGGAATCGATCAAAGGCTTCCTTCTGACATTGTTCAAGGTCAGATTGACGGCTACAAATACGCCGTAGGCGAAGAAATTCCCCATAAGGTATACTGTATATGAGATGGGGTGGATGAGCACTACTGGCATGTAAGATGGAATTTCCAGCAGTGCTTTTTCTATGCAATTTGGTTTCTATGTGGTTGTCTAAAATAAAGACCTCCACATCCAGAAATTCCACCCTCTCATTACTGATGTTCGCCGTGAACTGTAAATTCATAGTGTTGGTGTTAATTGAATTCACAAATGAGAAAGCCTCCTCTTTAGATCCTTCCCAAACGATAAAAATATCGTCTATGTACCTGCCATAGTATCGAATATGTGAATCCCACATGTTCTTGTGTGTGACTCGGAGGACATGTTCCTCCCACCAACCCACCAAAAGGCAGGCATAGGTTGGGGAAAAACATGCCCCCATAGCCACGCCCCTGAGTTGTTTGTATAAAACTTTGTTAAAGAGAAATACATTGTTATTGAGGCAAAGGTCAATCATTTGAAGAAGCATATCATTGTCCTCTTTGAAATTAATGGAGCGAAAGCCCAAAAAGTACTCTATAGCCGTCAACCCTTGTGAGTGTACTATGCTAGTATAGAGGGAAGCAATGTCTAGCG
Organism: Triturus cristatus; assembly: GCF_964204655.1. Lineage (NCBI taxonomy): Eukaryota > Metazoa > Chordata > Amphibia > Caudata > Salamandridae > Triturus > Triturus cristatus. The sequence continues at coordinate 531,300,873 of NC_140586.1, forward strand.
TGATCAACATGACTTGACGAATCACCACAAAACTTTCAGGGTAGGAGCGGAGCGGAGCTGGCCAAAAGTGTGGAAAATTTTGCGAGGATTCGTCAACCGGCGCCAAACTTATTGGGAATAGAATGTTGCGGATTTCCTTTGGAAAATAGGTCCTAACTATAACTATCTACTGGCGATCGCCAGTAGATAATATATATATATATATATATATATATATATATATATATATATATATATATATATATATACATATATATATATATTCACTGAAAAAACCATGGGTTTCACACACGTTATAGTTAGGAATTAGCATTTAAAAAACCTTGCAAATTCACTGAAAAAACCATGGGTTTCACACACGTTATAGTTAGGAATTAGCATTTAAAAAACCTTGCAAATTCAATGAAAAAACCAAAGGTTTCACACATGTTATAGTTAGCTGGACATTTCACTCGTAAAAAACCAATGAAATTCCCCCGTTATAGTTAGTTCAGCTAACTATAACTCGCGCGCCCGCAATGCACTACTGATGACGTCACATATTACATCACTCATGACATGGTCACTGACATCACTCATGACATCACTGATGACATCTCAAATGACATCACTGATGACATCACTGATGACATCATCCAGTGAATGTGTGTATTTCTGAAAATTAAATATGTTTAATATATGTATATCTCAAGGTCAATGAAAGAAAAAAAGGGTATATAAGTGTCTAAATGGATGCTTTGTTTTTGAAAAATTTATTGTGTATCTGACTGATTAAGTGTATCATACTGAATACATGGCTTACTGAGTAATGTTTAAATATGAAAATATCTGTATCAGTCTCTCACTTTGTGTATAAGTGGCTGCACGGGTTGGTGAGTAGCTTCTTGGGTGTCTATATAGGTTATTAGTTGTTTTTTTGAGTATCAGTCTGAGTGTCTGTATGGTTCGGTGGGGGGTATTATGTAGTGCATAGGTGCATGAATGAGTGATTCACTCTTTGTATGTGTTGAAGACAGCATGTGTGCAGGACTGTATGGGTGGATGAGTGTGTGTATGGGTGTGTTAGTGAGTGAATGACTATCTCAATAGTGTCTTTATGAGTAACTACATATCTATTAAACTAGTATATGTGACTATTGGTGTATATAAGTGAGTATATGTGAGAGTGAGAGATTGAAAGAGTTCCTGTATGAATAAGTATGTGTTTCTATAAGTGATTGTTTATAAGACTAAGTATGTGTAATTTTCCGTAGAAGTAAGTGTGGTGGTGTGTGTATAACTGTATAAGCTAATAAATGTATGTTTGTTTCTTTATTAGCATGAGTGAGTATGTGTGAGTAACTCTATGGATGAGTGGCATTGTGTAACAGGATGTATAGGTGTATGAGTACATATGATGAGTGAGTGCATGTATGAGTGACTGTATAGGACTGTTGGTGAATGAGTGGATGTGTATGTGGTTCTTAGAATTACTTAAGAGGTTCTTGTAACTGGTATTGGTATGTCCATTGTTTTAAAAATGTTAGTCTCTATTTTTGAATGTGTGTATCAAAGGATATATTAGGGGAAGAGGAGGTCTGCCACTCTTTCACAAGGAAGATGTCATCAGTGATGTCATCAGTGATGTCATTTGAGATGTCATCAGTGATGTCATGAGTGATGTCAGTGACCATGTCATGAGTGATGTAATATGTGACGTCATCAGTAGTGCATTGCGGGCGCGCGAGTTATAGTTAGCTGAACTAACTATAACGGGGGAATTTCATTGGTTTTTTACGAGTGAAATGTCCAGCTAACTATAACATGTGTGAAACCTTTGGTTTTTTCATTGAATTTGCAAGGTTTTTTAAATGCTAATTCCTAACTATAACGTGTGTGAAACCCATGGTTTTTTCAGTGAATTTGCAAGGTTTTTTAAATGCTAATTCCTAACTATAACGTGTGTGAAACCCATGGTTTTTTCAGTGAATTTGCAAGGTTTTTTAAATGCTAATTCTTTTTTTTTTTTTTCAATTTTTTTAACATATTTTTATTTTAATTTTCTATCCTTTTTTAAAGACTATGGTTAAATTTTAAAAATTCTACAATATATTTATTTTTTTAACCATTTTTTTAAACTAAACAGGTAAGATTTATTAGTATAACATAGTGTGTTTTTTGCCCCCCTTTTTTTTTTTATTATTTTTTTAACGTGCGCGTACGGTAAGCGCACGTTTTGCTTTCATTATGTTAGATTTCTACACTGTTTGCGTTCATTTACGCAATTTGCGTAGACGTACGTCACGCGCGCGCAGCGCGTAACGCGTACGCTGCACGCGCATGTTACGCGGAAGTGAAGGGGCGTGCCTGTTTTGCGCATGCTCGCGTGCGCGTGTCTTTTTTACGCGCATGCGTACTTTTAACGTAAGCGCTCCGTAAGCGTAACGTACGCGCACGGTGGGTCATGTGATCATGAAACACAACTTTTGATTGGTTGAAACTACTTTCAGTTCTAGAACTCTCCTACACCACACCCATTCCCCTCATTTCTGCTTGTGATCCCTTAGGAGAAGGAGCTGAGTTGTCTTTGTGATACGATGGCAGAACAGCAGAACTCTTCTGAGAGTGAGGCTAGCAGCACTACCTTGAGGCAGAGAAGGAGGAAACAAAAGAGCTCTTTCATATGGGAGTATTTTTCTTTTCCAGAGGACAAGAAAAAGGTAAATGCACCCTTAGTGACTTGTAAGCTTTGTGGCCGTGTACTTTCAAGAGGGAATCCCAACAAGAAGTATTCCTTCGGGAATCACACCATGTTGAGACACCTTCAAGATGTACACGGTAGGACACATGCTCGACATACTGAAGGTAACCCTTCAGTAAGTCAACCAAGCACATCCACAGCAGCTCAGCCTGGTCCATCATCTGCAGGGCCGAGTCCATCTTCGGTAGGTCAGCTGAGCCCTTCATCTGTGGGGGGAGCATCTCCTTTTTCTCGTCCTCTGGAAACCAACCATCGGTTTGCGAGGGTTTTAATTCGGTGCGCCACTTGTCATGATCTAATTTGTCATAGGGAGACCAGTGTTGCCCTAGTGCACAATTTAATAGATCAGCACATTTGTCGTACCGACTAATATTCACATTCTTTCTTTCCTCTGTCCCTGCATGAACACAACGGCTCTTTTAAGAGCCAACCTTACCTTTTAACTTTTTTTAATATTTTTTTTAAAACTTTTTTTAATTTTTTTTTTACCGTACGCGTACGGTACGCGTAATTTTTTTTTTTTTTTTAAAAAACTAAAAATCAATTATCACATTACAAGGTCCTTGAGAGTCTACAATGAAAAACTGAAAATGTGATTGTGGAGAAGTGGAAAAAAGGGACCATGAAATTTTTGACTTACCATACCCACTCAAAAAATTATTTTTTAATTTAAATTTAATTTTAATTGCTTTAAAAATGGTTCAAGTTTTTGAAAATTTTCTATCTCAATCTGAAAAAAAAGAAAAAAGTATTAATATTTAATAAAACATTTTATAATACAGTACACATATTTACATATTTTCCCAAAACATTTTTTGCCTTTTTTTTGCTGTTTTCAGAATATATTGCATTTCACTATAAATTGTGAAAGCAATTGCATTCATTATTTAACAGCGGGCAAAAAAAAAAAAACAAAGATTGTTTTAAAAAAGCCCAGAATCTCTTTTAACTTAAACATAACATTATAGAAATGCATAATATTCTTAAAAAATATCATCTAATATCAATACTTATTTCTTTAAAATACCGTCTGACATTTTTGTTTCAGAAGTATAATCCCAAAAATATTATATCTCAAATAACTCCACAATACATGTGGTTCCATTTCCTTTAGGCCAAATAGTAATTTTAAAATTCTTTTTTGATTAAATTTCCAATGTTAATCCAATAAAATTCCAAAGTTTAAATTGTACAGATCTCACCGATTCTCTGTAACATTTTGGTTTACGAAAGATTAATTAATAATTAAATAAGTCCACAATACAATTGTTTACCTTTCCTCATGGCCAAATAGTAATTTTAAAAGTCTTTTTTGAATAAATTTCCAATGGCAATCCAATAACATTCCAAAATTTAAATTGTGCAGATGTTACCGATTTTGTCTAAATTTTTGGTTTTCCAAAGTTTCATTAAAAATTTAAAAAGTCCACATTGCAATTGGTTACCTTTCCATTAGGCCAAATGATAATTTGTAAAATCATTTTTTTGGAAAATTCCAATGGTAATCCAATAAAATGGTAAAATTGTTTTGTACAGATCTTGCCAAGTCTCTCTAAAATTTTGGTTTCAGGAAGATTAGATAGGAATTTGCTAAATCAAAAGGCAAACGTTGCTTGAAAATCAATTTTGAATCATTACACAGTGTCCAGCCTTTTTCACATTTAAGATAAACTGTGTAATGTCCAGAAGTAACAGTAGGTCCTTCATGGAAAATTATTGCAACTGTTACAAAAGTTTTTCCTGAAATTGATAATTGCTGTCCTGTAAACTTCTTTATTAAAGTATCTAATTTTGACCCATCAGCTTTACATTGTTGCATCATTAAAATTACATATTGTCCGTATTCCTTTAAAATTAACGTTGAAAACATTTCAGATTTACACTCACTGCATTCCATGCTATGATTAGCATCTTTAACTAATTTAGCAAAAGTGACTGTTTTACTTTCTGGCAATGTTAAATAAATAAACCTTTCAGAATCAACATTAGAGCCACATATATTATAACAGTTTTCACAACTATGTTCCCATTTATAAGAGAGACCAAACACATTTTCAATGGGAACCCCTTCTTCTTCCAGTACCTGAAGAAAAAACATCAAGAATTCCTGTGCGTCTTGCTGTACATTTTGAGAAAACTGTGTTCGTCCTGAACATACATCTAAAAGTTTTCTAATTTCAGTAGCACTTTCTATTTGAGTTTTATCATTACTCAGCTTTTGAAAAAGGAGACTCAACTCAGAACAGAATCTTTTTCCCTGATTTACTATTATCTGCTCTTGCACACTTTCCAGATAAAATGCAACATTCAGCACTACATTAGCGTAGCAGTTGACACCAGAGCTATTTTCAAAATGACATCCTACAACCTCTTCTTCATTTTCCTTTTTCTTTTTGCTTGCAATTACACCACTTCTCTTTTTTTTCCTCCTCTCTACATCTTCATTACAGATATTCTCATTTCTCCTTTTACGAGAAACTACACGTTTCTCCAACACAGGATACTGACCTAAATGAGGAGCATAGGTTCTTCTTAATCTATTATACTCCTTTACACAATTTGTATCAGCACTAACTTTTGAGTCATCAAAGTCTATCATGAATAAACCAGATAATGTTTTCACTCGTGACAAAGCTACATAAGCCATACCTTCTTTGAACACAGTTGAACCAATGTTCACAAAAGCACAATCTACAGTCAATCCTTGAGACTTGTGAATAGTTACAGCATATGCTAGAGAAAACGGAAACTGCTTCCTACGTACATATAAGTCTTTCACCAGCATGAAACGAACTGAACAACGACAAATATCTTTAACTTCTTCTATCTGATCAAATTTTATTTTTAAACATTCAATTCCATCTTTTTTCTGATAATTAATAAAACCCACAACTCTTCCCATAGCTCCATTAACTAAACCTTTTTCAACATCCAAATTTCTCCTTAAAAATACTCTACAGTTCATGCAAACATATAGATTTTTTTCTAATCCAGCTGTTTTGTAAATGTTCTTCTCTAGTGAATCCAATTTATTTTTCAGTGTGACTGTTAATGTGATAGTAATTCTTCCATCCTCAATTTTGTCCACTGCTTCCAATTTCCTGATATCTTCCTTTTCCAATTTTAAAAGCTCCTCATTGAATATTGAGCATTCACGTAGAGTTGGCATTAAGCAGATGACACTTTTCTTTTCTGCAATGTTCTTGTATATCTTCTCTGCAACTATTTCTTCCTTTGGAAATAAATTATGTAGCAGCCGACTCTGTAATGCTTTTTTGCCAACTTCTGTGAGTAGTCCAATCCTGATATCTTTCAGAATACTTCCATATTCTTCATCGTTTGCTTGCCTCATATTAGTAGTAAGTTCCTTGTACTCAAAGAAGGACCAAATATTTGCATTACCGATGCTTCCCAATGACTTCTTTGTGTCTTCATGTGTCACAGTATTAAACACTGGTTGTCCTTTAACTGGAGTAAGCTGTAGAAGATCCCCAAAAACTATGACATGTTTTCCACCAAATAACATGTCATAGTCTGTCCTTAGAATTTGCTGCATTCTTAAATGCACAAAGGCAAGCATTAAGTTTGATACCATGCTCACCTCATCAATAATGAGAACTTGCATCTTCTTCAATACTCTTGAAACTTCCAAGCATGCTTCTCCAGTTAGCTTGTTGTATTGTATTTTGTTCTCATGCTCCACTGGTAACATTAGCAAACGATGTAAGGTAATTCCTTTTATGTTATATGCTGCTAACCCAGTTGGAGCAGTAACCACACAAGACAAAGTAGAATCCGTTTTTTGCTGTAGGTAGCTTCTGATGACTTTTATTAGGAAACTTTTTCCAGTTCCAGCTTGTCCGCTTACATACATCCTGATTGGATGAAATGATGTGCATGAGCACTCTTTTTTTTCATGTAGAAATCCGTGATCAATTTTGTTTCTGATCTCTTCATAAATTTGTTGCTGCTCTTCGTTCAGTTGTCTTTCCAAATTTTGTAAGTCTATAAATTCTTCTTGAGCTTGATTCATAGCCGTTTCCACTTCATTCATGGCTATTGATGCTTCATTTTCAACGATTGGTTGTCCTAGGGGATCTTGACTGAGTGTTCCTGAACTTTGGCTGTCCTGAGAACTGTCTCTAGCTACTTCTGCTGCAATTGTAGTTTCCTGTTCAATTTCTTCATTTAACATTTGCAGATAAGTTGTGAATGTATTGCATTGTATGCTGTCTTTGCAAGCATTAAATGAATCTTCATAGCTTTGAAATTCTCCCAGTAGTTCATCCTCTGAACGCCATGGTTTAAACAGCTGTAAAAGAGCCAAGTAGTAAAATTCCTTTTTGTCAGTAGTGTCGCAACTCAGCTTCTGGTGATTTATCAAACTTCCTTTTGTTTGCTTCACCAAACATCCTTCCTCACCAATGACTTTATATTTTCCATTTTTGATGTCTTCTGCGGCTTTCCGTGAATAAATGTAGTTCTGCAGCACTTCATAGAGACACATGTTCTCCAGATGTTGACTTCTCTTGGGATAATATGTGTCCAACATGTTTGATTTCAAAATATCTGTACTTTCTGGGTCATTCTCGGCCAAATATTCAATTTCTCCAACAGATTTCAGTACCCGATTTCTCATTGCTGCAAGGCCTAAACTTGCCCAAATTATTCTTCTTGATTTCGAGTAGAGACTTGCAGATGATAACCTATCTGAACATTCGTAGGATCCAATTTCTCGATGCGATAACATCTTTAAACTGAAACTGTACAGCTTCTTACTGACAGTCTTCTCGTGAGAAATCTCTTCCCACATTTCTTTCAATTCAGTTTTTTCAGATTTAGTAATGTAAGACGTTACATATCGAGCAACAGCAATGGAATTGTCAGCTACATACTGTATATCCATGTTAGCATTTCACATGGATAAAATGACTGGGTTGTAGTTATTTATATTTTTTGATTCTTCTTTTCTTTTTAGGTTGTAGGTATTCTTAGGTGATTTTCTTGTGATAGTATGTCTCACAGATGACATAAAACTGTTTACTCTTCCATTTGAAAGAACAGGTCTAGGAAATCCAAATCGACATTTAGTGTAGTATTTATCTTTGCTCTTGTATTTCCGTCGACAGTATTTTCCACACCGATGACTTTGGAAACGTAAAACTTGCTCCTTTAACTTTTTCTCTTCTATGCTTTTTGGTATAGCACATGTTGCATATTCTTCAATGTAAGATAACACTGCTTCATCAGTATCTGTTCCAAACTTTGGGGCATCCTTGATCCACAACAGCATATGAATATGAGGAGCACCTCTTGCCTGGTACTCTTTTCTCCAAAAGAAATCCACTACTTCTCCTAGAGGTGGATTTTTTTAATTGCAGATGAAGGACATCATAGCCTCAAATCTATGATTGAAATATCTGCAAACATTAACCGGATCCAATGAGCACAGTTCTCCTGCTGTCTTGTATTCGATGTTTTTAATGTTTGAATTTGCCTCTCGTAGAAAATCCAGTAAATCATCCCAAGCGTACTCAGCACAGCTTAGGGTAAGGAACCATGTTGGTGTTCCTAAATTTCGTAACATGCATTTTAATTCACCATGGCGTCGGTACCAATATTCATTTGTCCCACGCTGACAAGCCATCAGATTGATCAGTTGTGCTTCCAAATGATCATCTCGGTGCTGCACTTTCTCCATAAAATCCTTAGCAGACACATTTTGTGAATGTACTCCACTTTTTAAAATGTGATTTACTGCATAAGATAGTGCAGACAAGTCGCTTTCAAATAAAAGATGGAACAAATAAGGAATACTTTGTCGAAATCTGGGATCTTCACCATATAGTCTTGTAGTCCGATACTCAGAAGCTGGAATCTGTTCTGGACGTTCATCGTATCGTCCTCCTTTTCCTTTAGGAAACAGCTGGGGAAAACATCGAGCTTCCAAGCTCTCCTCCCATACACTCACGGGAGTTCCTTTTGCTTTCTTCATCTGAAACAGATCAATATTGTCTCCCATAACTTCTTTTGAATGAAGAGGATGTATGCTAAAATGTTCATAAATTTCTTCTTCCTTTGACTTGTCCACTTTTTCAATTTGTCCAGTTGGTGTTTCTGTGTCTTCTTGTAAATCTTCTTCTTCTTCTTCTATATAAATTGATTCATACCATTTGTTATTCCTTTTCAAATACAAATTTGCTCTTTGTACTTTCCGTACATCTACCAGCTCCTGCCAAATCTTCTTATTCTTTGTAGGTACACCATTAACCAGAATAACTAATGGTTCAGTTTCCAAAGTATCCGCATCAATAGTTTCCATATTTTTTTTCAAATCCAAGGGCAAATACACCACTCTACCTTTTAAACCTCTCAGTAAATTTGAAGGAGGTAATTTACCAGTTTTGGGCTCCATACGTACTATGGTCTGGAACGGATGAACACATTGAATAAGTATAGACTCATATGTATTTAATTCAGAAAGTTCAGCAGGAATAGCATCCAATTCTAAATTATTATGTACAGCTCTGGTCAGCATTCTATTTTCCTCTAACTTGTTGTAACAGTATTTACAAATACGCTGATCTTCACCCAATTCAAAACAATTTTCTAGAAATATATATGTGGCAAAATCTTTCCACTTATAATTATCTTCATTTTCACTCTTTCTGTAGAGATCAACATTCCTAGTTTGTTTTCTATAATGAGTTCTGCGGCAACAAATACAAGTAATATTTGGTCTTTCATTAGAGATTTTTTCAAATTTTGTTATGTGATCATTAAATGTCTTACTTACAGAGGGTTCTACATTCTCTTCCACTTCTTCCTCATTTACTGTGTCCTTTTCTGCACTGTTTTGTTCAGGACCAAAGTAACAAAACTGAATTTCATCAACAACCTTCTCTACATCTGATACCGATCCACGGAACAGAGCCCTATTCAATTCATCTAACTTTATTGCTGGACTTTTAGCAAAATACAACCGTCTCACAAACTTTCTCATTTCAGTATGATGAACAGCCAGCATCCTAAAATGATGGAAAACACTATTACACACTTTTCTAGATAGACAAGCCAGAGAATGACCCTGCAAACCAGTATTCTCTCTCACTCTGCATGGATCTAGACTTTGAAGCACCTTAATCTTCTGTTTTACACTTTTTTTTACTATATTCTCTTAGAAACTCACGAAATTTATCAATAGATTCCTGACGCACAGTGCAAATACTACTACAATTCCAAGTGTACACTGGGGCTTTAGGACGTCTCCCCATAGCCTCATCCGCCATCACTTGTACCTCATCTCTTGGAACCATTATCTCCTTCTCCATTATGCAACCATTTTTCACTTCATAAGCACGACCTCTGGTGTCAACTGCATGCAGCAAACTATTACTTTGAAAATAACTCTCTTCATTAAAAAAAGGTTCACTACTTGAACTATGCATCCATTTTCCTAAAAACACTTTACAAAAGTTTGTTCTGTTCACTACTCTTTTCCTTTTGCTTTGTGATTCAGTACATTAACCATTTTATCTAATGTACGCATCCTATTCAAAATTAAAATGAATAGTTTCCTTTTTAATTCTAATGCCTTTGCTGCAATGGCTTCAATTTCTTTTTTTCTCTTGTAATATTTTGCCTTTTGCTTATATTTCTTCACACCCTTTATCAAATTGGACATAACTCTTCTCTGAAACATTTTTCTACGTATCTCTTTAAACGCTGTTTTTCTGTTTAAGTTAATCTTTATTGTTGCAGAAGGTATATTTGCATTAACTAAATTCTCAATTTTTTCCTGTTTTTTTCTATTGAAAACATTCTTTCCAGTACAGACATTTTGTACATTTTTTCGTTTTTTTGAAGATGTTCTTTAAAAAATCTTTTGTCTGCTTACCAGAAGATTTGTTCTTTTTCCCAACATGAGCATCTCCAACTAACTTAGGTCCTCCATTTGTCTTCAAATATAGGTTTTTTTTGTGGTCTTTCTTTAGTCTGGATTTTGTAGGCATCTTAAATTTTGTTCACTGCTCTTCAGCAATACCTGAAAAAAACTAAAAAAAAATTCCTTTATTTTATTTAAATATATTACTACATTTTTTATGATCTTTTGAAATCTTAAAATACTATAAACCCCTTTCCTATAAATGAAAATCACAATAACACCTTCACAAATTAAATATCTAAAAACAATTCCTGTATGCACACAGAGTCATGCTTTGAAATTAGGCAGAAAACAAAATTTCTTTGGCAATTGCAAAGCATACTTTCTACTACTTTTTTGGCAAGTGATAAGTACTTTTACAGTCTGACACATTGTGAATCCACTTTTCAGATTCTGAAAACAGCACATGTCCAAACAACTTTTTCAGACCAGCAACATGTGTAACCTGGGTGACTGACTACACTCCAGCAAGGGCAACCAGCCTTAGTGATGCTGAATGTATTTGCATTACTGATTAAAACCTCAAACCCCACTCGGTTGTGAATACTGTGCATGTTTCCACAGGATAAACAGCTGGTGTGTGCTAAGAGTTTGCTTCTGCACAAAAAAAATAGGTCCCCCTTTCCATCTAATGCAAATGTAAAATCACCAGAGCAATACGCAATAAATCTCTGCCTGTAATTCCTCTTTGTACACAGAGTCATGTTTACATATTAGTCAGAATTCGCAATTTCTTTGCCAATTTGAAAGCACACTTACTACTCTTTTTTTTGGCAAGTGATAAACACTTTTACAGTCTGACACATTATGAATCCACTTTTTAGATTCTTAAAAAAGCACATGTCCAAACAACATTTTCAGACCAGCAACATGTGTAACCTGGGTGACTGACTACACTCCAGCAAGGGCAACCAGCGTTAGTGATGCTGAATATATTTGCATTACTAAGTGCAACCTCAAACCCCACTCGGATGTGAATACTGTGCATGATTCCACAGGATAAGCAGCTGGGTGTGTGCTAAGAGTCTGCTTCTGCATAAAAAAATAGCTCCCCCTTTCCATCTATTGCAAATGTAAAATCACCAGAGCAATACCAAACACCTTTCTGAGACCAGCAACATGTGTAACCTGGGTGACTGACTACACTCCAGCAAGGGCAACCAGCCTTACTGATGCTGAATGTATTTGCATTACTGACTGAAACCTCAAACCCCACTCGGTTGTCATTACTATGCATGATTCCACAGGATAAGCAGCTGGCTGTGTGCTAAGAGTCTGCTTCTGCACAAAAAATGGCTCCCCCTTTACATCTAATGCAAATGTAAATTCACCAAAGCAATACGCAATAAATCTCTGCCTGTAATTCCTATTTGCACACAGAGTCATGGTTAGATATTAGGCAGAAAACGAAATTTCTTTGCCAATTTGAAAGCACACTTACTACTCTTTTTTTTGGCAAGTGATAAGTACTTTTACAGACTGACACATTTTGAATCCACTTTTCAGATTCTGATAAAAGCACCTGTCCAAACTGCTTTTTCAGACCAGCACCATGTGTAACCTGGGTGACTGACTACACTCCAGCAACGGCAACCAGCCTTAGTGATGCTGAATGTATTTGCATTACTGACTGAAACCTCAAACCCCACTCGGTTGTGAATACTGTGCATGATTCCACAGGATAAGCAGCTGGGTGTGTGCTAAGAGTCTGCTTCTGCACAAAAAAATGGCTCCCCCTTTCCATCTAATGCAAATGTAAAATCACCAGAGCAATACGCAATAAATCTCTGCCTGTAATTCCTATTTACACACAGAGTCATGTTTTCACATTAGTCACAAAACGAAATTTCTTTGCCAATTTGAAAGCACACTTACTACTCTTTTTTTTGGCAAGTGATAAACACTTTTACAGACTGACACATTATGAATCCACTTTTCAGATTCTGATAAAAGCACATGTCCAAACTGCTTTTTCAGACCAGCACCATGTGTAACCTGGGTGACTGACTACACTCCAGCAAGGGCAACCAGCCTTAGTGATGCTGAATGTATTTGCATTACTGACTGAAACCTCAAACCCCACTCGGTTGTGAATACTATGCATGATTCCACAGGATAAGCAGCTGGCTGTGTACTAAGAGTCTGCTTCTGCATAAAAAAATACCTCCCCCTTTCCATCTAATACAAATGTAAAATCACCAGAGCAATACGCAATAAATCTCTGCCTGTAATTCCTATTTACACACAGAGTCATGTTTTCACAATAGTCACAAAACGAAATTTCTTTGCCAATTTGAAAGCACACTTACTACTCTTTTTTTTGGCAAGTGATAAGTACTTTTACAGACTGACACATTATGAATCCACTTTTCAGATTCTGATAAAAGCACATGTCCAAACTGCTTTTTAAGACCAGCACCATGTGTAACCTGGGTGACTGACTACACTCCAGCAAGGGCAACCAGCCTTAGTGATGCTGAATGTATTTGCATTACTGACTGAAACCTCAAACCCCACTCGGTTGTGAATACTATGCATGATTCCACAAGTAAGCAGCTGGCTGTGTGCTAAGAGTCTGCTTCTGCATACAAAAAAATGGCTCCCCCTTTACATCTAATGCAAATGTAAAATCACCAGAGCAATACGCAATAAATCTCTGCCTGTAATTCCTATTTGCACGCAGAGTCATGTTTTCATATTAGTCACAAAACAAAATTTCTTTGCCAATTTGAAAGCACACTTACTACTCTTTTTTTTGGCAAGTGATAAACACTTTTACAGACTGACACATTTTGAATCCACTTTTCAGATTCTGAAAACAGCACATGTCCAAACTGCTTTTTGAAACCAGCACCATGTGTAACCTGGGTGACTGACTACACTCCAGCAAGGGCAACCAGCCTTAGTGATGCTGAATGTATTTGCATTACTAACTGAAACCTCAAACCCCACTCGGTTGTGAATACTATCCATGATTCCACAGGATAACCAGCTGGCTGTGTGCTAAGAGTCTGCTTCTGCATAAAAAAATACCTCCCCCTTTCCATCTAATGCAAATGTAAAATCACCAGAGCAATACCAAACAGCTTTCTGAGACCAGCAACATGTGTAACCTGGGTGACTCACTACACTCCAGCAAGGGCAACCAGCCTCACTGATGCTGAATGTATTTGCATTACTGAGTGCAACCTCAAACCCTTAAAGTATTCCTTATTTTTACCAGTACACCTTAATTTTTCGTGAAAACATAGTCCATATTATTTTACATGTTCCTCACACTTAAATTTCTCCCAAAACAGAAAATAATAAACACAACTTCAACAAAAGGAATTCCAATTCTATTATTCATTTCTTAATTTACCATATACAACCCCTCTCAAACTCTAAACTCACCTTTAAAATTAGTTAATTGTAAAAGAAATGTGGCACTCAAACAGCAGATTATCAGAGCCAGGATCTCTGTTCTGTACACCTCTCTCCTCTCAGCAGAACCAGATAATGGCAAACTTTCCCTCTCTTTTTCCACACATATACATGTTAATTTCAAATCTCAGTGCTTCCCCCTTTTTTTCAAATGTAATCACACATTTCTATTGGTTGAAAACCAACCCTTTTCCAAAAGTACCCTTCCCCCAACTTGACTTCTGCCTAGTACCCTTCCCCCAACTTGACTTCTGCCTGCTACCATAGCAACAGCTCATGGAACACTGCTGTGTGGAGTTAGGTCAGAAGTTCGCCACACAATGTTTCATTTCCAAAGAGCAGGAGTGCTTGACTTTTCAAACCTAACAGCAAATCCATAGTACTGTTCTTTGGTAACACATTTTTCTGTACCAATACAAAACATGCTTCTATAAATTTACACATACAGCCTAGTTTTTATTCTAGAATGGTATGAAACAGCCAATCAGTTCTTTTTTTCATAAAAAAAATATGTATGCCTCCATTTCCAAACTGTCTTTCATTTCTTTTTACCATTCTACTGAATTACACCTCCTGAGTGCATCCAGTTCTCCTTTGAAGATGTTCACAGTGTGGATTGTAGGGCACAGCTATGTCTTCTGGAGTGAAAAGTATGCAGAGAAAACAGATATGGTGAGAGACCTTGCTTTGCCAAATGTAGACATTAAATGGATTGGTCAGAGAGGGTTAAAGTGGCACCAATTGATGCCATTGGTGAAATCCTTCATGCAAATCCAACACCCTGACCTCATAATAGTGCACTGTGGTGGCAATGACCTAGGCACTTTGACTGGGGTAGGTCTGGAAATGCTTATGAAGGAGACCTTTGCACAACTGTTTTCACTTTTCCCTAAAACTGCCTTTGTGTTTTCTAACATATGCCAAAAGCAAAAATGGAACTGGTCCAATCATTTTTGTCCACAGATTGACAAAGCAAGAAAGCACGTCAACAAATCTGTTTCTGCTTTTCTCCGTGACTATGGTATGGGTTCCATTTACCACAACAACTTGCGTTACGACATGCAAGACATTTATAGAGGAGATGGTGTACACTTCACTGATGAAGGGAACAGAGTCTTCCTCTTGAACCTTAGACTCTGCATCGGTACTTACTTGTAGGTACCAATAAAAAATCACTTCATAAACACAACGGCTCTTTTTAGAGCCCCCTAATATCTAAACACTTAAATCTGCATTTCATTTCTTTTTTTCTTTTTTTTTTACCGTACGCGTACGGTGAGCTTACCGTACGCGTACCCCGCGATTTTTTTTAAAATCAATAAATGTTTTCTTTGTACTTTTCTGTCCTTCTTTGACCCCCTTACAAATGTTAGGGGGTCTGTAACTCTCTTCCTTGCCCCCTTTTCAAGTTATCACCCTTTTTTTTCTGAGTGAAATACACAAAATGGCGGCAGCCGCTTCCTGGTTTCGACCGATTCGAATGTTTACTAAGATCTAAGAGCCAATCAGAATCGCGCTCGCGCACGTCTCCGTACGCGTACGGTAAGCGCACCGTAAGCGCACCGTAAGCTGGCTCAGATATATATATTGATTTAAAGGCTATTTTCTCAGAATCTACTGAACAGATTTACACCAAACCTACAAAAGGCACTTCCTTGACCTGAGGACTACCTCTCTGCCAAATTTCAAGTAATTCTGTTCAGCCGTTCGGGCTGTAGCTGTGTCTAAAGGTCCTATGGAAAAATGCATGGGAAAAACGCGTTTTGGGACCCCCCTTTTATCTCAGCCCCCGCTTGACGAATCCCCCCGAGACTTTCAGGGTAGGAGCGGAGCGTAGCGCCCCACCTATTTTGAAAGTTTCGCGAGGATTCGTCGACCGGCGCCAAAGTTATTCCAAATAGAATGTTGCGGATTTCCTATGGAAACAGGGTCCTAACTATAACTACCTACTGGCGACCGCCAGTAGGTAATATATATATATATATATCTATATATATATTACCTACTGGCGGTCGCCAGTAGGTAGTTATAGTTAGGACCCTGTTTCCATAGGAAAACCGCAACATTTTATTTGGAATAACTTTGGCGCCGGTCGACGAATCCTCGCCAAATTTTCAAAACTAATGGGCCGCTACGCTCCGCTCCTACCCTGAAAGTCTCGGGGGGATTCGTCAAGCGGGGCCTGAGAAAAAAGGGGGGTCCCAAAACGCGTTTTTCCCATGCATTTTTCCATAGGACCGTTAGACACAGCTACAGCCCGAACGGCTGAACAGAGTTACTTGAAATTTGGCAGAGAGGTAGTCTACAGGTCAAGGAAGTGCCTTTTGTAGGTCTGGTGAAAATCTGTTCAGTAGTTCCTGAGAAAATAGCATTTAAATCAATATATATATCTCTGGCAGCTTACGGTGCGCTTACCGTGCGCTTACGGTAAGCTTACCGTACCCGTACGGCGCCGTGCGCGAGCGCGATTCTGATTGGCTGTTAGATCTTAGTAAACATTCGAATCGGTCGAAACCAGGAAGCGGCGGCCGCCATTTTCTCTCTCGCACTCTCAGGGGGGGAAGCAAAACAAAGGTTCAAAACATGTAAAGGGGCATGTTAGACAGCTCCTAACCACCTAGCCTTGATTAAGGTGTCCCATAAGAACCCCCAAGGCCAAAATTTCAATTTTATATTTTTTCGAAAAAACGGCGATTACGCTTACCGTACGCGTACGGTAAAAATTAATTATAAAAAAAAAATATCCACATATTCCCCCCCCCGTGCGCAAAAGGTACCCGCAGGGCACCTTTTGTGCATGGCATATGGCTATATTAGAAAATTGAATAGTTTACCTTTCACGACGTAGCGCATAATATGTCCTCCGTGTGCGGATGGTGCGCGAAGCGCATCGTGCATACATGGCCCATCGAGCGTAACGTGGGCACACGGTGCGCGTAGCGCACCGCGTGCCCACCGTGCGTGCACGGCACTAACTGCGTAAAGTGGGCACGCGGTGCACGAAGCGCACCGCGTGCTCACTGTGCGCGCACGGTGCGCGAAGCGCACCGTGCGTGCACGGAACGAACTGCGTTAAGTGGGCGCGCACGCCACGAACGGCGTAAAGTAACTTAGCATTTAAAAAAACGTACAAATTCACTGAAAAAACCATAGGTTTCACACACGTTATAGTTAGGAATTAGCATTTAAAAAACCTTGCAAATTCACTGAAAAAAACATAGGTTTCACACATGTTATAGTTAGCTGGACATTTTACTCATAAAAAACCAATGAAATTCCCCCGTTATAGTTAGTGCAGGCAACTATAACTCACGCGACCGCAATCCTCTGCTGATGACATATGTGTCTTTATGAAAAAAAAATATTTGTAATATATGTATAGCTAAAATTTAATGGAAGAAGACATGGGCAAATAAGTGTCTAAATACAGTATTAGCATCAGCAGAGGATTGCGGTCGCGTGAGTTATAGTTGCCTGCACTAACTATAACGGGGGAATTTCATTGGTTTTTTATGAGTAAAATGTCCAGCTAACTATAACATGTGTGAAACTTATGGTTTTTTCAGTGAATTTATAAATATATTTGTATATATATATATATATATATATATATATATATATATATATATATATATATATATGGTTTTAATTTACCTCGACCATGCTTACATTTTTGTTGTAAAGATATATCTGTTAAGGGTATATGCGTGGTGATGATTTGTGTGGTAAAGGCTATGTATGAAAAAGGCATTGCTTGGTGAAGGCTGCATGATAATGTCATGCGTGGTTCTGTCATACATCCGTTTTAAACGAGAGCAGACTGCAAAGATGCCATATACATTTAACAAACATATGGCAGAGAGTTATGTAACATTCATTGCTAAGTTGGGATGTCTTACATTTTATGAGGTTGTACTCTGGAAATTCAACCCGAACTTTAGACTACGGGAAAAGAAAATGACTTGTGTCACTGTCAAACTGAGATATACAATGCCAACAGCTGTTCTGTCACTTAGTAATGAGGAAGTTACTGAGCCTGCATCAGATAAGGGTTTAAATATGGCACTATTGTAGGTATGGCTGCAGCAGACTAATAAACAAGATTAGTACGTGGCAAACTGACTTTAGGCTTTATGACTGTGCACCAGACTAGAGCAAGACCTTTTTGAACCAGAAGATAGCAAGACTATTTTAACATGTTAAAGTTGTAGACTTTTTGCACTAAGTTTTATAAATACATACCATTACACTTATGTCTCTTATCCTCGGCTCAGTCATTATTAAGGAGGTGCCTGTCACTTCAAGACAGGAACAAAGCAGGAGGATCCTAAAATGCAAGCCCATTTGTACTCTGCTTCCTCAAAACTTGGTCATGGCAAAAGCGCTCCCCAATGGAGTGTCTGCTCTTTTGATTAAAGGTATAGAGAAAAGTGGTCCCAGCATACAGATCATTCAAAACAAACCATTAAAGAAACACAGTCGACCAAACGGCTCAAAAAAGTTCGAATGCCATTTAATCACATCGAATAAGTTAAGATGTTTCAAATGGAGTCAGCAATTTAAGCAACAATTTGTAAAAGTAAAACACGTGCCCAAAGAGAGGGATAATGGAGTGAGTGAATTAGTGCGGAATTTGAAAGGAAGTGAACACAGTGATAAATATACTAAATTACAATCAAATTGAACGGCATATCTGAATCTCTGCCGTATTTTATACACAGATCAAATCATAGTCACAATATCCACAATTCTGAGAAATGCCATATAGAGATGATCACAGTGCATCTTGTACTGTTGATGATATTGGCCAAAGATGTTGAGTCTACGTTTCGACCCCTTGAGTGTTGTAGGTGTTGGGTGTAACCTTACGGAGTGGGGTCTTCATCAGGACTGGGGTAAACACAAAGGGAGCATGGGCACCTGAAGAAACAAAA
This sequence comes from Triturus cristatus, assembly GCF_964204655.1. Lineage (NCBI taxonomy): Eukaryota > Metazoa > Chordata > Amphibia > Caudata > Salamandridae > Triturus > Triturus cristatus. The sequence goes on from NC_140586.1 coordinate 531,319,915, forward strand.
TATGAATGAGTATAAGACTCATCAATCTCTTATTCAGGGGAAATAAAATAAATTAAAATATCAGCAAAAGTTACCATGTCTGTCGGAGGACAGGCCTCTAAGACGTCCGAAGGTCGTCAGAGAGAGAGGGGTTCAAACTCCTCGGCGGTAACAAACGGTCATAGAGAGTGGTGAACACCTAAAATGAAATTAGGTGGATCAAAATACAGAACCAAGGTAATTAGTTCAAAAAATGGTCGCTCCCATAGTAAGCGAAAATAATTTACCATAGACCGCAATTCTTTGGGGTTGTATCTTAAACTTCAATGAACAGCAATGCCTGGAAATAAATCCAGGTGATTTGGACGATTGAACTGCTGAGAATTAAACACCGCTAGTTCACCATCAAGGAATAAATCTAGAGAGAGGAAAAGAAAAAATCGGTTGAATGAGGAGAGGGGGGACCCTGGAAGTGAACAATCGAAAAAATTGGCTCTAAAAATTAAAGCTATTCTAGAAAGGGTTGCGGTGAGACATTTCTGTCCTGTGCGTGAATCCAGTAGGATCACGAAGAGAATAAAAAATTATTTAATTAAGGAGCACAGGCTCGAAACAAAGTATCGGGAGCCGACACAGCATGTTACATAACAAGTGCGGACAATTCGCACTAGAAAAAGGAGCCATAAAGGGCAGGTCAGGGTATCACGAACAGTGTACAAAGCCCCGATGGCAGCTTGGGAGTTTGAGATTGCTTACCCTGAGTCTCTGCTTCTGCTGCGCAAGCGAATGGAAAGGGCGCGCCCGGAGCCCATATTATTAAGTAGGGAGACGCGCGGTCAACGCGTGTTCTCCGTTACCGTGCTGGCGCTAGATGCCGGTTAACAAACGTAATGAAGAAAAGACTATAGTTGGAAAAATGCAGTCACGAAGTAAACAAAGTCATTGAGTTTTACAATACAAGAAAATGACAGGAGTGTAAACCTTGTAATGCATGTTAATGTGTCTGTAGGTTAAAAATGACCGTCAGAATCTAGCAAACCACATAGATGGCATTGATGGCCCAACAAGAAACATTGTAATTTGTATACATATCGGTTGTAAAACGATTTAACAATAAAATTCATTTCTCATTAGTGCAAGTTAGAGAACAATACATTTACAAGATGATAACTCTTTGACCTAGGTGAAGAAGAAAAACAGATATAACATATCCAGGTATAATGCCAAATGACCAAATTTAAAAGGACCGCTAATATGGGCGTCAACAAAATCATTGAGTATTGCAGTTTTTAAGCAAGACGAGCATGTAAACATTGTAGCGCATATTATTTGTATACATGTAGGTTAAGAAAGATTTAGCACATGAGCAGTTCTCATTATAGTATATTGGTCAACGAGACATTAACCCCTTAACCTAGGGAGAGGAGAGAAACAGATATATCATATACAGATATAGTTCCCAATGATTAAATACGGAGGACTGCTAATTGGGCGTTGCTGCCATCAAGTTCATTAAGCCCATTAACCACAGTGTCCATCGTAGACATCCATTTAGATTCTCTCACATTGAGGATGGCTGATAAATTGCCACCTCTGGGGCCCACCTTCACCTTCTCAAGAACCAGCCATTTAAGATCATCCGGTTTATGATTTTTTAGGATACAGTGTTCAACGAGGGGAGCTCCCGCCACGTTACACCGGATTCTGCTATGGTGTTGTAGAATTCTGTCTTTCACCTTTTATTGTGTCTGTCCAATATAAAGTAAGCCGCAAGGGCAACCAATACCATAAATCACATTGAGAGAGTTACAGTTAGTGAAAGAGCTGAGAGTAATCGAGTGTCCTCTATACGTAAAGATCTTCGTTGTGTCAGTGGTATCGCAGGCCTTGCAGTGACCACACTTAAAATGTCCAATCACTGGTGGTAGGCTCCAAAGTTCTTGGATGGTCGGTGTTGTTGCTGTTTCTAGGAAAGAGTGGACTACATAGTCCTTCACATTTCTCGCTTTCTTGAAGGAGTGCATCGGCGGGTTTGGTTGATCGATGTCATCAGCCACTAGTTTCCAATGCTTGTTGATCACTTTCTTAATTTCATTGCTTCGTGTCGAGAAAGTGGTGACACAAATCATTCTCTGCAATGCCGCATCTTGTTTGGCCTTGGGTGTTAGGAGGGTTTCTCTGGGATTAAACCATGCCCTCTTGCGTGCTTTCTTAACCAGTCTCCTCGGATATCCCCTTAATAGTAGTCGATTGCTCAAATCCTCAGATTCGACAAGGTAATCTTCTTTTTTAGTACAGTTTCTGCGGATCCTCAAAAACTGTCCAAAAGGTAAGTTATCCCTAAGGCCGCGTGGGTGGTGACTACTGTATCTAAGTAGGGAATTGCGTTCAGCAGGTTTCCGATACAATGTTGTGTGCAACTTGTTGTCCTCACAATAGATTTTGATGTCCAGGAAGGCAAGTTCTTTGGCATCCGAGTGTATAATGAACTGGATGTTATCATTACGTAGATTGAGCCATTCATGAAACACCGCCAATTCAGTGGCGTCTCCATTCCAAATCAGGAGTATATTGTCAATGTAACGTCTCCATAAATTGATCTTGCCAGAGAATGGATTGTTGTTGAAGATAAATAGCCGTTCAAAGTGGTCCATGAAGATTATTGCTAGATCAGGAGCAGGATGAATATTTCATCGTACACATTGACTGAAGATGAGGAACGTATTCTCTCCAAGGGGCTCTCCTTCATACCAACATCTCATCCAAATAGCTTTGATACTAGGGTTGAATTACATGCCTTCTTTAGGAAGATTCGTTTGAGATATTTTTTCAAACATTCTGCTTCTGATGTATCACAGTCGGCCACTGGTTTAAGGGCCCCCTCCACCTTTGTCCCGCCCACTAATGCGATGTCCAGCAAGATCTTGGCATATGAGAACATGGTATTAACCGACGTGACGAAATTATTGGGTACCTACAAACATACCATCCCCAACACTAGGAAATTGGAACGAACAGCGTTAACCAAATTGAAGAACAACAGAGATATTGTGATAAAGGCTGCCGACAAGGGTGGTGCGATCGTAATCCAAGATACAACTGCATACAAGGATGAGATTCTGAGGCAGCTCCAAGATGGTGTAAGCTACTCCAAATTACGATCCGATCCAACTAAAGACCTGGCAGAAGAAATTTTGCAAGTTACTTCCGAAGCATATGGTCAAGGTATACTTAGCAAACTCGAGTTTGAGTATCTCAACCAGAAATATCCTCGTTTGCCTACTATATACACCCTACCTAAAATTCATAAGGATTTCCATAAACCACCTGGACGCCCGATTGTTTCAGGATGCGGTTCCCTACTGGAACCATTATGTAAATATGTGGACTTCTTCTTGAAACCACTGACGGAGAAAACTGAGGCCTATCTAAGGGATACGATGCAGACGATCAACCTGGTCAACCAATTATCCTTTGATCCAAGTAGCCAGCTACTGGTGACCTGTGACATCGTCTCCCTATATACCAGCATTCCCCAGATACCTGCCCTGGAGGTGATGAGTGAAGTCCTTAACACCCGACCAGCACCTATGAGAGTTCCAACAGAGTTCATAATTCTACTTTTGACGATTGCCATGCAAAAAAAATTCTTTATCTTTCAAGGAGATTTCTACATTCAGACTAAAGGTGTTGCCATGGGAGCAGCCTTTGCTCCTGATCTAGCAATAATCTTCATGGACCACTTTGAACGGCTATTTATCTTCAACAACAATCCATTCTCTGGCAAGATCAATTTATGGAGACGTTACATTGACGATATACTCCTGATTTGGAATGGAGACGCCACTGAATTGGCGGTGTTTCATGAATGGCTCAATCTACGTAATGATAACATCCAGTTCACGATACACTCGGATGCCAAAGAACTTGCCTTCCTGGACATCAAAATCTATTGTGAGGACAACAAGTTGCACACAACATTGTATCGGAAACCTGCTGAACGCAATTCCCTACTTAGATACAGTAGTCACCACCCACGCGGCCTTAGGGATAACTTACCTTTTGGACAGTTTTTGAGGATCCGCAGAAACTGTACTAAAAAAGAAGATTACCTTGTCGAATCTGAGGATTTGAGCAATCGACTACTATTAAGGGGATATCCGAGGAGACTGGTTAAGAAAGCACGCAAGAGGGCATGGTTTAATCCCAGAGAAACCCTCCTAACACCCAAGGCCAAACAAGATGCGGCATTGCAGAGAATGATTTGTGTCACCACTTTCTCGACACGAAGCAATGAAATTAAGAAAGTGATCAACAAGCATTGGAAACTAGTGGCTGATGACATCGATCAACCAAACCCGCCGATGCACTCCTTCAAGAAAGCGAGAAATGTGAAGGACTATGTAGTCCACTCTTTCCTAGAAACAGCAACAACACCGACCATCCAAGAACTTTGGAGCCTACCACCAGTGATTGGACATTTTAAGTGTGGTCACTGCAAGGCCTGCGATACCACTGACACAACAAAGATCTTTACGTATAGAGGACACTCGATTACTCTCAGCTCTTTCACTAACTGTAACTCTCTCAATGTGATTTATGGTATTGGTTGCCCTTGCGGCTTACTTTATATTGGACAGACACAACAAAAGGTGAAAGCCAGAATTCTACAACACCATAGCAGAATCCGGTGTAACGTGGCGGGAGCTCCCCTCGTTGAACACTGTATCCTAAAAAATCATAAACCGGATGATCTTAAATGGCTGGTTCTTGAGAAGGTGAAGGTGGGCCCCAGAGGTGGCAATTTATCAGCCATCCTCAATGTGAGAGAATCTAAATGGATGTCTATGATGGACACTGTGGTTAATGGGCTTAATGAACTTGATGGCAGCAACGCCCAATTAGCAGTCCTCCGTATTTAATCATTGGGAACTATATCTGTATATGATATATCTGTTTCTCTCCTCTCCCTAGGTTAAGGGGTTAATGTCTCGTTGACCAATATACTATAATGAGAACTGCTCATGTGCTAAATCTTTCTTAACCTACATGTATACAAATAATATGCGCTACAATGTTTACATGCTCGTCTTGCTTAAAAACTGCAATACTCAATGATTTTGTTGACGCCCATATTAGCGGTCCTTTTAAATTTGATCATTTGGCATTATACCTGGATATGTTATATCTGTTTTTCTTCTTCACCTAGGTCAAAGAGTTATCATCTTGTAAATGTATTGTTCTCTAACTTGCACTAATGAGAAATGAATTTTATTGTTAAATCGTTTTACAACCGATATGTATACAAATTACAATGTTTCTTGTTGGGCCATCAATGCCATCTATGTGGTTTGCTAGATTCTGACGGTCATTTTTAACCTACAGACACATTAACATGCATTACAAGGTTTACACTCCTGTCATTTTCTTGTATTGTAAAACTCAATGACTTTGTTTACTTCGTGACTGCATTTTTCCAACTATAGTCTTTTCTTCATTACGTTTGTTAACCGGCATCTAGCGCCAGCACGGTAACGGAGAACACGCGTTGACCTCGCGTCTCCCTACTTAATAATATGGGCTCCGGGCGCGCCCTTTCCATTCTCAAACTCCCAAGCTGCCATCGGGGCTTTGTACACTGTTCGTGATACCCTGACCTGCCCTTTATGGCTCCTTTTTCTAGTGCGAATTGTCCGCACTTGTTATGTAACATGCTGTGTCAGCTCCCGATACTTTGTTTCGAGCCTGTGCTCCTTAATTAAATAATTTTTTATTCTCTTCGTGATCCTACTGGATTCACGCACAGGACAGAAATGTCTCACCGCAACCCTTTCTAGAATAGCTTTAAGTTTTTAGAGCCAATTTTTTCGATTGTTCACTTCCAGGGTCCCCCCTCTCCTCATTCAACCGATTTTTTCTTTTCCTCTCTCTAGATTTATTCCTTGATGGTGAACTAGCGGTGTTTAATTCTCAGCAGTTCAATCGTCCAAATCACCTGGATTTATTTCCAGGCATTGCTGTTCATTGAAGTTTAAGATACAACCCCAAAGAATTGCGGTCTATGGTAAATTATTTTCGCTTACTATGGGAGCGACCATTTTTTGAACTAATTACCTTGATTTTGTATTTTGATCCACCTAATTTCATTTTAGGTGTTCACCACTCTCTATGACCGTTTGTTACCGCCGAGGAGTTTGAACCCCTCTCTCTCTGACGACCTTCGGACGTCTTAGAGGCCTGTCCTCCGACAGACATGGTAACTTTTGCTGATATTTTAATTTATTTTATTTCCCCTGAATAAGAGATTGATGAGTCTTATACTCATTCATATTTTGTTTCTTCAGGTGCCCATGCTCCCTTTGTGTTTACCCCAGTCCTGATGAAGACCCCACTCCGTAAGGTTACACCCAACACCTACAACACTCAAGGGGTCGAAACGTCGACTCAACATCTTTGGCCAATATCATCAACAGTACATGATGCACTGTGATCATCTCTATATGGCATTTCTCAGAATTGTGGATATTGTGACTATGATTTGATCTGTGTATAAAATACGGCAGAGATTCAAATATGCCGTTCAATTTGATTGTAATTTAGTATATTTATCACTGTGTTAACTTCCTTTCAAATTCCGCACTAATTCACTCACTCCCTTATCCCTCTCTTTGGGCACGTGTTTTACTTTTACAAATTGTTGCTTAAATTGCTGACTCCATTTGAAACATCTTAACTTATTCGATGTGATTAAATGGCATTCGAACTTTTTTGAGCCGTTTGGTCGACTGTGTTTCTTTAATGGTTTGTTTTGAATGATCTGTATGCTGGGACCACTTTTCTCTATACTGTTCTCTACCCAGGTCCCAGTGACTTCATATGGGTTGACCCTTTGCGTTTACTACTTTTGATTAAAGGAGCAATTGTTGATTGATTTATTATATAGAAACAATCAAATCAGTTAAAATATTGTATTATATCATAACAAATTGTTTAAGTTGTTTCCTCCAGGAATATTTCTTCATTCTATATGGAATAAAACACTCTCTGTTGTACATTATAAGGATATCAAAAGTCACAGAGGAGTTTTGCACCTATATACAGGAACGAGGCCAAAGGCTGAGTTCCTTTATAAGTTCATGGAACACTAAGGTGACTTGCAATATCTTTATAATGTATGACAGGAGATACTTTTTTCATTATAATGAGTGCAACTGAAATTACGCCAGTTAAGGTGAACCCAGGAACTTCATTACCTTGCAAAGGGCCTACCTTTTGCAAGTAAATGTAAGGTGAGACCTGGGGAAGGCAAACCTCTGTTCCCCCAGCCAGCCTGGCTCCACACCCAGTGGGAGGGAAGCTACCTCCAGAACCAGTTATGCGTGAACCCAAAAAGGAAGGACTAATTTTCCTAGGCAAGCCTCTGGCACACAGGCTGTGCAAAAGGTATCACTAACAGAATATCAGAAACAGAAATATAGGGTGGGCATAATTTTGTGTCAAAAATATCGAGGACCAAAATATTGAGATGGTAAGTGCAAATAGGTAAGCATAGATTAACTGTTCTTAACTTCATATCTACGTACCTTGAAGATATATATATATATATATATAGATATAGATATAGATATAGATATAGATATCACCTACTGGCGGTCGCCAATAGGTATAGTTAGGACCAAGTTTCCATAGGAAGAACATTTTTTTTTGCTTATAACTTTGGCGTCGTTTGATGAATCTTCATGAAATTTTTCAAACTAATTCTTTGTTCATATCAGCTCCTATGTCAAAAGTTTGGGGGTGATTCGTCAAGGGGGGGCCGAAAAAAAAGGGGGTCCCAAAACATGTTATTCCATCCAATTTACATAGGAAACTTTAGACAAGGCTACATGTTGAACGGGTGAACGGTATTACCCCAAATTTTGCAGGGAGAAGGGTCTTGGTCTAGAAAGCAAACTTTTGCTGATATTTTAATTTATTTTATTTCCCCTGAATAAGAGATTGATGAGTCTTAAACTCATTCATATTTTGTTTGGTGTAAATCCATTCAGTAGTTTTGGAGAAATATCAAAATTTGCAGATATCGATATTTGGGAATTCTGCCATCTGATTGGCTGAGGCGTTACAAGCACGAGCTTGATGCTTATTGGCTGCAAGCAGAGCAAGCGGTTGCAACTAGAAAGTGTGGCAGCCATTTTGTAATTCCGTTGAAACAAGTAAGGGGAAAAAGGGCGAAAAGAGTAGGAAACAGGAGGATAGGAGCACTGTAACCTCTGTGGGGGAGTGCGAAGCGAAGTAGTCACTCCTACCGGACTGAAAGTGCGGTGTTGCTCAGAGTGACATGGTACTGAGATGAGATGCTGCTACACTCGGGAGTGAAACCGAGAGCCTAAACCGTGAGGTCATTGCTGTAAAGTGATGTGCTCTGGTCTTTGTAGCATACCTTTGGAAGTAGTGTTAGTAGGCGTTTATACCATACAGGGAGAGGGAAGCGAACTACTGACCTCTACCGTGTGTTTATACTATACCGGAAGTGGGAAGCGAAGTACTCACGCCTACCGGTGTGAAGACTCGGGGATCAAATCGAGCTGATTGTTGTAAAGTGATGGGCTCTGGGGGCTGTAGCATACTGGCCGCTGTAGTATAACTGTGTAAGTGTGTAAGTAGTGTTAGTATGCGTTTATACTATACAGGGGGTGGGAAGCAAACTACTCACCCGTACTGGTCTGAAGACTCAGGGATTAAACCGTGAGCTCCTTGCTGTAAAGTGATGTGCTATGGGTGCTGTAGCATACCTGTGGAAGTAGTGTTAGTTTGCGTTTATACAATACAGGGAGTGGGAAGCGAACTACTCACCCCTACCGGTCTCAAGACTCGTGGATGAAACCATGAGCTCATTGCTGTACAGTCATGTGCTCTGTGTAGTATTCCAATGTAAGTCATAGTAGAATGTTAGTATGTAATGCTACTATAATATAAGTATGTAATGTTAGAATGTAGGGCTGTCATGAGGGGAATCTTGGGGAGTTTGTACACGGTGCTGGAGAAGACGGTTGCCTTGCTGTCTGGTCCTGTTGGTGGCTGTTTAAGCTGTCTTCTTTTCCTGCAATAAATCTACTTATCGGATCCCCTGCTGTCTTCCTCTTCACTACATAAATTTGGCGACGAGCGGGAGAAGGTAGAAAGAAGGCAGCACTCACGAAGATTTTGAGCTTGCTTGCGTTCTGCTGAAGATCCGTTTTCTTGGTGAAGGTTTCTACTCATCCCAGGGTCGTTGGCTGATCGAACTATGCGATCCTACCTCTGGTAGGATTTATATTTTTTGATTTGGGGCTTCCTCTGCCTCTTCACTACACTCTGGTTGCTGTACTACACGTGTGCAAGTAGTGTTAGTATGCGTTTATATTAATTCTGTAGTTATGCATTAACCAATGCATCATGGCCCTATGGAGCACCACCTCCCAGGCGCAGGTCATACAATGTCCCGGGGTGTGCATCCGTGGGACATTTATGTTTGCTATTAAAGGGCGGGAGCATTGCTTCCACCCTGTGATAGTACATTCTTTGCCTCGTTGAAGCGAGAGGAGGAAAACCTCGTATCGCTTCAATAAAGCGGATCCGGGTGGTAAAAATGGAGAAAAAGAAATGAAGCGGGGTCTCACCCGTTCATTTAAATGAGCCCACTGGTGGGTAATGTTCCGGGGCCAATCCTATTATTATATTGCAGGTTCTCTGCAGCACTGGGGACCTTAACCTCACATGTAAATTAGGTACGGGAGGGCACAGAGACGTTTTGCAGACTAGGGGATCCACCCCCCCCCCCCAGGGTATTGTTTACGAATTGTTCGGGGGTCTTCGAGGCCAACTCAAGACCGGGGATCGGCAACCTCAAGGGCTTTACTTAAATATGCAGGGTGGGCCTCGCCAGTCCTTGAAGCCTCGGTGGCCCTAGGCAGTGCCTTATTGGTTCTGTAATCACATGGGCAGTACTCATGGTGTTATAAAGTGATACACTCATAGAACCCTTGCCATTTTAGAATTACCCAGGCTTCATTTATGTAATAGTCTGTTGGTTTATATTTGGTAGTTGCACCGCAAAATTACAAATGTTTTCCCTCATAACCTCCTATCAACAGCCGATTTTCACAATAAATGTACAGACAAATGTTGTCAGAAAAAGATGACCCATACACTCGCTTATTTATTGGTAAAAAAAGTTACTTATATTAAAGCAACACAAATAAATGGAAACATTACTTTATTCAAACACACAACAGTAAAACATGAAAGAAGTGGGTGGGACTCCTCCGGAAGCAGCGTTCAAAACCTGCAAGAGAAAAAAGAAACATAAGTATGTGTGCCATGTCCAAGAGAAAAAGAAAGGTAGTCAGAATGAAAGGAAGAAAGTGAGAATGGGACAGAGAGAGAGTGGGTGGAAGGGAGGAGGGGAGGGAGAGTCAAAAGAACAGAGGGGGGAGGAGGCAACAGAGCATCAGCCTACTGCACCCAGCCCTCACTGTCCATCACCCGTGTGTCTGTCTTGCCTGCACCTGTGCACTCAGACTGCTGGACCCCAGGCCCTTACCCCGCACTGTGCTCAAATGCAGCTCCTGCACACCGAGGCTTCACTGCTCACCTGCCACAACCGATGTGTCCAACGACGTGCCGGTGCGAGCTCTGACTCCGGGGTGCCTCTCAGGGTGGCACAGCAGGTCTCCAGTCTAGGACGGTGTCTTGATACCACGATGGAAGGCGTCAGAAAGGCCAGAGCATCAGCACCGGTTGAGCACCTGCTGCATGCTTTTTCGTGCAACTAACTCAGTGTCCTGAAAGGGAGAAATAATATAATGGTGGAAACGTCTTATGGTAAATGAAGGTTTATTTCAAGCTTAAGAGAGAACACCAGTTTAGTGCATCCTTCCTTCTTGAAGTACGATCTGTCAACTATTAGTGGTAATCGTGGTTCAAAGAGGAGTTGGAGTGCACGAGAATACACAAGGTTAAATAATAATACATATTATGCAAACGTTCCCATACAAAGGAACAGAGCACATGCTAGAAGCATAATGTGCGCGTGCAATGCAGTGGCGTAAGCCTGTGTGCATGTACACTTAGTAATCAGCTCACTACAGTGCCCCAAAAGCCAACGCCACGTGTCTGTAGGGCAGCGCTGCCCGCTGGCTCAGGCCTACAGTACGGTCCAGCAGGTCCTTAAAATGAGACAGAAATGTGACTGAATGAGGTCAGAGATCACATCATTACGCACGGCAACATCGCTTGTTTGCACCTGTGCACCCAGGCTGATGTACCCCATCCCTCCCGCCGCACCGCGCTCAATTGCAGCCCCTGTGCACCCAGGCCTCACTGCTCACCTGCTGTCATTGGTGTGTGTCCAAACACGACGGCCAGCAGGGTTCACAATTCAGATGTAGTTTTGATTATTGCGCATTGGGATATGCAAGGAGGATGCGGCATATCACCTGAAGCAGTGTGGAAGAACTGGGACATGTGGCGTGGTCGTTATCCTATTTATACGTATGCAAAGTGGGCTGGGCTTGCGTACGACAGCGTAGGGGTATGAATAATTATTCCGGGGACCTCGGTGTTGTTCAGTTCCTGTCTGGCCAGGAAGTGTACTTATGTGTGTGTCCCTGTTGCAGTTTTGACGTCGCACAATCTGCAATTTACATTAATGTAGCATGTACCGGGAGGGCGGCAACTATCGCTAATGAGATGCTGTTCCGAAAACATTGAATGAACAACATCACATGTCGTTGTCAAGCTTGTAGATATGCGCAGACACTCATGTCAATGGTGTGCGGTATTATTGAAAGTGTTGCTATCACGAAGCGCACACATGTGAATGTGCTCGGATAGAGGGAGGATCAGCAGTGAGGCTACGTCATACACAGTGATAACGCTCATTACAGTCAAGCAATGCATGTCAAACGTGAATCTGAAAGTCTCACATATGACACAGTACTATACTGGTAAAGCCTGACAACAGAGCATACTGCAACACAAATCTACACATTACTCTTTACTGTTTGTCACATGTGATCTAGGATGTGCACTCTGCCCGTGGCTGATGATACCCCTTTGAGCCACCAATACCCAGGCCGAAAGGCAGCACAATAATGCACATACACACACACCAGGGGCATCGTGTAACACACATTTGTTTTTTGATGTAACGTTTCAGATGCATGGCTATCACACGTGGACGGCTACTGTACAGAGCATGATTATTGATCAAGATGATTGTTGCATGTTGTGTGTACTATAAGATATGTGTACACAGTAAAAAAGTTTTCAAAAAAGCTCTGTAAGCAGAAGAGATGTCTCTCATCAAATGGTGTAGATAGAATGACTAAAATGGGTGGGGTCCTCTAACTGTTACAATGGGAAATGTTATGAACCAATCAAAAGCTTATTTTTTAAGGTCACATGGCAATCGCGCATCTAGCGCGCAAGGAGGCCGCGCCCGATGCGATTTTGAGAAAATATATTTACCATAATATAAGTTTATTACAGTTAGAAATATATAAATGTGGTAAATATTTTGGATTATCGCTTGCTCTCATATACACTTTAAACTTATTTAGATATAGTTTTGAGACAAAAATAAATAGATGAGGGAATGGCGTACCCGCCGCGATACCATATGTCTATGACGTAACACAGGGCCTGGCAGGTTGCACTCGTCGCATACGGAACGCGCAGCCGGCGCGACCCTATACGTAGATGGCGTAACGCACGTATTGGTACCGCGCAACCATCACACACCAAACTAGGAGCTGGCGCGACCTTATATGATGTTAAGCGGGACACGGTGCTACGAAGCCGTCGTATACGAAATGCGCATCCTTAACGAGTTTCGCAATATGGCGGATAGGATCCGCGTGTAGATGGAGCTTGGTACACTACCGGTACAGGAGTCTAGTTTTCTAAAAAAAAAAAAAAATATATATATATATACATACTTTTTTTTGAAGATGTAAAAAAATACACAATTTTTCAAATTTACAAAAAAAGGATAATAGAGTTCCAAAATATTATTTTTAAAAAATTGAAAAAATATAGTTTTATAAATAATAAAATATGAAATTAACATTTAAAAAACCTTTGAAATTCACTGAAAAAACCATAGGTTTTACAGACGAGAAATTCGCCCGTTATAGTTAGTTGAGCTAACTATAACGCGCGCGCCCGCAATGCACTGGTGATGACGTCACATATTACATCACAAATGACATCACTGATGACATCATTCACATGATAATCTGATGCACATACTGATGGCCTAATATAAACTTTGATACACGCACTCTAAAATCCAGACTACTATTTTTGAAACCATACACACAACAATGCCAGATACTACATACCACCCACTATTTCCTAGGTCTACACTCACATCCACTTACTTATACATGCAGTTACTCATCAATACAGTACTATAATATGCACTCATACACCTATACATATACTCACAGTCCGCCACTCATCCATAGAGTTACTCACACTCCTAGTCATGCAAAGAATCAATCACATAGGCATTTACTCATGTATACAGTTATACACACCAACTGCGTTATTTATACACACACCACATCACTTATTTATGCAGATCCTAACACATACTTACTGTCTTATACAATCACTGATAAAAGCAGACACTCTTTTATACACCCACTCTTCAAATAACTTACTCTCATGTATAGTCATACTCCAACACTCACATATACTGCCTTAAAACATATGTAGTTACTCACACATATACCAGTGAGACATTCATTCACTCACCAACACACCCATACACACACTAACTCACCCATACAGCCCTTCCTGGATGCACATTTTAATCCATACAACCAGTGAATCACGCACTCAGACATGTAAGCATAGAGTCACACACACCCCCACCCACCCATAAAGACACTCAGGCACCCATACAGATACTCAGACAACAAATCAATAACCCATATAGACACTCGTGTAGCTGCTCACCAACCCATGCAGCCGCTTATACACCAACTGAGACACTAATACAGACTTTCACACAGGTTAGTCACTAACCCATACATTCAGTAACGCATATTCAATCACTCACTTATACAGTCAGTCACGCACCTACTAAATAATCCATTCAGGGACTTGTAAATCCACTCTTTCTTCAATACATCTAGGCATAGATATATATGAAAAATATTTAAACTTTACAGAAACACACATTCACTGGATGATGTCATCAGTGATGTCATCAGTGATGTCATTTGAGATGTCATCAGTGATGTCATCAGTGATGCCATCATTGATGTCACTGACCACGTCATGAGTGATGTAATATGTTGTGTCATCACCAGTGCATTGCGGGCGGGTGAGTTATAGTTAGCTCAACTAAGTATAACGGGTGAATTTCTCTGGTTTTATATGAGTCCAATGTCCAACTAACTATAACGTCCCTGAAACCTATGTTTTTTTCAGTGAATATATATATGTATATGCATTAAGGGCTGGAACGTCAAGGGGACCCGAGGAAGCCTTAGGATGCACAAACAAATCGGGACTCTCCATTTGGACATACCGCGCCTTGGTCCTGATTAGCAAATACGCAATGGGGTTAATATCTATTTTGCTTTCCCAACCAAATACCTACCCGGGAACAGTGCTCTCTGGGAACTGTAGCTATGACTGGACTACAGTGGGTGTGCGACCACGTGATCTGGGGTCAGAACGCTCCCACCAATGGGGGTGAGGCAGGACTTTCAAAGGCGTGGGTGGTGCTATACCCTGGTAACAGTGGCATCCGACGAAGGCTACTAACGCCGAAATGCATCATGCCCAAGCTGTCTCAATAAAGACTTCCAAAGATTTCCCTGAGTGGCCTCTTACCTTTCTTCATTGGAGGGGTTTGTGAGTGGATTAATGCGTGCCAGCCAGAGGCGTGAAAGAGGCCCCGTTCTACAAAGTGGCAGGAGCATCACTGGCATCAGCTGCTGCAGCTTTCTTTCGTCCAAGGGATTGGAAAAAGCTCCTGCCCGCCCCGAGTGCAAGTCAAGCCATGAGCTGCTGCCAGGTGCAGCTCGTGATTCTATGAGGAGCTGAATTCACTGTAATTTTCGACTCGCAGTCCGGCCGACACCTGCATTAAGGGCTGAACATCAAGGGGACCCGAGGAAGCCTAAGGACACACAAACAAACCGGTCTATTTTGCTTTCCCCAAGCAATACCTACCCGGGAACAGTGCTCTCTGGGAACTGTAGTTATGACTGGACTGCAGTGGGTGTGCAACCACGTGATCTGGGGTCAGAACGCTCCCACCAATGGGGGTGAGGCAGGACTTTCAAAGGCGTGGGTGGTGCTATACCCTGGTAACAGTGGCATCCGACGAAGGCTACTAACGCCGAAATGCATCATGCCCAAGCTGTCTCAATAAAGGCTTCCAAAGATTTCCCTGAGTGGCCTCTTACCTTTCTTCATTGGAGGGGTTTGTGAGTGGATTAATGCGTGCCAGCCAGAGGCATGAAAGAGGCCCCGTTCTACAAAGTGGCAGGAGCATCACTGGCATCAGCTGCTGCAGCTTTCTTTCGTCCAAGGGATTGGAAAAAGCTCCTGCCCGCCCCGAGTGCAAGTCAAGCCATGAGCTGCTGCCAGGTGCAGCTCGTGATTCTATGAGGAGCTGAATTCACTGTAATTTTCGACTCGCTGTCCGGCCGACACCTGCATTAAGGGCTGAACATCAAGGGGACCCGAGGAAGCCTAAGGACACACAAACAAACCGGTCTATTTTGCTTTCCCCAAGCAATACCTACCCGGGAACAGTGCTCTCTGGGAACTGTAGCTATGACTGGACTACAGTGGGTGTGTGACCACGTGATCTGGGGTCAGAACGCTCCCACCAATGGGGGTGAGGCAGGACTTTCAAAGGCGTGGGTGGTGCTATACCCTGGTAACAGTGGCATCCGACGAAGGCTACTAACGCCGAAATGCATCATGCCCAAGCTGTCTCAATAAAGGCTTCCAAAGATTTCCCTGAGTGGCCTCTTACCTTTCTTCATTGGAGGGGTTTGTGAGTGGATTAATGCGCGCCAGCCAGAGGCGTGAAAGAGGCCCCGTTCTACAAAGTGGCAGGAGCATCACTGGCATCAGCTGCTGCAGCTTTCTTTCGTCCAAGGGATTGGAAAAAGCTCCTGCCCTCCCCGAGTGCAAGTCAAGCCATGAGCTGCTGCCAGGTGCAGCTCGTGATTCTATGAGGAGCTGAATTCACTGTAATTTTCGACTCGCAGTCCGGCCGACACCTGCATTAAGGGCTGAACATCAAGGGGACCCGAGGAAGCCTAAGGACACACAAACAAACCGGTCTATTTTGCTTTCCCCAAGCAATACCTACCCGGGAACAGTGCTCTCTGGGAACTGTAGCTATGACTGGACTACAGTGGGTGTGCGACCACGTGATCTGGGGTCAGAACGCTCCCACCAATGGGGGTGAGGCAGGACTTTCAAAGGCGTGGGTGGTGCTATACCCTGGTAACAGTGGCATCCGACGAAGGCTACTAACGCCGAAATGCATCATGCCCAAGCTGTCTCAATAAAGGCTTCCAAAGATTTCCCTGAGTGGCCTCTTACCTTTCTTCATTGGAGGGGTTTGTGAGTGGATTAATGCGTGCCAGCCAGAGGCGTGAAAGAGGCCCTGTTCTACAAAGTGGCAGGAGCATCACTGGCATCAGCTGCTGCAGCTTTCTTTCGTCCAAGGGAATGGAAAAAGCTCCTGCCCGCCCCGAGTGCAAGTCAAGCCATGAGCTGCTGCCAGGTGCAGCTCGTGATTCTATGAGGAGCTGAATTCACTGTAATTTTCGACTCGCAGTCCGGCCGACACCTGCATTAAGGGCTGAACATCAAGGGGACCCGAGGAAGCCTAAGGACACACAAACAAACCGGTCTATTTTGCTTTCCCCAAGCAATACCTACCCGGGAACAGTGCTCTCTGGGAACTGTAGCTATGACTGGACTACAGTGGGTGTGCAACCACGTGATCTGGGGTCAGAACGCTCCCACCAATGGGGGTGAGGCAGGACTTTCAAAGGCGTGGGTGGTGCTATACCCTGGTAACAGTGGCATCCGACGAAGGCTACTAACGCCGAAATGCATCATGCCCAAGATGTCTCAATAAAGGCTTCCTCAATGGAGGGGTTTGTGAGTGTGTGTATATATATATATATATATATCATCAAGGTACATTTATGTGGAGTTATATATAGTAAAACTTTGCTTACCAATAGAAACTTACCTACACAATATTTTTGTCCTCAATATTCTTGACACAATATTTTGTCCTACAATATTTCTGTTTCCGATATTCTGTCTAAACACCATACAAAAGGGAGAATGGTTTCCCCATCTTGTATTTTAGAAGTAAGGTGCACTGTGGGAGTGTTTCCAGAGTGGCAAACAGGAAGTGCTGCAAAAAGTGGGTAGGGTTGTCCGTGAGAACTTTTACCCCACTGGTTAGGGAGGAGCCAGGAGTCACCTTCACCCACTAGCTCTGCCAACCATAAATGTAGCACCCAAGACACCCTCATTAGAACACTCTATGGACCTGTAGAAGATCAGAAGAAGAACTGCACCCTCTATTTGAAACCTGTGAGGAGACCTGAAGGGCTGGACCTGCTCCCACTTGTACCCAGGACAATGAAGTGGACTAAGTGTCAGTTGGCTGACCTCCTTTAAGGTTATAGGGGCACAAGCTGCAAGGGGTCTTATTTCTGAAGGGTCCAACTGACCAGTTGCAACTGGACCTAAACCCTAATGGTGGCCACCATAGGAGCGAATACTAACTCCTAAGTGTTTGTCAGACTGTACTTCCCCTACAATAGCTGAAAAACCTGTGGGAAGAATTCTAACATCCAGCTGCCAGAGGACCCTAACCAAACAACGAGTCAATCCATTCAAGGTGGAACTTCGTTGGGCTGACGAAATAGCTTTCTTCTGCTTGGAGTTTTTCTATTGCAGCAAATCTGTTTCAGTGGGCCCTCAGCGGGAAGGTATCTGGCATTGTGGAACTCATCACTGGATACAGCCTGCAGCCTTGTCCTGCTCCAGGATTCTAAGCTACGAAAAAGAGACTACGGACTAGATTTTGAGTTTGGCAGATGGGACACTCTGACACAAACGTGATGGTCCAGTCAACAGTAGTACAAGTGCCATAGGATATAATGCATATGAAATATGGTGGATGGGATATCCGTCACATTTGTTAGTGAGTATCCCATTCTCCAATGTCTAAATCAGGCCCTAAGTCGAAACGTAGAAATCTTGCATGGGCCAAGGCATGAAAAGTATCTGACAGATAATTTGAACTTTTCCAACTCTGAGCTTTCCCACCGAAATAACGCTTTCAGTAGGACCCCATCCAACAGCTATTTGACTTTGAGAAGACTTCCTTGAATAATCTGCAATGCTGCCCTGCTGGAGGATTTTGACTAACATTTCAGAGGATAAGTCCCAAAATCTTTGACTGAGGCAACACTGCTGGACATAACTGACTCTTGCTCCATAGCATTCAGTCTGAAATCATGTCTAGTTTTTGCTCACCACAAACATTGGCTTCTGATTCGTATTTTACTACTGCTTGGTGCTTTTTCTCTTAAATCTTAAAAAAAAACATATCTTCGGTCCCCCTTATTGGATTATTATTATTTAGAAGCCATTTTTCGTATTACATGTCCCACTTATGAATTGGAGATTTTTATTGTGTTATGTAAATTTTTAAACTGTTTTGATACTTCTAAATCCTTTACATATTTTCTCAGAGTTAAGCCTGTGTGCTGTGTGCAGTTACTACCAGGGTTTGATCTCCAATATAAATTATTGGGTTAGTGACTTTATTACTTGTGGTGGACTAACATTCATTCCAACTAATAATTCACTTTCCCACACAAAGTTAAAAAAAACATGTCACTCAAAAGACTCCCACTCAAGCCTGTAACTGCTGTCAGCACCTTATTGATGCCCTCAACCTCTCCCCATAACCTTATATTCCTTCTGCCTAACTTCAAGCTTTTTGCCTCCTTTTTGCCTCCATAAACAGTCTTTTATCCTACCTAAACGTAACCTTTTGCCTCCTTTTTGTCTCCATAAAGTATTTTTTCCCACCTAACTTAACCTTTTACCTCCTTTTTGTCTCCATAAACAGTCTTTTTTCCCAACTAAACGTAACATTTTGCCTCCATAAACCTTGCTTTCCTCTCGCCTAATAAAACTTTGGCTCCTTTTTGCCTCCTTAACCTTGTTTTTCTACCACCTATTCGTGACCTTCCCTCCTGCCAATTGTGACTCTTTTCCCCCTGTTTTGCAACATTCCATATTTTTCCTAAGTGTGTTTTTTGATTCCCGCCTAAACGTAACCTCTTTAGCCCTCCCATTCCCACCTTCTCCTAACCCCGCCCCCTCCCAGGAACCTACTTAATGGAGGCCGGAGGTCCCAGGGCCAGCTCATTCCACTCCTGCAGGATAAGCACCCGCTCAAGCCTGTGACTGCTGTCAGCCAGACACCTCACTGCTGCTCTCAACCTCTCCCCATAACCTTGTTTTCCTTCTGCCTAACTTTAAGCTTTTTGCCTCTTTTTTGCCTCCAAAACTGTCTTTTTCACGCTTTAACTCAACCTTTTGCCTCCACAAGCAGTCTTTTTTACCTGCCTAAATGTAACCTTTTACCTTCTTTCAGCCTCCATAAACAGACTTTTTTCCAGCCTAAACTTAACCTTCTGCCTCCTTTTTGCCTATATAAACAGTCTTTTTCCCACCTAAACATTAACCTTTTGCCTCCATAAACATCTTTTTCCTGCCTAATTTGCTCCCATAAACAGTCTTTTTTCTCACCTAAACTTAACCTTTTTTGCATAAATACATAAACAGATTAAGGTGCATCAAGCGATAATTTGTGTATCATCAAATGAAAAGTCCAAAACAGTCACAATATTTATTCCTTTTCAATCTTCTTTTATTGTAAATCTTTCATTACATTTGGCTGCCAAAATATTTGACTTGATGATACACAAATTATCACTTGGTGCACCTTAATGTTTTTATGCAAGTTCCTTTACACCTTGACAGCGGGTGTACATGTGTGCACAATCTGGAAAAAGATTCCTGTTTAATTACAATAGGGGATATATAAGTTAGGTGCGGCAAGTCAAAAAGATCTGCTGTCTTTGTTGGATACAGTATTAAACTTAACCTTTTGTATTCTTTCTGCCCCCAGAAAAATTCTTTTTTTATGCCTAAACATAACCTTTTTGCTTCTTTTTTGCCTCCATAAACAGACTTTTTTCCCACCTAAACTTAACCTTCTTCCTCCTTTTTGACTACATAAACTGTCTTTTTCCTGCCTAAACTTAACCTTTTGCCTTCTTTTTGCCTACATAAACAGTCTTTTTCTCCCTAAGCATTAACCTTTTGCCTTCTTTTGCCCCCATGAACAGTCTTTTTTCCTGCCTAAACTTTACATTTTGCCTCTTTTTTGCCTCCATAAAAAGCCTTTTTTCCTGCCTAAACTTAACCTTTTACCTCCTTAAACAGTCATTTTCCCGACTAAGCGTAACCTTTGTACCTCCATAAACAGTCTTTTTTCTTTCCTAAACGTAACCTTTTGCCTTCTTTTTTGCCCCCATAAAGTCTTTTGTATTCCTTAACTTAACCATCAGCCTCCTTTTTGCCTACATAAAGTCTTTTTTTCTGCCTAAATTTAAACTTTTGCCTCCTTTTTGCCTCCATAAACAGTCTTTTTACCCGCCTAAACGTAAACTTTTGCCTCCTTGTTGCCTCCAGAAAAAGTCTTTTTATCTTCTTAAACGTAACCTTTTTGCCTCTTTTTTGCCTCCATAAACAGTCTTTTTTCCTAACTAAACTTAACCTTTAGCCTCCTTTTGCCTCCATAAAGTATTTTTTCCTGCCTAAACTTAACCTTCTGCCTCCTTTTTGCCTACATAAATAGTCTTCTTTTCCCTCTAAGCTTTAACCTTTTGCCTTCTTTTGCCCCCATAAACAGTCTTTTTTCCTGCCTAAGTTTAACCATTTTCCTCCTTTTTGCCTCCAGAAAAAGTATTTTTCCTGCCTAAACGTAACCGTTTGCCTCCTTTTTGCTTCCATAAACAGTCTTTTTTCCTGACTAAACTTAACCTTTAGCCTCCTTTTGCCTGAATAAAGTCTTTTTTCCCACATAAACTTAACCTTCTGCCTCCTTTTTGCCTACATAAACAGTCTTTTTTCCTGCCTAAACATTAAACTTTTGCCTTCTTTTTGCCCCAATAAACAGTCTTTTTTCCTGCTGAAAAGGAACCTTTTGCCTCCTTTTTGCCTTAAGAGAAAGTATTTTTGACCCACCTGAACTTGACCTTTTTGCCTCTTTTTTGCCTCTATAAACGGTCTTTTTCCCGCCTAAACGTAACATTGCCTCCATAAATAGTCTTTTTTCCTGCCTAAACGTAACCTTTTGCCTCTTTTTTGCCTCGAACCACCCCCTCTCGAAACCCAGCCCATACCCACTGACAAAAGAGAAATCCAATGCCTCCTGATAAACCCCCGATCACTCCACAAACACGCCACAGAAATCTGGGACCCCATCACCTCCTTCACCACTGACATCATCTTCCTCACTAAGCCATGGCTCAATCCTACTTCTGCATCGGACATCGCTGTTGCCGTTCCCAGCGGCTACAAGATCATACCCCAAGACTGAGTCAAAAAATACAGAGGTGGTATAGCTATCCTCCACAAAGAGTCCCTTCACTGCACAACAGCTGCCGAAAAACACCACCCCATTATGGAACACCTCAATTTAAAAATCAATACAGACAGCAAGCTCACCATCAAGGGTACACTGGCATAATGCCCACCAGGACCACGCCGCGCCTTCTGCAAGGACATCTCCGACTTCCTAGCCCCCTTGGCCATTTGCTCTGAGAACTTAATCTTCCTCGGAGGCGTGAATTTTTACATCGACCACCCAAGCGACACAAACACAGCAAACTTAATAGAGAGCATGAACAACCCCGGCCTCACCCAAATCGTCACTGACCCACATAGCTGGGCACACTCTGGACCCGATCTTCACAGCCAGCAACAGAATTAAATACAGCCACACCACAGAGAACACGTGGTCCGATCATCCTCATCTCCATCTCCACCACCCCTAACACCGCCACCGACCAGATCAGCACCGCCCATAAGAGCTGGTGCAAGATAACAGAAAATCTATGGACCAAAACCCTCAACACATCCCCTTGTACATAACTGCTGACCTCAAAGTGGCCGCCCAAAATTTCAACACCTAGATCACCGAATGCACCGACATAGTCGCACTTCTCAAACCTGCAAAACAAGGCAGACCCTCCAAACACACCAGCTGGTGCACTCCAGACCTAAAAGCCTCCAAATGCAGTTGCAAACGACTAGTCCTAAATATCACTTACATAAATATAATTCCTTTAGGTGTAGATTTTCTATTAATAACTTCAATGCACCAATAGTTTATGTAAACAATAGTTAGGACACTATTGCTGCCAGATGATATTTTGATCACTGTATTCTGGTACCATACTGTTGACTGCAGCTGTTGCTTGTTTATCAAACTCCCTACCACTTGACCTGAACCAAGTGATTCTCCTCCAATTCTGAAAGAACTGAAAAACGTTGGGCTTTATTCATAAAGGTAATTGTGGTCGTAAATATAAGTTTAGGATCTAATATACATTTGGTATTCTTATCAGCAATCCACAAAGGGATCCCTGGAGCCCTTAAATCTATTTAGTAAAGCTGATTTGTCTCTCACAAGTGTGGAGAATTCTGCAATATTAAATCCCGTTCAAGGGGTGGGAAGGAAGTGTTTCAAGGTGCGGTTTACCTTGGAAGTTTGGGATGCCCACAAAAGGCACAAACATGTGGGTTTGTGGTGAGTCAAAATACTTTCATTCAATGCCTTTCTACCTTGAAAATGGCCATAGAATTACTTCAGACAAGGGCTGGAATAACTCGTCTTCCAGGATGAAAAGAGGAACAGGAATCTCCCTTACTTGCTTGGGACGTACATGTTTTTATCACACAGGAAACAAATTTGCATTTTCACCGGCAGCTATTGCATAGAGGTGTAATAAGAGACTTTGGGGGAAAATCCCAAAACATTTCCAGAAGTATCAGTGAAAACATGTGCCTAGCACAGCTTTCCAGGTGCACTTCTGGGAGTGTTTGAGAATTCCAAAAAAAGGTAAAAGTACTTATTGGCAGGAATCTACATTACTGCCCGTTATTTTATGTTTTTCTTTGTGAATCGGGCCAATTCCTTTCAGAATTTAACTCAATAATGCTTTTTTGTCATAGTTCTTATTAGAGAAGCTGTCTTGTCAATATAAAAATAAAAAAACATTGGCTAAAGCAAAAATAGTGTTTTTGTCTCAAAACATCACACATTGGTAGACATTGGTAGTTTCTGACACTGAACAGAACAACTTTGTGTGTGCATGTGCTCTTTGAGAAAGTAAAACCAAAAGGTCTTGGCTACTGCCAGACCTAAACAAGCATTGGCATAGCCAATAGGTCTCGCCTTTGGGACCTTATAAGTGTTTAGCCATGCAACAGTTGCATAACTAAATACTTATAAGGTCCCAAAAGCGATATGGTCTGGGACTACCGAATTTCCCCCTCCCCCCTGCGCATAACCACATTTCTAATGATGGACATGAGAAGGGATTTCTTTTGGAGGCGGGGGTCGTACAACCCCCGGCCGTATTTATTAAAATATGCAAACAAAATTAAAATTTTGAAATAAACGATATTTACACAATTATACGCAGAAACATAACACGACATTTGATTACAATTCATATGCACAGATATCAGATGGCTAACCTTAACATATCTCTAATTCATAGTTTGCCTATCCGAATCTAACATAAGGATCATAATCATACATTAATAACTTTCTGCGTATCCTATTTGGGCCTACGGCAAAGTCGCTAACTGGTGTCAGATCCTTATCAATTAGCCACACCCTCCCATAAGAGTTGCGCAAGCGCTGAGGGCCCGCTTACCGAGAGGGTACTTCCTCCCTCCGGTTACCCCCATACGTTCCCTGACTCCATTCAAATTTAGGGGTCTTGCACTCTGTGCCATTTAGTGACGTCCATGCCAGTGCGGGGTGGCCAACCAGCCTAAAGAAAGCGTGACTCCCCCCTTTCCCTGCACCCATCCAGCCAACCGGATGTACCGCCCCTGGAGTTATAGGAGAGACCCCTTGTCCCTCCCCCTGGGCGACCGCATCCGAGAATGGGGCCGCCCCCTAAGGACCTTAAATTTACTGCTCACCAGTCATGACCTTACCGCCTGACCACGGAATAGCAATAAATACGACGATTGATGACCTGTAAACGGGAAAAACGCCTAAGGAACAAAACCACACCGTCAACTTCATTACCCAATGACCATATTGCTCCAGGGGATGGAGGGTGGGTAATAAAAGTTAGCAGCCTCCCAGAGGCTGCGTGCTGGATGCCTGAGAGCGCGGGACAAAGAGTCCGAGTCCCGCGCTCCCCGGCCTTTTATTCTTTGTACCGGGGGCAGGCCAGTTCTAACTAGCCTGCCCCCTGACCCCCTTGACCCGAACAAAAGTTAGCAGCCTCCCAGAGGCTGCGTGCCGGATGCCTGAGAGCGCGGGACAAAGAGTCCGAGTCCCGCGCTCCCCGGCCTTTTATTCTTTGTACCGGGGGCAGGCCAGTTCTAACTGGTCTGCCCCCCCTTGACTCGGAAGCGCCCTAAACGCTTCCGGGCCAAGGGTTCGCCACCACCAGCCAATCCCCACCACGGCGCGTCCACCGCGTCATACTGACGCGGTGGAACGCGCCGGGCCGGGCGAGCAGGCGAGGGGGGGAGGGGGTCGGTGCCCCACCATATCTGCGGCGGGGCCGAAACCGGCCCGCCTTTCTCGACCTATTGGCTATGCAAAGCGGCCATGCGGCCGCGAAAGTTAAAGTGATCGCGATCACGGTCAAACATCAAAGCGGCCGCAAAACCGAAAGTAATCGCGGTAAAGCGCGGCACGCGCGCCCGCGCACAGGCACTTTGGCTCTAGGCTGGCCTGGTAGCACTTTTTGGAGCCCTCTCAATCAGTCTCGCCAGACCAGCGCATGCGCTGGGTCAGGCGAGACCTAAAAAAGGGCATTCAGAGATATCCAGTTATTTGAAACAATGATTGCTAACACATTGTGGTTATATATTTATATCATAGTTTTCCTATTGGAAAAAGAGAACCACAGTTGCATAATTATAATGCCAAATAAGGTTATGGGAGCTATCCATAAATTAATGTAGTGTACAACATTCAAGTCTGCAAACGTTAAAGCAAGAATATTCTGAAAATTGAAATCTTCGCCTTCCTGTACATGTGCTGTGCACTAAACAGAGAGCATTATTTGCCTTTGTTCACTTGGCTCCTTTTAGCGTCCCTTTCCTGTCTCTATTGGCTACCTCTTTGTGACATCCCCCCCACCCACCCTCAACACATCTCCCCACCCATCCTGAACTTTGTACAGCTCCCTGGTGTGAGAAAGAAGATTTTTATAGAAAAGCACACATTGCACTTTCTTTCAAGTGCCAAGAGTTACTGGTGAGGAGCACACCCCTGTCAAAACTAGGTAGAGCCGCTTGGGCAGTGTGCTCACATTCAAAGAGGGCATGGTAAAGAGAAATCAAAATGAGCAGGATCAGAGTTTGGGTGTAGTGAATTGTATAAATTTCAGACACTATATTAAAGAATAATCATGACAATGTCATAAAACATATTGGCCATGTTGCCAAGAAGGACAACCTTTTTATGTACATAGCCACACAGTTTTAGCCCCCACCTGAATGATGTATAGCTATTTTGAATATACTCTCTACAGTTGTGAGTATAGCCCACATAAGGGACATTATACATCTCATTTTCACATTTCTTTGGTGTTTTTCTATCCACACTAAATCCATCTCATTGCTTGTGCACTGGTATTTACAGGGTACACGCATGTTGTGCGCACAATATGGAATGGGTTTTATGTATGGTTTCCCTCTTGGGTAAGCGTTAACCTTCTTTACGTCTACGGCTCTCTTTGTTCGTGTATGGCACTCTTTCTCAACATGTATGTTTATTGTTAATTGAGCAACCCTTGTGTTGATTCATTTGCTCTCCTATAGAACCTCTCTCTGGACACTGCTAAGTTCCTTCCCTCCCCACTGTTCTTTTAAAAATGTTTCTCCCTAATAAAGGTGTGACCCATATGTGGGTCCTCACCAAAACGCGCGTCGGTGCACACCTAAGATTGGAACCCATGGACCAAACTTTTTTGAACTGATTAATGATGGTACTTCATTCAATCAATCAATCAGAGGTTTATAAAGCACGCTACGCACCTGTGAGGGTCTCAAGGCACGGGGGCACAGCTCCGGATCATTCAAAGAGCCAGGTCTTGAGGTCCTTCCTGAATGTGTGCAGGGTCGGGGAGCGTCTGATGTTCACAGGGAGCTCGTTCCAGGTCTTGGCTGCGATGTAGGAGAAGGCTCTCCCACCTGTTCTGTTTCTGCAAATGTGGGGGACCTCTGCCAGGGCGAGGTCGGCGGAGCGGAGGTTGCTCTTGGGTACATGGAAGGAGACTCTCTCGTTGAGGTATTTGGGTCCGATGATGTTGAGGGATTTGTAGGCATGGGTGAGGAGTTTGAAGGTGACCCTCTTCTCGACGGGGAGCCAGTGGAGGTCTTGTAGGTGTTGGGTCATGTATTCATGATGCAGTGTCCCGAGGACGAGTCTGGCTGTGGCGTTCTGGATGGTCTGGAGTTTGTGTAGAAGAGTTCTGTTGATTCCGGTGTATAAGGCGTTGTCGTAGTCCAGTCTGCTGGTTATGAGCGCATAGGTGACAGGCCTTCTGCAGTCGGGGGGGATCCATTTGAAGGTGTTGCGGAGGATGCGCAGGCAGTTGAAACTGGTGGAAGTGACGGCGTTGATCTGGCGGTTCATGGAGAGGGAGGAGTCATTGATCTACAATGAAATACATTAAATGTATGGAAGATTTATATGATAAGTACCCATAAGTGTACTGGACAAGGGATTGTGATCTTAGTCCTTTTGATTCTTCATAACAATGTTTTTACAGATGTTTGTTGTTATGTAGTAGTTTGTAGTATGATTGTTTGGTTTGGGAGGTAGTGTACGAATATTCTCAGAGCGAGTGTGTTTCTTTAACAGTTGAGTTTTTATTATATTTGTACCCTATGGGACACTGTATACATTAACATTTTGTGTCTACTTGAAAAGCTTTATATCAAATATGGAAAATTTGGAATAAAAATGATGTTTGATATTTTATGTAAAATTATTTGAATTCCGTCTTTTTGTGTATCAATTTGTTGAATCACTTGGCTCGAGTGTGACACATTAGCGATTAAAATTGTGGCAAGATATTCTGCAACTTTATTTAATCAGGCAGGTTGTTCATTTTGTTTCAGTTGGGGTTTTCATAGCCCTGTTTTCCCTGTCTGTGTATGTATTTGAACAGGGGCCCTCTTCTTTGATGATGGAAAACTTTGATGCCTTTTGAGTAGTATCAGAGTTTTTTTCGATGGAAAAAATAAGATGAGTGTGGTCCACTCAAGAGACCACACTAGTGTCAAAAGATTGAAATATGGAAGTCAATGGTGCCATATTCACATTAAATTAGGTGGGACTTAGGGAAAATGCCTGGGGAACACCACATCAAAGTAAAAAGCAATTCCAGAGAAGAATTGGGATAGAGATACTGATTAGGGTCTATTACTAAGGAAAGACTTTGACTTCAGTGTGGCAGTGCTGGAGAAGTATTTTGAGGGACACTGTATCCAATGATGCCAAGAAGTTGAGTAATATTGAGTATTATCAAAGCTGCACTCTTTTATTGTAGTGAATCCAAGAGTCTAGGCAATCGAAAAAAAATGTTTTCACATGGGAAACCTACTTTCTCTCCTGGTTTACGATTATGGTTGGGTGGTACCTAAAAACGACTCAAAAGAAAGCCACATCTGACTTTTGCCCAGAAGAAGCATTGTATTAACGTTCAAAGTCCATCAGATGCTCCAGTTTTATCTATTGTTAAACCAAAATTCCATCGCTCCTTAATCTATGGGTTAGTTTATCACCCAGGCAAATTGTGAATCTAACTAAATAAGGCACAATGTTCAGTTTATAGACCACATTTTGGGTTGCCATCCTTCAAAATCCAGGTGCAGGTCTGAGTAAACTTTAACCTTTTGTGACAAACTCTCATGTTGGCAGCCTAGCTCCTAAAGACCAGCTTCAGGTTCTGCTTCATACCCCCAGATGTTTTGAAAGCTCAGGTTTGGGAGAAACTTGCCTCACATCCTAATAATCTGCAGAATTCTTGGTCTCTGCTTTGTTTGAGATCAGCGTTGGTTGATTTTTGAGCTGTATGGCTGTGGTAGTACTTAAAGTTTACGAATGAACTGTGTACAAACGTATGCTTGAATCTTCTACGGCCAGTTTGTTAGTAACCCTGAATAGGAAGCATTTAGAGCAATCAGCCAAGTTTCATTCAATTGGCTTACTCTAAAAAAGTATCTTAGGTTTAATTTCTTCCCACTGGGTGTCTTTAGATCGTCCCGACAGGCATACAACATTATTTCTTCACAAAGAAGACACAACGATCAGAGAACAGAATCATAATAACACCTTATTAGTCCCTGTCCTACCCCACTGCTTTCTCGCAGTGCGAGGAGCATAAACATAAAATGGTAAAAACGTTTAACTATTACCATTTTATGTTAGCGTTGTGGGCGGGTGGGTGTCCGTAGCTGCTCTACTCTCCGAGCAGGGCAGGGAAGGAGTGGTGTGCCTACTCCTGAGTGTGCTTAGACTGTTTGGTGGGCCCTCTAGGGCTGTCCAAACCAGTCATGCGCACTCTGCCCTTCTCCATGCAGGCCTCAAGGTAAGTTTAAATGTATTTATTTCTAATTAATATCCCACCTGTGTGACCTCCCACGCGACCCCCCTCCCAATGCGACCCCCCTTCCCCGCGCAACCCCCACGCGCCCGCCCCTGCGCCTGCTCTCCCACCCGTGAGCCATGCCGGCTACGACTGCTGTCCTGTTGTAGTGTTTGAAAATAAATGTACGCTTTAGTCACATTTTATTATGCATGTGACATGAAGGCACTATGCTGAGTTTGAATCAGTGGCTAATTTGTAAAAAAATAAATTCCAGGGCTCTCATCAGGAGGCAGCTTGCACCAGTCCCTTTCGCCTGTTAGCGCTGCCTAAAACAGAACCAACTACTATCCATGAAAGTGCGGCAAGGATGTACTTAATGGCCAGAGCTGTCAACTTTTGAGCTGGGAAACTAGGTTTGAATCTTGGTGTCGGCTCAACATCTTGTGATTCTGGGCATATTACTTAGTCTCCATGTTACATGAATGTGTCCTTAACTGGTGCTCATGAAAAGTGCCAGTGCTGAGCACAGAAAACCACTGGCCCAAATTAAGCAATGGATTAAATGGAACTAATTTCCAATTGACCCGAAAAGCGATAATGGGTTTTGATGTTATTTTGGGGGTATCAGTTTTGCCTGTAATTAAGATTTTAAATTCAGGTTGTTGACTTTAACTAGTTTTTTTTAACTTTTGTAACAATGAACTGAACAATTAATTTATGTGTGAGGAAATGACATAATTCACCATTGTAGGTTTATTTTATTATTTAAAGTTTTGATTACAAGATGTTTTAAGAATATGTTATCTTTTAAGGAAAGGCTTTGTTCATTGGCATTCATAATCAAGTAACAAAAAATATACTTTTTAATTGTATACTGTTGAGACTGATTTTTACTAGCCTTTGATAAACATGACATAGTTATATGCAGCTCTTTCCCCCCTGTTTGTAGATGTGCCCCAAACTATGCTGAAGCAACCACAAGCTAAGTGACACTTTACAAACAGTAAATAAATAAATACATCAAAAGGGGCATATTGTGTGATGTGACTGGCAGAAGGAACATGGAAACAGTTAAAAATCGATTATATTACCAAATTATGCTGCAGGAGAGGAACAAATTATATGTCAAGAAAAGGCAAACATGGCACATTTTGTGGCAGTATTCATTCATTAGTTTATCATTTTTATGTTTAGTTTGACCCCATCTGTTTCCAGACCTTATGCGATCAACACAAATAAAGAGCTTTCAGGGTACTTCTGATGGGGAGGCTTAAGGCCGGATTTCGAGTTTGGCAGTGCAGCGCCGGGTCCGCTCCTTCGCCGCACAGCCGAACCCATAATCGGGCCGCCCACCAGATTACAAGTGTTTCTCGTGTCTGGCGTTTTTGTTTTTTTTAACATTCCCAAGGCAGTGCCTCAGAAGATGGGCACCACAATGGGAACGCCAAAAACAGTTCCTGCACAGCACAGATTGTGAAGTCCATGCTGTGCAGGAACTGAGGTGCATGCACACTTGGGGGCACATGTTGTCCCCCCCTGCATGCACCCCATGGCCCTGAGGCACAAGGAGACCCTGTAGGACCCCCTTTGTTTCCTCTCGGCTACGGTTTTCATGGAGGAAGAACTGCAATGACAACAGTGGTGGAGAGGAAACTTGTAATATACTTGGCGGGAACGCATATTGAGGCCTCAAGATCGGCGCCACACCACCAGGGAACAGCAGTACCCAGGTAGCTGCTGTGGGGCAATACCGCCCTAATTGTAATTGGGCGTTCGGAAGTCTGCCACTACTGTGCCCCTGCGAGTCGACTCGTAATCGAGCCCTAAGGCCCTACCCACAATATGGTATCCTGAGTACAGCATTTGATTGGCCTGAAGTTGTGTGCTTCCCCTGAAAAGAGTGCTTGTTTTGAACTTTTTGGATTGCTGCAAAGCTTGCACTCTATACAGCAGGATTGAGTTGGTTATGATGGAAAGCCAATGATCATGGGTATAGGCCTGATATGTTTAATATTATGATAAAAGCAGTAGTCCTGACATATGTTAACATCAATCCACTAAAGGGTGGATAGTTATTAATCTGTATAAAAGCATGCAGT
Source organism: Triturus cristatus (assembly GCF_964204655.1). Classification (NCBI taxonomy): domain Eukaryota; kingdom Metazoa; phylum Chordata; class Amphibia; order Caudata; family Salamandridae; genus Triturus; species Triturus cristatus. Next base: position 531,350,990 of record NC_140586.1, read on the forward strand.
GAAGGATTGTGTTACATGGAATCTCTCACATTACTGTTATAGGGAATGGTTTTGTTGTTGATTACCCCCTGTGACCAGCAGTGGACACAGAATATTTGCTCTGTGAAAAACATTGTTAGGTCCTCTTAGGTGAGATAGTATTTTGCTTAGCCAAATTTAATTTTGCATATCTTTAGAATTTTATGACTGTGTACCTGATGGTTGTCTTGTGGGAAAGTGTATGTTCAAATCATTACACCGTAGTAATCACATTGTGCTACAGGTTATAGACAGGTATTTTGCTACATGTAATCTCACAAATTACTGTAGTAGACAAGAGTTTTGGTGTGGCCACCCACTCTGATAAACAGCAAGGGTTTCCATTGCAATGGTTCTTGTTAGACCCTACTGAGAGGGGTTGCGTAGTGTTTTGTCTGGTCTACGGACACCCCTATATGTCTGGGTGAGTACAGAAATAGCACAACCCTCCCGTTCACAGGAAAACAGTGAAAACGCTTTGTTGTAATCAAGCATTACTAAAGCTGGAGCGTGACAAAGGCAGTCTCTCAGCTCCAAGAAGGAAATCAAGCAGTCATTATCCCAGGGTACCGGATCACTCACATCTTTGCTTGTTAGCATTTGCAAGGGCTTTGCCTTCAAGAAGAAGTTTGGGATCCATTGTCGGCAGTAGCCAATCATTCGCAAAAGCTTCCTGTCTCCTTTTGTGTAGTAGGCGAATGCATTTTCATGATAGCCTTTACTCGTTCTGGCGACACCTTCCTCTTGCCCCTCTCAATGCGATGACCAAGTACTGAACATCAATCAAACAGTAATGAAGCTTGTTCGGCGACACCTTGTGTCCATTTTCAGCCAAATGATTCACTAAGGAAATGGTATCGTCCCTGCAAGCCTCTCATGTCTCAGATGCAATTAGCAGAACATCTATATACTGGACTAGCACAGAATTCTGGGGCAAAATCAAGCGCTCACGGTTCTTTTTCAAAACCTGATTAAAGATGGATGGACTTTCAGTATACCCTTGAGAGATACAGCACCGCGTTAAGACAGGGTTCTCTAGCCAGAAAGCAAATAAAAAATGGCTTTCCTCATGCAATGGAATATAGAAGAATGCCTGGCACAAATCAATTACAGTAAACCAAACAGCTTCACAAGGGACCTGAAACAGGATCACAGATGGATTCGGTACCATGGGACAATATGGAATCACATTGACATTTATTTTTCAAATGTCTTGAACTATGCAATATTTTCCGCTTGGCTTCTGCAATCCCATTTTTAGGCGAATTGCACTGACTTCCTATGATCCCCCTTGGCATACCCTGCGCAATCATGGAAGCAATCACAGGTGTAATCCCTGCCGCCATTTCAGGGGTTAAGTTGTACTGAAGCGTTCTTGGAAATTCTGCATTAGGCTTAATCTGTATACAGACTGGGTCGACTCCTCGAATCAGTCCTATCTCTTTCCCTGTGTAATCCTACTCCACTGGAGAGATAGCATCTCTCAAGTCCAGTGGCATGTCTTTCATTATCTGTAAAGGAAACAGGTCTATCCAGTGGTTCCGGTTTGCTAACTTAAAGGTGATGTCATCATCGATAGTCTGCAGCTGAATTCCCTTTGGCGTACAATAGGTGGTACAGTTCAGTTTACAAAAGAGATCACGCCCTAATAAACAGACTGGACTCTAATCACACAGCACGAACTGGTGATGATCCTGAAAGGTTCTGATTTTCACCAGGGCCTTTTCTGTCAAAGGGTTTGTCATTCTTTTGTTGGCAACTCCTATGACTTGGATTGACTTTCCCGAGAGTGGTAGGCTTGGGACTACTGCACATCTCACAGTAAAATGGGTAGCACCAGTATCAATCAAGAATGTAATGGGATGACCTACTACATCTACCTCCACATACATTCCACTCTGGTCTACCTCTAAGACTGCTCCAAGGGTACAGTCTTCCTCTCCCCCTCAGGTACCGTCATTGGGACGGGTGCTGATCAAATCCATCTAGCGCTTCCAAAAAGGGCATCTGATGGTATGTTCGATTATTTTGCAGTATTCTAGGAGGTTGTAGCACTTGCACTAATTGATTTTGATTCCTCCGTTGCGAGATCTTGGCCTTGTCAACGTATTTACCACATCTGGCATGTGCACTAAATCTTCCTCCCGCATTTGATTTGCTGGATTCAGTCAACACACGTGTTTCCAATGCCCGATCTTTTGGCAGAAATGGCAAGCGGTTGTCTTTTTCAGAGTGGCGATGTCTATTCCTGTTTTGGCATCTATAGGGACACTTCTCCCTCTTCCCTGTGCTGCTGAACCTGGAGGGTTCTGAACTCCTCCTTGCGTATACTTAGGCTGTCCTGTTTTGAATTTAAGCTTATAATAATTGATAAAAGCCCACCGAAAGGAAAATAGCCCTCACCAGATTATATAAACACTGAAAAACCACAAACTAAATGCCATTGATTGAAAGGAAAAGGTGAGTGAAAGAGTCATTTTTATTCCTTCCTGAAGGAACCAAAACAACGTAACTTTATTATACAAGGCAGCAGCAAGAAAGACTGAGCTAACATTATTCTGGTTGAGTTTTGTTGTTTAGGGATGTCACTAAAATATTGTTTCTATTTCCCTTTGCTTTTTTCAGTTTTGTGGTATTTGGGCTTAAGATGCAGGGTTTAGAAGCATGTTTTAGGTCGTATTTAATTATTTTATAAACATGTAGAGAATCAGGAAATATCAAGATCATATTTGATATTTTGGCTACGTTTGATTCTTTCACTGATAGGTAAAATGGCTGGTTTCATAAGAATATTAGCTAATATGTAGCATCACATATACCCACAGACAGAGAATGGGTAAAACCCTTTGATATATCAGCCCCCTTTTCTAGCGAGTCAGTATTGATAGTAGGTGAATTGCAAGACACCCCGGCCTATAAACATTCAATGCAAGGTGTAGTGACAGGTATATGTGAAAAGACTGCTGTCACCAAGCATCTGAGATAATGGTGAAAACATGACACCAGACGCTTGGAAAACATGGAACGCAGTGTCACTTGCAATGCTGCTGCAAAACGTTCCTACAAAGTTCAGCAAAGATTGAAGTGATATTGTTTGTATTTGCTGTTATCCAGCTATGAAAACGTGGTGTGATGACCTGTCAAAATAGATACCTGAGTTTCCTTGTATGAGATCCTTGCCACTTGCTAGATGGTATGCTAAAAGCATCTTTACAATCTTCAGAGTTAATGAAGAATGCTTTTGACTTTGTAGTCCATTCTGGTGCACTGTTTCATTATGCATGGGAACTAAAACACAAATATTTCTAATTTTGTGCTTTGTGTGCTATCAAAGAAAGAGTCATCCCAAATGTGTCATTTAACTGGTGGTTCTCAGTCCTCGGGCCGTGAATGCTATATTATCCATGTGGCGTCTGATTACAGAATTTTTGCTTAGTGATGATGACAAAGCAAGAAATGTGAGGATCTTTTGTTGCATATTGATAGTTATGTGAAAAAAGTACACTCTACTGCATTCTTAGATTTTTACAGGAAAACATGGCTGATGTAGTGGACATGATAAAAAAACTAGAGTCTGAAAACACCCTTGTCTACCAAGCGTTCAGAGTAATTGGTGTCTAGATGTGAAACATCTCCTTGAGAGAAGGGGGGAGACACTTTTAGTGACTTTGGCACTCCAACATGTTCCATGTTAGAATTCTTGCCACTTGGTAAGCAAAGAGATGTTGAGGAGCAATTCAGGAAATTTTATTTTACAGTGCATGAGAAATGGCTTGCATTGATGCATAGAAATGTCCCTTCACCAACCATGGCCTTTGAAGTCAAAGAATCCTCACTCAGGTACTCTGCACAAGTTCTAGATCCCTTCCTTAAAAGATCATTTTCTCTGACTTTGAAAAGTACTGCTTCATTTTTGACTGCTTCAATAACTGAGGGCACATGCGCCCAGTTCAACCTATATGTTTCAGAACCTGTCTCAGAGAATTGCAATCTTCAGGTGCACCAGTATTGGCACGGAAAGCTATGTCAGTGACCAGAGTTAGCAAATGTACTGGCTGTTTTGGCATTGCCCGTCTCCAGTGGCAATGTTGAGAGTTCCTTTTCACAGATAAACGTTTACATGGGAAAGAAAGAGCATGCATGCATGACCAAAGACTCACTAAAGAAGTACTGTATTATGTACTACAGTAAGTTTGAATTGTAAAAATATATTTGGAACTCATATACCCTATACATACACTGTCTATACAGATGCACAATCAGTGCAGAAAGTAAGCATTAATAAAAGCAAAACATTCCATAAACACCGGAAAAACACTGTTTTTGTTGTTTTTAATGGTGCGAAAATGTGTAGCCACTGATAGCCACTGTTTTCTTAAGGTATTGAAAACACTGAAAAAACCCCACCAGAATTGACCAAAAATAGAAACTGAAAACAGGAAAGCCTAGGTATACTCCAGATTTCGACCCAATGTTCCTCCATGTGCCTGCACCTTGTCTACCCTCTGCGCATTCCTCCATTGAACTAGCATCAGCTTATCTTTTATCCTCCTATGCTTGGAATCCACCTCATCACTATAATATCTGGCATACCGTAGAATTGCATCCACAGATTTATTCTGCCAGCATATCAAATATTGCTCGATCAAGTGGCTAATCTCCGCCCTTAATCCCATCACAAATGTAGAAACAAATTGGCCCATGTCTTTGGGGTTGAGTATATCCAATCCACGATATTTCTGAAAGGCTTGCAAAAGCCTTTCGTAATAGGTATGTACTGGCTACTTAGGCTCCTTGGCCGTTCTATCTATCTTAACTGCAATCCTTGGACCACATCCGGCCCAAAGTAGAAATAGCACCAAAAATCAAGAAGCGCTAATGATATTCTATGAGAGCAGTAGACTGGGAACTAAGCGCAATTTCAGGTTTACCACAATGGCGCCCTGGTCAGATGCAACAAGTGGATCGGTCCCATTGAAACGTCTGAAAATCAAAAAAGTTTCCAACTTTTCTTGTGGTGTCCCAATAACCTCATGAGGACATTTCTAAGGCCCCCAGGACATCAGGGGAAGGTACTTACAGAGGCCAATAGCAAAGTCCAGTCCAAGTTCAGTTGCCACTGGTCAGCTGGGCACTTTAGGGAAAAGGATGCTTGAAGCATCATATGTACCCAGACAGGAGGTCAGCCAACTGACCCTTGGAGGTCACTTTTTCGTCTTGATTACAAGGGGGAGCATGCCATGTCTTTCAGGGCTCCTCTCAAATTACAGACAGCAGGGACAGTCCTCTCCTGTTCTTCCGCAGGCCCAACAGATTTCTGGGAAGGGCTCCTGGGAAGCCATATTTATATAATTCACTAAACGAGAAGGACCTCTACTTTGGGGTAATGAGCACTAGAATACATCCCTCACTTTAAAAGTGGGCCCTCTAGTCCCACAAGGGTTAGAAAGAGAAAAAAAAACGATAAATGGACCCTATATGGGGGCTGGAAATTATAGAGTCAGAGTTACCTCCGAAGGTAAAGAACCAATTTAGGTATCCCAAAGGGTTATAAATGCTGTCCTCACCCACTCAATGAGTGGCATGCTTCATCAAAGGACCGCTGTGACTGCCTGATGCAGACCAACGTATGGGAAAGTGACATCACCATCCTGTCTGCTGTATCAATATGTTTCTGCCCTAAAGTGGGGGATGTATTCTAGTGTTCATTACCCCAACGTAGAGGTCCTTCTCTGTAGTGAGTTGTATAGGTTTGATGGGAGAACAATGGAAGGCATAACCTCTTGTCCCTTCTTTATTGTTGATTTAGTGTATGCACAGCCGCTGAGCTACAGGGACTAACATTCATTGCATTACTCTGGGAGAGTAAGATGGAAGAACAAGGGCTCTCTATTGCGAAGATGCAGTAGCAGCTATTTTAGCAGGACCCTCCTTACTGGGAGAGTCCACCATTACACAAGCTTTAACGATGGTTGAGTGTTGGGACAAAATCACTGAAATCTAAATAACCAGAGTTAAGACCATTTTGCACGGTGTCATTTTGACTGAATACTTGAGAGTTAAACGCAGCACCCCAAGGATTATTGGCAGTGAATGGACCACTCATTTTTTGGAAGATGCTTCCTTCCGAAAAGATTGGTCACTCAAAGCATGGAGATGCACCATAGATTAGTTGATTTTATTCATAAATACGGCAAAGAAGATCTCTGATTCATTACTTATACAAATTCAGACAACTGAAAACAATCTAAAAACATAATACAACTTATGATTTTTAAATAGAAGTTAAAAGAAGCAAATACTCAAGTGAATGAATATAAAGACTACTTGACACGTTCTAAAATCAATAAACTACAAGAGGACCTGAAACGTTTCCACAGGAAAAAGTTTGCCCGTATGTGAACGACCAATACATCGAACAAAAAGAAACACTCAATATTAAGAAAAACATCGGAGGAAGAAGCGAGATGGATACCTCAAGTTCAGGTAGTAAGAGTAGTGACACAGATTATAACCAAGAATGAGAGGCAGAGGCTACTATCAGAGAGCCCAACAACATTTCCAACAGCCACCATCAGGGCCAGACTTTGGCTAGCCTCCAATGTACCCTCCAGTCCAACCCTTCCAGTTCTATCCCAATCAGAATACTTTTTTAGGGAGAAGCAGAGGGAGAGGAAGGGGCAGACAGAAGGGACAGCGAGTAGAGTGGGAAGACCTGAATCTACGGGTCACTTGGAGTATGTCGAGAGAGGTCCTACCAAGCTCCAGCAGAGAAACAGTTTGAAACATTCCTCTCAATGTGGAAGTGTGGCGCAGTGGCTAGGGTGACTGACTCCGGACCCCGGGGGCTCACGGTTCGATCCCCGGCACCAGTGGTAGACCAGCCCAGCATCATGTGACTGGGCAATAGCTCGCTTAATCTTCCAGACGGCCCCCAGCACCTTGACACCTTCGGGGAATTGTTCACGCTTTACAAATTCTGGACATTTACATTTACTCAATGAAGTCAAAGAAAAGATCCTGAATAAGGGCCTAGGCTTTGTCCTGACTAACCAAGTGGATCTGTTCAAACTTAGATGTGAGTTAGGAGGATTTTTTAGAAAACTCCGTCTGAGTGTTTTCTTTGCAAATGAGACGAGAGAAAGTAGTATACCAAAGGGGGATACAGGACTCCATCTGAAATCCACCTTGGTTCCTTCAGTTGCCCAGGTTCCACCAGAAAAAGGGTGTTCGAACAAGCAGTTATATATGAGATTGAGAATTGTACTGAAATTAAACAGAAAAAACATACAGCAATCTAACTAAACTGGAGCAAAAAGCATGACTGAACTAAAAGAAGACAAACACAAAAGAAGCACACTGAAAAAGACCTCAAGTGGCTCGTGATTGATAAACTATATATTCTCTCAACTGCAATAGATAAAACGAAACTGTTGCTCCTTTGAGAACAAAGATGGATTCACAAACTTAGGAGTGGTGAAAAGGGACTTAATGATCCCATCCCTTGGCAGCACCTGCATTATATTTGTTGAGATAGTATGTGGAGGATGAATACAATAGCCCTTTGGAAGCGTTGTGACTGATTAGGGCTCTGTGAATAACACATAAATAAATGAGTGTCCGAGAGTAATAGGAAAAACGTGCCATGGTAGTTAACATCCGTGAATGAGGAGGCCTGAGCGGTTTACTTCGGGAACTAGGTTAAGGGCTGGAGTATTGGTATATAGATCAAAAAAAGAATTTTTTTTAGCTCTCACAATAACCTCAGTAATTCCATAGGTTTATAATTAGGTCGCATTGCATATAAAAATAAATCTGTAGAAGTGTTATATAGATCGAGAAAAAAACTCTCAAATGACCTCAGTAATTTCAAAGTCTTATGGTTATGTTGCATTGCATGTACTAAAAATAACAATAAAGCTGCTAATGTTTTGAAGGGCAGGATGAGGAACTCCCCTGTAAGAGTAACACACTGCCCTTACAAGCATTTGGGCCTGAGTGTTGTGATAAGAGAGACTGTTACAACTACGAAAATAGACTGGGGGTCTAAGAGGAAGCACCATCGGTAATGTGTATACTGGTAGAAGGATAACTATTCTATCATCCCTGGCAAACAGAGCCGAGCAGGATTTCCATCAAATTATTTCTTTGTGATAGAGCTAAAGTATCAAGCTCTGTTGATCAGTGTTATCACGTGGTTATCCGCCACCTCCATGAGGGCAACCTTTTGATCATAAGGATTCCCTCTGTGGCAAGCTCATGCGCTCTCCGTGAATGCCATTCCCAACCAAGGCAAGCAGTAGATGCCAAAACGTGTTGAAAAATAATGGAGAAAACTCATGTGATGCAGTGCAATGGAAGTTAAAAAGATTATGTGGAAAGACTAAAGCATCTCGACAGTATCTCTCTCCTCACACCTAGTAAAAACAAGGGGAGTTAGCTCGAGTCCCCGCTATTAAGTCATAGCAGAAAACACAGTGACTCCTACTACATGGTTAACATGTTTCAGCCTAAACGGAAATGATCCAGGCTTTCTTCAGGACCTATTAACAGCTACTGCACAATAGTCAAAATCTTCTTGCATCAGAGCACAAAAGTAAGGAGAACTATACAACCTCGCTTGATGCGAAACCTTCATTTACAGGATGCAATCATCACCTATGGAGATATAAATCAATTATCATACTCCGTGCTTTAAAAATAATGAGACCTACAGGCGTAAAAATATGCCCATTAGGATTCCAATATTTTGCTTACCCTGCATGATCAAGGCCCAAACCTCACCTCCCTGGAACCTTCCTCAGGTAGAAATGAGGCCCCGCTCTACAGGAAAAGGAGGGGAGAAAAAGGGCACGTCATCAATCATTTGGAAGAAAATAAGATAATAAGACCCTGCCCCAAGTACAGAATCTTGAAAGTTGGTATACCCAGTGTTCATATATGTCATACGCACTGGGCTACCCATCAACTCTTAAAACAGAAAAAAAACACCAGTCAACGGTCAAGGAAGTCTAAACGAAGAACAGTATACATAGCTAGTGGCAGAAGCTACTAGGTCCCCTGACTGCCACTACCTCACCTCCCTTCTACCTGAGGAAGGTTCCAGGGAGGTGAGGTTTGGGCCTTGATCATGCAGGGTAAGCAAAATATTGGAATCCTAATGGGCATATTTTTACGCCTGTAGGTCTCATTATTTTTAAAGCACCGAGTATGATAATTGATTTATATCTCCATAGGTGATGATTGCATCCTCTAAATGAAGGTTTCGCATCAAGCGAGGTTGTATAGTTCTCCTTACTTTTGTGCTCTGATGCAAGAAGATTTTGACTATTGTGCAGTAGCTGTTAATAGGTCCTGAAGAAAGCCTGGATCATTTCCGTTTAGGCTGAAACATGTTGACCATGTAGTAGGAGTCACTGTGTTTTCTGCTATGACTTAATAGCGGGGACTCGAGCTAACTCCCCTTGTTTTTACTAGGTGTGAGGAGAGAGATACTGTCGAGATGCTTTAGTCTTTCCACATAATCTTTTTAACTTCCATTGCACTGCATCACATGAGTTTTCTCCATTATTTTTCAACACGTTTTGGCATCTACTGCTTGCCTTGGTTGGGAATGGCATTCACGGAGAGCGCATGAGCTTGCCACAGAGGGAATCCTTATGATCAAAAGGTTGCCCTCATGGAGGTGGCGGATAACCACGTGATAACACTGATCAACAGAGCTTGATACTTTAGCTCTATCACAAAGAAATAATTTGATGGAAATCCTGCTCGGCTCTGTTTGCCAGGGATGATAGAATAGTTATCCTTCTACCAGTATACACATTACCGATGGTGCTTCCTCTTAGACCCCCAGTCTATTTTCGTAGTTGTATAAGTTTAGAATAGGGGATTAGGACTTGGGCAGGTCTCTAAATTATTTTTCCCTTAGACCCTTTTACTTACCTGTTTTGTTGATAAGAGAGACTGTTCCAAGATGATCACCCACTTACCATTGAATTACTCAAGGATCATGAAAAGGGGTGTGTACCAGGAAGACACGTGAGCGGAAGAGCTTGCGGTCTTAAGGAGGCTGGCGTTCACCTCTGGGCATTGTCAGAGGGATCAGAGTGGCCAATTTGGAAACACCTGTATCTTAATGTAGTAAGTTGGATGTAGGAGGATGATTGGATGAATGAGAGTAAGCTCAAGATAATATACTCACCATTGCCGGGTTGGCTTATGATGATTTACACTCTGGTTGCAAAGAAAATGGTAGTGGAGAATGGGACATGCGGGAACGAGCGTCCCGATGACTAATGCTCTACCAGCATTCATCCGCAATCATCCCTGATGAACTAGGGGCCAGGACATTTGTTAAAAATTCGAATAATCAGATGTTTCGGTAGAGTAAACATTTAAGCCAGAGTCCCACAAAAAATCTAACTTCTGAAACATTGTGTTTTTGTTTTCCTTTTATTTTCCTATATAAGCGAGGAGAAGGGGCACACAATAACGAGAGTCCCTTATACACACGCTCTATCAGTATTCCCTAAAAACTAGCATTGATAAGCTAGGTGTACTCTAAATGAGATTATGATGCTCAGAAAAGTGCCAATTTTTCAGAATAATCGCCTTGGCTATATACACTTGTATGGCTATAGGTGGATGTGAGAAGCTGGCCTGGTATAAGATGTCCACTAATATATGTGGGCACCTTGCAACAGTCAAGACAACTCTTATGGTGATTTAAGAGGTCTTAGACGACCACAGAAAGCTCTCTAAGTGGTAGATGTGGAGAGCAGCCTTCAGGCTTAGTCTTGAAGGAGTGTAAATCAACTTGTTTTACCAGAATGCAATCTTATAGTAGGAACCACACAAAGTATTTATAAAAATATGTATTTATTATATAACACTGTCTAGTATGTTACAATATCTTCCACATGGCGATAGACACAAAGCACACAATATTTTAGCAAAGAAATCACAGTAAATTGCACTAATACACAGTGGGCCCCAGGGGAGGACCCAACCATATACTAAAAAAGTGGTATAAGAACCATGACTCGAGCAGGACAATGTCGAGAGGACGTAGAATTGCTGGGGACCCAAGGAACCACCCAAGGTAAGTAGATAGTGACCCCATGGAGGAAGCTTGCAGTGTGAGAACACACAACTGTGGGCTCCGTACAACTCTACGTGTATGTCTTGGTTGGATTTGTAAAGATTAAGACCCCTTCTCAGTTGACTCTGAAGAATTACCGTGGAAAGCAGAAGGTTGGAGAGAAACCCCACCCATGGATACCCTAGTACCCACGTTACGTATACCAGAGAAGCCGGGTGCATAGGGGTGAAGTGGTGACGGAAACTGCAGTCGAACCCAATGGAGGACTTCAGGAAAGTGCCGCTGCTGGAAGAGAAGAAAGTGTCCATTGGAACCCAAACATGGATTCTTGTTGAGGAGTACCTGAAAGCAGAGCGGACAGAGTCTGGGTCACTTAGGAGTGACCAGGAGCTTGGTTGACGAGTGCCCACCGATGTTGGTTGCTTCAGGGAAGATAACGAGGACCTTGACTCTGCAGCTGTAGGGACTGGGTGATGCTGAGGACAACCAGGAGCTGGATACAAGCTGTCTCACGAAGGATATTGAGTTCTGAGGGGTCGGTGTCCGGCGGGAGCACCAACAAGCCTTGGCAAATGCAGCCCATGCAGGGAATCAAGAAAGTCCTCGGTGAGGACCAGCAAGGTACAGGAGACTCACCACAAGCAGGGGAGTCAGGGCAGGCCCCAAGCAATCAGGGGAACCTAAGGAAAACAAAGGTGACCCTCAAATAGACCCACAGACAGTAGGCACTGGAGTCGCGAGAGGACCTCAAGCAGCTCAGCCAAAGATGCAAGTCACTATGCACATGATGTGGTGTGGCTGAAGATTCTGGTCACTGGAGATGCTTGAGGTTGGAGCTACTTGGAGCCCAAAAGATCTTCTTTCAAAGATTCTAGCAAGCCTTTGCAACTGCAAGTTGGATGCGGTACCCAGGGGTTCAGTTATTGCAACCCCCACAAGGACTACTGGCCTCAAATTTGGTAAGAGAGTAGAGCAGGCCTTGGGAGCTGAGGAAAACCCTCACCCATGTCCCAGAGCCCACAAAATATGGAGAAGCTTGGGAACTGCAGATGGGTTAACTTAGTTGCGCTGCCTGCGAATGCAGGGGAGTGACTCCTTCACTCCAAGGGAGGTAACTTTGGTTATCCTTGATGTTTCACAGGCCTTGGAAGGTTCCTGTATGATGCACAGGCACAGATGATGTAGTAGACTCGAAGGGAGACGAAGTCAGGCCCAAACGAAGTCCAGCGAAGTCCAGAGTACCCAGACAGTAGAAGTTCAGTGGTATCTGTTCTGAATCTTATACCATAACAAATCTAAAGACCTACACCCAGGTAAGCTCTTAAGTACCCTAGGGAAAGGGTTGGGAAGATTCAGTGGACACTCCCAGGGGAGGGTCTGGACAGGCAGGAGTTTACTCCCATGTCCTTTGTTCATTTTCATGCCAGAGCGGGAGCCAAAGGCTCCCAGGACTGGTTTGAACTGGACTATGCGCAGGGACACCAAATGTGCCCCTAATGCCCATGTAGAGGAGCACCATAACCATAAGCTCTAATAAACTAAATCCTGTCTGGGAGGTGGTCACACCTCCCTGTGACAGGATGCCTATTGTTCCACCTTCCTCTGCTCAAGCTTAGCTCAGCCGCAAGAGGGCATAAATGTGTCTCTGATCGGCAGCAACCATTTTGTGTTGTCCGGGACTAGAAGGCTGGTACTGGGAACACTGAGAGCCTAACGAAGAGCTCTTCCAGTGCTTGGAATCATACCTCTGCACCATTTACAGTGTGGGGATATGATTCCATCATTTTTGATTCCAAACATGATAGGTTTCATTGCAGCCGTTTTTGAGATGGTCATCACCGATTACGTGGTGCCCCTCTATATAGTATATGGCTGATTCACTAACAACCCGGGAGAATGGACTCCGTAGGCTGAAGGGGTGTCTTGCTCATACAGGGACACCCTCTCTCTTAGAACCAAGTACCCTGGCCTCAGGATTGTAATGGCCTACTATGGGGGTGACTTATAGGTTTTCAGTACAGTGACCCAAGATATAGGAAACCTATATCTTTAGTGGTGCTAGCACCAACTTACACAGGCTGCAATGGCAGGCCTGTAGTTCCATTTTGAATGGTGTCCCATGGGTGGCATAATACATGCTTCAGCCCATGGGGTACCTCTGGGGTACGTATGCCCTGGGACATGGGTATCATATCCTAGGGACGGACAAGGGTACCCCAGTATCCAATCTGGGATGTACCTAAGTACTGAACTTACCAATGTAGGGAGAAAGCAGATAGACTGGGGTCTTGATTAGCAGGATCCCAGACAGACTAGTCAAAAACAGCATCACATCAAGCAAAAAGTGGGGGTAACCATAAGAAGCAGATCCTACTTTCCTACAGTGGACCTATAAATGACTTCCAAACTTCTAAACATCGGTTATTGGTTTTCAATTTTAGAGTGTGACTATAGGACGGTGTGCCCATTCTGGCCCCGAGAGAGGATCATCATTGATGAAACTCAGGTACTTTGGGCACCATACAGGTAACTGGGCACCTGAAAAAAAATTGGAGATCACATAGTGTGTCACCTTTCAGTGGGTATACCATTTTAATATTAGGGGAAAGACATATTTGGTGGAGAGAGCAACACAATAAGATAAAAGATAACTTACCAATTGTGGGGGGCAAGGAAGGTTATAGTTATATGGATGAAATATAAATATAATTATGAATCTCGTTTTATTTCCATAGGTAAGCAGACGATGTGTGTCTACGAAAAGCGCAAGTATTTCCACCAATAAGTCCTCTACCAGCTAGTGTTAAGACTAGGAGGGAAAATTACTAGGACTTTCTTTAGGGATCTGTATCCTGACAAATGCCAACGACCCTACCGGGCAACAATCGAGGGCAGAAATATATTGCTACAGCAGACAGGGTAATGGTGATGTTACTTTCCCATATACCCGTATTATTTTTCCTTTTAATCCTGCCAAGTGGGATCCATAACAATGCTAAAATCTAAAACTGTTCTAAGCGACCACTTAGAACAGTTTTAAATTTTTCTCTGCAATAGGGATCCTTACCTGCCAAATTCTTTTTTTTCTATATTCTGTATTGTTCCTTGAGCTTCTGCCTGGACGTTGGTCTGCTTCAGGATGTCGTAGCGGTCCTATGATGAAGCATGCCACTCATTGAGTGGGTGAGGGCAGTATTTGCAAACCTTTGGGATTCCCAAATTGGTTCTTTACCTTCAGAGGTAATTCTGACTCTATAATTTCCAGACCCCTTCTAGGGTCTATTTATCGGTTTTTCTTTCTCTTTTTCCTTCTAACCCATGTGGGACAAGCGTGCCCACTTTTAAAGTGGGGTATGTATTCTAGTCTTCATTCCCCAAAGTAGAGGTTCTTCTCATTTAGTGAGTTGTATAGATTTGATGGGAGAAAAAGGGCAGGCATAATCTCTCGTTACTTCTTGGTTGTGGATTTAGAGGCCACATTTATGCCTGGCACTAGCTTGTGGGTGGGGTGACTCCTTGGCACTCCATAATTAATGAGGTAAAAATTCCCACTTTTTCAGCAGTTCCTGTTTGCCTTACTGGAAACATGTGCAAAATGCGATGTTTCAGGGCCTTCTCAAAATGGTGAAAGTCTTCAACCAAACTAAGCTTAGGTTCTGAGGGCTGGAGTTGGCTGTGGACTTGTCATAGTGAAATCTCCAGCCTCTGCCCACATCTTACACTAAAATCCAATTTGAAGCAGGCAGGTACCCACAGCAAACTCATAGACAGCAGTCGGGTAGAACAAAAGCATGGCCCTTCAGCAACCTGACAGGCCATCCATTTGGCATCGAGTTCTCTCCATTTTAAGTGTGCCCGAAGTTTTACTTGTGTATCAGCAGACCTGTCAAGCTGTGCCCCCACTCTGAATATTCTGAAAAGTTCATATAAGTCATCTCTGCCCATTCATTTCAGCCTATTAATTGCTCCTGTGGGGCATTTCACACCTCTTTCGAATCTACTCAAGGCCATTTGTGTAGTTCCTAGGAGCCCCCCAGGACCTGCACATTTTGGACTAACTAAACTGAGGGCTTGGTGTCTCAACCACTTCCAGTCACCTCCTCAGGATATGTCAGCCATAGGTAGTTTCTGGCCACCACTTAACATGATAACCCTGATTCCTCGGGGATCGTGGAAAACAGTACAGTATGTTTCGCTCAGACACTCATGCTTGCTTCTTCTCAGAAAACACACAGGATGGCAATTAGGAAGTTTCAATAAGTATTTATTGGTTCAGTGACAGCCTGGTGTAAAATATATGTGCAGTGACAATCAGGAGACAGAAGCATGCAAAAGAGATTGCCAGTACATATATAGTGAATAGTAGATACATTTCTACCATCATGCTTTTCTAAACAAGTGTGATCATGCACAGCTGGCTGTTGGGCAAGGATGAAAAAGTGGTGACCCTTATACAGAATAAATCTGCTATGCCTGGGAGCCGGTTTATGTATGTCAAGTACAGGGATTATGATAGAATACTTAGAGCCTGGTGTCGAGGAGGCAGGAGCAAGCTACTCGGTAAAAGGATTGTTATTGTCATGTGGATGGGACAATGTATGTAACAAGCATTTGCAATGCAATAGGTCTCGCATTTGCGAGAGTTTGAGCTATTGGCATTGTAAATTACAATGCCTTTTATTTATGTGTGTAGAAAAGCTGCAAGTGGTGTGCAACCACACACTTTGTACTTATAGTCCTTGCTTATGAGAAGCAAGGCTGGCAGTAAAAGAGACGTAGTTAATGTCAACGTTGCTCCTCGTGAGCAATGAGTGAAAGTACAAAGTGTGTGATTATGCACCGCTTGCTGGTTTTTAAAATGCATAAATAAAAGGCATTGGTATTTACAATGCCAATATCTCAAACAGTTGCCAATGCGAGACCTATTGCATTGCAAATGCTTGTTAAATATTAGGGCAGCCAACTCAACTCAATTTTATATACACTTTGTTCTTATCAGAGTAAATAATCTTTCTGTTCCAAAAATAACCAATCTTTCTAGTGATATGTCAATTTGTGTTTGTATTGCCGAGCTAAATGTTTCCATCGGGCCGATTTCAGAGCGTGGGTCTTGAGCGTCAGACAACATAGCTTGAAAAACATGTGATCTATTCCAGCCAACCCCCTCCTTCTTCGTTGATGGCCACATATGTGCAATAAAACAGTCAATTTTCGTTATTTTTTCTCAAAATCAATTGACTGCTGATTTCTTAAATCAAGTGGCAGTCTGTCCACAAGTCTGGACTCTCAGATCTCTAGTATCTAACCTCCAGATCAATTCTTTATAAATCTGTCTCACTATTCCTTTCAGAATATTCTATTGTTAGACTGTTCCATATATATTTTAGCATCTTTTCTGGCTTCTCTCCAGATCCTGCCTGTTCTAGGGAGCACCTAGAAATTCAATGGTGATTCTTCATGCTGTCTTTAATAGGCCAGGGCTCTGAATACTACAGCTTTAATGGTTGACTGAAACTCTAGGTTTCACGACTCTCCAGTGACAGCCTTGGTTGAGCAGTAAGAATTAATTGCTAGAAGGTGGCGTGAAGGACAGTAGTAAATGCAGAGTTAGCACAAACTGCTACAATTAATTAGGTCAATTCCTAGGTAGAGGTAATACTTCTAAAACAAAATATCTTCATTAACCCCTTCCCCGC
This sequence comes from Triturus cristatus, assembly GCF_964204655.1. Taxonomy (NCBI): domain Eukaryota; kingdom Metazoa; phylum Chordata; class Amphibia; order Caudata; family Salamandridae; genus Triturus; species Triturus cristatus. The sequence goes on from NC_140586.1 coordinate 531,367,808, forward strand.
TCATGACGGAACCGTTCCGTCATGAGCCACGGTTGCCGTGTGCTCATGACGGAACGGTTCCGTCATGACAATCCTGTTGGCGGCCGCTCCGCCTGCGCGGCGTTGTTTCCCCGCCTGTGCGAGGCGACAACGCAAATGGGCGGAGTCATGACGGAACCGTTCCGTCATGAGCACAGCTCAACTGTGGCTCATGACGGAGCGGCTCCGTCATGAGCACAGGCCCACCGCGCTGCCCCCCTGCCCCCCCCAGCGCTGCAGCGGAATGTCCGCGGCAGCGAAGGGGTTAAGCACAAAAAAATTATATAACCAGGAAAAGAAAAACTTTTGGTGAAATCGAGAGGTCTTTAGCCAACAGGGTTCATGAGGTATGTCTCCACATAGTTATGCCCGAAACATACTCAATGTAGGACTAGCAGTGGGTAGTGTTTATTAAATAAAAGCATTTGCACTGCAATAGGTCTCGCATTTACGTGAGTTTAAGCTACTGGCATTGTAAATAACAATGCATTTTATTTATGTTTCAAAAACCAAAACATAAATAAAAGGCATTTTCATTTACAATGCCAATAGCTCAAACTCGAGTAAATGCGAGACCTGTTGCATTGCAAATGCTTGTTCAATATTATATACAAGTCATAGTTGCTGCCTAATTATCTTATGCAATTAACAACCATTGACAAAGCCAATAGTCCTGACTTGTAGGGATGTTACTTGTTGTATCATATATCTGGTTGCAATGACAGAAACAGCAAAATATGTCGGGCGGCACACTATGCTAAGCACAGATTTTTAATTTATGTATTTTAAGCCACGCCCTTAATTCAATTGGCCACGCCCCTTTGAGAGACCCCCCAGAATTTTCATCCCACTTAAAGCCCTGTTCATCCCACTTACAGCCTTGTTCGCAAGGGGACGTGTGGGTCAGCGTAACAGCTGCTAAGCTGACTGACTGCATGGATATCACGTATAGCACGTGCCAGCTGGACCACGTAGGCCGTGGTGGAAAGGGAGGACTGGAACTACAAGTCCCAAAATGTAAAGTGTTGCTGGATAGAAGCCAAGACAGGCTGCGGGTGTCACGCATGACACAGGGCTATTGATAATCTATTCATTTGGCACTGTATGTTAGAACGCCGTCGTTTTTTTTTGGTATACCTGGTCATTGGTAGCTCAGCTGACAGATAAATAAATGTACGAAAATATGTGCGCGGCTACCGCACTGTGGAAACTATAGTCCAGTGAATAAGGGGGAGGGGGGTAAGTGCATATTGCGTCTCCCGCTCCTGCGCCGAGTAAACGGGACTACTGGAGGTAGGCGCAGCGGCTACCGATCCTCAGCCGCCCAAGCAGCGAGCGCCGCCTCCTTGTCCTGCCACTGCGCTTATTATACCTGAGGCGGCGGGGAATCAGAGCATATCTGCAGAGAGGAGGCGGAGGAGGCGGTGCGGAGGGGGAGGGGAGCTCCGGGACTATCTCTTTAAGAGAGCTTCCTCTGACATCACGCTGGTGCTGATGGGAGGAGGCAGGAGAATTGTAAATTCTTGGCCAGTCAGAGGAGGGATAGCGGCTCCTGAAAAGCTTTGCGAAGGGGAAACAATGAGGGTGGCTGCTGGGGAGGCCGCGCCAGTGGGGCGCGTGACACCCCCTCACCGGCTGCCTTTCACTGACCCTTCTTGTCTCCTGTTTCGCTGTGGATGATTAAATCATACATTGAAACGCGCTTCTCAGCCCATTAACTATCAGAAGAAGAAAGAAAACTAAGTGCAGTGCGTATTTACTGAAGCAAGACAATCTTAAAAAGTTTCCGGTCTCAGCAAGTGCTCTGAAGTGAACAAAAGGCAACACGTTGAAACTAACAAAAACAAGCGGCAGTGAAAGCGATTGCGAAAGCGATCGCTATTGAAAAACAAACGAGTGGTGCGCACGCGTGCGTGCCACAGCGAGACATGTGTTTTCAATTATCGCGCCTGTGTCTGGGCACGATAATTGAAAACACATGTCAGCAATGCGCGTAATAGAGACCAATAGGCCATGGGCGAAGCAATGCGCCCGCCTTTGGCCAATTGCGTGCTGTCTTTCATAAAAAGACGCACGCAAAGGCCAATAGCGTGGACCAAAAGAAAAAGCACACGCACGAGCGTGTGTGATTCCTAGGTCCATTTCCAAACCCCCTACAAAAAGTCTCTCACTGCACCACTAGGCGCGAAACCTAAAAATGGGGTATACATCAATGGGAATATCCTAAAAGACATGACAGCACAGGCTGAAAGCTGGAAGAGTCATATGATAATTACCCTTCTGATCGTTCAGGCAGGCAAGGGGTAACTTTATAAAAGATACTTTTCCTTACTCTTTATTACAAACCCACGTTATTGTGTGGGAAATAGGGAAGTGCAGGCACCATACCGGCACATACTTAGGTGCCTATCCAATGGTAGAATTACCCTTATTCTCCTTATTTGGATAGGTCAAGAATTGACTCCACTTGATGTGCCTTATATATGCTACTTACGCATGGGCGGAGGAACACTGAGTATTCTGTATTGGATCTGTTATTAACTCTACATCATGTTCACATAAGTGCCATTCCCTTTGAAGTTATATCTTCCTCTTAGATTTCACTTATCGAAACGCGATTTTACTTCGAATTATCACCACCATTGGATGAATGAACTATTGATATCTTCATTGCTGTTCTTTCTTATACAATTGCCCTGAGGAAGCCCAATGTTTTGGACGAAACGCGTTGGCGGTTTCTCACTGTATAGACATCTCACATCCGATCCAATCTGAATAAAGAGAAGATTTTAAATGCAGCTTTGAAAATTGAATTATACTTCCTGATTATTCAAATGTACAATTGTTGTGTGGTGCACCGGTTGAACATTGTTTAGTTTTGTTACAAACTGACTTCACCATTGAATTGGATGTCTAATAACTATTAAAAATAAGTATTGAATTATTTTTCTAGCTGTTCCCATTCCCGTGATACAGTATTAATATTTTAATCTTTACTCTGGTTTTCTACGTAGGACAGCTGTGCCTGCAAAAGTGAAAATAGCTTTTAGGGCCCTGTCATTGCAGGAACATGGTAATATTAATGTTCTACTTGTCTCACTTTTAAATACCGTGCACTCTACCTTGTGGGATACGAGGCATACATAGGAGTGAGCTACTCATTTTTTTAAAGGAGGGTTTTACTCGTCAAAAAGAGTTGAAAACCGAGAAACCACATTGGAGGAAACCAATTCATGAAAAATCAATTTTAAGAAAAGACAATTTTAAGGAATTACAAATAAATCATATTTAAAAGAAACATGTTAAAGGAAAGATAAAATGAAGGAAAAAATTCCAAAATTACATTAAACTTTGGTGGAGTTTATGATAGTGAGTCATTTTCGTATTAAAGAATGGGTGGAATTCAGGGTGGTGAAGGCTTTTAAGGTTCCAGGCATGGGTGGAGCTTAGGGGAGAGGGATGAGTGTAGTTCAGAATTATTGAAGGGTTTTTAGGTGGCAAGGATAGAGGGTGTTTAGGAGTTGTGAGGGGGTAGGGATAGATGGTGTTTAGGAGTTGTGAGGGAAGCAGGGATGGATGATGTTTATGAGTGGGCAGGGTCACTGAATTAAAAGCATCTGAAGTAATTGTTTGCCAATGGAAAAGTTATCAATCCAAAATAATGTCCCCAGAAGGAAAGCACTGAAATAAATACCTCCAACAAAAACAAATTCTGAAAGGCAGACCCGCAGCCATTACATTTACACTTTAAAAACATAAGCAAGCGCAAGCCAATTTCAGAAAAAAAAGACATTCTATGAATTTGTTTCTGTGAAATTGTAAATGTGATTCATCCTGCAAATTTCCATTAAACATTTTAGGTGAAATGGTTTCTCTTTTATGGTGTTCTAATTAATCATTTTTCCATTAAATCAAATTCAACCGCCAGGCTGCAAAGGTAGGCCTGAAGCTATGTATTTGTTTAATTATCACACTAGTTGATGACACAATAAGTGCTACAGGTGACAAACAACTTTTCATGCCAAGGGCACATCTCTGCACCATATACTATAGCCTTATAGAAAAATGAAATACATAATAAGGAATTATCAAATTTTTCATTGTTTTATGGGTCACAACACATACACTGGGCAGTGTCTAAAAACAAACAATAAATAGGGTCTAGCAAAAGGTGAAAATCGGGAGTGACTACACAGAGAAGGCAGATTTCTTACACAAGCATATGGCCACTGTGTTTAGCTACAAAAAGAACAGATGATGGACAGAATGCTGAACAAAATCACATTCCATCCATCATTTGTGTGTTTTTTGCTTTCTCGCCCTAAGTGCACTGGGTATGCCCAGACATAGGTCTCAGGTTCACTCTGCCACTGGATTCAAGCTAGCCTGGCTGATGAGGGGTAATACCCTGAAACCGGTCCCAGCATATTTGTTTCTGGTGCAAGGAGGACCTGGCTTGGCAGTTCAGGTTGAACTGTTCCCATGAGGATCAGGGACAAGACTGATTTGCATATTGCTTGGTCTAAATTGGAGTGGCATGGTGAGCTAAAGAACAATGGATTTAACCCAGATTCTTGACTGGGGGTGAATTTTTTACTTGTTCAACATTCCGCCCATCATTTGTGTGTATTTTGCTTTCTCGCCCTAAGTGCTTCGGGTATGCCCAGACATGTGTTTCAGGCTCACTGTGCCACTGGATTCAAGCATGCCAGGCTGATAAGGGGTGATACCCCAAAATCAGTCCCAGGATGCTTGTTGCTGATCCAGGGAAGACCTAGCTTGGCAGATCGGGCTGGACTGTTCCCATGAGGAGCAGGATCAAGACTGATTTGCATATGGCACAATCTGTCCATCATTTGTATGTCTTTCACTGTGTTTAGCTGTCAGCAGGTTTTCATTTTTTTTTTTATGTATCTTGTGTATGTTTATGGGTTTGTATGTGTTTTATTGCAGTTGTGTCTGGGACGAATGCAAGAACAATTCAATAAATGGATGACTAGATGCATGAGCGCAAATATGGGTGACAAAATGCATGAATAATGACTTTTTTCAGTGCCTAGACCCGTCAATGACACAAAAGGGCACTTTACAGTCATAAGCCAGACTTATGAGCATTGCCAATGCTTGCTGTACACGTTCACACAGTCTAGACAAAGGTTTCTTCTGAATAGTTGAAGTTGAATACTTAAATACAGTAATCAGCAAATGAAAAGTGATCAGTTACCCTTTGCAAAGGTCCTGCGATTGCGTGGCTACTTGAGTGGCAACAGTTTTAGTAACTTTTGATCCGTTTGAATTAGAAACCTTTCTTTTTCTTCAAATCTGCAAATTACGGGTACGAAAATGGCTTGTGTGTCAAGTTGTTTTCTTCCAAAGTGGATTCCAATTGATTGTTACGGATCACGGCAGTTGAGATGGGATCTGAAACAATCGCCGTGTGCTGCCCGTGCTTTATTAAGAATAGAATAAATCTACATAACCCAGTATTAGATTCAAGTCTCGTGTTATTCGATGAAACTCAAGTGTAACAAACCCATAATTATACGGGAATCGCCAATGTAAGGTTGTAGAATCGCATCATTCCAGTAGCCCTGGTATTCCCTACACGCTGGTTGTGATCCAATCTGAAGCGCCTGTTCGACTTACAGGCTATCATTACTCTGAAACTAAATTAACTGGAAAATGGCTTTTTTGTTTTTTTAATATTGAGTGAAATCCTGATACTCAGACATAAGACAGACAAAAAAGCGAGTGAGTTCGGCAGGATAAATGTGATAGGGGCCAGAGCCTCATTTAGACCGTCTCAAGGTCCCCAGCTGATGGTAGCAGTCGAGGCGTCCGATTTCCTCATATTGTTGGCTATTTTTGTTCTCGGTCGGTCCCCCGGGCTGGATATCTTCATCCCAGCAGCGCCGCGTCCAGTGGTTTCCCACGTCCGGTCGGGATGTGCATCCCCGCCCTCGCCTGTTGTTGGACTGAGAAGTGGCCAGGCACGGCGGGGGCTCGGAGCCCGGGAGCGGCGAGGGCGGGGGAGCCCGAGCCGGGCGTCGAGGAGGAGCCCCGCGCGTCACCGCTGGCCCCGCGACAGCTCAGCGGCTGCTGGACTGCGCCTCGCCGAGACGGGCTGCTTAGGGGGCATCGGGGCTGCTGAACGGAAGGAACGGCGGCGGAGGAGGAGGAGCGACCGCTGATCGGCAGGGGGCGCCCGGGGGGGTCTACACTGGACGGCGGCTGCTTGGTCCCGAGCAACTGAGGTGAGGAGGGGACGGGCTGGGCGCACATGGGTTTCTGGGGTCCAGAGAGGCACCCGCTGTGGACAGCTTTGTGGGGACGGGTTTAGCAGTCTGTGTCTTCTTCACCATTAGCCCTCACAAAACGGTATGTAGAGAAAAGGACAGTCCAAACTGTTATGTGTATAAAATGGACCATTCTTGGTGAATAGTGTGGTGCACCGTGGAAACCCCACAGCCCTAGGTCTTCCTTCCTGGCATCGCTTCTCTGCATAGGACTGAGCACTCTCCCACATCCTTAGTTGTTTTGCACATTTCATTTTAGCTTCTCCTAGCGCTGCTTTCGCCGTGTTGATGGAAGTGGGGGATATGCATTCCATCTCTTGTCGGTACACCCGCTCCGTAATGTACCGTTATGTGCCATGCATTCTGGGACCGATCTCAAATAACTTGTCCCAAGGCCTCATCGCTCCACTGCTCTCCCAGGCGCACTTTCGAAAACGTGTAACATAGTAGAACGGGCACCCCGCGGATGGCGACAGATTCAGACGAAGAACACGGATCATCACAAACCAGAGTGGGATGGAAAATAACGCGTAGCGTAAGCAGTGCAGCTGCAGAGACCCGGGGACATTAACAAGGCACGCTTCAGAGGTTGGAGACCGCGCGTGCTCACTGAGATCTGTTCTGTAACGGTGAGACGCCGGCGCGATGCTAAAGATGGGACCAGCTGTAGGCTGGGGAAGGGGTGCCACATGCCAGCTGGTTACAGCCAGGTCTGTGCAGGACGTTCATGCACGCTGGGAGCACGTGCACAACTGTCCTATAGCGAGAGCAGCCTGCAGCAGGGCACTCAAACCGACCCTCTCTGATAAAGAGCAAAACACCTGGCTGTATGTGCATGGCTGGCTTTATGGATTCAGGGGATTTGTTGGCCAATTAATGACCAGCGGTTACATTTGCATATTAGGCAGCTTACCAGAGACCCGACTTTAAAAGAGGCCTAGTGTTCATTGCAAGCTCCTCAGACGACGAGCCAATAAACGGATTCAGGGTGTGCTCCACACACATAACATGTTGCCCTGTTGCACTCCCGTGTATGGAGCCAGCATGGTCGGACTGGGACAGAAAATAGACCCAGGCGCCAACATAAAAGTGTCTCCCATTAGTGAACCACTGTTATAGAAGTGACCCACATCTGCAAATCGGGGCAGTTTTGAACTTGTAAAGTCGTGTTTTGTAGGTGGTGTGGTAATTTCAGCGAATTCAACAGTAAAAACCGGCACACTAGCCCATAAAACAGGCCCACTCACAGCCAAAAACCGTGACCTGTCAGACCAGCCCTTCTGGCACAGCCACATTTCCCTGTAGATCAGTTCTGTGTTGTGAGTTACGACCTGTCCAAGGGGATGGGGGAGAAACAGCAAAGCAATAGCTGGTCACATTCGTAGAATTATCGGTAGTGCGCCAGTGCTCTCTGTTCCCGACCTCTTCTGCGCACTCACCGCCTCATCTTGTCCCTAAGTTCTGTCCACACACCTCCTTTGAAGTTTGTTCACAGTTTTCTCTAAGCTGCTCCTGCTCAGACATGGCCCTCTCTGCTGACACACGGTGCACTGCTCACACCATGCCCCGTCTCCTCACGCTCTGCCTTCACCAGCCCCCTGTCCTTTCTGCTCAAAGATAAGCACCTGTGCTCACAGGGGCGTAACACAGGCCCCCCACAGCCCCCGCGGTGCGGTGCGGGGGCCCCTGTGCTCCAGGGGCCCCTCGCAGCCGTCAGACAGCAACCACTTTGCACTCTGTCTTTTCCTCCGTGCCCTGTGAGAAGACGAGAAGAGTGTCCAGTTCTCCTGCCGCTGGCAGCTGCCCGCCCCTCTGACACTGAAACGGGTCCTTTCCGGGCCCTTTAGTCATTGCCTTAACTTTTTAGGCAAAATCACTCACTAATTTCCGAATAATGGTGTAAAATGAAAAAGGTAACCATGTTGTTCCTGCTTACATTTCACATGCTTGACTTAATCTTGCATACCCTATGAGTGTTAGCTTTTTCTAGGTTATTTTTTTTAGGCAGCATATTGCTTTTGTCTATTGCTTAATTTTAATTGAGTCACATCCAGGTGCTTATAGCGGGTCAGTGCAGTGCAAGTTTCTCTCAGTGGGGCAGTATGGTGTTGAGTGGGGGAGAGGATGTGGCGCTATGGTCAGAGCTACTGAATTTGGAGCTGGGAAACCAGGTTCAGCCTTTATGACCAGTGTCCCAGACCACTTTCCTGAGGGAGCACATTCCCATGCTAGACCTTAGAAGGCCTGCAAGACCTTAGAAGCCCTGTTGTCTTAGCACCAGCAGGTGAACCCTAGCGGTGGCAAGTGCGGGATAACCTTCTAGGCCTGTCCACCACGATCCAAGAAGTTCACCTCCAGTCTTGGGGGCAGGCCTATGAAGCAGCACACCCTAGAGTGACAGTGACTGTCACTGAGGTCACAGGACCCTGGAGCAGGATGGCTCTAGGGCAGTGCGACCGCACCAGGCACTGACTTCGGGTGGGAGCATCGTGTTTATAAGTATAATATGGTCTTTAAAGCACTTGCTGCCTCCTTCCTGGCCTCCAACAATTTTCGGCAACAATAAAAACTTCATGATAACTCCAGTGATTAATGTTCTTAGTAGAGAGAGATGGTGTTTTGTCTAGTGGAAGTTTTGACTCATAAAAAGGAAGCGCAGAGGGTTAATGTGCCTGCTTCTAAGAACATGTGCCATGCAGATCAAAAAAATGCACATAATGTAAATAGGTGAGTGGGTTACTGCTTTGTCAGAGAGACCCTATTGTTACTTGCAGTTAATAAGTTAAAATCCTAACATAGAACCGTGAGCTATTAACTGTCATGTAAGAGCTGCATGCAAACTGCAAGGTATAAATTAGAGTGTTATGGTTTTTTCCCCCATTCTTTGATTATCCTAATGTTGCAAAAAAGGGTTAATTTGCGTAGAAATCAATTCTGATTATTAAAGAGAATGCCCAACCATGGTATTATGTTTTGAATTCTGAGTTTGTGTTTCTCCAGACCAATCACTATTAAACTATGCTGCCTACTAGTGTGGTTGTCATGTGACTCCTACACCTTGTAGTCCTTTGTCTTCTATAACATTTCCTATACAGTGATTTACACACGTATGAATGATTGTCTCTGTGTAATATGTATGATGAAAGTGCTCTGACACCCTACACTGGTATTAGTGGAGCTGTACATTTTCTGATACTTTGTTATTTTGACATTTGTACACATGCTAGCAATCTCTGCAAATATTTTTCCTTATTAGTACCAGTGGAACATGCAACTGCAGCAGTGAGAAAGGTGACCAGTCAACCTTTGCAAAAGGGCCTCCACTTCACAGCAGCACAAGTCAAGTTTTTTAGTAACCATTGATCCGTTTGCGCTATAAACAATTTATTAGTTAAATCGTCAGATTATGCAGCAGATATTGTATTATGTGTCAAATATGGCAGAGCCATAATTATGTGGAAAACATTTGCAAACTAGGATATTTTGCCGTTCATGTTTGAAATGCTCTTGTGGAAAAAGGGAGGAGGAGTGCTGATGACAAAAACTCCATGGCTGGGAGAGAAATGGCTTGCGATTCCACTTTTAAGGATATTTGGGACATTCTGTGATTGGAAGCATATCCCACTTTGTGAGTGTATTTTAATGTTAATAACTCATATTAAATCTTAAATAAACATGTGTATCTATTGGTTAAATTAAATAACATAATAAGCTGTAACCGGTTAGTAAATTGGGAAACAAATACTAAACATTGGGATATTTTGCTCTTTCTGCTACACCTCTGACTCCGCCCACTGACCCAATCTAAGCGTTACTTCGGCCCTCTAAATCTCCGCCCACAATTCCCCTACCTTTTTCCCCCCACTTCGACCACTGCTTCCATTGTATTTCCTATTATGGGAGGGGCCGCTATCTCGTTCTTGTAAAATGGAGTGCGCGGGGATCTGTTCATTTCTGGAATGGTACAAACTCATTAACATGGCGGCAGGGGCCACGCAGATAAGATAACCCCTCATAGTGTGGAAATGTGGATTTTCCTGATCAGTTATGTCCCCTATCTTGGACCCCAACGGTTCTATATGCATGTTACAAGTACATGTATGTTCCCTCCAGTTCCAGTTTCTAAGACGCAAACATATGTGTGTCTACCGTCGACATGTTCTCTGTCAGATCCGCCATCAATGGGCTGGATATTCGATTCCTAAGCATGAAAGGCCACCGACTTTATATGGCTAAGTTACTCCATTTTTACAGTTCAGGCAAGTAGGCCCGATTCTGTCCTCAAAGCCTTTCCTTGCTCTCTGTCTTTTGACAGCTTCAGCTTGAGCTCGCATCTGTATCCATGAACTTTGTCCTACTCCCTGTGCAGCTAACGGTGCCTGCCTCGGCCAGTTTTCGCCTGCCTGCCAAGAAGCTGTATTTCACCTTCGAATTATCTATTTTGCTCTCCAGCCGATGCATTCCTGTCTAGTGATTTAGGTAAACATTTCCTTTAGCTCACAAGCAAAGGACTCAGCCTTTCCGTCCTCCTGCAAGTGATTCATAGCCCTGCTGCCATGGAAAGTTTTCTGCCTCTCGCATATCATATAGACACTTAGGCGTTTGTGCACGCACACAGTCAGTATAGACTAGATTCTGTCCGAGAGTCCTTCCTTGTGGATAACATAGTTCTTTAAACATAGGATGTTAGATATGATTTGGGATTAGGTTGACTTGACCCCCCAGACTTCTCGTCTCCACATGTAGAGCTAAATGTCAAGTCCCTTCACCCCCTAGTTGCACGTCAATCACACGTCATGCTGCTGCGCGCGCATCTATGTTAAGTATTATCGTATAGATCCACCTATGTAAGATAATCAGAGCCAATCATGTTTCTTTTTGCTCCTTATTACGCCTAGTTTCGATTACGTGTCACTATGTTAATTTATCTTATCAATTGTTACGCCTTTTTTGCATTCGTTTCATTGTAAATGTATAACCTATAAAAGTTACTTCTTGTCAATAAAGTATTGTACTTCACTTCCTGAACCCTCGTGGTGACGGAACCTGAAGGCCGCGACTCGAGTCGGCCATTTTGAGTGGAATAAAGCCCATTTAGAAAACCTCTTATACCACGGATTCTGCCTCTTGTTATTTTGAGCTATTTTACTTTATTTTAAGATTCCGTATGAAATTCAGTTCGGTAAAGAAGATTTTATTTACCACATAATGGCGCCCGAATAGGGACACTTTCTCATCTCACGCGCCGGCGGTGCGTTGCAGGCCCGGTCTCCTGCCACAACTGGACGGACCATAAACGCGTACCAGCAGGATTTCCTGTAAGCTCCCTCCGGTCAAGCGGGGGCGACTGAGGCTGCGATCAACCCAGACGAGGCGGTGAGAAGTGCGAAGTATCCCGACCAGAGCCTAGCTGAGAGAGCAAGATCCGAGGTATACAGAGGCCCACCAGGTTTCTCGAAATCCCGATGTCCAGAGGGTCCGCTGTCCGCAGTCATCGAGTCCTGTCCATTCTCTGAGGCCTTCCGTTTCAAGGAGCTACTCGGTGAGTACCATCGCCGGGGAGGCGTGTTGACGCGCACATAGGTTGTGCCGGTCAAGACGGATTTGGGTACACAAATCCGGTCTGCACTGTTTAGCAGTGTATATGTACTGTTTAGCAGTATATCAAGTATTCCGAAGTATGCAGTTATTGTCAAGAATTCAGCGTGGTGATTAGTTAGGCAGACTGTCATCATTGTCGGTCGTTGTTAAAATGTTTAATGTTTAATGTTTAAAGTGTTCAAATATTGTGGTATGAATGAGTGTTCATTGTTCACTGTTCATTATTGTGTTTTTCGTATAAGGTGAGTTCAAGAGTAAGTATCAGATCAGTTGTCAATATGCCGCTCTTCTCGAAGTTAAGACAGATTACTACCAGAAAAGGGGTGCTTGAAGAAGCAGTTCCTATTCCTCCTAGGGACACTCCAGGGCATTTTATGTACCATAAGCATGGCTTAGATGCCATATTGTTTCTTGATCTATGGGTAGATTATACCAAGGGATTGCCGGAAAGTCAAAGGTGGCCCGTAGCGGGAACCTGGGATGCAGAATGCATCATGAAAGTAGAGGAAGAGTTATGGAAAAGAAAGGTCAGACAGTCACAGAAAGACGCTGTTGAGTTATGGCGTAAAGAATCTCATAGACGTACAGAAAAAGCACGTAGACAAGAAGAGAGGAGTAAAGAAAGTTCAAATAAAGTTCAAGAAAATCTATTAATTGAGGAAGGTATCCGAGTGAAATCAGAACAAGTAAATAGACAAAGAAATGCTCTTATGAATGGTATGTATCCCCTTCTAGCCGAAGGACTACCTAAGGCTGCTCCAGAGATGCCAAAAGACTTGCCACCCCCATTATTTCCAATTAAGGTACATCCAAAAGGGCATCCCAGAACCGCAGAAGATGTTTTTCTTTCCTCATATCTAGACGACGCAGCTCCCGAGTATGCTAACGCCGCACCACACAGACCGTCTGGTGTAGGGGTTCAACGTCAGGATCAGGTATCTGTCCCCGTGCAACAGCAAGTCCCGACACAAGCTTCGGCAAGCACATCTGTTTCCGCATCTGTCTCCGCAGTCGATCCTACAGGGGTATCGACACCCATAGTTGCTGTGTCACGTTCAACGAACCCATTCACACCCGACGCCCCAGATGGGGCCACGGGAGGTGCTAGCATTACCTTTACACCACCCAGAATAAATAAACTTGTTTTTCAAGAGTCAGCGCATTCACGTACACCTAAATTCGTAAGTGGACGTACGCTTAAGGAACTCCTTGTAAATTGTAGATATGACCCGGTGGTTGGTAAAGAGGACGAAATGGTCCTGGCATCATTACGTATCAGGCGAGCCGCAGAGTATTTAGCAAGGTTACCAGGAATGATTACGCATCTAGATAACATATATCATTTTGTTCAAACAGGACGAGATCCAGGATGTATTAACAGAGCTATGGAATTCCAGAAAGTAGAGATACAGGGGGAACTGTTACGTTTCCTCATAAACTGTGTGATCAGAAATCAAGACCGCCCGGGGGTAGACCCGAATACAATGCTTATTCTTACAAGATGGAGTCAGAATATATCAGAAGGGAGACACGATAAGCAAAATTGTATAATAGCCATGTGCCGAAAAATCCGTAAAGAAATAGAGCGTATTCATGAAGAAAGATTGGGAACAGACGAGTTTGAGCAAGATGAAGTGTCCGAATCAGGGAATTCCGCAAGACAGTCAGAGACCATAGCCTATGTAGGCAGAGGAAGATCCTGTGATAATGCTAGATGTTTTTCTGATCCCATACACTCTGTATGCCCAAATAATAGCAGAACGTATCCGACGCCTATAATAAATCTGAAGTCTCCTGAACATTCGTTTCAAGCCGCAGATAAAATACTACGAGAACGAAGGGGTTACCACCTCCTCGATTCCATGGATGAGCAAGAATTAGCTAGATCAGCCGTTCACTGGATTGACAGTCCTGAAAAATACGGTGATGAGACCGTAGCACACACGTTTTTTAATCTCAGTACAGATGAACAACGTTTAGCTGGAATCTATATGATTCAGCAACTCCTCATATTATATAAGAGCCAACATGCTGACCCTGGTCCTTTACCTGATATATTAACGGAACTACTCACGAACAGATGGAGAGGTTCTAGTAACAAGCTAATTAAAGAGATATTAGTGTCACGTAAGCAGTATGTCCTTTTTGTAAGTCCGGATTCTCTCTCGCTGCCCCGCAGAGAAAGAGCGCCGTACTATATGGATAGACAAAATCCCCTACGAGAAGTGCACCCAATAAAAGGCGAAGACAATGAGTTTCACCGTGTATTTGTTTACACACCCATATCAAAAATGGAATTATTAAAAATGAAGAAAGTAGTACCTAGTCATGACAAAGACCCAGCGGGTTTCCACCGAGAAATTAAGGACATGTTACTAATGGGAGAGTACACCTTTCCTGATATTATGACGATATTAAAGGTGCTTTTGCCTGCTGGCATTTATGAAAAACTGAAAGAAAAAGAGTGGGAAGTGGGTGACCAAAAGATAGACTGGACAGCATTAGCAGAGGAAGAAAGGGGCCGAACTGCAGGTTCAGGGCTCGGGGATAAAGTTAAACTGTTACCAGGTTTACTAGTACAGGTACTGCCACGTTTATTAACTACAAAAAAGGAAGATTGGGGTGCAATCACAGCCTGCAAACAAAAGCAAGATGAAGACACAAGCGATTATTATGCTCGATTTGAAAAATGTTTTGGTATAAATAGTGGTATAAAAGCAAGTAGTGACTCATATCCACATTTATTTGTGACAAAATTAGTGGAAAATGCATTGCCTCCAGTAAAGAATAGAATATTGAAATTCGAGAGTACCTGGCAAAGTAACACTCCGTCGCAAATGCTACAAATGTTACAGTATCATCACAATAGAATTAGGGATGAACAAGAACACGAGCATAGACGCATGAAGGATACAAAAATGAAAATGCTAGTTTCTCAGACAGTACCAGCAGATGGTCACAAAAAGGGTGTGACACATTCTGGTGATTCTGCAGTTCCTGTAAAGGGAACCTGCAATTACTGTAAACAACTGGGCCATTATGTACACGATTGTCCAGTCCTGAAACGTAATATAGCTACAGGTATTGCAAAGGAGAGACCACGATTAGTTAGACAAGATCAGAATGAACAAGGAGCTATGCAGCATGGACAGTCCATGCCAGTTCAACAACAGTCCATGCCAGCCTCACAGCAACCCATACAGTTTGTGCCAGCTGCACCACCGTTGCCTGCTACTGCCACACAAACCACAACACGACAAATGTATCAGACTGCACAGTATGAATACCCTGAGTATCAGCGTTACGCATGAACCAGCCTAGAGAGGGAAGTTGACTTACCGCTTATCGAGATTCCTGTAGATCAAGAAGGACCTTATGTACATAGTGAATTATTAGGTCAAGATAGAAAATTCTTACTCGATACAGGGGCAAGTCGAACAACCATAAAACGTAGTGAAGTTCCAGGGGCACCCCTCTCAGGCTTTCAAAATGTTTCCCTTGGTTTTTCGGGAAAACCTATTGTTAATGAAGTATCACAGCCTCTACCACTTACGATAGGACCTTTGACACGAACTACAGATTTATTGCTTACTAAATCATGCCCAGAAAATCTGTTAGGAATTAAAACTCTGAAAGCACTAGGAGCCATAATATGTTGTTCTCCGGAAGGAGTAAGGTTGTTTCTACGTGATTTTAAAGGTCACTATGCGTGTAGAGACATGGATCCCCGACTACAGACTTTACCAGTACATCTATGGGCACAAGGCCCTACGGATGTTGGCTGCATGAACATTACACCCTATCGAGTCACATTGAAAGCAGGAGTGGTACTACCACGAATGCGACAATACAAGTTACCGCATGATGCTGTAGTGGCTTTGCTGAAAATCATTGATGAGCTGATTGCCCAGGGAGTAGTTGTAGAAACAGACTCCAATGTATGTAATTCACCGATAATTCCGATTCTTAAACGAACTGATCCTACTGCCCCACCAGTGTACCGATTGGTTATTGATTTGCGTGAACTAAACAAGTGTATTGTACCACAATTCCCTGTGGTCCCTGATATATCATCATTGTTGACAGCAATTGATTCCGAAGCAACATTCTTTACTGTAATCGATCTCAAGAATGCCTTTTTCAGCGTCCCAATAGATCCGGAAAGCCAATATTTGTTCGGATTCAGTTTAAATGGGCGCAGCTTTAAATTCTCACGCGCTCCCCAAGGATTCACAGAAAGCCCCAGCATCTACAGCCAAGCACTGAAACGAGAACTTGACAGTATCCACATGCCAGTCAATACTGCACTGCTTCAATATGTCGATGATCTGCTGATCACCGCAAGAAGCGAGCCAGAATGTGAAAAGGCTTCTCTGACAGTTTTACATTTTCTAGCCGACAAGGGGCACAAGGTGTCTCCTTTTAAGCTGCAATTCTGTGTCCAGCGAGTTATTTATCTTGGTCATTCGCTGTCCAAGGAGGGAAGGCAGCTTACACCAGATCGCATCCAGTTAATTGCTAACATGTCAATACCCCAGACACAAAAGGAGGTGCGGGCTTTCATAGGCCTCACTTCATATTGTAGGCAGTGGATCCCTCAGTACGCATTTCTAGCAAAACCACTCATTCAGTTAACCACACAGGAGGCAGCCACATCGACTGTTCTCCCTTGGACTCAGGAACATACACAAGCTTTTGAAAGCCTAAAGGAAGCTTTATGTCAAGCACCTGTTTTAGCAACACCATGTTATAGCAAACATTTTACACTCTTTGTTACAGAACGCGAAGGTACTGCCTTGTCAGTACTCACTCAGGATCAAGCAGGATCACGCAAGCCATGTGCTTATTTTTCCAGTACATTAGATCCCGTAGCTCAGGCTTTGCCTGCATGCCTGAAATCAGTGGCAGCGACAGCTTTAGCAATCAGACAAAGCGATGCCATAGTGTTAGGACATCCATTGACAGTACAAGTACCACATGCAGTAGAGGTTCTTGTGAACCGAACACAAACACAACACTTGACCATAGCAAGACTTACCGGTTATGAACTGACATTGTTTCAACCACACATAGAGATCCGACGGTGTAATACATTGAATCCTGCTACACTATTACCTGTAATTGGAACAGACCCACTAGCTCATGATTGTGTTGAAATCATTGAAATAAAGACGAAACCTAGACAAGACTTGACAGACGTTCCATTGTTAGATCCAGACCTGACGTTGTATGTAGACGGATCGTGCATGAGAACAAGTACAGGAGATTTAGTGGCCGCGTATGCAGTCACAACAGACACTGAAGTTATTGAGACAAATTGTATAGATACTTTGTCAGCCCAAGCAGCAGAACTTATTGCTCTAACACAAGCCTGTATTCAAGCCACAAATAAGAAAGTTAATGTATACACTGACTCACGTTATGCATTCGGAGTTGTACACGACTTCGGCGTGCTGTGGCGAGAGAGAGGTTATTTAACCTCCCATGGTGCCCACATTCAGCACGGACCCCTCATTCATGCTTTGTTAGACGCAATACATTTACCCACTGCTATATCGATTATGAAATGTAAAGCACACACGAAGGTTACTGATATCATTTCTCAAGGCAATGATTTAGCTGACAGAACAGCTAAACAGACTGCTCAGAATCGCACATTAGACATGACAAAGCCAATAGTTCAGACACCAACACAGTGTATGACAATTAAGGATCCCGCACTTGACGTAGTTGACATACAGACACATGCCACAGCAGAAGAAATAAAGAAATGGACTGAACTAGGAGGGATCCAGACAGATCAGGGATGGATGACGAAGGAGAAATCTGTATGGTTTCTTCCTGACTCTATGGTCCAAGCCATTATAGCTACAATTCACAGCCCGGCGCATTTAGGAGAAAAAGCTATGCTAGATAGCATTCAACACATTTGGTTCAATAAACATCTACGAGCAGCAGCTAAACAAAAGGTCCGTACCTGTATGATATGTTGTCAGTTCAACCCGGGAAAAAGTGTTCCCGTAGAACAGGGTGGATTCCAGACCCCTGATCATCCTTTTGAAGTGCTCCAAATGGATTATATCCAGATGGAACGATGTCGAGGATTCAAATATGTTCTTGTAGTTGTCTGCGCTCTCTCCCGATGGACTGAGGCGTACCCAGTATCAGATTACACTGCCCCGACTACTGCCAAGCAGCTAGTTCGAGAATTCTTCCCACGGTACGGTTTACCACGTGTTGTATATTCAGATAACGGCCAGCCTTTCTCATCCGAATTAATGAAACATGTCTCACTTTTGTTGGGATATCAGTGGAAGTTCCACTGTGTCCGACACCCCGAGGCAGCAGGTCTCGTGGAACGACATAATCAAATTTTGAAAATCAGATTGTCTAAAATATGTAAGGAGAAAGGTGTTGATTGGATAGTAGCCTTACCAGTTGCACTATTTTACATAAGAATGGTAGCACACTCTCGAACAGGGCTATCCCCGTATGAGGTGATCTTCGGAAGACCACCAAATATGTGGGGGACGCCTGTACCACGTAAAATAACTGATGTTAATTGTAATATGCTGACAGATTACCTGGCTTCCTTGATGTCTGCACTACAATCTTGTCGTTCACAGGTAGCTGCAGCTTTTCCTGACAACACTGAGGTGAAACCCCATGACGTTGCTCCGGGGGATCTGGTGTTTGTGAGGAATTTCGATCGGAAAACCCAATTGGAGCCCAGGTGGAAAACACCGAAGCTAGTCCTGCTGACCACAAGAACAGCCGTGAAAGTGGAGGGCCGCAAAGGATGGATACATTCCAGTCACGTTAAGAAATTTCATGGACTATCCTCGGATATAGACACTGTGCCCTGCACTCCCTCACAGACTGATTCAAAACTTCCCTTTGTTGAAAGGAATGACTCTCAGAACTATAAATTAAAACTTAGGCCCAAACAGTCGAGCAATTTGATTGTTTAAGTCCTCTCCAAGGTGAAGCGGTTGAATTGTCTCTGACATGTATCCCTTGGACCTGAGTAGAGAAAATACCAGAGAAATGTTGAAACGACAGGCGTATTGTAAATCACTGCGTAGCTACTGTGTGAGGACATTATTAATTCTGTTTTTATTGAGTGTTTTAATAATCATTACGAGTGTGATTTTGCACATATATCATCCTATTTCTAGACATGTTTATAATATTACTGCTGAACATTCTTTTAGTGACCTACCCCCACATGAGTTGTCCTATAGACTTGCGCTGCGCAATAACACCTTCATTAGTATGTTACATCATTCCCATCAGACTAGTAATGCCACCAATTGTTGGGTGTGTGGCCGACTCCCTCCCTATCAGAATAACAAAGGAGTTCTGCCTTTCTTTCCACATCCGTTCACACACAATGGCTCCTGTGGAGCATGGTTTAGTTTATTAAATTCCATAGACCCAGACACAGCAGTTTATCAACAACATTGGATATGGGGAAATCTGAATCTAGTTTTATTCAAAGTCTGTCACCCTAATAAGGAGGGTCACCCCAGTAGAACAGGAACTGATTTAGAAAATGAAGTGTATAAATTAGGTAATTTTACACCTAATCTTATGATTTTGAATGTCAAAACCGAAGTTGAACTAATTCTGCCCACTATGTCTGTATTTCCAGTTAAGGGTGAATTATGTGTGAGAAAAGTTGGTTCCATACATATGGGCCATAGCCAATGCGTTACTACAGTAGAATATCGTGATCAAGGTAAATCTTCATTTAGAGCTTCTCGCCATTCTTACTTTATATGTGGTCAGACGGCATATATGCGTCTGCCTCTAGATTGGGATGGTACCTGTTACATAGCATTCCTTCTGCCACCTGTTTTCCTAGCCCCCCCTGATTATTATCGAAATGTTCATTTAGTACACAATAGAGAGCGAAGAGATCTCCCAGTTGTCGATTATACTGAGACGGCATGGGACAAGTATGTAGATTTCAATAAAGGTATCTTTCCCTATATAGGTACAATATCAAATAGTAAGCTGATACGCAGACTAACCAAGACTCTTGAAGCTGTAGTAAACGAGACTATAGCCGCCCTAGGCAATCTGACAGAAGAACAATCAGTGATGAGAATTGTTGTTCTCCAGAATCGTCTTGTCCTTGACGTCATCCTGGCCGATAGGGGCGGAGCTTGCAGGGTCATCGGATCCAGCTGCTGCATATTTATACCAGAAAATTCGCCATCTGTATATAAAGCTATAACACGCCTTCATAAGATTGTGAGCCAGATACACGAGAATCCAGACACTTGGACGTGGTCCGGGTGGTTTTGGAGTGTGATATCAGCCTGGGGATGGAGAGTTCTATCCTTCCTAGGTATTGGCCTTCTTATGCTCTTCAGTTGTTGTTTATGCCTGCAATGTGGACCAGCGATTTGTGGTCTGTGTGCCACATCATGCATTCCATATCACAGTTCTCGTTCAAAATACCGGAAGAAGAAGGAAGAAGAAATGATGCTCCATGAGCAAATCGATGGAATGATGAAGATTGATATCTCTTGAAGGGCAAGTAGGGGACAAGGAGGGAATGTGGAAATGTGGATTTTCCTGATCAGTTATGTCCCCTATCTTGGACCCCAACGGTTCTATATGCATGTTACAAGTACATGTATGTTCCCTCCAGTTCCAGTTTCTAAGACGCAAACATATGTGTGTCTACCGTCGACATGTTCTCTGTCAGATCCGCCATCAATGGGCTGGATATTCGATTCCTAAGCATGAAAGGCCACCGACTTTATATGGCTAAGTTACTCCATTTTTACAGTTCAGGCAAGTAGGCCCGATTCTGTCCTCAAAGCCTTTCCTTGCTCTCTGTCTTTTGACAGCTTCAGCTTGAGCTCGCATCTGTATCCATGAACTTTGTCCTACTCCCTGTGCAGCTAACGGTGCCTGCCTCGGCCAGTTTTCGCCTGCCTGCCAAGAAGCTGTATTTCACCTTCGAATTATCTATTTTGCTCTCCAGCCGATGCATTCCTGTCTAGTGATTTAGGTAAACATTTCCTTTAGCTCACAAGCAAAGGACTCAGCCTTTCCGTCCTCCTGCAAGTGATTCATAGCCCTGCTGCCATGGAAAGTTTTCTGCCTCTCGCATATCATATAGACACTTAGGCGTTTGTGCACGCACACAGTCAGTATAGACTAGATTCTGTCCGAGAGTCCTTCCTTGTGGATAACATAGTTCTTTAAACATAGGATGTTAGATATGATTTGGGATTAGGTTGACTTGACCCCCCAGACTTCTCGTCTCCACATGTAGAGCTAAATGTCAAGTCCCTTCACCCCCTAGTTGCACGTCAATCACACGTCATGCTGCTGCGCGCGCATCTATGTTAAGTATTATCGTATAGATCCACCTATGTAAGATAATCAGAGCCAATCATGTTTCTTTTTGCTCCTTATTACGCCTAGTTTCGATTACGTGTCACTATGTTAATTTATCTTATCAATTGTTACGCCTTTTTTGCATTCGTTTCATTGTAAATGTATAACCTATAAAAGTTACTTCTTGTCAATAAAGTATTGTACTTCACTTCCTGAACCCTCGTGGTGACGGAACCTGAAGGCCGCGACTCGAGTCGGCCATTTTGAGTGGAATAAAGCCCATTTAGAAAACCTCTTATACCACGGATTCTGCCTCTTGTTATTTTGAGCTATTTTACTTTATTTTAAGATTCCGTATGAAATTCAGTTCGGTAAAGAAGATTTTATTTACCACAATAGGCTCAGGCAGAGGCACAACTAGAGAGAGCACATTTCGGGGAGGGGGGGGGGGGGGCTACCATCAATTTCGGGGGGGGAGGGCTAATTCTTCCAGTGATAGCCAGAGTGGAGATGCAGGGGCTCTAAGAAGGGGTGAAAGAACAACAAAGCCTCATTAGCAAGTAAATGGTCTTTTAAAGACTTGTGAAGTACTCGTGAGAGGCTCTGTGTGTGCCCGGGAAGCCGTCTTAACCCGGGCTGACACACACAGAGGGGGGGTGTGGGGGTGGGGGGGGTGAGATTTGAAGCCCTTTTAGCCCAATAGGGGTTGCACACCTGGCTCAGGTGCATGTTTTCATTGTGTGTAGGGGTCAATGCAGGAGAGGGATTTTTAGGAAGATAAAAGTGCAGGGTGGAGCTGCGGTTGAGTGGGGGTGGTGCCATTGGGGGCTATGGTGACTGAGGCAGATGGATTGCAGCAATATTTAGATGTAGGGCACACTCATCTGATACCGCTGTAACTGGGAGGTCAGTCACACTTTGAGACATAAGCACTGCCCATGAGATGGAACATTGTTTTAGTCCTTGTGGAGGTGGGCTGCATAGAAGGGAGGAGGATCCTACAAAGCGTTTGTAGCACAAATTGTGGAAACATGTTTTGCACTTTAATTTCCAGCCTCTGTGATGCCTCTCTTCACCTTCACCCCACCCTTCCTTCTCCCAGTCCCACTGGCAACCATTAACCTATTCAGAGTCGTCACTAGCTCGGGCAGGAAGCACACTGGGTGCATTCAGTTGCGGCACACTCCATTCCATTAATTGTAGGCCTTGCTACAGAGAGTCCTTGGTGATAGCTAAGGTTCACGTCATCGATAAACAAAAATCCACAGAGTTGGCTTTGTGTCAGCTGCCTCCAGCCACTGAATTGTTTGGGTCAGGTCCCCTTCAGCATTGCTTACTTAAAGAGTATTTCCAATTTGTATACAGCCATATGTGTATTGCGCTGCTTTACATTTTGGAGTGATGATTGGAAAATAGTCTATCTCCACCATCTCATATGTACAGTTAATGTAACTTCTTATAACAATATTTTCTCTCTGTATTTGATGACTTTGCACCTCAAAATGGTACCATCCCTCCTGCTGACTTTGTGCCTAGAGTGATTTTGCACCTAAATGTTTTATTGCCCGAAAATAATTTTTTGTCTTAATTTTATTTTTCCACCCGAAAGCGTCTTATCCGACCCAGCTCTTTTTTCATCCAAATCTGATTTTGCAACTAAATTCAATTTTGTTGAAATGTGTTTTTGCTCCTAAAAGGGATTTGTACTCCTAAATGTGTTTCTACACGCCTGCTAAATTTGCACTCTGTGTATTTTTGCACCCATAAGATTTAGATTCAAAAGGTGATAGTGCACCCTGCATCATTTACACAGAGAGTGAATATACTCATAAATGTGATGCTGCACATTTGTGTTTATAAACGTTTTGCAAACCTGTGCTATTGTTGCACCAATGGTGCTTTATCACGTGAATGTGCTGCCATCCTATCACGTTCATGCACACTGATTACTCTCATGTGACAACTTTCTACGGCAGTTTCTGTCTTTTTTGAGCGATTTTGCAACTTCATTCCATATTACACTATTGCCACACTACTATGGTAACCAGATCATGCGACCCAAAAACCGGGACATTTCGCAAAAATAGAGGAAGGACTACAAATTTACAACAATAAAGTGGCAAAGAATGACAGCCCTCATCCCCATAGACACACACAGAAGAGGCACTAAGAAAATAAATGAAATGTAATTTTTAAATCCAGCATCATACCTATTAATTAAATTGCTTACTCACAACAGCTGCTTACTAGCCATGCTTTGGAACACCTAAAAAGAGCCTCA
Organism: Triturus cristatus; assembly: GCF_964204655.1. Taxonomy (NCBI): domain Eukaryota; kingdom Metazoa; phylum Chordata; class Amphibia; order Caudata; family Salamandridae; genus Triturus; species Triturus cristatus. The sequence goes on from NC_140586.1 coordinate 531,391,364, forward strand.
CACTGTTTTAAGTTTACCCTCTCAAAAAACCAGGACATGAGGCACTTTTACCGCAATCTGCCTGGACAACTGTTGAAAAACCGGGACCATCCGGGCAAATCCTGGATGCCTGGTCACCCTAGTGTCACACTACTCCTGTCTATGTTGTACCAAATGTGATTTTGCACCTCATTGAATGGGCGTAACGTACGGCCCGCAGCTCCTGCAGTGAGGGGAAGTCCCCAAGCTCCAGAGGTCCCCCTTAGCACAGCATCCAGAGCTCCTGATTGAGTTGGAGGAGGCCCCTCCATGTACCTTCTAGGGGGGCCCCCTCAAGTTTCGTTACACCACTGTGTGCTCACACCATATTCCCTCTGCTCTCTGCCCCTTCTCATACACTAGCCTCTGCTCACAAATTGCCCAATTGTCTGTTCTCCTCACATACCAACCCTTCTACTCCCTTGACCTACCGCTCATACTCCACCCTTTTTGCTCACTCACTGCCCTTTCTGCACACACACAGCCCTTTTGCTCACACTCTGTCCAATCTGCTCCTTGTACCATCTGCATGTACACTGCCCCCTTTACTCACGCACTGTCCCCTCTGTTTACTCATTGCACCACCGCTCCCTGCCCACTGCCTTCACACTGCCCTTTCTCATCACACACTACCCCTTTGCTCCTTGACCCCACTGCTAACACACAATTCCTTCTGCACCTTCTGCTTTCATCACCCCTCCGAACCTTGCCCCTTCTACTCGCACAGCCTCTTAGTTCTTACCCTACACAATATGCTGCCTGTCCCATCTGCCCACACAATGTCCCTCTCCCCCTGACCTTTTGCTTGTTTTATTTGTACATGGCCCTTTTTACTGGCACACTGCCCACTGTACTCGCACACTGCCCCCTGTGCTCACACACTAATCTCTGTTATCCTCCTCTCCCTCTCACACAGTGGACCTTTGCTCACACACCACCCCTGTGGTCACATAATGCTCCTACTGCTTCCTGCCACCCTGTCCCTTCAGCTCTCTGTCCTAGTAGCTTCTCATAAAGAAGTACCATCCCGTCCCTGCAGGCACTAACACACTGATCATCTCACTTCCTGCTTCCCTAACAAAGGGGTTTGGATTACAGGGCTTCCTTTCTTCAGGAGCAGTGAGTAGAACAATGGGATTGCTCAGACCTTGTCCCAACTTACATGATTCCCCCTAACCTGAGAACATTGCTGGGGCTCTTGCTCCGTGGGAGCCCAATAGAAGTTGATGCCCAAGGCTAGAGCTTTTGTGTACATATTTATACATGGTAAGCAAAACATGCAGTATATTTGAACACTGCATTAGATAGGGCCCAGTTACTTGAGATGTTCCGTGCAGTGATGAAGTAGGAGCTGAAAGCAGCCTTGGAAAATGTTCATGCCAGCCCGTAGTATACCTATTGAGCGCAGGGAGCATGTTGGACTGTCTAAAGGATTTATTTTATTTTCTATTTTAGGAGTTTTCTATAGTGCTGGCCAGACCTGAAGGTATCGGAGCGCTTTACAACAGTCGTCATGCGAGAGTCATACAATCTAGCAAAAAGTATACATATAAGTTCAAGGCGCTTTGAAAGTCTCAGCACAATGTACCACATTGATGCATGGAGGTCAAGTAGTATTCAAGTTGTGTGCCTGTTGATTTGCACCGAGCCTCCTTTGGGGAGGGGTGATATAGGCACCTTCCCTCGTGGAGGGGAGGACGAAGAAGACTTAATGTCCCAATAGCAGAGAGCAGCAGTGTGCTGGCTTGTGAGCTTCGACGGCAGCTATCGGTTCGGGAGAGAACGATTGAGGAAGAGGTCTTTGAGCTGTCTCTTGAATTTTACAAAGGAGGCGATAGTACTGACATGGACTGGAATGGAGTTCCAGATGTTTGGCGCATTTCCAGCGAAGGACCGGGCTGCGGTTTTTTGTTCGCGTGTTTTCATAGGGATGAGGAGTAGAGTGTTGGTGCTTCTGAGGTTCCTTGCCTGGCTGGCTTTCTTGAATTTGGAGGCCAGGTATTCTGGCTTCCCTGTGTGCAGGGCTTTGCTTGTAAGGCAGGCAGTTCTGAAGCTGGCTCGCATTTGGACTGGGAGCCATTTTAGTTCTCTGAGTGCGGGTGAGATGTGATCGTATTTCTTAACTCCGGTGACCATTGTAGCTGCTGCGTTGAGAGTTGTTCTGAGGGGAGCCAAGTGGGATTTTGCTATACCTGTGAGGATTGCACTCCTGTAATCGAGTCTAGACAGCATCAGGGATTGAGTCGCTTGTTTGAGGTCATTGGGCGGAATGAAGGGTTTTATTTTGTTGAGTAGTTTCATGTTGAGGAAGGTGCTTTTTGCGGAGTTCTTGATGTGTTTTGCCATGTCGAGTTTTGGGTCAAGGGTGATTCCCAGCGACTTTACAGTCAGCCAGGATGAGATTGCCGTTGAGAGCATCAATAGCTTTTAGCCAGTCTAAGATTTGGGGGGTTTCTTCTTTGTTGGAAATGAGGAGATTTCCGTTTTGTCTTGGTTGAGTTTGAGATGATTTATTGTTAGCCAGTGTTGGACTTCTCCAGTGTTGTTGAGTCTCTGAATGTCATCAATGGAGGAGGTTTCTAGGTAGATCTGGGAGTCGTCTGCATAGAGGTGGAAGGGGATGTTGGCTTTTTTGAGTGGGTTGGTGAGGGGTTCCATGTAGATGTTGAAAAGTTGATTGCAGGAGGGGAAAGTATATTCTTGTCTTCAAGAAAATTATGCATGTTCCCTCAGTGCTTTTGCAAGGCATTATAGCTGATGATCCCTAAAATCAAGTCATATCAACAGTGGTTTTCCTCCTTTCGATAAATCTCCAATCTTCCCGTTGCCTTCTTATCCTCACCTAATGCTGTTGATACTCTCGCTAATACACTCATCAATGAAACTGGATTCTAGTTCAGCACCTTTTAACAGACTCTTTTTCTCACATCGGTACATATTGCACCTGCTTCACAAAGAATCACACAAACATGCAGAAACCTAAAACTACTAGACTCCATTGATTCATTTTTCTCAGTCAGCGGATTTTACTGAAGTAAAAAAAAAGTTGGTCTATTTCCAGCAGCGGATAATCTTCCGATTTACCTTTGCATATAGTTCAACATTTCCTCCTTTTTTAGGTCACGCCTGACCCAGCGCATGCGCTGGTCTGGCAAGACTTTTTGTGAGGGCTCAAAAAAATTCTACATCGCCATGCATGAGCGAGGGCGCACGCTTAGGAGCAGAAACTGGCAAACCTCGTCATGCTCATTAAGCGCCCGCGATCACTTTCACTTTCGCCCGTGATCACTTTCGCGGCACCCCTTTGATGTTCTTGTTCAAAGAACATCAAACATCAAAGAACATGTTGTTGTGTTAATGCTTTGCTGCGCCCGTTTGACTTACAATGTGCTTTCTCTTTCCACAAACTCGATGTTTGTGTTCCTTTATTTTGAGATGCTTTTAGTATTACTGTTTTGTGACTTAAAGAACATTAAGGAAATGTTACTGTGAAACTGGACAATGTTCACAGTGTTTATTTCCGATCGCAGCAGCTGCTTCATGTCCGTGCACCATTCAGGGAGTCCTTTCGTTGGCGCTTTCATGAGGACATGATGAGGAAGCTGGAAACTTTTGGCACATTCTCTTTAAAAGCACAGCGAGTCCTTTCGTTGGCGCTTTCATGAGGACATGATGAGGAAGCTGGAAACTTGTGGCACATTCTCTTTAAAAGCACAGCATGTTGGCGACTGGTTAATCGATTAGACCTATGTAGCACTTTAGATCTCAAAGAGCTATGGTGATTGCAGCAGTTACAACTCATGAAATATGGGGTGCAACTCACAAGGAGGGGGCAGGTTTGAGTGCACATTGGCTGCAATCGAACTCTTAAGATGATGGGCTGTGTGTATCCATTATCAGCACTCAGTCTTCGCTAGGTGATCTTGTTTGTTTTGTTGTTGTGTTAATGCTTTGCTGCGACCGTTTGACTTTCGTGCTTTCTCTTTCCACAAACTCGATGTTTGTTTTCCTTTATTTTGAGATGCTTTTAGTATTACTGTCACACACACAACCACACACACAACCACAACCACACGCACAACCACACACACAACCACACAAACACACACACACACACACACACACACACACAACCACAACCACACACACAATCACACATACAACCACACACACAACCACACACACACACAACCACCCACACACACACACAACCACACCCACAACCACACACACAACAACCACACAACCACACACACAACCACACACACACACAACCACACACACACAACCACACTCAGAACCACACACACAACCACACACACAACCACACAACCACACCCACAACCACCCACAACCACACACCCACAACCACACACACACACAACCACACCCAACCACACACACACAACCACACACACACACAACCACACACACACAACCACACACACACACAACCACAACCACACACACAACCACACACACACAACCACAACCACACAGAAAACCACACACACAACCACACACACAACCACAACCACACACACAACCACACACACACAACCAAAACCACACAGAAAACCACACACACAACCACACACACAACCACAACCACACACACAACCACACACACACAACCACACACAACCACACACACACAACCACACACAACCACACACACACAACCACACACAACCACAACCACACACACAACCACACACACAACCATACACACAACCACACAACCACACCCACACCCACCCACAACCACACACACACAACCACACACACACACACACACACAACCACACACAACCACACAACCACACACACATCCACACACACAACCACACACAGCCACACACAACCACACACACAAACACACACAACCACACACACAACCACACACACACACACAACCACAACCACACACACACAACCACACACACAACCACATCAACAACCACACCTGCAACCACACACACACACAACCACAACCACACACAACCACACACGCACACACACACACAACCACAACCACACACATACAACCACTCACACACAACCACAACCACACACACACCACACACAACCACACACACAACCACAACCACACACACAACACACACACAACACACACAACCACACACACACAACCACACACACACAACCCCACACACAGCCACACACACAACCACACACACAACCCCACACACACAACCACACACACAACCACACACACAACACACAACCACACACACAACCACACACAACCACACACAACCACACACACAACCACACACACAACCACACACACCCAATCACACACACCCAACCACACACACAATCACACACACAGCCACACCCACAACCACACCCACACAACCACACCCAGAACCACACACACACAACCACAACACCACAACCACACACACACAACCACACCCACACAACCACAACCTCACACACATCACCACACACACAACCACACACAACCACACACACAACCACACACACCCAACCACACACACACGACCACACCCAACCACACACACAACCACACACACAAACACACCCACACAACCACACCCACAACCACACATATACATCCACAACCACACACACACACACACACACAACCACACACACACAACCACACACACACAACCACAACCACACACACAACCACACACACAGCCACAACCACACACACAACCACACACACAACTACAACCACACACAACCACAACCACACACATACACACACACAACCACACACACACAACCACACACAACCACACATACAACCACACACACAACCACACACACAACCACACACACAACCACACACACACAACCACACACAACCACACACACAACCACATACACAACCACACACACACACACATACAACCACACACACACAACCACACACACAAACCCACACACACAACCCCACACACACACACATACAACCACAACCACACACACACAACCACAACCAAACACACAACCACACACCCAACCACACATCCACACACACACTCACAACCACACCCGCATCCACAACCACACCCACACACAACCACAACCACAACCACACACACAACCACAACCACACACACAACCACACACACAAGCACACACACAACCACACACACAACCACACACACACAATCACACACACAACCACACACACAACCACACACCCACACCCACAACCACACACACAACCACAACCACACCCACAACCACACACACAACCACAACCACACAGAAAACCACACACACAACCACACACACACACAACCACACACACAACCACACACACAACCACAACCACAACCACAACCACACACACAACCACACACACACAACCACACAACCCCACACAACCACACACACACAACCACACACACAACCACACACACAACCACAACCACACACAACCACACACACAACCACACACACACAACCACACACACACAACCACAACCACACACAACCACACACACAACCATACAAACAACCACACACACAACCACATACACACACAACCACAACCACATACACAACCACACACACAACCATACAAACAACCATACACACAACCACATACACACACAACCACATACACAACCACAGACACACACACACACAACCACACACACAACCACACATAAAACCACACACACAACCTCACACATACACACACAACCACACACAAAACCACACACACACAACCACACACACACACAACCACACACACACAACCACACACACAACCACACACACACAACCACACACAAACAGACAACCACACACACAACCACACACCCACCCACACACACAACCACACACACAACCACACAACCACACACACACAACCACACACACAACCACACACACAACCACACACACACAACCACACACACAACCACACACAACCACACATCCACACACACACACAACTGCACCGAACCCACAACCACACCCACACCCACAACCACACCCACACACACAAGCACACACACAAGCACACACAAGCACACACACACAAGCACACACACACAAGCACACACACACATACAACTACACACACACACACATCCACACACAACCACACGCACAACCACACACACAACCACACCAAGCATTGGCATAGCCAATAGGTCTTGCCTTTGGGACCTTATAAGTGTTTAGCCACGCAACAGTTGATGTGGTTGCACCAGGATATTTTGCGGCATAACTAAATACTTAGAAGGTCCCAAAAGCGAGACCTATTGGCTATGCCAATGCTTGTTTCCATTGAAAGTGTATTTGTCCTTGTGTAGAGACCTCTTTTTACTATACCTCACAACCCATGGAGGCATTTGTTTGCTGTTCACACCCAATTTGCACATATGCCAGACTTTGCTGGCAAAAACTTTAGGTTCTTAAATTGTATTAGAAAATCATCAGCAACGTGTGAATAGTGACAAAGTTACGATTTTGTGGGTATGATTTACCTCCTAATTCCCCCTTAGCCATCCGCTTGAAAAATGCATGTTCTACTAATGTTCCTCAGATTCACTGTAGCAGCAGGTTATTCACCGTGCTACGCTCCATCCCCAACAGGTCCTTATTCTTTAAGTCAGGATTCTCTTGAGTCAGGATCTCAGAAGTTGCGCTCACAGATTCTTGTGCATTAGACTTCATCTTAAGTTTGGAACATGCTTGCGATTTAAGAGTAAATTGGCTGGTATTCTAAACACATTTGGTACAACAGTGCCTGCGGATCACCTGCTTTACCATGCAGCTGTCAACAATGTATTTTATTCTCAAAATGTAAGGCTTGAGTACGAGGTTGCCGCAGAATGGCCTGTGGAGTGAAGCTTTTGGCTGCTAGACTTTGTCATTCACGCAAACCTTTGCATATGGATTTTGGGCTCATATCCTTAGAAGTCTTTGTTTGCATAAATCCACAGGAGGAAGTAGTCTATCTAAGCCTATCAGGTAGATGCTGATATAACTCTTGTTTTCTGTCTGACCTTGAACAAACATACAGGAATTAGGGTTTAATTTGAGACCGTGGTTGCAGGTGGGGCCCACCGGCACACATGTTTTTTGGGGATTGACACTTACTTTTCCTCATGAAACTTTGACCCAGAGCAAGAGCTAGAAAAACACAAAAGGAGGAAAAGAGGAGGAAAAGAAAGAGGAAACTGTGGCAAAGGGAGAAAGCAAGGGCGAAAATGGACCTGGAAGAGTGAAATAAATGGACAGGGATTGTATGTAAGTGGGAGAAGGAGACATGAGGTGGAATCAATACTACGCAGCCTTGGTATTCAGCGTCTCCACATATGTCAGCACCGGCTGCAGGCTGTTGAGAAAAACTTTCTGCATCGGCACTTATTTTACAAATCAAGCACTGACAGTGAATGTTTGGCTTAAAGGATTGTATTGAGGCGCCAAAGGAAATGTAGATGGTATCGACTGTTTCTTTTCACTAAGGCAAGTATTGTGCTATATTTTTATTCATTCGCCTTTTTTGTGGCGTTACTATGCTGCTCTAGCCGCAGTTGGAGTTGGTGTCTCCAAGTTTGGTTATGTTTTTGTGAACACTTCATGACAGTAAATAACCTCCGTTTGAGTAAAGCAATTCTATAATTGTCGGCTTACCAAGCAGCCGTTTTGCAGTTTTCTTTAGTTCATATGTGCAATTGCATTTTCAAGATGAGTGTGCTTCATATTGGAAGTGTCTTTGGCCTTTGTAAGCCTGGTTCTGCATAGAAGAGCTGCCAGCCTTGCCTTGGGCTTTGCACATTTAGGGTGTTCAGAGGCTGACTTGCCACAATGTAGGCGCACAGAGAAGGATAAATGGCGTGTGAAACCTAGTCTTATGGCTGCCGAGCTCCCCACTTCCCCCATTTCCCTAACCCTCTATCACAAGCCTCTCTCTGTATCCCAGCACATACATCTTTTTTCATATTCATGTGTCTCTGCGTTGGAAAAGAGGCACTATATTGCAGATTGACAAAACCCGATTGGCTGGCTCACCACATTCCTAGGTTTGACATGAAAAGAGACCTAATATGTTGCCTTCGAAGTCAACGTTCATCGCATTGAGCATTATCAACTGAAATGCAATGAGGAGAATTAACTATAAGAAGAAAAAAGAAGAAAAATGCATGAAAAGGAACCATGTGTATTAAATTAGCATAACGACTGTTCACCGTAGCTAGAGATCAGTGAGAAAGTATGTTGTCACTGACATTTGCATCAATGATGAATGGTTTCAAGAATTAAAATTCGAAAACATGTAGGAAGGAAATAAACGTCTGTTTCGCAGAAAGGCCAGGTGTCCGTTTACCTGTATGTAGCCTCTTTAGGCTTTCTCATAATCCCAGGATCTGATTTAGAACTCATACCTCCTTGAAACATAAATGGATGTATAGCAGTTCCTTGAAAGATTAGAAACGACCCGAAAAAACGATAGCAGAACACAGCTGTCAGCCCCTCAACCCATCACCATCCAAGCTTCATTGCAGTCTTGCCTCCCTGCTTCCTCACAGCAACCTTCAGATGATGCGCTCTTGAGTGAAACCCTGGCTCCATTCACACCTTCTCTGGTGGTCCTCTGTAATGCATCCCCAGGACTTATCATGGCCTCAGTCTCTCATCACCAAAGCACTCCTCCGTCACAGCTCCAGGCTTTATTCACACCTCCCTCCCTTTCCATACTGACATCTCCCTCCCTTTCCATGCTGACGTCTCCCACAATGGCTCCATCAGAATAATTTGCCTCAAGTCCATTGCATCATGAACCTCAAAACAGATCTGCACAGCTCACCGCCATTTTCAGCACAAAACTCCTTTTTGATCACCAGCCAGCGATGCAAGAGAATCTTTCCACTTGTGATGGAAATTTCTATCAAACCTAAGGGATCCTTCCCTGAGGACATGAAATATAACTTGTACCCTAGTGCCAGCCTGAGAAAAGCATGCATGGTAATTCTCACTGCTTCTATTTGAGCCTCAATCAATCCCTTTTATGGTCTTTGAATAGTAGAGAGCTCACGCAATCTGCCATGACTGTGGAGTTAAAAGACGAGGAGAGGCATAGCCGAAATGCTCTGTTGTGAAGTGGGTTGCTAATTTGAGAGGATGCCCACACAGCACGTCTGTTTTTCCGTTTTTCGTTATAAATGGCTTGAGTTTATTTACTTTTTAATTACAATAATTCAGGGGCTTTGGAACAGATGGAGTAAAGATTTCGAAGTTGTGGTTGAAGCACAGTGTCAGAAACATGACAAAGATACATTCTGGCATCTGCACCCATTTATGTATTTGCGACTCTACAGCAATTGACAAAACTCATTTTCCAGCTATGAAGATAGTTTTAGAACCCTGTGCTTGCTTATTCAGACGACTTCTCTATATCTCAAATTTTCACGAACGTCACCAGGGTCTTTTGACTGCTCGACTTGAATTATGCTGTTTTTATATGATCTTTATTATAATTGTATTAATTGTTGAGAAGTTTTAAAATGTTGTATTGTGTTTACTATTTTACGTGCTTTTATGGCAGTCCTTGCCAAAATAAAGTTTTTAGATGATAACAAAGATACATAATGTTACAAAGAACAGTTGCAGTGGGTGAATTAGGGTCTTCAAGAAGCACGCCCTGCATTGGACCCAGCTTTGCCCTTTATTTTTTAGGTCTCGCCTACGTAGCGCGCATGCGCTGGATAGGAGATACCTTTAGTCATCGGCACAGCTTTGTTGTCAAAAACGTGCACGCGTTGCATTGCTTCCAAAGGCAACGCGTGCACATCTGGCTATTCCCTTGTGGGAGCGAGCGGCACCATATGGTAACAATTATTGCGCTCGCTCCCGCAAGTGAAACGCTGCCTGCTCTCAGCCGCACTCCCTCCACCCCATACTTGTGCGAGGCGCGCGCGCTTGTTGTTGAATGATGGTATGTCCTAGTTCATTACAAGTCAGTTTCCAATGAGAGCGACCTGTCAGCTGGTTTTAACATCACAAGAAGGATTTATTGTTTCAAGTTGCATCCTTGTTTCTGAGCAGTCTGTCTGTAGTAGCGAATGCTTTCACATACTGGAGTGAAATAAAGACCTAATAACAATGAAAACCTTAAAATGTCACTATTGCTCTAGTAAGTGAATGACCAGAATAAGGACGCCCTCAAAATGATGTGAACGTGAATGTGTGCAGCAGCTACGATTTTTAGAATTTGTTAGGTTTATGATATAGCGTAAACCTATATTAAATGGAGAGAAAATTGTTTTTGTGTTTTAGTGCAGCGGGAGTATGCTGTACCTATACAAATAAGATGTTTAGTTGAGCCAGGCTAAAGAAAGCAGGATTGGTTGGTGGGGTGCATACAGTTGAGTGGGGCAGTACCGGAGACAATGCAATTTATGTTGTATTTGCATTACAACTATTTACAACTTGAGGGACCGGTATATACAGTGCTTTGTCCATAACCACACAATGTTTTGGCCAAATGTTGGAGCTGGGATTGGAATACTTGGTCCGCCAGCAATGGAGCCAACAGATAAAATTTAAGCCAGAATACAAAGCATTGGAACCACCTAAACAACAGCCCAGTTAAACAGCTGAGCTATAGTACGGGAAGCTACGTCTGCTGATACAATTAGCCCACAGATACATTCTTGGTTTCGTCCTGCTATTCCCAGTTATTTGGGCCTGTTTCCAGATTGCCCCCTCCCCTCTGACAGATGTGCATGCTCGTGTCCACTCTCTGTTCTTGCAGGCAGCCGTTCAGCTGGGAGTTGGAGGCGATGAATAGCAGGTGCTGAGAGGGGATTACTGGAGAGAGACCCACCCATTTCTGGGCCCAAACAGCCGCCCCTACTGCCAGGGGTTGTTTAGTAAAGAGTAGGACGCCCCTGCTCATAAGAGTTGTCCTATCCAGTCACAGGACACTCACTCCCAGCTGTGTGTGCTGCGGAAGCCTGCATATTTCTGCCTGTCTAGGACAGAGCAGGGAAGATGAGCTCTGTCCTTGTTTTATGGCCCTCTCCAGTTCCTCCAACAAGGTCTTATTGTTTCTGCCTTTTTTCCAGCCACAGCCTTCCTTACTCCCAGATTCAGCTGTGAAAACTCGTGTCGTGTATCCGGTTGGTAAACAGAGCATGTTATAATTCCAACCTTCTGTGTCTAAGATTAGCTGAACTTTGACCCCTGCTGGATGTTGAATATGCATGCAGATCTCTGCCCTGTTCCGTTTCCTCTTTTGTAGCATTTCCTCTTTTGTAGCAAATCGCAGGAGGGAAGACACTATCGGACATGGACACCGAGGTAGTGTACAAAAGACACTTTAATTGTGGCACATTGGGCTCACAAAAATTAATACATTTGGAGTGTCACCTTAGCAAAACTGCAATAACCAGCAAACTAATACCTTTGCCAATTGAAAGATAACCACCTAGCCCGCCTTCTTATAAGGCCTCTTTTGACGTACCCATTTAAGCTACCATACTTAATGGTCCACCTTTCCTTCATCACACCTACCAGCTAGGCATGTGCAAGTTTGTGATGTTCTACACATTGTAACTTCGTTCTGTTCAAAAAAAAAAAAAAAAACCCAAGCTTTGCAAAGCGGGCACAATTCAGGAGCATGGAAGGGCACCTGCTCTTATGGGGAATTGTGTCGGATGCTATGTATTCAACGTTTAATTTGTAAAATAATAAGTTCCAGAGCCCTCGTCAGGAGGACTTGGCAGCTTGCACCACCCTTTGCCCCTCAAGTGATGCCAATTGCAGTACCAACACAACTACTAACAATCACACTCCTACAAGTGTCACAATTCATAGTATTCAAGGCCACCAATGCTATGAGAATGGTTTGGGTGGCATGTATTAGTGATTGTAAATGTATATTAAATTAATAAACAGTTGTTGTTGTGCTCATATCCAAATTTGGCAGACAGTGCCACCTTTTGGCATACTATGCTATGAGCTAAGTGCCAGTGCCGAGCACAGGAAACCATCGGCTCAAATTAAGCACTGTATGTATTGCTGGAAGCATGCCACTTAGCAGCCATTTACTGTTTCTGCAGCATTTGTGGACACATCTTGTTTATCGTTTGCCAGAAGTCCCAGTGTGGAAGCTGCCACAGTGGGGGAATAGGGAGACGATGACGTTACCAAGCTAAAGCTATTGTGTTTCCCTGCTACATTTCAGATGCAGCTTGTTTTGAAGATGGTGTGGGTCTGCAAAGGAGCCAATGGAGTTCCATTGGGTGAGGGTGATGTGATCATATTTCTTCAGGTCTTGAATGAGAGGTGTAGCACCATGTAGGATAGACCTAAGCGGTACCAGTGTGGAGTCTGTGAGGCCATGGAGTAGGACAGAACCACAATCCAGATGTTAGAGTAAGGGAGCTTGAACAGCACTTCTGAAGTCCCTTTATGGATGAAATTGGATGACTTTCTGTAAAAGAGGGAGAGCTGGTACCAGAGCATTTTTTTAAGGTGTGCTCCTTGAGGGTGAGGTTGGTGTCCAGGGTGAAACTAGGTGTCTTTACACATCTTTGCAGAGTATTAAGTTCCCCAACTCTGCATAACCTCACAGACATGGTGTTTAACTTCGTCCACTCCTACCTACCTGTCACTGTTTAGCCTATTCGATATGTGGTCTTCCTCTACCTCTTAGACCTATCAGTGCTCTTTTACATTCCTGAACCTCCAAGCCTGTCTGAATCCTAGACCTGTAGATCTTCCAGAGTCTGCCCATTTAACTGCTTCATATACCAAGCTAGCTTGCGAGCAGTGGACACAAAGCATTGCAGTCCTTGACCTACTGATACTCCAAATCCTGCTGCCACCGTAGCCTCACACTGTCCTTCATGTGTATAAATAATAAGTGAAGGGCCCCAAGGTGCTTCGTAGGAGCTTGCCGCCATTGCTGCAGACTGCCACGGTTGCGGTGCAGTAAGGCTACTTAGTTTTGATTCCAACACATGCTACTTTCTTCCACCATAGTATGCATAAGTCTCTTTAGCTCAGTGTTGCAGGTTCTTTTCATCCCTTCTTTTCCATTTGGTAGCTGACTTTTCCTCCTTCTTACTCTTGCTGCGGGCCAGATTCTGAAAAACAACACGCATTTGCAATGCAATAGGTCTCGCATTTACATAAGTTTGATCTATTGGCATTGTAAATGACAATGCCTTTTATTTTATGTTTTGGTTTTTAAAACGTAAATGAAAGCCATTGTCATTTCCAATGCCAATAGCTTAAACTAGTGTAAATGTGAGACCTATTGCATTGCAAATGCTTGTTTTGATTGCTGTTGCTCCCTTATGTCTGTCCTAAACACAGTTGCATTTATTTACCCTGTAGGACACTCTGCTAGGAAGCTGGTTCATCTATCCACAGTTCTTTCATTATGCTAATATTTTAAAACTTTGCTCGTATACCCGCCCTCCTTGCCTAGGTTGAGATTTCAATTTCCAATAATGCTGTTCAGCTGAGAGTGCAGCTTGTAGTGCCCTAGGGATTTTAATGGCTTTGCTGTCCTCTCAATGGAGTTTCCTGTAATCTTAGGCGAATTGGGGTTGGGGGTGGGATGGAGGGTAGAGGAGACCCCTAAACATATTTAGCTTTTTTTTTTTTACTTCTCTTGTCTTCTCGCCTGCCCCTTTCTGTATCTTACTCCTCTTCTAATTTCTCCTTTATTTTGGAAGAGACAGAATCACCTTATCCGTTGTCCCAATTTTATTGTTTCTTTAATTACTACAACTAACAGTGAGACCATGAAAGGTGTCCTGTATTGTATTAATTTTCGGAGTTATTAATTTCTCACATGGGATTAACTCTTGTTTCACAAGGTATAAAAAGCTTAAGTGCCATATCTTAACTTTCTTTTTTCATCCAAACATGACTGAATAGCAACAATAATTAGCAAAATTGATACTACATGGATTGCCGGTCAAATATACTCAAATGAAGCCTTACACAGATTGCTATATTTAGATGAAAATGTGGTTCCCACTGAGGTTTCTTTTTTGGACCATAATATTTGTTCTGGCAAGCTAAATATGTCTTTATTGAAACAATTCTCACACACTGTCCTATACATTGTCATTATACTGGGGCTGTGCGTCTACATGTTTCTGTATTGCTTGAAGTACTTCTGGATTTGGAATATTGGTGTAAATTCTTTCATATGAAAGGTTATGAGTATTTTCTTTGTGTAATCAAATATTACGCTTCAACAAAGTGTCTTGCAACAGTGCAGCTGCTAGTGGAACCAAACGATTTAGGAAACAGTAAGCATATCATGATAATAGTTTGAGAATGTGGTTATTTTTCGCTATAGATGGGATTTTCTTCAGGTTTTTTTGTGTGGATTTTTGGGAGAGCATACATTGAATGGAAGAGGTATGTTTCATTTTTACCCCCAAAAATAGGTGTCTCTTGAGCTGAGCCACACCCCTGCAATCCATTCTTCTATTAAAGAAAAGATTAGCCCTAGATTCTCAACAGCCATGCAGCCACGCTCGTGAGCAGTGGCGGCTCCTCGAGGGAGTGCTGTGGGGTGGGGGAGGGACAGGGTGGGGGGTAGTAAACTCCGGCATACGGCCGAACGGAGCGAAGTAAATAAATAAATAAAACAAATTACATTGCGCGCGCTGCAACGCCAAATGGCGATGCAGCGCGCGCAATGTAATTAGTTTTATTTATTTATTTACTTAGCTCTGTGCGGCCGTATGCCGGAGTTTACTACCCCCACTATGCCCCTCCCCTGCCCCTCCTCACTGCCCGCAGCACTCCCTCGAGGAGCCGCCACTGCTCATGAGATAGCACTTAAACAATAACAAGGTAAGAATACATTCATGTGAAAGCACGTAACAAATACAATGTCCACACGAGGCAAGATATGACTACATGCTACACCCTGTTATATTGGTGGACCATTTTGAAAGAATTTCTAATAAATCGCAAAATTGCCTAGCTTTGCATTTCAATTTCCACATCACATTCTTGGTGTCAATAATGACTATCCCCCCACCTTTATCCAATGGTTTTACAGTTATTTCTTAGCACCTAGGTTGTTTAGTAGCTGTACTTCTATTTTAGACTAATTGTACAATGGGAGAGAAAAGGGGTAAAAGGGTTTTTCGAGAGTTGCACAGTGTTAGAAATTGGGTTGCTGGTTTACTGGGCTGTGAGCCCTGGTCAAACAGCAACCACAATCCGAGTCAGGGTAAGGCACAAGCAAATCCAAAATAAACCTGGACTTGCAGCAGCTCACAATGATTTTCTGTGCAAGTGTCACAGTTCCGGTGCGATTGAGCCCGTTGACAGTTGCAAAGAGCCCAAAAGCTTGAATTAAGAGCCCACTGAGCCACACCAAGGGTCCAGGACCTGAGGGGAACCACTTGGGGGTCAGGAACTCGCTGAATATGGGTTCAGGAGCTGTTCAGGAGCCTGTTATCTCCCTGAGGCTCAGATCAGGAGGCCAAACGACTCGCCCATTGAGTTACTCTGGGGTCCTGAGTTCAAAATGGAGTTGAAGGTCCAGGTCTTCTTCCCCTGGCAAGAGGGCAGTAAGCAGCAGGTCAACACAAAAAGGCTGCAGCTCCTTTAGAGTGGCAGACCTGCAGAGTAACAGTCCTTTCAGCAGCACAGCAATTCTTCTTCCTGGCAGAATATCCACAGGCCCACAAGTGTACTGGGGTAGTGGTGTCTTAGGTGCTTTTTTGTGCACTGGTGCCCTGGTTCTGGAAGGTGTGAAAAGCTTCAAGACAGTGTCTTTGAAGTGCAGGAAATTCCGTACCTCCCCTGCCCTGGCTCCAAGCTGGCTGAAGGGACAATGCAGGGTCGTTAAGCCCTTTGTGTGGAAACAGGACACAGCCCAATCAGGTGTAAGTGAGACTGGCCCCTACTCCTCCCTCCCATCCTACCTGTGATGACCCATCCAGTCACACCTAAGCTGCCGTTGTGTGTGGCTGTCTAGGAGAAATACACAAAGCCTAACTGCCAACTACACACAGTCATGTGACCATAGACAGGCTGCAGGAACCAAATGACTTAGGCAAGAAAATGTCAACTTTCTAAAACTGATACAGAGAACAATGGTCCTTGACCAATAATTCAAGAGGAACTTATTTTGTTTAACACAATAATCAGTTTAAACATTTCAGAACTAGCAAATGTCAGCTCACAGTTTATATTCAACCATTTGGATTTGCAAAATTATAGAAGATGTGCAACAACCAATTTACAAAACAATTAAACCTCAACCCGCCCAGAACCGCCGCCGTTCTTCCTTCACTACTCACCTATTTACCTCAGTTGTCTCCCTGCCGAAAAAATTGCCGTTGGACAAAATACGACCATCCACAGGGAGGCAGGGAGACCGAGGGGACTGGGAAACTGGGAGACAGAGGGGACCGAGGGGCCCAAGCTTGTTGCTGATGGTCCGTGGCAAGCGTGGCTGCCTTTTAGCAGGCGGCCGCAGTGAGTGTGTGCCCTTGGTGTCTTGCAGAGGCAGTCTGTCTAGTACAGGTGCAGCCTGCATTTCAGCCCTGAGTGCCCCGCTTCCCCACCCCAGCTCACCCCAGCACCTCTCCGTTGGTCACACAACTTCCACTAACCCCCATAAATCACCTGCAAAACCTCCTGCAAAACAATAAAATAAAAAAAACAATCCTCGTACTACTTACGCATTAACCCGGCTGTAGCCACAACGAAGCACAACGCCGGTCCCACAATTTTTCAACCTGCCACAGTCAACCTACACAGACAAATCACCCCCCCCGCCCCTTTTTGCAGTTTGTACAGTTTGACTAGCTGGCAGCCAATAGCCATCAGTTCTAGTACTGCGACAGATATACAGAAAGGATAAGGACAAGGAAAAAGCAGACACGGCGCAGCAGGAGTCCCCTACGCCAGGCTGTCTTTTAAGGAGTTCACAGTTATTCTGATTGCTCAGGGTTCTAGCAACCCAGCCATTCAAGCGTCGTCAGGTTTTGGCAGGCTTACAACCAAAAAACCAAAAAACAAATCAATAAACAACCAGCGAAAAACCGCAAAACAAGCAATCAAACAATAACTACAGCAAAAGCTAAAAGATTAATGGCTCATATCAATCTAACCAACTAACCTACTAATCAACCTCAACTATTTTATTATTTAATCAATCAATCAACCAATCAATCAACTTGGCCAACCGTTTAACCAATTACCAGAAACTACCAGGAACTACCAGGAAGACTCGTAGCCCCTTACCAATAAAAAATCCTCAGGATGATATCAGGGCGAGTAAGGGAAGCTCCAACAAGATCCATCAAAAAAGGTGCAAAGTAGTGGTACTCCAGCTTGAACAGGGGGTGACTGAGGCAGAGGCCGACCATGCCACGCATACAGATGACGACACCACACACAGAGTACTCATGGCGCAGCAGGAATATAAGTCCTATCTGTGGGAGGCGGCACGAGCTAGACAGGTTACAACGCAGCATATGATTTATGAAATAGGAGATAAGGCAGGTAGACTACTGGCCTGGCTCGAGAAGGGGGAGCGTACGGCGCGGTGGGTGGCGCGGATCCGGCTGGACTCGGGAGATTTCACGTCGGAGCCGCGACAAATCGCGGAGGCCCTAGCGGCCCACTACAAAAAGATTTACACACCGGAGGCCTCGGCCACTGTTGTGGACAATCTGGCCTTCCTTAAGGACATCGCAATGCCGACGTTGGCCCAGTCAGGGGTGGCGGCCCTAGAGGCAGACCTGACTATGGACGACCTCACGCTCGCCATAGCAGCCCTCCGCGCCGGGAAGGCGCTGGGACCCAATGGAATTCCGGTGGAATTCTATAAGAAAAATGCCACTGACATCGTCCCGCACCTTTTGGCCATGTAGACAGACAGCCTGTCGATAGGGATTCTACCCCAGGACCAGAGACTGGCTACCATAGTGGCCATCCCCAAGCCTAACAAACCAGCGCACGACTGCGCCTCCTATCGCCCAATCTCTTTGCTTAACGCCGAGGCTAAGATTCTGGCAAAGGTGTTGGCGACGAGGCTGCAGCCCCACCTTGCGGCCTTCATACACCCGGACCAGTCTGGGTTTATGCCTAACCGCAATACTGCCCTGAATATACGGCGGCTGCACGGGGTCCTCGCCCGCCGCTCATCGATAGAGGAGGACACGGCCTTCCTCTCGCTGGACGTTCGGATGGCATTCGACCGGGTGGAGTGGCCCTTCCTCTTTGCCGTTCTTCGTCACGTGGGCTTTGGTCCCAAGATGTGCGCCTGGATCCAGCTTCTGTATACTGAGCCGCTGGCACAGGTGGTAGTAAATGGGCATATCTCGGACCCCTTTCCGTTGGGACGGGGGACGCGACAGGGCTGCCCCCTTTCCCCGCTCCTATTTGCTCTGGCTCTGGAGGCGCTCGCGGCCTGGGTGCGGCAGGACCCAGTGATCCGGGGCCTGAAGTGGACTATGGGATGGGAGGACCGTATCTCCTTGTATGCTGATGACGTCCTGCTGTACCTAGCCTCGCCGACACGCTCGATTACCTGCCTCCTGGACATCTGTGCGTCGTACGGGAGGGTGTCCGGCTATGAGATAAACTGGGAGAAGTCTAATGTGTACATGCTTCGAGGCTCCCCGCCTCGGCTCCCGAGGGGGTGTGAGGTTCGGGTGGTGGAGGACGGGTTCAAATACTTAGGAATCTATGTGACTGCGGACAGGGAGAAATTTGTTGCCGCAAATCTGGCGAAGCCCCTGAATAGGTTTCGCAGCGACGTCAAGCACTGGCGCTCTCTACCCCTGACACTACCGGGACGGGCCGCCCTCTTTAAAATGATGGCTCTCCCTAGATTTCTCTACTTACTTCAAAACGCGCCCTTCCCGGTTGCGCCTACATACTTCACCGCCATAAACGCGGAGGTGACCAGCCTACTATGGGAAGATAAGGCGCCGCGTATAGCGCTTCATAAGCTGACCAGAGGATGGTACGACGGCGGTATCGCCCTCCCTGACATAAAGTTGTACTATTGGGCATCGCAACTTATGGTAATAAACCAGTGGCTTCATGTGCCTGGGGATGATCCGGCGTACCGTATGGATCGACAGCTGCTAGGGGCCGGGGGGGTCCTGGGAGCGCTCTACAACCACACGAGAGGCCGCTGCCCCACGGGACCCACGGCACATACTCTCCAGATATGGTTTGCAGCGCAGAGGGCTCTTGGCTGGGCCGGGAAGATAACGCAGGCCACGCCTTTGTGGGAAGCGAAACAGTTGGGGGTGCTGCGCACCACTAAGGGGTTCCAACAATGGGATCTGATCGGCATTTCTAGGGTCGGTGACCTCTGGAAAAAAGGGGAACTGGTCACATTTGCCCAATTACAAGCGGACTTCGACCTGGCCGACACTGAACGGTTCAGATACCTACAAATCCGACACGCGCTCCGGGCGGCGGTCCCACCTGGGGCCCGGCTTGCGGAGTCGTCCCCATTGGAAGACCGACTCCTCACGGAACATCTGACTAAAAGAGCGACATCCCTGACATACCGGAAGATGATAAACAACCAACCAGACCCATTTTCGGCCCTTAAGGCTAGATGGGAGACAGAACTGGGGGAATTTGACGAGACGGACTGGCAGGCGGCGCTTTCCTCCCCTAAGGAGGTGGGAATATCGTCCAGACTGCGGCTGGTTCAACTAAAAATTTTACACCGCACGTACTACACCCGCACACTCTTACTCAAACTTAAACGGGCTGAATCCCCGCTATGTCTCAGACAATGTGGTATGGAAGGTACATTTTTACACATCCTCTGGGAATGCCCTGCAATAGCCCTATACTGGAAGGCAATACTACGCACACTCTCCCAGGTGTCCAAAGTTTCGACGCTGCCGGAACCGAGGAGATGTCTCCTCAACGTCTGGGAGCCTACAGACCTTAGCAGAGTGGCGCGACTCTGGGTAACATTGGGTCTCATGTTGGCGAAGCGTAATATAGCCCAGGGATGGGGTTCTAGACAGACGCCTACCCTCGCCCAATGGTCCCGTGATATGGACTCCGTAATGATTGTTGAGAAAACAGTATACATTCACAGAGGCTGCCCCAAAATATGGACCCAGATATGGGGAGGGTGGAATGTGTATAGAGGAAACATATGTGAACCCCCGCGGGAAACCTCAGACTCCGAATTAAGTGACCAAGACTAGATGGCTTAGCGTTATGGATTGTTTGAAGACTGAGGGCTCTATTGCTATCCGATGCCACAAATGTAGCAATGCCTTCTGAAGTTGCTTCTAGATCCTTGCTGCACACCTGATTGGTTGTTATACTGCTGGACTCAATGCTAATGTACGTTGCTTTGTGTTTGAAATATTCAATAAAAATATTTATAAAAAAAAAAAAAAGGTGCAAAGAAGATGGATCTTTGCGAACATCTGGTAAAATCCCCAGCGGCGTCTACGCTGCTTCAAATACTTGCAAATTCAAGAACAGTTTCTGACCCGGGGCCTGTACACGCCCAAAGGACCGCTGAAGAGCTAAAACCTGGCTCTACAGAACCATCAAAACCTACAACAATCAAGGCGTCATTAAGGAACTACTTCAGGACTTCAGTACCGGCGACAGCACAGAAGAAAGTAATCAGCCCTTTGGACAAGCCGCAGGTACTCCCCCTTGCAGCCACAGAGTTATTGCCACACCAAATTATGGTTCTGCCCCTGATCCATGGAGCTGTTGGGAGGGCCTGACAACTTGACACAAACAAGTTCTTCACTAATAACAGAATCTCTTTGCAAAGAAGCCTTAGAAGCCCTAGACGATAGTCAATCACATCAGGCTTTTTTCAACCGCTAGTTCAACATACAGTTCAAATGGAACAAGCCTCTCCCTATGTAATCACCCCCAAATATGTTCACCTGACAACTTCTCAACCAGTTTCAAAACCAAATATGTTTTATCCATCCACATTTAATTCTTCAATTGCATTTAAACCTGACTATCAAATAAATATCCCCAAAGTTTTGCTACTACAGGTCATGACCTACTCGCAAGCCCTCTTTAGCAACTCAGATCAGTCGGAAAGTTTTCAGCAAAGGTCGATCAAGGGGACTAAGGTGATCCAATGGTTAACCTAGAAGGGCCGAATGATAACGTAATCCACACCTCTATAGATTTATCGTTCTTTACCACTGAACCCAATAAGTCTGTAGTACAGGACAGATCTCCATCGACTAACCCTAACAACCTATGCTCCCAATTATTGCAAACTTTCCAAACCACAGCAGCAGCACTAACATACCATTCGGACAAGATGGACCTGCAGGTACACCTATTAAATACACTCGCTGTGTATACCGCTGGGATCGACCAAAAACTGGAGGCACTTAATGCTCTTATCATAAAAGCCCATTCCAAAACCGAACTGGTCCAATCAGTGTGCTGCTGCTCTCCCATAATCGATTCCTTATCATCCCTGCCTCAATTTCTCTCAGCAGTTCTAACCGAAATAAAGAAGCCCCCAGTGTCGGAGTCACCAGACCCCTCACCTCAGGCTCCGAGCCTGGTACAGGGTTCAACTCACCTGAAAGTCCAAACCCGACCTCTTTCCCCACACTCCACGGAGCCAACGGACGGCAAATCAATTACAATCAAACCATCTAACAATCATAACATGCATCGGCTGTCGAAACGGGAAAAGAAAAGACAGCGAAAAAGCCGGAACAAACAAACAATAGAAATTAAAACCTCAATTGTGGGTAACTCCCCAGAGCTTCCACGAAAAGTACCTTCGACATTACAGACGAAAGGAGAACAGTCGAGCCCGCAATTAACACCGTATCAACTGGTCTCACAGACAGAATCTCTACATCAGACCAGTCAACTCCCAGGTTCACCTCATGACCTGGGACACTCCCTGCAGCCAACAATTCAAGCAAAACCCAGCCTTAATCAATCACCAGCAATGCGGCCAGCACTCGAAGTAGGGCAACAGGGACCCGTAACTTCCCAGGTGTCAGTTTTAGAAGCTAGATCCTCCCGCCTCCCCATTGCTGAGGACTACAAATTGCGCACACAATTTATAGTCACAGAATCTGGTCGTAAGAACTACAAGAATTATCAAGCTGTCATCAGTTGGTGGTCACAAGCAAAAGTCCTTTTGCCCCACCCCATATCACTCATCATAGTGAATCGTCTCTTTCATCGCTCACCACACTTACATCAAAGCCGCCCAGCAAAAAAAAAAAAACTAAAGCAAACAAAGCCGGTAACGACTAATAAGTTCTGCAAGCACTTAAGTAACAGCCAAAGTACCAAACTGCTGCTCATTCCATAATACACCTCCAGAGGCTCTCATGACATCCTCAATCGAGGGAATATACAAAGACTCTTCAAATCACTTCCAGACCTAAGTCACCTACAATCGGGAGACATAATCGCTATTGAATTTATTTCAACTACCCTGATCCAAAACGGGTGAAGCAACGCAAGTAACACTGGCATCCCTGGCAACCCGGGACCTGGTTCTGACAAAAACAGATCAATTTAAATCCTGGGGTATAACAACCACAACACCAAGCGCTCCCCGCTACCCTTCAATACTGGAAAACAATCAGGCCTGTATCTCTAGCTCCTCTCCGGCCCCCTTTTCCGTACTGAGGTCCGTGAGAAGCAGCTCACCAACAGTAATTCCAGAGTCTATAACTAATCAGCGAAACTTTAACGGTGTAGATTGGTTATGGTTGCCAGGGGCCCTATCCAGAAACTGGACCGATTGAACCACAGTTAATCACGGTCTAACAATACGCTCCTGGAACATCAACGGATTTGGGCAGGAAAATCAATCTGCCGCCAGTCTGGACTTTTTAAAAGAATATGACATTCTTCTTTTACAGGAAACATGGGCAGTAGAAAGCATCCTGATAGTAGGGTACCTGGAGTTTATGACACCCGCTACAAGACAGTCCAAGTTTGGTAGACCGAGAGGCAGCCTTACGATATATGCATCAACAAAATTTTCCCAAAACATCAAACAGATTAAATTTGAGGAGCATTGGCTCTCTGGAATCATGCTGGGAAGTTCACTTATGGATACTCAGTTGCTCCTCCTCAATGTCTATATTAATCCCTGCACCATTAAGAAAAAAATCTAAAACGGACAGCGTGATTAATATCATTTGTAAC
Source organism: Triturus cristatus (assembly GCF_964204655.1). NCBI lineage: Eukaryota > Metazoa > Chordata > Amphibia > Caudata > Salamandridae > Triturus > Triturus cristatus. The sequence goes on from NC_140586.1 coordinate 531,415,565, forward strand.
TTACTTAGCAAGTACGGCAGCACACCCAGCATAATTTCAGGAGATTTTAACACCAACCTCTACTGTAATTTTGCTGAAGACATAGGGCTCGATCCCCCAAGAGTTCCTACACACTTTGCTCCACAGTCGACTCCCACAGGAAATAAACCTTCGACATTGGGCAAATACGTGTTAATGCAGTTTAGTAGCTTAGGATTTACTTATTGAATGGGCGCCTCCCCACTGATATTCTGCCTACATGGACCCGGTCAGATGGCCAAACCCACTCGTTTTTGGACTTTACTCTAGGGAGTAGAGAAACATTGCCTCTGATTGAGAGTTATCACATCACACTACAAGGTGAGAGTGATCACCGGGCACAAATATTAACATTATTTACCTCCACGCCACGCTATCAAGAACTTGCCCATATTCACTCAGGCAGCTATAAAGAGGACTTGAAGCGGATAAAGTGGTCGGACACCACGGCTCCTTTTTTGATTGAAAAAAGTAAAGCCTTATTACAACAATCCCTAGAGTCACATACCCACGCGGTCAGTGGCTGGACTTCCCTTATAAACCAACTACTCAAAGAAATGCCACTTAAGAGGAGCCAGAGAAAACAAATCTTTCAATTCCGCATTTCAAAAGCCACAAGGAAATTAAAAACTGACAGAAACCGAGCGCTTCGATTGTCAAGGAAGAACCCCAGTAATAAAAACAACTTTAACAACTATAAGCAAGCCCAAGCAGCTTTTAGGATCTTAACACGAAGGGAAAAACAAGCGACCTCGGATCAATTCTGGCTGAAGCTCATTTATGAAAGTAAAAACCCTAACTCGAAGCAATTTTAGTTCCTCGTAAATAGGAGCACACAAAGTACAAGTGGTTACGGTAGTGCAAATATCAGCGGAGCCGTATGGAGTGAGTTTTTATCACTTCACTTTGGGGACTTCAACACAAAAGATGCTTACACCAAATCCCTCAGTCCAGTTAACTTTATGATCTCACCTCCGGGACAGGAGAGCCCGAGACGAGCTCATCCCGCAAAAAAACTGACAGAAGAACCAACACATAAGGAATCAGCGAAAAAGAACGACATAAGGTTAAAGACCATGGTGACACCAGACGACCTAAAAAATAAGATCTCGCGCTTTATAACGAAAGCCAGAGCTGAAGGAGCCCCAGGCCCAAACGGTCTCCCCCAGGCCATGTTTAAAGCTGATGTCAACCTATGGTCAGAATACCTGACCCCCCTGTTTCTCTACTGTAGTCTAAATAACACCGTTCCAGAGTCCTGGAGAGGTGCAATCATTCACCCAAGCTGCAAAAGTGGGAAGAGAAACAAGCCTAAAAATGATCGAATGATTGCACTTCTCGACGTGGAGACTAAGTATTATGCAAGCATTCTATTGGAAGAGCTACAGGCCTGGGCCGAAACAACCAGGCGCCTTCCTTTTAACCAGACGGGCTTCGTGGCTAACTCTGGTACCATAATCAACTTGTTAACATTAACAGTCCTGATGGAGAAAGCAATAGTCCAACAAACCCAACTGCACTGTTGCTTTGTAGGCTTTATAGCGGCCTTCGCCCGCGTGCCCAGGGGTCTGTTATGGCAGAAATTAAAATTGTCAGGTATACCCCTGCCTCTTCTACATGCTATAGTACAATTTCACACGGAAATATGGATCAGAATCAAGCTGGGTGAAGGCTCCCATGTCTCCGGGAAGATACAAACTGAAATTGCTGTCAAACAAGGTTGCGTGTTGGCCCCACTTCTTTTTAATTTGTTTATATCCGACCTATCTCCAGTACTCGACAGTGTGAATTGCCATCCTCCTCAATTAGATGGAACCCGCATCAGCAATTTGCTGTACACTGATGACTTGGTGTTGTTAAGCTACACAAAAGTGGGTCTCCAGAGGTTATTGGACGAACTGCTTCCCTACACGACAAGAAATTGCTTAGAACTGAACTTGTCAAAAGCCAAAACAATATTTTTTGGAAAGCAAAAGAGGTCAACAGAAAGGTGGTATGATACAAAGCTAGAACCAACTTCCAGTTATAAATATTTGGGCATTTTTCTCGATACCAGATGTACATTCATCAAACATAAAGAAGTGTTAAAAACCAAAGCCCTGTCGTTAGAAGCTGCTGCCGCAAAACTGTCAAAACAGCTACTTGGCCCAAGCCTAACTCCCATGCTGAAAGTGATGAAGGCTAAGGCAATCAATTCTTTGACGTATGGGCACAAGATCACCAAGGGCACAACCAGCACATTAATAAACAAACTAAAATCTTTAAACGAGCTTTCCGGTTGTCAAGATCTGCCTCGCCAGCCCAAGTTAGACTCGAACTGGGACTACAAGATCACCATGGAGTAGAGGCCGGCACGTTTATAAAACTGCGTCATAGACTGCGCCGTGCTCAGGAGGGTTCCCTGGAGGCCCGACTATGGCAGGAAATACAGAAAAACCAGACCAGGCAAATGTATCGGCAACTCCTGGATCGCAGTTTACAACTATTAGGAGTAAAAGATCTCTGGGAAACAAATCCCACCTACCCGGTGTTAAAGATCGCCATTAAAAAGACTGTTAGACTGTGGTCCTTTCACTCAGACAGGGCAATACTGTCAAAAAGGAAACGCGCCTGGGCTGTTATCTCCAATTTTAAACTAGGTGTTCAGCTGCCCTACCTATCAAGCACATTTGCACTTTATTGGAAACAAAAGTTTTTAGACCTGAGGATGGGTGACTGGCCCTTTTTAAAGAACCTTCCCAAATGGCGCCATCCAGGTAGCAGTATTGAATGCAGGTTGTGTGGCTATCACTCTGAAGTAATGGAACACATCATCTGTGTATGCCCTGCATTGCTCATGGCCAGACGGTCATTACTGTGGGATCAATGGATCAGGTTGGGAGTTCGATCCTGCCGCCAGGCAATAATGGCTGCTCTCAATCCTGACAACACTAAGTTGAACATTGGGCTCACAAAATTTGTTCACAAAGCGTCAAAACTACTGTAAGCCACAACTACAACCAAACCCTCCTCATCTTAGCATGGCGGCCGAGTTAAAAGGCTTAACAATCGAATTAAAGACTATAATATCAGAAATTGAGGCCTTTATGCAGAACATTATTAGCTCTTACTGATCTCTCTAATTTTTAGTAATTTATATCCCCCTGTTTCTAATACTTATCATTGTCATTTTTATTGTACGAATTAGTTGTGTTTTAAATTGTAATGTTTTTTTTTAACCAATCAATAAAGTTATTATTATATTATATCATTAAAACAATTAATATTTATTCAATTGATAAAAGACACAAAATGGTTCAGAAAAATGGAGAGGGTCGTAAAAGGAAGAAAGGTTGTTCCAATTGAATAAATATTAATTGTTTTGTAAATTGGTTGTTGCACATCTTCTATATTTTTGCAAATCCAAATGGTTGAATATAAACTGTGAGCTGACATTTGCTAGCTCTGAAATGTTTAAACTGATTATTGTGTTAAACAAAATAAGTTCCTCTTGAATTATTGGTCAAGGACCATTTTTCTCTGTATCAATCAATACCCAGGTCCAAGGACTTAATCGGGTTACCCCATTGTTTATAATGGTAAACTTCCTAAAAGTGGCATTTTCAGAATCGTAATTTAAGATCCGACTTCACCATAATTCACGATTTTAAATTAGGATATCAGAGACACCAATTATCTCCTTCCATTTGGAAATTATACTTATAAAATGTAATAAGGCAACTCCAATGTTTTCCTATGGGAGAGATAGGCATTGCAGTAGTCAAAAACATATTTAAGAGGTTTTCACTACCAGGCCATGTAAAACGTAAAAGTACAGGTTCCAACTTTTTTAATACAGTGAACCCTGCCCTTGGGCTGTCCAGGGCCTACCCTACGGGTGACTTATATGCATTAAAAAGGAGGATTTGGGCCTGGCAAAAAGGTTTATTTTGCCAGATTAAAATAGCAGTTTAAAACTGCTCACATAGGGGTTGCATCTTCGTTGGCCCGCCGGTGCAGTCTTTGCTGTTGCTCTCCCTCGAGGCCATGTTGGAAGCCATCATAGTTCTCCTTCCCAGAATTCCACTGGAAGGAGTTTTCTTGTAACCAATCCATCAAGGCGGCTTTCTCATTCATCATTGAATTACTTTCCAAATCCAATATGGCAGCCTCATTTTCTGATGTAATTTCATGTCCTGGTGCATGTAAGGATTAGGGTTTCTCTCTTCACTGCGTTGCAACACTTCTTTCCTCCTGTAAATGTGTTTCCACGCTCTGTATAGTCCTCATTCCTGTTGATGTTTTCAGTTTGGCTGCCCCTGTTTTCCTGCTGAGTTCACCCTTTCTCTTTGGGGCCATCTCTCCTGTTAAAGGTCCTTTTCCTGCTAGTGCCTCTGGTTGTTCCTGTGTGCAGTTGTCATCTGCTGGGTCCTTTGGTCCTTGTTCTCGCCATCTGGGAGCCCACCATTGTCATCTGAGGTTTTTTCCCTTTGGGGTTTTTTCCTTCTAGGGGCTACTTCTGGAAGGCACTATCTACATAGGCGCTATAAACGTCGGTGGCATCATGGCTACTGGTAGACATCATCCTTATCTTTGGCAAGACTTGGGCTCAAAGATCTTCACGATGCCCCAAGCCTTAGGTCAGAAGTCCTCAACCTGCAAGTCCTGACAGATCTGACAGCAGTAGGGTCCAGGAGTAGCAATGCAATTGCACCATTTTTGTCGACAGCTATTTTTAGGTCATTCAATTCATGATTAGGGGGACTTACTACCATTTCCAGGATGGAAACCTGTTTGTTAGTCTGATCGTAAGCAGTTTTCTTCAGTAATTGTGAGAAATGGGGGAAAGTTGTTTGTTCCATTAGTTTGCCATGGAACGGTCCATTAACTATACGCTTGCAATTGTTACGATCCAGAGAGTGCTAATCATTTTTCTAGCGAAATGGGTGAATGCATGCTTTCTTTAGGTCTTTTGGGAAGATTCTAGTCACTAAGGAGTTGTTGATCAGGTCTCTAACTGGAATTGCTGCAAATGTTGACAGAAGAATCTTTTTGAAGATTTGTGGAGGAAAATGGATAGACGGCCAGCTGGAGTAACTTGCTTTCACAGCATTCTCAACATCTGCTATTTTCATTTCTGTAAAGGAAGACAATGATGGGAATATATTTGCTCTGGTGATAGTATTTGGTTTTGTGCTGCTGCGGCAGTTGACTTTCTCGGCGGCTAGGTATGATTCCAACATATCTGCTTTGGAGATATAGCGAGCTGAGAATTTGTTTTAGAAATTTTCTGTATTGTGAAATTTTTGTAGAATTTTGCAAAGTTATTTTATTGAGCATCAGGTGTTGTGGATCTTGCTTAAGTACTGTTTTTGTTTTCTATTTTTAGTAAGGATTTATGCATTTGGTTGAGTCTATGTAGATGCAATTTGTCAGGGTTTTTTGGATTTATATCAGGTTTGCTCGAGTGAAGCAATTTTTCCTTTTATCTTTTTTAGTTCATCATTCATCAAAGGGGTTTTCATTGTTTGCCATGCGTAGTGACCTGCTTAGGGATTAGTAAGCTAAAAGCTGATATCAAGGATCTCTATTGAGTTTATTGTGTCAAGTTGAATGTTAGAAGTTAGTTGAGATTCCAGATTCTCCATGTTTAGTTTGTTCGATAGTCTGTAGGAACGTGCACGCAGGGCATGTTAGGTTTAGCAGTCACTTTTTCTGGAATCCTCTGTAGGAAGGCGACAATGTGGTAATCAGACCATGTGACTGGGGTGATTGTTAGGATAGTTATTAGTTCTGGATTGCAAAAGATGAAATGTAATGTATGACCTCCTGTATGGGTGAGTCTGTGAACAATTTGTTGTAAGTTGTGCAAGCACATACCTACCAAAATGGTGTTTGCCTTGGTATTAGGTTTGTCAAACCAGATATTTAGATAACCAAGAACTCATACATTAGAACATTTGGTTGACAAGTCTACTGCGTACCTAGGAAGGCATCAGTTACAACTGTTGTTCAGTGATGTCTGTAGGTGAGGATGAAATTGCAATTGAAAATAGAGCTTGGTTTGCATCTAATAAGAAGAGCTCCACAGCCTTGTATTACAAACTTTTCCAACTTGGAAAGTAATATGAATTCCTTACATACAGTCACTAGTCTACCTCCTCTTGTTCCTTGTCAGTTGTGAATGTTTGTACATTATTCAGCTGGGATATCTCCATGAAGTGTTAGTACCATGTCCTATTTGAACTGTGTATCTGTGATGGATAAGATGGCTGGTTCTGTATCCATCAACCAATCAAAGATGTAGTATTTGTTTACAACTCAAAATGTCTTAGCATGGCGATCTATGGGGCAGGGATATGGGGTAGCGCACGAGTCACCTCAATCCAAAAAACAGACAATTCCTTTCTGAAATTTTTGTTGGCAGCCCCGTCATCCACCTCAACTTTTAACATTCACAGCGAACTGGGCCTCCCATTCATCACAGATGTAATACGAATGCAGCCAATTCTTTTATGGCACCGCATCTGGTCCACACCAGAACTAAAATTTACACAGACACTCATTCTAGACTGTATGAAACTGGAGTACGGATCACGCATTACTTGGCTCACTTATGTCAAAAACTTTCTTACTGATTTAGGACTTGAACGCTTTTTTACCAATCCCCTAAATATTAATCAAATCTCCAGAAAGAAAATACGCGACATATGCACAACCCATCTAACAGACCTACGTTTGGCACTTGAATCAAACAAAATTTCCGTGCAACTGTTTCTCCATATCCAGACAATAGATCAAATAGAGCCCTATCTGAACTCCGCCCTAACTAACTACGAGAAATTCTTATTGACCAGATTGCGCTTGAATATATTCCACCGTTTAATCACCTTCCCTGTGATAAATGATTGGTCAGCCCAATTGGCCCTATGCCCTTGTGATGACTCCTCTGTCCAGTCGACCCTGCACACAATCATGTTCTGTAGATTTTACACCGAGGAAAGAAAGCTTCACCTGATTCCTGTTTTGAAGTATCTGGGCCTAACTCAATGTAGACCAGCTCTCATGACTCTTCAAATGTTAGAAACAGAAATGTTGGCAACTAACATGGCGAAGTTCCTAAAATTATGCGTGCGACATAGAGCAAATCTTTAAACGAAATCTCACCCAGACGGCCCCTTGAGTCACTCAAACATACCCTACGATGAACTGGGACTAGCCCCCTTGCACCCTAAACCTGCAATTGGGGGGTTTTGTTTTTCGGGTACCGTCTGTATATTCTTAAATTTTTTATGTTTTAAAATTTGTATGGAATTGTGATGAATTTTTTATATGTATACTTGTATGTGCTTTTATGGTATGTAATTTCCTTACCGAATAAAGCTTTTTCATTCATTCAAGTGGGTGAAGGGGTGGTTTCTGTCTCAATTGGTGTAACTATTACCCTTAGAGTTAATTGTTGATTTGTCATTGTTTGATGGACGTTTTCTCTAGTTTAATAGACAGTAAAGCACCTTTAAATGTAAGGGAGCAAGCGATATAGGCATCCTCGTTTTTCTGGCTGTCACAGACCTGTTGAACAGGCTTATTTGAATTGTATCTGGGTATATGTGTAGCTAACCTCGTTTGTTGTAGTGTGGTTTGGGTGCTTTATTGGATGTTTATTAGTGAAATGTTGAAATTAATTTGTGTTGTGTTGTGTTGTAGCAGAATGTGATTTGTATGGGTGTTGTGGGAGAGAGAGTCTGATATTGTGAGTCCTGTGTTGTGGCTATTGAGTGTTTCACAGTGAGAGACAACTGGTAAGTGTAGATTCTAGTGTTGTTCTATTAAATTGATGTTCTTGAGGATTTGTATGTGGTTTGGAGGAGCATGGGGGCTTGCGACATCAAGCGTGTAGTTTTATATTGTTATAGGAAATGTGCCTAGTGGGGTGGCTGAAGAAGGAGAAAGGTTAGCATAAGTAATCAAATAATAGAGTGAGAGGAGGACACCTGGATGGTTGTGGAGAGTGTGGTACTTTGTGGGGATTGGGATAGGATCCGCCATTAGGTGTACAGGTGTTGTGGCGTGTTAGGGAAGAGCACGATAAGGCTTGGGTGGAGGATGCAGAGATGAGTATAAGGTAGGAAGGATGCAGTGGGAAGAAAGAGAGTCAAGGAGGTTAGTATTGCACTATTGTAGCATCCAGTCAAATTGTGAAAGGGGTTTGTGCAGTTCGGTCCATGGTGATGGCATTGTGATAGAGAGGCTAAAGCATGGTGAGAACACATGATGTGCAGCTTTAAGAAAAGGAAGATTCATAGTAGTGGGGTAGGATTGATGAGTATTGATGTGCTGGGGTGGCTTGTGTAGTGTGTAGAAGAAAGAGAGGGGGTGAGTCTTGTGAGTGTGGGTGCATATTTGCTGCAATTGAGAATGAGAGTAAGTCAGAGGAATGGTTGCCATAGACTGTTGGGGGAGGTGATCTCTGAAGGATGAATCTGGTAAGAATGGAAGATTAAACCCAAGATCACTGCCTGGGAAAGGGAAAGGACTAAATCAAGACGAATTATGCATCATCTCTTGTATGGGAAATACAGAGGCTCAACTTTTGTAAGTGGATTTAGGGCAGAGGTCTGGTCCAATAGCCTTCCAGGCCCCAACAGGCCCAAACAAGGCCTAACTTTGACTTGATGGCCAGGCTGAGATGCTCTGTAACGAATAGCATGAAGGATGGTGTAGGAGGTCACATGACATGCTCCAGGCTCCTGCCTTTGCCTAGTAGTTACCAGGTAAACACCAACGAGTGCACCTGTAAGTTTTGGGTAGAACCACCCAAACCCCACACAGGTAACACCACAAAATTATGTTTGGAGTTACCTAGAGGAACAGGTGGGGGAAGAAGGGAAGGAGAAATCAAGGTGTAGGAGCTGGAGAGAGAGTCATGTTGCAGACAGCAAGAACGGCTTGCTCTACATACAGCTCATATTGTGGAATAGGTGTGTCTTGTTACACTCCGTGAAGCCCACACACCAGATTTAGTAGTCTTATGGGCAGATACCCTATCAAGCCTTTGCTGAAGAAGTGCAGGAGGATGAGGAGAAAAAACTAGAGTCAAAGGCAAGGTCACAGTCATCAAAGGGTGTAAGAGGACAGAGATGGAAAGATGCCTTTTGAGAGTTGTACACAATAGCTTGACTATGAGGAAAAGGATAGCAATACACATGCAACAGATCAGGAACGACATAACATTGGATTGTGTAGTGAAAACGAGGGAGCGTTAGGACACTTCAGCTGGTAGAGTAAGGAAATGCAATATGACCTGTGTAAGGGGTTGTTTCAGTGTTGTATAACTCGGGCAGAGGCTGCTCACATTATGTTGTAGATGCCATGTGTTAGAACCGGGATGCCCTAGTTGGCTGAGGTAGGTACCATAGGCCAAGTAGGGACCCCTGCCTCCACATCAGGGAAAGGAAGGACACCTTCTCAGATAGCCCCTGCTCACCCCCTTAGTAGCTTGGCACGAGCAGCCAGGCTTATCTTCAAGGCAAATGTGTAAAGTATTTGCAACCACGTTCACAGTGACCCAATGATGACACCACAAAAGGACTCCACACGAGCTTCATAGAAAAACAAGCATATGTTTATGTAAAAAGATATACGATGTGACCACACGATAGGAATCCAACATATGCGTACTTGTAATATTCCTCCTGGCTGGTTATTAGGCCAGTAAACAAACAGTTTTAACAAGAGAGTCCAAGGGAAAAATGTTAAAGACCACTGAAGGATTGTATCCCCAAATAACTATTACCAAACCAAAGAATCCTAGGGCCTACAAACTACCTCTAAGTTTACTCCTTAAACCTATGTGATAGTGAACCTAACTGGAAAGAAACTAATGGACAAAATGTGCATAAGGGCAGATCCCTTTAAGGACGTAATCCCTCACTCACCAATGGTGACATGCTTCATCATAGGGACTCTCCTCCCAAAGGAAAAACCTAGTTCCTTTGGGGGCTACAACCCCCTCTCTGAGAGGGAGGAGCTCAGGGATGTTTTATTTCTAATATTACGGACTCACTAAGTCCACATATGATGAGCAAGGATGTGTGAGCAAGGGTGCAGCGCAAGAAATGAAATTGGTGAGTATGTGAAAAAGAGTAATAAACTAAAACTGGCTAGGAAGCACCAAAGCCAACTTTAATCAAAAGGTGCCTACTGTCAGGATTAAAAAGCAGTACACCTGCGGTATGGATTTAAAACCGCTATGGTGTGGGTTTTAGGTGGTCAACATGTTTCAGCCCACGAAGACCTAAGGTGGATCGGGCTTTCGTCAGGACCTTACAAAGAAACGCTACTGCAAGTAAATAAAGTGAAAAAACTAAACCAAACAGGATATAGGGCCAATGCAATATCATAAGCCTCTATCCGGACCTGCAGGTACCCGCAAAGGCTGGGTACAGGATCTCACCTCTGCCTGGCAACCGCTCAGGAAGGCAGCACCGCTCTATCCGTCGGTACCGTTAGACCAGGAGAGCCTGCTGCCGGAGGTTATTAGGCCAGCCAGCCCTGGTAGGTTCTAGCGGTATTAATGAGCAATTCCAGATGATCCAATGCAGTCCTAATGCAATGCTATGCAGTTTGTAATGCAAGAATCAGGCACTTTGCAAGTAAAAATAATGCAGTTCCTTATGCAACAATCCAGCAGTTCGTAATGCCAAAATAATGCAATGCGTAATGCAAAAATCAGGTAGTTCGTTATGCAAACTAATGCAATGCGTAATGCAACAATCAGGCAGTTCGTTATGCAAACTAATACTGGGCGTAATGCAACTGAATGACAGTTCATTATGCAAACACAATGCAATGTGCAAGGCTACAATCAGGCAGTTCGTAATGCAGAAACAATGCAATGCGCAAGGCACTTTGGTACCGATCACGGTGCTTTAGACAGTCTCTCTGCCTCTTGTACTGACTCGCGGTCAACTTCCGCCAACATATGCCCCCAACACGGGTATGGTGAAAACCAAAGTGAAGTTCCACACTCTGGCCCCGGTACTGCCACTCCTTGGCAAGTACGGGCCAAGATAGGAGCTTAAGCAGAGGCTCGTGCTGCAAGAATGGGAGAGGCCAAGAACGTCTGTCTCTGAGCCCGCACCCCGCCCCAGGCGGCGACACATGTTACCTTGGGGGTGCAACCTTGCTCTCCTCTCCTCCTCTCGTGACTTGGGTCTCCGATGCGACTTGGTTGATTCTGGGCAGTTGGTCTCGGGCCCTCCCCCGACGGGGTTGGTTCGAGGTCCTGCTTCTGGCAATGGCTAGCTCGGACCGGTGGCACAGCTCCCCTGGAGATGCCGGTCCGAGCCGATGGCGATAACTAAGATCTCAGACTGCAACAGGGCACACGCACACAGCGCCGCTGAGACTTCCTTGAGCTTTGGGTGTGCACGGTCACAGGGCAATCCTCACGAAGGTCTCAGGCTGCACGAAGTACACGCACACAGCGTCGCGGAGACTCACTTGAGTTCCAGGTGCACGCGATCACAGAGCAATCCTCACAAAGGTCTCAGGCTGCACAAAGCACACGCACACAGTGTCGCTGAGACTCACTTGGACTTCAGGTGCACACGATCACAGGACAATCCTCACAAAGGGCTCAGGCTACAAAAAGCACACGCACACAGCGTCGCTGAGACACTTCTGGAAACATTTGTGTTCCTGAGTTTCCACAACTGAGAGCCAGCTCACCTCGGGCCCTTGGGGTTAAGTTACTTCAGGACACAGCACAGCAAAGTCCTTTTAAGCAGTGGGACAGAGCACACAGCAAAGTCCCTTTAGCCTCTCCTTGGTTAAATCAGCAAACTACAGGCCAGCCCCAGAACACACAGCAAGGGTCAGTCCTTTCCTTCAGTCTATTCAGCTGGTTCTTCCTTGGCAGATGTTCCTCTTGACCACAAAGTAAGTTCAATCCTTTACAGTCTTGAACAGTTCCATTCCAAAGTTCAGGGGTTTCAGCTCTCATAGTTATACCCCTAAATGTCTTAGAAGTCTTTGTGTTCAGGGGGGCACTGACCCCTGTCCAAACCAGTTCTGGGTGTCTCCCTGCCAGTGACACCTTCTGCCTTTGATAGTGGGGGTCTGGGTATTTAATCACTCAGCAGGAGATGGAGTCATTGTTTTATGACAGCAACCCAGGCCTCTTCACCTCCAGGGCTACTCCTTCCCCCTACACTCCAGATGCAGGTCAGCCTGTTGCTGTCTCACCTCCTCACGTGGGTCAAGACATTCCCCAGAGCCTATCCCACTCAAATCCAGACAGTCAATCCACAACCTGGCAGAGACACACAGAAATGTTAAAACACAAAAACCCAGCCACTTCTAAAAGAGTGGTTTTTAAACACGCAATTCGAAACCACCTTCACAAAAAGATGTGTTATTAAATTGTGAGTTCAGGCACACTAAACTTCACCTCTCCATCTTAAACCTTTGAGAAGATAGGTTGGAAACATATTACACAGCCTTCCCCATTCTGTCCTATGGGCAAGATGGCCTTTCAACAGTGATAAACGAAACGGAGAGTATTTCACTGTCAGGACATGGTACACACCTCAGTACATGTCATACCTTTCACATACACTGCACCCTGCCATGGGGGGGGGGTACCCTAGACCTACCATAGGGGTGTCTGATGTCCATAGAAACAGTAAGGCCTGGCAAGTGGGTGCACTTGTCAGTGCAACATTTCAGTTTACCAAACGGCATGCAGGCACTGCAGTGGCAGGCCTGAGTTCTCTCTATAAGGCTACCTGTGTGGGTAGCACAATTAGTGCTGCAGGCCCACTAGTAGCATTTGCATTACCAGCCGTGGCACACATAGTGCACTTTACTAGGGACTTTACTAGTAAGGCAAATATACCAATCATGGACAACCAATTATCATTACCCTTTATACAGGGAGCACTTGCACTTTGACACTGATCAGCAGTGGCAAAGTGCCCAAAGCATCTAAGTTGGGAACAATCATGTCAGAAAAAAGGTCTAAGGGCAAAGCAAAATGTTTAAGGAACTTTAGCCAAAAAGGGCCAAGTCCAACACCATGGAATGAAATGGAGCTGTGAGATAGCTGAACATTACTTGTATCAACTATACTTGAGAGCAATATGGTTCCATGATTAGGGTGGGTTTGTTCCTCAGTTCTGTGGCACTTGTGCCCTCCTTGGTTCGTTCTGCTTGTTGGTTGGGCCCTTCATCATCCCTTGAGGAAGAGCCAGGTCTTCCTGAATTCCAGTTGAATTTGCATGTTTCTTGTCTTTGCCAAGAAGTATGTAAGTTAGGAAGTGTGACCTGGTTGAGGCAACAGGTTTCTCTATCCTTACCCCACAGAGGCAAAAAGTCAGAGAACTCGCTCTAAAGCGACCCTCCTACAGATTCCAGGCCATATGTAAATATTTCTATTTATCATTGCTTTTGAAGGGGTCTTCTATAATATTTTAACATATGTCTCTAACTGAAGAATATGCTTGCACTCACTACAGTTGGTGTACTATATTATGGGTGTGGATGCGCTTTACACGTGCACTTTTCTGTAAATCAGTGCACATCTGTTGGACCACAACATCTCCTTTTTAGCTCAGGGGCTGTACAGTGATGAGGTTCACCAACTCAGCAGATCTGAGCACCTATTTTTTTATTAACTTTGGACGTCTCAAACGTTTGAATTTCCCCGAGGTTATGTATGAAATTTAGATAGAAAAAAAAGTCGGAAACGGTGGGCAGAGGTTGCCTCACTCTGTTCTTTCTAAAGTTTACGCATTAACTCAGGATAATTCCAAGTTATATATTTGAATTTTAGACGCCTCAGACGCAAATAACCAGGTGCTTGGGTCTGTGCCAAGCTGACGCAGGTCATCAGGCGTAGATGTCTGTATTTGTCTGAGATCATATCAGGATACATCTGTCCAGCTGTGTATTGTAAATGCCCAGAAACTTAGACTCGGCTTAGTTTTTTGTCGACAGCGAAGAGCTGTGTTTCTGCAACTGCTAAGTCACCTTGCCCTGCCCCCAATTTACAGCTGTGTTATATTTTATTAAAACTTGTGATCCTCGTGAATGTAGAGAACCCTATTCTTGCTTTCTTTTTCTCATATACTTTTTTGCTGTGTAATTCTTCATTCTTGCTTTCTGCACACTTTCCTATTGCCTTTACATTATACTATTTGTATGTCAAGATTCTTGGTAGACTTGTTAACTTTCCCTCAGGAGGGTTCAGCGAGTTACATGTTGCTGCTGAGACATGTGTTGATCAGTAGGTTATGACTCGGGTTCACATTTCCATTCTTTAGAGGTGGATAAATTGAGTACCATTTAATTAGGTAAATAGCTGTGAAATGGCAAGACTGTAGTATAACACGCTATGTAGAAACATATTAATTTATTATGCTTTCTAATGAATATCCTGGGTTTTATAAACATTTTTGTAATTCTCTTTTTGAGTGATTTTCTTTTTCTTGTTTTATTAGTAAAATGTTAATTTCCATTCCATTACTCCACAGCAATGATATATGTTTGTCCGTTTACAGAAAAACGTCAGTTTTTTACGCTGGCTAATTTATCTAGTCTCTTGTTTCATTAGTTATGAGCGTACGTGGAGGAGCACCTTTCCCACAATTTTGTGGCTCTCAATTCTGGAGACAATAAAAAGCAACCCACCACTGTGTCTATCTTCCTCTCCCTCCATTGCTTCAGAGATGTCATCACAGAGAAAGTAGTGTTCTAGGGAGCGAAACCAAAGGTGTACTTGTGTACACTACAGATTACTTCCTTTCTTTCCAGCACATGAGTTCTTTGCAGCTCAGGGGTTTTTGCTTCGGCCTCCTGATCCAGGGAAGAATGTTGCCCGTATCGCCCCCTGCTGACGGGATCCAATCATTAACCGGTTTTCCACTTGGACATCAAGAGCAATCAGTATGTCTCTGCTCCCGGCCACTGGGGGTTCCCCCTATCATTCAACCTAGGGGGCAAGCTGAGCTCTAGTTCATTGACTACGAGGAACAGATATCACAAATGATTCCGCACTCTTTCCATCATATCTCAATCTCATCTTGTGTATGGCTCCTCTCCACAGGAAACCGGTTATCCTTTATTACACAATACTACTTCAAGGGTTGGATTACAGTGCTGGTTCTAATACAGGTTTTCAGGCTTGCTTTCAGTGCAGCAAGAAAAGTCTCAAACACTGTTAAGTTTGGCAAGTACCTTCCACAAACATCCTGCCGGGTCCCTTCCCGCTTTGGAAAAGTGCGTCATGCTGGTTGCGCCATTGCCGTGGGCCAGTACAGCGGAATCTCAGTTTACGTTTTGTTTCCTCTTATAGCTCAGTGCGTAACCCGAGGCTGCTGCGAGGATGTCTGCAAAGTAGTAGGAATGTCTCGACCTAGCTTTCCTCTGACGTTCTCTTGCCGAGTAGGAGTCCTGCGCACCCCTCTGAACCTGCTGGCAAACAGAGACGGCTCAATATAAGACAATCTTACATGCAAAGCATCGGATATGGTGCAATTACCATGCGAGGTTTACAGCAAAAGAACTCTCCAATTTCAGTGCTTAAGACCCCTTCCTGTCCGTAGTCGGGTGCTTTACACAGTGGTGTAGCCAGTGTGTCCTGGACCGTCGCGCAAGGAGGGACATGCCCCCCTGAAATACAGCAATAACCAGGGTTCAGTGGGCCCCCCATGCCTCTGGCCCCCGGCCACGGAACCTGCGGCACCAATGGAAGCAAGGCTTCTGGTCTTATTTCTATAGGCTGTCATTCTGGTCTTATTTTTATAGGCTGTCATGCTGGTCTTATTTTTATAGGCTGTCATGGCGAACGGGCGGGCAGGTATAAGCCAAATGAAGCTTTTTGCTCCTTTTTTTTGCATCTTTCTACACTTGCTAGTAGGCTGCAATATTCTGTGAACAGAGACCACAGGGTTGCTTTGTTTTGGCATGCATTTCTTTCTAAAAGTATTTACTGATCTAACAGAATCACACGTTGTAAATATAGGATGCCTTTTTTGAGTGACAACATTGGTATTCCTCTGGAAAGAAAACAATGTGTCTGCCACTGTTAAGCTTAGTCATGTTGGGCTTTGTAAGCCCTCTCGGATGGGTGTCAAGCTGCTCTGCGGCGACTCTTTGGTTTGAAGAGTGTTGTGATCCTATGTGGGAGGTGTTTTGGTGATCCTATGTGGGAAGTGACTACTCAGCGTTTAGCGGGGTGTTGGAGGGGGAGGAAGTATGAGAGATGGACCACAAGTTATGATTGTAGTTATCTGGCAGACATAATTACTCTGTAAATTCCGTATTATTATGTTTATAGTTTCTTTACACTTTATAGTCCACTTCCTCTGCTGACGGTGGCAGTTAGATCGCCTGCTCTGCCAGTATTGAAAGGCTGGCTGAGGTGGACTGATGATAGATTTACTAAGACTATAGCACAGAAGTTCTGGTCTAGGCACTCTATCAGGCCCAATGGACTGTACACTGGTTATGTGGGCTGCACTGATTAGAGTCATCTGTGGTAACATTCAGTGGTTACGGGGCCTGAAGCAGGCCCACTAGAGTGTATAATTTGTATGCAACCAGCACTTATGTCAGTCGGCTGTGATAACATCCATAAAAAAAAAAAAAAGATTATTTTTGATTTTGCATAGTAACATATATGCATGTACACCAGCAATAAAGCATCTGCAACATTTATTTTCCAATCCCTCCGGCTTGCTTGCTTTATCGTGGTTAGTCCTCCCAGCACGTGCCTCCATTCCATCTAATCCCTGCCATTGCTCACCCCACCCCACCACATCATAGCCATAGTTCAGTTCAAGTCACATGCCCCTTGGTCGGTGGATCTACTATTTGTCCCCCATTTCCCCCTACAGCCCCTGCTTTCCAATTCGAGTCCCCACGGAGGTGCTGCCTGGTGCTCCTGGAGGAGGTGCCTGAACCACCTCTTGTGTCCCTCTCCCCTCAAATGTTGGTAATATTGCACCCCAGGCCTCTAAGTCTTCAGTCACCTTCGTCATTTTTACGTGAGAGCCTAATATGGGCCTCCTTGGCCAACGCCCATTCTGCTGTATACAATGCTGGCCCCTTAATCCCATTACGATTTGTCGCATCGCCAGAAAAAGCGCTAACTGGGGGAACTCATAGTGCATCATTCCTCTTTTGGGGCGAGCCACTATGCCCAATGGGCACTGCTTAGGGAGGGGTTTAGCTGTAGTCCTGTTGCTTTACGGATCCTGTCCAACACCACCTGCAAATACACCAACGTGATAACACTCTGCCATGCCATATGTAGAAACGTGCTGCAGCAAGAAATGATAGACAGAATGCTGAATGAATCAAACATTCACCCCAGTCAAGAGATCTGGGTTAAATCTATTGTTCTTTTGCTCTCTAGCCCACCCCAGTTTGGACACAGCCATATGCAAATCAGTTTTGACCTTGCTCCTCATGGGAACATTCCAGCCTGAACTGCCAAGCCGGATGTAGGAAGCTGGCTCTGTATATACTATACCAAAGTGAGGTATAGTGTGCACAGAGTCCAGTGGAACACCAGAGGTAGGCAGAGGTAAAGTTAGGTAGCACCTCACTCTCTATTTGTGGTAGTGTGGTCGAGCAGTAAGGCAGTATCAGAGGACAATGTTAAGCATTTGTTGTGCACACTCAGTCAGCAAATGAATTCACACACTCAAAGGCTGAACTTCAGACCAATTGTTTTTGTATATAAAGATTCTTTTAGTTATTTTATTTTCTAGATCCAAGCAAGCCCAGCACAGGTAAGCAATAAATACTTTACAGTGGTAATGCAGTTTGTAAACAGTTTCAATTGTAATTGTATATGCACTTTGTTTTGACTTACAGGATGGTTGCAGAGAAATAAAATACTTTGTAAATACAGTACATAGACTTGAATGGGCTTTTCAGTAAGATTCCAGGTAAGTTCATTTTTAGATTACTTCTCTTACTCAGAGTGGTATACCTGGATACTACTCTGGGACATTTCCTGTAAACAGGTAAGTAAAATCGTTTTGGTTAAATGGTACAATTTCAAAGAATTTCTTTAGGTTTTCAAACTCCACACTTGAACTTGAAACGTTTGCGAGAAAAACAATCAATGTTATCCTACGGAGGAAAATAGTGTTATCGGTTTTGAGGTAAGTATTTGGTAGTGGAAGTTGAGGTTCTGGGGTAGACTCAGGGGTCCCCCAGGGTCAAGGATGCACTCTAGTTACACCCTCAGCGGCACTAGCGCAGCCGGGTGCAGAGTGCTGATGCCTAAAGTTATCCAATGGGGGATAGGGAGCCTCCGGTTGGTGGCTGCTGACGAGCAGGCCACTTGGTTGTGGGAGCAAAGCTCCTAGACTTTAGCTTAGGGCAAATTGGGAAACAAAGTTGCACCAAAGGTGCACCCTCAGCGGCACTGGGTCGGCCGGGTGTAGGGTGCTATTTCGACGTCGGGCGCCCTGTTGTTTGCAATGGGGAACTTCCGGTTTGCAAAAGCACTGCAGGCTTGGGGACGAAGGTCTTCTGGGTGCGACCACCACTTTGAGAAGTAAGTTGGGAAGGTAGGAGTTGGTTAGGCACCGTCGGTTTGGCCATCCAAGGCCTTGAGGCGTCGGGTGCAGGGGTGCCTTTTGGGGTTGGATCTTCTTACCAGCTCCTGGTAGCGGTTGGGGGGACCTTCCGGATTTAGGCTACAGGCATCGTCTGGAGGCTTGAGACAGGTCAGGGGTCACTGGATCTCGGGTCTGGATCGCCGGGGGGCCCTCCTCATGGTGTTTGCCCACTCGAGCTTGGGCCGTGGACAGCGGGTGCAGAGTGGGGCGGATTTGTGGTGTCCGGTCGGAGCCAGAGGTTGCAGATGAACAAATACGGTGTTCACGGGAGACAAAGTCTTTGTGGTTGAAGGCAGGCAGGTCCTCCGGGGTTTTTGAGGATGCTTGCTGAAGGACACACCAGGATTTCGCAGGAGCAGGTTCAAGGTGGAGACAGGCCGGTAGGGCTGGGGCCAAGTCAGTGGGCGTCTTCCTCTTGTTAGCTTCGGCACGGCTGTTCAGTCCTTCTTCTTCTTTTCTTGTTGCAGGTTCTTGACTGAGGAAGCAAGGTTCAGGGGTGCCCCTAAATATTATATTTAGGGGCGTTACAGGTAGGTAAAAGGTAGGGCCCAATGGGTTCCTTCCCTGGGGTGGGTACACCTCCTATTATGCCCCCCTCCAATAGGAGGGGGCATGAGCCTGTCCCTGGTTGGCTGAGTCCCCCATCTGCAAGATGCAGGAACTGAGAGTTGTGCTTCACCTCGCCTCCCCCACCTGAGGGGTGGAGTTGGCAGAGGTGGGCACACCTCTCTTCCTCACTTGTTTTCCCCACCGGTACTCCCACCCAAAGTGGGGGTCAGAACCAGTAGGGACCAGTTGCTAAAAGCAGCAAGTGGCCTGGGGAAGCTCACAAAGGTGGCAAGCCTTTGAAGCTTCCCCTTAGAGAACCCTGCCCATCCTGGGGGAGGAGGCTTGGCACCTCGTCCGAGGATGTGCATTGTTTCAGGCACCAGAGATCAGCAGGCTCTCGATCCAGGGGTCCAGAAACATGTCTGGACGTGGCAGCTGAAAGCAGCCACTCAGCCTGGACACTAGTGGTAGGTTAGTTTTCAGGGGGCATCTTTAAGATGCTCTCTGTGTGCATTTTTCATTAAATCCCACACTGGCATCAGTGTGGGTTTAATGTGCTGAGAAGTTTGATACCAGACTTCTCAGTTTTCAGTGTATCCATTAAGGTGCTGTGGAGTTTGTAATGACAAACACCCAGCACCATATACTCTTAATGGCAGCACTGCACTTACAATGTCTAAGAATGGACTTAGACACTCTAGTGGTACAGGGCTCATGCACCTGTACCCTCACCACTGGTATAGTGCACCCCGCTAGAGGGTGGCTGATCTATGCCATGGCAGTGGGTTTCAGGCATGGCACACAGGGATGTGTGCCATGTCGACTCTTCACTTTGTTCTGCACCAAAACACGCAGCCTGCAAAGGCAGTGTGTGAGTGTAATAGTACAGGACCTCTAAGGGTGGAACAATTAGTGCTGGAGCCCTTATAGGCCTTCTCTGGTCACAGTGCCCTGGGTACCTGTGGTACCATTTACCAGGGGCTGACCAGTGGCCCGAGATGCCAATTGGGTTTAGGCTTCAATGCAGTTTTAGGGAAAGAACATAGGCCCTGGGTACCTGATTAGCAGGAGCCCAGGGCACACTCAGCCAAAGCACATCAGCAATTCAGCAAAAAGTGGGGGCAACCATGCAGACAGAGGGCACTTTCTCACACCGGGTCCTCCCTAGACCGGAAACAAGCATCCTGGGACCGCTTTCGGGGTAACATCCCTCATCAACCAGGCTAGCTTGAATCCAGTGGCACAGTGAGCAATGGGCCCACGTCTGGGTACCCATCCCACTTGGGAAAAAAGTGCTGCGGCAACAAATTATGGACAGAATGCTGAATGAATCAAACATTCACCCCAGTCAAGAGATCTGGGTTAAATCGATTGTTGTTTTGCTCACTACGCCACCCCAGTTTGGACCCAGCTTTATGCAAATCAGTGTTGACCCTGCTCCTCATGGGAACAGTCCAGTCCGAACTGCCCGGAAAGAAGCGTCCTGGGACTAGTTTCGGGATAACACCTCTCATCAACCAGGATAGCTTGGATCCAGTGGCACAGTGAGCAAGGGACCCACGTCTGGGCATATCCATCCCACTTAGGACAAAAAGTGCTGCAGCAACAAATGGTCGACATGAAACGTAGCACCTCCCTGACCACATCTAGGTCATGCTGCTGATCAGTCTCTATTTATTCTGCTCAGTTTAATGGATGTGAGATATGTGTGATGAACATAATTAAAATGAATAAACTTGAATCTAGCATTCCCAGAGATTCCCTTGACCAGTGAACACATCAATGTCCATTTATTGTCTGTAAGCCGGCTCTCCAGGTCATCCCCACAGGCTATCCTCGCAACCAACTGTCATTTGAGCCTATCTTTTTTAAGGGCTTTATTTAACCATGATATCAGATGTCCCCATTCTCCCATGGTCAAGAGTAATGTTTTGACTATGGCGACGTCTCAGGGAACTCCCTCCAAATCTCCCTTGCTGTATTCGCAAATTTAGCATGTTTTAGATACAGACCACGGGCCAAGGTGAAAGCCTCCTGGGCCTCCTGGTATGAGACAAATCGCTTCCCCGGATATAAATCTCCTAGCACTCTGCCGCCCCGCTCTTGCGATTCA
The DNA here is from genome assembly GCF_964204655.1 of Triturus cristatus. Lineage (NCBI taxonomy): Eukaryota > Metazoa > Chordata > Amphibia > Caudata > Salamandridae > Triturus > Triturus cristatus. The sequence goes on from NC_140586.1 coordinate 531,436,865, forward strand.
GTAAAGGACATGGAGGAGCTGATATGTCTGAACGGATTCAGTACCCAGATGTCCAGGTCTCTGGAAAAGGGCGGCCACCTGGACCCTGGAGATTATACACTCTCATATTCAAACATTGTGATGCACCAGGAAAGGAAATTTCTCCGCCACCTTTTTCCCATTATCAATGATTCTATCAGGGGAATATTCCTATGTGTCCCCCGAAGTAGCCGTTTTCCACTGTTATCATTTAGTGATCCCTATTTAGCCCCATATTGATCATGGACTGTTTAATAGTATAAGTCTATGTCTGGGAGCCCGAGCCCCCAATCTATCTGATCCAGTTTCAATGTGTCTCGTGCCACTTTGCTTCGTCTGCCCGACTAAACCAGTGTTATCAAGAGGCTGTTCAAGCGCCTAAAATCAACGAGTTTTGGATGACACAGAGACACCCGGAAAGAAACAGAATTTTTGCAACGGGGCTCTCCCAATGGTGAACAGTGGCAAGCCTACCCGGAACTGGACCGACAAATGCAAGCCCTTCAACATACTTTCAACATTATAGGCGTACTGCGTCATTGGTGTCGCCTCTACCATGATTCCAAGGTTTCTGAATTTGTCCTCTTCCCAGTGTATTTCCAAGCCAGAAAGGCAATCCATGTATGTCTATGCCAAAGCACCCAGGGGCAACAAAATACTCCTGTGCCTATTAGACCTCAGTCCTGCCACTGCACCAAAACCTCTTGAGCTGTGCCATTAATACCGGGACTGATTCCCCAGGTCTCCCTCAAGTACAAGAGTGCATTGAAATTGTAAAGTGAGTTATATGTGTGGCATTACCCAATCGGCTCCTCTAACCCCCAATTCCATCCCCAAACTGATAGCCAGCGGCTACAGGTCCAATGCAAAACAAAAGTGGCGACAACAGGAGTCCTTCTTGGTGGCACGTTCTATATCTAATGCCCTGGATATTACCCTGCTGGTTCTAACCCATGCCCAAGGATTCTTATAGAGTAATCCAACCCAGGCACAGAAAGTCCTTCCAAATCAACTCAAGTGTAACACGTCCATCAAGTAGGGCCCTTCCCGGGTATCAAAGGCCTTTGCAATGTCCACTGATGCCAAGATTAGCTCATCATTACTGTATTGTGCCGAGTGCCATATGTGCATCAGGAGGCTAGAGTTGAGGGCCGTACTGTGGCCAGGTATAAAGCCCCACTGGTCCTCATGGACCAAAATGCTGATCACCCGCTGCAGGCGTGTTTCCAGGAATTTATACAGGACCTTGGCATCTGAATGAATCATAGTTAGCGGCCTACAGGATGCTACCTCTGTGGGACTGCACTCCGCCTGGTCTTAGTATCATACATATGAGCCCCTCACTCATCGGTTGGGTTGCTCCCAGGGAACCTGCATCTCCACCAACACCTCCAGTAATTTCTCAGACAATAGGGGTGGGAAGGATTGATAGAATTCTACTGAGAAGCTATTGCTTCATGGAGCTTTATTATTGGACAGTGCCCACAGTGCTACCCTTAATGTATCTAAAGAAATGTCTGCCTGCAGCTCCTCCTCAAATGTTCAGGAGGCTGATAAGCTCTATTTCAGTTAGGAAGGAAGCTGTGTCCTCTGGGGTCGCACTCACAACACTTCAATCTACCTCAATTAAATGCTTTTTACACACCAGATTAATAATATCTGTGTGAAGGCTCTGCTCCCGTCCGGATGCTGCAGGATCTTCACCCAGGTGGGTGCTTTCTCCTTATCAGTGTCCGGGCTAAAAACTTACCACCCTCTCTGTGGCGGCACTGCCTATATTTCCTACATATCAGATCATCTAATCTTTCGGCAGTTTCTCCCAGGGATCATCTTTATTAGTTTTGTCCCAAAGTCCTCCCCAGTGGCCTGCTTGCACTTTAAGTCTGTTGGTCACATTTCCTGCATTGTGAGGTCCTTCTGCAGGTGCCTTTTTAACCTTGAATACCTTCCACAGAGATGTGCCTCAGGCCACTGCCTTTAAGGCCTCCCATTCATGTGCCCAGGTGGCAGTGGTCCCCTTATTCGTATCTATGCAGGTTGCTATCTGTAAGCCAAGGTCCACCTAGCATTCCGTGTCCTGCAGGACCCCCGGTGGCAGTCTCCAGTTGTTGATAGCCATCTGTTTGTCACCCCATACAAAGTCAACCCTCATTGGGGGGTGGTTAAATAGGTAACCTACTGTGCCCTTCCTATGCGGGTAAGCATATACCAAAAACTTTGTCGCGCAGGTGAGTCTAACAGTGCCACTGACTGAGTCTCTCCAAGGTCAAGCCTCAATGTTGTGGCCAGAGGCCGAGGCCCATCCACTGAGCGAGTCAATTAGTGGATTCAGGAATACACCCACAGTGTAAGGCCATCCTGCAGCAGGTGAATCAAGTTCAGGATGTCCCGCTGTTATGAATGAAGAAGAAGGCAATGTTTGTGAAATCTGGTGCTCACCTGTAGAGGCACCGGGCAATCCATGTATGCTGTTCCAGGAAGCCATCTCCCGCGAGTGGGCCAGATCCAAAATGGTCATTGCCGATCTCCCTTTAATTTTGCCCCGGGTTGTGCTGTCTCCCTGAGCTCCCACCGTCAGCTTTCCACAGGCAGAGGAGACCGCGGCCTTCCCTCTTCATATGCGGTGAGCACGGAACGCACCACCGTCTACCGTCCACCAGGCCCCTGAGTGACGCGTGTGGGTTCGGCCCCAATCGGTTACCTCCTCTGTCATCCTGGCACCGTGGGTGGGGGGTGCAGACTGTTTTAATGTCCGCACCTCCCAGCACTTCTTCCCCGTTCTCCGTTCCCTATTCTCTGTGGGAAGGCTCCAGCAGGTGAATGCAGTCCAGCCACCGTTCCTTTCAGCAGGCATGTCTGCAAGCCTCCTCTCCCAGTGCTCTCTTCCTCACCAATTCAGGATATTTATGCTACATCTTCACCTCTCCTGCCTCTCAACTGGTTATGGTGGGCAGTATTGTGCAATTGTTTCAGAACTGCAGGATTTGTTCTAGGGCACTAGATTTGCGTCCGTTTGGCGATCTTGCTTGGCCATGCCCCCCAGCATCCAATTTATTTAAGGAAAATGTGGGCTCTCATAATCAGCTTTTCCTGATTACATCTGGCTCAGCGAGGATCCTAGTGTTGCTCTCTGGGGCATAAAGTCACTTTTAAGTACAATTTCTACAATACAAATATAAGCTGTTTATGCCTGGTGGCATTTATAGTTGATTATGTATTGCTACTAGACAACTTTAGAATATTATCTTTAGTAAGGTATTCAATTTCATTTTAGTAGTAGAAATAACATGACTTTTTCTTAAGAAGAATGCTTGAGGATCGTTGGAAGCAAAGGACCATAGTATGTCAAAGGATACATATTTTCTGACCTCTTTGAAGTTTTGTATTTGATCTAAGGACATTTCTGATACGTTTTCCATCACGTGCTTTCAAAACTTCCACTTTTACTTAATGAGTGTTTGACCTCGTTCCTTTTCTGTAATAAAAGTAAGTGTGGACTCTTTTTATGGGACGGGAGGATTTAATTGCATAATCCATTTGCTAAATGTGAAGCAGATGCTTTGGCAGTGTAGACCTAGTGAGTAAACACCTACTGGCAGTTCAAAGTAAAGGCATGTCTGCTATTTAAATAGCTGCATTAAATATTTGAATGTCTGCCTCTCCTGTTCCCAGCAGGTAGAAACCATGTCATATGTCATGGAAATTTGGAAAGGGGTACTTAAGTTGGTCTAAAAAAAGCAATGGGGGTTCCTTGCATGCAGGTCAATTCAATATGTTTATTAAGATTTGGATCGCCAATGAGGTCCACATAAAAAATACGCACAATTATTACAAAGTAAGAATATTAATATAGTAGTTCCGTTCTTTGCCACAATAAATGGAATAAAAATATGTAAGCAGTTAATATACTAACATTTCAATACAACCACTTCAAGCCATTTAAACATTCATTATAAGACAAAAATTATAACTATATAGCTGGAGCAGTTTATATAATAGTTAATCCATCAGAGGCAATATCGAGATTCCTTCAAAGTTTGTTCTAGGTTCTCCCTAAAGCAGCGAAAGCGTACGTGTAAAGGCAAATGGAAGGCAGGCAAAGACACAGCATGAACGGAAATAGGTGAGAATAATCGCCATTATCAGGGGAAAAAACAAATTTCAATGCTTTGGTTAAATCCTTTACAGCAACAAGTAAATCAAGTTGGATACATATGAAATTTGTTAATGTTATATTGCCATGCTATAATGACTTTTTAATTCATCCAATTTTGGATAAAAAGCTTCATGTAGCAGCAGAGGATTATAGACCAAAAGAAATTTTAAGGAAAGATCGAATGCATATATATCAACATTTCATATTCCCATAACAGTAATGGATTAGAAAGCAAAAATATATCCCAATTTTGTGCAAAATGAGTCTAAGTAGCAGCAATAACAAGTGCAAGATTTAGACCAAAGAATTAAGAACTCTGTTAATCTAAAGAAATACAAAAGGCTCGGAACATAATAGTCATGAAGGGTGTTATGTATCCCTAGAGATCAGATGCCTAATTATATAAAGCCCAAGAGATGACGGGAATCTAGCCAAGTTCTCATAACTCATGCCACTAATCCTCCTCTGTATTCATAAAACTAAATAAAGTATGTACTGCTAAGGAAGTACCTACTTATGTATAGTATAACGAAAACTAAAATATATTCATAAACTTCTTTAAAACATGTAATAATTTTGTACACACTATTTCATTCTTTGGATAGAGGAGAAATTCGTACTTTTAATGTAGTTTTGTGTAAACATTGATCGAAGCCATCGATGAGGAAACGATAACTAAACTGGGCAAACAAATAGAATGTGATCAAGATTCTGAATACCCAGGTTCCATATGTTATGGTGTTTTCCGATTTTCAAAGAGGGGGACCAATTTGCTGTTAGATCATTTAATGGTAAAAGATTCATGCGGCATAGAGTTAACCAACGACGACTACCATGGTCCAAATTCCAAGATAGGTATTTCTGAGAAACTCTTGGGGTACCTGAGGTGGCTATTATCTTCAGTCTTTCCTTTAAACTGCAGTACTTAACATATCTCTGAAAACTAACCATGCAGGTCCTTCCCACTTTGTGTGTCTCTGTGTTCCTCCCCTTCTGTTTATTTTTTTATTGCCTGCTGGTTGGGACTAGAACTTTTTCTTTCCTTTTAAACTGAACGTGAGTTTTGTTTTCACTCATGTCATCTAGGATTTTTCTTTTTTCCGGTTCTAGATATGAAGGAAAAGAGCTTTTGCTCTGTTTTCTAGCATAATGTAGTTTCATTAGGAGCTGCATGCAAATACATATGCCAATGGATGCAATGGGTCCACTGTTTTTAGGTCGAGCCTGGGCAGCGCCTGTGCTGTTCTGCGAGGCACGTTGTATTTAGGTATGGCATAGAAGCTCCGCCCATTTCCTGCCCATCTTTTCAATTGGCTCCTGTTACTGTCCTTGCCAAAACTTTGCTTTTCATTTGTGAATAGGCTTTGTAGTCCTTCCTTGGTACCCCCTTGTCTGCAATAGTAACCTCCCATAACAACTGGACTTTTTACTTGTGTTGTTACAAGGTCTGCTTTATAAGTCGGTGAGTGTTATTTTCTGTAATAATCTTCCCCTATTCCACCCACCACATCGGAAAAGGCTGCCTGCTTTTATATTATTTGTATTAAATTATAGCGCGGTCCGCTTTAACTGTAGCGGCTGTGTTTATTTATTTAATTATAGCGTGGGCCGCTTTCAGTTTAGCGGCCGTGCTTATTTAATTATTTAATATACAGAGCGGGCCACTTTCACTTTAGTAGCCATGCTTATTTATTTATTTAATTAACAGTGGCCCGCTTTCACTTTAGCGGCCGCTACAGAAGCTTTTAAATATCTTTTTTTTTCCTAGCTTTGGGTGAAAGCACACCATAAGCACTTTTACTTTAATGTTGGCCTATCTTAGTGAGGCTGGGTGATGTAAATCAGAGATGTCCTATCAATGATGCAATGGTGGTGAGAGTTGAGGGTTGGTGGTTGTAGTAAGTGTAGAGGTAGCACTGAGAAGGAGAATGGTATTTTGAAATATAAACAAACGTTTTGGTACCATTAATTCATAGAATCATATGCTTTTACGTAGGTACAAACAGGGCACTACTTTGCAACAAATGTTATTTGAAGATTTAATGTGCTGAGATGTGAGCATACATTTCCTTCATGAGTGACCCAACTTAACTTAAAGAAGTGAAATAAATAAATGAGAATAAATAAATGATTGATGAATGTAAATAAAATATGATTTTGGGTGTCAGTCATTCCTAACTGCAGTGCAAAATTTAGACATGAGAAGATGGTAGACAAAACGAGATATAAAGCAAGGACTGGTAGAAATCAGATAGGGGAGCATCCTGTTCCATCCCCTCTCTATACACGGTCAATTGGTGTAACAAAGAGGTTACTTCGCCATTGGTATGTTGTCAAAGTTTAGGCGAAATCTATTTTTGTGCTTTATTTCCATATTTAACATGAAGGATCCGTTAGGAGTTTGTGGCATCGTGGGTTTCACATTTTTTTAATTGAAATTAAATCACTCGTTGAAAGCAATTCCTGTTGCTCATGTTTAAAATGTTATTTTGTACAATCATTTCTGCTGCTTTCTATTTTCATAGCACATCTTTTTAGGTTATGCCTGCACAGCTCTTGCAAAATCTCTTGTATTTAAAAAAAAATTGTCTTAGCAGGGGCTTAGACCGACCATTATTTACCTTTACTTACCATTAGCTCGCTTCACCGTGGCTCCCACGTCCCTTTACTTACTATTCGCTGGCTCCCTCTTCACTATACTTACCATAGGCTGGCTCCCACATGGCTCCCAGGTCAATCTCGTTCCGTGCTGACTTGCGCCTCCTCCTCTCCTCCATCTTTGTGCTTTGGAGCCTGGACCAAGTACTGATTCCAGGGGTCAATGTTCTTCCACTGGCTACATCCTTCTGGAGGTACTTTAAAAAATAATTACAGACAGCAGGAGTTTTTCCAAGCAGACAACTTCGTACAGGGTTGATTTCATCCCCCCTTACTTTCTCCTACTCAGAACACCAACAATAATATTTGCGCTCTCAAGTGTCTTTGTCTGTGGAGTACACAGTATCAGACACAAGTCTGCAGAGAACCCCTCCTGCGCGTTTGTGTCAAGCTACAGGGCAACTGTTGCATTGGAAAGCTTAATGCTCGAACCAACCATAATTTAAAACTGTGTTCAAAACATACAGTAAATATGGTCCGACATCTCACCACCCTGCGTGACATGCAGTTTTACGTTATGTAACAGCTGAGCACCAGAACAAATGTAACATGCTTTGTAGAACATTATATTCTGTCTGTGCCATCCTGGAAGAAAAAGGAGATTAAGTGAAGCATTGGCAAAGGCATTAGGTTGCACCTATAGAAAATCTATTGGCTTTGCCAAAGTTTTAATACATGTTGCAACATGGCTTAAAGTGAGAAAGGAAATGCCACGATGTGGCCAGCATTGACCGCATCATAGCATTTTTTTTTTTAGTCATATTGCACAGCAGCTCAACTGTGCAACAACATGTATATTGACAAAGCCAATAGTTATCGCTTATGTGAAACCTATTGGATTTGCCAATGCTTGTTACACTTTGTGTCTTAAATGTTTTTGTTAAGACATGATGATAAAGAACAAACCATTTTTTTTTCTAATGAACAATATTGCAATCCAGAGCATAAACCTTCAGTAGTGTCAATCTAATGAAGAAATATGGCTTATGTCTGCCCTACTCAAAAATACATTAGTTATACTGCCCTCTGCCTAACTGAAGATCCTCAGTGTGCCATGCACAACCTATAAAACTGATTTACTCGATGCACATAGTCCAGATGGTCTCTTTATTCAGGAAATATGGTTAAAGGTAATTTATCTCACAGCTCTGATGCAGTAATCCCCAGGGCTGACCACTCATTTCAGGCATCGTACCGAAAGATAAACAGGATTTCCTTTCCATTGTTTTGTTGTCGTTGAGTAAGTTTGCCACATTTCCAATAGAAACATACCGGCCATTTGATCACTTTTTAAGCTTTTTTTAAAGGCCCAAACATGGTACTTAAATAGAACTTTACATAAAACCGTCTTGTTTTATTTTTGGCATAGGTTACTCTAAATATCAGTCGGGGGTCAATAAGGCAGCTCTAGAACACAATTTAAAGTGCTTTCTTCCTATAAATACTGTTTTTATTGTTATATTTATTAACCAAATTTTATTGCGGTTTTTAACAACACTATAAAGCTACAATGAGTTCTGTTGGGAAGCGCAATTCCTTTCTGAAAGTATGACAGCAATATCAAATTACGCTGAACAAATCAATGAGTGATTCACAATAATTTATTGATTTGATCAAAGTTATTTGCCATTAATATCATAGTTTCACAAAGAAATTGCGCTATCCCAACAGAACTCACTGTACCATTATAATATTGAATACCAAGGTTCTGAGGGACACATGGCAACCCCATTATTGTTAATGATTTTTAACAACAAAACAGTGCACACCCTGTCCTCTCCTCCCTGCTCGCCACCCTTCCCCAGTGCAACAGAATCCGTGGAAAGATCCCTATCGTTATCCAGTGCTGGAACACCTCTAGTCATAATAGTCCCACCATATTCCCCATACCTGGGCATGTTTCTGTGGACATCCCCGTGCTCGGTGCACAGTCTCCTCCAATTAAGAACTCCATTTCCACGCTATGTCGCGCTTGACCAGGGCTAAGGCAACACCAACCAACGTCCGTTCACCCCTACTTCCACATATATGGCTACATCTGCCAGGATCCGCAGGAGTCTCACCCTGGGTGTGAGGTCAGTGTGTCTCCCCAAAACCTGTGTAAGTATTCTGGCTATGCACTCCCAGAATGCCACAATTTCTGGGCACTGCTTGACCACATGAAAAAAATCCACATCAAGTTGGGTGCAATGGAAGTACTGGGCCTAGAGAGTCCTCCTGCTGCCAGAGGCAGCGAGGGGTCAGATAGGTCATATGTAAGAAGTTCATTTGGATAAGACGCAGCCTGACCGGAATGATAGTTTTCCTAGGGACCATAAGTGCAGTGCACCGGTCTGCCTTCTCTAGCCCTCTGAACCAGCCCTCCCATTTCAACTTGAGGGGTCCAATCATATCAGTGTTGTTATGCATTAATGATCGATATATCTTAGAAACGCCGCTGCTGCTTTCCATCAGCAGACGAGCCTCGAGAGGGCTGTATTCGGGAAGGTCTGTAAGGTCAGAGGAGTGAGAGGCCAGTGTGTGGCGGATCTGCAGGAATTTGTGAAATTTTGTAGGGCGAAGCTGTAAGTGGATTTGCACCACAGCAACGGGCCTCATGTGGGCACCACTCCACATATTGCCTAGGGATGTAATGCCAATCCTATTCCTTTGACTAAACACCTCAAGTTGGGCTGTATGATGTAGCCAGCATCTACTCAACAGAGGAGTCTGCTGCATGAGTGTACGATCCCAATCCAGGAAGTGGAGCGCCACACAACAGCATAATATTACCACCCTGGTGGGTTCCAGCATGGTAGTGGGAATGGGGCAGAAGCCATACAAGTATGTTAGGATCCTGTCCAGCCAGTTCTGCTTTATAGGCGGGATCACTCCAGACCCTCATCATCCAGTTGCTAATGGCGAAAAGGTAGAGCTGAATGGAGCTGAATATCAGCCAGCCCCAAGCTCCCATCAAATGTTGAGCGAAAGCATTTAGCCCCTGCGATACTCAGAGGTCGCCCCTGCCATATGAAGGATCGAATGAGAGCATTACGCTGTTTAAACTAGGAGGTGGGGCTGGGTAATGGGAAATTCTGTAGGGGGTAGATGTATTTGGGGAGCAACAACATTTTGAGCATGGCCACCCTGCCCAGCATGTTTATTGAGAGACCAAACCAGGACAACATCGCTCGCTTTGTATCGGCGAGCAGGGGAGCCAGGTTAAAGGAATGAGCCAGGTCGGGTAAGAGTGATATATGAACCCCTAAGGTAAGAAACCTAGATGCTGGACCATTATGGTACTTCACCAACTCACTATCGCCGCATCACCTTTCAGCGGGACAAACCGTGACTTTTACCAATTCACATGGAGGCCAGAGGCCTCCTACAATGTACCTAAAATGTGGAGGACTCCAGGACAGGACAGCCATTGTTAGGTCAAGAAAAGGAGCATATTGCCAGCGTATAGGGCTATCTTATCCTCCCTGCCCTCCCCCATCACCACCCCCACACCTGAGCATCATGCCGAATGATAGCGGCCAAGGGTTCAATAGCCAGGGCAAACAGAAGGGGGGTAGAGGGCACCCCTTTCGAGTACCTTCGCAACAGGAAAGGATGCAGAGAGTGCTCCACTGGCAAGGACCTGGTTGGAGGGTTCCTTATAGAGAAGACGGACATGTCCACGGTACTTTGGGCATAAGCCCATGCAATGAAAAACCTGGTCTAGGTAGCCACAGTCCACTGTGTCAAATGCCTTCTCGAAGTCAGCCAGCAACAGCATAGTGGGGTCAGTAAGCTCATGATGGCGGACAAGGGCGATGTTGACTCAACAAATGCAATGATGATTACTGAGGTTGGGCATAAAGCCACACTGATTGGCATGAATGAGGTGAGTAAGCACCCACAGCAATCTATTCACCAAAACGTTAGCAAAAATATTAAGCTTTGCATTAATCAGTGAAATGGGCCAGTAGGAGGCACAGGTATTGGCTGCTTGCCACTTTTTGGGGAGCATCATTATGGTAGCCATGTCCAGCTTCGGAGGAAAGGAGCCCCACTGCTCAGATTCAGAGTATAGATTCACTAAATGAGGCGTAAGCACTGAACCAAAGCACCAACAGTACTCTTCAGGAAACCCATCCGTCCCTGGGGTCCGGTCAGTGTTCAGGTCCCATATAGCCGCCTCCACCATGTCCATTGATATGGCAGACTCAAGGTCTGCAATGTGAAGCGTTGTGAGCCTGGTCAGTGTCACATCGTGGAGAAGCGGCCTAGCCCACTCCTGCATGGGTCGAGGGTGATAGGCATACAGAGTCTGGTAGTAGGAAGCAAACGCCTCTGCCAGCACCTCAGCACAGGTGAGGCTCTGACCTGCTGCATCCCTCATGCCAGGGATTATATGCGCTTTCACCCCACCCGTAGCCAGCCAATAGAGGAGTTTTCCATTCTTTTTTTTTTTTGTTAAATTTTTTATTAGAAACCGTTGATACACAATAAAATACAGACAAGGGCCTACAACCACCAGGGCCGGCCGCTATAGAGCCCGAGGGCCCGCAGTGCAACGCCACACATTCAAATGATCCAGAGGCAAAGCTCCCGGCAGTTCGTGAGCACATGTAACAGGCCGTGGCCATAGGCCAGGAGCATTCGGAATAAACAGTTTCATTTTTTATTAAATATAAAACACACTCAAGGCAATGAGAGTCTGAAATAGCAGCGTGCTCTTCCCAGGAGGGGGAATAACGTACAGTGTCCAAAGCAGGTCTTGTCTGGAAGCGGTAGAGGGGGGCAACGGGAGAACAAAGCATGGAACACATCTCACACCATCCAGCGGAATGCGTGGCAAGGGGGACAAAGCAATATCGATCTCTAATGGCAGAGGCGGGGTGCAGATACGTCCTCGATATAAATTCCATGGACCCCATACCTTAGCCCACTTCCCTGGCTTGCCTCTCGCCACATACACCGTCTTTTCCCTAAACATACACCAGTCCATATTCTCCTTCCATACCTCGATCGTGGGCGGCCTCGGGGAGCCCCACAGCTGTGTAATGTTACGCTTAGCCACCATGTACCCCAAGGTCACCCACTGCATCTGTGCCGCATTACAATCATTCGGTTTCCAGACATTCAACAAGCACCTCCTAGCCTCTGGCAACAGAGCAACGTGCGTGACCTCCTCCATTACGGTGTGGATACCGTTCCAAAATCGCACAACCTCCGAACATTCCCATAAGATATGGAGAAAGGTACCCGACAGGCCACATCCACGCTTACACTGTCCATCCATCGAGTAACCCATACGCAGCAAACCGGGCCCCGTGACATACACTCTATGAAGGATCTTCAGCTGTACGAATCGTAAGCGGGCCGGGATCGCCACCTCTTTCGGGGAGGCCACCGCCGATACCCAGTCCTCGTCGTCCAATTCCAAGCCATTGCCTGTCCAAGCGTCCCGCAGACGGAGCAGCAAGTCCACGCGATCATTAATGAGTTTCTTATAAATCAGAGAAATAGTGCTGTCGGGCACGTAGCCATCCAACACTCTATCCTCCAGTGGGGAGTACTCGGGGATAGCAGCAACGTCTGGAAAAACCAAACACAGCGCATGGTAGACTTGAGCATACCGGAAGTACTCTCTATCGTTTAATTTATATTCAGTTTTAAGCATTTCAAACGTTTTGAAAGACCCCTTCGCCCAAAGATCACCCACCTTACATATACCAATCATATCCCATTTCTCAAAGCCTTTCGATCTCCACAAACAGCCCAACCGCTCAGAGGTATACAACGGCGTCGCCCGAGTCAATCGATCCCTCCACCCCATCGCAGCATTCGCCGCGTGCCACACACGTACCGCAACCTGCGTGGGTCCTGTCAACCGCGTGCCCGGAGTCACCGAGTACAGCACTCTATTATAGTCCCCACCCGGGAGCAGAAATGTATCCATCTCGAAGGCCGGATTCAAGGCAGGACCGTATATCCCGTGGTTCACCGCCGCCAACTGAGACGCCCAATAGTATCGTTTAATATCGGGGAGGGCGACCCCCCCATCGTACCAAGGGAGCGTCAACTTGGCGAGAGCAATCCGCGGCCGCCCGTCAAAACAGTTGGCGCTGAAGACCCTCCACCTCCCGGAAATAACGGGCTGGCACGACATCTAGAGTATTTTGCAAAGCGTACAAGAAACGAGGTAGTGACATCATTTTAAACAATGCCGCCCGTCCAAGTGGCGAGAGCGGAAGCCGTCGCCACCTCGCGACGTCGGCCTTCAATCGCTGGAGGGGAGGGAGAAGGTTTCGCTCATAGCGGACCGCGGGATCCAGTGAGATAAAGATTCCCAAATATTTGAACCCCAGGGTAGCAATCTGGATAGGGCAATCCCGTGGCAGGAGGGGGGCCTCACCCGAGAGGACGTAAACACACGACTTGGCCCAGTTGATGACCAGGCCGGAGTTGCGACCAAAGGAATTCAGTACGTCCACCAATACAATCAGCGACTGTCGGGGAGAGGTGAGATACAGAAGGATGTCATCCGCGTAAAGGGAGACACGGTCTTCAAACTCCGGCGTCCATCTAATGCCTCGCAACGACGGCTCCCAACGCAACCAGGCGGCGAGAGGCTCCAAATAAAGTGCAAAGAGAAGGGGTGATAATGGACATCCCTGCCGCGTACCTCTCCCCAGTGCGAAGGGAGCCGACACCCTACCATTCACCACCACCTGAGCCAGAGGGTCAGCATATAGTAATTTTTCCCAACCAATAAATTCAGGGCCGAACCCAAATTTCGCCAACACGGCCCAAATATATGGCCACTCCAAAGTGTCGAACGCCATAGTAGCATCTAAAGATGCCAAGATGGCCGGCTCACGTATAAATTCCGCTCTAGCCAGCACGCCGTGCAACCGCCTCAAATTTAGAGCGGTGTTCCGATGAGGTATGAAACCGGACTGATCCTGATGAATCAAGTCGCCCACGACCCGAGCCAGTCGATTAGCCAATACCTTAGCCAGAATTTTGGGTTCTGCGTTAAGTAGCGAAATGGGCCTATAGGAGGCGCAGCGATCTCGCGGCTTCCCCTCTTTGTGTATCACAACTATGTTGGCGAGGCGTTGGTCAGGGGGGAGGAAGCCCGCCGCACGTGCCGCGAAAAACATGTCCCGAAGATGCGGCGCTATCTTATCGGGACGCAACTTATATAGTTCGATGGGAAGACCATTAGGACTCACCGCTTTACCCGATGCGATCGAGCGAGTGGCCAGAGCGATCTCATCTGACGACAACTTCGCCTCCATCAATACTGCATCAGCCTCCGATAGGGTTGGCAATGCAATGTCTCTAAGCAACAGAGGAGAATCCTCCTCCGAACGCACAGATACCGGAGAGTATACCCCGCGGAAATGAGCCGCGAAGCAGTCAACGATCTCCACCGGGTCAGTCACATGCACTCCATCCATTCTCTCCACAACGGGCACCACCCTGCTCGCTCTCTCCTTCTTATCCAACCAAGCAATCAACTTTCCGGCCTTGTCCCCCACATCATACAGTCGTCCTTGCTGCTCTCTACTCATCCCTTTAGCGGCTTCCGTGACTAGCGCTCTATAATCTGATTGTTTGAGGCTGAGAACATGCACTTTCTCATCAGTAACTCCCCGCTCCAAGTCCTCCTCCATTTCAGCTATTTCAGTTTCCAGGCGAACCACCTCCGCTCTCTCACACCTCTTAGCATGGGAGATAAGGGACAGGGCCTGCCCCCTGATCACCACTTTATAAGCCTCCCATAGGGAGACGGCCGACGGCACCGACCCCACATTATCATTGAAGTAGTGATCAGTGGACTTGACCAGCTCCGCGCGGATCTTAGGGTTACGTAGATACCAGGGGCTAATGGGTGCCACTCTCCCCTCTGCCCCAGGGACAACCTTCAGTTGCAACCATATAGGGGAATGATCAGAAATACCTCGGGCTAAATGACGCACCTCCCCAATCATCCCAGCCTGGATCGCTGGCATAAGCATGTGATCAAGTCTCGAGAGACTCCTATGGGCCCCCGAGTGAAAGGTATACTGCGCCTGACCCGGGTGCATCAATCACCAGCAATCTACAAGTCCCAAAGTGTCCAAAAAGCCACCCAACCAGGCCTGAGCCCTAGGGAGATCCCTGGGGGGGTGACGGTCCTCCAACCCGGAGACAACGGCATTAAAGTCACCCCCCAACACCAAAACCCCCCCAGGGAGTCCCAGGACCAAACGCCCCAAATCAGCAAATGTAGCCGTCTGCAACCCCGGAGGCACATTCACAGCGACGAGCGAGATAGTCCTACCCTCCCATCTCCCCACCAGTGCCACATAGCGCCCCCTATCATCGTGAAGCACCTCATCAACTTCCAATGGGAGAGAGGCCCTAACCAAAATGCCCACTCCCCTAGAGCCAGAAGTGAAACCAGAGTGAGCGGCAAGGCGGTAGCCCCTCCTATTTAGGGCATGGAAGGAGTTCCCAATCAAATGTGTCTCCTGCAGGAAAACAATGTCGGGCGAAATCCGCTTCAAGAACTGCAACACCACCCCGCGCTTGATCCTGTCCCCAAGTCTATTCACATTCCACGAAAGGATTCTCAATCCCCTACCCCCCATCCCACTCCCGTGCATGATACCCACATCCCGGAAAGCACAACCCGGATAAGTCAGCAGAGAACTTCACATTGCCTTGCGAAACAAACAAACAATCCCCAACAACCCCCCTCCCCCACGATCCCCAAACCACAACTCCCCCCTCCCTGCACCCCTGCTTGAGCCCAAACAGCCCCCCCAACTTGCAGTGTGCCTGTCGCCCTAACACATACCACGAAAAGAACCCCAGAAGGAGGAAAGGACCCCAATAAGCTCCCCACAACCCCCGGGCATTTGGAGGGCATATTGTGCCAATCTAGGGTCCAGTTGAGCCAAGGTACAAAACGTCACCAGTTCAGTCCATCACCAGGAACCAAGTTCTAATCCTGCTCCACCAAATCCCGTCCGCTCTCCGCCATCCGACTGTCTCGATCCTGTCCCCGAGGCAGGGCATCCAACCAGTCTCCAACCGCCTCCGGCCGGTCGAAAAAGTGGGAACGACCCTTGAACTCAACCCGCAGCTTTGCCGGGAATAACATCGCATATTTCAGCTCCATGTCCCTCAAGCGCCGTTTGACACCCAAAAAACCCAGCCGTTGTTTCTGGACCGCTTGCGTGAAGTCCGGGTAAAAGCTGTAATTGGAGTTCTCAAACTTCAGCGGCCCGGCAACCCTCGACGCCTGAAGGATAGCATCCCTATCCCGAAAGTTAAAGAGTCGGGCGATTATAGGCCGCGGGGGAGCACCCACCTTGGGCGCACCACCCGGAATCCTGTGGGCCCGCTCCACCGCAAAGAACTTGCTCAGTCCCTTAGGCGCGAGACGATTGGTCACCAGGTCCTCAACAAAGAGATCCGCAGCAGATTCCTCCGATCTTTCCGGCACTCCAATAATACGAACATTGTTCCGTCTAGCCCTGCTTTCAGAGTCCTCAAGTCGACGGTCCGTCAGATCACTGGCTAGCCGCAACCTACGGACCTCCGTCTGCAGGGCGGCCACGTCCACAGTTAGACTCGACGCCGCTTGACTCAAGGAGTCGACCCGCTCGTTAGTTTTGGACAGGTCTGCCCTGACCAAATTCACATCGATCAGGACCGCGTCCAGTTTATGAGCCAGGGTATCAAACTGCTGACCCACAGCGGTCTTCATCTCCTCAATGGCGCCCATGACGTCAAGCAGGGTCAATTCCGACGATGGGCCGGAGACCTCCTTAGACCTCTCAGGCGATTTATGCGAGCCACCAGGGGATCCCTTTGCCTGCGCATATCGATCCATGTTATTGACCTGGGTATAGGCACCCCTCCGGGTTGACTTGGGTTTCGACTTGTCTCCGTCTAGTCTCGCCGCCATCGTCCGGAGGCCACCAAGGCCGGCACCCGCCCGCACCAGGAAAAAAGGGGGGACCAGGTAGCTAATTCAATTGAGCACAGCCGTCGCCGACAGTCAGCCCATGTAGAATCTGAGAGTCAGGCCAGACACTTCGCCGTCCGCGCCCTTCTGAAACACCAGAGTCTCTCGGCCGATATCAGAGAAAGTGAAAGTGCAGGGTCCGTGGCAGGGCAAGCCCAGCCAGCCGCTGTTGTTCACTTCGTACCCGGGCACTTCACCAGCTCGAGATCGGGACCAAGGCAAGAGCAGGCCGCAAACTTCGGAGTGCAACCATTCCGGGTCCCGGCGTCCGATCTGAATTCGGAAAACGGGTGACACCTCAGCGCAAGTTCATCTGCAAAAGCCCGTCAAATAAACCAGGATTAAGTCAGGATAGACGTGGGAGGTTGCGGAGGCCCTCGGGAGCCGTAAGCCTACGCGGCCATCTTGGTTTCGCGCTAGGCTCCTCCCCCGAGTTTTCCATTCTTATCTCCGTGTTCGTACAACTTGAGGGAACACCCACCAGCACTGTTGCACCTCGTCAAGTACCAATTGGCACAGGAAAACCTGGTCGACCTCAAGTTGCCAATGAAGCCCATCAGGGCCCCGGCAGAGGAGTGCTTTTAAAGAGTGAGGATGAGGAATGACAGATGGGCAAGCTTCTCCATCTTGAGCCCCTCCATGCTGCGGCGGTAAGATTTAGCTACCCCATGATTTATGGCTTTACAAGCCATCCATAGGGTGCCGGAAGAGGCCACTGAGCCTGCACTGGTCTCAAGTAGAAGTCGAGTTCCATCCAGAGGTGCTCTGGGGACCACTCATCCGTGAGACACCAGGCATTAAGTCACCACAAAGGGTTTCTAGATTGGGTTGGAGCTCCGAGACAAACAAGCACCAGGGAGTGGTCAGAGATGCCCCTAAGGAGTATACGTGCCACTGTTGTATGGAGAATATCGGTAGCCAGGAGAAGAAGGAGATCAATCCTCGAGGAGGTCTTAGTCGAAGCCACCGTATGTGTGTGTGTACTCCAGTTAGTAGCAAGACAAGTCCGCCAAGCATCGCAGAGACTCAGGCATTCCATCTGGGAATCCAGCTGTCATGCTCACCATTGTCTATGGCCCACTGGAAGGCTCGAGGCATCTAGTTCAGGACAAGGCATTACGTTGAAGTCCCCTCCCAGAATACTACTCCCCTGGGGAAACCCCGAAACAAACCCTGGGAGTGTCCTGAGGGTCCGTGTCAGCAGAGGCTGTAAATATACACTCAGGAGGTTGACAGGTTGGCCGTATAGTGTGGCCTCCACCACTAAGTATTGGCCTCTTTGGATTCAAGGCTGTCCAGGACACCACCAAAGGGAATGATTTGTGTAGGAATATAGCTACCCCGTAGACCCCCTGATGTTTCCCGTGTGATTGGCCTGGTCATAGCCAAACCTACACAAGAAGGAACAGTTTGTGCCCAGAAGATGAGTCTCTTACAGCATCAAGACCGCCGGACTTCTTAGCAGAGCCAAGGACAGCAGCGTGCTTGTTCTGCCCCAGCAGACCATTGATGCTCCACGTCAGAACTTGAAAATTAGCCATGTCGGTGGTAAAGTGGCCCATACCCAGGGTCATGGTGGGGGAACCACCATCAACTTCCGAGTGAAGCACGCTTGGGGGCAGGGCAGCAGTGAGTGTGTGTAGCATGCAGTGTGTACAAAAAATCTACAAAGCAAAACCCCACACGAAAAAGCACAAAATGCCCCATTGCTCCCAACCTCACCCCTCCCCACCCCAGAAGCATCTGTCCCCTCAAAATAGCCCCACAAGCATAACGCCCATCATAGAAACAGACATTAGAGATGGACTTCCCCCTACAGAGCCTCAGATTAACTCTCACAAGAAACCCAGCTGCCCTCCAGCAACAGAGGCATTAAAAAACGGGGGGAGAAACTACTGCTAAGTCCCCAATGAGGGCAGTCTATTGTAAGACATCCGAGGGGCACCGTTCTGGGATGAGGGGCCTTCGTGTTCCGGCTCAAGACCAACCTTCTGTTCCAGATGAGCCAGGTGAGTTTCTGCGTCATCGTAAAACCACCCTCCCCCCAAGACTTCAGGGCCCTCCTGGCTGCAGATAGTCTGGATTTGGTGGAGCAGCGGAAGTTCCTGGCTTTCCTGGCAAAAGGGCAGTGAATCACGCTGGTGGACTTGGTGGTACTCCAGGGCCCACTCCCAGGCCTCCTTGGGGTTCGTAAGGAACTAGGTGCGAAGCGAAGATTGTTGCAGCGATATCACCATGCTTCAGTTTGAAACCAGTGAAGATTAGTGATAGCACCAGAGTCTGAAAAAAACGTCTTAATCCCACACGTAGGTGGAGTCTCACTTTTTGCGTTACTTATTTAAAAATACATTTGTTTGATTTGCCTACATATGATGCATTGCCTTTGGCCAGTCCTGAGCTCACCACAGCCCAAATTAAAACGACATAGAGCTTTAAGAATCCCATAGATGCTTTTTAGGTCTCGCCTGACCCAGCGCATGCGCTGGTCTGGCGAGACTTATTGAGAGGGCTCCAAAAAGTGCTACCAGGCAGCCTAGAGCTACAGTGCATGTGCGCGGGCGCGTGCACCGCGCTTGACCGCGATTACTTTCACTTTGATGTTTGATCCCTTTCGCGGCCGCCCAGCCGCTTGGCATAGCCAATAGGTCTCGCTTTTGGGACCTTATAAGTATTTAGTTATGCAACTGTTGCATGGCTAAAGACTTATAAGGTCCCAAAGGCGAGACCTATTGGCTATGCCAATGCTCGTTGTTGCTCTCGTCAAGTAAAAAGAAACATTTTACCTGACACAATCCACCTGTGCACCTATGGATGGGATTTATCCAAGAAGCAACTTAGATTTTGTTTTCTTGCTAAGGGCATGACCATGATCATTTGATTGAATTAAAAACAGACAGCAAAGCCGAAGCAGGGTTACAACACCTTAGTATAGTTACCACGAGAATGACCTCATCCTCTTCGGCACTGGATTGCAACCAGCTTCGGTGCATTCAGCTAATGATTTCATTGAGACGCGACAGTAAATTATCATAGCAGGAAGATCCATTTAGAATTAAGTAGCTAGGGGGGGGCGGTGGGGGCGGTCCGCCCCAGGCGGCACTATTTTGGGGGCGGACAAAGGCATTCAGATAAGGCTCGGCTTGCTTTCGTGGACGTTCGAGGACGGGCAGAGAAGGAATAGGACTCGGGCAATGTCCTCTTCTTTTTTGTGCTGGCAGCTGTCCCCCCCCCTCTCTTCCTATTTTTCCCTCTCTTTCTGTCTTGCTCCTCACTTACTGAAAACCGTAACTTGTAGAAATGGTTCACAACCTCTTTCCTTCTTTCATTTAGTTGCTTCCCTGTGAAATGAATCCAAAAGAGAAAAACACTCTTGCGGGAAATGCCCTTTTTCTGAAATTTTTCTATTCCAAAGTGCAGCGGGATGGAGAGAAATAGAAGGTTTTAAATATTAAAAATAAATACATAACTAAATAAAGCAAGAAAGAGTGGTTGCAAAGTGGCCAGCTTGTTTTTATTCACATCCAAACACATCAGCCTCACTTTACAGACTTTGCAGTGAAGCGCTACTTTTGTTTTCTCGTCTTTCTTTGAACAGCATTGTTGTCCCCAGGTGGGGAAGTGCACCATTCCTTGAGGTACTGCAATACCTGGTTGATGGGTGGATTGGAAAACAAAATGCGTACCATGGCTCTGTTTATGGATGTGTTTTTTTTAAACCATACTGCTTACGTTTATTAAGGATATAAGCAATGGACATTGAAACGGTTCCCTTCAGGGCCCTGTAGTCATGTCCTTAACTTTTCAGGTAAAACCACTCTCTGATTTCTGAATAGTGAGTGAGAGATCGTTAAGGTAACCATGTTGTTTCTGCTTACATTTCACATGCTTTACTTAATCTTGCATTCCCTATGAGTGTTTGCCTTGCCTTTTTTTTTTTAGGCAGCATATTACTGTCTGAGGGATAGCCCCGGGCGCCACAAGCTCTAGCTACGCCTCTGGTATTGTGATTGTTGCTAGTGTTACTGAGAACTGAATTAGTGCCCACCACGCTATTAACAAGGTACATAGGAGAAACTCTGCATAAAGGAGCCTCCAGAATGACTCATACCTCTATAACACTGGCATGTATACTGGAAGAGACATGTTTGCCGTGACACATCTAGACCATGTGTAAGGGATTCCAGCATCAGATCCAACTCTTGTCGGATAAAACATATCACAGCAGACATCCTCCCAACAATACGGCTCTGCCTGCCATTCCTCCAAACAGTTTAAGCGTTTCCATGCCACTCTAGTGTCCTTTATAAGTTATACAAATCCTAAGCACATGAAGAAGGGGCTTCATTTTAATAGTAAACAAACAAGGGGATGAAAGGTGCAAAGGCGAGCCCATGGCATTCCACACTGACCTTTCCTCTAGGTCTAGCATCAGGATAGTATTTTTGCAGCAGCTTCTGGAACCGGTCTGTAGCAGTTGCTATCTTATGTTGATACTTTACATGCCTTTGACCATCACTTGGTTAAAACTCCTTGCGATGTCACTTCCTGTGATGTCACTAGATTAAAGGATTAGTGATTTAACTGCCAGTAGTGCTGTTATATTTTGTGATAATACCGTGGAGGCTTACTTCGAAAGCAAAGCCTATTTTTGTTTTCTAAGCTGCCCTATTCCTACAAAAGTTCATTGATTAAATGCTTCAGACATTTCTAAGGACAGACTGTCCCCTCTTCGGCGTGCAGGGTGTGTGTGCTTCGGAAGTCTGACGTTTACATATGTAAATAGTGAATAAGGCCCCGTTTGTTCCTTTCTTGCTCTGTATCCACAACCCCCCAAACATGTTGAAGGAGGAAGTCTCCAAAGCAAGATATTTATTTTCAAAATTAAAACACAGCATAGTTGTTAAGGTCAACACGTTAAGTAGAAACAGGGTTAATTAAATGTAAACTGACAAATGCTATTACTCTCACATATTTTAGCTAAGCATGTGTATGAGCAGGAACAGCATAGAATAAACCTGTGCCTACGTTAAAATATTTCATTTTCACATGGAAACCTTAACCACGCACTTACATACTTTGTGTAAAAGTTACAAACATATCTAGATAGCATATCGAGGATTACCTTCTTTCACCTTTGCTTTCACTTGCCTTGTGGAAGACAGTTTGAGTTGTCTTCTGAAGAAGAGCGTAAACTTTTTCGAGATGTATTGAGTGTTTGTGGTGTATTCCGAAGGGGCCGGTAAATGATGTTATCGGCCTTTTCGGAATGAAAAGGACACTCGTAACAGCAACAGAATCGAAATTATGAGATCCGCAGGAACACCGCGGATGTCTGAAGAAAAAAAACAAAATCTCTGGGTGAAAATCTGTCCGGAAATGAGGAATTATCGCAGGAATCGGACCCAGAATTGCAGATTCTCAAAGTAATTCCTCAGTTCTTAGTGGACCTTCTGGGTCCAACTCAAATAATCGCCAGATTTTCGCCACACCCCGTGTTGATGGTAATCCTGATATCAGTAAATCCAGGATTGAGGACAATCTACATCATTTATGGACCACTCATATTGAGGGCCCAACTGTTTTGTCAATTTATGTGGTATTGGCAGTTTTTGATATGGAACGAATTACTGCTACCCATGTGATTATAGAACCACTCGCGCAATGGTCAGAGCCATTCGGGGAGCAGCAAACAACATCATCATGTTTATTAATGTATTTATTCATTTTTGAGATTTGTAAAGGTGCCACTGATTACTTACATTCCAGGGCAGTGTAGAAATAACAGTGCTTTAACTTGCAACGCCACTAGAAGCCTAGTCACTATCATTAATTATTTGCTGGAAAGTGTGATGGACATTTTAAAGCTCCTTGTCATTAGCTGCATAAACTATCATTTTGGCCACAGTGGTTTGCTCAGGTGAGAATATTTACAACTTCACTTAATTACAAAGCTTATTGCTTTTGCAAAGAATCTCCTGCTGGTGAAGTTTCCTCGCATAAACAATATTGTTCGAGAGTTTATTGCAAAAGCATTCTTTGAATGGAAATTTAGATTTTGCTTGTTGTTTTCTTAAAACATGTAATTATTTTACAGGATTGTTTACCTGCTATTTTTTAAGTAAACAACTTAATGATTTGGTGAAGCTACCAAAATAAAAATAAAAATAAAAATCACCCAATTGTTAAACGCTAGTATAACAAATATTCACACGCCTTTAATATCATCCATCATTCTTAGTTGCAACATTAATTGTTTGCTTTTTAAGGCAAACTTTTCCCTAATGCTCAGAAAAGTATGATTCAGTTAATTAACGCGCGACAACGTAGCAAAGAAAAATATTCGCAAATGGAACCTCTTTTCAGAAATAAGCAAGTTTTGTTGTGTGCTATTAATACTTATTGTGCTTTTGGAAATATTTACTGGATCTATAGTTCGTTCTTAGCTTTTAGATGGCAGTGGGTAATAGAGAGATTTTGTTGTTGTGTGCTGTACACAGATAAACAAAAGTGTGCTACCCATTGAACAGAAAGCAGGCCCTGTGAGATTAATTAGGTTAATACTTGTTTAGCAATCAAACCACCGAAGGGGGACCTTTGGCACTGACTGCTATACCTTTAACCAGATATTCTCTTGTGATCTGCATTCAGACGTGTTCTTCTGATATTAACCCCTTCTGTGCCCCGCCCTTTCCACGCCCTGTGCCGGGTGTTTCATTAGCGGGCGGGGTTCATGACGAGATAGTCTCGTCATGGGCACAGCGCAACCGCGCTCCATGACGAGACTATCTCGTCATGGGCACTGAAGGGGTTAATATCGCCTTAGAGCCTGACCTAGCCAGCTCTACCAGCCAATAAAGGCCCACTCCAGCGTGCGAGGGCCTTTAACAAGGTAGCAGGCTTTTAATGGCTAGTAGAGCCTGCTAGGAGGGCACTAAGGCTATTACAACATTCTGCCCCTGAATTACTGAAAACAAAAGCCTCTCGGAGCCCAAGGGGGTTTAAATCCCTTCGGGCTCCGAGACGCCACTGTTCACAGCAACTGCTGTGAATGGAAAACTACATTGGAATGTTGCTTTCTGGGCTTCTACCAGCCAATAGAAGCCCGGAGCACTCCATTGTCTACAATGGACCACTCAACATTCCAATGTTATATTTGTAGAGAGACGATAAAGAAAGAGATAAGCGTACCTCACTTTGACAACTTTGGGTGAGTGATGACTAGAGGTGCAAAAGGAAAGATACAATTATTTTCTTACATGAAGTGATCAGGGTTGTAGATGGGCACAAGTCCACAGTGTAAATGGTAAATAATTACTGCTAGGTTTTAGAACAACAAGAAGTCTGGTGTGGAGCGCAGGGAAAGGATGTTTGTGTTTTTTTGTGTTAGCACATGGGGCTGTGAAAACACCAAAACGTTAGATGCTAGAGGAACCCACTGCCCAACGGTACAGAAGTAGAAAAGTAGATCAGTGCTTTCCCAAATTGAACATGAATAATAAAGTGAATTTCTCTTCAGCTGGAGTGTAACAAAGAATGATTTTAGGTACTTGATTGATTAGTTTCAAGATCAAAATCTTCATGTTCTACCTAGAATTAAGTAATGAATATTCCTATTGCTTGCATGACCTTTGCTTGATTCATACACCAGGCACAGTTTTACTTGTACTTAATTTAGATTATGAAAGTTCAGGGAACAAGATTGATGGCTGAAAGAAGAAGGGGTACAAAACAAAGTCTGGAAACTTGTAGAGATTAACTGGATAGTGGCAACATTGGAAGAACAGTGAGGAGGTGGTGGACAGTCCTGTTAAAGTACAAAACGAGAAGAAATATGCAGTGTGTGGTGTAGCCACACAAGTAAAAGAAGTCATCTCTTTGAAGACTTGGGGGAAATTATGTTTTCATATACACATAGTGGTTGGTGTTAAATATTGGTAATTTTTGTTGATTTTGTATACAGATGTAACAGCTTTAACATTAATAATCATGCCTAAAGGTTTAGCCAGCAGTCACAGACTACTATCAACAACAACTATGTGTATGCTCTGCCACACTCGATTTACAAATGACTCAGGCTGCAGAGATCTCAATTACGGATCTATATTACCCTAAAAGGCATATAGCCCTTTGTAAAGTTGTACTCATCCTGAAATATCTTCCTATCTGCTGTGTCTTTTCTTTATGCAGCAATGGAATATACATCAATACTTAAACATTTTGCGGAGAGTTACATTAACAGTGAGGAGCAGGAGACAATTTTCCTTCTTCCACAAATATTAAACAATGTTGCTTGCATTATCATACACAATAATTGATTGCTCTTCCCTACATTTCGAAAGTTCATTATAATAATGTTCGAATCTCTCTTAGTGTAATTATTAGAATTTGGATAGCAGTTCAAAATATTAAACAATAAAGCACTTAACAGATGAGTAAAAACGCCCCATTAAATCACTTCAGAAAAGGTTTAAAACTTTGGAAATATCAATTTAAGAAATGAAAATACAGACCTAGGAAATGTTTAGTATTTGCACTGTATCGCAAGAATCAATAAAATGTAAGTAAGATATAAGTTGAGTAGAGTGTGAATGGTTAAACGATTATCCAAATGAATGCTTCTGTAA
This sequence comes from Triturus cristatus, assembly GCF_964204655.1. NCBI lineage: Eukaryota > Metazoa > Chordata > Amphibia > Caudata > Salamandridae > Triturus > Triturus cristatus. The sequence goes on from NC_140586.1 coordinate 531,462,318, forward strand.
AGACGATTTAAATCCCTAATACCACATCAATTGAAGTGTTCTGTATTCATCTTGTTCTGCACAGTCCTGGGGTCATACATGTAATGATCTATTTTATCACCCAACTGATCATTTGTTCTTTCAATGGTGCATAATTATGCCTAATTTTATGTTGCAATGTTGTAATGTAATATTAACATGTTCTCAGATACATTTATTGTGACTTCTATAGCACGATTTCTTTTATTCTTATGTAACTATGTATTCACCATTCAACTTCTTAACACAGTTGGTCAAATTAACCTTTTCACATAACCTATATTAATTGCAGGTATTATCTGACTTGCTCAGCCTATTCAGGTCCTTTTGCATTTCAATAAGGCAGCTGTCATTTAAGGTATTTTTCTTAATGACATTAGTTGTACCCATAAATAGGGGACTGTGTAAATTCACCCGAGCCTTTTTTGTCTATTTTCAGCACATCATTTTAGTGCACTCTTTAGTCTCTCTCTCATTTTATGTAAAATACAACCCCTCTCTAGCAATGTCTGCTCAGTGTACTTTTCAAATCAATATTGATCACTAATATGTATGTCAAAAAACCTCCTTTTCTTTTATATAACAACAGATTTTGTGCAACCTTTTTCCAAATAATACTAACTATTGGGTCTTTTCTATCCACCTTAAACTTCTGTGGCTATTACTCAAATTACACGCCAAAATAATGTCCTATGCCTTGAGTTACTCTAAGCCTCTGGGAAAACCTGCAGACATTTGTCTGCAAATTCTCGGGGAAATCAAGTAATACCTGTTTTTGAGTACTTGTATCTATGAATAGTAATTTTTCACAATTTTTCACAATTTCTTTATGCTGTCAAAGGTTTTAGTGGAACTCCTGATTAACCAATCCTTAGCAGTTACTACCTCATTTGTGGATTCATAAACAAACCATGGTTGTCCAAGGTTTATTCAGAGTCAATAATGGACAATTAGGGGCCCTTATTTTTGACTGTGGTTTTGAGCAGTAAAATGACATATTCCTGGTGAGCCATAATCACCTTAAAGAGACTTTGGTCTGTTTGTGTATCGGGCGGGGGGCTGGGAGCTTCAGCATAGCACATTCAACCTTTACTCTTTTTCCTACCTCTGCCCACCCATCGATTACCTCACATCGAGGACAATGGTACAACATTTTGAAAATGGCCATATTTAAACATGTAATATGCATCTTCTAGACAATTAGGCAGGCACATGAATGTTTAGGTGTTTAGGCAGCAGATTTAATAAGGAACTATATGTCTCAAATATTTTGATAATATGTGTTATTTCAGTAGTGTTAATAATGTTGGTCGGCCTTTGCTTACTGTTACGCTTTTTAAGGTATCCATTTAGCAATGCATTCTGTCATTAATATTTAAGCAGAGTGACTTGCATCAGCTCATGTTTGGTTCTACAATGTGCCTAATAGTTTTCTACAGGTTCCACATATTTAGAAGTTATGGATTACCTTATGTGAGCCACCTTTTCAAAAGCAGGAACTAGATTTCACACATTTAAGTATTGTCATTTTTATAAGCAAAGTTAATTTAAGGTATTTAATTAGGTAACAATAATTCATATCACCTAATGAAATAGTGGTTCCAGAGTTATCACGGAAGAACGGACCATTTAAAAGCTACAGCTAACTCAAAAGAGATGGTAACTCATTTGCAAAACAATCCCCCTTGTGAATGTTAAAGCACTGTCAACTCTAAAATAAACTTTTTTTCAAAAAAGTAAAGTTTTTTTTTAAAATGCAGCCTCATTTGCTGAAATAACGAAATAAGAATAACGGGCCATATTTTTGAAAAAGGTTTACTTTATTTAAAGGCCAAGTCCAATGCTGTGATGGCCTCTAATCAACGTGAGTCTCAATTTGCGACCTATCTCTTTAATATTCACAAGGTTCATCATATTGTGACCCACTCTGAGTGGGAATTTTGCAAACCGACCTATTAGTACAAAGGTCTGTCTATTAAATATAAATTGATTCGCAAAAATTAGGTGCACAATTTACAACAGCTTTTTTGAAATCAATCCTTAGTACATCTGACCCACAGTGTCTTATTTGGTTATATATTTCTGAAACAGGTGGGTCTTGTATTATTTCCTAAAGTGAAGAATGTGAAGTGTTAACCATAATTCTACTGATGAGAAGTCCCACATTAAGGTGGCCGTTTGAAAGAAGGATTACTGCTGTGCCAGGGTGTTTAATCTTTCAATTTCCAGCTCTCGCATGCTCCTAATGTGCAAAAACTGAGTTTTGAGCAATAGAGAGACATCTGTTTCTGCTCTGGTTGAGAGAGGGGAAAGCGGTGTATGGACTTGTGCATTAAGCCGTGTTTATTTATAAAGGATTGGAAAGACACTTGAGTTTGACGTGGTATGGCATTGAGACCTATGACAGTGGGAGTTCAGCATGCAGCGTTGCTTTTAGCAGTATGAGCATGAATCTGGGACCCCAATGAGCAGAGTTAGAGTGTAGCCAGTTTTACACAGCATTATTGCACGGACTACTGTGCTGTGCTCAGTAACATATTCTCTAAGTTAAATTCTACCCTTTCTGAAAATAAAATAAAAAATAGTAATACTTCACATGTTTATTGGTAATTGTTCCTTTTCTATTAATTAATTAGGTGCTTTGTAGAGAGCCTGCATCTCACCTTGTAGCCTTTTTTGCAGTTCTTAGTCAGTGAAAATGATAGCCAGGTACTGGGAGTGAACATGGTCATGTAGAATTTTATCCTTTTGTTCGATATAAATGTCTCAAACGTCATGATGGATTGTCGAGCTAGATGAAACAGTCTTGGTGTGAATTGGCCCAGTCCCACTGGGGCATAATCTTTTGTTTCCCTCAAGGATTCAGGAAATCCCTCAGTGACAAGGGAAGGCTTTAATTCAAATCCTTACACTCCTCCATGTGGTGTTCCTCAGGGTAGCTCTTTGAGCCCCACACTATTCAATATATACGTCTCTGAACTAGCGCCCCTTATTCGGGAATTTGGTTTCAGCCTGACCACCTATGCTGACGACACCCAGATTGTGGTGGCAGCTTCTAAATTCCAACAATCTCCGGCCTCGCAGTTCAGATGTTGCATGAGTGCAATTAATAAATGGATGACAGCACACTGCCTGAAGCTCAACTCCAGTAAAACGGAAGTCTTGATCTTCGGCAGTGTGCAGCCTCCCTGGAATGATCTGTGGTGGCCTGTTGAGTTGGGCTCCCCGCCCACTCCGGTGGCTAAGGCAAAGAACTTGGGTGTGCTCATGGATGATAAACTTACTTTCCATCACCACACAAATGCGGTAGTGTCGGCTTCGCATTTCCTCATTAAAATAATTAGGAACATTTTCCCTTACATCCCTGATAACACCAAGAAAACAGTAGTCTCTTGCCTTATTTCATCTAGGCTGGACTACTGCAATGGTTTATTCCTTAACGCTCAGAAGCAGCACTTGCGTAAACTCCAGATGATTCAGAACTCAGCAGCTCGTCTCATATTGGATATCCCTAAACACTGCTCAGTCTCTAATGAAATCCGCAATCTTCACTGGCTTCCCGTTTCCCAGCGTATTGATTTTAAAGCCTTGTGCATCGTTTTTAAAGCCTTGCATCGCATTGGTCCTTCTTTTTTGCAGGATCATTTCACATGGTATCAACCCACCAGACAGCTTCGGTCCACGGGAGCACGAATACTGGCTGTTCCAAGAATTCATAAAGCCTACTGGGGTGGACGCAGTTTTTATCACGGAGCATCTAAACTGTGGAACTCCCTTCCCTTTTTTCTCAGGAATGCCAGTTCCTTCACCATTTTTAGAAAACAACTAAAGACCTGGCTCTTTCAGCATTAGGGGCAAGGTTGTAGCGGGTCACTGTTGGGTCTAGCGCCAAGACACCTCCGGGTATACGTGCGCTTTATAAATTTCTGTAACATATCATAACATAACATAACACATTTCATAATGACTGGAAATCTGGGCAGTGCCCTCTGTACTTTAATAAGGTCATACTGAAAGTGGACCTCATAAACCCAAGGTGCCAAAATAGTCCAGAGGCGTTTGATATCAGGTGGCAGGGTCAGGTCGTTTATGGTGGGGCGGGTTACTGCAATTAGAGCTTTGTGCAGAGGTCTTTAAACTTAAATGTCTTTTCCACTGGGACCCATTACAGTGACTTTAGAAAAAGGTGATGTGGTCCAGGACATTCCCATATCTTGTTTCTGGATCATTTGCAGTTGTCTCTGATTTTAGGAACACTTACATATACATTGTTGCAATACTCCGTGCAGCACTCCATGATGATCTTGAGAGCTCAACCCAAAGGCTCAATTGCAGGAGCTGGAAGGTTTTTTTCAGACTCATGAGAAGTAAGTTAGATAGTACTGGTGTCCTTTTAGTATTTGCTTCTGCATAAACACGATGATTTTCCAAATAGTGTCACCTATTATCAAGTCTTTTGCTCCAACTATTAAATCTTTCTGAATCCTTCTCCAGATTTGTTTACGGTCTTCACTGATAGTGTGCTCGCTTTATGATGCTTTTCATAACATAATGTAAATTCCAAAAGGGTATGAGAGGCAACATAAATAAAGTACACAGTTAGTATATGCAAAGAGAAAGAAGGAATTTCACGTTGTAGAGTTTAGATCGTAAGGTGTCTTTTATTAGAGATGCACTTGATTTTCATATGACGACAGCCAACGCGTTTGGCCCAAACATGGGCTTCTTCAGGGCGAAGGTATGAACTAATCAAATCGCCAGGTAAATGAGGCCAGGTTCAGAATCCGCTCAGGTCCTCATCAGGACGGAAGATGTGAAAGGGATTGACCTTTGTAGTAAGAAGCAAGGTAGTCCAAGGGTTTTAGAGGTCTTAGGTTTTCGGCTACGTTTAGACTGAATCTGTTGTACGATGTAAATGAAATGTAGTTCTACATTTCCACGCCGGGACGAGACGGCGTTGGACATAGCTCGCGTACGGAGCTCTACGAACAAATTTCATTTACATTGCACAACGGATTCAGTCTAAACGTAGACGAATACCTAAGATGAAAATCAAGTGCATCTCTAATAAAAGACACCTTAAGATCTAAACTCTACAACATGGAATTCCTTCTTTCTCTTTGCATATACTAACTATGTACTTTATTTATGTTGCCTCTCATACCCTTTTGAATTTATGTTGAACTTTGTGGTCATGTGGCAGCTGACCATCTGAGGTGGGCAATATTTGGTTACGTTTGTGACTAGTCTTGGCTGTGCAATCCTCTCTTACCCGGCTGCCTTTTCTTGTATATTAGTCATAACATAATGTGTATTTGTAAAATGCATATTCACCCCTCATGGTATCTTTGCACTGAATTACAGATGTTTATTGTTACCCGCCTACAAGATGAAGTGACAATCTTTCCTTCTAGTTCAGTCCACCAAGTCTGGATGGGGAATTGTTGGGGGCAGGTCCTTGGAAGCAGAAACTTTGTTTTGTGTGGGTGATCTTCAGGTTGTGTTGTAAAATCAGTACCTCCGTGTTTGTTACGTATTTTTCAGGTGTCTGATAACATGATATCGATACTTTAAGGTGTTTGTGTGTTGTATTAATTTTCTTGCATTCACAAAGCGTCTGTGCACATTATTACGACCACAATCTGACCAATCAATGGCGAGGCACTTAAAGTTGTAAGCCAGGACAATGGGTTTTGTCAGTCGTTGTTTTTAAGGCTTTATTGTATACCCCTACCAGCATGCCAGAATGTGAACAGACTTTTTTATCTTACAATATAGATATTCTTCCACAATTTTAGCTTCAGACCAGTGCTTACGTCTGGGCGTTTGTCTGGACCAGCACTTAACTCATCTTTAGTGATTTTATTATACGGGTTACTTTCTCACAGTGGTTGATTATAGCAGATCAGGCTCACATTCGTATTGGTTGGCTCTGTGGATGTTTGATGTTATGTTATGTTATGTTACTATTTGTTTTGTAGAGCGCTCAGCTGCTCCAAAGAGCGTCCCGGCGCTAAAGATCATCACACCAAATACCAGCAGCAAACAAACAGCCATAACAGAAAACATAACCAGAATTAACCATAACAGCATTACAAAGCAAACAGATAGGTTTTAAGTCCTGATGTAATGTGTTTGCTGCTTTACTATCTATTGTTTAAAATTCTATTGATGATATTTATGGTCTGGAAACATGGGCCTCCAGCACAAAGTAGTTAATGATTTTGTGGTGCTCTTTATGAATGCAATAAACATAAACACTAATGGACACCCTATTATCGATTGCATAATATGAAAGGGTGAATAGCACTAGATACCATTTATCACCATTGTCTGTTGCATGCAGAGCATCGACTACGGATGCTCAGTTCCTATGCTCTTACTTGAGGGAAAGCCTGATTGAGGAGTCCCCCGTGATTTATTATCAGAGACAAACTACATTAGCTGGGAGGAGGTACATAAGCATTTAATGATTCATAATGTTTGTAAATGATTGAAATAATAGATAATCAATGTATGGAATAATGATCGATTATGAGTTAAGTAGTAGCGGCTTCTAAAAGCTAAAAAACATCAGCTTTACTGACTTGATAACAACACACATCCATAATGGAATAAAGAACGATGAACACTATAGCCTGCATCACAAGCTTGTCAGAATAGAGAGGGGAGTCCTGATCCCCAAGAGGTGCCCCCCCCAGGTCATGGACCCTTGGCTGGAATCAGAGTGTTCTCATCCTGATTCAAAACCGAGCAACAAGTGTAAACTCCAGAAGTCTGGGGCTCTGAGCAACCGTGAGCGGGATCTTCAAGTCAGCAATGATTCATGCATCTCCTACGAACACGAAGCTCTGATGGCCACCTGCGCTTCGCATCAAACAGTGACCGTCATTGTCTCCAGCCAACGCAAAGATGCAGCACTAAACTGTTCCTCACGCCAACAACAATCTCCTCACAGTCCCTGCTAATGCAATGCTCCACCTGAGGCTCCTCACTTGTACTTGGGCTTGGAGAAGTTAAACTCTTTACCCGGGTGAATCTGGCCCTGTGTCTTGCTAGCCCTCTATAACGGTCGGTCTGAACTTGTGACTTTGACCCGGTCTAGTGCGTCCAAATAACCGTGAGTGGGGCTTTGTGCTTCTTGACGCTATTTTTACTTGACACTTTACATTTTTTTACATTTGTCTACTAATTGGAGTTTTGTTGTTTTAAAGATCAAAATAGTCCCTATATTTCTCAATAGGTTTAGGAGTTCTATAGGGTTCCGTTTTCACTTTATTGAGGTTTGAGTGCTGTGTAAATGCTTCACACATTGCTTCTAGGTCAAGCCTGACTTCTTTTGTGCCAAGCTACCAGAGTGTTAGGGACAGGTTTATTTAGTGACTTTTGTGGTACACACTGACAATGATTGTGTAAATAACTTGAGTGGGGCTTTCACATTCCTCCACTAATAACCCATTTTTTTATAATCGGTTTTTAGCCTTAGAATTCCATTTGTTTTGTATCTTTCAGGGCTTTTCCTGATAAATTTCAGAAGTTTTGACCTGTGTCTTCAAGGTTTGTCAGGGTCTGTTAATTATCGCTCATCTAGCAATTCCAGCTGATCAGAATTTAGCTCTTAACTCATTATGAGGGCTAAAGTGTGAAATACATTGTCGAAGATGAAAAGAAAAAGCTAATCTACTTTGTGGCCTTGATTGCAAGTTCACTCAATGACTCAACAGCGTGAAAGTGTTTGAGGGGAGGTTGAATAAACACGAGGGTATATGGGGTGGGTAAACAAATCAGAAAGTAGGAGGAGGGTGATCACAGAGAGGGAGGAGGGCAAGGGGGTAAATACATCGGAGAGTGGGAGGAGGGGAGTGCCTGAACACATTGGAGAGTAGGAGAAGGGTGGTGGTATGGCGGGTAGAAGGGTGGGGAGGTTTTACAAACAACAGTGGGTTGGAGGTAGTTGAAAACAACGAAGGGCAGGGTGGGGTTGAAGGATGGGACTGCAGGGACATGTTCTCAATAAGAGTGCATGTCCAAAAGTTACAAAAGAGTACCTTAATGAAAAAGCATCTCTTGAATGAATGGCTTAGTTAAGTCACCTTCCAATTGGCTTGTCAAAGACATTGCCCAAATGTGTTTGACCAAGATACCTCTGGAATTGTTTGGCCAATGCACTTCCTAAATATGGTTGGCCAAGGCCCCTTCCAGGTGTGGTTAAACAAGTCACCTTCAGAATACAACTGGACAAGTCACCTTCTGGATGTGCGTGGACAAGGTAACTCATTCACCTTCGATGGACACCAACAGGTGCGTGGAATGTTGTATGGGTGGCACCAAATCTAAAATAAAACATCTTCTGCAATCATTGACACTAAGGCAACACACATTCAAAAGTCTGAAAAACTGGAGGGTATATTTAGAAATGTAAAAGTGCCAAAATGGCAACACTGAATTAGGCAACCCATCATTCTCTCCTTGCTGTAAATGAGTCGAAGAGGTGGAGCAGAGGAGAAGAAACACCCAGAAGCAGGTAGGATTTGGGGGGAAGTTCAAGGCACATAGGGTCTCTTATTTTATATATTTACTGTTACTTTTTATAAAAGATTCAGAGTTCTGCTCTGCCAAAGCTAGAACTCAAAGACTACCGATATATGGATAGTATGTTATGAGAGTGTGTTGTCAAAATTATTGCATCTGGAACTTAGAACTCATGGGCAACTGAAGCTTGATGGGTCCCAAAGAAGACATCAAAGCTTCCCACACTTGACCCTGTCACCAAATACAAGTTGGGAAGCTGAAGGAGGTGGACCTCACGGCACATGTAAGTCATTCATAGAAGTCACAGAGGGCTAGACAACTCTGTGAATTAAGCTCTTCCAACTGACACCTGGTGTCATCTCAAAGCCGCAAGTCTGAATCCAACCCAGCATTTTATCCTTTAGAAGTTGATAAAATGGTTCAATCAAACATGGCGACAGTAAGAAACACTAAAGAAACATCAATTTTTTTTACAAGTGCAGCTAACATTGTTCAGTGTATGCTTCATTTAAGACTACTATCTAGATGAGACTCCAACAAAGGAAATGTTACTCTGTATAGCTGTCCCTTGGCCCTGCGTAATATGTTACACATTTAGCAAGTCCTGGTTTTTAATCCAAAGTACGCTGCATTCTGAGCATATTAGTTTGGATTTATCAATGAGAGCAAGGGCTTGTAAATCCACGAATACAAGTGATTTTGCTATAAAAAAAAACTGTCCCAGAGGTGTCATACCTGATATGAGGCATTTGGCTTCAAAGAATAAACCAGATAGACATCATCATAATAAAATACAACTTTTGGGGAGTAGAAGCGAGATGCCAAGCACAATTAAGATTAATCTGTTTGCATTACCTTGATGAAGGCAAACAGCCTTATTATGAGTACAATGGTCCTGGGGCTCTTGTACTTGTGGTGGCAGTCCCACCGCCACCACCCGTCTGCCCTAGTACGAGTGTGACGGTGGGACCATCACCAGACCACAGCTGCTGCCGGTATCAAGGATCCCGCTGCGGCAGCAGTATGACAATGGCCTGAATATGCAGGTGGTGCCGGCACCGCCGAGCAAATTTCGACCTGCATGTCCACCATTCTTTTCATGGCAGGAACCCTGCCATAAAGGGTAGCGGACATGCAGGTAAGAGGGTCTAACAAGGCTCCCCGGCCGATAATGGGCCTGGGGGTGCATGCAGGGGTTGTGCCCCCTTGGAATTGCACCCTTGTTCCTTCACCCTGTGGCATGAATAACATGGTGCATGCTGCACTGTACAGGAATGTGTTGCAGGCACTCTCACAGCGGTGGCATGCTGGTCAGGATCTCCTATGAGCCTAACACAGCCGCTGCAGTGAGACCGCCGCACCACCGCCCGCCCCCCTGAATTACACTCATAATTCGGTAGACGGGCTCGCCACGGCTTTGGCTGTCTTTCCGGGACCGCTGCGGTGGCAGTCCCATTGGAAGACCACCAAAGTCATAATAAAGCCCAAAGTCTTGAAGTGAAAGACCCGGATGTAGTGCCTGTACCATTTGCTTGTTCTATTTCCAGAGCAGCGCCAGAGTTCACTTATTTCTAACAAAATAAACTACCTGTTAACACAGCACACTGAATGAAAATGTATTTAAAATCTTAGCTCTGTGATGTAATCCTCTCTCGCTTGCCTGGATTCACACAAAAAAAGCATTGGCATAAACTGTTGTATCACACATGGCTTAACCCCTTGAGTGCCCCGCCCTTTCCCCCTCCTGTCCTTTCATTAGCGGGCGGGGTCCATGACGAGATAGTCTCGTCATGGGCACAGCGCAACCGCGCTCCATGACGAGACTATCTCGTCATGGGCACAGAAGGGGTTAAAGTAAAAAAAGAAAACAAGCGCTATGACGTGGCCATTATTGACAGCATCATAGTGATTTATTTTCCTGTAAGCCATATTGCAGAACAACCCACGCTGCTGTGCAACATCTAAAAAACAGCGCTGGATTGGGGTAAATGAGATGGAGGTCAAGCAAGCCGATTAAACACATCAGAGAGCAGAAGTAGGGCGGGTATCCCTAAACACATCAGAGAGCGGGAGAAGAGTGGCGGATGGGTGAAAAACAATGGAAGGCAGGGGCAGGAGGTAGTGGGGGGAACAGAAGGGGGGAAGGAGAGCATCTGCAGAGACATGTACTTAATACAAGTGCATGTTCAAAAGTAACAAAAGAGTACCTGCAGGAGTTTGTGGCCAATGGAAGGACACTGGCCACAGGAAGCTTGGAAGCTAGAGGTCAACCAAATAAGTAATGGGTGGGCTAAGCCTCTTTTAAGATTTGTTTTCTTCTTTACAAGAAATGTGAGCTAAGCCTCTTTTAAGATTTGTTTTCTTCTTTACAAGAAATTGTACAACCACAGCCAAAGCGCTGTGCAGGCTAAACCTAATAATGAAGATTACTGTCACAGCTACCAGGAACCCAACAAAGCCGTAAGGGAACATAATGCATGGGCTACACATTTGCTGGAAATAAATATAAATAATTTTAAAATTGGAAAGAGATTTGATGGTAGAAATGTCTCTGAAACTAATATTTTTCTTTGGGAGGATTAGCAATGTATAACTCTGTTTTTTTCTGCTGGACTGCACTAATTTCTCTTTAAAGTCAGCGGCGGCCTTTCATGGGTGTATTACAACCTGTATTATTCAACTGGCTTCACTTTTTAAAGTCTTCTGTATGGTGCAATGCTTGTTTATCCTTTCCCAGGCTTATCCCGGCCGCAAGAAAACATGCTCATGGATTCCACTCCAAACTGTTGTCTTTACCAGTTGTAAAATTCAGTAAACACTCATCGTGGGTGTTCCTGAAAATTCTGCTACTAATCTGACTTTAGATATTCAAAATTATTTCTGACGGGTGCCCTTATGCTATATCTATATAAACCCAGGCAAATCTGAGTATCTACTATAAAGACAGACCTCCCCACACTCCCTCCTGGAGAGGGACCATGGATAATGAGCCAGTGCACAACCGACACCTAGATCAGGCCAATTATACTGTAACAAGGGAAGACCCAGAGCTACACTGTGTATTCCTTACAAATGTTCCAAGACTGAAGGAGGGCAAAAGGGAAGACAAGGATTCCCTACTAAATAAAGCAATCCATTGGATCAAAAAGGATAGGCAGTGTTTATCCATAATAAGATCTGACTTAAAAAACGCTGAAAGGATCCAACAAGACAGGGGTGACCTGGACGATATCAAGCTAACCTTCTACTATAAAAACATCGCAGAAAATTTAATAACTATGAACCTGAGATCTCACTCTTTTTTCAACTCCAGCATTGGCATTAGACAGAAAAGAACCTGTCTAGTTGGTAGGGACACAGTACACCACACCTCGGGGGGCCTCTCGAATTTATCAGATCCGGACTGACTGACTCAAGAATGGACTGGCAATTTATTACATCTGGCACAAAAAATTCCCACTGCACCCCCTCCCGTACCCGAGAACGATAAACACTGTGAAAAATCCCATTCGGTGGGAGGACTAGGCTCAGAAGTAGAGGAAGGGGGCAATTTGGACAACACTATTGAGACACTATTGTGCCATACTCAGACAACCCAACCAGTAGTAGTCTGTAGCCCCCCCACCATTACTCATACCACCTCAAATGCTGTGAAGATAGTAAGCTGGAACATAGCCGGCCTCACAAGGAAGTTGCAGGAACCAGACTGGCATGAATATATAGACACTTTCGATCTTTGTCTGTTTCAAGAGACGTGGGCCAGGGAACCTTTGTATAAGGTGGGCTATAGAACTTACAGTGTAGAGGCGCGACAATCAGCTAGGGGTAGACCATCAGGTGGTCTCCTCATTTGGGTTGCAAATAGCATCAATGCGTCCATAGGAATAATACAATCAGACTCAGAGGACATCCTGGGCTTAAGCTTAAAATTTAAAAATGACTCGAGGCTATCATTATTTAATGTTTATATCAGGCCCAGAGACAATACCAAAGAATCAATGATAGTACAGTTATTGGAAGAAGTCCTAGCCCCCTTACTCCCTGTTGGCCCCATTATAATTGCCGGTGATTTCAATTGCTGCTATGAACCCCTGTCAGGCCTGAAAGACATCTTTGAAGATGAAGATACTGCCATGGGCATACCTCTTCTGGGAATAGTTAATTCCTGTAGAAGTTCCCAATCTGCATTACAGTTACTGAATTTTACCATAACAAATGGGTTGAGATCTTGCAATGGTCGAACACCCTCGGACCCCCATGGAGCAAATACTTTCTCAAGGGGATCCGCGACATCCAGGATCGACTATATTATGTTAAGCTCGACCTACTGGGCTTACGTTAAAGATTTTAAAATAGATACCAGAAGAGAAAGTGACCACTTCCCACTCTGTTTAGAACTCGCAGAAGAATCATTTCAAAAACATCCAACTATACATTTGCGATCTGGCCACGAATTGATCCAGCCCATAGTAAGCAATAACAGAAGGGCAGTAAAATGGCCGTCCATAATGGGTAACGTCCAATCACTTACCCACATTTACAACAGTTTTAGTGATCTTATGTCGTTATATTTAAATGAACCTTCAGGGTCAATCCTGATAACACAGATCCATTCAAAACTGGTAAAAAGAATTGAATCAGACCTGACAAAATCTGGGCATGCCAAGTTAAAAAACCGTGCAAAGGCTGTGAAACCAAATCCCTGGTTTGATAATGATTGTGTGGAAAAAAAACAACTCCTAATGAAGGCTCTCCACGCAAAGGATCCCTTGCTCATTAGAGAAGCAAGGATATCTTACAACAAAACTTTGAAGGTAGCCCGTAGAAGTTGGGAAGACTCAAGCTGGGGAGAATTGGTAGAGGCAGCAAAATTGGGCGACCAATTTACATTTTGGCAGATTATTGCAAAGAGTAAGAATCCAGGTGCCCCGGCTCCTGATCTTAACTTGGATCCAGGCACCTGGCACAGACACTTCACCCATCTATACGCCTCACAAGTCCCTGTGATGGCTGGCCAGAGTAGTGTTACTGGTAGTCTTATATCATCAACCACGATTGCCCCATTGTGTTTTAGCATCGAAGACACTAGACTGGCCCTGAACTCAATTAAGCCCTCAAAAGCTCCGGGACCTGACAAAATCCCAGGTGACCTTTTTAAACACGCACCAGAGGTATGGGTCCCATACATCAATCTGCTAAGCAATGCAATCGCAGGAGGTCAGCCAATCCCTGATTCCTGGAAGGGGGCAGAGATTGTGCCAATATATAAAAAGGGCGGTAGGGATGACCCGGCTAATTATAGGCCAATTAGCTTGTTGGACATACTACAAAAACTGTACGCAAAACAAATTTTGGAAAGTTTAAAAGATTGGATAGCTGCAAATAATATTATCTCTCCTTATCAAGCAGGATTCAGGGAACGGACAAGCACTATAGACCAGGTGTTTCGTCTGATAGTAATAGACTGGAAATACACCAGGCTAAGAGATGGCCATCTATACGTGGCCTTTATAGATCTAAAGGCCGCTTTTGACTCAATCCCCAGAGAGCTCTTGTGGTCAAACTTGTTGCAACAGGGAGTCCCTAAAAATATTCTAATCCAGTTGATCAGGCTCCATGAGAACAATTATGCCAGAGTACGCTGGGGTCAGGCGGGTGAACTCACCGAAGAAATAGTAGTGAACAGAGGAGTGCGCCAGGGATGCGTCCTGGCGCCAACACTCTTTCTTCTTTACGTCAATGACATGGTTGAGTTCCTCCTAAAATCTAGTCACGATGCCCCGAAGCTAGGGGGGAATCATGTTTGCGCTTTAACATTTGCAGATGATACAATATTACTATCGCAAACTCCAAAGGGCCTGCAAAATCTCTTGAACTCACTCAACGATTACTGTACATTAAAGGGTCTGGAAATTAATCCCGCAAAGACAAAATACATGTCAATTAGACCCCACAAATGTTTTAAGCGTAATCTTAAATTAAATGGAATGAGTTTAGAGTGTGTCCACAATTTTATTTATCTGGGTGTGAACATTGACTCCAAACTTTCTTGGAAGCCACAGATCACTAAATCAAGTACAATTTTAATGCAAAATTCAGCCCCAATCTTAAAAAAATTGCACGCAACCACGTCCAGGGCAATTACGCCAGCACTGGAAGTCTACAAGGCAAGGGCCCAATCTGCTGCGCTGTATGGATCAGAGCTTTGGGGGGGGGGCCCCGCTCAATGCCTTAACTAAGGGGGAAAATAAGATACTGAGGAGATTTGTTACCCTCCCACAAAACACACCATTAACCCCCCTTATGATGGATTTAGGTATTAAACGCCTGGGCCACAGAGCTGTGTGGATGTCTCTGTCTTACTGGATAAGAATTTGGACGACGGAGGAACTCTACATGTATAAACAATCTTTAACTGAACTTCTGGCCCTAGATACTAACCTCAGTTTCCCGTGGTTGGGACATATTCGCAAATGGCTGCTGGATTTGGGTCTGAGCAGGTTCTGGGCTAACCCAAGCCTGCTCAATTCTGACTCAAAACAAGAAATAAAAAGTATCTATTGGAACTTTATCACGCACAATGTCAGCCTGAACTGTGATGCTGGTCCCCTCACCTCCCAATTCATGATGTTTAAAACAATCCCCCGTTTTGAGCAATTTTTGGACGAGATCGAGCCACAGCTCGCTAAAGTGCTATACCTTAAATTTAGGTATGGAACTCTTCAAATTAAGTCGTTCACATCTAAATGGGGGCCTGCCCAGAGAGAGAGAGGAGTTGCGGAAGATAGGTGTTCTCAATGCAATGCAGGGACTAAAGAGGATGATGCACATGTTTTATTTTTTTGCCCTCTTTACAGAACACCTAGATCCAAATGGATAAAACCCCTGGCCAGAAAATTATGTGTTGGAAGATACCTCGAAATGTTGCGAATTCTAAAAACTGACTCTTCGAGACTCATTGTGTTTGGTACTAGCAGATTTTTATTGTCAGCCTACTTCATTAGGACTAAAAGGGGACTTAGATTTTAAAATTATTTTATTGTGATCTATGGGATTTTTTTTAAATTTTGTAACTAGTGTGTATTTAAAGTTTCCGACTGAATGTAATTATTTTTAGGGAAGTCATGTTTACACTCTTTTAAAAAAACAAAAAACTTTGCACTTTATGATAAAGCACTTTGCACTTTGCACTCTGCATTCTACGAAAGTTAATCCTGTTTATATATTAATGCTAAGCCTAGAAGCAGGTAATAAGTATCTTATAAGTCATGTTAGGGTCCAAGTTCACTGTACCTTGTATTAGCATGGGCTTTTAAATTGTCAATAGGCGTTTTCCCACGAAGGATCCCCCCTATTATGTAAATAGATCTTATATATTTTATATTTCTTTTGTTTTTTATGTGTAATGCTTTTATGATTCTGTGAATCGAATAAAGATCTATTGAAAAAGAAATCAGGATCTATTCGTGGAATCATGACATTTAAATAATCACCTTTATAAATTGGTTGGTATTTCTTGAATATGGAAAGTACTATATCAAGAAGAAGTTGACAGGGGTTTAAATACTGCCTACAACACAATCCTTAAAAGCTTGGAACTTCAAAAGTCACATTACCACCATAGCCTTAATTCCAACTCCGCCACATGCTGTTCGCAAGGTCACACATTAATTCTCATCTACAATTTTGAATTTGCATAATTTATAACATCCCTCATTAATTCCACAATGATTGCACATGAATAAAAGTCAACTTTTAAATGGCTAAAATGTGGAAAGCCACCATACAAAACCCAAAGTTCAATCATACACTAGCATAGAAGGAGTACACAGTAATCTAGGATTACATGTGAGGAACGTTACAACAAACCTACAAATAATGTTGTCAGTGTCAGACTCTTTAACAAAGTACCAATGTATGCTGAGACATAGTAAGAGGAACACAATTACATTTTAAATGCAGATCTCTCTCCACCGATTTAGTAAGGTAATCATTTACACCCCTTCAACAGACTGTTTCAATCATTCATTAACATCTAATTTCCACCTATCACACATGATGGCTGGTGTGTGAGTTAAGCGTATAGTAGCATATTATGGTTGGGATTCCAAATCTTTTGGGATGTTATGTTGTCACCAGTGTTGGCTTGAAGAGGAAACCACACCTGGAGAAGCTGCATACCCGCCTAATCCAGCCTCCTGTGCACAAAACTCAAAATGGTCCCAGCACAAAAAATTACAGGTGTAAGGGGCAACAATTCGACATGGCAAAACTAAAGGGATAGCACAGAGGGATGGCGAACAGATTCTGCATTAGTGGACAGCATTGACAGAGGGTATATTATCATTTGCATGGTGACGCCTTAATTCAATTGAAGTCAGGCAGCCAGTCATTAATGCTGACAGCTTTCCCTTTACGTGATGAAGGTGGTGAGCTAGATCTAACTAGTTACCTTAAATTTATTGTGATGGAAATCAGTGCATTGGCTATAGTTACTTAATGGAGAATAAGGTAATAGGCCTGACCTGTTTTTCCTTGAAAGCAGATGAATAAATTGTACTGTTCCTGTCACTTATCACTGTCTATATTTTATTGTGGTTCATATTATTCCTATTGCAGCGCATCCTCATATTATTGGCTTCCATGTGTAGCTTGAAGATAGGGAACAATTACTTCAAAGCCCATCTAATCAAAGCGTCAGAAATATATACATAAACACAAAAACAAACTAACATATTGTTGAGTGCAAGAAAGTAAAATATAAAAAATAGTAGTGAAAAATCGACTTTGTGTAATATCAAATTTGAGAGATTATAAACTATGGGACATCATAAAAATATCTAAGTTAGATGACTTTGTGGAGTGCAGGAGGATGTTGTCTTTTAATGAATTACAGAAGGAACTTAGATGTTCGAGACATATGAGCTGCAGATCACACACTTTGCATTAGATCGCCATCTGGTGTTGGGCTCGGATGCTTGCACCTTGTTGTTGTCTTGGAAGAAGTCTTAGTAGTCACATGATAGGTGACTCCTCCCTTGGACGATAGTGCGCATGGGCATCGACTCCATCCTCAGATTGTTTTTTCCCGCCATTGGGTTCTGATGCAACTTTTGCGCAAAACTTTCTCTATTCTTCTAATTGACTTCGAATATTGAAATCTTCGACATGCCTTTCATCGGTCCGATTCCAGTCGTCGATGCGGGCCGCTGGGCCTTTCAACACCGTTAAGGCCTACGACTCATGGAAAGGATGCCGTTTAAAAAATGCCCCTAGAGTGGAGCGAAGTTCCCACACAGTGACCATCATAAGGTCTGTAACCTGTGCCTCTCGCCAGAACACGATGAGTCCAGCTGCCAAGCCTGCGCCTCTTTTCGATCGAAAAAGACCATTCGAGATCATCGGGCTCGATGTCACATCATAGCGCAGAGATCAGCTCCAGAACCAGTGCACATCTTCGACGAAGGCCCAGATGTCCCAGAAGAAGATTCTGAAGATCTATAAATTGTGTCAAAGGCAGAAGACTCAGACGACCCCATCACTCCAGGTCAACGAGTGAGTACTACTGCCCCTATCCCAATCCCACCCAAACAGAAGGCACTGGTCAAGACTTCGCCTGTTGGCCCCAGTTGTGACCAAAAGCACACTTCAGAAGCGCCGCCTTCGGGCCCTGCTCTGAAGAGGTTTGCTCGGTCCCGGTAGCTCGTGACCGAGTATACCGCATGTAATAGTCCCACCGGAAACCAAAAGAACATTCGGCTCCAAAATCGACGTCGAAAGACAAATCGGCCCCAAACACCTCGAGGCCGATAGATAAACCGGCTTTGAATACGTCCAAACCTAAAGATCATACTTCGGCTCTGAAACCCAAGCCTTCGGAACCGAAAAACAAGCCAAAGGATTCTACCACCCATCCTAGGGCTAAAGAGCACAAAACCCTGCCCTGCTCGGAACCGAAAAAACCGGCGCCGAAAGCGGTTATCGAGGAAGAGGAACTTTTTCATCCGGATCCTGTCGATCCCAAACAGAAAAAGATCTACATTAATCCCAAAACAGGACATGTCACAGCTGTGCCATGCAAGAAGAGGATGTCAGACACACCACATACCCCTCCAGTGCCTGTCAAGAAGAAGGACTGTGCCACTTCACCTATGCCTCCTTCTTCTCCTGTCCTTCCTTCTAATCCCCTTCCTCTCCCTAAACCTGTTACACCACCTCTACCTGGAACTTCTCCACCACATACACCACCACAAGATGATGATAATGATGACTTAGGGGGAGGGGAGACCCTAATGACCCGTTCACGGATCAAGACGACGTACCACAAAACGATTGGGATTACAACGACCCAATAGATCCACTAGACAGCCAATGCCCCCAACCATACCCAACAAAACCATCTCCCCCAGACGATAATATTGGTTTTGGACAACTCATTAATAGGGCTACTGTTTTTCACGGTGTGCACATGCACTGAGACACAACATAGGAGGATTTCCTTTTAGATACATTTGAACAGTCCCAAAAAACTGTACAAATACTACCAATGATTAAAGGGGTAATTAAACAAGCCCCTGAAATATGCAAAGATCCTGTACGAGCTAGGATTCTTAATCCTAGAATGTATAAAAAATATAGACCTGCCCCTGACGACCCTGCGTACATTATAGGACAGCTGCCTTTGGATTCACTAGTGGTTTCCACCGCTAGGAAGCGTGCCAATTCACAAACATCCGGGGATGCACCACCCCCGGATAAAGAATCCAAGTTACTAGATGCATCTGGCAAAAGGGTAGCTGCGCAGACGGCAAATCACTGGCGCATAGCCAACACTCAAGCACTGCTGACTAGATATGATAGGGCCCACTATGACCAGCTGGAGACCCTATTACAGCATTTGCCTGACCCAATACAAGACTCAAGCAAATGACCTAATTCAAAAGGGCAAATTAATAACCAATGCCTCAATTAAATGCGCCCTTGACGCAGCAGACACTGCTTCTAGGTCTATTAATACTAGTGTTCTGCTCAGACGGCATGTCTGACTACGCATTTCAGGCTTTAAGCAAGAGGTCCAGACAACCATTCTAAATCAGCCGTTCAATCAAGAACAACTTTTTGGACCGGCTGTGGACACTGCCCTTGAGAAGATGAAAAAAGACACAGAGACTGCAAAGACTATTGGAGCACTGCAGTCTCCACACACACATGGCTCCTTTCGTCGCTCCTTATATAGCGGAGCCTCCAAAAACGTGAGTACAGATTCCTCATGTTCATTTAAAAACACCACCCAAACATCCCCCAACAGAGGATATGTTAGAGGAGGATACAGAGGGAACAAAAACAAAGGGAGAGGCCGAGGTAACAATAACACTCGCACCTCCCCTGCTGCTAAACAGTGACTTCCCTCTGCTCCCCTCAGACCATTCCACTCTGGTCAGGGGAGGATTATCACAGTTCCTGCCTGTCTGGAACTCCATCACAACAGACAAGTGGGTAAAACAAATTATCCAATATGGTTACTGCCTGGAACTTACAGCTACCACCCCCAAACATACCACCCAAGCAGTGTCCAATGTCCACAGAACATCTTACACTTTTGAAACAAGAAGTTCTCTCACTGCTTCAAAAGCAAGCCATAGAGCCAGTCCCCTTACTACATCAGGGAACAGGGGTTTACTCCCTGTATTTCCTAATCCCCCAAAAAACGGGACCCTAAGGCCAATACTCGACCTCAGACCCCTCAATCTATATATACACTTGCATAATTTTCACATGATCACTCTCCAACGGGTACTTCCACTGCTCCAACAAGGAGACTTCCTTGCCACACTAGATCTCAAGAACGCCTACTTCCACATTCCCACACATCCTGCTCACAGGAAGTATCTAAGGTTCGTAGTGGACGGACAACACTATTAGTACAAAGTCCTTCCATTCGGGCTCACCAACACACCCAGAGTATTCACCAAGTGCCTTGCAGTGGTAGCAGCACACCTAAGAAGACAACACATCCATGTCTTCCCATATCTGGACGACTGGCTAATAAAAGCCAAATCATTCAACCAGTGTGTTCAACACACTCATAAAACCATCCAAACACTGCACAACTTGGGATTCAAAATCAACTACAACAAGTCGCATCTACAGCCCTCTCAGGTACACCAATATCTAGGGGCCCCAATATACACTTCCACAGCTCTAGCGTATCCCAGTCCAGCCAGGATAGCCAGTATACAAGCTTCCATTACCAAATTTCAAACCCAACACTCTCTCCCAGCCAGAGTGTTCATGCAACTCATAGGCATGATGGCATCTTGCATATTTATTGTACCTTATGCAAGACTTCAAATGCGTCCCTTACAGGAATGTCTAGCACTTCAGTGGAATCAGGCTCAAGGACAACTTACAGATCTGGTGTTGGTGAACAGCTGCGCACTTCGCTCTCTGCAGTGGTGGAACACAACATACTTATCCAGGGGGCGGCCGTTCCTCGAGCCTGTTCCACAGATAGTTCTAACAACAGACGCATCCCTCACAGGATGGAGAGCCCATCTCCTCAATCACACGACTCAAGGCAAATGGACCACTCAACAGAAGGTGCTCCATATCAATCATCTAGAACTACTAGCAATATTCCTAGCACTCAAATCATTCCAACTCCATGTACAGAACAAAGCTGTCCTGATCCGAACGAACAACATGACAACCATGTATTATATACAAAAACAAGGAGGTACACATTCTCTGCAGCTGTCCCAGCTCGCACAGAACATTTGGAGATGGGCCATCCCACAAAACATATCCCTGCTTGCAGAACACCTTCCAGGAGTTCACAATCAGATTGCGGATCTGTTGAGTCAACAGACACAACAGATTCACGATTGGGAGCTACATCCACAAGTTCTTCTACCATTCTTCCAAATGTGGGGCCAACCAGATATAGATCTGTTTGCCACACACGAAAACGCAAAATGCTCAACCTTCGCCGCCAGGTTTCCACACCCGCTGTCCAAGGGCAATGCGATATGGATGAACTGGTAAGGCAGATTTGCGTACGCTTTTCCGCCACTCCCACTGATACCACTAGTGGTATGCAAGCTCCGACAACAGTCTCTCAAAATGATCCTAGTAGCTCCCACATGGGCACGCCAACTGTGGTTCTCAACACTGTTGGAACTCTCACTAGTCCCACACCAAAAACTACACCTCTCCCCATCCCTACTAACGCAGAACCATGGAGAGATAAGGCACCCCGATCCAACTCAGCTGAATCTGGCAATCTGGCTCCTGAAGTCCTAGAGTTCGGTTACCTAAACCTTCCACCGGACTGTATGAACATCATTAAAGAAGCCAGGCGCCCTACCACTAGAGTTTGCTATGCGGCAAAATAGAAGAGATTTGCCATTTACTGCACTAACAATAATATTGATCCACTGGATGCGTCCATCCAGAACATCATTTGCTACTTACTACATTTGCAAAGATGTAATTTAGCATACTCATCCATACGTCTACATCTAGCAGCACTTACAAAACAGACAGCACTTGTCACTTTTTAGGGTCCCGGCAATTAAACCCTTCATGGAGGGCCTTAAAATAATCATTACTCCCAGATTACCACCCTATCCGGTGTGGAATCTCAACATTGTACTTACTAGGCTCATGGGACCCCCATTTGAACCTCTACATAAATGTGAACTTCAGTTCCTCACATGGAAAGTAGCTTTCCATATTGCAATCACCTCTCTCAGAAGAGTGAGATCCAGGCTTTAACCATACAAGAACCCTTCTTACAAATACATTGTAACAAGGTGGTTTTCAGAACAAATCCAAAATTCCTTCCTAAAGTCATCTCTGCATTCCATCTTAACCAATCAGTGGAGTTACCCGTATTTTTTCAAAATCCAGACTCCGTAGCAGAGAGAGCTCTTCACACGCTAGACTTCAAAAGAGCTATAGTTTATTACATTGACAGGACTAAATCCTTTCGAAAGACAAAACAATTGTTTGTAGCTTTCTCCCCACCTCATAAAGGTAATCCCATCTCCAAAGCTGGGATTGCAAGGTGGATTGTTAAATGTATCCAAATATGCTACCAAAAGGCTAAACACACATTGACAATTCCCCCTAGAGCTCATTCAACACGCAAACTAGGGGCTTCCATGGCATTCTTAGGGAACATTCCACCTAGAAGACATTTGTAAGGCAGCGACATGGTCTACAACACACACCTTCACTAAACACTATTGTGTTGACGTGCAGGCCAAACAACAAGCTTCTGTAGGCCAAACTGTTCTTAAAACACTCTTTCAAACTACTGCAACCGATACAGGTGACCACCGCTAGGGGAGACACTGCTGTACAGTCTATGCAAAGTTTGTGATCTGCAGCTCATATGCCTCGAACGGAAAATGCTACTTACCAGTATGCATCTGTTCTTGGCATGTAGAGCTGCAGATCCACACACGCCCACCCACCTCCCCGGGACCTGTATCTGTTCCAGTACTGTCTTATTTAGATATACATACATGGACATCCTTTTTCTTTACTACTAACTCCCTCATTTCCCATCATGGCGAAAAACAATCTGAGGATGAAATCACCTATCTTGTGACTACAAAGACTTCTTCCAAGACAACAACAAGGTGCAAGCATCCGAGCCCAACACCAGATGGCGTTCTAATGCAAAGTGTGTGGATCTGCAGCTCTACATGCCAAGAACAGATGCATACTGGTAAGTAGCATTTTCCTTTTCTGCTCTGAATATTTTTAATATAATATATAATATATTTTGGGATTGGAGTGTACTGATATCCAGCTTCATGCTGGAAGCAAGGGTCCTTGTGAATGAGCAAACATTTCTAGCACAGTTATCAATGTAATGAATGGACATATGGTTGCCATGAGAGAGATTGATGAAAGATTTAGACAAGATGCCCACTTACCAGGATACGATGTTCATAGTATTGAAACTGAGATTAAAAATCATACATAGGGTCTTCGATTATAGGGCTAAACTGTTCAAAATGAGCCTGGCTTTCAATCTTACGTGCATTAGATGTCTGCAAGGTGAGGGCACCTTTTATTCTATATGATAGTGTTCAGTTGTCCAGGCATCTGGTGAAGTGGTGCACTCAAGTTTATGGAACACCTTTGAAATCCACATAAGCCTAAATCCACGTCAGGCCATTTTAGGGAAGGGGGGAAGGAAGGCCTGCCCAGACATTAAAAAGTTTATGGTTTTCAGGTTCAATATCACTAGGAATTGATATCACTAGGAATTGGGGTAATCATTGCTTCCAAATATTGACACATGGTACTGTGTGTGGCATGGTGTATGACAATGGAGAAAATAATTTATGAAGGTAGGGGATGTCCCGGAAAAAGATTAAAGATATGTGCACCATGCAGAGGTACTTAGGTATGCCTGTTATTGAAAAGGATATGTGGGTAGTCTCAATAAGCCAGAGCATGTGAAATGTTTTCTGAGGCTTATGATGAGATGGATCTGGGGGTGACCTCTAGAGTGGGGCTTTCTACAAGGAAGATCGGCCCTTCAAGTCTGAGAATGTATATGCGGAATACGTGAAAAAAAAATTCTGAATTTACCTGTTTCTAACAGTGTATGATTTTTGTACTCTCCGTCAGAATTACAGATACAAAGTGAGGAAATTTTGATATGTTATACTCTGGAGATGGGCACTGCCAACATAACATAGAAGTGAATAGAGACACTTCCAAATCTGTGACGTAAGGTTGATGGTATTCAAGCAACCCTACTGTATCTGATATTTTGCATTGTTGAATCTTATTAGTGGATCCAAAAGAAATAAGGCATTGATATGGTCACCAATGATCATTATGCTAGGATAATTCACAATTTGGACCAACCAAAATGACAAGTTCTTGTAAAGATTGAAAAGAGTTGAAGATATTGGGCCTGTTTCATGCAAAAAAGTCAAAACATTCACACCTTTAATCATATTCCTTCACACAGGTAAATGTGTCTAACGTTTGAGAGTTTACAAATATTCCAAGTAGTACACCTGGAAAGTCTTATGACAAATTCCCCATGGTCTCATTTCCTTACAATGGAATTGCTTAGCGTGTACTACTGTACATTGTGAATTTGGTCCATTGTTTTATTGTATATAATCTTGTGGACTATGTAAAACTATGCGCCAATAACTTGGAAATAATTCGATATTTGAGATGGCAGAAAATATGAGGTGTGTGATAAATCCATGATTATCTTCTTTAAATGGTGTGTTCCTTGAAAGCTGGGGCAAAGTTTGATGTAATCTTCCTAAATTGATAACTGAAGGAATTGTAATAGGTTTTCAAACTCCCTAGTGGGACAGAGATTGAGCGGAAGCTTTTTATCATCTGCACTTGCTCAGATAGCTATTACATTTTGGTTAAATTATGACATGCTGAGCCTCAGTGAGGGAACTATCTGAGATTAAGGAAGTCTTTAACAGAGCCATGAATATGACATTTTAGGAAGTTGACTGTGAGGAGCTCTCTGGAAGTAGCACAACCTTTCCTACTCTCTCTTTTAGTCTTAAATGCAGAAATATGTCTTTTGCTAGCTGAACATGACTATGATTAGCAGAAAGTGTTTACATGAACGTCAAAGAGCTCACAAGCTATGGTGAACCACAAAACGCCTGATTTGGAAATGACTTGCAAAAAAACATAAATATATTTCAACACTTGTATACAAACAGTACCATGTATTTCATTCTTTTACCTTAAACCCTTAAGTGCTTGTGTCGCACACCCTCCCCAGTGTGTCAGTCGGTCATTGGCTGACCCAGGAGAGGGTTTGAAAGGATCCTCAGGTGCTAGCACCAGAGGATTCTTTAAAAAAAAAAAAGGGAGTGAGAGGCGAAATCGCTTCCGTGTCTCCTCCAGTCCCCCTCTCGCCCCTCTGTGACGTCAGTGCGCTGAAAGACATGAGGAAATTGTCTGGGGGCCAGCCCTCTTGGTCAAAGGCCGACTCTCTGTGGGGGCCTAATTAAAAAAAATGTGTGGTTTATCTGGGGGCCGTGATCCCCAGGTAAACCACACAGATAAATAAAAATGTGATCCCTCTCTCTTGGTGGCCAAAGGTAGTTCTACTTAGGACCTTGTTTCTATTCAAAAAGCGTTTTTTCTTTTCCCAATAACTTTGGCCCCAGTTGAGGAATCTTTGCGAAATTTCGGAACTAGTGGCCTACTCCAGTCAGCACCTGTCTTGAAAGTTTCGGGGTGATTCGAGAAGCGGGGGCCGAGAAAAAAAGGAGGTCCCAAAACGCGTTTTCCCCATGTTAATTTCTATAGGAAACTTTCGACAAAGCTACAGACAGAAGTGCTTAACGGAATTACACCAAATTTGGCAGAAAGGTTGGTCTTGGTTCAGAAAGAGCCCTTTTCTCTAAATTGTGTAAATCCGTTCAGTAGTTTCTGAGAAATTAGAAAAAGAAAATATTTATATATCTGCGGGCGTGGTGGGTTCGCGAAACCTCCCGAGCTTCATTCTCATTGGCTGCCAACACTCCAAACCATGAACTGTTGGCAGCCATAGAACCGAGTCATAAGAAAACAGTCAAACAAAGATAAAAAACAAGAAAGGGGGGCAGGGTAGAAACACCCTGACCACCTTGGCTTGCTCAGGGGGGTCCCCCAAGCCCCGGGGACCGGCACCTCCCCGGAGCTCTAAATAATAATTAGTGTGGGGGGCTCAAGCCCCCCCACACTGCCCGGGGACCACCACCTCCCCGGGGCACTTAATATTTAAATATGGGGGTCCGTTATGGACCCCCGGGTACCTCCACCTCCCCAGGGCTTTGCATAGGTTGCCCTCAATGGCCCTGGGGACCGCCACTTCCCAGGGCCGGCTCCTGCAGTGTCCCGGGGTGCCCACCCCGGGACACTGCTGTTTGCTATGGCAGGGCGGGAGCATGGCTCCCGCCCTGCTATAGCAAACGCTGCTTTGCTTCCTTGAAGCAAGAGCAGAGCAACCTGCTCTCGCTTCAAGGAAGCAAAGCAGAATTGCTTTTGAGCAAGGGGAGCAGCATGTTAGCAGCTCCCCTTGCTTAAAAGCAATGCCGGCTCCCTCAGGAGGCGGGGAGCCGGCGGGACCGTGAGGGCATTGGGGCTCCCCCCACGGTCCCCAACAGAAAGGTCCGGCCCCGGGGAATGGGGTCCCCGGGGCCAGAAGTGGCCTAGGAGGGGGGCCATGCGGCCCCCATCTGTCATTAAAATATTTAAGGCCTAAGGAGGGGGGCTTCCCCTCCATAAAATATTATTAAAAATAAATATGTGGCCATGCCCCGGGGGGTGGGGTCCCCGGGGCTGAATTTGGCTTCGGGAGGGGGGCCGCGCGGCCCCCTTCCCGTTTTTTTTGTAACTGTATAAAACAGGTCAAGCCCTGGGGGATGGGGTCCCAAGGCCTCAAATATTGTAAAAGAAGGGGCGCCCAACAGCCCCCCTTCTAAAAAAGTTTTTATTAAAAAAAGCCAGGATCACGCCGGAGGCCCTGCCCCCTCCCTGCAGCACTCAGCAAACACGCCCCCTTGCGCATTGTAAGTTGGGGAATTAATTCCTCTTGAATACTTAGAGTCCCTAGGGCCAACTAGCCCACCAGGTACCTCCAGTATGCGCCACAGAGCTGCGTTACAGAGAGGTGTTCCGAGGCCACGCCCCTTTTTACACCTCTCTGCAACACAGATCTTTGGCGCTTACTGGAGGTACCTGGTGGGCTAGTTGGCCCCCAGGGACCCTCCAGACTCAAGGGAAATTAATCCCAAATTTACAACGCGCCACAGGGCGTGTTTGCACAGTGGTGCAGGGAGGGGGCGGGGCCTAACAAAACAAGTGTGCAAATGTGCCCACTGGTGCTTTGTAAATTGGGGGATTAAGTCCCCTTGAATCCTGAGGGTCCCTGGGGGCTAACTAGCCCACCAGGTACCTCCAGTATGCGCCACAGAGCTGCATTGCAGAGAGGTGTTCTGAGGACATGCCCCTTTTTACACCTGAGTAGTTGGTGAGTAGCTACATGAGTGTGTATATGGGTTATTGATTTGTTGTCTGAGTATCTGTATGAGTGCCTGAGTGTCTGTGTGGGTGGGTGGGGGGGTGTGTGACTTTGTGCATACATGTCTGAGTGGGTGATTTACTGGTTGTATGGATTCAAAAGTACATCTGGGAAGGGCTGTATGGGTGAGTTAGTGTGTGTATGGGTGTGTTGGTGAGTGAATGAATGTCTCACTGGTATATGTGGGAGTAACTACATATGTTTTAAGGCAGTATATTTGAGTGTTGGAGTATATAAATGAATATACGTGAGAGTAAGTTATTTGAAGGAGTGGGTGTATAAAAGTGTCTGCTTGTATCAGTGATTGTATAAGACAGTAAGTATGTGTTAGTATCTGCATAAATAAGTGATGTGGTGTGTGTATAAATAACACAGTTGGTGTGTATAACTGTATAAATGAGTAAATGGGTATGTGATTGATTCTTTGCATGACTGACTAGGTGTGTGAGTAACTCTATGGATGAGTGGCGGACTGTGACTGCATGTATAGGTGTATGAGTGCATATTATAGTACTGTATTGATGACTGCATGTATAAGTGAGTAGATGTGAGCGTAGACCTAGGAAATAGTGGGTGGTATGTAGTATCTGGCATTGTTGTGTGTATGGTTTCAAAAATAGTAGTCTGTATTTTAGAGTGCGTGTATCAAAGTTTATATTAGGCCATCAGTATGTGCATCAGATTATCTGGTGGATGATGTCATCATTGATGTCATTTGAGATGTCATCAGGGATGTCATCAGTGATGTCACTGACCATGTCATGAGTGGTGTAATATGTGACGTCATCACCAGTGCATTGCGGTCACGCGAGATATAGATAGCCCAACTAACTATAACGGGCGAATTTCTCTGGTCTTATATGAGTCAAATGTCCAACTAACTATAACGTCCCTGAAACCTATGGTTTTTTCAGTGAATTTCTAAGGTTTTTTAAATGCTAATTCCTAACTATAACGTCCCTGAAACCTTTGGTTTTTTCAGTGAATTTCTAAGGTTTTTTAAATGCTAATTCCTAACTATAACGTCTGTAAAACCTATGGTTTTTTCTGTGAATTTCAAAGGTTTTTTAAATGTTAATTTCAGATTTTAATATTTATAAAAACCTATATTTTTTCTATTTTTTTTGTAATATTTTCGAACTCTATTATCCTTTTTTGTTTTTAATTTGAAAAATATGTAATGTTTTATATCTTCCAAAAAAAGTATGTATATCGTTTCTTTTTTTTGTTTGAGAAAACTGAAGTCCCGTACCGGTAGTGTACCAAGCTCCATCAGCATGCAAATCCTATCCGCCATTTTGATAAACTCGTAAAAGATGTGCATGTCATATCCGACGGGTTCGTGGCACCGCGTCCCGTGTAACATCATATACGTATGTGGTCGCACCAGCTGCTACTTTGGTATGCGACGGGTACGCAGTACCAAGCCGCGCCTTATGTCATGTACATATGGGGTCACGCCCGCTGTGCGTTGCGATGAGTGCACGCTGCCAGGCCCTGTGTTGCATCATAGATGTATGGTGTCGCGACGGGAACGCAATTCCCTCATTTTTCTTTTCGTTTCAAAACTATATCTAAATAAGTTTAAAGTGTATATGAGAACAAGCGATAATCTAAATTATTTTAAACATTTATATATTTCTAACTCTAATAAACTTATATTATGGTAATATTTTCTCAAAATCGGGTCGGGTGTGGCCTCCCTGCGTGATTCCCATGTGAACTTAAAGAAAAGCATTTGATTGGTTCATAACATTTCCCATTGTAACACTTGGAGGACCCCACCCATTTTCGCCATTCTCTCTACAGCGTTTGATGAGAGACTCCTCTTCTGCTTACAGAGCTTTTTTAAAAACTTTTTGCTATGTACACATATCTGACAGTACACACAACATGCAACCATCATCTTCATCAATATTCATGCTCTGTAAAGCAGCCTTCCACCTGTGATAGCCATGCATCTAAAAGCTACATAACAGAACTTTTCCCCACTGCCAGAGGTAACATGGTTGCATACTCTGTTCACAGCACAATCTAATGTGGTACGGCCCAGGGGCAGTATCATGCATAGATAATGAACACACAGACACAGATAGATAGTGGAAGTGGGTACAGGCACCTGCGCTCAACTCATTTTTAGTACCAGGGTCACATATCCAGTGACGTCTGTGCTGGATGCGTGTGCGGTGAGTGGACACCAGCCCTCAGGGAATGGTTGCTGCTAGCATCAACTACAACAGTAATCATTGGATCACACACAGAGATTTAATAATAAAAGGATTAATAGTTTGTGCTGCAGTAAGGTCGGGACACTAGATGTGAAATAATACAGAAAAGATTCTATCGTAAAACAACCATAACTTGTGGTATACTAAGATACGGGCAGTAGATCTGAAATAATACACAAAACGATTGTATCATAAAGGGTCCATCAGGTCTAGTGCACTTAGATAGCCACATCAAAAGCATTCAGCATGTGCACAGCCAGCAATGATGCGTGCTGCGGGCGGGCCATACTAGGAGCAATGTCTGTTGCCTACAACACTACATCATCTGCAATAGCGACTCGATCTGAATTGTAAACATTGCTGTCTGCAGTGTAGGCCAGAGAGCGGTCAGCAAGGGCCCACAGCCATGTGGCGTTGACTTGAGATGTCCTGTTTGCCGTTACTGAAGCAACAAAAACCGTGTGCGGACCCTGTGATGATGCATATGCGTGGGGCAGACAGAGCGCACTGGAGCAATGTCTGTTGCCTAAAACACTATATCATCTGCAATAGCGACTCAATCAGAATGGTAAACACTGCTGTCTGCAGTGTAGGCCAGAGAGCGGTCAGCAAGGGCCCACAGCCACGTGGCGTTGACTTGAGCTGCCCAGTTTGCTGTTACCGAAGCAACAAAAGCGTGTGCGGACCCTGTGATGATTCGTATGCGTGGTGCGGACAGAGCGCACTGGAGCAATGTCTGTTGCCTACAAGACTACATCATCTGCAATACCGACTCGATCAGAATTGTAAACACTGCTGTCTGCAGTGTAGGCCAGAGAGCAGTCAGCAAGGGCCCATGGCCACGTGGCGTTGACTTGAGCTGCCCAGTTTACCGTACGCGAAGCAACAAAAACCGTGTGCTGACCCTGTGATGATGCGTATGTGTGGTGCGGACAGAGCGCACTGGAGCAATGTCTTTTGCCTACAGGACTGTGTCATCTAGAATAGCGACTCGATCTGAATTGTGAACACTGCTGTCTGCAGTGTAAATTGAAGGCAGTAGTGAGCATAGTCTTCCATGAATACTTTTTCTCACGTCCTCTTCACAAAATACAACATCAATTACAAAAAAAATAAATAAATCAAAACAATTTGAATTGCGATCTCTGCTGTCCACTGTCTACACTGTTATTCAGTGTTCTTTACCACTACCAAGAGTAATTTGGTCATTGTACTAGACATATATGTCATCTTAAAAAACTTCTTCAAGCAAGTATACTAAAAGGCTATTGTATATATTTCAATAGACGTTGTAGTTAGTTGCCTACTGGATTCTGTAATTAAGCAATCACCAATAGTGAGCCCTGCTGACCGCACTGTAGGCCAGAGGCAGTTGTCATTAACGCCTTACAGCCACGTGCCGTTGGATTCGGAAGCACGCAGTTGGTTGCACCTGATAGGAGTGGATACACAGAAATCATCACAAACTTTAACTTCTGACATCCTCAATCACAGAATCAAGACCCCATTTCACTGTTCCGACCTGCTGTACCACAGTGTACGCCACCGACTGCAGTCAACCAAGCCCAATAATCATGTGCAGCAGTTAGCTACGGAAGCACAGAGTCTGATGCACCTCACCGGAGGGCGTTCTGTCAAAACCAAGCAGCAAGTAATATCGGACATCGTCCATTTTGGGATCAAGACACCGTTCCACTGTTGGGACCTAGAGTTGGTTGCACCTGGTCGAAGTGACTACCTTCATCTCTACTCTCAGATACAGTTCTAACATCGTCCATTGTGGGATCAAGACACTGTTCCACTGTTGGGACCTAGAGTTGCTTGCACCTGGTCGCAGGGAGTACCTTCATCTCCACTCTCAGATACAGTTCTAACATCGTCCATTGTGGGATCAAGACCCCGTTCCACTGTTCGGACCGGCTGTACCGCGGTGTACTCCACCGACTGCAGTCACCCAACCCCAATAATCATGTGCAGCAATTAGCTACGGAAGCACAGAGTCTGATGCACCTCAATGGAGGGAGTTCTGTGAAAACCAAGCAGTACGTAATATCGTACATCGTCCATTTTGGGATCACGACCCCGTTCCACTGTTTGGACCTGCTGTACCACGGTGTACTCCACTGACTGGTGTCAACCAAGCACAATAATCATGTGCAGCACTTAGCTACGGAAGCACAGAGTCTGATGCACGTCAACGCAGGGACTTCTGTTAAAATTCACAAGCAGCAGGTAATATCGGACATCGTCCATTGTGGGATCAAGACACCGTTCCACTGTTGGGACCTAGAGTTGCTTGCACCTGGTCAAAAGGAGTACCTTCATCTGCACTCTCAGATGCAGTTCTAACATAGTCCATTGTGGGATCAAGACACCGTTCCACTGTTGGTACCTCTTCGACTACTGTGTTAGTAGTATACAGAGCACTTCACGGTGCTGGGCCTCAGGCTGGGCGCTGTCTGCCTGTGTCGCAGTAGCCAGCGTTGATCTCAGGAGCCTTCCCAGCTCGCAGACCTCGGCCCAAAAGCTTACGCCGGCAAGTGGTGGGCCCTCTTTCACATACGACGGTGTCGAAAGGTGAACTGTGGGGCATATGTGCGTCGCAGCGGCCATGACGGTTTCTGGGTAGCAGCAGGCTGAGAGCATTATTCCCGCAGCCACCTTCGCTCACGGCGTCAGCCTCGTGGCGGTGTAAGCTGCGCAGACCTAACGGACATGTTCGCCATTCCGGAAGAGAACCACACCCAGAGAAACATGCCTTTTATTCATACCCCTACGCTAGCTTTGCGTATGCCAAGCCAGCCCACTATGCTAAAGATTTGCGGGGGGGAAGGGGGCACATAGCGCTATGTTTTCATAATCTTCTCTACTAACTGTACTATTATGGTTGCATCCACTGTCGACTTCCCTCAATAGACCATCAGTGTATGTTGACATGTAAATGCCTGTGCTCTGCATACTCAAGTCTGTCCGGCACATCCCCTCAACACTTTGCATTGTATACTTTTATAATCGAGAATCACTTGCCACCTTCGCACATACTTTGCTCCCATCTCTCCCGGCATTCTGCATTGTGTGGCAGAGGTGCTGTGTTTGGTTTCTGTACATGGCTAGCCACGGTTCCCACAGTACGTAGTGTTATTGTGCCTGCTAGGTGTACATGATGTTTGTCATGTTGTATGTGATTATATAAGGTAGCGCGTTTATTCACGAGCAGTGGTTTCTCCCATTTACATATCGCTGTCTTAAAGAGGATACCAAAGTTTTTCTCACAGGTGAAAAGTGGGACCACAATGGCAATCACTCATTACTATGCAAGAATGTCCAACTGCACAACGCTTCTAAGCATACAGCCCCCAATCATGCGTGCTTTCTTAAAAGCACGCCAACTCCCACAATCAGACCAACATTCACACAGCTTTCTAACAGCAGTTATCTGCTTCTTAATAACATGGACTGCTACGCAATGTGAGCTGGCATACCGTATGTCCTTACTGTTTCAAACCGAATAACTTCCTCTGGCAATCTCTATTCCCACCCACACAAAGTAACTCCCAAAGTTCAACTTGGCCTTCAATACCTACTTTGAAAACAGATTTTATTAAACGGAGCAAACTGAAGCGCTTTTGTTTCAAACAGAAGTGTCCCTCACTTCTCCAAAACTAATTTATTGACTGCAGATAGCACGAACTTCTAGTAAAATACACTCCCTTTTAAATATGAACTTCCCATTACACTTTGTGAATTGTTACACAATTTTCAATACATCTGACATTTAAGGTCTGGCACACTTTTTTAACATTGTCTCCTCCGGCCTTCTCACAGGCTTTCAAACTGTTTTTAGTCTAATACCAGACTTCATTCATTCGATCATCTCTGGAATAACAGCAACAGTGCCCATAATTCTCGCTCTGTTTGCGGCCATCCTACTACTATTTTAGCTTGTTAAAAATGGCTACGCTCCCTGTGGTAACAAGCATGTCCGACAGAATACGCCTCTACGCGATGCTACATCAATACCGTGAAAAAAATGGAACAACTTTTCTGCTGCGTGCCTCTATCTATTATTGGAGCCAGCTACAACATGACATTTATTTACACATATGCAATCTGCGTGCAACCATCTTTTTATTGCAAAACTTGCCCATTCGACTGGTGAATAGATCTATGCCTTGCCAACATCACAGCAAACGCTCCCGATATCCAGCAGGTAATGGAGTATCTTGAAAACCATGAACTTGATTGTTCGGGCAGTGGAGCAATGGCGGATGCAACGCAAAAAGGTATCTTGGCCAAATGGGATTTCTGTGCAGCCGCGAAAGATCTCCTGCAACGTGCTACCTTTGACAACATCGCAGATTGCCTGCCAACTCAAATTGCCACTCCACCGTTCGAGGAACATTACTTTTCCTTCGAGGATAGGAATTGGATCGCTTCGCTTTTCTCACACGATGGCAACAATCGCCTCTTGGAACATTACGCATCTCAAGCCACTGAAGAACTTCCGGACTGCAATCTACAAGACTTGTAAGAAATTCACTTTATTCTTGAATTGATTTTTTCCAACTTTATTGACTTATTCCTATTACATTTTTTAATGCACTTCAATTGAACTATTTTCATATAATAACTTTCTAAGTATGCTTAGGCATTTGAACTCTGTTTTCATTATTGGCCCTTACCTCTCCACACTAACCAGGGATGCATGATGTATGGCCTATGCAAATACGCTATTTACTTGCTAAATTAGCCTAAACCCGACATCCATTTTGAAACCAAATCTATTCTTTGTACACACGTCCCTCTGCCTGCCTCTTATCCACGAAGCCCTTTCACACAAATTAGCTCATCCTCAGCCTTTGCTCACGAACTGGCGATCAAGATAAAAAAACACGGCATTATTTAGGAACTGGTTGGCACAGTGTGGTAATCGTATCCTACCTTTATTTTCATTCTACAATTTACAGTCATTCATGTCTAATAGGTATTGTTTATGTCACATGGAACTGTAACATGTAATGTGGAATTGACTGATGCAGAAGCTCAGCTTTGAATACAGCAGAAGCGGTTGGAGTTTGCCTCAGCTGGATGCCTTAGCTCTTGCACCAGTGGTTCCATTTATGGCACTTACATAAAGACACTTTTTATATAACTTGCAGACTCCATCGCTTTATCCCACACAGCCACTTTCTTAAACACACCTGATTTCACCATTTGTCTTATGTGGCATTACAGGATTCTGCATTATATTCTTCACGATTATTTCTTTATTCCTGCTTGCTAAAACACTCCATTCGAGTCTTCAGTCCGGTAGGGGTGAGTAGTTTGCTTCCCACTCCCGCTATACTCTAAACCCATACTAACACCACTTGCACAGCTATGCTACAGCGTCCAGTATCCTACAGCGCCCAGAGCACATCAGTTTACAGCAATCAGCTCACGGTTTCATCCCCGAGTGTACCGGCACCTCACCTCAGCACCATCTCACTCTGGGCAAAACAGCACTTTCACACCGGTAGGGGTGAATACATCACACTCCCTGTGTAGCACACCCTAACCACCCCACACTCCTCTTTTCGCCCTTTTTTCCCCTTACTCATTTCAACGGAATCACAAAATGGCGGCCAACACTTCCTAGTTGCAACCGCCTGCAGCGCTCACAACCAATAAGCAGCAAGCTCGTGCTCGTAACGCCTCAGCCAATCAGATGGCAGAATTCCCAAATATTGATATCTGTAAATTTTGATATTTCTCAAAAACTACTGAACGGATTTACACCAAATTAACACAAGCATGCTTTCTAGACCAAGACCCTTCTCCCCGCCAAATTTGGGATAAATCCGTTCACCCGTTCGACCTGTAGCCTTGTCTAAAGTTTCCTATGGAAATGAACATGGAGAAAACATGTTTTGGGAACCCCCTTTTTTCTCAGCCCCCCTTGAGGAATCACCCCCAAACTTCCCACAGCTGATATGAACAAAGAATTTCATGAAGATTTCTCATACGACGCCAAAGTTATAAGCAAAACAGAAAATGCTCTTCCTATGGAAACTTGGTCCTAACTATAACTACCTACTGGCGACCGCTCACTTCACCATCCCAGTTCAGACCAAGCCATATGCAAATCAGTCTTGACCTTGTTCCTTCTGGGAACAGTCCAACCCGAGCTGCCAAGCCAGGTCTTCCCTGGACCAGAAACAAGCATCCTGGCACCAATTTCGGGGTAACGCCCCTCATCAGCCAGTCTAGCTTAATTCCAGTGGCAAAGTGAGCAAGGGACCCATGTCAGGGCATACCCTGCCAACGTAGGGCAAACAAAGCAAACACAAGGAGATAATGGATGGAACACTGAAATGTTTCAGACACTCACCTGGAGTCACAGATCTGGGTTGAATCCATCATCATTCTTTAGCTCTCTTCGCCTCCCCAGTTCAGACCCAGTCATATGCAAATCAGTCTTGACCCTGTTCCTTATGTGAACAGTCCAGCCCGAACTGCCAAGCCAGGTCTTCCCTGGACCAGAAATAAGCATCCTGGGACCAGTTTCAGGGTAACACCCTTCATCAGCCAGGCTAACTTGATTCCAGTGGGAAAGTGAGCAAGGGACCCATGTCTGGGCATACCCTGCCAACTTAGGGCGTACAAAGCAAACACAAGGAGATAATGGACGGAGCGCTGAAACTTTTCAGACACTCTCCAGCAGTCAGAGATCTGGGTTGAATCCATCATCGTTGTTTAGCTCACTTCGCCACCCCAGTTCAGACACAGCCATATGCAAATTAGTCATGACCCTGTTCCTTATGGGAACAGTCCAGCCTGAACTGTAAAGCCAGCTCTTCCCTGGATGGAAAACAAGCATCCTAGGACCAGTTTCGGGATACCCTCCCCCACGCGCTGACTTCACAAACTCCCATTGGAGCATGGAAGCAGGCAGGTAAGTGTGCTGCTGCTGTATCCGGTGGGGTTTTCACCCCTTATGATGCCTTCCCATGTTTGTGGGAGGCATAGTTGGAAAGGGGATAGTCTCTACTTTCCAGTGATGCCTCTCAGAAACCTATTTCTGCTTGTGGATCGCACATTTGGTGGCATCCATGAACAGGAATACCTCCAGGCCACCAGGGATCAATGTTTGCAGGTTGGCCCTCGTGGTTTAGCTTAAACATGCCCCCAGAAGAGGAAAACATTTTTTTTTTTAAAAAGGAGCAAGAAATTGTCAGGGAGTTGGCACTCCTGACAAATGGGCTGACTCCCTGTTGGGCCCTTATTGTCTTTGAGTGATGTGTTTTTTCCTTTGGGTGACCCTGAGGTTGTGGTTATATAGATATATACATAGATCTATATATATATATATATATATATGTTGGACAGGCCACACGAAGGGCTTGCTCCCTCCCCGCATGACAGGGCCCAAGCCCCGGCCCCCCAGGCGCGATCCACGAGAATCACCCGCACCCCGTCTCCCGACGGAACTCCTGCCCTCGGACCTCCATGTATCACGGGCCCAAGCCACCACCGGCTCCCTCGGCCGGGCCAAGCCGCCATCTTGGGCCCTGCGCCACGAGGCCGCGTGGCCTCCCCCCGACCCTCACCCTGGGCCTGGCCGGCCCCGACATCCCGGCACCACCATCCACCCAGGAGGTGAGCGGACCACTTGGCAGGTCAATGGGAGAACGAAGCGCCAAGGACTCTCCCCCGCCAGGTGACGATCGCCTCCAGCTCCCCCAGGCACCGGCTCCACCCCCCGCTGGGTGTCTGGACACCTTCATCCCGGACCCCCCGACCTCCAAGTGCGAGGGTCCGGACATCAAAGGGCACCTGCCCTATAACTGGAGCAGCTCCGGAGCAGGAAGGCAGTTGTATCCTGGAGTCGAGAGACACCGAGAGAACTCAGCCTTGACGGACTACTGGCGCTGCCGTAGCCCTATCTTGTGAACTATCGACCTGCCTGCTAGCGCTGCCGCGGCCTTCTGCAACATCCATCCTCGTCGGGACCTGCTGGCGCTGCCGCGGCCCGTTGTAACGACCATCTTCAGCGGGACCTGCTGGCGCTGCTGCGGACCGTACATCGACCATCTTCACTGGGACCTGCTGGCGCTGCCGCGGACCGTGTAACGACCATCTTCACTGGGACCTGCTGGCGCTGCCGCGGCCCGTACCAGCTAGACCACCAAGCTCGAGGATTGTGAGCTACCCACCATACCACCTCAACTACCAGACTGGTAACCAGACTATCCCGCTACCCCCTTTTCCCATCTTGAGAGACTTGAATCGAGGGGACCCCTGAGTCCAGACCTCCTTGTACCTTTTCATCGTACCTTAAGAAGTGCTTATAAAGAACGCTAACTCATCTCCTGGTGTGGTATCTGTCTGTGGGGGGGAAGTTATTGGTCTGTACGATCGCTGGAGACGGCTCTCCCCGGAGACCTCTCCCCTTGTCCTCGGCCGACCCTCCCGGTCCGTCTAACATTGGTGGCCAGCGGCGCGATCCGAATCAACGCGTAATCGTACAGAGAGTAGCTCACCCCACGACAAAACCACGATGTCAGCCAAAGATAGCGGTTCCAATGAAAAGTTCCAAATGGAGAAGTTGGAAGAATATAGCCACCGCGAACTTAAACAATTTTGCATGGAACTAGGCATTGCTACCACCGGCCTGAGTACCAAAGATGATTTGAAGCGCGCCCTTGAGTCGTGGGCAGAAACTGGGATCACCGGATCCTCCGACCAAAACAGTGTCGCACCAGAGGGGAACGCCACGGCTCCCGAGGAGCGGGGAACGGGCCTCTCGCAGGAGGAGATCCAGGAAAGAGAAAGGACCAGATTACACGAGTTGGAAATGGCACGACTCAAGATGGACGGCGAACTAAAGTTAGCCGAGCAGAAACTAAATCTAGAGCATCTGCGGCTCCGAGAGGAGCGAGAAGAAAAACAGAGACAGAGAGAGCTTGAGGAAAAAAGAATAACACTCGAACACGAGCGCAAACTGGCGTAAATAGAACTTCGGAAACAGAATAAAGAACCGGGGGTGCCTGAGCGACCGCACACCCCAGGGGCAACCGAGAAAAAAGTCCACATCCCCAAGGATGTGGTCCGAGAGTATGTCCGAGAAGACGACATACAGCAGTGGTTCAAAGCCTACGAGATCGCCATGACCTCCCACCGGATCGACCGGAGTGATTGGGGAGCTGGACTATGGGGGAGGTTCGTCAACGAAGGTCGCGATGCCCTGTTGCAGCTCCCAGATCACCAAATGTCGTCCTACGACCACATGAAGGCTGCCCTCCTCACCCGCTACGGCCTCACACCCGAGATGTACCGCAAGAGGTTCAGAGATTGCACCCGGATCCCGGGTACAACTTGGGTGGAGTACGTAAACTATTTCAGCCGAGCCTTCGAGGGTTGGATCAAGGGGAGCCATGTAACGACCTACGAACAACTCTTTAACCTTATGGTATGGGAACACCTGTCGAACAACTGCTTCGTCGAGCTCAGGCAGCACCTCCTCGACAGTAAATTGACCGACCCCCGGCAGCTCGCCGCTGAAGCTGACCGATGGGAGAGCACCCGAGTGGGCCGGAGAGGACCGCACGAGCAGGACCGAAGCAACCAAGGCCAGCACCGTCCTCGGGGAGGAGGAGGAGGCCAGGGGCGAGGGAGAGACACCCTCCCGGCAACCCCCGTGGCCAGCACCCCGCCCCCGGCCGGCCGGGGAAACCCCCCGATGCGTCCAGGGTTCCGAGCCAATGTCACGTGCCACCGATGCCAGCGAGTCGGCCATTACGCCAATGACCCGAGCTGCCCGCAGAACCAAACACCCAAGCCCCGCCAGGTAGCTGCCGCCGCCCTGGGGGAAGAACGACTATCAGAGGAACAGGAAGAGTATGAGCCGGCCCAGCAAGAGTGGGAACCGGCCACCATGGTTCTAGCGTGCCTAGGGGGAAAAGACATAGTCCCGCGGGCTCCCCTACCCGCCAACACCAGGAAATACGGTCAGTGGGTGACCATTAATGGGCATCGGGCCGAGGCCTTACGTGACACAGGCGCCAGTGTGACGGCCGTCCGCTGTCACCTGGTGAAACCCGAGCAGATCCTGCCGAACATTCTCTGCCCCGTCCGCTCAGCCGACAATTCCGAAAGTCTGTGTCAAATGGCCTGCGTCCCCTTCGAATGGGGAGGGGTCTCCGGCCTGTTGAAAGTGACGGTCCGGGATGATGCCCCCGTGGACTGCCTCCTGGGGAATGACCTTGAGAGTTCCCCGTGGGCCACCGTCGAGAGAAGAGAGCACCTGGGGATGCTGGGCCTCCCGGACTGGGCCTGCGTAACCACCCGGTCCATGGCCGCCCGTGCCGTTCCCCAACCAGAAGAACCGGAATGGCCAGCACCTCCGCCCCCGGTCGCCCCAGTAGAAGACAACGACGAGGCCAACCGCCCGGAGCCAACGACCGAAGGGGACGCGCAACCCCAGGACGTCCCCGGCCTGGCTCAGTGGCGTCAAGAAGGGGGGCCCACCCAAGAACAGTTCCGCCAGGAGCAAAAGACCTGCCCCTCCCTCGAGGGACTCCGCCAACAAGCCAGCGCCCAGAGCGCAGGGGACTCCACCGGAACTCACTGGGTCTACTGGGAGAACGACCTGCTATACAGCGAACAGAGAATCGCAGAGCTAGGGGCCGGTCGAGTGCTGGTGGTACCTCTCCGCTTCAGAGACTTCCTGCTCAACCTGGCCCACGATGTCCCCCTGGCTGGACACCTGGGCCAAGACAAAACTTACAGTCGCCTAGTGACCCACTTTTTCTGGCCGAAAATGCGGAACGACGTCCTGAACCACTGCCGGTCCTGCCCCACGTGCCAGGCCAGCGGGAAGAGTGGCCGTAAGCTGAAGGCCCCTCTACAACCCTTCCCGGTGGTCACCACCCCGTTCGAGAGGGTAGGAATAGACATTGTGGGGCCCCTGGACCCCCGCACAGCACAAGGACATAGGTTCATCCTGGTACTGGTGGATCACGCCACCCGCTACCCCGAGGCGGTGCCTCTACGAACTGTAACAGCTCCGGTGGTTGGCCGGGCCCTAATGGGGATCTTCTCCCGGGTGGGCTTCCCCCGAGAAGTCGTCAGCGACCGAGGCACGAACTTCATCTCCAAATACATGAAGTCCCTCTGGCAACAGTGCGGGGTCACCTACCGATTCACGACCCCCTATCACCCCCAAGGGAACGGACTAGTGGAGCGATTCAACCGCACTCTCAAGGGGATGATTGGGGGATTGGAAGAGCCCCTCCGTCGCCAGTGGGATGTACTACTCCCGTGCCTCCTCTTCGCCTACCGAGAAGTTCCCCAGAAGTCCCTCGGTTTTAGCCCTTTCGAACTCCTGTACGGGCACCCTGTGCGAGGGTCCCTCAGCCTAGTCAAAGAAGGTTGGGAGATGGCCCCCCTAAAGACCCCTACAGACGTCTTCAAGTACCTCCTGGCCCTACGTAATCAGACCCGGCGCTTCAGGGAGATGGCCAAGGCGAACCTCGAGGCCAGCCAGGAAGACATGAAGAGATGGTATGATCACAATGCCTCCTCCGTCGAGTTCGAACCTGGACAACAAGTGTGGGTGATGTCCCCCACCGAACCATGTGCCTTGCAAGATAAGTGGACGGGGCCCTTCAAGGTGGTCGAGCGCAAAAGCCCCGTCACTTACCTCATCGACATGGGGACCCCCCGGAACCCCCTTCGGGTCCTCCACGCCAACAGACTCAAACCACACTTTGTGCGCTCAGAACTCAGCCTCCTGATGGCTACAGACAGTGGAGCAGAGGAGGACTCCGAACCCCTCCCGGATCTCCTGAAGACTCAGGAGAACGACGGTTC
Organism: Triturus cristatus; assembly: GCF_964204655.1. NCBI lineage: Eukaryota > Metazoa > Chordata > Amphibia > Caudata > Salamandridae > Triturus > Triturus cristatus. The sequence goes on from NC_140586.1 coordinate 531,504,033, forward strand.
CGTGGACGGGGTCCGGCTCTCCGATGCCCTCACCCCAGAGCAACGCCAGGGCTGCCGGGACCTCCTGCTGCGGTTCGCTTCACTGTTCTCCCTCACTCCCGGGGTCAACCCTTGGTGCTTGCACGACGTGGACACCGGGGACAGTCCCCCTATCCGACACCGGGCCTACCGCGTACCAGATCGGGTACGGGCCTGCATACAAGAGGAAGTGGCCAAAATGCTCACGATCGGGGTCATCGAGCCCTCGGACAGTCCCTGGGCCAGCCCGGTTGTATTGGTCCCCAAAGCCGCTGCCCCCGGCACCACACCTGAACTGAGATTCTGCGTCGACTACCGGGGCTTGAACGCTGTCACCCGAACCGACGCTCATCCTATCCCCAGAGCGGATGAATTGATCGACCGGCTGGGGGCCGCCCGCTACCTCAGTATCTTCGACCTAACAGCGGGATACTGGCAGATCGGTCTCACACCCCGGGCTCAAGAACGATCCGCCTTCTCTACCCCCGATGGCCACTACCACTTCAAGGTCATGCCCTTTGGCATGAAGAACGCCCCCGCTACATTTCAACGTCTTGTGAACCAGGTCTTGGCGGGGCTCGAAGAGTTCAGCGCTGCCTACCTGGACGATATCGCTGTATACAGCCGCCACTGGTCCGACCACCTCCTCCACCTCCAGGAGGTCCTACAGGCCCTCCAGCGGGCCGGCCTCACGATTAAGGCCGGCAAATGCCAAATTGGTCAAGGGTCCGTGACCTACCTGGGGCACCAGGTGGGGAGCGGGCTGGTGGCCCCGCTGCAACTTAAGATTGCTGCCATCCAGTCCTGGCAGCCCCCCGTCACCCAGACCGAAGTCCGAGCCTTCTTGGGGCTCACCGGCTACTACCGGCAGTTCGTGAGGGACTACGGCAGCATTGTGGGGCCCCTCATGGGTCTCACGTCCAAGAACCAACCGAAGCAGATTAACTGGACCCCCGATTGTCAAGCGGCCTTCGAAAAGCTAAAGGCCGCCCTGTGCACCGCCCCTGTGCTCCAGGCCCCCGATTACAGTCGGGAATTCGTAGTACAGACAGACGCCTCCGACCACGGCATCGGAGCGGTTCTTTCCCAAGTGAACCCCGAGGGTCATGACCAGCCGGTGGCCTTCATCAGCCGACGTCTCCTGGCCCGAGAACAGCGCTGGAGCACCATCGAGAGGGAGGCCTTCGCAGTGGTGTGGGCCCTCAAAAAGCTCCGGCCCTATCTCTTCGGTACCCACTTCCGGGTACAAACCGACCATAGACCCCTGCAGTGGCTGATGCAGATGCGGGGGGAAAACCCAAAACTATTGCGCTGGTCCATCTCCCTGCAGGGAATGGACTTCACCGTGGAGCACCGACCGGGCCAAGACCACGCCAACGCAGATGGCCTGTCCCGCTTCTTCCGCCTCGACGAGGAGAGTCCCCAAGGAGATGGGTGACTCTCCCCGCCTTCAGCTGGGGGGGACGCATGTTGGACAGGCCACACGAAGGGCTTGCTCCCTCCCCGCATGACAGGGCCCAAGCCCCGGCCCCCCAGGCGCGATCCACGAGAATCACCCGCACCCCGTCTCCCGACGGAACTCCTGCCCTCGGACCTCCATGTATCACGGGCCCAAGCCACCACCGGCTCCCTCGGCCGGGCCAAGCCGCCATCTTGGGCCCTGCGCCACGAGGCCGCGTGGCCTCCCCCCGACCCTCACCCTGGGCCTGGCCGGCCCGACATCCCGGCACCACCATCCACCCAGGAGGTGAGCGGACCACTTGGCAGGTCAATGGGAGAACGAAGCGCCAAGGACTCTCCCCCGCCAGGTGACGATCGCCTCCAGCTCCCCCAGGCACCGGCTCCACCCCCCTCTGGGTGTCTGGACACCTTCATCCCGGACCCCCCGACCTCCAAGTGTGAGGGTCCGGACATCAAAGGGCACCTGCCCTATAACTGGAGCAGCTCCGGAGCAGGAAGGCAGTTGTATCCTGGAGTCGAGAGACACCGAGAGAACTCAGCCTTGACGGACTACTGGCGCTGCCGTAGCCCTATCTTGTGAACTATCGACCTGCCTGCTGGCGCTGCCGCGGCCTTCTGCAACATCCATCCTCGTCGGGACCTGCTGGCGCTGCCGCGGCCCGTTGTAACGACCATCTTCACCGGGACCTGCTGGCGCTGCCGCGGACCGTACATCGACCATCTTCACTGGGACCTGCTGGCGCTGCCGCGGACCGTGTATCGACCATCTTCACTGGGACCTGCTGGCGCTGCCGCGGCCCGTACCAGCTAGACCACCAAGCTCGAGGATTGTGAGCTACCCACCATACCACCTCAACTACCAGACTGGTAACCAGACTATCCCGCTACCCCCTTTTCCCATCTTGAGAGACTTGAATCGAGGGGACCCCTGAGTCCAGACCTCCTTGTACCTTTTCATCGTACCTTAAGAAGTGCTTATAAAGAACGCTAACTCATCTCCTGGTGTGGTATCTGTCTGTGGGGGGGAAGTTATTGGTCTGTACGATCGCTGGAGACGGCTCTCCCCGGAGACCTCTCCCCTTGTCCTCGGCCGACCCTCCCGGTCCGTCTAACAATATATATATCCATTCTATTAAAAAGCAGACCTAATTATAACTATATTTGCTTGTGTGTGTGTGTAACTATATAAACACACACATACACACACATTTTGAGGCCCTTCCCTGTAGTGTTGCTCACCCACATAAGTGAGGTAGCATTTTTATCGGGAGACCTGGGGAAATGCTGAGTTTTAGGAAATTTGTGCCGGCCCAGTGATCCCACAACGTTCCCACACAGAAATGTGACTTTTTTGCCACATCTGAGGTTTGCAGGGGATTCTGGGTAAAAACCGTTTGGGGACTCCACGCAAGCCACTCCTCCCTGGACTTCCCCAGGTGTCTGCTGGTTTGATTGATTTCCCAAGGTGCCAGCTGAGCTGGGGCCCAAAATCCACAGCTACCTGCATTGCAAAAAACACATTGTTTTTCAGTGAGAAATTATGATGGGCTGATTCACAGAACTAATCTGAGATAAAATCCTAAACTTACTACTTTTGGTATTCACAGAAGTCATGTAGTAGTAGTAAAGTTAGGACTCCTAACTTTACTACTACTAAACTGAGACAAATTCCCAACTTTACAACTTTTGGTATCCACAAAAGGCATTTTGTAGTAGTGTCCCCAGATGTGGGACCATTTTTTGGGGCAACCCCTAGCTAAGTATACATACTTTTCACGGTGCATGCACCAATCCATATCCTTTTTCCATGCGGACACCGCAGGTGCCCGTGCTGCCCCCCATTTCTGTGCAATATTCCGTTTTGCTATCATGAACCCCACCGTGGCCCATGTGATACGTGTATTGTTAAGATCTGTGGGTTCCCACACATTGAGGAGACATCTCTTGGCCTCCAGTGGAAGTGCATTCGGTAATACCTCGCCCATCACCTCGTGAATCTTTTTCCAATACCTCTGTATATAAGTGCATTCCCATAGTATGTGGAGGAATGTGCCCTCACTCCTGCACCCCCTCCTGCACCGGCCATCCGCTGCTCTTCCCATTAGTACCAGGCCAGGTCCCGTGATGTAGATTCGGTGGAAGATTTTAAGTTGTACCAGCCTTAACCTTGCTGCGATGGCAACCTCACGTGGGGATGCCAGGGCGCTTGTCCCGTCCTCGTCATCTAGGATTATGCCGTCTCTTTCCCACTTTTCCTGCAGTTTCAAGAGAGGATCTCCAGTGTGGTTTACTAACTTTTTGTAGGTGAGTGATATGACTTTCGTTGGTAAGTATCTGTCAAGAAGTCTGTCCTCAAGGGGCGAAGAGTCCGGGAGGACGTCTCCATTATGCAAACAGGATTGCAACACATGACGGATCTGTAAGTATCTAAAATATTCTGTGGGAGCAAGATCGTATTCCTGCTGCAGGGCTGGGAATGAGTTGACTTCACCCTTTGTCCATAGATCACCTATTTTAATATACTTATTAGGTCCCATTTGTCAAAACCTTTAGATGTCCATAGGTTCCCCAGCTAGCCCGAGTCCCATAGAGGGGTGGCCAGAGTCAACTTACGATCCCATCCCAGACTTTTCTTGGCTGCCTACCACACCAGCAGTGAGTGTTTAGTTGGTCCGGTGAGGCGGTCCTTTCCTGCGCTTGAGTATAGCGCACGTTGGTAGTTCCCTCCCGGCAGTACCCAATGATCCATCCCGTAGCCCGGATCATCCACCTGTCTGTAGGTGCCATGGTTGATGGCTGCCAGATGGGCTGCCCAATAACATTTTCTAAGATCAGGGAGGGCGATGCCCCCATCGTACCAGGTGAGGTTTAATTTAGGGAGCGCTATCCGTGGCTTCCCGTTCCAGAGTAGGCGGCTTTGCAAACTTTCTATTTCTTTAAAATAGCTTGCAGGTACCAAGTCTAGTGAATTTTGTAGGGCATAGAGGAACTGGGGTAAGGACATCATTTTGAATAACGATGCTCTACCCAGCATCGAGAGTGGGAGCGTCATCCACCGCTCCGAGTCCTTCTTGAGTCTCCGTAGAGGAGGGAGCAAGTTCTTATCAAATCTGTCTGCGGGATCTAGGGTAATGTATATACCAAGGTATTTGAAACCCTGTGTGGAGATCTGTATGGGGCAGTTCCTGGGAAGGCCCGTAAGGGGTCCCTTGAGGACGTACAGCACTGATTTGACCCAGTTGATAGAATAGCCTGACTATTGTCCAAATATGGTGACGATATCAAGCACTGCAGTGAGAGAGGCCTTTGGGGATGTTAAAAACAATAAGATGTCATCTGCATACAGGGAGATGCAGTCCTCTCGTGTTTCAGCCCACTTGAAACCACAAATCACCGGGTCTCTACGCACCCAGGACGCCAGGGGTTCCAGGGCCAGAGCAAAAAGGGGAGTCAACTTTTCAAAAGATTTGCGGGTTTGGTTGGAGTCTCTAGGTGCTGGCTGAGTTGGGGCCCAAAATACAGAGCTACCCACATTGCAATAAACACATTGTTTTTGAGTGGAAAATGTGAAGTGTTTACGTTGCATTTGGCGATCTTTCTTGTTGCGGGTACACATTTCGTGTCGCGGGCACTTGCCTACCCACACAAGTGAGGCAGCCTCTTTTTTCTGGAGACTTGGGGGTATTCTGGGTGGTAGCACATTTGTGGTTACCTGAAGATTTCAGGACTTTTCCTCACAGAAATGCAAGGAAAATGCACCCCACCCATGACTCCCGCAGGTGTCTAGTTTTCAAAAATGTGTTGGTTTGGTAGGTATCCCTAGCTGCCGGCTGAGCTGGGGCCTAAAATCTACTGCTACCCACAATCCAAAAAACACATAGTTTTTCAGTAGAAAAATTTGATTTGTCTTCGTTGCCTTTGGCGTCCTTTTGTGTGCAGGCACTTGGCATACCTCACAAGTGAGGCACCTGATTTTCTCGGGAGGCTTGGGGGAGCACTGGGTTGTAGGAAATTTGTTGCTGTCTGCATATTTCAGGACTTTTCCTCACAGAAATACAAGAAAAATTTGTTTTTTAGGCAAAGTTTGAGCTTTGCAGGGGATTCTGGGTAAAACACCTGGTGAGAGCCACACAAGTTACCCCATCCTGGACTCCTCCGGGTGTCTAATTTTCAAGGAAATGTTGGTTTGGAAGGTTTCCCTTGGTGCCGGCTGAGGTGAGTCTCAAAATCCACAGCTAGACACCTTGTAAAAAATACATGCATTCTGCTTGGGGCAATATGATGTTTTGGGTCGCAGGCACAAGGCCCAGCCACACAAGTTGGGTACCATTTTTATCGGGAGACATGTGGGAATACAGAATAGTGAACATTTGTTATTACCAATTGAATGTCTCTACGTTTGTGTTTTTTAAATGTAAGCAAGTGTGTAACACAGAAGACTTTTTACAAAATGCCCTCTTAAAACACATGCCAGTATGGGTAACCATAAATTCAGATATGTACATACAACCGCTGCTCCTAAACTCAGTATATGGTGTCCATTTCACAAATATAGAGATTTCCTTCATATCCTTTATACATTTGTTATAATTTACCACATGAATTGCTGTATAGTCACACCTGCAACATAAGGAGAATAATAATCAAACCCCCCCACCTCCAAAGGATCAAATTGTGCTATTCTGTATAAATCTCTTGCTGTGATTGTGTATATGCTCCTCGCAAATTGTTATTTATTTATTTTTGCTATCCTCTCGCTATTTGCTATGTTGCTATGTCGGTATCCTGCTTTATTCTTTTTGTTTTATGTATATGCTCTCTGTAAATGACTACTGGCTGAAAAAAAATAAATGAATTGCTGTATAGTCGGTACACAATGAAAAAACATTGTACGTTGCAGCTCAGCTGTTGGCTCTGAGTACCTTGGGTTCTTAGAAAACCTACAAGCCCATTTACAGCCTGCAACCAGACGGAGCCAGTGGATGTAACCGTATATTGCTTTCGAAAGTCTGCTATAGTAAGGAGTTCTAGATGAAAATGTAGACACAAATCGCAGTTTTTTTCAACTCATTGTCTTTTTGGGCTCCGCCATGGGTTTCATACCTGTTTCCACCACAAACTGGAAGGAGGGTAAAAGCATAAAAAATGGGAACAAGAGGAGGAGCCTAGCGCGCAACCAAGATGGCCGCGTAGGCACAGGGCTCCAGAGGGCCTCCGCAACCTCTCACGTCTATCCTGAATAAATCCTGATTCTATCGACGGGCTTCTACAGGCGAACATAAGCGGAGGTGATCCCCGTTGTCCAAATTTAAATCGGACTTCAGGAACCGGGATAGCATTGGCCTCAAGTTGGCGGCCTACTCATGGCCTTGCCCCCGGATTCGAATTGGCGTGGTGCCCGGGCAGAAAGTGAACAACAACGGCATGCAGGACCTGGGCTGGTGGGTCCCCCGCACTTTCACTTTCGGTTTCGGGTCTCTTCGCTGAAACTGGCTGAGCGACCCTGGCTTGTCAACGACACGTCGATAGTGGGAAGATCGGGAATCCAGACTGGATCTTGGACACTAGCCTGGCCTACACTTCGTGATCGCCGAGGCTTATCAGATCGGCTGTCCAGAGATTACTAATCGTGTTGGTGGACGACAACCTTGGTGGCCTTCAGACAATGGCAACTAGATCGGACGGAGATAAACATAAATCCAAGACGACTAGGCGGGGAGGCTATACCCAAGCAAATAACATGGACTGCTATGCTCAGTCAAAAGGATCCCCTAGTGGATTGCATAAGTCACCTGAGAGATCCAAGGAGGACCCGGGATCATCCACAGAATTAACGTTGCAGGATGTCATGGGTGCCATCGACGAGATGAAAGCTGCGGTTAGTCAGCAATTCGACACCTTGGCCCATAAATTGGACACGGTTTTGATCGACGTTAATCTAATCAGAGCGGACCTTTCCAAAACGAATGAAAAAGTCAAATCCTTGGATCTGAAATCGTCGAGCCTGACAACAGACGTGTCCGATCTGCAAACCGAGGTCCGTAATCAGCGGACATCCAATGATTTATTTGTCCGTCGGCTGGAGGACTTTGAAAGTAGGGCTCGGCGGAATAATGTGCGCATAATAGGTGTGCCGGAGAAATCGGAGGCTCCTGCGGCCGACCTCTTCGTGGAAGACCTCGTGATCAACCATCTTGTACCCAAAGGGCTGAGTGAATTTTTTGCGGTCGAGCGGGCCCATAGAGTTCCAGGTGGTAAACCGAAAGCGGGCGCTCCCCCACGGCCTATTATTGCCAGAATTTTCAATTTCAGGGACAGGGACGCTATCCTGCAGGCCTCGAGGGTGAGTGGGCCGGCGAAGTTTGAGAACACTAATATAAGTTTTTACCCGGACTTCACACAATCGGTCCAAAAGCAGAGACAGGGATTCATGGGTGTTAAGCGGCACCTGAGAGACATGGAGCTGAAATATGCGATGCTCTTTCCGGCCAGGTTGCGTGTTGAGTTTGAGGATCAGTCACATTTCTTCGATAGGCCGGAGGTGGTTGGAGATTGGCTTGATACTTTGCCCCAGCGACGCAGTCGAGAGGAACAGACTGAGGAGAACGGAGGGGGCTTGACGGGGCAGAAGGTTCCCGGTGACTGAACATTGCGATGACACTTCAATACTTTGGTTCGCTGTTTCTATTCAGTGCCTTATTCTTACATGCCCGGGGGTTGTGGGGTGCTTAGTGAGACTCCTTCCTCCTCTGGGGGTTCTTTTTGTAGATTAGTCAATGGTAGGGCGACAGGCACACTGCAAGTTGGGGGGCTACATGGGCTCACGCAGGGGTGCAGGGAGGGGGGAGTTGTAACGGGAATGTTGGTGGGGAGGGGGGGTTGGGGAATGTTTGAATGTTTTACAAGGCAACGTAACGCTATATGATTGGTGGTTGGGGTCGTGTTCTCCTGGGGGGAGGGGGTTGTGCGCAAGGCTGGGATGGGGGTAGGGGATTGAGAGTACTCTCATGGAATGTGAATGGATTGGGGGACAGGATTAAACGTGGGGTAGTGCTGCAGTTTTTGAAACGGCTCTCGCCGGACATTGTCTTTTTGCAGGAAACGCATCTAATTGGGAACTCTTGCCATGCTATGAATAGGCGGGGATATCGTCTCGCTGTTCACTCTGGTTTCAATTCTGGCTCGAGGGGGGTGGGCATCTTGGTTAGAGCCTCTCTCCCGCTGGAGGTGGACGATATAATCCATGATGACAGAGGGCGGTATGCTGCACTGGTGAGAAGGTGGGAGAGCAGAACTGTCTCGCTGGTTTCTGTGTATGTCCCACCAGGACTGCAGACTGTAACATTTGCTGATTTAGGGCGCATGGTCCTGGGACTCCCGGGGGGGGGTTCTGGTGATGGGGGGCGATTTTAATACTGTCGTATCCGGTAGAGCGGATCGTCACCCTCCCAGGGATCTCCCTGGGGCGCAGACCTGGCTGAGTGGGTTTATAGATACCCTCGGACTTATAGACTGCTGGAGATTACTGCACCCGGGACAGGCGCAATACACTTTCCACTCAGGGGCTCATGGAAGTCTATCGAGACTTGATTATGTCCTTATGCCGGCGGCCCAAGCTGTGATGGTTCGGGAAGTACGACATCTGGCCCGGGGTATTTCTGACCACTCCCCGCTACTGTTGCATATGGAGGTCGCCCCCGGGGTTGAGGGGAGGGTAGCGCCGATTAACCCTTGGTACCTGCGTAATCCTAAAATCCGGGCGGAACTGGTTAAGTCTCTCAAACACTATTTTAATGAAAATGTGGGGTCAATATCATCTCTGTCTCGTTGTGGGAAGCCTTCAAAACGGTGATCCGTGGGCAAGCCCTTTCCCTAATTTCCCACACCAAGAAAAGCAAGAGTGAGGAGGTGGTTCGCCTTGAGAATGAAATAGCTGAGTTGGAAGGGGACCTGGAGCGGGGTGTTACGAATGATAAGTTGCACGTTCTCAGTCTCAAGCAGCTGGACTATAGAGCGTTGGTCACTCATGCTGCCAAGGTGATGAGCAGAGAGCAACAAGGGAGCTTATATGATGTGGGGGATAAGGCTGGAAAGTTGATTGCATGGTTGGACAAGAAAGAGAGAGCGAGTCGAGTGGTACCGGTCATTGAGAGAGCGGATGGCACGCGTGTGACTGACCCTGTGGAAATTGTTGAATGTTTCGCGGATTATTTCCGCGAAGTATATTCTCCAGTCTCGGATCGCTCTGAGGATGACTCTCAACTACTGCTGAGAGATATTGCGTTGCCGTCTTTGTCAGAGGAGGATAGGATACTGCTGGACGCGACGTTGTCGCCTGATAAGATTGCTTTGGCCATTCGCTCGGTCGCTTCCGGCAAGGCCATGGGTCCTAATGGCCTTCCCATCGAACTGTATAAACTGCGTCCGGACAAGATGGCGCCTCATCTACGTGCAATGTTCCTTGAAGCACGAGAAGTGGGCTCCCTCCCCTATGATCAGCGTCTTGCCACAATAGTCGTGATTCACAAGGAGGGGAAGTCGCGGGATCGATGTATCTCTTATCGACCAATCTCACTGTTGAATGCGGAGCCCAAAATTCTAGCTAAGGTTTTAGCTAATCGTCTGATCAGGGTCGTTGGCGATTTGATCCATCCGGATCAGTCTGGTTTCATACCTCACCGTAACACGGCTCTGAACCTGAGGCGTCTCCATGGAGTGGTCGCCAGAGCGGCGCATATACGTGAGCCGGCCATTTTGGCGTCTCTGGATGCGACAATGGCGTTTGACACACTAGAATGGCCGTATCTTTGGGCGGCACTCGCGAAATTTGGTTTTGGCCCTGGGTTTATCGGTTGGGTGAAGTTGTTGTATGATGAACCATTGGCACAGGTGGTAGTGAATGGCAGAGTATCGACACCCTTTGTGTTGGGAAGAGGCACGCGGCAGGGTTGTCCGTTGTCGCCTCTTCTCTTCGCGCTCGCCTTGGAGCCTTTGGCTGCCTGGCTCCGATGGGAGCCCTCATTGCGGGGCATTCGGTGGACGCCTGAATTTGAGGACCACATCTCTCTTTACGCGGATGACATTCTCCTGTACCTCACATCTCCCCGGCAGTCTTTACTTGTATTAGTCGATGTTCTAAACTCGTTTGGTCGTAACTCCGGCTTGGTCATTAACTGGACTAAGTCATGCGTCTACGTACTCTCGGGTGATGCTCCTCTCCTCCCGCGTGGCTGCCCTATCCAGATTTCGCAATCGGGGTTTAAATATTTGGGAGTCTTCATAACATTAGACCCTGTGGCCCGTTATGAGCGGAACTTGCTCCCCCCACTTCAGCGACTAAAGGCCGACGTTTTGGGTTGGCGACGGCTTCCGCTTTCACCGCTCGGACGTGCGGCGTTGTTTAAAATGATGTCACTACCACAATTCCTGTATGCCCTACAAAACACGCTTGACGTTATACCGGCCTGCTATTTTCGTGAGGTGGAGAGTTTGCAGAGGCAATTGTTCTGGGACGGGCGATCGCGAATCACTCTCACAAAATTGACACTCCCTTGGTATGATGGGGGTATTGCACTCCCCGATATCAAGCGATATTATTGGGCGTCCCAACTGGCGGCGGTGAATCACGGGATGTACGGACCGGCCCTGAACCCGGCGTTTGCGATGGATAAAATGTTATTGCCTGGTGGGGATTACAATAGGGCACTTTACTCGAAGTCTCCTGGTGTGCAGTTGACAGGCCCAACAAAGATAGCAGTACGTGTGTGGCATGCTGCGAATGCTGCGATGGGATGGAAGGACCGCCTGACCCGAGCGACCCCGCTCTATGCTTCAGAAAGGCTGGGTTGTTTGTGGAAAACAAAAGGATTTGAGAAATGGGATATGATTGGCATATGTAAGGTGAGTGACTTTTGGGTGAAAGGGAAGTTTAAAACGTTTGACATGCTGAAAGCGGAATATAAGCTGAACGATAGTGAGTACTTCCGGTATGCTCAGGTCCGCCATGCGTTGTGTTCGGTTTTTCCTGATGCTACTGCTATCCCGGAATATTCCCCATTGGAGGACAGGGTGCTAGATGGCTACGTGCCTGACAACACAATCTCCTTGATTTATAAAAAGCTTATCAACGACCGGGCGGACCTGTTGACCCACCTGAGGGAGGTCTGGGTAGCTGACGGTTTGGTATTAGACGATGAGGACTGGGTATCGGCGGTGGCCTCCCCGAGGGAGGTGGCAATTCCGGCTCGCCTTCGGCTCGTACAATTGAAGATACTCCATAGAGTGTATATCACTGGACCCCGCCTGATGCGCATGGGTCTCTCCATGGATGGTCTGTGTAAGCGTGGCTGTGGTTTGCTGGGTACTTTTCTTCACGTCATATGGGAATGTCTTGAGGTGGATCGCTTTTGGAGTCGGGTGCATACGGTAATGGAAGAGGTCACCCACGTCGCTCTGTTACCAGAAGCTAGAAGGTGTCTGCTGAACGTGTGGGAGCCAAATGATTATGATGTGGCGCAGACGCAGTGGGCCACTCTGGGGAATATGGTGGCTAAACGCGACATCGCACAGTTATGGGGTTCTCAGAGGTCACCCACGCTCTCGGTATGGAAGGAGAATATGGACTGGTGCATGTTTAGAGAAAAGACGGTGTATGTGGCGAGAGGCAAGCCCAGGAAATGGTCTAAGGTGTGGGGTCCGTGGAATTCTTATCGCGGAGACATCTGCGCCCCTCCTCTTGCGATAGTATTAGATGCTCCTTTGTCCCCCTAGCTGAACATTCCTACTTTGCTATGGCATGAGTATGTTACAGTTTGACTTTTTCTCCACTCCCGGGGCCCCCCCCTCCTCTGTCGCATACCATTCACGATTACTATATGAGGGGGACTTTCCTACCCCGGGGAGCACGTCCTGATACTTATGATTCTTATTGCCTTGTTCGTGTGAAATGTTTATTAGTTTTAAATCAAAAATTGAAACTGTTTTGATATTGGTATTCGAATACAACTGCAGCCTTCACTTAGAGTGCGGACGGACTAATGGGATCGTTTGATTGACATGTCTGTATAACGATGAACTAACTCTTCTCGTACTACTTAGCGGCCGGCCCAAGTGGTTGTAGGCCCATGTTTGTAACTCTTTGAAGTCAAATAAAGGTTTCTTTATATATATATAAAAAAAAAAAAATGGCAACAAGCATTGGTAAATGCATCAGGTTTCGCCTATGTGATTTCTTATAAGCTGTTTTTTGTTGTAGATTGCTGACTATTTGTACAATATAAGTTACAGAAAGTCTGTGAAAGTTATGACTTGTTTATGTACAAAAAGGCAACATATTGTGCTGTTACTAGTGGTATAGTGCGGGTAAGTTATAGCGACATTTTCGAAAATGAAATAAAAGAGGGAAATAATAGAATTAATTGATGTAATAGCAATATTATGTGCTTGGACTAGAGGAGTTCTGACAACCTTTGGGCCCTGTGTCTGTGCACCTGCTCCACCATTGAAATCATGAATCTAGGGTCTGCAAGGTAACTACACTTGTGACTGCTTTTTATTAGTTAAATATAGCCATTTTTGGTGTTTAGAGGAGTTATGACAACTTTTGGCCACAGGGCCACTGCACCTGCAGCACCATTGAAATCATGGCCCTAGTGCCTGCTAGATAACTGCACTTGTGACTGCGGGTTTAATAGTAACTTTTAGCAATATTCTGTGTGAAGTGGGGTCCCTAGATCTTATGGCCCCCGCGCCAAGCCTCTTTCTGCTGGAAGATAACTGCAATTGTGTCTGCCTGTATAGTAGTACAATGTAGCTACATTGGGTGTTTCGAGGAGGTCATCACACATTTTGGGCCTGGTGCCATTGCTCCGCTGCACCATTCTAATCATAACCCTGTTGCCTGCTAGTTAAACGCACTTGTGACTGTCTTGTGTGCTTGCTAGATAACTGCACTTATGACTGCCTGTTTAGTTGTAAAATATAGCAATATTAAGTGTTTAGAGGAGTTATGATAACGTTTGGGCCCGGTGCTACTGCACCTGCTGCACCATTCAAATAATGATCCTGTTGCCTACAAGATAACTGCACTTGTGACTGCCTGTTTAGTAGTAAAATATAGCAATATTTGGTGTTTAGTAGAGTTATGACAACTTGTGGCCCTAGTGCCACTGCACCTGCTACCCCATTTAAATCAAGCTTCTTTCAACTGCAAGGTAACGACAATTTTGACTGCCTGTTCAGTAGTAAAATATAGCAATATTAGGTGTTTAGAGGAGTTCTGACAACTTTTTGGCCTGATGCCCCTGTGCCAGCTGAACTATTCAAATCATGACCCTGTTGTCTGCAAGGTAACTGCACTTGTGTCTGTCTGTTTAGTAGTAAAATATAGCAATTTTAAGTGTTTAATGAGGTGCCTAGAGCTTTTGGTCCTGGTGTCACTGCACATGCTGAACCATTGAAATTATGAACCTGTTTTCTGCAAGGTAACTGCAGTTGTGACTGCCTGTTTAGTTTTAATAATTTGAGCAATAATCTGCGTATAGTGGGGTCCCAAGATCGTTTGGCCCTGGTGCCACTGCACCTGCTGCACGATTCAAATCAAGTTCCTTTTAACTGCAAAGTATCTGCATTGTGCCTGTTTAGTAGTTAAGTATAGCAATATTATGTGTTTAGAGGAGTTCTGACAACTTCTGGGCCCAGTGCTACTACACCTGCTGCATTCAAATCATGACCCTGTTGTCTGCAAGGTAACTGCACTTGTGGCTGCCTGTTTAGCAGTAAAATATAGCATAGCTCTGGTATTCTAACTTTATTTTTAACGTGCAATGTTCATTACAACATTTCGAATTTTATCATAATGACCAAATAGATTACATTGAAAAAATCAATCCGATAATGCCTACAAAGTGCAAAAAAAGGTAAAGAGGCACAACTAAGTAATAAAACGCATGTATTCCATCATACTGTTAGAAGCTGTCTACCTTTTCCATGGGAAGAGATTTTATCTTGACAGTGAATGGGGCTTAAACAGTGTGAACAGCTTTAGTAGAAGTATCGTAAATGCGTGCAGCCAGGAGAAGTTAACAAAAAACGGTTCCAAGGTGAATGAACACAGTAATTTGGCCTTGAGAACTGATAAGAGCCCCGTTTCAAGATATATTAAATACAAGAGATTTCACAAATGCTGTGGAAGCGAAACCTAAAATTGGGTATCTCCCAGTAAAATGCCCCAACTTTGATATAAACTTTGGGTTTCTGAATCAAGTCTGCTGTTCCTGAAATCTGGGAAGAAGGTGATTTTTAACACCACAAACCTTTTGTTGATGCCATTTGCAGGAAAACGCTTCTTCTGCAGCACTTTCCCCCCCCAAAATAGCAAAATGTAGTCATATATTGGCTAATTTCTCAGTCCACCTCCAGGGGTATCGACAAAACCTGGGTACCTTTAAAATCCCCAGGATGGTGGAACACAGGATGCAAATTTTGCATGGATACCTTTTGTTAAAAAAAATTATGGAGCCATATGTGCGAACTACCCCAAATAGACAAGAAATAGGCTCATCACGGGGGCCGGGCAGCAGCTAAGGGGTTAAAGAAGTGTTTTAGCTCATTATTGTTCATTTATTTATTTATTTATTTTTTTAAAGTTTTTATTGTGCAGAGAAAAAGGGTACAAGCACGGGCCTACAACCTCCTGGGCCGGCCGCTAGTATTCAAAATGATCGAGCAGGTCAAAAAACATTGACTGGCCCACAGGGGCTCCGCTAAATTACAGAAGATCAGCCTGCACAAAAGGGACGTCAGGATATACCCTTTTTACATAAATATCAACAAAAATAAAGAAAAATAAAAAGCAAGGCGAAAAACATTGAAAGGGCGTCTAACCACAGTAGAGGAACTCCACCCTAGGGTGGTCAATAAAAAGGAGGAGAGTATGAGAGGGAGGGGGGCCACGGGAAAACCAAATCTATACACAGATGAACAAATTAAGCAAGGAACCCTCAAGGATCAGGGGGACAAGGCAACCTCAGACGTATCCACCAGGGGGGGAGAACAGATAGTCCCTCGATACACATTCCACTGACCCCAGATTCTACCCCACGCCCCCGGTTTACCACGAGCCACATACACCGTCTTCTCCCTGAACATGCACCAGTCCATGTTCTCCTTCCATACGGACACGGTGGGAGGCCGTTGGGAACCCCAAAGCTGCGCAAAATCTCTCTTCGCGATCATGTTCCCAAGGGCCGCCCACCGAGCCTGGGCCGCATTATAGTCATTGGGCTCCCACACATTCAGAACACATCGGCGCACCTCCGGCAACAGAGCGACCCCAGTGACTCGTTTCATAACATCATGCACCTGGCGCCAATATTCCGCCACCTCGCGGCACTCCCAGAGGATGTGGAGAAAGGTGGCACTGAGCCCGCAGCCACGCTTACAGTGCCCGTCGTCAGAAAACCCCACCGAGACCAAACGGGGACCCGTCACATAGACACGATGGAGAATCTTAAGCTGGACCAGACGGAGACGGGCCGGGATGGCAACCTCCTTAGGGGATGACAGCGCCGACTGCCAGTCCTCGTCGTCCAACTCAACCCCATCACCCGTCCACGCCTCCCGAAGTCGCACCAAGAGATCAGCCCGATTATTTATTAATTTTTTATAAATCAGGGAGATAGTACTGTCGGGGACGTGTCCGTCGAGTATACGGTCCTCGAGAGGCGAAGAAACAGGGACCGTGGTCCCCTCCCCAAAGACCGAGAGCAGGGCGTGCCGAACCTGGGCATAGCGGAAGAACTCCCTTTCACTAAGCTCGTACTCGCTCTGAAGCGCCGCAAAGGATTTAACCGCGCCTTTAACCCATAGGTCCCCCACTCTGCTAATGCCGATCGTATCCCAGTGCTCAAAGCCTTTCGTTGTCCAGAGGCTTCCCAAGCGCTCTGAGGCGAATAAAGGAGTAGCACACGTTAAACGCTCACTCCAGCCCACAGCTACATTCGCCGCCTTCCACACCCGTACCGCAATCCTAGTAGGGCCCGTGAGGGTCCTTCCGACAGATCGAGAGTAAAGCGCTCTGTTATAGTTACCGCCGGGAAGCAGGAATTTATCCATCTCATATGCCGGGTTCGAACCAGGAGCGTACGTAGCATGGTTAATGGCAGCCAGCTGGGAGGCCCAATAGTACCTTCTAATGTCAGGAAGCGCGATGCCCCCGTCATACCAGGGAAGAGTCAGCTTTGCCAAAGCGATGCGCGCACGACCGTCCCAAACCAGTCTCCTCTGCAAACTCTCCACTTCCCTAAAGTAGGCCGCCGGAATGATATCGAAGGAGTTCTGGAGTGCGTAAAGAAATCTGGGAAGGGACATCATTTTAAATAGTGCTGCGCGACCAAGTGGAGACAAGGGCAACTTACACCACCGAGCCGTATCCACCCTCAAACGCCGGAGGGGAGACAGGAGATTCTGCTCGTAGCAGGCCGCCGGGTCCAACGAAACATACACCCCCAAGTATTTAAAGCCGGATTGAGATGTTTGGATCGGAAGCCGAGGCGGCAAGAGAGGAAGGCCACCGGAGATAGGATACACGCAAGATTTGGACCAGTTAATTATCAAACCCGAATTTCTCCCGAAGGAAGTAAGAACATCAAAAAGCACATTGAGCGACTTCCGCGGCGAGGTGAGGTACAAAAGAATGTCATCCGCGTACAACGAGACCCGATCCTCGAAGCCCGGGGCCCACCGGATCCCTCTGATTGAGGGCTCCCAGCGGAGCCAGGCAGCGAGCGGCTCCAAGGCGAGAGCAAAGAGCAGAGGGGACAACGGGCACCCCTGCCTAGTACCCCTCCCGAGAGCGAAGGGCCGAGAAACCCGCCCATTGACTACAACCTGGGCCATTGGTCCAGCATAGAGGAGCTTAACCCAACTAATAAATCCCTCCCCAAAGCCAAACTTCGCCAAGACGGCCCAAAGGAATGGCCACTCGATGGTATCAAAGGCCATCGTGGCGTCTAAGGAAACCAATATGGCCGGTTCAGAGAAGGACTCCGCCCTAGCGAGGACACCATGGAGACGCCGCAAGTTGAGAGCGGTATTACGATGCGGGATAAAGCCGCATTGATCCGGATGTATCAGATCACATATAACTCTCAGCAAGCGATTAGCGAGGACCTTGGCAAGGATTTTCGGTTCGGCATTTAGTAGGGAAATAGGCCTATACGAGGCACAGCGGTCTCGTGGCTTACCGTCCTCGGGAATCACAACTATGGTAGCCAGATGCTGGTCGTCGGGAAGGGAACCCCGCTCGAGCGACTCCAGAAACATACGACGGAGGAAGGGCGCGATTTTATCCGGGCGTAGTTTATACAGTTCAATCGGCAGTCCGTTGGGGCCCATAGCCTTGCCCGAGCGAAGGGAACGAATCGCGGTAGCGATCTCGTCGACAGACAGGGAGGCCTCCATCTGCTCACGATCCTCGACGGATAAGCCGGGCAAGGCAATATCCCGCAGCAAGAGACAAGAGTCATCCTCATCTCTATCAGATACCGGGGAGTACACCGCCCGGAGGTGGTCAGCAAAACACTCCACAATCTCACCAGGGTCAGTGTGGGAGGGCAGGTCGTATAAACAGACGCGGAGGCTGTATGTAGGAGGATAATGGTCGAGTTTTATTCAAAGCTTTGTTCAAAGGGGTTGGAGATACGAAATAATGTTCAGTGTCCTCGGGTAGTTCTTCTTTTCCTTCCACGGAGTCCCTGTCGGTGGTTTCCCTTCGGGAGGGTACTTCTTCTTGGGTTGTGGGGTTCCCCCGGAGGCTCATGAGCATGTAAAGAAAAAGGAGCTCGTCAGTGTTCCAGTTTTATATCATAAGGTCAGGATAGGTCCTTCACCATCACCCAAGAGTGCCACTACGTTTTCCAATTCGGGACGTGCAAAAACCAATATATATATGTACTCATGCATTCATCGATAAAGGCAAGGGATTGTACGAGGCTGGGGTTTTATCGTGATCCTGCCTAGTTCTCGGCTACCGCTATCACGTTAGGGCAAAGAAAGGGGTTCTGTGCACAGGAAATGAGAGATTAGAAAGTGCCCGCAGTTTCCCCGGTTCTCCCGACACCTCCCTGGTTTCCCCCGGTTCTCCCGACACCTCCCTGATTTGTAATCACCCACTCCCGTCCCCCTGACCCGGTCCCGTGCCACTCACCGGCTCCGCCGCAACTCTTCTCCCGAGTTGCGGCCGCTCTCCAGCCTCCTCCTGAGGTATCCACCACTCCTCACACCACGTCTCGCCGTCTTCCTCCTCCTCGCCTCGGAGTTCTCCGGTTCCTCCGTCTTCGTCGTGTTCTGCACCTCTTCTCCTCAACGCCTCGTCCTCTGTGTACTTCCTCTCTCCGGCTTCTTCGCCCCTTCTCTCCAGTGATTGGTTCTTTTTCTTCACGGTCTCCTCAGTACTTCCGGGGTCACTCCCGCCTTCTCTCGGTAGCTGAGAGAGTGCTTCCTGTAAGGGTGGTAGACGTATGGGATTGGTTATCGGCTTCGATACAGTTCGCCTGTTCTCCGGCCCCGGGGTCCTAATGCCGATATGTGGATGGTGAGGATCGCTGCACACGGGCCATGGCGGAGATTCGGTACGTCCTTCCTGACATCCCCTTTCCCTTGCTGTCTTTCTAGTGGGGGGGTTCCCTTGAGGATATCGAGAAAAGAAATCCGCATTTATTTGCTCTGTACCTTTCCGATGTTTGGTTTGGAATTTGTAGGGCTGTAAGGCTAAGAACCACCGTAATACCCTTTCGTTGTTCCCTTTATTACGAGCCATCCATTCCAAGGGTGCATGGTCTGTATATAAGGTGAATTCGCGTCCTTCTAAATAGTATTTCAAGGAGTCGATGGCCCATTTGATGGCTAGAGCCTCTTTTTCAATGACAGCGTAATTTCGTTCTCTCGGAAACAGCTTCCTACTAATGTACAACAGCGGTCTTTCCTCTCCCTGTGTGTCCCTCTGGGATAAGACGGCTCCTAGCCCTTGATCGGAAGCGTCGGTTTGTAGGACAAAGGGTAAGGTGTAGTCAGGACTTGCCAGCACCGTGTCCGATGTGAGGGATGATTTTAACTTCTCAAATGCACGTACCGTTTCTGGGGAAGGATGTCGGAGTTTATGCTCGGTGTTCACCGTTTTCTGTAAAAGGTCTGTGAGAGGGGCAGCTATTTGGGAGAACTGGGGAATAAATCTCCGATAATACCCCAGTAACCCTAAGAAGGCACGGAGGTCCTTCGCTGTTTGGGGAAACGGTATTTGGGATATCGCTGTTAGTTTTTGATTTTGTGGTCGTATGACACCTTCTCCTAATAGGTAACCTAAATATCTTACGGTTTGAGCCGCCAAGTGACTCTTGGCAGGGTTGATGTTTAGGCCATGATTTCCCAGGGCCCGTACTACCCGAGAGAGGTGATCAAGATGTTCCGACCAAGAGTCGCTAAATATAATGATATCATCTATGTAAGCCCCTGCATATTGTTCATGAGGCCGCAGGATTATGTTCATGGCCCTTTGAAAAGTAGCGGGTGCTCCATGTAATCCAAAGGGTAAGACGCGGAATTGGAAAAGGCCGTCCGGTGTGGAGAAGGCCGTCTTTTCCCGATCTTCGGGTCTCAGGGGTATCTGCCAGTACCCTTTACATAAATCAAGGGTGCTGATGTACTTTGCTTTACCTATTCGTTCAATCATCTCGTCAACTCTCGGTAGAGGGTAGGTATCGAACTCAGAGATTTTGTTGACCTCTCTAAAATCGATGCAGAAGCGGACGGAACCGTCTGGTTTAGGTACTAGTACTATGGGAGAGTTCCACTCACTGATAGAGGGCTCTATTATGTCCATCTTGATCATTTTCTGTACTTCGTCTCGTATGATCTGTCTACGCGCCTCCGGAATCCTATATGGTCGTAGACGTACTTTCTTACCGGGACGAGTTTTGATGGAATGTTCTAATAAGGTGGTTCTCCCTGGTGTCTGAGAGAAAATGTCCTGTAAGGGCAGTAAGACCTCGACCAATGTTTTCTTTAGGGAGGGTGGTAATTCCGAATCAATGCATTGGGCAAATAGGGGAGGGTTTGGTTCTGTGACGCCCACGTGAGCTGGAAGGGGTCCTTCCCATTTCTTGAGAAGGTTAACATGGTATATCTGAGATGTCCCTCTATTTTTATCCAGTTCTATTCGATACGTAACGGGGGTTATTTGTTCAAGAATGACATAGGGACCCTGCCATTGACCTAATAGTTTGTGATCAGATGATGCCATCATTAACAAAACTGCGTCTCCTATGGCGAAACTACGAGTCTTTGCAGTCTTATCATATTGCGCTTTTTGGGCCTCTTGGGCTCTCTCCATATTGTCCCTAACAATGGTACGTATCTGATGCAGATGCGTTTTCAATTGACTCACATATTCAATGAGGGGTGTGGAGTTGTTTGGTTCAGATTCCCAGCTTTCCCGTGTCATATCTAACAGAGAGCGGGGTTGGTGGCCATAAAGCAGCTCAAAAGGGGAATATCCTGTGCTCTTTTGTTGTTTACACCGAATCGCATATAGGGCTAAGGGTAAGAGATCTTCCCATCGCCTTGACTCTAGGGCTAGCAGTTTTTTTAACGTGAGTTTAAGGGTGGCGTTATAACGCTCCACCAAACCGTCCGTCTGGGGATGGTAAGCCGCAGTCCGTATCTGTTTAATGCCTAGCTGAGATCACACCTGCTTCATCAATTTGGATACGAACGGGGTTCCCTGGTCAGTTATAATTTCGTTAGGGAAACCCACCCTAGAAAAGACTGTGATCATGGCTTTAGCTATACTAGATGCATTTGGGTGTCGCAATGCGATGGCTTCCGGAAATCTAGTCGCATAGTCTACCAGAACTAGAACGTAGCGGCACCCACTACGAGAAGGTAGAAGAGGGCCTATGATGTCCATTCCTATTCTATGGAAGGGTTCATCTATGATGGGTAGGGGCTGTAGTGGAGCCTTAGGGGGTCGATACCTGCTATTCTTTTGGCAAACGGGACATTCTCTGCAGTATTGTTTCACCTGACTGTATATTCCGGGCCAATAGAATCGCTCTGTTATGGAGCGTTCCGTTTTCTCGTTGCTGAAGTGCCCCCCTAACAGATGACTGTGGGCCATATATAGGACTTTTCCCCGGAAAGGGCCTGGAACCAACAATTGGGGTGTTGAGTCCGGTTCAGCCTTCCTATATAACAACCCCCTGTTAATAAAGAAATAAGGACATACATGTGAGGGGTCCTCATTGGGTATAGCCTGATTCCATGCTTCTTGCAGAACCGGGTCTTCTCTCTGTGCTGCATGGAAGTTCCGATCCTCCTCCCATGGATGGGTCTCTGTCTGTACTGGGAGGACTATGGTGGGTCTCTTCCGTTCTCTACGTCTTTGCGTTTTGGATTTCCTGCTTTTTGACGGAGGCCACTCGGGATTTTCATCTCGGGAAAAGGGAGCATCGGCCCACCAGTCTTTGTCTTCCAGTTTGGCCTTCTCCAATAGTTGGGACAGTTGTGGATAGTCACTTCCTACTATGATTTGTTCAGGAAGTTGGGGAATGAGTCCGACTTTTAATTGTGAACCAGGATCGTTGGGGTGTTGTATATGCACATAGGTGGTAGGATACGGCTTGGTGTCTCCATGTACACATCGTATATTCACTATCTCATCGGATAGCTTGAAATCAGGTCCCAATTCCTGAGGTCGTATTACACTCTGTCGGCATCCTGTGTCGGCTAAAGCTGTCATGGGTCGTCCATTCACCATCATATCACAATGATAGGAGGGGGCGGCACTGGTTTGCGATACACAACAATAATTTCTGGCCACCCCGATTTCCATGGGTTCTTCTTTTTGGGGACAAAATCGAGCTATATGTCCCATGGCTCCGCAATGAAAACATTGGGGACCCGGTTGTGAGGGTCTTGTGATGGGTACCCCAGGAACCCTGAACACCGGTGTTCCAGGAACTAGAACAGCCGATTCCGGCTTTCTCTGCAAGATTGGTCGAGGT
This sequence comes from Triturus cristatus, assembly GCF_964204655.1. Lineage (NCBI taxonomy): Eukaryota > Metazoa > Chordata > Amphibia > Caudata > Salamandridae > Triturus > Triturus cristatus. The sequence goes on from NC_140586.1 coordinate 531,526,571, forward strand.
GGACGAGGTAGACCACCGGCCCCTGTTCTCCATGATATGTCTTCTCTCCCTCTCTGCACGTCTTGGGCTCTGCTGTAGGCACTTGCAATTTCTACTGCCGTGTCCAGGGTTAGATTTGCGTGTTGTCTGACCCATTTCTGAATGGGCGGATGGAGTGAGGTAAGATATTGTTCTAGATAAACCTTTGCCATGATTTCATCCTTGGTGGCAGTGGCCGGCTTTAGCCACCGATCAGCCATGTCTTTTACCCGGAAGGATAATGCTCTGGGGGTTTCTTGGGGACCCTCTTTCAACTGTCTTAAACGTATCCTATAAGTATCGTCATCTATCCCCAATCTTTCTAGGATGCACTGTTTAATATCGGCGTAAGGGGTAGTTCCTTGAATATTAGCTGCTTGATAGGATGCTTGTAGTTCTCCAGATAGTAACGGTCCTAGATATTGACCCCATTTGTCTACTGGCCATGCTGCGGCCCGAGCCATTCTCTCAAAGTTATTGAAAAAATAATCCGGGTCCTCCCCGGCCACGTATTTCTGCAAAATAACGGAAGGCATGGTGCTGGGAGACCTCTGTTGCCCAATAACATCCGTAAGTTTACCTATGGCGGTATCGTGTGCTTGTCCTTGGTCGGCCAGAACTTGTTGGAGCTTCCCTCTATCTTGTTCCACCACCGACAAAAACTTCTCCATAGCCTTACCCAGGCTCTCTTGGTTATCGGCCATCTTAGCGAGTACAGCTTCCATGTCTTTGGATGATCCCACTTCTGACACCACTTGTGGGAGGGCAGGTCGTATAAACAGACGCGGAGGCTGTATGTAGGAGGATAATGGTCGAGTTTTATTCAAAGCTTTGTTCAAAGGGGTTGGAGATACGAAATAATGTTCAGTGTCCTCGGGTAGTTCTTCTTTTCCTTCCACGGAGTCCCTGTCGGTGGTTTCCCTTCGGGAGGGTACTTCTTCTTGGGTTGTGGGGTTCCCCCGGAGGCTCATGAGCATGTAAAGAAAAAGGAGCTCGTCAGTGTTCCAGTTTTATATCATAAGGTCAGGATAGGTCCTTCACCATCACCCAAGAGTGCCACTACGTTTTCCAATTCGGGACGTGCAAAAACCAATATATATATGTACTCATGCATTCATCGATAAAGGCAAGGGATTGTACGAGGCTGGGGTTTTATCGTGATCCTGCCTAGTTCTCGGCTACCGCTATCACGTTAGGGCAAAGAAAGGGGTTCTGTGCACAGGAAATGAGAGATTAGAAAGTGCCCGCAGTTTCCCCGGTTCTCCCGACACCTCCCTGGTTTCCCCCGGTTCTCCCGACACCTCCCTGATTTGTAATCACCCACTCCCGTCCCCCTGACCCGGTCCCGTGCCACTCACCGGCTCCGCCGGAACTCTTCTCCCGAGTTGCGGCCGCTCTCCAGCCTCCTCCTGAGGTATCCACCACTCCTCACACCACGTCTCGCCGTCTTCCTCCTCCTCGCCTCGGAGTTCTCCGGTTCCTCCGTCTTCGTCGTGTTCTGCACCTCTTCTCCTCAACGCCTCGTCCTCTGTGTACTTCCTCTCTCCGGCTTCTTCGCCCCTTCTCTCCAGTGATTGGTTCTTTTTCTTCACGGTCTCCTCAGTACTTCCGGGGTCACTCCCGCCTTCTCTCGGTAGCTGAGAGAGTGCTTCCTGTAAGGGTGGTAGACGTATGGGATTGGTTATCGGCTTCGATACAGTTCGCCTGTTCTCCGGCCCCGGGGTCCTAATGCCGATATGTGGATGGTGAGGATCGCTGCACACGGGCCATGGCGGAGATTCGGTACGTCCTTCCTGACAGTCAGTCACACACACTCCATCCGAAACCCGAAGCTCCGGGACCACACGATTCACTCTCTCCTTCTTGTCCAACCAAGCAATCAGTTTACCCGCCTTGTCCCCGGCATCATACAACCTACCCTGCTGCTCCCTATACATGGTCTTGGCAGCGTCAGTAACAAGAGACTTATATTCAAACTGCTTCAAGCTGAGGGCGTGAAGCCCGTCCTGAGTGACACCCGTCTCCAAAGCTGCCTCCAGCCCCGATACTTCAGTCTCCAGCTTCACCACCGCCTCATTCTTAACCCTCTTAGCCTCCACTATCTGGGATAGGGCATGCCCGCGGAGCACTGCTTTGAAGGCTTCCCACAGGGACACTGAGGACAACACCGACCCCTCATTCTCGAGAAAATACAGATCAATCGACTTAACAAGGCTATCACGAATTTTGGGGTCTCGCAAGTACCAAGGGTTAATAGGGGCGATCCGCCCAGCGGACCGCGTCCCGGTGTCAAAAAGCAACCACAGTGGGGAATGATCAGAGATACCCCGGGCCAGGTGCTAAACCTCTCGAATCCGGGCAGTCTGGGCCGCGGGCATAAGAAAATAATCCAATCTGGAAAGACTCCCATGGGCCCCAGAGTGAAATGTGTACTGACACTGTGTCGGATGCATTAACCTCCAACAATCCACCAGACCGAGGGTATCCAAGAGCCCGCCGAGCCACGCCTGGGCAGCTGGGAGGGCCCTGGGCGGGTGGCGATCCAGATCTCTCGAAACGACCGAATTAAAATCCCCACCCAAAAGCAAAAGACTGTCAGGAAGCTCAAGCAGCATACGACCCAAGTCTGAGAAAGTGGAGTTCTGGAGGCCCGGGGGAACATAAACCGAAACCAAGGAAAGGGACTGTCCCTCCCACCTCCCAGTCAGGGCCGCATAGCGCCCTCTATCGTCTAGGACAACCCTGGTGATCTCTAGCGGAAGTGAAGATCGTAGGAGAATGCCCACCCCTCTAGAGCCGGTGGTGAAACCGGAATGGGCCACGAGTCGGTAGCCCCCACTGTTCATGGCATGACAAACATTACCAACCAAATGCGTCTCCTGTAAGAATACCACATCAGGAGTCAAACGACGCAAATATTGCAGCACAACACCCCGTTTGATACGATCCCCCAATCCATTGACGTTCCAAGACATCAATCTCAACCCGTCCCCCCCATCCCCTCCAGTAGATCAAGGGTCCCCCAACAAATAGCGCGACACCTGAGACTGAAACAGAGCCAATACCTCGCCTTGAAAACAAAAAACACAAATCCAAACAACCCCTCCCACCCACCAACCCCCCCCCGAAATCAACTCCCCCCACCCTGCACCCCTGCGGTCCAAAAAACCACCCCAACTTGCAGTGTGCCTGTCGCCCTAGCAACCCCATTCTACGAAAAGACCCCGGAGGAGGAAAGGGACCCGTCCCTGCCCGCCCCCAACACAGATCATAATTAAACAAAATGTACAAAAGAAGTAGAACCCAGCTGAACCAAACAAAATGTCAAAGTCAAGGACCAAAAGTCACTCCAAAAGAGGCCCGCCACCCTCGGCACCACCAGAAGGCCCAGGCCGGTCACCCCGGTCCGGTAGAGAATCCAGCCAGTCACTCACAGTCGCAGGACAGTCAAAAAAGGTAGTCCAGTCTTCGTATTCCACTCGGAGCCTAGCAGGAAAAAGCATAGAGTACTTAAGACCCAGGTCCCGGAGACGGCGCTTCACCCCCTGGAAGCCCATCCGCTGCTTCTGGACAAGTTGGGTGAAGTCCGGGAAAAAGTTAACGGATGAGTTCTCATATCGGACCGGGCCATGTACCCGTGAGGCCTGCAGGATCGCATCTCGGTCTCTGTAGTAAAAAAGTTTTGCAACAATAGGCCTCGGGGGAGCCCCCGGTCGCGGCCGACCGCCCGGGACTCGATGGGCCCGCTCCACAGCAAAGAACTTACTCAGGCCAGTGGGGGAAAGCTGGTTGAGGATGAGATCCTCAACCATAAGATCAACCGGGCGATTGTCGGAGGTCTCTGGAACACCTATGACGCGGATGTTATTGCGTCGAGCCCGTCCCTCGAAGTCCTCCAGCCGCTGGGCCATCAGGTCGTTGGCCGACTTGAGGTCGCCAAGAGCAGTCTGCAGGTCCGACACGTCCGTACCAAGGGTGGACGTCCGCAAATCCAGCGATTGAACCCTCTCATTGGTCTTAGAGAGATCCGCCCGGATTAGCGTAACATCAATGGCCACCGTGTCGATTTTACGGGCCAAGGCCTCGTACTGCTTAGCGATGGTCTCCTTGATGCCATTAATGGCGCCCATGATGTCCTGCAATGACAAATCCGGAGGGACGGACGGAACACCACCAGCGTCATCCGGGAGAACACTGGCCGTCCCAGGGGACCCTTTACCTTGAGTGTAGCGGTCCATGTTGTTAGTCTGGACCGGTCCCCCACGTAGGGATGTCTTGGTCTTACGCCTCTCGGAATCCCCCCTGCCACCCATGTTGAACCACGCTCACCGAAGGGGACCACCGAGCAAGCGGCGAGGGGACACAGGCGAAGCAGACAAGAGCCGTACCAGAGACCGCAATATGGCGGTGCGAGAGGATCAAAGTCAATGGGCACACTGGTATCAGGCGGAGGCAAAGGCACCAAGCGAAGGCCGAGTGAAAACCCCAGCCGCACAAAGCAACTCCACGGTCCAGCCACTCAGAGATCCAAAAGTGAAACCGAAAGTGATGGGGCGGCCGCTGGCACAGTCCCGATGCCGTTGTTGTTCAACTATGCCCCGGCTCCACAGTTCACCTTCGCACCGGGCACAGCCATCAGTTGGGCCTCAAAAGTTCAAACCACCGTAGATCAGGTCTCCCAGGTCCAATTTGGTTTCTGAAAAGAGTTTAGGGTTCAGCCAACGTTCATCTTCCAGAATCCGTCAACCAAGTCAGGATAAAGTCAGGATAAATTCCGAGGAGCAGCGAGGGTCCGGGGAGCCCTGTGCTCACGCGACCATCTTGGATGCGTGCTAGGCTCCTCCTATTGTTCATTTATTGATACATAAGCATTTGTGTTGGCATGTCGACACATTGCAAAACAAACCAAATAAAATTGTGTGGCATGTTCATTAAAGAGGTTTGCCACATTTTCTGGAGTTGTGCTATGCATGTTTTATGCTGGCTATAAAATTACAGCTCTATTCACTGTTAATGTGAAATTGCACCCACACACAGTTAGATGCACTAGGATTCTGAGGAAAGTGGCCATACAAAATCTACCTGATGAGCTTGCACAGACGAAGTTGATGAGACAGTTTTTATTATTGTGTACTATTTTCTTTCCAATTTTTATTACAATGAAATGTATTCTGTGCATTTAATTTTACTAAAATATGATCATGTAAACATTAGCTCTTGCACTCCTGTGCTGTGTAGTGTTGTATTGAAGTCTCTTGCAAAACTCCTCACTAGATTCTTCAAGAGCAGGCAACCAAAGTAGGTATTCATTGTTCAAAAATCATTATTTCCTTAGATCCTCAGTACATGTCAGTGGATCAACTGTGCCACTGGCTGTGAATGTGAAAATATTTAATTTTGATTAGTGAAATGACATATTGATTCACTGCATTTATCTGTCAATATATCTGACTCAGACCTTCAACTGTCAGATTGCTTAAAATAACCTAAGTCCCAGAGCAATAATGAAAGTAGTTCAGGATTCTCTCCAATTGATTGTGTTGTGGCATTTTCTGTCTACCAGCACTGATTCTGGTGCTTGATTTATAAGGGTTTAATTGACCTGTTGTCGACACGTCTTGGATACCTTGGGATTGGACCTATAGGAACCACCCTTCAATATCTTTTTTATTGACAGACACGAGTATGTTCTTATCGGATAGGGATACGGCATTTGAATTGTGCGTAACATATCGAAGAAACTTACAGATGGAAGGGGATTTCATTGGTTCCGCTCTAATTGGATCATTGCCCAGAAGAAGCCCAATGTTTTGGATGAAATGCTTTGGCTGTTGACTGCATTGACGATTTTAATACGAATTTGATCGAACAATAAAAGAAGATTTGAACACATAAGCGAAAATCATAGTGAATTGATTGGTCATTTTGACTTTGTAACAGCTCATATCTAAAGATTATTTGGTGCACCTCCCTATTATGTTAGAATTTTTAGTGCATTTTGGACCGCATCTTGGCACTGGGTGCTTGGAGTGTGTGCATATGACCAGACATATGGTGCTCTTCTTGCTATAGGTGAAGAATTTTAGGAGACTACAGGATAGATGTGATCCTCTGTTTTGGGTTCCACTGTTTTGTCCAGTTTTTTTTCTCTACAATTGACTGCTCTAGAATACCGACAATGGTTCTCATTGTATCCACTATTATGTGTAATACCATTTTCTTTATTGAAAACATCTTCTTCAAGGATCTGTGACAGCCATTGATTATGCTAAATGTGTGCATTTCAGTGCATGTATATTAAACGTGTTATAGAAATAGAATTGTTCCAAAAGTGAATGATACAATTCTGCACAGAGTTAATAATAAAGTGAACCTTTTACAATTAAATAACCAGCATATATGTTCTGAGAAAATTACCAGATGCTGATTCATTATGTTAGCTTCTCAAAATAAACTGCTTCTGTCCTTGTTTATTTTAGATGCAGAATAAGATTAAGGGATCTACATGTTCTCTTCAATTTCTATAATGGACTATTAACAAGACAATATTGGACCCATGGAATACTCATACTCTTAAATGAATTGCAATCTAAATTCTAGTGTCTTTATAATTCCTCCTTCATTTTCAAAAAATAATATACAACTATTCTGGGAAACAAAACAAGGAAGTTGTAAATGTTGTGATCGAATTTATAATGAAACAGATTAAAATAAGTGTAAATTCCTGGAAAGGAAATATATTATGGAGAGTGGCTCTTCATACTAAATTGCAGTGCTTAAACATACATTTACAAAAGTGCATGCCCCTTTTATGATATGTAGGGCTGGTTCAAAAAAACGTGCAGGTATTGTGATCAAAAATATTCAAGATGATTAACTTTGAATACAAATATTCATGTATGTAGTCATTGTGAGATACAGACATAGCCATTTCAAGGTTTCTAAAATGGTTTAAAGAACTCCTTAACAGCTGTCTGGCAGTGGCAAGAAATATTTTATTAATACAGTGGACGTCAATGATAGTATCAGACATTTTCTGGTTTTAGTTATATTTGTTTTAGTCTCTTGGAAAAGTGATGTTGTCATGCAGTGTGACTTAAAGTTGATGGCCATAATTCCAAACCGTGGCTCATCGTCCACTTCCGATGCTTGCACTTGTGAAGACAATATTTTGAAGAAAATATCCCCAGGGAAATAAAAAATTACTATCGTCAGCTTTTACTGTCATTAAGACTTATTTCAAGATAGCTCCCAGAATCCAAAGTGGTGGTTTATGTGGGAAGATATGGCAGATCGTCAGAATACAGACTATGAAATATGCATGTTTGACTTAACTGTAACGTATTCACAGTTGACTCACATGAGGATTTAATTATTGTACGAACATTAATATTGCACTAAATTCAATGTTACAAATGTTATATTATATATAACTATCAAAACAATACCCTTTCAGGCGTAGAGTGCCGCACATTATGCAAAAAAGAAGCAGAGAACTCTGCGTAGTTCCCAAGTTTAGGTGAGAGCAGATCCTGTATAGAGCATCCTAGAACACCAGCAACACTCTAAATTAGCTCACCTCAAATGTCTGCTTTTCTATCAAAGTTTTTAAGCATAGGATTAGCACAGTGCCATCCATATGTATATTAATCCATATGCATATATATATACACACACACACACACACACACACAAAGAGAAGGCTATTTGATTTTGTTGTGACTGACAATATTTAATTATGAAAAATTAGTAACCAGACACAGGATAAAAAAGGAAAGATTTGACTATCACACAAGGACATTTATTACATTTCTTTCTGCTTATAGCTATCATACAGGTCATGTTGACATAAATAGACAGTCATAAACATCAAACATAGCTTATTACCGTTGTAAGATGGCAACAGTGGTTCAGGTGGATATTGGTGCCCAAGAGATTAAATAGCACCCTTACAAATATGTACATGACGTTTTTATGCTGTAGATGATGCGTGGAACTGATGTGTTTTCGGAGAGGTTTTGGCTGTACACTTTGTGATGGTAGTATACCACGTCTCCTTCAAGCAGACGTTTTATTGCTAGGTCTGGTGACGTAGACAGTGAGCCATTCAGTTTTGATCATCTATGCTGTGGCATGATTATCCACACTTTCAATACACTGCAAAACATCATACTCAGATTTGGCCAAATTAAGAGAATTTCTTTTTGCCCATTTGTGGGTCCATCACACCCTGTCAGCTTCTTTTAGAATATGAAACATACTTCTTCCATATTGGTTTTCTACACTACAAAGCAGTTGATATTGCCCATGCTTCCCAGAAACTGTACAAAACCACAAACCATGCGTAGGTATCTGGTGAAAAGAGGAGAAATAATGCAAACCCAAATTTATGACGTCAGTGTCTGGTGACCAGATAATGGCACTGGAAATGTCGTGTACGGTAATTGCATGATGTTGAATTTTTAAATATGAGTGCTTCTTCATAATAACAATCAGGCCCAGATACCTATGAGATGGTGTGTGTTAGCAAAGAACCACAGCAAATGTAATCTGTAAATCCACCACGTAAAACGACACTTCAGAAAGACTGGAATAGACGTCCCTTACAACGCATGTAAGGTTTACACAAGAATTTCGTGGCCTGACACTTACTGTGGTTCGAGGATATGAAAAGGTTCTTCCTAACAGGCAGCACAGTGTATGGATCAGGGATTCTCATTTATATAGAAAGAACACCTTCAGCTCACCTTCTTGCTTTTTCATTGCTATGATTAATTGACAAATTGTAGCCATTTCTTTTGAAATCCATATGTTTAGTTCAACTTGATGATCATGTGGATGTGATTACAGTCTTCAGATTTACGCAGAGTCAACAAAAGTATTGTAGTCTTTTGTCTTCAATCTAATCTGTTGCCAGACCACCAAGACTTCTGCCCTCTCCCTCTGTGAATTGAGGGCATGCTATCAACAGTTCTTGATATCACTCTCCCTCGCTCTGTGATCAGTGGCAGTACTAGAGGTTCCGCAGTTACTGACATCACATGGATTCTCTGAAGGTTTAAGAAAATGCAATATGTGCAATATTTTGTTATAGTAACTATTGATGTACTTTTATTGCATTTTAACCTTGTCTTTATATGTTGTAATTAGTAATTATTGCACGTTGGCACTTTAAACTGCAATATGTGCAATATTCTGTTATAGTAACAATTGATGTATTTTTATATGTGCTTCCAATGTATTTAGCTATGCATGATTAAGCCCAGGTCTGATGGATTTTATATCCTTTCTTTATGTGCACAATGTTGGGTAATGTAAAGATGTTTTGATTGCAATGATTTTAATTAATCAAGCAAAAAAGATGTATTATTATTATTATTATTATTAATAAGAAGAAGCATTGATTTTACAAATTTATATATTGAACCATCTGCATTTGTGATGAAAGCAGAAATCATATCACACTGAGTGCTTAATTTGTATTTGCTTAATTTGTAAAGAATAAGTGCTAGGGCCAAAAGCAATGCTCAAAAGCCTGGGTTGGCGATATTAAATGTTGCCCCGCTGAATGAAAAGGCTGCTAGTCTTGAATCCATCTCATGCACTTTAATCCGCTCCAAGATACTCCCTAATCCTTCATCTCACTCTTCCTTTGTGCCCGGTTTTCCATCTTTCTTTTCCTCCTTTTCCCCCAATTTTGTGTTTTTCCCTCTTTTGCTCTCGGTAAACATCCGATGAGGAAAAATAAGTGCCGGTCACTAAAAATTGAGTGCCGGTGGCCCCCACCAACAACCACCAGCTCAAATTGAGCACTGATCACACTGATTCTAGAGAGATTTTTTGAGTTGCGGTTTAACAGATTTTTTACAAGAAGCCATCTGTATTTGTGCTGGAAACAGGAATTGGGCAATGCAGTGTCTAATTTGTTAAAAACAATAAAAATGAAGGTTTACTGTCAGGATTTCACAAAGTGCTTCTATATTTGTTATCACATTGGGACACTGTTCCTATAACGGGGTGCATGAGGGTGCAAATAGTCACCCGTGCAAAAAGAAAAAAAGAAAAAGGAAGAAAGAAAAAAGACATCCTAGGTAAGTGTGACCCACTAATGGAGTGGAACACACGCTTGTTGTCCTCCGTTGCCCTCACACACCCCAAGAGGTGTCATGCTTCCTCATCGGGCAGTTGCTCCTCGTAGTGCCGGGGCTGCAATTCCCTACGGGTCCCCCGAAGGGTCTCTTTATCGGAGATCTTTTTAAGGACTGCCGGATGGTGCATGTGGGTGTGTGGGTCAAATGAGGGTGATAAGGGTGCGTGCAAGAGAGAACAAAAAGTTAATAAAGGGTAAATATGCAGCGAATGTATGGGTTGTAAACCCTTGGCAGATAAACTGCTAAATAAAATAATTGCCCCTGAGGCACACCATGCCTGGGTGTCTAAAGGTCATAGGTCAACATGTTTCGCGCCTGCGTCGCCATAAGGGTCGTTGGCGCTTCATCAAGATCAGAGCAATAATATATAAAGTGCACGTGGTAAAAAAATTACTAAACCCTCTTAACCAAACAGGGCGGGGCAGTAACCTATGTACCTATGATATGGTTACAGCTGCATGATGAAAAAACGCTCCTGAAGAATACCTAGGAAACAGAAAAAAATTAAAAGACAGATAAGAGCATCAGTGACGACTTAATGCCTCGTGATGTGCCACATCTGTGTGCACATCAATTATATCAAACAGTAAACAAAAAACAGGCTCAGGAGACATATAAGTATATTCAATATATTCAATGGGGCCCTTACTCCGCAGCCCTTATTCTCCCGTCTCTTTACCTCACTTTGCAGGTTTGCTTTCATTCCTACATTGTCAGTTTCCTATCCCTTACTTAATTTTTCTTCATCACTTTTCTGCTTTTCTCTCACTTGCTGTGGATCAAAGTCTGATGATAAAAAAGCATGTCCCAGTCGCTAGAAATAAATGCTGGTGCACTCCCACTGCAAACGCTGGCAAGATTTAAGTTATCCATATATTATGTTGAATTAAGTTATCCATATATTAGGTTGAATTAAGTTATCCATATATTTTGTTGATTAACTTGTAAAATGCTGGAGCAAGGTCCCATGATACAACTTGTTAAAGTGGATGTGTTTTTAGTCTGTACTGTCAAGTGCTCAATTAATCGATAGAGCTTTGAGTGACAGGATGATTTTTGTTTGCTTTTGCAAACATTCAACTAAGACCAAATTATGTTTTTCAATACAAATGTGTGTTCACATTTAGCAGATACAGATGGATTTCATGGGCGGCTTTATGTTGGTACTAATCTTAAGAATTTAATATTTCATCTTTTGGGCATAAAATGCATGAGTTTTCTGTGCAACAAAAGTCGTTGTTGGCTTGTATTTCAGAATGTAACGCTCGGGTAGTTCTTGGAAACAAGCATCTATTAACGGGTAAACAGCTGCCCAACCTGTGTGTTCTTGGTGGGCAAATGCAATCATCTGTTGTAGACATGACGTTTGTCATGCACTCTCCCAGTGATATCTCAGTCTTTCCCTTGTAGGTCTCATCTCGGTGCTTCCTTTTTGTCTGTAAATGTTCTCCAGCACTGTTGGTGCGCCTTTGCTCACTTCATTGATATCTCTCCTGACTACAGACTTTGTGAATTATTTAGTGACTTGACCGTGTCAATCACCACGTGCGCCTGCATCCAGAATAGCACCCGGGAAGCGTTCCATTTCAGAGGCACCATTGCTTCAGCTAATTGTTTGTGTGCTGCAAGGCACCTTTATCCCTAATTGCTTATCACTGCACATGGATACACGTGGGAGCTGCTCTTACAGCTGTATTCGAGGAAATCGTTGTACTTCTGTGCCTTGCTCATATTATACCAAAATGTGCAAGACCAGGTGCACATGTGTACCAGCGTCTGATTTGAATTTCCTTGCAACTTTTGTAAACATTTTAATCATAAGGCAAGCTAACACAACCTGATAAGTGATGTCCAAAACAATTTTCGGAGGTGTATGAAACAACATATTTAGCAGGATTGGTATGGAGCCGTCTGGTGGAAACCACACCACTGTGATGAATTTTGTTCTTTGACAATCAACAAGCTGTCAGCAACTGAGTTGTTGCCTTCTATAGTCATCTATAGCATTGGCAATCATGCTATTGTTAGTTCTGACACTCTTTGGGTGAGAACACTTGTACTTTTTATGATCTGGCTTGACAGCACAATTATGTGAGTATCACCAGCAGAGGGGCTTTGGCTTCACCCACATGTTGGGATCCAGGAGAACATGCTTTGATTAGACAAAAATGCCTGCCCTCCAGCCAGCTGTGATCTTTTTGTTTATCTATCCAGCTGCCTGAGGTTGAACTTTGACTGTCACACACATGACATTGCAAAGCTATTCAAGTGTCTTAGATAACTCGATAATTTATGGTGTTTTCCGTGGCAGAAGCACAGATGAGGGGAGAGCAGACAATAACCTGCACCGATTTTTAGGCCTGCATGAAAGTGCTTCTGCCACCTGACCTAACTACACCAATGTTATTCTACATTTCTTTGCTTCCACACAAATAAATGTCCATTCTAATGCTACTAAATTGTAATGCTTCACATTACCATACAACATTCCGTTAAAGAAGGACCTATTGTCATTGCCAATAGTTGTTGTATCTGTCTGGCAATGTTGACTTATTTGCCTTTTACAAGTACTGACAACTTAGAATTCCAACTTGTTATCCCATGGTTTACCGTTTCCAGATGAAGATGGTTTAATAGATGTCTCTGGTGGCAACACATCTGGCTCCATCTCTAGCTGTATGCTACCACTGCTGTGATGGTCTCATGTTTGATGCAGAAGGGCTCCAGAGCAGCCGCTTCTGATGTTGGCCTAGGACTCTTATCGACTTCCTGCTACTTGCTCTTGATTCTGAATGGGATCTTCTTTTCCATAGTTTTAAATGAACGTCGACTTCAATGTAATTTTCTCTGGAACCAGGTGACAATCATTCCAAGTTTCGGAGAGACTATCTTATAGTGGTATTAATGCCATACCTCCAGTTCACAGGTTACCCTTACTCTCCATTATGATTTATTGAAATTATTTAATGTAGGCTGTTCCAGAAATACTGTTTTTCACATAATCTCTCCTGCACTACACTAATCATAATACAGAACATAAGACACAAATGTATTTTCAGTTGTCTCTTCAACTGAAAAACAAGCAAAGAGATTCATCTTCCTTGATGCTTGTTTTAGGCACATCATCTCCTGCTTGTTCTGTAGGCTTGGTTCTATCTTATTTCTCTGTCTAACAAAATGTAATAATTTGTTGATGTAGGAAAGTGGAATATTATGTGGTATGGCTTGGTTGCTTTACCAAGTAATATTATCACAATACCCCAAAGAAGATCCTTGAATTCACACTAATAAATCCTTAGCTCAGTCCTGGTTTAGCAGCAAAGAGCAGTCAGGCTTTACTAGATGCACGTTTCAGAGTACCTACATGGACGGTAAGTAATTGACATGACCCGAAAGAAATATTACACCTATTTATCAAAATAGGGTGTATTTGTATCATAATTTAGCTATCAAAATGAACGGAATAGCATATATATAACTGGAGTTATAGATTTTTTAAGCAATATTAAGTCAAGCTGTAAAATACAGTGAGACTTAGTCATTGCGATCAATGGCAAAAAACTTGCAGGGTAAAAGTGATGCAGGTCCCAGGACCGGACCCCACAACCAGTTCAATTTTACCTAGCCCATGGAGTCCAGGTGCAGAGTTGTCCTGGCTGTCCGTGGTGCTGGACCCACAGTAAAGCTGCTTTTCCACCTAGACGGTGCTGCTGAAAAGAAGATGCAAAAACAAAAGAGCGGTGTCGTTGCTGATCTGGTCACAGGGGTTGTGTGATGCTCTCTTAATGTAGCATTGAGTTAAGGGGTCGATTACAGCACTGGTGACGAACCAGCCTTGGTAGCTGTAAAAGTAGCAAAAAGTTACTTCAACCTCCGGTGGTCCAGTGGGGTGCAATAGCAGCTTGACACCTCAGAGAAGGCCAGACTACGACCCCCACAATGCGCAACACCATCTGGATTTGGGTGATCCCTCGGAGGGCCTGATGGCCAGCGAATCTTTTGTTTCTGAGCATTGCTTTACTTGCAGTTTGCAGGGGACTAGTCCCACTACTCAAAGAGAGTCTGAGGGTGCTTCTGGCCTCTACAGGGGTACTTTTGCCAGAGAGAGCTGAGTTTTAACCAAGCATGAAGGTCATTCACTCATTTCCCAGTCTGTTGCCTCAAGCATGCAGTATTCCTCTTTTGCTTTGTGCAGTGGGCAAAGTCCTGTTGTCGGTGACATGGGTCTCCTCTTGGAATAAATAATATCCCTCTAGACCTATATTCTTTACATAAGGCTTTTATAAACGCATACTTGGGGCACAAAGAACACTCTTTTGCACACAGAACTCATATTTTCTTTTTTTCACATTTTATTTCTTTTTCATCATTTTTTGATCATTCATCTTTTATATTGTTACATACAAAGCCATATAATGTTAAAAATTGACCAACTTTACAACAATATAACAATCTTTTTTAGACACAAAATTTGTGCAAAACATAATACAGAGAATCTGTATCAATTGAAACCAACGTATGGATATTAACAACTATTTGAAATATCCAAACTTACAATCCCCCTTACTCATTCATACCTCTTCTCACTCCACATACACATCACTTACACTCTATACATACATACTCTCCACCCCAGAACCAGACTACATACACAGATGAAACCATTGGGGTGAGGAACTCAACCCTCAAATGCTGTGCTGGGAGCTGGGGCGTTTCACTCAAACTGGTCAATGCACGCTTCGATGGCTTATTTTACTTTTCTTGCCATCTTCTTCAGGACCTGTTCCTTTAGAGATTTGTAACGGGTAAGATGAAGGGGGAGAGCAGATATTCTGTAATGATAATGCAGAGCGTTATTTTACTGCTTATAATGAGCCCCACAGGAGATATCTTACATTTCTCCTATGTCAATACATATATTATACAAATGTGCCACTCTGAGACGTTCTAATAAGAAAAATAGGCCCAATGATAAATGTGTAAAAATAGGTGAAGAAACAAGGTCAGAGGTGATACATATGCTCACCCTATTGTAAATTTAGTTAAAATACATCTTCCTCATGCCATGCTAAAATCGCATTTTCAAAAATGGCAGTCAGAGTTATTATTTTACCAGAGAGGCATGTTTGGCGACAGAATGTCTGAAGAAAGGTAGATATACCCAAGAGAGACAGGTCCGGACAGATTTGCCAAAAGAAGATCCAGCAGATCCAATCTGTCTACCGCAGAAAGATTAGCACTCCATAAACTCCATAATACCCCTAATCTGACTATAAAACCCTGTGACAAAGGAGGGGGCATAGTTCTGATGGACACTGAGAAATATGATGATAAAGGGAATCAAATGTTGGCAGTGGTGATCACTAAACTACAAGAGCAAATTGATAGCGTTACGAGAAAGGCATACGAAGAGCATACCATTTGCGAAAAGGAATATCAGTTCCTGAATAAAGCGAATACAGTAATTCCAGCACTATATGGTGTGCTAAAAACGCACAAAAACATCCATGATCCACCCTTACGACCAATAGTATCCTCCATTAATTCCTCCACAGAACCTTTGTCCAAATATATTGATATGTTCCTGTGTCCTCTAACTACTAAGTATAAATCATACATTAGAGACACAGGAGACATTATCAATAAATTGGAACATGTACCATATGTCCCTAATTGCGAAATCTTGGTAACATTGGACATCGAAGCATTATATACTAATATACCACAACAACAGGCAATAGAAGCAGTAACGACTCTTCTAGATAGAACACCTGGAGAGAGGCCTGATGCATTTATAGTGGAATGCTTGGAAATTTTATTGACAAATAACTACTTCGATTTCAAAGGGAACCTTTATCACTAAGTCAAAGGGACCAGTATGGGGGCATCTTGTGCCCCCAGCATAGCCAACATATACATGGGGGAGTACGAATTGAAACACATTTTCAATTAAATGGCTCCTTTCTACGAGAATGTCCTGAGATGGCACAGATTTATTGACGACATTTTCTTTATCTGGCGAGGAGATGAGAACACACTTCTAACGTTCTTTGACTGGCTTAATGCCAGCGATGAGAATTTAAAGTTTACATGTCACAAAAGTACTACATCAGTGGAGTTCTTGGACATAATCATCAAAGGAGAAATGGGAGAAATTTCTGTGAATTTTTTCAGAAAGCCCACATCTAAGAATACCATTTTGTCGCACGACAGTTATCACCCTAATTGCCAAAAAGACTCCATCCCCTTCGGAGAGGTCCTGAGGATCAGACGTAATTGTTCAAGCCTTAGGGACTATGATGCAAATGGTGAAGAACTGAAACAAAGACTATTACAACGTGGATATCCGAAATGTCTGACCAGGACAGCTTACAAAAGGGCATGGTATTACAACCGTCATGCCCCGTTAGCAGGTAGTACACGTCCCAAAAATGACAGAATGGTTTGTGTTATAAACCATTCAACATTGAATTTTAAAGTCAAAAAGATCTTAGACAAAAATTGGCATATCTTAAATACTAATGAGGAGCAGAAGACCATTCAGAAACCCATTCTTGCGTACCGCAGAAATAGAAATCTTAAAGATAACCTAGTTCACACTAGGGCTAGACAGAACACACCTGCTAAACAAACAACCATTACAGGACCCTCCATTTTGGGGAATCACAGATGTGGAACATGTATAGCATGTGACAGTGCAATTGTCACCCAGAACTGGGAATATCACAGCAAGAAAGGGAAACTACGAGATTTCACAAATTGTAGAAGCCATAATCTTGTTTATCTCATTCTCTGTCCTTGTTCTCAAGGATATGTAGGAGAAACAGGCCGTGAGTTTAGAACTCGGTATAGCGAAAACAGATCAGCAATCAAGACACGAAAAACATCATGCCCAATGGTTCAACATTGCATTGATTTCAAGCATAAAGAAAAGGAACTCAGATGGCTGATCCTGGAGAAGGTAAGAGATATACCAGGGAAAAACATAAATGATGTTCGCAAATGCCGTGAAACCTTTTGGATTTACACTCTAGACACGGTGAAGAATGGCTTAAACGAGGAAATAATTTGGCATACAAGATGAGGCATGAGACTCAGTGGAGATTAGGATTTCTGAATACCGTGACTAAGAGACATTAATTATTACATATCACAAATATCGTGTACGAATTTTGCCCCACGCGATGTAGTCTAATAGAGAGGGCACCATCTTCCTTTCCCTTCTCCTTTTTGCCGAATTACTAATATTCGAACTCTCCCGTTTTGCCCATCTTGAATACCTTTAAGTAGCAGTGGGGATAACCTATGTATGACTCAATAATGGGAATTTTACTCTACCATTGGGTATCCTCATGTATACATTCGGCACATTTGTCAATAGTATATTGCAGTAATCATTGATGGACAGAGCGGCCGTATCTCAAAGGTATTGATATTTACTATAAAATAGGTAATTAATAACTTATTGTATTATGATCAGTCAGAGTAAACATAGTTGCAAGATGGCATCGAAACTTTACATCTCGATATATCATAAGCGTCAGTATATTGTATACGACGTGATGATAATTAGAGGTCGCATCAATATAAATATAGCTATAGGATGATGCCTATGTGTTATCAATTTCCGATATATACTGCAAGCGCCGTCGCAGCACATGATATGTTGATAATTTGAGATCGCATTCTATCACCATAATACTGTTCGAAGATGGCGCTGGGATAGACTCCTTTTGACAAACATTATTAGCGCCGTCGCACTGGGGATGACGTCATGGCAACTCGCGGCTGTTTTCAATCTCGGAGGACCCAATAGTCTTTGTGCTAAGGCAGATAAAAGCAGAGAAACGGCCACCGTATAAACACATAGAGTCTCGACGACATGGGGCTGTGCCGGATAAGCTGATTGACCAAAGATGTTAGGTAAGATAGATCATACTCCCAGTTTATGCAACAGATATGACACCAGGAACTTTTTATAATTTTTTTTTTATTTGAGCAGAGTATTAGGTACATGAAATACATAGTATACTTAAAAATCATTATTGAAAACCAGTTTGTGCAAAAAACAAAAACGACAACTTCTTAATACATGACAAGAAAAGCTATGACTGTAGCAGCTAATCATATACTAGTTCACAGACCAACAATATACGAATTTATTTTGAGAAAAAGCAGCACTGAAAAAGTTAGTAGTGCATCTAGAATGCAGTACCAATAAAGTGCTAGTGCCCTATTATCACCTAAAATCATCACAACTACAACATCCTAAAAAAAAATCTTATGGCTGCAGCAGCTAATAACATCTCTAGCCGATAATACAAGATACATCATTCTATAAAGTGCAACAATTAGAAAAGTGCTAGTGCTTCTAAAGTGCCATATAATAGATAAAGTGCTAGTGCCTTATAGGGAGAGCTGCTACGTCAAATTTAAAGAACACGAGTGTTAAAATCCCTCTTTGGACTTTTCTAAATCACTAAAAAACTTCCAATTTTTTTCGAATTTCCTAGTAGCCCCCACTCGTCTAGCATAGGCTTCTTCGAATTTTCGAGTCCTTTTCATTTTATTGAACCATTTCAAATGAGAGGGAGCTTCAGTAGATTTCCAATTCTGCAGGACTAGAGAACGAGCTACCGTACAGGAAATAAATATAAAGGCTTTTTCGGCCTCGGATAGCATCGTTCCATCCCTGCAAAGTCCGAACAGAGCGGCTTCGGCCTCAAGCAAAACCCTCTTCCCGATTGCTTGTTCAATTTCAGAGAAAACTGCCTCCCAAAAAGGCCTAAGCCGTGGACATGCATGAAAAGTATGGTGCCATTCGCCTTCCCCATCCATCTGGCAACGAAAGCACTTGTTTTCAACTCTCGGGAATCTTTTTTTTAAGGCGGCCGGAGTTAAATAAGAAAGCCATCGTGATGAGAAGGCCATCCTTTTAAATTTCGCGGCACGTAATGATTTACTTCCTAAATAACCTCTCCTTCACATCCAACCTGCATTCTGTCTCCCGAGCTATTCTATCCAAATGATTCTCTATCATGGGAGCTAGGCCCTATAGTTGTAGCAGCCTATGCCAGTTTCCTACACCATTAATATTGGCCCCATAGAGAGCCAACACCAATTGATTAGGGGCATCTAATATACCACTGGTGTTCTTTAACAAATGAACAATCCGTAAATATTCAAAGAAAGCTGGTTTCTGGTGGCCCTCCGCCCTTGCCACTACTTTTTGCCAAGAAATCAGCCTATTTTGAATTATAAAATGTCTTAGCTCAGATAATCCACAGACTTCCCAGATATTAATATGTATTAATTGGAGCTGGAGACCAAGACTAGTGCATTCTCTCAGTTTTAGATGTTGGAGGCCCGAAGAACCTGTTTTTTTAAAAAAGGACTGAAGTCTAAAACAGTGATCTTTTAAAGTCTTGTATCGTGTCTTTTTAGGAAGTTTGGAAGTTTTTAGAAACACTCGAGTTTGTGAACCAATTTCTTGCGTCATCTTATCTAAAAAAAAAGCTGTCTCTGGTACTTTCAAATACCAACAAACCTGACACTAAATCTAAAAAAGCGGCCTCATAGTATGTTCTCACATGCGGCACAGCTAAACCCCCTTGTACAATAGGTAATTGCACCACAGTAATTTTCACTCTTGTAACTCTCTTGCCCCAAACAAATTCCCTAAATAGAGTTTCAATTTCCCTAAAATAAGACTGATTTATCTTGATTGGGACATTAGTAAATAAAAAGGTAAGTAACGGCAGTATGGACCTTTTGATTAACGAAACTCCACCCACTATCGAAAGGGGGAGTAATATCCATTGTTCCAAGAGATTTTTAATCTTATCTTTCGTTCTTAAATAGTTCAATTCAAACAACTGTTGGTACTGACTGGATACAAATATCCCAAGATATCTTATAGGATCAGACATAGTTGCTTGTGTCTTTAAGCAGGATGGGAAAGAATTAAGATCTGCATTAAGGGCCAGGACTTCGGTTTTATTGGCTTTTATTTTATACCCGCCTATTTGTTCAAAGTTAAAAAATTCCCTTAAAACCATTTCGAGATTATCTTTATTGGGAGTCAGGTATAAAATAATGTCATCTGCAAAGAGTTTCAGGTTTGCCATGCCGGGGATCGGTGGTTGAATAGCAGCATTATTCTGTATCTTAATTACCATAGGCTCTATAAAAAAAGTAAAAAGCAATGGCGAAAGCGGGCAGCCCTGCCTGGTTCCACGGTTTATTTTTATGGATCCTGCATGACTTGAGTTTATTACTACCAGAGCCGTGGCTCCCTGGTAGATATTACGTAGCCTATTAATAACCTGGGCAGGAAAACAAAAACCGACCAAGGGTAGCAAATAGAGTTCTCCAGTTCACAAGGTCGAAGGCTTTCTCAGCATCAACCATTACAATACTTGCCGGAATAAGATTTGTGTTAAAATAATCCAAGGCATGTATTAAAAACTGGGTATTAGTTGTCATCAATCTACCTGCTATAAAGCCAGTCTGATCTTTGTGGATTATCCCTTGGGCGGCAGGTAAAAAACGCTCTGCCCACACTTTCATCAGGATTTTATAGTCTGAATTCAATTGTTGCCAGGAACTTGACATGAAGGCTTGTGAGAAGAAAGGGAGTCAAGAAGAGGGAAGGCTATCAGAAAGCGAAGGTACGACGAAGACAAGTATTGAGTGAATGGTGGTGACCACGCCTGTGGCTACTCGGGAGGTAGAACAGGAGGAAGGTCTGTCTGTTTGGAGACAGGTGGAAGACCAGTGGGAGCACAGGATAAGCTAAGTCAGTAACTCTGGGTTAACTTCAGTAAAATCTGCAAACTAGAAGTTGCCTCGTAACGTCTTTCATTGCAGGGCTTCCCACAGCTGTTAATTCATCATTTGGTGTTTCCCTGCTCTTCTTTCCTTCCTCCCTCTTTGCTACCTGCCACCTGGAAGATTGTGCAACTAAGCATATTCAGTGCAGTTGAGTTGCCAACATGCTGAAAAGTATTTGAACAATACCATTTATATATATATTTTTATTTATTTTTAAAGAGTTATGTGCGTGAGAAGCCTGTACCCAATAGAAGCTTAGGAAGGAGCTACTGACTGACATTCGAGTCGCTGAATGAAGAACAGCTTTGATTAGTTCATTGATTTGAGCTAACGAAAATACTTTATATTTACCAATGATGTATTGCCCTGAAATCCTATAACCGTCACAAACAATTACCTATTATTTGAATATTAAACACTTAATTTAAGAGGAGGGTCATTATTCTTTTAAAAAAGCATATAGCACATTAAAAATAAAATGTGCATACTTACTTAGGGGCATATTATCAAGGACGGCGTTAATATTATCGCCGCTTTAGCGGCAGGAAACTGCCACTAAAACGGCGAAAATGGGCTTGATAATATGCCGCAGAGAATTCCAATAGAAGCCCATGTTCACACCAGAACATGGGCTTCTATTGGAATTCTCTGCGGCATATTATCAAGCCCATTACCTCAGCTTTAGCAGCAGTTTCCTGCCGCTAAAGTGGCGATAATTTTAACGCCGTTCTTGATAATATGACCCCTAGATCTTAATGGCGTTCCAGCTTTATTTTCTATGTAGTATTAATTGTATTCTCTCTGTAGTATATATAATTTTCCATACTCTTGTCACAATAAGTTATTACACTACTAGCTTTCTTTACACCTGCTTGAGTGCAAACAGATTGACATCAAACACTTTCAGGAATTTGACATATTCTTCCATTTATTAAAATTGGATCCCAGGTATTACACATGAATTTGTGTTCTAAGGTAACCAATCATAAACTAGATAGGCTTGTGATGCATCCCATTTTATCACTGCAGTTGTGAAAATGCCACAATTACTTTCTGAGACTATAACTTTGTAATTATTTTTGGGATTCACCTGGATGGCAATCCGTTTGCATTTTGCCTCAACATGTGGTCCAGCGTAGGCAGCGACCCACCATTTGGCATTATGGATGTCAACTTGAAATTATCTGCAGTACAAAATTACATAACTTTTCCTAGTCCCTCTGGCTCATATATCGAAAATCAGGTAAAAGAGGAAAATCAACTCCTGGTCTGCCATGCAAAGTTGCACTATTTTGTGATGATTAATGCTTCCTTTATCTTTTTATATCTCATTTAGTATTCTGCTAGGGGCGGGCCTGATGTACATACCTATCTACTAATCTCATGTGAGGAGTCAGTAAACGTTTACTGACTCCTAAAATGGAATTGCAAATGTTTACTCATTCGCAATTTGTAAAGGGAGTGTTGTAGCTGTCCCTTCAAATTGCAATTCAGTATGAGATGTAGCAATATTTTGCAACCGTTACTCAATAGCAAAACATGGAAAAAATACTGACTCTAGAGTTGGGGTGGTAATGCATTCGCAAAAAGGACAGTATGCCCTTGGGTGCTGCTTCCTTTTGTGAATCTTAGAAAAAGTTTGTTTAGAAGAAAACTTTCAAAAAACGAAAAAGTGTTTAAAATGCAACTTTAAGAAAATGAGCCTAGAAGGACAGGAACCGGGGGATGAATATTACTTCATGAATATTAATGAGGTAGGTCAGAATGCTACCGACTCCGAATTCTTTTTGTTGGCCTAACCAACCTATTTGTTCATAGTTTGGTTCGCAGGAAACTTTCAGGTCACAATTGCAACCCAAAAGTATGTACATCACGCCCTTCTACTCTATGTGCTTGCAATGTGGAAATGTCTATTAGAGCTGGTGAGGAAATTGACAAAGTATCATGTAGAATGGATCTAGACGGAGGACCTGAATGTAATCTGCCTGCGGAGTAGTGGGTATTTAATATTTACATTGTACCTAATGTTGGTGGCTTCAAATTGTCAAGACTTTAAAATAATATTCAATTGAATCAAGAGTGATTTCTCATGGGTAATGATTGTCGTTCTCCATAGCGCAGTGAAATACAAAATCCAGCTGTGATATGCGTTTGACTTTGGAACTGTGAACTCCTCAAGAATCTGCACCCTTTATCTCATTTTTTTTTTCATTCTTTTTCAGAACCATGATACCAGTTACTGAATTTCGTCAGTTTTCAGAACAGCAGCCTGCTTTCCGTGTGCTGAAACCATGGTGGGACGTGTTTACAGATTACCTGTCTGTAGCTATGTTGATGATTGGTGTCTTTGGATGCACATTACAGGTATGTGTTTATTGTGGCTCAAACACTTTCACAGTGTGGGCTGTCTCTTTTGAAAACTTACTATACAGTTCTGCTCCTTACTCATTTGAACCGTATTTGCCCAAATATGTTACATACCTGCCAACTCACACAGTGCCACCGTGTGACACACGATATCGACTCCCATCACACGGTCTCCCGGCGAGGAGCCGATATCACACAGTGGCAGAGAAAACGAGCTGAAAATCACTGTAAATAGTGGTTTTCAAGCTTGTTTTCTGAGGCTTTGAACGGGCGACATCCATTAAGGGGTGTGAAAACATCCCAGTACATGGCACCAGCTTCACCAAGCTTTTTAGTTTTTGGGACAAGGGGGCTTGGGGGCAGGGTGGGGTTCAAAAGTCCCTCATAGGTACTTCTCAGAACGAAGCCCCACCCCCTCCAAGGCCCCACCCCTCCTCACACAGTAAGATTGCCCTTTAAGTTGGCAGGTATGATGTTACTCCTTTATGTTTGTGGATCAGTAGTCTCTAGCTGTTCAGCCACTATTCCTTCACTTAGTCTGTTTATGTTTTTTTCTGTCACACCATACAATATCTCTTAGCCTCTAGCCATTGCTCAGCAGATGCAACAAATTCTGTTCATAAGCCAGGATGTGAAAGCAGGCACATTTTCAAAGATTTACTATACGCTTGCAAGGAAGAAGCATAGCAGATTTAAAGTGTAAACCACATTTTCTAGAGAAGTCTATGAAAATGCTGGTCAGCCAAGTTTTGTGACTCACCAAAGGTTGTGCTATTTTAACACTAGATTTTACTTTCCACATATATTGGTGCTAGCCCAAGAAGATCTTTAAAGATTAGCTCTTAAGGAACCCAGTCAGGGAGGAACAGGTTAGTTTTTAAGTCATTCAAAGATTAGTCATCTGGTGGCACGTTGAACTGCCCGTCAGTAAGTGGGTTGGGCAGAACTAATTACAGCATCGAAGGCATCCGCATAACCAAGGGGAAAATGTCCAAATGCTATACTGCAACCATTTGTTTTTCCTTGAGCATAAAAGCCAGAGGCTTTAGCTGGTTGAAAGATGTCCTAACAAACTAACATACCAGGGTATACATGTTGAAATGACAGTTCTAATAGAAGCCACTAATGTACTGAGGATATTGTGGAGGGAGGGGGGATTAAGATTGCCAAATAACCTATCATAATTTTTACTCATACCTCAAAGCTTATGCAGCAACAGAGGCTTGCTGTACTTGCATGTCATGACACACATCTAGAAACACTATCACAACATATCTCTATACTAAACAGCCTCAATATTATGACGACATTAGCAGTAAAAAATGAAAGCAAAAGCACTGAGGAGAGCCAATTCTTTCGCTTCATTTATTCAAGCAAAAGCTCAAAATGATGTCATAATCTTAAACTGTGGCTTTAAATATGACTTCATTGACCACTTGCTGGGCCTGGAGCTGACTCCAGCTGCTTCACACATTGCATGGAATGTGTGACGCATGGGTTTCCAGGAAAGCAGTGGGTGACGGTTGGGATTGGAGTGAGGGTGCCAGCGTTCGCTTACCTGATGTTCGCCTTCTCCAGTAAAGCAAGTATTCCGTCTTTTGCCTTCTGAACTTCCTCTCAGTGGTGGTGCTATATCGGATGCCTCCCTCTGCTGTTTTCTGCCAGGCAACCGTTGGCCTGCCACTTATATTTGTTGAGCTGTGTACTGTTGCAGGGATTCTGCTCTTAGAACAGAACTATGCTTGGAAATAGAACATCGGTATGTAGGGACTGAGCCACCATACCTCCTTAGTACCTATGAGTCCGAGTCCGACTAGCTATAGTGCCTCACTTACCCTCCTAACCTTACCAGAGAAAGAAGTGAATTGGCACCCCAGAACAGAACACTCTCAACCCTCTCAGGCATCACGGTAACAGGGCACTCTCTTTTGCTCTCTCACTCGTACTTGTCCACAGTAAGATACACAGACGAAACAAAGGCTGTTTAGAATATTTATTTAAACTATTGTGCTCTGAAATGCAGTATATGTACCACAATTAGAAAACAAATGCATACTAAAAATACCGTTAGCATGGTTGATTATCCATATATAATGAAAAGCCCTGTCATTTTATAGAACAGAGTAACCTAAAACCCCTCTCCCTTGCTAATGAAGCTAAATGGTTATATATCAAAGATCTCAGGGATTACTGGCAGACTCCGTACCTCAGCTACATCAGACGTGCTACATCTCAGCAGATGCAGTGCTCTTGTCTCAGAATTTTTGTTCCATGGGTATGTTTTCTGCTCATGTGCTCATCTATATGATAGGACGTGTGTGCACATAAACAACAGCTGCATTCTTGTGTTATGTCTAGGTACTAGTTCCTGGCCAGTAAGAATAACAAGGGACATTGTTGTTTGACTTTGTCTATGGTGTACAGACTAAATCTCAGCAAAAAAACAGAACCCCAAAACATATGGAGGTTCCGTGTACAATATGGCACAAAAGCAAAATGTGTGTTCGAGGCATATGAGCTGCAGATTGTACACTTTTGCATAGATCGCCATCTGGTGTTGGGCTTGGATGTCTGCATGTTGTTTTTGTCTTCGAAGAAGTCTTTGTAGTCACGAGGCTGGTGACTCCTCCTTTGGTGGACAGTGCGCATGGATATTGGCTCCATCCTTAGATTGTTTTTTCCGCCATTGGGTTCGGATGTGACTTACTGTGCTCCGGGTCGATGTCGTTATCGAACCCCCTTTCAATGTGCAATCACAGCTAACCGACGGTATTGTCTCGATCCCGTACCCTTCGACTCACTCCTGACGAAAGCTTCGAAAATCTTCGACATCAACGAACTTCGCTGCGGCCGTTGGGCCTATCCATGCTGGTAGCAATGGACGTCGCTGGAACGGACTCCTTTTAAAAAATGTCCCCAGTGTGGTGCTAAATTCCCACACTCGGACCTCCATTCCGTTTGTAATCTGGGCCTCTCTCCAGAACATAGAGAGGACGACTGTGAGGCTTGTCTTTCATTCAAATCCAAGAAGACTATCCGGGATCAACGAGCTCGACGCCACGAGATGTCACGAGGCACAGGTTCCATTCCAGACATCTTCCATCCAGGTCCCGACAGCTCCCGGAACCACAAGAAAAACAGGTCTCGGTCTCTGAAGCAGACGACTCCGATGCCAAAGATGACATCGGCACAAAGGGACGTGAGTACTGAGGCCTCCGCCCCACCCAAGCCCATACCAAAGGCTCCGGTGACACCTTCTCCTCCGGGCTCAGGTCCACACCGAATGAAAACTTCAAGCATCCCGCCTCCGGGCCCGGCTCCGAAGGATAGAGAAAAGCCTTCCAGCTCGAGCCAGCCACCCGGTTCCCAAAAACCATCTTCGTCACTGAAGGTTAAGTCACCCGAGATGCCGCGCCCTCCTCTGTCGGCACCGGAGAAACATTCGACGCCGAAACCGGCAAGAGACCCCTCGGCACCGAAGCAACCCGACAATAGCTCGGCACCAAAGCAGCTGGATAAGAAATCGGCACCGAAGCAACCGTATAAGATCTCAGCGCCGAAGCATACTGATAAGCCTTCAACACCGAAGATGTCGGAGCTGAAAACATCAAAAGAGAAGCCTCCCAAACAAGCACCTCTGGAGCCGAAACAACCCGCACCGAAGGTCTCGGAACCAGGAATGGCTTCTATACCGGACATTGCCACTAAACAGTCAAGACCAGTTTCTAAGGAGAAATCTTCCACAATGAAGAAAACCTTTGATCCCGAAGAACTTTTTCTCCCGATCCAAAGCAAACCACCATTTTAATTCACCCAAAGACTGGTCATATAGTTACCAAGCTACCTACAAAGAGGAAACCGGAACATTTATCACATGCACCAGTTCCTCTCAAGAAAATACACATAGCTACTAATACTTCACCACCACCTTCACCCCCCCACCAATTAACCCTAATTTACTTATTTCTCCACCACATTCTCCACAACCAGAGGATAGTGATGAGGAACATGGGGATGGGCAAGAAGAAAAAGACGTAGTGCCTCTTGACACTGAAGATCCTAATGATCCGCCACAGGATCCAGACCCATGGCATGATTAAAATACTGATCCGG
Source organism: Triturus cristatus (assembly GCF_964204655.1). Classification (NCBI taxonomy): domain Eukaryota; kingdom Metazoa; phylum Chordata; class Amphibia; order Caudata; family Salamandridae; genus Triturus; species Triturus cristatus. The sequence goes on from NC_140586.1 coordinate 531,554,053, forward strand.
ATCTTAATAATGATCCAGACTTCTACCCCTCAAAACCATCTCCACAAGATGACAATGTGGGTTTTGCCCAGTTAATTAATAGAACCGCAATATACCATGGAGTCAAACTACATTCAGACCCTGTAGAAGAGGATTTTCTTTTAGAGACCTTAGATCAGCCACAAAAATCTACCCATGCATTGCCAATGGTTAAAGGTCTTCTTAGACATGCTCCTGAGGTGTTCAAAGCTAGAGCTAGGGTTCTTAACCCCAGAATAGATAAGAAGTACAAGGCTGCTCCTACCGACCCCATCTACTTCAAGGGTCAACTCCCCCTAGATTTCCTAGTTGTAGCCAATGCACGCAAACGAGCAAACTGCTGGAAAATTGCAAACACACAAGCCCTTCTAGCAAAGTACAATAGGGCCCACTATGATGAGCTGGCAAAGCTCATTCAACACCTCCCTCAACAATATAAGGACAAAGCCAATGACCCTATACAAGAAAGCAAATGAATTACTAATATTTCCATAAAATGCGCGCTAGACACAGCAGACACCGTGTCCCGCGCAGTAAATACTAGTTTTTTGCTACGCAGACATGCCTGGCTCAGGGCGTCTGGCTTTAAACAAGAGGTACAAAATACCTTCCTAAATCAGCCTTTTGACCAGGAGCACCTCTTTGGCCCTGCAGTGGACACATATTTAGAAAAGATAAAGAAGGACACGGAGACTACCAAGTCTATGGGAGCGTTGCATTCACCCTCTACCAGAGGCTCCTTTCGGCATTCCTTTTATAGAGCAGGCTCCAAAACAAATACACCAGAGCACCCGTCCTCATCCTACAAAAGTCCCAAACAGGGCTCCTTTTCTAGAGGATACTCCAGGGGGGGTTACAGAGGAAACAACAACAAGGGCAGAGGCAGGTGTAAAAACACCGCAGCTCCCCTAGCACCATACAGTGACTTCCCTGCGCTTCCACCCGACCATCCCATTCCTGTCTGGGGTAGCCTCTCACAGTTCCTACCTGTCTGGGATTCCATCACAACAGACAGGTGGGTAAGACAAATTATCCAGTATGGTTATTGCCTGGAACTCACTTCTACCCCTCCCAACATTCCTCCCAAACAGCGTCCAATGTCATCAGAACACTTGACGCTTCTCAAACAGAAAGTTCTTGCACTGTTACAAAAACATGCAATAGAACCGGTTCCCTTGCCCCCTCAGGGCACAGGGCTCTACTCCCTTTATTTTCTCATTCCAAAAAAGGACGTCTCTCTCAGGTCAATACTGGAACTCAGACTGCTAAACCTTTACATTCAATCAGACCACTTCCACATGATCACCTTATAACAAGTGCTTCCACTACTCCAGCAAGGCGACTTTCCACCCTAGATCAAAGGACCCCTACTTCCACATTCCCATCCATCCCGCTCACAGGAAATATCTCAGGTTTGTGGTAGATGGCCAACACTACCAGTTCAAGGTTCTACCCTTTGGAGTCACCACGGCACCCAGAGTTTTCACCAAGTGCCTCGCAGTGGTAGTAGCCCATTTGAGGAGAGAACACATTCATGTCTTCCCTTATCTGGACAACTGGCTCATAAAAGCAAAATCCCACAGCAGACGGTTCAACGCACACTCTGTACCATACAACTGCTTCACAGTCTGGGATTCACAAAAAATCAGGGCAAATCCCATCTCCAACCGTCCACAATACAACAATATTTAGGGGCTACAATAAATACTTCCACAGCCCTAGCATATCCCAACCCAGTCACGATAAGTGCTATACAGACGTTAATTCAAAAATTTCAGCCACAACACTCACTATCAGCACGAGTGTTCATGCAAATAATAGGGATGATGGCCTCTTGCATTTTTCTTGGTCCTCATTCAAGACTACAAATGCGTCCATTACAACAGTGCCTAGCACTTCAGTGGAACCAGGCTCAAGGTCAGCTAACAGATCTGGTGTTGGTGGACTACCGCACCCACCATTCTCTGCAATGGTGGACCACACAGAACCTTTCCAAAGGGCGGTCGTTTCTCGAGCCAGTTCCACAGATAGTGCTAACAACAGACGCATCGCTCACCGGCTGGGGAGCTCATCTCCAAAACCATACCATTCAAGATATCTGGACACCCCCAACAGAAACAATTTCACATCCACTGCCTGAAATTGTTAGAAATATTCCTAGCATTGAAATCTTTTCAACTGCACCTTCTATGCAAAGCCGTCCTGATTCGCACAGAAAACATGACAGCAATGTATTACATACAGAAGCAAGGGGGGACACACTCCCTACAGCTATCACACTTAGCGCAAAGCATATGGAGATTGGCCATTCTGCAAAAAATATACCTCTGGCAGAACATTAGCCAGGGGTACACAATCAGATTGCGGATCTGTTCAGCCATCAAGCACAACAGGTCCACAAATGGGAACTTCATCCTCAAGTTCTTCTCCCATTCTTTCGACTGTGGGGATACTCAGAAATAGATCTGTTTGCCACACACCAAACGCAAAATGCCCAAACTTCGCATCCAGGTATCCACACCCTTTGTCCAAAGGCAATGCACTATGGATGAATTGGTCAAACATATTTGCTTACGCTTTTCTGCCTCTCCCACTCATTCCGTTAGTGGTGCAGAAACTCAAACAACATTCTGTCACAATGATCCTAGTTGCTCCAACATGGGCAAGGCAACCATGGTTCACACCTCTACTGGAACTATCAGTAGTACCGCATCAAAAGCTGCACCTCTCACCCAAATTTCTCCCTCAGAACCATGGAGAGATAAGGTACCCAGATCCCAATCAATTCAACCTTGCGATCTGGCTCCTGAGGTCTTAGAGTTCGGCTACCTCAATCTCCCACCAGACTGTATGACTATTATCAAGGAAGCCATACGCCCTACAACAAGGGCATGCTATGCGGCAAAATGGAAGAGATTCGTCATTTACTGCACACACAACAAGATCAATCCACTAGATGCTTCCATTCAGAACATCATCTGTTATCTACTGCATCTACAACAATGTAACCTAGCGTACATATCTAATAGGTTACATCTAGCTGCCGTAGCAGACTACCTACAAAACAGACAACATTTGTCGTTGTTTAGAGTTCCTGCTATCAAAGCTTTCATGAAAGGACTTCAAAGAATAATTCCACCAATAGCTCCACCCTCTCGGGTGTGAAACCTTAATATAGTCCTTACCAGGCTAATGGGTCCTCCCTTTGAACCTCTCCACAAATGTGAACTGCAGTTCCTTACTTGGAAAGTAGCCTTTTTGGCTGCTATCACATCTCTCAGAAGAGTAAGTGAACTCCAGGCTATAACCATACAAGAACCATTTTTACAAATCCATCATAACAAAGTGGTTCTTAGAACTAACCCACAATTTTTACCCAAAGTAGTATCTGCCTTCCATCAAAACCAGTCTGTTGAACTCTCAGTATTTGTTCCTCAACCAGACTCGCTGGCAGAACGAGCTCTACATACCCTAGATGTTAAAAGAGCAATACTCTACTACATTGAAAGAACAAAATCTTTTAGGAAAACTAAACAACTTTTTGTGGCTTTCTCCCCACCTCATAAAGGTAATCCTATATCCGAAATAGGAATTGCAAGGTGGATAGTAAAATGCATACAAATATGCTACATCAAAGCCAAACGTACTTTAACCATGCCGCCTAGAGCTCATTCTACATGCAAACTAGGGGCTTTTATGGCATTCTTAGGGAACATTCCCCTAGATGACATATGCAAAGCAGCAACTTGGGTTACACCACACACCTTCAAAAAACACTATTGTGTAGATGTGCAGGCAAAACAACAAGCTAGTGTGGGCCAGGCTGTATTAAAAACACTATTTCAAACTACTGCAACAGATACAGGTAGCCAGGGGGTAATTGCTGTATAGTCTATGCAAAAGTGTACAATCTGCAGCTCATATGCCTCAAATAGAAAATGCTACTTACCAGTATGCATCTGTTCTTGGCATTTAGAGCTGCAAACTTGTACATGCCCACCCACCACCCCGAATACCTCTATCTGTTCCAGTGTTATCTTACTTAGATACATTACACATGGACATCTTTCTATTTCTTACTACTCCATCTGACCCTACGTGGCAAAAAGAATCTAAGGATGGAGCCGATGCACATGCGCACTGTCCTTCGAAGGAGGAGTCACCAGCCTCGTGACTACAAAGACTTCTTCGGAGACAAAAACAACATGCAAACATCCGAGCCCAACACCAGATGGCAATCTATGCAAAAGTGTACAACTCTGCAGCTCTACCATCCATAATAGAGTAAACCAGTTCAGGGTGTTTTGTAGGGTAAAGCAGCATAGATATTGTTCTACCGTTTGGTGTAGACGTTCCGTTTTTCCATCCGTTTGCGGATGGTAGCTGGAAGGGAGCCTGGCATCGATGTCCATGGTTTTGCATAGGGTTTCCAAAAACGAGAAGTGAATTGTGATCCTCGGTCTGTAATTAAAACGCTGGGGATTCCGTGGGCTCTGAGCAAGTGTTGAAGGAACACCAAAGCCAGCTCTGAGGACGTGGGTAAACGTACCAAAGGAATGAAGTGACCCATCTTCATTAGGTGGTCAACAACCACCAAAATTACGGTTTTTCCGTCACATGGAGGCATTTCCACTATAAAGTCCATTGACACGGTATGCCAGGGTCGAGGAGGAGTAGGCAGCGTCCGGATTAGACCCGTGGGTTTAGTGTGACAGGCCTTCCCCTGTACGCACACCGCACAGTTCCTAAAGTAGTCCTTGGTGTCTTTTCTCAAGGAAGGCCACCAAAAGGAGAGTTACACACAGGCAATAGTCTTGTATATTCCCATGTATCCTCCCAGCAATGAGTCATGAGCCCATTGTAATACCTGTTGTTGCAAGGTCCTGTTTGGTACATATAGCGCGTGATAATGGCAGGCCAAGTCCTCTATCTCTGCGTGGTGATCTGGATCTTCCCGAATCCAGGTCTGGATGTCTATATCAGCCAAAGACTTTTGCATGTCCCCCAGGAAATCTTGTGAGGTGAGGAGCGCAATGGCTTGGTTCTGGAAGGCTGCTTCAGACAATATTAAGTGTGGTTCTGGTTTTTCTATCGTACCTCATTTTCCGTTTCGTCCATACGGGAAAGAGCGTCTGCTTTCCTGTTTTGTGGCCCTGGTTGGCATTTGATGACAAAGTCGTAATTGGAAAAGAAAAGAGTCCAGCGCAACTGATGTGGTGTCAGGGCCTTAGCTGTTTTTAGGAACAGGAGGTTTCTGTGGTGTGTATAGATCTCTACGGTATGTAGTGCTCCTAGAAGATAATGTCGCCATTCTTCACAAGCCCTCTTTATCGCCAGTAACTCCTTATCGGATATGGTGTAGTTGACTTCACTGGGGGTGAGTCTTTTTGAGTAATAGGCCACAGGGTGTAGTTGTCCTGTTTCGAGGTATCGTTGAGAAAGTACGGCTCCCAAGGCATATTGAGAGGCCTCTGTTTCTAGGATAAAAGGGATCTGCAGATCAGAATGGCGCAGGATGGGACCCTGAGTGAATCTTTCCTTTAGCGTTTGGAAGGACTGGGCGGCCTCTTCACCCCAAATGAAAGGGAGGTTTTTTCGTAGAAGACTGGAGATAGGATGTATAAGTTTCGATAAGTCTTTGATAAACTGCCGGTACTCGTTGGCAAACCCAAGAAAACTCTGTACCGATGTGACGTTCTGTGGGGTTTTCCACTGAGTGATTGCTTAGACTTTGCCTGTGGCCATTTGAAAACCCTGAGCGTTGATAATGTAACCCAAAAAGGCAACTTCCTGAACATGGAAAATGCACTTCTCAAGCTTAGCGTACAACGAGTGTTGTTGGAGTCTATCCAGGACTGCCTTCACGTGGGTCTCATGTTCCGGGAGGGTAGTTGAATAAATCAAAATATCATCGATATAGACTACACAGAAGGTTTCCAAGTATCCGTGCCATACCTCGTCCATGAAACATTGAAAGGCTGCTGGGGTGTTGCATAGCCCAAAAAGCATCACTCTATACTCAAAAAGTCCGAACTTCGTCGGGAAGGCAGTCTTCCACTCATCGCCGTCTTTCACTCGTACCAAATGATATGTGCCTCTGAGGTCGAGTTTAGTGAAATACCGAGCCCCTTTGAGCTGGTCTAGGAGCACTGGAATCAACGGTAACGGGTAGCGGTTTTTGATTGTCACCCGGTTTATGGCTCTATAATCAATGCACGTTCGTAATTCGTCGCAATCTTTCTTCGGAATAAAGAAAAGAGGTGAAGAAAAGTGTTTGATGAACCCGGAGGCGAGGTTTTCTTCGAGGTAGGTTTTCAGGTATTGCGTCTCTGGTTCGGTCAAGGCATACAGTCTGCTGCATGGTATGTCGGCCCCTGGTATCAACTCAATGCGACAGTCATACACTCGATGGGGTGGCAACTGGGTTGCTTTTTGTTTATCATAGAGGAGTTTATATTCTCTGTACAGGTCTTGTACACAGGCTGTTGCCAGGTGAGTGGATTGCGTACACTCGTTGCTTTCTGGATGGATTGCAAACTCGGTGCAGTGCATCCTACAGTAGACAGAATCCATGGTAACCGTGCGGGCCGCCCAACGGACAACAGGATCATGCAAGGTCAACCAAGGCATGCCTAGGATGAGACGAAACTGCGGGGCATCGATAAGATCGAAGTGAATATATTCATAGTGGTCAGAGCCAAACCTCATCAGGAATGGAAGAGTGCGGTACTTAACAGGTCCAGAAGTCAGGGCAGTTCCATCCATGGCCTTCACATATTCAGTTTTTTTTTATTTTCCCAGGCTACACCTATCTTTAGAGCGAACTCCTGGTCGATGTAGTTTCCGGTTGCCCCAGAATCCAGTAAGGCATCCACCTCTAACATGTCCTTCGAGGTGACCCACAGAGAGACACCGATTTTCAAGTGTGCTACGGCGGGTTGTAGTGTATTGGCTATCACAGACGAGATCGTTATACATTGTTTGCCCAAACCAGGGATCTCATCCTGGCCCGGGCTCTTCAGTTTTATGCCGGTTCTCCTTGTCCTAGTGTGGCTTGTACCCGTGAGACGGAGGTCCTGCCAGGGAGTTGTGCCCGCGCACGACATTCCCTGATGAAATGTCCACCTTTTCCACAATACAGGCATAACTTCATCTTTCTTCTTTTTTCCTTCTCTTCGGTAGTAAGGGGACCCCGGATTCCCCTGATTTGCATGGGCTCGGGTCCTTCGGCGGACTTGGGGCATTCCTCAAACGAGGCCTTAGGTCTGGTATACTGGAATCGGTTGTCCCCTCTATTCCTGTCCCCTTTCCTTTCTAATAGTCTGTGATCTAATTGAACTGTAAGATCTATCAACTCCTCACATGTCTGCGGTAACTGGACCACCTGGGAAAGGACGTCCTTTAGTTCTCCACGTAACCCCTGGTAAAACAGAGTGGTTCGCTTCTCAGGGGGCCAGTCTGTTTCGGCTACTAGTCGGTTAGACGACGTTATGTAGGTTAACAAGTCTTGAGACCCTTGCCGCAGGGTGAGACGCTCCCGGTCCAAGGTCATCATGAGGTCATCATGTGCGATTTCCTATTGAAGAGTTTCCTCATCTCCAAACAAAATTCCGGGAAGTTGTGCAGGACAGGATCGTTTCTTTCCATAAGTGGTATGGTCCAGCTGGCTGCGTTACCACCCATGTAGGACATCATGAAGGCCGTCTTATCCGCTTCATCCTGGAATACAGCCGGATTGCACAGGAAATGAAGTCTACACTGATTCAGGAAAGTCTCAAACTTCTTCGAATCACCGTAAAATCGTTCTGGTGGTGCCAAGGGTATGCCGGTGTTCTGTATCTCATGGACAGTGGGAACGGCATCCGTCGAAGGTGGGGGAGCAGGAGTGGCAGAGAAAAACTCACCCCCTTGTGTGACAGAGGAGGGGGAGTGTACTGGAGGGAGAAGGGTAGCATCTGTTATTTAGGAAGCCGCCCCGTGACCCCTGCGGGTTAAGCCTGCTACCTCTCTGCGTAACGTGCCCATTTCCTTCTTTAGGTACTGATTTTCTAAGCAAGAGGTTTGTACCTCCTGTTGTAGAGCCGTCAGGCTCTCCAACAGCAAGGGCAACACCACGTCCATCGTCTAGGCTGGCGTTATACTTGGGCTTGACAATCTGTCAGGTTGTCAGCAGCACACGAGACGAACAACGCCACTAACCTTTCTCAGCAGCCAGCAGAGACGATGGTGGTCGAAAATCCCCCAATTCACCCGAGCGCAACCCCCAGCAGAGGAAGGTAACACTGCTGCGGGAGGTCGGGCCCCGGGAAAAAGGGAAAGGGATAAAATAACAAACGGCACTGCAGCAGCCCTCGTGCCTCCCTGGTCTGGTCTAGGAGTCCGAATGGCGCCCTTCTATGCCTTGGCACTGCAGTGTGAAAGAAAATAACAGATATGAGGAGCACCACACTTCAATATACTTGCACGTGCTAGAATAGTACCTCATACATACACTCACCAGGAGCCCTACAGCAACGCTCAAATAACTTGAGCCAGCACAACACCACAGGGTGGTTTGACAAGCAAAAGTTAGTTGTGCAGCGAAGCCATCCCTACTGTTAAAACATCACAGTAAGGACTCTCCCAGTCGCTCAGTTCGGGTATGATAAACATAAAACACAGCCAGAGAGCACTGAAGGTGTCTACCCTTGCATTCCGATGCTACGGAATTGCGGAGTAGTAATAAGGAGCAGAAAGTAGCCCAGCACGTAAATACAGAACTAATGCCACCAGACCGTGCTGGACGTATCCAAAATGAAAGGTCAAAAAAGGAGGCCAAAGAAAGAACCACTCCGGTATCACAATGGCGGTGCCCTGACCGCCATACCAGATCTGTGGGACAGGAACAGCTGATCAAGTCTCAGCCCAAGGTACAACAAGGACGCGGAAATGAAGGAAGTGCTCCGGTACTTCAGTGTGTCCGCTTTACAAACAATAGGTTTTATGGTACACAGGGAAGCGCTCCGGCGCTTATTGCAAGTGCATCCGCAACGCGTAAAAACAAAACAAAGTTGCGGAAATAAAGGAAGCGCTTCAGCGGTCCCTCACGAATACCTGCTTGATTTTGCTCTTCGGACAAACCAGGCCTGTAGACGGGAACTGGGTCAGCCTTCCAACAGACGAATACATCCAGGGAACCTCGGAGTTCACGGAAGAGCTGTTCTCGGATTTACGGGAAGCGCTGGCAGTTTTTCTCGCTGGAATCCGGCGGGGAAACACCATCCGCCATCTTGAAACACTCGATAATGGATTGTCAAGCACTTTCCTCAGGAGGAGGAGGTGCTTAAATAGGGGCGGCCCTAACCCTCGTTTTGCACTCTGAAACGCCCCGCTACCCCCTGGGAGATGTAGTGCCACGGGCTCTTGCTCCACTTTCGCCCAGGCACTCGCATGCAAAGGAAACGTGTGTGTGCCTGTATAGCGGTCCCCCTGTATGTGATTGCTACACACACACCTGTTGCACTCTTTTTAGTGCTCATCAGAGAGGTACAGCATTGTCTAGGCACAAAGAAACAACCAGTATAAATCAAAACAAAGCCCTTTCAGGCTTGGAGTCCTGCAGCATAAATTAAGGAAAAAGAAAAACGGCGAACCTTGGTAGTTTCCACGTTTTTAAGTGGAGAGTAGTTCTTTTTTATTGAACACTCTAAAGTAAGCGTAGTGCAATCTATACCAAGCTGGAAGTTGTCAAAGTATTTCACCATTTTTATAGAAAAGTCTTCAAGCATAGGATTAGCAAGTGCCATCCATGCCAAGCTAAAAAAGTACAAATGCCGTTTACTATACCAGCCACAATATTAAAGCTTTGGAGTGATAAAATACCATCTAAGTCAACCCGGAAGGAATAAAAGCAACCTCTGAATCATGTTTTGCTCTTATTAGAGTTCGACAGTGAGGTATAGCTTTGTCCACACCCAAGGCAGCAACCAGGATAAGGCAAAACAATGCTCATTTAGGCTTAGAGTGCTGCATAAATTATGCATAACGGAAGCAGGGAACACTGGGTAGTTCTGTTTTTCAAGCATAAGATTAGCCCAGGGCAGTCCATGCCGAGCTAGAAAGTGACAAAGCTTTTCCCCATTTTTGCAGCAAAGTCTTTAAGCAAAGGATTAGCAATAACAAACCCATTTTTACTGTTCCAGGCACAGCATTACAGCTTTGGATTGGTAAAAGAAACATCCAAGCCAACCTGGAATAAATAAAAGCAACTCCTAACAAATGTGTTTCACTCTTTTTAGAGCTCATCAGAGAGGTATAACTTTGTCCAGACACAAGGGAGCGACCAGTATAAGTCAAAAGAATGCCCTTTCAGGCTTAGAGTGCTGTATAGTTTTTGCAAAAATGGAAGCTGGGAAACCGGGTAGTTCTCAAGTTTTAGGTGGAGAACAGTACTTTTGTATGGAACATTATACAACATCACCAACATTCGAAATCTGCTTACTTCAAATGGCTATTCCTCTAGCAGAGGATTTAAGCATAGAATTAGCACAGTGTAATCCATACTGAGCTAGAAAGTGACAAAGCCTTTTGCAATTTTTGCAGCACAGTCTTAAGGCATAGGATTAGCAAGTGCCATTCACGCTGAACTGAAAAATGGCAAAAGCCTTTTACCATTCCAGGTACCATATTACAGTTTTTAGAGTGGTAAAATACTGTCCAAGCCAACCTGGAATAAATTAAAGCAACCCCTGGCACTTGTCAATGATTTTATTTCAGATGTCATGAGTGATGTTGTCAATAATGTCATTTATCATGTCATGAGTGATGTAATTTGTGACATCATAAGCCTTACATGGCTTGGGCGCAAGTTATAGTAAGCTCACTGGTGAATTTCCATTTTTTGTGTATGATAGTTTTTATGTTATTGCAAGGCATAATTCTAACGTCACTTTAACCTTTGATTTTTTTTGTGAATAGCTAAGGTTTTTTTTATCGTACACTTAGATTATTATTACCATACCTAACAATAATGTCTTTACCTTTGCGTTTTTTGGTGATTTTCTGTGGGGTTGTTGATCATATTCACCCAACTCCCTCAGTGAGTATACCTTTTGGCCGTCAGTAGTAGAGGAGTGAATGTATAGCATGGCCTGTGGTCCGGCCCTGAACACAAAACACACATCCTGCATTTAGTCTAGGGGTAGACCTCAGGGTCTGACTGACCTGTGCCCAACCTCTCACGGATGGGCAAACCTATGCGAGCGGACATCTCCCTGCCATGCACAGTCTTTAGCGGTGCATGTTGTGGGGTTGGATATGGGGCTTGGCCACCCATCACCCCACAGGTGGCAAACTCTCCTTTCCTGGCTAATCCCTACATATTCGCTCAATGCCCTAATGACATTTTCACCTCATATTGTTTTACCTTTTTTATTTGTGGTACAGTACAGCGGAATCTGGGCTGGGGCCCGCAAGAATCCAGCAACTCTGACATGTTTTTGTGTTTTCAATTTTGCACCATAGGGACACAAGTGCAGTGGGCTCAGGGTACTCCTATACTACCCCTTATACCTAATTATTTTCCTAATTTCAGGACACATGGTTGTGATGTTGCAGCCAGCCAATCAGTAGGCTTGGTCACGTGGTATCATGACCATTGTATTTGTGGTACTGCTGGAGTACTGCAATACTTCCACAGGCTTCTACTGGATGAACTGCCCATAAATGACTAACTTTTGTACCTTAATTTCTCAAAAAACACTGAACAGATTTACACCAAATCGCAGAAAGCATGCGCTCGGAGCAAAGATGTAGCTTTCTGCCCGATCTGGTGTAAATCTGTTGAGTAGTTTTTCTAAAACGGTTCCTAAGATTCCTATGGGAAATTGCACAGGGAAAAGGCATTTTTGCGCCCCTCCTCCTTTTTCTTGGCCTTCACATGACAGATCATGCTGGAGCTTTCCAGGAAGGAGCTGAGGTGGATGAACTTTTTTGGGAAAGTTTTGTGAAAATTCGTGAAATGGCGCCAAAGTTATTAGCAAAACAAAATACGTTCTTCCTATGGAAATTTAACCTAACTATTAGTGAGATACTAGTGTCACGTGAATCTAGAAAAGTTTCCTGCAATCTACTGTTGCAGTTTTGTAATTAGTGTCACCCTAGTCTAGATTCCCATTCTATGCATAAAAGTGGTGTTGGTATTCTGTCGATGAGCTGGTGAAGTGTGGGTGGGTGGTTTCAAACAAGACCTCCTGATCTGATTCACATGTTTCTCTCTCCTGGAATGTGCATCTGCAAAGTAGTGTTTAGTGAAGTTGTGCACAGATAACAATGTGACTGCCAAAAATAAGATATTTAGCAATGAACTCTTGTCTCCAGTATCTTTTCTGTTTGTGAATAACATATCTGGGATTTGTACAGTCCATCTGGCTGTTGTCCCATTAAACAAGGTTAGACCTTTACCTTGTGGTTCGTGTTTCATTTATGACTGATATGCTTTTCTTATTGGCTTTGTCTTCTGTATTTAGTACACACCTGCCCCTCATATATATAGTGTGTTCAGTGCCCTTTCTGCCTTCGTTTTTGGTGCCTGACAGAATTTAGGTAATTGTATTGATAGGTTGAGAGGGAAATGTGTAACATCCTTTGGAAAGAATTGTGGATTTGTTTTCATAACCTCTTTACCCCTGTTTATCTGTAGATATGATTCTTGTGCAGTCAAATCTTCCACTTCTTGAATTCGGCGCAAGGAGGTGACGTCAATTGAAACTGCAGTACTCAGTGTGAGATATTTTAGGCTTGCATTGTGCATCAGTTTGAATGATTGTAACATTAATTGTGACAATACAATATTCAGGGTCCATATAGGGCTCTGGTTACCGCGGTGGCTATATTCTCTTTGCCCCCTTCAACAATCTTTTTATTTTAAGACTTTCCAAAAGGTTTCTTCTGATACTTCCTCTTGTTTAATCAACTGCTGCTGAAAAGGTGTAGCTGTAAGGACAGTTCATTCGAAAACTTGGGGCCAAGAACCAAAAAGATCCTCCACAGAATCTGGCTCTGCTCTCCAAAAGAATCTTTAGAAGAACCTGTTTGGAACATCTTGGCTGGCACATGAGGCACAACCAGGTCTGTGGGAAAGAGCAGACCAGAACGGTAAAATGCACAGTGAGTAAAACAGAAATATTAAAGAGGATATCCTGTTTCACTGTCAGTCAGCATAATGAACAATATCTGTGGTGACACGTTTCAATTTCTAAAGCTGAGATGCTAACCGCACAGCCAAGTTCTTAACTATAAAGGTGCTTCCAAGTCAAAGCTTGGGATAGGCTGAGATAAACAGTATTTCTGTAGTCAGACAATGCAAGAGCAATGCCCCCATTATGTCTGCTTGTCTTTCCTCTTAATGAGCTGGAGGATCTCCTGAGGACGCTCAGTGTTAGGTATTTTCTGGATTTGCATAAAGAAGTTAAGTTCATATTCAAAAGTCACGCCTACATCTTTTGCTGATAGGACTGGGCCAGAAAAGGACCGATGCTTTCAGACCAAAGTCTTGTGTCCAGACTGAGGAGTCACTACCAAGTGTTTATTGATTATTTTTCCCCAGATTAGATTGAGGAATGTTTTGGACATCCTGTCATTAATAGCTGAAACATATTCATTCTGACACACAATGTTGTCATTAGCTTATGAAATAATTTTGAATCTACATGACCTGATTAACTACCCCAGCACCTGGACAAAAAGATTGAAATGTATCAGCACAAGTGCTGAGCCCCTTGGAAATCAGATACTGAGCAGATCGAAAAGATGGGCAGCATGAGTGATTGAGAAAGGCCACTCAGAATCAACCTGAACCATATGATAATTGTTATTGCTGATTACTATTTGTATTGGTGAAAGTAAGTATAACAGCCTTGAACTAGGAGATTATTATTCATTTGGAAAGTTATTGATGACTATTATTTTTCAAAAATAATTTGTCTGAAGAATAATTGTAATTTAATAGATGGATGCAAATGTCATTGATTTGACTGTATGTCCTTATAAGGGAATACTACCCGCTTAGTTTATTCATTCTACATATCTGCCTCCTTGGACATCTTTAAGAAGTGCTTCATGGAGTTGGGATTGGATGTATGAGCTTCTTCTTCCTCCTCCTCAACACGCCACACATATCACCAAACTTCAGTATGTCACAAATACTTATATATAGGTTCAACTATCCTTATTGTTATCAGGTAGAGAACAATTGTTGGTGTTATATTAGGTATGCTTTTGAAAAATAAATGAATGCACCCTGAGCATCCTGCCTCCATGTTTGACTTACTGCATTTTTGATTGTTGTTTTGGTTGAATGTGCCAAGACTTAAAATTTCTGGCAGAGGTGTGGTGAGGATGATTTCTGAAGGTAGTCTTACTAGTAGCCCCAAAAGTTCCATGGGGACAGTACTTAGAGAGTACATAGTGAGACAGATTTATCATGAGTTTTGTGCCACAACAAAGTCATGCAAATTTGCACAAAGCACTGCAATGTCTAGATATTGTTTGTACGTTTCAGCACAAAACCTTTTTTTTCACCGGAGAAGTGTTCTTTTTTTTTTTTGACAACAGATTTTATTGATTTTTCAACGTACCACAAGGGCAGAGCCCAGCGAGCAAAATACAATCGGAATGCAGAATAGAGAGTCCTCGGGTACTGTATAACCCCCACCCCAAAAGTCTGCAGAACATCAGACCACGAGAAACACCCATCCCCTCAACCCCGTGAGCGCACCATAATACTTTGATAGCATTTTATACACAAACCAAAGGAATTCCTGTCCACGTCTTCTTAGCACCAAAACTTTACACAGGTAAATCATTCACCACGAGTCGTTCAATAGGGTCCCTGGTAACTGTCTGAGACAATAAGGACAAATCAATACCCCTCTACTTGGCCCACCTAGACCAGATCTTCCCATGCTTCTGGGGACAACCCCTCGCCTGGAACACAGCAACCTCTGCTGACATGCACCTACCCACGGCCTTTTTCCAATTCGTTATACAGAGTGGGGATGTATCCTTCCAGTGCTGTGCTATGTCCTGCCTTAGCCAGAGTGAGCCTCAAAAACAATAGGTGTCGTTTATACCCGTTCCCCCGATGTTTTCTGTACAGTGTAGGAGCGCTAATCTAGGGTCTGTCGGGACATCCCACGCTAGTACCTGCCCCATGCAAGAAAGCACACCAGACCAAAACTGCTGCAATGCCCCGCAGCTCCACACCGTGTGCAGGAACGACCCCTCGTCTGCGCCACATAGGAGAAAAATAGGGGACTGAATTGCCCCCATTTTTCAAAGGCGGAGAGGCATATAATATACCCTGTGGAGGTATTTAAAGTGAATTTGGCTGTATTTGGTGGAGATGGCTGCGTACCAAGGGCTAGCCAGCGCCTCGACCCAATCATCATCCGTCAGAGCTGGTAGGTCAGCCTTCCAAGCCATCCGGGTACAGTGAATAGTTGTCTTGGAGTGTGTAGTCAGGGTTTGGTAAATTTGTCGGATCTTTTGGGCCCCCAAGTCTTCCAGCAGTAAGCGACCTTCTAGCGGGTGGAACTCCGGTAGCGACTCTAGTCGCCGAATCAGGGGGGTCAGTGCGTGACAAAGCTGCAGATAGAGATGGAACTGTGATTTATGAAGGTCAAAATCCGCCTGCAGCCTTTGAAAGGATTCGAGGATGATCCCCTGCATAATATCTCCGAGGGTGGATATACCAATATCATCCCATCTACTAAAGCCCACCAGTGACGAGACGGGCCGAAGATACATTCCCTACCAGAGGTGAGTGGCGCGTGTCAACTTACCCCACCAACCCGTGGACCCAACCACCTGTCTCCATGCCTGAATAACTACCCGGCAAGCCAGGGGAAGCGCCTCCAGGGGGGAGTTACTGTATAGGAGAAGGAGCAATGGGGTACCTGCCATGGCCGACCGCTCCACGGCGTAGGCCGCGTCCGTCTGAGAGCCATACCACCACTCATTGATCACCAGGAGATGCGAAGCCCAATAGTATGCGCGGACATCTGCCGCCGCAATTCCACCACAGTATGTGGACTGATTGCACATCGTGAGTGTGACATGAATCACGCCTGCCTTGCCAGAGGAATCTATTGAGGAGTGCGTTAAGTTGGCAGAACCACGACGGGGGATAGAGAACGGGTAGTCCTGGAGCCTGTATAATAGGTGCGGCAAAGTCACTATTTTAAAAATTGCGGACCTGCCGTATAACGATAGAGGCAGTTGAGACCAGATCGTCGTCTCATCCCGGAGGGCGGGGAGCAGCGGTGCTATGTTGTGCGCCCCGGCGTCGCCAGGACACCGCATTATGTAGACCCCTAGGTACTTCATGCTCTTGCCCGCAATAATCAGTGGCGACGCCCAGGCCTGACTTCGCTGTTCGCCATAAATAGGAAACAGTGTAGATTTGGACGGATTGGCACAGAGGCCAGAGGTCTCCTCGAAGACTTGAAGGATTTGGAGGACATGAGGCCTGGAGGCCCAAGGGTCCGACATGAAGAACAGGACGGCGTCGGCGTAAAGCGCGATCCTGTCAGAGTACTTCGGCATCCAGTCTAGTCCCCTAAGGACAGAGTCCAGGCGCACCCACACAGCTAAGGGCTCGATCATTAAGGCAAATAATAGAGGGGATAGGGGGCACCCTGCCGCGTGCCCCTGTGAATCGGGAAGGGGGCCGAGCAGCATCCGGCTGCACAAACGGAGGCGGTGAGATACGTATATAGTAGTCAAACGCCTTGTCGATGTCTGCCAACAAGATCACCGCGGGGTGGCCCAAGCGAGGGGCCTCCGCGACAGCGTTGTGAACCCGCCTGATATTGTGCCTTGTGGAGTGCTGTGGTATAAAACCTGACGGCGTTGTGAACCCGCCTGATATTGTGCCTCGTGGAGCGCTGTGGCATAAAGCCTGACTGATACGGATGCACCAGGTCTTGAATGCAGATGTGGAGGCGGTTGGCTAGGACCTTCCCCAACAGTTTAGGCTCAAAATTCAGACGAGAGATGGGGCGGTACGAGCCCGTATCTTCCGGAGGGCGACCGGGTTTAAGAAAGACCACAATTTTGGCATGCTGCCAATCCGGAGGCAGAATACGCTGCTCCAAAGCTCGTGTAAAGCCCCAAGCATGTGAGGTCCCAGGTCGCCATATGTAGGCGCAAAAACTCACAGGTAAACCTGTTCGGGCCTGGTGCACGGCCCGGGTGTGTATTGGACAATGCCGCCTGCAATTTGTCCAGGGTGATCGGCTTATCCAGTTCATCTCGTACATCATCGGGCAAACGGCAGGGAGGGATATCGGAGAAAAAGTCGTCAATGAGGGACTCGGCTATTACCTCACGCTCCTCATACATTGCGTAGAAACTGGCAAACGCCTGGACCACCACCTCGGGGGAAGAACACATAGTGCCGTCTGGGGACCTCAGGAGAAGTGTTCTTTTTGTAGTGTAAATAGTAGCACTTTGCACTGCTTTGTGTCAAGGAGGCATTCAATGGTATGTGAAATGTTTTTGAAAATGTCTAGGCATCTGATTTTGTAAAGTAAAGGTATCCTTTCAGTACAAAACCTATGCTGGACAGCACACGCCCCTTTGCGTTATAGTGCACAGCTGTGTGCAGTCTTTAAAGCTGTGAGCACAGAGGAAGAGAGCATCAGCAGGGCGTGTTTAGTAACTATTGCCTGCATTGCTCTTCTCTAGTGCAATGCAGCACAAGGACTTGGGTTGCTGTACTGCTTTGCACTTTTGCCACAGTGTTTAGAATTGTATTTTGTTCTCTAGCGTTAACCAGTGTAATTCTTTTAGGGCAAGTTTCATGTGCTCCTTTGTCATAATATTGAGACACAGTCTTGCAACCTGGTTTTGCAACCTTCATAGGTTATCTGTAAATAATTTAGGGAGTTTTACGTAAAAGATGTCTCAGACGTCCAGACGACTAATCCATTTGGTGTTGATTTGCAAGAGGGAAAGGCTTTCCTCAGAATGAATTGTAGGAGGCTCTTTCTTTTGTCTACAGCAGGTTTTAGGAGACTCTTCTTCTTGGCTACACTGTGAACCTGGGGAATAAAGGAGAAAGTCCAATTTTAATAATTTGTGTACATGTCAGCCTTTTTGATGATGGTATGGGCTGCTCTCGGTACAAAATTAGCTAAAGGGTGGGGAGCACTTCTGCACATTTCCCATCACCTAAACTTCATTTTAGCCTGACTATGGCAAAGGTAGACTTCCTTCATCCAACTGTACAAGTGAACCAGGTTTTTTTTTATCTGAGCACCTGGGGCACTTTAATACCATAGGATGAGTTGGGTGTTGTCTGCGTGTATTTTGAATACAACATAACCTAATCAATGTAGGTGAACTCAGGTTTCCTAAATTTATTAATTGCACCAGTCAGTCCTGGAGGATACCTTCAAGAATTCCTCCACTGCGAAGGTCTGCATTTTCCAGCTTCTGCTTTTTAGCCTGATATCCACTGCTTTGTCTTTAACAGTACCAAAGGTACAAATAAAGAGTAAAACAATTAACAAATGAGAAGCATGGTTATAACATCACATCCCCTTGGTATTCTACTGTCAAGTATAATGGTGCTCTTCTCTCGGAGTCATCTCAACAGGTAGTCATTGACATGAAAACCTGAATGACCGATTCCATAATATTAGAGCTCTCAGTTATTGGTGTATCATTCAAATATTAGACAAATAAAGTGTCAAATGAAATTTTCAGTCACTGTAATGTCCACTCTCAGCACTTGCTTAAAAAAACAGACTGTTTGAACATTTGGATAAAAACAAAATATACAATGGATCAGTCAGCGTGTTTCATTCATATTTTGGAACATATTCAATGCTGCAATTTTACACAATTTGTTGATGCCATCCAAAATTGGCAAAGTTAGTATGATACCATATTTTGACATTTATTTTTATTTCCATAAAAATGTTTATTTACAACTCCTAAATCATGTCAAATCCTTGGTAGACTACTAACCAAGTAGTCAAAAATAACACCACGTGGGTTAATCCCCACATATGAATGTGCACTTAATTATTTAGAGAACAGTATTCTATAATCCTATTTTTTAACTATCAAGATCTCAATGGTTTGGCAGAAGATAACTTTGTGAAAATGAAAGAACCTTGTGTATTGAGTGTTACGTGTAAAATATTATTCACAGATCCCAAATATAATTAAATGTCATTTGTATCTCATATAATTTGCTTAAATTTGAAATAGCATTGGATTGAAGAAACCATATCATACATGAGTAGTTATCAACGATGGGTATCCCTGTAGTAAACCAACTGTACATCGAGTGGGCACTGTATTCAGTATGATGAGATCTTAGTGAGTCAACCATGCAAAGAGCATTGACTTAGTTCAGTCATCAAGGTTCCTAGTAGTGTGTCCTCAAACTCCATGTTCAAGGCCTAGCAATATGCAAATGTTCATGTGATATCAAGTATAGTTGTGGGCATCAACTTCAATGTTAAATATGTTTGATCAAAGTTAGCATCATCTAAACTTGATAATAGGGCAAATCCATGTTCATAGGATGGTAGTTATTTGTATAAAAAGATTAATGACCACTAACTCCAAGAAGTGTCAAGAATGTAGACACTCGCTAAGGGTTTCATGCGCCCTTGGCCTAATTGGGCAGGAAGCTTGTGAAAATTGCATGCATTTGGGTCTAAATTTATGCCGTAGTGTGTCATATTGGTGTCACTTTATAATTCAATGCGAAACTTGAGCATGCAACAGACACATCATTAGAATATTGTACATATGCTCACAGACAATATTAAAAGGAGTAATTCACGTATGTCAAGGTTACTGTGCAAGCACGTAGAATTACATGCATTAGGTCCAAAGCGTTAGCTAATGAATCATAACAATGTCACATTATAGTTTTCTGCTGAACATGAGCACTGTACAGATGCACAAATAAGATCTCACTAAACTTACAACATTGCATAACGATAGCGTTGAATTGGGTAATTAACATAAGTCAGGGCAACTCAAGTCCATGTCCAGTAAATTGAAATTGAGTTTTTAATCAACATAATTAGCAGACAATAGATATAGGTCTACAATGTTGTGAGAGTATTTTATTATGAATAGATTTGTATCCTATCCTTCAACTCAATAGCACACCTTACATGTGGTTATATATTTGCACCAGAAGTGCATAGATTGTGGTCCCTCTTTTGCACCATGGGACCAGGCGCACTCCCTCTCATATCAACCCAAAAACATGGGCAAACCTGGATCCCATGACAGCACCTTGTAAATTATTATACCATTCCTGCAAAAACATTTAATAGTTGTGAGACAGAATCATATCTGACTCGGCAATTAGCAAAATAGTATGCTCATAGTAGTTTGCTCCTGTTTTCAAAAGTTAATAGTCCATGGCCAACAGTCCGAACTCCTTCTTGATGCATTTGTACAAGCTTTCAACAGCAAGAGGGACAAATATCTTGTTGTCCATGTCCCTGGAAATAGCTTCAAATTTACTCAGAATATCATTTGTGTCTCGGATATACGAGGGTAAGTTCAACACAAATAACTGTTCACAAAGTAGGACAAATGTTTAGAGGGTAAGCCTATACCAGGTATAATCCACAGAGGGAATGCTGTTTGCTTTTGGCTCTTAGGCACAATGCACATGCAAGGAAATTGTAAACACTCCACCCTTAGGTAGGTAAGCTCGATATCACTGATGAGTTCTGTCTCCTTCCAATGGAAGAGCCTTGTATTGCTAAGCAAAGTTATCTGTTTAATGGGTTATTTGAAAATTTCATATTCATATAGCACTATTGATCTCTCAATTGCCTCAAGACCTTATTATCATAGTCAAACCTTTTTATAAGTACTATGTTTCCCGCTTTGTTTGCTTCATGTATAATTTGTTCATTGTTTTTAATGTAAATGTCTTTTACAACATCCTTTGCCTGTTAGGCAGTGTAGGAAGCTGTCTCTTTATGTGATATATCATTAAGCTGATATACCATGTAAAGAGTCCTGGGGTTCCCTTAATAGTGGACAGGAGCTTGCTATGCAATCCCAAAGTGCTGTATTAGGGGTAGTGCGGTCGAACATCCTTAGGATTAAAACAGAAAAGTGCAGGACATTTGCAAAATACACACTATAATTAATAATGACAACATGAATCAAGAAGGGGATACACATCAATTTATAAAAATAGCAAGTATCTTTATATATGTTTCGGCATCAGAGAAAAATCGTTCAGGTAAGTATGTTTTCAAATATAAATTCTTTTCACTTTAAAAAGTTGACACAGTGCAATTTCTGAGTTCTTCAATGTTATTATCCTTTGGAAAGAAGAAGGAAGAAGAAGTTCTGTCAACGGGTACAGTACATCAACTTACTGGACCAATCTCCAGTAGTTAAGGTGAGTGGTGGGCAAGCTCCATGGTAGCACCAACAGTACACCACCAGCGGCAGGGTGCAGGGTACAAATGAGCGTCAGAAGCCCAGTGCTTTTCAATGGGGATCGCTCTCTGTGAAAAGAGGCTGCAGGTTCTGACTAGGAAGCCAGTCGGGCTGAACCAGCAGGCTGGGTAAAAGCAGTCAGTGAGCCCATCAGCTGTTGGTACGGTTTCAGGGGCACCTCTGAGGTGCCCTCTGGGTGCGTGTATTGACAAATTCAATAATGTAATCATTGTGGGTTCATCAATATGAGATGTTTGATATCAAACATCCCTATTTTCAGTGAAGCCATCATGTAGATGGGGAACTCGTTTTCACCAGTGCCCAGCACATGTTTTAAAATGGCTTCCCTGTT
The DNA here is from genome assembly GCF_964204655.1 of Triturus cristatus. Taxonomy (NCBI): domain Eukaryota; kingdom Metazoa; phylum Chordata; class Amphibia; order Caudata; family Salamandridae; genus Triturus; species Triturus cristatus. The sequence continues at coordinate 531,575,903 of NC_140586.1, forward strand.
CACTTGCACTGGCAGTAATCGAACTGACCAGCACAGGGGCATATCTGCTCATGCAGGTATACCCTCACATATAATATTAAGCCCCCTGCCTTAGGGCTGTCAGACCTTGCTGTAGGGGTGGCTTACAAATATCATATGCAGTGGTAGGGGACATGGCACACAGGGATGTGTAACAGATTGAGTTTTCACTTTTGTCTGCACCAAGACACGCAGCCTGCAATGGCAGTTGTGCATGTGCTTGGTGAGGGGTCCCTTAGGGTGACACAATTCATGCTGCAGTCCTTAGGGACCCTCTTTAGCACCTCAGGCCCTAGGTACCAAGGTACCATTTACTATGGACTTACAGAGGGTGCTAAAGCGTTTGCCAAATTGGGGGAGCAATTGTACAGTTATGGGAAAAAGCTCTGGCCCTGGGGACCTGGTTAGCAGGAACCCAGTTCACTTTCTGTCGAAATCACATCATGTACAAGGCAAAAAGTTAGGGTTGACCATGTCAAAATGTGCACTTCCCTAATCGCAGTTTTTATTATCTAAGCTAAATAGATCCTCTGTGGCTGTTTTGTGAAGGCATCAGTGTGCAGACTGATTACCCTCAGATATAGATCTGACCCGATTGTCAAATACAACTTGCCTGAGTGCATTTCTCTTGTACTCAAGACCCAACAACCTGATTTGGCTTTCAAAATACTTCTCTGGATTCTCAATGCACTTCAAACCAACTACAAAGGAACACTACAGTTCTTGCAAAGGAAATCTCTGATCCCCATACCAAGGCCCCAGATGCAACAACATTTCATCTCGATTGCAGCTCACCAGGTAATTTATACTCAGGGATCCAAGATGGCTTCTGCATCTCCAAAGAACATGGAGGTTCATGGCCTACAGGGATATGTAGTTCACCATTAGGAAGCTGCTGCATAGTGTGCTGCCCGAGCATGCAAAGCCTCTCTCCGAACAATGCCAATGTTCTGTAAGGACTGCCAGCCTTTCCTCTCCTGAGATGGGCTCATGACGAGCAGATTTGGAGCTCGCCAAGTTCTCATTGATAACCCATGTCTCCAGCCTCCAGCCCTGCTAACTGACACAGATCCCTGCATTCCATAGATTAGTGTTTTGAGCAACCAGCCCCAATATGCAGGAAAATGTGAGTGAGTGCACATCTGTGAGTGGCATTGTTCTCTCTGTCCCACCTAAATGTTAGTAGTGCCAGAAGATGACATTGTAGGCAATATAAGTGGAGAAACTCGACTGGTGGAACCAGGACCTGATTGGCCCATCGAACATTAGGCAGTTAGGTTGACTGGCACGGTGGGGGTTGGTTTCACTGCCGGGTTTGTTGCTGGGGACCTGCAGGCCACGTTTATATTTCCAACGCTCATAAATAAACAATGCAAAAACGAATGGTGCTAAAGTACGCTGTAAGCATGCTTTAAAATCATTTGTTTTTGCATTGTTTATTTAGGAGTGCTGCAAGTAGGAACGTTGCCAGCAGGTCCCAAGCAACAAAACCGACCCTCACGGCAGTAAAACCGGCCCCCACCCTGCCAGCCCACGAAACCTGTGGTAGCCAGCCCGGCACAGGGCGGAACCTACCTTCTGGGCATGGAGTAGTAGGAATGGGTTTGTATCTGGGCCTTAGTGTGATGTATTTCTTGTTAGAGTGTGCTACACTGCTTTTGGCTGAGTATGAACTGTGGCCAGTACACTTCATGGGTGAGAGTGTCGGTGTTTGTATGTTATGTTATGTTATGTTAAAATATTTTTATAACGCGCAAAAGTTACTCCGAAGAGTGTCCCAGCGCGAACCCAAGGGGGGGGAGAGCCAAGGAAGGAGCAAGAAAACACTTATGGACACAGATGAGTTTTAAGGAGACGCTTAAAACAGCCTGGGTCCTGGGTATTTCGCAGGAAAAATGGGAGAGAATTCCATTCAGCGGCAGCTTTGACAGCAAGTGAGCTGCCCCCAATCCTAGACCGGGAGAAGCGTGGAACCCTTGCAAGTAAAAGAGCTGATGAGCGAAGGGTTCTGGTCGGCACATAAAAGGCGAACCGCCTCTGCAGATAAATAGGACCCAAGTTATGATGGCCCTTATGGGCAATGACCAAAGCCTTGAACTTAACCCTCTCAATCAGGGGCAGTCAGTGCAAGGCCTGAAGATGAGAGCGGACACTGCACCTTCTAGTGATACCGAGAATGAGCCTAGGGGCCGCATTCTGGATCACTTGAAGTTTGTTCATGGAGTAGCCAGGCAGGCCAACATAGAGGGCATTGGCATAGTCCAGGCGGGACAGAACCAAAGCCCGAACAACCGTTTCCTTCGCCGTTCTAGGAAGAAGTGGGAGAAAACTCCTGAGAACCTTAAGAAGGCCAAAACAACCACCCGAGATCTTCTTCACCTGGACCGCGAAAGACAGATTGTCCTCGAACCACACTCCAAGATTTTTTACGGAGCTCCCCTTGGAAGAGGGGGGGGGAAAGGTCCGGGGGCCAAATCTTACATCTGAAGTCCGAGGGGAAGTTACCATAGAGAAGAATCTCCGATTTGTCTTCATTGCACTTGAGTTGAGCCCTGGCAAGCCAACCAAATACCGAGGACAAACACTTCTGTACAGGCAGCACAGAATCATCCCCCTTGCTCCAGGTGAAAAGAAGCTGGGTGTCGTCAGCATAGGCTATCACCTTAGCCCCCAGCTTCTCGGCCAAGAAGACCAGCGGTGTAACATAGATGTTAAAAAGGAGGGGGCTAAGTGACGAGCCCTGGGGGACGCCGGTAGAGACATCCTGTAGAAGTGAGGCAGCGGGAGGCAGCCAAACCTGTTGGGTACGGCCCTCCAGGAAGGACCTCAGCCAGGCCAAAGCCAGGCCAGAGACACCAATCTCGGAGAGGCGGGAAAGCAGTCTGGCATGTGGCACCGTATCAAATGCGGCTGACAGATCAAGCATCACCAGAGCTGCTCTGCCACCCGCATCTAAACAGTCCCGAATTGCCTCCGAGATCTCAACCTGCGCCGACACCGTGTTGTAAGAAGCCCGAAACCCCGACTGGGCTGGGTGCAGGGCCTCAGATCTTTCCACAAAATCGGAGACTTGTCTAGTCACTACCTTCTCACATACCTTAGCAAGGCTGGGGAGGAGGGAGATAGGACGGTAATTACAGGGCAGTGAGGGGTCAAGGGCCGGTTTCTTCAATAAAGGAAGAATTTTGGCCTGCTTCCATTCCGGTGGAACCCAAGCCCCCTCAAGAGAGAGGTTGATAATGACATTAACCTCCGAATTAATGGTCTCTGCAACCGCTGCCAACAATCTAGCTGGACAGCAGTCAGTGGGGGAGCCGGACTTGAGGCCCTTAAGTAGTTTGAGAGTGCTAGCGGGATCAACCGGCGAGAAGGCCGACAGAACGTGATTTGAGGCACCCTGAAGAGGCACCGTCTGTCCGTCATCCAGCCATGGAGCAGCACATACCGTTAAGGACTGCTGTATCAACCGGATTTTATCCGAGAAGAAACAGGAAAGGGTATTACACCAATCAACAGAGACCGGGCCCGAACACTTAAGAGCGGCAGGGGCTGTGAAGCTCTGGACTATAAGGAATATCTCCTTTGAATTATTACCAGCCTGCTCAATGCGGTCAGTAAAGTATTGTTTTTTAGCCAGGAGGATGGCCGAGTAATAGATCTTTTGCCTGGCCCTCAAAGCAGCCTTGGCCAAAGGACAATACTTTTGACGACGCCAAATCCGCTCCAGCTTCTTGCACTCTTGTTTGAGCAGGCGTAAATCATGCGAAAACCAAGGTTTAGATGGCGAAACTCTCGAAGCCCGGGAGGAGGTGGGAGTGGCGAGCGAAGACATAGACTTGTCAAGCCAATTAGTAAAAGTCGCCAAGCTCTCTGCAAGATCACCCGTATGTGTATTTGTATAAGACAAAAGAGTACATTGACACACTTGAGGTTGTATGTGAGGGTGTTGATTTGGTCCTGGTGTGCCAGAGCACACTTCGAGGGACTTGTGTGTTTGATTGTATTTGAGAGCGCAGTGTGTGGTGAAGTGTGTGTGACTGGTTGTCTGTACTGAATGGGGTATAATGTGTTTGATTATGTCTGAGGTTGCAGAGAATGGTAGATTCTGGTTGAGTGCATGGAGATCAGAAAAGAGCAGTATGTTTGGGTATGCCAGTTTGCTTTGTGGGATGCAGCATGTATGTGTGAAGAGAATGTTGCAGTACGGGATTGTCAGTGTGCTCATTGGGGTGCAGTATGTCTGAGTGTTACATGAGCGTGGGTTTGTTTTCTTATACTGAGTGACATGAAGCATGGTTGCGTGTGTCTCAGTGTGCCCAATAAGATGCAACATGTTTGGGTATCTCATTAGCTAGGTGCAGTTTGGTATGGCATGCTGAATGAGGTGATGAGTGTTTTAGTGTGTCTGAGTGTGCTACTTTGGTTGCATTCTATTCTGTTGAGTCTGGATTTATTGTGTAACGTGCTTTTGTGGTTGTGAATGGTGATTTTATGGGCATGACTGAGTATGTTCAAGAGCTTCTCTGACACTCTAGTCTGGTTGTAGAACCAAAGAGCAGCAAAGATCGTGAGAGCGTGTGAAAAGGCACATCTGTAAACAGCTGTTTTAACTGCTTTCTGAAAGTTTAGCACATGTTATATTCATCAATTGAATACTAATATGGGCTGACAGCAACAAACATTACTGCTAATAGCATACTTCATCTCCTGGGATCTCTATCCATTATTCAGTTTACTTTTTTCTCTAGCTCACTCACCGAATCACAGTATGATTCCCATGTGTGCCCAACCTAATAATTGATTTATGCAAACAGGCACTATGGATTCAAGAAGTCTCATTATGTTTTCATTAACTGTTCAGTTTTGTCTTAAAAGAACTTTTTATGCTGGCCACCAACCGCACACTCAAATGTAATTCTTCAAAGAAAATTGCAACAAGTCACTGTTTAAGCCTGTTACAGAAGAATGTATTAAAATCCAATTATGATACAGTCTTTCACAACACACACATGTTCTTGATCTATCTGTCCAATAATGTGCTACCCTTAAATTAATTTAGTAATAGCATCCGTATTTGCTTAATTCCAGAATCCACCAGATGTTGGTGTGCCTGAGAATCCCCTCGCTTTTCCCCATTTTGGCCGACCTTCCTCCTTCAGATAGGCCATCTCACAAGCAATGGTTTTCACGAGTGTCCAAATGGAGGTAACTGACCAGACCAGTTACAACGGGAAAGCATAGCCTCAGTCTCCTTCATTTATACCTGCTTTTTGTATGCCAGAATATCATTAACAAAAAATATCATGTGCCATAAATATTGTGCCAGTGAAAATAAGGACGTCTATTGACAATACAGTCACAAATATATAGAAATCAACATAAATTCTGATCAAAAGAACAACATTTCTAATAAAGGTGGGTAATATATAGAGTCCATCAAGGTAAGAGGTCACAGAGAGGGAAGAGATAGTCAGCAAAAAGATTATGGATGCAGAGCAGGAGACAGAGGTTTGGGGACAACGGGATGAAACCGGGAGTGGGGTGGGTGTTTGCCTCAAGTGCATTTCTCCCACGCTAAAGCACGTCCTGTGAAAATGTGTCAAGACATAGAGAGCTAGATGTCCCTAAGACTTGATGCACTGCATAAGGGGCTAGGGCTCACATCATAGCACACAAGAAGTCAGAAAGGGGGTAATGCTTGAACAACGCTTAAACATTTTTAGCCACATCAATAGCTAATACCAATAACTAAACACAGTCCCCAGGTGCACTCAGACATTGATGTCTGGTCATATAGTCTGAGATACGTTGATGTGACACTACCTTAAGAAGCTATGTGGACTATTCTTCATGTGTAGGCACTGTGGACTGTTTCATTGTCTCAGGATACAGCAACTAGCCACAGATAATGTTTTGGCTTCTACCTGTGCCGGTGTGTAGGGAAGCTATCTGGATGTAAGGTATCATGTAGTATTGCTAGTTTGGCCAATGGGTGAAACTTACAGTTAATAGTAAGGGTGTGGGAAGGTTTATATCTCATATTCATGTGAGGTCATTAAATAACCACCACCACTGGTTGTATGGACCTTTGTTCGTTAACGAAGAGAGTTTAAAAGGAGCAATCATTTACATCAGCCCTTATAGTGTCAGCAATTCTTTTCACATTTGTAAAGTTAATAAAGAGAATTTGTGTGAGTTAAAGGGTTTTATTAATAATTCTAGTAAGTTCAAATTAGTTTATTTAGAAGTTAATGGCCTCCAGTCATTGTTTTTACAAATTTAAATTATCAACTAATCGATATTTCAATGCAAGACAAAACACAATATTAGTAAAAATTATGGTCAAAACTTGAGATTCAGAAAGGAATTTTCCTAATATAAATTGGATTCAGAATGGTATAAGGTGTCAGATCAGAAACCCAATAAAGAGATCTTTTTTTAAGTTCCAGAAAAGGTTTATTGGAAAGATTATTATGATCATAAAAACAATACTTCATATATGCAGTTATTTGTTAATACATAAATACATGAAGGTGTAATAAAGAATAACGATATATAATATCCATTAAAATAGTAAAAGGATAATATAGAAGATGATATGAATACAAGCAAAGGTTCACAGAAATCGTAAATAACAGTACATGTCAAAAATACACAATTAAAATTAAAAAAAAAATATATATATAGATATATATAATAGAAAATGAGAAATTAAACATAATTATAAATAAACAATAGGAGGTCACGGAGGCTTGGTCACTTCTTGTTGTGAGGGAGCAGGTAAAGGAGTTTTCTTCACGATATCGTCTAGAAATTGTGTGAGTGGGCCCCAAAGGTGAGAACGTTTAGTAGCAAGAGAGATAGGATGAACGAGTGCTGTGTCAAGGCGATGATTGTGACATACAGCATGCCACCAAGCTAAATAGGACAATTTAGAGGAATCTTTCCAGTTTTTTTATATTTGCTGAAAAGCTAAAGCTATTAACAAATCAATAAGTGGTAACTGAGATTGACTTGTTTTCCGGTCCGGTGTTAAACTACCTAGGAAAATGTTTGTAGGGGAGAGTGGAATTGTGGTGTGAAATATAGTGTTGATTTGGTGCCAGACCTGTTTCCAAAATATAAAAACATGTGGACATGTGAAAAGCATATGATGGAGATCAGCGTGAACCTGGGAACATGTCCAGCAAGTGTTGAGATTTGTGTTGTGTATTTTATGTAGGTATGTGGGAGTAAGAAACAATCTGTTGTAAATAAAGAAGAGTGTTTGTGTTGTGCTGGCCGCTCTGGATGATTTCCTAAGTTTTGTCCAAATTCTGTTCCAAAAGAGATAGGCCAATTTGTTCCCAGATCGGATTCCCACGAGAGTTCCACTTTGGTTTTGTCTCGGATCTCAGGAGGTACCATTAAACAGAAATAAATGGTGGACGCTTTGGGCTTTATGTGCAAAGGTTATGCCATGGGAAAAGGGGGTGGGAGGGTGAGGAAGGTGAAGATTTGAGTTTAGCATAAGCATCAAGTATTGCTTTCTGCAAGGTCAAAAATGTAGGTTTAAAGGAAGAAGGCAAATGATAAAGAGTTTGTAATTGCGTAAATTGAATGGGTGTGCCCTGATCTAAAAATTGATGAACCCAGAGTAGACCTTTATTTCTCCAAGCCTTCCAAAATATAGGTTTCCTATTGAGAAGGATTTGTTTATTGTGCCAAATTGTGGAATTGAGAAAAGTGTCTAAATTATGTACTACTAAGTGGGGTGCAGTGGATAGTAGTTTACAGGATTGCTTAATTATGGGAGTAGAGAGCTTTTGTGGTTTGCGAGTAAAGGAGAGATATTCCTGAAATGAAAAGGGAGCTAAAAACGAGGTCTCAAGATCCACCCAGAGAGGTTTATCTTCAGATTGATTAGTGATCCAATTTGATAGTTGTCGTAACTGAAAGGCTTTGTGAACCCAATAAAGAGATCTGATGTGAGAATAATGCATAAGCATGAAGCCTTTGAACTTCAAATAAAAGAAAAGTGTTTAAGCTGGAATGTATTTTCAGCTATAAATCAGCAGAAATCTAGTAAAAGGGAATAGGCTCAAAAAGTAATTCTTTCATGAAGAGAAATATGGCCTCAGGAAACAAAGGGAAAGCCCTCCAATATGCACAACCTACTTTAGGAACACTGGCTGATATAAACATAGTGAATTATGAATCGAAACTAATATCACATTCTCCGTTCACAGCCTCTAATAGGTTTTCAGTAAACTCCTGGGAGTAGGTACACTCTTAATTTTCTCTTGCCTTCACAATAGGCCACATATACAAGTCCTTGAAAATATAATTAATTCATCCTCCCTGTGAGAACCTCATTATCAGTTTTCTAATACATAATAAAAGCCTATTCACTAACTAACAGAAGGCTTCTGAAAAGTTACAGTATCTGCAGTGAGAAGAAGAATATCTCATGCAAAACAACAAAGAACAGACCTCTCAACGTTAGCATATAAATCTCTGTTTATATGGCATCGACAGTTAGGCTAACTTAAATCAGAACATCATTATTTCTTTTGTATGCTAGTGATGCCTAAGTATGATTACTTGCTGCAAAATTTTATACATAATACAAGTATTGTTTATCATAGACTTTTGCACTTTTTATTTAAATGCGTTTTTGTTTGCACTATGAAACAATTCGCTCCATCACTACTGGACGCCAATGTACTCCAAATCCCCTGCTCGCAACAAGCCAAGTTGAAGCTGGACAAGTGGACGTGTAAGAGAGCACTGTCATCCATCTTGCATCTGCAGCAGAAATAATCTATGCACAGTTTCCTCTTGCATAGTCTAGAGGTGCTCTAGTACAATTGTGGAGGATTTTAAATTATATGTATGTATTTTAGCCTCTCTTAGTTCCCATCATGTGTATGCAACAGGAATGCCCACTCTTGCACTGTGCAGTCTACCCTCGGCTGCATTTGCCAGTATTGTCTAGCTTCTAAATATCATCTCCAAAATTCTCATTCCTTTAACTCCAATGGGTTGAAAGTTATTTAAACGATGTTAAGGATCCCATATCTCTGTTAGATGGTATTTAGACCATGATAGTCTTATACCATGTTTTCCTGGCATCATCGATCTTCTGATTTTCTTTTGTATGGCAGCAGTGTTGGAGGTGGAAAATACCAACAGTTTTTCGACTAAACCAACAACTCTAAGGAGTGTTCTTCACCAGCCTGTACCATTGAAAGATGTCTGGTAAGGTGTTCAGGTTCACACATATACTTACATATGGTTCTGATACAGAAAAAATCTATTGCTAACTGTACCCAGTCCACATTAAATACGATACAAATTGCATGCTAAAAACTGGAGAGAATTGTCTTCTAGTTTGCATGAATTATTTTAAATAGAAGGTAGTCAGCTAAAAACTTGAGCTCCCCCTAACTAAACAAAAGATTTCTTTATGCTTCAGAAATCTGTGATTTTTCTCAACAGAGTCTTTAACACAGAGCACAGCACAATTCTTCAGAGGGACTTTAGCAAGAAGCTAACAAAAGGAGAAAATTAGACGCATACAATTCTGAAGACAAAATAGTCTATAGCCACAAAGAGCATTATCAAGATCAGCGTCTCTTCTGTGCGCATGTTCAGTATACTGTCCATGCTAAGATGAAGTCCAGCATCACATGGCACAAAAATACAGTGGAGTAAGGCTCCAAAAGAGAGACTCATCAGTCAAAACATATCCAATTGAGGTCCTGCTTAATCCCCAAACTTCCCATTCGGGGAATATTGTGCTGATTTGTGGTACATATAAAGGAATCTTTTAAGCATTGTTTTGGCACTTCATTTCCCCTGGTATCATGGCATACACCATTTTATGCATGTCAGTACACTGCAAGGCCCTACAAGCCATCTGACATTACCTTTTTCCTCAATGCACACATTTTAACTACAGTTCCTCACTAATGGTGCAGGTGTCTCCAACAATAACTCAGATTCCAGTATACTAAAGGCCTAATTACGAGTGTGGCTGTCCATACTTGACAAACTCACAGTAGAGGTGCGGTAGCAGATGGGGACCGCTGTACCAGTGTTCCAACCGCCATATTACAAGTACCGCAGTCGGACCGTGAGCAGACCTATGCAGCCGGCACGGATCCCTGATCCCTGGCACGGCAGTCTTGAGGCCGCAATATGCTTAGCAGTGCTGCTGTGGCACCACCAATCATATTAGAAATTTCCTCACTGTGAACCTAACCTCGGCGGTGAGACCTCATCGGAAAGGGTGGTGGTGAGGAAATATTTGCCTCAAGACCATGGGATGCATGTGGGGAGCCCCCTTGTGTGCATGCACCCCCCTTTCCTGCACGGCATGGAGTTCACAGACCATGCAGGGCAAGAACGGGCTTTGATGATCCCAGTATGGTGCCTTTTTGAAAGGCACCGCCATGGGAATGCCAACGGACCGCCCACTAGACTATGAGGAAACTCGTAATCTGGCAGGTGACTGGAGGTTGGGTTTGGCAGGAGCAGGTGCTGGCATGCTGTGAGCTGTTGCATTTTTCATGCAAAGTAAAAGGAAACATATAGCGCTCAGCCTGTGCTGAAAGGTGTCCGGGTTTAGAGACAAATGATTGCCATGTTCATGTTCAGGACTGTCTTATGTTACATTAACAAATCTAAACAAATCAGTATCACCATATGAGTGGAAGTAATAGTGGATCTCTGCACTGAAAAAAAATCAACATGGAATGCTAAATAATGCAAACGACCACTACGTGATCAAAAAGCCACTGTTGGCCAAGTTTTTTAACCTTTCCATACCTAAAAGATCAATTACAGATAAATGTGATTTTCAGTGTCTGGCAGTCTAGCTCCCGCCTACACTGAGAAATAGAGCAAGCTCTCTAGAGGTCTATAAAGATCTTATTAGAAACTTAGATGAGTAATACTTGTTTCAAGGCCTTTTTTAGACACACTAGTATCTTAGCATCTAAAGACTCTGATAATACTTGAAAAATTAACTAAGCACTACAAATTGGTCCTGCCTCTCAGATTGTAAATTCCAAGGTCATTTTAGAAGGTAAACCACTAGTCACTGTCAGCTGAAGTGAACTCCAAGGTTCAGGCGTATCCTTGTTGCTTTAAAGTATTTATGTGCATCTTTTGTACAATTGCTGCTGCACACCTATGGCATTGGTCAAGTTTGAATTCAATCAACTCTGATAGGTAAGTCGGCAGGTGGGAAGGGAGACATACAACACACTTATTTCAGTTTTATGAAAATATGATTGGATTTGTATCTGATAATATTTAATACACACAAATGGTTGTGACCTTTTGTATTAGTCCCCAACTATCATCAAGAAGATACACATACAGATACAAGTCCCTCACTGCTACAACACATCTTATTATAGTTGATCTCCAGCCATCCCTTATACAGTCCTGTGAACAATGGCCTTTGGCTTTCTACGAAGGGTTTTAACCCCAAGAGTCAGGGCTGTCTGTGTGGCAAGCATCTCTAAATCCTTCATTGGAACCGCGGGTACAGCTGTTGAAGAGAAGACCATGAACTTTGTTGAGTGACTGCATGTCTGTTCTATTCAGTCGGCAACTAATTTTGTTTTCCAGCAAAAAACTCCTCAATATACATGTATTTGTATTGTTGACATTTACATAGTGTATGGAATAAAATTAATTACCTACCGGTGCTTTTATATCCAAAGCCAATTGTGCTTTTTATTATGACTCTCAGAAGAGGGAAAGGATGAGCTGGTGTTATCATCATCCAAACTCTTCATCCATAAGTAGCACACAGATCGCTGCTGCAGGTGTTTTAGGGTCACTGAAATATATCAATAGTATTCAAACATGTAACCTTAAGATTAAACACAGACTTCCCTTATAGACCCATGTAATATCCTGTGTGTCCAGCTTCTCTGTATTTCTGCTATCTGGAATGCTGAGAATGAAAGATGCAATATAATGTTGGTGTATGGTGTGGAGTGGAAGCTAGATGTGGGGTGGAAGTTAGGAGATAGGGACAATTGGAGGGAGGATACAGCTGTGAAAGGATCTATCCTCTTCTGGTACTGTAACCTAACATGAAATAAACAAACGTAGCTCCTTCCTGAGTGGTTCCAGACTCTTGGATGAATTTCCTGTTCTCAAACTTCAACAGCACATTAATTCAATCAATTATTTTATTGGGTTTGAACCTGTGATAAGCACATTTTGCAGGGATCTCCTTCAGCAATGGCATTGATTCGATATCTTGCCAGCAACAAAGATCGAAAATAGTTGCAAGGGGATAGTGAGATTTTCCCAATAGGCCAGTTCATGCAAAATGTCAGCAGAGTTGGGGTCAAGTTAATCTAGACAGAAAGCAATGTAGGCCTGGTTCACAAAGGTAACTTACACTTTTGAGTAAGTTTATACTTTTGAGTAAGTTTACTACTTTGTGGTAGTCACAAACTGCACTTTTTTCCTAACGTTATACTTTTGTAGTAATTTACACTTTAGTAGTAAATCCAGGACTACACATGGGCAACCACTGACACTGCAACACCCTTCCATAGAAAATAATGTAGGTAGGAACTTAAAATAAAACCCTAGGAATGTTTTTCTTTTTTTAAATGAAATGAGATTATTTAAAATAATTACAGTTATGAATATATGTAAATGAATGTTAAAATATATACATCAAGTACATTTTATTATTTCAAATACATAAAGCATGTTAATTAATGGTAAGTACTTTCTGTCGGACCATGAATAATTCTAACCGGGAGGACAATAGGTGTTTTTGTGGACGAAGAAGTTGAAACAGTGAAATAGCAGTAGAAGCACAGATGCAGCACAAGTAAGTAATTCAATCTCGTGACATCCATTTATTATTTTAATAGCTGAAGAGAGGGCAGTTGTATATTTGATTAATTTGGTTTATTTCCAAACGATAGGAAGTGTAGTTTCATACGGTTCTCAATTCACAAACCATTTTGTTGTGTAGTTTGAAACCACAAAAAGTGTATTTAGGGTCAATAATTATCAAACCAGATAACCAGATTGAAAATGTGTGGAATTTTTAGACCCTAAATTCAGTTTATGCTGTACTTCAAGGGTTAAGGATGAGCACAAGATTATTCCAAGGGGAAGAAAAGGTGTAAAATTCATGAACAATTCCAATTATTTTCCACACTCGAATTGTGCTATTAAATGTTGTACCTACATTCTCATGGAGCATGTTTAAATTGAGCCCCAAATACCCTAAGTTTCATAAGGAACTGGGGGGGGGGACTTTTCAGCACGTGAAAATATTTATCATATTATTCAATAGAGTAGAATATGTAAATGCATATTTCTGCTGTACTCATTTATGTAAGTCATATGACTACACTTAGGAGTACAAGACGAACTGCATGGGATTGCGTGAATCCTAATAAAAGAGGAAATGCATGCACATTTTCGTGGAAATGTGTAATGCATATATGTTTTACATTTTTGTGAATCAATAGGTGCAAGCACAATCCTACAGGACTGTACAACAGATTCAAGTATGCATCCAAAAACACATTTAGATTGTTGTAACACGATAGAGAACACGAGGGCCAAATTGGATTCTGTAAACGGTTTTGCAATATTAATAAGGCTAACATTTGTATTTATAATTGCTACCACAGTCAAATATCTTTAGCTAGCATTGCATTTGCCGCATTGGTCTTTTCAGTCCGGATCACAAGCACAAATCTCATGGGTTGGCACAACTCCATGACCCAAGATCTCATGACTCAAGATCCTCTTGAAATCGCATTACAAGGTCAACCCTTTCCCATGGCTCGTCCTGCTTTTCCCCACGGTTGAAAGATTTTATTTTTACATGCTGTAATAGTGTCCGAGCTGTATCCGTTTCTATTGCCATGTATTGCAATCAATGTACTGATTAGTTTTATTACAAATAAGGCAAATATGAACAGTTTGATGTTTTGTGTCGTCGCTGGCTAAATAATCTTGCTAAAAAGATTATTAAAATGCTGATTTGATAACACATATAAGGCATTTAAATAAACCAGTAAACTCTAGGCAATTAAAATCAACCTCAAAATGTCAACAAATGCCTAAATAAAAGTAATAGACATTTAAATATGGCGCTCCATTTCCACTTGTGATCCGAAGAAACGTGCTCTCAGTGAACCAGTGAAACACATAAACAGCAAGAGATGGGTTCAACTTTTGAGAATTAGGAACTAGTGAGGTATTATAAAGGACTGTAAAAGAACAAACACTGGAGGACTAAGGGGAAGAGATGCCTTGGGAGGAGCAGAGGTCTACCAGCCATTATCTTCTCTTGAGGACACCTAATTGCAGTGTCTACTTTAGTGCAGCGCATGGTGCCCCCACAATGGGTGCCAAGCCTGGGTGCAGCCTTGTGGGAGCTGGGGGTAGAGTTACATGGTGGCCTGTTGCCATTTCGGCTCTGACGGAACTGAAATACAGCAGACAGGTTAGGCGAGACAGGAGCAGCCTGTAGAGATTGCAATCTTCAGTGTATAATTAAGGCAGGATAACTCTGGAGGTTAGCTTAATGTGATTGTGTAAGAAATTGAGTTGTTAGTTGAAAGGGGTGAGAGTCCCACTCTAGTATTAAACACTGTACTTCTCAGTGTGAACCACAAAAGCTACTAAATAAACCTGCGCTTAACCCTGTGGTAGCTTGGCACAAAAGCAGTCAGGCTTAACTTCGGGGCAATGTGAAAAGTATTTGTGCAGCCTTCAAACAGTTATAAATTGAAAACACAAAACAAGGCCAATCCAAAACCAAGTTAGAAAAATAGATTGAAATTGTATTTTTAAAGCTGACATCAAAACAGCTAATAATCCAATAAGTAGAACCAGAGTTATACATTTTTTAAGTTTCAGATGAAAATAGTGCCAAAAAGCACAAATCGCCACTTGCGATTATCTAGTTGTACTAATCCAGGTCAATGTCAGAAGTTCTGGCCAACTGTGATGGAGCGCAGGTCCGATACGAAAACCAGGTTTTTCCTGGTGAAGAGTTTACTTTCTCAAAGTCCAAGTCTACGTGCGGAATCTGAGCTAGAGCTTTGTGTTGGCGGGGTCTGCGAGGAGATCATTGTAGGCGTAAGAAGCAGAGAGACACGGGCGGTCGCTGTGTACCAAGAAGAACAGTTTTCATTTGAACTTCGCTTTGGTGGGAGATGCACCAATGACTGCTGACGCAAGGAGCATGCTCGCAGTTATGGGGAGCACCAAAAGCTCTGGATTTTCACTTGTAGCTCAGATTTAATGGAGGGGGAGTACACTCTAATACCAGCGAAGGGTCCAGGACCTGGGGGCACCTCTTGTGATCATGACTTTCTCCAGCAGAGGCCATCAGCACAGCTTACGCAGACAGAGGCGGTTCTGGTTAGTTGAGCAGTTGCAGGGAGGCATCTGGGGGTTTGTTGTGTCTTTGTAGCTCAAACAGGAGATCAGTCAACTGACCCTTGAAGCCACTTCTGGGGATCCTGAGTTCAAGGCAAGCAGGCCAGGTCATCCTTCTTTAGACAGCAGGGCAGTCCTTCTTCTGAAACTTCCATGGGTCCAGGAGTATTCTGATGAAAGGTTATGAAGGTGCCATCTTTATACCAGGTGCCAGCCTGTGTGTGGGGTTCCTTCTCTTTGTCTGTCCCTAAACTGGTCCTGGTCAGTTCTGGTCCTTCATCTGAGCTTGGCATCAAACTGCCTAAGGTGACAAAGATAGGCAGGCCTAGGTGTGAACTGCATTTGTCAGTGGCAGGTCAGACAGCCTTAGAAGTCAGAAAGGAGGTGGGCATAGCCCTCAGGCTACCCTTTAAAGATCAGTGTCAGGCCATCCTGTTCAGGAGCGGAACATCCTGCATCACTTTGCAAAGGGAGTCAAATTCATGTCACTCAAACAGTCTTGTGCCAGGGAAATCATGGGGATGTGTATCAGTTTAATTACATGAGAAACAATAATTGGCAAACCCGGTAGATCTAGTTTTCCTTTAGAGACCAACAGCAGTGCAGGCAGATATGCATGCATGGAGAACACACACAGAGGCCACAAATGCGCATATAAAATAAACATACTATGAGCATAATAGGGGCACCTCTTTCCGGTGTGTGCATGTGGGACCTTTTGTGTTGTCTGTTTCCTGCTTTAACACACTCCTGTGACTGAAACAATGGTGTTACATAGATGTGCTAGTGTGGAATTAGTGCATGCCCTAGCTCTCTCTCTGACTTCCATTGCTAAGTTACACTGATATATGTTATACCAGGCAAGACGTAAGATTGTTTAATTAAATATCACATTAATTGTGAATTATTCAATATGTGATACACGTGCTTAGACCCTTCAGATTCAACTAGAAATTATTTTTAAAAACTCCTTTACTTTGGGGAGAGGACCCAAACATCCAAATCCCAGTTAGTGTAAAGTGCAAATAGGGTACAGTTCATTCTATTTGTACAAATTGTACACGATTATTCCCTGAATAGTCACATTTTATACCTGTTTTAGATGGTTTGGGGCTAATTCTCTTAAGTATGTAAGAATAAGTCAAAGAGTAGTAGGGAAGCACTCTTTTACATACTCAGAAATGGCTTTGGGAGTCGGGTCTGAAAAGTGTAAAATGAACAAAAAGTTAAAATGCTGCTGTCCAAAAATGGCATACACATGTTTACAAAAGTATAGATAGAATATAAACCTTCACAACAATACATTTAATACAATTAAAGTTGAGGTTGACATACCTGCCCGGGCACTAATGTGGACTACATTTAAGATGATTGTGCATATGTGCACAAGGAAAATGCTGTTGCTCACTTTGAATTGTATAGAGTCAGTGGTTGAAGTGGGCTGACCTATTGCACCATGCGGTACGCGCTTGTGGACGAAAGCAAAATGTGAATGACACTGGAAGATACCAGTGAATAAAGAGGACTCGCTTAAAACCCATATTGTTGTGCAATATACCTTGCATATTATATGTGTATTGTGTATAAAAAAAAATAAAAAACGACTTAAAACATGCATTATAATTATTTGTGTTATCATATTATTTGTTTGTCAATATGTTACATACCTTCCAATAGACATGCCGTCAAGTGAGATGTAAACAAATCAATACCAATAATAAACAAGCATTTGCAATGCAATAGGTCTCTCATTTGCGAGAGTTTAATCTATTGGCATTGTAAATGACAATGCCTTTTATTTACGTTTTAAAAACCGACACATAAATAAAAGGCATTGCTATTTACAATGCCAATGGCTCAAACTCTAACAACTGCGAGACCTATTGCATTGTAAATGCTTGTTGTTTTTTGCAGTACATCCGGTTGTTGTGCAGTGCACCATGAGCTAGGATTTTGTTTAATGGCCAGTACTCACAAACTATCACCATCACTAGAGGCACCCGTCAGGGCTGTCCCCTATCCCCACTTATTTAGTATCACAGATAAACCGAATACAGAAAACAAGCCCCTTATAACGCTCGCTGTGTCAAATATTGGAGCTGTTTTGAGCTACTGCAGTGCTCCTTGCTAGAACTGTATGTTTTGTGGCCTGTATATTCCTAGTTATCTGAGCAATATTTTTCAATGTTCTGTGTCTAAAGAAGCAAGTAAATAAATGTGACAGTTTGGAAGTTATGGCTACAAATAGAATGTAGTACATATCAGACTGAACCTCCAACGCCCCTATTATGTGTGAATTTCTGGAAAGGGAACATCTGGCCTTTACATATATCGATTCCAAGAAAAGGATCATATAGTGCATAGCACAATGGTCACAGCAGCCAGAAAGACCCATCTCTCAAATATGCTGTTCAGTTAATCATGTACTGTACATCACATAACTGTTTCGCCTTGGGTACACTTCTGGGTGCTATGAAACACAAATGTGGTGGTTTATGCATCATAGTACGTGATTTGTGGAGGAGAAGGTATCTGGCTGTCTCCAGCAGTCTGCCATGGCTCAGTTGGACATTAGAAAACTGAACCCTTAAGAGGAATGCCTCCTTGATAGAAAGGATGAGGGTCAAATGTGCATCAAGCTCACACAGAAACGGTGCACAGCTGGGCGCCGACCATTAGTGAGGTGATAAACCAATATAGTGTTCAGGTTTAGGGTGGTGAACGGTTCCTAGCCAATAAATGTTATTTGAGTTATTAACTCGGCAGTGCTCTCGCCTGGGAGAGAGACTTCCAGGGCCCAGCACCCTGGAACCGAAGGCCCTCAAGTAACTTTCATTAGCAGGCAGTCTGTGCCCCCCCATTGTCGGAATGCAGTCTGTGGCCAGATTCTACAGGCACCACATGCACGTGCACTGTGCTCATCAGTCGCAGACCCCCTGTGCTCTGGAAGTACAACGCTTGACAAAATTAAACACACACTTATCTTTGACTGTTCAATCATTATTACAGTAAAAAATGGAGCTTTCTCAGATTTCATTTTGTTCGTCCTTTTTTTTTTTTGCATTAAATGCCGTATTCTTTGGGCTTCCTCGAAATGCCACTGTTTTTAACATATATGCATTGTGCTTATCATTCAGCGCGTTTAATTTATAGCACCCGTAATGAGATAAACAGGTGCTATTTTCACTCTTTTTCAGCAAAGAGGTAGAAGAGGTAAGGAAAAAAGTCAGGTAACCTGAAGTGAAGCCGTGCACTGCATGCATACAGTGATCGTGTACCACCGTAACTTTGAGCCATCCCTTTAAGTTGCGACTGAGCTCGTGGACCCACCGACCAGTAAAACCTATCTTTCCGGAACTATAATGAACACAGATGCCACTAACATTTAGCATTCTGCCTTTTCAAACCAGTAAACACCAATAGTTGCTATCCCGAAAAACGACAAATAATGGCTGTGTTCAAGACCCCAGGCTCCTTTAAGAACATAGGATTATGCTGTTTTAAAAGGGTAAATATCCGAATATTCACATTAACAGGGGACACGCTTGTTACCTACTTCTTCACATGAACAGCTTGCATGATACTTAACCCTCAAACATCCACTGGCAGTTGGTAACTTGAAAAGCCTGCGAGTGGTGCGCGCCCCACAGCGAGACATGTGGTTTCAATTATCACGCCCGTGTCTGGGCACGATAATTGAAACCACATGGCGGCGGTGCGGGTAACCGACACAAATAGGCCATGGGCAGAGCAATGCGCCCGCCTTTGGCCAATTGCGTGCTGTCTTTGTTAAAAAGACGCACGCAAAGGCCAATAGCGTGGGGCAAAACGAAAAGCACATGCATGAGCGTGTGTGATTCCTAGGTTAGTTTTGAAACCCCCTACAAGAAGTCTCTCGCTGCGCGAGCAATGCTGCGCACTGCAACGCTAGGCGCGAGACGTAAAAAGCTCTGGAATAATAAATGTTAACGTAAGGTGATGAGGCAAGCAGTTCATAAACTCTATTTCCTGTTTGTTCGCTCTTTATGTTGAACTTATTTTTTCATTGTACATTTTATTCTGGGTATTTTTATTGTACAATCCTCGTCGAAAGAGCACTGGAGCACTTAGCAGAGATTGTGTTAGAGACACAAATAACATGAAGTGAACAATAGATTAGGGAATGAAAGAGGAACATTGGAATAAAACAGATCGAGGATGGGGTGGGCAGTGGATCTGAAGAGGTGGAAGGTTAGACAAGAAAATGCTTTTTGAAGACTTTGTGTTCAGTCTGAAGGCATCAGGGCTGGAGTTCCAAAGCCTAGGGGCCAGGTAGGAGGAGGCATGGTTAGTGATTTTACTTTTCCTTAATTTAGGGGTTTTGAGAAGTAAGCTGATTTATCCTCTTGTGCATTTTTTGTTGCCAGTTATGTGATGTTTGTCTGTGAGATAAGATGGAAGAATGGCGTAGATGAGCATGTGGCTAATGTAAGCAATTTTCAAGTTCATTCAGGTTTCTTGAGGCAGCTACTGTACGTTTTTGAGAATAGGGTAATATAGTGTGTCTTTTTCACATTAGAGTTTAGACAGGCTGCTACATGTGGGGATGCTTTGAGAAGTGCAGTTGATGAGTTCAGTAATCCAGAACAAGAGTGTTGCCTCCATCAATGTGTGAAAGGACAAGAGATTGAAAGACATTTCAGAAATATGCTGCAGGACTACAGGATTTAATTTTCTATCAGAGGTATAGTTGGTATGCTACTGATTTGGTTACCTTATTGATGTGTTCGGTTGGGATACGGTTGAAATACATGATAAAACCAAAAGACTTTTCTGATGGTACTAGATGTGGTGCGATGCCCACTGGGGAGAAGCAGTCAAGTTCTGTAGGGATCCTTCCTGAACCTGACCCTCTTCATCGCATACATGATCCCTCTAGCCAGCATCATCCGCTCTCATGACATAAATGTCCTCCCTAACGCTGTCAATATGCAAGTCCTTCTCTTTCGCTCGGACAAGACGCCCAGTACCCGGATCAAGTTTAATGCATGATTCACTGAAATTGTCTACTTGGTGAAAACCAACTGTATAAAGCTGAACCCCAACAAGACTGAAATCATGATCTTTGGGAACAGCACATCACCATGGAACTCCACCTGGTGGTTTATAGAACTAGATCCAACACCCACCACCAGTGTTCGCTATAGGGTGCACTCATGCACCCGCACGCACCCGATCTTTCCCCAGTGTGCACGTCACTTCCATGCCACTGCCTGTATCGGCAACAGTATAAAACCGTTCATCAGAGCTGTATTTAAAAACATAAGGAAGGTGAAAAAACTGTCATTCTCTACAGCAGAGCAGCACATTCATTGGCATCCCGTGAAGAGGAGCAGATTAATAAAGAGAGATCTTCTGATCCGTTCCTGTCTTAAGTATCAGCAATAATATTTTCTCTGAATCATCAAGGTACGTCTCATTAAGACAGTTGCTCACATACATTGCCAACAGTCTAGTAGCTAATAAAACTGTAAAAGCTCTATAGCTTTCGGGTGTTAATCCATATCCATCTGGTGTATTAACCATGCTGATAATAGCAAAATCCCACATCAATCAATTAAGTGGGATTTGTAAAGCGCAACTTATCACTCGTTAGGGTATGCAGGCACTGGGATTCAAGGTGCTCGGATGTCCTCAGTTGAACAGCCAGGTCTTGAGTCCCCTTTTGACCTCCTGAAGAGAGGGTGAGGTCCATAGATGGCGGGTAGGCTGTTCCAGGATTTTGAAGCGAAGTAGCAGAATGAGTGTCCTCCACATGTCTTAGATAATGCAGTGGGCGCCCCAAGAAATTCTACATATGTTTCCATGATGCATTGAGTCCCAGACTCATCATGAAATCCTGCATCTGTTCTGGGGTGATACCGGGGTGCTGACTAAAGATTTTCTGTAAAACCCTTATAAAACATAATTGATATCCTGGTGTGTGTGCAACACTTAGGTGCTGCTTTTTTACGGTTGGGGTAAATTTGGGCTGCTACTCTCTATTCACATATCAGACTAGATTGCAACTGGCCTTAACACCTTCACTGTGTTACTTCATGCCATGTGTGCTAAAATTATATTTCCTAACTGCATGATTAATGCCAAATAACCTTGATGTCCACCACTGTATTATTCAGATTTGTATGTGACACTATGGTCTTACCTAGTTTACCCATCTCCGGCTCTAGAGAATATATGACATTACAACGCATGCAATTACAACACATGCTTTTACAACGAAGTCTTTACATTGCAACTAAAATTACATTGCATGATTTTACAACGCATGCCGTTACAACGCATTTTTAAAAACTACCATTACAACTCATTCCATTACACCACATACCATTACAACGCATAATACTGTTAGGGTAAGTGTTGGATAGTGTAGGGGTAAAAATTACTATTCCCACTCCAGTGAGTGCAACAGTAGGGTAAGTGCTGGATAGTGTAGGTGTAAACATTGCTAAGTGTTGGATAGTGTAGGGGTAAAAAGGACTATTTCCACTCCAGTGAGTGCAACAGTAGGGAAAGTGTTGGATTGTGTAGGGGAAAAGATTACTATTCCTATGTACCCCAAAACCTATATGTACTCACCCTAATACTAAAAAAATCTCAATTTACTTACCTTATAATGTGTTGTAATGGCATGTGTTGTAATGGTATGCGTTGTAATGGCAGATGTGTTGTAGTGACATGTATTGTAATGGCATGCATTGTAATGGCATGCGACGTAAAGGCAGTTGCGTTGTAAAAATTGATTTGTAAAGGTAGGTAGTTGTAATGACTGCGTTGTAATGGAGGAATCCTGCTCTAGATCCTCATCTTTCTCGTTCAACATGATGTTTATAAACACTTCCTCTTATGACGAGCTGCACTGCTTAATCCATTATGGGTTTGCTAGTCACTGACCCTTCATTTTGTATTAAAATGTAGATGAGCGCCTTCCAGATTGCATTTTCAAATGCGCACTCTTCAAGTGCCAGATTCATTCTCAAGTTGTCATGCCAGTATTAGAGTTGTATCATCTCTCCACTTCTTCACTACCAGCAAATGGAAATGATCAGACAAGGACTTAACAAGAAATTTTTAATTTGTAATTGCACAAAAACAGTCCATCCTCCTAATTACAAAATCTGTCCTACCAAAGGAGTCATGTTGAGTGGAATCACATAAGTATCCTCTTTCCGACCTGTGGTTGTCCAGCATGATACCATCAAATACAGCTGGTGCACAAAATACTATAATTTTTTGGAGATAACCCCCAACACTCCTTCTAATAGTCCTCGAACCATCTATGGTGTTATGTTGGATAAAGTTAAAGTGATCTGTATTACAAATCCTGAGGTATGTAACTGTATCTATTTTAGGTACAAAGCTTTGTAAACAATGGACCTACATAGTATTGTACCAGCCACTGCAGTGTATCTGCAATTGGTACATGTAAAACATTTAACAGTTTGCATTTGGAAGTCAAACACTGCTACAATTGTATCCCTCTCGTCTAAGAAGAGAAGGATACATAGCTTAATTTCCTGAGCAACTTAACATGTTCCTCCTTAGTAACATTGCTTACTTACCACATCTCAAATATACAGTCACATTATTTGCTTTGTGACCACCCTATTGTTGTCCTGGATGGTCCAAGTAAATATTATGCATTCAGCCACATCCCCCTGCCATTAGAATCTTAGAAATCTATGCCATTATGAGCCTGACAACCAACCCTTACACTCCATCAGAGGCCCATCATGTCAACCTGCATTTCAACCAAACAAACACTGCCTCTCCAGTTCAGCACACTAGGGCCCGACCATTGTTATAGCAATAGAAGTTCACTAGGACTGTAGAACACTTCTTCTTTACCCTCGCCCTGTAAACTCTCAGTGCCACCGGAACCTCATTGAGGGCCAGATTCATAAACCCATTTATGGTTGTAAACCTATGTTTATGGCCCTAAATAACTCAATGTCTGCCTCCTGACTGCTTTCCAGATAATGATAACTGGCACACACAAATGGTTTTACTACTGTGTAACTCTCTGCCACAAGTCTGTAGAATTGGACAACAGTGAGGGCATGTCACACCACTAGGGCACAGCAGTTGCATGAGCAGATGGAGAGCTGTAAGGGCGAGCATGGTTGTGGTGCTGAAAACACCCCACCACTGATATTCTGAATTGCAGCTCCACCGTGCATGCTGTGCTCCACTCATGAAGACATCTCCCTTCTCCAGAACAGCTGCACTCGTTCATTGATTGCTATGATATCATTCTTGTTTCATCACTGAACGCCAAGCACCAGAGGCTCACTAAGTTCAAAAGAGTCAGGTTTGGTCTCCACCTGTAGCTCCAGGAACTGGTACAAATTAACCTCACAAGGCTGTTACAGTCAGTGGTGAAATGAAAGTTGAGGGAGCCCCCGCACCGCAGGGGCCTTTGGTCCACCACTGATTACAGTTCCTTCGGGCGTAGCTCAATTCATAGCATAGGATAATGGACCTGTCATCAGGAGGTATTCCTTATGTAATCATTGCCAAAATCAGCAAATACATGCATTGTTTTACTTTGAAGGCAGTACATGGCTTATCTAACAGTAAAGGACCAGGGAATGCCATAAGTATATTCCTATCAGCAATATTTCCTGGATTTATTTTAACAACTATCCCAAAGATAAACTTTAGAGGTAACAAACCTAGCGATTACTTAAAATGCATTTGCAATGCCTTGTAAAGGAGAGGACACACAATGTCTACAATTCGTCTCTTATCCCATGTATAATTAGTTTTTTTAAAGTTTTATGAGTTTTAGCTTACTAAAAATAAAGATCCACAGGAAATGTGTTCATTTTTTAATACTGTAAATAAAGCTAATGTTTATTATACTTCTCATGTCCTACTTTTATTGATTCTGTTTCACTAGTAATAATTAAATCTGGCACAATTAAAAATCTGAACATTTATCTGTATTTTGCTTTTGTTTCAGGTTATGCAGGACAAGATAATTTGTCTTCCAAAAAGAGTACACCCAGCACAGAACCATACGTCTGTTGTCAATTCATCAAGTGCCATTTCCAGTGCTGCACAGCTTCCACAAATCAAGCCATCCACCACACCTGCCACTGTGGAAATGAGGGGGCTGAAGACCGATCTGGACCTGCAGCAATACAGCTTTATAAATCAAATGTGCTATGAGCGTGCCCTGCATTGGTATGCAAAATATTTCCCCTATCTTGTCCTTATCCATACATTGGTTTTCATGCTTTGCAGTAATTTCTGGTTCAAATTCCCAGGATCGAGCTCAAAAATTGAGCACTTCATTTCAATACTGGGGAAATGTTTTGACTCTCCATGGACAACAAGAGCTTTATCTGAGGTATCTGGTGAGGACCCAGAAGAAAAAGACAACAGGAAAAATAATTTGAGCAAAGCCAATGCAAACTTATCTATGGTCGAAGGCACATTGGTGAAAACCCAGTCATTAAAGTCAATACCTGAAAAGTTTGTGGTTGATAAGGCAACAGCTGGTGCTCTTGATAAGAAGGAGGGTGAGCAAGCAAAGGCTTTGTTTGAGAAGGTGAAAAAATTCAGACTGCATGTTGAAGAAGGGGATCTACTATATGCCATGTATGTTCGCCAAACTATACTTAAGGTTATAAAATTTCTCATAATTATTGGATACAACAGTGCACTGGTGTCAGAGGTGCAGTTTACTGTGGACTGTAATGTTGATATACAAGATATGACCGGATATAAGAATTTTTCCTGCAATCATACCATGGCGCATTTGTTTTCAAAACTTTCCTTCTGCTATTTATGCTTTGTTAGTGTCTATGGCTTAACATGCCTTTATACCTTATACTGGCTCTTCTATCGATCTCTCAAAGAATATTCTTTTGAATATGTTCGCCAAGAGTCAGGAATTGATGATATTCCAGATGTCAAAAATGACTTTGCATTCATGTTTCATATGATTGATCAGTATGATCCCTTATATTCCAAACGGTTTGCAGTATTCCTGTCAGAAGTAAGTGAAAACAAGTTGAAGCAATTGAATCTAAACAATGAATGGACCCCTGAAAAGTTGAGACAGAGACTACAGACAAATTCCAACAACCGCCTGGAGATGCAGCTGTTCATGCTGTCTGGACTTCCAGACACTGTGTTTGAAATTACAGAACTTCAATCTTTAAAGCTTGAAATCATTAATAATGTAATGATACCAGCCACAATCGCTCAACTTGACAATCTGCAGGAGCTCTCTTTGTACCAGTGCTCTGTAAAAATCCACACTGCAGCTTTGGCATTCCTGAAAGAAAACCTGAAGATCTTAAGAGTCAAGTTTGATGACATCAGAGAACTTCCCCTGTGGATGTATGGGCTAAGAAATCTGGAAGAGTTGTACCTTATTGGCTCATTAAGTCACGATATTTCAAAAAACATTACACTTGAGTCTTTTCGTGAGCTGAAAAGCCTAAAGATTTTGTATATCAAAAGCAACTTATCAAAAGTCCCTCAACCCATTGTGGATGTTTCCAGTCACCTACAAAAGCTTTCTATACATAATGATGGCACCAAATTAGTGATGCTGAACAACTTGAAGAAAATGATAAACTTAACTGAGCTAGATCTGGTTCACTGTGATTTGGAGCGCATACCTCATGCTGTCTTCAGCCTTCTTACTCTCCAGGAACTGGATTTGAAAGAAAATAATCTCAAATCAATTGAAGAAATACTAAGTTTTCAACATTTGCGAAAACTAACCATTCTGAAGTTGTGGTACAATAGCATAACCTACATCCCTGAGCATATTAAAAAACTGAGCTGCTTGGAACGATTATATTTTAGTCACAATAAAATAGAAGTTCTTCCCTCTCACCTCTTCCTATGCAACAAACTAAGATACCTGGATTTGTCTTATAATGACATTCGATTCATTCCACCAGAAATAGGTGTACTCCAAAGTTTGCAGTATTTTTCCATAGCGTGTAACAAAGTGGAAAGCGTGCCAGATGAACTCTATTTTTGTAAGAAACTAAAAACTTTGAAACTAGGAAAAAATAACTTGTGCTCACTGTCACCCAAAATCAGTAACTTGGTGTTCCTTTCCTACTTGGACATTAAAGGTAATCATTTTGAAAGTCTTCCACCTGAACTTGGAGTATGTAAGGCTCTAAAGCGAAATGGACTGATAGTGGAGGACACTTTGTTTGAAACCTTGCCTTGTGAAGTCCGCGAGTACATGAAATCAGAGTAGTGATGGACTCTTCAAGTGCAGATTACTAACTTTGTGTTTGCTAAATAAAAATAATGTACTGTAATAAGAATTTGAAAAAAAGTAAACTGAAAATCCAATAGGAATGCCCCACAGGGTGTTTATATTTACAAAGGTTAATTGCTTGCTGGCAAGTCACTATCTCAAATGTTTTAAAATAGGTGTAACACTTTGGGGCCAAAGGCACTGAACCAACAAACATCTCCTGATTACCATTTGAGGAGTACAGGAAAGTGACATTGTCTGGACTAGTAGCAAAAGGTAAAGTGTTGAGCTGTGATTGGTGGGAAAGATGAGGTGGGACTAAAGAGGATGTTGAGAGTGAAAGACTATGTGAGTCAAAAGAGATTACACTTTAGATGTCTTCAAACTCATCGGGGGACATATGAAACAGTTTGCTTCAGAGAGTAGTTAGACGAGATGTGGACTAAAAATTGTGAAGATTGTTGCAAAAGCAGTGAGATA
Organism: Triturus cristatus; assembly: GCF_964204655.1. Taxonomy (NCBI): domain Eukaryota; kingdom Metazoa; phylum Chordata; class Amphibia; order Caudata; family Salamandridae; genus Triturus; species Triturus cristatus. The sequence goes on from NC_140586.1 coordinate 531,603,111, forward strand.
CATACACTGTTACTATCCCCTGATTTCAATCTATGGCTGGGAAAATTCTATACCTTGGTCATTCCGTTATTACTTCCGTGAACCAGCTGTTCACAAATCCGTTGGAAACACAATTTTATCTGAGACTTTATGTCTAGATTTTTTATAAAGAGTATAAGTTATGATTGCTAATATAAGGCATTACTACTTTCATTTAATTGAAACACTGGGGTACCAGACATATTTTCTAAAACGCATCACGGTTTATATTTTTTTGTTTTGACACAACACTGTGTCGGTAATAACAAAATAGACAAAGGATTACATTTATTTATAAGACATTTTTACTTCTATTTTTTTACAATAGACATTTATCTATTTCTTATTCTGACACTGATCTAAACGTAGGTTGCTTACCACTGATAAAATTAGAACATATTATATACTTCATCCCTATTTTGTTTATGTTTCTCTGGGAAATTTTAATGCCATGGTATCTTTTATATTCTATGGGCATTATTTGTGTAAAAGGTGCAGGGTCTTCCATTACAGCAAATGTTTTCTGTAGTCATATGTGAAGATGTGAAGGTTGTGCAAGATAGACATAGGATGCTGTGATAAATATGAAGGTTCCAAGTAGAAGAAGATTGATTAGTCAAAGTTGCAATGTCAGCATTTGTGGTAAAATAAGCATAGAATAAATTAAGAACGTTATTTTTTTTATTGGTATTTATTTGAAATAAACATTATGATACAATCACTCTCCCTCCAAGACTGCATAAGTTGTAATACAAGTTTCAATGTTGAGTGGATATTCCATTAGGTGCTTGGTAAAGTAGATATTATTAGTTTCACCGTGCCAAATTCTATTGGTAGTGCCCTTTTCAGTGAAAACATGCTGCCTAACTCTCATATTGTGTCACACCCTCTAGTCTGGCCTAATCGGCGTTCTCAAAGTTTTCAGGGAAACTCAAGCTTTTATCTCCTTCTATTATAAGGATCTTCATGTTGCTGTGAATTTATTAAATATGTAGTATTGGTTACCAATGGCATTGTATGAAGGCACCATTGCAGATCTTCTCCAGCCCATATTATATATTGTTGCTGCCATTAGGATGTAGGTCATTAAAATCATGTCCTTTTTAGATCTGTTCCGTATCCTCAGATTCCATGAGACCAGCAATATATACTGAGGATCCTAACCTATCCTACTAAAACCACCTGGGCCCTTTCAGTGTTTTGATGGCATCTTTGCCTCATCTTGATTGAACTGGAGTTATAGCCAGTCTACGTCAGTCTTAGGATTTCTTGTTTTCAAGTACTCATTTTGGTCAGGTAATTTACACATCCTCACACATTACAGTATTTGTTAGAACCTTGGTAATTTCCTTTTCTAATCTCCCTCTTGCCTTACCAGCTTGGCATTCTTATTGTTTAACTTTCTAATGTATTATACAATTGGACAAGCCAATATTGTATTTGCCTTATTAGACGTCTCATTATGTTTCTAATCAATCGCAATATTTCCATTTTGCAGTGTCCTTATAGATTTGTGTCAGGCGTACCTGTTGATTGAGTGTCCTGCTGCTTTTGCTCTCAGCAGTGACTTGAAGGTACTATAGATTGTCCCCCATGTATCTGCTTAGAGCCTTTGGTCAAATAAAATCCTTCATTTGATCTAATAGCTCTTTCTTGTATGTCACACTTATTGGTCATCAAATCTCCCGAGACCTTGGGATTTCAAATCCACTTGAGCCTCCAAAATTGCTAGTTCTTAAACTGTTATTTTTATGCTCCCTATGTGCTTTTTTGTAAAATGCCACCGGCTCTCAATAGAAAGCAGGAAGTTTGTTCTGCTCTTTTCTGAGCACTTCTTTAATGAGATGTCCAATAGTAACTTAAAATCACCAGCATAACTTTATCCTTTTTTAAATGATGCTCTTTTGAGTAAAGTAAGCGTACAAAGTGATATTTCTGGGTGTTCAGGTTCACGTACGTCTGAGTCTTAGAGGTATACCGCCAACTTTACCCTTGGTGGTTTGTCTTCAAATCTGGGTGAAGAAATTAGAAGTCTTTATGTAGTATGTGATGTATATTGCCATTTCTTTTCAAACCTTGAAGTGGAAATGCCACCAGCATTTTGTGTGAATATTGAATGGCCCACAATTAAAAATTCAGTCTCATTTTATTTTTTCCACTGTAACTTTGGTTATCCAGCATTAACACCTGAAAGTTGATGCTTGGTAGACACTTTCTCCCTTCTTGCTATTCATGTATATTTCAAGTGGAAGAGAGGCGTGTGTTACTCTGTTACATTGTGGTGGATGCATTCCTATACATCCACATAAGGTAGCAAAGTAGCATTACCTTCATTCCACTTGAAATGAGTATCCCTCCTCCTGCTTAGTTCATTCTGTGTATTTCAACTTTTCTGTGTTTAGCAACCAAAGCAAGGGTTTTATAGCGATCACAATGCTCATTTAGTACTTGCAACAGACTGCCACCCTTAATAAACACTAGCTTAGCTTCTCTGCTTCGTGTATTTTCACGGCTCTGCATCCCATGGAGTTCAGAGGTTTTACAGATTTATATTTCTTAACCAAAATCTTTTTTTTGGCCCTGGATGCCAGTTTTTTTTAAGACAGTGGATTCTTGTCTGGGCTTTCCAAGATCCAGTGGTTAACTGACTTTTAGGTTCTTTAAGCCTTTTGCGAAAATATCAGAATGCAGACCAGTGGCATTGTCTATAATTTCTTCTTGGGAATTGCCTTTAATCTGGTATGCCTTATTGAAATTCCCTTTTAATATTCTAGAGAAGTTTGTAATGTATTGTCTTCTGCAGTTTATTTTTGGTCTCTTTTTTTTAACCAGGATGGTACTTCTTAAAGTTTCTTGCAGTAGTGGGGTTATGTGACCAAAGCCCATATCTTTACTAAGGTTGCTACTATTTTTCCCCAAGAGCTGGACATTGTTTTTTAATGATCATTTTTAGTCTCTACATTAATCTTTCACTCAGATGCAGGAAACAAATAGAAGCTACCCTTAATCAGTGCACACATTTTGTCATCTCTAGTTCTTATGACTTGGCAGGGCTGTCCATTCAATAACCGTGCAGGGTAGGTGTACTGGTGGATTGGTGACCATATGGCTAAAATCTAAGGGACACCCTTAAAGGAAATTTGCAATGGTGCCATATGTAATGCCTTACAACTTGTTCCAACACTATATGTTATTAGTGTGGAGGTACAAAAATCTGCAACATTGTGCCATCTGTTTTGTATCCAGTGGCTGAATGACTGCTCTTGCAAGTAGAGCAACACACAGGTAGAGCAGCACACTGACTGTTTGCTCAGTCATTTCTTGAAATATATTCGTGCAGTAGGCATTGTTAAGACATTGAATTATCTGGTGGTAATTTTCTGGTTACTTAGCAGAGATTTGTAGTATTAGCAATCTAACTCTTCCTTTCTCGACCCATGTGGCCCCTTCTCTTGGGTTCCATTGGCAGTTTTCGACTTTGACCAGAACTGCATAAAGTTGGCATAATTGATCTCTGTCAGACACTGCAAATATTCACTCAGGAAAGGATGCGGTCAATGCCAAGAAGACGTTTACTTAAAAATGAAAAATATATTTTGGAACAATTGGTGGTGCTACAGTGAAGCCTCACTGCAATTAGTAAAGATTGTGAGGAGGAAGAGTAGTCCTTAAGTAATCAAATCACTGCAAAATGTATTAGACCACTAAATAGAACAAACTTTAGCAGAATAGACGATCAATGTATAACTTTGCTGGTGTGAAAATACAGACATGAGGAGTAAGGGAACCCTATTGAACAGACTAATTTAAAAGAACAGTGGATGAAGCTGTCAAGATGCAGAGTTTAGTTCTTGTGTTAATATTGTCTCTCCTGTTGAAAATCGTTTTCAGCTCAGTATCTCTTTATATTACTATTTTTCAGAAAATGGAAACATATGAAAATACTTTACAAAGTGCTACTTTCTATTGAGAAATCCTTCCTGTAGCTTTAATGTCCTTTGTATAAAATCCGCCTGTAGTTTAAAAAATAAATGAAAACAAGATGTGTGGCATTCAGTAGTAGGGCGATTCATTTTCCTTCATAAACCTACTGTGAAGACCAGCTTCTATATGAGGATTCTTATGAACACAACTGTAAACAGTTAATCAGTGTGATGATTTTATCTGTTGGTCTCAGGTACACAGCTGTCCTATAAGGCCACAAACCTGTGCTTCACCCATGCCTGGTTGGATGCATCATTCATTGTACTGTGTGTAATGCAAACCTTGCATGCCTCTCATGTTTCCATTGTACAGCCTATCATTTAAAAAAAAAATATTGGGAGCAATTTCGAACAAACATTATGAAACAAAGATTGATTGGAAGGGAAGACGCACACCTACCTACACTTTTAAAAATAATGATTAGAAAGGTCATCATTTTGATTTTCAAGGCAAGCTTCAACCAAAGATAACATATAAAATTGATCCAATACTGATCATAAAGAGAATGAAACGATTCGACAACAAACGAGCTGTTGAAACAAATGCTACTCATATGAATGTTATAATATTGGTATGGAAGTAATCTTTCTGTTTGAAGCATTGATAAATGCAAATGACAGTGCTTATAAAAAGTGTTTAGATGTAGCGTATCAGAGTATTGAAGATTATTTATAAGAAGATGTTATTAGACAGGTTCATTTCGCACATCAGTATTTATTTTGGAAAGGTTGCATATATGGCATTTAAAGCCTTGTATTTATTCCTTATGTATTTACCATAGATTGATACCTACGTATATAAATGTCCACGTGTATCTCATCATATCTGCTTGCAATCCGCAGTATGAGAACTTTCAGTGACCTGTTCAGTAGAATTTGGGATCAATTGATTGTGTACTGGAATATGCTACTGACTGGTTTACAAAATAGTTCAAGGTAATAGAGTATTACACTATAATAGCATTAAATAATATGCATATGCACCAACTAATTGATATTGCCTTAAAGTCACAGAACATTGTATTCGCTGGAACATAAATATCTAATCAACATTAAACACATCCAAGCAAATTGTTTTCCTCTCGCGCCATGTTTATGATTTTATCGAAGTGTTTATTGTTGCAGCTGGTGGAATCTGCATCTTTTTCTGGAAATATCCCAATTTTCACCAAGTTGCTTTTGCATGAAATGGTTTGCATCCATTCGGAAGTCATATTTACTGTGACGTGTGATGATGTCTGATGGAAAATACCAGATGTCGTTTACTACAACTGTAAGTCAAAGTCCAGCGTTAAAAATATTCCTCTTTTTTTTGTACATGTCTTTGTTATTTAGCAGATGCCATACACATACAGTATTACCACTGTAAAAAAAAGTACCCATATCTGTACAAGACCAAAAGTAGCCTTCCAGAGTGCATTTCACCAGTGTTGCTGTATTGTCCCACAGCGTTGCACCTCCAACCAGTGGGAGCAGTTTAGAGAGGTAGAAAATCGCTTACCTGCAGTTATTAATATGGAAAAATACTTTCCTATATTTATTTATTTATTTGTCTAATACCTGTGTTCGTCTGTCTGTTTTGTATGAAAACAAGCATATACATACGGTCCTTTTAGTTTTATTTCTTTGGGAAACAATAAATTAAATATGCTTTTTGTATTAAAATCCTGCTGTATGTTCGCATTTAAAAAAATAAAGTTTTGTTATTCATTCCCGAAAAATGTAACTATTTTAATTTCACGTTATAGAAGGTGATAACCCAGTGCGTGATTATAAGTCTCTTATGGGAATGCTTTGCATTCAGTATTCACAGTTGGGATTTAGCAGCTTTCATTAGTCTTGTATGAGGCTCATGTTGGTATGCCAGGGGCACCGTAAGTGACTCTGCAAATATTTTTAGCCTGTACCATGGACAGCTTGAGGAAAAGTTTGGCGAACCTTCCAGCAACAGCAGTATCATGATAATTGGTTTTGTGGTGGTTCTTCCAAGGGGCCTTACATCTAATGCAATTCACATCAGTGTTTCTACCAGTGCTTAATTGGTAAAAAATGAAGTGCCAGGGCCCTTCTTGGAAGGCCACTGCAGCATGGGCCACCCATACCCTGCCAGCGCGGCCAATGGCAGTACCAACATAATACCTAACCATCGCACTCCTACAAGTGTGACAATTCAGACTATGTCAGGCCCCACACAGCTATAATAATGGCATGAGAGGCTAGTATTATTAATGTCCAATATATATTGACTTAATAAACACGGTTGTTCTGCTCATCTCAAAATTAAAAAAGACAGCACCACCATGTGGTGGACTGTAAATAGAGCCGGTGCTGACAATTAAGTGTTGGTACCGAGCACCAGAAACCACTGGCACAAATTAAGCACTGGTTTCGACGTGCAAGGATCTTTATTGCAGATACACTTTGTACTAAATAATGCCTACTGAAGATAAATGGAGGTGGAGGTAAGCAAAGCAATGCATGACAACTACTCTGCTGAGACAACAATATATTCTACCACAGCAGGGATAAGTGTTGATGAAGCAGGTAATAGGAAATAGTCTTGTTCTTTCAGTGGGAAAGGGGGACCATGTGACTGATTTTTAGCATCTGTTTATGGGCACCTTTACCTGTCTTTAGAGAGGGTTCTTGTGATCAGCACTGGGCCACAGAATGTTGCTGATGGCTACACTGCATCACTAACTTCACAATATGTCTTTGGTGATGTGGTAAGATGGATCTTACTGCACACAAAGGCAGAAAAGATCTGTCAGCAGGAAAATCAGCTTCTCTGGTCCTGGCAGTGGGTTCACAATGAAGGCTCACAGCCTCCAAGTTGCACTCACCCATACTCTTCTCACTGAAGACAGTTGCATCTGGATAATTCTGAACAGAGCTCTGCACACAGTGTAGACATGTTGGTTTTGCCAGTGTTTGTTCTACTTTCCAAGTGGCTATAGCTCACTCTCCAAAGTCCACCAGGATTAGCCACCTTTACTCTTGTTGGGTTCATGCAGCTACAAGCTGCCCTCAGAGGCGAGCATATGCTTTTGCTATTTTGTGATGAGGGCCCAATCGTACCGTTTCACCTAGTTAAGGTTACCGTTTCATCTAGTTAAGTCTCATAGACTGCATACTAGCGTATAGATCAACAGATTGAACGCAGTAGGTAATACTACTTAAGCTATAGATGGTTTTACTGCTGCCAATAATAGCATGGTCCAGTAGGGCAAATTGGCAGTACTAGCCAAGGACAGGCATATTACTTATTTGTCAGGGGCATGCGCCATGCACGCGAAGCATGCAACAGTCTCAACTGCGATATTGAATACTGGGATTCAACTCTCCTACCCTCACTCCACTTTAATGTATTGGGTCTTACTTTTATCACATGCTGTAATATACCCACTAGAGCCTAGTGTTCATGGTGCAGCCACTACTTGCAACACCCTATTGCCCATAATGTGCAGTGAGGCTGGGACAGGTGCAAAGTTATGGCCTAGGAGTGGCACGCAACTTAGAGCCTGATTATGATGTCGGTCGGAGTTGCCGCCAACCAACATCTCTGCAGTTTCAGAACTGATCGACCTCGCGTCGGCAGTCTGAACCTGCAATTATGCTGTGACCCAACATGGTGCGCTCGCAAACTCCCATTTCCCTATGTGAGCTTGTGTGCCAGTCAGAAACCAGCCGCAGCACAAGCTCCCATAGAGAAAGTGTGGCAGGCACGCTGCAGGGATTTACGCCCCAGGCCAACAACCGGAGGCTGAAGAGGGCCCTGCTAGGGGGCCTCTAAGTCGCTATCCGACAGACTTTCCATGTCTGAATACCCGAAATGGAAAACCTGTCGAAAACCAACATTATCATCCTGATGGCAGAAACGCCGTCTGTAAGGGATTATGTGTGCCTTACAACTGGCAGACGGGCTCCTTGAGCCCATCATAAACCAGTCGGTTTGACTGGGCAGTTTAAACTCTGACCACCCTCATTGTAATAGGGCAGTCAGAGTTTAAATCTTGGATGTCGGTCGGAAAGCCTCCGACCGCAGGTCGGAGTCTTTTCGACCGACATCCAAATGAACCCCTTAGACTAGAGTTAAAAGAAGATGAAGTAAAGTAAAGTTTGGAAGACCATCTCTGCCATAAAATATTTAATAAAATGATCTGCTATGCTGCCTTTTCCCTTTTTCATTATTCTATTATTTTATCTCAGTTTTTATGACACATAGGAGAATGGTTTTGTACCATGCTGATAGACAATAGTCTCCACTGCCTCCTTAGGTTTCTGTAACCCCTTTATGTCTTCTGTGAGTACAATTAGAGATGTCATATCTTTAACATACTTAATGTGACTAGATCTTCAGTATTATGGTTTTCACACATTTCTACAGTACGGTATTATTTTACTTTCTTTATCTTTTAAGCTACTACTATCCTTTCACATGCCATGTTATTTCATGTACCCCAGTCTTTAATATTGCCTATTCTCCTTTGAAATTTAGGCAACCTTGTTTTTACAGAGGGAACTCTGTTCTTCTATTTCTTCTTCTTATCAATATCTCCTGTGTATGTCTTACTTTCTCTATATTCTTTATCCCATTTTATAATTTTTTCTAACTTATATTGCTCCCTGTTCTGGGCACCAACATAATTCTTTCAGTGTAGCTGACCTTCCTGATCTTCCTCATGTGAGTTTAAGGACAGTTTATTTAAGGAAAAAAATTGTGATCCATATTTCAGTATCACTTGAGTCAACAATATTGGACTCCCTATGAAGCCTCCCCTGGCCAAGCACAAAAACTTCAGAATTGTGATCAATAGACTCTATAATCACCTCACTCAAACCCTGACACTCATGTCAGACTGCATAGGAAGGCAGGGAGGCCAGTGGTATGGCCATGGGACACAATACTGCTCACACTAACAAGATCAGACACAGTGACAGCAGCTGTGGGGGTGATGATACTTGCCAATGCCATCAGCACACTGTAGAGGCAAATTGTTAGAGAAGCCCACTGCAAGAGTCTTGGGAGTAGGGCCGACTGAGCATTCTGTTACTCTTTCATTTTCCTGGTAGGCTTCGGGCAGGGATTTCTTTATGAGCTGGAAGGAGTGTCATAACCAAAGCACACTACCATTAGCCCCATTCTTGGAGTCTTCTGGAGTGTGGGGCAGTTGTGAACAATTTTGCCAAGTCTGGGGTTTTGGACACTACTTGTAGAATCAGGGGACATGACAAGCAGTCAACCCTATACTAATTCCCAGCCCTTTTATACAATATTCCTTTATTTTACCTCTCTTAAAGGTTTACCTTACACTGTTATAATTGTGTGCATTATTTTCTTATAGTCCTTCACTGCTGTGTATCATGTCACTTTTCTTTCCTATTATGTACTAATATTCCTTCAGTGCTTCAGACTCCTTCCACACCTGCCTGCATTGCTGACTCTTTTGACCATGTTGGATGGACCACATATGGGTCTGTGGTTTAAATATGATGCCCTCCCCTCACCCCTTATAGCATTTGCAGCTTCTCAGGTACCTGATGTCCCGGGAACTGGGTTTTTAAAAAAGTTTACCAGGGCCCAGAAGATGCTGCATGAAGTGTGAAGCTGCAGGCTGGTAGAGTCTCTCACCTGGGCCAGTTACTACTTGTGCTCCTGGGATCCTGGCTGCTGCTCCTTCTCTCTTCAACTCCAAAATGGCAATCACCTGTCTGAGAGTTTGCAGCTGCCTTTTAAGATGACTCTGCAGCTAATCCTCTTCAGAATTTCAGACTCTTTTCTTTTCCCTTTCCATCATAGCTGTTCCTACCTTGGTTTCATCCTGACTTTCCCAATCCAGTATGCTTCTTGTCATGTGGTGTTAGCTGTAATTTCCTTTTCCTATTCATTTTACTATAGGCCTCCATCTTATTTAAGGCTGCGTCGCAACAAAGCCATGTTTCTTTGCTTGTTTCCTCACTCCCTTAACTTGCTGATTCTAACTCTTCCCTCTTGGGACTTCCTCACCTGGTCCCCGACTCCTGATTTCATCCAATCCTGTGAAGACTTCATTCCTGACTAGGTTTTTCATGCCTATGTCTTTTTCCTCCTGAGAAGTGGCAGCTCCTATCACATATCCCTGTGTGTGGTGACATTGTGGCTTGCGCAAACAGTTGCCCTTACCTCAGGCTATCTAGATTACGGGTATGTGCCCATCCCTGAACGCCCAACATGTTTGCACTCCCATTGACTCCATTAACGTTGCCCAACTTGGGAATGCTTACTTGTTCACCCTAACCTGCTGCCAACTACCTCATGCTTGGACCTAGCATTAGCATTGAATGAATCCACAGCACTCTGTTTTTCCTTACACTGGCATTATTGTGGCTGGTGGTTTAGTAGACCATGTAGCAAAGTTGATTGTGCTTGACTGTTGGCAACTGCTGTGCGAGACGCTTCCTGAGTAGGAAGAGAGAAATGTCTCAAATTGTCTGGTATTCTGTAAGGAGGAGTGCTGACAACTACAAGCGAATAAATAAAAAATATGCTAACCTATAATTAACAAGATAGAAGGAAATTAATAGGAAGGATGAAATTGAAGCAATTGCTGGCTAATTGGGACTCAGGAAAGTTAGAGAGACAGAATCAGCACGCTTCCAGCTAGGTTTATGTGTTAGAATCAAGCCTACATCACTCTTATTTTGCAGTGCTACTCCAAAGATACAAACACCATTAGGCACTAAGAGATCAAGAAAGGGAGATGCAGAACGACTGCACTGTGATTTGGTAGTATAAGGAAAGTACAAATTATGTGATTAAATCTAGGGGTGCCTTCTTAGGTGGTGAACCACAAGTAATTAGATTAAATAGAAACAAACACTTTAAAAAATGAATTAAATCAAGAGTTTTATGCTAAGCTCCTCAAGCGAGTTTTAGAATGCATTATGCCATAGAACCACTAAAATGTGATATTCAACTCTATTTTTGTTTTATGGTCACTTATGTATAGCCTATGTATAATCCATAATATCTCCTGTCCTGACCAGACTGTAAAAAGGCTGTTGATCCTATTACTTTTTCAAGTACATAAGAGCAGACCCCTTATAATAACTAAAGGTACAACAGATGATAAACCCTTTATGTATTTTCCTTTAAAATGTTTATGTATGACACGCATTCTCTGTTGGTTCCTCCTCTCTTTTCATTAGCTAGTTCCTAGGGATCCAGACCATGCACCTCTCACCAATTGCACTTTTTTTTGCATCATTTCCACCTCTCTCAATCTCTGCAACTATATAGTTTCTCCACTTGGGTACCTAAAGACCAGTTCAAAATCTGAAACTATCTCAGAGATGCCTCTACTTAGTTAGCTGTGTGTGTTTAGAATGTTACCGGAGTTGCTCTTTTCCGGGTGCTTCAGGGAAACGAGAGTCTTTATCCTATTGTCCTTCTAGGCAAACACAGGTCAGAAATGCATAGTGCCTCCTGGGGAGTTTTTATAAAACGCCTCACCCTGTCATGTTAATAATTGTTATGTTAATAATTTTCTATAGTGAGCAAATACCAAATAGGTGTCTTGGCGCAAGTGTCTGATCGGATTGTCATTGAACTGGCGGGAAAGGAAATTCAAAAGGATGAGCAGAAGAGCTAAGTTTTTAGTTGTTTCCTAAATTTCAGATGATGAGGTTGTGCTCTGAGATGGTCTGGCATAGAGTTCCACTATTTGCAAGTAGAGTAGGAGAAACTTCTTTCTCCCCAGTGCGCTTTTTTAAATTCTGGGAGTGATTACCTGTCTCACTGCGCAGGACCACAGGGTCCATGTAGGTAGATACCATTTAAAGACTTTTTGGAAAAATAGTGGGCCAACCTACTGCAGGGCCTTATATGACCAACATAAGGCTTTGCACTTGATTTGGGCCCTGATTGGTAGTCAATGCATTTCCTTAATGGATTGGGTGCCTGAGCAAAACTTTCGCGGGTTCATCAGAACTCGAGCTGATGTGTTCTGAAGAGTCTGCAATTTATTTTGTGTGAGAGATTGAGAGCCTACATACAAGGCATTGCAATAGTCTAGTTTAGAGACTACTAGAACTATTATAACTGATTTTCTTAACTCTGTTGGGAGGACGAGAATAAAGTTTTAAAATATTTTTACGGTGAGAAAACAGGAGTACTTTAGGGGGAGGCGTGAAATTGGCATGTAATTCTTCACATCAAGTGGGCCAAGAGAGGGTTTCCTTAAAAGGGGTAGGATGGATGCCTCTTTCCGCATGGCTGGAAAGCAGCCAGAAGTAAATTTCCTATTATGGAGCACAGTAAGATGAAGTAAACTGGTCCTGGATACCTGGTGGAGAACGTGAGGAGGGCAGGGGTCCGAGGGGGCACCTGATTTAGAGGCTTCAATGAGGATAGCTACTTTTTTTAAGTAACTGGTTTAAAGGTTATCAAAGTGGAGGAACATAGACTTGACTCACCGGTGTTGGTTCCCTCAACCATCTCTGTCATTAGTGGAGACGTAGGGGCAGATTTATGTTTCCTGGCGCATCCCTGCAAATCAGAAGGGATGCGCCAGGAAAGATGCGTCACGCAAGTTTACCCTTGCGCCACCACAGATGCGCCGCATTTACAATGCAGCGCATCGTGGCGCAAGGATGAACAGATGCGTGACGCATCTGATGGCGTAAGGGCGGCACATTGCTGGAGTCGCATCGCAAGCACGACGCAACTCCAGCAATGTTTAGGGGCTGCCCATATCTAACATGCTGCGTCATGCCTTACGCCTGCTTCAAGCAGGCGCAAGGTTTTGACGCAGCAGCGTCGGAAAAGTGACTGAGTGAAATCTTGTAGATTTCACTGCGTCACTTTTCCGAGGCTTTTTCCGATGGAACGCCCACCCTGCATACATTAAACCTGACGCAGGTTTAATGTAGCGCAGGGCTTTACAATGTGACGCATCTCCCTAGATGCGTCACGTTGTAAATAAGGCGAAACATGGGGCATGGTTTACGCCACCGCTGCGTCACAAAAGTGACACAACGGCGGCGTAAAAGTGGTGCCAGTCTAACATAAATCTGCCCCTCTGAGTTTTCCGAAATTGACGTAAAAAGAACATATTATCTACTTTAGTCCTGAAGAAATCTGCTATTTTGTCACTATGTTGTTGATCTGGAGTGATTGTGTGTTTATTACAGAAGCTGGATAGTGACTTTACTGCATTACAGATCTCCTTAGTGGAATTGCTGGTTGTTTTTATTTTCTCCATACAAAAATTGTTTTGGTTACACCATCCAGAGTGGCTCCTGTCGCCTACATGTTTGTTTCAGTTTTTTAAGCTCCTGAGAATACCACGGCACTGAAGGCGTTGACCTATCGGTTGGCCTTGTTTTTAGAGGAGGTAACTGCTTGCTCAATGTCAGTGTCTGCCTTAATGATGGGCTTAGATTTACACAGCAGATTATTAAGATTCAGACTGTTAATTTTCTTCCAGGGGTTTTATTGTATCACTGCCTAAACCTTGCAAGTAGAGGCCTTTATCGTGTGAATAACTAATTGGAAGACAATGGCCCTAAGGTTTGTTCAAGCCCGCTACACAATTTTCCTAACCACTTGATCGGGATTATTTGTGAAAATGCCTTCAAGTGTATGATTGGCTTCATGGGTTGGAAGTTTCACCATTTGTAAGAGTTCAAAGCTCTGTAGGCTATCCATCAAATGCTCTGTATCCTCGCCATGTACATATTCTAAATGATAGTTAAATCACCCAAGAATTGTAAAATTGAATCGTAGCAGTGATTGGGTAAAAGTTTCCCTAGGACTTGGGGGGCAATAAATTGGGAGACCGTTAAAGGAATAGGTATTGTGGTTTTTTTTTATTGAACATAAGGGCTTCATAGTTAAGATGCAAGAGGGGCTTGAAAGTGACTTTGAGGTGGTTGCAATCAATGATCACTATTTCGCCTCCTCACTTATACACTCAATCAACCCTGATTAGGTCATAACCTTCAGGAATGGCTGTGTTAAAATGAGGGTGAGATGCCAAATCTGTCCATGTATCCAAGACATCAGGATTTTCTAGCTCCATGAGGTCTGTGAATTTGTGTTTGCTCTTCGTGAGTGACCTTGTGTTGAGGAGACGACAGGCCAGCTTGTTGTCCAAGTGTTTAAGTTTAATTTGGGATAAACTAGAATAGGTATCTGCTTCTAAGCTGAACGCAGGAAATATCCATGGCAGGGCTGTGGACCCGGCACAGCAACATTTTATTATAGAGCCTTTCACTGAAACAATGCAGTCAGTAGCAGGCTCTGTTGGTATCCCAGTTTACAATGTCGTACCATCTAGAGTGAGGAGGGAAAAGGAAAGAGGGTGGAATTGTATGTGGAGGCACTGAGAGAAAGGGCAATAGACAGAAAATTATTACTGATTTAATCTGCCACATTAAGAAGTTTTTTTGGACCAAGTGGGGCATGTTTAGCTTTCAAGATGTTTAACATTTATAGGAGCTTTTTTTTAACAAACTAATTAATGCACCACCGAAACGTTTATTATGGTCAAAGTAAGGGACTTCTTGTTGGGTAAATTAGAAGGATATTTGGAATTTTAGGGTGCACAAAAGATTGTCTTTTAAATGAAGTGAAGGTACTTAAGATTATTTATTTGTAGATGAACAGTAGTAGGGGTAATATACCATCATGGTTAATAATGAGACAATTTCTAAATAGGCCAATGTGTATGCAGTGGAAATTGGAATGATAGGGGGCAGGAGTGCATTGAAAAGTTAGTGTTGGGTAGGTGAAGGAAATATTTAAACAGGGATGCAGCAGTCAGGTTAAAGGCAGTGAAAATGAGAGCGGGGTCATCTATCAGTTACCTGTAGGAAAAAAACAGCATTAATTTTTTTTTACAATATAGCTTTATAGCCCGCCGTAGCGGGCTATACTGGCTGTTAAAGGCTCGCTGCAGCGTTAAAGGCCCGAGCCGAAGACAAGGGACTTTAACAAAGCAGAGGGACTTTAAAAGCCGGTATAGTCCTGCTACGAAGGGCTATAAGGATATTAGAACATTCTGCCACTAGAGGGCAGAATGTTCTAACAAAACAAAGCCTTCAGGGAGCGCGGGGGGATTGAAATCCCCTCAGGCTCCCTGAAGTCTTTGTTCACAGCCAGAGCTGTGAACAAAGACACATTGGAATATTGGTGCTCCAGGCTTATACCAGCCATTATAAGCCCGGAGCACTCCATTGTTTTCAACGGCGCTCCCAACATTCCAATGTTCTAATATACTGTACATCTCCTTAAAAAATGCCGAAAATCAGGTTTACATACGTAGCTATGTGAGAACTACCAAGTTCCTTAATAGTTGCTCACATTGAAAAGTGGGGAATCAATGCATAAAACAGTACAGTTTAAAACTGTAGGAAAATAAAGGGATAGAAATCTATCTGGTGTTAAAGTCAAAGATAGTTCCTTTATTCCCCTGAACTAACTAAGATTCTTCACGCAGTTTTGAACTTTCTAGTCAAATCTCGGTGTGTGTTGCAAGGGCATTATTTAGGGGTGGCTAAGTCCCCTATCTTACCCCTTCTAGTCCCAGGCACTGCGAGTGTGACCCTTGGCCTCACAGGTGGCAAAATCAATGCCAGGAATACAGAGAAAGCCTGTTCTTAGGATATTGATTGGGGCTCCACTCAATTTATTTTCAGTTATTTTTATTACACTTACTGAATAATATGCAAGTAAAAAGATCTTTACTCTGCCATATATGGCCATGAAAGAGAATACATGGCATGGCAAAAACATGCAAGTAGTGCAAATAAATACTATAAATCATGTAAGAGCCACGAGGTGTAGTCAGTTAGTGTAGCAGCATTATTAATCAGGTAAGCACATGAAGTAATGAACAGCTAACTGATTGAACCCTGAGGGTATTCAGTCAAAATATCAAGTTGGAACTGTTGATCTACACTCATATTGACTATCAAATATATCGTGACACAGAAATACCGACAGCAAGAATATCGTGGTGAAGAATATCGACTTTAAGGTAAGAAATATCGATTTTTTAATTAGTGTTATGTATTTTAGTATGTATTTGAAATGGATGTGATTAATTTTTTTTGTATAAGAATTGTTTATGTTCTTTAATATATGTGATAACGTTTTAGTAGTTATTAATATTATTTTAATTAAATTTTGCATTTTTTAGTCCCGTTGTGGGTTTTGGGTTTATAGGGAATAGGATGGGAAGTAATTTAATTATAATAAATTAATTAACATTTGTTATTTATTAATATTTATTTAATTGAGATTTTATAATGTTAATTGTTTTTAATTTTTGGGGGTACATTTTTGGTGTAGGTTGTGGAGTTTATAGGGGCAAAGGGTGGAAATTAATTTATTTTTAATTAGTTAATAATTAGTTGGTAATTAATATTAATTAATTAATTGACAATTAAATATTGAAATTGTGTAATTAATTTTAGTTGCGGATTGTGGGGTTTTTGGGGGTAAAGGCTGGGAAGTAATTTATTTGTAATTAATATTTAGGGGTCGATTCCGATCCTGTAAAAAGGCCCTACGAATAGTCGTACGGAGCGTACCGACGTCACTCCGTACGGCTCTTTGTTTACGGGAGCCAAACACAGCCAGAAAAGCAGAGTCCGACTTGAACCGCAACGCCACGGAGCCCCGGTACACGACGTACAGCCATGAACCCCATTGTACGTGTCATCCTGGTCCTCTTGGCCTACGACCTGGTGCACCGCACCCGACGCACACGCCGCAGAAGGTGAGAACAACATGCGTGGGTACGGTGCGTACCACACGTACCCCTACGGTTGACATGACAACAGTGGTACGGACCGTACCCACGCATGAATACGTGGGTACGGTGCGTACCCCTACGGCTCCATGAGTACTCAGGTACGGACCGAACCCACGCATACATGCGTGGGTACGGTGCGTACCCCTACGGCCCCATGATTAATCAGGTACGGACTGTACCCACGCTTACATGCGTGGGTACGGTCCATACCACACGTACCCCGTTACGGCAGCAGAAAAATGTGGATACGAGGCGTACACACGCCAGGAATGTGGGCATAGAGGACTAGCCCAGCATGTTACCTCCAAATTGTTGTGTGTGTAGGTCCTGGCCAGCAGTGTACAGCTCCAAGTGGGTGCGTGGGTGGGTGCATAGGCCTCCCAGCAGTGGACAGACATATGAGGGGTGGATGCAGAGGACTCCCAGCAGTGCCCAGACATATGAGGGGTGGGTGCATATCACTACCAGCAGTGTCCAGACATATGAGGGGTGGCTTCATAGCACTCCCAGCAGTGCCCAGACATATGAGGGGTGGGTGTATATCACTACCAGCAGTGGACAGACATATGGGGGTGGCAGCAGAGGACTCCCAGCAGTGCCCAGACATATGAGGGGTGGGTGCAGAGGACTCCCAGCAGTGGACTGACATATGAGGGGGTGGGTGCAGAGGACTCCCAGCAGTGCACAGACATATGAGGGGTGGGTGTATATCACTACCAGCAGTGGACAGACATATGGGGGTGGGTGCAGAGGACTCCCAGCAGTGCCCAGACATATGAGGGGTGGGTGCAGAGGACTCCCAGCAGTGGACAGACATATGAGGGGTGGGTGCAGAGGACTCCCAGCAGTGGACAGACATATGAGGGGTGGGTGCATATCACTACCAGCAGTGCCTATACATATGAGGGGTGGGTGCAGAGGACTCCCAGCAGTGCCCAGACATATGAGGGGTGGGTGCAGAGGACTCCCAGCAGTGTCCAGACATATGAGGGGTGGGTGCAGAGGACTCCCAGCAGTTGACAGACATATGAGGGGTGGGTGTATATCACTACCAGCAGTGGACCGACATATGAGGGGTGGGTGCAGAGGACTCCCAGCAGTGCCCAGACATATCAGGGGTGGGTGTATATCACTACCAGCAGTGGACAGACATATGGGGTGGGTGCGGAGGACTCCCAGCAGTGGACAGACATATGAGGGGTGGGTGCAGAGGACTCCCAGCAGTGCCCAGACATATGAGGGGTGGGTGCAGAGGACTCCCAGCAGTGGACAGACATATGAGGGGTGGGTGCAGAGGACTCCCAGCAGTGTCCAGACATATGAGGGGTGGGTGCATATCACTACCAGCAGTGGACAGAGATATGGGGGTGGGTGCAGAGGACTCCCAGCAGTGCCCAGACATATGAGGGGTGGGTGCAGAGGACTCCCAGCAGTGGACAGAGATATGAGGGGTGCGTGCAGAGGACTCCCAGCAGTGGACAGACATATGGGGGTGGGTACAGAGGACTCCCAGCAGTGCCCAGACATATGAGGGGTGGGTGCAGAGGACTCCCAGCAGTGGACAGACATATGAGGGGTGGGTGCATATCACTACCAGCAGTGGACAGACATATGGGGTGGGTGCAAAGGACTCCCAGCAGTGCCCAGACATATGAGGGGTGGGTGCAGAGGACTCCCAGCAGTGGACAGACATATGAGGGGTGGGTGCAGAGGACTCCCACGTCTGGGGATACCCATCCCACTTAGGGCGAAAAGCGTTACAACAAACAAATGATGGATGGAATGCTGACAATGCAGACATTCTCCCCCAGTCAAGAGATCTGGGTTAAATCCATCGTTCTTTTGCCCACTACGCCACCCCAGTTCAGACATGGCCATATGCAAATCAGTCTTGACCCTGTGCCTCATGGGAACAGTCCAGCCCGAACTGCCAAGCCATGTCTTCCCTGGACCGGAATCAAGCATCCTAGGACCGGTTTCTGGCTATCAGCCGTCATCAGCCAGGATAGCTTGACTCCAGTGGCGTAGTGAGCACGGGTCCCACGTCTGGGAATACCCATCCCACTTAGGGCGAAAAGCGAACAAGACTGATTTGCATATGGCCATGTCTGAACTGGGGTGGCGTAGTGGGCAAAAGAACGATGGATTTAACGCAGATCTCTTGACTGGGGGAGAATGTCTGCATTGCCAGCATTCCGTCCATCATTTGTTTGTTGTAACGCTTTTCGCCCTAAGTGGGATGGGTATTCCCAGACGTGGGACCCGTGCTCACTACGCCACTGGAGTCAATCTATCCTGGCTGATGACGGCTGATAGCCAGAAACCGGTCCTAGGATGCTTGATTCCGGTCCAGGGAAGACATGGCTTGGCAGTTCGGGCTGGACTCTTCCCATGAGGCACAGGGTCAAGACTGATTTGCATATGGCCATGTCTGAACTGGGGTGGCGTAGTGGCCAAAAGAGCGATGGATTTAACCCAGATCTCTTGACTGGGGGAGAATGTCTGCATTGTCAGCATTCCGTCCATCATTTGTTTGTTGTAACGCTTTTCGCCCTAAGTGGGATGGGTATTCCCAGACATGGGACCCGTGCTCACTACGCCACTGGAGTCAAGCTATCCTGGCTGATGACGGCTCATAGCCAGAAACCGGTCCTAGGATGCTTGATTCCGGTCCAGGAAAGACATGGCTTGGCAGTTCGGGCTGGACTGTTCCCATGAGGCACAGGGTCAAGACTGATTTGTATATGGCCATGTCTGAACTGGGGTGGCGTAGTGGGCAAAAGAACGATGGATTTAACCCAGATCTCTTGACTGGGGGAGAATGTCTGCATTGTCAGCATTCCATCCATCATTTGTTTGTTGTAACGCTTTTCGCCCTAAGTGGGATGGGTATTCCCAGACGTGGGACCCGTGCTCACTACGCCACTGGAGTCAAGCTATCCTGGCTGAAGACGGCTGATAGCCAGAAACCGGTCCTAGGATGCTTGATTCCGGTCCAGGGAAGACATGGCTTGGCAGTTCGGGCTGGACTGTTCCCATGAGGCACAGGGTCAAGACTGATTTGCATATGGCCATGTCTGAACTGGGGTGGCGTAGTGGGCAAAAGAACGATGGATTTAATCCAGATCTCTTGACTGGGGGAGAATGTCTGCATTGTCAGCATTCCATCCATCATTTGTTTGTTGTAACGCGTTTCGCCCTAAGTGGGATGGGTAACCCCAGACGTGGGACCCGTGCTCACTACGCCACTGGAGTCAAGCTATCTTGGCTGATGACGGCTGATAGCCAGAAACCGGTCCTAGGATGCTTGATTCCAGTCCAGGGAAGACATGGCTTGGCAGTTCGGACTGGACTGTTCCAATGAGGCACAGGGTCAAGACTGATTTGCATATGGCCATGTCTGAACTGGGGTGGCGTAGTGGGCAAAAGAACGATGGATTTAACCCAGATCTCTTGACTGGGGAAGAATGTCTGCATTGTCAGCATTCCGTCCATCATTTGTTTGTTGTAACGATTCACACACTGCATGACACACCACATGTGGGTGTGAGGACATACAACACATGCATACCCACCCATGACGGATGCCCCACAATACACACCCGGATTTAATGCCAACAAACTGTATAGTCATGGAAATGCATACTAGAATAAGTTAGCCAAGGGGAACACACACTGTCACACACATCACAGGAGTGATAGGAATGTCCAAGTGCTGGTCCAGCCACCCAGATGTTGTCTCTCATGTAAGGAATAGGGTTCACTGCGACTAGATACAATGCCCACAATTGTGATTCAGGTGCCCAAATACCCTGCATTACACGTGCCATTTGTGTGTTAGGCCGTGATTACACACATGCATGGTGCTGAAAAGGGGCAATTGGTCCCTGATGCCATTCCTACATACACAAAACACAAGTACAGTGACTGGCAAGGATGGCACAGACGATTCAGCAGGAGACATCGGTGAGCATGCATGGCCATTGTTGAAGGGATCCGTCACCAACAAAGGATATGTTGACACAGGTCAGCACAACAATTGTGCAACTGTTTGCAGGGAACATGTCAGGTGCCACAGAGGAAGGAACACTTCCTGGGACAATGTCTCACAATCCAAAGGAACACACACTACCAATTAATATTTTCACAGACATTGTGATGGCACACAGATACCATGGTCCACCTCATGACCATCATACTAAAACATTTCTCAGAACCCTAACACATTACCAGAACACCAACTTCATGGGCCTCATCACCAACATCAAGTACCTGAAATGCAATAGTGTAGAAACTAAAAGAATAGGCTTTATTCAGCACACAAAAAACAAAACTGTTATAATACACTATTTACAAAGGCCAATGGCCAGTCCATAGTTTGAGTCCAAGGGTGGACGTATGCGACTGTGTCCACCCCTACTTTGCCTGCACAAAGTCACCTCAAGGTCTGTCGACCGGGGGGGCGTCATCAGTGGGAGTACCAGGCACCGCAGGGACAGGAGTGGGTTGGGTAGGTGTGGTGGGTGCAGGGCTGGACGTATCCACTACAGGGGGTGGTGCAGTACCAAAGGTGGTGGTGAGCAGCTCGCTGCACACTGCTGCCAGGGCGTCCAGAGGAACCCCTGCACCGGAACGAACACCAGGGCCAACGGAGGGGGGGGTCCGAGGGATGGGGTGCAGTGCTCTCGGGGGAGGTGGTGGACATGGGGGGGGGACTCAACTCCCCTGGCCGGAGACTTCCTCAACCGCTTGCGGGGTGGTGTGACAGTGGGGCTGAGGGACAGACTAGCCATGTAGGTCACTTTGGGTGATGTCTTGGCAGGGGAGCTATGGGGAGTGGATTTGGAGGAAGTGGGTCATGAGGACTGCAGACTCTGACTGTGGCTGCGTGTCTGCCATTTGCCCCCAGACCCTGTGGGTATGACTACATCCCCCTGAGTGTGCGTGCCAGGAGGTGTGCGCTGTGCCTTAGTTGGGGGTGTGATGGATGTGTCTGTTGTGGTGTGTGCCTGTGACTGCCTGTGTGTGCTTTGGACAGGCATGGGAGAGGGCAGTGTGGATGGGTCCGGGGTAGGGGGGTATGGAGCGCCGCAGGAGAGACACTGCTAACGTCAGTGAAGAGTCCATGGACCGTAGAAACCTGCATTGCTCATTCATCGTTGATGACATGCCCTCCACGAACGACACCAACTGTGTGAGCAGTCTAGTGTGTTCATGGAGGACATGCAGCATCGATGCCTGACCCACCTGAAACTGGTGTAGTGTGTCCACAGACTCTTCACTGAGGGCAGCAGGGGTGACAGGGGCAGGGGCTGCGGTGCCTGGTCTGAAGGAGACACGGTGGGTCCATGCACGGACAGAAGGGACGGGAGCAACTGGGAGGGCGGAGATGGCAATGGAGGAGGCGGGTACAGATGGTGGGATGCTGCCAGATGTTGTTGCATCCTCCGCCTCCTCAAGGATGTCAGCCTGGGACTCGTCGGTGTCGTACATGCTCTCTGCTCCGACTGACTCCCCTCGCCCTCCGTGCCACTGTCTCCTGCTGACTCCACAGCACTGGTGGCACTGTTGCTGGGTCCCTCCTCAAGGTCCATGCCGGTGTCTCCCTCGCGTGTGGATGATGATGCTGTGGGCAAGGAGAAGAAACCAGAAAGCATCAGTCACCTGTATACATCTGACACATGAACACAAGAACAATTGGTCACAGTGCATATCAGGCAATGCATCATGAGTAACAGCTGGATTACTCTGCACATATGTAAGCCCTGTACTGCCCAGTTGGTAGACCCACAATTCCACTTTGACACCAGGAAACTCAATACACAAAAGGCCACAACTTGAATGAGCAATACACTGAGAAGCTAATGTCTGTGAACCGGTGAGCACAGCAATACAATGAAGTCATGACACCTCTTGTTTACCCTGAAAGAAACAGGAGTGGTGCACTCAAGGTTAACTAACACACCTCAATACTCAAGGTGTCACCACACTCAGAGACCTGTAAGTCCCCTGGAACACAAAACGAACAAATGTTGGTACCTTGGGACTTACACAACTTTAACCAATCTACATGTTTGGGATGTGCCAATTGGCCATTTTGCAAAAAGAACACTGATGTGCCTGCATGCAAGATTTTGCACAAGGCAGTGCACACAAAAGTACATTGACACTGTCATTGAAGAAGCTGGCACCTTTTCGGAGGAGCCACTGTTAGAAATAGATGGTGTTTCAGAAAGTACATATACATGGGCCCACGGAGGTCTGGACGTCTTGACACTCGTTAGTTTGTATCACCGACAACTAATGAGTCTCACAAAATCAAGACCACCGTGGGAACATGTATATGGAGAATCTGCGACAACATTTATTTATAACAGTGGCTTCATTGAAAAGGTGCCAGCTCATTCCATGACAGCGTCAATGTACTTTTGTGTGCACTGCCTTGTGCGACTTATTGCATGTAGGCACATTAGTGTTCTTAACACGAATCAACAAATTTCCACATGTGAAACATGAACAACTGTTGACAAGTGCTGTGAGTGCCAAGGTACAAATCATGAAGAGTAACAACTTGAATCATGTCAGTTGTCACCAGGCCATCCGTCACCTGATTACACAGTTGGCTACACATATGACCTACTGCCTGTCATCTGGAGTGGCACACATGTCCACACCCAGGACAATGCATAAGCTAATGGGCCTGCAATTGGGTGGTAAAAAAGACCAGCTGTACTGTGGGGACACCCTCATGGCAAGCCTGAATGTACACACAGATGTCAGCACACACAGTGCAAACTACGTTGCATCTGAACCACACACATGCCAAAAATGTATGAGTAGGATTATTGTTGGTAAAAAAATGACACAGGCTGCAAAGCACGTACATTAAGCACTGGCCAGCATCACAGGGGCACTGCCCAGTGTATTTTAGTCCAGGCAATTCTCACACACAAGTCAGACCTGGCACTGAAAAATCAGAGTTGCACATGTATGCCTCTCCCGCACCCCCCTCCCCCAATACCTGAGTCTATGTGATTTATATAGATCAAGAAGTGACACCTCTTATTCAGGGTTACAACAACTGTGCTTGCAAAATTGCTTCATTGACACCACATCACCTCGTGGGGCTGACAACCCATATTTGTGACAAACAACCATCAACAGATTGTTGTGAATAGCCACACAGGCACTGCCCAGTGTGAGTATGCACAAGCAAAATGTTGTATCCCTGTCCAATGGATACATGTAGCACACATTAACCAAATAAAACTATGCCAGGGAACAATGCCACAGAGGCAGACCTATGCAGCACACACAGAGAATGTGCACAGTGGTGGATGACACACATGATTAGGAGGCCAGGGTGTCTCAGGGGACTGTAATGGGCACATTGAGCTGACTCTACCAAGTACAACCGTCATGGCACTATGCATAGCTCACACTCATGCACATCATGTCTGAGGCCACAACATTGCACATGCATGCTGCAAGGGTGTCCAGTTGAAAGCTCACACTCCTATGTTGAGAATCAGCATCAGTGACAACAACTATAGACCCCCTACATAGTGAACAGGTCATGGCACAGGCAAGGTACCAACACAAGTCACAGACCACCCTCCCACATGATGCAGAAAGCAATGTGCACTTATATGTACTGTTACCCTAGATGACCATGTGCAAATGGGATTACACACACACCAGGGGACACATGTCATGGAGAGGAAGGGATGCAAAATATCCCCAGGTGACATTTGGAAACAGAAAATGCACTGCACATATGAACTCTGGGAGTGTATTCATGCAAAATAGCACTTCCTAAAGCTGGCAACACATAACACAACAAAAAAGCCATGTACCTACCCCATCCTTGCTGCAGTCTCTCTTCTAACTGCCTATCGAGGTCAGGGAAGACCACCGCCAGGACACATTTCATGTGGTGGGTCAGGTGTCGGCGCCCGCCGTGGCGGCGAGGTGGAGAGAGCTTGAGCTGGACACGGGCGATGCGCCGGGTCCAGCACCGGGTGTCCTGCCACCTCTTGCAGACCTGGGCCAGCTGCCGATCACCCCCCCGCAGTCCTCACGGCCCTGACGACGTTGGTCCAGATGACCCCCTTCTCGTAGGCAGTTACCTGTCAGGATGACAAAGTGACACAACATCAATACACCTGCTCCATGTCCCAGAGACACACATCAGAACATCTTTGAAATGTTGAACAGGGCATAGGATGCTGACAGGAATAGCCTCATTCACAACATGCAAGTGGCCTGTGTGCAAGCGCCAATGCAGTACATGGCATTGAAAGTCTACAGGTGGCATGAGGGGTGCAAAACACTCAATAAACATGCCACACACTGTGCAGCACATGCAACAGCAGGCTGATGGGCAGCACGTGCCATGCAGTCACATGTCCCACTCCACTGACGCACCCTCAGCAGACTAGACAGACACACCCAGCCACTGATCACTGGCCTGTCATTGACTACAGCGGATACAACCCTCACTCTGCACATGTGCCATTTGCCAGGGGGGAGTCACAGGTGTCGGGCCAGCTCTGCAAGTCAGACACAAAGCACGGCTCACTGTCACATCAGATGGTTAGATCAGTAGCCTTCAACATGCAGCTGTGGTGCAACACTTCACATAGACACTCACCCACATGACAAGGAACATTCACACACATCAATGTCCATGAGGTCATACACGTCATTTGGACACTCTCACCACAGGTCCACCCAATTCATACACATCTGTGGGTACAGTCACCTGTCACACCGGGGGGACCACTGAATCACCTCAGGACAACATGAATAAAAGCCCCCAAGGATTAGCCAGGCTGAATGTCTCATGCACTATGCAGTGAAAGTCACTGTAAGCACCATGCAAGTGAGGAGTGCACACAGGAACTACATGATGCACTGCATGAGTGACATAAGCATGCCCCCCCACGGGACACACTCTGAACAACATTGCATGTCAGTCCCACCTGGACACAATATTGACAGTCACACAACAGGTGCATAGGCAAAGGTAGTGGACTCAGCACTCACCTGCTCCCCTGGTCTCCCATACAGGCTGGTGTACTGTGGGAGGAGGACGTCCAGCAGGGTCTGATTTTCCGCCAGGGTGAATGGCTGGGCCCTCTCCACAGCACGAGACATGGTGCAGGGAAGCAGAGACAGCAGCAATGTTGTCGACAGGAAAGTTGTGCAGGCAAGTGCCCTCTCATGGCTTCTGGCTGCCTTATATCTGTCTTGCTGAGGGCCATTCATTTTGAGGAGTACATAGTGATTGGTCTGAATCATTCAAATCTTACGTTTACTCCAATCCCTTTAAACATACACCAGTGACAGCATTTGCATCGTTCAAATTTAGAGCATCATGTGCCTACACGTACCTGTACACACACGTGTAGGCACTAGTTGTACACGTACATGTACTACCAGTGCCTACACATACGTGTACTACCAGGGCATACACATACTTGTACACGTACGTGTACGCACTAGTTGTACACGTACATGTACCTAAGCACACACACGACACCTTCGCATGCTGAGTGTGCTACTCCAACTGCCAACACAGTGCTGCCCAGCCTACCAGACCCTGTAATTCCAACCAGGTTATATGCCTCCTACTCCACACCCGCTCCATCCACCAGCACGCCATTGGACTCTGTTACCTCCTCAACACTACAGCCCCACACATCACCTTCATGACAGTAACCTGGACAAAAGCATCCTCAGCACATGACGTCTTCATTGCCATCTCAGACGGATCCAAGATCACCCGCAGGGACGCCAACACCACTCCCGGGGGCTGAATTGGTAATTATTCACAAGTACACTCTCAGAGTCACAAGTCCGGGTTCGCAGCAACTCCCTAGCAACCGTCGGAGTAACACTCATCTACAGATCTGCAGGCCTACATCCACAATTCCGCTAAGCCATCAACACGTACATCTGCACGCAGGCCCTCACCTCCACAGGCTACATGTGGCTGGGGGCCAGTAACTTCTTGCTGGAGGGGACACACACCACCATCCATCATTGGTCCAGCAACATTTGAATCCACGTCTCCAACAAGCAACACAGTGCCACTCACCCCGCTACCGATCCCTCAAAGATGCCTGATGTAAGTCGCCACAGACAAGCTGTGTGGGACACTCAAAACAACACCACCGCCACACCCTGCAAACTCACACACTGGATCAGCAACTGATCCATCAATCTTGCCACATTGACGGACTTTCCTGTGAAGCACAACAACAGTTAAGGCACCTGGCACAAGGCAGACCTACTGGACTCCTACAGACCTAGCCGGACACTTGTGCAAACCTTGCAACACAAAGAGACATCATTTTCCTTACAGCCCTGGAAAACACCATACACAGCCATCACCATATCATCAGGAAGGCCAAGTGGAGATCCTTCAGATAGTGCCGAGACACCCAAACACACGACATCAAGTAGCTCATCAGCATTGTGAGTGAACTGACAGCAGATCTCCATCCAAGACACCCCACCCATGCAAGGCAGATCCCATCCCATGCTACTTTGTACCACTGCAAGCTCATGGCCATACACAACAGCCTTGGCACACAGAGGCAGACAGCACTATTATCCGCTGGACAAACCCCCCTCAGGTCATGGACTCCCGTCAGCAGCAAGTACACAACCGGGATCATGTGCACCATCCACTCTGGCTCTCCATCAGGCCCCTTCCCACACAACATCTCAACCACATCATTCGCCATCCTTGAAGCCCACGTCCTGCGCGTCATGAATGTCTCCTTTGAGTTAGCCACATTCCATGGCTGCAGGAGGCATGCAGAGCCCAGGCCCTTCTTAAACGGACGGCAGTACCGCAGGATCTCCTGGTACATCAGCCTACTTCCCTACCCAGCAAATGTCACCAGGAAGACACTCAACTAGCAACTGACCAATTTCCTACATACAACCAGCTCCAGCCAACTGGCACCAGACCGTTTTACACAGTAATCACACCACTGCAACCTTCATCATTGCCAACACCAATGACTACTTTGCCCTGCTTAACAATGGTGAGTCCACCACCCTTGACCTCTCAACGCCATTCTACACCATGTGCTACCACACTCTCAGCTCACACATCTCCAACACTGGTATCCAGAGGAGGGCCCAGGATTCAATCAGGAAGTAGCTCACCGGCAAGGCCCAGGGAGTCTGCCTCCACCCTGCAACATGTAGTACACTGGGGTCATCTGGCCCATGTCACAGGGCTCTTCACTCAGCGTGACGATCTTCAATGTCTCCATGACCCCCCTCTCCACCATCACATGCGCACACAACCTCATCTTCATCTGGTATGCCATTGACACCCAGCTGCTCCTCAAACTCACCAAAGAGCCAGCCATTGCCAGATCCAAATTTCAAGGCATGAGATCCGTTGATGGATGGCTTAACATCAGACATCTGAGGCAGGACTTGGACGGGACAGAGGTCATCATCTGAGGATTGTCCCCTTATGGCTGGGTCAACTCCTTGCGTCCCACTGGTCTGTGCACTGCACCAGCAACCAGTGGCCACGCAGGCAAGCTGGTCTTCATCATGGACCCATCGCTCACAATTAACATGCAACTCACCAACATCTGAACCTCATGCTGCAACACCCTCCACATGCTGCTGATGACCCCCAGATAGATCCACTCCAAGGCAAGACAGACCGTCCCCCTGGTCCAGGACACCAGCCGGCTCAAATACAGCACCTCTACAGAGGACAACAGCACACATGCAGGAGAACTTATCCACATCCAGGGTGCATCCGCACACCTCATCTGCAACATCCCCCGCCCCAGCCACATCACCGTCCACCTGAGAGAGGTACAGAGGCTCACTGTGTGCTGCAGGATCACCTTCAGACTCCTCAACCACACTCAGGAGGCAGTCCAAAACCCCAGACCCAAACAGACCTTGGACGTGTTGGCCCTACTCCATGCAGCCCACCTTGCCCTGGCCAACATTCATCACATCCACATAACCTCTGCATGCAGGAGATAGTTCTCCCACCTCGCAAAACAGATCTGGTACTCCCTCCCCGGGCACATCAACATGACCCATGACCTCTACACCTTCTTGTAACTCTACCAAATTGGTCTGTCAGAGCAATATAGAAAGCCCCCCCTCAGCAGCTTGAGGCCATCACGGGTGAGTGTTAGGCTCCATGTCTGTATTTTGTGATACATTGTGAGCCATGTCTGTCCTCGACCGGACTCAGATCCAAGTGTATGGATGGCTGGAGTTAGTTCCACACTCAGGCATACTTTAACATATCCCCACACGTAGGTTGTGGACTCATGCTAAATGACTGCAACATGAAATTTCTTTTGTACATTTTTTAATTTCGAGCTCTGGGGCGTGATTTGTGCACAGAAAATGGGGAAATGCAGGGAACATAGAATCCAAAGTTCACAGGGGGAGATGGGATCCTTGGCATTGGAAGTCATCAGAGTCCAGCCCACAGTGTTTGGCATCATTGGTCAGACTGTGACCAGCAAGTCCATGTGGCAGATGATGTCAGTCAATGGGGTGATGCTGTCGCACATGAAGGCCAGGTGCCTGGCCAGGTGACCTGGGAGATGTGGATGGCCCGCTGCCTCTCACGGTCTTTTCCGTGGACGACCAACCTTCCTCCGGGGACCCTCAGATGCAGGCCTTGACGATGTTTGGGACGCTCCGTCGGACGAATCCTCCTCCTCCTACCTCCCTGTGGCTGGTGCTGGTCTGCGCCTGGTGTCACAGGGAGGGTTGCCCATGTTGTCGGCGATCCGACGGAGTGAATGTCTTATGTCCCTTTGCACCGCCAGGAGCTCAGCCAGTCTTGCCTCCATCCATCCTTGGTGTTTTTGTTGACTGGCGTGTTGCTCGGCCTGCTGGTTTTTGATCTCTGTGAGGGTCCCTACTACCTGGCTGATCTCCCTGGTGTCACGCCATGATGTGGATGTGTGACATACCGTTCCCTTCAGCTGGCTGGTCAGGTTCTCGCCTCCGCCTGCCTCCACTCCCGCCACCCCTGCCCACACGAGCTGGGCCTGCCGTTGTGGGCACATCGGGTCGATGGGACCCCTAAGGGATGGCAGTGGCGGTGTTGTCTGCCTCCTCCTGGGTGCCCGCTGCACCTTGTCCCTCCTGGTCAGACTGGCTCTGTTCACTGCGGGCAGGGCTCCTGGATGTCTCCTGTGATGTGGCAGGAATGGGGGTGGTGGTTGGCACAGATGTTCCTGAACCAGCCGCGGAGTGTTGAGAGGCGTCGCTGCTGGTGGGATCCGGTTCCTCCCGAGCCTGTGACTGTGATTCTTCCCCCCCCATTGTTGGGGGGATGTTCATCACGTTGCCCTGTGTGTGAAAGAGAGACAATGTTAAAGCTGTTTAATGTAACATGCATGTTTCATACACATTCAAGTTGGCACAGTTCCTCTAGGTAGTTGTATGTGCCTAGCATTCTCCTCAATGTTCACTTGTGTATGGGTATGTTGCGGGGGACAGATTGATATGTTTGCCTGAGTCTTTGACATGTCCATTTGTGGCTTGGATGCTTCTACGGCTATGTATTGGTGTTGTTGTCTTACATGTCCATTGTGGCAGTGGGTAAATCCATTGCCTGTCCTGGTGGTGTGTGCTTGTGTAAGGGGTGTGTGTGACAGGGCCTGTTGGTGGGTGTAGTGGGTGTAGTGTCATTTGGCACTGGGGCTCCCAGGTGATATAGCTGTCCCCCCATGGAGCATGCTGCCATGACAGTGAGTGTGAGTTCCTATCCCAGATATCTGACCTTGTTGTGTTGGTGTTTGTGTTTGCACTGGTCACAGGAGGGCCTTGTGCTGCCTACACCAGGGCCAAGTGTGAGCTATCTTGTCAGTACTTTCTCAATCCCTGGGCATTGCGCATGGTGCATGGGTATGTAGCTGGGCCATACGGGATGAGGGCAATTGTGTCTGATTTGGAATTCAAACATGTGTTTTGGTGCGCCCACCCTCCCAGCATACGGGACATCCATTCTTGGGTTGGTGCTTTGTGTAGCATGGGACATGGCATGGCCTTGCTTTCTCAATGGGGCATACACATGTTATTGGCATTCACGTTGTTTGTGACTGTGGTTCTGGCGGGTGAGGGCTTGGGGGTAGTTGAGTGCATTAGGTGTAGTTGGGGTGTGGATGCCATTACCCCCATGTTACGTAAGTGGTTTGTGTACTCACCAGGCTCTGGAGGTCCTTGGAGTCCATGTACTCCCACCGGCGGAAGCATGGCCATCACCTTCTCCTCCCAGGGATGGTAATGTACTGGTCTGTGGGGCGCGCCACCTCCAGTGATGTTGGTCTGGGCGTGCTCTTCATTCATTTTTCTCTTGACCGCCCTCCGCAGATCGTACCACCTGGCTTGGCATTCATTCCTGGTCCTTCTGATGGGTGCGACAGCATTCACCCTCTCGACGATCCTCTGCCACAGGCGTGATTTTTCAGCTATGCTGGTCTGTCTGACCAATGTTCCAAACAGCTGTGGCTCGATTCTGATGACTTCGTTGACAAGGATGTCCAGCTCCTCCCTTGTGAACTTTGGATTCTTGTCGGTGGGCATGGTGTGGGGTGAGGGTGTGGATGGTTGTGGGTGTGTGGGTCTGAATGTGACGGTGTGTGTGTGAATGTGGAGAGGGGGTATGTGTGAAGGGGTGTGTGTGTAGGTGTATATGTTTAGGTGGATGGGTGCAGTGTTTTGTGTGTGCTCTGTAGCAGTGGCGAGTCTGTTGCAAAGGCTCATGGTTTGTGTGTGTGGTCCCCTTTATTGGTCCATTTGTGGGTGGGCCTCAGTTTGAATTTTTGGTGGGTGTGTTATAAGGGGTGGTTGTGAGGTTGCCCCTCTATTTGCCTGTTTGGATGTGTCCAGGTCAGTCCTTTTCATTTTTTGTGCAGTGTAGACGTGTTTTGTGGTGTTGTGCGAGTTGAATAGGCCCTCCTTGTGCTGTTTTACAGTGTCCGTGGTTCAGTACGGTACAGGGGTACAAGTCGTACAGCCACACACCCCCATGCGTAGTGTATGTACGGCGCGTACACGGACATTGCTATGTACGGTGCGTACACCCCATTGCTTCTGTACGGTGCGGGTGCGTAGACCGCCATCGCGTATGTGCGGTGCGTACCTGCAACATCGCGTACCCCCAACATCCACCGTACATACGCGACATTTATTTATTTATTTATTTAGCTTGTATAGCGCACAGATACCCCAACGGGGTGTCCCGGCGCTTGTGTGAGAACGTGTACAATGCTAGCTGTAAAGTGAAAATTTAGCAGAATAGAAAAGTTTTCAGGGCTCTCCGAAAGGGAGGTTCGTCTCGAATGCTCCTAATGTACAAGGGTAGGTTGTTCCAGTGGGAGGCAGTGCAAACTTGGAACGTTTTCCCCCCAGATCGAGCCTTTTTAGCCCTCGGGGTAAAAAGAAGATGTTGAGAGCTCGATCGGAGTGAGCGAGCGTTACTGTAAGGGCGGAGACATGAGGACAGATGAGCAGAACCCTTCCCGTTGATAGCACGGTGGGCAAGGGTGAGGGCCTTAAATTCCGACCTTTTATGTACTGGGAGCCAATGCAGCCTAAGGCGGTGGGGGGTAATGTGTTCTCTAAGGGGGAGACCACAAACCAGGCGGACTGCGGCATTTTGAACTGATTGCAGACGCCTCTGGAGACCTTTGGATAGTCCCAGATAGAGGCCATTGGCATAGTCAAGATGGGAGGTGATTAGCGCCTGCACAAATGTTTTTCTGGTTTGGTTAGGGATGAAGTTGATGAATTTTTTCATCATCCTCATTTTAGAAAAGCAGGCCACAGATACAGATTGAATCTGCTTCTTGAAAGAGAGATCACTATCCCAAATGACTCCTAAGTTTTTGACGGAGTCCTTAGGCAAAGGAGGGGCACTCAAGTCTAGAGGCCACCATAGAGTAAAATCCAGTGGAGAGGGCTGGTGAAAAAATATTACTTCGGTTTTGCCAGCATTAAGCCGGAGGCAGTTGTTATCCATCCAGTTGGCAATGTTCCGAAGGCAGTTTTTTAGTGGGTCAAAGGTAGACTCAGACGGGGAATCATACCAGAAAAGAAGCTGTATATCATCCGCATACGATGTGGCCTGTATTCCAGATTGGAAGATGATCTCGGCCAGCGGGGAAAAATATACGTTAAACAAAAGAGGGCTTAATGAAGAGCCCTGAGGGACGCCCCACTTAAGGGGACGACTGCATGAAGTAAAGGGGGGAGTGAATACAGCCTGAGTCCGATTAGACAAAAAGGAGGCAAGCCATTCCAAGGCCTTGCCCTGAACACCTTTTGCCTGTAATCGGTCGAGGAGGATAGGGTGAGAGACGGTGTCGAATGCTGCAGACAAGTCTAGCAGCACCAACACCGCTCTAGAGCCCTCGTCAACTTTCCACCTGATGGCGTCCGCCATCTCCAGGAGGGCAGATTCGGTGCTATGACCCTACCTGAAACCATGCTGGGAGATGTGGAAGGCGCCGCTCCTCTCAAAGAAAC
This sequence comes from Triturus cristatus, assembly GCF_964204655.1. Taxonomy (NCBI): domain Eukaryota; kingdom Metazoa; phylum Chordata; class Amphibia; order Caudata; family Salamandridae; genus Triturus; species Triturus cristatus. The sequence goes on from NC_140586.1 coordinate 531,636,463, forward strand.
CAGCCAATTGGCCATGTACAAGTTTCTCCAGCACTTTGGCTGGGGCAGGAAGCAAGGAGATGGGGCGATAGTTCGCTGGTTCAGAGGGGTCTGCGGTAGCCTTTTTGATGATTGGAACCAGTCTAGCATGTTTCCAAGAGTCTGGAAAGATACCTGACAGAAGAGAGTCATTCCAGATTTCGTTCAGTAAAGGATTGAGCAGAGGAGCAAGGGATTTATACTGCTTCGCTGGCCACGGGTCGAGGGGGGAGCCAGATTTGCACTTGAGTAATTCTGCCAGAGACTGTTCTAAGGAGATCGCCTCAAATTTGGAAAAGACCTTATCCGTATTGGAGCTGGTTGAATCTGCTTTCAGTTGAGGAGGGGTAATGTTACTGGGAAAGGTACGCACCGTACATTCGCAATGGGGTACGGTGCATACATACGTGCTGGGGGTACGCACCGTACATTCGCACTGGGGGGGTACGGTGCGTTCCTACGCACTGGGGGTACGCACCATACATTTGCGCTGGTGGTACGGTACGTACAAACTTCGCTTCATGGCGGGCAAAGTCATTCCCCGTGTACGGGACGTTTTCCGTACGAATCGTAAATTGTAACGCCGGTCCGGATCGTACTAGTACGGTCGGACTTAATTTTTACGATTTGTACGGAGAAGTGTCCGGGTCCATCTCGTACTAATTTTCCCACTACGATTTGTACGGATCGGCCCAATCCATATGTACTTTTTCCCGTATGGATCGTACTTCACGGGTCGGACGTGACTTGTACGATTCGTACGGAAAAAAATACGGATACGAGTCGTCCAGGAAAAACAATTCCAGGATCGGAATCGACCCCTTAGTTGGGAATTATTATTAATTAATAAATTGATAATTAATTAGGGTAATTGTTTAATTGTTTTCTAAACAAAAATATGTATTAATTAGTTTGAAAATTATTTGTTTATTTAATTTAATATGTTAGTCTATTTTTAGAATATATTTTTCTATTAAATATATTTTTATTTGTAACATATTTATATTTTTGGGGATTTACTTGAACTGACTGGAGTGAAAATTGCGATTCTCCTATTACCATGACTAGAGAATCTGGATTTTATTAACCCCTTCGCTGCTAGGCCTTTCCCCCCCCTGTGCTAAGCCTTTTTTTGGCTATTTGGGGTAGTGCTCGCTTAGGCCCCTGTAACATTTTGACCACATAAGGTATCCATGCCAAATTTGCGTCCTTTTCTTCCAACATCATGGGGATTCTAAAGGTACCCAGGGTTTGTTGATTCCCCTGGAGGGGTCCCAGAAATTAGCGAAAATACGGCAACATTTTTTTTTGAAAAATGGGAAAACGGGCTGCAAATTAAAGTGTCTGGGTTTTTCCCTGCAAATGTTATCCAAAAAGGGTTTGTGGGGCTGAAATCACCATTTTCCCAGCTTTTAGGGAATTACAGACTTTTGTCAGGAAACTAATATTTTTTACACAGTTTTGGCATTTTTCTGGGACATAGCCTATTTTTGCTAGTTTTTGTGCTTTCAACCTCCTTCCAGTTAATGGTAGAAATGGGTATGAAAGTAATAATGGATCCTGGAAAGCTATACATTTTAGAAAAGTAGACCAAGTTCTGAATTCAGCAAGGGGTCATTTGCGTAGATCCACCAAGGTTTCTATATAGAAACTAACAGTAAATATAGGAAAAATTGAAAATTAGTTGAAAAAAACAGCCTTTTGTGTCAACGTTTTCACCTGTAACTTCTTCTAATTATGACAGCTCTTTGAAAGCAATATACCGTTACATCCGCTGGACCTTCCTGGTTGTGGGGATATATAGGACTTGTAGGTTCACCAAGAACCCGACGAACCCAGAGTCAAAAAGCTGAGCAGCAATTTGCAATGGTTTTTTATTATTTTCCGGGTATATAGCAATTATTGTGGGAAAATGTATACATGGAAAAAGTGGTATGAAAGACACCTATCAATTTATGAAATGGGAACAAATTATAGAGTTTAGAAACAGTACAGTACATATTTGCACATTTTCGAAATTGGGAATACTCATACAAGCATGAGAATTATCGGTCATTTTTCAAAATGACTTCTTTTTTACACAATGTCTTTAATTTGGAAGGCAGAAATGCATCAAAAATCAATAGGTAATAGCAATTGCTTTGCAAATCTGAATTACCCTAAGTCTCCCGATAAAAATGGTACCTCACTTGTGTGGGTAGGCATAGTGCCCACGATAGGAAATGGAAATGGCTCAAAACCCAACATGAACACACCACATTTTCACAAGGAAAATGTACCCTTTTTTTGTGAAGTGTCTAGCTGTAGTTTTTGAACACTAGCTCTGCCGCCAACTAGGGAAACCTAGCAAACCTATACATTTGTGAAAACTAGACACCCAGGGGAATCCAAGATGGGGTGACTTGACTGCCTCCCACCAGGTTCTGTTACCCAGAATCCCTTGCAAACCTAAAAAATTGTCCCCAAAAAAAAATTTTCCCCTCATTTCTGTGGTGGAAAGTTCTGGAATCTGCGTGGATCCACATATTTCCACCCACCTCGCGTTCCCCAAAGTCTAGCGAGAAAAATGGTACCTCACTTGTGTGGGTCGGCCTAGTGCCCGCGACAGGAAATGGCGCAAAAAGCGACGTGGACACACCTTAATTTCGCAGTGAAAAATTACCCTTTTTTGGCAAAGTGCTTAGCTGTAGTTTATGAACCCTAGCTCTGCTGGCACCTAGGGAAACCTAGCAAACCTATACATTTTTGAAAACTAGACACCCAGAGGAATCCAGGATGTGGTGACTTGACTGCCTCCCACCAGGTTCTGTTACCCAGAATCCCTTGCAAACCTAAAGAATTGTCAAAAAAAACAAATTTTCCCCACATTTCTGTGGTGGATAGTTCTGGAATCTGCGTGGATCCACAATTTTCCACCCACACCTCGTTCCCCAAAGTCTTCCGAGAAAAATGGTACCTCACTTGTGGGGTTCGGCCTAGTGCCCGCAACAGGAAACGGTGTAAAACGCAAAGTGGTCATACCTCAATTTCGCAGGGAAAATTACCCTTTTTTGTCAAAGTGCCTAGCTTTAGTTTTTTAACCTTAGCTCTGCCGGCACCTACAGAAACCTAGCAAACCTATACATTTTTTAACACTAGACACCCAGGGGAATCCAGGATGGGGAGATTTGACTGCCTCCCACCAGGTTCTGTTACCCAGAATCCCTTGCAAACCTACAACATTGTCAAAAAGAACACATTTCCCCTTATTTCTGTGGTAGAAAGTTCTGGAATCTGCATGGATGCACAATTTCCCACCCACCACGCGTTCCCCAAAGTCTTACGAGAAAAATGGTACCTCACTTGTGTGGGTCGGCCTAGTGCCCGTGACTGGTAACGGTGCAAAACGCAACGTGGTCACACATCAATTTCGCAGTGAAAAATGACCCTTTTTTGGCAAAGTGCCTAGCTGTAGTTTGTGAACCCTAGCTCTGCCGGCACCTAGGGAAACCTACCAAACCCACACATTTCTGAAAACTAGACACCCGGGGGCTTCCAGGGAGGTATGGCTTGCATGGATCCCCCAATGTTTCCTTACCCAGAATCCCCTCAAACCTCCATTTTAGCTGAAAAAATCACTTTTTTTAAACATTTTTGTGTGGGAAAGTTGTGGCATCACCGGGCTCACACAAATTTCCCACCACCCAGCGTTCCCCCAGGTCTCCTGATAAAAATGGTGCCCCACTTGTGTGGGAGGCCCAAGTACCCGAGACCGGCAAGGGCCCAAATCGTAGTGAGGCAACATCAACATTGCCTATCAAAAAATGTTTTGAGCCCTTGCCTGTCGCGGTACACCCTGCTTGACAAAAACAGAAAAGAAAACAGAAAAGACAAATTTTTATGCACAACCACCAATTCCTCAAGCACACATACATACTGGTTGGATTTGGCACGAGGGTGAGTGAAGGGTCAGTATATACAGTTGTATTAACCAGAGATTTCACAAAAATGAAATGCACTGTTAATTGAAAGGACGAGAAACTGAACCATTGACTCACAGATCGTGAGCTGTAAAGTAAGCCTGGGCAAAGCACTACGCTACGCTCGCGTAGTTTGCGAAGTTCGCGCTACTTCGCACTACGCGAACTGCACGTAGCACAGTGCGAACACGCGTAGCGTAGTGTTGCGTAGTGCTGCGGTCATTTTTTGCTTGCTCGCGGTCCTCAACGTCAAGTTGGCGACCGCGAGCAAGCAAAATGACATCCCGGCGAGACTTTTTCCTTGTTTGCGATCAGCATCATCAAGTTGGCGATCGCAAGAATGGAAAATAAACCTCCCGGTGAGATTCCCAACGCGAGGAGGTCAGGTTTCTCATTGCGAGTGGTCGCGTATGCTCGCGACCGCTCGCGATGAGAAACTACCAGTTCGCGTTGAGAAAGCTGCCGCTCGAGTAAAAATCTACTCGAGCAGCAGAAAACTATATCTCGCACTGTGCAAGATGCCATTGTCAATGATTGCACAGTGCCGGTTGCTTGTCCGCACTGTGCAATCATTGAAAACAACATCTGGCACAGTGCGAACAAGGTACTACGCAGTTTGCGAAGTGCAACGCGTAGCTCGCGTAGTGCGAACTGCACTTTGCGTAGCTTCGCGAAGTGCTACTTCGCGAACTACACCCAGGGTTACTGTAAAGCCACGACAAGGCACCAGCCTCTTTACAGGCCATTTATACACCTTTCATATGTGGGATACATACAAAACCATTCACAACGCCAGCCGCGGGCCCAGCACATTACAACACCCACACCAGCAGACAGCGCCATTCAAGAGCCCATCACTTTCACACGCCCACATTCCTGACACAGCAACCACACCAGCTCACGGATTGCGTTGAGTGGCGTTTGGCTAGCAGTGTGTGTAGTGACCCGCAGCTAGTCACTACTCACACACCGCCAGCCGAGCGCCAGTCCACGCACACCGCCAGCCAAGCACCAGTCCAAACACACCGCCAGCCAAGTGCCAGTACAAAAACACACCGCCAGCCAAGCGCCAGTCCACGGACACCGCCAGCCAAACGTCAGTCCACGCATACCTCAAGCCAAGCGCCAGTCCACGCACTCCACACTGTCAGTCATGCGCCAGTCCATGCACACCGCCAGCCAAGCGCCAGGTCATGCACACCACAGCGCCAGGCAAGCGCCAGTCCACGCACACCGCCAGCCAAGCACCAGTACAAACACACCGTCAGCCAAGCGCCAGTACAAACACACCGCCAGCCAAGCGCCAGTCCACACACACCGCCAGCCAAGCACCAGTCCATGCACACCGCCAGCCAAGCGCCAGTCCACGCACACCACACCGTCAGCGATGCGCCAGTCCATGCACACCACACCGCCAGCCAAGCGCCAGTCCACGCACACCGCCATCACATTTAGGAATTTGTTTTATATAAATGAGAAAACACAAACAAATTGCAAATAGATACAAATCTACTAACACAAAAACTGAAACTAAATACCCTACACAAATGCCAACCTTGAAACTGAACAAAAAATATTAAACAATAGAGGCCAGGCAGGTCACTTTACCAATCATGGATGCTCCCAAAAATTATTTTACGTGTGGTACATTCTAAAACAAGCAGGCACACACAGCCAAGGCTTAGAAGGACACTCGAGGCAGTACATACGAGTCTCCTTCTGCATACCTCTTCGCTAACAGACTCTACATCTCCTACTGGGAAAGTCTTTTGAGGGTGTGGGAGAAATGTGATCAGGAAAGTGGCAATCTTTCAATCTAGCAACATCCTCCACCACTCCAACTCTAGGAACACTTGCCTGTTCCACCAAAACAAGGCTGCCTATTACAGACTCCTGAAACTTAGCAAAAGTAATCTTTGACTCAGGACAAGAATCCTGGAACACAACAAAAGCATTAAAGGTTGCCAAGTGGAAAAGATGGATAGCCAACTTCTTGTACCAAATGTAAGCCTTACGAAGAGCAGCGTAAGGTTCCAACCTCTGATCTACTCTGTCAACACCACCCATGTGCCTATTATAGTCTAAAATGTACACAGGTTTGTGCACTTCAGCAACCTGACCCCAAACAGTCACAGGTGAAGTGCTTTCATCATGGATGGTAGTCAGCATGTAGACATCTTTCCTGTCTGAAAACTTTACAGCTAGAAGCTCCTCACAACGCAACGCACTGCACTGTCCCCGCACAAGCTTTTGACAAACAAGTTCTCTTGGGAAACCTTTACGGTTAGAGCGGATTGTGCCACAAGCAACAGTGTCCACTTTGGCCAATTCCCTGAACAACCACACACCAGTGTAGAAGTTATCTACAAATAAATGGTGGCCTATATTAAAAAATCCTCTACCAAGTTTGCACACAATTTTCTCAGTCACTCCAAAAGTGGACGGACAACCAGGGGGGTTAATCCTGGATTTCTTACTGGTGTACACCCTGAAATTAGATACATATCCAGTCCTACTGTCACACAGCATATACAGCTTAATTCCATAGCGTGCCCTCTTACTAGAAATGTATTGCCTAAAAAACAAGCGGCCCTTGAACAACACCAAGGACTCATCCACTGCTATTTCTTTCCCTGGAGCATAGATCTCTGAAAATCGATCAACAAAGTGATCAAGGACAGGCCGAATCTTAAACAGACGGTCACAATCAGAGTGATCTCGTGGTAATGCTAAACCATTATCGACAAAATCATCCGAAGCAGAAGCAAATACCGATCACGAATAATGACTGCCGGAAATATAGCAGTTGCCATCAAGGGACTAGTAGACCAATATGAAGACATTGATGGCTTCCTTAGCAAGCCCATCAAAAAAGTTAAACCCAAGAACTTCTTCATCTCATCCAGATTTGTGGGAGTCCACTGGGTAGCTCTAGAGTGGGGCTTAAGGCTGGCACTGTTGGCCCTCAAAAACTGTTTGGCATACAAATTAGTCTGCTCAACAATCTCTGCCAAAAATACATCATCCATAAACAACTGAAAAAACTTTATCGGCAAAAGGTTTTCAGTATTCACTCTACACCCTGGAACACCAGTAAAGTCTGGCAATGCTGGCTGCGCCATCCCTGGGGCAACCCAGACGTCAGCACTTTCAACTGGAAGCCTTGCAGCCCCAGGCTGCAGTCCAGATGCCTCTTGCCCCACTATACCAACAGGAAGCCTTGCAGCCCCAGATCCTTCTTGCCGCACTACACCAACAGGAATCCTTGCAGCCCCAGGCTGCAGCCCACATGCCTCTTGCCGCACTACACCAACGGGAAGTCTTACAGCCCCAGGCTGTAGCCCAGATGCCTCTTGCCGCACTATTGGCACATCAATGTCCTCCTCTAACGCAGGCACTTCATCCGCACTAAGAGTAGCTTCATCCGCACTGAGAGTAGCTTCATCATCCGATGATGCCATGTGGAGAGAAAACTCACTGCCTGAATCTTCCCCTCCCACCTCTGCCTCAGAATCAGAGTCAGTCTCTGGACCATGGTCAGAGGCAGACTCAAAAAGCATACCAACAACCTGCTGAGCAGTAATTCTGGGGCTAGCCATTATCCTTACTAAGAAAGGAAACTGCACAAACAAGTCAACAACAACCAACACTGCAAAATAAGTAAGTAAAAAAATGTGTGCCTTTATCACAAAGGTCAATATACTCAAAAACTATACGATTCACTTGCAAAAGACCTCTACACTCACCAGCACCTACTCTGCAGAGAGACAGCAAAAACGATATCCCACTAGAAAGAAGAAAAAAAAACAATTACTCACAACACCACAAAATACACATCGAGCACAAATGCAAAACGTTTTTGACACAGAAGCCAAACATACTGCAATTCTTACATCATTAGCAAAAAACACATTCATGCAGAGAAATGAAAAAGATTTACATTGTACAAAAAAACAGTCTCTTACCAAACACAAGTAACTACACAAACAGCAGAACCAAAAGTAACAAAACCGCAACCTGGAACAGTTTAAAGAGCAAAAGCTTTCAACTAGAACAAAAAGGGAGAAAAAAAGCATTACAATTGAAATTCACAAAAAATAAAAGAATTAACATTATAACACACTGTCACTACCCAATTGGTCAATCTGCCAGATGGGCCTTCTAATAGGGCTGTGCAAAAATGGGGGTGAACTTGCCCAAGGGATCGGGTGAGCTTGTCTGAGGGCGGGGCAGAAAACAGCAGACAGAAATATGCCCCCCTTGCAAAAGAAATAAATCCCTGGTGCCTAGTAGGGTTTCTGCCCCCCCCCCTACCGCCTAGGGCAAAAAGGCTACAAAAAAAGGGGCAGATCTGTCCACAGGAGGGACATAAATAAAAATAACCAAATTTATTTAAAAAATCTGCCCCCTGGGAGCGACCGTTGCCCAAGGGGCCGCTTCCATTTTAATTTCAAATACGTCCCTGGTGTCTAGTGGGGTATTCTGCCCCCCCTTCCCCCGGGGGCAGAAGCCAAATACACGGGCCGATCAGACCCGGGGGGGCAGAATACACATAAAAAGAAAAATGAGGCCCCTGGATGCGACCCTTCCGCAAGGGGTCGCTTCCATTTTTTAAAAAAAAGATGCCTGGCTCTAGTGGGCTTTTCTGTCCAAGGCAAACAGTCCCCAGGGGGCAGAAAAGACTTTTAAAAAATGTACCCCTTAAGGAAGCGACCCTTGCCCAAGGGGTCACTTCCTTTATATAATAAAAGGATTCCCTGGTGTCTAGTGGGGTATTCTGCCCCCACTTGGGGCAGAAAAGCCAAATACATGGGCTGATATGCCCCCGGGGGGGGCAGAGTACACATTTAAAAGAAATGAGGGTCCTGGAAGTGACCCTTCCCCAAGGGGTCGCTTCTGTTTTCATAAATAGAAAATCCCTGGCTTTAGTGGGCTTTTCTGCCACTTCCCGGGCCAGAAACGCCAAAAACAGTCCCCAGGGGGGGGGGGGCAAAAAAGACTTTTTAAAAATTTGCCCCATAAGGAAGCGACCCTTGCCCAAGGGGTCGCTTCCTTTAGCTAAAAAAAGGACTCCCTGGTGTTTAGTGGGGTATTCTGCCCCCAGGCCCAAAAAACGAGCTGATCTGCCAGGGGGGGCAACGTACACATTTCATTTAAATGAAAGGGCTGGAAGCGACCCTTCCCCAAGGGGTCGCTTCCGTTTTTATAAAAATAAACATCCCTGGCTCTATCGGGCTTTTCTGCCCCCCCTCCCCCCCCCCGGGCCAGAAACGCCAAAAAACCGAGGCGATCTGGTCCCAGGGGGGGGGCAGAAAAGTCTTTAAAATATTTGCCCCCTTAAGGAAGCGACCCTTGCCCAAGGGGGTCGCTTCCTTTTAACGAAGAAAGCGTCCCTGGTGCCTAGTGGGGGCATTCCTGCAGCACGATTGCGACGCTGTGCACGATCGTGCTGCAGGAATGCCCTGTATTGAGACATCAGGGGAGAGGAAATACTCTTTCCTCTCCCCCGATGCCTCAATACTTAAAAAAATCCCCCGCGGCCCCACAGGAGACCAAAACCTACCTCCTCCTGCTGGGATGCCTGGAAGCAAATGGCTTCCAGGCGTCCCAGCACTTCCTGATGACGTCGGCGCGCGCTGTGCGCGCTGACATCATGGGGGAATGTGGGGGGGTCGGGGTGGCATCGGAAACTCTTCCGCTGCCACCCCCCTCTGTGGGGGCAAGATCGATACCCCAGGGGGGAAGCTCCAGCGCTTCCCCCAGGGGTTGTGCTCATGACGGAGCGGTTCCATCATGAGCACAGCCCAATTGAAGGGGTTAAAGACATGGAGGCTCACATTATGCATTATTCTTTTAATGTGGTCTCCAAGCAGCCGCGTTCATCACAATATTAAAAGGTTCCAGAAGAGAACATTAGCAACACATAAAAGGCATGAGCCATCAACAATCTGCCTCTTTTAAATGTGGAGAATAATAAGTCTATGAAACTTGAAACTTTTAAACTTCAAAACGATCCTATGATGAACAAAATGAAAGAGAAGGAAGAACGAGAGAGAATCCAAAGGCCAGACGACTCGCAGTTAAGAAGGGCTACCTGAAAAGAGAGAGAAGTAAATACCTCCTGAATGTAACAAATAGTATATAACTTAACAAGTTAAAAGAAGAGGTAAGAGATAATACAAGTACTGTTAATAAAGAACATTAATTCATTGTAATACCACCAAGGGGTGGGATGGGTGGGATAATGTGAGCCTCCGTGTCTTTAATGAAGTCCAGATTCTCTAGTCATAGTAATAGGAGAATCGCAATTTAATTACGAGAACGTAGGCTACATTATGCATTTGGTAGCTTTGTAAAACTACATCAGACATATGTTCAATAGGTTTGCAATAGTGACGTGCAAAGGTGCTAGCGTTCGACCAGTCAGCCGCTTTGAGAATGTCATCCAACTTACCTCCAGACCAAAGAGATTTACTGGCCATAGCACCTCTAAAGGGGTGAGCTTGAAATTTCTTTAAATCAATACCAGCCAAACTCATAACGGTTTTAACCCATCTAGCAATAGAGGTTGAAGTTATACCTTTATGGGGTTTAACAAAGGATATAAGTAATTGGTTCACACCCTGGGGCCGAAGAGCAAAATGTCTGCTATCATACTCTCTCATGCAGCTCACAACGCTAAGTTTTGGGTATAAATCAAAACGTGGGTAGAAAATTGAATCAGACATAGTCTTAGTTCTTCTATAAATCTCGAAATTGACACCAAACATGTTATATGATCTATTAGTAATCGCCAGTGCTTTGACATTGGAGACCCTTTTGCATGAAATTAGGCATAGGAGAGTAGCATGCTTAATGGAAAGGTCTTTCCTATTTAGGAGAGTATTATCAGGCCAGTTATTGGAAAGATCAAGGGTTAATTTGACGTCCCAGAGACTTTCTTATTTAGGTTTAGGAGGCCTTCTTAAACTAATGCTTTTCATCAGTCTGCAAATAATGACATTTTTACCTACCGTTTTACCGTTAACAAGGACATGGCCAGCAAAGATAGCCGATCTATAGCAGTTGATAGTTCTATAACTGAGACCTCTTTCAAATTGTTCAACAAGGAAGTTAATTATGTCAACAATAGGTGCCTCCAAGGAATCCATGTTCCTTTCCAGGCACAAACATACCCAGATTCTCCATATGTTGTTATATCTGTAGTGAGTGCCTGGGGCCCAAGACTCTCTGAGGAGAGTTGCAGCTGTTGTCGAAGCCCTGAGATTTCATTGGATCTCCTGACACTCTCCAGGCAAGAAGGGATACATTTCTGCTCTGAATTAGGGGTGATCTCCTCCATTTACATATGTTAGAAGATTCTCTGGGAAGGAATTAAGAAGGGGTGATTGCAAGCTAGTTCTAGAGTGGTGGGGAACCAGGCCTGAGATGGCCAAAAGGGAGTTATTAGGATAAGGATGCACTGGTCCCGTCTCACTTTCTGAAGAACTCTCTGAAGCATGGCAAAGGGGGGAAAGGCGTACGCTTTGACTCCTTTCCAAGACTGTAGGAAGGCGTTGACTGCCAGAGCACCCGTGTCAGGCATCCAGCTGAAGTAATTCTCCAATTGAAAAGTTAGTATGCTCGCAAATAAGTCTATCTCTAGTGGACCCCAGATCTTGTTCAGGGTACTGAACATGGAAATATTGATTTTCCAATCACTGTGATCTAACAGGAATCTTCAGTTCCAGTCTGCAGAGATGTTCGATTTGGAGGTATTCCGCTATGAGAGCGATCTTGTGTTCCAGACAGAAAATCCATAGTTTCTTGGCTAAATTCGAGAGGTCCGCAGATTTGGTGCCTCCCAGACGATTTATATAGGCTACCGTGGACATGTTGTCCATCTTTAGAATGACTGACCTCCCTTGGAGAGAGTGTTTGAAGCTCATCAAGGCGTAAAGGCCAGCTGTTAGTTCTAAATAATTTATGTGGTGAGAGAATTCTTCTTGCGACCAGAAACCGCCAGTGTTTTCACTGAGAAGGCAAGCTCCCCAGCCATGAAGGCTCACATCTGATTCTAAAACAAACTCTGGTTTTGATCCAAAGATCGTTTTTCCGTTCCATGCGTCTATTTTCTCGAGCCACCAGGCTAGTTTCGATTGGGCTTCCTGATCCAGATGAATCCGGTCTCCGTACCAGAGGCCAGATCTTAGGGCTCTCGCTTTAACCCTTTGGAGGGCCCGATAGTTGAGGGGACCGTGGAAAGATGGCTTGGATGAAAGAGGAGAGGAGACCCAGTAGGCTGGCTAGCTCCCTCAGAGATAAATCTTGTTGTTTCAGGGCGTGTCTTATTTCCTTCCTGATTTTGGTAATTTTTTTTGGAAGGGAGTAAAAGGAGACATCTTAATGTGTCTACTGTGAAACCTAAGAGTTCCAGAGTTCTGGAAGGGGTCAGAATTGATTTTTCTTTGTTTATGATGAATCCTAAGCTTTCTAGGAGATCCATCACAGTCTTCAGATCTTTGACTATTTGTGAAAGGTCTTGCGACATTATAAGAATGTCGTTTAAGTATATGATTAGACGAATGCCCCTTACTCTTAGGGGTGAGCCGACAGTTCTCATGACCTTGGTGAAACACCAAGGGGCAGAAGAGAGTCCGATGGGGAGTGCCTGAAATTGGTATAGATGTTTTTTCCACACAAATTGAAGAAAGGGCTGGTGGGTTTCGGCCATGGGGATGGTGAAGTAAGCATCCTTTAGGTCCAGTTTGACTAGCCAGTCTCCCTGTAAAAGTAGATCTCTCAGGAAGTGGATGCCCTCCATCTTGAAATGCCTGTAGACCAGATATTTGTTTAGTTCTCTTAGGTTTATGACAGGTCTCCAACCCTTTTCCTTTTTTGTACAAGAAAGAGAGTGCTTATAAATCTTAACGCTTCTAAGGGAACCTCTATTATCGCTCCTTTCTGAAGCATGGAGGAGATCCCCTCCTCTATTATTTTATGTTGATCTAGAGAGAGAGGCATGTCTCTCGGGAAGGTGGTTTGTGTAGGTATATGAGTAAAATCTATCATGAATTCCTTGACGGTGTTTAAAACCCAATTGTCTTGAGTGATCAAGCTCCAATTGTGAAGAAAGTATTTCAGTCTGCCACCCACTTTTTGGGGAAAAGAAGGGAAAGGGAGAGGGGGGAGAGTACTCACTTGAAGGGACGTTGGAGTTGAAAGTTCTGCGGGATCTAATTCCTCTGCCGCGTTGTCCTCTCCCTCTCTGGGGAAAGAATTGAGGTACGTTGTGCTGCTGGTAGCCTCTTCCGTAACCACGAGATCTTGAATAGGGCCTTTGATTAAAGCGGCTGGAAGAGAGGCCCCTTCTTCTGGCCCTGCCAAAAAGGTTAGGATTAAACACACATGTTTTGTTGTGCCTTGTCCAAGGCAGTGAAAGTAGAAAGGTACTTGCCCAAAGATTTAATGAGATCTTCCCCAAAGAGTAATCCTTTTAGGTTTTGTGAGGGTTCTTTGCCCGCCATATCACTGAGTTTGGGATTTATTTTGGTTAGAACGACTCTTCGTATTTCTGCGTTGAGGCTTGCGTTTGCATTACTTAGGAGTATCAGTGCCCTCTGGCTCCAACCTCTGATCAGATCGGTGTTAACAGGTGTGCCATTAATATGGCTTTCTTCTGCGGAATCTATGATTCTGGCTAAAGGGCCCAGTACGTCGAGAAGACATTCTTGACAACCTTTCAGGGATCTTTCCATCCCTTTCCTTGGGTCTCGTCTGAGCTTGAAGAGGAATTTAATCAGCTCGGGGTCCAAGTTGGGGGTTTGGCAGGTCTTGTCTTCGATAGAAGGTCTAGAGCATCCGGCTCTAAGAATTTTTCGAGTGTCTCTCTCTAAGAGGTTTCTTACCCATTTTTTAATAAACTTAGCAACGTGGTCTTGTGGGGACTACTCAGAACTTTTGGGATGTTTGATGTTTAAAGGGGAAAACATTTCTTCCCCGAAGGGGTCAGGGATATTGTCCCTTGAGGATGATGGTAGTTCCTCATCTGGACTGTAAAATTCTTGATCGTCCTCATTAAGATCTAGGACATACTCGTCAGGTATGTCTGAGGACTCATCATCATTAAACTCATTGTCTCCCAGGTTGTAGTGAGCACTGTGGTAATTTGTGTCGCAAGGGACACCCAGAGGTTTTGTACCGCCAAGGACACCCGAGTAAGTCGTGCCGTTAGGGACACCCAGGGAGTTCGAGGTGCCTCCATTAAAAGATGAAGTGCTAAGACCTCACAGATTTGCTTAGGTGCTAGGACCTCACGTAGTGCTCTTAGGGTTCACTTGATCAACATTTTTACTTTTTTCAATCTTTTGCCTCTTAAATCAGTGGTATCGTCAGGATATTGAGTGTTCAAAATTTCTGTGAACTCGTCTTGGTCAGTGGGATGTGAGTCAAGGTCTTAATCATGCAGGACCTCATCTCCTTATGTAGCATTTTTTTAAGTGCTTCATTATCAATATTGAAGGGGCGGAAGCTTCATCTGAATCAGTGTCAGACATGGCGCAGATAGGTGGATTAGGAATATTTAGTAAAAAAGGGGGGGTGAACTGGTTTATGATTTATAAATAAATTAAATGAGATATCTGTTGTCACTATCTCTTTTTTTTGTATTTTTTTTATAATAATACCATTAGATGGTAAAAGTTTAACACATTAAGGCTTCAGATGGTACAAGTTTATCAAATTAAGCCTTCACATCAAATGAAGGTTTCACCCCTTTTTTGTTGTTGCAGTATTTGGTTGTTAAAATCGTACTTGCACTTTGAATCGCATTGAGGGCACCAGCTGATCGCTAACGGGAGCTGAACAACTGACATAGGATTGCTCGAGCATATCAGCAGCTGCCCGTAACCATGGTAAGGAGCACGATCTTGTAAGCGCTCTTGAAAAATGCCGGGAATGAATGTGGAGGAAGAAAGGTACCTGGCAACGGGAGGAAGTAGCGCTCCCATTGCCAAGGTCCCTTCCTCTAGACCACAGAACAGCCCCTCAAGCAGCCAGAAAATCGGCCAACACACTGGCCTATTAGCAGCCCGGCCCATGCAGGTAAGAGCGGTGGGGCCCAGTGGGGGAGGACTTCGACGGACGATGGAAAATGAAATAAATAATTAATTTTCTCTTGTCATTGTTCGTCGAAATCCCCCCTCCCCCCTATCCGGTCCCACCACTTTTACCTGCAAGGGCCGCAGCTGCCTATGAGGCCAGCCCTTCAAGCACTGCCAGATTGCCTGATTGGCCGGTCTAACCCTGATTGCCGACACACACACCCGGAAGGATACTGCCAACCGACTGGAAGAGTTAATTCGATTCGCAAAGTAGAAGCTGTTCTGGTGGGACAGCTTCCGCTTTGTGAACACTGGTGGTGAGTCTCCAAGGGAGGAGACGGTGGTCGAGGGGACTGTTGTGTTGCATCCCAGGTGTACAGGCCCGGGGCCTCAATCAGATGAAGGAGATGCAAAATTCTCAAAGGCCCTGCAGCCTGATAATGTATGACACAGATTCACGGAGTAATGTGTGTTTTGCCTCAGTCCGGGTTCTCTCCTAGACCACGCCGGCCGGGGTAGTATTTATTTCTTGTGCACCACATAGTGCAGAACAAACCAAACAACGCTATGCCTGCAGGGGCACACACACACACCCTGACCTCGGGGCATTGTGGAGCAAATCCCGGTCACTCCAACTGCATCACTAGAGCAACACTACAATTCTCCCTAAAATACAAAGTGAGAACACATTAAAGCAGTAGTTGCCAAACTGGGGTCCGTGGATCCCCAGGGGTCCTTGACACGTTCCTAGGGGGTCCACATGCAGCAGGTTGAAAAGCACTGCAACGCTTCTTGTATGATCAGCAGTTTTGGGGCATCAATAAAAGTGTCATGATAAATCCAGTGATTAATGTACCTGCTGTAGAGAGATGGGGGTTTTGTCCAGTGGCAGCTTTAACTCATCTTAGGAAGAGCTGCTGGTTAATATGCCTGCTGCAAAGAATGTCCACCACGCATTTCTTTTAAAACAGTATTTTGTTTTGTGCATAACTCAGTGGGTTCCTGCTTTTGCCACAGAGATTCTTGTGTTACTGAGCAGTTCACAAGTTCCAATCGTAGTCTAGCACAGTGAGCTATGAACTGCCATCAAGGAGCTGCATTCAAACTGCAAGGTGCAAGTTAGTAGGTCTAGCTTTTTTCCAGTCTTTCATTATCCCGATGCTGCTAAAAAGGTTTGTTAGGGTAGAAATAAATCCTTATTATTAAAGTCAACGCTAACCCCCATGTTTTGTTCTGAATCCTGAGTTTTTGCTTCTCCAGACCAAGCACTCTTAACCTCTTCCGTGCTCATGACGTCTCCCGGCCGTCATGAGTCACGATGGGCGTGTGCGGACGACGGCCGGGAGACGTCATGACCACGCCCGCGATTGGAATGTCAGCACCGCGGGAGCGCTGTGGCGGAATTTGCGCCGCAGCGAATATGTTAAAAAATGCCTACCAGTATGAATGACATGAATCCTACACCTTGTAGTCCCCTTTGCCTTATGTAACATTTTCTATTCACTGATTTAGACACATATGATTAATTGTCTCTGTATGTTTGTGATGTAAAGTGCTCTGACAGCCTACAGTGGTATGAGAGGTGCTATAAAACAAATTAAATACATGTGACAGTGGGGCTATGGAGAGATGAGAGGCACTGTTGGAGGGTAGTAATGAGGGAATCACTGAAGATTGTCAACCAGTGAAGATTGACAAAAGATGGTTGTATCCTGGTACATAGTAAGGTCATTGTTTACTATGCTTAGAAAGCTAATAAAATTTAATATATAACGACAAATTTGTTGTAAAATGCACCCTTTCTCCCCAATTGTTTAGGTGGAGAGCCCTCCAAAGCCCCTTTTGCAGTGGTCAGGCTCACTCGCTGCACTTGGTGTGCACTGTACGGGGACTGGTCTGACAACATTTGCCAGAGCAGCTTTAGGTGTCCAGTCCAGCCTTGGCAGGAGCAGGAGCCTCGGGCTGTGAAATAAATGAAAAGTTAGTCGCGAGATGCAGCACCAACCTTCCCACTAGGATTTTTCAATTTTTGCAAATATTTGTAATATAAAAATAATAAAATCTTTAGTAATTCAAGTCGTCTTTGTTTGATGTGCACACATGTGTGTTTTTTCCTTTGAATTACAATTTTAATGTTTGTGATTTAAATCACACAAATTGCTTGGGGTCCCCGGCTTCCAGTAGTGACTCAATGGGGGTCCTCAGGAGTGAAAAGTTTGGGAACCACTGCTCTAAGGTGTAACACAATGCAGGGTCGTGCCAGAGCTCGCGGCCCGCATCGGAAAGGAAGGCAAGCTGTGAACCTCTCGGTATTGTAAAGGGAGGGTTAAAAATGCATAAATCGCTCGCGATGAGTGAAATATTAGCGATGGAGTTGATTACATCGCCAGGAGCGAGAGTGAGTAGAAAAGTGGGAACAATAGAAGCGCGACATTATGAATAAAATGAAATATGATATAGACAATAAAATAGGAAATAAAATACTTACCAGGTATGTGCCTGAGAAAACACTACATTGGGAATTACGAAAGGTACAACAACGTGAGAAATTGGAGAAGGGAATACCTTACGAATATCTAGGGATTGAAATTCTGAAAAGGAGGGATCACCATAAATTGGAGACCGGTATAGAGGCAGGGGTGGGGTTAAGCCACATTAAATACCTAAAAATGGAAAAAATAATAAAGGTAAATAGGAATAGAAAAGTCAACTAATCTGCTCAGAGCTGCATTTAAAAAAGAGGCAGATTGTTGATGGCTCATGCCTTTTATGTGTTTCTAAAGTTCTGTTCTGGAACCTTTTAATATTGTGATGTATGCGGCTGCTTAGAGACTGCATTAAAAGAATAATGCATAATGTAGCCTCCATCTTGTAATGAAATAGTTAATTTTACCCCTCCGCAATCCAAC
Source organism: Triturus cristatus (assembly GCF_964204655.1). NCBI lineage: Eukaryota > Metazoa > Chordata > Amphibia > Caudata > Salamandridae > Triturus > Triturus cristatus. Next base: position 531,654,430 of record NC_140586.1, read on the forward strand.
ACTTTCCCTACTGTTGCACTCACTGGAGTGGGAATAGTAAATGTTATCCCTCCCCTATCCAACACTTTCCCTACTGTTGCACTCAATACAGTGGGAATAGTAATTTGTACCCCTCTGCTATCCAACACGTTCCCTACCGTTGCACCCATTGGAGTGGGAATAGTAATTTTTACCCATCTGCTATCCAACACTTTCCCTACAGTTGCACTGACTGGATTGGGAATAATTCATGTTATCCCTCCGCTATCCAACACTTTCCTACTGTTGCACTCACTGGAGTGGAAATAGTAATTTTTACCCCTCCGTAGTCCATATTTTCCCTACTGTTACACTCATTGGAGTGGGAATAGTATTTTTTTCCCCTCCGCTATCCAAAATGTTCATACTGTTGCACTCACTGGAGTGGAAATAGTAATTTTTACCCCTCCATTGTCCATATTTTCCCTACTGTTACACTCTTTGGAGTGGGAATAGTAATTTTTTTCCCTCCGCTATCCAACATTTTTCATACTGTTGCAATCACTGGAGTGGGAATAGTAATTTTTACCCCTGCGCTGCCCAACACTTTCCCCACTGTTGCACTAATTGGAGTGGGAATACTAATTTTTACCCCTCCGCTAACCAACACTTTCCCTACTGTTGCTCTGACTGGAGTGAAAACTGCTTTTTTTTGTTAATTATAATTTCTATTGTTGTGTTAAGTGTAGTGGGAATAGTAAATTGTAGTATTTTGTAATGTTACATTTTATGTACTTTTATATTTGTTGCAGTTAGAATAGTAAATCTTATTTTTGTGTTGTCTAAAATATTTTGTAAATCAAACACAAGGAGATGATGGAGTGCTGAAACTTTTCAAACACTCACCCCCAGTCACAGATCTGAGTTGAATCCATCATCTTTCTTTAGCTCACCTTGCCACCCCAGTTCAAACACAGCTATATGCAAATCAGTCTTGACCCTGTGCCTCATGGCATCAGTCCAGCCCGAACTGCCAAGCCATGTCTTCCCTGGACCGGAAACAAGCATCCTGGGACCGGTTTCCAAACTCTCACCCCCAGTCACAGATCTGGGTTGAATCCATCATCTTTCTTTAGCTCACCTTGCCACCCCAGTTCAGACACAGCTATATGCAAATCAGTCTTGACCCTGTGCCTCGTGGGAACAGTCCAGCCCGAACTGCCAAGTCATGTCTTCCCTGGGACCGGTTTCAAAAATATGTTGTAACTGTTTTGTTGTTTTAGGTGGAAGTAATTATTTTTATGTTTATTCAGTAAAATGTGTTTTCTTTTTAATGTGGTGGGAAATGTATACGTATTTATTTTAATTAGTAATAATTTATTTTATGATGTAACTTATATAATTATGTGTTTGATTTATTATAATAATATTATAATTTGCAATATTTTTTCTTTGTAACTCGTTTTTAATTAAATTGTAAAATATCTGTGTTGTTTAATTTGTATTTTAAATTACATTGATTCCCTTTTTAATATGCTATGTTTTTTGGTATATTTAAATATATAAATATATTATTAATTAAAATATTAGTTTATATTTGTGTATATATGTATTCATTTTATGTACAATTATATATATGTGTGTGTGTTTACATGTTTAAAAATAAGTATTTTTGTTGAATTTGTTAAAATATACAGTTAATTATATATATTCTTTTATAAATTTAAGTTAGTATTTAATTTTCGTTTATTTTAATATTTTAAAATATATATATATTTTAAAATCAATATTTAATACAACTATATTATTGTAAACAATATTTTTTGATATTTTTGCATTCTATATTTTTAGCTCGATATTTTTTACATCTATATTTTTGTGGTCGATATTCTATCAGTGATCCTTCCCTGAGCTTCACAATAAAAGTAGTTTTGTAAATTTAAAACAACAATCAAAAGATAGATACAGTTGATGTAAGAAAATACAAGATCAACAGAAAATATATAAAGTGCATTTTGGTTAACAAAGCAGCAAGGATTTCATGTTTAGCGTGATGGTAACAGGGTGCTACCAAAAAAACGCTAATTAAGGTAGATTCCTTGTTTATGACAACAGGTAAGGGTGAGTAGCACTGGAAAGCTAATCTTTTATTGATTATCTCTATCTCACTGCCGCTTTGAGAAATGAGCTAACCCTCAAGCATATGTAATGGCTGTTCAACAGATGCAAGTGGAATAATGCTTTTCTGCATTTATGGTGACCCAAATGATTTAATAATTGTTTGAGAAAGTGTTGAAACAAGGAGTAAAATTTACAAAAATGCAGCACAGTTTGTTCTGCTAACCCATCGCAAGGGCAGGATGGAGCAGCCTCCAAACCGTCCATTTTCAGAAAAAGGGGTGAGAAGTCTGTGAAGTCAAAAGACAGATATAGGGCTCGTTCAGCAGATGCAAAGGACCTATAAAAAGTCAGTACAAAGCATTTTGACAATTCAAGGTTCAGTCTTCTTGTTGTGCGAAACTCTAAGGAATGGTGCTTGACCCCTATAATTTTTTTTATGTTCATAGGGGTAGTGAGCAGGGTGGATAGTCCCAGTGCGCATAACGTTTTTGAGATAAAATCTAGCCAAGGGATTGTATGTCCCATGTCCAAATTGAAGCAATCTGTAATAATATCTCTACATAGAGACACCTCTGTGTTAAGTCATACACAAACAAGGGGGCCGAGTTGACTTTATCTTTTATGTATTGCAAATTTAGCTCAGAATGCATAATAAAGGTGCAGCTAGATGGGGGAAGATACATAAACGTCCGACATACATGGTTTTACACAACTTGGAGGAGGGAAATGTTATGATCCCAGCCTCATATGTAGCAGCAAGGAGGCAGTGGGCATTGTAAACGTTTAAAAGAGGGGAGTATTTCCCTTTCCCCATGGCTCTTGGTAAATTAAAGACTGCTCTGGTCAGTCTACTGAGCTTGAGTTGTGAGCTCTTTAATTGTCATCACCAAGAACCTGTGGAGTGTAAAATTGCTCCTAAATACCTGAAATTGCACAAACTACAAAGGGGTCCATTGGGATCCCGCCACCCTAGCGGTGCTGGGACCGGCCGCCAGTGGTGCGGCGGTCCTGCACCACCAATTAGGATGCAACCACCACCGTGACAATCGCTTCCCACATATACAACATTGCGGCGGGCGGTGCTGTGAGCAGCACCCGCCACAATGTTGTAAATGCATGTTGTGCATTGGCATGCACAACGTGACAGGCACCGCGTGGTGCCTGCCACCTTGTGGATGCCAATGTAGGGCCACAACGGGCCCCAACGCGATTCCTGCATGCCTTTCCATGGAGGAGTCTCTGCCTTGGAAAGGCATGAAACCGCCAACATCCTAATATGGATGATGGTGCCTGCAAGGCACCGCCACCATATTGTGGGCCTTTTCCGCCCGGTAGGCAATCGTGAAGATTGCCTACCGGCGGAAAAGCGGAGAACAGTCTTTCCGTCCACCGCGGTAACCCCGCCATGCTAATGTGGCGGGGGTAACAGGTAGTCTGGCGGGGTGTTTTGGCAGGCGGATCGCCACCGCCGGTCGGGTGGTGACGATCCGCCCGCCATGCTAATGACCCCCTAAGTGACTGACCCTTAATAGAAAGCCTGGAGATGCACAACATACTATGTGACTTTCCAAAGTTTGTAACCAAGTCAAGACTGCTCATAAAGTAGACAAAGAAGTCCATGAGCGCCTATAGGGCATTAAGAGCGTACACCAGTAGGACCACGTTGTTGACATATAAAAGTACGGACACCTAGGTATGGGTGATCCTAGGAGTGTCTACAGGAGATAAAGTCAAATGGGAACTCAGGCCATTTATATAGATGATAGGAAGAAACAGAGCCAAAATGCAACCTTGGCTGTTAATGCTCAAGCGTACTTTCGCTGCTAGGTCAACATGCAGAGAGTGCAGGAAATTCACTAAAAATGGGTCCACCCCAAGGTCCAATTGCATTAGCGAAAGCTTGGTCCTATTAACTCAATAAAAGGCTGTGGATTGGTCCATGAAGGCAAAGTACAGTGAGCAATGCCCAACAAAGATATATTTGTTAACTATCAAGTTCAGATTTAGGCATTGCTCCGCCGTATGTAGCCCAGGACAAAAATCAAACTGGAAGGGAGAGAGGATGTTGTTTTCTTAGACCCACGTGGCGAGAGGATTAAAGACCACCCTGCCTATGATTTTACCTGCACTGTCGATGAGTGAAATTGGTCTGTAGCATTTTGGGAACGTGCGGCCTTCATTTTCAAAGATAGGTAAGATGGTGGATCTAACCCAAGAGTGGGGGATATTTGTGTTCGGGGAGTGATTGAAGACATTAGTGATCAAAGGACCCCACAAATCAATGACACAATTACGTTGATTGGTACCCCGTCTGGTCCTTGGGCTTTCCCACCAGAGCTCTGATGTATTGCTGACTCCACTTCAGACAAAGACACAAAAAGGGGCGGCGAATGCTATAATTATTTTTGCAGAGAATTGACCCTATCTCCATTCTCCTCAATGTGGTATATGGTACTGAAATGCGCAACCTAGTCAGACCCTAGGATGTAATAGTGCAGGAGAGGGTTTTCTGGTGCATTCCTTAGTCTGATTTTCTGAACGGTGTCTCAAAAGACCTTACTATTACTCCCTTACACCGCAAGCCCCAAAGGTTTCCAGTCTCTCTTATGTAGAATTTCCTTCCTAGATTTAACGGTGGATTTATAAGACAAGTCAGCTGCCTAGACCTGGACCCAGACTCTAGGGCTGGCTTTCAAATCCTTTCTCAATCTACGATTGGCTGCCGAGCATTGCTCGTGAAAACATCGAGATCTCCCTTTGTCCAACTGGCAGGGTTTGAGCAAAGAGTATCTGATGCCTTGGGTTAAGCTGTCATAATGGTTTAACATGTCACCCCTGCTTACATCTGCCAAACAGTTGAGGAGCAATCCTCGGTGTGACTTCAGTAATGTGGCCAAAGTGTCTCCTGGATTTTTAAGGTGCCAAATAAGACTAAGGCTGTCTGAGGAGTGTGGTGTAATAGGGATTACTTTGGTGGGAAGTTTGTATCTAATCATCGGCAGATGCCCTGAGGCGAAGAAGGTGTATGGTCCCCCCAATACAATTGCACAACTTCTCCCATAGAAAACCAGGACAAAAGGTTCTTAGTCACAAAAATGTATTCAATGGTTGAAGCACGACCAAGTCCTCTAAAAGATGTCAAAGATGTTGCATTCTCACTAAATACGTTGACAAGATCAGTCAGGTCATGTGGAGCTATATGTCTGGTCAGCTCTTCCACACTTCCATGTCCGACCCCCCCGAAGGGTTCCTCGGCTGTCACTCCTGATGTCCAATTCTGGCCTGCCAGTTAAGGGCCTGATTCCGATGCGGTTAGGAAGGCCACCTAACAGCATTTGCTCCGTCCAAATCGGATTGGGAACGTGTCTTTCTGACCGACTCGGGCAGATTTCTGACCGACCGAGTACGATGCGAGTAAGGCGTTAGGAATATCCCAATCAGAACCCGACAGCATTTGGAATGACTGAGCCGTATGGAGCAGAATTGTACGTCTCTACAGGCCACGTTTCCGAACGACCAAGTACGATGCTGGATTTGAACAGCTTTTCTGAATCATGCCATCTCACTCGAATCAGCAGCCGGAATCAGACTTTGGGGGGACTCTAGTGGGCCCCCTGCACCCATAGCCTTCCCAATCAGGCCCGTGGGGGTACCCATGGGTCCCCCTTACCAGTCATGAACAGTGTGGCAGGCACCAGGTGCATTCGGTCTGAACAAAGCTTCCCATTGAAGTTAATGGGAGTCCAACCAAATCGTATCTGGAAGCATCCGAATGCACCGTACTCGGTCATTTGGACTCAACCGATCCGATTTGGTCAGAAACCATTCCCAAACCCATTAGTTCAGGAAGCTTTCCAAACTACATCCGAATCAGGCCCTAAGTGCCAAAATCTCCACACAGAAAATGATATGACTGGGACATGATATTAAATTAGTCACTATTAGAGTAATAAAACATGAAGTATATTATGACCTTCCCTGGGAACTGAATTAAGTAAGAAAACACTTTTAAAAGCCTATTGCATGTGTGCTTGTGGGGGAGAGTGTGTTTGCTTGAAGGAGAGTTTATGTAGGGGTGAATATGAGTGTGAGTGAAAGTGAAGGTCAAAGGGTGTGTGATTTCACTACCGCTATCCCTGGCATTTTGGTGAATTGACATCCATGGTGTGTTGTGGCCCTTGAGAGTACAGTGAGAGAGTTAAAACAGGATCTGGGCCGATAGTATTTTCGGTTTAGGACTAAAGCGAAAGCAAAGTTCAGATATATGAAAAGAATAAAGGGTAAAGGGTAAAGGGTGGGATGTAATTTATTTTTAATTAACTAATAATTAGTTGGTAATTAATATTAATTAATTGACAATTAAATATGGAACGTGCATGATTAATTTTAGTTGCTGGTTGTGGGTCTTTTAGGGGTAAAGGGTGGGAAGTAATTTATTTTTAATTAATTAATACTTAGTTGAGAATTAATATTAATTAATTAATTGATAATTAATTAGGGTAATTGTTTAATTATTTTTTATGTGTGGGTTTTGGGTTTATAGGTGTGAAGAGTAGGGAGTACATTAATTTACTTATGTTATAATTAGTTGTTAAATACTAGTTATTTAATTGATTTTTTTAAATTATGTAATTCATTTTTTCACAGTTTAATTTTAGGTGTGGGTGGTGGTGGTTATTGGTGTAAAGGCTGGGAAGTTAGTTACATTTTGGTGCCGATTCCGATCCGGGAATTTTTTTTTGCGTACGACTCGTATCCGTATATTTTCACGTACGAATCGTACAAGTACCGTACAAACTGCGAAGTACGATTCGTACGTGAAAAATACATACGAATTGCGTCTGGAAAATGGTCTGAGAGGGAGCGGAAATTTTTATGTCCGAATAGCGTCGGGAAAAGTGTACGATAGGGAGCCGGACATTTTTACGTGCAAATCGTAAAACAGAAGTCTGAGCGCGTAAGTACGATCCGTACCGCCCGTCCGAATACACAACCGCATGTAAAAGGCCCCGTACGGAGCGAACGCTGTAGCACACATGTACACGGGTAAACTTGTGCCTGGATACGAGTCGTACAGCCCCCCCTCACCCCGCATATGTCAGCACCGTACCCCTATATGTCAGCACAGTACCCCCCTCCGCACGGTACCCCAGGACCGTACCCCAGCCCCGCACCTGTACGTGCCGCACCCCAGGCCCGTCTCATATCCCCGCACCTGTATGCACCGTACCCCAGGACCGTACCCCAGCCCCCCACCTGTACGCGCCGCACCCCAGGCCCGTCTCGCAGCCCCGTACCTGTACGCACTGTACCCCAACACCGTAGCCCAGCCCCGTACCTGTACGCACCGTACCCCTACACCGTAGCCCAGCCCTGTGCCTGTACACACCGTACCCCAACACCGTAGCCCAGACCCGTACCTGTACGCACCGTACCCCAACACCGTAGCACAGCCCCGTACCTGTACGCACCGTACCCCAACACCGTAGCCCAGACCCGTACCTGTACGCACCGTACCCCAACACCGTAGCACAGCCCCGCACCTGTACGCACCGTACCCCAACACCGTAGCACAGCCCCCCACCTGTACGCGCCGCACCCCAGGCTCGTACCCCAGCCCCGTACCTGTACGCACCGTACCCCAACAACGTACCCCAGCAGCCTCACCCAGCATCGCGTATGTACGGACCTTACCTACGCAAAAAATACTCGTACAGAACCAGGACACTGTAAAACAGCACAAGAAGGGTCAATTTGACTCGCACAACACCACAAAACACGTCTACATGACAAAAGACATCTCTATGACTGACCTGGCACATCCAAACAGGCAAACAGAGGCCCTAAATCACAACCACCTCTTATAACACACCCACCACAAATTCAAACCCAGCCACACCCACAAATGGACCAATAAAAAAGGCCCACATACACAACCCATGAGCCTTTGCAACAGACCCACTGCTACCAGACCCCACAGACAAACAACTGCACCTTACTTACACCTTAACTACACCTTAACTTACACACCTTCACACAACCTCCTTCACAAACACCCCCTCTTCACATTCACACCCACACGTCACATTCACACCCACACACCCACAACCATCCACACCCACACCCCACACCATGCCCACAGACAAGAATCCAAAGTTCACAAGGGCGGAGCTGGACCTCCTTGTCAACAAAGTCATCAGAGTCGAGCCACAGCTGTTTGGAACATTGGTCAGACAGATCAGCATAGCCCAAAAAACAAGCCTGTGGCAGAGGATCATCGATAAGGTGAATGCTGTTGCGCCCAGCCGAAGGACCAGGCATGAATGCCAAGCTAGGTGGTACGATCTACGCAGGGCAGTCAAGAGGAAAATGAACGAGGAATACGCCCAGAGTAACATCACTGGAGGTGGGCTGCCCCGCAGACCCGTACATTACCATCCCTGGAAGGAGAAGGTGATGGCCATGCTTCCGCCGGTGGGAGTACACGGAGTCGAAGGAGTCGCAGAGCCTGGTGAGTACACAAACAACTCACGTAACATGGGGGAATGGCATCCACACCACAAATACACCAAATGCACGCAACTTCCCCCAAGCCCTCACTGCACACAACCACACTCAAAAACCACGCTCATGCCACTAACGTCTCCATGCCCCATTCACAAATAAAGGCAATGCCATGTCCCAGGCCACACCAACCACAAACCCAACACTAGATGTCCGGGATGCTGGGAGGGTGGGGCTCACACAACACATTGTGCAACTCAGAAGCAGACACCAATGGCCTCAGCCCATATGACCTAGGTACATACCCATGCACCATGCCCAATGCACTGGGACTGGCAAAGTACTGACAAGGTAGCTGACACTTGGCCTTGCTGTATGCAGCACAAGGCCCTCCTGTGACCACTGTACACTCAAACACCAACTCCACAAGCTCAGATATCTAGCACAGGAACTCAAACTCACTGTCATGCCAGCATGCACCATGAGGGGACAGACACATCACCTGGGAGTCCCAATGACAAATCACACTACACCCAACAGCAGGCCCGGTCACCCCCCCTCACACAAGCACACACCCCCGGGGCAGGCAACGGATTTACCCACTCTCACAATGGACATGTGACACAACAAGACCATTCCATCGCTAAATAAGCATCCGACCCAAAATTCTACTGGTCAAACACTCAGGAGAACATACCAATCTGTCCCCTGCAACATACCCATCCCCAAGTGTACATTGAGAGGAATGCTAGGCACATCCAACTACCTGGAGGAACTGTGACAACTTGAATATGTATGAAACATGGATGTGGCATGAAACAGCATTAACATTGTCTCTCTCTCACACACAGGGCAACGTCATCGACCTCCCCCCAACAATGGGGGGGAACAATCACAGTCCCAGGCTCAGCGTGAAGATGATCCCACCGGCAGCGACGACTCTCACCACTCCGTGGATGACCCCGACCAACCTGGCCCCTCTGGTGCCCAAGCCCCTGCAGCACCTGCGTCAGGTACATCTGTGCCAACCACCACCCCCATTCCTGCCACATCCCAGGAGACACCCACGAGCCCTGCTCGCACTGAACAACACAGCCAGTCTGACCAGGAGGGACAAGGTTCTCCGGGCACCCAGGAGGAGGCAGACAACCCCGATAATGCCATCCCTCAGGAGTCTTGTAGACCCGATGTGCCCACAACGGCAGGCCAGGCTCGTGTGGGCAGGGGTGGTGGGAGTGGAGGCAGGCGGAGGCGAGAACCTGACCAGCCAGCTGAGGGAACCGGTATGTCACACATACGCCACATCCTGGACACATACCGGCGTGACACCAGGGGCATCAGCCAGGTAGTGTCGAGCCTCACAGAGATGAAGGGGACCTCGACGAGTTGAAGAACCTGCAGGCCGAGCAACATGCCAGTCAACAACAACACCAAGGATGGATGGAGGCAAGACTGGCTGAGCTCCTGGCGGTGCAAACGGGCATGAGCCGTTCACTCCGTCGGATCGCCGACAACATGGGAAACCCTCCCTGTGCCACCTGGCGAAGACCACCACCAGTCACAGGGAGGGAGGAGGAGGAGGATTCGTCCGACGGAGCATCACAGACATCGTCAAGGCCTGCATCTGAGGGTCCCCCCAGGAAGGTGGGTTGTCCACGGAAAAGACCGTGAGAGTCAGCTGACCATCCACATCTCCCAGGTCACCTGGCCTGGCACCTGGCCCACTGGCGCAACAGCAGCACCTCACCCAATGACATTCTCTGCCACATGGACTTGCTGGTCACAGTCTGACCAATGATGACCTACACTGTGGTCTGGACTCTGATGACTCCAACTGACAAGGATGCCATCTCCCCCTGTGAACTTTGGATTCTATGCACCCGGTGAGCACCTTAGTACATCTACCAAAAGACTTACCCCACCAAAAATAAAATCTATTTTTTTGTCATGAGATGTTTGGCATTAGTCCACAACATATGTGTGTGTAAATGTCAAACTATGCCTGAGTGTTGAACTAACTCCAGCCATCCATACCCTGGGATCTGAGTCTGGTACAGGACACACATGGGTCACAATTTATCAGTCAATGCAGACATGGACCACAATACTCACCTGTGATGGCCTCAAGCTGCTGAGGGGGGGCTTGCAATACTGTGCGGACAGACCTATTTTGAAGAGTATCATTAAGGCGTAGAGGTCATGCCTCATTTGGAGTTTCCCGGGGAGGGAGTCCCAGGTATGTGTTCCCAGGTGGGAGAACTATGTCCTGCATGCTGGAGTACGGTGGATCTGAAGAATGATGGCCAGGTCAAGGTTGGATGCACGGAGATGGCACTATGGGGTCTCGGACGACAGTGGTAAAAGGTTGGTTTTGGGTCGGGGTTGTGGCATGCCTCCTGAGTGTGGGTGGGGAGTCTGAAGGTCATCCTGCAGCACACAGTGATCCATTGCAGCTATCTCTGGTGGACGGTGATGTGGCTGGGGCGCGGGAGGTTGCAGCTGAGGTGTGCAGATGCAGCCTGAATGTGGACAAGTGTCCCGAGAGTTTGGATGTGGCTGCCCCATAGAGGGCAGGGCAGTATTTGACACGGATGTTGTCGTGGACCTGGGGGATGGTCTGTCTTTCCTTGGAGTGGATCTATCTGGAGATCATGTGCATAATGCAGAGGGTGTTGCAGTCTGAGGTACAGATGCTGGTGATTACCATGGCAAATGTGAGCAAGCAATCCATGATGCACACCATCTTGTGTGCGTGGACACTGGCTGCTTGTGCGGGGCTTCTGCGGGTGGGACACAAGCAGTTGACCCAGCTGTAAGGGGACAATCCTCAGATGTTGACCTCAGTCCTGTACAAGTCCAGCCTCAGGTGGCTGCTGTTCTGCCATTCATCAATGGATCTCATGCAATCTTGAATATTGGAACTGGCAATGTCTGCGTCCTTGGTGAGGGTGAGGAGCACCTGGCTGTCAATGGCATACGAGTTGATGATGAGGTTGTGTGCGCATGTGATGGTGGAGAGGGGGGTCCTGGACACATTGTAGATTGACACGCTGAGAGATGATACCTGTGCCATGTGCCTCACGACGACAGCATACTACAGGCAGAAGCCTTGAGTCCCACTCCCATGGCCTTGCCGGGGTACAGAGCCGGTGGGGAGTAGGAGGGACATGACCTGGTGGGTGTGACAGGGCCTGGAAGGCATGGCAGTGCTGTGTAGGCAGTCGGAGTTGCACACTCATCATGCAAAGGTGTTGTGTGTGCGCTTAGTGCATGCCTGAGAGCAGACGGGAGATGTGTGGATGGACATTGCTTGGAGGGTGGTTGCAACATCAGACCGTAGTGTGATGTGGGTCATGCAAGGACCTGAGGGTCGTGCAATGTGCACGTTGCATGTGCAGACGGTCCAGCCTTTGGCACCGCGTGGTCGCAACTGTGGCACAGACAAGCTGATGACAGCCAAATGAATGGCATGAGGGAGGAAGGGAGGAGCATCTTTGATGTGTGTGTGTTGCCAAATCAGGAAACTTCGTGTGCCCTTGCTGTAGTGGGTGCAACAGCAGGCGGCATGTCCTGGGAACTATGCCACAATTTCCACACCAAGACTAGGATGTCAGAAAGGACTACTGCAACAGGTGTATGTCAAGGAAGGAGTGACCGGTTTTCAATGGCACACCCAGAGACAAAGGATGCACAATCACCAAAGATGACTGACACCGGATCATGAAACTGAAGGTCGAGCTGCGCACAGGAAACATACCCCAGAAGGTGTTGATGGCCCGTTGTGGGGACCAACATACCAAAACACATACACAGCCATGGGCTTCATGCACAATAGAGAATCAAATACATGAAGAACAGCATGCAGGTTGCTAATCTACACATAGACTCATATGCACAATCCTTGACAACCATGCCAGAGATGGCGCATGCACAGTGGCAAGAGACCTGCATTGACAGAGATGAGGCACCTTGGAGGCTGAGGAACACCTTTATTACTCAGGCTCACACCTATGGAAATGCATCAATATTAACAGACTCACAGGTCTTTTGGATTAACATGTGGGACCTACACTGGACACCCCCTTCGCACCACAGATGCTGTAATTCCATTGGAGTGGCACACAAGTGAAGGGGGTGAGCCAAACATCCCCTGCTGCACACAGAGAGGCTGCAATTCCCCATTGAGCCTCTTATGGGGATGTCCCACAATATGTCCACCCGTAGCCTCCCGTATGTTTCCGAGGGAAGTTGTACACACATTGATGCCTTCATCAAAATCCACAATCCCATAACAGATGACTGTCACGAAGTGTGACTATCAATTCATGTGAGTCATGCTACATGCCATGTGCCCCATGGTGAGTCGACATGTATGCATAGTAACAAAACATGCACAGGAGCAGTGCCCACACATTACAAACAACTACCACACCCAAAATGCCTTGCTGCAATCCTTACCTAAAGGAGACTTTTCATCATGTCCGTGCATGTAACGCTGATTCAGCACACGTTGCATTACTCATGAGGAATAGCAGGAGCACAACAATGCCACGAGCAGACAGCATGCGCAACTACCTGGGGATGAGAGACTCACAAGAAGTCAGGAAAAACATAGTCAACTGAATGCATGGTCATGTACTCTACATGACTAAGGTTGACACCATGCTAGTTGTCAATTGAGTCTGTCAGCTAAAATGTGTGGAATGACATCAGCACTCGAGTGGCACATCAGAACACACCTCAAAGTCACTTAGCATACAGTCAGCTGGACACACGCATTGCAACACATGCCACACATGGCTCCAAGCATGCACACTCAGACCCAGGGACTCACCATTATGAGAAGAATTTACGTATGAGCTGACGCCGGATGTCCTCCTCCTCCTCCTCCTCCTCACTTGCCTCGTGACCAAGGCCGTCATCCTCCACGGGTGGATGTTCCTGCTCATCGGGATCCAGGATGAGTGGCACAGCTTTCTCCACTGCCATGTTGTGCAGGATGCAGCACACAAGGAAGATTTTGCAGACCTTCACCGGTGCATATGGGAGAGACCCTCCTGTCTTGTGGAGGCAATGGAATCATCTCTTCAGGAGGCCAAACGTCCTCTCAATCACTCGCCTGGTCTGCCCATGGGCGTTGTTGTAACAGTGATCTGCAGCTGTTCTCGGGTTGCGGAGAGGCGTCACCAGCCATGGCATGTTGGGATAGCAAGAGTCCCCTACATGGAAACATCATGTAAAGAAGTGGGTCAGGAGATGCCGTCACATACTAAGATACCGCTAAATACTGGACAAACAGAGTCTACCCACCAACAAGACATGCTCGTTCGTTGTGCAGCTGCAGCATCATTTCTGGCACCCTGCTACGCCTCATGATGTAGGCATCGTGTGCTGACCCTGGAAAACGTGCACAGACATGGGAAATCACCATGTTAGCAAGACACACCACAAGGGCATTAATGGAGTGATAATGTTTACGGTTTCGATAGGCTACCTCCTGTGCCTGTGGTGGTACCAAAGCCACATGTGTCCCATCAATGGACCCAATTACATGGGGCATCCCTCCCAGGGCATACAACTCACCCTTGATACCTGTCAACTGCTCACGAGTTGGAAAATGGATGAATTCATCCAGGTGCTCCAACATGGCTTCTAAAACATCATGCAGGACACGGCTGAACATGGTCTGGGACATGCCACCCATATCAGCTATGGTAAATTGAAACGTACCTGTGGCAAAGAAATGTAGGGCTGACATCACCTTCATCTTGGGGGTCAGCGCAGTCAGATAACTGTGTCGCGGTTGGAGGTGTGGTGCCAGACTGTTTGTCAGGTCCTCAATTAACTGTTGGGGGAATCTGTAGCGGCGTATGCAGTCACGTTCCCTCATGGCAGCCAAGTCTGGCATTGGTCGGGGGAGAGGCGGTGCCCTGCAGACATTTGGAAGGAATAACGAAGATTGAGTATATCACTACACCAATGTCAATGAACTGAGCAGATGTTCAGCAGCTAATACACATATGCTACAGACAGAGTCTGGTCTGTGCAATACATCCTGCACACGTATGCCAGCCAGGTGATACTCCTACCAAGAGCCAGCTACAAATGTGGATTGTCAAGGTCTACATGACATGCCATGAAAGTAGCTGTGGGCCAGTGTGAGTGAACAGCCAGACACATTACAGGAGTGACATACATCCACATATGTGCATTTGAAGGATCTTATCTCATACAGACAGCTGGCGGAAAGCTAGACGCACAGGTCACATGTCATTGAAAAAGGACAGACCACACACCTTGCCATGAAGGGGTACATGTCAAAACTGATCACACAGACATTGAGACTACGCAGATATGTCCTCAGCTCACAAGTCCCTGTTCGATGCATACAGACACACATTACGTGTGATTCCACATGTGGCCTGGTGTGCGTAATAGTGTGACATGGGCATCTACACACAGACACATGTTGGATGCAGCTACAGCAGATGCAGTCGACGGAACACCAACAGCAAGCTCATGGGAACACATGACACACACATGACATAGTCACATCGTGGAACGCTGGTAGTTAGATGTCAGGTGTCATCATCCGTGTACCTGGCATCACGGGACAGTTGCGGGTGTTGGTGACTGTGCCATGCCAGTGGTGCAGTGCTTGACAAGTTTGTACTACATGCACACATGTAAAAGGTGTGAAGGGGAAGTGTGCCACATAGTGCCCCATCACACATGACATGTGTACACAGGTCATCACACAACTATTGGGTTAAAACATGAGGAGACATGTGCCACATCACTGCCTGACACATGAAGGACTGCACTGACAATGACTTGATGTCCATTCCTGTGCGAGTCTGACACCTCCATTCCTTTCCTGTGCGCCTCCTATCACCAGTGTAAGCTGTGAAATGCACCGTACACACGCTATGAGGGCGTGTGTACGTTCGTATCACTATATAGGGGTTGGGCAGGAGTCCGTGTGTGTGTACGGACCGTACACACGTACGTGTACACACTGGTCCTATCCCTATGGTTGTGCTGCCATAGGCGTACGCCATAGAGATACGGGCCATACACACGTGTGTGTAGGGGTCGTATCCCTGTGGCAGTGTTGCCGTAGGCGTACGCCATAGAGATACAGGCCAAACACGCATGTGTAGGGGTCGTATCCCTATGGTAGTGTTTCCGTAGGCGTACGCCATAGAGATACGGGCCGTACACGCGTGTGTAGGGGTCGTATCCCTATGGTAGTGTTGCCGTAGGCGTACGCCATAGAGATACGGCCCGTACACACATGTGTAGGGGTCGTATCCCTATGGTAGTGTTGCCGTAGGCATACGCCATAGAGATACGGGCCGTACACGCACAATGGGGACACATAAGGGACAAGTATTAGGGCCTAAATGCATGCTGGTTGTCATGGATACCCAGTTTCAAGATCAACATTTTCCATCATGTAGCCTGGAAAAAGCAGTTGGCCAGCTTATACATTGTTGCAAAGTGGTTGCTGACTTGACATGATGCATCAAATTTGAAAAAGTGCTAATGCTGTCACTGGTGTTTATTCAAAGGGATTGGAGGAAACGTAGGATGCTAATGAGTCTGACCAATCACTCGGTACTCCTGTAAAGGAAATAGCCCAGCAAGGCAGATATAAGTCAGCCAGAACCCATGAGAGGGCACTTGCCTGCACAACCTTTCACGAACACCACTGCTGCTGTTTGGCTTCCCCTGGCACCATGTGGAGAGGGCCCAGCCTTTCACCCAGGAGGAGAATGAGGCGTTGCTGGACGTCATCCTCCCACAGTTCCCCAGCCTGTATGGTAGACCAGGGCAGCAGGTGAGTGCTGACTCCGCTCCCTTTGACTGTGCCCCTTCTTTTTGTGACTGGCACTTCTGGCATTGTGTCCAGGTGTGACAGACATGCAATGTTGTTTAGAGTGGGTCCCAGGGGGGGGAATGGCTTAGGTGTGTCATGCAGAGCATGATGTGGTTCATGTGTGCACTCCTCACTTGCATTGTGCTTACTGTGACATTCACTGCATGGTGCATGGCACATTCTGCATGGCTAATCCTCTTGGCCATTCTTGTTCTATAGTCCTGAGGTGATTCAGTGTTCCCCCCGGTGTGACAGGTGACTGTACCCACAGATGTGTGTGAGTTTAGTGGAGCTGTGGTGAGAGTGACCAAATGATGTGTACGCCCCCTGGACATTGATGTGTGTGAATGTTCCTTGTCATGTGGGTGAGTGTCTATGTGGAGTGTTGCACTACAGCTGCATGGAGGAGGCAACTGCTCAACCCATCTGATGTAAGTAGTAAGCCGTGCTGTGTGTCTGACTAGCTGGGCTAGCCCCATGCCTGTGACACCCCCCAGGCAAGTGGCACATGTGCATAGTGAGGTTTGTATCCGCTGTTGCCACTGGCAGGTGATTTATCTGTGCCTGTGTGTGTCTGTGTACTCTTCTGAGGTTGGGTCGGTGGCCTGGGGCATGTGACTGCTTGGAGGTGCTGTCCATCAGCCTTGTGTTGCTTGTGATGTACAGTGTGTGCCATGATCACGGAGTGTGTTGCACCCCTCATGCCACCTGTGTACTTTCAATGCCATGTAGTGCATTGGGGCTTACACAGAGGCGAAATTCCCTATGACGAAGGTGCTATTAGTTTGCAGCATGCTATGCCCTGTTCAACAAATCAAAGATGTTCTAATGTGTGTCTCTGTGACATGGAGCAGGTGTAGTGATCTATTCTCACTTTGTCATCCTCACAGGTAACCGCCTACGAGAAGGGGAAGATATGGAAGCGGGCCGTCAGGGCCGTGATCTCCGTGGAGGGTCGCAGTCGGCGCCTGGCCCAGGTGAGGAAACGCTGGCAGGACATCCGGTGCTGGACCAGGAGGATCGCCCGGGTCCTGCTGGGGGACTCACCAGCACGAAAACACGGCGGGTGCCGGCGCC
The DNA here is from genome assembly GCF_964204655.1 of Triturus cristatus. Lineage (NCBI taxonomy): Eukaryota > Metazoa > Chordata > Amphibia > Caudata > Salamandridae > Triturus > Triturus cristatus. The sequence goes on from NC_140586.1 coordinate 531,671,972, forward strand.
TGACCCCCCAAATGAAGCGTGTCCTGGCAGTGGTCTTCCCTGACATGGATAGATGGTTACAGGAGAAGCAGCAGCAGCAAGGGGGTAGGTACATGTGTGTCTGTTGTGTGTCACAAGCTTTTGGAAGTGCACAATTGCATGGATACACTGCCAGGGTTTAAATATGCGCAGTGCATCTCCTGTTCCCCCTAGTCAACTGCTGCTGTTCATCCTTCCTTCCCCTCCTTGACATGTGTTCCCTGGTCTGTGTGTAATCACTATTGCACATGGTCATCTAGGCTGCAAGTTCATCACGGTGCACAATGCTTTCTGCATCATGTCTGTGACATGTGTTGGTACCTTGCCTGTGCCCTGTCCTGTCCACTCATTTGGGGGTCCACATAGGAGTGTGTGGTTTTAAATACACACCCTTGCAGCATGCATGACCAATGTAGTGGCCTCAGACATGATGTGCATGAGTGGGAGATATGCATAGGCCTGGGATGGTTGCTCCAGTTACAGTCAGATCATTGTGAAGGGCAATAATGTGCCTGCATGACAGATGTCTCCCAAGGAAGTGCACAAGAAACCACCTTTACACTTTGGGGGAACACACTGGCACATTTCACACAAAGGCACAGTTCTGTCCAAATTTTGTTCTGGAATTATACATGTCCATGTTCCCACAGTGTGTTTGCATTAGGGTTAGTCCTTGATTGTTGCTGATGCCAACTTACCGGTGTCCAGTCATCCGGACCACCGTGGTGCCATGTATATGTACTTCCTGATACCACATTTCTTCTTAACAATGGCTTCTTGGCATTAGGCTGGCAGCTCATACAATGACTGTGTAAATGTAGTTTTGTGTGCACCTCCTTGTGTGACTTCTGATATTCATGCACATGTGTGTTCAGTTCCACAAGTGGAACATTCACACATTCCAAACTTGTCAACTGTGTGAAGTGTTGTGATTCGCAATTAATGAGAATGTATTTCTTTGGAGTTTCTAAGGTACTCACAGGTCTTTGAGTGTGGGTACACCTTCAGCACTGGTGTATGTAATTTGGCATTGGGTGCACCAATACTGTTTTGTTCACAGTGAGCAAGGGGTGGCATGCCTTCATAGTCTGGCTGTGCTCCACTGTTCACAGACACTAGCTTCTCTGTATAATTTGATCTCCAGTGATTTGCTGTTGTGTCCTGATTTTCATTATTTAAGGTGGAATGGTGGGTGAACCAACTGGGGAGTGCAGGGCTTACATATGTGCGGAGTCATCTAGATGTTACTCATGATGCATTTCATGATATGCACTGTGACCTATTATGTTTGGACTTATGTGTCAGATGTACACAGGTGACTGATTATTTCCTGTCTCTTCACCTTGCCCACAGCATCATCGGGGGACACCGAGAGAGACACCTGCACGGACGTGGAGGAGGGATCCAGCACCAGTGCCACCACTCCTGGCGAGTCTGCAGCATCAAGTGGCACGGAGGGCGAGGGGAGTGCGGCGGAGGACCTGGGTAGTACCAACACAGACAACGACGCTGACGCGTCCGAGGCTGAACTCCCTGAGGGGGCGGAGGCTGCTTCAACAGCTGTCAGCAGCACTACAACTGTCACTGCCCCCTCCATTCCCATCACCGCCCTCCCAGTTGCTCCGGTCCCTTCTGTCCGTGTACGGCAACAACGTGTCTCCTTCGTGCCAGGCGCCGCACCCCCTGCCCCTGTCTCCCCTGCTGCCCTCACTTCCGAGTCTGTGGACATTCAGCGGCAGTTGCAGGTTGGGCAGATATCGATCCTGACTGTCCTCCATGGCCACACCACACTGCTGACACAGATGGTGTCGTACATGGAGGGCATGTCATCAGCGATGTCTGACCAACGGATGTTGCTGAGGTCCATGGACTCGTCACTGACGGCAGCAGTGGGTCTCCTGCAGCGCTTGGTCCCCCCACCTACCCCTGCACCATCCGCACTTCCCACTCCCATGCCTGTCCCAAGCACACACACACATTCCCAGGCAGGCACCACACCAGACACAGCCAGCACACCAACAGGGAAGGGCAAGTGCACACCTCCAGTCACGCACACTCAGGGGGTAGAAGGCACACCCACTGGGTCTAGGGCACACAGGCAGACACGAAGCCACAGTCGGAGTCCGCATGCCTCACTTCCCAGTCCCTCCAATGTCACTCCCCTCGGCTCCCCTGACCCACAGTCTGAGAAGGAGGCCTACTTGGCTGTGCTGGGCCTCAGCCCAACAGCTTCACCATCGTGCAAACGGGCATGGCACTCCACGGGTAGGGGAGTTGAGTTTCCCCCCTGTCCACCACCTCCCCCAGTAGTGTTGCAACCCATCCCTCCGCCCCCCCCCCCTCCTTGGGGCCTGTGGTTCATTCGGATGCAGGGGAGACGCTGGCAGAGCTTGCAGACGTGTGCAGCACCATACTAACCTCCACCTTTGCCGCTGCCCCACCCCCTGTGGTGGAGTCGTCCGTCCCTGCACCCACAACACCTACCCTTCCCCCTCCTGTCCCTGCGGTGCCTGGTCCTTCCCCACATGATGCCCCCACCCCAGTCAATGAACCAGAGGTTTTGAATGTGCAGGCAAGCTAGGGGAGATGCATGGACATGTGTCCCCCCAGGACATCGCATCTGGACTGGCCTATGGCCTTTGTACATAGTGTCCTTTCATACATTTTATTTTACTGCTGAATAAAGCATTTTTTTTTCCCTTTGAACACGATTGCTTTTCAGGTATTGATGTTGGTGCTGATGCTCCATGAGTTGAGGTGGTGATCATGTGTTAGGTGTCTGGGAAATGTTGTAGTATGGTGCTCATGGGGTGGACCCTGGTATCTGCGTGCCATCACAAGGTCTCTGCAAAGATTCTTTGCTCGTGTATGCTCTTTGTGATTGGAGACATTGTCCCAAGGAGTGTTCCTTCCTCTGTGGCACCTGACATCTTCCCTGCAGGGAGTTGCACAATTGTTGTGCTGACCTGTGTCTACATTTCCTTGGTGGCAGACGGATCACTTCAACTAGGCCCATGCCTGCTCAGCAATGTCTCCGTCTGCATCGTCTGTGCCATCCTTGGTAGTCACTGTACTTGTGTATAGAGTATGTTGCCATGCCTCCATGTGGAAATTGTCCCTTTTCCGCACTATGCATTTGTGTACTCCCAGCCTAGCACACAATTGGTACTTGTTCTGCAGGGTATTTGGTCACCTGACTGACAATTGTGGTCATTGTATCTGTGGGAAGTCTACCCTATTCCTTCCATGGGAGACAACTACTTGGTGGCTGTGCCAGCACCTGTACATTCCTATCAGTCCTGGAATGTGCGTGACAGTGTGTATTCCCTTTGGCTCTCTTAGTTTAGTAGGCTTTCACATAACTATGCAGTCTTGTGACATGTTCTCAGTGTGTGTATTGTGCTGCACCCGCCAGGGGTGGGTATGCATGTGTCATTTGTCCTCACACCCACATGTGGTGTGTCATGCCGTGGGGGAAAGACGTCCATCCTCATGGGAGTGGGACAGTACTGTCAGTGATGTGTTGATATGGCACTCTCAACATTTTCACACATTGGGGATGCGTTAATGAACCCATGGAGGTGTGGTCATCTGAGGATGATGCACCCACCACTCATATGTCAGGGCTATGCTGGGAATCCTCTGCACCCACCCCCATGTCTCTGTCCACTACTGGTGTTCCTCTGCACCCACCCCTCATATGTCTGGGCACTGCTGGGAGTGATAGGCACCCACCCCTCACATGTCTCTGTCCACTACTGGGTGTTCCTCTGCACCCACCCCTCATATGTCTGGGCACTGCTGGAAGTGATAGGCACCCACCCCTCACATGTCTCTGTCCACTGCTGTGAGTCCTGGGCACCCACCCCTCATGTGCCTGGGCACTGCTGGGAGTGATGGGCACCCACCCCTCACATGTCTCTGTCCACTACTGGGTGTTCCTCTGCACCCACCCCTCATATGTCTGGGCACTGCTGGGAGTGATAGGCACCCACCCCTCACATGTCTCTGTCCACTGCTGGGAGTCCTGGGCACCCACCCCTCATATGTCTGGGCACTGCTGGGAGTGATAGGCACCCACCCCTCACATGTCTCTGTCCACTACTGGGTGTTCCTCTGCACCCACCCCTCATATGTCTGAGCACTGCTGGAAGTGATAGGCACCCACCCCTCACATGTCTCTGTCCACTGCTGGGAGTCCTGGGCACCCACCCCTCATATGTCTGGGCACTGCTGGGAGTGATAGGCACCCACCCCTCACATGTCTCTGTCCACTGCTGGGAGTCCTGGGCACCCACCCCTCATATGTCTGGGCACTGCTGGGAGTGATAGGCACCCACCCCTCACATGTCTCTGTCCACTGCTGGGAGTCCTGGGCACCCACCCCTCATATGTCTGGGCACTGCTGGGAGTTGTGAGACCGGCCTCACGGCGTGGCCCTCTCCATCATCCAGCCAACCTGCAACCACCCTCAAGACACGACATCCCCGACTCCGGCCGCCCCAGCCACCCCCGATCCGCGGGCCGGCCAGAGGCCTGACCAACTCACCACCCTACCACGCATGTCCAACCAAGGAAGCGGGAGCCTCAACACAGACCCAGAGACGCCAGCCCAGTCACACCTCGGGTCGCCTTCCCCGGGAGGACTCAATCGGCCACCAGGCCCCTGGGGAGCAGGCGCCTCCCCTACAGAGCGTCTGGGGTCCCTCCCAGGCCCACCTGAAAAGACCAAAGAAGTGAGCGGCAGGAAATCCCGACGAACCCCCTCCGTCACCCCAGTCCCCCCTCTGCGAGCACTCCGGACTTCAAAGAACCAGCGGAGTATAACAAGGGGTGCCGGAGAAACAAGGACAGAGAAGACCTGGAACCATCTGAGCCTGCAGACGCTGTCGCGGCTCCTGAACGCTGAAGTCACCTGGGCCTGCTGAGTGACTCGCGGCCTCTTGCTATTGAACCATCTGAGCCCTGCGGACTAGGTCGCGGCTCCCGAACATTGAACCACTTAGGCCTGCTGAGTGACTCGCGGCCCCCAGCTATTGAACCATCTGAGCCCTGCTGACGGAATCGCGGCTCCTGAACTCCGACCACCTGTGCCTGCTGAGAGACTCGCGGTGCTCCCCTTGAGGACGACTCGGGAAGAGATCGCCCAGAGACACGACATCCTCCGGCTCGAGGATTGTGAGCTTCCGCAGGGTATTTCGCAGAGATACTATCTTGAAAGACTGTCCCGCTACCCCCATTCCCCACGACTGACTTGTGGTACGTTGTGCCACTGCTGTACTATTCGCCTTTTGGGTCATAAAGATCCCTTGAAATCCTCGATAAAAGAACTTATCGTCCTACAAAGAATACGTGTGGTGTCCCTCTGTTCACAGTGCAGTTCAGGGTGTGCGCGCCTGGTTCGGCTTATTTGGAAGAGGTGGGTCAAAGAGGTGGGCAGGACGTGTATCGAACCCCCCTCCGGCGAACGCCTTTCCAACATTTGGTGGCAGACGACGGCATTCGAGCCGACACCGAAAGAGAGCGTGCAGTGAACGACTGACGCACTACCAAACAGAGATGGAAGGAGAAACCCCCCTGGGTGCCGCAGGTACCGAAATAAGCTCACCGTTCCGAGAGGATCAATTGGACTATTACACGCATAGAGAACTCAAACAGTTCTGCAAAGACCTTGGCATCGCTACCACCGGACTAAGCACAAAGGAAGACTTCCAGAAAGTACTGAAAGCCTGGGTCGAGACGGGGGCGCCCCCGACCCAAACGGAAGAAGACTCTACCCATGAACAAACAAGCACCCCGGCGAGAAACAACGGGCCAGAGGGGAACCTGTCCTCCGAGGAACTAGCGGACCGAGAGAGAAGCCGCAACCACGAACTGGAACTGGCAAAACTAAAAATCGAGGGAGAGATAAAACTGGCAGAGAAGAAGTTAGCCGTCGAGCAGTTACGGCTACAAGGGGAACTCGAAGAGAAGAGACTCCAAAGGGAGCACGACGAAAAGAAACTCCAGCTAGAACATGAACGCGGCCTGAAGGAGATTGAGTGGCGGGCTAGACACGAAAAGTCACAGCCGCACGGGAATCCACAGCCCGCTCCCGCCGGGGACACCAAAGTTCACATCCCCAAGGATGTGGTCAAGGAGTATTATAAGAACGATGATATCCAGCAGTGGTTTAAGGCCTACAAAGTCGCCATGACCTCTCACCGAGTCCCGCAGAAGGATTGGGGGGCTGGCCTATGGGGCCGGTTCTTAAGCGAAGGAAGGGACACTCTGCTCGATCTGCCCTCCGCGGTCATGAACTCCTACAGCCACATGAAGGAAGCCCTCGTGGGCCGGTACGGACTCACCCCCGAAATGTACCGACAACGGTTCCGAGATTGCAAAAAGATACCGGGCACCACGTGGGTCGAATACGTGAACTTTTACAGCCGAGCCATGGACGGGTGGATCAAGGGCAGCAAGGTCTCCACCTTCGAAGAACTGTTCGATCTGATCGCCTGGGAACATTTAGCGGCCAATTGCTTTATAGAACTGCGCCAGCATCTCCTAGACAGTAAACTCACCGACCCTCGGAAGCTGGCCGCTGAGGCTGATCGTTGGGTGAACACCCGGGCCACCCGGGGCCCCGTGGGGGACTACGGCCGCCACAGTCAGGGTCCCCCCCGCCAGAGGGGCGGAGGGAACCATGGCCGACCAAGAGACTTTGCCGGGGGGTCCTCCACCAGCCCCCCCAGCAGCCCACCAGCGGCGGGGTCGGCCCAGTCTCCAGCCAGCACCGGAGCCCCAGGACGACCAGGTCCACGAGCTAGGATCACCTGCTTCCGCTGCCAGCAGCCCGGACACTACGCCAATGACCCCCAGTGTCCCCAGTATCAGCGAACCACCACGACCAACCCCCCGACCCGGCAGATGGCCTCCGTGGCTCTGGGGGAAGAAATGGAAGACTCCGAGGAATGGGAACCAGCGGCCATGGCCCTGGTCTCCCTTGGTGATCGAGAAATGGTCCCCGGAACACCCTTGCCCGCCAACACAGAAAAGTACCGACAGCGGGTGACCATCAACGGCCACCGAGTCGAGGGCCTTCGCGACACCGGGGCGAGTGTCACCGCGGTCCACCGCAGCCTAATTTCCGAAGATCAGATCCTAGCCGGAGCCCTCTGTCCGGTCGTATCCTCCGACAATTCTGAGAGCCTCTGCCAGATGGCCCTGGTGCCCTTCGAGTGGGGAGGGGTCTCCGGAGAACTGAAGGTAGCGGTCCGGACCTCGCAGCCCGTAGACTGCCTCCTGGGCAACGACCTGGAGAGTTCCCCGTGGGGGCAGGTAGAACGAAGAGCCCACCTGGGGATGATGGGCCTACCAGAATGGGTCTGTGCCACCACGCGCTCCATGACCGCACGAGTGGCCCCCTCCAAGGGCGGTGAAGCCCTCTTACCGAACACTTTCCCCGAGAGCAGGGACCCCCTACCAGAAGCAGACAACCCTCCTTCCGAGGAAGAAGGAGACACTAACCCAGGGGAAGGACCGGAACCTTCCGCCCCAGAGGCCCCGATGGAACTCGAAGAACTGCCTGAGTTGGCCCAGTGGCACTGCGAAGGGGGGCCCTCCCGCGAAGAGTTCTGCCAGGAACAGACCACTTGCCCCTCCCTCGAGGGACTTAGACAACAAGCCGAAGCCCAGGTCGCCGGTGACCAAACCGGAACCCATTGGGTCTATTGGGACAATGGCCTCCTCTACAGCGAGCAAAAGTCCGCCGAGCTCGGCGCAGCACGAGTACTGGTGGTACCCCTGCGGTTCCGGAGCCTCCTCCTGGGCCTGGCCCACGATGTACCCTTGGCAGGCCACTTAGGCCAAGACAAGACATATCAGCGGTTGGTTACCCACTTCTATTGGCCCAAGATGCGAGCGAATGTAGAAGCACACTGCAAATCATGCCTCACGTGCCAGGGCAGTGGGAAGAGTGGCGGAAAACGCAAAGCTCCCTTACAACCGTTCCCCGTTGTGAGTACCCCGTTCGAGCGGGTCGGCATCGACATCGTGGGACCCCTGGATCCGAAGACCGCCCAGGGCCACAGATTCATCCTTGTCCTGGTGGACCATGCCACCCGCTACCCCGAGGCCATCCCCCTCCGCACCGTGACGGCTCCCGTGGTGGGCCGGGCTCTCATGGGGATCTTCTCCCGTGTCGGATTTCCCCGCGAGGTTGTGAGTGATCGCGGCACGAACTTTATATCCCGCTACATGAAGTCCCTGTGGCAGCAGTGCGGAGTCACGTATAAGTTCACGACCCCCTACCACCCCCAGGGCAACGGCCTGGTGGAACGCTTCAACCGAACTCTGAAGGGAATGATCCTGGGCCTCGAAGAGCCCCTGCGCCGGAAATGGGACGTCCTCCTCCCTTGCCTCCTATTCGCGTACCGGGAGGTTCCCCAAAAGTCTCTGGGGTTCAGCCCCTTCGAACTGCTGTACGGACATCCCGTTCGAGGGCCCCTGAGCCTGGTCAAAGAGGGCTGGGAGACAAGCCCCCGGGGGACACCCCCGGATGTGTTCCGCTACATCCTGGCGCTCCGCAACCAGACAAGGAAGTTTAGAGAACTTGCAGAGGCTAACCTCGAGGCCAGCCAAGAAGAAATGAAGCGCTGGTATGACCAGAACGCAACCCTGGTCGAGTTCCAGCCGGGCCAGCAGGTTTGGGTCATGGCTCCGGTGAAACCCTGCGCCCTACAAGACAAGTGGACTGGCCCATTCAAGGTGGTCGAACGGAAGAGCCAGGTCACGCATCTGGTCGACGTACAGTCCCCACGGAACCCCCTCCGGGTCCTCCACGTAAACCGTCTCAAGCCCCACTTCGTAAGGACAGAATTGAGTTTGCTACTGGCCACCGATGAGGGGGCAGAAGAAGACACTGAACCCCTGCCCGACCTCCTGTGCACGAAAGAACTGGACGGTTCCGTGGAGGGTGTGACACTATCGGTCGCCCTCACTCCCCAGCAGGCCGACGACTGCCGCCAGCTGCTCGGACAATTCCCAGACCTCTTCTCCCTCATTCCAAGGGTGACCGACTGGTGTGTCCACGACGTGGACACCGGCGACTGCCCGCCTGTGAGACACCGAGCCTACCGGGTGCCTGACCGGGTCCGCACCTGCATCAAGACCGAGGTACAGAAAATGCTCAACCTAGGGGTCATCGAGCCCTCCGACAGCCCCTGGGCCAGCCCGGTGGTTCTGGTCCCGAAGGCGGCCTCCCCAGGGGTCGCCCCCGAACTAAGATTCTGTGTAGACTATCGGGGGCTCAACGCGGTCACCCGGGCAGACGCTCACCCTATTCCCCGAGCCGACGAGCTCATCGACCGCCTGGGGGCCGCCCAGTTCCTCAGCACTTTCGACCTGACCTGCGGGTACTGGCAGATCGCTCTCACGGAAGGGGCGAAAGAGCGCTCTGCCTTCTCCACGCCAGATGGCCACTACCGCTTCAGGGTCATGCCGTTCGGAATGAAAAACGCCCCAGCCACGTTCCAGCGGTTGGTGAACAAGGTCCTGGCCGGACTCGAGGAGTTCAGCGCAGCGTACCTTGACGACATCGCCGTATTCAGCTCTCAATGGCATGAGCATCTCCAGCACCTCCGACAAGTACTAATGGCCCTGCGCCGAGCAGGCCTGACAGTGAAAGCCAGCAAATGCCAGCTCGGACAAGGCTCCGTGGTCTACCTGGGGCATCAGGTGGGCAGCGGCCAGGTCGCCCCTCTCCAGCCGAAGATCGATGCCATCAAGTCCTGGGAGCCCCCCACCACGCAGACAGAGGTTCGGGCCTTCCTGGGCCTTACGGGGTACTACCGGAGGTTCATTAAAAATTATGGTAGTATCGCAGGGCCCCTCACAGAATTGACCTCCAAGAAGCTTCCGCAGAAGGTGCAGTGGACCCCCCAGTGCCAGCAGGCGTTCGACGCCTTGAAAACCGCCATGTGCACCGCTCCCGTACTCAAGGCCCCCGACTACTCCCAAGAGTTCGTGGTCCAGACCGACGCATCCGAACATGGCATCGGGACCGTGCTCTCGCAGTTCGATGACAAGGGCATTGATCAGCCCATAGCTTTCATCAGCCGAAGGCTGCTGCCGAGAGAGCAGCGTTGGAGTACTATAGAGCGAGAGGCCTTTGCCGTAGTCTGGGCCCTCAAGAAACTGCGGCCCTACTTGTTCGGAACCCATTTTCGAGTACAGACGGACCACCGGCCCTTGCAATGGCTAATGCGGATGAGGGGGGAGAACCCCAAGCTGCTACGATGGTCCATCTCCCTCCAAGGGATGGATTTCACTGTCGAACATCGCCCCGGGACGGATCATGCCAACGCCGACGGCCTGTCCCGGTTCTTCCGCTTCGGCGAGGAGAACCCCCCAGTGGATGGGTAGTTCTCCACGCCTTTCAGCTGGGGGGGACGCGTGTGAGACCGGCCTCACGGCGTGGCCCTCTCCATCATCCAGCCATCCTGCAACCACCCTCAAGACACGACATCCCCGACTCCGGCCGCCCCAGCCACCCCCGATCCGCGGGCCGGCCAGAGGCCTGACCAACTCACCACCCTACCACGCATGTCCAACCAAGGAAGCGGGAGCCTCAACACAGACCCAGAGGCGCCAGCCCAGTCACACCTCGGGTCGCCTTCCCCGGGAGGACTCAATCGGCCACCAGGCCCCTGGGGAGCAGGCGCATCCCCTACAGAGCGTCTGGGGTCCCTCCCAGGCCCACCTGAAAAGACCAAAGAAGTGAGCGGCAGGAAATCCCGACGAACCCCCTCCGTCACCCCAGTCCCCCCTCTGCGAGCACTCCGGACTTCAAAGAACCAGCGGAGTATAACAAGGGGTGCCGGAGAAACAAGGACAGAGAAGACCTGGAACCATCTGAGCCTGCAGACGCTGTCGCGGCTCCTGAACGCTGAAGTCACCTGGGCCTGCTGAGTGACTCGCGGCCTCTTGCTATTGAACCATCTGAGCCCTGCGGACTAGGTCGCGGCTCCCGAACATTGAACCACCTAGGCCTGCTGAGTGACTCGCGGCCCCCAGCTATTGAACCATCTGAGCCCTGCTGACGGAATCGCGGCTCCTGAACTCCGACCACCTGTGCCTGCTGAGAGACTCGCGGCGCTCCCCTTGAGGACGACTCGGGAAGAGATCGCCCAGAGACACGACACCCTCCGGCTCGAGGATTGTGAGCTTCCGCAGGGTATTTCGCAGAGACACTATCTTGAAAGACTGTCCCGCTACCCCATTCCCCACGACTGACTTGTGGTACGTTGTGCCACTGCTGTACTATTCACCTTTTGGGTCATAAAGATCCCTTGAAATCCTCGATAAAAGAACTTATCGTCCTACAAAGAATACGTGTGGTGTCCCTCTGTTCACAGTGCAGTTCAGGGTGTGCGCGCCTGGTTCGGCTTATTTGGGAGAGGTGGGTCAAAGGGGTGGGCAGGACGTGTATCGAACCCCCCTCCGGCGAACGCCTTTCCAACAGGAGTGAAAGGCACCCACCCCTCACATTTCTCTGTCCACTACTGGGTGTTCCTCTGCACCCACCCCTCACATGTCTCTGTCCACTGCTGGGAGTCCCGGGCACCCACCCCTCATATGTCTGGGCACTGCTGGGAGTGATAGGCACCCACCCCTCACATGTCTCTGTCCACTGCTGGGAGTCCTCTGTAGAACCCACCCACCCGCCCACCCCCTTGGTGCAGTACACTGCTGTCCTGTGCATACACACACACCAATATACTGCTGATATGCTGCACCAGGCCCTAAGCCAACATTCGTGGCGTGTGTACGCCTTGTATCCATTCTGTACTAGTGCCGTAGGGGTACGGGTGGGACGGACCATACCCCCACATTCATGGTGTGTATGAGCCGTACCCACGCTCAGGGGGCATGTGTACGGTCCGTACCACGCGTACCCCTACATCCCCACTCCAATGGTGGTACAGGCCGTACCCACGCACCAGGAGCGTACCCCTACATCGCCACTCCAATGGTGGTACGGACTGTACCCGCGCCCCCAGAGTGTGGATACGGCCCGTACCACCATTGGAGTGTTGATGTAGGGGTACGTGCCGTACCCACGCCCTCAGAGCATGGGTACGGCCCGTACCACCATTGGAGTGTTGATGTAGGGGTACGCGCCGTACCCACACCCTCCGTGCGTGGGTACGGCCCGTACCAACATTGGAGTGTTGATGTAGGGGTACGCGCCGTACCCACGCCCCCAGAGTATGGGTACGGCCCGTACCACCATTATGGTGGTGACGGGTACGCGTCCACGTCCACTTCTGTTGTGCGTACCCCTACGTCACCACTACAATGGTGGTACGGGCCGTACCCACGCTCAGAGGGTGTGGGTACGGCGCGTACCCCTACATCAACACTCCAATGGTGGTACGGGCCGTACCCACGCTCTGAGGGCGTGGGTACAGCGCTTACCCCTACATCAACACTCCAATGGTGGTACGGGCCGTACCCACACTCTGAGGGCATGGGTACGGCGCGTACCCCTACATCAACACTCCAATGGTGGTACGGGCCGTACCCACGCTCTGACAGCGTGGGTACGGCGCGTACCCCTACATCAACACTCCAATGGTGGTACGGGCCGTACCCACGCTCTGAGGGTGTGGGTACGGCGCATACCCCTACATCAACCCTCCAGCGGTGGTATGGGCCGTACCCACGCTCTGGGGGCATGGGTACGGTCCGTACCACCATTGGAGTGGTGACGGGTGTGCGTCCACATCCCTTTCCGTTGTGACGGTACGTAGGGGTTGGTGGACACGCCCCCCCCGAAGTTACCAGACCCTGGAGGTCAGGTATGTACAGGACATATTAACATTTTGACTTGGGTGGGGGTTATGTTTGCTCTCCCTGGCCCCCCCTTTGCCCTTGGGTGTTGTTCTGACCTTCTGTGGCGTCTGCGTCGGTGTCTGTGCATCAGGTCGTAGGCTAGGAGGGCCAGGATGACACGTAGGATGGGGTCCATGGCTGTCCGTCGCGTACCGGTGCTCCTTCTTTGCGTCGTCCTCAATTTCCCAGGAGTTTTTGGCTGCCGTAAAAAATGAGCGCTGCGGAGTGACGTGGGCACGGATCGTACTTGCTGGTCCATAAAACGCTGCCTGACTCCGTCCGGACGTCACGTACATGATGTTCCGGATCGGAATTGTGGGTATTTTTTTGCCGGTCAGTGTTTTGTACGACTCGTACGGAAATGGTATTTCTGTACGAATCGTACTTTTGGGTTTGTAAGGTGGTTTTCCCGGGTACGAGTCGGACGGAGAATACGCTCCGTACGACCATTCGTACCCGGGTTTTACAGGCTCGGAATCGGCACCTTTATGTGTTTTAATTAGTTTTTTAATTAATAATATTTGTGTAATTAAAAATAAATTATGTTAATTATGCCAATGCATTTTTTTATTTTCAATGTGGGTTGTGTGGTGTTATAGGGTAAGAAGTAAATAGACTCCATTTATGTTTAATTAATGTTTTTGTTAATAATTAATTTCTAAATAAAAATAGGTATTTGTTTGGAAATAATTTTTTATTTAATTTAATATTTTGTAGTATTTGTGATATGTATTTAACATTTGAATATTTTTTTATTTTTAATACGAAATATATATTTTTTTTAAACATATTTATATTTTTGGGGATTTACCGTTAAAAAAAATATTTTGTTGATTATATTTTGTCTGTTTTTAATTTTGAACTGACTGGAGTGAGAATAGTAATTTCAAAGGATATGTGATTTCACTTCCGCTACCCCAGGCATTTTGGTGAAATGACGTCCATGGTGTGTTGTTGAACACGTATTGTGGCTCTTGAGGGTACAGTGAGGGAGTTAAAACAGGATCTGGGCCGATAGTATTTTGGGTTTAGGAATAAAACGAAAGCAAAGTTCAGATATTTGAAAAGAATAAATATCACCACTTTGGAGAGGTCCAGTGAACGTGACAAATATTATCTTGTGAACTTTTTCTTGTCAGCATCACCACATGACAAAGTGAAAACATAATTTTGTTTTCTAAGCTGTAAAATCTACCACCGAAAGCTTTCTTGTGAAAAATTCCAGCTTGAGGTATTTTGAGCTGATTTGATAGTCAGAGAAGTCGTGGGACTTGAGCCTAACACACTGTCAAATCATATTTATGGTTATTTTGTTTTTAGGGACTTTACCTTCCGCATCAACTCCACCTCCATTTGAACTATTTTTTATATATTTTTCAATTTTCATATTTTTATCCATTCTATCTCTTCTACCTGCCAAAATAGTTTCTCCATACTCTTTTTTGTGCTGATAGATTCCTTCATTTTGTCACTCTGCAAGACTAGGAATAGGAATAACACCTAAACATATTGAAATATTCTTGTATCTGAAAGAGACACGTTAGTGATAGATTCCTTACCTTAGAATAATCCCCAGGCGTCACACTGGATCCGAAAAGTTTTCGTCAGCAGTACCCCTGTGCGTCGGTAGGCGTTGTCGTACGGCTCCGCGTACACCGCTGGCTTCGTAGCCGCCGAGATGACGTCGTCGGACCTACTTAAATGCGCCCACGTGCACTGACGTCAGTCCTTTGTTTTTCCGCACCAGCAGCGCAGATCCAAGAGAGAGCGGTACCCCTAGTTAAAAGTTTTAACTTGGTTTCTGAGAACTTGGTTCTCTTGTTTTGTCGGGTACTCGACTCCTGGTGCAGTAGGGATGCCCGGGTTTAAGTCCGGTAGGGACTGCCGACAGAACATGTCGGTAGCGGACCCGCACGACGTGTGTCTCTTCTGCTTGGGGCACGCCCATGAGCCTGAGGCGTGCCCCGATTGTCGGGCCATGGCGCTGAAAGCTTTGCGGGAGGGTTCCGAAAGTTGTTGGAGGTCCGGCAATCAGTTCCGCGCCAATCGAAGTCCTGTTCCCGTGGGAGGTCGAGGGACCGGTCATGGAGCCGACACCATCGCTCATCAGAATCGGGGACAGGTATGTCAGGGCGCCACAAAAATCAAAGACATGACGTTGCTCTTCGTCTACCCCTCACCGGTCATGGGACGCGGTGGAGGGGGCGGGCAGTCACTCCCCTGTGGCTCCGGTGGAGCCTCTGTTGTTGCCTGCGGCCTACCTGCCCATTCCAGGCCCGCACGCAACATTGGACGAGGTACAGGCCTTCCTGTTGGCCATGAGCTATTTGTTTTGCCCATCGGGTCCCTCCGGAGCGCCTTTGGGCCCCGCGGACCCATTGGGTGGGTTTGCCTCCGTGCCGCCGCCTTTGGCCTCGGCTACGCAATCACCATACCCTGCGGCACTGCCGGCCTTGCCACCAACGCCGGATCTGGCCTCGGTGCCGCAACCAGCACCAGCCTCGACGCTGCCGCCAGACGGCACCAAACCAGAATTGGCCTCTTACCCCCGATCCCATTTCTTGGTAGGGAGTTTGTCCCATTTCCCTGGGCACCTCGTCCTTACCGGCCTCTTCAATAACCAGTGGTTGAAGGGGAGTACTGGGAGGGGTCTGAGGATGAGCCTGAACGGGAAGGCGACATGGAAGGTCCAGTGGATCTGGATTTCTCTCCACACCCTGGTACGCTGTCCCCCTCGTCCGTGGCTACAGAGGAGGTTGGGACTTTTGCTGTGGTTTGGCGTAGGGCGGCTCAGGCTCTTAACCTAGAGCTCCCTTCTGTGCCTATCAAGACCAATCTCCTTACTGAAGTACTGCAACCAGCGTCCTCCTCCATGGAGCCGCTACTGCCCCTCAACGAGGCTCTTACCGACATCCTATTGAGCACCTGGAACAAACCCAACACTGGGGCACCTGTGGATAAGGGTGTGGCGTGCCACCATCGACCGGCGCCAGGTAACCCAAACTTTCTTACGCAACACCCGATGCCTCAGAGTCTGGTTGTCCAGGCCTCTGCCTCACCAAGCGCATTCCCTTTTGCCCCTCCGGACAAGGAATCTAAGAAACTGGAGCAGTTTGGAAAAAAGATTTTCACTTCTGCCAGTTCAGGTTTTCGGGCGGTGAATACAGCGTGCCTGTTGGGCCGCTATTCACATTCTTTGTGGGACACGGTGGCACAGGTGCTGCCTCAGCGCCCTCTGGAAGCTCTGGCGGTGCTCTCCCAGGCCACTACCGAGGGGAGAGATGCTGCTAAATTCACTATCCGTTGTGGACTTGACACAGCCGATTCACTCAGCAGGGCACTTTCCTCAACGGTGGCGCTCCGCCGTTACGCTTGGCTCAGGACAACTGGCTTCTCTGGGGATGTTCAGAACACTTTGTTGGACATGCCCTTTGATTGCACACACCTCTTTGGTGACCAAGTGGATAGCACCCTGGAACGCTTTAGGGACTCTCAGGCTAAGGCCCAGTCCTTGGGTCTTGCCACCACGCGCACTCCCTCTGGGTCCGCTTTTCGCTCCTTTCGAGGTCGGGGTCGAGGCGCCCAATCGCGTTCCTTTCATATCCACAGGCCTAAGCAGCCACAGTCTCAGGGCAGCTGCGGACATGGGACCCAACGTGGTGGGTCCCGAGGACAGCGGGCAGGTGGGTTCTGCAAATAGTCTGAAGGGGCTACTCCCTCCCCTTCGACTCTACCCCTCTAGCCATGCCACCTCAGTACCACTGCATGTTGGGGATCACTTGGCGCTTCTCTGGCAGGAAGTTGCGGCCCTCTTGGCCAAGGGGGGTATCGAGCGCGTTCCGACGCCAGAAGTAGGTTGTGGTTGTTACTCCCACTACTTCTTGGTTCCAAAGAAGGACAAAGGTCTGCGCCCTATTTTAGACCTCCGGAAAGCCAATCGCTTCCTCCGGAAGGAGAAGTTCAAGATGCTCAAAATTGCTCAGGTCTTGTCTGCCCTAGACCCGCAAGACTGGATGGTAGCGTTGGACTTACAGGATGCTTATTTTCATATCTCCATCCTGCCAGCCCACCGGCATTACTTACGGTTCACGGTGGGCCACGAGCACTTTCAGTTCACCGTGTTCCCCTTCGGCCTTACCAGCGCCCCTCTGGTGTACACAAAAGTGATGGCGGTGGTCGCAGCACATCTGCGCAGATCAGGGGTTTCAGTCTTCCACTATCTCGACGACTGGCTGTGGAAGGCGGGCTCACCCCAGGCAGTCGTCTCCCACCTCCAGACTACGGCCGACCTCCTGCATTTGCTGGGGTTTTCCATCAACGTGCCGAAGTCGCACCTGATTGCCTCTCAGAAGCTCCTCTTCATTGGAGCGGTTCTGGATACGGTGCAGGTTCGGGTTTATCCTCCCGAACAGCGGTCTGGTACATTCAGGCTATGATTACGATCTTTCGGCCCTGGTCCTGTGTTTCGGTCAGGAAGACCCTGAGGCTGCTGGGCCTCATGGCCTCCTGCATCCTGCTGATCTATCATGCCAGATGGCATATGCAGGCTCTGCAGTGGGACCTGAAGTTCCAGTGGATGTGCAGTGGTGGCTCACAAACCAGCGCTGGGTCAGCGGCAGATCCCTCTCAGTTCCCCAACCGGAGCACACAGTAGTGACGGACGCGTCCCTCCTGGGATGGGGCGGCCACATGGGAGAGGCAGAGATCAGAGGCCTCTGGTCTCTGGCAGAGTCCAAGCTCCATATCAACCTTTTGGAGCTCAGGGCGATTCTACTTGCACTGAAAGCATTCCTTCCCTCTGTCAAGGTAGTGCAGGTATTCACTGACAACACCACCGTCATGTGGTACTGCAATAAGTAGGGCGGGGTGGTGTCAGGAGGCTCTATGTCTCTGGACGTGGCTGGAACGTCAAGGCATTTCCTTGGTGGTTCAACACCTGGCAGGTACCCTGAAAGCAAGGGCGGATTAACTCAGCCACAAGTGCATGTTGGATCACGAATGGCGTCTTATCTCAGAGGTGGCGCAAGGTCTCTTTCAGCACTGAGGAGAACCTTGGTTAGATCTATTCGCCACCGAAGAGAACGCGCAATGTCAGCAGTTCTGCGCGTTGGAATTTCCAAGGCGGCACTCGCTCGGAGACGCTTTTCGTCGCGAGTGGAGTTGCGGTCTGTTGTACGCCTTTCCGCCTATAACAGTTCTGCCCAGAGTGCTGAAGAGGATCAGACGCGACTGGGCCAAGTCATTCTTGTGGCACCGGACTGGGTTCGAAGAGTTTGGTATCCCGAGCTACTCAGTATGAGCGTTGATCCCCTGATCCAATTGCCTCTTCGGGAGGATCTCCTGTTGCAGCAACAGGGGACGGTCTTCCACCCAAACCTGGCCAGCCTCCACCTCCTTGCGTAGAGATTGAGTGGCGACAGCTGATTCCATTTGACTTGCCTCCTGAAGTCTGTAATGTAATTCTAGCAGCCAGGCGTCCCTCCACTAAAATGGTGAACACCTGTCGGTGGAAAACATTTGTGGCATGGTGCACAGCGAAAGCTGTAGATCCTCTTTCTGCCGCTCTTTCTGAGGTTCTATTGTTCCTTCTCTCTTTGGCCCAGCAGGGCTCTGCTCTGGGCACTATCAAGGAATACTTTTCTGCTCTTTCAGCCTTTCTTAGGCTGCCTGATCAGTCCTCTCTTTTCAAGTACCCAGTTGTCAATAGATTTCCCAAAGGCATTACTCACCAATTCCGTTTGTGATGCCTCAATGGGACTTGAACCTGGTTCTCACATACTTGATGTGTGCTCCCTTTGAGCCTCTTCATAACTGTCCTTTGCAGTTATTAACTTTGAAAACTGTCTTTCTTGTGGCCATCACCTCCGCTCGGCGGGTGAGTGAGCTCCAGGCTCTTTCCTGCAAACCTCCTTTCCTGGTGATTCATCCGGACAAGGTTGTGCTTCGACTGTGTCCCTCCTTTCTACCAAAAGCAGCCTCTGCCTTTCATCTCGGGCAAACTGTCACTCTTCCCACTTTCTTTCTGCGTCCGCACCCTTCAAGAGAAGAGGAGAGGCTCCACTGTCTGGACCCAAAACATGCGTTTTCGTTCTATCTCAACCCCACATAACAGTTTCGGGTGGATGACCAGCTCTTTGTTGGCTACGTGGGCGCCAAGAAAGGCCAGGCTGTGCACAAGCGAACTATCTCCCGATGGGTTGTCTTGTGCATTAAAGCCTGTTACTCTCTGGCTAATAAGGAACCTCCGGTTGGGCTGCGCGCCCATTCTACCAGAGCGACAGCAGCTACCACAGCATTGGGGCACGGTGTCCCCCTGCAAGACATCTGTCAGGCGGCCACTTGGGCCTCGTTGCATACTTTCACTAAGCACTATTGCCTTGACAGTCAGGTCCAGAGAGACGGATTCTTTGGCTGTTTCGGTTCTCCATGACTTTCTGGTGTAATTTCACTTCGCAGACCCACAACCGGGGTCGGTATTGCTTGGGTATGTATTCTAAGGTAAGGAATCTATCACTAACGTGTCTCTTTCAGATGCACAAGTTACTTACTTGTGTAACGATATATCTGTAAGAGACATTATTTAGTGATAGATTCCTTACCGCCCGCCCATCCTCCCCGTTCTGCGAACTGTTCTCTAGGGTTCCAGTCATCCCTTTCAGGGCCCTAGTTCTATTGCACCAATATTCGGTCTCTGGCATGGCTCTGCGCTCCTGGCGCGGAAAAGTTGTGTACAGAACTGACGTCAGCGCACATGGGCGCGTCTAAGTAGCTCCGATGACGTCATCTCGGTGGCTACAACGCCAGCGATGTACGCAGAGCCATAGGACGATGCCTACCGACGCGTATGGGTACTGCTGACGAAAACTTTCCGGATCCAGTCTGACGCCTGGGGATTATTCTAAGTTAAGGAATCTATCACTAACTAATGTCTCTTACAGATATATCATTACACAAGTAAGTAACTTGTGCATTAATACAGTTCCTTAATCAGAGAGAATAATTTGCACTGGATAAGACAGACTGGTTAATTAAGTATTATTGTCCTTTAGTCATGGCGTTAGCAGAAGATATTCACTATTGTTAATTTCGGATCACTGACACAATATCAACAATAATATCGGGTAACAAAAATATCATGTCCAAAATATAGTTTATTATATATAATATATTATCTCCCTATATTCATAATAATAATAATTACAAAAATATTGAGAAAAAAATATTTGTTAAATTTATCATTAGAAAACATACAAAAATATCATTTTTTAATATATGTATGTTTTACAATAGCAAATCTTAAATATGTAAATATGTAACATTATTATAATGTAAATTATATGCATTCTAATAATATTTGATACTATATATAAATATATACTTTTTTGATCATTTGTTTAATTTACTACCATGAAAAACGTACATATAGAACCACCTACTAGCGTGGAGAGCTCTGAAGTCAGCTCTGGTGATGAAGGAACATCCTCACTACTTCCGAAATTGTATTTTTCCAGGGAACTGCGTCTCCTCCAAATGATAATGAGGGGGAGGGGCAGGGGATCGATGAACCAACCAAACCAAAAAAAACAAGAAGGAGTAGGACGAGGAAAACGTGGCACAGGAGGAATGAAAAACAAAGAAATAAAAAGATAGCAATGGAGGAGGACTTAGCGATCAGCCTCTCAAGTATACCACTAGAGATGAAACACAAAAAAACTGTTTAACAAAGGCCTCCCCTCCTGCCCCAATTTTGGGATTGATTTGGCAAATGCAAGAATTGATTAGTATAAGTTTTGTAGAAAATTGAAACTGAGAAAGTACTTTGCAACAAAAAAACAACAATATCGAGAGAAGAATCTTAAGCACTTTCCATATTGACGCGACAAGATGCACCACATTTGAGAACATTGATGAACCTGGTGGAAGAACCTATAATTCAGGGAAACGAAGGAAGCATTATCCCCCTAACTGACCAAGAATTGTGTACAGAATTGAACATAGACACGGAGCAGTGAAAGGAAAAAATAAATCTAGATTTTGTTCCCAACCACCACGGGGCAAAAAGGTGGATCTTTTCCAAGAGCTAGTATAGGATGGCCTTAGGGATATAGCAATAAAGGAACAAAAAACACGCCTTCATGAATGCAGAGGGAATATGACCAAGAATGACTAGTTAGCACTAAAAGACCTACAAAGAAATCATAATATAATAATCAAACCCTCTGACAAGATCGTGGTCATGGACAAGATTAAATATATTTCAGAGGCAACAAGGCAGCTAAATAACCGTAATCACTATGAAAGATTAACAAAGGATTCAACTAAAGAAATAATGCTAGCCTTCCATGAAAAATTGCGTGATTGGCTTGACCAAGAACTCCTCGATGAAGAAGAATATCAATATTTAAAAAATGAGCATTCAATACTACCAACGATATACCTTCTACCGAAGGTGAATAAGAATATCAATAACAAACCGGGGTGCCCTATCGCTAGCTCCTGTGACTTCCTACTAGAAACTGTTTCTAGATTTGTCGATGTATTTCTATTTCCATATGCGTCAAGCATCCCTTCTTATATAAGCAATTCAATGGACATTTTGAATGGAATAAACAACATCCTGTGGAAACAGGAATATATTATGGCAACTGTAGATGTTGTATCCTTGTATGCTTTAATCAAACATGAAAATGGACTGAAAGCAAGCGGAAATTATCTGAGATCATGATCGTTAAGCCTGATGAGGCATTCAGAAATGCTGCTGTTATAAATGAAATTCTGCCTCAAAAACAACATTTTCAACTTTGGTGAAATTTTATCGAATAATGGCGTTATTGGAGACTATTTTAGTACAGAGTTTTATGCCTAATAAGAACATAACATTTAATTGGCTACCCCCAAAAAACCTGGCTTTAACAAAAGTTCAGAATGCAAATTCCTACAAATGGGGGATAGCAGGACTATGGTTAAACTAATAGATGGACGGACAACAAACATCAAGGAACACATACATTGTGAAAGCACGCATGAGGTTAATGCTTTGGAATGCAATTGCGGAAAGACATACATCGGAAGCACCATTAATAAACTAAAGCTTAGCGTTTTACAACATATACGGGCAATTTCAAATAAAGATTTTACTTATGTCATTGCAAAACACATTTGGAACAAACACAATGGAGATATAAGCAAAGTGGTATTCTATGGAATCCAACAAATAACATTGAACCCAAGAGGAGGTGATCAGAAAATGAGGTTATGAAGATCTGTGTCAAGATGGATTTTAGAGACTGGCACTGAAAGTCCATGGGGTTTAAATACAGATGCAAATCTCTGTGTACATCTCTAACTCGATAAATGGCTATTTGTGGTATCTGTATTGAATAGAAGAGAATGCACTTTAAGGTTGTATATGTTCTCACTTATTTAGGTCCTGGGATATCTGTATAGGAGAGAAGAAAATGTTCTTTAAGGTTTTTTATATTCATACAAATTTATATATGTTCTCTCATGAATGCTATATAATTAATAATTTATTGTGAATTCTACATGATCGACCTCTGATGAAACATAAAATCTAGGTGTTCCTTGTAGAGAGTATTTACAGCTATTTATATAACAATCTTGAACCTAGTATCTTGGCACGCTGTAGGGTTATCTAGTGCCTGTAAATTGTTAGGGGGACACCTATGAATTTAAAGACATATATTAGGTCTATTTAGGTTGAATATGAATGCATTAAGATTTGAACTATTGTTTCGATTTCATTCAATGTTTACAAGATGTTCAACACCAATAAGGTGAATTGCCTATGAGCATAGTCTACCTCAGAATTATTGAAAATGAGATTTACCAAGACAACAATGACCCAGTATTTAGCCTATGCTTATGTCTTGTGCATGCTGGAAATGTCTATAAAACCAGATTAGAGAGCACTAATGAACTCCAGTTGCTTAATGTTGTCAATCATGACATGGAAGCACTTTATATCTTAGCACTTTATGCAGAGAGTCAGCCCTTTATATCTTTGCACTTTATGTGGTTCCGATCAATATCTGGAACTGGCACCAAGCATTTTATTTTGACCATATTAAACTTGTGGTTTACTAGAAGCGAGCACAAAGCCTACACTGGTTGTTAGACTAAAATGAAATATAGAGGACGAATAATATGCCGGTTTGTATTCAAAAGTACTTAGCATTTGATATCTAGGCGGAGGAGGAATTACCTTGAAGGGTCAAAGATCAATAAATCTAAGCATCAGGCATATTGTACTCTCAAGAAGCTAGCTCAATTTTTAATGTCTAAGACATCATAAATAGCAGAGAGATCGGTGGCCCGAAGCGGCATTGACTATTATCTGTTCATAAGCACAGAGCACTTTATGCTCAATTTTATGCATATTAATATTTGTGTTTTAAATGAAAATGTATGGTTTCTGCAAAGGTTGATGAATGCTAATACTAAGCACATTGCACTTTTGCGCAAATATTCGATTAAATGTTAAAGGTCCATGATACTATTGCACACTGCAGTTTGGTGTAAATTTCCATCTTATGGCATACATTTTTGACATGATAGAGTAAATTACAAAAGGTTATTCTGACAGATATATTATATCAAATTCTCTCTGTCCAGGATTCCAAGCTAAGATAGTATACATTTTATAATCTGAGATAGGGGACTAGATACAAAAGAACCTTATAATGAAATCAAAGCTGTGATGAGCTAAGATCTGTGGTTGAGGATATAAAAGAAATATAAAACCATACAACAAACAATAATACAAAAATAATGAAAATCTGTAACAAGGATAGTAAGGATGGCGTATACTAATTAGTGCAAATGTAGGTAATAATATGATCTTTTCATGCTCACAGCTTTAAGAGAGGCAATGAGTTAATAAAATAGCAGTCAAACATCAACACACAATAGGGGACATACCTTAAGAACTTTAAGGGAGTTGAGGTGATGCCTCCTAGGTAGCAAAGAAAGACCAAGATCTCTGGGCAGAAAGTTGGTCGGAGGGAGTAAGACCTCCGACCCTCGGTCTAGGTCTACTCTCTCCCCGCAGCTCTGCTGTGCCATCTCTTGCCTCCTGATCCCGACCTCCTCTTTGGAAGGTTCGTGGCTGCTGTCCGCTCCTGCGTCTGGTGCCCACTCCAACTGGGACCAGACTGCCTGCAACCACCGTAACCTTTCTCAGGTGTTTCTTTTTCTTAATTTTTCCCTGTTGTGCTACTGTTATTGTGACCATCTGTGTCTTGCTCTAATTCCACCACTGTTTTAATTTTCTTCTGCCAGCCGGTTCCTTTTGCCTTTTGCCACTGCTGGCCCTGTGGCCCCTCCCCCCGGAATTCCCCTGCTCCCGCCTCCCAGCCTCTCCTTCCTCCCACCTCCCTACTTAATGGCGGCTGCTGCGTGGTCGCGCAGCGGATGAGCGCAGCGGGCGTGCCAACGGCACGCCTAAGGCTCACCAAAGGCAAGCTCGTCTGCGCCCGTCCGCTACCAGCGCAAGGAACCCTGGACCTCCCACTACCTATCGCTACGACATGACCCACGGCCTGTTCTCCTGCCTCCACTGCCACCAAACCCTCACTGCTACCCCGGCCTCCATAACCGCCGACGCCAGCACCGGCTACACCCTAAAATGCATCCTCCTCAATGTACGCTCCGTACACAAACATGCCATTGAAATCTGGAACCAACTCGACGCTCTCTCGCCCAACATCATCTTTTTCACAGAGACCTGGACCAACGCATCCTCCGCCCCCGACATCAGCACCGCCATCCCAGACGGATACAAGATCCAGAGGAAAGACTGCCCCAACCACCCAGGAGGGAGCCTCGCCATCGCCCACAAGAGCACCCTCCGCCTCACCACCTCCAGCAAAACCTTCCCTTCTGCCGAACACCTGCACTTCCAGATCAAGACCACCCCCAAAGCCACACTCCGAGGAACCCTCGTCTACAGACCCCCCGGCCCCCGAACACCCTTCGCCACCACCATCACCGACTTCATCACACCCCACGCCATTGCCTCAACAAACTACATACTCATTGGAGACCTGAACTTCCACCTCAAAAACCCCAGCGACCCCAACTCCACTATCCTTTGTGACAACCTCGCCAGCATCGGACTTAAACAACTCGTCAACACACCGACCCACAGAGCAGGACACACCGTCGACCACATCTTCGTGGCAGGAAACAGCATCCAATTCAGCCACATAACGCAGCCGACATGGACCAACCACCACTGCGTACACTTCGCCATCAACAAACCCAAGGCAACCCAACCAGCCCCACGCCCACCACAAAGGAACTGGAGCAAGGTTACCGACGTGCAACTTAACTCCACCCTCACCCTAGACAACCACACCTGGTCACCTGATGCAAATGACGCAGCTAGAGAACTCCACACCTGCATGTCTGACTGCGCAGACGAGCTTGCCCCGCTACGCAACCCCGACAGACAATGCCCCAGGAAAGCCGCCTGGTTCACCACCACTCTCCAAGATGCCTGAAGAACTGGAGAAACACCAAGACAACCAAAAACCACACCACCTACAAGGACGCCATGACAGACTACCACAACCAGATCAGAGTGACCAAGAGGAACTTCATCCACAACAAAATCCTGGCCAACTCCACCAACTCCAAGGAACATTTCAGTGTCATTCAAGAATTCACCAACCCACGCAGCGAAGCCACAGACATCACCCCATCCCAAGACCTCTGTGACAAGCTTAGAACCTATTTCCACCTCAAGATCAAAAACCTCTACGACAACTTCATCGACCATCCACCAGGTGCCACAGACGGCAGACCGCCCCCCAGAAATACCAGCCAGCCCACCATCTCCAACTGGACACCAATCACGGCTGAAAACACCACCTCGACCATGAAAAGCATCCACTCGGGTGCCCCCACCAACCCCTGTCCCCCTCACATCTACCACAGAGCCGCGGCTGCCATCGCACCTAAACTACAATGCACCATCAACACCACCTTCAAAACAGGCACCTTCCCAGATGACTAGAAGCGCGCAGAATTCAGACCTCTGCTCAAGAAGCCCACATCTGACCTCATCGACATCAAGAACTATCGGCCCATCTCGCTCCTCCCCTTCGCTGCCAAAGTTGCAGAGAAAACAGTCAACAGGAAACTGACACGATTCATTGAAGAGAACGCTGTCCTCGACCTGTCCCAATCCGGATTCCGAAGCAACCACAGCACAGAGACCACCCTACTCGCTGCAACAGATGACATCAGCACCCTCCTGGACCAAGGCCACACCGCAGCCCTCATCCTACTTGACCTATCAGTGGCCTTCGACACCGTCTCCCACCACACACTAGTCGCCAGACTAAACAACGCAGGCATACAAGGAACAGTCCTGGACTGGATCCGATCATTACACACCGGAGAAGCCAAAGGATCAGACTCTCACCCTTCCTCTCCGACCCCACAAAAATCACCTGCTGAGTCCCACAGGGTTCATCCCTGAGCCCCACCCTCTTCAACATCTACATGGCCCCCCTCGCAGCCATCGTCCGACAACACGGCCTCAACATCATATCCTATGCTGACAACACCCAGCTCATCCTCTCCCTCACCAAAGACCCCACCACTGCCAAACTCAACTTTCAGAAAGGAATGCAAGACATCACAGTCTGGATGACCAGCAGCTGCCTGAAGCTCAATGCTGAGAAGACAGAAGTCCTCGTCCTCTGTACCATCCCTTCTGCATGGGACAGCACCTGGTGGCTGACTGCCCTCGGAAGCCCACCTACCCTCTCAGACCACGCCAAGAACCTCGGCATCGTACTCGACTCAACACTCACAATGAACCGACAGGTCAACGCCGTCACCTCCACCTGCTTCAACACACTCCGCATCCTCTGCAAGACCTTCAAGTGGATCCCCCCTGAGTCAAGGAAGACAGTCACCCACGCACTCATCACCAGCAGACTGGACTATGGAAACGCACTCTATGCCGGCATCGACAAGTCCCTACTCCGCAAACTCCAGACAATACAGAACACCGCCGCCAGACTCGTCCTCGGCATCCCCCAACACGAACACATCAGTCAACACCGCCGAAGTCTCCACTGACTCCCCGTAGAGAAAAGAGTCACTTTCAAAATCCTCACTCACGCCTACAAATGCCTACACAACAACGGACCCAAATACCTCAACGACAGAATCAACTTCCATGTTCCCAAAAGAAACCTTCGATCTTCGGAAGATCCTTCTCTCACATTGCAGCCAGGACCTGGAACGAGCTACCAGCATACATCAGACGCGCCCCCTCCCTGAACACCTTCAGGAAGACCCTCAAGACCTGGCTATTCGGCTAAACAGATCTGCGGACCCCCCCCCCCTCAGTGCCTTGAGACCCTCACAGGTGAGTAGCGTGCTTACAATTCCCTGATTGATTGATTGATTGAAAGTTAATACAATGGTGCTTTACCAATAAGTATAGGACATTCAAGAAACAATCCCTCCGTTCCAAGACATTATATAAGTGTACAAGGGATTGTTGTGAAAGTTAGCTCAGTACCAGTGTACTTTACAAGATCTTATGACCAATTTATGTGCACAATGGAAATAGTCAGCACTAACGGGAAAAATAAATTGAAGTTATTAGCAGTAAACATATTCCTTACAAATGGCCAAGAAAAAAGAAAAAGATAAAATAAGAAAAAAATTGTTAATCAATGTTCTGCAAGGGAATTACTATGATATAGCCCTTGAATTGAATGTAACAATGTAATGATATGGGCATGTTGTTGCAAAGGTTAAGAAATATGTTTTTAAATGTGGTGATGGTTGGAGCGGAGGTCCCCAGAAAAGACTCTCTAGATGCACGTTTCTATGGCCCTATGGAAGGCTACGGCCAAAACGCGTAAGCTCCTACCAGTTTGTGATGCACTTGGCGTTATAATGTAAAAACAACAAAAAATCACTGAACTGAACAATAGTAAAGATGTGGCGTGTCCTGTTTTCGAGCCGAAGCAAACAAGAAGTTACTCCTGGAGGAGAAATCTGGCTTAAATATAACAAACAGGCTTACCTCGATATATATATATATATATATATATATATATATATATATATATATATATATATATATATATATATATATATATATATATTCACTGAAAAAACCATAGGTTTCACACATGTTATAGTTAGCTGGACATTTCACTCGTAAAAAACCTTTGAAATTCCCCCGTTATAGTTAGTTCAGCTAAATATAACTACAAGGAACAGTCCTGGACTGGATCCGATCATTCCACACCGGAGAAGCCAAAGGATCAGACTCTCACCCTTCCTCTCCGACCCCACAAAAATCACCTGCTGAGTCCCACAGGGTTCATCCCTGAGCCCCACCCTCTTCAACATCTACATGGCCCCCCTCGCAGCCATCGTCCGACAACACGGCCTCAACATCATATCCTATGCTGACAACACCCAGCTCATCCTCTCCCTTACCAAAGACCCCACCACTGCCAAACTCAACTTTCAGAAAGGAATGCAAGACATCACAGTCTGGATGACCAACAGCTCCCTGAAGCTCAATGCTGAGAAGACAGAAGTCCTCGTCCTCTGTACCATCCCTTCTGCATGGGACAGCACCTGGTGGCTGACTGCCCTCGGAAGCCCACCTACCCTCTCAGACCACGCCAAGAACCTCGGCATCGTACTCGACTCAACACTCACAATGAACCGACAGGTCAACGCCGTCACCTCCACCTGCTTCAACACACTCCGCATCCTCTGCAAGACCTTCAAGTGGATCCCCCCTGAGTCAAGGAAGACAGTCACCCACGCACTCATCACCAGCAGACTGGACTATGGAAACGCACTCTATGCCGGCATCGACAAGTCCCTACTCCGCAAACTCCAGACAATACAGAACACCGCCGCCAGACTCGTCCTCGGCATCCCCCAACACGAACACATCAGTCAACACCGCCGAAGTCTCCACTGACTCCCCGTGGAGAAAAGAGTCACTTTCAAAATCCTCACTCACGCCTACAAATGCCTACACAACAACGGACCCAAATACCTCAACGACAGAATCAACTTCCATGTTCCCAAAAGAAACCTTCGATCTTCGGAAGATCCTTCTCTCACATTGCAGCCAGGACCTGGAACGAGCTACCAGCATACATCAGACGCGCCCCCTCCCTGAACACCTTCAGGAAGACCCTCAAGACCTGGCTATTCGGCTAAACAGATCTGCGGACCCCCCCCCTCAGTGCCTTGAGACCCTCACAGGTGAGTAGCGTGCTTACAATTCCCTGATTGATTGATTGATTGAAAGTTAATACAATGGTGCTTTACCAATAAGTATAGGACATTCAAGAAACAATCCCTCCGTTCCAAGACATTATATAAGTGTACAAGGGATTGTTGTGAAAGTTAGCTCAGTACCAGTGTACTTTACAAGATCTTATGACCAATTTATGTGCACAATGGAAATAGTCAGCACTAACGGGAAAAATAAATTGAAGTTATTAGCAGTAAACATATTCCTTACAAATGGCCAAGAAAAAAGAAAAAGATAAAATAAGAAAAAAATTGTTAATCAATGTTCTGCAAGGGAATTACTATGATATAGCCCTTGAATTGAATGTAACAATGTAATGATATGGGCATGTTGTTGCAAAGGTTAAGAAATATGTTTTTAAATGTGGTGATGGTTGGAGCGGAGGTCCCCAGAAAAGACTCTCTAGATGCACGTTTCTATGGCCCTATGGAAGGCTACGGCCAAAACGCGTAAGCTCCTACCAGTTTGTGATGCACTTGGCGTTATAATGTAAAAACAACAAAAAATCACTGAACTGAACAATAGTAAAGATGTGCCGTGTCCTGTTTTCGAGCCGAAGCAAACAAGAAGTTACTCCTGGAGGAAAAATCTCGCTCAAATATAACAAACAGGCTTACCTCGATATATATATATTCACTGAAAAAACCATAGGTTTCACACATGTTATAGTTAGCTGGACATTTCATTCGTAAAAAACCTTTGAAATTCCCCCGTTATAGTTAGTTCAGCTAAATATAACTCGCGCGACCGCAATCCACTGCTGATGACGTCACATATTACATCACTGATGACATCATCCAGTGAATATGTGTCTTTCTGAAAAATAAATATTTTTTATATATGTAAATCTAAAGGTTAATGGAAGAATAAATAGGTAAATAAGTGTCTAAATGGATGTTTTTTTTGTAAAATTAATTGTATAACTGACTTATTAACAGTATCTTAGTGAATACAGTGATGTAATATGTGACGTCATCAGCAGTGGATTGCGGTCGCGCGAGTTATATTTAGCGGAACTAACTATAACGGGGGAATTTCAATGGTTTTTTACGAGTGAAATGTCCAGCTAACTATAACATGTGTGAAACCTATGGTTTTTTCAGAGAATTTGCAAGGTTTTTTAAATGCTAATTCCTAACTATAACGTGTGTGAAACCTATGGTTTTTTAAGTGAATTTGCAAGGTTTTTTAAATGCTAATTTCTAACTATAACGTGTGTGAAACCTATGCTTTTTTTTGTGAATTTGTAAGGTTTTTTAAATGCTAATTTATGTATGTATTATTATATTTTTATATATTTATTTTACAATAAACTACCTATGTATATAGTTATAGATTGACTGTATCCTGTAATATGGAATGGCTCAGCTCTTTTTTTTTGAATTTGGATAAAGTTGAACAGCATAGTTAATATCTTCTATAAACTTATAAACAGTTTAAAATGTTTTTTGTTTTTTTTTAAGTGTTTTTCACGGCGCGCGAAGAAGACTGAAAGCTGACACCGGTATGCTGGTGTGTCTTTTACCCGCTAGATTGCGGTGCTGCTCGTGTGCAGCCTTGCCTGAGGGCATGGTGTTTTGGAATATATATATATATATATCTATATATATATATATATATATTTTTTTTTTTTCACTGAAAAAACCATAGGTTTCGGGCACGTTATAGTTAGGAATTAGCATTTAAAAAACCTTAGAAATTCACTGAAAAAACCATAGGTTTCAGGGGCGTTATAGTTAGCTGTACTTTTCACTCGTACAAAACCATTGAAATTCCCCCGATATAGTTAGTACAGCTAACTATAACTCATGCTCCCACAATGAACTGCTGATGACGTCACATATTTCATCACTCATGACATGGTCAGTGACATCACTGATGACATCACTGATGACATCTCAAATGACATCACTGATGACATCACTGATGACATCATCCTGGTGACCAACGAAGTTCATGTGAGGGGATATAGTGATGTATCATAGAGGAGATAAATGCCGGGCCTTGACCGGCCAGGGCATTGAAGATGGTGCAACCCACTTTGAATGCGCAGCGTTTGGCCACCGGGAGCCAATGGAGGCTCTTCATCAGGGGGCGGGCATGTTGATGTCTGGTTTGATGGAAGATGAGCCTAGCTGCTTGGTTCTTAACCAATTGTAGGCGGTGAAGCTGGTAGGCCGGGATACCAACATAAAGTGAGTTGGCGTAGTCAATACGGGATATGACCAAGGCCAGGAGGACTAGGGTAAGGGCCTCGGTGGTTAGGAATCTGGAAATTTTTCCTGATTCAGCTTAGGTGGAAAAAGCAAGATGATACTACTGCGCCGATCTGGGATTTCATGGACAGATCTTTGCTTATGATGACCCCTAGGCTTTTTACGGATTCCGCCGGGTGAGGAGGGTTGCCTAAGATAGGATGCCAGAAGTTAGAGTTCCAAGGATTGGAGGTGCCGCCAGTCAGGATTAGCTCGGTCTTGTCAGGGTTGAGCTTCAAATGATTGGCGTACATCCAGTTGCTGATGAGGTACATGGTAGACTGAAAGCTAGAGACTGAGGTGGTAGAGGAGTCGATTTTAAACACCAACTGAAGGTCATCGGCGTAGTTGAAGGTAGTTACCTCACTGTTACATAAGGAGCGTATCAGGGGGTACATGTACAGATTGACCCCTGGGGGACCCCGCATGTCAGCCTGACTTTCTCGAGTAAGAAGGTAGCTAGGCGGTCTGCCTGGAAACGATTGTCCTGGAAAGAAGAGATCCACTTCAGGGCTAGTCCCTGGATGCCGGCATTGCTGGCACGGTCGATCAGGAGATCATGATCGACCGTGTCAAAAGCTGCTGACAAATCCAGAAGAATGAGGGCCAGGGAGATATTTTGATCGGCCCCCTTCCTAAGCTCGTCCATGACTGCTAGGATGACTAACTCCATAGAGTGAGCTGGTCTAAAGCCTGCCTGCTGGGGGTCAAGGAACAGTGAGCGTTCAATAAAGGAGCTGAGGCAATTAGCTACATGAGCTTCTAGAATCTTTCTGAGGTAGGGGAGTTAAGAAATGGGGCAAAAGTTACTAAGTATCAGGGGATCGGCATTGGGCTTCTTGAGGATGAGAACAATTTCGGCAATTTTGAAGGTGTCGGGGACCGTGCTTTGTCTGAGAGAGTTATTGAGAAGCGCTAGTATTGAAGGGGGATTAATTCCCCAATTTACAACTGGCCGGGGGGCGCGTTTGCAGAGTACTGCAAGGACCGGCACGATGCCTGTCTTTTATTTATTTTATTTTTTTAAGAAGGAGGGCTGTGTGGCCCCCCTTCTTGTTCTAATTTATTGGCCCTGGGGACCCCATCCCCCAGGGCCTGCCCCATAATTATTATTATTTTTTTTTAAATTGGAAAGTGGCCTTAATCGGCCCCCGGGGACCCAAACCCCCGGGGCATAGCCTTTTAACCTCTTCAGTGCCCATGACGAGATAGTCTCGTCATGGAGCATGGTCGCGCTGTGCCCATGACGAGACTATCTCGTCATGAAACCCGCCCACTAATGTAACGCCCGGCACAGGAGGGGGAAAGGGCGTGGCACAGAAGGGGTTAAAAAAATAATTCTTTAGGAGGGGGGCTGCGTTGCCCCCCTCCTCAGGCCACTTATGGCCCCGGGGACCCCATCCCCCGTGGCCGGACTTTGTTTTTTATTATTTAAAAAAAATATATATTTATAGAAACACCTAGGACATGCTGGACAAACCGTATGTACCTATCACCATGACGATTTGCGTGATTTTCATTAAAAGGCGACTATGCATACAATGAATCCACGTGGAATGTATTTACACCACTAGTGAAGCTCTGACGTGTCTGACGCCCTACCGTACCTAATCCCGGCGCCCCCGCCGGTGGGTACTCTCCAAATAGCCACCCTTGTCATTTATTTATACAAACATGGGTAGCTATTGATGGGCACATTTAATACACACGCACACCAAGCCATTCAATGGGGATTCGACAAAAATTCGACCAAACTAGTTCATATTTTTAGTAGTTCGCACAGACACACATTTTAAAAACAATAAAGTTCCTAATACCCACCTTCTCTGAACAGTTAGCTTGCTGCCCCATCCACCTCCTCCCTATCCTCTGTTGTCCGAATCCATGGACTAGCCTCCTCCCTCCTGCCATGCATGGTCTGATGTGCTGCCACTGCCCTCCATTTAGCATGATGTACCAGTCCACTCCTCCTGCCCTCCATTGTACAATTCTATGCCCCATCATTGACCTCCTGCTTAGCCTCTGTGCTTAGCTTGCTGCCCCTATTCTCCTTCCCCCACCCTCCGATGTCTTTGTGCATGCCCCTGCTCCATCCTTTTTGCCCACCATGTTCCATGGACCTACCACTCCTATCTACTCTAGGTGTTCTGTTGAGCTGCCACTCCCCTCCCACCTGCCTAGCATTGTCAGATGACTGTAACCTGTCCCTGCCACCTCCACCCTGCCTGTCCACATGCCATGCCCCTATCCCCTTCCTCCTGTCCTCCATGGTCCATTTTACTGTCACACCCTTCTGCCCTCCCTGGTCTGTTGTGCTGCAACTGCTCCTCCTGCCTGCCCCGTGCGGCCTGTTGTGAGGTCCCTTCTCCTGAACTCTCTTGTCTGTGCCCAGGTCCTGACCCTCCCTTCTATCCTGCATGGTCCTTTGTGCATGCCCCTGCACCCTCCTTCTTGCCCATCATAGTCATTGTGCTGCCACTAACCCTCCCGCTTGCCATGCATGGTCTTCTCTGCTGCCACGGCCCCTCCCACCTACCCTGTGTGGTCAGCTAGCTGCCCTTGACCCCCTCCCACCTTCCTTCCATGGTCTGCGTGTATTCCATCATAGTCTCACTGTTGCTCTCCATGGTGTGTCTTGTTTCTAGTGCCCATCCTGCCTGACCTCCATGGTCATCTTGCTGCTCCTGTCCTGCCCCCTTGCCCCCAGCCCTCTGTTTCCATGTGCAGACCCCTATTCCCTCCCTCCTGGCTTGTCTGTTCCATTGTAATGCCCCTGATCCGTCCCTCCTGCCCTTTTTGGTCTGTTATGCTGCAGCTTTCTCTCCTGTCTCTCCATTATGGTCAGCTAGCTACCATTGCCTCTTTCCCCTCTGTTCTCTGTTGTCCATGTGCATGGTCCTGTCCCCTCCCTATTGCTTTCTATGGATTGTTGTGCTGCACTCCCGTCCTGCATGCCCTGTGTGGTGTATTGTGCTGCTGCAAACCCTGATGCCTGCCCTGTAGGGTCAGTTTGGTGCACCTCTCCATGTCCCTCCTGTCCTCTGTTATCAGAGTTCATGTCCCTACCCCAATTCCTCCTGCCTTCCATGATCCAATGTACCATACTTGCGAACATTTTGCACTTGGTAAGAGGGAGATTTTGGAAAAAAACTGGGGTATTGATTTTCCCCTTTGAGTTACATTGAAAAAGAGGAGATTGTAGACAGGAGACAGATCAAATAAAGCCCATTTGAGCTTAAAAACATTGGACGTTTCCTGGCTGAATCGGGTATGTTGGCATGTATGGTTGTACTACCACTGCCTCTTCCTTCTGCCCACAATGGTCTATTACATTGCCACCGCCTCTCTTGCCAGTCCTGTATTGTTGGTTTGTTGCCCCTGCCCCTCTTTCTACTGCCCTCCATAGTCTGTTGTGCTGCCACTGCCCTTCCTGCCTGCCCAGTGTGGTCAAATTGTTGCCTCTGCACCCTCCTACCTGCCTTCAATTTTCAGAGTCCGTGCCCCTGGCCTCTGCCTCTCAACAGTATCATAATACACAACTAGATTGCTAACATTCTATATTTATTACAAAAGTGTGGAACGCCTGACGTCATCTTGATGTAATCAAAACTGTAATACCTAGAGCATTTCCTTTAGAAATTACATATATGAGAGGGTCTTATTTGCATCAAAATTATGGTTAGTGCTCTAAAAAACTAAAATGAGGACATATTTTCTGAGTTTTCAAATAGCGACAAAGCACTTTTAAATTATTTTTTATCTTTCTGGGATTTTTTCCAGTTGACCACTTGATTAAATGTTGCACTTAGGGGAGAGGATGTGGTGTTACTTCCAGAGCTGCAGACTTTGCAACTGGGGAACCAGGTTGGAGTTTCTGCTTCAGCTCAACATTCGGTGATTCTGGTCAAATCACTTAATCTCCCCATGTCAACCAAAATGAATTTAATCTTGTGTGCTGTAACCAATGCTCATGTAAAGCACTCCAATACCTGACAAGTCTGCACTATATAAAACTGCAAAAACACAAAAAATAAGTGTTTTGCACACTTCTGTCATTGGGCTACATGAGGGCAACATCTGGGTGATATTTGTACTACATTTGGGTTCTTTTGTCTCTGGTGGCCATCTTGGGAGATTTATTTGTTATGAAGTTTCCTAATTTCCTCATTTACTGCAGTCTCCTCAGTAGGAAATGCTTTCAGTTTTTTACTATGATTTCATCAAGAAGGAATTCAGATATGTCACACATTTGCCATAAATTCTGAATGTTGGCACTCTAGTTGCTCATTAGATCACTGTAGTAAAGCTACTGCTCACCACTGAAGTCTGCTGCTGGTATTAAAAGTGCATGTTTCAGTCTGCATGTCAGAATTTTTTAATGAAATAAAACAGGATTTGAGAAGTCACTCAAAATATGCCCTAATTTTTCTTTCTTCAGCACTAATCATAATTTCTATGTTAAAAAGAACCCCCTCATTGTGTTCCTTTTTAAATTAAATTTTGTAAGTGTTACCAGTTTATTCCAATCAAGATGGCTTCAGGTGTGCCATATTTTTGTCATAAGTAAGACAGTAAGCGCTCTAGTTGTTCTTAAGAACACTCTGGGACATTCTGTCATTGGGTTATTCTTGGGCTACATCTGGGTGATATTTGGGCTACATTTGGGCTCTTTTGTCTCTGGTGACCATCTTGGGAGACTTATTTGTTATGAAGTTTCCGAATTTCATCATTTACTGCAGTCTCCTCAGTAGGAAATACTTTCAGTTTTTTACTTTGGTTCCATCAAGAAGGCATTCAGATGTGTCACACATTTGCCATAAATTCTGAATGTTAGCACTCTAGTTTCTCATTAGATCACTGTAGTAAAGCTACTGCTCACCAGTGAAGTCAGCTGCTGGTATTCAAAGTGCATGTTTCAGTCTGCATGTCAGAATTTTTTTATGAAATAGAAGAGGATTTGAGAAGTCAAAATGTGCCCTAATGTTTCTTTCTGCAGCACTAATCATAATTTCTATGGCAAAATGAACCCCCTCATTTTGTTCCTTTGTAAATTAAATGTTTTAAGTGTTACCACTTAATTCCAATCAAGATGGCTTCAGGTGTGCCATACTTTTGTCATAAGTAAGACTGTTAGTGCTCTAGTTGTTCGTTAAAACACTCTGGGACATTCTGTCATTGGGCTACATCTGGGTGATATTTGTGCTACATTTGGGCTCTTTTGTCTCTGGTGGCCATCTTGGGAGACTTATTTGTTATGAAGTTTCCTAATTTCCTCATTTACTACAGTCTCCTCAGTAGGAAACACTTTCAGTTTTTTACTTTGATTAAATCAAGAAGGCATTCAGATGTGTCACACATTTGCCATAAATTCAGAATGTTAGCACTCTAGTTGCTCATTAGATCACTGTAGTAAAGCTACTGCTCACCAGTGAAGTCTTCTGCTGGTATTCAGAGTGCATGTTTCAGTCTGCATGTCAAATTTTTTTTTATGAAATAGAAGAGGATTTTAGAAGTCAAAATGTGCCCTAATTTTTCTTTCTGCAGCACTAATCATAATTTCTATGGCAAAATGAACCCCCTCATTTTGTTCCTTTGTAAATTAAATGTTTTAAGTGTTACCACTTTATTCCAATCAAGATGGCTTCAGGTGTGCAATACGTTTGTCATAAGTAGGACTGTTAGCGCTCTAGTTGTTCTTTAGAACACTCTGGGAAGCTGCAATAGAACACAAAGGAATCAACTGACAGTCTCTTCCCTAGTTGGATATACATGTTTTACTGAGAATGTCAGACTTCATTCTCACATGACTGAGAAAGATAATGTGAATTTACAGAAAATATGCTCTCAGTTTAGCTTATAGATCACCTTCCAAACCTCTGTGGGAAAAGCATGAGAAAATAGTTTTCTCTCAAACATGATTCATGATATCACAGCAGAAGGCTTTTTCACATGGTAAAATCACCTTAGAACACACCACAAGTCCTAAAATGAGTATGGTACCATCAACAAATGATTTATAATGTAACTAAAGTCTTAAAACCTTCTATTAACTGCAATGCTTTTTAATGAGGTGCTATCATGTATATTGGTCCCAAGATGGCTACCAACACTTCTTGGATGAAGTACTAACAGCCAATCAGATCTCACGATGAGATGTGTGGTTAAGCTCCGCCCAGATATATATGTGATTTTGATTTTCTCAGGAACTACTGAACGGATTTACACCATTTAAACAAAAGGCGCGGCTCTGACCAAGGTCTACCTTTCTGCCAAATTTGGTGTAATTCCGTTCAGCAGTTCGGGCTATAGCTGCGGCTAAAAGTCCTATGGGAAATTGCATGGGGAAAACACGTTTTGGGACCCCCCTTTTTTCTCAGCCGCTACTACATGAATCATCCCTAGACTTTCAGTATAGGAGCGGACCGGAGCAGGCCAAAAGTTTTGAAAATGTTGCGAAGATTCGTCAACGGGCGCCAAAGTTATTCCAAATAGAATGTTGCGGATTTCCTATGGAAAATAGGTCCTAACTATAACTACCTACTGGCGACCGCCGGTAGGTAATTTATATATATATATATAATATATATATATATATACACACATATATATATTATATATACACACATATATATATATGTATGCAAGGAACTTCGTCTTCAAATTCCAATCCACAGGGAAAGACGACCACGGACCCAACGAGATAAAGTGCAAGGTGTAATTTTATTTCATTTGTGCACCTCGTACCACCATGAGGCGTTTCGGCCTCAACACGGAGGCCTTGATCACATGACGCTTAGGGCGGAAGCCAGAAAATTTAAAGTGCAAGTGCAGGCAACACGTGACAAACAGGCCAATAGACATAGAAAAAATATATGTGTTGTCACAAATGCAATTGTACATATTGTTAAGCGTCAAGACAGTCAACACATTAACCTGAACTCAGGCTGTTATAAATCTAAATATTCCAGATTAATAGTGTAGATTGGTCAATTTTTGCATAAAAACAAATCGTGTCAAACATTGCAAAATATTAAAAATTCAAATGACTGTTGGTACCATGCCACCTATGTTAGAGTAGATGAAATAGCAAAATTGCCTTTAGCGCTTTGGATTTGATTATGCCACCACGTCTATATAGATGAGGTGACTGTGCAAATTGCTGCATAGTGCAAATTTATACAAGTGCAAAAAATACTGGAATTTTACAGAACATTGATGGAATAAATATCCATTAATAATATACTGTCCGCATTCAAGTATAGAATACTGAATAATTTCAGTAAACAGTGCGCTGATCATATCGTACTATCTGCCTAGCTAAAAATTACTGTGCAAATCAAGGCAATGTGCAAAATGTAGCATGTACAAAATTTGGGCATGTGCAAGAAGTATACTCCTCATAGTGAGGTGACGTCATTAGATGATCATCATATTAAAGTGCGAATGCAAACAAGAAATGTGCAAAATATACAATATTACAACATCTGCGACTATCACGCTTAAGAGGCCACATAGTATGGAAAATGCATCATATAGGTTCCCGAGCCCGGAAACCCTTCCATTGTTAATGTCTAATCTGCCTGAAAGAGAGTCACGTGTTGAGTGAATCGATTGTGCAAAAGAGGAGCGAAAAATATATACAAAAGTAGCTAAAAATGAAGACGTGCTCCTAGGTTGTGACTTGCTATACAAATGAAAGGTCAGCCACTATCACCTTCGCTGAGACCAAATAGAGAGACAAATATATATCAATCAGTCTGTCAACCCTATAGCTTATTAAAAGCTGTCAGATTATAACCAAGGTACCAGCAAGTCTCACAGGCAGGTAAACAGGTCTTCGCTGGAGTTCAGACCGTTAGGGGTTTTGGAGTTCAGCTCAAGTATGTACCTCGTCTCCAATTGTCTGAGCAATGACTCACGGTCACCAACCCGGCGAAGACGCGGGACAGTGTCAACTACAAAGTAACTCAAAGACTCCAGGCTGTTACTGTTGAATTCCTTGAAGTGCCTCGCAACAGGGTATGTTGGATCACTATTACCAATTGCCCGTATGTGCTGGAGAATGCGTTTGTGAACCTGCAGCTTGGTGCTCCCAACATACTGCAGGCCACACGCACACTCCAACACATACACGGCAAACTCCGTCTTGCAAGACAATTTCTTGGAGATTGAAGTTGGAGCATCACTAAAGGGTGTTGTATATGATGTCCTATTCTTTCCAAATCTGCAAGCCTTGCAGCTTGCACGTTTAAAAAAACCCTTAGAGCTCTGTAACCAAGTACCGCTAACACTGACTTCAGGGCTACTCTTAACCAGCATGTCATTCATAGAACGACATCTACGAAATGTAATCGCTGGGAGTTTGGGCAACTGTTCACCTAGGATCGGATCATTTTGGACCAACGGCCAGTTTTTGGTAAAGATTGATCGCACCTTGCTATGTTGACGATTATACGTGGTGATCAATCTAGGTGGCTCCGAGTTGGGGCCTCCTTGTTCAGGCACTCGATTGGAGGCAGGACAGTTACTAAGTGCTGCCAAGCGTGTGACAGAATTGGCTTTGTGAATTGCTAAATCAAGCACTTTGATGGAATAACCTCTGTTTAAGAAACGTTTCCTGCTTTCCAACTGAGCTGACACGCAGTCAATATCCCTACTGCAAATCCTTCTGATGCGCAGCATTTCACCATAGGGAATACTGCGCACCAGGTGTTCGGGGTGATGACTAGAAGCGTGCAAGATTGTGTTGCCTGCCGTGGCCTTACGATGTAATTTGGTCTCCAAGTGACTCTCCCTGATGAAAACTTCTGTGTCTAAAAAGTTAACTGAAACATTACTCACGGAAGCTGTAAAGACCAAATTCAAACTGTTCAGATTGATGTCATTGACAAACATATGAACTGAGGCTTCAGAACCCTTCCAGATAATAAACAAATCGTCAATGTAACGATACCAGGCTATGATGTTATCATTGATGACATGACCAAAACGCACTCTGAGGACCTGCTCCTCCCACAGTCCCATATGTAAACAGGCGTAACTGGGGGAGAAGCAAGCCCCCATCGCCACGCCTCGCATCTGTTGGTATACCTGATTCTGGAATAAAAATAGTTGTTGTTTAAACAGATCTGAATCATCTCAATTAGCATCTTACTGTGTTATGACATATGAACAGGGTTGGTCCGTAAGAAATGTTCCACTGCCCTGATTCCATCCAAATGGTGGATGCTGGTATAGAGGGCCGTGACATCTAATGTCATCAGAAGAAAGTCATCTTGCCAGGTTACAGTGCTTATTTTTCGCAGGAAATCCCCAGTGTCTTGTAAATATGAGGGTAGATTTTTTACATGATCCTGAAGAAAGAGGTAATTTATATATATATATATATATATATGAAGAATTCAGTTTTTCCCGTCGGGAAGGTTTGTTCCTCGTGCACTCCCGTGTATAGAATTCAAGGAAAATACCACCAGGTATTCGTTCAAATTTCCAAAACGTTTATTACAGCATCCAGCAAAAGAAAACCTTACGCGTTTCGGTCTCTACGGAGACCTTGCTCACAGGTAAAGTGTGTGATTGTGATTTTGCTTTTTTAAATTAAAAAAAACCCCGCGGAAAAGCCCAATCGGGTTACATCACTTCCTGTAGACTATACAGGCATTATGGGACATGTAGTTTTTTCCATGGGGCAGACCGAAAGGATTTTATAAATGTGCAGGATGCAAAGTTTGTTGCATCGCGAAAACAACGAAGGAACTGCCAATGGCAAACAACAAAACATGGAAAATTGAACAATTAATCAACTGCAAAACTCAGTTTGTTGTGTATGCCCTTGAATGCCCTTGTTCTAAGAAATACATTGGAAGTACAAAAAAAGAACTCAAATTACGAATTTTGGAGCATGTCCGTGCCACAATTAATTCTGATCGCAGCAACGCGATGGCAAGACATATGGAGAAGGAACACAAAGGGGATTGGAAAACCCTTAAGTTTTATGGCATTGAAAGTGTTGGACCAAACAAAAGAGGAGGAGATCGTGAACTGGTAATGAGACAAAAGGAATCTAAACACATCATGAATTTTCGGACTTTGAGCCCATATGGCCATAATCAAGATGAAGAATTACACTGCCACCTTTAATGATATTTATCAGAGAGTAAATGATGCCGACTCTCTCTTTCTTAATTTAATTCAAAAACCCCCTCTTCAATTGGGACATGGTTGAATTTATTGTTGAAATTGGGACATTCCACAGATTATGATGTGGAATAACGTTGCCCACTAGAGGGCTTAATCTTTGTATCCGTATTTAATTCTAATCACTCATACCTATTTATTTGTGAATCAATGTTCAAGTGAAATATGGGATTATCAAAAAATGAGAGCATTTTATGTCTTAAAGTATGTTAATAATTATTGTTTGCACAAAG
This sequence comes from Triturus cristatus, assembly GCF_964204655.1. Taxonomy (NCBI): domain Eukaryota; kingdom Metazoa; phylum Chordata; class Amphibia; order Caudata; family Salamandridae; genus Triturus; species Triturus cristatus. The sequence continues at coordinate 531,713,890 of NC_140586.1, forward strand.
TTTTTGTATTCAGTTGAAAAAACTACATGTCCCATAATGCCTGTATAGTCTACAGGAAGTGATGTAACCCGATTGGGCTTTTCCGCGGGGTTTTTTTTAATTTAAAAAAGCAAAATCACAATCACACACTTTACCTGTGAGCAAGGTCTCCGTAGAGACCGAAACGCGTAAGGTTTTCTTTTGCTGGATGCTGTAATAAACGTTTTGGAAATTTGAACGAATACCTGGTGGTATTTTCCTTGAATTCTATACACGGGAGTGCACGAGGAACAAACCTTCCCGACGGGAAAAACTGAATTCTTTATTCCGCAGCGGGTCCTGCTGCGCCTCGCGTGCACCGCCAGAGAGAACCCGGAAGCCTCCGACCTTGGGCCAGACCGAATCATATATATATATGAGTGTAAAATCGTCTCTGATGCAGCCTTGGTTAGGAAGACGAAGAACAGACCCAGACTTAGGTGCCAATCACTGAGATTTTTATTCAAATTTCTCTGTACCAGTCCGCCATGACGCGTTTCAGCCCCCACTCGGGCCTTGATCACATGACACGTTGTGGTGGGGGATAGCAGTTTTTAAAGGGAAATCAACACCGGAAATGACCACATCATGGACATTAAGGAGTTACTACATATCGACAGTTTCAATCTTGCTGCATAAAATACATGAAATATTATGCGCAATTGTGGAAGATTCACAGTTCATACACATATTTACAATTAATAATTATATAAATATATTATGAATATATATACAAAATAGAAAAATATATATATACAATTCCATATCAAAAATAAATTCATGAAATATACAATATATATAAAAGTTCCCTTCCAGTACATACAGTGATATTGTTTAAATATCCTAACTGCATAAAATGAATCTTCACTTCCAACAAGATTTACTTTGTTGATTCATTGCGCACTACGATAATTCGCAATTAATTTGCTAATCTTAAGGTTCCCCACGCCTCGCATCTGTTGGTATACCTGATTCTGGAATAAAAAATAGTTGTTGTTTAAACAGATCTGAATCATCTCAATTAGCATCTTACTGTGTTATGACATATGAACAGGGTTGGTCCGTAAGAAATGTTCCACTGCCCTGATTCCATCCAAATGGTGGATGCTGGTATAGAGCGCCGTGACATCTAATGTCATCAGAAGAAAGTCATCTTGCCAGGTTACAGTGCTTATTTTTCTCAGGAAAATCTTAAGGTTCCCCAATTACACCCCAGTGGGTCAATTAGTCTTAGATCTAATTTCCATCTTGATCACATCATCCAAATTGATCCCCTAATATTTTGCTAATAAATCAAACGGGTGTTACTGTATAAATACATAAACTACCACTTTTTCAGGAAAAGACAGGTAATTTCTACCCCATCTTATCATTAGTCCCCCACCTACCAGAGTTTTAAAGACTGTCAGTTAATTTCTTAAAATTCAAGATTGGAGTTCTTTTGCATAATTTTCCAATTTTTTCCTTATGTTTATATTTTCACAATTTCTTAAAAAATAAATGAAATTCTTTTCTATATTTACTTCATATTGATTTCATTGATTTCTCCCTTTAAATCCCCCATTGAGATAATACCTCTATCTACTATTTCCCATCTCCACATAGAAACCGAGAAGAAAAAGAAAAAGGGAAAAGGTAAAGAAACTCCCATTAAAAACATGTCGCTGCATGCTCCCTACGGGAAGACACTATGAGCCCATACTGTGTCCCATCTGAGAGTACCGAGTTGGAGAGATTTTAAGTGGAAAATAAATAGAGTTAATGCTGAAGGTGATGATAGAAACATTGTCTGGCCATATGGGAACTAGAGACATGTGAAGAAGTCCTCACTGGAGTTAAGGCCATTCGGATTCTTCGTATCTAATTCTATAATGTACCTGGTTTCAAGTAATCGCAGTTTGGCCTCCCGATTACCACCACGTTTCAATGGTAAGATTGCATCAATGACATAATATTGAAGGAGGCCAGGATTGCTGCTATGCTTCCCCTCAAAATGCCTAGCCACAGGATAGGTCTGATCTTTATTGGAAATTGCCCTGATGTGCTGCAGAATCCTTTTGTGAGCTGGTAGCTTAGTGCTACCAACATATTTGAGTCCACAGGGACATTCCAAAATATAGATTGCAAATTCGGTTTTGCATGTAAGTCTTTTGTCAATTTCTATGGGCATGGTCTTGAAAGGACTTACAAAATGTGTTTTACTGCATCCGAATTTGCAAGCTTTACAGCTTGAACATTTCTTAAAACCCTTCACTTGTGACAGCCACGTATTTGCTGGGGCCGATTCTGGACTGCTACTTACCAAGCCATCCTTAAGGAAAATGCTTTCCTAAAAGTTATGGCCGGTTTAGGATTGATGGTACTCCCAATTACTGGGTCTCCCTGTATCAAATTCCAATTACGGCTGAAAATTCTTCTCAATTCCTGATGCTGTCTGCTATAAGTTAGGATGATTCTCGATTGGAATATAGGTGATTTATCCAATGGTTTCTCACTTTTAGTTTTCGGTAGCAGCGCATTTGGTCTAGGTGTAAGTCGTGTTTTCTGGATTGCATCTTTGATTAGTTTGAGGGGGTAACCCCTAGCTAGGAACCTCTGTTTACTGGCCTCCTGAGCACTTTCACAATCAGAATCGGGGCTACATATGCGCCTAATGCGGAGCATCTCCCCATAAGGGATGCTCCGAATGAGGTGTGAGGGATGGTGACTTGAGGCATGCAGAATGGTGTTGCCTGCAGTCAATTTTCTGAATAATCTAGTGGAAAGTGTATTATTGTTGTTACTAATTTCCACATCTAAAAAGCAAACTGTCTTATCACTGATTGATGATGTGAATTCAAGATTAAGACAATTAACATTTAGTGCCTCCACAAAATCCTTTGCGCTTTGCTCCGTTCCCCTCCAGACAAAAAACAAATCATCAATATACCTCAGATATAGCACAACATGTTCCTTTGTGATGGCCATGTGTTCACCGTAGAGGACCTGCTCCTCCCATAGGCCCATATGCAAACATGCATAGCTAGGAGAGAAGCAGGCCCCCATCGCGACACCTCTAATCTGTTGATATATCTGGTTATCAAACATAAAGAAATTTTGCTCCAAACATGCAGAAATCATCATCCTGAGCATTTTGTTGTGTGCCGCGTATGTCATAGGCCTCAAGTTCAAATAATGTTCTATTGCCTTTAGGCCATCGCAATGTTTTATTGAGGTATATAAGGACTTCACATCCATAGTCATCAATAGCATATCATCACCCCAAGATACAACCTCAATCTTGCGGAGAAAATCTGACGTATCCTGTACATACGATGACAGATTGTGAACCCATTCCTGTAGAAAAAAATCTAAATATTTGGAGGTATTTTCCATTATACTGTTTATTGCGGAAATTATCGGTCTCCCTGGTGGAGTGGTGGTACTCTTGTGTACCTTTGGGATTAGATAAAAAGTTGGAATAACTGGAAATTCCTTCTTCATAAACCGATATTCTGCCTCAGTAATTAATCCCCCACTCTTCCAAGCCAACAGTCTTAAATAATGTTCTTGCCAGGATGCTTTCACCACGTTAATGTTACTCTTGCGGTAGCACGCTATATCATCCAATTGCGATTTTGCCTCCTCCATATATAGTTGGCGTGGCCATAGGACTACATTTCCGCCCTTGTCTGCCTGTCTCACAATAACATTCTTGTCCACTCCTAGTTTATTAATGAGATTCCAGTAGACAAGGTTCTGTTTGTTCCTCTTATGAAATGTCCTATTGGTTATGGTGTATAGCTTCTTTAAGTCTTGAGTTACCAACTCGTGGTATACATCCAAATTATCATGCAAGAAAATTGGCTGGAAGTTCGATTTTGGTTTGAATGGGGTTTCACAAATCCCTCTATCATCAATAAGTGCTGGCTCACCCATTGTATTGCCCTCTGCTTGTTCTACAATAAGGGACCAAGCATCTTGAAATAGGGATGGGCCCCCCGCTGTGAGTAGGGGAAGGGTTGTTGATTCCGAGGTGCTCGGGATTGTGGCTTTCTTAGGTTGAAGGAGGTGAAATTTGTGTAGTTTCAGTTTCCTAACGAAGCGGTAAGTGTCCAATCTGGTATCTACAAAATTGAAATCACAGGGTGGGCAAAATGACAAGCCCAACCCCAGAATCTTCTCTTCAGTTGGAGACAGTTGCACATTGGTCAAATTAATTACCGCATTTGGATAGGTACTGTCACTCAGTTCTTGTTCTGAAAGCGATTCCATCTTCCCCTTGGCGCTTTCCTGCCTACATTTTTGTTTTTGGTTTCTTTTGGCACATTTCCTTCTCTGGTTTCGCTTAAAGTTGCGTCTTTGTTTTTTGCTACTTGAGGTCCATGGGGGCGTAGAGTTTCCCGTCTGTCCTGACAAAGGCAGTCTACCTCCTCGGCGAGGGAAAACTTGGTAAACCCCAATTGCTGACCTCTGTTTTCTCCTTCAAGATCACTTTCTGCAGCCGAACTCAGTTCAGAGGTCGATGTAGATGGCACCGTTATCTCTCCTCCATTTCTCCGTGCCGGTTTTTTGCCCCTTGCTTTGACTGCATCGTATTTGCGTGCATAGGTAAAGATTTGGCCATTTTGATAGTCCACGCGATCCCTTTCGAATTTGTACGCTTTCCAGCGTTTGATCACCTCTTCATCTTTATTCAAGCGGGCCAACATATCATCCCTCATTTTCTTCGTGTGTTCACCTTTTTCCATCTTGTCTATCTCTCCTTCCAAAATTTCAATTTGCACTTGTAGCTTGGCTCGATCACTCTCCGCATATTTGATTAATATCATCATTAATTTGCTCGAGGATGCCAAGTTCGTTTCCGCCCATTCAGCTAGCATCGCTGGGTCCGGGTTCTCATAGCTGGGCGCTAGGGTGATTCTCAGACCTCTGGGAACTCTTCCTACGTCCAAGTAGCGGGAAAGAGATCTGTGTTCCCACCACTTGGACTGCTCTGCCCGCATTAGTTTTTCAAGTTTTTTGTACTGCTCTCTGATGGGGGCACCCTCCGGTTGACTCGTAGAGCTTTCACCCCGTACCGACACACCAGCCGGTGTGTCTAGGAACATGGAGCTTGCAGCCTCCTCTCGGTGTCTCAACGTGTCAACGGACATTTTGGTTTTTTTATAGTTCAATATTAGTATTCCAGTGATTGTGGTCGTGGATTCCTGGTGTAATACCTCAATCCCACGCCGTGCACTCCCCCCACTGAGAATTCTGTCGTCTCCTACCTTCGCTCAACACCAGGTACACTCCTCCGGTCAGCCGACCTCGGACGTCCCAGCTTCCGTAGCAGGGGTAGGTAATAGATGCAGTTCCCAGGGGCTATGGCGGCTTCCTCCTCTCCGGAGTATACAAAAATGGTCCCGGAAACCGGAATCAGCTGCTTCTTGCCGCTCTGCCCAAACACCGGGGAGGGGTTCCGTTCGTACCGTTGAAGCTTCTCGGTAAATTAAATGAGTGTAAAATCGTCTCTGATGCAGCCTTGGATAGGAAGACGAAGAACAGACCCAGACTTAGGTGCCAATCACTGAGATTTTTATTCAAATTTCTCTGTACCAGTCCGCCATGACGCGTTTCAGCCCCCACTCGGGTCTTGATCACATGACACGTTGTGGTGGGGGATAGCAGTTTTTAAAGGGAAATCAACACCGGAAATGACCACATCATGGACATTAAGGAGTTACTACATATCGACAGTTTCAATCTTGCTGTATAAAATACATGAAATATTATGCGCAATTGTGGAAGATTCACAGTTCATACACATATTTACAAATAAATAATTATATAAATATATTATGAATATATATACAAAATAGAAAAATATATATATACAATTCCATATCAAAAATAAATTCATGAAATATACAATATATATAAAAGTTCCCTTCCAGTACATACAGTGATATTGTTTAAATATCCTAACTGCATAAAATGAATCTTCACTTCCAACAAGATTTAATTTGTTGATTCATTGCGCACTACGATAATTCGCAATTAATTTGCTAATCTTAAGGTTCCCCACGCCTCGCATCTGTTGGTATACCTGATTCTGGAATAAAAAATAGTTGTTGTTTAAACAGATCTGAATCATCTCAATTAGCATCTTACTGTGTTATGACATATGAACAGGGTTGGTCCGTAAGAAATGTTCCACTGCCCTGATTCCATCCAAATGGTGGATGCTGGTATAGAGGGCCGTGACATCTAATGTCATCAGAAGAAAGTCATCTTGCCAGGTTACAGTGCTTATTTTTCTCAGGAAATCCCCAGTGTCTTGTAAATATGAGGGTAGATTTTTTACATGATCCTGAAGAAAGAGGTAATTTCTATCTATCTATCTATCTATCTATCTATCTATCTATCTATCTATCTATCTATCTATCTATCTATCTATCTATCTATCTATCTATCTATCTATCTATCTATCTATCTATCTATATATATATATATATATATATATATATATACACACACACATATATAATATACACACATATATATATATGTATATGTGTGCATATATATATATTCAGTGATGTCATTTGAAATGTCATCAGTGATGTCAGTGATGTCACTGACCATGCCATGAATGATGTAATATGTGACGTCATCAGCAGTGCATGGCGGGGGCGCGAGTTATAGTTAGCTGAACTAACTATAACACCAGAATTTCTATGGTTTTGTACGAGTGAAATGTCCAACTAACTATAACGTTCCTGAAACCTATGCTTTTTTCAGTGAATTTCTATGGTTTTTTAAATGCTAATTTCTAACTATAACGTTCCTGAAACCTATTTTTTTTTAGTGAATTTCTATGGTTTTTTAAATGCTGATTTCTAACTATAACGTGCATGAAACCTATGGTTTATTCAGTGAATTTCCAAGGTTTTTTAAATGAAAATTTGAAAGTCTAATGTACCTCAATCCTATGTTTTTTTAATTTTCTATACATATATATATTTTAAAAAATTGTGAATAACTTTTAGTTAGGAAAACTATAATGATTCTTTTTTATTTTGTAATATTATACAGAAGTTGTGAACCCTTCGCGCATCCTACACGATGGCTGCGCGCATTTTGGTAGCCATTTTGAAAAGTCAGGCTGGGGTCACGAATTTGGCGTAATTTGTAAAGTATGAAATATCTTTAAATTAATTATAAATAAAAGTTTTCCTTTAAGTGTTTGTCTAAATTTATTAATAAAAGTATTTTTAAAGTATTATTTTCAATATAATTTCGACGAAAGTAAAGTTACGAAATGCACGGTGTAGCCGTTTAATCTCCCCACGCGTATTTCCGGGGTCGTGCCGTGATCGCGCTGAGATCGAGCCGAAGTCGAGACTTCGGCATACTTTTAAAGTTGAAAAAATGACTATAGAAAGTTTGAATATGATATTAGACTGAACAGTTTTGCTAATATACTTATTAAAAGTTTATAGAAATTTTTATTTATAGTGTATAAGGATATATATGAATTTCGCGGGTGCGTGATGAGTGCGTGCACCCCACGCGACTTAATGTCAGCAAAAGAAAAAAGGAATCTGATTTGTTGAAATCAATTTCATTGTGAAAGAGGGAGGATCCATCCTTCTGATATTTCCCTTACTTTTTGCCCTTGATAGAGAGAAGACCTGTTTCTTGCTTCTCTTTATATTGATATACCTTTTTTGTGTGTTTGTTTATTTTTAATAAAACTATGGCTTCTAGTTTTGCCGAAGTTGATCCACTTGCAGTAGAGGAGGAAGAACAGATGGTGCAGCAGAAGAAGAATAGAAAGGAAATCATCATTTGGTCCTTTTTTAGTGTACAAGAGGACCTGTGATGGATGCCGCTTCTGCCTCCCGTAACCTAGAACGGCACAGTACGGTCAAACTGCGGTGGGACGCACACCCGTTGACCTCTCATGGCACTGCTCCACACTTCGAGGAGGACGCTTTACATTAGCTGTGTTTTCTGATGACGTGTCGTGCCGGCCCCGTCCAACAACAGAACTCCTTTAGATTGAAACCGACTCTTCCACTCTCTCACCGGAAGTGAAACCAGGCCACGAGGACACTTTCACAATACAACAGCCGGGAATGCACTTTTCAGTAAAAAAACACATTCCTTCCTCCTAATCAAATAAAAGACTCACTGAAGTACAGCGGCCAGCTTTGATCGGTAAACATTTATGACAACGATATTTTTACTTCACAATACCATTACAACCCATGGATTACCATGCATGCGTTGTACATCGTGAAGTCATTACTACGCATTTGTTTTAAAACACATAGTCATTTACCACGTATGCCTTTACAACGAATTTCGTTGTAAAGGTATGTATGTGTCAGTGTTTGCTCTCCGGAGTACTTATACAGGGGCAGGTAGACGGGTAGAAAACTCAGAGGCAAGTTTGGATTGGAATACAAGCTGTATTTATTTCTCTTCCTACGAGTCTTAGGTTTATGAGCAGTCCCGAAGGCACAGTCAGGTGTACACAAACGAAACACGAAGGTTCTCAACGAGTAGTCTCTCTCTGTGTATCCTTGGGCTATTCGGAAAATGCTGTCTGTATACTCGGCGGCTCCTCTTGGCTCGTTCCCAGGGTGTGGCCGTTGTCAAGATATGCAAGGCAAGGGAGACAAGAAAAGTACTTGTAATGGCTTGTTGTGATAGGTGCTGTAGGGAAGGGGTGTGAGGGACACCGGTGCTCTAATGATGGAAGGTGCAGTGTGATCCCAGGCGGTAAAAGAGGAGGACAGAGAGGAGAGACGTCTAAACCTTCTCCCGCCTCCCAAACCACCCTGCCATACGCCTGCGTACCTGGGTGAGCCACACGCCTCCAGGCATGTGGCTGGGCGAAGCGCCTTCCCGTTGGCCTCCTGGCTTTCGTTCTCCGTCTTCGTCCGCTCTGCCGTCCCTGGGTCTTCTCGAGTCCTCGTCTGGTACGGCGTCCGGTAGGCTCTCCGACTCCTCGGTTCCCGGTGCGTTTTCTCCCACGTCTGCTTCCCGTCCTAGCGCGCTGTGTTTGATGCTGTCTTCCTGCTCCCTTTTCATTGGTGAAGGGAAGGTCACAAGGTAGTTGGGGGCGGGCCTCCCCGCACTCCCGGGAGTCTTAAAGGGGTCCGTCCCTGTCAGCGGTTCATCATGTTCGTCGACGTCATAATCCCACTCATGTGGCTGTGGGGAAAAGACAGGGGAGCGGCAATGTAAATACTGTTCAGACGTCACAGGGGTCTCCTCGCTCCCGTGCCTCCTCGTTTCGTGTGAGTCCGAGGCGACCCGGTGACATTCCCTCCCCCTAGGATTCTCCCGTTCGGGGAGAGGCAAAATGCGGGATAGGAAATCCGCATTACCGTTCTCACTGCCCTTTTTGTGCCTGATGGTAAAGGAGAAGGGCTGTAGGGTCAGAAACCATCTTAAGACTCTAGGGTTGTGTCCTCGGTTCCTACTTAGCCACTGCAAGGGGGTGTGGTCTGTATACAAAGTGAAATGGGTCCCTTCCAGATAGTATCTTAGTTTGTCTATAGCCCATTTCACCGCTAGACACTCCTTTTCAATTGTAGGATACTTCAGTTCTCTGGGGAGCAGCTTTCGACTTATAAAGAGAACAGGATGTTCTATTCCATCCCGTGATATTTGTGACAGCACTGCTCCAATCCCACACCCTGATGCATCAGTTTGCAACAGGAAGGGGCGTGAAAAGTCGGGTGACACCAGGACTGGGCTAGTAGTGATGGCGTGTTTTAGGTTTTTGAAGGCGTTTCTTAGGATCTCCGAGGGCTACTGGAGGGCTTTGTTCTTTACGTCCTTCTTTAGAACATCAGTGAGGGGTCCGGCTATCTCTGAATATAAGGGTATAAATCGTCTATAATATCCAAGGAGACCTAGGAAGGCTCGGACCTCCCTTTTGGTGCTAGGAGAGGGTGTCTCCCGGATGGCCCTAACCTTGTCTTCTTGCGGGGCTATCAACCCGTGTCCTAACACATACCCTAGATATTTGACTGATTGGTAGCCTACCCGTGATTTCTTTGAATTGATATGCAGACCCGCCTCCCGCAATGCTTTTAATACCAGGTCGAGGTGCTGTATGTGTTCTTCCCACGTTGAGCTGAACACGACTATGTCGTCTAAGTATGCCGAGGCACAGTGTTGTACGTCTTTCAGCACCTCATTCATGAGGCGTTGAAAGGTCGCAGGTGCTCCATGAAGCCCAAAGGGAAGCACTAGAAACTCATACAGCCCGTCCGGGGTGGAGAAGGCGTTTTTTTCGCGGTCTGATGGATGCAAGGGGACCTGCCAATAGCCTTTGGTGAGGTCGAATGTTGTAATAAATTGGGCTTCCCCCAGCTTCTCAATTAAGTCATCCACCCGTGGTATGGGGTATGAGTCAAATTTTGAGATCTCGTTGAGGGCCCTAAAGTCCATGCAGAAGCGAATGGAACCATCGGGCTTTGGAACCATCACTATAGGCGAGTTCCATTCACTTCGGGAGGGTTGTATGACCCCCATCTGTAGCATGTCGTGTACCTCCTTTCGGACTGCTTTCTGTCTGGCCGCTGGTATCCTGTAAGGCTTTTTATTAACCACCTGTCCAGGACGAGTGTGTATCCTATGCTCTGCGAGGGTAGTTCTACCGGGTAGGTCGGAGAAAAGAGGGGCATATTTTTGTAGGAGGACGTGGAGCTCTTCCCGTTGGGCCCCGTCTAGCTCTTCATTGACTACCAGTTGCCCCATGGTAGAGTCGGGCGTCCTATGGGTGGGTAAGGTAAAGCCCACCGTATGGGGTAGAGGGCCCAACCATTTTCGAAGGAGGTTGATGTGGTAGGTTTGCACTCTATTGGGCTTTATTTGTAGTTTGTAGCTGGTTTTCCCCACTGTTCCCACGATCTTATAGGGTCCCAATCTCTCTGCTTTGATCTTGCAGGTGGAAGAAGGCATCATGACTAGTACCCAGTCTCCCTCCTTCAGTACTCTCCACTTTTTCCCTTTGTTATAGTGGTATGCTTGTTCTTTCTGCTTTTTTTCTAAATGAGAGTATGCCAGATCTCGTAACTTCCCTAATCGGGTCTTGAGATCCCGAGTATACTCAAGCATTTCTTTGGTGCCTATCTCCTCTTCCCGTTCCCATGCCTCCTTGGTCATGTCCAGAAGTGACCGTGGTTGACGTCCATAGAGTAGCTCAAAGGACGTACACCCGAGACTACTCTGGTATTGGCTCCGGATGACATAGAGAGCGAGGGGCAGGAGGCGGTCCCAGTCCCTTCCCTCTACCTGAAGCATTTTCTTGAGGATGAGCTTCAAGGTCCCATTGTACCTCTCCACCAAGCCATCGGTTTGTGGATGGTAAACCGAGGTACGTATATGGGACATATCCAGGAGGGTACAGACCTCTTTCATCGTCCGGGACATAAAAGGGGTTCCCTGAATTGTGAGAATCTCTCTGGGAAACCTCACTCTTGCGAACAAGTCCACTAGACAATTGGCTATGTTTTGGGTTGTCGTAGCCTTTAAGGGAAAGGCTTCGGGGTAACGTGTGGCATAATCAACTACAACAAGTACGTATTCATGACCTTTCCGGGTCTTGGGGAGAGGACCTATTATATCCATCCCTACCCTGGCGAATGGTGTACCCACAATCGGGAGAGGTTGTAACGGTACGTGGGGTGGTTGATAGGGGTTGCGTTTTTGGCACGTGGCACACTCCTGGCAGTATTGTTTCAACTCTTGGTATATCCCTGGCCAGTAAAAGTGTCTTAACACGTTTTTTAAGGTTTTTTCCACACCGGTATGCCCAGCAGTTATGTGTGAGTGGGAAAAAAACATTATCTGAGGTCGAAAGGCCCTAGGCACCAACAACTGAGCCTCGTCCTCTGGTGAAGGCTTTCTATACAACATGTCTTTTTCGATACAAAAATAGGGGTAGGCTGACGTATCGTTAATCTTTCGTCTACGGGCGCTTTCCCAGGCATTACGCAGCGTGTCACAATTGAGTTGGGCAAATTTAATGTTTCGGTCCAGCAACCAGGGTTCGGGGGTAAGTAATGCGTGTGTGACTGTTGGCGCTACGCTTGGAGAATGTGCTGAAATTGGTCTAGGAATTCTGGATTATCTGTTCCTATGATCAAGGCTTCGGGGAGACCTGCTATTGCACCCAGCCGGACTGTGAGTGGAGTCTTTCCTGGGTAAGTGATTTCCACAAGGGCTACAGGGTAGGGTTTAATGTCTTCGTGGACGCATCTAATGTGTACCTGTTCTTCTGGCACTATCTGGTTCTGCTCCACTAATTCCCTTTGTATCACCGACTGCCTGCACCCAGAATCTAGTAAGGCTCTCACTGACTGTCTGTTCACCAGGACACTCACGTAAAACGCGTGTTCCAGTTCGGCTGTATATAACACCGTCTTCGGTAAATACCCGATCTCCATGGGTTCCTCTTGGGGTCTTCTCTTGGGGCAAGCTCTGGCGATATGACCCCAGTCCCCACATTCGTAGCACTGCGGTCCCTTTGGTGGCACTGCTTCCGTGCGGCGTGGGACTATACGCATAGCCTCAGGGGTAGGTCTGATCGCTCTTCTTTCAGGCCTTTGACTCTGGGGACGTGCCCCTCATTCCGTTTCAAGTTGTGGTATCCGTGGTTGTGCTCGGGCAAACGTGGAGGCCATCTCGATAGCCTCCTTCGTGGTGAGACCTGAGTGTTGGCGGAGCCACCTTTGTGTATTGTAGGGGAGGGCCTCTAAAAACTGCTCCAGATAAATGTTATCGAGTATTTCCTCTTTTGTGCTTTCTTGTGAGCGCAGCCATTTATCTGCTTAGTTCTTTAGGCTATAAAAGAGGGTCTTGGGGTTCTCTCCCGGGTGTCCCTTTTCCCTGCGAAAACGGACGCGGTATGCTTCACATTCCATGCCAAGGTGGTCAAGGATGACAGTTTTAATGGTCTCATAGGGGGCGGTACCATTTGGGTTTGCCACCTGGTATACGGCCTGCGCGTTCCCCGTGAGTAGCGGAGCCAAGACAAAAGGCCATTGTTCAACTGGCCACTTACAGGCCCTCGCAGCCCTCTCAAAGTTCAATAGGTACGCGTCTGGGTCTTCCTCTGGTATATATTTTTGTAGGGCGATGCCCGTGGGTCCAGTGGGAAAGGAACGGGGTACCTCTGTCCCACCGCTCGCTTTTTCGCTAGAGTATTTCACTAGGTGGTCTAGTTGTGCAGCGAAGGAGTCTTTGAAGACGTCTCTATCGGCCTGGGCTGATGCCATCTGCCGTTCAACCGCCCATTTAAGTTCATCCTGTCCCTTGATGAGGTGTTGGATGACGGTTTCCATTATTTCGATGCTAATGGCTACACTGCCGGCATTCTCCACCAAATGTCAGTGTTTGCTCTCCGGAGTACTTATACAGGGGCAGGTAGACGGGTAGAAAACTCAGAGGCAAGTTTGGATTGGAATACAAGCTGTATTTATTTCTCTTCCTACGAGTCTTAGGTTTATGAGCAGTCCCGAAGGCACAGTCAGGTGTACACAAATGAAACACGAAGGTTCTCAACGAGTAGTCTCTCTCTGTGTATCCTTGGGCTATTCGGAAAATGCTATCTGTATACTCGGCGGCTCCTCTTGGCTCGTTCCCAGGGTGTGGCCATTGTCAAGATATCCACAGATGTGTAAGTAAGTCAAAATTTCCCCAGATAAAGTGTAGAACCCCACGATGGTGGGAAGTACACACTAGTTGTTTAAATACCCCTCACACACCAAAAGGGCCCTTGGTGTCATGCTTCATCATAGGGGTCTTCCCGCCCCTCTACGGGACGGGGCGTGCTACGACCTACGTGTACGTGGGAGCACTGATTTTGTGAGACAACTATGTGTTTTGATAGGGTGTGAGAGGAAGGGTCGGGGGTGAATAGAGAAAGTGAGATAAAAAATACCTGGCTCGTCGGTCTAGAAAATTTTTAATATACATATGAGCTGGTATTAGTAAAAAGTGGGGGGAGGAGGTGTGTATGCCTCAATGAGCCGTGCCTCCTATGTCTGCCGACATGTTTCGAAGCTCCCCAAGCTTCTTCTTCAGGACCATAAGGATCCCTCCCTAAACTCACAGTGCTGTGTAATAACGTGAATAAAGTGTAGTGTTGAAAAAAATCTATATATAAAGAAAGTATATCGTGCCTCAATGGGTCTTCATGGCCAATTTACCTGCAAGAAAGACATATACAATGGGGGAAAAAAATATATAAAGACATTCGTCCTCTGCTTAGATGACAATACCATCGTGAGCATTCAGTGACCTGAAAAAAAGTGACAGAATAATCTACTTTTATCATTAGTCAGCTTGCGTGACGTGTCTCAGTGCGACGTGGGGCAAGCAGTAGTACATTAATAGTACACAACAAAAACACACGTAGAACATAAAACACACACTCTAAGAACTCTAGAACAGTACACCAATATTCTGTCCCATATCACTATGATGACTCCTAGATTGTGGTAGGACAAAAAATGGGGTAAACATACTTGATTCCTGTACTATCAACAGCCTCTTGAGCCTGAAACACGGGTCGTAGGAGTGCCTGATAGGCTATCTGAGAAAAGGAAAGGGGATGAAGTACTTGCCCCTGGATAGTTGTAAGTCAAAGTTCCCATGGTTACGAGGTATTTATTCTCGGCTGTGCCGTACTTACAACTCCCGGGTTCGCTGCCCTCCTGAATATGACCTCACCGTGTGGCTCCGAGGGACAAATGAGTCCATGGTGAAGGTCCGTTTAAATACCGTTTGGAACTAGTATCGGTAATTGGTACTGGCGCGAAAGGAAGTGACTGGCGCTTGCCGGCACGGTTACGCTCATTCTGCCAGTCATGACCCGGAACCGGAAATGTCCGGGTTCGCGTGTGGACAGAAAAAGTAAACAAAGTGAAATTACGGAAAAACCCATTGCGGGGAGGTTCCATTCTCTCAAAAAATATGTTAGTTTCAGATAGAGGACTCAAGTCACCCCAATAGAAGTAACCATAAATGACAGAACCGGAATGAATCTGGTTTTATCGACGGGCGAGTAAGATGAGAAAAACCCCTATGGGGTATGATAGGAGATCGCCTGGGTCAGAGGCAAAGTTCAAGATCAGTCCCTCTGAATGAGGGTGTTGAAATTACGTGGATCGGTCCACAGTATGACGCGGAGGATGTGTGGAAAGGGTAAGAGCCAATACAATACGGTATGAATATAAATTCCCAGATACATGATGGAAAACCTAAGAATAACTTATTCTTGATGTCTCCAGAGAAAAGATATCTAGCTCCGTAGGAACCGGGGCTTTTTTGCGGATGTGCAAGGTAGCGCCCAAGGCAGAAAGTTTTATTTATTCTGACAAAAGCATGAATACCCCAGTTGACACTATAGGGATGAATTTAGAAAATAAAAGGGGGAGGCCATGGTTATTGCCGGGGTGCTAGTTATTACACGACCTCGGATTATCAAGACATAAGGATGACAGACGTTCTCAATCTTACTGGGTTGCTAATGTCTTATTTCAAAACTGAAAAAAATGGAATTTGGTCTGCATGGGGAAGTCATCAGTACATGCTTACCCAAAGTAGGTTCATTGGAGCGTTATTACTTCAAGAAGTATATATGTGGGCATTTGGACTGCTGTTCTCATCATTTACACAGTAGGTTGGCCTTATATGTGACAAAGATAGCAGATATGGATGGTACAGAGTTCTTCCAATTATACAGCAAAATTCCTAAAGTTCATCGATGGAATTGGTTCCATGGGATCTCGTCGTTGAGCCCCTGGATGTGTGTTCCCAAACGGAACACCCAACGTTGTTCCTTCTCGAAAAGGCCGTTGTCTCCTTCCAGTCGCTCTATCACTGTCCATTTTAGATCTTCCACTCCGTGTGTTGTGGTTAGGTAGTGGTTTGACATCTTTGTTGTGCTTCTACCACACCTAATATTACTTCGGTGTTCCCCAATGCGTACTTTCACAGCTCTGGTCGTCATACCTACATATTCTAGCCCACAGGGGCAGGTGATTAGGTATATCACATTTCTGCTGTTACAGTTAGTGAAGCTCCTCTGATCCCATTCGCTTCCATTCCTGAACTTGATGTGTGTGCTCTTGTTAGTAAGATGACATCTGATCTGATTGGAGTGAGTGTTATACGTGGTAACACATATAGGTCTTTCTTCAGGGGTGGTTCCCACCTTGTCCTCCAAAAGGACAAGCTAGATATCTTTTCTCTGGAGACATCAAGAATAAGTTATTCTTAGGTTTTCCATCATGTATCTGGGAATTTATATTCATACCGTATTGTATTGGCTCTTACCCTTTCCACACATCCTCCGCGTCATACTGTGGACCGATCCACGTAATTTCAACACCCTCATTCAGAGGGACTGATCTTGAACTTTGCCTCTGACCCAGACGATCTCCTATCATACCCCATAGGGGTTTTTCTCATCTTACTCGCCCGTCGATAAAACCAGATTCATTCCGGTTCTGTCATTTATGGTTATTTCTATTGGGGTGACTTGAGTCCTCTATCTGAAACTAACATATTTTTTGAGAGAATGGAACCTCCCCGCAATGGGTTTTTCCGTAATTTCACTTTGTTTACTTTTTCTGTCCACACGCGAACCCGGACATTTCCGGTTCCGGGTCATGACTGGCAGAATGAGCGTAACCGTGCCGGCAAGCGCCAGTCACTTCCTTTCACGCCAGTACCAATTACCGATACCAGTTCCAAACGGTATTTAAACGGACCTTCACCATGGACTCATTTGTCCCTCGGAGCCACACGGTGAGGTCGTATTCAGGAGGGCAGCGAACCCGGGAGTTGTAAGTACGGCACAGCCGAGAATAAATATCTCGTAACCATGGGAACTTTGACTTACAACTATCCAGAGGCAAGTACTTCATCCCCTTTCCTTTTCTCAGATAGCCTATCAGGCACTCCTACGACCCGTGTTTCAGGCTCAAGAGGCTGTTGATAGTACAGGAATCAAGTATGTTTACCCCATTTTTTGTCCTACCACAATCTAGGAGTCATCATAGTGATATGGGACAGAATATTGGTGTACTGTTCTAGAGTTCTTAGAGTGTGTGTTTTATGTTCTACGTGTGTTTTTGTTGTGTACTATTAATGTACTACTGCTTGCCCCACGTCGCACTGAGACACGTCACGCAAGCTGACTAATGATAAAAGTAGATTATTCTGTCACTTTTTTTCAGGTCACTGAATGCTCACGATGGTATTGTCATCTAAGCAGAGGACGAATGTCTTTATATATTTTTTTCCCCCATTGTATATGTCTTTCTTGCAGGTAAATTGGCCATGAAGACCCATTGAGGCACGATATACTTTCTTTATATATAGATTTTTTTCAACACTACACTTTATTCACGTTATTACACAGCACTGTGAGTTTAGGGAGGGATCCTTATGGTCCTGAAGAAGAAGCTTGGGGAGCTTCGAAACATGTCGGCAGACATAGGAGGCACGGCTCATTGAGGCATACACACCTCCTCCCCCCACTTTTTACTAATACCAGCTCATAGGTATATTAAAAATTTTCTAGACCGACGAGCCAGGTATTTTTTATCTCACTTTCTCTATTCACCCCCGACCCTTCCTCTCACACCCTATCAAAACACATAGTTGTCTCACAAAATCAGTGCTCCCACGTACACGTAGGTCGTAGCACGCCCCGTCCCGTAGAGGGGCGGGAAGACCCCTATGATGAAGCATGACACCAATGGCCCTTTTGGTGTGTGAGGGGTATTT
Organism: Triturus cristatus; assembly: GCF_964204655.1. Taxonomy (NCBI): domain Eukaryota; kingdom Metazoa; phylum Chordata; class Amphibia; order Caudata; family Salamandridae; genus Triturus; species Triturus cristatus. The sequence goes on from NC_140586.1 coordinate 531,731,698, forward strand.
AAACAACTAGTGTGTACTTCCCACCATCGTGGGGTTCTACACTTTATCTGGGGAAATTGTGACTTACTTACACATCTGTGGGTGGATCACTATGTTTATTGACTCAATCCTGGGAGGACGTATCCACCTCCACCACTCAGGTTGAGTGGTACCTCTCTACTCCCCCTTTTTGTTTCTCTTACGTTGTCAAGATATGCAAGGCAAGGGAGACAAGAAAAGTACTTGTAATGGCTTGTTGTGATAGGTGCTGTAGGGAAGGGGTGTGAGGGACACCGGTGCTCTAATGATGGAAGGTGCAGTGTGATCCCAGGCGGTTAAACAGGAGGACAGAGAGGAGAGACGTCTAAACCTTCTCCCGCCTCCCAAACCACCCTGCCATACGCCCGCGTACCTGGGTGAGCCACACGCCTCCAGGCATGTGGCTGGGCGAAGCGCCTTCCCGTTGGCCTCCTGGCTTTTGTTCTCCGTCTTCGTCCGCTCTGCCGTCCCTGGGTCTTCTCGAGTCCTCGTCTGGTACGGCGCCCGGTAGGCTCTCCGACTCCTCGGTTCCCGGTGCGTTTTCTCCCACGTCTGCTTCCCGTCCTAGCGCGCTGTGTTTGATGCTGTCTTCCTGCTCCCTTTTCATTGGTGAAGGGAAGGTCACAAGGTAGTTGGGGGCGGACCTCCCCGCACTCCCGGGAGTCTTAAAGGGGTCCGTCCCTGTCAGCGGTTCATCATGTTCGTAGACGTCATAATCCCACTCATGTGGCTGTGGGGAAAAGACAGGGGAGCGGCAATGTAAATACTGTTCAGACGTCACAGGGGTCTCCTCGCTCCCGTGCCTCCTCGTTTTGTGTGAGTCGGAGGCGACCCCGTGACAGTATGGTAAATGACCATGCGTTCTATAAAAAGTTTGACGATCCACGTCGTTGTAAGAAAACATAGACTGTTCCGTTTCCTCACAATGACATGCACCGACCCTCAGAGACGACGTGAAGCAGGAACCATGAGGAGTGACAGGTAAGGGGGATTGGGCATGGGGTGGGGGTTACTTTTCTAGGGTTTAGGGTAGTGCAGTGGTGTTTGGGTAATGTAGGGGGTTGTGGTGGAGGTAGTGTTCTAGTTTAGTGCAGTGGTGTTTGGGTAGTGTATGGGGTCGTGCTGGGGGTAGTGTGTTAGGGTTTAGGGTAGCACAATGGTGTTTGGTTAGTGTAGATGGCCGTGCTGGGGTTAATGTTTTAGTTTAGCGCAGTGGTGTTTGGGTTGTGCAGGGGGTCGTGCTGGTGGTAGTGTTTTAGGGTTTAGGTAGCGCAATGGTGTTTGTGTAGTGTAGGGGGTCATGCTGGGGGTTATGTTTTAGGGTTTAGGGTAGTGCAGTGGGTTTTGGGTAGTGTAGAGGGTCATGCTGTGGGTCGTGTTTTAGGGTTTAGGGTAGCGCTGTGGTGTTTGGTAGTGTAGGGCTCGTGCTGGTGGTAGATTTAGGGTTTCGGGTAGTGCAGTGGTATTTGTGTAGTGTGGGGGTCGTGCTGGGGGTTGTGCTTTATGGTTTTGGGTAGTGCAGTGGTGTTTGGTAGTGTAGGGGTCATGCTGGGGGTAGATTTAGGGTTTAGGGTAGTGCAGTGGTGTTTGTGTATTGCAGTGGGTAGTGCTGGGGGTAGTGTTTTAGGGTTTAGGGTAGTGCAGAGGTGTTTGTGTAGTGTAGGGGGTCGTGTTTTAGGGTTTAGGGTAGGGCAGTGGTGTTTGGGTAGTGTAGGGGGTCGTGTTTTAGGTTGAGGATAGTGCAGTGGTGTTTGGGTAGTGTAGGGGGTTGGGCTGCGGGTAGATTTAGGGTTTAGGGTAGTGCAGTGGTGTTCGGGTAGTGTATGGGGTCGTGCTGGTGGTAGTGTTTTAGGGTTTACTGTAGCGCAGTGGTGTTCGGGTAGTGTAGGGGCTTGTGCTGGGGGTAATGTTTTAGGGTTTACTGTAGCGCAGTGGTGTTCGGGTAGTGTAGGGGCTTGTGCTGGGGGTAGTGTTTTAAGGTTTAGAGTAGTGCAGTGGTATTTGGGTAGCGTAGGGGGATGGGCTGGGGTAGTGTTTTAGGGTTTAGTGTAGCGCAGTGGTGTTTGGGTACCATAGGCGGTCACGCTGGGGGTAGTGTTTTAGGGTTTAGGGTAGCACAGTGGTGTTTGGGTAGTGTAGGGGGTCATGCTGGTGGTGGTGTTTTATTGTTTAGGGTAGTGCAGTGGTGTTTGTGTAGTGTAGGGGGTCATGCTGGGGATAGATTTAGGGTTTAGGGTAGTGCAGTTGTGTTTGGGTAGTGTAGGGGATCGTCATGCTGGGGGTAGTGTTTTAGGGTTTAGTGTAGTGCAGTGATGTTTGTGTAGTGTAGGGGGTAGTGTTTTAGGGTTTAGGGTATGCAGTGGTGTTTGTGTAGTGAAGGGGACATGCTGTGGGAAGTGTTTTAGATTTTAGGGTACTGAATGGATTTACACCATTTAAAAAAAAGGACACTTTCTGAACCAAGCACTACCTTTTTGCCAAATTTGGTGTAATTCCGTTCAGCAGTTCGAGCTGTAGCCGTGTCTAAAGTTTCCTATGGGAAATGCATTTTTTGACCTTTTTTTTAAAAATTTGTCAGGAACTACTGAACGGATTTACACCATTTAACAAAAAAGGTCGCTTTCTGAACCAAGGGCTACCTTTTTGCCAAACTTGGTGTAATTCCATTCAGCATTTCGAGCTGTAGCCGTGTCTAAAGTTTCCTATGGAAAGTAACATAGAAAAAACACGTTTTGGGACCCCTCTTTTTTCTCGGCCCCTGCTTGGCAAATCACCCCGAAACTTTCGAGATATGAGCTGACCGGAGCATGCCATAAGTTTTGAAAATTTCTTAAAGATTCTTCAATATGTATATATTATCTACAGGCGGTCGCCAGTAGATAGTTATAGTTAGGACCTAGTTTCCATAGGAAAAGCGTTTTTTGCTTTCCCAATAACTTTGGCAGCGGTTGAAGAATCTTCGCGAAATTTTCAAAACTTATGGCCCGCTCCGGTCAGCTCCTATCCTGAAAGTTTTGGGGTGATTGGGATAACAAAAAATGCTTTTCCTATGGAAACTAAGTCCTATCTATAATTATCTACTGGCGACCATAGGTTTCAGGGACGTTATAGTTAGTTGGACATTTGACTCATATAAAACCAGAGAAATTCGCCCATTATATATGTGATATATATGAAAAATATTTAAACTTTACAGAAACACACATTCACTGGATGATGTCATCAGTGATGTCATCAGTGATGTCATTTGAGATGTCATCATTGATGTCATCAGTGATGTCACTGACCATGTCATGATGATGTAATATGTGACGACATCACCAGTGCATTGCGGGCACGCGAGTTATAGTTAGCTCAACTATCTATAACGGGCGAATTTCTCTGGTTTTATATGAGTCAAATGTCCAACTAACTATAACGACCTTGAAACCTATGGTTTTTTCAGTGAATTTCTAAGGTTTTTTAAATGCTAATTCCTAACTATAGCGTCCCTGAAACCTATGGTATTTTCAGTGAATTTCTAAGGTTTTTTAAATGCTAATTCCTAACTATAACGTCTGTAAAACCTATGGTTCTTTCAGTGAATTTCAAAGATTTTTTAAATGTTAATTTCATATTTTAATATTTATAAATCCTATATTTTTTCTATTTTTTTGTAATATTTTGGAACTCCATTATCCTTTTTTGTTTTTAATTTGAAAAATATGTAATGTTTTATATCTTGAAAAAAGAAGTATGTATATCGTTTTATTTTTATTTTTTTAGAAAACTAGAAAACTGAAGTCCCGAACCGGTAGTGTACCAAGCTCCATCAGCACGCGAATCCTATCCGCCATATTGCTAAACTCGTAAAGGATGCACATTTCGTATCCGACGGGTTTGTGGCACTGCATCCCGCGTAACATCATATACGTATGTAGTCGCGCCAGCTGCTACTTTGGTATGTGATGGGTACACAGTACCAAGCCGTGCCTTACGTCATGTACGTATGGGGTCACGCCCGCTGCGCGTTGCGTATGCGATGAGTGCATGCTGCCAGGCCCTGTGTTACATCATAGACGTATGGTGTCACGCCGGGAACGCAATTCCCTCATTTCTTTTCTGTCTCAAAACTATATCTAAATAAGTTTAAAGTGTATATGAGAACAAGCGGTAATCTAAAATATTTTAAACATTTATATATTTCTAACTGTAATAAACTTATATCATGGTAATATTTTCTCAAAATCGTGTCGGGTGCGTCCTCCTTGCGTGCTCGCTGCGCAATTCCCATGTGACCTTAAAGAAAATCATTTGATTTGTTCATAACATTTCCCATTGTAACAGTTGGAGGACCCCACCCATTTTCACCATTCTCTCTACAACATTTGATGAGAGACTCCTCTTCTGCTTACAGAGCTTTTTTGAAAACATTTTGCTATGTACACATATCTGTCAGTACACACAACATGTAACCATCATCTTCATCAATTTTCATGCTCTGTAAAACAGCCTTCCACCTGTGATAGCCATGCATCTAAAAGCTACATAGCAGAACTTTTCCCCACTGCCAGAGGTAACATGGTTGCATACGCTGTCCACAGCACAATCTAATGTGATACGACCCAGGGGCAGTATCATGCACAGATAATGAACACACAGACACAGATAGATAGTGGAAGTGGGTACAGGCACGTGCGCTCGACTCCTTTTTATTACCAGGGTCACATATCCAGTGACGTCTGTGCTGGATGCGTGTGCGGTGAGTGTAAACCAGCCCTCAGGGAATGGTTGCTGCTAGCATCAACTACAACAGTAATCATTGGATCACACACAGAGATTCAATAATAAATGGGTCAATAGTGTGTGCTGCAGTAAGGTAGGGACACTAGATGTGAAATAATATAGAAAAGAGTCTATCGTAAAACAACCATAACTTGTGGTATACTAAGATACAGGCAGTAGATCTGAAATAATACACAAAAAGATGGTATCATAAAGGGTCCATCAGGTCTAGTGCACTTAGATAGCTACATCAAAAGCATTCAGCATGTGCACAGCCAGCAATGATGCGCGCTGCGGGCGGGCCATACTAGGAGCAATGTCTGTTGCCTACAACACTACATCATAGCGACTCGATCTGAATTGTAAACACTGCTGTCTGCAGTGTAGGCCAGAGAGCGATCAGCAAGGGCCCACAGCCACGTGGCGTTGACTTGAGCTGTCCTGTTTGCCATTACCGAAGCAACAAAAACCGTATGTGGACCCAGTGATGATGCGTATGCGTGGTGTGGACAGAGCACACTGGAGCAATATCTTTTTCCTACAGGACTGCGTCATCTACAATAGCGACTCGATCTGAATTGTGAACACTGCTGTCTGCAGTGTAAATTGAAGGCAGTAGTGAGCACAGTCTTCCATGAATACTTTTTCTCACGTCCTCTTCACAAAATACAACAGATTAAATTACACAAAACTATGCAATAAATAAATCAAAACAATTTGAATTGCGATCTCTGCTGTCCACTGTGTATACTGTTATTCAGTGTTTTTTACCACTACCAAGAAGAATTTGGTCATTGTACTAGACCTATAATTCATCTTAAAAAACTTCTTCAAGCAAGTATACTAAAAGGCTATTGTGTATATTTCAATAGATGTTGTAGTTAGTTGCCTACTGGATTCTGTAATTAAACAATCACCACTCAATCTGAATTGTGAGCCCTGCTGACCGCACTGTAGGCCAGAGGCAGCTGTCATTAACGCTTCACAGCCACATGCTGTTGGATTCGGAAGCACGCAGTTGGTTGCACCTGATCGGAGTGGGTACACAGAAATCATCACAAACTTTAACTTCTGACATCCTCAATCACAGTATCAGGACCCCGTTTCACTGTTCCGACCTGCTGTACCACGGTTGCAGTCAACCAAGCCCAATAATCATGTGCAGCAGTTAGCTACGGAATCAGAGTCTGATGCACCTCAACGGAGGGAGTTCTGTCAAAACCAAGCAGCAAGTAATATCGGACATCGTCCATTTTGAGATCAAGACACCGTTCCACTGTTGGTACCTAGAGTTGGTTGCACCTGGTCGAAGGGACTACCTTCATCTCCACTCTCAGATACAGTTCTAACATCGTCCACGGTGGGATCAAGACACCGTTCCACTGTTGGGACCTAGAGTTGCTTGCACATGGTCGAAGGGAGTAGCTTCATCTCCACTCTCAGATGTAGTTCTAACATCGTCCATTGTGGGATCAAGACACCGTTCCACTGTTGGGACCTAGAGTTGGTTACAGCTGGTCAAAAGGAGTACCTTCATCTGCACTCTCAGATGCACTTCTAACATCGTCCATTGTGGGATCAAGACACCGTTCCACTGTTGGTACCTCTTCGACTACTGTGTTAGTAGTATACAGAGCACTTCACGGTGCTGGGCCTCTGGCTGGGCCCTGTCTGCCTGTGTCGCGGTAGCCAGCGTTGATCTCAGGAGCCTTCCCAGCTCGCAGACCTCAGCCCAAAAGCTTCCGCCGGCACGTGGTGGGCCCTCTTTCACATACGACGGTGTCGAAAGGTGAACTGTGGGGCATATGTGCGTCGCAGCGGCCATGACAGTTTCTGGGTAGCAGCAGGCTGAGAGCATTATTCCCGCAGCCACCTTCGCTCACGGCGTCAGCCTCGTGGCGGTGTAAGCTGCGCAGACCTGACAGACATGTTCGCCATTCTGGAAGAGAACCACACCCAGAGAAACGTGCCTTTTATTCATACCCCTACGCTAGCCTTGCGTATGCCGAGCCGGAAGACTATGCTAAAGATTTTGGGGGGGAGGGGGCACGTATGAGCTATGTTTTCGTAATCTTCCCTACTAACTGTATTATCATAGTTGCGTCCACTATCGACTTCACTCAATAGACCATCAGTGTATGTTGACATGTAAATGTCTGTGTTCTGCATACTCAAGCTTGCCTGGCACATCTCGTCAACACTTGCATTGTATACTTTTATAATCGAGAATCTCTTGCCACCTTCGGACATACTTTGCTCCCATCTCTCCTCGCATTCTGCATTGTGTTGCAGAGGTGCTATGTTTGGTTTCTGTACATGGCTAGCCACGGTTCCCGCAGTACGTAGTGTCGTTGTGTCTGCTAGGTGTACATGTTGTTTGTCATATTGTATGTGATTATATAAGGTAGCACGTTTATACACTAGCAGTGGTTTCTCCCATTTACATATCGCTGTCTTAAAGAGGATACCGAAGTTTTTCTCACAGGTGAAAAGCAGGACCACAATGGCAATCATTCATTACTATGCAAGAATGTCCAACTGCACGACGCGTCTAAGCTTACAGCCCCCAATCGTGCGTGCTTTCTTAAAAGCACGACAACTCCCACAATCAGACCAACATTCACACAGCTTTCTAACGGCAGTTATCTGCTTCTTAATAACATGGACTGCTACGCAATGTGAGCTGGCATACCGTATGTCCTTACTGTTTCAAACCGGATAACTTCCTCTGGCAATCTCTATTACCACCCACACAAAGTAACTCCCAAAGTTCAACTTGGCATACAATACCTACTTTGAAAACAGATTTTAATAAACGGAGCAAACTGAAAGCGCTTTTGTTTCAAACTCAACAGACTCAACAGGTTCCCAATAATGTCTTTCTCAATGCCTATAGCGTGGATTCACTTGAAGCACTTGTTCTTGTAGGGCTTCTTCCTCTCCCATTGGTTGGAATGCTGTACACTACAATTCAAACAAAGCTCTGTCAGCATGGACATTTCACCAATCATGTAGAGTCAAAGACAATGTTAGGAACTTACTAAGTCTTTAGTAGATGTACACCGCCACATTGGGCACAAAGTCCATAATGCATTTCACGTTACTTAATCCATGCTGGTGAGGTAGAGCTTACAGTGAAACAAGAGCAGTTCCACTTACAATTATTTGATTACCCTTGTTCTGCCACAAAATGCCATATCAGAGAGGGTGGATCCAGGAAAGCATGTTTTGTAACTACGCTTTGCATTTTGTAATGTTGACTGAGTGTCACCTGACATGCACCCTTTTCTCGGCACATGGCGGTTCCGGCGGTAAATATTCTGTTTCCACCTAAGCCACATCGAAACTGCCGAACACTAACAAACAGGTGCCTTCCTTGCATGCAAGTGGCTGCATGAAATTAAAATTGTCTATCAAATAGAAGCACTCAACGGGTTCCCAATGATCCATTTTATTCAGTTGAAATGGCAGATTCTCAATGACCTTAGTGTGTATTCACTAGAAGCACTCGTTCTTGTAGGGCTTTTCCCGCTCCCATTGGTTGGAATGCTGTCCACTACAATTCAAACAAAGCTCTGTCACCATGGACATTTCACCAATCACGTAAAGTCAAACACAATGTTATGAACTTAGTAAGTCTTTGGTATATGTATACTGCCACATTGGGAACAAAGTCCATAATGTATTTCACCTAACTTGATCCATGCTGGCGAGATAGAGCTTGCAATGCCCTGCAGCAGTTCCACTTACAATTATAAAAAAGCATATTTTTTAAAAAATGTCGGCGGCATTTGCATTGGGTCCACAAATCTGTAATAATTTTTTTTTTAACGAAGTGCGGGCTCCGGTGCTTCATTTCCTTGAAGCCCCCAGGTGGGCCAGGTCCCAGGGGCAATGTTAAAATGAGATGCCGGGCCCACCACCTCCCGTCCCTTAAATCAAATATGGGGGGCTACACGACCCCGGCAGCCCCAGGGACCGCCACCTCCCTGGGGCTTTACAAATTAACAAATGCAATGGGGCTCCTGCCTTCCCACGCAGCCCTGAGGACTGCCACCTCTCCGGGGCTATATATCTTAAATGCGGGGGCCACACGGCCCCCTGCAGCCCCTGGGACCGCCATCTCCCTGGACTAAATTTAGAAATATGAGTGGTGGCTCCAGCCCCCCACGCAGGCCTGGAGAATGCCTCCTTCCCGGGGCTATTTTTAAAAGTGAAGTGTGGGGTGGCTCAAGACCCCCCACACAGCCCCGGAGACCACAATCTACCCGGAGTGGTGGGAAAAAGGGCGGGCCTGCAACCAACTCTCAGTAATCTCACTGTGTGGGGCTTACTGGAGGTAACAGGTAGGCTAGATGGCTCCTAAAGACCCCCAGCAGCAAAGGGGACTTCACCCCTAACCAAGAGCATGCCAGGGGGCGCGTTTGTAGACTGGTGGCGAAAGGGGGCAAGGCCAGGTATCAGAACTCAGCAATCCTGTTGTGTGACTTACTGTAGGTAACAGGAGGGGTAGATGGACCACAAGTACTCCTTGGGGCCAACTACCTCTTTTGTTATCTCCAGTAAGTCCCACACAGTGGGATTGCTAAGAGGTCTTTGGAGGCCACGCCCCCTTTCTCCACCACTCTGCAAACGCGCCTCCTGGTGCACTACTGGTTGGGGGATGAAGTCCAATTCACTCCAGAGGGACCTTGGGGGCCAAGAGGCCCTCCTGCTACCTCCGGTAAGTCCTGTGCAGCTGAATTCCTGAGAGCTGGTTGCAGGCCCAGCCCCTTTTGTCCATCACTCTGCAAATGTGACTGCTAGTTAAAAAATCTTAAAAATTCAATGAAAAAAACCAAAGGTTTCAAGAACTTTATAGTTAGGAATTAGCATTTAAAAAAACTTAGACATTCACTGGAAAAACACAGGTTTCAGGGACTTTATAGCTAGGAATTAGCATTTAAAAAACCTTGGAAATTCATGTAAAAAACACAGGTTACAGAAACGTTATACTTAGGCTCACTTATAAAAAACCTGCTAAATGCAGCTGTAATAGTTAGATGAGCTAAATATAACTCACGCCGCCGTTATGCACTGTTGATGACGTCACATATTACATCACTCATGACATGATTAGTGAAATCACTGATGACATCTCAAATGACATCACTGATTACATCATCCAGTGACTGAGTGTTTCAAAAAAGTTTAAGAATGTTATTTATTACATACTGGCGATTGCCAGTAGGTAGTTATAGTTAGGACCTAGTTTCTATAGGAAAAGCGTTTTTTGATTTGCCAATATCTTTGGCGCCATTTAACAAATATTTGCAAAATTTTCAAACCTAATGCGGCGCTCCAGTCAGCTCCTGTCTTGAAAGTTTTGGGGTGAATAGTCAAGCGGGGGCGAGAAAAAAGGGGGTCCCAAAACACGTTTTCTCCATGTTAATTTCCATAGGAAACGTTTGCTGCAGCTAAAACCCGAACTGCTGAACGGACTTACACCAAATTTGGCAGAGTGGTAGCTCTTGATTCAGAGTGCACTCTTTGCTTTAAGAGGTATAAATCCATTCAGTAGTTTTTGAGAAATTCAACAAATTAAAGCGAACGATATCTGGCTGCTGCAGTGGATCCGCGAAACCTTCCGAGCACGAGCTTCATTCTGATTGGTTGCCAACACTCCAAATCACAACGTTTTGGCAGCCATCTTGTGACTCGGTTGAACCGAGTCACAAGAAAAAAGGTTAAAAAGGAAGAAAAGGAGGGCAGGGTAGAAACGCCCTGACCCACTAGGTCTGCTCAGGGGTCCCCAGGGCCAAAAACAGCATTTAGTTTTTTAAATTTTCGGTGAGATTCGCGTAAGATCCACAAATCCCACAGAATTGTTTTTTAAAAACTAAGCGCGATGCCCCGCGTTTCATTTTAATAACCCCCGGGTGGGCCAGGTCCCGGGGACAATGTGATAAATATATGCAGGGGTCGCGTGGGCCCCCCCAGCCCTGGGACATTGCATAATAATGGGTGGGGGTCCTTGTGGGCCCCCTCAAGCCCTGGGGACTGCCACCTCCCTGGGGCTTCAGTGTTTAAATGCGAGGGGGCCTCACGCCCCCCTGAAGCCCCGGCGACCATCACCTCCCCAGAGCATCAATTTATTAGGTGCAGGGGGCCTCACGGGACCCCCAAGCCCTGGGGTCCACCACCTCCTCAGAACTACTTCTTAATACTAAGTGTGGGGGTTCGAGCCCCCCACACTACCCCAGGGACCACTATCTTCCCGGGCTTTAAACACTATTGGAGGAGTGCCACGCGGCCCCCCTCCAGGAGTCTTCGATGGCCCTGGGGACTGCCACCAGCAATGTCCCAGGATGCCCACCCCCGCGACAATTCAGTTTGCGATGGCACTGCTCACGCTCTGCCATTGCAAACTCCTGCTTCGCTTCATGGAAGCGAGAGCAGGAAAACTGCTCTTGCTTCCATGAAATGAAGCAGAATTGCTTTCGGACAAGGGGAGCTGCATGTTTGCAGCTCCCCTTGTCAAAAACCAATGCCGGCTCCCGGAGGAGGCAGGGAGCCGGCATGGACTACTGGGGCATTGGAGCTCTTCCCACGGTCCCCAACGTGAGGCCAGGCCCCGGGGGATGGGGTGCCTGGGGCCAAATGTGGCCAAGGGAAGGGGTGCCATGCGGCTTCCCTCCTGTTAAATTAAAACTTTAGTTTTTTTAAAAGAGGCAAAGCCCCGGGGGATGAGGTACTCAGGGCCAGAAAAGGCCTCAGGAGGGTGGCCGCGCGGCCCACCTCCTTTAAATGTAGTTTCTTTTGCTTGTTTTTTAATGTGGCCGTGCTCCAGGGATGGGGTCCCCGGGGCCAAAATCAGCCTCGGGAGGGGAGCTGCATGGCCCCTTTGCCGTTTTCTTAAAAACAAATAAATAAATAAATAATTCAGGTCCTAGGGGATGGGGTCCCCAGCCCCCCTTCTTGAAAAAAAGAAAAGAAAGGAGAAGCCGGCATCTCGCCGGAGGGCCAGCCCCCTCCCTGCACCACTATGCAAATGAGCCTCCTGGTGCATTCTGGGTTGGGGAATTAAGTCCCCTTGAATCCTAAGAGTCCTTAGGGGTCTACTAGGCCACCAGGTACCTCCAGTAAGCCCCATACAGTGGGATTGCTGAGAGGTGGTCTGAGGCCACGCCCCTTTTTACACCACTCTGCAAATGCACCTCTTGGCACACTGCTGGTGGGGTGATGAGGTTCTTTTGTGTCCTGAGGACCTCAGGACTAAAGTGGACTTCATCCCCCAAGCAACGGTGCACCAGGAGGCACGTTTGCGGAGTGTTATAAAAAGGGACATGGCCTCGAACCACTCTCAGCAATCCAGCTGTGTGGGACTTACTAGAGATAACAGGAGGGCTAGTTGGCCCCCACGGACCCTCAGGAGGCAAGGAACTTCATCTCCGAGCCAAGAGGGAACCAGGAGGCATATTTGCAGAGTGGTGGAGAAAGGGTGTATGGCCTGTGTCCACCTCTCAGTAATCCTACTATCTGGGGCTTACTGGAGGTATCAGGTGGGCTAGTTGGCCTCTAAAGACCCTCAGGAGGCAAGGGCACTTCAATCCCTATCCAAGAGCGCACCAGGGAGCACGTTTGCAGACTGGTGGGCAAAAGGGGCGTGGCCTGCTATGAGAACTTACCAGTGTTGCTGTGTGGGACTTACTGGAGGTAATAGGAGGGATGGTTGGCCGGGGCCAACTACCCCTCCTGTTACCTCTAGTAAGTCCCACACAGTGGGATTGCTAAGAGGTCTTCGGAGGCCATGCCCCCCTTTCTCCACCACTCTGCAAACGCACCTCCTGGCACACTACGGGTTGGGTGATGAAGTCCACTTTAGTCCTGAGGGACTTGGGGGCCCAGCCGCCCTTCTCCACCACTCTGCAAACGTGATTGCTAATCAAAAACCCATAGAAATTTACTGAAAAAAACACAGGTTTCTGGGACGTTATAGTTAGAAATGAGCATTTAAAAAAACTAAGAAATTCACTAATAAACCCACAGGTTTCATGCACGCTATAGTTAGGAATTAGCATTTGAAAAACCTTAGAAATTCACTAAAAAACCACAGGTTTCAGGGGCGTTATAGTTAGGAATAAGCATTTTAAAAACCTTAGAAATTCACTAAAAAACCCACAGATTTCAGGGACGTTATAGTTAGGCTGACATTTCACTCGTACAAAACCAGAGAAATTCGCCCATTATAGTTGGCTGAGCTAACTATAACTTGCGCCTCTGCAATGCACTGCTGATGACATCACATATTACATCACTGATGACATGATCAGTGACATGTCTTTATCAGTCTGTCAGTTGATGTGTAAGTGGCTGCATGGGTTGGTGAGTAGCTACATATGTGTCTATATGGGGTATTGATTGGTGATCTGAGTACCTGTTTGGGTGCCTGAGTAGCTGTGTGGGTGTGTGGGAGGGTATGTGACTCCCTGCATGTTATGTTATGTTATTATCATTTATATCTTGCACGGCTACTCAACAGTATCCCAGCGCAGAAGCCAAATGAAAACAAAGGAGGAGATGGAAACAACTGCAGATTAGGTGAACAGCAACGTTTTTAACAGTTTCCTGAAGAGCCTAGGGTCAGGAGTATTCCGCAACTTGTAAGGGAGGGAATTCCAGGCTTTGGCCACCATTTAAGAAAGGGAGCTGCCCCCCACTCTCGCAAGTCGAAATAGGGGGATCAGTGCCAGACACTGCAAAGCTGAACGCAGTTGTCTTCGTGGCATGTAGAAGCTGAAACAATTCCTAAGATAGAGCAGGCCTGATCCATGAAGGGCTGCATGGGCCAGAGTGAGGGCCTTGAATTTAACTCATTTAGCCACGGGAAGCCAATGTAAATCATACAAATGCTGCTTTGCGCTAGCCCTTCCGGGGATGTTAAGCAGAACTCTAGCTGCAGCATTTTGTATAACCTGCAATTTCCTCCGCTAGTATCCTGCTAGGCCTATGGACAGTGCATTGGCATAATCCAGGAATGTGAGAATCAGGGCATGGGTAACGCATGGATGTGTGAAAGGGTGATTCACTAGGTATATGGGTTCATGAGTGCGTCTGCAAGGGTCTGTATGGGTGAGTGAGTCTGCATATGGCTGTGTCGGTGAGTGAATGGATGTCTCAGTGGTATATGGGTGAGTAACTGCATATGTGTAAGGCAGTATATGTGAGTGTTGGAGTATATAAGTGACTGTATTTAATAGTGAGTGACTGTGAGAGTGGCTGTATGGATGAGTGTGTGATTGTGTCAGTGATTGTATGCAAGAGTTAGTATGTGTTAGCATCTGTATGAATATGCGATGTGGTGTGTGTATAACTGTACAGGTGAGTAAATGGCAATGTGATTGACTCTTTGGGTGAGTGACTAGGTGTGTGAGTATTTCTATGGGTGAGTGGCGGCGTGTGAGTGTCTGTATGGGTGTATGAGTGCATATATCAGTGGCTGTATTGTTGAGTGACTGCATGTGTGAGTGGCTGTATGGGTGAGTGAGTGGATGTGTGTGTGTAGACCTATAAATCAGTGAGTAGGTATGCACTAACTGGTATTGGTGTGTCTATAGTTTTGAGAATGGTAGTCTGAATTTTGGAGTAGGTGTATGAAAGGTTATATTAGGGTGTAAGTAGGTGCATCAGAGATTATGTGGATGATGTCATCAGTGATGGCATTTGAGATGTCATCAGTGATGTCACTGACCATGTCATGAGTAATGTAATATGTGACGTCATCAGCCGTGCATTGCGGGGGCGTGAGTTAAAGTTAGCTCAACTAACTGTAACTGCAAAAAGAACAATTGATGGACAGAATGCAGAACAATGTCATACATTCACCCCAGTACAGAGATCTGGAGCTAAATCTATTGTTTTTTTGCTCACCTTGCCATTACAGTTTGAACCCAGCCATATTCAAATCAGTCTTGACGCTGTGCCCAAAGGGAACAGTCCAGCCCGCACTACCAGACCAAGCCCTTCTTGGACTCTAAACAAGCACCCTAGGACCGGTTTTGGTGTTTCACCCCTGATCAGCCAGGATAGTTTGACTCCAGTGGCATGGAGAGCACGGGAGCCACGTCTGGTCATACCCGTCCCACTTGGGGTGACAAATGCAAAAAGAACAATTGATGGACAGAATTCAGAACAATGCCATACATTCACGCCAGTACAGAGATCTGGGCCTAAATCCATTGTTTTTTTGCTCACTGTGCCATTGTAGTGTGAGCCCAGCCATATGCAAATCAGTCTTGACCCTACACCCAATGGGAACAGTCCAGCCCGAACTGGCAGGCCAGGTTCTCCCTGGACTGGAAACAAGCATCCTAGGACCGGTTTCGGGGTTTCGTCCCTCATCAGCCAGGATAGCTTGACTCCAATGGCATGGAGAACACGGGACATACGTCTGGGCATACCCATCCCACTCAGGGTGACAAATGCAAAAAGAACAATTGTTGGACAGAATGCAGAACAATGTCATACATTCACCCCAGTACAGAGATCTGGGCCTAAATCCATAATTTTTGCTCACCATGCCATTCCAGTTTGAACCCTTCCTATGTGCAATTCAGTTTTGACCCTGCGCCCAATGGGGATGCCCAGAGGTGGGTCCCTTGCTCACTTTGCCACTGGATTCAAGCTAGCCTGGCTGATGAGGGCTGTTAGCCCGAAACCAGTCCCAGGATTCTTGTTTCCGGTCCACGTAAGACATGGTTTGGAAGTTCATACTGGACTGTTCCCATGAGGCACAGGGTCAAGACTGATTTGCATATAGCTGTGTCTGAACTGGGGTGGCGAAATGAGCTAAAGAACGATGATTGATTCAACCCAGATCAGTGACTGGGGGTGAGTGCCTGAAAAATGTCAGCGCTCTATCCATCATCTCTTTGTGTTCAACGAACTATAACGGCTGAATTTCACAGGTTTTGTGCAAGTGAAATGTCAGCCTAACTATAACGTTCCTAAAACCTGTGTTTTTTTTGTGAAAAAAATAAATAAATATATATGTATGTATATTGATATTTAACTATATGTTATGTAGGTGCTATTCCTGTACGTACAGTGCATACCAGTGTTGAAGCCAATGTCATGAAAATATCTAGTGCCAAAATAGTTCTTCGTACTTTTGCACGCACTTCGAAGTATGCCAACAAAGTGCTGAAAATATTCAAATGTCTAGACAAAAATCATTAGGACTATAAATACACACGTATTGTTTAATTTAATTTTACCTATGTATGACACATGCACGATGTATTGTTATGAATTGCATTAGCTTCTTCAAGAGTTTAATTCAACTAAACTACACAAAGTATTTATTTCTTTTATTTTTTACTACAATGAACTGCCTGTCACTTTAAATATGGCAGGAAGTCAGCATTTGCCTAACCCGTGACCAAGGAGTGAAGAAACTCCGAAACGCGCTGGGTTTTATTTTGATTGCCGAGTGTGAATAAATACACGCATTTAAAAATAGAGTGTTGGCTCTGTTCATGTCTTCTTACGTTACATGCTTTGAAGACTGGCAGCTTATTGTGGTACTTTGAGGTTCGCTACCTCGTTTGACACTCCTCATTACAAGAGGCTCGAGTAACGCGACTTTTGCAGCTGGGATATTTTGAATGCTCCTGCCCGCCCGTGTAACCGCTGAGAAGTAAGCGGTAGCAACTCTGTGACGACGCGAACGTTATGAGCTATCGGGTGTCTTACCGGATTCGGATTACACTGGCATCCAGACCAGAGTCGGAGGACCCCCGCGCTTGAGACCGGCACCGTCAAGGTGGGCCCTGTTAATGCCGTATTTTGTTTGCAGTGTCATGTTGGTTTTAGATTAATACGCTGGCTTTTGAGTTTACGGCGCAAATCCACAAACGTGGTTGTTGCGTTGATTATTGACAAGCGTCCCTTCTTAAACAACATTATATTATGTTAAGAAGGTTTAAGGATTATTTCACACAAAGATAATGGCAATCAATAGAGATGTCAGACGGAAGGAGGCTGCCGAAAAACTCTTCACCCCAGGCGACAAGATATGGATGATGCAATTGAAATAAGTGAGCAGAGTCCAAGTGTTTACAGAAAACAACTCTGGGACAATTTGTGGAAAGTTCTCAAAAAGGAACAATCTAAATGGTGGGAGGCAACAGCCCTCCAGAAGTACATTGAATGTAATCGAGTCCCGCGAGGTCTGCGAATTTTTATAACCCCTACTTTTGACAATCCTGACCCAGAGATGCTAGATGAATGGATGACAAAAAAACACGAGTGTTCTCTGGTTATGCTACGCATATTAGTTAAATATGCAATAAAGGATGGCTCAAAACTAAAGGAAGAGATTGATCAAATCACTGCCAAATTAAAAGAACTTTATGAACAAGATGACTTTGGCAAAGAAATGGCTAAAATCGAGACCAGGCTATTGAAAGTGGAGGATGAAATTAAAATGAAAAAACAAAGAAAATTCAGACGGGATGAGATTGACTACTTAAAGGGACAGATCTTAACGTTTGGTAAAAAGTTTGACCATTTAAGAACAACAACAGATGAAACAAGTTCTATTACACAAGCACCCGTGTCCAAAGAGGGCGGGGCAGAAATACCGAGTACCAGTTCTGTGAGTACAACAGAAGTGAATAACCACAATCACGAGATTGTGAATGCCCCAGTTCAAAAGGAAATGGCGGGGGTAAAACCAAGCTTTTTAAAGGATTTCGACCTCATGGCTTGTGGGAGAATAAACAACCAGAGCAACAGGGATACACCCATCAAAAGAGGTCGCAGACGAGGTGGCAGAGGAGGAAATCGTCAATTAAAAAATCAAGAGGCAAGCCCCATGGGAGTTCTAACAAGGGGAAAGAAAGCGGCCAAATGATGGAAACCAAATCTGTGGTAAATCTATCGAGTTTGACTCCAACTAAACATCAAATGAGTGTTCTCTCCTTGGGGCTTTATTTCTGTCCAACTGCTAATTTTAATTATACCGAATGCCGTATTGACTTATTTCACTTTGTGCGCAAGTTAAAAATCAAGAAATGGAATGCCACTTTACCTGCTAAAGAGAAGGAAAAACGCAAGGAGTCCTGTAATATTCTCAATATTATGGACATGTATATATTAAATACTATGTATGAACTGCAAGATGGTCCTGATTTTAACAATGATCCCTTCATGTATTTAATGGATGAAAATATTGACACTGGTCTTAGTGCTTCTAGTGGTTTTAAACCAAAATCAGTGTTTTTACCTCAAATTGTAAATGAAAATATTAATGTCTTTGAAAAAGTTATGATTAATGATCTTAAACGTATGAACCGTACTCGAGTTCATAGCACCAATAACCTAAAAAAGGTTCAAAGAGAGGCACTAAAAGAACTGGAAAATAACAGTGATATTGTCATAAAAAAATCTGATAAAGGGGGAAACATAGTAGTCTGGCCAGTTTCAATGTACTTAGAGGAAGGTATGAAGCAACTGAACGATGTAGAACGTTATGAGAAATCATCTAGAGAAAGGAATGAAATAAACACGAAAGAGTATGAAGGGAAACTTAATGAGTGGAAAGATCAAGGTATTCTAGAACGTGAGGAATTTGATTTTCTGAAATGTAAATTTCCTAAAACCGACTCTTTATTTGCTGCCCAAACTTCATAAGAATGCCACAAACCCACCAGGGAGACCTATTGTCTCGTCTAGGGGGAGTATGCTGGAGAATACATCTAAGTACATCAATTTTTTTCTCCAACCTCTAGTACATGCGCTCCCTTCATACATAAGAGACACAAGTGATTTTTGGAGATGTAGCAAAGATCTTGAATGGAAAGAGGGATATTTACTCCTTAGTTTAGACGTCAATAGTCTTTATACCTGCATACCGCACCATCTGGGAATTGATGCATGCAGGTATTTTCTAAGGAAAAGATCCATATCTTACATGTTACACACTGACATGATCATTGATATGATCATGATCTGTCTCAATAGCAATTTCTTTCTGTTTAATGGCTCCATCTATAGACAGATCCAGGGTACGGTGATGGGAACCTGCTTCACCCCCAGCTTTGCAGGTATGTACTTGGGCTGGTGGAAGGAGCAGGTAGTCAATAACATCGGACTATTCAAATCCCACGCCGTACTCTGGACACGCTACATCGATGACATTTTTTGTGTGTGGAATGGGACACAGGAGGAAGCTCTTGAGTTTGTTGCCATTCTCAATGACAATACCTTGAACCTGTCCTACACCAGTCACATGATTAATGATACCATTGAGTTCTTAGATCTTAAACTCACTGTTGTTAACAAAACACTTACTAGCCATTTGTTTAGGAAACCGACCACAGGGAACAGTTTATTGCAAGCTGAAAGCTGTCACCCATACTCATTGATTGAAAGCATCTCGTACGGTGAACTAATGCGCGCCAGACCGAATTGCAGTACCAGTACAGGATTTAACAATGAAGTACAAAAAATGTCCAAATATTTAGGGAACGAGGCTATAATCAAAAAACTATTCAGAAAGCGGTTGCTAAAGTGAGAGACCTTAACAGAAATGATTTGCTAAGTCCACAAGAGAAAGGAACTCCTGAACAAAAAATCTGATTCATTAGCAAATACAATAATCAAGCTCTGACCCTTAAGAAGAGTCTAATAAAACATTGGAATGTGTTGATGATGGATTCTGATTTAGCTGCAGCTGTAGGTGAAAATCCGGGGATCACCTTTAAAAAAGCACGTTCACTACAAGACTCCCTGTGCCACTCCTTAATATAGACAGACAAACCTAAGAATATCATCAAAAGGGTTTTACACATGTTGGCAATGTAAAGCATGTAAATACAGCAACAGCTGCAAATCTGTTAAACTGTCCACTGAAATGCAACCATTTTTGATTGAAAAACACTTAACATTTAATTCCGAATATGTGATTTATGCGTTAATATGCCCATGTAAGTTAGCCTATATTGGTAGTACCATTCACAGAGCAAAAAAACACATTTTGGGGCATATGCGGGCTATCCGGAATAACAATAAACATTACCCCGTGGCACAACACTTTAAGACTCATCACTCACGAAACTGCAATTTATTGAAATTTGTAGTATTCGATGCGGTACCCAAACGTGAGAGAGGAGGTGACCGAGTCATCGAACTTAGACGACTAGAGTCCAAAATGATAATAAAATATAATACCATGCATCCTAACGAATTGAATATGGACGAGGAGATGGCAGTACTGCTAGGGGTGACTTAGAATCTTTTTCATAGCATAATCTTTCTTCTGTCTGTATAGGCTAATGCCTTTTTAAAACTGTGTGTTGTTATGATCATGTTTTTAACTTATGCTTTGTCTTTGTTTGTTACAGATAAATTGTGATTGAAGAAGCAGAAGAGCTGTGATATCTATCATTTATAGCCACATGTTGGAAACAACGGTGTTGTCTGTTGAAAAAGTTTTTCCAGGTCTGCCCACTTGGGCTTGATAGTTTACAGACATTGGTTGATTCAATAGTTGTAGTGGTGGCCTCTTACCAAAAAAAGGTAGAATTTCGACCATGAACTTGGTTAGCCCACTTGGGCAGAATTGTATTGATATTTAACTATATGTTATATAGGGGCTATTCCTGTACTTACAGTGCACACCTGTGTTTCACTATGTTTGAAACCAATGTCTTGAAAATATCTAGTGACAAAATAGTTATTCAGAATTTTGTACTCACTTCGAAGTATGCTACCAAAGCGCTGAAAATATTCAAATTTCTAGACAAAAATCATTATGACTAGAAATGCACACGTATTGTTTAATTTAATTTTACCTATGTATGACACATGCACAATGTATTGTTATGAATTGCATAAGCTTCTTCAAGAGTTTAATTTAACTAAACTACACAAAGTATTTCTTTCATTTATTTTTCATTACAATACACTGCCTGTCACTTTAAATATGGCAGGAAGTCAGCATTTGCCTATCCCGTGACCAAGGAGTGAAGAAACTCCGAAACGCGTTGGGTTTTATTTTGATTGCCGAGTGTGAATAAATACACGCATTTCAAAATAGAGTGTTGGCTCTGTTCGTGTCTTCTTACGTTACATGCTTTGAAGACTGTGGCAGCTTATTGTGGGACTTTGACGTTCGCTACCTCGTTCGACACTCCTCATTACAAGAGGCTCGAGTAACGCGACTTTTGCAGCTGGCATGCAGGTTCAGGGTTGTTATAGTTAGTTGGACATTTGACACATATAAAACCAGAGAAATTCACCTGTTATAGTTAGTTCAGCTAACTATAACTCGTGCGCCTGCAATGCACTGCTGATGACGTCACATATTGCATAGTGAATGTGTGTTTCTGTAAAGTTTAAATATTTTTCATATATATCTATGCCAAGGTCTATTCAAGAATAAGTCGATGTAAAAGTGCCTGAATACATTATTTAGTAGATGCATGACTGACTCTATAAGTCACTGATTGAATGTATGTTACTGAATGCATGGATTAGTGACTAGACTGTGTGAATGTCTCTCTTAGTCTCTCACTTGGTGTGTAAGCAGGTGCATGGCTTGGTGAGTAGCTACATCAGTGTGTACATGTGTTTTTCATTGATTGTATGAGTATCTGTATGGGGTCTGAATTGTCTATGTGGGTGTGTGGGTGGTGTCTGACTCTGTGCTTACATGTCTGAATGGCCGATTCACTGGTTCTATAGATTCAAAAGTGCATCTCAGAAGGGATTTATAGATAGCTGACTGTGTGAACAGGTGTGTTGATTAGTGAATTGATGTCTCAGTTGTATATATGTGAGTAACTATATATGTTTTTACACACTATGTGTGAGTGTTGGGGTGTATAATGACTACATGAAAGACAGTGATTGCAAGAGTGTCTACATACACGAATGTGTACATGTATTAGTGATTGTGTAAGAGAGTAAGTATGTGATAGTATCTATATAAATAAGGAAAGTGATGTGTGTATAAATAAGGCAGGTGTTGTGTATATATCTGCATAGGTGAGTATATGGGTGTATAATTGATTTTTGGCATGACTGAATAGATGTGTGAGTAACTCTATGGATCAGTAGCAAGGTGTAAATGTATATATACGTGTATGAGTGGATATTATACTGATGTAATGATGAGTGACACCATGTATGAGTAACTGTATCAGTGTATATCTGGCTCACAATACATAGATAGGAATCAGTAGATGGACATCTAGTATCTGGTATTGGTGTGTCTATGCTTTTTAAAACGGTAGTCTGTATTTTAGAGTACGTCTATCAAAGGTTATATTACAGTGTGAAGAGGTGTGTCAGACTATCACGTGGATGATGTCATCAGTGATGTCATGAGTGATGTCATTTGAGATGTCATCAGTGATGTCATGAGTGATGCCACTGACCATGTCATGAGTGATGTAATATGTGACGTCATCAGCAGTGCATTGCAGGCGCGCGAGTTATAGTTAGCTGAACTAACTATAACAGGCAAATTTCTCTGGTTTTATATGAGTCAAATGTCCAACTAACTATAACGTCCCTGAAACCTATGTTGTTTTCTGTGAATTTCTAAGGTTTTTTAAATGTTAATTTCATATTTTAATATTTATAAAACCTATATTTTTTCAAATTGTTTTTTAATATTTTGCAACTCTATCATCCTTTTTTGAAACTTTGTAAATTATGTAATCTTTTATATCTTCCCCACAAAATATGTATATCTTTTTATTTTGTTTTGAGAAAACTACAGTCCCGTACCGGTAGTCTACCAAGCACGATCAACAAGCGAATCCTATCCACCACATGTAAATGATGAGCATTTCGTATCTGACGGGTTTGTGGCACTGCGTCCCGTGTAACAACATGAGGTCGCACCAGCTGCAACTGTGGTATGCGAAGGGGAGGCACTACCAAGCTGAGCGTTACGTCATGTACGTATAGGGTCGTGCCCGTTGCGTTTTGCGTATGCGACGAGTGCACGCTGCCACGCACTGTGATACGTCATAGATGTACCATGTCGCACCGCATACGCCATTCCCTCATTTTTTATCTGAAAACTATATCTAAAAAACTTTAAAGTGTATATGAGAGCAAGCGATAATTAAAAATATTTTAGACAGTTATATATTTCTAACTCTATTAAACGTATATTATAATAAATATGTTTTCTCAAAATCACATCGGGTGCGATCTCATTGCACACTGGCTGCGCGATTGCCATGTAACCATAAAAAAAAGCATTTCATTAGTTCATAACATTTCCCATTGTAACAGTTCGAAAACGTCACCCATTTTAGTCAATATCTGTACTGCATTTCATGAGACACACCTCTTCTGCTTAGAGAGCTTTGTTCAAAACTTTTAGCAATATACACATATCTTACAATACACACAAGATGCAACCATCATTTTCATCAATATTCATGCTCTGTAAAGTAGCCTTCCACCTATGATACCCATACACCTAAAAGTTACATTACCGAAATGTTCTCCAATACCACAGGTAACATGGTTCAATACGCTGTCCACAACACAACGCAATATAGTATGGCCCAGAGACAGTATCATGCATAGATAATGAACACACGGACACAGATAGATAGTGGAAGTGGATACGGGCACGTACGCTCGACTCCTTTTTATTACCATGGTGACATATCCAGTGATGTCTGTGCTGGATGTGTGTGCGGTAAGTCTAAACCAGCCTTCAGACAATTGTTGCTGCTAGCATCAACTACAACAGTAATCACTGGATCACACACAGAGATTCAGTATTAAAAGAATCAATAATTTATGCTGCAGTAAGGTAGGGACAGTAGATGTGAAATAATACAGAAATAATTCCATCGTAAAAGAACAACAACTTGTGGTATACTGACAAACAATCAATAGATCTGAAATAATACACAAAAAGATTATATCATAAACGCTCCATCAGTTCTAGTGCACTCACATGACCACATCAAAAGCATTCAGCATGTGCACAGCCACCTATAATGCGTGCTGTAGACAGGTCGTACTAGGAGCAATATCTGTTGCCATCAACTACAACAGTAATCATTGGATCACACACAGAGATTCAATATTAAAAGAATCAATAATTTTTGCTGCAGTAAGGTAGGGACCGTAGATGTGAAATAATACAGAAATAATTATATCGTAAAAGAACAACAACTTGTGGTATACTATTACTGACACACAATCAATAGATCTGAAATAATACACAAAAAGATTATATCATAAACGCTCCATCAGTTCTAGTGCACTCACATAACCACATCAAAAGCATTCAGCATGTGCACAGCCACCGATAATACGTGCTGTAGACAGGTCGTACTAGGAGCAATATCGGTTGCCATCAACACTGCATCATTTGCAATACCGACTCAATCTGAATTATGAACACTGCTGTCTGCAGTGTAGGCCATAGAGAGCGGTCACAAAGGACCCACAGATACATAAAGTGACTTCACCTACCCAGTTTGTTGTCAGCGAAGCAACAAAAAAGAGTCTGCAAAGCCTGCAATAATACATATGCATGGTGCAGACAGTACACACTGGAGCAATGTCTTTTCCTACAGGACTACCTCAACTACAATAGCGACTCAATCTCAATTGTGAACACTGCTGTCTGCAGTGGAGGCCAGAGTGAGCGGTCACAAGGGCCCACAGCCACATGGCATTCACTTGAGCTCTACAGTTTGCAATACACAATCTAAAAAATCTTGTGCAGAGCCTGCAATGATGCATATGAGTGGTGCAGACAGAGCGCACTGGAGCAATATCTTTTCCTACAGGACTGCATCATCTACAATACCTACTCAATGTCAAATGTGGACACAGAAGTCTGCAGTATAGTCCAGAGTGAGCGTTCAGCAAGGGCCCACAGCCACGTGGCATTGACTTGACCTCTACAGTTTGCAATACACAAAGCAAAAAAAACGTGTACAGAGCCTACAATGATGCGTATGAGTGCTGCAGACAGAGCACACTGGAGATATGCTTTTTCCTACAGAACTACCTAATCTACAATAGTGACTCTATCTGAATTCCAAACACTGCTGTCTGCAGTGTAGGCCAGAGAGAGCAGTCAGCAAGAGCCCACAGCCACCTAGCATTCACTTGAGCTCTACAGTTTGCAATACACGAAGAAAAATAAGTGTGCAGATCCTGCAATGATGCATATCAGTGGTGCAGACAGAGCGCCCTGGAGCAATGTCTTTTCCTACAGGACTGCATCATCTATAATACCGACTCAATGTCATATGTGGGCACTGAAGTCTGCAGTATAGGCCAGAGAGAGCGTTCAGCAAGGGCCCACAGTCAAGTAGCATTGACTTGAGCTCTAAACGTTTGCAAAACATGAAGCAAAGAAAACATGTGCAGAGCCTGCAATGATGCGTATGAGTGGTGCAGACAGAGCACACTACAGTAATCTCTTCACTTACAGGACTGCATCATCTACAATAGCAACTCGATCTGAATTGTGAACATTACTTTCTGCATTGTTAATTAAAAGCAGTACTCACACACACAACCATCAATACTTTTTCTCACTCCCTCTTTACAAAATAAAACAACATAAATTACAGAGAACTCTCCAATAAATAAACTCAAAACAATTCGAATTGGGATTTCATCTCTCCACAGTCTACACTATTCACTGTTCCTTTGGACTTCCAAGATAAATTTGGTCATTTCATTAAACCTATAACTGATATAAAAACATTTCTTGAAGCAAGTATACTAAAACAATATTGTGTATGTTTCAATAGACATTCTAATTACTTAACTACTGGATTCTGTAATTAAACATTCACCATGCAATCTAAATTGTGAACCCTGTGAACTGCAGTCTACTCCAAATCCAGTGGTCATTCACAACTCACAGCCACATACCGTTGGATTCGGAAGCACGGAGTTGGTTGCACCTGATCAGAGGGTGTACACAAAAATCATCACAGACTTTAACTTATGACATCCTCAATCGTAGAATCAAGACCCCATTTCACTGTTTGCACCTGCTGTACCACAGTATACTCCACCGACTACTGTCAACCAAGCCCAATAATCATGTGCAGCAGTTAGCTATATAATCACAGACTGTGATGCACCTCAACACACGAACTTCAGAAAAAAGCAAGCAGCAGGTAATATCGGACATCATCCATTGTGGGATCAAGACACCGTTCCACAGTTGGGACTTAAAGTTGGATGAACCTGATCGAAGAGAGTACCTTCATCTCCACTCTCAAATGCAGTTCTAATATCGTCCATTGTGGAGTCAACACACCGTTCTACTTTTGGAACCTAGGGTTGGTTGCAGCTGGTAGAAGGGAATACCTCCATCTCCACTCTCAGATACAGTTCTAACATCATCCATTGTGGGATCAACACACCATTCCACTGTTGGGACCTAGAGTTGCTTGCACCTCATTGGAGGAAGTACACAGAAATCATCACATGTAACTTCTAACATCCTCAATCATATAATTAACATCCCATTTCACTGTTTGGACCTGCTCTACCGCTGTGTACTCCAGCAACTGCAATAAACCATGCCTAATAATAATGTGCTGCAGTTAACTACAGAAGCACAGAGTTCAATCCACCTCAACGGAAGGAGTTCTGTAAAAATTAAGCAGAATGTAATATTGGACATCTTCCATTGTGGAATCAAGACAACGTTCCACTGTTGCAACCTAGAGTTGGTTCCACCTGGTCAAAGGGAGTACTTTCATCTCCACTCTCAGATGTCTTTCTAACATAATCCATTATGGCATCAAGACACCCCAGAGTTGGTTGCAGCTGGTCAAAGGGAGAACCTCCATCTCCACTCGCAGATGCAGTTCTAACATTGTCCATTGTGGGATCAAGACACCGTTCCACTGTTCGGACCTAGAGTTGGTTGCACCTGATCGGAGGGGGTACCTTCATCTCCACTCTCAGATGCAGTTCTAACATCGTCCATTGTGATATCAAGACACCGTTCCACTGTTCGGAGCTGCTGTACCGCGGTGTACTCCACCGATTGCAGTCACCAACCCCTATAATCATGTGCAGCAGTTAGCTACGGAAGCACAGAGTCTGATGCGCCTCAATGGAGGTAGTTCCCTGAAACCTCAGTAGCAGGTAATATCGGACATCGTCCATTCTGGAATCAAGACACCGTTCCACTGTTGGGACCCAGAGTTGATTGCACCTGATGGGAGGGGGTTCACCAAAATCATCACAGACTTTAACTTCTGACATCCTCAATCATAGAATCAAGACCCGTTTCGTTGTTCGGACCTGCTGTACCGCAGTGTACTCCACCGACTGCAGTGAACAAAGCCCAATAATCCTGTACAGCAGTTAGCTACAGAGTGTGATGCACAGAGTGTGATGCACCTCAACGGAGGAAGTTCTCTGAAAACTCAGCAGCAGGTAATATCGGACATCGTACATTATGGGATCAAGACACCGTTCCACTGTTGGGACCCAGAGTTGGTTGCAGCTGGTCGAAGGGAGTACCTTCATCTCCACTCTCAGATACAGTTCTAACATCGTCCACTATGGTATCAAAACACCGTTCCACTGTCGGTACCTGTCGGACTACTGTGTTACTATTATACAGAGCACTCCATGCTCCTGGGCATCAGGCTGGGCTCTGTGTGCCTGTGTCGCGGTAGCCAGCGTTAATCTCAGGAGCCTTCTGAGCTCGCAGACCTCGGCCCCGGACCTTCCGCTGGTACGTGGTCGTCCCTCTTTCACATACAGCGGTGTCGAAAGGTGAACTGTGGGGCATATATGCGTCACAGCGGCCATGACGGTTTCTGAGTACCAGCAGGCTGAGAGCATCATTCACGCACCCACCTTCGCTCACAGCGTCAGCCTCGTGGCGGTGTAAGCTGCACAGACCTGACAGACACATTCGCCAATCTGGAAGAGAACCACACCCAAAGAAACGTGCCTTTTATTCATACCCCTACGCTAGCCTTGCGAACGACGAGCCAGCCCACTTCCCTAAACATTTGGGGGGGGGAGGCAGGTACGCGCTACCATTCCGTAATCTTCCCTACTGACTATACTATCATGGTTGCATCCACTTTCCACTTCACTCAATAGACCATCAGTGTATGTTGACAAATACATGTCTATGCTCTGCATACTCAAGTCTGTCCGGCACATCCCCTCAAGACTTTGCATTGTATACTTTTATAATCGAGAAATGCTTGCCACCTTCGAACATACTTTGCTCACACCTCTCACCGCATTCTGCATTGTGTGGCAGAGGTGCCATGCCATGTTTGGTTTTTGTACATGGCTAGCCACGGTTCCCACAGTACGTAGTGTCGTTGTGTCTGCTAGGTGTACATGTTGTTTGTCATGTTGTATGTGATTATATGAAGTAGGGCGTTTATTCATGAGCAGTGGTTTCTCCCATTTACATATCGCTGTTTTAAAGAGCATACAGAAGTTTTTCTCACAGGTGAAAAGTGCGACCACAATGGCAGTCATTCATTACTATCCAAGAATGTCCAACTACACGGCGCTTCTAAGCTTACAGCCCCCAATCTTGCATCATTTCTTAAAAGGACGCCAACTCCCACAATCAGACCAACGTTCACACAGCTTTCTAACGGCAGTTATCTGCTTCTCAATACCATGCACTCCTACGGAATGTGAGCACACTTTTTTAACACGGTCTCCTACAGCCTTCTAACACGCTTTCAAACTGTTCTTCTTTTAATACCAGACTATATTCAGACATTCTTTCGATCATCTCTGGAATAACAGGAACAGTGCCCATAATTCTCACCCTATTTGTGGCCGTCCTACTACTAATACTACTTCTAGAAATGGCTACGCTCTCTATGGTAACAACTATGTCCGACAGAATATGCTTCTACGCCAAGCTACATCAATACTGTAAAAAAAACAGAAAAACTTTTCGGCTGCCTGCCTCCATCTATTATCAGAGCTAGCTACAACATAACATTTATTTACCCTTATGCAATATGCGTACAACCATCGTTTGATTTCAAAACTTCCCCATTCGACTGGCGAATGGATGTATGCCTTGCCAACATCTCAACAATCGCTCCAGATATCCAGCAGGTAATGGAGTATCTTGAAAACCATGAACGTGATTGTTCTGGCAGCGGAGCAATGGCGAATGCAATGCAAAAAGGAATCGCAGCGCAATGAGATTTCTGAGTAGCCACGAAAGATCTCCTGCAATGTGCGACCTTTCACAACATCGCAGATTGCCTGCCCATTCAAATTACCGCTCCAACATTCGAGGAACATTACTGTCCCTTCGAGGATATGAATTGGATTGCTTCGCTTTTGTCACACGATGGCAACAATAGCCTCTTGGAACATTATACATCTCAAGCAGCTGAAGAACTTCTGGTCTGGAATCTCCAAGACTTGTAAGAAACTCACATTATTCTTGAATGGATTTTTTTCCATCTTTTTTGACTTTTTGCTTTAAATTTTTTATAATACACTTCAATCCTACTACTTTGATATAATAACTTTCTAAGTATACTCAGACATTTGAACTCTATCCTCATTATTCCCCCTTATGTCTCCAGTCTAACCAGGAATCAGTGATGTATGGCCTATGCAAATACGCTATTTACTTCCAAAATTAACCAAAACCCCGACACTCATTTAGAAACCACGTCTATTCTTTGTGCACACACCTCTCTGCCTGCCTGTTATTCACAAAGCCCTTTCACACAATTTTACTCAAAGTCAGCATCTGCTCAAAACCTCACGATAAAAATGTAAAAGGAGCTGGTTGGCACAGTGTGGCAATCGTAAACTACCTTTATTTTCATTATACAATGTATTTATTCATGTCTAATAGCTATTCTGTAGGTCACATAGAACTGTAACATATAAGTGCAATTCACTGATGCAGGAGCTTCGATTTGACTACAGCAGAAGCAATTGGAGTTTGTCTAAGCTCGATGCCTTAGCTCTCTACACAAGAATGTTTTTTTGAAACAGCTGAAGACAATAATGTACGGTTTGACTACAAAGGTACCGAATGTGCTTCTCAAAGCAAAATGTTTGTATTCATCCTCAAAGTTCCAATGTGGGTAGAACTAGTACCAATTCTGACGCGCACCACATTGAATCTACTGTACAACAGATTGCTAATTATTCTACTGTTGTTAATTTTTTGTTACAAAAATGCACTGCCAAGGTACATAAAAAGTTGATGACTACATTTTGCAATTTCTTTCTTTTCTTAAACGATGCATGTGGTAATCGTATCCTACCTTTATTTTCTTTATTTTCTTTATTGAATGTAGTCATTCAAGAGTAATAGCTATTGTTTATTTCACATGCAACTGTAACATGTAATATGCAATTCACCAATGCCGGAACTTATGTTTGAATACAGCAGAAGTGGTTCAACTTTGCATCAGCTGGATACCCTAGCTCTTGCACCATTGGGTCCAATTATGGCACTGAAATAAAGACACTTTCTATATAATTTTCAAACTCCATCCCTTTATTACACACAACCACTTTCTTAGACACAACTCATTTTACCATTTTCATTCTCTGGCATTGCAACATTCTGAATTATATTCTTCATGATTATTCCTTTTTTCCTCCTTCCTTAAACACTACATTCCACTTTTCAGACCAATAGGGATGAGTAGTTTGTTTCACACTCCCTGTATAGAATAAACGCACACGAACACTACTTAGACAGGTATGCTACAGCCGCCAGTATCCTACAGCGCTCACAGCACATCACTTCACAGCAATAAACTCATGACTTACACTCACAGTTTCATCCCCGAGTCTTCATACCGATACCACTAAGTACTTTGCTTCCCACTCCCGCTATACTCTAAGCGCATACTAACACCACCTGCACAGATATGCTACAGCGCCCAATATGCTACAGCGCCCAGAGCACATCACTTTACAGCACTCAGCTCACAGTTTAGACGCACGGTTTCATCCCAGACTATACCGGCACCTCACATCAGCACCATCTCACAGTGGACAAAACAGCACTTTCACACCAGTAGGGATAAATAATTCGCTTCACACTCCCTCTATAGCACACCCTACCCACCCTACAAACCTCACAGCGCTCCTACCCTCCTCTTTCCAACTTTTTTCCCCTTACTCGCTTCAACGGAATCACAAAATGGCGGCCAACACTTCCTAGTTGCAACCGCTCGCACCGCTCGCAGCCAATCACCAGCAAGCTCATGCTCATAACACCTCAGCCAATCAGATGGCAGAATTCCCAAATATCGATATCTGTAAATTTCGATATTTCTCAAAAGCCTTGTCTAAAGTTTCCTATGGAAATTAACATTGAAAAAACACGTTTTGGGACCACCCTTTTTTCTCGGCCCTGCCTTCACAAATCACCCCAAAACTTTCAACATAGGAGCTGATCTCAACAAAGAATTAGTTTTGAAAATTTCACGAAGATTCATCAATCGGCGCCAAAGTTATTGCGAATAGAATGTTGCCATTTTCCTATAGTAACTAGGTCCTAACTATAACTACCTACTGGCGAAATCTAAGTCCAAATTTTGTCCACAGCTACCCCCAGGAAATAAAATTGACCTATTTCATGAGATCGTGGTAGATGAAATCAATCAAATCACCATGGGTAAACATAGGAGAAATAATAAACCCTCATGGAATCTCACACGGGGGGAACAGCAAGCAATGAAGGAACTGAGAGACAATCATAACATCATTATAAAAGCCGCCGATAAAGGCGGCAATATTGTCCTACAAAATCGAGAGCAATACATTGCTGAAGCCTACAGACAACTGAGGAACCAAGATCATTACAAAATATTGGATAAAAATCCTATGACGCGACTTTTGCAGCTGGCATGCAGGTTCAGGGTTGTTATAGTTAGTTGGACATTTGACACATATAAAACCAGAGAAATTCACCTGTTATAGTTAGTTCAGCTAACTATAACTCGTGCGCCTGCAATGCACTGCTGATGACGTCACATATTGCATAGTGAATGTGTGTTTCTGTAAAGTTTAAATATTTTTCATATATATCTATGCCAAGGTCTATTCAAGAATAAGTCGATGTAAAAGTGCCTGAATACATTATTTAGTAGATGCATGACTGACTCTATAAGTCACTGATTGAATGTATGTTACTGAATGCATGGATTAGTGACTAGACTGTGTGAATGTCTCTCTTAGTCTCTCACTTGGTGTGTAAGCAGGTGCATGGCTTGGTGAGTAGCTACATCAGTGTGTACATGTGTTTTTCATTGATTGTATGAGTATCTGTATGGGGTCTGAATTGTCTATGTGGGTGTGTGGGTGGTGTCTGACTCTGTGCTTACATGTCTGAATGGCCGATTCACTGGTTCTATAGATTCAAAAGTGCATCTCAGAAGGGATTTATAGATAGCTGACTGTGTGAACAGGTGTGTTGATTAGTGAATTGATGTCTCAGTTGTATATATGTGAGTAACTATATATGTTTTTACACACTATGTGTGAGTGTTGGGGTGTATAATGACTACATGAAAGACAGTGATTGCAAGAGTGTCTACATACACGAATGTGTACATGTATTAGTGATTGTGTAAGAGAGTAAGTATGTGATAGTATCTATATAAATAAGGAAAGTGATGTGTGTATAAATAAGGCAGGTGTTGTGTATATATCTGCATAGGTGAGTATATGGGTGTATAATTGATTTTTGGCATGACTGAATAGATGTGTGAGTAACTCTATGGATCAGTAGCAAGGTGTAAATGTATATATACGTGTATGAGTGGATATTATACTGATGTAATGATGAGTGACACCATGTATGAGTAACTGTATCAGTGTATATCTGGCTCACAATACATAGATAGGAATCAGTAGATGGACATCTAGTATCTGGTATTGGTGTGTCTATGCTTTTTAAAACGGTAGTCTGTATTTTAGAGTACGTCTATCAAAGGTTATATTACAGTGTGAAGAGGTGTGTCAGACTATCACGTGGATGATGTCATCAGTGATGTCATGAGTGATGTCATTTGAGATGTCATCAGTGATGTCATGAGTGATGCCACTGACCATGTCATGAGTGATGTAATATGTGACGTCATCAGCAGTGCATTGCAGGCGCGCGAGTTATAGTTAGCTGAACTAACTATAACAGGCAAATTTCTCTGGTTTTATATGAGTCAAATGTCCAACTAACTATAACGTCCCTGAAACCTATGTTGTTTTCTGTGAATTTCTAAGGTTTTTTAAATGTTAATTTCATATTTTAATATTTATAAAACCTATATTTTTTCAAATTGTTTTTTAATATTTTGCAACTCTATCATCCTTTTTTGAAACTTTGTAAATTATGTAATCTTTTATATCTTCCCCACAAAATATGTATATCTTTTTATTTTGTTTTGAGAAAACTACAGTCCCGTACCGGTAGTCTACCAAGCACGATCAACAAGC
Source organism: Triturus cristatus (assembly GCF_964204655.1). Classification (NCBI taxonomy): domain Eukaryota; kingdom Metazoa; phylum Chordata; class Amphibia; order Caudata; family Salamandridae; genus Triturus; species Triturus cristatus. The sequence continues at coordinate 531,764,965 of NC_140586.1, forward strand.
GAATCCTATCCACCACATGTAAATGATGAGCATTTCGTATCTGACGGGTTTGTGGCACTGCGTGCCGTGTAACAACATGAGGTCGCACCAGCTGCAACTGTGGTATGCGAAGGGGAGGCACTACCAAGCTGAGCGTTACGTCATGTACGTATAGGGTCGTGCCCGTTGCGTTTTGCGTATGCGACGAGTGCACGCTGCCACGCACTGTGATACGTCATAGATGTACCATGTCGCACCGCATACGCCATTCCCTCATTTTTTATCTGAAAACTATATCTAAAAAACTTTAAAGTGTATATGAGAGCAAGCGATAATTAAAAATATTTTAGACAGTTATATATTTCTAACTCTATTAAACGTATATTATAATAAATATGTTTTCTCAAAATCACATCGGGTGCGATCTCATTGCACACTGGCTGCGCGATTGCCATGTAACCATAAAAAAAAGCATTTCATTAGTTCATAACATTTCCCATTGTAACAGTTCGAAAACGTCACCCATTTTAGTCAATATCTGTACTGCATTTCATGAGACACACCTCTTCTGCTTAGAGAGCTTTGTTCAAAACTTTTAGCAATATACACATATCTTACAATACACACAAGATGCAACCATCATTTTCATCAATATTCATGCTCTGTAAAGTAGCCTTCCACCTATGATACCCATACACCTAAAAGTTACATTACCGAAATGTTCTCCAATACCACAGGTAACATGGTTCAATACGCTGTCCACAACACAACGCAATATAGTATGGCCCAGAGACAGTATCATGCATAGATAATGAACACACGGACACAGATAGATAGTGGAAGTGGATACGGGCACGTACGCTCGACTCCTTTTTATTACCATGGTGACATATCCAGTGATGTCTGTGCTGGATGTGTGTGCGGTAAGTCTAAACCAGCCTTCAGACAATTGTTGCTGCTAGCATCAACTACAACAGTAATCACTGGATCACACACAGAGATTCAGTATTAAAAGAATCAATAATTTATGCTGCAGTAAGGTAGGGACAGTAGATGTGAAATAATACAGAAATAATTCCATCGTAAAAGAACAACAACTTGTGGTATACTGACAAACAATCAATAGATCTGAAATAATACACAAAAAGATTATATCATAAACGCTCCATCAGTTCTAGTGCACTCACATGACCACATCAAAAGCATTCAGCATGTGCACAGCCACCTATAATGCGTGCTGTAGACAGGTCGTACTAGGAGCAATATCTGTTGCCATCAACTACAACAGTAATCATTGGATCACACACAGAGATTCAATATTAAAAGAATCAATAATTTTTGCTGCAGTAAGGTAGGGACCGTAGATGTGAAATAATACAGAAATAATTATATCGTAAAAGAACAACAACTTGTGGTATACTATTACTGACACACAATCAATAGATCTGAAATAATACACAAAAAGATTATATCATAAACGCTCCATCAGTTCTAGTGCACTCACATAACCACATCAAAAGCATTCAGCATGTGCACAGCCACCGATAATACGTGCTGTAGACAGGTCGTACTAGGAGCAATATCGGTTGCCATCAACACTGCATCATTTGCAATACCGACTCAATCTGAATTATGAACACTGCTGTCTGCAGTGTAGGCCATAGAGAGCGGTCACAAAGGACCCACAGATACATAAAGTGACTTCACCTACCCAGTTTGTTGTCAGCGAAGCAACAAAAAAGAGTCTGCAAAGCCTGCAATAATACATATGCATGGTGCAGACAGTACACACTGGAGCAATGTCTTTTCCTACAGGACTACCTCAACTACAATAGCGACTCAATCTCAATTGTGAACACTGCTGTCTGCAGTGGAGGCCAGAGTGAGCGGTCACAAGGGCCCACAGCCACATGGCATTCACTTGAGCTCTACAGTTTGCAATACACAATCTAAAAAATCTTGTGCAGAGCCTGCAATGATGCATATGAGTGGTGCAGACAGAGCGCACTGGAGCAATATCTTTTCCTACAGGACTGCATCATCTACAATACCTACTCAATGTCAAATGTGGACACAGAAGTCTGCAGTATAGTCCAGAGTGAGCGTTCAGCAAGGGCCCACAGCCACGTGGCATTGACTTGACCTCTACAGTTTGCAATACACAAAGCAAAAAAAACGTGTACAGAGCCTACAATGATGCGTATGAGTGCTGCAGACAGAGCACACTGGAGATATGCTTTTTCCTACAGAACTACCTAATCTACAATAGTGACTCTATCTGAATTCCAAACACTGCTGTCTGCAGTGTAGGCCAGAGAGAGCAGTCAGCAAGAGCCCACAGCCACCTAGCATTCACTTGAGCTCTACAGTTTGCAATACACGAAGAAAAATAAGTGTGCAGATCCTGCAATGATGCATATCAGTGGTGCAGACAGAGCGCCCTGGAGCAATGTCTTTTCCTACAGGACTGCATCATCTATAATACCGACTCAATGTCATATGTGGGCACTGAAGTCTGCAGTATAGGCCAGAGAGAGCGTTCAGCAAGGGCCCACAGTCAAGTAGCATTGACTTGAGCTCTAAACGTTTGCAAAACATGAAGCAAAGAAAACATGTGCAGAGCCTGCAATGATGCGTATGAGTGGTGCAGACAGAGCACACTACAGTAATCTCTTCACTTACAGGACTGCATCATCTACAATAGCAACTCGATCTGAATTGTGAACATTACTTTCTGCATTGTTAATTAAAAGCAGTACTCACACACACAACCATCAATACTTTTTCTCACTCCCTCTTTACAAAATAAAACAACATAAATTACAGAGAACTCTCCAATAAATAAACTCAAAACAATTCGAATTGGGATTTCATCTCTCCACAGTCTACACTATTCACTGTTCCTTTGGACTTCCAAGATAAATTTGGTCATTTCATTAAACCTATAACTGATATAAAAACATTTCTTGAAGCAAGTATACTAAAACAATATTGTGTATGTTTCAATAGACATTCTAATTACTTAACTACTGGATTCTGTAATTAAACATTCACCATGCAATCTAAATTGTGAACCCTGTGAACTGCAGTCTACTCCAAATCCAGTGGTCATTCACAACTCACAGCCACATACCGTTGGATTCGGAAGCACGGAGTTGGTTGCACCTGATCAGAGGGTGTACACAAAAATCATCACAGACTTTAACTTATGACATCCTCAATCGTAGAATCAAGACCCCATTTCACTGTTTGCACCTGCTGTACCACAGTATACTCCACCGACTACTGTCAACCAAGCCCAATAATCATGTGCAGCAGTTAGCTATATAATCACAGACTGTGATGCACCTCAACACACGAACTTCAGAAAAAAGCAAGCAGCAGGTAATATCGGACATCATCCATTGTGGGATCAAGACACCGTTCCACAGTTGGGACTTAAAGTTGGATGAACCTGATCGAAGAGAGTACCTTCATCTCCACTCTCAAATGCAGTTCTAATATCGTCCATTGTGGAGTCAACACACCGTTCTACTTTTGGAACCTAGGGTTGGTTGCAGCTGGTAGAAGGGAATACCTCCATCTCCACTCTCAGATACAGTTCTAACATCATCCATTGTGGGATCAACACACCATTCCACTGTTGGGACCTAGAGTTGCTTGCACCTCATTGGAGGAAGTACACAGAAATCATCACATGTAACTTCTAACATCCTCAATCATATAATTAACATCCCATTTCACTGTTTGGACCTGCTCTACCGCTGTGTACTCCAGCAACTGCAATAAACCATGCCTAATAATAATGTGCTGCAGTTAACTACAGAAGCACAGAGTTCAATCCACCTCAACGGAAGGAGTTCTGTAAAAATTAAGCAGAATGTAATATTGGACATCTTCCATTGTGGAATCAAGACAACGTTCCACTGTTGCAACCTAGAGTTGGTTCCACCTGGTCAAAGGGAGTACTTTCATCTCCACTCTCAGATGTCTTTCTAACATAATCCATTATGGCATCAAGACACCCCAGAGTTGGTTGCAGCTGGTCAAAGGGAGAACCTCCATCTCCACTCGCAGATGCAGTTCTAACATTGTCCATTGTGGGATCAAGACACCGTTCCACTGTTCGGACCTAGAGTTGGTTGCACCTGATCGGAGGGGGTACCTTCATCTCCACTCTCAGATGCAGTTCTAACATCGTCCATTGTGATATCAAGACACCGTTCCACTGTTCGGAGCTGCTGTACCGCGGTGTACTCCACCGATTGCAGTCACCAACCCCTATAATCATGTGCAGCAGTTAGCTACGGAAGCACAGAGTCTGATGCGCCTCAATGGAGGTAGTTCCCTGAAACCTCAGTAGCAGGTAATATCGGACATCGTCCATTCTGGAATCAAGACACCGTTCCACTGTTGGGACCCAGAGTTGATTGCACCTGATGGGGGGGGGTTCACCAAAATCATCACAGACTTTAACTTCTGACATCCTCAATCATAGAATCAAGACCCGTTTCGTTGTTCGGACCTGCTGTACCGCAGTGTACTCCACCGACTGCAGTGAACAAAGCCCAATAATCCTGTACAGCAGTTAGCTACAGAGTGTGATGCACAGAGTGTGATGCACCTCAACGGAGGAAGTTCTCTGAAAACTCAGCAGCAGGTAATATCGGACATCGTACATTATGGGATCAAGACACCGTTCCACTGTTGGGACCCAGAGTTGGTTGCAGCTGGTCGAAGGGAGTACCTTCATCTCCACTCTCAGATACAGTTCTAACATCGTCCACTATGGTATCAAAACACCGTTCCACTGTCGGTACCTGTCGGACTACTGTGTTACTATTATACAGAGCACTCCATGCTCCTGGGCATCAGGCTGGGCTCTGTGTGCCTGTGTCGCGGTAGCCAGCGTTAATCTCAGGAGCCTTCTGAGCTCGCAGACCTCGGCCCCGGACCTTCCGCTGGTACGTGGTCGTCCCTCTTTCACATACAGCGGTGTCGAAAGGTGAACTGTGGGGCATATATGCGTCACAGCGGCCATGACGGTTTCTGAGTACCAGCAGGCTGAGAGCATCATTCACGCACCCACCTTCGCTCACAGCGTCAGCCTCGTGGCGGTGTAAGCTGCACAGACCTGACAGACACATTCGCCAATCTGGAAGAGAACCACACCCAAAGAAACGTGCCTTTTATTCATACCCCTACGCTAGCCTTGCGAACGACGAGCCAGCCCACTTCCCTAAACATTTGGGGGGGGGAGGCAGGTACGCGCTACCATTCCGTAATCTTCCCTACTGACTATACTATCATGGTTGCATCCACTTTCCACTTCACTCAATAGACCATCAGTGTATGTTGACAAATACATGTCTATGCTCTGCATACTCAAGTCTGTCCGGCACATCCCCTCAAGACTTTGCATTGTATACTTTTATAATCGAGAAATGCTTGCCACCTTCGAACATACTTTGCTCACACCTCTCACCGCATTCTGCATTGTGTGGCAGAGGTGCCATGCCATGTTTGGTTTTTGTACATGGCTAGCCACGGTTCCCACAGTACGTAGTGTCGTTGTGTCTGCTAGGTGTACATGTTGTTTGTCATGTTGTATGTGATTATATGAAGTAGGGCGTTTATTCATGAGCAGTGGTTTCTCCCATTTACATATCGCTGTTTTAAAGAGCATACAGAAGTTTTTCTCACAGGTGAAAAGTGCGACCACAATGGCAGTCATTCATTACTATCCAAGAATGTCCAACTACACGGCGCTTCTAAGCTTACAGCCCCCAATCTTGCATCATTTCTTAAAAGGACGCCAACTCCCACAATCAGACCAACGTTCACACAGCTTTCTAACGGCAGTTATCTGCTTCTCAATAACATGCACTCCTACGGAATGTGAGCACACTTTTTTAACACGGTCTCCTACAGCCTTCTAACACGCTTTCAAACTGTTCTTCTTTTAATACCAGACTATATTCAGACATTCTTTCGATCATCTCTGGAATAACAGGAACAGTGCCCATAATTCTCACCCTATTTGTGGCCGTCCTACTACTAATACTACTTCTAGAAATGGCTACGCTCTCTATGGTAACAACTATGTCCGACAGAATATGCTTCTACGCCAAGCTACATCAATACTGTAAAAAAAACAGAAAAACTTTTCGGCTGCCTGCCTCCATCTATTATCAGAGCTAGCTACAACATAACATTTATTTACCCTTATGCAATATGCGTACAACCATCGTTTGATTGCAAAACTTCCCCATTCGACTGGCGAATGGATGTATGCCTTGCCAACATCTCAACAATCGCTCCAGATATCCAGCAGGTAATGGAGTATCTTGAAAACCATGAACGTGATTGTTCTGGCAGCGGAGCAATGGCGAATGCAATGCAAAAAGGAATCGCAGCGCAATGAGATTTCTGAGTAGCCACGAAAGATCTCCTGCAATGTGCGACCTTTCACAACATCGCAGATTGCCTGCCCATTCAAATTACCGCTCCAACATTCGAGGAACATTACTGTCCCTTCGAGGATATGAATTGGATTGCTTCGCTTTTGTCACACGATGGCAACAATAGCCTCTTGGAACATTATACATCTCAAGCAGCTGAAGAACTTCTGGTCTGGAATCTCCAAGACTTGTAAGAAACTCACATTATTCTTGAATGGATTTTTTTCCATCTTTTTTGACTTTTTGCTTTAAATTTTTTATAATACACTTCAATCCTACTACTTTGATATAATAACTTTCTAAGTATACTCAGACATTTGAACTCTATCCTCATTATTCCCCCTTATGTCTCCAGTCTAACCAGGAATCAGTGATGTATGGCCTATGCAAATACGCTATTTACTTCCAAAATTAACCAAAACCCCGACACTCATTTAGAAACCACGTCTATTCTTTGTGCACACACCTCTCTGCCTGCCTGTTATTCACAAAGCCCTTTCACACAATTTTACTCAAAGTCAGCATCTGCTCAAAACCTCACGATAAAAATGTAAAAGGAGCTGGTTGGCACAGTGTGGCAATCGTAAACTACCTTTATTTTCATTATACAATGTATTTATTCATGTCTAATAGCTATTCTGTAGGTCACATAGAACTGTAACATATAATGTGCAATTCACTGATGCAGGAGCTTCGATTTGACTACAGCAGAAGCAATTGGAGTTTGTCTAAGCTCGATGCCTTAGCTCTCTACACAAGAATGTTTTTTTGAAACAGCTGAAGACAATAATGTACGGTTTGACTACAAAGGTACCGAATGTGCTTCTCAAAGCAAAATGTTTGTATTCATCCTCAAAGTTCCAATGTGGGTAGAACTAGTACCAATTCTGACGCGCACCACATTGAATCTACTGTACAACAGATTGCTAATTATTCTACTGTTGTTAATTTTTTGTTACAAAAATGCACTGCCAAGGTACATAAAAAGTTGATGACTACATTTTGCAATTTCTTTCTTTTCTTAAACGATGCATGTGGTAATCGTATCCTACCTTTATTTTCTTTATTTTCTTTATTGAATGTAGTCATTCAAGAGTAATAGCTATTGTTTATTTCACATGCAACTGTAACATGTAATATGCAATTCACCAATGCCGGAACTTATGTTTGAATACAGCAGAAGTGGTTCAACTTTGCATCAGCTGGATACCCTAGCTCTTGCACCATTGGGTCCAATTATGGCACTGAAATAAAGACACTTTCTATATAATTTTCAAACTCCATCCCTTTATTACACACAACCACTTTCTTAGACACAACTCATTTTACCATTTTCATTCTCTGGCATTGCAACATTCTGAATTATATTCTTCATGATTATTCCTTTTTTCCTCCTTCCTTAAACACTACATTCCACTTTTCAGACCAATAGGGATGAGTAGTTTGTTTCACACTCCCTGTATAGAATAAACGCACACGAACACTACTTAGACAGGTATGCTACAGCCGCCAGTATCCTACAGCGCTCACAGCACATCACTTCACAGCAATAAACTCATGACTTACACTCACAGTTTCATCCCCGAGTCTTCATACCGATACCACTAAGTACTTTGCTTCCCACTCCCGCTATACTCTAAGCGCATACTAACACCACCTGCACAGATATGCTACAGCGCCCAATATGCTACAGCGCCCAGAGCACATCACTTTACAGCACTCAGCTCACAGTTTAGACGCACGGTTTCATCCCAGACTATACCGGCACCTCACATCAGCACCATCTCACAGTGGACAAAACAGCACTTTCACACCAGTAGGGATAAATAATTCGCTTCACACTCCCTCTATAGCACACCCTACCCACCCTACAAACCTCACAGCGCTCCTACCCTCCTCTTTCCAACTTTTTTCCCCTTACTCGCTTCAACGGAATCACAAAATGGCGGCCAACACTTCCTAGTTGCAACCGCTCGCACCGCTCGCAGCCAATCACCAGCAAGCTCATGCTCATAACACCTCAGCCAATCAGATGGCAGAATTCCCAAATATCGATATCTGTAAATTTCGATATTTCTCAAAAGCCTTGTCTAAAGTTTCCTATGGAAATTAACATTGAAAAAACACGTTTTGGGACCACCCTTTTTTCTCGGCCCTGCCTTCACAAATCACCCCAAAACTTTCAACATAGGAGCTGATCTCAACAAAGAATTAGTTTTGAAAATTTCACGAAGATTCATCAATCGGCGCCAAAGTTATTGCGAATAGAATGTTGCCATTTTCCTATAGTAACTAGGTCCTAACTATAACTACCTACTGGCGAAATCTAAGTCCAAATTTTGTCCACAGCTACCCCCAGGAAATAAAATTGACCTATTTCATGAGATCGTGGTAGATGAAATCAATCAAATCACCATGGGTAAACATAGGAGAAATAATAAACCCTCATGGAATCTCACACGGGGGGAACAGCAAGCAATGAAGGAACTGAGAGACAATCATAACATCATTATAAAAGCCGCCGATAAAGGCGGCAATATTGTCCTACAAAATCGAGAGCAATACATTGCTGAAGCCTACAGACAACTGAGGAACCAAGATCATTACAAAATATTGGATAAAAATCCTATGACACAATGGACTACAGAATACCATCAGCAATTACTAATTTGGAAAGAGAGAGGACTAATCAACTTCGAGGAATTTATGTACCTCAAGGTCGATAATCCTATTACACCCACAATTTACTTTCTTCCAAGAGTGCATAAGTCAACTGTAGATCCTCCGGGCAGACCAATTGTCAGCTCTAGGGGCTCACTCTTGGAAAGAACGTCTCATTATATCGACGTGTTCCTAATTGAATATGTGACAAAATTGCCCTCATACCTAAAAGATACTACGGCTTTTCTAAACATATTGGAAACCATCCATTGGAACAAACACCAGACTCTGATTACAGTGGATGTGACTTCACTGTATACATCTATCTGTCACCAAGATGGTCTGGCAGCAGTGAACACATTTCTGGATACAAGATCACTGAGTTATTTGGAACATTCACAAATGATCCTAGATATGTTGAATCATTGTCTAACACATAATGTTTTTCTTTTTAATGGGGAAATATTCCTTCAGAGACAAGGCACAGCGATGGGGACTTCTTTTGCCCCGACGTCTGCCAATCTATTTATGGCAGTAGGGGAAGATGGCATCCTGAGAAGCAGATACAGGCCTAATATTAAAACGTGGATGAGGTACATAGACGATTTGTTTATAGTGTGGGAAGGAGACGAATCGACACTGGAAGACTTCATCCAAAGCCTGAATGAGAACAATTATAATCTGTCCTTCACATCCAACTGGAGCAAAAATCAAGTAACCTACCTGGATGTAGAAGTTTTCATTCATAATCAAAGATCTGCACCAGAATCCATCGGAAACCCACATCGACAAACAGCATCCTCCATGCCAACAGTGGACACCCACAACATCTGAAATGGAGCATCCCGTATGGCGAGATGCTCCGCATCAAGAGGAATTGCTCAGAGACCTGCGACATAGAGAGTAATCTGGAGGACGCAAGTGCTAGATTCCTGGCAAGAGAATACCCCCTGAAGGTCATAAATGACTCAAAGATCAAAACCATGGAAAAACCAAGAGCAGAACTACTGAGAGAACGAGATGATACTGACAATGACGAAACAATTCGGATCATTATGGATTTTAACGTTGAAAATAAGTGCCTAAGGAAAATCATCAGAAAGAATTGGAATATCTTATTGCTGGATGACTCACTAAAGAAAAATTTACCACCTACTCCTAAAATTACCTATAGGAAGACCTCATCATTAGGGGACATTTTAACATAAAGCCATCTAAAAACACCAAAGAAGGATAGAGTAACATGGTTAACCACACCTGGTTTTTGGAAATGCTCCAAATGCAAAGCATGTGAACATGGAAATAACACTCTGTCATACACATTGGCCAATGGCAAAAAGGAATGGATTACTGCTCACATCACGTGTGAAACCAAATACGTGGTATATGTTCTAGAGTGCCCGTGTAAACAACTTTATGTTGGAAGTACCATCAATAAATTAAAACTGCGCATTCTACAGCATTTGCGAGCAATAAAAAACCGAGACCTGGCGTACCCTATGGCTAAGCATTTCTCCGAAAAACATCAAGGGAACTCACTAGGGTTACGTTATTTCGGAGCCAAAATGATGCAACCTAGCGAGAGAGGTGGGGACATAACTCTGGAATTAAGAAGGGCTGAGTCCAGATTCATTTTAGCGCTAGGAACAGAAAAGCCCTTTGGCCTGTAGCTTTTAGTGGAGAAATTCAGGAGAGCAAAAGGATGAGTTTTTACAAAATCATGACTATTAAAGTGAGACTGGAAACAACTGGAATACCTAGAAATGAACTATGGGCCACCTGAAAAAATAAAAGAGTTTTTAAACAAGACCATAACATTGATGGTAGATTGGAAAATGCAAATTTGCACAATGCATCAGAACTATATATGAACTCATGCTACTTGTAGGATCAAATGATATATCTTATAGAACTGAAACTGCTTGTTTGCACGATATTTTTGTATTAGATGATGGCTATGGCACCTTGTATTTATGAGTCTAAAAAATTGCAATTTTGCACAATACACTTGCATATTTGTACTTTACTGAAATGCACTGTATAACATCTATGGCAGGTTGGATCTCATGAGCCTAAATAATTGCATAATTTGCACGATACACTTGCACTTTACTAAAATGCACTGCATTACAATTACGGCAGCTTGGATCTCATAAGCCTAAAATATTTGCAAATTTGCACGACACACTTGCACTTTATTAAACACCTTAGCAGGTTATTGACACCATTGATACAATTTGCACATTGCACAAATCACTTTTCTATCATCCCCTCAAAAACTTTAAGAACCTCCTTTTAAACTCGGGAGATGATTAACTTGAGACCATGGCTTTTGGTAATAATTTTTAATAATTTTTAATAACTTTTAATAATTTTTGGAAGATCCTGAGAATTATTGATAATTCCCTTGGGTTTTGAGGTCTCCTCCTAAAATCAGTCAAAACTGAAAATCCAGTTTTTTTTCCTGCATATCCCTTAGGTTGCTTTTAGGATTTTTTAGGACCTTTTTAGGATCTCTCTCCTTTTTTCTTTGGAATGTGAATATATGCATGATCCTGACAATCATAGCATACATGGTATTCTAAGGCCCTCATAAATAAGTCTTTCATAATTGGTGAGTACTTCACTCAATAAATCCGCCAACGCTGTCTGGTCACCTGTTTAAGGACCCAAAATAGGAAGTGTTTCCTATGTATACAACGAAACACATAAATAAATAAATAAGAAAGTAAATAAAAAAATAACGAATAATATATAAAAAAATAAAATGAATAAATAAATAAACAGACATACATAAAATAATAATAAAAAATTAAGAATGGAAATGTAAAATGGCGCCTAATGTATGTCATCGCTGAGTGTGGGTTAACATTCTAGTTTACAGATAAACACAAGGTTCATTATTTGTTTTTTGCACTCTGTCACTTTAAAAAGACTGTCTAGATGTTGGGACTCTATGGTCCAGTTGAAGGCATTCGCCGAAACGCGTCGACCGTCCCTGTTGTTGTGCACCTGGTGAAGATGAAATAAAACGTTATTGACTGACCTTGCTGTGCTGTTGGACTTCCTTGTTGCCGTGGATATCTTGGGGGGGATTGCTACCGAGTTTCTTTTCTAAATATATATATATATATACAGAAACTCGCAATTGTCGTGCGCTCTCAGAATATACAAGCTCTGCACCAGTCAAGTAATCCGCAAAGGTGTTTATTAACCCGACGCGTTTCGACAATATTGATAAAAAACATGAGAATACAACGTTGCGGTTAAACGCTACAGTACGCTGTGAGTACACGTGCGCACGGTCAGGCGACTACAGCCTGGTTCCATGAAACAAGATTCGAAATTCAATTCAAAATGTGTCAAACTTTATCAATGTCATTGAAAGAGAAACACCTGAGATCCCAAAAGACATTGTCATTCTGCTGACCTATCTAGTTCTAATATGTGAGAGGATCGCAGTCTGTGCCCAATGTGCGCTAGCTGATGCGAGCATTCGCATCCTAATGATTGGCAAGTGCCTTATCATTCACTTCACTCCGTGTTATGTTTTTGCCAGGATGTTTGCACGAAATTGGTTTAACCAAGAGTACTATTATCAATATGAGCAAAACCGTAACAAAATGTCTGCCATTGTCAACATGTTGCTTTGATGTGGGTGAATGTCCTTTGTCAATGGCCATGCCACTTTTTGTGCTTTATTATTTACCTGTGTACAAGTGCACATTACACGTGAACAAGGCTTCTGAGGAAGTTGAAACGCCTTTGCGGATTACTTGACTGGTGCGGAGTTTGTATATTCTGAGAGCTCACGACAATTGCGAGTTTCTGGTTTAATGAGCCGGTTTGTTCCGCCAGCGTGTGCGCCACTTCTCTTGGGTCCTTGACGGTTTTGAGGAGCAAATGTGTTTGGAGGATGGGAGGATTTACTCGAGGAAAAATTGTTGATTTCATGGGGGAGTTAAAAAAAAAAAAACAATCGAGTTGGTTCCAATCATTAGAAAACAAAGTAGGAGGTGCCAACAAACTTCAAAAATTTTTGATTCTGGATGGCCTTAAAAAAAAAATGAAGAAGGAAACATCATATTGGTATTGGCAGATGATGGAAGAAGTGGAGGGGGAGTTTACTCAGCCACAAGAGTTATGGGGGATTGACTTGCCAGGAGCATCACTGGAAAAATTATGGCAAGTATCCTTTTCTATACTTCACAAAGTGATCAAGCCCGCCTATTTAAAGAGAAACCACATTTTTTCTGTCTATAGAGTGTACTGGACTCCACATGAGCTGTAGAAAGTTGGGTACAGAGAAGAGGTGGCGGGTACCAAATGCAACTTGATGCTGGCAGTTGACCTGCATATGTTCTTGAGATGTCCAAAGATTCAGGTATTTTGGGGAGAGGTGTGCAGTGCTTTCGCCGATATTTTGAAGATACAGATTCAGGTAAGCCCTTTCCCTGTGTTCTTTGGGGTGGACAACAAGTTTGATGGGGACAAGCAAAAACTAATTTTCTATGCTATATTGCTGGCGCAAAGAGGTTTGTGTAAAAAATGGACTAGCCCATATTCTCCTACATATATAGACTGAAAATCATCATTGAAATATATTTTAAGTCTGGATGCAATTTCCCTAGATATGAGAAGGTATGCTTCTTGGTGTTCATTAGCGGAATGGTTGGAGAAGTAGGAAGGGTCTGTCTAATGAATATGCCTAAAATTTGACCTTGGTATAATGCACATGCCACTCCCAGAACTTTCGTTTCTCTCATGGTGGATCTTATCCAAGTAATGGCTTATGGTTGGGAGAGTCGAAGGTTAGGGAGAATGGCTTTTAAAGTACAATTGGCAGGTCTCTGATAAGTAAGGCAGTATCAGAACCTTTGTCTCCAGGCACAGAAAAAGAGCGGTCTCAGATGGAGGTGCTGTGGAAGGAAATCTGAGGCTAATGAGGACAAAAAACAACCCAAAAAAACGCGTTTGGATATATATATATATATATGTGTATATATTATCTACTGGCGGTCGCCAGTAGATAGTTATAGTTACAACCTAGTTTCCATAGGAAATCTCAAAATTCTATTTTGAATAACTTTGGCGCCGGTTGACGAATCCTCGCGAAATTTTCAAAACTAATGGGGCGCTCCGTTCAGCTCCTACCCTGAAAGTCTCGGGGTGATTCGTCAAGCGGGGGCCGAGAAAACAGGGGGGTCCCAAAACGCGTTTTCCCCATGCATTTTTCCATAGGACCTTTAGACACAGCTACAGCCAGAACGGCTGAACAGAATTACTTGAAATTTGGCAAAGAGGTAGTCCTCAGGTCAGGCATGTGCCTTTTGGATATATGGTGTAAATCCGTTCAGTAGTTCCTGAGATAATCAAAAGTAAAATCATATACATATCTGGGCGGAGCCTAACCACACATCTCATTGTGAGATCTGATTGGCTGTCAGCACTTCATCCAAGAAGTGTTGGCAGCCATCTTGGGACCAATATACATGATAGCACCTCATTAAAAAGCATTGCAGTTAATAGAAGGTTTTAAGACTTTAGTTACATTATAAATCATTTGTTGATGGTACCATACTCATTTTAGGAATTGTAGTATGTTCTAAGGTGATTTTACCATGTGAAAAAGCCTTCTGCTGGGATATCATGAATCATGTTTGAGAGAAAACTATTTTCACATGCTTTTCCCACAGAGGTTTGGAAGGTGATCTATAAGCTAAACTGAGAGCATATTTTCTGTAAATTCACATTATCTTTCTCAGTCATGTGAGAATGAAGTCTGACATTCTCAGTAAAACATGTACATCCAACAAGGGCAGAGACTGTCAGTTGATTCCTTTGTGTTCTACTGCAGCTTCCCAGAGTGTTCCAAAGAACAACTAGAGCGCTAACAGTCTTACTTATGACAAAGGTATGGCACACCTGAAGCCATCTTGATTGGAATAAAGTGGTAACATTTAAAACATTTAATTTAAAAAGGAACAAAATGAGAGGGTTCATTTTGCCATAGAATGTATGATTAGTGCTGCAGAAAGAAAAATTAGGGCACATTTTGAGTGACTTCTCAACTCCTCTTCTATTTCATTAAAGAATTCTGACATGCAGACTGAAACATGCACTTTCAATACCAGCAGCAGAATTCCCTGGTGAGCAGTAGCTTTACTACAGTGATCTAATGAGCAACTAGAGTGCTAACATTCTGAATTTATGGCAAATGTGTGACACATCTGAATGCCTTCTTCATTGAATCAAAGTAAAAAAACTGACAGTATGCCTACTGAGGAGACTGCAGTAAATGAGGAAATTAGGAAACTTCATAACAAGTCTCCCAAGATGGCCACCAGAGACAAAAGAGCCCAAATGTAGCACAAATATCACCGAGATGTAGCCCAAGTATAGCCCAATGACAGAAATCCCAGAGTGTTTTAAAGAACAACTAGAGCGCTAACAGTCTTACTTATGACAAAGGTATGGCACACCTGCAGCCATCTTGATTGGAATAAAGTGGTAACATTTAAAACATTTAATTTGCAAAGGAACAAAATGAGGGGGTTCATTTTGCCATAGATATTATGACTAGTGCTGCAGAAAGAAAACTTAGGGCACATTTTGACTTCTCAAATCCTCTTCTATTTCATTAAAAAGTTCTGACATGCAGACTGAAACATGCACTTTGAATACAAGCAGCAGCCTTCCCTGGTGAGCAGTAGCTTTACTACAGTGATCTAATGAGGAACTAGAGTGCTACCATTCAGAATTTATGGCAAATGTGTCCCATCTGAATGCCTTCCTGATGGAACCAAAGTAAACAAGCATTGAAAATGCAATAGGTCTCGCCCTCGTTTAAGTTAAAGCAATTCTGTTTGTAATTAGGTGGCTTTTTAGCTTTGCTTTTATTAGTGTTTTTCAAAATTTCATGTAAATAACATGCATATCTGTATATGTATGCATGCATTTATATTTGTATTTATATAGATATGCAGATTATATATATGTTTATATATGTATGTATATATATATATATACACATACATATATATAAATGCATATATGTGCATATGTGTGCGTGTAGAGAGAGGTAGAGAGAGGTAGAGAGGTAGAGATGTAGAGGTAGAGACGTAGAGGTAGAGAGGTAGAGGTAGAGAGGTAGAGGTAGAGAGGTAGAAAGGTAGAGAGTAGTAGAGAGAGAGGTAGAGAAAGGTAGAGAGGTAGAGAGTAGAGGATGAGTAATAGAGAGTAGAGAGTAGAGAGAGAGTAGTAGAGAGAGTAGTAGAGAGTAGTAGAGAGAGTAGCAGAGAGTGAGTAGGAGAGAGTAGTAGTGAGTAGTAGAGAGTGAGTAGTAGAGAGTAGTAGCGAGTGAGAAGTAGAGAGTAGTAGAGAGTAGTAGAGCGTGAGTAGTAGAGGGTGTAGTAGAGAGTAGTAGAGAGTGAGTACTAGAGGGAGTAGTAGAGAGTGAGTAGTAGAGAGTGAGTAGTAGAGAGTAGTAGAGAGTGAGTAGTGGAGACTGAGTAGCAGAGAGAGAGTAGTAGAGAATGAGTAGTAGAGAGTGAGTAGTAGAGGGTGTAGTAGAGAGTAGTAGAGAGTGAGTACTAGAGGGAGTAGTAGAGAGTGAGTAGTAGAGAGTAGTAGAGAGTGAGTAGTAGAGAGTAGTAGAGAGTGAGTAGTAGAGAGTAGTAGAGAGAGAGTGAGTAGTAGAGAGAGAGTAGTAGAGAGAGTAGTAGGGAGTAGTAGGGAGTAGTAGAGAGTGAGTAGTAGAGTGAGTAGTAGAGTGAGTAGTAGAGAGCAATGAGTAGAGAGTGTGTAGTAGAGAGTAGTAGAGAGTAGTAGAGGGTGAGTAGTAGAGAGTGAGTAGTAGAGAGAGTAGTAGAGAGTAGTAGAGTAGTAGAGAGTGAGTAGTAGAGAGTGAGTAGTAGAGAGTAGTAGAAAGTGAGTAGCAGAGAGAGTAGTAGAGAGTAGTAGAGAGTAGTAGAGTGAGTAGTAGAGAGTGAGTAGTAGAGAGAGAGAGTAGTAGAGAGTGAGTGGTAGAGAGTAGTAGAGTGTGTAGTAGAGTAGGTAGTAGAGAGAGCAGTAGAGTGAGAAGTTGAGAGTGAGTAGTAGAGAGTAGTAGAGAGTAGTAGAGAGTAGTAGAGAGTAGTAGAGAGTGAGTAGTAGAGAGTGAGTAGTAGAGAGAGTAGTAGAGAGGGAGTAGTAGAGAGAGAGAGTAGTAGAGAGAGAGTAGTAGAGAGTAGTAGAGAGTGAGTAGTAGAGTAGTAGAGAGTGAGTGGTAGAGAGTGGTAGAGAGTAGTAGAGAGTAGTAGAGAGTGAGTAGTAGAGAGTGAGTAGTAGAGAGTAGTAGAGTAGTAGAGAGTAGTAGAAAGTGAGTAGTAGAGAGTGAGTAGTAGAAAGTAGTAGCGAGTGAGTAGTAGAGAATGAGTAGTTTAATTTAAAAGGAACACAATGAGGAGGTTCATTTTGCCATAGAAATTATGATTAGTGAGGAAAAAAGAAAAATTAGGGCACATTTTGAGTGACTTATCAAATCCTCTTCTATTTCATTAAAAAATTCTGACATGCAGACTGAAACATGCACTTTCAATACCAGCAGCAGACTTCCCTGGTGAGCAGTAGCTTTACTACAGTGATCTAATGAGCAACTAGAGTGCTACCATTCAGAATTTATGGAAAATGTGGGACACATCTGAATGCCTTCTTGATGGAATCAAAGTAAACAAACATTGAAAATGCAATCGGTCTCGCCCTCGTTTAAGTTAAAGCAATTCTGTTTGTAATTAGGTGGCTTTTTAGCTTTGTTTGTATTAGAGTTTTTCAAACTTTCATGTACATACCATGCATATGTATGCATATAGTATATGTTTGCATGAATTTATATTTATATAGATATGCAGATTATATTTATATGTTTATATATTTACTGAAAAAAACATAGGTTTCACACACGTTATAGTTACGAATGAGCATTTAAAAAACCTTGCAAATTCACTTAAAAAACCATAGGTTTCACACATGTTATAGTTAGCTGGACATTTCACTCGTAAAAAACCAATGAAATTCCCCCGTTATAGTTAGTGCAGGCAACTATAACTCACGCGACCGCAATCCTCTGCTGATGACGTCAGATATTACATCACTGTATTTAGACACTTATTTACCCATGTCTTCTTCCATTAATCTTCAGCTATACATATATTACAAATATTTATTTTTCATAAAGACACATATGTCATCAGTGATGTAATATCTGACGTCATCAGCAGAGGATTGCGGTCGCGTGAGTTATAGTTGCCTGCACTAACTATAACGGGGGAATTTCATTGGTTTTTTACGAGTGAAATGTCCAGCTAACTATAACATGTGTGAAACCTATGGTTTTTTAAGTGAATATATATATATATATCTGAACAAAAACCAGCGCGTATCATTTTCACACTGGAATGCAAAACAGCAACCAAAGTATCTTGTTCCAAAATTATTTTATTGGCATTCTCTGAGGGCTATGACGTGTTTCGGCTGGATACCCTGCCTTGATCACATAAAGAGCCAAATTCCCTTAATGCATTTAAGTGTGTTCCCTTCACCCCGTGTTGCAGGAAAACATAGACAAAATACTATACATTTCAAAGACAGTCCATTGCCAGTTCATTCATTTATACAAAGTTTCAATATTTTACATAGTTGTTTCTAAATACATGCTCTGGTGCCCTAATGACACTGTGATTAAGTGTGTATGATTACACATCCATTAAGGGTCATGTATTCTTTCCTTTTTATGGAAAATCTTTTTGTTTAGTTTAACTTTTTTTCTTTTTTCTATTTTTTGCTACAATTAACTTTATTGTCCCAAATACAAGCTCCCAAGCAGAGTGTTTCAGTAATTGGATGCAATGATGTTATTTCATAAAATTCTATGCTTAATCCGAGTGTTATTGGCTTAAATACTCACCAATCCACATATTTCAGCACCCGCCAGATATCAACCCTTTAACGGTTCTGACTAGTGTCCCATTGTTTATCCGAGTGCTGTATAAGCGTAATGAAGCGAGTAGGTTACATCTTGTCTCATCTCTAATCATTCGGGTTATGCGCTGATGAACAATATGGGTTTCTACGGTTGTGTGTTCTCACTGATATTTCTATGGTTTATATGTTTTACAAGGAGACTGGTATACAGGGCAAGTGCCATAGTTCTACATTGTTGCTGATAAGTCGCAAAATCTTATAAGGCCACTACGCAGTTTCAATACACCTCATCTGTCACTTGCACTTCCCATTTGTTTATTTTATATGAGTGCACGATATGCATGGCAACACTGGCAGTTGCCTGATCTAAGGCATACACCTTTGCCCATATATATATGAAACGTAAAACATATTAACAAAACATTATAAACATTACCTAACAGATAAAAACAAAAATGTATATATATATATATATATACAAATATAGGCTTCCTTGAACTTCCCTTCTGGGTCCTGCTCTTTCGCAATGATGAGATTTGTTTATTTAGCCTGTGTCAGCCAGAGACACATCACTGCGACCCCCGCTTCACTAAGGACTGGACCGAAACTGGCGGTGCTTTGGCTGTTCTGTTTACTTCACGGTAGTGAATTGGTTCGTGTCCGCCTCGAGGACTGGGAGCTCCGGAGCAGTGGTGCGGTGATTTCATTGTACTTTGGGCGGCGTGTATCTGCACAGCTGCCCCTGCTGATGAAAATCCTGAGACTTGGGGCTGAAGCGGTGAGGGGGCTCAGGGAAGCGTTTCTTGGACACCACAAGCAGGACATTCTGGCCAACATCCATATCGGAATCCTGCATTCCGCCCTACCACATGGTGCAACATGCCCCCCATCCACCACTTACCTGAAGCGGAGCACTGCATTCTGGTTGTTGGAGTTCTCGACCACCTTGGGAACTACTAGCAGGGGGAGCTTCGTTCTACAGGGCGGAGCTTTCATGATGACCAATAAAAGCGGCAGGAACATTTATCCAATAACGATGGAAGCCACCTGTTAACTTGGGCGCTGAGGAAGGCAGTCATTGCCGAAATGCATTCGCCATGTCATCTGTAAACCAATAAAGGCTTCCTTGAACTTCCCTTCTGGGTCCTGCTCTTTCGCAAGGATGAGATTCGTTTATTTAGCCTGTGTCAGCCAGAGACACATCACTGCGACCCCCGCTTCACTAAGGACTGGACCGAAACTGGCGCTGCTTCAGCTGTTCTGTTTACTTCACGGTAGTGAATTTGTTCGTGTCCGCCTCGAGGACTGGGAGCTCCGGAGCAGTGGTGCGGTGATTTCATTGTACTTTGGGCGGCGTGTATCTGCACAGCTGCCCCTGCTGATGAAAATCCTGAGACTTGGGGCTGAAGCGGTGAGGGGGCTCAGGGAAGCGTTTCTTGGACACCACAAGCAGGACATTCTGGCCAACATCCATATCGGAATCCTGCATTCCGCCCTACCACATGGTGCAACATGCCCCCCATCCACCACTTACCTGAAGCGGAGCACTGCATTCTGGTTGTTGGAGTTCTCGACCACCTTGGGAACTACTAGCAGGGGGAGCTTCGTTCTACAGGGCGGAGCTTTCATGATGACCAATAAAAGCGGCAGGAACATTTATCCGATAACGATGGAAGCCACCTGTTAACTTGGGCGCTGAGGAAGGCAGTCATTGCCGAAATGCATTCGCCATGTCATCTGTAAACCAATAAAGGCTTCCTTGAACTTCCTTTCTGGGTCCTGCTCTTTCGCAAGGATGAGATTCGTTTATTTAGCCTGTGTCAGCCAGAGACACATCACTGCGACCCCCGCTTCACTAAGGACTGGACCGAAACTGGCGCTGCTTCGGCTGTTCTGTTTACTTCACAGTAGTGAATTGGTTCGTGTCCGCCTCGAGGACTGGGAGCTCCGGAGCAGTGGTGCGGTGATTTCATTGTACTTTGGGCGGCGTGTATCTGCACAGCTGCCCCTGCTGATGAAAATCCTGAGACTTGGGGCTGAAGCGGGGAGGGGGCTCAGGGAAGCGTTTCTTGGACACCACAAGCAGGACATTCTGGCCAACATCCATATCGGAATCCTGCATTCCGCCCTACCACATGGTGCAACATGCCCCCCATCCACCACTTACCTGAAGCGGAGCACTGCATTCTGGTTGTTGGAGTTCTCGACCACCTTGGGAACTACTAGCAGGGGGAGCTTCGTTCTACAGGGCGGAGCTTTCATGATGACCAATAAAAGCGGCAGGAACATTTATCCGATAACGATGGAAGCCACCTGTTAACTTGGGCGCTGAGGAAGGCAGTCATTGCCGAAATGCATTCGCCATGTCATCTGTAAACCAATAAAGGCTTCCTTGAACTTCCCTTCTGGGTCCTGCTCTTTCGCAAGGATGAGATTCGTTTATATATACAAATATATATACTTATATATACATTCACTGAAAAAACCATAGGTTTCAGGCATGTTATAGTTAGGAATGAACATTTAAAAAACCTTAGAAATTCACTGAAAAAACCATAGGTTTCAGGGGCCTTATAGTTAGCTGGACTTTTCACTCATACAAAACCATTGAAATTCACCCGTTATAGTTAGTTCAGCTAACTATAACTCGCGCGCCCGCAATGCACTGCTGATTACATCACATATTACATCACTCATGACATGGTCAGTGACATCACTCATGACATCACTGATGACCTCTCAAATGACATCACTGATGACATCATCCAGTGAATGTGTGTTTTTCGGAAAATTACATATGTTTTATATATGTATATCTCAAGGTCGATGGAAGAATAAATGGGTATATTAGTGTCTGAATGGATGATTTGTTCTTGAAAAATTGATTGTATAACTGACTGATTAAGTGTATCTTAGTGAATACACGGCTTAGTGAGTAATGTTTAAATATGTAAATATCTGTATCAATCTCTCACTTTGTGTATAAGTGGATGCATGGGTTGGTGAGTAGCTACAAAAGTGTCTATATAGGTTATTAGTTGGTTTTTTGAGTTTCAGTATGAGTGTCTGAGTGTCTGTATGGTTCGGTGGGGGGGTATTACGTAGTGCATAGGTGCATGAATGAGTGACTCACTGTTTGTATGTGTTGAAGACAGCATGTGTGCAGGACTGTATGGGTGGATGAGTGTGAGCATGGGTGTGTTAGTGAGTGAATGACTGTTTCAATAGTGTGTAACTACATATGTTTTAAACTAGTATATGTGACTATTGGTGTATATAAGTGAGTATATGTGAGAGTGAGAGATTGAAAGAGTTCCTGTATGAATAAGTATGGGTTTCTATAAGTGATTGTTTAAAAGACTAAGTATGTGTAAGTTTCTGTAGAAGTAAGACATGGAACACCCTCCCAGACTCCATCCGTATGGAGGAAGAATACCTGCCTTTTCGACGGCTTCTGAAAACGCACCTTTTTCCTATGGTATAATCTGATCTGCCTGGTCGTCTGGTTTCCTAGCGCTGGGAGGCCTCAGGGTAGCCATGCGCTCTATAAATGCCTCTTCTATTCTAAGTGTGGTGGTGTGTGTATAACTGTATATGCAAGTAAATGGATGTTTGATTCTTTATTAGCATGAGTGACTATGTGTGTGAGTAACTCTATGGATGAGTGGTGTTGTGTAACAGGATGTATAGGTGTATGAGTACATATGATGAGTGAGTACATGTATGAGTGACTGTATAGGACTGTTGGTGAATGAGTGGATGTGTATGTGGATCTTACAATTACTGAATAGGTTGTTGTAACTGGTATTGGTATGTCCATTGTTTTGAAAATTGTAGTTTCTATTTTTGAATGTGTGTATCAAAGGTTATATTAGGGGAGAGGAGGTCTGCCACTCTATCACAAGGATGATGTCATCAGTGATGTCATTTGAGATGTCATCAGTGATGTCATGAGTGATGTCACTGACCATGTCATGAGTGATGTAATATGTGACGTAATCAGCAGTGCATTGCGGGAGCGCGAGTTATAGTTAGCTGAACTAACTATAACGGGGGAATTTCAATGGTTTTGTATGAGTGAAAAGTCCAGCGAACTATAAGGCCCCTGAAACCTATGTTTTTTTCAGTGAATTTCCATGGTTTTTTTAATGTAAATTCCTAACTATAACATGCCAGAGACCTATGGTTTTTTCAGTGAATTTCCAAGGTTTTTTAAATGCTAATTTCTAACTATGCCTACAGAGATAGGACATGTGAAGAGCGAAGAAAAAACGCACAGAAAGTAAAAAAGAAATGCAGAAAGAAGCAACAGAAGTCCTCAAAGACGAAGAAAAGTGCAGGAAGAAGGATAACGTGCAGAAAGAACAAACAGAAGAGCAGAAAGAAGCCTTGTTGCAAAATCATCCTGTACCCTCAACTTTTTCAGATGGATACTGGTGGTAACTGAGTCTGACTAACCAGTCCTAGAGCCAGTGCTATGTTAAAAGACACTCAGAATACAGTGAAAACACCTACATACACTAGGGAACACTATGCGTTGGGGCCCCTCTGTGATTAGCATGACCTCCTCTGTAAGCCCCTAGTATATAATAGGGCAGGGGATTAAAACTACCTCTTAAAACGCGCCACAGGGCGTGTTTGCACACGTTATCTCAAGCCCCGCCCCCTCCCTTCCCCCACTGTTTAAACACGCCCTGTGGCCGTTTTAAGTTGGGAGATTAAGTCCCCATGAATCCTGAGGGTCCCTAGTGTCCATCTAGACCACTAGGTACCTCCAGTAAGCGCCACAGAGCTGCGTTGCAGAGTGATGTAAAAAGGGGCATGGCCTAGACCACCTCTCTGCAACGCAGCGCAGTGGCACTTACTGGAAGCACCTGGTGGGCTAGTTGGCCCCCAGGGTCCCTCAGGATTGAAGGGGAATTATTTCCCCAACTTAAAACGCGCCATAGGGCGTGTTTGCACACGTCACCTCAGGCCCCGTCCCCTCCCTTCACCACTGTGTAAACACGCCCTGTGGCCGTTTTTAGTTGGGAGATTAAGTTCATTTGAATCCTGAGGGTCCCTAGGGTCCAACTAGCCCACTAGGTACCTCCAGTAAGCGCCACAGAGCTGCGTTGCAGAGAGGTGTATAAAGTGGCACGGCCTGGACCACCTCTCTGCAATGCAGCTCAGTGGCACTTACTGGAACCACCTGGTGGGCTAGTTAGCCCCCAGGGGCCCTCAGGATTGAAGGGGAATTATTTCCCCAACTTAAAACGCGCCATAGGGCGTGTTTGCACACGTCACCTCAGGCCCCGTCCCCTACCTTCCCCACTGTGTAAACACGCCCTGTGGCCTTTTTTAAGTTGGGAGATTAAGTCCTCTTGAATCCTGAGGGTCCTTAGGGGCAAAATAGCCCATTAGGTACGTCCAGTAAGCGCCATTGGAGAGAGGTGTAAAAAGGGGCACGACCTGCACCACCTCTCTGCAACGCAGAGCAGTGGCGCTTACTGGAAGCACCTATTGGGCTAGTTGGCCTCCAGGGTCCCTCAGGATTGAAAGGGAATTATTTCCCCAACTTAAAACGCGCCAGAGGGCGTGTTTGCACACGTCACCTCAGGCCCCGTCCCCTCCCTTCACCACTGTTTAAACGCACCCTGTGGCCGTTCTAAGTTGAGAGATTAAGTCCCCTTGAATCCTAAGGGTCCCTAGGGTCAAACTAGCCCACTAGGTACCTCCAGTAAGCGCCACAGAGCTGCGTTGCATAGAGGTGTAAAAAGGGGTGTGGCCTCAGAACACCTGTCTGCAACGCAGCTCCCTGGCGCATACTGGAGATACCTGTTGGGCTAGTTGGCCCTCAGGGACCCTCAGTATTGAAGGGGAATTAATTCCCCAACTTAAAACTGGCCAGGGGGCGCGATACCGGTCTTTTATTTATTTTATTTTTTTAAGAAGGAGGGCTGTGTGCCGCCCTTCTATTTTTAATTTATTGGCCCTGGGGACCCCATCCCCCAGAGCCTGCACCCTAATTTTTTTTGTTGAAAACAATAAATTTGGCCCTCCCAAGGCCTTAATCGGCCCCGGGGACCCCAACCCCCAGGTCAGGGCCTTTTTTTTTTATTCTTTAGGAGGGGGGCTGCGTTGCCCCCCTCCTCAGGCCACTTATGGCCCCGGGGACCCCATCCCCCGGGGCTGGCCTTTGTTTTTTATTATTTTTAAAAAACTATATTTATCGAAACAACTAGGACATGCTGGACGAACCGTATGTACCTATCACCATGACGATTTGCGTGATATTCATTAAAAAGCGACTATGCATACAATGAATCCACGTGGAATTTATTTACACCGCTAGTGAAGCTCTGACATGTCTGACGCCCTACCGTGCCTAATCCCGGCGCCCCTGCCGGTGGGTACTCTCCAAGTAGACACCCTTGTCGTTCATTTATACAAACATGGGTAGCTATTGATGGGCACATTTAATACACATGCACACCAAGCCATTCAAAGGGGATTCGACAAAAATTCGACCAAACTATGCAAGAAACCCCCTTACGGTTAATAAAACACACATCCACCGCCGAATGTGTAATACTTTTTATTTTACTCTCTGGAAAGGAGACAAACCTCACTTGAGAGTCACAGCGTGCTCCTGGCTGAGCCCAATGCTGTGTTACACCCACCAATGCCCGCCGAGTGCCACACACCTCTGTGTTGTTTATATTACAACTTTAGAGACTAGTTAGGTTACACAACACTGCCATGTGCATATTACACTCCAAGGCGCATATCGCATAGCACGCGCTAGTGCCTGTACTATCTTGCGCTCTCCAATGAATCTGTCATTGCGCACAATGTAATGCATAATATATTTCACGCCCAATTCATCTTATATCACACTTTTTGGTGCATAGTTTATACCATGTACTATATCTAGTTTTCATTTTCAATCATGCTCTCAGGACTATGTTCTATATAACACTGCGTCCACCTACCCTTTTCACGGGCATTACATTTTGCGACGGGGGGTGGAGGGTCAGGGGGTGTTTCTGCCAAGTGAGCCCGGAGTCATAGTCACAAACGTCCTCTTCTTCCTGAATAAAAGTGAGATTATGCTGCATACTTGTTCATATTTTAAGTAGTTCGCACAGACACACATTTTAAAAACAAGAAAGTTCCCAATACCCACCTTCTATGAACAGTTAGCTTGCTGCCCCATCCACCTCCTCCCTATCCTCTGTTGTCTGAGTCCATGGACTAGCCTCCTCCCTCCTGCCATGCATGGTCTAATGTGCTGCCACTGCCCTCAATTTAGCATGATGTACCAGTCCACTCCTCCTGCCCTCCATTGCCCAATTTTATGGCCCATTATTGACCTCCTGCTTAGCCTCTGTGCTTAGCTTGCTGCCCCTATTCTCCTTCCCCCTGCCCTCCGATGTCTTTGTGCATGCCATTGCTCCATCCTTTTTGCCCACCATGTTCCCTGGACCTGCCACTCCTATCTACTCTGAGTGTTCTGTTGAGCTGCCACTCCCCTCCCACCTGCCTAGCATTGTCAGATGACTGTAACCTGTCCCTGCCACCTCCGCCCTGCCTGTCCACATGCCATGCTCCTATCCCCTTCTTCCTGTCCTCAATGGTCCATTGTACTGCCACACCCTTCTGCCCTCCCTGGTCTGTTGTGCTGCAACTGCTCCTCCTGCCTGCCCCGCACAGTCTGTTGTGAGGCCCCTTCCCCTGAACTCTCTTGTCTGTGCCCAGGTCCTGACCCTCCCTTCTATCCTCCATGGTACTTTGTGCATGCCCCTGCACCCTCCTTCTTGCCCATCATAGCCAATTGTGCTGCCACTAACCCTCCCGCTTGCCATGCATAGTCTTCTGTGCTGCCATGGCCCCTCCCACCTTCCCTGTGTGGTCAGCTAGCTGCCCCTGACCCCCTCCCACCTTCCCTCCATGGTCTGTGTGTATGCCATCATAGTCTCATTGTTGCTCTCCATGGTGTGTCTTGTTTCTAGTGTCCATCCTGCCTGACCTCCATGGTCATCTTGCTGCTCCTGCCCTGCCCCCTTGCCCCCAGTCCTCTGTTTCCATGTGCAGGCCCCTATTCCCTCCCTCCTGGCTTGTCTGTTCCATTGTAATGCCCCTGATCTGTCCCTCCTGCCATTTATGGTCTGTTATGCTGCAGCTTTCTCTCCTGTCTGTCCATTATGGTCAGCTAGCTACCATTGCCTCTTTCCCCTCTGTTCTCTGTTGTCCATGTGCATGGTCCTGTCCCCTCCCTATTGCTTTCTATGGATTGTTGTGCTGCACTCCCGTCCCGCATGCCCTGTGTGGTGTATTGTGCTGCTGCAAACCCTGATGCCTGCCCTGTAGAGTCAGTTTGGTGCACCTTTCCATGTCCCTCCTGTCCTCTGTTATCCGAGTCCATGTCCCTACCCCAATTCCTCCTGCCTACCATGATCCAATGTACCATACTTGCGAACATTTTGAACTTGGTAAGGGGGAGATTTTGAAAAAAAACTGGGGTATTGATTTTCCCCTTTGAGTTACATTGAAAAAGAGGAGATTGTAGACAGGAGACAGATCAAATAAAGCCCATTTGAGCTTAAAAACATTGGACGTTTCCTGGCTGAAACGGGTCTGTTGGCATGCATGGTTGTACTACCACTGCCTCTTCCTTCTGCCCACAATGGTCTATTATATTGCCACAGCCTCTCTTGCCAGTCCTGTATTGTTGGTTTGTTGCCCCTGCCCCCCTTTCCACTGCCCTCCATAGTCTGTTGTGCTGCCACTGCCCTTCCTGCCTGCCCAGTGTGGTCAAATTGTTGCCTCTGCACTCTCCTACCTGCCTTCAATTTTCAGAGTCCGTGCCCCTAGCCTCTGCCTCTCAACAGTATCCCAATGAACAACTAGATTGCTAACATTCTATATTTATTACAAAAGTGTGGAACGCCTGACGTCATCTTGATGTAATCAAAACTGTAATACCTAGAGCATTTCCTTTAGAAATTACATATATGAGAGGGTCTTATTTGCATCAAAATTATGGTTAGTGCTCTAAAAAACTAAAATGAGGACATATTTTCTGAGTTTTCAAATAGGGACAAAGAACTTTTAAATTATTTGTAATCTTTATGTTTTTTTATCCAGTTGACCACTTGATTAAATGTTGCACCTAGGGGAGAGGATGTGGTGTTACTTCCAGAGCTGCAGACTTTGCAACTGGGGAACCAGGTTGGAGTTTCTGCTTCAGCTCAACATTCTGTGATTCTGGTCAAATCACTTAATCTCCCAATGTCTACAACCAAAATGAATTTGATCTTGTGTGATGTAACCAATGCTCATGTAAAGCACTCCAATACCTGACAAGTCTGCACTATATAAAACTGCAAATACACAAAAAATAAGTGTTTTGCACACTTCTGTCATTGGGCTACATGTGGGCTACATCTGGGTGTTAGTTGCTCATTAGATCACTGTAGTAAAGCTACTGCTCACCAGGGAAGTCTGCTGCTGGTATTCAAAGTGCATGTTTCAGTCTGCATGTCAGAATTTTTTTATGAAATTGAGGATTTGAGAAGTCAAAATGTGTCCTAATTTTTCTTTCTGCAGCACTAATCATAATTTATATGGCAAAATGAACCCCCTCATTTTGTTCCTTTGTAAATTAAATGTTTTAAGTGTTACCACTTTTTTCCAATCAAGATGGCTTGAGGTGTGCCATACTTTTGTCATAAGTAAGACTGTTAGCGCTCTAGTTGTTCATTAGAACACTCTGGGACATTCTGTCATTGGGCTATACTTAGGCTACATCTGGGTGATATTTGGGCTACATTTGGGCTCTTTGGCTCTGGTGGCCATTTTGGGAGACTTATTTGTTATGAAGTTTCCTAATTTCCTCATTTACAACAGTCTCCTCAGTAGGAAATATTTTCAGTTTTTTACTTTGATTCCATCAAGAAGGCATTCTGATGTGTCACACATTTGCCATAAATTCAGAATGTTAGTACTCTAGTTGCTTATTAGATCACTGTAGTAAAGCTACTGCTCACCAGGGAAGTCTGATGCTGGTATTGAAAGTGCATGTTTCAGTCTGCATGTCAGAATTTTTTAATGAAATAGAAGAGGATTTGAGAAGTCACTCAAAATTTGCCCTAATTTTTCTTTCTGCAGCACTAATCATACTTTCTATGGCAAAATGAACCCCCTCATTGTGTTCCTTTTTAAATTAAATGTTTTAAGAGTTACCACTTTATTCCAATCAAAATGGCTTCAGGTGTGCAATACGTTTGTCATAAGTAGGACTGTTAGCGCTCTAGTTGTTCTGTAGAACACTCTGGGAAGCTGCAGTAGAACACAAAGGAATCAACTGACAGTCTCTGCCCTTGTTGGATGTACATGTTTTACTGAGAATGTCAGACTTCATTCTCACATGACTGAGAAAGATAATGTGAATTTACAGAAAATATGCTCTCAGTTTAGCTTATAGATCACCTTCCAAACCTCTGTGGGAAAAGCATGAGAAAATAGTTTTCTCTCAAACATGATTCATGATATCACAGCAGAAGGCTTTTTCACATGGTAGAATCACCTTAGAACACACCACAATTCCTAAAATGAGTATGGTACCATCAACAAATGATTTATAATGTAACTAAAGTCTTAAAACCTTCTATTAACTGCTATGCTTTTTAATGAGGTGCTATCATGTATATTGGTCCCAAGATGGCTACCAACACTTCTTGGATGAAGTACTAACAGCCAATCAGATCTCACGATGAGATGTGTGGTTAAGCTCTGCCCAGATATATATGTGATTTTGATTTTCTCAGGAACTACTGAACGGATTTACATCATTTAAGCAAAAGGCACGGCTCTGGACCAAGGTCTACCTTTCTGCCAAATTTGGTGTAATTCCGTTCAGCAGTTCGGGCTGTAGCTGCGGCTAAAGGTCCTATGGGAAATTGCATGGGGAAAACACGTTTTGGGACCCCCCTTTTTTCTCAGCCCCTACTACATGAATCATCCCGAGTCTTTCAGTATAGGAGCGGACCGGAGCTGGCCAAAAGTTTTGAAAATTTCGCAAAGATTCGTCAACGGGCGCCAAAGTTATTCCAAATAGAATGTTGCGGATTTCCTATGGAAAATAGGTCCTAACTATAACTACCTACTGGCGACCACCGGTAGGTAATTTATATATATTATCTACTGACGTTCGCCAGTAGATAGTTATAGTTAGGACCGTGTTTCCATAGGAAATCTCAAAATTCTATTTTGAATATCTTTGGCGCCGGTTGACGAATCCTCGTGAAATTTTCAAAACTAATGGGGCGCTCCGCTCAGCTCCTATCCTAAAAGTCTCGGGGGGATTCATCAAGCGGGGGGCGAGAAAAAAGGGGGGTCCCAAAACGCGTTTTCCCATGCATTTTCCCATAGGACCTTTAGTCGAAGGTACAGCCCGAACGGCTGAACAGAATTACTTGAAATTTGGCAAAGAGGTAGTCCTCAGGTCAGGGATGTGCCTTTTGCATATATGGAGTCAATCTGTTCAGTAGTTCCTGAGAAAATTGCAGTTAAAGTACATAAATATCTATAGCCGCGCACCCTGCGCGCACCGTGCGCGCACCGTGCGCGAGCGTAATTCTGATTGGTGGTTACATGTCAGTCAACGTTCGAATCGGTCGAAATCAGGAAGTGCCGGCCGCCATTTTGTTTGTTTTGAGTGCAAGACTGAAAGAAGGAAGGTGGTGAACGTGAAAAGGGGGCAGGGTAGAGAGTTCCTGACCCCCTAGCCTTTGTCAGGGGGTCCCTGAAGGACCCCGAAGGCAGAAAAAAACATTTTAATATTTTTTTAAAAAATCGCGGGGTGCGCGCACGGTGAATAACCATAAAAAAAAAAATGTAATACGTAGTTTATTGTAAATTAAATATATAAAAAATATAATAATAAATACATAACTTAGCATTTAAAAAAACGTACAAATTCACTGAAAAAAACAAAGGTTTCACACACGTTATAGTTAGGAATTAGCATTTAAAAAACCTTGCAAATTCACTTAAAAAACCATAGGTTTCACACGTGTTATAGTTAGGTGGACATTTCACTCGTAAAAAACCAATGAAATTCCCCCGTTATAGTTAGTTGAGATAACTATAACTCGCGCGACCGCCATTCTATCACAAGGATGACGTCATCAGTGATGTCATGAGTGATGCCACTGACCATGTCATGAGTGATGTAATATGTGACGTCATGAGCAGAGGATTGCGGGCGCGCGAGTTATAGTTATCTCAACTAACTATAACGGGGGAATTTCATTGTTTTTTTATGAGTGAAATGTCCACCTAACTATAACATGTGTGAAACCTATGGTTTTTTAAGTGAATATATATATATATATTTTAAATGTAGCCCATGTCGTGCATGTAAATTTGGCAAAAACACTTCAGAATATGTTACAGCTTTTAACTCTGAACCGGTTAAAATACAAGTACACTACACCTGTAGAACAGATTATGCAATATACGTGTTAAAGTGCACATGTCATCTACAATATGTAGGAAGCACCAAATTGCAAGTATTTAACCGGATTTTGCAACACCTCAGGGCAGTGGTCAATTCAGATCCGAGTTACCCAGTAGCGAGACACTTGAAACTGGTGCATAATAATGAGCTAAATGATCTGAAATATTTTGTTATTTGCTCAGTGCCCAAAAATTTCAGGGGAGGCAACAGAGAAAAAAGATTACGACAAGTAGAATCTGAATTCATTATGCTACTTGATTCGAAAATGCCCAATGGACTTAATAACAGTGATGATTTGCACAATTTTTTATAGGATAATTATACCTAACTATTTTGATCTCTTTTTAGACTTCTGTATTTGATCTTAAAATGGGTTGTATAAAATGGTCTCGTCATAGACAAGTAGCCGGTAATTTTAGTTTAAATTTTATCTGAACAGACTGGGAATATTGCCGAAAATTTAAATCTAGTGATCTGTCTATTACAACTTCAATAATTGGTTTTATGATTTATAGCTACTATATTTATTTATTTATTTATTTTAATAAGTAAATGTATCCTAGATAATATCATGGTTGTTTCGGTGATAATCCCATTTTACTTAGTTTTATCTGATACTCGGATCTTATTGAGTTTTATGGGATGTAGTTACCGGCAGATTTTATCCAACTGTAGATAAACTATTTAATTCAATTATTGCATTAGCCAGATTTTAGGATTAAATGCTTTTTGTCTTGTCATATTAAGATATACTCTATGATATCCTCCTGTTTTTCTTCATTAGATTTACCCGACGACTCATTCTTGGAACAAAACAATGGAACTCGACATTATAAGAATGCTAGAAACTTATGATTTGAATACAAATGAAAAAGAACTTTTTTTTGAAGGGCACTTTACAAACATGCTGCTACCTTGTGTCGTAAATAAATTATTACGAGTTCAGAATTTCTAGATATCAATATGATTATGCATGAAGCAAGAGGCTGAGTCCGTGGTATCAGGTTCAAAAGGGTTTTATTCAAATAACTCGAGTTATAGGGAGAATAGTTCCATCACCACAAGGGATCAGGACCAGGATTCTCAAAAGGGTATTCTCAAACTTTATTCACAGAGTACAGTATATATATGTTTGTAATAATATACGTAAGCAAGAGTGCTTCAGGCCGAGCAAGAGAGAATGAGATAAGAGCATGTGGGTGTGTAAGTAGGCGTGAAGGTGGGCGTCCACTTGATGATAATAGGTAAGTGTCATAGGTGGGTGGATGCCTAGAGGGGGTTGCGTGATCAGCTGGAACTTTACTGGAACTTTGCCTTACTTGTGCTCAACTCGAGCATGACGTGTAACTGACGTGTGAAAGGGTTGCTGTGCAACCGGGGAGTCTGGAGTCTGAAAATGAGGCCTTCAGTGTCAGGGCGACCAGCACATCTTATATTATCTGGTATCTAAAGTCTGGAGCAGGGACTGATTCGTGACATAGGTTGCCCATCACCAATGGCCAATGTGGCCTTTATTTCTTCGTTTACTGCTGAAGTCTTGCACGGGGGCTATGGGCTTTTCACTGACGTGAGCTTTGTAATCACACAAAAAGAGACAGAAAGGCTGGGCTTTCTCCTTTGCAGATGGGTCATGTTTATCCCTCCTTCTCCAGGCAGGAATGTGGTTTCGGTAGGAGTAAGCAGATAACCGTGCTCAATACTGTCTCGGACATGGCCCCTTTGGCTGAGGCCCAAGTGTGCAAGGCCAAGGATACGCAGCTACAGCTTTCAGAGCGTTCTGAGGCCTGAAGCCTCTTTTCGGCTCTGGCTGGGCCACAATAATGGAAATGCGGGAAAACATGATGCAAAACGTGTAGGCCTCAGAGCAGATTTGTCGTTTCTCTCATGGGAGACTGGATTATGGCAGGCCACGTTATAGCATAAGCATCATGATAGACAGGCCATGGAGGGGAAATACATAAGTGACATGTATGTGCGCATGAGTGTGGGGAACACACGGGGACACATAGGCCTCATGATATTTTATTTTCCTCATTCCCTCCTTGTCCCCTAGTGGACCCTCATGTCATATCTATTCTCATTAGACAGTCAATCTGTTCTTGCAGCATTATTTTACCATTTTCAATGCTCTGTAAATGGGGATGTGGGACACATGCAGTAGCGCACAGGCCGCAAATGGCCGGGCCGCACTGCAGACATAGGCAACAACTGAATATCATCAGTAGTATTAGTCCACAGACTGTCAACACTTTCCATCCCCATGCTGATATTATTTCCCAGAGCCAACTGGACCAAGTCCACGTGCCTGGGTCTTGGCGTATGCTTTGGGCAATCTTGTGGAGTCTTGTTATTGCTTTGTATACAGACGGTGCATTATTAGGTATGAAAACGCAACAGCTGGAACCGATGACCCTACAGGCCCCGCCCCTATCCGCTAGGATGACGTCAAGAACAAGACAATTCTGAAGAACGACCATTCTCATAGCAGACTGTTCCTGGGTCAAGTTCCCCAGGGCTGATGCAGTCTCATTAGCAACTGTTTCTAGAATCCTTGTTAGTCTGCGGATAAGTTTACTATTCTGGACGGGACCTATGAAGAAAAAGAATCCTTTGTTGAAATCTGTATATTGCTCCCAAGCTGTTTCAGTCTGGTCGATGCCAGAGGCATCGAGCCCTCGTCTGTGTCTGATAAGTGCTAGTTGAAGATTTTGATGATAGTTCGATGGGGCCAAGAAAACGGGTGGTAGGAGAAATGATATATAGCACGTCCCACCCCAGTCTAAGGGCAGTTGTCTGGCCACAAATAAAGTAGGTGTGTCGTGATGCTCTGAAGTAAGACTTTCCTTTGTCTTTAAACACTAGTATAGTGTTACACTCGCTGTGCCCCAAATGTACAGAGCCTTCTTTTCTGACACACAAGTTCCCCTTTACTGGCAGGACTGTGATTGAGGATGGACCTAAATTGTGTATGGGCTTGACATTCAACACTATAAAGTCAAGGGTCGCATTTCCTTGCAGATACTCTTCATTCTCTAGATCGGTACCTTTCCTTTGGGGAAGACCTTCTTCATCTGGGAAACATGCTTTATTCATGACTTTATTCAAGTTACCCCATACCCAGTCGCCCCTACACTCCTTGTCTTGACATTCTTTGGCATCACCGTTGATGGATGTCATTAAGGCAAACCATGCTCCGCAAGAACCATTATGGCAGAATGGAAAAGGGAAAAGAGGCAACACTCCCTTCACCTTCTGATACGGGGGAAGTCGGCCACAGACCCAGCAGTCTGTAGCATTGCTAGTCTGATGCGAATGGTGCAGCATCTGAATAAAGGTATTGTTGCGTAAGGCAAGTCGATATGATAGCTCATGGGATGGCAGATCACTAAATGTGTGCTTTATGGTATCATTGGTAGAGCGTAAGAGTGAGGCAATAGGAGGAAAAATAGCATGTAGAATTAAGCTGATACATATCATTGTGATGCACAGAAAAAATAAAAATATCAAAGTCACTATACATCTACCACGTAATATTTTACAGTATTTGCCTTTCATCTTGCTCTTTTTCTCATCCGCGGTATCCAAGATCTTATGCAAGCTAGAATACATGTTCAACCGGTTCACCACCTAGTGGACTTAATTGATCAAACGGGTTCTGACTTGTTAGATCTAAGTTTGGTTTTGTACTCCTGCTGGGGAGTCTCCTCTAGTAAAGGGGGCTCAAAGTCTGAAGTCTTTATGTCTTTTTTAAACGAATCGTTATTTCCAAAGTAGCGTTTACAATGATGAAGATGAACCCATCCTTTCCGTCCTTCGACTTTAACAGCGGTCCTCGTGGTTAATAATACCAATTTAGGCGTCTTCCACCTTGGCTCAAGAGGGCTCGTTCTGTCAAAGTTCCTTATGAGAACATAGTCCCCAGGAGCGAGGGAATGTTCCTTGACCTGGGTGTTGTCAGGGAAGGCGGCAGCAACCTGCGAACGACAAGAGAGTAGTGCAGACATCAAGGAAGCCAGGTAATCTGTCAGCATGTTACTATCAACATCAGTGATCTTTTTAGGCATTGGAGTGCCCCACATATTCGATGGTCTACCAAAGACCACTTCATAGGGAGATAAGCCTGTTCTAGAATGGGCTACCATTCGCATGTAAAAGAGGGCAACCGGCAGGGCTACCATCCAATCCACACCTTTGTCTGCGCAAATCTTTGCTACTTTTATCTTTAAGGTCTGATTATGTCTTTCTACAAGGCCTGCTGCCTCAGGATGTCATACACAATGGAACTTCCAGGTATACCCTAACAGAAGGGACACTTGTTTCATGAGTTCAGAGGAGAAAGGCTGACCGTTGTCGGAATATACGACACGCGGTAATCCATAACGTGGGAAAAACTCTCGCACCAGTTGTCTGGTGGTAGTTACAGCAGTATAATCAGGGACTGGATAGGCCTCTGTCCATCTTGATAGGGAACATACTACTACTAGGACATATTTGTAACCTCTGCATCTGTCCATTTGGATATAATCCATTTGGAGGACTTCAAAAGGATGGTCAGGTGGATGGAAACCACCTTGTTCCATTGGAATGCCTTTACCTGGATTGAATTGGCAACAGATCATACACGTTCTGACCTTTTGTTTCGCTGCTGCACGCAGGTGCTTGTTGAACTATATATTCTGTAAGCTGTCTAGCATTGCTTTTTCTCCTAAGTGTGCAGGACTATGTGCGGTATTTATGATCACTTGTACCATCGAATCAGGAAGAAACCATGTTTCTTTGCCCTTAGTCATCCAACCCTGATCAGTCAGTACCCCTCCTTGTTCCGACCATTTCTTTAATTCGTCTAGAGTAGCATGTGTCTGAATGTCTTGTACGTCCTTGGAAGGATCCCTAACTGTCATGGCTTTGGACCTTAATGGTACCTGTGATTTCGTCATGTCTAGTGGGGTCTGAGCTGTCTGTTTAGCTGTTCGGTCTGCCAGATCATTGCCTTGAGAAATGGTATCTGTGGCTTTAGTATGTGCTTTGCATTTCAGGATAGCTATGGCTGTTGGTAAATGTATCGCTTCCAGAAGGGCATGAATAAGGGGGCCATGCTGTATCTTGGCCCCGTGAGAAGTCAAGAAACCTCTTTCCCTCCATAGGACGCCGAAGTCATGCACTACCCCATATGCGTATTGTGAGTCAGTGTAAATGTTTACTCTCAGGTGCTTAGCTCTTATGCACGCTTGGGTCAGAGCAATGAGCTCTGCTGCTTGTGCTGACAGTATGTCTATTCTTTTAGTCTCTATGATTTCAGTAGCAGTGGTCACTGCATATGCTGCCACTAATTCTCCCGCCCCCGTCCTCATACATGAACCGTCAACATAGAGTGTTAGGTCAGGGTCTGGGAGTGCAACATCTGTCAAGTCTTGTCTTGGTTTCGTCACGGTATGTATCACTTCAACACAGTCATGTGGGGAAACGTTTTCTGTACTGGAGGGCAAAAGAGTAGCAGGATTCAGTATGTTGCATCGTCTGATCTCTATGTGTGGTTGAAATAACGTCAGCTCATAACCTGTCAGTCTCGCTACAGTCAGGTGTTGTGTTTGTGTTCGGTTCAGGAGAACCTCCACTGCGTGTGGTACTTGTACTGTCAGGGGGTGGCCCAGCACTATCGAGTCACTTTGTCTTATGGCTAAGGCTGTTGCTGCAACAGATTTTAGGCACGCAGGCAAAGCCTGTGCTACTGGGTCCAATGTACTAGAGAAATAAGCACAGGGCTTGTGTTTTCCTGCATGATCTTGTGTGAGGACAGATAGTGCTGTTCCATCTCGCTCTGTCACAAAAAGCATAAAAGATTTGTTGTAATCAGGGATCGCTAAAACTGGTGCTTGACATAGAGCTCTTTTTAATTCTTCAAATGCCACAGTGTGTTCTTGTGTCCAAGGTAGAAGCTACCTCCTGTGTCGTCAACTGTATTAGGGGCTTGGCTATGTGAGCATACTGGGGAATCCACTGCCTGCAATATGAAGTGAGGCCAATGAATGCACGTACCTCCTTTTGTGTCTTGGGCTGTGAAAGGCCAGAAATCAATTGAATACGTTCTGGTGTCAGTCGCCTACCCTCCTTGGATAGCAAGTGCCCAAGGTACACCACTTGCTGTTCACAGAATTGCAACTTCGAAGGGGACACCTTGTGCCCCTTGTCAGCCAGGAAATGTAAAACAGTGAGTGATGCATTTTCACAGTCAGTTTCCGATCGTGCGGTAATGAGAATGTCATCTACATACTGTATCAGTGCTGTAGTGGTAGGCATATGAATACTGTCTAGTTGTCTTTTGAGCGCCTGACTGTAGATGCTAGGACTTTCCGTGAAGCCCTGTGGTGCTCTTGTGAATCTGAAGCTGCGGCCTTTTAAACTGAAACCGAAAAGATATTGGCTGTCCGGATGTATAGGGATACTGAAAAAGGCGTTCTTTAGATCGATAACTGTAAAGAACGTAGCCTTCGCATCAATGGCAGTCAATAATGAAGAAATGTCCGGGACCACAGGGTACTGTGGCGCCACACATTTGTTTAATTCTCGCAGGTCCACAACTAATCTATAGACAGGTGATGCATTGGGATCAGTTCTTTTAAGAATAGGAAGAACAGGCGAATTGCATATGTTTGAATCTGTCTCTATCACCACCCCTTGTGCGATGAGTTCATCGATAATTTTCAGCAACCCTACTTCAGCTTCAGGTGGAATTTTATATTGTCGAATACGCGGCAGCACCACTCCTTCCTTGAGGGTGACCTGGTATGGTGTAATGTTCATGAAACCTACGTCAGACGGGCCTTGTGCCCATAGGTGCTGCGGTACATTTTGAAGCCTGATGTCAATATCTTTCATAACAAAATGTCCCTTGAAATCACGTAAATACAGTCACACTCCTTCTGGTGAGCAACAGATAACTGCTCCCAGTTCCTTTAATGTTTTTATGCCAAGTAAGTTTTCTGGACATGATTTAGTAAGCAGTAAGTCTGTTGTATGTATTAGTGGACCAACTCCTAAAGAGACTGGTTCTGAAACCTCATTGATAATAGGCTTTCCTGAAAAGCCCAGGGATATACTCTTTGAGCCCGAGAGGGGTGCCCCTGGAACCTCAGAATGACTGATGGTAGTTCTACTCGCCCCGGTGTCAATCAGAAACTTTTTATTCTTTCCTAGTAAACGTGCATGCACATAGGGACCCGCTTGGTCCACAGGAACTGGAATAAGGGGCAAGTCGAATTCCCTCTCTGGGCTTCTTCACGAATATGCTTGGTATTCTGGATAGTTAGTCTGAGCGTGCTCATACATTTGTGCTGTGGCGTGGGCTGGTGCAGGTGCATGGACAGGCGGCGGCGGTGGTGGAAATGTATCCGGTGTCTGATGTGTGTTATTTTCTTTGGGAGGATAAGGACGTGGCTTAGTTTTACCTATCGCTATATTGTGTTTCAGGACTGTACATTCATTTACGAAGTGGCCTGGCTTCTTGCAATAATTGCAGGTCCCATTATTTTGTTTTGTGCTATTCTTGTTCGTGTTTGTGTTTGCCGGGGTCGATTGGGCCACCAGCATTTTCATCTTTGTGTCTCTCATGCGTCTCTTGTCTTGTTCGTGTTCTTCTCTAATTCTGTTCTGGTGGTATTGTAACATCTGTAACATTTGTGAAGGGCTATTTGCTTGCCAAGTACTCTCAACCTTCAGTACCCTATACTTCACTTCTGGTAGGGAATTTTCTACTAGTTTGCTCACGAAAAGATGGGGATATGAATCACTACCGGGCTTAAGACCACTATTCATGGTGAAACATTTCTCGAACCTAGAGTAAAAATCGCTAGTGTCCTCGTCTGGTTTCTGTTTACAGGCCGAAATAGCATCCCAGTCTTCCTTCTTGGTAATTAGTAATCTGGGCAAAACTTGTACAAGGAGTTCAGGTAGGTCTTTAGCTCGGGGACCCAGACCAACCCACGGGCCTCTTCCCACTTCCTCTCTTTCCAGCAGATCCCAACTGAGCCTTTTCTCTCCCACCTCCCAGTCCTGTCCTTTCAGTTTCTCGTAAATACCAGCAGGCAATAGTACTTTTAATAACTTTAGAATATCAGCATATGTATATTCTCCTAAGTGAAGAATGTCCTTTAGTTCTCGGTGAAAACCCCCCGGGTCTTTGTCATGGGATGGTAACATTTTCTTCATTTCCAGTATTTCTAATTTCGACAAGGGGGTGTAGACATACACCCGTTGCAGGTCATTGTTTGCATCCTTTACAGGATGAACCTCTCGTAGGGGGTTCAGCTTGTCGTACGACTGTTCCTTAACCTCGGGTGGAGCGGGAAGCAGGGATCTAGTCACGTATACTATATACTTGTGTCGCTGATCCAGAATGACATTAATCAGTTCAGTACCCATGTTCATCCACCTGTCTAGTATTATGTCGTCCAGCAACTTATACAATAGACTAGGACCAGAATATTGACTCTCATATAACGTGATCAAATGTTGAACCATGTAAACACCAGCTATGCGCTGTTCGTTTGGTGGGAGGCTTAAGAACGTTTGGGCTACGATATCATTATTATATATATCATATTGGGATATCCACAGGGTGGCTGATCGTGCTAATTCATTTTCGGTCGGGGTGAGGGGCTGATCGTTACCCAGCCATTTATTCACCGCTTTTTCGGTGATCTGGAACAAACTTTCAAGGGAATATCTTTCCTTTATGGCGGTTCCCTGTTTATAGATAGATAGAGGCCCTTGGGCCTTGGGCCTTTCGAATCGCCGGGCACGGCCCACATAATGTATTCTGTCTTTGTCTCCCGCTTCGTCATCAGATGATAACTCAGCTGTTTCGTTCGGGCTTCCTTCGTGTGATGCTATTATTGCCTTTCGGATTTTGGTCAACATGTTGTCTGTCTGGCCTGATTTATCATGCTGACCGGCATCTATGCGATCACTCCAACCAATATAACAACGGTCTACATCACCATCACCTTCGTCTTTTTCCCTGATCAGACAATTAATTAGGAAGCGAAGGATATAGTTCTTAATAATTACCTTTCTATTTTGTACGGCTTCTGCTATACACTCAGGACCTTCCCCTGTTCTTATGAATGTGTACATTTTCTTTAGATGTTTATCCATATCTGGTAATTTTTCCAAATCTGCGACTGCTCGTCT
Organism: Triturus cristatus; assembly: GCF_964204655.1. NCBI lineage: Eukaryota > Metazoa > Chordata > Amphibia > Caudata > Salamandridae > Triturus > Triturus cristatus. The sequence continues at coordinate 531,805,720 of NC_140586.1, forward strand.
AAGCCGTAATGAAAACACGAGCATTCTGCCCTTTCCTGGATCTGGGTCATATATACATTCGGAGATTGCTACTTTCACTGTCGGCCCCCCTCCTGATGTTGCCCCGGATCCTCCCTCTCCGCCGTCCTCAAGCTCCTGGAGCTGTTCTTGCGTTGGGGGTGCAGGGAAAATTCCGTCCACGTATGATGGTGGGGGTTCCTCTAGGTAGGTGTTAATGAACGTGTCGGATGCTGTTTGTTTTATTTTTCGGGGTACTGACGGTGGCACTCTAACTGGTCTTTCTACTGGGGCCACTTTTGCTAGTTCCTCCGAAAGGACGGGATAAATACCAGCAACGGCAGTATTTCTTTCTCTTTCAGCCTGCTCTCTTTTTATCCGCTCCCCTTCTTCCTGTAATTTTTCTTCTTTGGCTTTTTCGGACTCCTGTCTACTTCTCTCTGCTTTGTGGAACTCTTTCTCTGTTCTTCTATGTGATTCCTTGCGCCATAACTCAATGGCATCCTTCTGAGCAGGTCTAGATTTTCACTTCCATATCTCTTCCTCTACCTTCATGATGCATTCCGCATCCCACGTTCCCGTAATGGGCCATTTATACTGTGTCTCTAAATCCTTCGTGTAATCCACCCAAAGTTCTAAAAACAACACGGCATCTAAACCATGCTTACAGTACATGAAATGTCCATGTGTGTCTCTAGGCGGAATGTTAACTGGTTCCTCTAGTACACCTTTCCTGGTACCTATCTTACGCAGTTTTGAAAATAACGGCATGTTGGAATGTAACCGAAAACAAAAATCACAATGAACAAAAAAAACCAAAAATCACAATGCAACAAACTTACACACAAACCTGACACATTCAAACCTAACTGAACCTAACTAAGACGATAACATTCATACAGTTATATCGGTGCACCTGAAAACTTGGCCTCTAAATCTTGAAACATTAATCCTTGAATGCATGCTCTTGAACATACCGGTCTCACAAGTGAGACACGTCTTTACCGTGTTCACTGAATGAACCCGTCATTATTGCAACCCCCATGAGAAACTCACCGGGAAGCAGAACTTGAACTTGAACTTGAAGGCCTCGGACACTTGACGCTGCGCAGGGAATGGCGTATCTTAGGTGGATCTCTAGAAACCTCGGACACAGCTCTCTCGCAGGTGGGCTCTGGGTCGGGACGATCCGCAATCCTCACCGCCTCCTATGGATGCCTGGTCGCAGTCCGTCTCCTTCGTTGGCCTGAGGGAGTTGGCGGGAAAACCTGCGACGTGTACACTCGAAGTCCGTCACGGCTGTGGAAGGGGGCAAAACTGGACCTTCATCTCCGGCGCATGGGGAAGGAGATTTGTCCCTGTTCGGGCGCCATTAATGTCGTAAATAAATTATTACGAGTTCAGAATTTCTAGATATCAATATGATTATGCATGAAGCAAGAGGCTGAGTCCGTGGTATCAGGTTCAAAAGGGCTTTATTCAAATAACTCGAGTTATAGGGAGAATAGTTCCATCACCACAAGGGATCAGGACCAGGATTCTCAAAAGGGTATTCTCAAACTTTATTCACAGAGTACAGTATATATATGTTTGTAATAATATACGTAAGCAAGAGTGCTTCAGGCGGAGCAAGAGAGAATGAGATAAGAGCATGTGGGTGTGTAAGTAGGCGTGAAGGTGGGCGTCCACTTGATGATAATAGGTAAGTGTCATAGGTGGGTGGATGCCTAGAGGGGGTTGCGTGATCAGCTGGAACTTTACTGGAACTTTGCCTTACTTGTGCTCAACTCGAGCATGACGTGTAACTGACGTGTGAAAGGGTTGCTGTGCAACCGGGGAGTCTGGAGTCTGAAAATGAGGCCTTCAGTGTCAGGGCGACCAGCACATCTTGTATTATCTGGTATCTAAAGTCTGGAGCAGGGACTGATTCGTGACATAGGTTGCCCATCACCAAGGGCCAATGTGGCCTTTATTTCTTCGTTTACTGCTGAAGTCTTGCACGGGGGCTATGGGCTTTTCACTGACGTGAGCTTTGTAATCACACAAAAAGAGACAGAAAGGCTGGGCTTTCACCTTTGCAGATGGGTCATGTTTATCCCTCCTTCTCCAGGCAGGAATGTGGTTTCGGTAGGAGTAAGCAGATAACCGTGCTCAATACTGTCTCGGACAGGGCCCCTTTGGCTGAGGCCCAAGTGTGCAAGGCCAAGGATACGCAGCTACAGCTTTCAGAGCGTTCTGAGGCCTGAAGCCTCTTTTCGGCTCTGGCTGGGCCACAATAATGGAAATGCGGGAAAACATGATGCAAAACGTGTAGGCCTCAGAGCAGATTTGTCGTTTCTCTCATGGGAGACTGGATTATGGCAGGCCACGTTATAGCATAAGCATCATGATAGACAGGCCATGGAGGGGAAATACATAAGTGACATGTATGTGCGCATGAGTGTGGGGAACACACGGGGACACATAGGCCTCATGATATTTTATTTTCCTCATTTATACTGCTATTTGATGTGTAAATATTTTTGAATTTCTTTGCACTTGCACATAAGCGCTTTATTTATAAATTACTTGGCACTTTCTAATATACTGTTGAAACCTTATTATGAGGAAAAATATGTTTTCAGTGCTCAGATTTTGAATGAGGGTGTTAACCACAAACATATTATACTTTGTACTCATACAGAAGATATGAGTGAATGAAGATTAATTTCAGAACACTATGTCTGTAATAGGAGCACTATGCATTGATTCTTTGTTCCATTGTGGATTATATTATATATATCCTATTTGTGTTGTATCAGATCTTCATAAATGTATTAGAGTAATGTGGCCCTTTAAATATTTGAGCACTGTGTCTATCTAAACCAATTAGAATAGCAGTAACATGTGCCTATTCTGTCTTTCACTATATATTTGCACTGATAGGTCCTGCGCGTCATGTGATCAAGACTGCCGTGGGGCAGTCGAAACGCGTCAGGCTCTGCACTTGCTTTGAATAGCCACGTTTTATCTGCAACAATAAATGAAAAACTTTTTTTCTTAAAGTGTGGTCCGTACCTGTTTCTTGCGCCCGTGACTGGGTTGGCTCAGGATTGTGGATTTCTTTTATATATACACACATATATATATATTATATATACACACATATATATATGTATATCTGTGCATATATATATATTCACTGAAAAAACCATAGGTTTCAGGAACGTTATAGTTAGTTGAACATTTCACTCGTACAAAACCATAGAAATTCTGGTTTTATAGTTAGTTCAGCTAACTATAACTCGCGCCCCCGCAATGCATTGCTGATGACATCACATATTACATCATTCATGACATGGTCAGTGACATCACTGCTGACATCACTGATGACATCTCAAATGACATTGGATGAAGTACTGACAGCCAATCAGATCTCACGATGAGATGTGTGGTTAGGCTCCGCCCAGATACAACTATCTTTTTAACTCTAATTTTCTCAGGAACTACTGAACGGATTTACACCATTTAAGCAAAAGGCACGAGTCTGAAATGAGGACTACCTCTTTGCCAAATCTGGTGTAATTCCGTTCAGCAGTTCGGGCTGTAGCTGCGTCAACAGGTCCTATGGAAAAATGCATGGGGAAAATGCGTTTTGGGACCCCCCTTTTTTCACGGCCCCCGCTTGATGAATCACTGTGAAATTTTCGGGAAAGGAGCGGACCGGAGCTGGCCAAAAATTTGGAAAATTTCACGAAGATTCGTCAATCGGCGCCAACGTTATTCCTAATAGAATGTTGCGAATTTCCTATGGAAAATAGGTCCTAACTATAACTACCTACTGGCGACTGCCAGTAGGTAATAGATATACTAATATATATATAGATATACTAACACATATAGATATACAAATATAAAATTAAAAAAATATTTAAAATAGATACACTTAAAAAATATTAGAAAAAGTTTGAAGTCTGGAAATAATAGATATACTATTCCCACTCCAGTTTATGCAACAGTAGGGAAAGGGTAAGCTTTCAGAGAGGTTACACTTACTATTCCCACTCCAACAGGTCAACAGTAGAGGAAGTCTTGTGCTTAGGAGGGATATGATTTACTATTCCACCTCCAGTCTGTTGAAAAGTAGGGAAAGCGCTGAACTTCAGAGGGGTAATATTTACTATTCCAATTCCAGGCTGTGCAACAGTAGGGAAGTGTTGGACTTTGGAGGGGTAAGATTTATTATTTCCACTCCAGTCTGTGCAACAGTAGAGAAGGCGTTGGACTTTGAAGGGGCTAAATTTACTATTCCCACTCCAGTCTGTGCAACAGTTGGAAAAGCTCTGATCTTCGGAGGGTTAAGAATTACTATTTCCACTACAGTTTGTGCAACAGTAGGGAAAGCATTGGACTTTGGAGGGGTATGATTTGCTATTCTCATTCCACTCTGTAGAACAGTAGAGAAAGTATTGGACTTCGAAGGGGTAATCTTTACTATTCGCATGCCAGTCTGTGCAACAGTAGGGAAAGCCCTTGACTTTGGAGGGGTTACATTTACTATTCCAACTCCAGTCTAAGCAACAATGGGTAAAGTGCTTCACTTCAAACACATTTCATATTTGAATGACCCTATTAATTTAGAACACATATACAATTCTTAATATGAACATTTTAATTAACCTAAATATATATACATATATATATAGTCTTCTAACTATATACATAATTAGGTACTAAGATTTGTTTTGACCTTTGAGTAAATATATGGTGCACCTTTTTGTTCCCAGTATACATCGTTTTATCAACACTATACACTGTATCATAGATTAAGGTACTATACCCAATTCAGTATTTACACAATGACAAGCTACAAAATATGATCTGAGCAAGCCCATTCTTATACTTTTTGCAATTATTGAAATAGTATATAATAATGTACTATGTTACTCACCCAGCCTCTGGATGGTGGTGAAATCCAGAGTCTTTTCATTATTTTTGTAATCTTTAAAAAAAGCATTTAATCCTGTGCATCAGAACCATGGTCATGTGACCAAGAGCTGGATAGCTCGAAATGCGTCTTTGTGCCCGTGAATAAAGGATATTCTTGAAGAACTGGATCGGTGTGGCTCTCAGTCTTTACATTGGAAGACTTTCCTGTTTGATATATATATATATATATATATATATATATATATATCTATATAAAAAAATATATATATATCCTTTAATGAAGGTGGCTCCACTGTCGGGTTCATGATGTAATTTTCCGACGGCCTCTCGGACATGGAAAGGTTGTCGGAAAATTACTATGGGGGCCTCTAGCATAGGAGGGCCCCCTTTCCCCTCTGGCCCTCCACAATGGGGACTGATGGGCAATGGAAGCTTGTGTTGTGGGCCTTTTCCACCCGCCGTGCAAGCTTCCATTGGAAAATGGATGTTTGTGACTGTACTATGGGTGGTCGTATCCTAAGCCTGAGGTCGGAACCGCCGATCTAAGGTTGGGCGGTTCCAGACCGATACGGTGTCAGGCAAATGCAAGACTGTCGACATCGTAATCAGCCCCAATAATTTTTACAGCTATATTAATGAAAACAATATTACCAACAACGATATTTTAAACAATGATATTACTTGCTTGAAAAAGCGATATTCTTGAAAATATCTCTGCATCACGATTTTTTCTCTGATATTTGTCTCTCAATATTTACAACTTGATATTTAGTCCAAATGCCGTTAATGTCACATCTGCAATCATAGCGAGAGCCAAAAGTAAGACTACATAATGAGAAAAGTAAAACTAGCAGCACTTAACACCCATGTGGGCTGCAAGACTATTAACAAGGCTAATAGTGCACTTATACCGAATATCACTCAATATAGGCAAAATATATAACAAAACACTGATGTCTGATTCTGTTTGATTTCCCTCCCAATAAGATAGAATACATTCAAATCATAGTAGCTAGTAGCAGGATTCGAATTGGCTGAATGCCAACAGTTTTTACTTGTTCAAGTCTCAATTGTCTATAGCTAGGGAATTCGCAAACTACCAAAAAAATGCTAATGTTTTTGAAAACATCCTGCAATTAGTATAAAGACGTATGACACAAGATGTACTTATATTTTCTGCTTCTTTTTCTGCATTTAATATAAACATTAACAGTGAATCATTACTTAAAATGTAATCACTGCACGGTAGAAAAATACACACACATTATTGTGCTACCCCATACATCTTTCATCTTACAATGTTATGTGTTCTGAGTCAACTCTAATTCGCTAATTTATGGCCCACCTCATTTGTCAACCAATCATGTAAGAGTTTCTGTTTATTCTTTGTCTTCATTCCCATGATGGCTGGCATAATATGAAGTCACTGTGTAATTCGTTTACTCTTTTGTAAACAGGAAAAAGTGCACAACATATAAGTGCACTGCTTCAAAGGCATGTAATCCAATAAGGCTGTCAGTACAACAATGGATTGAAAAAGCAAATGTTGCATTTAGAAGAAGATTCTCAGTGTGCAGTAGAGTGATGCCCTATCCTCTATCCTGCTGTGTACATGAAATAGTTACTATTTATTTTTAGTATTTGTTCTTAAACAGGAATCTTCAACAGTGTTGGGTGAAGGTGCTGCAACACAGATTGCATAGCAGGATTTTTAGGTCTGGCCTAATATTATATGAATATTATACTTATTTATAGAGGCTTCCAACCAACTCTCTTCATCCACTGGATTGTTACTTTTTTCGTCCACCTTTTACAGCATACAGAATGTAGCAGTTGGAAAACCCACACAAGCCATTGGCTAAATTCACTCTGAGTGAATGAATGAATGAACATATTTATAGAGCACACGGCTACTCAAGAGTGTCCCAGCGCTAAGGCAAATACAGATCTGAAACACCATGTTATAGGCTGAACAGTGAGCTTTTAGCAGCTTACGGAAATAAGTCTCAGAAGGCATATTTCTTAGTTGAAATGGAAGCTGATTCCAGATCAAGGCGGCTCGAACAGTAAAGGAGGAACTGCTGTACCTCTGCCTTTTGAAATAAGAAACCACTATCAACCGTGCATCCCCAGAGTAGGGGTTAGTAATTTTGAAACCTGGCTTTAAGATAAGTAGGGCTGATTCCATGGAAGGCTCCAGTGCTTAATTTGTAAAATATGAAGTGCAGGTGCTCACATTTTTTAGGAGGCCACAGCCACTTCCCCGGCTCCACCTACAACCTCCAGTGGCCCCACCCACTTCCTTCATTGGTCCCACCCACGTCCACAAGCCTAAACACATTAGAGCAACCTCCTCACTTGAGTTTCGCAAGGAGCTGAAGACCTAGTTCTTCACATAAGCACATCGAAGACCTCACCGGATTAATGCGCTATACGAATCAATATAACATATTTAAACATTTGAGAAGCCTATGGCAACAACTTAAAAGAGAACTCAAATTAGAAAATGTGTGTAAATCTCAAAATTTACCATTAGTAGGGACATTTGAGGGCCTGAGGCAGCTTTATAAACTATAGACAATGTGCTTGTACTGTGCTGTTTAAAAGAAAGGAAGGTATGAAGGAAGGAGTACATTAAAGAAGACAGCAACAAATACAGGCAGGAAGGTGAGTAATGGAGGGAGGAATTAAATGAGTAATGGATAAAGAAGGAGGAAATAAGAAAAGAATGTGAAAGGAAGACATGAAGGGATAGAAGGAATGAGGGAGAAAGGAAGTGGACGATGTGTGATGGATGAATAGAAAGAAGAAAGAAAATGAGGAAGACAAGCAGAAAGAAGGGTTGAAGGTAAGAAAAGAAGAAATTAAAGAAGGGATGAAGGAAGGAGCAGGATCAAAAGAAAGTATGGAATGAAAGGAGGAAGAAGGAAGAAATGCACCAAGGGAGGGAGGATGAGGAATGAATGTGGGTGTAAGTAAGCAAGAAAGAGGAAAGGAGGCATGGCTGGAGGTGCTGATGGAGAGAACAAGGAAAGAAGAAGATGGCATGAAGGAAAGAAAGGAGGTCAGGGGAATGGATACGTCTATGAAAGGTACTGGGTCAAGGAAGGGCAGAGGGAATAATGGCTGGGTAATATTGCTAAGAAATTGAAAAACGATTAAAATACATATCTGTGTCCTTAACACGCCATTTATGTTTGCAAAACACATATTCACCAGAGGGGGCCTTGACACTTAATACAAATGTTGTTATCCAGCTCAATGGAACTAATTGTATCGACCTCAGAAAGGAAAAAGACTGAGAGGTCACATCAAAATTCAAATTTATGACCCTGACATCAAACACAGATTCCTGATGTGGATATACATATATGCTCAAGAATGAAAAACATAAAAGGGAGAGTGAGGAAGGAGGAGAGGTCTGAAGGTAAAGATAAATACAGTAGACAAAGAGTGTGAAGAAAAGTGGGAAAATCAGAGATTGGGAGTGCAAGATTGAAGTTGAACATGATGAGAATGGAAAGTGGAAAGAGGAGAAAGGCAAGGGAAGAAGAGCAGACAGCATGTGAAACGAAAGTGGAAGGGAAAGGGAAAGGCAGGAAGTTGAAAAGCCATCGATTAAGAGAAAACACGGACATAAGGCAGATAGTGAAGGAAGAATGGAGAGAAGGGGAGTAGTGAGGTGAGAAAGAAAAGTAGGTACTGAGGGAAAGCATGAAAAGAGTACACCTCTGCTTTATTACCTATACAGTAATTCATTACGCATTATGTAAAGTTGAGGGGTGACAGGGCTGTATTATTCTTGGCCTGTCTCATCAATGCATTGCTGTGTTGTTCAAGACACACAATAGCAATTATTTAGCTGTGTTATGGTTTTATGCTATCAAAAGATGTTTTGTAGTATCGCAATTGGTAATTCTGATAAAAGTGTCAGTTAAAGGCCCAATTTCAGGGCTGAGGTGGTGCAGCAGAGCTGTGAGTGAAGGGCCACTGCCCAGCCAGTGAGAACTACGGATTAGGTGTGTGCAGCACTGGCAGAGACGTTGGGATGCCCTGATGCTCTGGAATTAGCAGAACACCTGTGTGAGTTGATTGTGCTGTGGCTATCGGAGGAGAGCCGTAAAGCTGAGCTCGGCAATGCCTGCCAACATTTTTTCACCAGTGTTGTGCAGGTTCCTAAACTAAGCTGCAGTATTAGGGTCCACAGATGAGACCAGGACAACACATCCTGGGCACAGACACCCTCTGAAATATTATCACTTGGTGCAGGCCAGACTGGGCCCCTCCCACCTCTGGGCTCCGGTGCATTGTACCGGCTGCACCAGTGGTCACTATGCCCCTGCTATCATCCATTAGAACCATCTTTTCTTGCTTCAGTTCCTCACTTTTTGTGAAACGCATGTTCACTCCTGTGTTTCTAACTCAAGAATACTGATATTGTCTCAAGGATGAAAGCCTGTATGGCCTCGCAAGGTTTTGAACTTATGACTATGAGGCCAAACACAGATCGATGCAATAAATACATTGCTCTACTGACTCACCAGGCCCTGCGTCCAGGCACTCTCTCCATCGTCATATACCTTGGAAATTGCTGACTTTCCTGTTATTTTCTCAACAGTGCCTAGAATCATTTTAGGTTAATGGAAATACCATCTCTCATCTCTAGATTTGCCTCCCCAAGCCACCTATCTGATGTGTTTCATCTTTTCTATTATTTCCCTGAGTTTTTGAAGCTCACCCTTCCAAAAGTTGAAAGAATTGCAGCCTACACTATGTCTCACAGATTTTGAAAGCTTTGATTCAAATAGTAGGTACAGCACATTCTCCTGTGTGGTATGTGCCCTTCTCTTGCACCTTCCACACCGGGCCAAAGACAGCCCAGCAGCCATGGAAAGACTGTGTGTGGACCCTCGGCGACACTTGCATGAAAACGAAAAAACACCATGCCTCCACGCAGAACACTGACATGGCAGTTGTTGGACACTCCACATTGCCCATTTACCACCAATAAATATCAACATATAAGCAACTCTCTTGATGCAGTCTGCCATTCAAAACATATAGCGCTATGAGAATGACATATTCGCCAGATCAGCTTCAAACTTGTGCACCAAACGTGACATCACACCTGGCATAAAATTGTACCCCGGACCCTACAGCTCTTGAGAAGCATTCTGTAGTGTCTCAGAAGAACCCTGGGCATGTTTTGGAGGAGGGCAGAATTAAGGGATTTATGCTCAAAAACTGCACCGCGTTTTTTCCCCTTCAGTTTTATATAGCGCTATCTCGACTGAAGATATTGGAGCGCTTTACATGAGTGTCCATGGCTGGGCAGGAATGGCCTTCGTGCAGAGGAACATGCCAGCAGTAAACAGCATTTAATGCCAGGTGCGAATGAGCACTTGTGCTGAATGGTTTCAGTTTCTGTTCTTGGCCGTTTCCTTCTCACTGCATGCGCTGGATAGGGCAATGTAAATAAAATAATCTCAGACCTGCCAATGTTTGGGATCTGCGCTGAATCAGGTCAGGTGACTGTGAACTTCGGGAGGATGGTCAGCAGAGCTTAGGAGGCATCGCAGGAACTCACAGCCCAGCCTGTGGGAGGAGCGCCAGGCTCTGCTGTTCCACTTGTACACTTCTGTATGTGCATGGTTCTCGGCAGAGGGGTGTGTGTTATTTCTCTCCTGCTCCACTTTTTGCATCGTTTTGGCCACTCCAGTACATGGCTTCGCCGCTCGGCTGGTCTTGGCGTTAGTGCTCTTCACGCAAAGAATGGGTGCTGGCGCTCCTCTTGCCTCGGTGATCCAGTGATTCTTTACCCCTTCCCTAGCCTGATAAAAACTAAAAACAAGCGCAGGATTTACCAGCAGAGCCTGAAACAAGACAGGCCCCACACAACGAGGAGACCGGGTTACATTTGAAGCATTCGGCTTGCATCAATTTGGATTTCCCGTGCTGAATGTTTATGAATGATTAATTCTGCCCACCCCTACAATAGACCCGGCCCTAAGAATAAAGTGCCGGTGCTCAGCACCGGAAAGCACCGGCACAAATTAAGCACTGGAAGGCTCTGTAGGCTACCAGTAGGAAGCCAGAGGCCAATTAAGCTGTTTTAAGTACAAGGACACAGAGTTCCTCATAGTTAGCTTGAACAGAAGATGAACTGCTGTGTTCTGCACAACTTGCAGGTGATGTGTTAGGTAGTCTGATAGACCTAAGTACAGGACGTTAGAATAGTCCAACCTGGATAGAATCAGCGCCTGGGCAACTATGTTCTGTGCTTTCCAAGGTATAAGGTCCTGAAACTTCTTCAGTGCTTTTAATATCCAAAAATAAGTTTTCACCACTGAGCAATCCTAGGTCTTAAAAGAAAGATGATCATAAAATAACACCTCCAAGTTTCTGGCCACCACAGGGGGGAGAGGGGGTTTTGAACAATCTCTTGGCCATCATGCCTAACACCCTGGTAATGGGTTGGGCCCAAATAGCAGTATTTCCTTCTTGTCTGGGTTGGACTTTAGGTTGTTAGCTCTCAGCCACCTCATAACTGCCTTCATACATCTTGTGCTGAGTTGTTGGGTCCCAGGCTCATGGGCTCGGCGGCCATTGCACCTATTTCATCCCCAAAGCCAGTCCCAAGGACCTCTTTTCCCTTTCATATGAAGATGATGACCTGGAATATTGTGGGACTAAGGTCCAAAATAGACGACGCCATGCGGCTGAGGTCCCCTGAGTGTTGCCTTAGAATTGCTCTGCAGGAAACCTGGGACACTGGTGAATCCTTTTTTTGAATGGATTTTCTAAATTTTTCAAAAGTATATCCCCTTCCCTAGAAGGACGGGCTAAGGGTGGTCTACTGGTTTTGGTCTCACTTAAAATACCATGTACCACCAGGATGGTAGACTGTAACTCACCCCATTTGTTAGCAGTAGAGCGGACGTCTACAAACCATCCCCCCTGTTAGTAGTAAATGTTTACAAGTCCTTCTGCAGAATATTTGATACTGAACATATTGCTACACTAGAAGGGTTTCTTAAACATAATGGTGAGAGGAAATGTGCTTACTACGAGGGTATAGTTTTAGATGATTTTAATTTACTTCTCTGTCAACTTGACTGTATTTTTGTGAAAGGCTACATGGATACAATACTGCTGGTCGCCCACTTTGAGCACATGGAACTAGGTCACCATTTAGAAGAGCTCCTTGCAGCTAATAATCTGCTTTGCTTAGAACAGACTAGAGTGGATGTTTCTTTTCCCACTTATTGAGGTTGGGGCTGTTCCACCACCATTGATTTTATAATGCTTTCCGCTCCTTTGGTGTCTGCAGTCTATTAACTGAGAGTCTCCTGGAGCAGAGACAGTGGTCATAATACCATAACACTGGAACAGTACCGGTCCATAGACATACCAAGGGAGGAGGGCAGGAGCATCCCAAATAGTGCCATTAGCATCAAGCATTCAGATTAAAATGGGAGAAGGTGATACCGGAGGCCTGTATGTGGAATGCACAGATGAGATTGCACGTCTTGAGATTGGAACCCAGAACAGATCTGTATTAGATTGTTTTCATAAATTAGCCAAGCAGATAGCCGACAATTTAACTACTCATGGTAGGTCCAATGGAGTCAAGGAGAAAAAGTGGTTTGATGGCAGTTGCTCCAAGATACACAGTAACATAATGATGGTTCTTAAGCAAAAACCGAAGGTTGAGGAAAAGGTCAGGGTCTGCAGGAGGTGCTATTAACTTGCAACCCAGCAGAGGAAAATGCTTATTAGGCAGGGATCATGGGAGGCCTTGGGTCAGGGCAGTGTGCTGGCCGACAGTACCAAGTTTTGGGAAGTGGCCAATTGCCCTTTCTTTTCAGACTCAGCAAATTCCAGAGTGGACTGTACTATAGCCTCTGAAGGGATGTACTGTGGCAATGACCTAGAGGGATTAGACCTTGTGAGGGAATCTGGAACTGATACCTCACCATTGTCCTTCAATGTAGAAGAGGTGTATAAAGAGGTGTATAAAGCCATTTTGGCTACAGCTGGGGAAAAAGTGCTGGGACCGGTTGGGGTCCCTCCGGACCTTTTTAAAACTGACCCTTTGACCTGGGCCAAGATATTGACATGGGTTTTTAATGATGCCTGTTTGTGTGGCTTTCCCTCTTCTTGGTCCAAGGCTATAATTGTACATATTTTTTTTAAAAGGTGTGAGGGACAAACCAATATGTTACCGTACGATCTCCCTTTTAGATTCAGCAGCAAAAATTATGGGCAAGGTGGTCCTGGAGTATCTAACTACCTGGTTAGATAATTTTAATGTTATTTCAGATTTACAGCATGGTTTGAGACAGGGCTGGGGGACACTGGACCAATGCATCAACCTACACATGGTCATGGAGAAATATACTATAGCCAAGAGGGCTTCCCTGCACATGGGTTTTATGGACCTAACGTTGGCGTTTAACTGCGTCAAAAGATCCAAGCTTTGGCCCATTCTCTTGGATCTGGGCATAAATGTATATCTGGTGGCTTTTCTACACTCCACTCATTCAAATATCACAGCCGCGGTGCGGAAAAATGAGGATGGCTGTGTGTTTTCCTCCTGGCAGGTCAAGAGAGGGGTAAGGCAGTGGTGTATGTTGGCGCCCCTGCTGTTTACCCGCCATATTAAAAAGTTAGGAGATGCACTGTTGGCATACAGTAAAGACATCTCTTGTACTGGCTCAATACTTATTCCTGCCTTTCTATATGCAGATTATGTGGTGCTGTTTGCTCGGACTGCTGTAGGTCTTCAAAATCTATTTTTTGATAATCAACTTTATTCACTTTAAGAGAACGAAAGAAAGCGAGCCGTAACAGCACAGCGCACAGATCTGTGTATATAAGACATTGCTAGAATGTATAGAGTAACAGTACACAACATGCACAGCAATCAAGCACATCACTTGGTAAATCAGGCAGACCAGCAGAAGTAAAGAGCTAATAGTATGGGTCCCATTATCCCATTTGATCCGTCCATTTACGCCATATCTTTTGGTATCTGGCCGGGCAGCCCCTGGCTTCAAACAAGGGTTTCTCTTGAGTGGCACCCCAGTAAATGCCTCTGCGACATTTTTTTAGGGGGGTCAGGTCGCATCCAGACCATGGTGATATCGCGTTTGGTCACCATAATGGCCGTCCCCAAGAATACTTCATTTGCTCGGGACCCATCTAGTCCGTCCATGACGCCCAGTAGGAGGCGGAAGGGGTCATGAGGTATGTGCCAACCCAGGATGTGTGTGAGTTCAGATTCTATCTTGTCCCAGTATTTAAAAGACTAGGGCAAGACCAAACCATGTGGTAGAAATCTGCCGGTTGTTGCCCGCAGTGGGCTCAATTGGGCGAGGCACGCAGCCCTGCTTTATGCATTAGTTCCGGGGTAAGATATGCGGTGTGAAGGTGGTAGATTTGGATGAGGCGAAGCCTAGCAGAGTCCGTGACAGTCCTGGGGGCCATAAGGGCATCCCGCCAATCCTCATCCTCCAGGGCACCCAGCCATCCCTCCCACCGGAGTTTAAGCATGTCAAGTGTGGTGGGGCTGTTGTTAGTGAGGGTGCGGTATATACGCGATATTCCCCCCTTCCCCAGATTTCCCATCATGACTTGCGCTTCCAACGGACTGAACTCTGGAGTGTGGTGCCTGTGGATATGTGTGTGTACTGAGGGCATGTCGCATCTGTAGGTATCGGTAGAATTGTGAGGTGTGTAGAGTAAAGCGTTTCTGCAAGTCTTGGAAGGTTCTTATGTGAGCTCCCACCCATACGTCTCCCAGCTGGGAAATACCAATGTGGTCCCATTGTTTAAAGCCTTGTAATGCTGCCACTTCAGCAAAACACACACACTGCCACAGCGGCGTTTGTTGGGTTATTTTGGAGTCCCATTGTGTGTGCCGCAGCGCCGAGTGCCAGGCCAGGAAGACCGCCCGAGTCACCATCAGGATTGTTTTAGGGCTGGGGCATCCATACAGGTTACGAATTTCTATTCGGGGGAGGGCCGAAAAGGAGGACATAATTTTGATAAACCTCTACCTACATCCCGAGAAAAAACAGCGGCGTGCAGCAGCTGAAAGAAGAGCTCACAAAACTACTAAACACTGAGCAAACAAATAGCTGGATTATTAGCGGGGTCTTCAATCTAAATATGCTTAGCAACCCAACTATAGATACCAACTATGAGGAGGATCCATGTGCTTGGGAACCAAACTCTCAAGACAACACCTTGGGAGGCAGAAGCTTGATAACAGCACGGAAACTTCTTTCAACACTAAAAGAGTTGGGCTTCCGAGCACTTAATGGGAGATTCCCAGGGGACCGCCCTCAAGCAGCAACCTTTCACAGTACAACGGCCAGCTCCACAATTGATTTCACATTATTTTCACACAGTCTGTATCAAAGGGCAAGGGATTTCCATATTGGCTCACTAGACTACAGCGACCATCTACCCCAGGAAGTCATGATAGATGCCATTTCAATTGTAAGCTCACCTACAGCTAAAGCACACAGCTTAGAATATACTGTGAATGAGAGGCGGGTAAAATGCAGAACGGATGTCCCACAAAGTCTCTTACTTCACGCTAAACAGGAATTAGGTGAAGTGCATATTGCAACAACAGATTTAATTGAGAGCTGGGAGAAGTTTACAAAAACATTACGAAATAAAACAGGAACAAAAAAGGGCAATGTCCATGCTGAAGGGGCTGACAAAGCTATGAGGCATAAGAGCCACTTAAACTTTAGAAATAATATTCATGTGAAAAAACTCAAAACTTTATTCAACCAAACATTTTGAAGAGTAAGGACAGACCCTGCCGCTCAACAAGATCTGAGACGAATAAAAGGGGACCGCAGGAAGTTAATCTGGCGACTTAAACAAGAAGAAGAAGAGACTCTGTGGGCCAAACTTTTACATGATATTAAAACCGGTAATAGTGCACAGTTTTGGCAAAAGATCAACAACCGGACCAGCAAGCGGAGTCAGGGTATTGATTCTCATGCCACTGAAGAAGCATGGGCAGTTTTTCTTGGCTCACATTTTAACAAAACACATGAAATCAGGCAAGGGTCTCACAATAACAATCCTGTACATGACCCACAGGATCAATTCAATTCACAGGCCACCACACTTCAATTAAAATCAGGTATCAGAACAAGAAATCTCAATAACGACTGTGCAGATCTGTAAAAGAATTTCAAAAGGAATACGAGAGGGCGCGCCAGGGCCAAATGGGATCCCTCCCATTTTGTTTAAACAAGAGCCGGAATTCTGGACCTCTGTCCTAAAACCAATGTTCGATAAGATATTACAAACGTCAATAATTCCATCATCCTGGAGGGGGGCCATCATCTCCCCAATCTACAAGAAAGGGAACAGAAATGACCCGAGAAGCTACCGGCTAGTATCCCTACTCGACAATGAGGCCAAATATTTCTCGGGCCTATCACTCCAGTAACTAACATCATGGGCAGAGGATGTTTCTGCAATCCCATACAATCAAACCGGCTTCTGTAAAAATACAGGGACGACTACCAATATACTTGCTCTATCCCTAATGATTAACACCGCTCTCGCAATAAAGCAACCTCTATACCTGTGCTACATCGATTAGAGCTCTGCATTCAACCACGTTAACAGAAACCTTCTGTGGCAAAAACTTAAAAAAATGAACATCCCTCCACAGCTCTTAAACCAACTAATCCTCCTACATAGTGGCACGTGGGTACAAGTTAAACTAGGCAATGGAGAATATCTATCGAGGAAGATCCCAACAAGCACAGGGGTTAAACAAGGTTATGTGCTAGCCCCAACACTTTTTAATCTATGTATGGGAGAGCTATCAACTCTGCTGAATGAAAGAAATGCGCACGCACCTAAGCTAGGGGGCACCCAGCTGTCCAACCTCTTCTACGCGGATGTTCTGGTACTAATTAGCCGCACCCTGGTAGGCTTACAGCGGCTGTTGGATATTACGTCACGATACTCATGTGCATTAACACCCATAAAAAGAGAAGAACAGAAAGCTGGCTCTTGGCTTTCAGGAAGCTGGACACCATATGTGAATACAGATACCTAGGGGTCATTATAGATGACAAGGGCAACTTTAAGCCACAATGCGAAGCCATAAAAAATAGAGGTCTAATGACTGCGGTAGCTTCAAGAAATTTAAAAAACAAGATTGCGGACCCAAACCTCCACCCTCTTATTAAGGTGATTCAAGCAAAACTAATTCCTGCTATTACTTACAGCAGTGAGGCCATGAGAGGGAGGGGATGCTGCTACAGTTGACGGCACAGTAGCAAGAGCACTGCGCATGATCTTCGGCCTGCCAAGCTACACATCTCTCGCACAGATGAGGCTTGAATTCGGGCTACCAAGAGAAGAGCTAGCACGCCACGGATCTTACATAAAAAGCTGGCATAAAATAAGCAGGAGAGAGCCAAAAACTCTAAATGCTCTCCTGTGGAAGGAGCTACAAACCAAAGAAACTTGCCCTGCAAGGCTATATCTGGAGGTCGCCATCAATCATCTGGGGCTACGACAGCTTTGGGAACTCCCAGGGGCCCCGGCGGGCTTCAAAAAAGTAGTTAACAAGACTGTCAGGAATTAATCATTGTTGCAGGACAAAGCGTCCCTGGTAGAGCGTGCACATGGCTGGCTTACCGTTCAATCCTACACTAAACTCGTGCCCCAAAGATACCTCCAGACTGGCTTTTCAAATAAAAACTAAAGAGAAGTTTTTGAAATTGCGCTTAGGGCTGCTGCCCTCGGCAAACCATCTACCCCCCATCTACATCTACGTGCTAAGACACCAGCAAAGTGCCGCCTCTGTGGACATGGTGAAGAAAACATTGTACATCTGATAACTATCTGCAGGGAACTACTACAAGAACGACGGGACCTCTTGAGACCGCTTTTTAATAGAAAACAGATACGGTCTTGCAGGCAAGCAGTGTTGGCATGTTTTTTCGGTGAAGACATCCAAGTGAGTTGCCGGACGGTAAAATACTTAGCTGCCGCTTAAGCACGCCTCAAAAAATTAAAATAAAAAACATTTCAATGAAGTATGAGTATGGGTGTAGAGGAGAACATACCGTCTTGACCCATACGGAGAAAAGTTCCTGAATGCCATCGTGAACAAATAGGAAATTCAGCGTCGATAATCGGACCGTCAATTTTTTTTTACCTGGTTTTAATGAGTGCTATTCTGAACTATATGTTTTGAACATTTTGATGGACCGAAACAAGGACAGGTTAAGATCATGCAGTGGGTTTTCTCATGCCTCCCCCTTGAACTGTAGGATCCAATAACTAGTTGGTCTGATATGGAGACTCAGCAAGCTTAAATCACTCTGGGTGGTTTACCCTGCTGCCACGCTACAACTGCCAATGTCATCTCTCGTAATAGGTACCCGTCTTCTCTTAGACCTTGTCAGGCTTACTCTGGCAAGAAGCTCTGGGTCCGGATTCACCCGTAATTTTAGCACACTTTGCATTTTGCACTAAGCCCCAAGTGCCAACCATTAATGCACTGAAACCCCCCTCGATGATCTTGGAATTGGATACTTTCCACTTTTCAACCCATGCCAGGCCACGTTTGCAAGGAAGTCTACCCCTAGAAATATTTGCAAACTAGCATCCTAGCATGAAATTTAACTATGCCTGACTCTTCTGTCTAATACATCTGCAAGGCAATTTCGCAAACATAGATCTGGCTAATTGCTCTTAACACCAGCACAACCCCAATTGGGCATTGAGGAAAGAAAACATTCTCACTGCCCTCTGGTTTTATGACTAAGGCTCAAGGAGCTTACAGCGCTTTATTCCCCATCGTACTTCCCCTATGGGATAGGAGGCTCCGATAGAGGAGGTTCTGGGCTAGCCCTCAGGGATATTTGAAGCCCGTTAATTACTAATCACATGTCTTTATAGTTTTTACTTTGTACTTTGAATAAGTAGCCTTTTAGCGATGTTCTTCAATTATAATTTGTTGTTCTCTCCGTTCTTTTAGCTTGAAACTGTGTGAAATGGAGACTGTTTGTAATGGTTTTAATTAACTGCAAAATAAATGTTTACTTTTTATTTACTTACATAGAGGATGTCCTGGAATCTGGGGAAGCCCATATCTCACAGTTCAGTTCTGTAAGCTGGGTCGGACCATCCACGGGTAAACCAGTCGTGAAGGACAAGTAGTCGGGTGGCTAAGTAATAGAGGTATAGGTGCGTCATGGCCATGCCTCCATCAAAGGATGGAATACAGCACCGGGCGAGGGCCATATGTGGCCTACCACCTCCCCACAGGAACTGAGTAATCACTGCATCCATCTCTTTAAACCAGCTCCGGGGGTAGTGGAAGGGGGTATTTTGGATGATGTACAGGAATCGGGGGAAGACCATCATGTTAATAGTGCCACCCTTCCAAGCGGATTAAGTGGTAGGGTTTGCCAACGTCAGAGGTCTTCCTTAGCCCTCTTTACGAGTGGAGTAATGTTCAGTGCCCATTCTAATTTGGAGTGTAAAGTGACCCATATCCCTAAGTATTTAAAGGATTGCCGTCTAATGGGGATAGTAGTCTGCCAGTCAATGCATTTCCTAAAGGGATGGAGAGGTTTGATAATCGATTTGGTTGGGTTAGGACAGAGACCCTTTCAAAGGCCTGGAGGGACTGGAGACACCTGGGGCCGGAGAGGGTCGGGTCCGCCAGGAAAAGCAGGACATTGGGCGCGTATAGGGCAATGTTGTCAGTGTGGTGACTCCCCCACGCCCAGCCCTGGATCAGCTCGATCGCATGGATAAAACACGCCAGGGGTTCCATTGCTAGCGCGAACAGGAGTGGGGAGAGGGGGCAGCCCTGCCTTGTACCTCTTTGGATTAGAAATACCTCATAGAGGGTCCCGTTGACAAATACTCTGGCTCTGGGGTTGGAGTATAGGACATGGACTAATCGCTGAAACTGTTGACCCATACCCATCGTTATGAGCACCCCCTCAAGGTAGATCCTGTCAACAGTGTTGAATGCCTTCTCAAAATCCACAAGGAGAAGTGCTAGGTATGGGGTAGGCGCCTGGTGATTTGCAAGGGTTGCGCGAAGGCGTCTCAGGCAGTGCCTGGTGCTGCGTGCGGGCATGAGGCCGCATTGGTCCGGGTGGACCAACTTGCTAAGGAGTGGATGCAATCGCTGGATTTTGACTTTGGTGTTAATTAGAGAGATGGGCCGGTAGTCCACACAGGACGATGAGGGTGGTTGGGTTGGGTCTTGGGAATGACCACAATGGTCGCCATGTCCATCTCCGGGGGGAATGCTCCTGTTTCGGCCACAGAGGGAGTCCATCTGGGCCCAGAGTTTTCCGGGATGCCAGTTGAGAGATTTCAGCACCCATCTCCTCTGGGGTAAAGGGAAGGTCTAGACTAGCTGCCTCCATGTCATTTAAGCAGGGAATATGAACCTTCACAGGGTCCAAAAGGTCTTGGAGGGAACCTTCTAATTTATGCGCTGAATATAAATGGGCGTAATAGTCTGCAAACATCTGCGCAATTCCGGCTGAGGTATGGTGGGGGACTCCTGAGGAGTCTTGAATCTTGGGGATAATTCTATTTGCAAGGGGGTAGGAGGCCAATCTATGTAGCAGCTTCCCATTCTTGTCTCCCCAGCCATAAACCCGGGCGACTGACGAGTGCCATAGGAGTTTAGCCGACTCTAGCGAGATTTGTTTGATCACTTCACGCAGGATTGCCAGTTGCCTGTCGTGGACCCAGTCAAGGGCTGCGGCAAGTTCAGTCTCCAATCAGACCGATTGTGCCTCGAGAAGGGTTAGGCAGCTGTCTCGTGTCTGTCGCTGGTCCTGAAGGTGGCTTTTGGCCACTCCCCAGATGGTGGCTTTGCTCGCCTCCCAAAGGGTGTTCGGTGAAGAGACCGAACCCAGGTTTGTGAGAAAGTATTGCTGCAATTCCTCTCCAATAGCCTTTTTGAACTCTTCGTTTTGCAGAAACCAGGCATTCAGTCGCCACATCGGGCGCAGCCCAGCAGGGTTGTCGCATAGGCATAAGAGTAATGCTGGGTGGTCCGAGATTCCTCTGGGGAGGATGGACATGTCAGTCACATGATGACAGCCAGGGGCAGGCATAAAGACCATGTCAATATGCGTGTGGGTATGGTGCGCCCAAAGTGGCCGCCCATTCAACTAATTTCTTAGCATGGGTAACCCTGGTGGGGGAGGCTGTGCCTGTGGCGTCAAGAGTAGGTTGCATGACCTCGTTAAAATCACCTCCCAGAATCGTCTGTCCCCGGGGAAGGGTAGAAATGACATCAGCAAGGGGTCGCAGTTCTGAGGTTAGCATCGCTGGTGGGATGTATACGGATATGAGGTTAAGAGTGTTCCCTTCCCACGTCCCAGAGACAGTCACAAATCATCCCTGTGGGTCCCTATTAACATGAGTGGGGACAAATGGAAGGGTTCTTCGTAGTAGGATGGCCACCCTTGTGAGCATCTTTTAAAACCAGAATGCCATACCCTGTCGAAGCCGTAACGTGCAAGGAAGGAGTAATGGGTACCTAACAGGTGGGTCTCCTGAAGCAGGAGGACATTGCGGGCGTGCCACTGGGCATATTTCAGGACTGTGGTATGCTTGATGCGATCGAGCAGTCCATTGATGTTCCAGGACATGACCCGGAGAGAGTTACTAGTCTGGTTTACGTGCATCATGTGGAACATGTGGCCCAATATGTGGGACCGCTGTGCATGTGTGACTTCCCTGTGCTAAAGTGGCGTGTGCTGTTATGTTATGTTAAATGTTATGTTATGTTATGTTAAAAACTATTTGTAACGCGCACTTTCACCAACGGTTTCTTGGCGCTCACATGACAGGAGACGATGAGCCGGGATGAGAGAGTTAGTCGTATGCAGAGTGAAAAAGCAGAGTTTTTAAAAGTCTGCGGAAACAGTCATATTTTGGGCAGAGACGGAGAGAAGATGGCAAAGAATTCCAGGTGGACGGAGCCAGGACAGAAAAGGACAGGCCACTGTGCTTTTTCCTTTTATACTTAGGGGTATCAAGGAGATTAAGAGATGCGGATCGGAGAGTTCTAGCGGGGATGTGACGGGACAGGCTCGAAGAAATAAAGGCGGGGGCTGCATCCGAGAGGGCCTTAAAGGTAGAACATGCCAGTTTGAAAATGCAGCGTTTAGAAATAGGGAGCCAATGCAGACTATGGAGGAGGGGGGTGACATGCCGAAATTTGGACTGGTGGAAGATCAGGCGGGCAGCCTGATTCTGCACCAACTGTAATCGATGAAGGTGGCAGGCAGGAATGCCCGCGTACAACATGTTGGCGTAGTCGAGCCTGGAGGTGATAAGTGCAATGACCACCAGGGTCAGGGCTTCTTTGGTGAGAAACCTACTGATCTTGCGAATCCGCCTGAGATGGAAGAAACAGGCTGAGGTGACCGAGTTGATTTGCGGTTTCATCGAAAGGTCGTCAGAAATGATCACCCCCAGGCTTTTGACAGAGCGCAGAGGAGTGGGTGCAGACCCTAAAGATGTAGGCCAGAAGGAGGAGTTCCATGGGTGATTGGGGCCACCTACCAAGACAAGCTCAGTTTTTGTAGGGTTAAGTTTTAAGTGGCTGTGATACATCCATTCCGCAATGGACAGCATGGTGGACTGGAAATTAAAGCGGGAGGAAGGGAGGGAGTCAATGGGAAAAATTAACTGAAGGTCGTCCGCATAATTAAAGATCGTGGCTGGGGAGTTGCGGAGGGAAACTAGGAGGGGTTGGAGATACAAATTAAAAAGAAGAGGGGATAATGCCGAGCCTTGAGGAACGCCGCAAGGAAGGGATGTGTAGGGTGCGGAAAAGGTGGAGAGATGAACGGACTGTGATCGCTGGTGAAGGAAGGATCTGAGCCAGTCAAGGGCCACTCCCTGGATGCCGGCATTGTGGACACGGTCGATCAGGATGGAATGATCGACCGTGTCGAAGGCCGCCGAGAGATCTAGAAGAACAAGGGCCTGAGAGGTGTTATTGTCAGCGCCCTTCCTGAGAGAGTCCATGACTGCTACTATGACCGCCTCGGTGGAGTGGAGGGGTCTGAAACCCGCTTGTTGAGAGTCCAAGAAGGAGGATTCCTCTATGAAAGAGCTCAGACAGCGGGTGACGTAGGTCTCTAGAATTTTTCCAAGGTAAGGGAGAAGGGAAATGGGTCTGTAGTTACTGAGTGTAGAGGGATCGGTATTGGGTTTCTTTAGGATGGGTA
This sequence comes from Triturus cristatus, assembly GCF_964204655.1. Classification (NCBI taxonomy): domain Eukaryota; kingdom Metazoa; phylum Chordata; class Amphibia; order Caudata; family Salamandridae; genus Triturus; species Triturus cristatus. The sequence goes on from NC_140586.1 coordinate 531,828,927, forward strand.
CAATGGCTGCTTGCTTGAAAGAGAGAGGGACCACCCCCGTGGCAAGAGAGTTGTTGAGTAGTGCGAGGGGGGGGCCGGGACATGCGAGGAAAGCTTCTCTCAAGATCTGCGGGGGGCAGCAGTCATTTGGGGAACCCGACCTGACTTTGTGCAGGAGTGAGGTGAATTCTTGTAGGGAGATGGGAGGAAACTCCGACAAGGTGCTAGTGTTTTTAGGGGGAAGAGGAGGGGGAGTAGGAGATGCCGGGGTCGGGATGTTGTTTTTTATTGTAGTTAGAAAAGGGTAGAATAACACAAAACAAACACCCCCTAAACTCTGGACAACAGTCCAGGTCCCCCCCTCCCAATTACCCCCCACCCTATATTTCCACAACTGAAGCATCTGTCTTCCTACAAACTAGAAAAAACAGGCTTAACTATAACGCTTAGCTTAGAAGTTGCGTGGTGGACCCCTCCTTCGATATCGGATGTAAATGTAACAACGGCAGATTGCTCTGAATTCTGTGGTACAGTGCTGCAGGACTCGTGTCTCGGACTTCTGGGAATGATGCCCTTCCAATCCCCGGTGCTGCCTCCTAAGGGGTTCTCAAATTGTCAGGCTTCGGGAGAGATCCTAGCCCGTAGTCACCAAGTCCAAAGTTCCGGGGGCGTTGTGGTAAGGCCGGGTCATCCGTGGACCTATCCTGTTGCTGAGGTCGGCAGCCTGGAGGACTGGCGGCATTACCAGGCAATCGGTGGTTGAACCTGGTGATCTGGAGGCATCCTTACGGCCCATTTGTCCCCTGCATGATTGCGTGCGCCTCCTGCGTTGTCTGGGGGACAGCGGCCGCAGGCTATGGGGACCAGAATGTGAAGGTGAAGAGTTTGGATGGTCCCGGAGGGGCAGCTCCTCGGTCAACCAAGTCCAAGCAGTCTGTGGAGATTTGAAGAACTGCGCTTTGCCTTGGAAGACAACACGGAGGTGGGCCAGGAAGAGAAGCCTGTATTGGAGGCCCAGGGCACGTAGTTTCTGTTTAACCTCTGTGTAGGAGTGCCGCTAGGTCTGTACCTCTCTGGTATAGTCGGGGAATACCATATGGTGTGATTTTGAAATGTTATGGTACCCAGATTCTGTGCCTCCCTGAGGACTGTGTCCCGGTCCTTGAAGTTGAGAATACAAGCTATGATAGGGCGGTGTTGGGCCCCGGGTGACGGCTTGGGTGCAAGAGATCGGTGAGCGTTTTCACAGGCAAACCATGCTGATAGTGTGTCCTTAGGCATCCAAGACGAAATCCATGTTTCGACATAGGTGGCCATTTGGCCTTGCTCAGACCCCTCCGGAAATCCCACCAGGCGGAGTTTATTGCGGCGTGATCGGTTTTCCGCATATTCAGCTCACCTGTGTAGTTCCTTGGTGTGGCTCTGTAGGTGGGCCACTTGCTCCTTCAGCTGATGGATATCATCCTCTACTGTGAAGAGGTGGGACTCTGCTTCCAAGATGCGGGCTGTGGTGTTGCGCAGGTCCTGCCAGATAAGGGACATATCGACTCAAACTTCACCTATTTCTCCCTTCACCGAGGCCTGGGACGTGCTGATGGCCTGCAGGATTGCGTCTAGATCTTTACCAGGAAGGGGCGGGCCGCCCGCAGCCCTCCCAGTGGGTCCTGTTCAACTGTGGTGAATTAATCCATTTTTGTTTGCGTTTGAGTGGTAGAGGGTTTGGGGCCTCGGTCCTTCCCCATGACCAGCGGTGGGGAGGTCTCAGGCAGGGTCAATATCAGGGAGTCTCTAGCCCCAGACCCAGTCAGTCAGGGACCCTCGGTCATCCCCGTCATCACAAGGTACGGCTAGGCAGTGGAGTCTCTGGACTCAGGATGTAAGGCCCATGTAGAGTGGAGTCTCGGGGGTCCGCAGATGGCCAAAGACGACATGCTCTCAGTGAATGATCCAATCCTGGTAGACTGGTCCGAGCACTCTCTCATTCACTTCACCATTCGACTCCCTCACACCATGGAATTGAGTCAAACAAAACAAGCAATTAATTGGTTTGGAAGCCACCTGTAACATAGACTTCACTACTCTTAGCAAAACTGTTCAAATGATATTTCCACCCACTGTCCCCCTTGGCAAATGTGAATGACGCTACCTCTCACAGCTTTGCACGCCTCTCTGATGTGCTTGACGTTGCAGCTCAAATTCAAAGCAAAAGGGTATGTCCTTAACCATCAGCGCCATGGATTAACAAGGCCCTTTATTAGGAAAGGAAAATCTTAAGGACCTTTGAAATGATATAGAGACGGTCGCCCTCCACCACCAACCTCGTCTACCTGAGAAATGCTAGGTCCCAATACAAAAACGCATCTTCTCTGTGATATCCATCCACTTTAGGTGCCTGCTGGACTCTGCCAAGAACCTACTAAAGCAACTCTTCAATCTGGTCAGAACCACCAACAACCCCTCCTCACCCACATCCAGAAATTATTGTAACTTTCTGCTGACAGGTCTCCCCAAAACCCATCTCAGCACCTTGAAAGCGATTCTACACTCGGCAGCACAATTCATCTATGGGACCAAAAGAAAAGACCTCACTACCTCATATGGATCGCTTTCCAATGGTGGCCAATGGAAGCAAGGGCTATCTACACGACAGCCTGCATCACCCAGAAAGCCCTGCACACATCAACTCCTTCTTATCTGGTGAACAAACTCAAACTACCAGGCAACTCCCGATCTTCACGAAACGCAGAAGCAATGCTCCTTGAAACCCCATCCTTTAAAAGAGAACAACCGAAGCACAACCAGAATCTGGAACTCACTACCCCCAAACCTACACACAATTGCCTCACTGACAACTTTCAAAATGGACCTGAAAGCCCTTCTTTTCCAACTGTATTTTACATAAAAAACTGTAATCAACTCTTGGCACAGATGTACATACTATCTCAACTTTTTTACAGCTGTATACTACCTCAACATTTTAGAGACATATTTACCTTTCGTACACTCTGGGGCCGATTCCGATGGTCGGTCGGACAGTTGTCCATAGCCTTACAGTGCGACCGACACGTACCCGGAGCCAGTCCGTCCTGTCGAATAAGTACGATGCGCATAACTGCCAAAAACACGACCGACACGTAGGCTGTGAATCAAGTCCCATTCTCCGTCCGAGCCGTAACTCCTAAAGAGGAACCGGGTTGCCCGAAAGCAGTATCCATAGCAGTTTCTGGCATGACAAGTACGATACGTACTTCCTACGCGCCGGACGGGTCGTCACGTACGGCACGTCACAGCATCCAGAAAACAAGCATATCAGCTACGATTCGCGCCACAAATCAATACACGGCTACGAGACGGACCAGCTTGCAGCGGGTACGAGACGGAGCAACACGCAGCGTGTACGACACGAACACATCATGAATCCCATCGCCCAGGTCATACCAGTACTCTACATCTATGACCGGATCAGGGACCGACGCCGACGGCGCAGACGGTAAGTCAGACACCTACAACACAAACAAACGACACGTACATGCAAAATGTCACACACACACAGGGTATCCACATCCTGGCCACTAACAACAGCCCACCATAGGGGTTGCATGGCCAGCACCACTAACACCCCCACCCATAGGGGGCCTGTTGCCCATCATTAATGCCACCCCCACCCATAGGGACTATGTTGCCCATCACCCCTGCCACCCACACCCATAGTGCTTATGTTGTCCATCACCCCTGCCACCCCCACTCACAGGGGACCTGTTGCCCATCACCCCTGCCACCCACACTCGCAGGGGACCTGTTGCCCATCAACCCTGCTACCCCCACTCACAGGGGACCTGTTGCCCATCGCCCCTGTCACCCCCACTCACAGGGCTTATGTTGCCCATCACCCCTGCCACCCCCACTCACAGGGTTTATGTTGCCCATCACCCCTGCCACCCCCAGCCATATGGCTTATGTTGCCCATCACCCCTGCCACCCATACCCATAGGGGACCTGTTGCCCATCACTACTGCCACCCCCACCCATAGGGACTATGTTGCCCATCACCCCTGCCACCCACACCCATAGTGCTTATGTTGCCCATCACCCCTGCCACCCCCACTCACAGGGGACCTGTTGCCCATCACCTCTGCCACCCCCACTCACAGGGCTTATGCTGCCCATCACCCCTGCCACCCCCACTCACAGGGCTTATGTTGCCCATCAAACCTGCCACCCCAGCCATAGGGCTTATGTTGCCCATCACCCCTGCCACCCACACCCATAGTGGACCTGTTGCCCATCACCCCTGCCACCCCCACTCACAGGGGACCTGTTGCCCATCACCTCTGCCACCCCCCTTTACAGGGCTTATGTTGCCCATCACCCCTGCCACCCCCACCCATAGGGACTATGTTGCCCATCACCCCTGCCACCCACACCCATAGTGCTTATGTTGCCCATCACCCCTGCCACCCCCACTCACAGGGCTTATGTTGCCCATCACCCCTGCCACCCCCAGCCATAGGGCTTATGTTGCCCATCACCCCTGCCACCCCCACTCACAGGGCTTATGTTGCCCATCACCCCTGCCACCCCCAGCCATAGGGCTTATGTTGCCCATCACCCCTGCCACCCCCACTCACAGGGGACCTGTTGCCCATCACCCCTGCCACCCCCAGCCATAGGATGAGTGATGCGCAACACATCCAGCATACGCAAACATCAGGTAAGTCCGCAAAATACATCCCCCATGACATCATGACAAATGCCCACAACAGTGATTATGGCTACGAGCATACAATGTAAGTAACAGCACATGTGTGACCAACACATGAGTGTGAGATACACAAGGCAAGCATCACCATAGCACTGTGGCAATGTAAAAAGAACACCCTCTCACTGTGTAGAGCAGAAGTTAAGTGGGGGCTCACAAAATGCAGCAGATGTGGAGCATTGTGGTGATGGGGACCAAACCCCCCTCATCACAGTGGACAAAAGATAAGTGTCATCATGGTCAAAGCTGAAACTTTAACTGCATCACTGATGTGACCCTGGATCGGTCTCATCCTCCCCTCCCTGACGCCTCCTCGCACAGAATAGCAGAAGCTCGCCGTGACTGGCAGCGGTGCTGGGAGCTGATAGACACCTGGAGGGCACAGCACCCAGGGGAGCGGGACTATTCTTATTTCTCGGCTCTACATGAGCTACATGTTAGGCTGGACTCCATTCTCTGTTCCCCAGATGTGCAGGGAGGCGTCACCCTGAGTGAATATTTAGCCAGGACAATATCAGATCACAATCCCCTCCTGGTATCCCTGAATTGGCTGCGAGTTCGGTCCACTATTCCCAGTTGGCTCCTTAGACCGGAGGTATTGTAAGACCAGGTCTTCCGAACTACAATAGGCACGGCCATCGAGGAGTATTTCCAGACCAACACTAACACGACCGCTAGCATTCATAATGAGTGGGATGCTTTTAAACTAGTGATAAGGGGTAGTTGTATTGGAGAGGCGGTCGGGGTTCGCAGAACCCTGTTGCAGGAGGTTCAAAGGTCAGAACAACAACTCCGTGAAGTGGAAAAGGAGAGAACTGAACGGGTGGAGGGGCAGGAGGGGCTCCTGGCGGCCAGGGAAGGTTTGGCGACCCAGGTAGAGCGCCTGCGCTGTTTTGATTATATGGCGTACGCGGTGCAGGTGCATGCTGAGAGACACAAGTCTAGGGCTCTACTGGCATGGTTGGCTAACCCAGCGCGCAGGGGAACGCCAATCTTGGAGCTGCGGGATGGAGATGGGGCAGTGCACTATGAGCAGCAGGCTATTAATGGCCAGTTCCTAGACTTCTATACCGCCCTCTATCAAAGTCAATTAGACCCCAGGGTGCTGGAGGAGGCTGACTTCCTGGATATTGAACTCCCTCAGGTTGGGGCGGAGGAGGCGGAGAAACTGGGTCGAGACGTGGAACTGGGGGAGATCCGGGGAGCAATAAAGCGGATGGCCAGGAATAAGACCCCCGGCGCAGACGGGCTCCCCATAGAGTTTTATGCCTCATTTGTGGATCAGTTGGCCCCCAGCCTATTAGCTCTCTATAACAGGTCGCGGCGGGAGGGCTACTTGCCTCGTACAACCAGTGAAGCAATAATTGTACCACTTCTCAAGCCAGACAAACCAGCGTGGGATCGTGCTACTTATCGCCCCCTCGCAATGCTTAATCTTTTTTACAAGATTTTGAGCAGTATTCTGGCTGGCCGCCTCCTGACCCACATGACCACTCTGGTCTACACGGATCAGGCCGGGTTTATTCCTTCCCGGAACACGGCCATGAATGTTCGCCGCTTACGTCAATTGCTTCATAATTCAGGGCACTTCGGGGAAGAGGCTTGTGTTTTATCGATTGACATGGAGAAGGCATTCGATAGCTTGGAGTGGCCGTACTTGTTTCGAGTTCTTAGGGCGTTCGGTCTGGGCGAGGGATTTGTGGACTGGACGAGGATATTATACCACCTCTCGACTCTCGCACGGGGGGGGTGATTTCAGAGGCCTGCAGTGTGGGCAGGGGGACGAGGCAGGGATGTCCACTGTCTCCCCTCCTGTTTGCGCTGGTGATAGAACCCCTGGCGGTGCATGCCTGATTGGGACGTTGTTTCCGGGGATTGGATGGGGGGGCAGGTTCATCGCATCGCCCTGTATGCGGATGATCTACTAATGTTCCTCGACAATGCTGATGAGGAGCTGCGGGGGGCCCGAGAGCTATTGGGCAGACTGGGCCGGGTGGCAGGCCTCAAGGTCAACTGGGATAAGACGTGTCTTTTCCCTATTCGGGGTGGTAGAGGGGCACCGCCAGGTGTTTCAGATGTGAGGTGGGAAAGCAGTTGCCTGACTTATCTAGGGGCCCGGATCTATCACGAGCCCTCTGACCTACTGGAAGGGAATATCGGAAGGGCGATGCGGACCGCCAAGAGGAATTTTGAATTCTGGGGGACCCTTCCCCTTTCAGTGGCGGGAAGGGTGGCACTGTTAAAGATGGTCACCCTACCACGCTTTCTGTATTACTTTGGCTCCCTTCCCCTATGGATACCGCGAAAGTTTTTCACCCAGCTCAACGCTATGGCTACGGGATTTTTATGGGGGCCTGGGAGGCGCAGAGTGGCGCTTACTACCATGCAGCGCCCCAGACGGGAGGCGGGATTTGCAACCCCTGACTTCGAGGCCTATTACCATGCAGCCCAATTTCAATGGTTTACTAAATGGATGGCCAGGGCACTGCGACTGGAGGAGGACCGTGGGGGCTTGGGTCCGGACCTGCGTCGGCTCTCTCGGACGCTTCTCCAGCTTCCCCTACGGGAGCGGGAGACCCCGAGGGAACTGTGGGTGATGCGACAGTGCTGGAATCAGGCGAGCAGGTGGGCTAAGATGAATCCTCCATATGCCCCGGAGATCCCGTTGAGGGTCTGCGAGGCTCTACCACATGGGGGAGATTGGCAGCGACTGCGAAGTTGGGAGGAAATGGGGGTCACCACCAATGTTCCCTCTAATTTCTTTCCTCTGTGTGCAGCAGTGGAGGCTCTCTGTGCGCTGCAACCATGGCTATGTGCGCCAGGAACCAGACCGCGCGTGTGCGCGGCGCCAAATGTCACTCAGAACGTTTACTTCAATAAGTGAAAAGATGGTGCATTTTCACACATACAGTGCCACAATAAGTGTCTTGAGGGCAGTTTCCAAATTAGATAAACGAGCCATGATGACATGAATTGGTTACACAGGCAAGTACACTTCAAGTATAGAAAAGCACAAGACTTAAACGGTGGTACCATCATAAGATTTTAATAAATATTCTTAACTTGAGCACTGTTAATTGGGTGGGGAAATGTTGGGAGCCTATACAATATCACATATAAACAATAAGGGAGACATGTCAAGTGCATCACTAGAGGGGTGACAGGGTTGCTTCTCACGGCGATCTTTGGCATTTTTCCAGTGGTGATAAACTCGATCTAGGTCAACTTTCCTGTTCAGGAGGTAGGCCTTTGTCCTCATCAGCATATCCAAATGTCTTGTACAGATAACATTGAAGTCTTCATCTTGACTGCCAGCAGCACGTTGTTGATGAGAATCTTTATCTCTTCAGGCACAGATCTTTGGCGTTCACCTACTTCCATTCTATTTGCTTTGTCAGTGGCAGTTTCTGTCAGCATTGCCCGCACTCCAAAACCAAACCTGGCAGCAGCACTTCTGTTTCTCAAGATCACCATGGCAGACTCGTGTGCTTTGCTAAGTAGATGGCGTTTCATGTAATCCAGTTTCCAGCCATCACTCCATTTCTTCCCTGTGGAAAAGTCCCCAACAATCTTGGCTTCGGCACATGCTTTGCAAATCAAGACCACGTCTGGACTGTATTGGAAAAGTTCCCCGAGTTGCACACGGACCTTGCTTCGTGATTTCTGCGTCTCAGCCTCCACAATTTCCTTCATCCACTCTTCCTTGAATACAAGGCAACATTTCTTCCTTTGTGGTGATGCACTGCACTCTCCCAAAGCGACAGCTTTGCGCTTGAACATTTCCGTGCCCGCCGGTTTTAACCTGCTGTGCCACAAAGCCTGCAAGATAAGGGAACATGGCTTACGTTGACGCCTAGCTCATGAATGCAATCCTTTATACTACAATGATCAAGATGCACCACAGTTTAACTCTACCAAACAATTACCTCTTCTGCTTGAACTCACGTACGCCTGTGTCAATGTATGGGGGTCTGGCTGCGAAGCCTGCAACAGAAGAAAACAAGGGTAAGTATATTAACCCCTTCCATGCCCACGACGGAACGGTTCCGTCATGAGCATCGGTTGCGCTGTGCTCATGACGGAACCGTTCCGTCATAGGCCCGCCCACGCTCGAACCCTTCAGCACCGCGGGGGAATTCCCGCAGCGCTGAAGGGGTTAAACTACAATGATCAAGATGCACCACAGTTTAACTCTACCAATCAATTACCTCTTCTGCTTGAACTCACGTACGCCAGTTTAAATATGTGGGATTCTGGCAGCAAAACCTGCAACAGAAAATGCACTCCTTTAACTCTAGCAAACAATTACCTGTTTGTTATGCCTGTACTCCCGTCTGCCTGTGCAATTGTATTCGTAGTACGGTCTCCCAAACCTGCAAAAGAAAAGGGGTGCAGATTGTGATTCTATTTATCCAGCAACCCCCAACCCAACGAGGAACGTACACAGAATTACCTTGTCTTTGTGGTTACTCGCACCTGACCACTCCTATCCAAATACCTTACAGACTGGAAACCTGCAACTGAAGACAAGATAGTCAGCAAATGCTTGAAGAATCACAAAATATGAATGGGACGGGTCTAGAGACCCCAATAGAAAAATTAACCAAATAATTACCTGGGATTCCAATCTAGGTCAAACAGGCATGTGCCAATGTGTTTAATTATTAGTATGATGTAACCAGTACAAGAGTAAAAAATAAACACATGGGCACACAAAAACAAACTCTAATTACTAATGATTTTAGTATTTTACATTGGAAGAGTTTGCCAAAAACGGGAACATCTAATGGGAAGGGGAACATATTTTAGCGCTGTCTGTATCTCTTAAATGCACACGGAATTCAAAAAAGATTTCACACTGAAACCATTGATATATACCATAGCGACTCTTAAATAGGGGGCTCGTGATTTCAAACGTATCATAAAAGTCCATTTGTGACTTGAAATTAATGTAAAATTACTTACAAAGGGTTTGTGCAGTCACAGGCCAGGGATGTGGAATTCCTATAGCCCAACGCCCAGGACATATTGTTTGGGGTCAAGGGCATCAAGTTTTCATGTGTATTTTGTCCTTGGGACAAGTAGGCCCAACCCCCCTACAGCACAAACCCGTTGGCTGCCAGTTTACAGTACCACATTATGGATTAGAAAAGGCCATTGTCTACAGTTAAGGTAATATGTGGGTCCATGTGTTAATGCTGTTCAAACTTGTATTTATGGTTCATTAATGAAAAGCATTCATTATTAGGGTGAGCATTAAAAGTAAATGCCGTAAGCTCGGCCTTCACTACTGAAGGCGGCTCCAGTATAAATGTGTACACACGTTTTCAAAGTTTAGTAATATGAGGCTTTGTATAATGCTCCCAGAACGCTCTCTGTTTATATGCAAATATTTGCAGAAGCTTGAAAGCAAGAGTGATGGTTCTTTGCTTTCAAAATAAAATGTTCACAAAAAAATGCAAGTAGGAAAAAAGACATTAGGTGCCATATCTTTGCAGCATCATTTAGTAAAATGTTGATGTATGCTTGTATCTCCCAAAAATATTCCTAATGGAAAATCAGTGTAAACAGTTGAAATATGATTATGGGGAAAAAAATAACACAAGCATTGGCAAAGCCAGTAGGTCTGAAATGTGTGGTCAGCAGTTTGGTTTTGTCAATGCGTGACTTGTTTAGGCATGTTTTTTGTAAAACCTTATCGTGTGGGAGCTGCTGGGACCTCACCATTATAACAAGCATTGGCAAACGCTTTTTCAAGAACTTTGAAGTGGGCTGGTGATGGGGGAAGAATTTGTAAAGTTGGAGGGAAGAATTATGGGTGTCTTTAGCATTGGAAGTATCTGGATAATTTTATAGGAGGGGGAAACATCTGTAGGCAACATTCCTAATGGAGTTCTTTGCTTGTCCAAAAAACATACGTTTATTAAGGGACCTTTCATGTAGACTACTTTGCCTTTGTATGGGCGATCGGGTGGCAAAAAGAGTGTTCAGTATTTGTGGGGATTTAAACTACAGCTCTGTGGGGTGGGACAGTCACATGGTTCAAAACCCAAGAGACTTTCTTTTAAAACGTTTGACAACAGGCAAATTTAAGAGGATTTTTTTAAATATGTATTTGTTATTTCATAAATCACAAAAATAAATGAAGACAGACAGTGTGGCATACACGGTTGTGCGTCCTGACAGCCCTATTGTAGCAGATATAGTGCACTGCCTGAGGATGCACAGTATCCCTGATAAATAATGTGGAAGGACAGCAGCAATTTGTTTCACTCATATTTGCTCCAAATAGTAGCATTTCTTTTTATTTTGTCGATCTCTTCTCCTTCTGCACAGACTTTCCATTTATTAATATGACATCTGACACTCTCATCTAGGTCAGACATTCACATCAGGTTGAGGGGAATCCAAAGAGACTGATACACACAAATGTAGACTGTAAGTGGACTAGAATCGTAAGCAAGATATTAAGTAAATTAGACTGAACGTTGACTGATTTTATGAAACTCTGTGTGAAGTGCATGCTTTATTGTGACATTCTCAAACATACTTTTAGCTATTTGTTTAATTTCCTCCTTTTTCCAATTGCTGATTTTAAGAAGTACCCCCCAGCCTCCTCCCATTTGCCAAGCCTGTGATGCTTAAATTAACGTAGGCAGCTTGCCTGTTGTTCCTTATGAGACTCAAGACCCTCTTTCTCAAGTCCTTCAAACTATTTGCTTGTGCTCACAGCATCGCTCTAGATCAGGTGTTTCTCATCTCATCATTCTGATACCCAAGCTCAAAGGCCTTCTTGTAAACTGTTCTAGTTCCCCTCGTGCCCAAGATCAGCTGCTTTCAGCTCACTGCAATTCGCTCATTACCTAGTGGGTGCAAACAGTGGACCAAATCAAGCCCAAACTGTCAAACATAATGAAGGTGGAATTGCCATGTTAGACATAGATATGACATTTTCTCTACTGAGAGAAGGACAGCTGCCTACACCATAAGCCAACTCAAGCATAGCTGATGGTGATTACAAAATCTTCATCAAAGTTAGTAGGAGTCCAAATTCCATATTACCAAAACACTTTGAATAGGGTTTAAAATGTTTTACACTGTGAGAGGCAGACATTACCACCTCAAGCAAACAAAGCCCTTTTCCCCACAAGTTCCATTCACCTTTGCCCCTACAAAAAGTATGCCCCGTCCGAAGGACCCCAAAACCCGCGAGCAGAGCGCAGGACTGATTGTGGCCTTTTGTTTATGTATTGATGGTAATCACAGCCCGTGAAGGGGCTCTGATTACCATCAATACTTAAACCAAAGGCCACAATCATCCCCGCGATTACTAGCAAAAGAGTAGAGCCAGTTTACAAACACAGCGTGTACTTCGGTACACGCTGTGATTTTAAACCGACTCTACTGTTTTGTTGGTAAAGCGCGGGGATGATTGTGGCCTTTTGTTTAAGTATTGATGGTAATCAGAGCCCCTTCACGGGCTGTGATTACCATCAATACATAAACAAAAGGCCACAATCAGTCCCACGCTCTGCAGCCACACACACCCGAGCACCCCCCCAAGCCGCCACAAGCCCGCCACAAGCCCCCAAGCCCCCTTACCTGCACTCTCCACGACTCCTACGACTCCTCGCCGGCACCACTGGAACAAGTGCCTGGTTTCGCGCCGCTCGCTTCTTAAAGCGGCGGCGCGGCCAGCGCCTCTCTGCCGGACGTCCTGAAATCGTTGTGCGCGCTCCACATCCGGGAGTGCGTGGTGACGTCGGCGAAGGTGCGCGCGCGCGCGCGCCTTAAAGGGAACGTAGGTCACCACTATTGGAGACCTCTATGAGGATGGTGTGCTTTGCCTTACCAGGACCTCTTGGAGCAATTCGACCTGCCCCGCCAGGACTTTCTTTTACATGCTGCTGTATCGGCAGCTATCCAGAAGCACTGGAAGAGGGGGATGGAGGAGCCACCGACCTCTCGCCCCTGTCAATATGTGGTATATGCAGCGGGGACGATTAAAGCGGTAACCTGCCTCTACAGGCGTCTTACTCAGGAGCTTAGGTCCCCTTTGGAGAGGCTACGGACCAAATGGGAAGCGGACCTTGGGATGCCTATTGAGGAGAGACCGTGGGAGGATCTGATGGAGCGGGCGTGGAAATGCTCTAGAAATGCGAGATTTCAGCTGATTCAGTTTTATGTCTTCCATAGGGCGTACCTCACCCCGCACAAAATTAATGAATTTTTTGGATCACGCACTGTCTGCCCCCGCTGCCAATCAGAAAATGCTGAGTTTTTGCATATGTTTTGGGAGTGCCAATTATTGCATGAGTATTGGGGGGAGGTAACGGCTAAATTGGGCAACACGACGGATAGGAGCATTGATCAGACCCCGGGGTTTTGCTTACTTCACTGGTTTCCCCACACTGCCTGTAACAAGGTGACTAGTAAATTTATTGACTTGGGACTAGTCCTAGCTAAGCGAGAAATTACCAGCCATTGGAAAGCGGCCACGACACCTAACGCTGTGTGCTGGCTGCGAGAATTTACAAAGTGGGCCGACTGCGAGGGGAGTCTCAGACTTCAAATGGCCCAGAGAGCCGATAATGACAAAATGTTAACTGCAGCCAGAGCGTGGGTGGCGTTGGTGGACCTGCTTAAGACATCGGCAGCTGACACTGACTGATCTCCCTCATGACACCACTAGAACACACGCATGGCTGACCTGCCCTTCCTGAGCGGGCGACAGGGTAGGAGGATGGCGGGTTTGAGTGGCAACTACTGTTTATTCGCCCCCTGACAGTACGATACCAGTGGTCCAATCAGCGGGGCTCATTAGTGATGCTGAAAGTTAGCGGAGGGAGCGACATGTCTGGCAGTGGGGGGGGGAAATTGGAGGGGCTGGGGGTGGGCAGAGGGGGTTTTGTTACCTTGTTACTTATTGCGGAGGCTTGCAGCGAGGCCTCGTAGGACACTTTTGCCTGGATACCCTAGATGGGACTATAGGCCGTGCCTAACCTGACACTGTTGATGAAGAGATGGGGTTGCAGGGCCGACAGGGGATACAGGGATAGGGGGAGTGATGCTCCTTCCAGGGGTCTTTGATATCGCAGGGGTAGGATGGGACAGAGGCATGGGGGGGCTCAAGGAAAGACCCTGTCTTATGCTGGGGATGGTAGAGGGATATCGATATTGTGGAATTGGGTCGGGGGAACTGGACAGGGGCCCTAGAGGGGGTGGCTTATTTAGGCACGGCCCATCTTGCAGTAGTCATTGTGATGTTTACTATCTTATTGTGATAAACTTGCAATAAAGTTTGTTTAAAAAAAATAAATCATGGTCAAAGCTGCAAATAACAAACAGCATGTATGATCCCTGCTCCCAACACATCAAACACTTCTGGGGCAAACTAGTGGTTGTGTCCCATACACACAGAGATGTGGTTAGGCTAACAGTGCTGTGAAAACACTCTCGGCCATGTGCAGACAAGCACCACACATGGGGGCTGACAATGCACACAGCGTACAATGACACAACAGCAGAAGTGAGCATCACCAAGCATGCACACATCTCGAAATAGACACACCAATCAAAACAACATGTGTGGACTGTAGGTGTCAGCTCACAAACTCACATTCCATGCCAGCAATGGCACCCAACAACCAGGATGAATGTGCAAAATGATGTGAAATGACTCACAGGGACAGCATGCAAAATCACAGAAACAGCATCCAGACCAAGGCCCACAACAGCAATTCCAATGCACTGGTGCAGATGCACAAACAGGCAAACTCCCACTGCACATCGGACACAACATGGGTGTGTGTGTGTCACAGTATCCCCAGGCAACTACACAACACATGAGGGGGGCTGATGTGGACACAGTGCCATACAAAAGTAAACCATCATTGGGACACCCTCAGTGGGCAATCAGGTGTTGGGAGATGAGAGGGAGCACAACAGACACATGTGACACAAGCTGGAATGAACACCAACTAACACAGCAAGAGACTGACACACAACACCACTACCCCCAGGGACCAGACAGTGGGGTGACACAAGCATGCATTACACCTCCACTGTGATGACAAAGGCAGATGTCGTACAAACTGGGAAACCCAGACATATGTCCTGTGCCACAAACGTACATCACACATACACAAACACAAATCACTCAGCATGGCCCCTCATCCATGGACAAACGGGAGCTAGGGGACCATCCATGCAAACATTCACATCAGTCCACCCTCAACACCACACACCTGAACTGCAACAATGTGTATCTGTGAAGTCCACATGGACAGGTGACATTGCACATGCACCCATGACAAACACAGGAATGTTGGCAGGAACTAAGGTGCACACACACATCACACAAGGACTGTTTACAACCCTGGTGAATAACAGGCACACTGCACAGTATGCGGTACATGGCCATGACCTCAAAGGTCATGTAACCTTCAGAATCCCTGCCACAGTCCCAGGACTATGCAGATCCCAAGGAGAAACACAAGGCACCCATGCTGACACCTGCCAGCATCGCAGCCGTGAACCCGACAAGTGGGAGCAGTCACACACACATACAAATGTCTCAATCACTGAAAACTACCACCTAGGGACAACTACATGATATTGCAAACAAAAAAGTGCCTTGAGGAACCCTGACTGTGTCCTATCTGTGTCTGACAACATCATTACCACTCAGAACTGACAAATCCCAATGATGATACACCAATTAACAGTAGTGTGTCATGCACCCACACATCTGGTAGCCCATTTGAAAAGTAGTGGGATGAACCCAGTACCACTCAGCAAGCATCAGCAACAGGAACATATCAAGGGAACACTGTCTGTGTATGAACAGGGATGTGAACACACACACATGCACATACAACACACACCATGGGCCCAGGCTATGTCACTGGACAACACACTAACTTGAGGGGACACAACTCATGTGGGAGCCCAGCTGTGCCACACATATTCACCGCAAGTCCCACTCATGTCTGCAGAACACTTGGTCAGTCAGCCATCAGTTACCATACAATGAAGGCTCTGGTCACAACAGCCTGGGTACGTGAGTCTCCCCTAAGTCATCTGCACAGACCCAAAACATATGTCTAGCAAGTTGCACAGAGGCCCCAGTTGCTCCTATTACAATGATGCCCACACCTGTAGGGCCAGTATTGATGAGCACGAAGTATGTGGAAGTGACAAGTTGGACAATGGGAAGCACATCATATGTGCAGGGGTGCAAGCCACAGATGTGCCCATGCCAATGAAATGCTCACAGAGAGATGTCCACAAATAGTTGATCCAGACACACCCAGGTAGCTGCAAAGGATGACATGGATATCCACCAGAATAGGATACATATCTCATGGACCACAGGGAGTACCTCACATCAACACATCAGTATGCAACATTGTAAACCAAGCATTACAGGTGCAAGGGCATGTAAAACAACATCAGCATGATGTACAGCTAAATCAAGTTCACAGGGACAAAGAAAAAAGCTTTATTCAGCATATGAAAAGTGAAACGTCTGTTCCAACAAAAGGCCAATGGCCAGTCCATGTCCAAATGCCAAGGAGTTAACTAGAGTGACAAATTCAGTATATGAAATTCTAAACGTCTGTGCAACCAAAAGGCGAATGGCCAGTCCATGTCCAAATGCCAAGGAGTGAACGAGAGTGACAAATTCAGTATATGAAATTCTAAACGTCTGTGCAACCAAAAAGCTAATGGCCAGTCCATGTCAAAATGCCAAGGAGTGAACTAGAGTGACAACTGTCACACCTTGCTTGCCTGCACTGCTAAGGACCGGGGTCATCCCCTCGGAGGGGCATAAATGGGGGCAGGCCAGGCACCGCAGGGACAGGATCATGGCACAGCAGAAGGAGGCAGTAAAGAGGTGGGGGATGCAGACGAGACACTTGCAACTGCAGTGGAGATGACTGAAGTGGTTGGTGCTGTCACAACTGTGGGGCACAAGTCAGATGGGGTGAGTGCTGGCACAACTCCAGTGGGCAGGTCAGATGGAGTGGATTGGCTCACCACTGCAGTGCCCAAGTCAGACGGGGTGGTCGTGGACTCCAAAGCAGTGCCTACATCCATGGGAGTGGAATGGGGGACAGGTGAGGTCGGCAGGGCAGGGGGGGGCACGGTCCCCACATCAGTGGCACCAACTGTCTGACCAGGTGTGGAAGAGCAAGTGCAAGGGGGGGGGATGGCCTTAGCATTTTGGGGGGGTCTTGCTCTTCTTGCGCCGGGAGGACTTGCGGGTGGGTGTCTCGGTCTGACTGAGCCTGGGGGAGGGTGTCCAGGTGTGAGGGGCACTCCCTTCTGTGTGTGGGCACTTCCTCTTCCCCTTGTAATCAGGATCTGCTTGGTCAGTGGGGAAGAGGCCAAGGTCACAGAGGAAGAGCTTCTGGGGGGATGGGGTTGCAGGTGAGGCAAGGGAAGGGGGCTGGGATGGAGAGGTCTCGGAGGACTGTGGAGTGGTTGTGGATGACTGTGTGTGTGTCAGCAAACCAGCCCCTGTGAGTGTGGAATCAGTCCCCTGAGCTTGCTTGTGTGCACGTCTAGCCCTTGTTTTGGGGGTTTCTGTGCTTGTGACAGGTAGGGTGCTAGGAATCGTGGGTGGTGCAGGGGTAGGAGGGGTGCGGGACTGTTGGAGGAGGGACACTGCTGCCGTCAGGGAGGAGGCCACGGACTGGTTGGTCCTCTGTAGGGCAGACATGCCCGAGGAAATGTCCTCCATGAATGACAGCAGTTGTGTCAACAGACCTGTGTGTGCATGGCGGACTTTCAGCATCGATGTCTGTCCTACATGGATCTGTCGAAGTAAGTCCACAGACTCCTCACTCAGTGCAGCAGGGGACACAGGGGCAGAGGGTGCGGTACCTAGCACAAAGGAGACATGCTCACGAACACGGGAGCCCACAGGGACCTCTGGGATGGGAGCCGATGGGAGGGGGTGGTGGTGGTGGTGGTGGCGGTGACGGAGACAGCCTCACTAGCTGGGTTTTGGTGGCTGCTGACACCCGCCTCCACAAGGGAGTCACCCTCAGAGCTGCTGTGGCCTTCAGCTGGTGGGGATGGTGCTGACGACTCCTCTGTGTGGCTCAACTCGCCCTCCGTGCCACTGGGTCCACCTGACTCCTCTCCTTCTGTCCCTGTAAGGCTCTGTGGCTCCTCCTGGTCCATGGAGCTGTCCCCTCCTGTGGCCGTGGATGTATCTGGATAGGAATAGGAAGTAACAGAACTACATCAGTCACCTGCACCGACTGCACACACCACAGTGAGTACATCACATCACAGGGCAAGCCCTGGCATCATCAGCTGAACACAGCTCAAAGTGCCAACACTGTTTAGGATAAGACAATTGTCATTCTCAACATCAACCATGCACACATATCCCTCCTTGACTTTCACACATATGTCCATCGCATGTTGGATGCTAACACACCAATGTGCCAACATGCACCACCCACTCGTTAGTTGTACATTCAAGTGAACATGTAGGAGTATGTCACTATACACACTGGACATCTCTTGCGACTGACTCAGTACAGGTGTCCGGATGAAGGGATGGGCAGAGACTCATTTCACATGCTTGGGATGCATGCCAGCAACACACACACTATGATGTACTCATGTCCTGATGGGCAAGGCCACAATGGGGTGCATGGTGCACACTTGAAAACAACGCAGGCTCACTCATAGCAAGTTCAATGCCATGGCACTGGGATGCCCTGAAAGTCAGTCAACACTGTCTCCTGTCACAGGGGCAGGGCATCCAGACAACAACAATATGCACTGACTCACAATCCTAGCTCAGGGGTAAAGCTGACTCTGCAGATGACCGGCGCACTTGTCCATCCCATGCAAACAACATATCCAGGACCCAGAAGACCCCACATCTTGCAATTCATTCATAGGAGTCTCAGCAAACACAAATCCATGTACATTAACACATCACAGTCTGCCATGCATGTAACCCAGCTGCATGAGGGACACAGTTGCATACCCATTGTGCGCTGTCAGATGATCACACACATATATGTCACACAGGTCTTCTCTCCCACAGTCACATTGCAGATGTCATGCTGACCCTCTGAATCATGGACCCCCCAGTTGTACGTAGCAACAAGCCACACCCTAATGACACAGAGGCAGACACCTGAGGGCACATGTCACTAAGCACAACCTGCAATTTCATACACAGGATTGGGATTATAGAGTGTTTCTGAATGCCCTTGGGGGGGCATGACTGGGCAGGACTAAGTGAAACAGTGTTTTGCCCCGGACAGTAGTCAGTTGGCTAAGCAATTGTGAAATACTTGATAAACATACTCCTGATGCCCAAAGATTGGAGTCCCCTGCTGCATGGTTTTGTTTGGAATACCCCAGACACATGTTGCGAGTCAGACCAGCAATTGGTGCACATCTCAAGGGCACACACAGTTCACATGTCAGATCTCAGGCATTGTGTAAACAATTGACCCACCCATGAAACACACAACAAAGTCACGGGAACTGATGCTGACTGGTACCTGAAGCATAGCTGACTGCAGGGACACAGTGCCCTAGTGACACAAGCAACAGACTGGAGGGGCCACACCTGTGGAACAGATGAGGAGGGTGCATCACACAAATGAGGGACCTGATTTTGGGAATACAAGACCTACGTAATGTGGAAGTGTGACCAGGACAAAAGACTGCTATTTGCATGTCAGACATAGTACACAGATCAGGCATGGACTTACCTCCTTCCTGCTGCTGTCTGGCCTTCAGCTGCCTATCCAGGTCCGGGAAGACCATCGCCAGTATCCGGAGCATGTGGGGAGTCAGGGTCCGGTGTCCGCCCCTCCTGCGTGGAGGTGACAGCTTCAGCTGGACTCTAGCTATCCTCCGGGTCCAGCACCGAAGGTCCTGCCACCTCTGGCAGTTGCGGATGCGGCGCTTGTAGACCCCCACAGAACGAACAGCCCGGGCGATGGTCAGCCAGATCTCCTGCTTCTGGTGGGCATCAACCTGTGAGGATGACAAAGTGAAAAGTACCTTAACACACATGCCCCAGATTTGTGCAGCACACAATTGGATATACATGTCATCATCACAAAGGGAAATAAATTACACAGGTAGTGCAACCATGGGGCATGAAAACTCACATGCATGTCTGACATGTTAACAATGCCTGGATAGTTTAAGCTTGCAATAATGTACTTTAGCAGCAGGAAAACTAATCATTATATGTACCTATACACTCTGGTGGATAAAAGTAGTCAGTGAGAATGCTTGCCACTGGTGTACACACTGCTAGTACTGCTAGTCAGACAAGATGCATAATTAGGAAGGCAGTGGACAGCACACTCACCTGCTCCCCTGGTGTCCCATAGAGCTTTCTGTACTCTGGAAGGAGCCCGTCCAGCAGGGCCTGGTTCTCCTCAGTGAAGGCTGGGGCCCTCTCCAGAGTACGTGCCATAGCAGGAGCCAGAGGATGCAGAGACAGCAGCAGTGGTAGCAGGGATGTGGTCCAGTATCATGTAGTGCAGGCAAGTAAGCTCCCTGGGGGCCAGCCAGCCTTATATCTGTGCTGTAGAGGCAGACTCTGTGCCATGTGTCCCAAGTGATAGGTCCAATACGGTTGCATTCTATGAATCTGGCCAATCCATTCAAAAGTACGACTCATACACGCCTTCCGCATCGTTCAAATCTTCACCTTCATGGAACACTTGAAATTGCAACATTGTTGTAGGCATCCAACTGAATTTGCAGTGCACAACTCGTACAAGTTTTGAATCCGCATTCGTCTCCATGACAGTCCTGAGCCAATGGGTGCGCCAGGCTCGTTCAACTGACTGTACAACGCGTATTTTGAATATACACATGCACCCGTCTCCATACGATTCAATGGCCAAGGTGTACGCCTGTCTCGGACCATGCCTGTCCGACGTGTATGCATGGTAGTCACCCGCGCCGGACCTCATTGGATTCAATGACAAAGCGTACGCACGGCTCGGTCATGAACCATGCAATGCGTACGCATTGTCACCCGCGTCGGACCTCATTGGATTCAATGACAAAGCGGACACACGGCTCGGTCATGAACCGTGCAATGCGTAGGCATTGTCACCCGCGTCGGACCTCATTGGATTCAATGACAAAGCGTACGCACGGCTCGGTCATGAACCGTGTAATGCGTACGCATTGTCACCCGCGTCGGACCTCATTAGTGTGACTATTAGACGGATGCAACACACATATACTGGCCATGGACACCTGCGCACACCTGCCACACTATAGCATTGGCCAAACAGTGTCCCATGGCATGTAAGGCTGCATTCCCTGGGTGTTTGAGGGGGCCACAGCTGTTTTTTTGTCTGGCACTTTGTGCAGCCACTCCCAGACTGTTATCTTGTACATGGGGGCAGAGTCCTTTGTGTGTTGTGCACATTACCACTGTGATGTGCAATTGGACAGTAATGGGCATGAGCCACAGTGTCAGGTTGGATATATTTAAGACATGTCACATACACCCTGAGTCCTGGGGATGATGGCATGTACATCACAGTGAGACCTGTAGCCCCAATACTGATGTGCACCCACAGTCTGTGTGCATGTTGTGTCTCAGATCTGTCTGATCACATGTTACCAATGAGTGACAGTCTCCACATCCATGTGGAATATGCATCAACCATGATGGGGTGTGTGTCTAGGAGACGTATATGTAGGACCGGCAGGAACAACAGTGGCAACTACCTGTGGGACTTACGCTTGCCTTGTGGTGTGTACGTGCTACGCCATGTCCATTGCTGTGTTGATGTGGCAATACAGGAAGCCTGGGTTTCTGCATGGCAAAGATCTGTGATGCCTGGGAGACATGAGTCCTCATTTGTCACTGGGGTGGCTTTTTTGAACGTTGAAGCAGCACATAGGTTGGGTGACACAGCCAGATGATTAGCCCATTGCACTACATGGCACTCATGTGGACATGTAGAATTGAGATGTGAGGTGGTGGTCTTGTAGGTGACATATGTGTCCATGACCAACAGCACACACCTCAGTACATTGTGTAATGTCATGAACTAACATGTGATAGTGATCGTGGTCATGGCCACATGGGTGGATGTACTGACAATCTTCTTTTGTGCATCCCTGTACTGCAGGGTACCAGCTGTCCATCGGCCGTTCCCAGACCTTGCAACCATGCAGGAACGCGACAACATCTGACGGTACAGCTTCAACAGGCCACTGATTGAGGAGTTGGCGGAGCAGTTGGCGCCACATCTGCTACCTGGCCGGACATACCCTACAGCACTGACCCCAGAGGTGAAGGTGATGGCAGCCCTGCACTTCTTTGCTACCGGTACCTTCCAGTACACTGTGGCTACTGCTGGTGGAATGTCGCAAACGATGATTAGTCGGGTGCTACGCGATGTCTTGGAGGGGATGTTGCAATTCCTCGACCTGTATAACAAGTTCCCGAGCCAAGATGAACTCCCTGAAATTAAGGATGCCTTTTATACACTGGGGAGGATGCCAAACGTCATTGGATCCATTGACGGGACACATGTTGCCCTGATACCACCACAGGCACATGAGCAGGCATACCGGAACAGGAAGCACTACCATTCGATCAATGCTCTGGTGGTCTGTCTTACTGACATGTTGATCACACCTGTGTGTGCATGGTTCCCTGGTTCGGCGCACGATGCCTACATTATGAGGAGTAGTCGCATTGCAACGCTGAAGTCACAGATGCCAGCTCAGCGTGCCTGGCTTGTCGGTGTGTACTGACTGTTTCTCATTGTGTGTGTTTGTCAGTGTTGAATTCCGCACTCCTACAAAACTCAGCTACTTGTTCATTTTTGTGTGTGTAGGTGACTCCGGATAGCCCAACATGCCATGGTTGCTGACACCCCTCAGGAACCCTGTGACACCAGCCGAGCAGCGCTACAATGAGGCACATGGTCGGAGCAGGAGGGTGATTGAGCGGACATTCGGCCTCCTGAAAAGCCGCTTTCGCTGCCTGGACAAGACCGGAGGGGCCCTCCCATATGAGCCTGCAAAGGTGTGCAAAATAATACTGGTCTGCTGCATGCTACACAACATGGCGGTGTGGAAGGAGGTGTCTCTCATCCAGTATGACGATGACGACGACCAACGTCCGGCACCTGTGGAAGATCCCGGCCTGGGCCAAGATGCCAGTGATGATGAAGATGATGGTGACGTCCGCTCCCAGCTCATCAACAACTTCTTCACCTGAATGTGAGTTTCCAGTGTTGTTATGTGAATGTATGGAGGTAGCCTGGAATGTGTTGAGCCAGCTCTGTTGCTGTCTGAGTGTGTCCGTGTGCCACTTGACTGGATGCGTGCTGTGATGTGTCCATTCAGGTGGTGTGTACTCCACAATAGGGTATTACTGCTAACTAGTGTTTGTGTAGGTGTTTTGCAACATGTTTTGTGCATGTGTATTGCATTTCTCTCCTGTTCTTCTGTGCTTTTGACTGAGTCTTGTCCGTCCCAGCACCCCTCTCCACAACGGTAGGACCAGCGGCGGTACGCACAGGTGACACTGGGACCCCTTGGGTGGTGTTGCTGGTGGTGTTGGCTGTAGCTTCTGGGGGGTCCTGTGTCCCTGTGCTGTGGGTTTTGATTGTCCTTGGTCTGTCCGTGTTGGCGGGGGTGCCCTGTCGGTGTCCAGATGCTGGAGGCATGGGTACAGGGGGGGCAGATGTTGCTGCTGCTGTTGCTGCATGATGGCTCACACCGGAGAGGCCAGGTTGGTCGTCGTCATCCGAAGAGGACAGTGAGAGAGTCAGACCAGAGAGCTCAGTGTCCACCAGAGTATGGGCCTGGGCATCCTCGTCATTTGTGTTTGGAAGAGACACACAATGTGATTTATGTTTCTACATGCATCGTTGGTTCACAAACATGACATTTTCTACTTTTCAAACAGATGCCTGCCTGTACACTGCTTTTTCCCAGCTTGTCACAGACAGAGTTTGATATTGTTGTTGGCCATTTGCCAGCATGGCCTTGTGCTCCCAACAACAGAGCAGTGTCAGACATCTTGTCAGTCCCTTCCCACTCCCTGTGAGGCGAGTATGTTTCAGTTTGATCTTGCTGGGCCATGTGGGTGGGTGTAGGTTGTCTGTGACTGCGAGTCGCATCATACTCTAGGCTACACCCCCTTGCCAGCATGCCCATACTTCCTCCCTCTTGACTCTGCTTCCTTGTGAGGGGGTGTGACAGCAATGGCAAGATGGCTGACTGTGAAGTCCTGATGTTTGTTGTTGGCCATTTCCCAGCATGGCCTTGTGCTCCCCACAACAGAGCCCAGTCTCAGACATCTTGTCAGTCCCTTCCCACTCCCTGTGAGGGAGTATGTTTCAGTTTGATCTTGCTGGGCCATGTGGGTGGGTGTAGGTTGTCTGTGACTGCGAGTCCCATCATACTCTAGGCTACACCCCCTTGCCAGCATGCCCATACTTCCTCCCTCTTGACTCTGCTTCCTTGTGAGGGGGTGTGACAGCAATGGCAAGATGGCTGACTGTGAAGTCCTGATGTTTGTTGTTGGCCATTTCCCAGCATGGCCTTGTGCTCCCCACAACAGAGCCCAGTCTCAGACATCTTGTCAGTCCCTTCCCACTCCCTGTGAGGGAGTATGTTTCAGTTTGATCTTGCTGGGCCATGTGGGTGGGTGTAGGTTGTCTGTGACTGCGAGTCCCATCATACTCTAGGCTACACCCCCTTGCCAGCATGCCCATACTTCCTCCCTCTTGACTCTGCTTCCTTGTGAGGGGGTGTGACAGCAATGGCAAGATGGCTGACTGTGAAGTCCTGATGTTTGTTGTTGGCCATTTCCCAGCATGGCCTTGTGCTTCCCACAACAGAGCCCAGTGTCAGACATCTTGTCAGCCCCTTCCCACTCCCTGTGAGGCGAGTATGTTTCAGTTTGATCTTGCTGGGCCATGTGGGTGGGTGTAGGTTGTCTGTGACTGCGAGTCCCATCATACTCTTGGCTACACCCCCCTTCCCAGCATGCCCATACTTCCTCCCTCTTGACTCTGCTTCCCTGTGAGGTGGTGTGACATCAATGGCAAGATGGCTGACTGTGAAGTCCTGATGTTTGTTGTTGGCCATTTCCCAGCATGGCCTTGTGCTCCCCACAACAGAGCCCAGTCTCAGACATCTTGTCAGTCCCTTCCCACTCCCTGTGAGGAGAGTATGTTTCAGTTTGATCTTGCTGGGCCATGTGGGTGGGTGTAGGTTGTCTGTGACTGCGACTCTCATCATACTCTTAGCTACACCCCCCTTCCAAGCATGCTCATACTTCCTCCCTCTTGACTCTGCTTCCCTGTGAGGGGGTGTGACAGCAATGGCTGACTGTGAAATCCTGGTGTTTGGTTGGCTACAAGTCCCAAGTGAGCCCCTGTGCTTCACACAGCAGCACCCAGTACGGGGTATCTTTTGCTGATATTTCAATGAAGTGTGTGTCAATGCATTGTACCCGGTGAGTTGTGTGGAGTTTGTGTTGGGGGGGTGTCTCCCCATGCTGAGTAGTATGGTCAGGGCTGTCAGTCCTCCTTCCCATCATGAAACGTGCTTCCATTGTAGGGCGTGCAAGTTGTCTTTCAGGATGTCAGTCAGTGGTGTCCTGCTTCTTATTTGCACACAAGCCCTAGCAGGGCCTTGTGCTCCCCACAGCAGGACCCAGTGTCAGCCATGTTGTCAGTCATGTTCCACTCCCTGTGATGTGGGCATGTTTCAGAGGGGTCTTGATGGGCCAATCAGGAGGGGGGGCATTATCTGTGACTACATGCCCCATCATGCTTTTGGCTACACTCACTTCACCTGCATCCCCACTATTCCTTCCTGAGAGTCAGCTGCACTGTGAGGTGGTGTGTTTGTGGTGGCAAACTGTCTGGCTGGGTGTATTTAGCTTAGTGCCACTGGCTTGCTCTATTTGTTTGTAGGTTGGTGCATGTCATGACATAGTCCCCAGTCACTATGAGATGGCAGGTATTGTGTTTGTGTGACTGGCATACACATCTTGGGTTGATTATCTATTGGTTAGTGTAGCTTTGCTTGCGGTGCATGGTTTCACTGTCCCCTTGCCACACAATTTTGGGTATGTTGTTTGTGTACTCACCAGGCTCTGGGAGGTGTGTTAGGCCATGGACGCTCTCTGGTGGTAGGATGTCCCGCACCTTCTCCTCCCAGGTCTTGAAGTAGACTGGTTTGGCAGGAGGGCCACCGCCGGTGCGCTGACTCAAGGCGTGATCTTTCTCGATGAGTTTCTTGACCCTCCTGCGCACGTCATACCACCGGTTCTGGATATCGTCCTTTGTGCGCAACGTTGGTGCTTGTGCGTTCACCTTGTCCACAATCCTCGCCCACATCTTGGTTTTCTGTGAGATGGGGGTCCTTTGAACCAATGTACCAAACAAATATGGCTCTACTCTGATGATCTCGTCTACCAGCACTTCTAACTCACTATCTGTGAACTTTGGATTCTTCTTTGGAGGCATGGTGATGGGTGTTGGTGGTGGGGGATGTGTGTGTGAGGGTGCAAGTGATGTTGGGTTGGTGTTGGTTTTGCTGTGTGTATGTGTGTGTGCTTTTGTATGAGGTGCTGATGGTGTGTGAGTTGTGTGATGGGTGAGTTGTGAGTGTGTCTGTGGTTGCTGTGTACTGGTGTTTGCTGCTGGCTGTGTCTCCTGTTTGCAAGGGATGATGGCAGTGATTGTTGTCCTTTATATCGTTGGAGTTGTGGGTGTGTCTTTGTCCAATTTTTTGGGGGGGTATTTATTGGCTTAATCATTGCTTGTTTGGTCCTTTTTTTGTCTTTTTTCCTTTGTGTTTTGTGCGCATGATGTAGACATTCGTGTGACGGAAACAGACGCTGATGTTGTCTCGTGCGGGCTTCTCCGCCTCGTTCAAGCTGCCTTTCTTCTGTGTTTGGTACGTGTCGTTTGAGGCGGTCTCTATTGCTTGTGTGCCCGGTTGTCTGTGCGTGTCGGTCATGCGGCTTGGTCTCTGTGCGAGTCGGTCTGGTTTTACACGCATTGCATCGTACTGCGCTACTCGTACATCGCGGGTATGGGTCGGTCGGGTTCATTCCGGGTTCGTGTCGGTCTGTGAAAATCGTGTCGGTTTTCCGTCCGGATCACTATTTTCCCTCCGGCTCGGTCGTACGGCTTGTCTTCTGTGCGTGTCAGTTGTAATTCACTCGCGTTGCATCATACTGCACGGGTCGTACGGCGCTGGTCCGTGTCGGTCGGTATACGGTCCGGGTCCATGTCGGTCGGTTCGTTTTGTGACCGGAATCGGAATCGGCCCCTCTGTGTATAACCTCAACCCTGTAGGGACATATATACCTTTTGTACATTCTGTATACTACCTCAACCCTCTTACAGCTTTTGCACCGTCTGCTGTATGTAAT
This sequence comes from Triturus cristatus, assembly GCF_964204655.1. Lineage (NCBI taxonomy): Eukaryota > Metazoa > Chordata > Amphibia > Caudata > Salamandridae > Triturus > Triturus cristatus. The sequence continues at coordinate 531,856,106 of NC_140586.1, forward strand.
GGTTTACCTAGTTGTACTCTTAACCCTGTAACTACTTATAGCGGTATTGTTTACCTTAAACCATCTGTAACTTCCATGCAATTAAATATCTCTCCTCCCGTAAAGCACTCTAGCACCCTTGGGTAATGTCTACATTATATACATATGCAAAAATAAATTAATAAAATTAAATAAATAGTAGCGAAAGTGTTGGAATTTGGAGAGGTTAGATTTTTCATTCCCATTCCAGAATAAGCACAGTAAGTAAAATGTTGGATTTTGGAGGGATCAGAACTACTATTCCTACTCTAGCAACAGTAGAGAAAATATTAAACTTTAGAAAGCTCAGATTGAATTTTCTCTATCATAAATGAATATTGAATAAATTACATACATATAAAATATTAATATATTTCCATAAACATACAAATATTTTTAACATTATATAATATTTTAAACCCAAAGACACAAAATTAGCATATAACATTGTAAATAAATTATATTAAACAATTATATCAATTACAAATTTAAAAAATAGATTTAAAATACTTCCCACTTACTTTCATAAGATTCCAACAAGAAAAAAGACAAGTCATACTAATAGTAGTAAAATCACAGTATATATTAATTTAAAATAATTAATGTAAAAACAACCTTAAAAACAATGTAATTAATATCCAAATCATTAAAAACAATTAGATAATTAACATACCCAATTTTCTAAATTAACCAATGAACAATTAAAATATGATTACAATATTTGTAAAAACATATTTTAAATAACTTTCAATTTTGCATAGTTAGTATTTCATTAGAAGATAAAAAGGTTTACATTTTTTATCATCAATAAAAAAATTATATTTTAAAAACCTTCTACCCTATTCTCTAGAAACTGAACAACCCACCAAATAAATTAGGTAAATTAAAAAACCTTATAATATATATTTAAACATACTTAACATTAAAACAACTTATAACACAAAACTAATAAAAAAGGAACTAAATAATTAAAAAACGAAATTCTCTACAACTGTATTTAAAAAAGATTTAAAAGATATAAAAACGATATCCTTGCATTCTCTCTTTGCAAAATTTGTGAAATGTATCTTCGAAGAACCAAAAGTGTTTTTCCTCAGATTTCTGACCTCTGAAAAGGGTTTATATATAGATCAGGAGAAAGGGAACCAGTTCTAAAGTAGCCCACACGAAAGATGTCAAAAGAAGTTCAATATTTCCTTTCATTTTCCCATTTTTATCGTCACTGAAAACAGAAATGTCCTGAGTACCCCACAGCTGCTATGGAAGGGGATTCCAGTCTTTGGCAGCCAGGTAGGAGTAAGAGCTGCCGCCCAACCTTTTCCTTCTAAATGTGGGGCTCACCACCAAAAGAGAATTGGAGGAACTGAATGATCTGGGTGGATGATAGGGGATGGTCATTTTTTATTGAGTATTGAGGACTGGGGAGGTAAAAGGCTTTATGTGTCATGATAAGTCCTTTAAACCTTTTTGATAGTCAGTGAATTTCTCTCAAGTGAGGATGAATGTGAGTCCTGAGCAGCTTCAGAAGTCGCGCTGCAGCATTCTGCACCAAGTGCAGCCTTCTCGGGAGATAGACCCGAAGGCCCAGGCAAAAGGAATTGGTGTAATCCAGCCTTGAGGTGATCAGTGCCTGGATCACTGTTTTCTGCTGCGGGGTAGGGACAAGGTAGAGTAACTTAATTAGGCTTTTCATAAGTCCGAAGCAGGTGCAGACGACACTCGCTATCTGGAGGGCAAAGGTGGCTGAGCTTTTGAACTTCACTCCCAGATTGCGAGCCACTGCAGGAGGAGCTAGTGGAGGGGGGACCCCATTGGGCCACATGTTAATGTTCCAGTCTGGAGGAGGATCCCGAAAAGCAATATTTCGGTCTTACTGACATTGCATTGTAGGTTGCTAGTACACATCCAGTAGAACACTACCAAAACATAGGCCTTGAAATTGCTCAGTGCATTAAGGGCTTTTTATCTATTGTGAGGAGCAATTGTGTATCATCGGGGTATGAAATCATGTATACGCTGAACAATTCAACAAGGGTCATCAAAGGAGCCTTATGAACAATAAAGAGTGTAGGACTCAGTGCTGACCCTTGAGGTACCCCAAAACCCAGTGGTTTTGGTTAAGATGTGAATTGAGCCATCCACAGAGATTGGTGCCTGCCTGTTAGAAAGGAACGCAGTCAGGTCAGTGCAGAGCTACTCACACATATGTCGCCTTGGCACTGTAATAGTAAAGGGTGTGAGACAATGTCAAAAGCTGCGAATAGATCAAGGAGAATCAGGACTACCTGACTCCCCTGATTCACCCCCAGCTGAATAGCGTCAGTGACCTCTAGCAGCATGGTCTCATTGCCTAATCTAGGGCAAAAACCTGACTGAAAGGAATGGAGCAACGTATTCCTTTCTTAAATATCAGAAAGTTGCCGGTTTATATGTTATTCCAATATATTAGCGAAAGCTGGAAGCAATGAAAGGTTTTTTAATAGTGGAGTTATTTTGGCTGTTTCCAGCAGCTAGGGACTTTGGCCGACTGTAGAGATAGGTTTAGCAGCTGGTATAGAGTGGAGTTTATTGCCACACAGAATGTGAGGGGGGGTCATGGATTGTCTGGAGACCCGTATTGGTAAGAAATCAGGGCCTGAGCCAATTCTTCCTTAGAGAAGAGGCAACTCTAGCAAGGTGGGGCCATTAAGAAATGGCACGATCTCTCGAACCCTAGGCTCACCATTGCCTAAAGAGTCAGAGAACTGGAGAACAAAGAAACCATCTGACATGTCTAGCATTCATAAATTTCATCAAATTCAGATATCCCAAAATCTTATGAGTTGTCCAGGTGGGGATACAATGAAGGAGTCTGAGTTCTGAAATAAAAAGCAATGAGATGAACTGTTCCAGTTTCGAGATCCTTTCAGGACAGAAAGCCTACAATAGCAAGTGAGTAGGCATTTGTTTCCTACTCAACCAGAAAGAGTACAACCTGAGTGTTTCAACAAGGAACTGTAATAAATATATAATTGTGGGGCTGATTTAATTCTTGGTGGACAGACTGATTAATGTCGCTGTGGCAGAGTACCTTATTCCTGCCATGGTGAGGACTCCACCAGCTCTATCACAGTGGTTTCTGGAAATACATTGTATGTTTGACAGACAACTCCATCAAAAGGACGGAGTCATGCGACAAACGTACAACTTTTTTTTATTTTCAAAAATGAAAATCCCAAAGCAGGTTTTTGTTTTTGAAAATAAAAATAATCACCCACTCACCAGATTATTTTTATTTTCAAAAAGAAAACCCAGCTCTATTCTATAATTTATTCAATGTTTCACTGCATAACAATTAGCTATACTAAAGACAGGACATTTACTTACAGATTTCTAGTTAGATAATGCTTTTCATATTTCATGTAAGTGAAAGTCATTGTTAAATTATACGATTTCTATTCATCATTATATGAACACGAGATAGATAGGAAGTTCACGCCTAGTGCAAATGTGAACATGTTGCTTTAAGAAAGATAATGTAATGTAAAATCTGAACATTCTACAGCTATGGCGAACATTCTAAGCAAGTCACATTAAAGTGAATAATTCAAATACATTTGTGCATGGTTCAGCAATTCGTTAAAGGGAAATCTAACAGCGGCCTACCTGTGAACATGGTTGCCTGGCACGTTTGGCACATTTTACTATTGGTGGTTTTTCCAGTATGTTTTCATGTTAATGTATAAGGCAAATTATCAGATTTATCAATAAAATATAAACTTTTACAATTCCCCCATCTAATGCCATGTCACATGTGAGTTCATTCTGTGAGCACCAATGCATAAAGATCAACTGATTGACAGAATGCTGAGCAATGTCATGCATTCACCCCAGTACAGAGAGCTGGGCCCAAATGTATTATTTTTTTGCTCCTCATGCCATTCCAGTTTAGAACCAGCCATATGCAAATCAGTCTTGACCCTGTTCCCCCTGAGAACAGTCCAGCCTGAACTACCAGGCCAGGTCCTCCCTGGACTGGAAGCAAGCATCGTAGGACTGATTTCGGAGTATCACCCCTCATCAGCCAGGCTAGCGTGACTCCAGTGGCATGGAGAGCACGGGACCCACGCCTGTGGATACCCGTCCCAATTGGGGTGACAAATGCAAAACGAACAATTGCTGGACAGAATGCTGAACAAAGTCATGCATTCACCCCAGTACAAAGATCTGGGCCCACATCTATCGTTTTTTTGCTCCCCATGCCATTCCAGTTTAGACCCAGCCATATGCAAATCAGTATTGACCCTGTTACCCATGGGAACAGTCCACCCTGCACTGCCAGGCCAGGTCCTCCCTGGACCAGTAGCAAGAATCCCAGGGCCGGTTTCAGGGTGTCACCCCTCATCAGCCAGGCTAGCTTGACTCCAGTGGCATGGAGAGTGCAGGACCCACATCTGGGCAGACCTGTCCCAATTAGGGTGACAAATGCAAAAAAAAATTGATGGACATAATGCTGAACAATGTCATGCATTCACCCCTGTACAGAGGTCTGGACCCAAATCTATAGTTTTTTTGTTCTCCCCATGCGATTCCAGTTTAGACCCAGCCATATGTAAATCAGTCTTGACCCTATTCCCCACGAGAACAGTCAAGCCCTAACTACCAGGCCAGGTCCTCCATCGAGGAAACAAGCATCCTCGGACCGATTTCAGGGTATCACCCCTCATCAACCAGTCTAGCCTGACTCCAGTGGCATGGTGAGCATAGGATCCACGTCTGGGCATACACGTCCCAATTGGGGTGACAAATGCAAAAAGAACAATTGACAGACAGAATGCTGAACAATGTCATGAATTCACCCCAGTACAGAGATCTGGGCTCAAATCTATCTTTATTTTGCTCCCTATGCCATTCCAGTTTAGACCCAGCCATTTGCGAATCAGTCCTGACTCTGTTCCCCATGAGGACAGTCCAGCCCGAACTGCCAGGCCAGGTCCTCCCTGGACTGGAAACAAGCATCGTAGGACCGGATTTGGGGTATCACCCCTCATCAGCCAGGCTAACTTGACTTCAGTGGCATGGATTATCATCTGTTGAGTACTGCCTTTTGCTTTTCTGAACACGAAATTCAATGATTTCATGTAATCATCATTTATGAGACGATTGAATCCCATTTCTTTTTCAAATTTCTTATAGTAGGAATACTCAGGAGAAAGGTGAGGAGATTCCCCCTTTCTTACCACCTTCGCCGTCATACCGATCACAAACCGTAAAAGACGGAGCAAATGAAGGTAAACTAAGGAAGGACTGTCATTGTCCCTCACAGGCAGGAAAAGGGGGCGTGACTAGAACGAAAGGCCAATCGGATGGCATAGAAGAGAAAGAAAAGCTGACTGCCACTCTCGGGAAGGAAGAAGACTTGGATCGGGGGAGTGGCCGGAACAATCAAGACGACATGGAGATCGAGGAGCCGGTGTCTGTATGGCTGGAGAACGCTGAGGAGGAGTTTCCTGTGGACGCGGGACCCGACGACAACCCAGAAACGTGGTGTGAGGAGTGGTGGTCACCCTCGGAGGAGACGCACTAGCCGCCGCAACTCAGGAGAGTTGCGGCAGACGCGGTATGTACTCGGGGGTAGGGGTAATAAAGGAGCAGTCAGGAAGGTTTTTAGGACTCACAGGAGGGGGGAGTAGGAAAGTAAACGAGTGGAGTACTGTTCTTTTTTCTTTTCTCTTCTTTTCCCTTCTTTCTAAAACCATCTTTCGGTTTTATTTTATTATTATTTTTTTTTCACTTAACTTTACGAAGGTATCATTTCCAACATTTATGGTGACTGGTGAGGTGGAAAACCAGCTCACCCAACCCAAGAAGCCCTAGAAGGGGATTTAGTTTTTAGGGCAAAAGAACTACATAATAATTTCTTTTCCTCCAGAATAACCGTACCCCAGTATTCACTAGGAGTGACCAGAGGAATAACTAGGGACTTCTTACGTTCTTCCTTTCACCACTAAGACTCCTATAATTGCACCATAGTGATCTGCCTACATAGACTTCACTATTTCAAGGTTCGGTGAAGGTGCCTATCCTGAACAAAACTCATAAAAGCTCTGTATACTTACAGCCCTCTTCTTGTTTCTTTACTTTGAGCCTCTGGGTGATCCCCTCCTGAGGAACACTGACAAGCAACACTGACAATGTGAAAGAAGAAAGAAGAATTAAAAAGACTATTTTATTCAAACATACCTAGCTTTGACCATCCTGTTAATAAACTCATCAAACATTAAGAAAACCATACAGCCTCCTCGCTTCTTTTTCCTCTCCTCCCACACTTATTTAATTATTTTTCCCTTCTTTTGCGTAAAATATATCTGCAGCTCATAAATGAAGCATAAAGAGATATCAGACAATGCCTTATGCTCATTAATTCGTTTGGGTGTCCTCCTTCTGTAAACGCAAATTTTTCCTTTGTGTTGACTATCTAATCTTAATTTGGGGAAAAATCATTTTCTTTCCAAATTCACCTCCTTTTTTCTTCCAAACATTTTTCAAAACTTTACAGTGTTTATCTTTAGTACTTGTTATGTTTATATATCTTTCTTCTAAAGCTATTATGTAAATCTTCTCTTTAGGTATCATTAAGCCGGTTAAATTGTTTTTGTAAGCCTTTACACTATCTATTGGTCTATGGGGAAATAAGTAATACCAAGGTGCGTCCATTTCTGTTGCTTGCGTGTATAAATTCATGTTTTCTACTAAAGGTACTCTTGAAAAAAGTATAAAATCATAGTTAGAATCGAAATATTCAAAATGTTCTCACCTATAACCAAGTGATAGCAAAATACTAAAAGATATAGCTTATGACAGTGTCATGTGATAATAAGGGACTTCTGCTGATGCAGATGTAAGTAAGTGAGTTCATATATAACAATATTTTGTATCTATAGCATGACTGTATTCTTGTACTAATCTAGAGTTAAAATTAATGGAAACATCAGCGTTCTTGTGACTAACAAACAAAGCTTTTAGTTGATCTTCGTCATTGATGTACGATTGCGGTTTCTTTATATTATTTGGTCTAGGCTCTACTTCTGGGGTTAAATAAAATCCTACTAACACTATGGTAATCAATATTAATGCTTATTATGAGAATTTAGCACATAATATATTTGCACTTGTTTCTGATGCAAGACATTTCTCTAGAATCAAGCCAGGTATAGTTAAGTTTGACAGTTGAAGATAATTAGCTTTTAACAGTTCAGTTCTCTACTTAGACAATCCTTAGCCCTACTCCGTGTTCTTCTGAAAATGTTATCTCTACTCTTCTACTGCAGACTCAGGCCTTATGTTGAGCTTCTATTAAAAAAAACTAAAATAATAAAAGTCTAATAAGACAATAATCTTTCATCAATCTGTTAATATCTTCATTTTTCAACTTCTCAATCATTTCAGTTACTCAGTCTTGACTTTTCAAGTTTTCTTTTTCAATGTTTTTCATGGGGGTTCATACAGTTCAGATCACACTTGACACAAATCATTGAATGTGATGTTTAGGACTCCATTCACATAGTCCGACCACTCAGGTGCTGAATACCTACTACATGGAACTCTTGTTCGCTTTGATCTTCATAAAGATTGTTGGTTTTGTTCTATACCACTTTCATCACTGGACTAAGTCTCTTCAGGTATAGTTGCTGGTATTCAATCAACTGATGTACTCCTGTTTAGTCTTTCTTGTCAATAGTTCTGTGGCCATTCAGTTCTGTGGGTGACTCTCTTTATTCCAGTATCCGTTCCTTCACCTGGATCTCCTAGCTGTACTGATGAACTATCAACAGTGTTCTCCATCTGAGGATCAATCTCTACTTCTATTTTGTTAGAGACTTCAATGCCACTTTATGTAACATCAAGCTCTTGGATTTGTTCTGGAAAGTGCAAATCTTCACCTCTTTCTTCCTCAGGCTTATGTTATGCAAACAGCAAGCCTTCCGAACATGCTTCTTGATCCCTACCCAATTACCAGAATTGAGGTTGTGGCACTGTTCTTGATACAGATCTCTTGTGGCAGCTGTAACCTGGTAAGAGACAGAATGGAGCACATCAGCCAATCCTTTGCAGTAATTGAGAATTATATCATCTGTGATGTTCAAGAGTGCATTTGCAATAACAGCAAGCAGTCTTACCGCCCTTCCCATTAGGATCTTATGTGGCTATTAACCAGTCTTCTTATCTGGCATACTCTGAATACTCATCAGTTTCAAAGACAAAGCATCTGGCAATTTCAGTGATGTTGAAGCACAAACTATTACTAATCAAGACTTAATAGTTCTGTTGACCAGTTCAACAATTCCAGAAGCCTCAGGTCTGTAACTGCAATGCGATCTCTGCACATTCTGTATTGTTGTACAAATCATCTTCAAGACTTCACTATTAAAATGAGTCCCCTTGTGTGATTCCAGAGAAACCTGCATGCATAATATTGGAATCATAATAACAGTTTTACTACAGTGAGGCTGTCATTTATTCTGGTTGGGTAGGCTACCACCCATCTTGAGATGATACATACTATGACCTGGATATATCTCAGCCCATTGTAAGCAGGTATTTTGATAAAATCCATCTGCATTCTGTTGAAAAGACCACCTGATCTCCCTATATGACTCAGTGTGACAGGTGTTCTCTTCCGTACATTCATTTATTGGCATATGGCGCATCTGTGGCAAACCTTTAATCTAGTTTTCTGAATCTGGGATTAAACCAGTTTTGGCTAAAAAGTCTGATCATTGCATCTCTGCCTAAATGTGCATATCCATTGTAGTACTATGTCATTGTAAACAATAAACTATCCGGCAACACAGGACTCCCATCAGTCGACACCCATATGTCATTTTGATTTTTCTCACAACCGGCTTTAATCCAGATGCTCTGTTCTGCTTCTGAAACATTTTCTTGCACCCTCTGTAATTCATGCCAAGTATCAGTCACTTTCATCAACAAGGTGAACAAAGTTTCCTCTTCAGACTCATGTGTGAAATTCCAATTAAATGTACAGGCCGACAAGGTGTAATACTGTGCAACTGAGTCAGCATATATGTTTCTCATAGCAATGTAACCAGTACCACTTTGATGAGCTGCACATTTAAATACTGCAATCTCTCCAGGTAACTGCATAGCTTCAAACACATTTTTAAAGTACATCGCATTCCTAATTGGCATACCTGAGGAAGTTAAAAAACTTCTTCGTAACCATAGTTGCCCAAAATCATGAACTATCTATAAATATAGTCACTCTCATATATGCTCTGGTAAGGGCAATCAAGTCTGCAACTTGTGCTGAGGTAACTCTTTGAAGGCAGGAAGCTTCCACAACATAATGTATAGTGCACACAGCACATGCTGCTCTTAGAGTGCCCTCATTGCTTCTTAAAAATGAGCCATCTACCAAAGGGACATGGTCAGACTCAATCAGGGGTTCATCCTTAATATCAGGTCTTGGCTTGGTGCATAAGTCTGTGAGATCTAAGCAATCATGTTCAATTTAATCACAAACAGCATCATTTACAAGGCAGCATAGTTGATGGATTTAGTATTTGACACCTCTTTAGAACCACATTATCGGAAAACAGTATAGTCTGCTCATACTTCGTCAAATAATTGTGTGTCATGTATTGGGTTTTTATTCTTGTCAATAAAATCTCCACTGAGTGTGGAACCATAACAGTTAATGGGTATCCCATAACTATAGTCTCACTCTTCTTTTCCAGACTAGTGCTCACGGCAGCAACCACTTTAAGGCAGGCGGGCTGACCTGTGGCAACAGGGTCAAGGGTAGTAGAAAAATATGCCACGGCTTTTGAGTATCTCCATGCATCTGAGCCAGTGCTGAGAGAGCGCAGCCCTCTTTCTCACTGTAAAATAAAGTAAACTCTTTAGTATAATCCAGCATTCATAGTCCTGGGGAGTGACATCATTTTATTTCAGCTCTAGGAAGTCTCGCTCATACAGTCATTGTCCCATGTAATCGGATCAGAAACATGTCTGTGTGTCAGCCTCAGTAAAGGCTTTGCCATCAAGGAAAAGTTTGGTATCCACTGTCCACAGTAGCCAACCATTTTCAAAAATGCTTCCTTGGCACATACTAAAGAGGAAGCATTTATTGCAATTTCTGTTTCTGTTATCTGTTTGGCTTGTTTTGTTTAATTTTATTTTTTCCTCTGCCATTTTTTCCTCATTCACACAGTAAATTGTTATTTATTGTGTAACCCTATGAGCATCCTTTGTGTACTGTATATCTGTATTGTTGTATAACTGTTTTCTCTTTTTCAAGTAAAAAATATGGTTTTGCATTGTGTTTTTTGATCAAGTGACCCACTTGTGGGACACCCCCGCGCCGCACGGCCACCAGCTGCTGCGTGTGCCCCCAGTGCCTGCCTCTGCCTCAGCGCCGACTTCGCTGCCGCCTTGAGCGCTCCCCTTTTGGTTTTAGCCCGTTTTTGTCTGAAATTTGTGCTTGTTCTCTTTCTGTGCCCAAGATCGTTTTCCTACTGTTTTTCCCCCGTTTTGACCTGAATTGTTGCCTGTTTTTTTCTGTGCCGTTTTCTCTTCGTGTTTTGACCTGAATTGTTGCCTGTTTTTTCTGTGCCGTTTTCTCTTCGTGTTTTGACCTGTATTATTGCCTGTTTTTTCTGTGCCATTTCCTCTTCGTGTTTTTGACCTCCATTGTGCCTGTCTCCTTCCTGCTTGCCCGCCTACCTCGCCGCCCTCCGCTCTCCCTCCCCGCTCCCGCTTCCCGCCACCGCCATTAGCCCCGCCCCTTTTTCTTCTGTACCCTCCCCGCTCCCGCCTCCCAGCTGCTCCGCCCACCCGCGCACTTCGCCTTAAATGGCGACCGTGCGAACGCGCAGCGGTCTCGCGCAGCGGGCGCGCCGCCTGAGCGCCGAAGGTGCGCCAAAGGTAAGCCCGTCTACGCCCGTCCGCGCCTGGACCGCGCCCAGTGCCAGGACCCCTGGCCCCCGAAGAGCCCGACCGACCCGCCTGACGTACTCCGCCGCCACCCTCACCGCACTCAACACCGGCCGACTCCCAGAATGCCACCTAGCCGCTCCACGAGGTACCCACGGACCTTTCAGCTGCCACGCCTGCAAGTTCTCCTGCATCCGGACCAGCCTCACACCAGCACCCGCCAAGACGAACACCAGCAGCACCCACCTCAAGTGCATCCTGCTCAACACCCGCTCCGTCCACAGACACGCCATCGAACTCTGGAACCTTCTAGACGCCACAGCCCCGGACGTTGCCTTCCTCACGGAGACCTGGATGAACGCCTCTTCAGCTCCCGACATCGCCATCGCTATCCCAGAGGGCTACAAGATCGTCCGGAGGGACCGAAACGCCAACCAGATGGGAGGAGGCATCGCCATCGTCCACAGGAGCACCATCCGTCTCACGACCAGCACCGACAACACCCTGACCAGCGCCGAACACCTGCATTTCCAGATCCACACCAACCCGAACACCACCCTCAGAGGCACCCTGATCTACCGACCCCCTGGACCACGCACGCAATTCAGCGAGGACATCGCCGACTTCGTCAGCCCACATGCCCTCCCCTCCGCCGACTACATCCTCCTGGGAGACCTCAACTTCCATCTGGAGAACAACAACGACCGCAACACCAGCACCCTGCTCGACAACCTCGCCAACCTGGGACTCAAGCAACTGGTGTCCACCCCCACCCACCTCGCCGGACACACACTCGACGCAGTCTTCTCTTCCAGCACAGACATCAACTTCAGCCACGCCACAGAGCTTCAATGGACGGACCACAGCTGCGTCCACTTCACCTTCAAGAGAACGACGTCCCACCACCACCAGAAACAGGCCGCCCGCAGAAGCTGGAACAAGATCACAGCAGACCAGCTCGCCACCTCCCTGAGCCAGCACCCTCCTGCCAGCTCAGCGAACCCCAGCCAGGCCGCAGACAACCTCACGAAGTGGATCAACAACTGCGCGGACGAACTCGCCCCACTGAGGACCCCGCCCAGCAGACCCGGCAGCAAGAAGGCCCCATGGTTCACCGACGAACTCAAGAGCTCCAAGAAGTACTGCCGAGCCCTCGAGAAAGTCTGGAGAAGGGAACCGACACCGGACAACAGGACCTCCTTCAAACTTGCCACCCGGAAACACCACCAGCTGATCCGCGCCGCCAAGAAAACAGCTTTCAAGGACCGGTTGGACAACAACGCACACAACTGCAAGGAACTCTTCAACATCGTGAAAGAGCTTTCCAACCCCAGCGCAGGAAACAACGACATCACCCCATCGCAAGACCTCTGCAACTCCCTCGCTTCATACTTCCACAACAAGATCGCCGACATACACAACAGCTTCAACAACCAACCAACGCACACCATGACCGAACAACCACCCCCCACCACCACCCTCCACGCCTGGACCCCGATCAGCACCGAAGACACCATCCGCGCGATGAACTCCATCCACTCCGGATCACCGACCGACCCCTGCCCTCACCACGTCTTCAACAAGGCCGACGCTGTCATCGCACCCCACCTGCGAGACATCATCAACACATCCTTCGACACCGCCACCTTCCCCGAGAGCTGGAAGCACGCCGAACTCAGCGCTCTTCTCAAGAAACCCACAGCGGACCCCACCGAACTCAAGAATTACCGCCCCATCTCGCTCCTCCCGTTTCCAGCCAAAGTCATCGAGAAGACCGTCAACAAGCAGATGGCCGCCTTCCTCGAGACGAACGGATCCCTCGACCCCTCACAGTCCGGCTTCCGAGCCAACCACAGCACCGAGACCGCCCTCATCGCCGCCACCGATGACATCCGAGCCCTGATGGACAATGGAGAAACAGCGGCCCTCATCCTCCTAGACCTCTCCGCGGCATTCGACACGGTCTGCCACCGCACCCTAGTACGGCGCCTCAGCAACATCGGCATCCAGGACAAGGCGCTGGAATGGATCATCTCCTTCCTCGACGGAAGAACACAGAGAGTCCGCCTACCACCGTACAAGTCAGAGGCCTCCGAAGTCATCTGCGGCGTCCCCCAAGGATCATCTCTGAGCCCCACCCTCTTCAACGTCTACATGAGCCCCCTCGCGGCCATCGTACGCAAACACAACCTCAGCATAATCTCCTACGCCGACGACACCCAGCTGATCCTCTCCCTGACCAACGACCCCGCCGCCGCCAGAGCCAACCTGCACGAAGGGATGAAAGAGGTAGCCGAGTGGATGACGACCAGCCGCCTGAAACTGAACTCGGACAAGACGGAGGTCCTCATCCTGGGCTCCTCACCCTCCGCCTGGGACGACTCCTGGTGGCCTCCCGCCCTGGGCACCGCACCCAAACCGACAGACCATGCACGAAACCTGGGCGTCATCCTGGACTCCTCCCTCTCCATGACCAGGCAAGTCAACAACGTCTCCTCGGCGTGCTTCAACATCCTTCGCATGCTACGGAAGATCTTCTGGTGGATCCCCACCGAGACCAGGAAGACCGTCACCCAGGCCCTCGTCACCAGCCAACTGGACTACGGCAACGCCCTCTACGCCGGTACCACCGCCAAGCTCCAGAAGAGACTCCAGCGGATCCAGAACGCCTCAGCCAGACTCATCCTCGACATCCCACGAACCAGTCACATCTCCGGACATCTGAAAGACCTTCACTGGCTCCCCGTCAACAAAAGAATCACCTTCCGCCTCCTCACCCACGCACACAAAGCCCTACACGACCAAGGCCCGAGCTACCTCAACAGCCGAGTCAACTTCTACGCTCCCAAACGCCACCTCCGATCAGCCAACCACGCCCTCGCCACCGTCCCCCGCATCCGAAGAGCGACTACAGGAGGAAGGTCCTTCTCCTACCTGGCCGCCAAGACCTGGAACTCCCTCCCGACCGACCTGCGCCTGACCCAAGACCACCTCTCCTTCAGGAAGAAGCTGAAGACCTGGCTGTTCGAGCAGTAGCGGCACCCCCCCCCCCCCCCCCCCGGCGCCTTGAGACCCTACGGGTATGTAGCGCGCTTTATAAGTGTCAATGATTGATTGAAGTGTGTTAGGTACCTTTTCATGAATTTTGTTGTGTTTTTTCATTTATATTGTCTTCATATGTATCTATGTTTTATTTATGTAAAACGCCAGTAGTTTACTGGTGTTTTTCTGTAGGCTTTTTCTGTAAGTTTTTCTTGGACCACTGTAGTTGCTACAATATACATAGTTTCTGTGGCACCATTTCTCTTCAAACATAAAATAGCAAAAGTACAACATATAGTTAATAAGTTGCACATGTTGCCACTGACTAAGCCAGTGTGGCCCACATTAACCAGTCAATGGGATGAGGGAATGTAATCTATCATGATGCTACGGTGGAGCACATGCCCTTGTCATGTTTACCTTGTAATGTGAAATATGTCTGCATAACATAGCAAGGCCTAATAGGTATGAAGTAAGGAAGGCCACCACAAAGGATATCATACATTTTTCAAATGTAAATAATGTATACCATGGACAATGTGCTACCCCTTCCCAGCCAAGAACAATGTAGACTACAACATGATTACACACATCCAATGTACACGGACCATGTGACAGTGTGCAAGTGGTGTGCTACCCTAGGGAATCACAAAAGAGGAGCATAGAGCTCATTTCCAAAATGATCTTGATAATCATCCTGTGACATACATTGTAAGAGGGAGAACTACAGAGACCATGACAATTCTTTCGGAATCTGTAAATCAAAACATAACGTGCATAATGGGGCAATGGTGGATGGTCATTTTGCCAATACACCTCATTAAGTCATGAATTGAACATAGAACAACATGGATTTGGGTGTATGTCAAAGAAATTCACATGCCACCACTTCGCTTTGGATGCAGGTTAGCTCAGCCTTTTCCACACTCATTGATATACAGTGGCAGAAAAACAACATGAGGACCTATGTGCCCATCCAATTCTTTTCTAAGACACTCACGTAACAATACATAGTAATGATCAGGTACAACTAGACATTGAGAACGCAAAGCATTCCCCGTGTGAAGTCTGTGTCCACAAGTCATTCCCAGGGACAAGAGGAGAGAAGATATGACACATTTCTGTGAGATATGGCCATACATAAATATTGCAATAGTTAGCCTCAACAATGTAGCATCACATCACAAATCAAAGACACACATCACATGTGTAGGTCTAGCAGCTAGCAATTCTTCTAAAAAATCATCCCCTGAATTGCTGTTTGTCTCTTCTTCCTCCTCCTCTTCCTCCTCCTCCTCCTCCTCTTTCTTATTTTCCTTTCCCGGTGTTTCTGCTGTAACAGCTGTATAGAATCTAGTTACCTTGATCACAGCTGTCCTCACTCTAAGCTGTCTTTCATCCCATTGAGCATCTGTATAATTACGCACTGCTCTGTTTGTCTTTCTCTGATATTATTCCCTTTCCTTATCTTGTGCAGCTTTCTCCCATAAATTCAAAAGCCTCATATTGAGCAGGTCTAAGGGGTGGCCTCATTTCATACATTTTTCACTTTAAATGTTCAAGAATTCTAGTTTCAAATGAGCCATATTTTAGGAAACTCAATGGACTCTCCTCTGTGATCTTGCACCATTAACAAAGCCAAAAACATGTATGTAATTCATATTCTGTTGTCATAATGTATGCAGATGTACCATCAGGAGGTGCCTCTTCACCTTTCACAATGGGAATAATAACAACCCCCTTCATCAAATTCTTAATGTATTTGAAACATTTCATGATCGCAATAAATTGTAAAGTAAATGCAACTTCAATGCAATATTTTGATTCGGTTCCGGACATGTCAAATCCCTATAACTCAATCCTGTCACCGCTATTATTTCTCAAACCCCAATGCAGTACACTCTCAACCACTGACCAATCACAGCCTAGCACCTTGATGTCACCAACCAATCGCAGTGCAAAAGCACACCAGCAAAGCAATCCCAGCTCAAACCCAGTGACGTATGCCTTCACTCCTTGCAGCAGTTTACCCTCCCTTTCAATCCTCTCCGTACTTGCACAAACTTCAACTTAGCTCAAATATCATGAAAAAAATATATTGATTCTTGTTTGAGATGATGGTGAGCGCTGAAACTTTTCAAACACTCACCCCCAGTAACAGATCTGGGTTGAATCAATCGTCGTTCTTTAGCTCCCTTCGCCACCTCAGTTCAGACCCAGCTATATGCAAATCAGTCTTGACCCTGAGACTCATGGGAACTCAAGGGAAACTGATGCAGCAGTAGCTACAACAGTTAAAGCTAGGAATTGGAAGGTTGAGAGTCTAAGAGCATCACCTCCAAAGTGGCAGGTAACAGCAATAGCCTTCAGCAGTAACCATAAGCAGAATCTCTACCTCAGTAGTTCACAGCAGACTGTCTGTCTAACTAGAAAAGCGCAGTAATATAAAAGACAAGAACACTTGTAAATACAATGTTGCAGGTTAGATCACGTCCATCCAGTGGAAAGACATATTTTGAGCACTCTTCTTTCTTTCTCATGGAAAATATGTGAAGTCGACAGTTTACTATCAAATATGTTACAGACATCACTAAACATTTGTGTACTTGGAAGCATTAACCTTGGTTCCCAGGGAAGCTTACTACAGAGCAGCCGCGGCCCTTGGAGGGAGTTCTGTGGGGCGGTAAGGCGGGGCGGGGGAGGGGCAGGGTGGGGGGTTCTAAAAACCGGAATATGGATAATTGCAGGTAAGTAAACAATTAAATAAATAAAACGAATTTCGTAGCGCACACTGCATCGCAAAATGCGATGCAGCGCGCGCTACGAAATGTGGTTCTCCCTGGTCTGTTTTACAGCAATAAATCATGAAGTGAAGTGGGGGCATGATTTCCCTTTATCTAAGCCCTGATAACCCAGGGCTCTTACTTCAGTTCACACTCTAGCTTCCCTCCCATCACCTTCATTGTACCCCCCCAGTGAGTTTTTTCATGCCTCATGCTGTTATGTTTCTTTAAGTTTTTTTTATTTTTTCATAGACTTCCTTTATCTCATCCTCACCTCTGATCTTGGGCAGGATTCAAAGTATTCCCTGGGTGCTTGCAGAGTCTCCCTACATTCTCTCACTCTACACTGGATAAGTCATATTCTGACATGATTGTGAGAACTCAGTAGGATATTGTTGTTCACAAAGGGGTAAGATATATATAAGACAGTTCTAGGAGAGTCTAGGCAGAGAAAAAAATATAAATGTTTTGCTTACTCCTCTTGTGTGATTAGGACATTGCAACCTAGCTCTCACATTTTATTAATTTGTCTTTTCCAAGTACTCGGATCAGTCCAGGGTCACTAGATCCCTCCAAGAGGTATTTCATACTCTAAGAGACCACGATTTTCTGTACTCAGCAGGGACAGAGTGGAGTACCTATTATGAGTAAAATAATTAGTACTTCATTTGAATTTAAGAGAGATTTGATGACCACTGTCATGAAACTGGAAAGTGAGATTCAAGACTTGTGAACTGGATTTGTTTGAGGGGAGAGACGCATTGAAGATCTGAAGGTGGGTCCAGCATTGAAGATCTAAAGAGTAGATCTAAAGAGTAGAACTAATAATGTGACACATCTGCACAACATGAAGGGCGAGATGAATCAGGGCAGCCACAGAAAAGATAAAGAGGGCAAAACATTAATAATTAAACAATGAAGATATATATATATATATATATATATATATATATATATATATATATATATATATATATATTACCTACTGGCGGTCGCCAGTAGGTAGTTATAGTTAGGACCACGTTTCCATAGGAAATCCGCAACATTCTATTTTGAATAACTTTGGCGCCGGACGACGAATCCTCGCGAATTTATCAAAATAGGTGGGGCGCTACGCTCCGCTCCTACCCTGAAAGTCTCGGGGGGATTCGTCAAGCGGGGGCTGAGATAAAAGGGGGGTCCCAAAACGTGTTTTTCCCATGCATTTTTCCATAGGACCTTTAGACAGGGCTACAGCCCGAACGGCTGAACAGAATTTAATGAAATTTGGCAGAGAGGTAGTCCCCAGGTCAAGGAAGTGCCTTTTGTAGGTTTGGTGTAAATCTGTTCAGTAGAATCTGAGAAAATAGCCTTTAAATCAATATATATATCTGTGGCAGCTTACGGTGCGCTTACCGTGCGCTTACCGTGCGCGTACGGTGGCGTGCGCAAGCGCTATTCTGATTGGCTGTTAGATCTTAGTAAACATTCGAATCGGTCGAAACCAGGAAGCGGCGGCCGCCATTTTCTCTCTCGCACTCTGAGGGGGGAGCTGATAAACAAATGCCAAAAACATATAAAGGGGCTGTTTAGACAGCGCCCATGCACATAACCATGTTAGTTGAGTCTTCAAAGATCCCCCAAGGCAAAAAACGGTAATTTTTTATTTTTCGAAAATTTCGCCGATTACGCTTACCGTACGCTTACCGTACGCGTACGGTAAAAAAATCTAAAAAAAAAAAATCCACACTCTCTCCACCCCGTGTGCAAATGGTGGCCGAAGACCACCATTTGTGCATGGCATATATGAGCACAGCATTTCCCCAAAAAATTTCAACAGATTACCTATCACAAGGAAGCGCATAATATGTCCTCCATGTGCGCACGGTGCGCGAAGCGCATCGTGCGTACATGGCCCATCTAGCGTAACGTGGGCACGCGGTGCGCTACGCGCACCGCGTGCCCACCGTGCGTGCACGGCACTAACTGCGTAAAGTGGGCGCGCGGTGCGCGAAGCGCACCGCGTGCTCACTGTGCGCACACGGTGCGCAAAGCGCACCGTGCGCGCACGGAACGAACTGCGTTAAGTGGGCGCGCACGCCACGAATGGCGTAAAGTAACTTAGCATTTAAAAAAACGTACAAATTCACTGAAAAAACCATAGGTTTCACACACGTTATAGTTAGGAATTAGCATTTAAAAAACCTTGCAAATTCACTGAAAAAACCATAGGTTTCACACATGTTATAGTTAGCTGGAAATTTTACTGATAAAAAACCAATGAAATTCCCCCGTTATAGTTACTGTAGGCAACTATAACTCACGCGACCATAATCCTGTGCTGATGACATATGTGTCTTTATGAAAAAAAAATATTTGTAATATATGTATAGCTAAAATTTAATGGAAGAAGACATGGGCAAATAAGTGTCTAAATACAGTATTAGCATCAGCAGAGGATTACGGTCGCGTGAGTTATAGTTGCCTACAGTAACTATAACGGGGGAATTTCATTGGTTTTTTAATATATATATATATATATATATATATATATATATATATATATATATATATATATATATATATTACCTACTGGCGGTCGCCAGTAGGTAGTTATAGTTAGGACCCTGTTTCCATAGGAAATCCGCAACATTCTATTTGGAATAACTTTGGCGCCGGTCGACGAATCCTCGCGAAATTTTCAAAACTAATGGGGCGCTACGCTCCGCTCCTACCCTGAAAGTCTCGGGGGGATTCGTCAAGCGGGGACTGAGAAAAAAGGGGGGTCCCAAAACACGTTTTCCCCATGCATTTTTCCATAGGACCTTTAGACACAGCTACAGCCCGAACGGCTGAACAGAATTACTTGTAATTTGGCAGAGAGGTAGTCCTCAGGTCAAGGAAGTGCCTTTTGTAGGTCTGGTGTAAATCTGTTCAGTATTTCCTGAGAAAATCAAAAGTAAAATCATATATATATGTGGGCGGAGCCTAACCACACATCTCATCCTGAGATCTGATTGGCTGTCAGCACGACATCCAAGAAGTGTTGGCAGCCATCTTGGGACCAATATACATGATAGCACCTCATTAAAAAGCATTGCAGTTAATAGAAGGTTTTAAGACTTTAGTTACATTATAAATCATTTGTTGATGGTACCATACTCATTTTAGGAATTGTGGTATGTTCTAAGGTGATTTCACCGTGTGAAAAAGCCTTCTGCTGGGATATCATGATTGAGAGAAAAATATTTTCTCATGCTTTTCCCACAGAGGTTTGGAAGGTGATCTATAAGCTAAACTGAGAGCTTATTTTCTGTAAATTCACATTATCTTTCTCAGTCATGTGAGAATGAAGTCTGACATTCTCAGTAAAACATGTACATCCAACAAGGGCAGAGACTGTCAGTTGATTCCTTTGTGTTCTACTGCAGCTTCCCAGAGTGTAACAAAGAACAGCTAGTGAGCTAACAGTCCTACTTATGATAAACTTATGGCACACCTGAAGCCATCTTGCTTGAATTAAAGTGGTAACTCTTAAAACATTTAATTTAAAAAAGAACAAAATGAGGGGGTTCATTTTTCCATAAAAAGTATGATTAGTGCTGCAGAAAGAAAAATGATGGCACATTTTGAGTGACTTCTCAAATCCTCTTCTATTTCATTAAAAAATTCTGACATGCAGACTGAAACATGCACTTTCAATACCAGCAGCAGTTTTCCCTGGTGAGCAGTAGCTTTACTACAGTGATCTAATGAGCAAAAAGAGTGCTAACATTCTTAATTTATGGCAAATGTGTGACACATCTGAATGCTTTCTTGATGGAATCAAAGTAAAAAACTGAAAGTATTTCCTACTGAGGAGGCTGCAGTAAATGAGGAAATTAGGAAACTTCATAACAAATAAGTCTCCCAAGATGGCCACCAGAGACAAAAGAGCCCAAATGTAGCCCAAATATCACCCAGATGTAGCCCAAGTATAGCCCAATGACAGAATGTCCCAGAGTGTTCTTAAAAACAACTAGAGCGCTTACTGTCTTCATTATGACAAAAGTATGGCACACCTGAAGCCATCTTGATTGGAATAAACTGGTAACACTTAAAACATTTAATTTAAAAAGGAACACAATGAGGGGGTTCATTTTGCCATAGAAATTATGATTAATGCTGAAGAAAGAAAATGAGGGCACATTTTGAGTGACTTCTCAAATCCTCTTCTATTTCATTAAAAAATTCTGACATGCAGACTGAAACATGCACTTTTAATACCAGGAGCAGACTTCCATGGCGAACAGTAGTTTTACTACAGTGATCTAATGAGCAACTAGAGTGCTAACTTTCAGAATTTATGGCAAATGTGTGACATATCTGAATACCTTCATGATGGAATCAAAGTAAAAAACTGAAAGCATTTCCTACTGAGGAGACTGCAGTACATGAGGCAATTAGGAAACTTCATAACAAATAAATCTCCCTAGATGGCCACCTAAGACAAAAGAGCCCAAATGTAGCCCAAAATCACCCAGATGTAGCCCAAATATAGCCCAATGACAGAAGTGTGCAAAACACTTATTATTTTGTGTTTTTGCAGTGTTATATAGTGCAGACTTGTCAGGTATTGGAGTGCTTTACATGAGTATTGGTTACATCACACAAGAACAAATTCATTTTGGTTGTAGACATGGGGAGACTAAGTGATTTGACCAGAATCACAGAATGTCGAGCTGAAGCAGGAACTCCAACCTGGTTCCCCAGTTGCAAAGTCTGCAGTTCTGGAAGTAACACCACATCCTCTCCCCTAAGTGCAACATTTAATCAAGTAGTCAAGTGGATAAAAAAACATAAAGATAACAAATAATTTAAAAGTGCTTTGTCGCTATTTGAAAACTCAGAAAATATGTCCTTATTTTAGTCTTTTAGAGCACTAACCATAATTTTGATGCCAATAAGACCCTCTCATATATGTAATTTCTAAAGGAAATGCTCTAGGTATTACAGTTTTGATTACATCAAGATGACGTCAGGCGTTCCACACTTTTGTAATAAATATAGAATGTTAGCAATCTAGTTGTTCATTAGGATACTGTTGAGAGGCAGAGGCCAGGGGCACGGACTCTGAAAATTGAAGGCAGGTAGGAGGGTGCAAAGGCAACAATTTAACCACACTGAGCAGGCAGGAAGGGCCGTGGCAGCACAACAGACTATGGAGGGCAGAGGAAAGGGGGGCAGGGGCAACAAACCAACAATACAGGACTTGCAAGAGAGGCTGTGGCAATGTAATAGACCATTGTGGGCAGAAGGAAGAGGCACTGGTAGTGCAACCATACAGACCCGATTCAGCCAGGAAACGTCCAATGTTTTTAAGCTCAAATGGGCTTTATTTGATCTGTCTCCTGTCTACAATCTCCTCTTTTTCAATGTAACTCAAAGGGGAAAATCAATACCCCAGTTTTTTTTCAAAATCTCCCTCTTACCAAGCTCAAAATGTTCGCAAGTATGGTACATTGGATCATGGGAGGAAATGGGGTAGGGACATGGACTTGGATAACAGAGGACAGGAGGGACATGAAGAGGTGCACCAAACTGACCCTGCAGGGCAGGCATCAGGGTTTGCAGCAGCACAATACACCACACAGGGACGGGAGTGCAGCACAACAATTCATAGAAAGCAAGAGGGAGGGGACAGGACCATGCACATGGACAACAGAGAACAGAGGGGCAAGAGGCAATGGTAGCTAGCTGACCATAATGGACAGACAGGAGAGAAAGCTGCAGCATAACAGACCATAAAGGGCAGGAGGGACGGATCAGGGGCATTACAATGGAACAGACAAGCCAGGAGGGAGGGAGTAGGGGTCTTCACATGTAAACAGAGGGCTGGGGGCAGGGCAGGAGCAGCAAGATAGCCATGGAGGTCAGGCAGGATGGGCACTAGAAGCAAGACACACCATGAAGAGCAACAGTGAGACTGTGATGGCAGACACACAGACCATGGAGGGAAGGTGGGAGGGTGTCAGGGGCAGCTAACTGACCACACAGGGAAGGTGGGAGGGGCCATGGCAGCACAGAAGACCATGCATGGCAAGTGGGAGGGTTAGTGGCAGCACAATGGCTATGATGGGCAAGAAGGAGGGTGCAGGGGCATGCACAAAGGACGATGGAGGATAGAAGGGAGGGTCAGGACCTGTGCACAGACAAGAAAGTTCAGGGGAAGGGGCCTCACAACAGACCGCACGGGGCAGGCAGGAGGAGCAGTTGCAGCACAACAGACCAGGGAGGGCAGAAGGGTGTGGCAGTACAATGGACCATGTAGGACAGGAGGAAGAGGATAGGGGCATGGCATGTGGATAGGCAGGGTGGAGGTGGCAGGGACAGGTTACAGTCATCTGACAATGCTAGGCAGGTGGGAGGGGAGTGGCAGCTCAACAGAACACTCAGAGTAGATAGGAGTGGCAGGTCCATGGAACATGGTGGGCAAAAAGGATGGAGCAGGGGCATGCACAAAGACATCGGAGGGCAGGGGGAAGGAGAATAGGGGCAGCAAGCTAAGCACAGAGTTTAAGCAGTAGGTCAATGATGGGGCATAGAATTGGGCAATGGAGGGCAGGAGGAGTGGACTGGTACATCATACTAAATTGAGGGCAGTGGCAGCACATCAGACCATGCATGGCAGGAGGGAGGAGGCTAGTCCATGCATTCACACAACAGAGGATAGGGAGGAGGGGGATGGGGCAGCAAGCTAACTGTTCAGAGAAGGCGGGTATTAGGAACTTTATTGTTCTTAAAACGTGTGTCTGTGCGAACTACTTAAAATATGAACAAGTATGCAGCATAATCTCACTTTTATTCAGGAAGAAGAGGGCGTTTCTGACTGTGACTCCGGGCTCACTTGGCAGAAACACCCCCTGACCCTCCACCCCCTATCGCAAAATATAATGCCCGTGAAAAGGGTAGGTGAACACAGTGTTATATAGAACATAGTCCTGAGAGCACAATTGAAAATTAAAACTAGATATAGTGTATGTTATAAACTATGCACCAAAAAGTGTGATATAAGATGAACCGGGCGTGAAATATAATATGCAATACATTGTGCGCAATGACAGATTCATTGGAGAGCGCGAGATAGCACAGGCACTAGCGCGTGCAATGCGATATGCGCCTTGGAGTGTAATATGCACAGGGCAGGGTTGTGTAACCTAACTAGTCTCTAAAGTTGTAATATAAAATATGTGCTGGGGAGTGTAACGTTGCATATGCACTGTGACAAAGATATGGATCCCAGATTGTAATATGTATGGCACAGCACTGTGCGTTATAACATAGGCATCGAGGAAGGCACGTTAGATGGGGCAATATAACCCGTGCGAAGACAAGTGTGGCATGACATATTCACGGGGTGGTGTTACAGTGCACATGGGCTAGAGAGTGTCATAGCATATGCACTAGCTGGTGGAATACAACACAGAGGTGTGTGGCACTCGGCAGGCAATGGTGGGTGTAACACAGCAAAGTATTACACATCCGGCACTGGATGTGTGTTTTATTAACCGTGAGGGGGGTTTCTTGCATAGTTTTGGTCGAATTCTTGTCGAATCCCCTTTGAATGGCTTGGTGTGCATGTGTATTAAATGTGCCCGTCAATAGCTACCCATGTTTGTATAAATAAACGACAAGGGTGTCTAGCGGGATTAGGCACGGTAGGGCATCAGACATGTCAGAGCTTCACTAGTGGTGTAAATACATTCCACGTAGATTCATTGTATGCATAGTCGCCTTTTAATGAATATCACGCAAATCGTCATGCTGATAGGTACGTACGGTTTGTCCAGCATGTCCTAGGTGTGTCTATAAATATATATATTTTTTAAATAATAAAAAACAGTGGCCAGCCCTGGGGATTGGGGTCAAAAAAATATAATTAGGAGACAGGACCTGGGGGATGGGGTCATCAGGGCCAATAAATTAGAATAAGAAGGGGAACCACACAGCCCCACTTCTTAAAAAATTAAAATAAATAAAAGACTGGCATTGTGCCGGAGGCCACGTCCCCTCCTTGCAGCACTCTGCAAACGCACCCCCTGGCGAGTTGTAAGTTGGGGAATTAATTCCTCTTCAACTAGCCCAACAGGCATCTCCAGTATGCGCCAGGGAGCTGCGCTGCAGAGAGGTGTTCTGAGGGAAAGCCCCTTTTTACACCTCTCTGCAACGCAGCTCTGTGGCGCTTACTGGAGGTAACTAGTGGTCTAGTTTGACCCTAGGGACCCTTAGGATTCAAGGGGACTTAATCTCTCAACTTAGAACAGCCACAGGGCGCGCTTACACAGTGGTGAAGGGAGGGGACGGGGCCTGAGGTGACGTGTGCAAACATGCACTATGGCACGTTTTAAATTGGGGATATAATTTCCCTTCAATACTGAGGGCCCCTGGGGGCTAACTAGCCCACCAAGTGCTTCCAGTAAGCGCCACTGAGCTGCATTGCAGAGAGGTGGTCCAGGCCGTGCCACTTTTTACACCTCTCTGCAACGCAGATCTGTGGCACTTACTGGAGGTAACTAGTGGGCTAGTTGGACCCTAGGGACCCTCAGGATTCAAATGAACTTAATCTCCCAACTAAAAACGGACACAGGGCGTGTTTACACAGTGGTGAAGGGAGGGGACGGGGCCTGAGTTAACGTGTGCAAAAACGCCCTGTGGCCTCTTTTAAGAGGTAGTTTTAACCCCCCTGCCCTATTATATACTAGGGGCTTACAGAGGAGGTCATGCTAATCACAGGGGGACCCCAACGCATAATGTTCCCTAGTGTATGTAGGTGTTTTCACTGTATTCTAAGTGTCTTTTAACATAGCACTGGCTCTAGGACTGGTTAGTCAGACTCAGTTACCACCAGTATCCGTCTGAAAAAGTTGAGGGTACAGGATGATTTTGCAATAAGGATTCTTTCTGCTCTTCTTTTTGTTCTTTCTGAACGTTATCCTTCTTCCTGCACTTTTCTTCCTCTTTGAGGACTTCTGTTGCTTCTTTTTGCACTTCTTTTTTTTCTTTCTGTGCATTTTTACTTCTTTCTTCACATGTCCTATCTCTGTAGGCATAGTTAGAAATTAGCATTTAAAAAACCTTTGAAATTCACAGAAAAAAACATAGGTTTCAGGCACGTTATAGTTAGGAATTAGCATTTAAAAAACCTCAGAAATTCACTGAAAAAACCATAGGTTTCAGGGGTGTTATAGTTAGCTGGACTTTTCACTTGTACAAAACCATTGAAATTCCCCCATTATAGTTAGTTCAGATAACTATAACTCGCGCGCCCGCAATGCACTGCTGATGACGTCACATATTACATCACTCATGACATGGTCAGTGACATCACTCATGACATCACTGATGACATCTCAAATTACATCACTGATGACGTCACTTCAGTGAATATATATATATATATACACACACATATATGTGTGTGTGTGTGTATTTTTTATAACAAAAAAAACAAAGGTTACATGGACATTATAGTTAAGTCAGATTTAACTTGTGCAACACCAGAAAAACTTCAGCAGTTATAGTCACCTGAGATAACGGTAACTTATGCCCCTGCAATACACTGATCATTAGCTCACATATTACATTACTCATGACATGGTCAGTGGCATCACTGATGACATCTCAAATGACATCACTGATGATACCATCCAGGGGGTGTAAGTATTTTGTAAGAGTTTATGATTGTTAAACATATTTACTATGGTACTACATAAGTTAAAGTAGACACTAGGTGTACTAGTCTCAGTGATACTACCTTTAATATATATCATGTGAGCGGCTTTGTGACCTTATGTATCCTTTTGTGTATGGGTGTGTGAGATGCTGTATGGGTGTATAAGTGGTTGTGTGAATAGTTGTGTGGGTGAGTGAGATGCTGTGTGAGTAGCTGTACTGGTGAGTAATTGGGTGTGTCAGTGGCTGTATGGGTGGGTGATTGATGGTGTATGTGGCTCTATTAGTGGGTAAGTGGCTGTGTAGGGACTGTATGGGTGAGTGAGTGGGTATCTGAATCGCTGTATGAATGAGTGACTGAGTGTGTAAGTGGTTGTATGGGTGAGTGAGTGGCTGTTTGAGTAGGTGTTTCGTTAAATGACTCTGTGTGAGTGACTTTATTAGACAGTGAGTGCCTGTGTGAATGGCTGTATGGGTGAGTACAGAGATGTATGAGTGCTTGTATGGATGTGTGAATGGGTATGTAAGTGGCTGTGTAAATGAGTATATGAGGGCTTGTATGGATGAATGAGTGCCTGTGTTGAGAGGCTAATTGGGTGAGTGAGTGAGTGAGTGAGTGAGTGAGTGAGTGAGTGAGTGAGTGAGTGGGTGAATTTGTAGGTAAATAAGTGGGTGTGTGAGTAGATGTATGGGGGAGTGTGTGGTTATGTGACTGGCTGTGTAGGTGAGTGAATGGTTGTGTGAGTGGCTCTATTGAAGAGTATGTGGGTGTGTGAGTACCGGTATTGGTCTCTGAATGGGTATGTCAGTGGTTGTACGGTTGTGTTAGTGGGCGTACAAGAGGTTTTATGGGGGTGTGAGGAGTAGGTGTGAGTGGGTCTGTGAGTGATGTCACTAGTGATGTCATTTGAGATGCCATCAGTGATGTCATCAGTAATGTCACTGACCATGTCATGAGTGATGTAATATGTGAGGTCCTAAGCTGTGCGTTGCAGGGGTGTAAGTTATAGTTAGCTCAGGCAACTAAAACTGCTGAATTTCTCTGGTTTTGGACGAGTGAAATCTGACCCTAACTATAATGTCCATGTAACCTTTGTTTTTTTCAGTGAATTTCTAAGTTTTTTTTAATGCTAATTCCTAACTATAATGTCCCTGTAATCTTTGTTTCTTTCAGTGAATTTCTGTGGATTTTTAACTAGTAGATGTGTTTGCAGAGTGGTGGAGAAAGGGGGCTGGGCCTCCAACCAGCTCTCAGGAATCCCGCTGTGTAGGACTTACAGGAGGTACCAGGAGGGCTTCTTGATCCCCAAGGTCCCTCAGGAGTAAAGTGGACTTCATGCCCCAACAAGTATTGCATCACCAGCCACTTTTTGCAGAGTGGTGGAGAAAGGGGGCATGGCCTCCAAAGACCTCTTAACAATCCCACTGTGTGGGACTTGCTGGAGATAAAAAGCCAACTTCCCCTCCTGTTACCTCCAGAAAGTCCCACACAGAGAGATTGATGATACCTGGTAGGAGACCACGACCCTTTTCTCCCACCACTCTGCAAACGTGTGCCTCCTGGCACACTACTAGTAGGGGGATAAAGTCCCCTTGACTCTTGAGGGTCCTTGGGGGCTAACTAGCCCTCCTGTTACCTCCAGTAAGACCCACACAGCTGGATTGGACCCGAGACTCTAATAAATATACTTAACTGCCACCCTACTGCTGCTTGCGAAGGGAATTCAGCACACCACTGATTTAGTGTACAACCTAAAATAGTATATACAAGTGTGTGCCCTGGGGAAAAAACAACCACAAACAACAAAAGTTATCTTTCTACAAAAAAAAGACAGTTAGAACTACAGACTGTCAGGATTATAGCTGTGTGTCTCTAGTTCATGAGCGCAGCGGAATTGCTATGCCAGAAACAGGAGGAGAGGATGAGGCAAGGTACACGGTCTAGTCGTTACATGTTCCCCAGCATTGGTCCGCGCACTCCCGGAAGCTGCGTAATCGTTGAGGATTCCGGGTGAGACAGTACAAAAGTTGCATTCACGAGCAGGCCGGGGCCTGTAATTCTTACTTATCTGATACATACCTGAGTTTGCAGTTCCTGTTCTTTCTACTTTTGTTCCTGTTGGATTGCTGTGGGGTTTTTGGCAAGTCTTGGAAGGATTCTTCCTCCCTGCCGGCTCCTCCATTATTGGCATTGTTGAAGTTGTTTGTTCTTCATACACCTGTAGCGATACTGGCATAAACCAGTTACCGACAGATGACTTTCTTTCCAGTTGGTAAAATTATGCACTTTAATAACTATGGATATTCACTCACCATTCTGCCTTGAGGTCTTGGAGGCCTTCAAGAATCCAATCACAGTTCGGTGTTGTACCTTATGAAAACAAGAGACTGCTAAAGGAAAAAAGTGGACATATGTAATTTTCAATTATCAAAGACTATTGACTAAAGTGAATGTTTGTAACACAATTCAGATTTTCCACAACTGGGGTTGGTAGAAAATCATGATTTTATTAAAGACAAGTTGGCTGATATTATGCGTTCCGCTATACTTGCAAACTCACAGCTGCAACATCAACAATGAAAAGAACTTAGAACAAGATTCCATTCTGGCAGCCATCTTCCTTCTTTTGCTGCGAACAAACTTAAATGTCCAACTTCGAAGAACACTCATGAATAACCCACTCTCAACCAACTGGAGCAACGTCTCTCTTCTCCGTCATTTCTTATTTATTTCCTGTAGTCTATTTCCAGTAGTAGTTTATTTCCTGTAGTCTCCTCCTGAAAATAAATCATAAACATATTATAGGGTGGGGATTTATAGGGTCGGATAATAATCAGCCTCCATGTCTTTAAGAAAATCATGATTTTCTACACACTCCAGCTGTGGAAAATCTGAATTTTATGGCAAAGCACGGAGGTCGATATTATGTATGTTTAAAGCCTTGCCATAATATTCTTTACTGCACAATCAACAGGTTTGAAATAAAATTTCTTAAATACTGATTCTGATGACCAGTCTGCTGCCATTAAAATTCCAGTCAATCCACCGCCTAACAAATATGCTTTGGAAGCCATAGCCCCTGTAGCAGAATGCACCCCAAATTTAGTA
Source organism: Triturus cristatus (assembly GCF_964204655.1). Classification (NCBI taxonomy): domain Eukaryota; kingdom Metazoa; phylum Chordata; class Amphibia; order Caudata; family Salamandridae; genus Triturus; species Triturus cristatus. The sequence continues at coordinate 531,885,686 of NC_140586.1, forward strand.
AGATCTATTCCTGCTTCTTTTATAACCTCCCTCACCCACCAAAGTAGATGTAGACACTGATTTGTAGGGTTTCCTGAAAGAAATTATCAGCTGTGCATTTGTGACATCCCTTCAACTTTCCGTTCTTTTTTCATATTCACGCAAACATCTAACCACACACAATTTTCTACATTCATCCAAATTCAGATAAAAAATAGTTCGGATATAGTCTCTGTTTCTTAGTAATATTGAAACAAACTCCTTCTGGCAAATATCTTTGTCCTGACACCGCTAAGGCCTTAACATCCGTGACCCTCCTAAATGAAATTAGACAAAGAAGCATAACCAATTTCAAAGAAAGTCTTTTTAAATCTAGAAACTCATTCTCAGACCAACTTGCTAACTTTTGTAGAACACATCTACATCCCACAAAGACGAATACTTAGGTCCTGGTGGGGCCCTTAACCTTACACTCCTTAACAATCTTGACTACATCATGCTGTCCTATTGGTACTCTATCTATCAATTCACAGCCTGCAGAAATTGCCGACCTATTAATGTTTACTGAACTGTACAACCTTCCGTCTAAGAAAACCTCTGTTAAATAATTTACCACATCTACCATAGGTGCTGACATGGGATCCAAACCCCTTGAAACACACCAACAAACCCATCTCTTCCAGGCCAACCTGTATGCCTTTGAGGTCCCTGGAGCCCATGCTTCCTTAATGAGTTTTGAAGCCTCCAATGATAATCCTGACACCAGCTAGGCTCTCCCGAAATCAACCAAGCCATCAACTGCAACTGCCCTTGCAGAACTAGCTCGTGCCTGTCTCACCCTGCACTCACAAACAAGTCTGGGATATTTGGCAGAATTACTGGGTCGGCTATCAGCTTCTCCATGACATCTGGATACCAAACCTGGGAGGACCAAAAAGGTGCTATCAACACCACTTCTGCCTCCTCTTTTTTCGCCTTCAATATTACCCTCTGGATCAAAGCAAAAGGAGGTAAAGCATATGCCCGAATTTTGCTGCACCTCTGCAGGAACGCATCCACTGCTTCCGCTTCTGTGTCTGGTCTCCAACTGTAAAATCTTATCTGTGCATTCACTCAATTTGCAAACAGGTTTACCATAAATGGACCCCATCTTTTGTTGATCAGCTCTCTCGAATTCCAATGTGCTATTGTATTGTTCATTCCTGGTATGTACTGAGCCTGAATCATGATATTCCTGTTCAGACACAAATGCCGAAATACTCTTGCTAAATCTGTTAAAGCTTAGGACTGAGGTCTCCCCAACTTGTTGACATAACACACTAAGAGATGTTGTCCATCCCTAAAAGTACACAACATCTCACACAATCCCTGATGAAACTTTTTTATCGCAAAGGAACCTGCCAATAATTTTAGATAATTGATGTGCATCTCCTTTTCTTGACCTATGCACTTTCCCCCTGTTGTCAATGAGCCGCATCTTGCTCCCCAGCACTGAAGACTGCCATCTGATTATATCACTGTATCCGGTATAGGACCAAAAATAGCCCTTCCATTCTATACCTTCAAATTCTTCAACCACCATTTTAATTCCTCTCTTGTCTCTCCATCTATCTGTACTTCTTGTGAGTAGTGCACTCCTCTGTGTAGAAACCTTGTTTTCAATCTCTGGAGAGCTCGATCATGCAGAGGGGCTGGGAAAACCGCATGAATGGAAACCGTCAACAGACCTAATAACCTTGCAATTTGTCTCAAAGTTATCCATTTGCATATCAGCATTCTCCGAATCTCGTTGCGAATCTTCTTTACTTATCCTATGGGCAATCTCAATGTACAATCCAACGTCCAAATCTGAAAAGTCAAAATCACGGTCTCCTGTGTGTGTTCAAGACATGACTTTTCCCTCTTTATTACAAACCCTAGATCCTCTAATACACGAACTGCCAGCATTGTATGTTCCACTGCTAACTCTCTGCTCTGTGACATAATTAGGTTATCGTCCAAGTACACTATCAACCGCACTCCTCTCATCCATAACCAAGCAACTATAGGTCTCCTCACCTTTATGAAACACCAAGGAGTCGACGTCAAACCGAAAGGGAGACTCTTGAATCTCCACATAATCCCTTTCTATAGAAACTTTACATAATTCCTTTGTTCGTAACATAATGGGACTGTCAGATATGCATCTTTCATGTCTAACCGTGTCAACCAGTCTCCTTTCCTCAGGAGATCCCTCAACATATGAATCCCTTCCATTTTGAAGTGACTGTATTGCACCCAATGGTTCAACTCTTTCAAATTTATCAAAAGTCTCATACGCATGTCCATTTTCTCTACAAGAAAAAGGTTGCCCACAAGTCCTGCTAAAAAAAGTCTGCTTTATCTATTGTGCCCTTCCTTTCTAACTCCTGCAGTTCCTGATCTACCATTTTTCCTTCCTTTATTGAAAAACACAAAGCTCTTGTACACCTTATTTGAACTGGATTTGCTACAAAATCTATTCGATATCCACTTACAGTTTGTAATACCCAAGGATCTGAAGTTATCTCTTTCCATCTGTCTGAAAAATGGGTGAGTCTGCCACCCAACTTTTCCACAATAGACAAAGGGCTGTTTCCCAAACACGCCTTGTCTTGTCATTCTCTTTCCTCTATATCCTCCTCTTCCCCTCTGCCCCTGGCGATAAAAACTGGTTGTGTTGAATCCATAAGTCTGATACCTACTGCGTCCATTTGCATGTGAAAAAGAACTTCTCGTGATTCCAAATCCACGGCCGGGGAATCGACCCTGCATTCTCCTGGCCCCTCCAAAAAACCTTCCTAATGTCATTTAGAACTTTCTGATTAGGGTTAAATGCCCCTACATAGCGAGTCATTTCTTTAACAAACTCATCTCCCAAAAGAAGGCCATTGGCATCTTGACCTGACTCCTTGCCTGCTAATTCAGCTAATTTCAGTTGTATTTTCATTAATATACTCTTCGTGCGCTCTGCACATAATGCAGCGTTTGTGTTTCCTAACAAACACACTGCTCTTTGGATCCATTGCCACAATTCCAGCACATCCACTGCAGTCTCCTGCAGGTATGCCTCTTCGCAAAAAGCATATATCTTTGTCAAATGCCCAAAAACATCAAGTAGGCAATCCTGACAGCCCTTCAGCCCTTAATCAAAGCCAAGTCTGGCATCCCTACCAGACTTAATCAAGAATGGTATCATCTTAGAGTCAAACTTCGGCGTATATGCCAATTTATAAGCCAGAAAAGGTCTTGGGCACTCTAAATGGAGTCTAGTTCTCATCTCCTTAGACATTTCTCGCCTAATCCAAAACTCAATATCATCTGCTACATGCTTAGCTGGTACCCATTGAGGAGAGAGCGGATGCTGAATTGTATGGGGGTCAAACATGAAATCCCCTAGAGGATCTTTAACCTGATCCAATTCATCTTACTCTCTTTTCTCTTTTTTAAACCTTTTTCTTTCCACCTCCTCCTCTTCCTAAGAATCATTAAAGTCAGATGAGCATGTGTTAGAAATGGGGGTCTCTAGTTGGCAATGGTTTGCACCTTTGTTCAAGTAGGGACCCTTCCTTCTAGTAAGGATAAGGGGGATACACTACTGAAATAACCCCTGCTCAGCCCCTGGGTTAGTTGGCATGAGCAGTCAGGCTTATCTCAGCGGCAGTGTGTAAAGCATTTCCACAAAACAAACAGTAATACAGTGAAAACACTACAAAAGCACCACAACAGTTTAGAAAAATAGTCAATACTTTTTATATTCAAAACAAGACCAAAACAATAAAGATCCAACATTTAGTACTTAAAAATATGCACTTTGCAAGAATAACCTTTAAAATCAGTTCCTTAAAGTCAGTAGTTCCGTCCGGTGCTACAGCGGTGCTGAAAACAACAGAATCCAACAGTTCCGTCTGACCGCATTGGTCATGGTGTCGGCAGATTCGTAAACAGTATCTTTTCATTGAGGCTGATCCTGTTGGTGCGGGTTTGTCGTGGCAACCATCGCAGTTGGGATGTGGTGCCGCGTGTTGTGCCCTCAAGTCGCGGTGCAGGTAATGGCTTGGTGACGGTCATCTAGTGGCATTGGTGAGACCAGGGCTGTGGTGTGGAGTGAAGGCGGTGCTTGTTGCGGTGCTGACAGATCACAGTCCAGGCGACAGTGTCGGTTGCGGGGACCTGGCGCCAGTCGGTCCGGACTGCAGTGTCAGACGGGGTGGTGCATTGTGTGACTTACGAGCGGTGCCCCCAAGCCACGGTGCAGTCACGTGTGTCGAAGTCAGCGGGCAGCGATGGCGTCGGTGAGACCAGGGTAGCAAAGTGAAGCGAGGCGGTGCGGAGTGCGGTGCCCACAGGTCACGGTGCAAGCAGTGGCTTGGTGATGAAGGCGGTGGTCGTCATCATGAGTGAGACCAGGGTTGCGGTGTGAGGTGCGGTGGTGCAATCTGCGGTGCCTTCAGGACACGGAGCCAGCGACGGAGTCGGTTACTTTCCCCTCTCAGTGGCAACTGAAACCAGGGTTCCAGAGGTGGTACCCAGAGGTTGGTGAAGTCTTTGCGGTCCCTTGCGACTACAGGAGGCAAGCTCTACTTCAAGCCCTTGGAGATACTCAGCAACAAGTTGAGAAAGTTCAGTCTAGTCCTTTCACTTCCCAAGGCAGAAGCAGCAACTGCAGGCCAACCCAGCAAAGCAACAACACAACAAAGGGGCAGTACTCCTCCTGGCAGTTCTTCCGGCTCTTCCTCTTGGAAGGTTCCTTGATTCCAGTGAGTTCTAAAGTTCTGGGGTTTGGGACTCAATATTTATACTGCATTTTACTTTGTTCTCTTGAGCAGAGCATGTCTGTGCCCAGCCCAAACCAGTTCTGTCCTCTCTGGCCCAGCTTCCTGGCGGGAGAGGGGGATAGCATTGTCCAAGGCAGACCAGGCCCATTTAGATGCAAGAAAATCTCCTCCCACTACTCTAAATGCAGCCTAGGTCTATTCAGCCGAGCACTGACTCATCCAGGAAAGACAGGACACACTTCGACCACCCCAGTTTCTGTCTGAAGAGAATGGACATCCCCAGTCCCCTGCACTCCAAAGCCAGACAGTCAATCCACAAACCCAGCAGAGGCACACAGGATGGCTAAGCAAGAAAATACCTACTGCATTTTCAAACCCAGAACACAAAAATCATCTTTAATAAAAGATTTTTATATTCTGAGTTCAGGCATACTAAACCCCATTTCCCTATCTTGTCCCAATGGGAAGATACGCTTATAAGATGTTATAAGTAAACTCCCATTCTATCCATTGGGACAGATAGCCTTTCCATAGTGAAAAATGAAAAACACTGTAATTCACTACCAGGACATGTCACACACACCAGTACATGTCCTACGTTTAATATACCGGCTCCTTGCCCACAGGGGTACCTTGGGCCTAACATAGGGGAGACTTACATGTAAAAAAAGGGAAGATTAGGGCCCGATAAATGGGTGCACTTACCAGGTCGACATGGCAGTTACAAACTGTGTGACACGTCCAATGCTGCAGACCCACTAGCAACATTTGATTTATAGGCCCTGGCACCCTCAATGCACTTTAGTATGGACTTACGTGTAAATCAAGTATGCCAATCATGGAAACACCAATCGATAACACAATTTACATAAGGAGCACTTGCACTTTCACACTGAACAGCAGTGGGAAAGTTTGCAGACACACTAAACCTGCTAAAACAGAGTCAAAACAGGGAGGTCAGAAAGCAAAAAGACAGGGAAAACGCCACACGATGCCAGGTCTAACAGCAGGAAATCACAATGTCTCCACTGCTGGAAGACTCATCACAAATAATTGATCTGTGTCCTTTTGTGGCCTTTATAGCCTTACCCTCCAACTCTATTATAGTTGCCCTTTGTTCCCCTTTCTGATTAAAGGCCCCTTTTTTCTTATTGACCTTTTCCCTGCAGACATGCTTCCGCTAATGGGTCACTTTTCAACCACTTCCACCAGCCATATCATCAGCTGCGGCCTCCTCCAATGACCAAAATTGCTCATCCTCTATCCTGTTTACAAATCTTCCTTCAAACTTTCCCATGCAATTATCTATTCTCTTCCTCAACTGTGTTGCCAATGCAGAAACAGCCTTACTTACACAGTCTTGTACTGTGTCCTCCGCATTCCTCTCAATGACACTCCTGGTATCCATACTGTCAAGTTACTCCAAATAATCAATATAAATATTCTATTATCCTTCTAGAATAGACTTCTAAAAACCTCTAGTCTTAAAACACTATGGGCCATATGTAGGTAACATGCAATTCACCGATTCAAAAATACCGAATTTTACCGATTCAGTATTTATGAATCGGTAAATAGAATGTAGGTAAACAATTGGTAATTATTACCGATTCGGTAAATATCGGTATTTATGAATAGGTATTTACCGAATCGGTAATAATGCATCCCTTCCCATTCATTCCTATGGGCCTGGAGGCCCATAGGAATGAATGGGAAGCCATCTACTATAACCGATTCGGTAAATACCGAATCGGTAATAGGGGAAGCATAATCATGGGTGGCAGGGTGGCACATTGACACCCTGTTGCACCCCTGATTCATGCATTTGTGCACATGTGGCGCACATACATGCCCTAAGGGCATGTATGTCTGCCACATGGCACTGTCAAAACAGCAAAATATAGATTTTTGAAACGTATTCAATATTTATCACCAACCTGTGTTTGGTGGTAAATACCGAATCCTGAATACAAAGAAGCACTCACTTGAGTGCTCCCTACATATGATTTAAGGATTCGGTAATTTACTGAATCTGTATTTTACCGATTCGGTATTTTACCGATCCATTACCGATTCGGTAAATTACTGAATCCTTAAATCATGCCTCCTACATCTCAAATGCCTAAATACCGGTTGGTAACGGGATATTTACCGAATTTCGGCCGTTACCGACCGGTATTTAGCTACCTACATGAGGCCCTAACTAATAAAATGCAGGACTACAATAATCAACTGTCTTCTCTTCACTTCAACGACGATGTGACAGGAAAAACGATCTTTCTTACCCCAAAAGATGGCCACCGAGATATTGAAAGCAGTCAACTACCTTTCCCCAATTCAAAATGGCCATTGCGTCATCTGACACTTCTACGGCAACTCACTTGTTCTGATAGGCTTGTACTCTAATCCCTGGCTGAGCACGTGAGCTAGGTAGGCACCAAACCCTATTTTCAACTTCTATTAATAATTGTAAGTTTGTCTCTGTTTTGACCTCCAATCCTACCAGAGTCTGAAGCGGATTAAAACCCTGCACTGCTCGCGTTCACTCCACCCCACCCCACCCCCGTTCTGACTCTCGATCACAGTTGGAGTCGGACACAGGAGGAGTTTTGGCTGTATGTGTGTGCCTTGCGCACTCATTTCTGCTCGCATGCGTTTGCCTGAATATGCTCGTGCGTTACCTATTCAAACTGAAGTCTCCTCCGTGCCTGCCTCAAACTGGTACTGGGAAGGGATAACATTTCCTAATTAACACACCTACCTGAACCAAATAGAGGCTATTTGAAGACTTGTCTTAGCCAAGATTCATATATTTATCATTCATATATAAACCGTTCGTAGTGAACCGTCCGCGGTCCATAAAACGTGCGTACAACCAATCTCAAACCTAACATTCACTTAAAATAATAATAAAATTAACACACAATGAATCCACTCTCCTCTCATATTTTTCTCATCCCCAAACTGCCATACAACCAACTATCTTACACTTTATCACTTTTCTCTTTCAAACCCAAATGAGCTATTACAATCTGAACATATCTGAGCTGTGAGCAGCAACAAAGAAGGAAGATGGCTGCCAGATAGGGAATTATATATAGAGTGGAATGTTAATGGGTTCTTGTTCTAAGTTCTTTTCATTGTTGATGTTGCTACTGTGAGTTTGCAATTAAAGAGGAATGCATTATATTGGCCTCCGTGCCTTGCCATAAAATTGGTGATTGCATTTTGTTTTGATTCTAAACACACCTTATGAGAAAACTGGTTCTCATTGAAGGTTAATGTAAAGATTCTCTTATGAAGAAGTATTTTCAGCATTGATACCATTCACTTAAGGGCTGATTCATGGATGCATAGAGGTATTACATAATAACTCAGGGTTGTGTTTTTCCAGGAAAATGGTATAGGGCCTTTAAACTCATTTAGGATTATTGTACTTTTTTAGGATCACACAACGTTACTGGTTTCTTTTCTACTTTTGGGAACCAGCCTTTCAAGACACTTGGGAAAAAGGGAGGTGTTAGGTATAGCGCACACTCTTAATCGTTACACAGAGAATTTCAGAGATCAGATAGACCAGGCATTAAGTTCTACTGTGTTTGTTTTATAAACAGATGACGACCAAGTCTTTTAGGAGTAGCTAGATCATGGATTAATGCAGTTTCCGTGGCGGAGTCCTAGACGTCATTTCTTGTGTGTTTTCTTCTGCACTTCCCCTTTTCCTGGGTGCTGTCATCACCTAGAGGGTATGTTTCTGATTCTACAATGGTTGCAGAGCTCTACGTAGCGTAGGGAATCAGCCTCTGGGATCTTCATCTAGCTCCCACCAGATTGCACAGCCAGAAAGTATATTGGTTGTGATCATACGTTACACAGAGGCAAGAATGATGCTGTCTACCATGGTGAGGGGGCTGGTTGTGGAGGAGGCTCTAAAGTCAAAACTCTGGAAATTTAGACCTCTGGCTAGAGTGATGGTTGTAATTGCCCTTTTGATGAACTCCTCATTATTGGATTGCTTATTAGAAGGTGACAGTAGTTATTTTACTGTGGTACTGAATTGTTCTTATTGGTATTGGAGTGGAGTGATAGAAATGGCAGGTGGGTTTGTCAGTGTGGCAAGTAGTGGAATGGGAGCCAGACAGTTGCAGCACATTAGGCTTGATTATTCACAGAATGGCAGGTATTATATGGGACAACATTATTAGTATTTACGACACATTTCATCAAACAATCTTAATACTACTGCATACAACTGTTAAGGGCATGCCAGTTGACGCTAAAAAGATGGAAGTCTTGTTAATGTCTTGGAATGTCATGGGACTAAAATAATGCCCAAAGGCCATATAGGCTCTACCTTAGTGAAACAGGCATGAAATGAAAGTAGAAATTTTGCAAGCAACCCACCTGCCCCTACAATGGATGGTGACTTCGTCAGATGTTGGAGTCCACAAAGGCATTGTTCCTCATACAGCACCTACTCTCAAAAAGTAGCCATGCCTATTAAGAAACATTTGACCTTTACACATATTCAAACTATTCCGGACATGGGGCTGCTACCTCATTGGGGATGGCTCTCTATGTGACACACATAACAGTTAACGTATAGGGCTCCAACGATGATGATTCACATTTTTTGAAGGAGTAATCTATATGTCTGAAGTCAGGCCTCCAAGCTATGACATGGCGAGAGACTTCAATCTCATTCTTAACCCTAAACATGACAGTTCATCAATGTAGCCAAGGCACCAATTGGAGTCAGCTAATTCTTTACCCCGAATAATGTGTCAAAATACCTGGTTAACCTATGTCATCATAGGCACTCTAAAAAGAGGGCATCAACTTGTTACAGTGCTTTATATCGACTATGGGCTAGCATCCTGAAACATCTTCCCATGGGCACAGATGTGGTTATTCTACCCCACACATTATTAGACTACTCACCAACAATTGTGATGCTCATACTACCTCAAGGGGCATATTCTCAAGAATCTATCGCCGAGTTAACGGCACTATATCGCAGCCAAAGTCACAATAAATGTATCGCCCCATTCACAAGCTGGTGCAAACAGCCCATATCGCCAGTTTACCTGCGATAGCAGCCACAAAACATCGCCACAGGTGACACCGGCAACTATCGCTAATGAGATGCAGAGTAGGCGTTCCCAAGCAAAAAGCCGCAACAACACCACACTGCAACATTCCCAACGACCAGCCAGATCGTTCCTCAAACCTGTCTTGGATGCCATCATCAGCTTGGTACCCCAGTACCTGCGCATGAACAGCTGGAGACCAAGCAAGGCTTCTATGCCATAGCTGGATTCCCGCACGTGTTGGGGCAATTGACTGCACACATGTCCTACTTGTGCCCCCTGCCGACACTGCACACAATTACCGTAACAGAAAGCACATACATTCCATCAATGTGCAGGCAAAAGTGGAGCACCAGGGACTCTTCACCAATGTCGTCGCCAACTACCCAGGCAGTGTGCATAATTCCTACATCTTTCGACAGTCCATCATCAACAGGCACTTCCAGGATGGCACCTACGGAAATGCACTGCTCATTGGTAAGTACCAAATGAAAACACCACACACCTCAAATCTACAATCATGCAACTCACAACTCCGGCAATGCACACGTTACAAAATCACATGCAACATGCCAAACAACATGCCCACCCACCAGACATGACAGCACAACTTACTCTGGCAACCTGGGCTAGCCATGTACATGAGGCATCAACATCATGGCTGGACAGACTGCAGTATGCAGACCACAGACATATCCATGTCGACATATACTGCTTTTGGTGGTAGTGTTGTGGACAGTGGATGCAACCATGTCACCCCAGCCAGTGGGAAAAATCTCAGACATGTGTGGCGGTGCCTGCGGTCCTGTGCGCCTGTCGCCTCCCATGCTGCTGGTCCCCAAACCAGTCTTGTCCACCCTTGCACATCCAGGCCTCACTGCTCACCTGCAGACACCGGCGTGTCTCCAAGAGGGCCCACCACGTGCCGGTGCAAGCTCCAAGCCCGAGGCCAGCGACCTTGGAAGCCTCCTCAGACCATCACGGCCTCCGCGAGCAAGGCCCACAGTACTCCTTTTCCATTGACGTACTCCACCGGCATATACAGCGGACAAGTAGGTCACACATTTGGAACTGAGTCTTGTTCACACAATGGCAGAGTACATATTTAAGGCATCGTTTAAATCCCTATACTCCCTTCGATGTGGTGCCACCAACTCTGTGCATATCATTCCGACCACACATGTCTGTGGGCCCTTGCTGACTTCTGCCATCGGCCTACACTGCGGTCCATCAGGCCTCACACCAAGCCAATACAGTCAGTACCAGGCAGGACACGGCATTGTTGCAGGGTGCACACCCGCTCAGCTCTGGTGCCTATACCTCCGTCAAACAGGAATCTTCCCCACATGCCATTTAAACGCCGTGTGGTAGAGATCCAGGAGGAGCTGGCTGCACAGCGGTTGCCCAGCGCTGACCGTTGCTACCGGCACACACTGTGGTCGAGTAGGACACACAAATGGAACTGAGTCTTGATTTCTTCATGGCAGAGGTCATATCAATGTACCGGCCTCATCGCAGACTGCATCCCCTTCCAGCTCTGGTGCCACTGACTCTGTGCCACGGGAGTCATAGACACTCTCTGGTTGGACTTTGGTGGCATTTGAGTCTATGGCCTGGGGGTTATCTTCATCATCATGTAGCTGATACTGACATTGTGTGAAAAAGAGACTTTAGCATTCATCTACTCCATATTGCCTCTTTCTGCTTGCTTCTGCCCTCTGCATCATGCCCTGGATGGACACCTTCCACTGTCCTCCGTAACACTCTTCGACATTCCCCTTGGACATCAAAGAGGACCCACTCAGCTCTCATGGCCCTACCTCAGTGCATCGCAAATCACCGTCCTGTGGCGGTATGCCTGTGCCGGCCGCAGTGCATCCAGGGCCACCAACTCTGTGCAGCTCAAGTCATGGACCCTTACTGTTTGTACTTTAAACTTCTGATTGTCTGATCACCGTTGTAGTTGTTGCCAGCACCAACCAACCCCTGAGGGGTGGCATACACTACCCAACACCCATCCAGCACAGGCGTAACTGGACGGGTGACCCTGGCAATAAAAGGTGCCGGGCGCACGTGCCCGTAGCTAGTTACATAAATTATCTCAGTGTGTCCGTGTGGTCATTATGTATGCAGCGTGCCCCGGGACATGCCACATTACATTGTGCTGGCTGTGTACAGCGGCGCAACCTTGTCACCTCAGGCAGTGGGGTAGACCCGGGACATATAGCTGTGTCGGACCCCCTGTGAGCGTAAGGGAGTGGACCGGCATACAGCAGTACGGCATAGCAGTGTGGTTATTCAACACGTGGCTCTAGGCGTGGTTAAGTTTAGGCCTTGCCAAGGAAGTAACTAATGCGTGTGTCTCTGGTGTAGTGTCAGCGCCACCCATCACGCAATACACAATGTTACTATGTAGCATGCCCCAGGAGTGCGGGCCGGGCGGGGGGTAACTGAGGGTGCGCAAGCCTGCTCGGGGTCAGGGATCAGACATTTCAACTGTTGTGTGTGTCGCTATTTCAGCAGCATAAGCCAAAGGTCTAACCACAACCACATGGCGAGTTCAGCCAGGCATGAACTCTACATCTGTGTCCTATCCTTACCATAGGCCTACACTCACGTGGCCGCCCACCTTCAGTACACAACATCACTGTGTCGTAGTCAGGCTTGTGGGCACGTGCAGACAGGCATGACAATGGTGTGCCGTAGGGGTGCAAGTGATGCAACTGCGCTGCGCAAACTAGTGAATAGGCTGGGGGGAGGGAGGAGCAGCAGTGAGACTACGTAATACACATTGATGCCGCTCATTTGCTACAAGCAATATATGTCAAACAGGAATCACTAAGTCACACATATCGCACACCAATGAACCAGTGAGCCTGCCAACACATCATGCAGAACCAACTATTGACTCATGTCTCTCTGCACTGTCACAGGTGACCAAGGAGATGCACTCTGCCATTGGATGATGACACCCCTCCGAGCCCCGAACACACAAGCCCATAGGCAGTACAATGCGGCCCACAAAAGCACCAGAGGCATTGTGGAAAACACATTTGGCGTGTCAAAGTCATGTTTCAGGTGCCTGGACGTCACAGGTGGAAGGCTCCTGTACAGCCCAGACAATGTGTGCAAGATGATTGTTGCATGTTGTGTGTTGCACAACATATGTGTATGTAGCAAGGCACCATGGATACAAGTTCCAGAAGCACCAGACGATGATGATGAAGGTGAAGCAGGTGGACCACACCCCACTGCAGCCGCAGCAGGCATAGCCCGTAGGGACACTGTCATTGCAAATTTCTTCAGATGAGCACGTCATATCGTGACAGTCCTTGGCAATCATGGGACAGTACAAAATGACCACAGGCACAGTATGGCGCAAATAAATGCATTTTGAAAACACATTTTATGATTTGTTCATGGATGGTGGGTGTGTCACCTCTGTGCTGAGAGGCTGTTTGGGGTGTCACGTATTGGAACTGCCAGTTCTGTGTGTCACAGTTAGTAGGGTATCCCACTCTTCGGCGTTTCACTAGTGTACAAGTTCATTCCATTTTGGGTGCCATTTGTGACCTACAGGTGACAACAACTCTTTTTGGGGTCAGATAAGTACCACCATGATGCAGGGATGCCCCCTGTGACTCAAGTCCCCACAACATGGGCAACATGTACATAAGCGGGAGTCACTGCCCCTACATTCATCCACGCTTTCATAATTGACTGATCATGGTCATGACATGTCTGTGTGCAGGAAGGGTTGCTTGTCACTCTGTGTCAAGAATTCCTGTCATACAAGGGAAACACGCCCTTATGTAAACAGGAGAGCTGTTACATAACTCAAGGGAAACACGCCCTTATGTAAACAGGAGAGCTGTTACATAACTCAAGGGAAACACGCCCTTATGTAAACAGGAGAGCTGTTACATAACTCAAGGGAAACACGCCCTTATGTAAACAGGAGAGCTGTTACATAACTCAAGGAAAACACGCCCTATAAAGGGAGGAACCGGGAGGTACAAGGCTGTCGGATATTGTGTTTACACCGACGTACCTGCTTCGTGAAGAGCAGTGTTCCGGAGTGGTGCTCCAGTAAGGCAAGAACGGAGGTAGGTGGAGTCGTTACTCCCTGGGCCGTGTCTTGCCCCATCGTCACCTGTGAAGGACCCGGAAGCTCTACCGGTCAACCATTGAGCTTCGCTTTTTGACTCGGCTGAGTCCAAGCGCAGTGGCGCTTTTGCTGGTTGGAGTCGTAACTCCCAGCCCGACCAGAGACACAGGGACTGCCAGCTGTAACGCACACCAGGAGGTGTTTGCCGCGTTACAGACTCGGAAGTCCACAGGATCGATCGAGCGGCTGCTCTCGGTTCAGTCTTCTTGCTTGTGATTGGGGTATCGGTGACGCATCACCAGGAGGTGACTCCGCGTCCCGGTGCAGTCTGAGGAAGAGGTTGAGCGGCTGCTCCCTTCAGGTAGAGACCCCGGCTGGGTGTTTCCCTGACTCCTCGATTCTCCCCAACACTCTTCGTGCCCCTCACAGCCTACCGATTGGCATTGTCGGCCATTTCATTTCTGCCCTCTGTTGGCATACGCCGGGATCGGCGTATATGCAGAGGACGGTTAGGACCATCCGTGCTGTGGGCTGGTAACGTACTTAGCCTGGAGGATTCCAGTGACTATAACTTTTGTTTGTTCTTTGTATTTTATTTGCCTTCATTAAAAGAACTAACCCTTCACAAGTGGTTGCGTCCTCATTGTCGTGTCTGTTAAACGATCCTGAGACGTTCAGGGCGTTACAAAATATCCGACCTTAATAACACTAACTGTCTCCCGGTCGATAACAGACATGGCAACACTTGATGATGTGCTGGCTGCTTTAGCGGCCATGCAAGTTGAAGTGGCTGCCTCTAGGCAAGAAACAGCCGATGTAAAAGCCAGACTGGATGCTATCCAATTGGACCCGCTCACGCCCAGCACCTCCCTCACGAACCAGACCCCTGCGGTAGTAGTGGAAATGCCGGTAGCCATCCCCTTGGCGACACCAGAGAGGTACAGTGGGGATCCTAACACAGTGCAGGTATTCCTCACACAAGTGGCGCTACATTTATCGTGCAAACCAAAGGCGTTCCCCACGAGTCAGGCTCGTGTGGCTTTCCTTATATCCTATTTGGCTGGAAACGCGGCACAATGGGCCGTACCTCTGGTGAGCAGGGACGACCCCCTCTTATGTGATTGGGGTGCTTTTCGCGAGGAATTCCTGAAGGTATTCGACAGAAGGGCTGACTCGTACACGGCGGACCGTGAAATGCTTGAGTTGAGACAGGGATCCAACGACCTGGTGCAGTATCTCAACGCGTTCCGAAGGCTGGTTGCGGAAACCTAGTGGCCTGTTGCTAAACAGACGGCGCTCTTCCATCAAGGGCTGTGCGATGAGCTCAAGGACGCCGTGGCTCATATTGACCCTCAACCCAAGACATGTGAGGGCCTTATCAACCTGGTATTACGGCTGGAACATAGGCTAAGTGAAAGAAAGGGGGATCATGGGAGAAAAGGAAAATCCCTTCCATCCTATGTGACGGTGGGAAGTCCTGAAACTTCCACCGCATCCAAGGGAGAACCCATGGACATCAGCGCAATACGAGCGAGCCTCACAGCCACGGAGAAAGAGTCACGCCGTAAACAAGGATTGTGCCTATATTGTGGCAAAAAAGGCCACTACGTACGTGAATGCCCTGCCAAACCGAAGACGTCACGTTATCGGGCCAACCGGTCGGTAACAGCCGTGGTGGACATACCGGCGGAAAACTAGAGGACTCCAAGACCAGAGAAGGGGCATCTCGGAGTCACTCATCCATCCCTTCACTTTCCAACTCGGTCACTAAGGGACAACGACACCTGTTTATCACGGTGCACGTGGGAGTGCATGACCAGTGGATACCCGTTGTGGCCATGGTGGATTCAGGGGCCACTGGCATGTTTATGGACCACAACGAGGCATGCAGGCTAGGGCTAGTGCTTCTTCCCAAAGCAGTAACCGAAGACGTCTATGCGGTAGACGGAAGGCGATTGGTGACGGGGCCCATCGGACAGCACACGGGGGTCCTTCCGATGAGATATGGGAGGAACCATTTGGAACAAATCGATTTTAACATCATCCGAGCGCCCCAATATGGCGTCATATTGGGATTGCCGTGGCTACAGAAACACAACCCCTTTGTGGATTGGCCAACACACCGCATCGAAATGACGTCACCGTATTGCATCCTGCATTGTGGAATAAGAACGGAATCCCTTGACGCAGATGAGAGCGGGAGTCAGACGGTGGCTACAGCGGCAGAAAAAGATGTGGCTCTCCCCCAGGCTTATCACAGTTTTGAGGATGTATTTGATGAGGTGAAGGCGGAAGTGCTACCACCACATAGACAGTTTGACTGCCAGATCGACCTGGTGCCAGGGGCCAGCGTTCCCAGCGGCAGGCTGTATGCCCTGACGGAGCCTGAAAACGTGCATCTCCGGGGGTACCTGGATGAACTCCTCAAGCTAGGATTCATCCGCCCGTCCAAGTCTCCGGCCGCCTCGCCACTCTTCTTCATCCCGAAGGCTAATGGGGAGCTGAGAGCCTGTGTGGACTTTAGGGCATTGAATGCGATAACCATAAAAAATCGGTACCCCTTGCCTCTCATCAGTGTACTTCTGGAACAGGTCAAGAAAGCTCGTATCTACACCAAGTTGGATTTGAAAGGGGCATACCATCTGGTGCGCATGAGGGACGGAGACGAGTGGAAGACCGCCTTTAAGACCAGGTTCGGCCTTTTTGAGTACCTCGTCATGCCGTTCGGTCTGTGCAACGCCCCGGCAGCCTTTCAGTACTTTTTGAATGAGGTATTCAGAGAGGAGTTGGATATCTACGTGGTAGTAAATATCGACGACATCCTCATCTATTCGTCCAGTGTGGAGGAGCACGTACACCACGTCAAAGCTGTGCTCCAAAAGCTGAGGGAAAACATGCTGTTTTGTAAACTCAGCAAGTGTGACTTCCACGTCACATCCGTGGAATTCCTCGGAGTGATGCTGAGTCCAGAGGGACAGGAGATGGCAGAACGAAAGATCAAGGCGGTGAAAGAATGGCCGGTGCCCCAAAGCGTGAAGGACGTCCAAAGTTTCATTGGCTTCGCCAACTTTTACAGGCGGTTTATAGATGGATTTTCAGGAGTGGTGGCCCCAATCACACAGCTACTGAGGAAGTCCAAGGAGTTTGTCTGGTCCCCTGAAGCGAACAAAGCCTTTGAGGCCCTGAAAAGCGCCTTTGGTAAGGCGCCGGTGTTGGCTCACCCCGATCCGGATCTCCCCTACGTGGTGGAAGCGGACGCGTCGGATGTGGCGCTGGGGGCTATCTTGTCCCAACGCAACCACGACACAGGGGTGCTTCATCCCGTTGCGTACATGTCCCGCAAACTCAACGACGCCGAACGCAACTACCATATTGCGGAGAAGGAGCTTCTCGCAATCAAGGACGCCTTCACCGAATGGAGGCATTGGTTGATGGGGGCAAGACATGTGGTATCGGTGTACACGGACCATCGGAACCTACAGTTCATGACGGCCACTAGACACCTTTCTCCCAGGCAGCTGCGGTGGATGATCTTCTTTGCGGGGTTCAACTTCCGCATCACATATCGGCCGGGGACGGAAAACCGGAAGGCGGACGCCCTGTCCCGTCAATCTGCAGTTAAGGAACCATTGCCTGCAACCGAGCGTTCCATCATTTCCCCGAGGATGGTATTGGGGGTTATCCAACCGGATACTTTCCTGAGGGGAATAAAGAGAGGGATCAGGTCATTCGCATGGCGGAGGTGGCTCCTCAGTCACAGAGAATGGCAGCTGAAGGACGGGATACCCCTGAAGGGCAGGTGCCTATTGATACCCACGCCTAGGCTAAGGAAACAAGCATTCATCTGGTGCCATGACTCTCCATGCGCAGGTCATTTGGGCTTTGAAAAAACGGTGGCTAGCATGGGACGGCATTTCTGGTGGCCAACCATGAGAGTGGATGTCAGGAGGTGGGGACAGGAGTGTCCTACGTGTGCTACCATGAAGGCCGACCATGGCCGAACCCAAGGGCTCTTACATCCACTTCCGACCCCGGATAGACCATGGGATAGCATATCACTGGACTTCGTGGTGGGCCTACCGGTAGACCAGGGGATGACGGCAATACTGGTGGTGGTGGATTACTTGACGAAAATGGGGCACTTCATCCCCTGCAAGAGAGTCCCTACGGCCGGGGAATTGGCGTCACTACTCCTAAAGAATGTGGTACGACTGCATGGATTACCTGGGGTGATCGTGTCGGACCGGGGGTCGCAGTTTACTGCGCAATTCTGGAAGACTTGGTGCACTGCGCTGCATGTTAAGACCGCCCTGTCCACCAGCTACCACCCTCAAACGGACGGCCAAACCGAGCGCCTGAACCAAACGCTCAAACAGTATCTGCGATGTTTTGTGGACCAGGGCAGGGAAGAATGGGTCGACTTGCTATGGGTTGCAGAGATAGCCTATAACAACGCCACTCACAGCTCCACACAGGCATCTCCGTTCTATAGCAACTATGGCCAACATCCCAGGTTCTTGCCATTTCTACATCCGTTCAGAGAGGACAGGATTCCCGCCACAGCGGACAGGGTGGCACACATAAAAGACACGTTGATGCGCTCAAGGGCTGTCCTAATAGAGGCCAAGAGAAGATACAAGGCTGCGGCAGACAGGAAGAGAAGGCCCGGGCCACTGTACCGCACTGGAGACTACGTCTGGATATCCACAAGAAACATGAGGTTTCGAAAGAACAGTGTGTTCCATCCCAAGTACATGGGCCCCTATCGAATTACGAAGTGTATGGGTCCCGTGAACGTGAAGGTGTGCTTGCCCCAGTCATTGCGGATGCACCCTGTCTTTCATGTATCATTGCTCAAACCAGCACCCTCCAAGCCGTCTGGGACACCTAGGCCGGTATGCGTGGAGTCGGAGGTGGAGTATGAAGTGTCGGGCATACGGGCGTCCAAATGGCGCAGGGGGAAGCTGTGGTACCTGGTTGCGTGGAAAGGCTATGGCCCGGAGGAGCATTCATGGGAACCGGCTGAAGGGGTTCATGCTCCGCGCTTGGTCTCCTTGTTCCATCGGCGTTTTCCTGCCAGCGCTGGACCCGTGGGGAGCCGCTGAGAGGGAGGATGTACTGTCAAGAATTCCTGTCATACAAGGGAAACACGCCCTTATGTAAACAGGAGAGCTGTTACATAACTCAAGGGAAACACGCCCTTATGTAAACAGGAGAGCTGTTACATAACTCAAGGGAAACACGCCCTTATGTAAACAGGAGAGCTGTTACATAACTCAAGGGAAACACGCCCTTATGTAAACAGGAGAGCTGTTACATAACTCAAGGAAAACACGCCCTATAAAGGGAGGAACCGGGAGGTACAAGGCTGTCGGATATTGTGTTTACACCGACGTACCTGCTTCGTGAAGAGCAGTGTTCCGGAGTGGTGCTCCAGTAAGGCAAGAACGGAGGTAGGTCGAGTCGTTACTCCCTGGGCCGTGTCTTGCCCCATCGTCACCTGTGAAGGACCCGGAAGCTCTACCGGTCAACCATTGAGCTTCGCTTTTTGACTCGGCTGAGTCCAAGCGCAGTGGCGCTTTTGCTGGTTGGAGTCGTAACTCCCAGCCCGACCAGAGACACAGGGACTGCCAGCTGTAACGCACACCAGGAGGTGTTTGCCGCGTTACAGACTCGGAAGTCCACAGGATCGATCGAGCGGCTGCTCTCGGTTCAGTCTTCTTGCTTGTGATTGGGGTATCGGTGACGCATCACCAGGAGGTGACTCCGCGTCCCGGTGCAGTCTGAGGAAGAGGTTGAGCGGCTGCTCCCTTCAGGTAGAGACCCCGGCTGGGTGTTTCCCTGACTCCTCGATTCTCCCCAACACTCTTCGTGCCCCTCACAGCCTACCGATTGGCATTGTCGGCCATTTCATTTCTGCCCTCTGTTGGCATACGCCGGGATCGGCGTATATGCAGAGGACGGTTAGGACCATCCATGCTGTGGGCTGGTAACGTACTTAGCCTGGAGGATTCCAGTGACTATAACTTTTGTTTGTTCTTTGTATTTTATTTGCCTTCATTAAAAGAACTAACCCTTCACAAGTGGTTGCGTCCTCATTGTCGTGTCTGTTAAACGATCCTGAGACGTTCAGGGCGTTACAGACAAGCGCCGAAGATGAGGGTCCTCGCAGGACATTAGCGACTCGCAAGATTTCAGAGCCGTCGCAGAGGCCGGTGAAAATGCAGAGGTTAGTAGGAAAATGTTATGAGCAGATAGTTACAAAAATGATGTATTTTATTTCTTCAACTAACGTATTGTCATTCTTTCGTCTTTTGAACCTAGAGAGAAACCCCAAAAAGGCCTGCGTCAGAGTGGCGGCCTGCGTCAGAGTGGCGACCTGCAAAAGCGAGCAATGTAATTTTCAATTGTCTGTGGTGTTCAAAACAAGCTGAAAGTTCCACATGTCAAAACCGTGAGGGCTGCGATAAGTGTGTATGCGGCTCCGAAGCGTGTGAAAAGGAAGAGCCAGGATTGACCTACGACGACCGGCAGGCAGTTAAGGCTTTCGTCGCGTCGGTGGTACTAAACTGTGTCAAACGTGACTATTACAGCCTTTGTCAAGGTCATCAAATCAGAGATCCTCAGCAGGCGGCGCACGAATGCTTGTGTGAATCATACAGAACAAGAACAATGCGATATATTTGTACTTTGTTAGACCCTTACAAGGTGTATAAACTGCTAAGGGTTGTGTATGGGTTGTACAATGAAAAGAAATATGTCCATCCTGATATGTTGAGGATCTTGACAGTGGCACTCAATGAGATCCGATACGCCTTTGGCCCGAGCTTAAAACTAACCGTTATGCAGGGAATGGACACTGCTTTCAATAGAAGGATGATAGAAAGACTCATAGCAAGGCGTATGTGTAATCTGTATAAAAAAAATAGACAAGCAGGGGCTTTGGCCCCCCGAAGACTGTTTTAAAGAAGGTCTTGTGTAACGTTACATGATAGCGTGTATTTAGAACAAGCTAGTAGAGTGTTAAACCAAAAGGGTGACTATGTGTTAAGCCATACTTACTATGCATAATGTGAAAAGATATGAAACCACTGTCTATGATTGTGCTAATATTCTTTATTTTTTAAATAAAATGTTCTTACACAAAACAAGCGTCATTCATTGCATGGTGTGTAACGGCTGATAACATGAAGGGGGGCCTGTTAAGAAAACTTTATTATGATACTAGGGGAGTTGGCAGCTTGGGGAGCGCCGAAGCTCTATATAGAAGGGCTGTGGATGAAAAGGAGCCGGTAAGCTAGGCCAGAAGACATTTTAAGAGACGCCCGAAAATAGTTAATGCGCAAGTAGATTATCAATGGCAAGCAGACATAATAAGTCTTCAAGATATAGCAAAGCATAACAACGGCTCTTGTTATATTTTAACCGTCATAGATGTGTTGTCCAAGTACGCCTACGCAGAGACTCTGCGTGATAAAAGTGGGGCTAGCGTCACAACCGCTTTTAAAGCCATCTTCGATAAGGGGCGTATTCCTCAAAAACTACGAACAGACGCCGGAAAAGAATTCTTGAACAAGGCATTTCAGAAATTATTAAAACAGCACAATGTTCAACACTTTGTAACACACACGGAGGTAAAAGCAGCTGTTGTAGAACGGTTTAACAGAACTTTAAAGTCTAAGATGTGGAGGTATTTAACGGCCCACAACACCTACAGATACGTGGATGTTCTGCAGGCTTTTTTAGCTGTATATAATGCCAGTTATCATAGGACCATCAAAAGGGCCCCCAAAGATGTAACACCTAGTGATTCGTTAACTGTTTGGAGAAATGTGTATGGTAGTAATTTCGATACAAAGGTGAAGAAGCCTCTTTTTAAAAAAGGTGATCATGTAAGGATTTCAAAATTGAAAGGGGTCTTCACGAAGGGTTACCAACAGACTTTTAGCGATGAAATATTTATAGTGGAAAGTGTGGAGCTTAAGGAAGGGCTGTATATTTACAGGTTAAAGGACTATGATGGGGAAACGGTGTCTGGGGGTTTTTACAAGGAAGAGTTACAAAAGGTGTCAGATGATCCGAACCGTGTGTACAGGGTTGAAAAGGTTCTGAAAAGGAAAGGTAGTGGTGCTAAGAGCCAGGCATATGTCAAATGGCGGGGATGGCCTGAGACATTTAACAGTTGGGTGTTGGCCAGATCCCTGAAGGGTGTGTGAGCTCAAAGCAGCTGATACGATGGAGACAAAGCCCTTTTATATAACCTTACCATCCAACGCTTCTAAGGGCATGTTCCCCAACAATCAGATTCTAATTACACCGTCAAATTGGCTAAGCCTGTGGACTTGAAAGGGGACTGGGAGGTTGCCCTAACAGAAATCCAGTACCCTAGAACATGGAATAAATTTACAGCGGCCGAAACCAAGTTTCACATCAAGCGTGAACAGGACCCCAAGGGCATACACGTGTCCTTCCCTCACGGCTACTACCCAAGCGTTTCAAGCATTGTCAAAGCCATCAACAAATCCATAGCGGCAATAGAACCACATCCGAATATTCATCTGGTGCTAGATAACGTTAGAAGGAAGGTGTTTCTTAAATCCATAAATCGCAACACCCTGTTTAACTGCTCCGGTAAATTAAGAAGGGTTTTAGGTACAGTACAACATGTGAAAAGTCCGGTGGAACAAGATCACACGTGCCCCGATATTAATGGGGGGTTCTACACGCTCTATGTGTATGGTGATATTGTAGAGGCTCAGAGGATCGGGGATAGTTACTCGCCGCTGTTAAGATGGGTTCATGTACAGGGTGATAATAATACGATGGTCAACATACAATTTAACAAACCTGACCACGTCGCTGTTTCTAAAAAACATTTTGACACTATTTCTATTATGATCTACGGTGATCAGTCTGACCCGGTGGCCTTTAAATACGGGAAAGTTATTGTTAAGCTTCATTTAAGGCCTAGACACGACAGGGGATATTAAGCAGCAGGAATGGTGGTTATGAAAACATACGGGGACCCGTCCATGTACCGGGACTATTACAGAAGTCAAGCCGGTTATGGAGGACCCCAGTACTTTCAAGGTTCACCTGTTATGTACGGGGCTGGCTTAGGAGGATTCTTTAGGAGTCTGTTTAGAAGAGCTATGCCTTTCCTGAGAAGAGGTTATGAAATTGCAAAACCTCATGTTAAGACGGCCGCCACGAGCATTGCCCAGGATATGGTGGGGTCTGTTACATCGGCGGTTGCAGAGTGCATGAACAAATAGCAGCAAGAAGGAGCGGGGTTGATGTATAAGCCACGCGTGAGTGTCAAAAGGAAATGTGGGGTTTCCAGACGCAGGGGCCCTCCGGTCCCCTATAAAAAAAAGGAGGAGCTCTTCAAAACGCACTCAGAAAAGAAGAGCGCCAAGAAGGAAGAGAGCTGCCAAGAATCGAAACGGCTCTAAAGTAAATATTTTTTAAAGCCTCGTAAACAGCACTATGGCCTTCGTACATTGTGGATCAGTAGAGTGCGCCAAATCAGAGTTAGACTTGTTTACTCTAAAACCCACGCAGACAAGCATTGAAAACAGCTTCTTCATGGAGGTATCACCTTTAGCAGCATTGACGCCGTTGGCCCCCATAGAGTTTTTTGTGTCAGGGTCCACGGATATGTATTTGGATCTCAACAACATGCTGCTACATCTTATGTGTAAAATCGTAAATGCCGATGGGACCGACATTGATGACGCCGCTAAAGTGGCAACGATCGCTTACCCTCTAGCTACCCTGTTTAATCAAGTGGACATCACCTTGGGTGATCGACTCATCACCCAGAACGATAACATGTACGCCTACAGAGCCTACATCGAGAGCATTCTAAATTACAGTAGCGATGCCCTTGACACGCAACTTTCAGCGGGTCTGTTTCACCAGGATACATACGGGCAGTTTGAAATCACAGCTCTGGATGGAGCCAATAAGGGTTTTATTAAAAGAGCGGGGCAGGCAGCAGGTAGTCGTACCTTTGACCTCCTGGGTCGCATACATTCAGACCTCTTCTTCCAAGATAAACTGCTCATCAACGGAATTGATCTTAAGCTCAAGCTCACTCGCAACAAGGACTCATTCTGCCTCATCAGTGGGGATGCGGAACACTACAAGCTGAGCATCCTGGCTGCGAGCCTGTTTATAAAGCGGGCGAAAGTGTCCCCGAGCGTCAGGTTAGCGCACGCCGAAGCTTTACAAATATCCAACGCCAAGTACGCTGTGGAAAGAGTATCTCTGAAGGTATTCAGTATACCTGCAGGAACCCGCTTAACACAGCAGCAGAATTTATTTCTGGGGCAGCTACCCAAACTCATCATCATAGGTTTTGTGGACAATACAGCTTTTAGCGGCACCTATGCCTCAAACCCCTTCAATTTTAAACATTACAGTATCAACTACGCGGCGCTGGTCCACGAGGGCAATGTGATTCCTGCAAATCCCTACACACCCAGTTTTACAACCGCCAACTATGTCAGGGAATATCAAGGGTTGGTTTCGATAACTGGGAAGCATCAAAGGGACTGTGGTGTGGCCGTGTCATGAGAAGGTTATGGGAGCGGATACACGCTGTTCGCATTCGACCTGACACCCGACATGGAAGATGGTGATCACTACAACCTGGTAAAAAACGGGAATCTAAAAGCTGAAATACGTTTCGCAGAGCCTCTGAGGATGAATGTGAACATGGTCGTATTCTCGGTATTCAACAGCATCATTCAGATCAACCACGCCAGACAGATTTTGTTCGACTGTCTTTAAAACATTTGTGAAATGGACACTCTGCAGATACGTGACTTCTTAAACAGGCATAAATACGCTAGGAAATACTTTTTAGGGGTTTTCCCTAGCGATGGGTTACCAACCGAAATAGGGTCAGAAAGACCTAGCACCCTAGTCTTTAACACAGACCCTCATGACAAGGGTGGGACACATTGGGCCGCCTTGTTTATAGCTAGGGACAAGGTTACAGTGTTTGACAGTACAACAGAGTTCCCTGAACACAGTATCTATACACAACCAATATTCAAGTTTGTGAAAAAAGCTGCAGCTGTGGTGGAGTATAACAAGCTGAGGGTGCAGGATTCCATGGCCATCACATGCGGGGAACCTGTATTTATTTTATCAGTAAAATGTCAGAGGGTGTTTCTTAAATCTATATTCAAGGGATCTTGTTAACAATGACAGTATAGTTGTGAAATATGTAAAAGAAAACACGAGGGCGTCGGTCAGACCTGTGAAAACCGAATATGCAGCTTGTCAAAACTGTAAGGGTTTATAACAGTTGTGTGCTTCATGTTGAACATGTAAAATAAAGACATTATATTTAAAAAAACATGCATTCAGACTCCGAATTTCAATATACATGCACCTTAAATGTTTTAAAAGACGACTGAGATGGATTGAAAAGTTATAACATGTGTTTATTACAAACAGGTTGGTAGTTGGGTCATTAGTTTCACAAACTTTATTTAAGAAGCCTATGAAGAAAAAAACCCAGACACGTTTATACACATAATACACACAATTATTCAAAAAGTCTTTAGAAACATCAAGGCGTAATCCACGTGAGGCGTTTGGGCATTGTCTTTTTGCGAGGTGGCACCGCAGGTGCAGGGGTCGACCATTTAGGGGATAGCCTTCGAACTTCAGAACTTATAGGCGATGGTAGTAGGGGGTCCTTCAAATTTTCTAGCAGTCGACGGTGTTCATTATTCCCAACGAGCGTGGAGGGTATATTGAGTTCAGCAGCGGCTTGCAGAAACTGATCCCAACCACGAGGCGCATTTTGAGGCGTTAGGATTTTGGGGTGCGTGAGACCTTTGACTAGATCGTACATGTGCGACCCTGCAACCGGTTGTCCCTTGTAGAGAAATTCACCTCGCTCATTCCAAGAGGTTAGGTCTCTAGAAGCTGCGAGTTTACTCATTATCATCTGCGCCGCCCCTCTGTGCCTCTGGCTTATATTTTTTAAGAGATCGCCAACAAAGGTATCTGAGGCTGTTGCAAGATCGGGAGGCGGCTGCAGGGGCTGCTGGGCGTTGGCTGGAGCTGGTGGTTGTTCAGAGTCTGGGGTATATAGAGTCAGCTTGTTTTTCTCGGTATTCCACTGGGTGTAGGAATTTAAAAATTTCTTGAGAGTGACGGTGTAAAGGTTGGCCTTGTCGTAGGGATTTAGATCGGTCCTGCTCAAAATTTCTTGAATTTCAGTATCCAGGCGTAGAGTCTCATTTCCACGGATATCCCAAGCGTTGTCCGAGGAAGACCCCATATGCTCCATTTGCTGCCTAGGAACCAGATACATTTTTGTGGCATGCTCCATCACAGGCCCGAGATGAGGCTTGTAATTATAGGTACAGCTGTGCCCAGCAAGTTACCTATAAAACCCCCAGACTGTTTCACCAGTTTCTTCTTGGTGATGAGCGAGGCCCTTTTATTACTGAGCTTCATGATAAGACCCCTCTTCTTCTTCGATACCTGTAACTGACGCTTTGATATAGGGACGTTGCCTTTTAGGGTGTTTAGGGCTATTTCTGAAATGGCAGACACTAAATCGTCAGAAGCGGCGCCCAGGATGGCCTTTCTGTGTTGGGGGCTGGCTGTAGCAAGCATTTTCAGGCGTAGGCGGGCAGACATGGTCAACACTGTGTGTTATAAGGGTGGGTCTGTAAATGGCTCTAAAAGGCATCAGCGCGGCTTTTGATAGGTCCAGGTCTTGGGCCTTGGGGTGTAAACTACCGGTAGCTCGGGGGGGAAAATATCAGCCCTCAGTCTATAGTCTTCTAGAGTTTTATTTTTTAAATCTACCAACAGGTACCCATTGAGTTTTGATGTAGCGTCGTTAAAGGCCTCCATGAAGAAGTGTGTGTTGCCGGGGTACATCTGTTTAGCTATGACAGATATTTGTTGTTTGTCACGGCGGTTTTTAAATAAAACAAGGTATGAAGCGTTGAGAGCTATAGACCGACTGTTCTTACCCTTGTAAAACAAGTTCTGCACAATGTAGCAGATGCTTAGATTGCGATGATGTGAATATTGAGTAAAAGCTCTCTCTAACTCCGGATGATCACCACCTTCACGCATAAGGTCATCGACAATTATCATATTTACAAGGGTCGGGGGCAGTAGCTCATCACCGTTGAGGTTATCCGGTATACCCTCTATAAATTTGATATGGGGGAACCTTCGAGCCAAGTCTGTATAAAGAGGCTGCCAGCATGAATAAAGCCACACAATGTTGTTAGGGGTTTGGGATAAAACAGAGCCGGCATTTTCTAGGAGCTTTTTTATATTGTAGCTTTTACCGCAGTTTGAGGGCCCTGCTAGCACGCAGGAGAACGGATGTTGCAACCTGGTGTCCATTATATGGAGGCTGGCTCTCTAATGGGCCTAATAACCATAAGGCAGTGTTTTATATCTCAGTAGTCAGGACCCTTTTATCAAAAACAACTCGCAATGTTTTATGTAGGGGCTGTGTTGTAATTTCCCACTTCTTTTTGGATCTGACTATGCAGGGCTGGTTCACGACTATGGTTTTAGCATTCTCAGGATCTGCTGCGGTAGCGTATTCATGCACCAGATTCTTCAAACTATCAAAATTGATTTTTAGGGTGTTGCTGACATTTAATGTTATCCCTTTGACCTTCATACACACTTTGTTCTTGTTTGTACGGTAACTGTATGTCTTAGGTCCTGAGGGGGGAACAACCTTTACAACGCAACTTTTACAACGCACTACACTTACAACGCATTTTTTACAACGCAAAATCCATTACAACGCACTACACTTACAACGCATAACACTACAACGCATTTTTAAAAACTACCTTTACAACGCATTCCATTACAACGCCTACCATTACAACGCATAATATTACACTACACTATCCAACACTTACCCTACTGTTGCACCCCCTGGAGTTAGAATAGTAATTTTTACCCCTATACTATCCAACACTTACCCTACTGTTGCACCCCCTGGAGTTAGAATAGTAATTTTTACCCCTATACTATCCAACACTTACCCTACTGTTGCACCCCCTGGAGTTAGAATAGTAATTTTTACCCCTATACTATCCAACACTTACCCTACTGTTGCACCCCCTGGAGTTAGAATAGTAATTTTTACCCCTATACTATCCAACACTTACCCGACTGTTGCACCCCCTGGAGTTAGAATAGCAATTTTTACCCCTATACTATCCAACACTTACCCTACTGTTGCACCCCCTGGAGTTAGAATAGCAATTTTTACCCCTATACTATCCAACACTTACCCTACTGTTGCACCCCCTGGAGTTAGAATAGCAATTTTTACCCCTATACTATCCAACACTTACCCTACTGTTGCACCCCCTGGAGTTAGAATAGCAATTTTTACCCCTATACTATCCAACACTTACCCTACTGTTGCACCCCCTGGAGTTAGAATAGTAATTTTTACCCCTATACTATCCAACACTTACCCTACTGTTGCACCCCCTGGAGTTAGAATAGTAATTTTTACCCCTATACTATCTAATACTTACCTTAAATGCAATTTAATATTATGCGTTGTAATGGTATGCGTTGTAAAGGTAGTTTTTAAAAATGCGTTGTAGTGTCATGCGTTGTAAGTGTAGTGCGTTGTAATGGATTTTGCGTTGTAAAAAATGCGTTGTAAGTGCATGCGTTGTAAAAGTGTGCGTTGTAACGTCATACATCCGTCCTGAGGACGTATATTCTATTATATACTCATCCTCGCTGGTCAGATTACCCAGATAATCCCCTAGAGGAGGGTCTTCATCCCCCGGTTTGCTCAGAAAAATCACAGAGTCCTTATCATGATACAAGCAGCGCTCCTGGAGCTTATCCAGAACCCCGTAAAGCTCTAGACGGGCGTGGGCTGTCGTGAAGCAGGCTATGAAAATGTTTATGTTGTTACTCGTTGTGGGGTACTCTTGGGTGTATTTCCAACACAAAGCAGCGGTATCGTCATCGATAAACTCACAGCTGGACACTTCGTAGCATGGAGCAAACAGGTACTTGAAAAGTTCATCAGGATCTGTTATTAAGGTAGTATTTGACAGGTTTGTGCGCTGTGCAAATTTTCCCCACAGGGAGTTGAGACAGAGTTTGGCTAACTGACGGCGTGCAGGGTTGACCTCTATCAGATGGGGGCGTAAACGCATACCCTCGTGAGCGTAGTAGTCGGCGATGTATTTCTGTTTTGCATCCTGACTAGTACACCATTCTGGATACCCTGAAGCCTTCTGCTTGTCTCTGAGAAACAAGTTAATGTAGGGTGTAAAGAGTTGTGTTGTAGTGTTCTTAAAATGCCACACTTCGTGTACTCTGCCGAGCCTGTACCCTTTCTCTAAGGCAGCCTGTACCTCGATGCTACACCAAGTCCCTGTGAGCATCATTTGTTCTTCGGTATGGCTGCAAACGCCAACCTTTTTAAACATCGCACATGTTCGACAGAGGGGGAACAGCAGCTTGCCATCGACTCTGCATGGTAACACCGGAAAGTAAAGCTGCTTAGGAGGATAGATTTCGCATTTGACCAGCCCAAAGTATTCGGTTAGGGGCTTAAAATCTCTATAGATGATTGTGGGATGCCCCACGGGGTACAACTTCATT
Source organism: Triturus cristatus (assembly GCF_964204655.1). NCBI lineage: Eukaryota > Metazoa > Chordata > Amphibia > Caudata > Salamandridae > Triturus > Triturus cristatus. Next base: position 531,915,316 of record NC_140586.1, read on the forward strand.
TTGTTCACAAAAGGGTACAGACTGGTGAAATCATAGTAGTGTATTTTCTCACCCTCACCAGCGGCCTTGTACAGCTGTATGGCATTTGTACGACCCCCGAATAAGGCATCGCGGGGCTCCAGAGGTTTGGGTAAATCACGAGTCTTAATGAAAGAGCAGAGGTCAGTGTCTGTTTTTAACATGTCTAACCACTCGTGCTCCCAAAGAACTCTCATAGCAAAGCCCCGCTTTTCAACATACAGGGCCTTTGTCAGAGTAGGTCTGAAAAAGTGTTCAAATGTGGCACCCAACATTTTGTTATACTCGTGGGGTTTGTAGCACTTGGGGCAGCCGTGGTAAAAACAGCCGTTGAATTCAAAGGCCGTCGGCACGCCCTTAATTACAGAGTACCCGTCCAGGTGATAGGGGACCAGGCGGTATTCACCACCCTGTAAGGCATGCTGAATTTGTATGTCTTCCTTCTCAGAGACGTGCATGAGCCATTGGATAGAGGGGGTTGAATAACGTTTCTGTTTACCGTTATAGAGGTCTGGCGGTACTAGAGCGATAGTTTCGGGCCTCAAAAACATGTGCTTGTATATGAACATACACATGGAGGCCAGAGTGACGTTTTGAAACGGGTCTAGCATTTTAGGGGTTTGGGATTTCACGGCCAGACCCTTTTTAGTTGGGGTCTTGGATTTCAAGACCTTGACTTTCTTAGTCGTTGTCTTAGGTTTCAAGACCTTGCCTTTTTTAGTCATAGACACCACAGCATCTCTGAAGAGGTTACAAGCTTGCCGCAGGATCATTACATCAGCCTGACAATAAGCTTGTTCAACGGTTTTCAGAGTACCATTGTAGAAAACTCTCTTTCTCATCAGGCATCATGTATTCAACCCCGTAGCTGGCAGGAGGCGGCATGGGCCCCACATAATTCTGGTTAGCCCAGGTGTTAAAAAAGTGTGGGAAAATAACCTTTACATCCTGGGAACCCAAAGGCCTTTGGCAGCTTGCTCAATTTCATGGGTAGGAAATTCAGGGTGTCTATGAACCGTATTTGTAAAGGGCATACCGTCATCAGCATCAGTTTAGAACCCTGGGTTATGAGTTCAACTTGGATCTTTTCACGAATCATGTTTTGCAGAATAAAGAAGGAGTCGTAGGCTTTCGAATTGTGGGCTAGCATGGTATACCCTTGGAATTTGGTTTGAATGAAAGTGCTGAGGAAATCACCAACGCACGTTCGCCCTTCAAACTCCCAGCTAGCGTCGGAAGTTAGGTGGTGTGCATAAATATAGTTAGGCTGGTGTACCCCCGTCTCTTGTGTGCACTCTATATCAAACACTATATAGTCTTCGGTCTTGGTGTGGGGGAGCCCATTAACCATGTAACACTGATGGTTGGTGCCGGCCGTGAAAGACACATGGCACCTGGGGCATATCATGCCTTTGCACTTGTGATCCGCTGCCACATACCGACCAAACTCGCAGCAATCCGTTTTAGGGATGCAGTTAAAAGATTTCTTGTGTATGCTCAAGCAGTCTTGTGAGCGACAAAACATCCTACACGTGCCACACCGCACCTTCAAGGTAGTGTCTTCTATGCATCCGTCCCTCTGACACATCTTACAATGCATTTCACACCGGTGATATGTTCTATTGCTGTATATATGATCACAATGGGCGCACACATACTTAACCCCCAGAAAACCTTTAAGGTTCAAGATTCCGTAAAAATTATTTTCGTTATGAAGGACATATACGATCTTGTTTCTCACACGTTCCCCGGTTGTAAAGTACTGCCAGGAGCCATTGTGATAAAGAACTTTCACCGTAACTGCGAAATAGTTCTCAAAAAGACCTATGTCACCAAAGCCGACCATGCGGTCAGGAGGTATTTCAAGAACCTCATGGGCTTCAGCCGCTCTAGACAGGATGACAGCGTCAGGGGTCTTGCGATCCATCAACAACCCCACGATGCTGGCCGCCAGACAGGTATTGGCTGCGTCGCTGTTAAAGTTGAGCAGCCACCGATGTTTCTTACCAATTATCTGACTGTATAGTATGCTCTTTAAAGGTCTGGAAACACCCCCCTCACGCCCCCGTACAATGAGGGCTATGACTCTAAAAGTGCCATAGGCGACTCTGTAAAAGCCTGGAGAGGTTTTCTAAAAATTGCACAGCGTCAAACACATCTCGAGCCTTCCTCCTGGTGAACAAAGGCCTGTCAAAACTCTGCCCCTGGAAGCGGAGTTGGAAAAAGTCATTAGGACCCACATCGCGTAGCAACCTTTCTATGAGCCCCTGCACAGCCTGATGTATAGCTAAAAGCCCATGATCGGATGATGTTATTTGGTGTAGGTTAACAAATCTAAACTCCTCATAGTGTTCTAAGGTGTTAAACCTCTCTACAGGGCGCCTGTAACTTCTAACACTCTCTAAAAACAAGGGCTCTGACCCCGTGTCATCAGGAATGTGACTCTGGTGTGTCACTTTGGGGTGTCAGGTCGTGACCTGTCTTGGGGGTCCTTGTAAACCTCTGGGTAGCGCAAATTCTAGCCTTCTTCAGCTTACGTATTAAAAGCCTACGCTGCTTTGCACTATTACCCCACTTTTTTTTTTTTTTTTTACTGGCCCAGGCTTTCCTACGATCCAGGCCCCAGCCTATCTGAACAGGTTGGTTTGTGGCTGTGTATGTCTTGTTCAGGGAGGCCTCCGCTACCGATCCACCCCGAGGTTCTTCTGAATGTTCAGAGGTTTGGAGTTTTAACGCTCCACCCCCGACCCCCTTCAAATGGACGCCCCTCAGGATGTTAGTTCCAGCCCCTATGTATTGGAGGTTGTGTGGTGCTGAGTTAAGTATTTCAGGCTGTGTTTCAGGCGATGGTCTTGAAACTAGGGTACCTTGTTTGAAGAATTCTAGGGAAACAGGAATGTCTTGTTTGAGGGGGTCTAGGGAAACAGATGGCCGCGGCTTCAACAGTTGTATGAAGCATAAGGACTTTGTCAGTAACCGCTGCACCTTACGGTTATACTTGGAGTTCGGGGGCCTCTTATGAGCAGCACAGACCACGGGACTCTTTAGGGGTTGGCGCTGCCATAGTCACGCCATTATACCACAGATGTCTGCCACAGCCGCCTGACACGTCTGGATGTTCACTTTTTTACAGATATCAACCCTTTGCACGACCTTCTGTTGGGCCGCCCTCTTGAAAAAGTTATTGGTAATCCCCAGCCCCAATTTTAATTTAGCGGCGTTCGCCTGGCGTTTTAGTTTTCTAACCGCCATCTGCATCTCTTTTACATGCGCCCCCAAGACCGCCTGTATGTTTATAGAATCGTCTTGCGTCTGATATGGGGTGGGCACCTTGCGCGGTCTTATAAATGGCTGTAACTCCTCAGGACCCTCTTTACTGCTAACAGCCTTAGCCCCTTTCTGTAAAGCCTGTGCCTGTAGTGTTTTAGAAATAGGGACCCATTGCGAATGCCATGGTGTGTCCAGGAGCAAATAAGTACCCCAGGGTTGTGCAATAAGCGGCAATGACCACTGGTCCAAGGCGTTATTGTTATCCCCACATATTGCTGTGGGCATTGTGGGGCTTACGCTAGATGCGGGGCTGGTAGGGTCGTATGCTCCCTGCGAGGTAATAGGGGATCCAGGGTATGAGGATTATGTGGGGCTGTCGTTGTCGTAATCAGGGGGGCTATCAGAAATGTCTCTGTTATGGTGTGGTGCATGGTTCCCAGGGTTCTGTAAACCCCCGTTGTTCGAAGCCTCCTTGTGCCCCGCTTCTGTGGTTCTATCTACGCTGTCTACCAGGCCCCCCAGCGCATTGAGAGCGTCGCTGCCCCCGTTATAAAGACCTCCTAATTGCGTATTATTACATTTTGAGACCCTAGGCTGGTCCTGAACGCTTATAGTCTGCTTTGGGGTCTGAGCCGGGGCGTGCACCTCTACACGAACAGCTAGTTTATTTGCAACTGTCTTGGGTTTCAGGACACAGGATGGCTGCTGAGGTGTAATAGGATTGTTCATGGGCTGCGCTATCTGTAGCTTCGGGACCCCAGGCTTCAGCTTAAGATGCTTTCTTGAGAGGCGCGTTGCTTTAGGGGTCTGTGGCGGCTCCAGCTCTTCTACAACAGGCGGTACAACTACCCCCTCCTTGGAGATCAGGGGGGTATAGACATCATTCAGGGGTTTAGCAATCCTTTTTACGGATAGGTCTAAGGGTTTTGATTGTTGCTCAGGACTCCTAGGGTTCCTCCAAGGGCTTGAGGGACTTGCCTGGACCTCTGGGGGCCCCTGCTCCTTCTTCTTCTTGAGGTTTAAGGGTTCGGTTTGGGGCTCTGTGAATACAAGGGTGGCCTTCGCACGTTTTAAAGGGTAGGGGCGGTTCTCTGAGTCCCGATGTTTCTTCTTAAGGGGTGCCATGCTTGAGACCCCTTTCCCTTTTGATACCCTGAGATGGTTCAGCCCCTCTGTACCGTTTTTACACAAACCCTGCCCTATGTTATCTGGATTTGTAAATACGCCTATAGTGCTGACCCCACCCCTAGGCATAAGAGATTTTTCTATAGGCTTGTTCATCGTGTTGGAAGGGGTGTAGTATGTAGAGAGTTTCTCCTGGCGTACACGCCTACTCAAGCCTTTTGCGGCGGATCTGTTGTTCTGAACGGTTGCTGTCATGTCCCTTAATGGCTGGGCCGACCTCTCTTCAGCATGTTTCTGAGCCGCTTCTAGAATATCAAAGAGAAAAATATATATTAGAGAAAACATAAAGCACCATGTACAATCACCACAATCCTAATTTTCTACACATCCATCTTTTTATACAGGCGTTGCTACAAGCCGCTGGACCCTCTGGCTGAGAGTCTGTAACACCGTTAGTACTTCTGACACCCTTTTGTAAAAAAACACACCTGCTAGAGGTCTTTTGCAGCTCCTTTCTTTGGCGCAGGTCCCCCTTTACACGTTAAAGCCTTCCTCTTCAAAGGTCTTTCTTTTGAACGTTGCGCAGTCTCTTGTACCTCGGCGCCGTCCGTGCATAACCCTGGGGCCCCTGTAAAGAAAAAATAATACCAGGCCTTAGACATCTTTCTGCGGAGGTACCCTATACACCCCTTGGTCAGGCCTTTTGCCTACCCCAGCTTCCATCGTCTTAGACAGTTTAAATAACGGCGGGCTTTTTTTTTATTTACATGTAGGTACGGTAGTGTTTTGCACATTGCTCATAGCTCCTTGAGCCTCGAAGTACACCATAAGATCTTCAAGAACTTGTTGTAGGTCGGGATCATAAGCTGTAAAATCATACATACATGAGAACCCCATTAGAAAAAAACAGAACTTCTGAGAGACTTGTGTACAAAACTACGTCGAACTACACAACTCTAAATATATATACCTGTCTGCGGGTCTGTCAATTCTCCGGCATTGATAGTTATATCATTGGTGTCCAGTGCCTGGGGTACATAGATAACGTCTGTTTTTGCAGGGTCTAGCATCTGGATTAAATAAAAAGCAACTACTTTAAAACACGCCTTTTCTTAAACAAGGTATTACAATTTCAAACAATTAATGTAGGCATTTTTAAAAAAAAGCTGTTAGGAGGATGCCACAACCCACATTTATAAAAACTATAAAAAGCGCTACATGTGGTGTTCTAAAACATATATTAAAAAAAAAAAAAAATGGCTGCCTGTGTAGCGCAAAGCCTGTACTTTAATAACGCCGGCATTGGGGCTAACCTTAGCATGCAATGGCCACCACTGCCACCTGTAACGTAACGTTTGTTTTAGTGTTTTGAGTGTGCCATTTATTGCAATTTCTTACATCTACGTGTACTATGTTTGCTCTTGGTACTTGCACAATTGTCACTATTACCTCATGTAACGTATCGTTTGCTACCTCTTGTATTTTGCTTGCTCTTGATACTTGCACAATTGTCACTATTGCCTCATGTAACGTTTGCTACCTCTTTTATTTTGTTTGTACTTGATACTTGCACAATTGTCACTATTGCCTCATGTAACGTAACGTTTGCTTTTGTAACATGCTGCCTTGTAAATTTTCTCCTCATGCATCATTACTGACACACACACACACACACACACACCCCTCCACACACACACACACACACACACACACACACACACACACACACACACACACACACACACACACATGCACACACACACACACACACACACACACAGAGCTTCGCCTCCGGGGACTGCTGTTTAAGGCCCCGCCCCTTCAGTGACACACTGGTGACATCACTGAAGGGGCGGGCCTTGCACAGCAGACCCGTAGGAGAAGCAGGCATCCGGCAGCCATGCTGACTATCCGGAGACCGGAGCCTACACCAGCACCCCCGAGCAGCGCCTCCATCAAGCGGGCTCGGGGGCATTTTGTGGGAAAATAAAGCGCAGCAGCCGGGTCCCTGAGGCCCGCGGACCCCAGGGAACCGGCACCAGCACCCCGAGCAGCGCCACCATCAAGCGGGCTCGGGGGACATTTTTGAAAAAAAAAAAAGAGCGGCAAGCGGCCGCGAGGCCACCCAGGACCCCAGGGAACCGGCACCAGCACCCCGAGCAGCGCCACCATCAAGCGGGCTCGGGGGACATTTTTGAAAAAAAAAAAAGAGCGGCAAGCGGCCGCAAGGCCACCCAGGACCCCAGGGAACCGGCACCAGCACCCCCCCGAGCAGCGCCACCAGCAAGCGGGCTCGGGGGCATTTTTATATTTTAAAAATGAGCGGCAAGCGGCAGCAAGGCCACCCAGGAACCGGCACCAGCACACAGGCCCCCGAGCAGCGCCTCCAGCAAGCGGGCTCGGGGGCATTTTTACATTTTAAAAATGAGCGGCAGCGAGGCCACCCAGGAACCGGCACCAGCACACAGGCCCCCGAGCAGCGCCTCCAGCAAGCGGGCTCGGGGGCATTTTTACATTTTAAAAATGAGCGGCAAGTGGCCGCAAGCCCATCCAGGACCCTGGAGCCCTCCCCCAGACCAGCGCCATCCGCATGGCTACTTTTTAAAAAATAAAACGGAGCCCTCATGCTCCCCGGCCCAGAACAGCCTCCTGAGCCCCCGAACAGCTCCTGCAGCATGCAGGCTCTGGGGCTTTACAATTTTTCTTTAAAAAAGGACAGCTAGCCCCAGAGCCTGCACGGACTCCTGAGGACCCATGGACTTTTTGCAGCTTTTATTTTAAAACCTGAAAGCTATGACTTCTGTGACAGTTCACCGTCAGGATAAACAGGATTGGTGAGTACCAAATTGTATTATTTATTTTGAATTTGTAAACCTTGTATTTTATTTAAATGCCCTCTGGTAAACTTGCAATATAAGCGCCTCATAGCCTCTAACATTCTTAACCCTAAATGTACAGCTGCATGGTAAAATGTTTCTATAATTTTTATAATCTTAAGACTACAACCCCTGCGCCACAACCAGGCCCTCCTTTATACAATTTAAATATATCTACATTGTATTTTACGCCTTTTAAAAACTTCAATGCCAACATTATTCACAGTAACCAGCAGATCATAATGCCTTAAAGCTTAATTAAAACACCAAGGGTACAATACAACATATGCACTGTGCACCATTTAAAATGCGTCTACGCTCACTTAGATGCAGTGTCCCTAATACTTTAAATAACCCCTAAACATGCAGCATAGCTTCATCCCTTATTTACCTCCATCACAGTGTAGCAGGCGGCGTCAATCTGGGATAAGTGGCTTAGGTCCATTCTTGCTGTAAGTTCCTGGGGTGGCTCTCTGCAGCAGAACAATCCTGGCAAGTTGCTCCCCAAGGGTTTTTGAATGGCTGATGGGTCAGGAATCCTTAAGGTCCAGCAATACAATCCAGGCAGGTCGCTCCCCCGGGGGTTTTTGAATGTGTGTTTGGGGCAGGAATCCTTAAGGGGGCTTTTATATTTGTCCCGGCATGCTAATTTGAAGACCCCACACCCCTTTATGGCATGTTGGGGGGTTTAGAACAATATCATGGTGGTCTTTGGGGTGGGAACCTTTTCTATCTTGGTACAGTATAAACAGTACAACACTTTTATTATTTTGACATCTGGTACATTAGGGTTAGACACCGTTGCTTGGGTGGCCATTGCATAACTCTCTACACCTTCTTGACACTTTTATAAGGGTCCTCATGTGTTAAAGCTGTTTGGCCCTTCTGCTGGGGCGGAGGGCTCCAGGGATCAGGATTTATCTCCAATCCCAACCCCATGTCACATTTAAGGCCAGAGTTTTTCCTGCCAGACCTGTCACATTTAAGGCCAGACCTGTCACATTTAAGGCCAGGCCTGTCACATTTAAGGCCAGGCTTGTCACTTTTGCGGCCAGGCTTGTCACTTTTTGCGGCCCGGAGCTTTGGGCTGTGTGAATTACACCCTGCCAGCTGCCCACCCTGTTTCAGGATGTCGGGGAACCGGGGCTGGTTTTTTCACTCGTCCTCCCCCAGCCCACACCTGTTACCCCTTTACAACCTTGACACCTACAGGCCCGAGCCTTCCCAGGCCCGAGCCTTCCCAGGCCCTGGGTCTCAGGACTGCTCCACAGCTGTTCAACCACCAGCTGTCTGCAACCCCCCAGTTTTAAAACATGCCCAGACATTTCCCTCCTACATGCACGCACTTTTCTGCGCACTTTTAAACATATACACAACTATCCATGTTTTGCAGCCAGACCTGCCACTTTTAGGACCAGCCCTACATGTCACCCCTTTTAAAACCAGAGATATTTAAGGCCAGCAGTTTGCGGCTAGACCTGTCACATTTAAGGCCAGAGTTTTTCCTGCCAGACCTGTCATTTTTTAAGACCAGACCTGTCACATTTAAGGCCAGGATTTTGCGGCCAGACCTGTCAAATTTAAGGCCAGGATTTTTCCTGCCAGACCTGTCATTTTTTAAGACCAGACGTGTCACATTTAAGGCCAGGATTTTGCGGCCAGACCTGTCAAATTTAAGGCCAGGATTTTACATGGTGACGAGAGGTATCCCATCCTACTACTCACAGAGATCCTTTTGTTAATTGCAGTTCAAAAGTTACAATCCTATTATAGCACAGTGAGCTACGAACTGTCATGAAAGAGCTGCATACAAACTACAAGACATAGGTTAGAAACATATTTTTTTTCACCCAGTCTTTCATTATCCTAAGGTTGCTAAAAAGGGTTAGTTTGGTAAGAAATACATTCTTATTTGTAAGGACAACCCCAACCACTGTGTTACGTTTTAAATCCAGAGTTTGTGCTTCTCCAGACCAAGCACTCTTAAAATAGGCCCACCAGTATGGATGACACTGTACCTTGTAGTCCTCATCGCCTTAAGTAAGATTTAAGTTTAGCTATACCCTGAGATTGCAAAGCCCTGGGAGGTGATTTTATCTACCTTTTCAGACTTGACAGATAATATGCTGGAGCCATCCCCACTTAGGACATAACTCTGATATGTTAAAGACCTCCAGCTTTCATGTCGTAGATAGGTAGCAATGGGGCTATTGCTGGTGAAACCAAGGTAACCATGGGATGGAGCAACAGTCTATGAATGGATACATTATTTGATAAACTGTAACAACACAGCTGACACTGCTCACTTCTCCCCCTCAAAGTTCATTACTTAAAGACATTTGGTTCCGGCTCTGTAACTGCCTGCTGAACAAGCATTGGGAAAGCCAGTAGGTCTCACCTGTGAAAACGATTGCCTTTGCCAATCGTTTTTAGCTATTATGTCCAGCAGCACCGCTGCTGAAAAGCATGGCTAAAAAAAATTACAAATTAAAAAGCTATATGAAACAGCCAGCACTAAGGTGCGTTTTTAAATTAAAAAGAATGAACTAACAGGGAAGTGGTTGGGGGAACGAGTCAATACAGAGGGAGGGAGGGCGGGAGAGAAGATAGCAGGTAGGGAAGAAAACAGGCGAGAGACAATGTGGAAGCACATGGACAATGGAGGGTGGGCACCAGGGGATGGAGAACCAAGCTGAGAAGAGAGTGTCGACAAGAGGGGCATGCGAAGCAGGCTGACAATGGAGGGTGCACCGGAGAAGCCAGGTAAGCAAACTGACAAGTCCAGGTGGGTGGTAGGGGCTGGGCCAGCAATCTGACAATGGAGGGTGGGGAGGCAAGCTGACAGTGGATGATGGGTGGGAGTGGCTGTGGCACGGCTGGACTGGCTACCAGTGGGCTGGCAGGGTGAGGACTGGTCTCACGTCTGTGGGGGCCAGCTGTGTTGCTGAAGACTTGTCAGCAATGTTCCTACTTGCAGTGCTTCCAAATAAACAATGCAAAAACAAATGATATTAAAGCGTGCTTAAAGCATACTTTAAAACCATTTGGTTTTGGATTGTTTATTTAGAAGCGCAGAATGGTAGTGAAACTGTCCCCACCCTGCCAGCCCACAGAAACGCCTAGTGCACGGTGGGCCAGTCCAGCCCTGTGCTGGGGAATCGAACTGACAATGGAAGGAGGGGCTGGGGAAGCAAGCTGACAACTGGGTGGGAGGGGATGGGCAGCAAATTGATAATAGAAGGTGGGCAGGAGGGGCTGGAAAGCAAGCTGACAACAGAGGGTGTGTGAGATGGGCTGGGGAAGCATGCTGACACTGATGGTGGGCGGAGGGGATGGGGCAGCACACTGACAATGGAGGGTGGGCAGCAGGGGCTGGGGAAACAAAGCAACAATGTAGGGTGAACAGGAGTGCATGAATTTACTACAAGGGGTGGGTGGGATGGGCTGGGGCAGCAAGTTGACATTGGAGGGTGGGAAGGAGGTTCCGAAGCAGCAAGCTGACAATAAGAGTGGGTGTGAGAGGCTGGGAGAGCAAGCTGACAACAGATGGTATCCAGGAGGGGATGGGGCAGCAAGCTGACAACAGAGAGTATGCAGTATGGGCTGAGTCAGCAAGCTGACAATGGAGGGTGGGCGGGAGAGGATGGAGAAGCACACAGACAATTGAGGGTGTGTAGGATGGAATAAGGAAGCACATGGACAACAGAGGTAGGGCAGCAGGGGATGGGAAATACATGGAAAACAGAGACCAGGTGGACAATGGAGTTTCAGTGGGCTAGAACAAACTGACAAGGAGATATTGGGGATGCAAAGAGACAAGTGGGCAGTGGGGATGCAATAACGACAAGGGAAGGTGTCAGACAGTCATCAGAGGCCACCCGCTCTCCTTGTAACGCAGTTGGAGCCTCGGTGGTGGGACTGTGAAGCACTGATCAGAGGTCGGCATAGTCATCAGAGGGGTGAACACGTGGTGAGGCACCCCCTACTGGCATACTCAGGCAAATGAAAAAACAAAACAAAAAAATAAAGAAAACCAGCAAATAATTAGCCGGTCTGCACATTGGAAGCAATGCACACAGAGGCTGGGGAGGAGGCCCTGCACATGTGATCTGTCCCTGTAGCAGGGTGTGCTGGCAGGCAAAATAAAAAATATATAATAATAAAGTGTCAGTGAGAAGGCTGCCCTACAACTGGAGCTTGAGGGCTGCAGAATTGGTAGGTGTATTCTCTCAAGAACAGGAAAAGAGGAGTAATTAATCAAGTAACAGTCCAGGGTACACCTTATTTGATCGGGACAATTCTCTGGAGGAGAGTATTTGTCTATATTCCTGAGTCTACTATTGGAATGTTCATTGGTCCAGCTGTCATATATGTGATTTGTAACTGTAAATGAACATGGTCTATACCTTCAAAAGAACAAAATTAATAAAGAAATTAAAAAGAAAAAACTAAAAAAACAGTCCAGGGTACACCATGGCTAACATACCAGCGGTAGAGCCATTCATAGTTGAAAGTACTTAGTCGGCACAAGCTTCTAAGTGGAAAGAATGGGTGGAGAGAGTGCTACTTTTCTTTGAAGCAACTAAAGTGGACAATGCACAGTGCTGATCGTATACTTAGGGGGATGGGACATTTTAAAAATATCAAAATCCATCAATGAAGCAAGTCCGAAGATGCACCATACCCTCATAGCGGCTCTCACTGCACATTTTGAACCAATGGCAAACCAGTACTATGAGAGGTACATGTTTGTTCATGTGAGGCAGCAGGCTGATGAATCGATTGATGTCTTTCACACACGCCAAAAAGAACTTGCCAGCACGTGTGGTTTTAATAATGAAAATGAGGAAATATGAGGACAGATCATTCAGGGATGTGCCTTAGCAAAACTAATACTGGAGGAGTCTGGTAAATCTCTAGCGGACATCGTAATGCTGGATAAGAACAAGGAACTCTCCAGAGCTTGTGCTGCTCACTTGGAAGCTGCCTTACAGACCCCGGTGAAGACCGAACCGGTCAACATCATCACACAAAACCCCACTTCCAAACAAGGTAGGAGAAAGGCTACCAGACTGCGAACATGTAGATACTGTGGAGGTAGCAGTCATCTCCTCTCTGAATGCCCAGCGAGAGGAAAGAAGTGAGCAGGGTGTGTAAAACTCAATCATTTCATGAAATCTGTCGCTCAGGAAAGGAACGAGGGCAGCGTACCACTGTCAATGTTCTCCCAGAAGTAAGAGGGAGAAGCAGCGACATGGATGATGATTACACCGAGGAACATACCATCCACTCTGTCTTGACCATTGGCACCGCTGCTCAAACCACACGTCACCTACCGCAATGCCAGATACAGGTCGATAAGCATCTCACCACTGCTTTGGTAGATATAGGGATGACCATCAACATCATGTCCACTGAAGTTTTAGATACCATGACACCCACCCCAAAATTGCACCCCACGAAGATCAAGGTGTTCGCCTCTGGCCAGGATAAACCCCCTGTGACACAAGGAAAATTCAAGGCTGCCATAACTTATGGCTCCCACTTGCTGGGCTGCTATATATATGTCGCTGAGGAAGACCATGGCATGCTCCTAGGCTGTCCGGTGGCCAAAGATCTAAGCATCGTAACCTTTGATTTTGGAATCCATCAGGAGGCCATCACTCAAATTCTTAGCAAAGGTCCTACAGTTTACGAAAGAATAGGGTGCCTCAAGGGAAAATATATCAAAATGCATATTGACCTGTCTTTCAGGCCAGTAGCGCTTTGACATCAGCAAATTGCGTTTCAATTGAGACCCCTGGTAGAGATAGAACTGGACAAGCTTGAGGCTACTGGCATCATCGAGAAATAACAGGACCGACACCCTGGGTATCGCCGATCGCCATTACATGAAAACCCAAGCAGCATGGTGAGGTGTGAATATGCGTAGATACTTGATATTAGATAATATGATTGATGCTTTATTATCTAATAATATAGGAGGCACTAGTAACTGCACTTTAACTGCCTTCCCTATTATGGATGTCTCCTCTCTTCAAGATATACTTGGCCAGTTGAAATCAGGCTCCCCTAAGGATTCTGTTTCGCCCCGTACCTTAAACTCCATCTTTGACACAGTTTCTACTGTCATCTTGGACGTGATTAACGCTTCATTTCAGAAAGGTATTGTTCCCCCTTCCTGGAAGCAAGCTATGGTGAAAGCATTGCTGAAAAAACCAAATCTGGACCCGGAGGTATTGGGAAACTATCGCCCTATCTCCCTGTTACCGGGCATCAGCAAAATTGCTGAAAGGTACGTAAACGGGGTTTTGTCCAGGTTTTTGGAAACCAACAATTGCTTTCATCCGTCACAGACTAGTTTTAGACCTATGCAGGGTACAGAGACGGCCCTCCTGACGGTAACTGAGGCCTCCAGAAAAATTTTGGATAACGGAGGATGCGCTGCTATTATCCTTTTGGATCTCAGCGCAGCCTTCGACACAGTCAACCACCAGTTGCTCATCCATAGGCTCAAGCACGTCGGAGGAACTAATCTGGCTCTTGAGTGGATTCGGTCATTCCTGGAAGACAGGTCTTTTCAAGTGTGTCACGGAGACTATATTTCTGATCCTCAACCACTTCGGTGTGGGGTTCCTCAGGGATCTTCCCTGTCCCCCACACTTTTTAACATATATATGAGCCCTCTGGCAGAGGTTGTGGAACCGTTTGGTATTCAAATAGTCACCTATGCCGATGATACACAGTTGATTGTTGCCTTCAATCAGGTGAAGGACTCTACATCAGATTTTGCACTGTGCCTGGAAGGAATATCAGCATGGATGGATCACTCTTTTTTTAAGCTGAATGGCTCCAAAATAGAGCTGATGTTTTTGGGTAATTCTACTATACCTAATTTAGCATCTTTCTGGCCAAATTGTTTGGTCCCCCCCCACCTTCCAAAGATCACATCAAAAGTTTGTGAGTATGGCTTGACTGTAAGCTTGATTTTGGGGAACAAGCAAGGAAGGTGGCTGGCAGCTGCTATGGATTATTGAGGATGACTCGGATAATTATCCCTATCCTCCCTCCCAGTACAAGAAAGGTGGCAATTCAGGCCCTGATTTTATCAAGGCTTGATTACGCTAATGCCCTCTACCTTGGAGCACCTTGCTCCACGGTTAGGACATTGCAAGTTGTTCAGAATTGTGCAGCACGCCAACTTCTGAACATCCCCAAGCGACAGTCAGCACGGCAAGCACTGTCCACTCTGCATTGGCTGCCCATCCAGCAGAGAGTACAGTTTAAGGCGCTCTGCATTTTACACAAGATCCTATCAGGCACTGCCCCTTCTATTATTGGTTCTTTCGCCTCGTTTTATCATCCTTCCAGACACCTTCGCTCAGGTAATAAGTGTCTGGCAGTGGTTCCCAGAATTAGGAAAGTTCGTGCCGGGGGCCGATCCTTTTCCTACAATGCAGCTCGGCTCTGTAATTCACTTCCTCTTGATATTCGATGCATGACTAACCATCTGGGCTTTCGGAAATGTCTAAAAACCTTTTTGTTCCCATAAACTTCTACTATTCATTAGCTTTGGCCTCTAGCACGGGGATGCCTCTGGTAACCATGCGCTTTATAAATATTTTTACAATTACAATATACGCATGGCCAATGAGGCGATAAAGAGGGAAAGACATTTAACACCCAACATTGACAACCTGATTGGTGAACTCAGTGGAGTCTTTTGGTTCTCTAAACTGGACTTGCATTCAGGTTACCACCAGCTAGTCCTGGACAGGGAGTCCTAATACATTACAACTTTTTCAACACATGTAGGCCTGTGACGCTACAAGTGGTTGAGTTTTGGCATCTCTAATGCTTCAGAAACTTCTGGTTGACCTCCCAGGCGTTGTTAATGTCAGCGATGACATTTTGATCTATGCGAAGACTGTGCCAGAACACAATGTGGGGTTGAAGCAGGTGCTCCAAAGAATTCAGGAGTCAAGTCTCACTCTTCATCGAATTCCTTCAGCAGAAGCCGTGGAGTGAGGCAAGGGTGCGCCTGGCACCAACCCTTTTCACGCTCTACATAAATGGTCTGATTGACCAACTAACAGATTGTAAGGGTGATCTTCCCAAGCTTGCAGGGCAAGAGGTACCCGCGTTACTTTTTGCGGATGATACCTTGCTCATCGCTAGGTCTCCGATGGGGCTACAAAATAGTGGACCAATTTGGTAGCGGATGTGAGGAACACAGATTAGAAATGAATATCCTAAAAACAAAATTCTTGGTTTTCAATAATCATAAGTTTCTTCAATCGGAGCATAAAATTGGGTTCAACTACCCTAGAGGAGGTGAGACAGTTTGATTATTAGGGGTTGAGGCTCATTAACACATTATCATGGTCATCACAACTATTAAAAAGCCAACTCTCACTACAACATGTGGGGACCGCCCCAGTTAAAAATTAAGAAAGTCAACTTACAGACCGGTGACCCCAGTGATTCAAGCACACTAAGCGAAGGGAATAGGTGCCACACTTTACGGTGCGGAGTTATGGGAACACGTTCACGTAGCTCCAATTGAAAAAACTGAAAACAAATGTATAAGATTGGTGCTAGAGCTCCCGTGAAACGCACCACTCGTACCAAGGCTCTTAGAGCTAGGTATGAGGAGCATCGCTCATGCGATTGCCCTCCGACCCTTAACTTTTTGGATGTGCATTTGAGTGAATGACTCTCCACTGTCTATGAAAGAATCTCTGTAAGACATACTATCATTAGATACCGGAGGGTGCGTGCCGTGGCTCAACTACATTAAGCAATGGTTGGTTAAACTGGGCTTGGGCGATATATGGCTAAACCCTGATGACATCCAAAAAAGGTCTGTAAATCTCAAAAAGAGATACTGGAGCTATGTGGAGGACAGTTGGCTAAACAGCAGAAGTGCAGGGTAATTGACATGTAGGCTTCCTAGTATTAAAGATAAAATGCAGCAAAAAGATTTTCTGAGTCAAATAGAAGAACCATTTGCAAAAACACTGTACCTAAAATTCAGGTATAGCATCCTCCCAATTAATAGTTTTTGCAGTAACAGGAATGGCGTCGATATTTCGCCCAATTGCCTGGCATGTGAGGCTGCACTTGAATCAGAAGTGCATTTACTTTTTTTCTGTCCCATGTACAAACAGTCCAGTAGAACCTGGCTAATTCCAATCTGCCAGATTCTGCCAGCTAACCGTTTAGCAGAGTTTGTTACAATTCTGAAAAGTGAAAGTACAGAATTTCTAGTCTTTGGATTGTCTGGATATCTGCTTTACGCATGGACAATAAGGAGTAGGACTCTGAAGTCTTTGAACATTAAATGATCATGTTGTTATGTGCACACAGTGTAGAACAGACCCAATGTTATTATAATTAACGGGAAGTGTGGCATGCAATGATGTGACACCCTCCTAACTACAAAAAGCTAAGCACACCAGCATAGCCAACGTACATTTCTTATGAAATGGCCATCGACTACTGAGTATGCCTCCCAACGCGACAATAGGATCTTATCTCCTGAAGGCTCAAGGTAGTATTGATATTTTAGCAAATGACAATATTCTTTATACTAGGTGAAGACAGGTTTAATTGTTGATTTTATTGTACATATCTCAATTTTAGCATTATTTTGTTATAGATGATTTTAATGGGTTTATCACTAGTCACTTTACTACATTTTAACATATTTATGTGTGTCAATGAAATATTTGTGTACGGACCATGGATGTACCCTAAATTTAACAGTCACCACAAAATGCCAATAAGAGTTGTGAATAGAATCATGTGTTATGTACCTTGTGCTCAACAGTATTATTGTATTTTGAGAAATTGATGAGAGGATTATCGATCTCCTTTTTAAATTATTGTATATTTTATTTATTTAGAAATCTGTTTATTATATATTCAGACATTGTACATTACAGTAGAAAATAGCATAGTGTACTGATACAGGTAGCTCATAAGCAATGGTTGTGTTAACATGCAGAAATTATACCACAAGAGCGACCCTCAGTTCTTCCTTTCGAGAAAGGCCTCCTTAAATGTGATCGCGGCCTTAGTGCCCCTGTGTACCTTAATGCCCTTCCCTGTATGGTGGGTTGTAGGGAATACGCATCGTTAGCGCTGACAATTCCCCTTGATGATCCCCTAAACAGATCGTCAATTCTATAATCCACAACCAAACTACATTATCGGGAAAAACAGTCTCCCCCATCACAGAACAACTAAGAAAAAGACAACGGCAGCAGCGCCCATCATTAGCCCAAGTGTCTTCGGCCCGTTTCCCATCATGCCCCCTCCCCTCAAGCCTCGCATCCCCATGCTCAAGGTACCGCACCCAACGTGGTGTAAGATGGTCTGTGCCTTGTCAACGTGACCAACACTATGGCACCATGTGTCACGGAACCCTGTCTGGTAGATCATCCCCGTGTCAATGCGCGCAGCTTCACCTGACTACCCCCCATTGTCTTCTGCTATAGCCACTCCCAGTTGCAGCATAGATTGCACCAATTCTTCCCACCGGGACGCTATGGGCATCGACCGGAGTCCCAATTTTTCCTCCCTCCGGAGGGCTACCCCTTCCGCCTTTGCCCATACCATAAAGGAGCCTCGCCATGCCTTCGCGTGTGGGGGGGTGTCCGCCTTCCAGCGCTTAGTAAGAAGCCGCATCGCCACCACTATCCCCAGATCTATGAATCTGGAGGTGACTTTTGTGGAGGTCGTTCTATGAAAAAGGTGAAGTAAATAGGTTGACCATTCAAAGGGGATATCACGCCCTGTGCACTCGCAGAGTGCTCCCTGTACTGCCTGCCAGTAGGCGCTCAACGCCGGGCAGCCCCATAGCATATGAATCAGGCCCACATCTAGCTCCGCACAATGGGGGCAGCAGGCGTTCACGCGATGAAAGTATCTGTTAATAGACGCGGGCGTGAGGTACGCCCTATGCAAGATGAAAAATTGTATCTGGCGAAAGCGCATGTTCCTAGGGACTCTCCTCGGGCCCTGTAGTACCTTCTCCCACTCTTTGTCAGTCATGGGGCGGTCGAAAGTCTGCCTCCCACTTCGCTCGCAACGACACCAAGCTGAACGCAGCATGTGCTCGCAGTGCCGCCGCAAACCACTTAACCAGGTGCTTCCCCCTTCCCATCACATGCAGGTACTGCAGCACTAAATGCTGCTCCGGTTCCTCCCGCCAGAGTCTCCATCAGATCCCGGTGTCGAAGAAACTGGCCCGGAGCCAGTCCCGTCTCCTCCGCTAGAGCAGCGAAAGACAGAAGAGTCCCATCATTGTATAGTTCCCCCAGAGTGTGAACATCAGCCACATTCCAATCCTCTAGTTCCGGGGCCCGGAGTACCCCATGCCCACTAGGGGAGCCCTCCAACGGGATGGCCGGTGCATAGGGAGTCATGGACCGGGTGAGACGGAGACACCGTCGGTAACATTTGTATGCCACCGCTAACAGCATCGGTGCAGGCCTCACCACTCCTGCAGCTGGGTGGAAGACCTCGAGTAAGTCAGCCAACGAAAGAGGGGGGCACGCCGCCATCGCCGTGTCCTCACGGCCTCTGTCCGCCAACCAGCGGGCTATCCACTGCAACTGTGCTGCCAGGTAGTAATGTTCGAAACATGGCATTGCGAGTCCTCCCTGACCCACAGGAAGATACAGTTTGGGTAAAGCAACCCTGTGTCTCGCCGCGCCCCATGCGAAGTCCCGAAGGGATCCTGTCAGACCCGTGAAAAAAGACACCGGGACATAGAGCGGCAGATTGGCAAAGTAGTATAGGAGACGAGGCAGAACCACCATCTTTACCAGCGCTATTCGCCCGGTAACCGACAGGGGAAGCGTACCCCAGAACTTCATCTGAGCCCTGATCGCAGTTACAGCTCTCCCCAGATTACCCTCAAGCAGATCTGCCGGTTGGCGGTACACCTGGATGCCCAGATAGCAGAAAGTGTCCGGCTGCCACTGTACCTGTACTCCCCCAAGACGATAACCAGGGTCTCGGGTGCATGCCCCGAACGCGTAAAGGCAGGATTTGGCGGCATTTACTCGGAGTCCCGAGAGCTCCTCAAACTTGCACAAGATACGTTCCAGTTCAACCGGGATACAAGACACGTCCCTGATAAATACCAGCAGGTCATCCGCATATAGGGACACCTGATGCGTCATATCGCCTAGAGGGATGCCACTAGCTAGCTCTTTGCGAAGCAACGCCGCCAGTGGCTCCATCGCGAGTGCGAACAGGAGGGGAGACAGTGGACAGTGGACACTAGACACAGGGTTGCCTAGTGCCGCGCCCGACCGGTATGGCGTCAGATATGTACGGCCCAGTTTTTACTCTCACCGTGGGGTTTTTATACAGCAGGGCTGCAAGCTGAAGAAAGCCGAGGCCCAGCCCAAAGTGGGACAGCGTCGCCACCAGGTACCCCCACTCCAGACAGTCAAAGGCCTTTTCAAGGTCCAGAACTAGACAACCCACCCTGGGCCATCGCTGGACACTGTCCGCTGCTACACGAAAAAATCGCCGCAGGTTAAGAGAGGTACTGCGTTTGGGCACGAAACCATTCTGGTCCCCGTGTACCAGCGTCGGCACCACCTGCGCCAAACGCTCCGCTAATGCTTTCGCCAAGATCTTGTAATCAGTGTTGAGGAGAGCCAATGGGCGGTAGGATCCCATCTGAGTGGGGTCCCTTCCAGGCTTAGGCAGCTTCCTGCATTGACCCAGGCAGAGCACCCTCCTCAAGGGCAGCCAGGTAAAGGGTGTGCAGCTTGGGTATCAGTGTTTCTCTGTAGGATTTGTAGTATTCCGTCGGGAGCCCATCTGGGTCCGGCGCCTTCCCGGTAGCCAGAGAGGAGATCGCATCTCTAATCTCATCTACAGTGAGGGGGCATTCAAGAGACTCATGATGTTCCCTCGGGACCACAGGTAAGCCAGCAGCTTCCAAAAACTGGTCTAACTTGCGCGCCTGTCGAGCTCCTGTCAAACGGTACAATTGTGTGTAGTGTGCCGTCAACACCTGATGAATCTCCTATTGTGTGTGTACCAACGTTCCCTCTGGCCTGCATATGGCTGCTATCGGAGTACGAGCCGTCTCCTGCCGAATCAGCCAGGCCAACAGCTTTCCCGCCCTATCCGATGCAGCATGAACGTGAGCCGAGTGGGCCGCATAGTTGTGGCATCGCAGGCGCTCCAATAGTTCAGCATGTTGTGCCCGAAGCCCCAACAAGCGGTCTGAGTCTCGACCGCCGCCCTCCCCATGTAGCTCACACGTGAGGAGGCGTGACTCCCGCTCAGCGAGGGAGCTAGCAAGTTGGTTGCGGATGTTCCGTGTCGCGCCCAAACAATGCCCCCTCATGCATACTTTATGGGCGTCCCATTCCAGCAGCTCGCTGCTTGTGGTGCCTTCGTTGAGGTAAAAAAACTGCTCAATTGCAGTGCCTAAAGAGGCGCGAAATTCCATGTCCTCCAGCGCCACTGATTGGAGACGCCACATAGGGACCGGGGGTCTGTCGAGCCTCCGCCGGAGTCCCAATATGAGGGGGTTGTGATTCGAACACGTCCGGCCCAGATATTCCGGACCACCAGAGGAAGCACCAAATGGGAGCCCACCACCCTGTCCAAGCGAACATGGAGGCCGTGCACTGCCAAATAATACGAGTATACGCGGTCGTCCGGGTGCAGGTTGCGCCACACATCAAGTAGAGCCCAGCGCGACATCCAGTTGGCCAGAGCCTGCGCGTTGGAGCCCACCTGTGCACCGCGAAGAGGCGGGAAGGAACGATCAAGCTGCACGTCAAGTACCGAATTAAACTCCCCTCCCAACAGCCAAGGCATACCTGCATATGGTGCCAGCACCGTGGACAGACTATCTAAAAAGGAAGCCTGCTCAACATTTGGTGCATATATCGAGGCCAGCAGCACCTGCTGTCCGTCAAGCCGCCCGTGCACTAAGGTGTATCTCCCGGCTGGGTCAACCAATGACTCTAAACAGGCGAACGGGGTGCCCGCCCTCACCCAGACGAATGTGCCCCTAGCATGCACCGAGCAGGTGGTGCCAAATACCTGTCCCCTCCAGTGGGCGCGCAGCCGGTCTATTTCCCTCGGCGTCATGTGTGTCTCTTGAAGGAGGGCTATGGCCGCTTTGTGTCTCTGCAGGTAGGCGAATACAGAATATCTACGCGCTGGCGTGTGTATACCCCAGACGTTCCATGTGATTACAGTTGTGTCGGCCATTTGTATCTGTCATAGTCTACATGTTTGGTGGGGCATGGGGGAGCACGACCGGCTCTGAGGGTAGGGCCCCTACAAGTCGATCCAGAGCGCTGCAGAAAGAACCAACTAAACAACAAAACAATTACATGAAACCATATATGTGAACTCAGTAAAGAGGCCATTGTAACTGCCAGGACAAACCCCCTCTCGGTTGTACGTCCAAACTTCAAGCTAACGCTTAGTAAGTACAACTACGCACAATGATGGCTAGCAGGGGTGGTGTGTGGCTTTGGCTGCCGTACGCTGCTCCCAGACCGTGGCGCCTACGCTTGCGCAGTGCAAGCATCTTTTACAGTTGGGACTGGGCCTCAGGTGGCGGAGGAACTCTAACCTACGGTGCATGAATCCCCGGGCGCAGAGTTCTCCAAATATGTCCTTCCACCCTCTTCGGGAGAGACTCCCCCGGCCCCGTCTTTCCCCACCGCTCCCAACAATGCACACCATCCCACAAGCCAGACTCCCGTCCACCCTCCCACCACATTATGCATGACTGGGTTTAAAGTCTTCAGCCTGTGAACACCAGTTCTCTGCGCCTGTCTGCAGGAAGATGCACAGCAGCAGACACAGTCTTTGCCTCACCTGCAGTTCAAACGATTTGGTCAGAAGTCTGAGGAGTCACTGATGGCATCGCCTGATCATCAGACAGCAGCGTGGAGGGCGATGACGGGCCACTGGTCTCAGGATCATTTTGGGCAGGGCTGTTCACATCTCTCTGGCCAACCGGAGATCTGAGTGTCGCCACTGCCGCCAGCGCTCCCTGACGCTCCAAGCGCATCCGTTCCGGACTGGGGGCAACCCCAAAGCCCGCCTCCCCATCACCACGGGGCCCTCTCAGAGTTCGCAGCCAGTCCTCAACATACTGCTCCGGCTGGTGTCCTTCCTTGCCCTCCGGTAGACCCAGTACACGAATATTGCTGCGCCGGGAGCGCCCTTCTGCATCCTCTGCCCTGTCTTCCAGGACATGGAGGCGATCTATGAGGTCTTGCAAGGTGGCAGTGTGGGCGTTGACCACTGGCTGGACCTCCTGGAGGGTCTGCCTCTGCTGGGCCACCGTGTCCGCCAACCTGCGATGGTCCGCATGGAGGAGGGTGAAGTCTACCCTGACCTTGTCTATGCGGGCCTCTAGGGAGGCTTTCCTCTGTTCCAGTGTGGATCCGATCCGCTCCACCGCAGCAAGCACAGTGTCCAGTTTCGCCGCAAGCACCCCTGCCTGTGGCGTCACCCCGCTATCGTTTTTCTCCCCCACGAGAGCCGAGTTGGTGGTCGGCGTCTGTCCATCCCGCGTCGCGTTCCGCAGCCGGCCCATGACTAACTGCTGCGCTGTAGGCATCTGCTGTGGGCCGTAACGCCAGGTGGCCAGTCCAGGCCCGACGCCCGCGGGCAACTATCCCTGCTAACGACCCCAGCCACCAGCTATCCGCCTCACTGCGAGTATGGGACTCTCAGAATGGAAAGTCAAGATCTGCTCCGGGTGGGGGGGCACTTCACATAACTCCCTGGCTCAACAGGGCTGCAGCAGCCACCAGCCACTACTCACTCAGTGTCTTTGCTTGTCTCAGCGGCCACTCCTCTTCAGCCCCGGTATAGGCACCGGCATCTCCTCAAACCCTGGACCAGTTGGCCTACGATGGTGTGCCCCGCAGCCACCGCAGTTGCGACACCGTCTACCGCCGATCAGCGCCACAGCACCTTCACCGAAGCTCCACAGCCAACTCCCCCCGGATTGTCCCCAATGCCAGCAGCGTCCGGTCTCCACACCCGATGATCGCCGGCTCCAGGCCACTGTAAGTCACGCCACGTGACAGCAGCTGTGTCGTCGCCACCTCACTGAAGTGGCCCCTGCGGGCACCTAGAGTCCGAGTGCCACCTTCACCGCCTTTGCCTTCGCCGTTGCAGTTCACCCAACTTCTCTCCAGTGCATGCGTCAGATTGCGCGCTAATCTCAGGGGCCCACAGTAGTGTGCAAGTGGGTAGGCCGCTCCAGGGGGAGTCGTCTCTGTCCGCAACTCCGAATCTCCTGGTCCGCCACTGTCCTGGAGTACCTTCCAGGGGGGAGACACCACCCAGTTATTCCCGCAGCATGCCGGGCGTCAGGTGCAGGCCCCCACAGCACCTCACTGGTCCACGGCCAGGACCACCTCATGGGGCTGCCCCCTACTCAGCGCCGCATACAGGTCCTCACCAGCTCTGCTGTGCCCCCGCGAGAGGGACCGTGCCGTGTCCAGGCAAGCTGCAATGTACGTCTCACCTCCCGCCTTACGTTCAGATGAGGTCTGCTTCCAGAGTGCCACAGAGAGAGGCGCCAGCCGCGACCAGCTGCACGCGCCCCCTGCACTGCAGCCACCGCAGCCTGGGGTCCTCGTGTCAGGCCGCGGGCTCAATTTGTTGGTGCAGCCAGCCACCGCTCTCACATCGCCGGCCGCGTTCTCCGGTCACAGGCGTTTCCCAGTGCCACAGGAATTCGCAGCAGCGGCGGCCCCCAGAGTTTGCAGCGCTATGCCGGGGGAGTCTCAAGCTTTGCCCCCGTCGACTTCCGAGGCCCAGCAATAACCCAGTCAGGAGAAAGTGCCAGGATAACGGCACCGATCGGCCGGGGACTCACTCACTAGCGGCCATTTCGTTCGTGCGCCAAGCCACGCCCCTTAAATTATTGTATATTTTATGATAAAAATCGAATTAAGATATCTATCTATCTATCTATCTATCTATCTGTCTGTCTGTCTGTCTGTCTGTCTGTCTGTCTGTCTGTCTGTCTGTCTGTCTGTCTGTCTGTCTGTCTGTCTATCTCTCTACCCTACTGCAAAAGTTATGCTTCTTTGGATGTGTGTTCTTATCAGAGGGAGTGACTCCGAATTATTGTGGCCATTTCATCAGAGACCTTGTGACCCTGACACACATCCGAGAACAGACCAAAATGTCAGTCTCATGGCCCTGGGGTTCAAAGCAGAAGGCTTCTTTTCAGGCCACTAAGGATGCCCTTTCTTCCAACACCATCTTGGCATACTTTTACCCCCACCCCCGAAACGACACTAACATAGCTGTGGATGCTTGCCCTAAAAGATTGGGGCAGTACTGATGCAACAAATGGGTCCCTGTGGCATTTTCTAGTCGCTCTCTCACTAGCACTGAACAGAGATATTCTCAAATTGAGGGAGAGGCAATAGCCATCCACTGGGGATGTCACCATTTCCACCTTTATGTCTATGGAAATCCATTCACAGTGACGATGGATCATAAACCGCTAATTCCTCTATTCGAAGGTACTGCTGCTAAGCCACCTCTGCAAATTGAAAAGTGGATGCTCCAACTCCAGGAGTACAATTGTCATGTGGAGTACCACCTTGGATCTCACAACCCGGTGGCCTATTTGTCGCAGCACCTTTGGCGGCCACTCTGGTGGAAGAATCAGAAGCCGATGAAACTGAGGAATTTGTACAATATCTGACAGATCGATTACTTCTCATTCCACTCTCTCTGGCTGTCCTATGCCAAGCTACCAGCCAAGATGAGTGCCTTCAAAAAGCTCTTAAGACAATGAAGACCAACCAATGGCACAACTTCAAAAAAGAAATTCGCTGCTCATCCATGAGGTGTAGCAAATTTTGGAAAGATTATATATCACATTCGCCAGGAGTTGAGTGCTGACCCAAATGGGTGTCTTTTGAGAGGGTATCCCCTAGTCATACCCCCGCCCTTACTGACAGGGTCATCCAACTTGTCCATGCTGGACACCAGGGTATGGTTAAGACCAACAACAGACTGGGAACAAAAGTGTGGTTTCCTTTAATGGATGAAAAGGTGGAGGACGTGGTCCAACCCTGTACCTGGTGCCAAGTAGCTGTGAAGGCTAGTCCTCCACTGCCAGTAGTGACATCTGTGGGTGTGTGCCAATCTTGTCTTTGGGTGCCTCCCAGATGGGCGCCATACTCTTGTGATGATCGATGACTAATCCAAATATCCAGAGGTAGAGATTCTCTCCTCCTTGAGTGCCAGTGATGTATTGCCTGAGTTGGAGAAGATTATGGCCACCCATGATTTGATTAAGGAACTGTGCACGAACAATCGCCCGCCTTTCCAAGGGCAAGAGATGGCATCTTATCTCACCTCTTTTGGGATAACGCACAAGAAGATTACCCGATGTGGCCCCAAGTGAATGGGGAGGCCGAAACGTTTATGAGAACTTTGAACAAAGTAATTTGGATCGCCTTGAAACTTGCAATTTATTAATTCCTGCCAGACTATCACCAAACTCCCCATTATAACATGGGTTGAGCTCCTGGGCACCCCTCCATGGGCCGAGTAGTATTGGGCACAATCCCTCACCATCCGAGAGGGTTTTCGGATCCAGTTAATGATCACCGTGTGGATGATCGACGGAAAAAGTCCAATGATCAAGCTAGCCATCGCCGATGAGCTAAAGTGTCTGATCTGCAAGTGGGTGATGAGTTGGCAGTAACTTTCGGTTACCTTTTGAGCAAAAGCCATTGACCATTGTCTCGTTGCATGGCACCAGAGTCACTGCTTGGTGTGGACAAGAAACCATCATGAGGAACATTTCAGCATTCAAACAGTTTCATCACTCACGTGACTGTTCCTGAGCGAGTGGTATGGAAGCTCATGCACTGGATGACCCAGAGGGTTGTCTCAACGGAGACTATCCAGAATGGGTGTCGTCTGAGTCTAGCCCCAATGAATCAGGGGTTCCTAGTGTATCTGTGGTCCCTCCACGAAGCTCCCCTGCCAACCCTTCTGATCCACAGCCCAGCCGCAATACCTGTGCTCGGTATGGTCTCTGAAGCACTTCTGTGCCATCTACAAGACTAAGGGGCACATGCATCAAGCTATTTCAAATCGCTAAAAAAGGCCGTTTGCGATCGCAAAATAGCTTACTCCAATGCATGAAGCTCATTTGCAGAATATCACACAAATTCGCAAAAAATAGCTATTACCTAAATACCGAATCGAATATGTAATTGCGTATCGCTAATAAGTAAATCGCTAATAAGAATTCGCTAATCCTTTCCATCAAAAAATCGCAAATCCCAAATCTGTGAAAATTCGTAATTACCAATTCTTAAAAACAGAACAAATCCTATCAGGTGGTAACCATTTCAAATTGGACAAATCAGTTGCAAATCATCAGTAAACTACTTAAACAGTCCCAGAAGGCATTAGAATGCTTGACAATGACAGCGATCTTAGTCATGGTGAGGAGGATGAGGCTTAGAGCAGCAGCACAGAGAAGAAGGAGGTTACAGGAGCGCATTTTCAGAGTGCGCGTTACTTTGCTAGGGCAGCCGGAGGAAGAGATTTTTGATAAATTTAGGCTGAATGAAGACACAATCTATAAGCTCATAGCTGAATTGGATACTATACTGCAGCGTCAGACTCACAGGACACATGCCATCCCCACGTACGTGCAGGTCCTATGTTCACTGCACCTCCTAGCTTCAGGAAGCTTCCAGGGAGTAACTGCTGCAATTGGAGGTGTCTCTCAAAGTGCCCTATCGCGATTTTTTAACTCATTCCTTGATGCCATGTTGTAGAGGATACACCACCACATCAGGTTCCCCACAACACCACAGGAATTGCAGCAAACTAAATTTGATTTTTATCATGTTGCCCATTTCCCACGTCATTGGTTGCATTGATGGGACGCATGTAGTCATTTGCCCCCCTCAGTGAATGATTATATTAACCGCAACCGAAAATCTTACCATTCATTGAACATTCAAGTAATCTGCAATTCTAAAAACATAATCACAGTCATAGTGGCTAGTTACCCTGGCAGTGCACATGACTCCTACATTTTCCGACATAGTGGCATACTGTTAGAAATGGGGGTCTCTAGTTGGCAAGGGCTTGCACCTTTGTCCAAATAGGGACCCTTCTTCCTAGTCAGGATAAGGGAGTTACAATACTAAAATAACCCCTGCTCACCCCCTTGGTAGCTTGGCACGAGCAGTCAGGCTTATCTTAGAGGCAGTGTGTAAAGCATTTGCACCTAACCCACAGCAATACAGTGTAAGCACTACAAAAGGACACCACACCAGTTTAGAAAAATAGCCAATATTTTTATATACTTTAGGACAAGACCAAAAATGGTACAAATCCACAATACAGTACCTAAAAATCTACAGTTGTCAAAATAATCTTTAAAAACAGTTCCTTGATGTCGATAGCTCTGTCCGGGGCTATCACGGCGTTGTGAGCAAACAAATCCAAATAGTTCTGGCTGACCGCGCCGTCGCGGGCCAGCTATGGTGTCGGGAAGACCCGCAAACAGTATCTTTTAGAAATGCAGGGTGCCGGCGACCTCTTCATTGAGTTTCCGAAAACATGGCGTCCGCAGGCGTCAGTTCCGGATGTCGGTGCAGGAGTCGTCGGGGCCCTCGAAGTCACACGCGTTACAGGTCGATCTCCTCTCTGTTGGGATCAGGAGCGCTGGCGTCGGACGGCATCGGCCAGTCTCAAGTGTTGCAGTGTGAAGTGCAGCGGTGCAGCGTGTGCTGCCCTCAAGTCACGGTGCGAGCAGCGGCTCGGTGGTGGTGTCAGCAGGCGGCGTCGGTGAGACCAGGGTCGCAGTGCAGCGTTGGGGCAGTGCCCTCTGTGGTGCCAAGGCGAAGTCATGAAGCGAAGTCGGTGCGGAGTGCGGTGCCCGCAGGTCGTGGTGCAAGCAGCTGCTCAGTGGCAGCATCAACAGATGTCGTTGGTGAGACCAGGGTCACGGTGTGGCGGTGTCCTCTGCGGTGCCTTCGGGACACGGAGTCAGCAGTGGCATTGTAGACATCATCGAGTTGCTTTTCTTCTGTTGCAGAAAACATAACACACAGTTCCCAGTGCTGAGGGCAGAAGATCTTGAAGTCTTTGCTGTTACTGAGACTTCGTGAACAGGGGGCAGGTTCTACCTCAAGCACTTGGAGAAACTCACAAAGTAGATTGCAGAAAGTTCAGTCCAGTCCTTTCACTGCCCAAGACAGAAGCAGCCACTGCAGGCCAACACAGCAAAGCACACAATAAAGTGGTAGGTCCTCCTCACAGCTTCTCCAGCTCTTCTTGGCAGTCTTCTTAATCCAAAAGAGTTCTAAAGTTCAGGGGTCTGGGCCCCAATATTTGTATCCCAAAATCATTTGATCTCTTCAGCAAAGAGTGTCTGTGCCCAGCCAGAACCAGTTCAGCCTTCTCTGGTGTGATTTCCTGACAGGAGGTGAAGACAGCATTGTCAGAGGCAGACCAGGCCCTTTGAGGTGCAAGGAAATCTCCGCCCCCCTTCCCCCATTGCAGCCCAGGTCTATTCAGCCCTTTCCTGACCCTACCTAGACTATCTGGAGCCACTCCTTCTCCCCAGCCTTCTGTCATCCAAAACCCAGACAGGCCGTCCACATTCCAGCAGAGGCACACAGGATGACTGAGCAAGAAAATACCTACTTTCTAAAAGTGGTATTTTCAAACACAGAATGTAAAAGTCACCTTCACTAAAAGACGCATTTTTAGATTCTGAGTTCAGGCATATTAAACTTTATTTTTCCACCTAGTTCCCAGGGTCAGTTATGTTTACAAGATGTTAGAAACAAATTTCCCATTCTGGCCATTGGGAAACAGGTAGCCTTGCAATAGTGAAAAACGAAAAGGGCTGTAATTCACTATCAGGACATGCCACACACACCAGGGCATGTCCTACCTTTCACATACACTGCACCTTGCCCACAGGGGTACCTTGGGCCTACCTTAGGGGTGACTAACATGTAGAAAAGGGATGGTTTAGGGCCTGGCAAGTGGGTGCACTTGCCAAGTCGACATGGCAGTTACGAACTGCACGCAGACTCTGTAATGGCAGGTCTGAGTTGCCTTTTTAGGGCTACTCACATGGGTGGCACAATCAGTGCTGCAGGCCCACTAGTAGCATTTGATTTATAGGCACTGGCACACGCAGTGCACTTTACTAGGGACTAACAAGTAAATCAAATATCCAATCATGGAAACACCAATCCATAACATAATTTGCCACAGGAGCACTTGCACTTTACCACTGATCAGCAGTGAGAGAAGTGTGCAGAAACACTACGCCATTCAAAACCAGGAGGGCAGAAAGCTAAACCTCAGGGGAAACACGCCAGAAGATGCCAAGTCTAACACATGTCCCCTCCAGCTGAAAGTAGGGAGAACTACCCAACCTCCTGGGAGTTCTCTTCACTAAGGCAGAAGAACCTGGACAGACCATCTGCATTGGCGTGTTCTGTGCCAGGACGATGTTCCACCCTAAAGTCTATTCCCTGTAGGGAGATGGACCACCTCAGCAGTTTTGGATTCTCACCCCTCATTTGCATTTAAACACCTGAGGGGCCTGTGGTCTGTCTGAACCCGGAAGTGAGTTCCAAACAGATAGGGCCTCAGCTTATTCAGTGCCCAGACCACAGCAAAAGCTTCCCTTTCTATGCCACTCTACCTCTGTTCCCTGGGGAGTAGTCTCCAGCTAAGGAAGACTACAGGTTGGTCTAGGCCCTCTTCGTTCAGCTGCGAGAGCACCGCTCCCACCCCATGCTCTGAAGCGTCAGTCTGCATGACAAATTGCTTGGAGAAGTCGGGTGCCTTGAGCACGGGTGCCGTGCACATGGCGGCATTCAGGGCATCAAAAGCCTTCTGGCAGGACTCAGTCCAGCTCACCTTCTTGGGCTGCCTCCTGGACGTCAGCTCGGTTAAGGGGGCAACAAGGGTGCCATAACACTTAACGAATCTCCGGTAGTACCTGGTGAGTTCTAAAAAGGCCCTCACCTCTGTCTGGGTCTTGGGGGGCTCCCAAGCCAGAATGGTGTCAATCTTGGGTTGTAGGGGCGCCAACTGGCAACTTCCTACCTGGTGTCCCAAGTACACCACAGAACCCTGCCCGATCTGGCACTTACTGACCTTGATCGTGAGGCTTGCACTCTGCAGCGCCTTCAACACTTCACTGAGGTGCTACAAGTGTTCTTCCCAGCTGGAACTGAACACTGCAATGTCATCCAGGTAGGCGGCACTGAATTCCTCCAGCCCAGCCAACACCTGGTTGACCAACCTCTAAAAGGAGGCAAGGTCATTCTTCAACCCAAAGGGCATCACCCGGAACTGGTAATGTCCTTCTGGGGTTGAAAATGCTGACCTCTCCTTGGACCCATCGATTAAGGCAATCTGCCAGTACCCAGATGTTAAATCAAACACGCTGAGGATCTTGGCAGCTCCCAACCGATCAATGAGCTCATCAGCTCTGGGGATGGGGTGTGCGTCAGTCCTGGTGACGGCATTGAGCCCACGGTAGTCCACAGAAAACTGCAGTTCTGGAGTGGCACCGGGTGCAGAAGCCTTTAGGCCCAAGACCACTGGGCTGGCCCAAAGACTGCTGGAAGGCTCGACCACCCCTAACGCCAACATCTTAGAGACCTCCTCTTTGATGCTGGCCTTGTCCCGGTCAGTCAACCTGTAAATCTTGTGCTTCACAGGCAGGCTGTTACTGCTGTCCACGTCATGGGTACACCAGTGAGTAACACCAGGGGTCAGGGAGAACAGTGGGGCAAACTGTCCCAACAACCGGTGACAGTCGCTCTGCGCCTCTGCGGTCAGTGTAGGGGAGAGGATCACACCTTCCACTTACCCTTCACCTTCCTTGGCAGACAGGCGGTCAGGGAGAGGCTCACTCTACTCTTCCACACCGTCATCTGTCGCCAAGAGCATGCTCACTTCGGACCTCTTGAAGTGGGGTTTGAGGCGGTTCACGTGGGTGACCCTCAAAGGGTTCCTGGGGGCCTGCAATTCCACCAGATAGGTGACATCACTTTTGCGCTCCACCACCTCAAAAGGACCAGTCCACTTGTCCTGCAAGGCACAGGGTTCCACTGGGGCCATAACCCATACTTTTTGTCCAGGTTTAAATTCAACCAGAGTGGCATTCTGGTCATACCACTTCATTTCTTCCTGGCTTGCTTCCAGGTACGCCTGAGCGAGTTTCCTGAAGTGGGCAGTTTGGTTTCGGAAGGCCATTATGTAAGTAAACACATCCTGGGGAGTTTTCTTGGTAGCTGCCTCCCAGCCTTCCTTCTCCAAACTCAGAGGTCCTCTCACAGGGTGACCATACAGGAGCTCAAGGGACTGAACGCAAGAGACTTCTGTGGTACCTCCTTGTATGCAAAGAGAAGGCACGGCAAGAGGACATCCCACTTATGCCTCATGGGTTCTGTTAGACCCATAATCATGCCCTTCAAGGTCTGCTTGAATCTCTCTACCAGACCGTTACCTTGTGGGTGGTAAGGAGTGGTGAACTTGTAAGTCACACCACACTCCTTCCACAGGGATGTCATATACTTAGATATGAAGTTGGTTCCCCTGTCGGAAACCACCTCTCTGGGGAACCCCACTTGGGAAAAGATCCCCATTAGCGCCCGGCCCACCACTGGCACGGTCATTGTACTGAGGGGGATTGTCTCTGGGTACCAGGTGCATTTTCCACCAAGACCAGGATGTACCAGTTGCCCATGGCGGTCTTGGGATCCAATGGCCCCACAATGTCCATCCCTATCCTTTCAAAGGGTGTTCCAACAACTGGAAACGGTTGTAGAGGAGCTTTAACCTTCCACCCACTCTTACCACTTGCCTGGCAAGTTTGGCAAGACCGGCAATGTCTATCTGACTGCCTTCGTATTTGGGGCCAGAAGAAGTGGGTGACAAGTCTGTTTACGGTCTTGTCCTGCCCCAAATGTCCTGCCAAAGGCATGTCATGAGCCAGACCCAGTAGGAAAGTCCTGAAACGCTGGGGTACCACCAGCACATGGGCTGACCCAGGCTCAGCCACCTTAGGCTCACTATACAGGAGATCATTCTCCCAGTAGATCCAATGTGATCCGGACTGATCACCAGCTGTCCAGTCTGCAGCCTGCCACTGCAGACCCTCTAGAGAAGGTCACTCTTTCTGCTCCTTGCAGAATTCCTCCCTGGTGGGACCCACTTCTTGCTGCCAATGGGTCAGCTCAGAGATGTCCCCCAGTTCAGCTACCTGCTCCCCTGTAGGCACCGGGGCGTCCTTCTCAAGGTACGCCTCCTTCCAGTTCGTGGGAACTTCAGGGGCTGGTTTCCCGCGCCCATTGCTCTTTCTCTTGGCAGGGACTTAGGTCACTGTTTCAGGCTCCATGTCCTCTTGACCACCCTCTCTGGCCACCATTGACCGAGTGGACACGCATGCCCACTCTGGCAACCCAAGCATCTCCAAGTGAGACCTGAGCTCAACATCCTTCCACAAGGACTGCTCCAGGTCGTTACCTAGCAGACAATCTACAGGCATGGAAGGGCTCACAACCACCCTCAAGGGACCTGAGACCCCCCCACTTGAAGGGATCCTGCGCCACCAGACACTGGCGCTCTGAATTTTCTACCACAATTACTTGGTGGAATGCCCCTGGGACTACCTGCTTCTCAGAGACCAGGTGACACCGGACTGAGGTCACACTGGCTCCAGTATCTCTGAGAGCCTCTACCCTTTTCCCATTGATGGTCACCCAGGGGCTGTATTTCTTTGTGTTAGGGGGCACCTGGTTTCCTGGGACCATCTCACTGTCCCCTAGTGAGACGAGGGTCATTTCTGCGGGGTCCTCACCCTCCTGTGGGTACTCCTCCTCCTCCCCAAGCGCTACACTAGCCAACACTTTGGACTGCCCACCAGTGGGTGGCTGAGCCCCCTTTGAGCACCTGGGGTCCCCCTTCATGTGCCCCACCTGGTCACATGCAAAACACTTGCGGGTGCCGGTCTCAGCAGGCTTTCCTGACGAGACCCCTTGTTTCTTATCTCCGGGGGGATGGGAAACTTTACCCTGGGTGTTAGTTTGGGGCCCCTTAGAGAACTCCTGTGGTTTACCCTTGTCCCCCCACTTTTCTGCTGGGGACCCTGCCCACCTTTGGCTGAGTCTCCCCCAAACGCTTTCTTGTGGACCCTGGTACTCACCCAGCGGTCAGCCTCCATAGCAAGCTTCCTAGGGTCAGTCAGCTTACTGTCAACTAGGTGCTGGCGCAGATCTGCAAAACATAGACTAGACAAGTACTCCTATGCAATCAAATTGTAGAGCCCCTGAAAATCTGTCACATTACTGCCCTTCACCCAGCCATCCAGTGACCGGCAAAACACAGCCACACATTCCAACCAAGTGTTGGCATCAGACTTCTTACTGGACCTGAACTGATCCCTGTACTTTTCAGGGGTAAGACCATACTTAGTGAGAAGGGCGGCCTTCATGTCTGGATAGGTGAGGTGATACCCCTTACCAAAAGCTATTAAAGTATCCCTTGCTTCTTCTGGTAAGAGAGGCCACAATCCTGCTCCCCAATTCTCCTCAGGGACCCTTATTCATGTGGATTGCTGCCTCGTACCCTTGAAACCACCTTTGTATGTCATCCCCCTTCTTGAATTCCTTGCCTACATTCTTAGGGATGTGTAAAATTCTGTCTGCCTGTCTTGATGAATTGCTGCCACCATCAGAGCTGGGCCTACTTCTTAGCTCCAGTTCCTTAAGACCTCGCTCATGGTCTAAGAGTATATTCCTTTCCTCCATGGCTATTCTTTTGTCTTCCCTCTCACTTTCTATCCTAAGTTTTTCCAACTCAAACTTCCTCGCTTCCCGCCTGTCCTCCAGCTCCTCTGGGGACAGGCTACTGCTGCCTGGCCTGGAGGGTTCCCCCCTCCCAAAAGCACATCCACCCTAGGAATAGGCTCCTCCGCCTCTCCACTGAGATCACCAGATTGCCCACTTGCATCTCTGGCTGCTACCCAGGCCCTCAGTGCCTTTTGTAGATCGTCCTTCCTAGTGAGGCCTCTGACGTGGACTTTTAGGTTCTTGCAAATTGATTTCTATTCCCTAACATTGTAGGCTTCCAACCTATCCCCCTCAAAGGCAATTTCCAGGGATGCAACAGATGATGCTCTTGATTCCGGCATGATGAAGTAGCAAGTTCAAACTGGCGAGATCTAAAATAGCCCAAAAAGAAAGAGAACTAGCATTTGCCATGTAATGGTCTGCGATATGGTAGTAGTGCACACCAATCACTGTAAGTCAAGTGCAAACGCAAGTCCTATCCTCACCGCTGAGAGCCAATGTTAGAAATGGGGGTCTCTAGTTGGCAAGGGCTTGCACCTTTGTCCAAATAGGGACCCTTCTTCCTAGTCAGGATAAGGGAGTTACACTCTTAAAATAACCCCTGTTCACCCCTTGGTAGCTTGGCAAGAGCAGTCAGGCTTATCTTAGAGGCAGTGTGTAAAGCATTTGTACCCAACCCACAGTAATACAGTGTAAGCACTACAAAAGGACACCACACCAGTTTAGAT
This sequence comes from Triturus cristatus, assembly GCF_964204655.1. Classification (NCBI taxonomy): domain Eukaryota; kingdom Metazoa; phylum Chordata; class Amphibia; order Caudata; family Salamandridae; genus Triturus; species Triturus cristatus. Next base: position 531,950,239 of record NC_140586.1, read on the forward strand.
AAATAGCCAATATTTTTATATACTTTAAGACAAGACCAAAAACAGTAAAAATCCACAATAAAGTACCTAAAAATCTACAGTTGTCAAAATAAGCTTTAAAAACAGTTCCTTGATGTCGATAGATCGGTCCTGGGCTATCACGGCATCGCGAGCAAACAAATCCAAACAGTTCTGGCTGACCGCGCCGTCGCGGGCCAGCTACGGTGTCGGAAAGACCCACAAACAGTACCTTTTAAAAATGTAGGGTGCCGGCGACCTCTTCGTTGAGTTTCCGAAAACACGGCGTCCGCAGGCGTCGGTTCCAGAGGTTGGTACAGGAGTCGTCGGGCCCTCGAAGTCACACGCGTTGCAGGTCGATCTCCTCTCTGTTGGGATCAGGAGTGTTGGCGTTGGCCGGCGTCGGGTGCTGTGGTGGGAAGTGCTGCGGTGCGGCGGGCAGTGCCCTCAAGTGGCGGTGCGAGCAGCGGCTCGGTGGCGGCATCAGATGATGTCGTCGGGTTGACCAGGGTCATGGTGCGAGATGAAGGCAGTGCTCGTCACGGTGCTAGCAGGTCACGGTGCAAGCAGCGGTGTCGTTGTTGCTGAAGCACTGTCGTCGGCTGATGAACTGGAGTTGATGGCGCCGGTAGACCAAGGCTGCGGTGCAGGGTGAGGGTGGTGCATCGTGTAACTTAACAAGCGGTGCCCTCGAACCACGGTGCAAGCAGCGGCATCGATTACGGCGGGGAGCGGCGTCCTCTGGGATACCAAGGCGTCGCCGTGAAGCGAGGTGTTGCAGAGTGCGGTGCCCAAAGGTTGCGGTGCGAGCAGCTGCTCGGTGGCGGCATCAGCAGGCGTCGTCAGTGAGACCAGGGTTGTGGTGTAGCGTTGGGGCGGTGCCCTCTGTGGTGGAAAGGCGTCGTCATAAAGTCAAGTCAGTGCGGAGTATGGTGCCCACAGGTCCCGGTGCGAGCAGTGGCTCGGTGGCGGAGTCAGCAGGCTTCGTCGGTGAGACCAGGGTCGCGGTGCGGCTGTGTCCTCTGCGGTGCCTTCGGGACACGGAGTTGGCAGCGGCGTCGTAGAGTCATCGAGTTGTTTTTCTTCTGTTGCAGCACAAAACACACAGTCCCCAGTGCTGAGGGCAGAAGATCTTGAAGTCGTTGCTGTTTCTGAGACTTCGTGAACAGGGGGCATGCTCTACCTCAAGCCCTTGAAGAAACTCACAAAGCAGATTGCAGAAAGTTCAGTCCAGTCCTTCACTGCCCAGACAGAAGCAGCCACTGCAGGCCAACACAGCAAAGCACACAGCAAAGTGGTAGGTCCTCCTCGCAGCTTCTCCAGCTCTTCTTCTTGGCAGCCTTCTTGATCCAAATGAGTTCTAAAGTTCTGGGGTCTGGGCCTCAATATTTATATCTCAAAATCCTTTGATCTCTTAGGCAGAGAGTGTCTGTGCCCCGCCAGAACCAGTTCAGCCTTCTCTGCTGTGATTTCCTGACAGGAGGTGAAGACAGCATTGTCAGAGGCAGACCAGGCCCTTTGAAGTGCAAGGAAATCTCCGCCCCATTGCAGCCCAGTTCTATTCAGCCCTTTCCTGACCCTACCTAGACTATCTGGAGCCACTCCTGCTCCCCAGCCTTCTGTCATCCAAAACCCAGACAGGCCATCCACATTCCAGCAGCGGCACACAGGATGAATGAGCAAGAAAATACCTACTTTCTAAAAGTGGTATTTTCAAACACAGAATGTAAAAATCACCTTCACTAAAAGACGCATCTTTAAATTCTGAGTTCAGGCATACTAAACTTTATTTTTTCACCTGGTTGCCAGGGCCAGTTATGTTTAAAAGATGTTATAAACAAACTTCCCATTCTGTCCCATGGGGAAAAGGTAGCTTTGCAATAGTGAAAAATGAAATGGGCTGTAATTCACTATCAGGACATGCCACACACACCAGCGCATGTCCTACCTTTCACATACACTGCACCTTGCCCACAGGGGTACCTACCTTAGGGGTGACTAACCTGTAGAAAAGGGAAGGTTTAGGGCCTGGCAAGTGGGTGCACTTGCCAAGTCGACATGGCAGTTACGAACTGCGGCCAGACTCTGCAATGGCAGGTCTGAGTTGCCTTTTTAGGGCTACTCACATGGGTGGCACAATCAGTGCTGCAGGCCCACTAGTAGCATTTGATTTACAGGCCCTGGCACACGCAGTGCACTTTACTAGGGACTAACAAGTAAATAAAATATCCTGTCATGGAAACACCAATCCATAACACAATTTACCACAGGAGCACTTGCACTTTACCACTGATCAGCAGTTAGAAAAGTGCGCAGAAACACTACGCCAGCAAAAACCAGGAGGGTGAAAAGCAAAAACTCAGGTAAAACACGCCAAAAGATGCCAAGTCTAACACAGACACAGACGTCTACTTGCGGGGGAATTTGGAGAAGGATATTTGCTTGGTAAACATATGTAATACTCTCTTGCACAGCTGTCCGCCTTGGTGACACATAGCAGTGACTAATGTATTTTCTTATTACATCCTGTAGATGATAGCGCATACGCTGTGCGTTCTTTCATCATGACTCCATATCTAAATCCTACTACACAAAGTGTGCAGCGATATAATGAGGCACACATCTCCATACGCAACGTGATTGAGAGGACATTTGGTTTACTAAAATCTAGGTTCTGTGGGTGCATTACAATATAGGCCGCAGACTTGCTGCAAAATAGTCGCCACATGTGCCATGTTGCACAACATAGCCACTAATAGAGGCATTCCCCTGGAAGACTCTGACAGCGAGCCTGAGGTAGACATCCAGCCAAGACAACCACCACAAGTGGCATGCAGTCCAAATGCAGCAGAGGGGAGACGGAGACGTGCAGAAATCACTCAACATAAGGTGGGTTAGCATTGCTTCATTTGAACCGGTGCTTTCCGGTGCTCAGCACCGGCACCTAATTGTCAACACCATACTTTGAACAGTCCACCACATGGTGGCGCTGCTCATTTAATTTAGAGATGAGCAGAACAACGGTAGTTTATGACTACAATATACATTAAAATCGCGAATACCTGGCTCCCCAGCCATTCCTTTAGCTTTGGGGACGTGGAATAATCTGAACTGTCACATTTACATGCTAGAGAGATGGTTAGTAGTTGTTTTGGCAGGGATGACAAGGACGATGGGTGGTGCAAGCTGCAGTGGCCTCCTGGTCAGAGCCCTGGCACTTAATATTTTATAAATGAAGCACTGGGCTACAAGTGTAGTGTGAATACAGACAATTACATGACATTGCCTTGGCACTTAAACATCAGTGGGAACTATGTACATGCTGCTGGTTACCTCACCAGAATTATACATGTCCATGTATTTACTTTTTCTAGCCACACACACCCGTGGCCCTCTCAGTAGGCTCAGCCACATCCCTTATTGAGCCTTCTGTGCCACTGTTGCTCCTAGTACTGCGCCTCCTGGGATTTGTCACAGGTACCAGTAGGCTACTGAGGCTGGAGGCCTCCTCACTATCCCCCCCTGCAAACCATTTGTTGCCCCCAGCTGCAGCAGTCTAGAGTTGTTCCACTGCATTAGTGACCTGGATGAGGCCCCTGGCCAAATCCCTGCAGCAGTGACTCATCTCCACTTGCATGCTGACAGCACAACGGGAAAGCTGAGCTGTTGTCATGCTCACCCTTTTGATGGCCCTGGTGTAACCGTCCAGGCGCCCCATCAAATTGTTGCCTCCTACCATGGGAGGCATGGTCACTCTGGAGGACCCTGCACAAGTCCTACATATCTGTTGCAACACTAGCAACGTTTTCTGTGTTTGCCCTTTGCCCTTCCACACAGCAATGGTGAGCTCTCTCAGGCAGTCACTGATGTCCCCCATGTATGTTGCCATAATCGCCAGTTGGCCCTGCATAATCCTCATGTTTCTGCCTTGCAGGCACTGGACTCTGAGCATCTTGCCCTCCAGCACACTCCAGGCAGACGCCCCATTGTCCTCAGCAGCTGTCAGGATTGCTTTGGGCCTTCGCTGGCGGAAATGGATGGATCTGCACCGCATTGGTACCTCTGTTGGTGGTGGTGGTGTGTGGACAGCCTGCTGTATGGGAGTTCCTGTTTGCCTCTCTTCATTGCTCTCCGATTCAGATGCTGGTGTAACTATTCGCCTGCTTCGAGTGGGAGCAGGTATGGGTGAGGATGCTGGAACTTCTGGTTTCTCCTCAGGCTGTGCATCTGGTTCCTGTGACTCGTGGACATCAGCCATGTCACTCTCCTGCGCAGCTGCATCTGTGATTATAAACAGTCCAAGTACAGTTATTTAAATTTTTTACACGTTTGTGATATAGCCCATGCCAATGTCTAATAAATTACGTTTTGTTATGGTCATAGTCTACTTTAGTCACTTCCTTGCTATACTCTGCTGCGCTAAAGCTGTTTTGATCCCTCTTTGCCTTGCCCATACATTTGTCTGTATACTAGTCCCATAATGCATTTGGGTGTTGCAAGTAAAAAGTGGGTGGGACTCAGGTGTGCTACACTGCGCAGGATCTGCATTAGGGGCTATTTTAGGTACATTTAACATTGGAAGATATTTAGCAGTGTTTCTTACCTTGTGAGGTACCAGCCCATCCAGAGGTGTCAATCTGGGTTATTCCGACAACTGCCTCAGGCTGCAGTGTGCATTCCACCATGTCCTCCAAGGGTGTGTGTGCACGTCCCGCAGATGGTCCCCCCTCCAGTTTTTTTAGCATCTGCCAGCCTTGCAACCACTCTCTCTTTGACTCGGCTGCGCAGATCGTACCAACGCTTGCGCAGGTCTGCGATTGAGCACTGTGTAACCCCCAGAGCATTTACCTTTGCTTAGATGGCCAGCCAAATCTTTCTTTTCACAGACTCTGCAACCTGCAGGGACAGTTGTCTAAACAGCTTATCATGGCTCAACACCACTTCCTCAATGAGGATTTCCAGTTCCTTCTCGCTGAATTTCAGCTTCCTTTTCCTTCCTTCACCTTTGTTGTCCCCTTTTTCTGTGGCCATGTTGTTGTTTCCAAACAGATTCTGCTGCAAAATCAGCTTGTTCCTGCTCAGCTCCACCAGTCTGCCTCCTCCTCTGACTCTCTCTGTGAACAGGTGTGTGCATTCCCTGATTAACTTCCTGGTTGTGATGTCATCCCAATACAGCAATATGGGTAAATCGCTATTAGCGATTCTGTAATAGCAGATTCGCTATTACAGATTCAGTAATAGCGGGATCGCAATTTGAATGAGCAAAATTTACCGATTTGCTAAAATATAGCGAATTTTCGACGAACGGTGACGAGAGAAAATTAATCATTGATTTCATTTTCCATCGTCTGTCGAAATTCTCCCCCACCGCTCTTACCTGCATGGGCCTGTCTGCTCATAGGCCAGTGTGTTGGTCGATTTTCTGGCTGCTTGTGGGGCTGTTCTGTGGTCTAGTGGGCTAGTGTTTGCTGTTGATTTCCCTGATATTCCCACATATTTTGCCTAAAGCAAGCACAAATGCATGCAGTCCCCCATATCTTGCACAACTCCAACATAATGCATGTTTCTACAAGTTCAAAACTGCCCCCGATTTGTAAACTTTCTTAGCAATCAGATTCGCAGATGAGGGCCACCTTTAGGATGCCCTGGCCTATTTTCAGTCCCGTGAGACCCACAATCTTAGACGAAAGTCATTGATACATGGCATGCTGAATCACCAAGACAAGGGGGCACCTCTTTTGTGCCTCACTTTCTTTCCGATTTGGAAAGTATCACAAAAGGCACGTTGCGGATTGGAAAGACTTTTCCAACTCTTTCTGATCTTGAAGCAGCACTGGCTGTGATTTTGCTAATTTCAGGATTTGCAACCGCAAAATAAGTTTGTACGTCATGCCTGAAATCCGGAAACAAGAACCCGTCTTGCTCATATATCAACTTTGGTCGATAGAATGTGCTATTACCATTTGGAAGACCGACATCTTGTAAAATTGAACTAACATGCCATCTACTGGAGCACTGCGGGAAATGTCTGCTAAGGCGAAAGGTAATACGTTTTTGCAAATGTTATGACTCAGTAGATCCTTCGTGGCTCTTTTGAATATGCGAGTATGGACCAGCTTGCCAATTCTAGGCTAAGTGCTGAGGGAACAGACAAGTTATGACCCACTCACTCTTCTCACTCAACGTACCTGGATGTATATAATGCATATGGGGCGCATAGCAATGTCAAGCATATTTAATTAGTGTTGTTGTCGGTTCTGGAATGTGCACTCAGTGTTATTTTTGATGGCTTTACTTTAAACCACTTTTAGAGCACAATAAATTAGGCAAAACAATTTCAAACCTTGGTGCACCATAACCAGCACAGGTAGACGAGCCCTGGGTGCAGAAATAAGCACCCCAAGAGATTGGTAGGTTTCCAGGATGTCAGCCTGCATGGCAAAGGTAATCCAGACAAAAAACAAAGAAACTAGAATGGTTTCCGGATGTAAACAAGTAAGGCCTGGTTACACAAATCCTCTTCACAGCACTCCTCAAACAAAGCAGAAAAATAAAACAAAAAAAATGGGAACTTAGTTAAACACCGCTGCATCCAGCTTTCACCTCTGAGTCTGCACGAGAAAAACAGAAAATCCGGACGGGGGAAAGGGTCATGTATTTATGTTCTTGTTGCGAGGGAGGGGCCAAAAATACATTGTTAAAAATAGCTACAGTTGTCTGTTTCTCCAACATGGCTGACCCCAAAAATATAACGACTGTGAAGAGGAAAAAGGGGTGAAGTGGTAATGTGTATAATAAGCATTATTGCCCACTGTGGGACGGGCGAAGGCTGATGTGCTGTTGCCGACTGCAGCAGGTGAGGTAGCCAAGAACACATATCTGCTCAGCATCCTGTCATGTCACGTAAACTACCGGTGCCATTGTCTTCTTCATTTCCATCACGTTCATACTTACATGGAACGCAAGTAAACTGCAATGACATTGGCTATCAAATTAACTTCGTATTTCTATCACTAACACGACATCTGACATCCTCTCAACGCTTGGTTTCCCACCCACAGGGGACCTAAGAAATCTAATTTACAGGTATCTCGCAAACTATGCCTGCTGGCCAGGTACAAGAAGCACATAAAAACAAGGAATTGTGCAATTATAAGATTCCACGTCTTTGGGTTTTCCACCTCATTACTATATTGTTGCACTTGGCACATAATAAATAAAGTATTGCGTAATTTGCAGAGTTTAACAAAAAACTGTTTCTGGCTTTAATGGATACAAAACTACTATATATGCTGCATGAGCAATGCAACACAGGTCCCAAAAGCTTTGGAAATGTCAACTAGTCATGTTTCATCGGTTAAGTGTTGTATTCAGGCATTTAAGAGGTACGAATTTCCCCCTGGTAGTGTTGTTATCTCCTATGAATGAGCCGGAGGATAGGCATTTGTCTGTAATATGAGACAAAACTTCTATACGTTTATTCAAACAGGGTGGAAAGAACGATTCCTTGTGTGTCACAATAATATTATCTTTCACTTTTTATGTAATTTGATAATTACATAGCAATGTTCATAAGAAACACTTATTTCAAAGGGCATGCAGAGTTCAGAAAAATCCCACACATTTAGCATCTATTATTTACTACGGTACAATTGTTAGAATTCTGCAGGTTTTTTTTGGGGGGGGGGGGGGCAAATATATGGGTAATATAGTTGAACACAGAGTAAGCCTTAAACAGGACACATTTTAAAACATTTTAAGATTTGAAGGTTATGTTGTCAGACCATTGAACACGTTATAAAACATTTATGAACAGGGATTATTAAAACCACTTTTTGAAAAATACGGTATTTCAACAGCAAGAGTTGCATCACCTCTACGTCCCTCGTCCTCGACCCAGTCATAACACATGAGGTATATTCCACTGAGAGGAAACAAAACAGGAAACGCCTTTGAGGCTCCACCCACCCTCCGGCCAGGAGCTATAACACCATAGCCAGCAAAAAGCACTGTTTTGTTTCCTGTCGATGGACATGACGGGCACGCTGCGGTAATTGCCGGGCTCTTACGTTGTTGTTTGATGTCCTCTGGTTACCTCCCTTGCTGGACTCTGGGGGTGCCTTTCTACCTATGTGGGAGCAGCTGGAGTTGGGACGCGTGGCCTCCTGGACCCAGTGAGTGGCTCCGTGTGCCTGGGTTGCTGGGCTTGTCGTGCCTCAGTTGTCTTCCCCTTCTTTCGTCTGGATGGGCCGAATGCACGGTGGCGTCCTGTTCTGATCCCTACCTTTCTGCCCTCTTTTAGTGTTTCCACTGGCGTTCTGGGGATAGGACTTGTTAGAAAAACACTCCCACACTGGAAGGGTGGTGGTGTTCTCCCAGACATACACTGTGGTAGCTTGGCTCGAGTGGTCAGGAATCAGGCTCCGTGCTAAGCATACGACATACCCATACAATAACCAAGCGTGCATCCGTTCCAAAAACGACTCTACACCGTAAAAAAATTATGAAAATATCTTTCTTTATCTTCTTTTTCTCTTAGTTGCTGATTAGATAAATAAATAACAATCACAATATACAAACTTTTTAAATAGTGCAGGTCAAATAAATACTGGCTTAATGATTCAATAAATAGGGGTGATCATAAATAATGAAGGCATAAATATAAGTGCAATACATACAGGCAATTAAATATTCTGAGGCAATAAATACTGTAAACCAATAAATATTGTGCATCAATAAATACTGTGAAGCAATAAATAGGTTAAATACAATAAATACAGTGCCCCTAATAAATAATTAAAAGCTGACAGTGACACTCATAGAATCAGATCACATTTGAATTCCTAAGGGCTGATTTGGCCCAGGCACAGCTTGTGGGGATGTGGAAGGCTTGAGGGTGTCTACTCCCTGGCTTGGACAAGGCTGAGGCCTAAACTGAGGTAGATCAAGGGGGGAATACCAGAGACCTGGCTCTCTCACTCTACACAACCCCTCTAAATTAGTCTCAGCTCACCCCTGGCACAGTCCAGCTGGTTCCAGCACCTCTCTAACCCCTAGAGTAGTCTCTTAGGATTCCACAGGGCCTTTGGCGCCCTCTATTCCACTTACTGCCCTTTTTCTGATGTTCCGACGCCGCTGGAGTCGTGTCGACGCCGTGAGGCGGATCCGGTTCGACGTCGGCGGCCTCGGCACAATGTCAGTTCCTGACGACGCCGGTAGGCGGCTCTGGTTCGATGTCAGCGGCCTCGGCTCGATCTCGACCTCCGATTCGATGGCGTCGGGCAGTCTTTACTCGATGTCGACTTCGGGCGGCTCCGGTCCGATGGCGACCTCAGCTTCGATGACGTCGGCCGGCCTTGGCTCGATGTCGACTTCCGGCGACTCCGGAGTGCGATTCTCACTCCCGACCTCCGGTGCTCCTCTCCTCAGGTTTCCGGCGACTCCGGAGTGCGACCTCCACTCCCGACCTCCGGCACGATTCTCTCAGGTTCCGGCGACTCCGGAGTGCGATCCTCACTCCCGACCTCCGGTACACTTCACCTCGGTCTCCGGCGACTCCGGAGGGCGGACTTCACTCCCCCGTTGACACCGCTCACTCGACCTTGGTTGACTTCCACCTCGACCTCTGGTACACCTCACGTCTTCCGTCGGCGCCCTCTCACGATCTCTGGCGGCTCTGGGCACGACGTCTGCTTCTCCAGTCAGCGCCGCTTCTCCACCTCAGGCTCCAGGTCTCCAGGCTACTCGACGTCCGGCTCCAGGGAAACCAGTATCCAGGTCAGGATCTTGCTTTCTTGACTTCTAAGGCCTGTTCCTGCTGTCCAGGTCCTTAAGATGGTTTTTCTTGCTTCTTCCCACACAGGGCTCCAGGCTGGGCTCAGTCAGTAGGGACTAGTATCACGGGTGGGTTTATGGACCCCACTCCAGGCACAAGTTTCCACCCCTGCTGCCTCACTCCTTCCTCCTTCAGGTTTCTGCTGCTCACTCTTCACCAGTCAGGTGCCAACTGCCAGCTCCAACTGCCAACTCTCTGTCTTAGCTTCCCAACATTCTAAACCGCCTCCAATTGTCACAGGGTTCTGGAATGTTCTGGAAGGTGCTAGTAGGTTCCAGTGGATGCTGGTGATGTCACAGGTGGCCACCATTTTGTGCTCCAGGCCCTCAGACAGAAGTTTCAGGGGTAGCTAAAATAGCTCCCTGAATCTGCATCAATACTACAAAAACGAAAACAAATGAGGGAAAAAGGGCCAAGTCCTACATAACCCCCTTCCAGCCAAAAGCCAGGGTAGACCGATCAATGCCTTGATGGTCTTCCCTGCTTGGGGCGAGAAAAGGTGGACGCCGGCCCGCAACGGCAGGAGCTCCCGCAAGTTCTCCTCCGCTCTGGAACCCAATGGTTCCCTAACAAGCCTCCCTGGACCAACAAAACCACCCCACTGGGGCTCCCTAGCTAGTTGTGGCCAGGACCGGCCCCTGGGCCGTTCAGATGTCTCTGGCCCGGGTGATCTCGCGGAGTGGGGGGCAGTAGCCCCAGGCCTGTAGTGCCCGTTGACCACTCCGGTCCTCCTCCTTGCAGTCCTAAACTGCCTCTGGTCCTTCCTCCTGGGGTTCACACCCTTAGGCTGACCAGCCTTCAGGGGCGAGGCTCTCCTCCCCCTAACTCTTCTTCTGGGGTTCCTCACCCTACCCTGCGAGGCACACTCAGACCAACACTTCCTCCTCAGTCTAGGGCCTTGACCCCTCAACTGATCCTTCAACCTAGGGTCTAAACCCTTAGGCTGAGTCGGTGCCCGAGGCGAGACCTTCCTCCCTCTGCACCCCCTTCCAGATTTCAGCACCCTCCTAACGGGAAAAGTACCCCTGGAAGTCAATTTCGGGGGGACCCGGTTAACAGAGGCCCCACCCGCCAGGTCAGGCAACCCCTGAGCCTGGCATCCCAGCCCAGGACCTAAACCCTGAAACTGGGCCAACCCCAGAACCTCAGGCGCGCTGGTTACAGTTGCCCTGGGTCCTCCTGACACTAGGGGTTCCCCTGCACACATCGGGACAGCCTAGGCTCCCAACCTGGGGCTCCCTTGCGGAACTCTCCAGGCCCTGAGACTTCGGTTGGGGCACCTCGGGACACCTCCCCGTCTCACGCCTTCCTACAGATAGGTCGTGAGGCCCTACAACCCTCTCTCCCTGGGACCTAGCTGGGCTATCTGCCACTTCTCCCACCTCGCTGGGTTGGGAGATCCCTGCACCACCCCCTTCAGGTTCCCACCCCAATGCCTCCTCAGACACCCTGGTGATGTCATCCTGGGGTAAATAAACTTATAGCTCCTGTGGAGCTTCCGGTATGCTGCCACCAGTGTCCTCGCTGGACACACTCATCTGGAGGGCACGCAGCTCCAACTCCTTCATCCGAAGCTCGTGCGCCATCCTTCTCTCCTCCATCTCTTTCTCCAGCCTTGCTAAGTCCCATGTGAGCTGTCTTTTCTCCCTCCGGTCTGTTAACTCCACTTTAGACAAGCCACCGCTAGAGGCACTGCTGCCCTTCCTGGAAAGTGTCCTGGGCCCCGCTGACAGGTTCCCCACCTCCGGTTGGTACAAACCAGCTCCCTCACTGTCGGGCTCTCTATCCCTGTCCTCCTCCTCAGCCTTGCTTTCTCGTCGTGCCTCCCCCCAAGCCCTTAAGCTGGTTTGGAGTGCACCCTTCTTTGCTCCTGGGGGACAATACACCCCCTCCCGCTGACAGAACTCCCTGAGTTGGGCCACAGTGTACGTTTCTAAATTTTCTAGTACAAACTCCATCTTGCCCACTCAGGTCAGAGGACAGTTATTTGCAGTAACACTGCAGGGGGGTACCTTTAATAATACCTCCTCCCACCACCAGAGTAAATTTGGAAAAAACAAAAACCCACAATTAGGAAGGCCGCTTTGAGAAAACTCCCGGTGTAGGCCTATGGACTACCCACAGTTATTGTTGAGTATACGTAGGCACAGCTCAATCCCACCACTGAACACCAATTATGTTAGAAAAACACTCCCACACTGGAAGGGTGGTGGTGTTCTCCCAGACATACACTGTGGTAGCTTGGCTCGAGTGGTCAGGAATCAGGCTCCGTGCTAAGCATACGACATACCCATACAATAACCATGCGTGCATCCGTTCCAAAAACGACTCTACACCGTAAAAATTATGAAAATATCTTTCTTTATCTTCTTTTTCTCTTAGTTGCTGATTAGATAAATAAATAACAATCACAATATACAAACTTTTTAAATAGTGCAGGTCAAATAAATACTGGCTTAATGATTCAATAAATAGGGGTGATCATAAATAATGAAGGCATAAATATAAGTGCAATACATACAGGCAATTAAATATTCTGAGGCAATAAATACTGTAAACCAATAAATATTGTGCATCAATAAATACTGTGAAGCAATAAATAGGTTAAATACAATAAATACAGTGCCCCTAATAAATAATTAAAAGCTGACAGTGACACTCATAGAATCAGATCACATTTGAATTCCTAAGGGCTGATTTGGCCCAGGCACAGCTTGTGGGGATGTGGAAGGCTTGAGGGTGTCTACTCCCTGGCTTGGACAAGGCTGAGGCCTAAACTGAGGTAGATCAAGGGGGGAATACCAGAGACCTGGCTCTCTCACTCTACACAACCCCTCTAAATTAGTCTCAGCTCACCCCTGGCACAGTCCAGCTGGTTCCAGCACCTCTCTAACCCCTAGAGTAGTCTCTTAGGATTCCACAGGGCCTTTGGCGCCCTCTATTCCACTTACTGCCCTTTTTCTGATGTTCCGACGCCGCTGGAGTCGTGTCGACGCCGTGAGGCGGATCCGGTTCGACGTCGGCGGCCTCGGCACAATGTCAGTTCCTGACGACGCCGGTAGGCGGCTCTGGTTCGATGTCGGCGGCCTCGGCTCAATCTCGACCTCCGATTCGATGGCGTCGGGCAGTCTTTACTCGATGTCGACCTCTGGCGGCTCCGGTCCGATGGCGACCTCAGCTTCGATGACGTCGGCCGGCCTTGGCTCGATGTCGACTTCCGGCGACTCCGGAGTGCGATTCTCACTCCCGACCTCCGGTGCTCCTCTCCTCAGGTTTCCGGCGACTCCGGAGTGCGACCTCCACTCCCGACCTCCGGCACGATTCTCTCAGGTTCCGGCGACTCCGGAGTGCGATCCTCACTCCCGACCTCCGGTACACTTCACCTCGGTCTCCGGCGACTCCGGAGGGCGGACTTCACTCCCCCGTTGACACCGCTCACTCGACCTTGGTTGACTTCCACCTCGACCTCTGGTACACCTCACGTCCTCCGTCGGCGCCCTCTCACGATCTCTGGCGGCTCTGGGCACGACGTCTGCTTCTCCAGTCAGCGCCGCTTCTCCACCTCAGGCTCCAGGTCTCCAGGCTACTCGACGTCCGGCTCCAGGGAAACCAGTATCCAGGTCAGGATCTTGCTTTCTTAACTTCTAAGGCCTGTTCCTGCTGTCCAGGTCCTTAAGATGTTTTTTCTTGCTTCTTCCCACACAGGGCTCCAGGCTGGGCTCAGTCAGTAGGGACTAGTATCACGGGTGGGTTTATGGACCCCACTCCAGGCACAAGTTTCCACCCCTGCTGCCTCACTCCTTCCTCCTTCAGGTTTCTGCTGCTCACTCTTCACCAGTCAGGTGCCAACTGCCAGCTCCAACTGCCAACTCTCTGTCTTAGCTTCCCAACATTCTAAACCGCCTCCAACGGTCACAGGGTTCTGGAATGTTCTGGAAGGTGCTAGTAGGTTCCAGTGGATGCTGGTGATGTCACAGGTGGCCACCATTTTGTGCTCCAGGCCCTCAGACAGAAGTTTCAGGGGTAGCTAAAATGGCTCCCTGAATCTGCATCAATACTACAAAAACGAAAACAAATGAGGGAAAAAGGGCCAAGTCCTACAGGACTGGAGCCGGATTTGCTGACTGCAGGACGCCACCTGTTGATCCGGCTGTTTTGGATGTTTGGGTCGGCACCTCCCGCTGTGTTCACTGGCGCGGTGGGATGCTGACGTCTTATTTGCATGACTCCCGCAGGATCAGTGACTTTCTGGCCTTCCTCGCGAACATCACCTTGTCTGCTCTGGGATCAGAGTAAGCGGCGTGGGGCCTAGTGTGTGCCTGGAGGGGAGACCGCTTGGTTCTCGCATATACAGTAGACTTCCGGCACGCATGTTCGGCCTCCCAGTGGGTGGGGAGGCTGTTTGGAGGTTTGTTCTTGGCCCGCTTCTGTGTGGTGTGAAGGGGGCCCTGCCTCTTGTGGTGTGGCCTCCAGTGGCCAATTTCTTGCCTCTTTTCTGCTGCGGCGTGATGTTATATGCCACGCCTTCCTCATTCCTATCGTTCCACGCATAGGCTGTCAGCTGGTTTTGGGCTTAATGTCAATGTGGTGCTAGAACAGGTTTAGGGCTGCTTGTTCTGCTTTAATAAAATAAATAAATAAAAGGGGGGACATTTCTGTACTTAAGGTACTACTCGTTGTTTCCTTGGTCACTTGTGTTTGTTTCAATATGAGGAAACATCGTCAGAAGTGCAGGAATGTTTCTCCTGTTTCTTCTCCATCTTCATCAGAGAGCAGTGTGGATTCCGCCCCTCCTTTGAAACTGAGTAAATTGGATGAGGACGCTCGTCTTAAGAATCTGATTTTGGTGACTTTATCTGATATGAAATCCTCCAGGAAGACTGCTGGAGTGCGCTCTGGTGGGGGTCATCACCTCTACTCTGATATACCCAGCTCTGAGTCTTTTGATGGTTCCTCCTTGGGTACTGTAGACCTTAAGAGGAAGTATATCTCTAAGGATATGTTGCTGGACATTGTTTCCCATGTCAGTGATAACATGGGTTTCCCTGATGTGGAGGTTGCCAGCACATCCAGGGATTTGGTGTTGTCGCAGTTTTGGAAGCAGGCCACAAAGGCTTTACTCATTCATCCTTTTGTGATGGACGTGCTGTTTTAGGAATGGAAAGATCCTGACCACATTATGAGGCAGCGCTTCATGTCTAGGCTGTACCCCTTACAGGACATGGAGGATACCATTCTGGAGTCAGTTCATCTTGACTCTATTGTAATCAGTCTGGTGGGGCGTCCATCCATGGCTGAGGATAATGTCCTGTAGGGTGATGTGGATAAGAAGATTGATTCATCTTTGAAGAAGGCCTATACGGGGTCGCATCTCGCCATCCGTTCTGGGGTATATGGTGCATATGTCGCACAATCCTTATTGTATGACTTTAGGACCTTGTTTGCCACCATGCAGAAAGGTGGCAGTTGCCCTGACTTGTTAGAGTCCATGGAGCGTCAGTCTGAGTTCCTCTCTTATATTGCTTTTGACTCTTTTACTACTTGGGCCCTGTCTTGTGGTGCGTCGGTTGCTGCCAGACAGAACTTGTCAGTGAAGGGTTGGAACACCGATGCGGCTCATCGATCCATGGCTTTGTGTTTTCCTTTTACTGGTCCTCGTCTTTTGGGGAAAGGGCTTGAGGAGAATTTGCACAAGGTGTTCAAAGAACGGAAACATTCCTTGTCCTTCCGGCATCATCAACGTTGTAAGGAGTCATTCTTTTCAAATGCTAAGTCTTTTCGGCAACCTTCTCGCCTGCAGAGGAATTCATTCAGGAGCCAGAAGGGCCCTGGAAAGGGTTTACAATGGAGGTTTCAGAAGAAGCCTCCTCCTGATGTGGGTCCAGGTAATCAGCATTCCTGACTATGCCACCGTCCAGCTTATTTCTGCTTGGATGATGCCAGAGGTTGGTGGGAGGTTGCACCATTTCCTGGCAGCTTTGCATCTCTTGACCACAGACCAGTGGGTCCTAGATGTCCTGGAGCGGGGTTACCGGATTGAGTTAATATCCACTCCCCCTGCGTCAGGCAGGGTGCAGACCCTGCTTCCAAAGGATGTGTCACGCCTTCAAGCCCTGTTGGACGGGGTTCAACTACCGTTCAGGAAGCAGGCGATTGTGCCTGTACCCTGGTTGGAGTGGGGTCAAGGGACTTATTCTGTCATCTTTCTGGTGCCGAATGTCACAGGTGGCTTTCGGATTGTGATCAATCTCAGGCTCCTGAACAAGTTTGTCCGGAAGATTCCCGTCGAGAAGGAGACCATGCAGCATGTGATTCCATTGATTCAGGCTGGGTGGGTGATGTCTAGCCTGGATCTTCAGGATGCTTATCTACATGTTCCTGTGACCTTGGGGTTCCAACGGTTTCTGAGGTTTTACCTGAGGGGTCGTCATTGGCAGTTTTGTGTCCTTCCTTTTGGCCTGCGTTCATCTCCCAGGGTCTTCACCAAAGTGGTGGCTCCTCTTGTGGTTTACCTTCAACTTCTGGGGGTGTTGATGTTTCCCTTCCTGGATGATTGGCTTCGGCAGGCCCCTTCTGCCCTGGTGATCTCTCAGTATCTGGATTTGACCATTCGTACACTAGGAAGCCACAGCTTTCTCATGAATTTTCCGAAGTGTCATCTTTTTGCTGCCACCTGGAGGTCCTTTTTAGGGGCAGACTTTGATTCTGTTCTGTACAAGGTGTTTCTGCCTCCTTCCAGGATCCTGTATCTGCAGTCTTTGTTGGGGAGGCTGTTGTCTTGGATTTCAGTGCCCCTGCTTCTGAGGTTGGAGGTGCAGGTTCACATGGCAGCCTCAGTGTTCACTGTTCCGGGGCCAAGTTACATCATCACTCCTTGCTGTGGAATCTTCACAACGTTGTTCCTTTCCTTGTTCAGGATTTCTCCGTGGCAGTTCCAGTGTGTTCGGAGGTGGTGACCACTCTACAGTGGTGGATGGACTCTTCAAATCTCTCACGGGGTATGTAGTTGCATCCCACTCTGCATGTTGTGTTGACAACGGACACCAGTGCATCGGGTGCAACTCTGGGTTGGTGGACTGTGCAGGCTCGTTGGCAGGGCTCAGAGTTACCCCGGTCCTCCAACCGAAAGGAGCTGTCTGCTGTGGAGCGGGCCCTTTGGTTCTTCCAGGATCATCTGCTGAGTTGCAATTTTATGGGGCGGTCCGACAACACTGTGACTTATGTAAATCATCAGGGCAGTACTCGCAGTCAGTCCTTGAATCTGGTGGCCTATGCAATTGCAGGTTGGGCAGAACTTCATCTCCAGGCCATTTCTGCTCAGCAAATCTGGGGCTTGGACAATGTGGTGGCGGTTGCTCTGAGTCACAGGTTCTGTCCTCTCTGACTTTGGGCCTCTCTTCCAGGGTGTTCTGGTTGAATTGGGACTCCCGTGATGGGTTTGTTTGCTTCCAGGACCGATGCTCTTCTTCCCCTCTTTTGTTCCCAGATTCAAGAATGGGGAGCGTGGGGGGTGTAGGCCTTGTCCCTCACGTGGCCCCCTTTGTTGCTCTATGCCTTCCCCCCTTTTCCTCTCATCCCTGCGTTTCTGTTAAAGGTTCAGAGGGTGGAGGCTCAGGTGGTTGATGTGTTACCTCACTGGCCCAGGAGGGCTCGGTTCCCATTGTTTCAGAGTCTGGTGGTGGGTTCTCCTTGTATCTTGCTGAGATACCCATCTCCCCTGAGGTCTTCCATACCTCCCCTGCTGGTCACTCTCACATTAGTGGTCTGGAGATTGAATGGCGGTCACTAAGGGTCTGGGGTTGTCCGTACCACATTATTTCTGTGATGCAGACCTCCCATAGGAGGTCTACGTTGTATTCTTATTCTATACATTGGTCTTCTTTCGACTCCTGGTGTTCTGGTCTTAGTCTATCTTCTACTTCTTGTTCTGTCTCTGATATTCAGCAGTTTTTTTAAGGGTTATGCTTTGTCTACCCTGAATGGCCAGTGGGTTGCTATTCAGGCTGTCTGTGATCCGGATTCCTTGCCCTCTGCAGACGGGCTGTTGGTGTGTCGTTTGTTCCGGAGTTTTTCGATCTCCTCTCCTGTTGTTTGTTCTTTGGTGCCTCCGAGGGATCTTTCTCTAGTCCTGCGTACTCTCCAGTCCTCTCCTTTTGAGCCTTAGTTATCTGTTGATCTAAAGTTCTTGTCTTTTAAGGTGGCTTTTCTGGTGGCCATTACCTCTGCTCGGAGGTTGAGTGAGCTTTCTGCTTTGCGCTGCCCCATCCCCCCTTTTGAGGTTTGTGGATGACGCTGTGATCTTGCGTTTGGATCCTGGTTTTCTGCCTAAAGTGCGTTCTAGGTTTCATACTTCTCAAGAGTTGGTCTTACCTTCTTTCTGCCCTTCTCCTTCTTCTCCTGCTAATCAGTTGTTGCACACTCTTGATGTGAAGCGTGCTTTGTCCGTGTATGTGGCCGGTCGGTGGCTTTTCGATCTTCGGACAGTCTGTTTTTGAAGTTTGGGCTGGCTGGTCCTGGGAAGGCTGCTTCTCAGCTTACCCTGGGTTGTTGGATCAAGTCATTATCTCTTTGGCTTATCAGGGCTCTGGTTTGCCTTGTCCTTCAGGGGTGCAGGCCCATTCCACGAGGGGTGTCTTATCTTTCTGGGCTGCCTTTCATGGGGTGTCTTTGGATGAGATCTGTCGTGCTGGGACTTGGGCTTCTGAATCTACCTTTATTAAGCATTACAGGTTGGATTGCGCTCTGGGTGACTGTTTGAATTTTGGTTGTGGTGTTTTACATACTGTGGAGCCTGTTCTCCCCCTTGATTCTGTTATGCAGTTAAACATTTCACTGTGGTGTGCTTCCCTCCTGTGTGCTGTCTGGTTTCTTTTCTGGTGGCGCTCCACAGGACCTCGCTTGGTTGGTTGCTTTGGCATACTTCATGTGTTATGACTGGGTCGAGGACGAGGGACGTAGAGGTAATGTTATGATTACTTACCGGTAATCTTCATTACTCTTAGTCCTACTCGTCCTCGACCCAGTCATATTTCCCACCCACCCTCCCTGGATCAGGCCTTTGCTGTGCTTGGTATGTCAGGAAGTGCTTTCTGCTGGCTATGGTCTTATAGCCCATGACAGGAGGGTGGGTGAAGCCTAAAAGTGTTTACTGTTTTGTTTCCTGTCAATGGAGTATACCTCATGTGTTATGACTGGGTCGAGGACGGGTATGACTAAGAGTAATGAGGATTATCGGTAAGTAATCATAACAATGGAGAGGATAAATTGACCAGTTAATTAATTAATATATTGTGAAACATTTTAATATTTGAGCTCCTTTTTAAAGTTGTATTAATGGATGTAATTTTGTATGTAGTAGATCTCATTGTAAGGTATAAATCTCTGATATACCTTGAAACCATGTCAGCAAATAAGTGGAACTGCTAAGAAGTGATTATAGAATGACTGTTCTTGGTGAAGGTGTCGGTGGCTCTGCTGGGACCGACCCTCCTGCCCTGTTTAGAGTGAAGAGGTTCATCAGTATGAATTACTAGCAGTAGTATACTTCTATTCGTCTCAACTTGATTTCCTGTGCGCTTTTTGACCTACACAATCATTATTCAGGCTATTAACTGTGGACTTTGGTGGCAGGTGTTGGTGACATTATGGTATGATATACACAGGGCCTGACTGGGAAGGAAAAGCAACCCTGGTAAACTGATCAAACCCTGCTCCATTTTTCGTCTCTCCTCTCTGTCTCTCCTGAAGCCCCCCAGACCTGCTGTAATTACCCAGTGGAACTGCCTTAATAAAAACCATCCTCCATGGCTCCAAACCGCCGGAGAAATGCAGGGTAGAAAAAACAGCAAGTCCAGGCCTGAAGATAAGGACAGTCACATGACTGGCAGGGTCATGCCACCATCTTAAGAACATTTTGATTGTTGCTTAGGAGATTGTGTTATTTTTCAAGTCTAAAAACTTAGCCGGCCAGCAGTGGCTCTGGGAGTAGGAATGCAGGGGTGCCGCAGCACTTCCAGGCATCCTTTATGGAGAATCAATAATAGAGGTCTTTATTTACAAACTATCTCATGACAGGCAAATTATTCCATTTCTTTTAACATGGAACACTGTGCTCACTGTTCCTTTTCTTTCCTTGCCTGCGTGTTTAGGGCTTCATCTACAAAAAAATGGTGTAATGCAAGTCTTATTGCTGCACTGCCCTATGCCAATTTGAAAGGTCAGGAATGCATCGTAGTTACAAGATACAGTGCATTCCTGTTTTTTCAGCCGGAGCCGGTGCACAATTTGGTGCCTGGCACCAACGCAGGCACCCCTGCAAAATGGTGCAAGGGTGTCTGCATTTTTGGCAGGATTGTTTTTTGTCCTGAAAGGGGCACCTTCCTGCACAAAAACAATCTACGAAACATTTTCCTTGTTCAATATGTGCTGCAGAATGCAGCACCTATGGAAAGAGGAAAACAAGTGGAGAAATGAAAAAATGTTCCTCATTGTGCCAGCTCTGGGGAGGCATAAGGTTTTGCCGATGCCCCCAGTTTATGTGCTTTTGTAAATCTGGGGCAGCATCAAAATCCATGGGTGTTGCGTGGGAACACCCACCGCAACACTCATAGAACAGCTCCTGGACACAGAGTAAGGCAACGCAGCGTTTTGCGCTGCCTTGCTCTACTCCATATCTGTGAGACCATACAAAGACACAGGCTTTGCGTAAACTGATATGAATGAGAGGCCTGTGCCACAGGAGCGTCAAATAAAGTGATGCTCCGGCAGCTCAGAACTCTTGTAAATAAGCCCTTTGGGGTATTTTGTAACTTTAACAGGTGACTCTCTTACTGGGATACAGATGAAATGAGAAGGTGCGGTAGTCCAGAGGTTTTCTAACACATACATAAATACATGATTGCTTTACAAAGTAAAATAAACATATCTCAAAATATGTGTCAGAAGCATAGAAAGTACAATGAAGTTTCTTACGTCGGGCAATTTCAAAGATTTGCTGTAATAGGGTTCAGTCCAATTATATTACTATAACAAGTTAACAAACTGAATGTTAGTTAACTCAAACATTGCATCAATTATTTGAAATGATAATGGCATATTATATGATTCTAAAATGCTCAATAAAATAAATATTGTTTAGTGATTTTTCCATGGGGAAACAGTGAAAATGTATTGCTACTAAAATGACAGGGCATAACGTTAAAACAAGTAATTGAGACAAGACAGCCAAACTATCTCATCTTAACCCCTTCAGTGCCCGCCCCTTTCCCCGCCCTGTGCCGGCCGTTGTATTAGCGGGCGGGGTTTATGACGAGCTGGTCTCGTCATGGGCACAGCGCAACCGCGGCCCATGACGAGACCAGCTCGTCACGGGCATTGAAGAGGTTAAGTGCAGCAAGAGTTGTAGTAACCAAATCTTCTAATACCACTGAATATTAAATAATGATAGCGTAATGGCAACATAAATGCTAACATAAAATATGAAACTGGCACCTTCCATCAATGCGCACAATGATGCTTTTATATTATGGTCATCTAATGGAGTGAATGCAGCAAACAGAAAGCATTGGCAAAGCCAAAAGGTCTAGCTGTGCCAATTCTTGTTTTGTTCTGACATGATTTTTGTAAAATGTTATTATTGGCACAGCTGCTGAGCTCTCGTCAATCTAAAAAAATCTGACTAAAGCAAAAATATTTTTGCGTCTCCAGAAAGCACATGTTTACTATAGTAGTTCCTGGAAGCTACTTTGTGAGTGGGTGTGCTTCTTCTTGAAGGGAGGGCACACTAAAGTATACAAAAAGGTGATGGATGGAATGCTTGAATTAATCTCAGCCACTGGTAAATATTTCGGCCACATCCCACCCCATTGTTATTCTGCACAGCCACCTCAGTTTGGACCCAGCCATATGCAAATCAGTCTCGACCCTGTTCCAATGGGAATAGCCCAGCCCAAACTGCCAGGCCAGGTCCTCTCTGAAATGGAACACAAGCATCCGGGGATCGGTTTCGCCCTAGTTACGGCTCAGCAGCTAGGTATAGCTTGGTTCCAGTGACACAGTGTACTACCTTGTATGCGGATGCACACCTTGTTAAAGAGCAAAATGTGCAGTCACTGATAGTGAACTGATAGTGAGGTTAGTCAGTGGCTGAAGTAGACTGACCCATTCCCTCATGCTGTATGCTGTAGTGGGCAGAAGCAAAATGCGAATGACACAACAAAAGACCAATGGATAAAGAAAGCTTGCTGAAATTCCCTTTAAATAGGAAAATTAGACATACAATTTTAGTAAAATCAAAAGGGACAACTGATTTGTACAGGACAAAACCGATTCATTTATCAAGATTTCTTAGTGCAATAGTTAAACGTTAAATATGAATAGCATTAGAAGTATTTGTGAAAGCAGAGAAATGTATCATGACCTGAACCCCACTATTCCCTATGGCCAATGAGCCGCTGTTATTCCTTCCAGCCAATACCAGAAATTAAAACACATAAGGGGTGATCCAACTTCCATTCAGAAGCACAGAGAGCTAGGAGGCCCACCTACTCCCAATAGACCACGCAGTCGCCTCCCGGTCTTCTCGCTACAAGCTGTAAGTAAAACAAATCCAAGGCCTGAATCACAAAGGTTGTGCTCTTGTGGCACTTCTTCCATACTCATTTCAGGGGTACGCCACGAGCATTCTAAGCTTACTCCTTGAATTCAGGAGTAAACCAGAAGTAATATAAGTACTACAAGAGAATGTCACAGCAAAACCTTTGTGAATCAGGCCCCCAATGACCACCTGAAGTCACGTGCAGAAGGTCTGAGAGAGTGGCGACAGGTTACACGACCTGCCAGTCCACAACATTCCCCTGCAGGCAACGAGCAGCCTCCATTCTTTACTGCCCCCTGCCCTTCTACAGTGAACTGCTCAGAGCATCCTCTCCCGACGTTTAAAGGGAAAGGCAAATGTAGACCAGATAAATGTCCAGAGTGATCTTATCAGGGTCTGGAATTCCCCAAGAGCCATTGCAACAACTTCTCTCTTCTAGTGTATGATACTTCCAGGTGCTTGACACTATTTGTTCCCGGTAAATAGCCACCTTCACACATGCACTCAAACAACACACCCACATTCAACTCTCCTGCATTGATAGCCTCAGCAAGCTCAGCCATGGCCTAATCACCACCCAACCACAGACAGCTCATTTTCATCAATGCACTTCTCTGCAGTGTTCCTTGCTACAGACATCACTGACATCATCGCCACTCAATCTCAATGCATTCTTGAGCAGAGGAGGATCACCACATCTTTCCAAATTCACACTATCCCTGGCCCGTCCAGAGAAACAACAGAATACACTGACCAAACTCACCCACACATCTTCACATCCCTATACTCCTCGGGAGTGCCTCCCCTCTCAGACCCGTGGAGCTCATCGCTTGCCACTTTTTACCTACAGAACAGAAGCTTTCTTTCTGAATCATCGGCCTCCCGGACAAAAGAAACTACACTGACAGAATATCCAACCTCATCATCGAAAATAAAGAAAACTCCCCCAGCCTCCTTAAAATCCCGATTCTTATAGGTTAATATTATTGTATTTATGAAACACACCGCTGCCAAAAATGTTGCGGTGTAACCGTACCACAAAAAGAGAACTCGCACACATGGCTAAAAGTTATCAAAACCAAGTCTCATTTGACTCTTAAAGAACAGACCGGGGGAAGAGATCTCTTTTAGACTGTGCCAGAGAGTTATACAATTTCCATGCGCTCTTAATTCCAATAAGAGAGGAGTCCAGAGTGCCCGGTCGAGGCAACGGTAGGACCCGTTATTTTCGGAACGCAGAGACTATGTTGGAGTATAGCAAGGGCCACTGGAATAATGCGACAGGAAGGACTAAATTATGCGGCAAAAAAGGAAAATTATGAAGCGTAATGTGGCACATTTTGCGGTAGATTGCTTCTTTATTTTGTGTTTTGTACACTGGTAACAATGTCTGGCAAATAGTTTACAACATCGGTACCAGTTTAACCGGCAACTACAGAATTAGACAACTGAAATATGACTAGTGAACCTTTCCAAAGGGCTTACACTGCACAGGAACACTTGTTACCATGTTTGCGGATTATGCATCACATGATGGATTAAGCGGCAAATCCATAGTTATGTGAAAAACACTGTGGTAGCAGAATGACACAATTCTAAAGGCCCTGGCCATAGGGATTCAAAGTCTTAGCAATTTCCGACTTTCCATGCTTGTACAAGATTGTAATGTGATACTGAGAGTTTTTGAATGAACCCTCTGCTCCACAGCCAACCAGTTTAAAGCACGCTGGTCCCCTGAGATGTGATCAACTTTTCGAAGAGTATGAACTACTTTAACCATGTTCTGCGCCCTTTGAAGGATAGTCATAAGATATGCAGGCACATCAAGTAGAGGTTGTTACAGCAGTCGAGCCTAGATAGAACGCATGCTGCTACCACTGCCTCCGGATTCTGAATTGGGAAATATTGAAAGATGTTCCTCAAGATCCACAGTGTGTGCAGACCTGAGGCCACCACTCATTTGACGTGGAATTTTATAGTGGCCACTTGATCAGTGATCGCCCCCAGACATGTTGCAGTAACCACCGGTAAGGGGGGAAGCCATGCATTTCATCTAGAGACTGGTGTTCCAGCAGGTCAGGTGATTTCCTAGGACTAGAAACTCTATTCTATTGGCCTTTAATTTTAGACCTTTGAGCCCAATCCATTGGTTATCTGCTGACAGATAACCTCTGTGTTTACAGCGCTGTGGGGGCTGACTTTTCTAACCTAATAAGATGTGTTGTCACCTAATCAAAGAGGACAGTTGTCTGACACAGATATTAAATAGAATCAGAGAGAAAGAGGAAGCCCAGGCCTCCCGTAAATCAACGGCGACTTTGCTGATCAAAAGTAAGAAGACTTTGACACCAGTGCACAAGTCCTAAAAAATGAAGTGGGGGGACTAACCAAGTTATACATTATGCAAGTGACATCATGGCGTGTGACATCAAAGTGCGTGATATCACGGTGTGTGACATCACATAGCTTCACAGGAAGTGGCATCACATCCCACGACCTCACAGGAAGTGATTTTACACTAAGTGGCATCAGATCTTAAGACCTCACACATATGTTTAGCAGGTCTATCATGAATACATTTGAGTGCATTACAATTTTTAACCAATGAGATTTGCTTCAGGGATGTGCCAAAAAAGTGACGCCACCCCAATGCAATATCTGGTCCCCAACTTATACAGTTATTTTTTAAAAACCCAAGAAGATACTTGGTAGTAAATCTGTTCTGCTTAATTGGTTGCAAAGTCCATTTTAAAATATCTTATTATGGGCTTAAGACACCTGCTGCAGTGATCTTTGTGTGCCCGGAAATCTCAGGGAATAATAATAATGGGAAGATAACTGTGGAGGTTAAGCATTTGCTAGAGAGATTAGTGTTTTGGCTAGTCCCAGTTTTAAATCAAAGTAGTACAGAGTAGTATAGTGTGTTAATGTGTCTCCTGCAAAGCACATTATGTAACACGTAGACAACAGATTTTTATTTTATGTAAATGGGTACGTGGACTACTGCTTTTAATACAGAGATCTTTTTGTTACATTGAGTTCATTAATTGTAATCCTTCTAATAAAGCACAGTGAGCTATGAAGGCCATGTGGCTACTACACCTTGTAACCCTCACTGTCTTATGTAACACATCCGGTACATTGATTTACACACACGAGTTATTGTCAATGTCTAATGTGTACGTGTGGTGCAAAGTGCTCTCTCATCCTGCACTTGGATGAGTAGCGTTATAAAAGAAAAAGAAACAAAATACTGATATTTTAATTATTTGTATAAATACTGGGACAGCCCAACACATCTGACATTCTTACAGTGCATGCATATGTCTATATGCAGGGAGTGAACAAAGTCAAAAGCAAGCCTCACTTAACTACTAGTGAAGTGATAAACTATATGCCTTTCTTTCCCCACTATTGAATTTGAGTGTGAGGCTCCAAATAGTTCCCAGCCAGGATACTCCAACAAAAGGAGGCCTGATAGCCCCTTAACTTCTGCCTTTGTTATGGGCCCAGCTGGAAGCTGATAAACCTTCTACCCGCCTGAACGTTGCTGCTCTTAATGAAAGCAGACAATGTGCAGGTGATGCTGAATGTGTCCCTGTGTCTGAAAATTACACCGGAACAAGTTTAGCATATTTCTGTGGGGCCCAACCTTTTGGAGGATAGACGCCATCCACCCTGTGAAAAACGTGGGCAAACGCCATCTACATGCATCTACCTTCGAAAAGTTACCTGTTTGACACTGATATCTTCCAGGCAGGAATGATTTTAACCAGTACAAGATGCCTAACCTCCTGCCTGTCTCTTGTAATCACTGCAGCACCATGCCATGGTTGCCTGCACTGAATGCGGGGGAGAAAGACCACTCATTTCATTTCATCCATATTCAGAATCTTCCTATCTTTCATTCAAGTCATGCAGCCGGGTGTGTCCTGCTCTCAACAGAACAGGGTCTGCCAGGGCTCAAGAATATGTTCCTCCTTAAATTAATTAGAAAACCACCAGTTTCTCCAACAGTTTCCCCAAATTAGGAAGGAGAGTAAAACGCGATAGTCATTCAGATGATAGAGGGTCAAGGCTGACCTTCATAATCAAGGGCTAGGCTAACCCCTCCTTCCAATCACCAGAGACCACCCCAGTGGCTAGGCTGGTATTACATTGACTGATTACTGTCACTGATAGGCACTGGGCAGGCTTTCCCAGTACAATTGATGGAGCAAGGTTTTGCATAAAAAGAAACTTGCTTGTATGCAATCCTCTCAAATAACCTGTAATACTATAACCAATCTGTCCATGAGTACTAACAGTGCACCACATTCAACATATTGGGCCTCATGTAGGTAAATACATTTTACCGTTTCTTAAATACCGAGCCGTACCGAATCGGTAATTTAGAATCGGTAAGTTATATGTACCGATTCGGTAACATTCGGTAATCACGAATCGGAATTCACCGATTCGGTAAATACCGAGGTGGTATTTACCGAATCGGTAAATACCGAGGTGGTATTTACCGAATCGGAAAATACCGAGGTGGTATTTACCGAATCGGAAAATACCGAGGATACTACCACCTTCCCTTTACTAAGAAGCTAATATTATTATTATGCTAATAGAAGGTCTCTTAGGCTTGAATAGGGGACCCCATACCTCAAAGATCAGCTTAGTGAAATCACATCACAGGAGCATCAGGAGTCTTCTCGCAGGAAGGCTCGTCTTCGGTCTGAATCATAAACATGATGTCTGTGATATTAAAAGCACCAACTTTCAGGTATTTGCAGCTGCGCGTGTGTTATGGCTAAACAGTGGGTTGATCAACCTAGAGTGGAAAACATGCATTGTGTAATATTCCAGACTGTTTGTCACACCATGTACAGACCAAGGTCGCTGCGCAGAGCTTGGGATGGTAACAACAGATTGCTCTCGTGTGAAGCAAGTCTCGAGTCAGCAGTTTATTTAAGAAATAACATGTAAACGCAGTGTCGTGTGCAAAGACAAAAAGATGGCTTTCTAACATTTAACGTGGTTATGCTAACTTAACAATGTATGTACGTATTCAGGGAGAACTCACTACACGCCCCCTTGATCGAAGCACTATTCAATAGGCAAGAAAAGAGAGAACGCAGAGTTCAGTTTCGTCAGAGCAGAACAAGGCGTAACCAATGCTGCGCCAAAGTCCGAAACTACAAAAAATAGCAGCATAGAATTCTAAAAAAAAATGCAAGTATATAAAAAAACTCAAAACGACCATCAGGAAGAGAAAAAAGAGAAATGAAAGAAATAAATGTTGCGCCAGGGTGCTGTCCAGTAGCACAGGCGCAATGGACGACAGTCCAGTTAATCCATGAATGTATAGGCAGCATATGTGGCCACTGCTTCCAACAAAAAATCGTTTGCAGGGCCACTAAAAGTCTCAGCCATCCAATTAAGTAAAGAAAAGGAACATACGTGTTCTCCAACCATCGGAGCCTCTAGCACATTCAGAGGGCACCCGGAATGTTCCTCCAAATAGCTCATAGCCAAGAAGTCGTAGGCGGCCGCTGAGATGTCCCAATTACCCAGGATACCATGCGCCGCACCACAGGCCATAATCCGGACACCAGAACAGGCCAACTCGTGAGACACTAAGGGCCTCATCAGTCGATCGAAATCCGGCACCGGAGACACCATGTTGGTCAAGCACAAATCCAGAGGCCATTCAAAGGGACAATCCAGGCAGTGAAATACAGGTTGTACGCAGGTGAAGTAGGAATACCTGAAGGATAATCCATAAGCCAGGCTCAAAGTCGCCAATGGCAAAGTACCATAAAAGTCAAGCATCCTATCACGAAGAAGATGCAGACGGGACAGGTGCTCGTGTGGCACAGAAGGAGCAGCCATTCCGGAGTATGAAAAGGAAAAGCAGCACACCTGCCACTAGCGCCAGAAGCAGCGGGACACCTCCAAAGATGCTCGAGAAAAGTGAATGAAGAAATGCCGGAATCACACCAAAAATAGTTTGGAAAGAGGTCACGAGACCCGAGCCCACAAGTTTAAAAAAATGAGCCAGGCCGGTCGTGGACGAGGCATTGAAAATAGTATGGATCAAAGAGCCGAAATGCAGGGGGAGGTCAGTATTCAGAAGCGCCTGTACCTCAGTGCGCGTATTAGCAACGTGAAGGACAAATGTTTCACGAGAGGAAGTCAAAGGCACCTCTTTTTGGGACAATAGCGCTCTTATTCTGCACAACTTGTTGAACTCTGCTTTCAAGGTTGGAATCGAAGGCCAGATGGAAACATCCAGCCGCCCATGCGGGGGTGGAAAAAGAACATTATTGCAGCAGACAACTTTCTGTCTGTAGATGCGTTCCTCCCGTCGCCAAACCCTCAGTCCTGCTGCCTGTAGACGTAGGCGCCTTGCAATGACATACATAGCGGCCATGTTGTCCACGCTGTTGCATTTTGGGATTGCTTATATGCACTGTTGATGGTTACCACCTGCTTTCAATCCGTGTTAATTACCGACTCTTATTTACCGATTTTCTTGGATTTCTTAATTACCGAGTGCTCCTACATGTCATTTTAATTTTTACCACTTCATATTTACCACTTCATATTTACCGATTTGTTAAGTATGTATTCGGTAAATCTGATTCGGTATTTTAGAATTCGGTATATATGATTCGGTATTTACCGCCTCATATTTACCGAATAGTCGTTTTTGGACTCCTACATCTCACTTGTCTGAATACCGGTCGGTAACGGCATATTTACCGAAAATCGGCCGTTACCGACCGGTATTTGGCTACCTACATGAGGCCCATTGTATCTAGGTGACGCTTTTCTATGTGCCTTACTAATGAATAACCGGAGTGTTCTAAAATGGCTGCCGAAAACGCGGGAATTCTTCTGCGCATGCGTCTACTACATCTACGTAGTATGACGTTTTCTGTCGCTTGGGGGGGAAACTTTGCAGCTGCGCAATAGCTTCTAAAATGGCCGCTTTAAAGTAATGCACTAACGCACATGTTGAGCTGTAACTAACCCATGCAAGCTCTACTAAGCTATTAAGGCAAAGGATTTATTAAGTAAATGGGGTTAGAGTAGAAGTATGTGGTATACAGTGAATTCATTTAAGTTTGTATTCTAACGTGTTTTTCTTTGACTTTATTAATAGTTCACATTTGGGCATTGGAGGGTGACCGCGTCTCTGTTTCCATGTGACTTCCACGCATGCTCAAACGTCTGCTTATTCTGAACAAGTGCACTAAATTGACTGGCTGCCAAACCCTAAGTCCAGCAAGGACATGGGAAACCAACTTTTGACCCTACGAGAGGAAAGAGAAGCAACATTGTAAAAGAGACTTATCGATCCACATATGAAATGCTTGTGGGAATAAAGCTTGTGGGTATTAAAATTAAGGGTTGGGGGAACTAGACAATAGACTAAAGAAAATTATTGCACTTATAATGGTGTGATGTCCTCACCCCACTGCTTGGCCCAATCAATTTGCGGGTGAACATGGAATTGAAACATTTGGGGGTGGATCATACATTTGAATTGGTATAACAGAGGTAAGTTCTAGATAGTTAGACACACTTGATGCTGAGATGCTGATGCTATGCTGAGATGCTAACCGATTTTGCTGAAATCTGACTGAAGAATCCAACACTAGGGAAATTCGTGGAACAAATGAGGAGGCACATCTAGGACGAGCCCGAGCCGGAGAGAGTAGCACCAGAGAGGGTGTAACGCTGGCGTTGTACTAGAAGAGGTCACCTTTTCTCTGTCCCGAACCTGTCCTGAATCCTTGACTCTCTGATGTCGGGGTCCTCACACCATTCTAGTTAAATATATCTGTAGGGTAATTGCTCCGTACTTGCTCTCTGTCCTTTCTCTTCTAAGGTGCTGTCATTTGCAATAATTTAATAATGCAAACTGATTGTAAGCTAACAGTACTATTTTTCCTGATGGAGACTTCTGGTATATTCATGTGTATTTAGATTTGACTCACAAAATTATTAATTCAGATAAACTTTTAAAACTCCCTCTGAGTCTGTGGTTCTTTAAAATAAAGTTAAATGCATTATTGTCTTTCCTCCCTATTCTATTCTACTACTAGATCTTTCTTAGTGCATTTACTCAGGAGACAGGAATGGTAAGAATACTGGTATAAGGGTTTCCTAGGGTAAAATAAAATTGATGACCAGTGGATATTTGCCTGCTCATTGCGTGTATGAATGTATATGGGCCCAAATGAGTGTTGTGTGTGTGAATGTGTAGAGCTGGTAAACTCTGCTGCATCGGTTTTACTTGGTAGCAGAGGCATGGTTAGTATAGTTAGTTAGGTGAGGATTGTATTTGAAATTTTGAATTGTTGATTTATGTTTTAACCAAAACCCGTTATGTATTGTTTTACGTTGTCTGGAAATTCCCGTTAATATTGAATAGCGGGTGGTGAATGGAAGCCACACTGCAGTGAGGTTATTGGTCTGGATCGAGAAAGTGCTGAAAGTTACGCAGGACTAGAAGCACTAAGTTAGGGAAAATTTCTTGTATGATAGTGAGAATAATTGGTAGCGAGGAGTTCGCTGGCGAAATTTTGGTATTATATCACCTAGAAAGGGTAATATTGAAGGAGTAGCGGGTTCTATGATGCTTGTGTGAAGAGTAAGCGGAAAGGTTTTACTCGTAGTGTGTGAAGAGTAAGCAGAAGGGTTGTACTCGCAGTGAAAGAAATCTTACCATTCTTTGTATTAGTGGGTCAGACACAATAGCGAATGTTTATACATTGTTAATTAATGAAAATTGTGTGAAAAGTTTGTGAGAAAATAAGTTTTCGCATAACCTTGTGAAGGGGGGGTCAGTTGAGGGTGCTGCACTGACGTCACTGAGAGCCGCGCTGGCATTGGTTGAAATAGCGGGCGTGTAGTTGATGCGAAATTTGTAAAGGAGGGGTCAGTTGTAAGGAGTAATACTGAAGTCACAGAAAAGCCGCACAAACATTGGCTGAGCGAGCGAGCAGAGTAAAAGTTGATTGGTTCGCAGACTAGAAAACGTGCTGGTATTGGAGAATTATTAGAATTAAAGCAAGCGTTTGATTGGTCATTAAAATAGAGATCCCGATAATAATAATAGATAGAGGAGATTGTATGTATGATCCAACTTTAACAGGGACTAGACCAGATCGAAGGTTTGTAGGGTTTGCTTACGAGCAGTACCTTAATCAGCATAAACACGCAATGTACGGAGAAAAGAGAAAAATGACATTTATGCAAAAGGTTAAGAATTATTTCAAAAAGGACAAACCCATTAAGAGTAGAGAGGGGATTCTCATTCCTCCTCCAAATACGCCTGCATCATACATGATGGTGGAAAGAGGCTATCATACTTGTGTATGGTTAGAAAATTGAGTAGAATACACAAAGGATGATGGTATATTAGCATTTCCTGAGTATGGAAGCTTTAATGGAAGAATATTGTACAATTTAAGAACACAAATGAATGAATTAGAACCCAGACCTAGATTGACTCAATATGAAGCTTTAGAAGAATGGGAAACGGAAGCATTTGAACGTGACAGACCCCGAAGCAACAGGACTCTAAGCAAATATTACCTGAAATTTCCCCGAGAGACTAGAGATAGTCAAATGAAACAATGGAGACAGGCCATGGTAGCGGAAGGTTTATATCCTGTGTTAACATCAGAAGAGCAGATGGGAAGTAAATGTACAGAGAAGACTAAGCACTTAACCATGATAGATAGCGGAGAAATAGAAGAAGGGTATTTAGAGGACGTATTGATGAATAGTCCTCCACCCTATAATGATGGATTCAATAGAATGACCCCTAGTGCCCCAATGGTAGGAACACCTTTGGTTCGACAGATAGTACATGACACCGCAGACAGGGTACTTCAAGAAAAGGAAAAGGAAGCAATGAATAAAAGCAGAGATGAATTGATTCAGAGGATAGCTCAGCTAAATGCACATCCTGAAGCATTGACCATACCAGGTACAATAGGTCCGGTAGTTCCATTATATAGAGAAAAATCAAATTGTTCTAAAGTTCCTGTGATGCCTACTTCAAGTATAGAACCTAGAAAAGAAAAGGTAATAATAGATGATCAAGCAAGCGAATATGAATCAGTAATATCATTGATGGATTTGCCTATACGGGAGCCAATGATGGAAACCCCGAAAATAAATTTGCCCAGTTGTTCAAAGGAAGTTAGATGAGAAACATCATCAGGAACAAGAAGTGCCGCAATAGTAACCCCAGAAGATATAGAGAGATGGTCTCAAGAAATAGAGAAGCCAAAGTCACAGCCTAAATTATTAGACATTTTTAAACGGAGAGTGGAATTGGAAGAAATGGTTGCTGGAAATGTGGGTCTAGACAGATACAGTGAGGAAGAATTACTGTTTATTTGTAGAAGCATTACACGAAATTCAAAGGCATTCCATGAGAAGCTGACAATTTTGGCATCAGAAATGGGAATTGACATAGGGAAATCAAAGGTGTTGCAGAAACCATATAGAGCAGAATTGTCTGATAAGGATTTGGAAAACATGAATGTGTCTGGAAGAAAGTTGCAGATCGGGAATTGTTATTTCTGTTGCAAAAGTGGGGAGATCTTGAAAGATGGAAAGTTAGATGGGCAAAGAAAAAGGAAGAAGCACAGGTAAATCGAACTACATCTGAATATGTTGTGAGAGAAACAGAAAAAGCTGAAAGATTGCATCCGATGAGAGAAGTACCAGGAGGGGGGTACGTACATGTGCCAAGGAATAGACAGGATATTTTGTCTATTACAAATGATTTCCCAAAATTGAGAGAGAAACCAGTGGAGTGGTACAGAGAAGTTGAGAGGTTTGTGAAAGTTTCAAAGATTTTATTGAAGGATCTGGATGGTCTGTTTGACATAGTAGCAGCTGCAGATTTGTGGACAGAATGTAAGATTACTGTGGATTGGCCTAGTGAGGAATATCCAAGAGAAGCAAAAACAGGAGCACCGTCAGAGGATGTAATGAAAAAGTATCATCAGGTAATCACCTTTCTAAAGAGTAAAATTCCCCCGAAAGAAACCGATTGGGTAAAGATAGACAGAACAACTCAAGAAAAGGATGAGTCTGTACATGCCTACTACGAACGTCTTTTACAGGTGTTCAAACAGTATAGTGGGTTTGAAAGTTTAGAAAATAAAGACATGACTCATTTTGTGTATCGATTTGTGTCTGGGCCGAGATTCGATATATCCCAAATGATTAAGCAGCTGGCAGTCAAATCCCATCGACGAAATTTTAAAATATGCAAAATAGTGTGGGGACGAAATTGATAACAAATGAAAAGCTTTAGAAGAAAAAGTAATGTGGGCTCAAGTAAAATTAGCTGAACAGCAAGAGCTCCAATTAAATAAGCAGTCAGAAAATCAAGGAAGAGCACAAGGTCAAAGTGACAATAATGGGGGAAAGCCACGGGGAAGATTAAATCGGGAAGAGGCAAAGAAAAAATTCCCTTGTCATGGGTGCCGGGAGTTGGGGCATTGGAAGAACGAGTGTAAAGCTATACAAGTTAATAACACCCCAAATCAAAATTTAAATCCACAGACGCGGAATGAGGTGTTAATGAGTCATCAGCAACAGGGTATAGATCTTCAGAGTCAATTGCCACCTGCCCCTAAATCAAATTTTGTGAGTCAAACCAAGTACAGTGTGGACGCCGGATTTCCAGAAGGAAGTGGTAAGAACATTTTTGTAACATCACAGTTTCTTTTGCAGGACCTACTGATTGATTATGATCAAGAATGACAGTGCCCGAGGGGGGAGGAAGGGGAGTGCGCACTTGGCGCATCCCTACCGGTAGATCAGTCAGGTCCTTACATAGAGGGTAAAGTAAAGGGAAATGATATTACCTTCTTGTTAGATACTGGCGCTACCAGGTCTACTGTAAGAACAGCAGACATTCCTAACCTGCCCCTCTCGGGTGAGAATATACAAGTTGTAGGTGTTTCAAACAAATGGATTAGCACTCCAATTACAGAACCCATGGAGGTGCGAATTGGTAATTTTAAAGAAATGCATACGTTTGTGGTGTGTGACTAAAGCCCTGTAAACTTGCTTGGAAGAGACCTGTTGTGCAAAATGACTTGCACTATATTTTGCACACCGGATGGTGTTGCCATACTAACCCAAGATGAAGATGGAGTTTACAAGTTCATGTTAGCTAAACAAGGAACAGAAGTAAATGAATTATATTCGTTGATTGACACAAAATTAATTACCTGCAGAAGTCAAACTGACTGTAAATTTAGGTATAGGGGATTTTACTGGAAAAGAAATAGGATTGATGGCAAATGTAGATGCCTTAAAAGTGACTGTGAAAGATGGTGCTGTTTACCCGAATAACCGACAATACAAAATGAGTCCAGAAGTAAAGGCAGGTGTCGCAGCAGAGATAGAGCGATTGGTTGAACAAGGTATCCTGGAAGAAATAATGAGTAGCCCTTGTAATTCACCCATAATTGGCATTAAGAAACCTAACGGAAAATATAGGGTAGTGCAAGACCTCAGGAAAATTAACAAGATTGTTGTACCATGCTGTCCAGTAGTGCCTAATCCAGCTGTGATTTTTTATCAGATACCGTGGAAAGCAGGATGGTTCACAGTGATCGATTTATGCCATGCATTCTTTTCTATTCCATTGCATCCAGATAGCAAGTTTTATTCTCGTTCAAATTTGAAGAGCATGTTTATGTCTGGAATCATGTGCCTCAAGGGTACACTGAAAGTACTTCAATCTTTAATCAGATTCTCAGAAGAAGCCTTGAATCTCTTGTATTGCCCAGAGAGTCAGTCCTGGTGCAGTATATTGATGACCTATTGGTGGCGTCAAATACACGAGAGGACTGTGTTACTGATTCAATTGCATTGTTAAATCATTTGGCAAAAGGTGGACATAAAGTGTCCCCTGAGAAACTTCAGTTTTGTAAAAATTCAGTTAAGTACCTGGGACATCAAATAGAAAGAGGAGTTAGAAGGGTACCTCTGAAAGAATCAGAATAATAAGACAAATGCAGTTGCCACGAACCCAAAAAGAAAAAAGAATGTTCCTTGGAGTTGTAGGATATTGTAGACAGTGGATTGTAGGATTTGCTTTACTAGCCAAACCTCTGATAAAAATTACCAGAAAGAGAGCAAAGGATCCTATAGAATGGGATGAGGAAAGTATAGGATCTTTTAGAAAATTGAGCGAGTATTTGTGTGAAGCACCTGCTTTAGGCATGCCCGACTATTCAAAAGAATTTGCATTATTTTGCTATGAGCGGGGTAATCGTGCGCTTTCAGTCCTAACACAGAGACATGGATTAATGAGAAGGCCAGTGGCATATTTTTCTGCTACCTTGGATCCTGTAACCTGTGCATTACCAGGTTGCCTGAAAGCTGTGGCTGCAACTTGCGTAAGCATAGAACAGAGTGAGTCAATTGTGATGGGACACCCTGTCAAGGTGTATGCTCCTCATGCAGTGGTGATTTTACTGACCAGGACCCGAACACAGTACCTAACTCCCAGTAGGCTGACAAAATATGAAAGAATAATATTGGGAGCTGAAAATGTGACAAAAGTGAGGTGTACTGTTCTTAATCCAGCTACCTTACTGCCTGATCCTTATGACGAAGAAGTGAGAGATGAGGTTGAGCATGAATGTCATGACGAGATTGAACTTAGCACCAAACTTCATCAGACATACAGGAGGAACCTTTGAAAAATGCAGAACATGAGCTGTTTGTAGATGGCTCATGCATGAGACACGAGGATGGAGGATTGAGTGCTGCTTAGGCTGTATGTACATTAACTGGAATAGTCGAAGCATCCTATTTACCAGAGGTCAGATCTGCACAAGTCGCTGAATTAATAGCTTTAATTAAAGCATGCAAAATTGGGAAAAATTGGAGAGTAACTATATTTACTGACAGTCAATATGGTTATGGGGTTGTGCATGATTTTGGCCAACTGTGAATGCAGAGGGATTTCCTGACTTCTTCAGGGACTCCTATTAAAAATGGAATTTTTGTGACAGAATTATTGGAGGCAATTCAATTACCAAAAGAGGTAGCTGTGGTCAAATGTGCTGCTCGCCAATCAGGAAAGGACTATGTGACAGCCGGTAACCGATATGCTGACCAGGTTGTCCAACATTGTGCAAAGCATAAGATTGCCTTAAACCAGAAAATCGAAACCTGTGGAATCAGCTGCCAACTTATGCTATTTGCAGGAGTGGGAACCTAGGAGGAGGTGAAAGGTCTGCAGGATGCAGTAGACATAAGAGAAAAGGAAGAGTGGGTGAAAATAGGATGTCAAAGAAGGGGCGAAGATGGTGTGTGGGTTTGTTATGATGGCAGACCAGTCATGCCAGACAGTATGCTTGCACCAATGGCTAGAATGTACCATGGAGACACACATGTGGGCAGGGATGCAATGATGCGACTCTTCAGACAAGATTGGTTTAACGCAAAGTTCTGGAATGTAGCAGAGAGCCTTTGCCAGAGATGTTTAATATGTCAACAAATGAACCCTGGCAGGAAAACTGTGGTCTGCATGGGAAAGATTGGAAAGGCAGAGGGACCTTTTGTGAGACTCCAGTTAGATTTCATTCAACTGCCTGCTTATCGAGGGTTGAAATATGTACTTGTCATACTTTGTTTATTTTCAAAGTGGGTGGAAGAATACCTGACCCGAAGAAATGACAGCTTGACAGTGGCCAAACTTTTATTACAAGAACTCATTCCTAGATTTTGTTTTCCAGTAACGATTGAATCAGATAGAGGGTCTCATTTAAATAATTAAATAATTCGACTAATCTGTGAAGCGTTCAAAGTCGAACAGAAATTGCACTACGCTTACCGTCCAGAGGCTTCTGGAGTGGTAGAACAATTGAATGGCACAATCAAGTCAAGACTCGGAAAGGTGTGTGCATCCACCCCAATGGAATGGCCCGATGCGTTGCCTCTTGTTCTGATGGAACTCAGAAGTATTCCAGACAGAAATACTGGATTGAGTCTCCATGAAATACTCATGGGAAGAGCAATGGGACAAGCATGTGTACCTGGACACAAGCTGTTGAATATAACTGATGACTTGGTTTTGGAGTATTGCAAAGAGTTGGCTGGCAGAGTTCGTTCTATCTCTCATCAGGTTGGGGAAGACGCTTTCAACAGACAGCTGAGCCACTTGCATGATCTGAATCCCGGTGACTGGGTAATTGTGAAGAATCACACTCGAGAATCGTGCCTGGCACCAAGGTGGGATAAACCGCATCAAGTTATATTGACTACCTCAACCGCTGTAAAGTGTGCAGGGTTGCCTAATTCGATTCATGCAAGTCATACCAAAAGGGTACCAGCTCCTGAAGAAGAAGAGTTAGCATTGAAACCAGAAATCGGGGGTGCTGAATGTTGTGCAGCTGAAGAACTTCCTATAGAAGATCCTGAAGTAGCTGCCCAAGACCAACCGAGCACTTATCAGGATGACTGGATCCCAGTGGTGGACATACCTGAAGTACTTATAAGAACTAGAAGTCAAACACAGCTAGATAGACAGGAGGAGAGTGAGGACCAGACAGGTATAGAAGAACTCGCTCAGGAAAGTAGGGACACGACTGTTAGGGAGCCTGAGCAGGAGCAGATAAGGAGAGAACAATATACTCAGACAGAAGAAACTCAAAGCACTGTTCCGGAGTCTGAGGAGGGACAGTTAGGACTTAGAGAAAACGTTCAGGCAGAAGAAGGTAAAGAGCTAAAAAGACCTGAACAGGACCAGATAGGCATAGAAACGCAGGTTCAGGATACAGAAGAAAAAAACAGACATCACTAATCCTTAACAGGGTCAGATTAAAGTAGATTAACCCATCCAGGCAGAACAGGCTGAAATAATAAGCCCTGGACAAGGTCAGATAGTGAGGAAATCT
The DNA here is from genome assembly GCF_964204655.1 of Triturus cristatus. NCBI lineage: Eukaryota > Metazoa > Chordata > Amphibia > Caudata > Salamandridae > Triturus > Triturus cristatus. Next base: position 531,988,613 of record NC_140586.1, read on the forward strand.
GAAGACGAAGCTGATCAAGTTGTGCCAAAATCTAAAGAATTTAAAAGGAGTATTGAAGAACCTGTCAGTGCAGTGAAGTTTAAGAAGAATCGAAAAGGTGATAATTGGCCAAAAATTATCAAGAGACTGAGATATCGACTTAAAACAATCAATGATGAACCTGGTCAAGTAAATGAAGTAACTAGTCAATCTGGACCTTCCAAAGTAATACCAAAGCGAAGGAGTCAAAGGTTGAAGACATTAAATAACAAGTCCAAGGGTCCTGAATGGACATATGTTATTCTTGAAGACTTGAAAATCTCAATTTAAATGAAGAAAGTGATGAAGAACTGAGTGCTGAACACATTAAAGAAGAAGTGACACCGACCTGAAAGAGAAAAAAGACGCTTAAGGTGTTATCTCATACAAGGTTCTGAAGTTAAGAAGATACAATCTTCTTGCCCAAGATGTCTGATAATAATGTTGCTGGAAAACCAAAACAAAGGTGTATAAAGAAGTGTTGTAGGATCTGTACATGTAGTTTAATATTAGTCCTCATAATATGGGTGATATTAGCAATAGCAATTCCCTATCTGATCTTTACTGACAAACAAAATAGTACTAACACACCTACAGAAATTGCAAACATTAAAGGAGATAGAGTAGATTTAGATATACCAGATGAGCTAGATTTAGACCACACTGTAGATAAGAATGAAACTGATTTAAATGTATTTGCAAATCATTTAGTACATTATGTAGAAACTATGGAAGTTAGTGATTGTTACATTTGTATGAAATTGCCAAGCTCAGTAGCTGAAGGGGTAACTTATCATCATTTACCATTGACATATGGAATTTCATGTAGTTTACTAGCTAGTTTATTCTATAGAACTGGAAAATTGCAGTATTATTGTTCAAATGTAGATGTAATATTTTCAGAAGTCCCCATGCAAAAGAGCATGAACCCTGTCCTTAGTACTAGAGACTCACAATTCATGGGTAAATATTTTCTAACAATGAAGAAAATAAATATAGCTGATGCACATAAATGCAACTTAACTTGTAAATTACATGAAGAAGAAAAGATATTTTTGAATTTAGTAGAAAACAGGAGGCAGGATTTCCAAAGAAGAGCCTCTGAACCGAAACCTCAGATACCTGAAAGGGAAGACCTTTTAGTAACTGGCAAAACTCATGCTACTATGTCTCTGGACTTTGAAAAGAAAGGGAAAATCTGTTTCCATAGACTTAAAACAGAATATAACAATGTATTTATTGGTTCCAGTGTATGCGAACATAATTTCCTAGTAATTGGGGGTTGGGGACTAAAAGGAGGAACTGATCCAGTATTTCCTGGAATTTATTATATTTGTGGAAACAAAGCCTAATTTAGGTTACCTGATCACTGGTATGGGAGTTGCTATTTCGGAATAGTATTCCCTAAAGTATATCATGTTAAAAGAATCACTGGAAGCAATAATGGCAGTACTGGACTAACAAGATATAAAAGAGCTAGTTTTTCCGAAATAGTAGGTGATATATTTGGTGCATTGATACCTTCAGTGGGGGTTCTGCTGAATTCTCGTAAAATTTGTCAATTGTCAACAGTAGTTGATTGGTTATCTACTGACACTGCTGGAGGATTTCTACTGATCAATACAGAATTAGTTGCTGTTAGATCTATGGTTTTGCAAAATCGACTTGCCCTTGATATCGTATTGGCAAAAGAGGGTGGAGTCTGTAAAATGCTGAAAGCGCAACATTGTTGCACGTATACACCTGAAAAAAGTGTAGAGATTGGAAGATATATTAAAAATATTACACATTTGGAAGAAGAACTGAAACCACTGGAGGTTGTCAGTGTATGGAAGAAAATAACAGATAGTTTTTCCACCATAAGAAGTTGGTTTTCTAATATAGGTAAAGGTATCTTAGGTCAAATATTATTGCCAATCATGGGCATAACATTGCTAGTTCTGATGATAATGTGTTGTCACAAATGCAGTGGGGAAAGAAAGAAGTACGAAATAAATGAGAAAGGTAGGAAAAGAAAATTAGAAGAAATACGACTTGAAGAATTGAAGGGAAATATCTACAAAGGAATGAAAGCATCACAATTTAAGAAAGATAAAGGAAAGAATAAAATATTTGAAGACATCGAAATGGCAGAATGCTAAAGTTGGCATATGGTTTACTAGAATTTAGTGATGGCATAAAATGCCATCAGAGAGGGGATTGATGGAGCAAGGTTTCGCATAAAAAGAAACTTGCTTGTATGCAATCCTCTCGGCTAACCTGTAATACTATAACCAATCTGTCTATGATTACTAACAGTGCACCACATTCAACATATTGTATCTAGGGGACACTTTTCTATGTGCCTTACTAATGAATAACCCGAGTGTTCAAAAATGGCCGCCGAAAAACGCGGGAATTCTTCTGCGCATGCGTCTACTACATCTACGTAGTATGACGTTTTCTGTCGCTTGGGGGAAAACTTTGCAGCTGCGCAATAGCTTCTAAATGGTCGCTTTAAAGTAATGCACTAACGCACATGCTGAGCTGAAACTAACCCATGCTAGCTCTACCAAGCTATTAATGCAAAGGATTTAATAAGTAAATACTGGGGTCAGAGTAGAAGTAAGTGGTACACAGTGAA